>NW_026622763.1:15031298-17517131 GCF_023065955.2 Ursus arctos | reverse complement strand
AAAGAAAAAAACACTAACTCAAAAAGATATCTGCACCCACATGTTCATTACAGCATTATTTATAATAGCTAAGATATGGAAACAGCCTAAGTGTCCACTGACAGATGAATGAATAAAGAATCTGTGGTATATATGTACAATGGGGTATTATTCAGACATACAAAAGAGTGAGATTTAGCCATTTGGGACAACATGCATGGACTTCAAGGGTATTCGGCTAAGTGAAATAAGTCAGAGAAAGACAAATACCATATGATTTCACTTATATGTGAAATCAAAAAAAAAAAAAAAAAGATAAAGCAAGCTCAAAGATTCAGAGACCATAGTGGTGGTTGCCAGAGGTGGGGGTTGGGATTGGGAAAGATGGGTGAACTGTTCTGTTGTTGTTATTATTTATTTTAAATACATTCAATAATTCATAATAAAAAAGAATTTTGAAAATGCAACTTTCAGCCTTTAGAGGTCATGTGATCAAATGTTTTCATTTTATAAATAAAGAAGCTAAGTCCCAAAGTTACTTGACTTGCAGGAGGTGACATCACTAGTTAATTCATGCCAAGGCTGAAACTAGAAGCTCATTCCTTTTCATTGTGCTTTCATCTTGGGTATCAGGGTACAGAGCAGTTGAATACTATTTAAAGCAGATCTTTTAACCTCTAAAAGAATAATTTTCTCATCTATTAAAAAAAAATACTCAACTTTTCTGTCCTACCTACCCTTCAGGGTGGGAGTGTCAAATATATGAATATGATTTGTGAGCTGTAAGCAATTCTGCAAATGCAAGCTTGGATTATTGTTGCATCGTTCACCATGAAGTGGTTTAGAAATGATTCACACTGGAGTTGTCCTTAATCATGGCAAAGATATTATTTATTCCAATAATTTATGTTTAATCATTCAATGATAGCTAAATCATTGTGCTGCTTTCAACCCCTCTGATACTCAGATCAATGGGCCAAGCAAGTTAGGTGACGGGTTTTTCAGGTTCTCATTTGTCATCCCAATACTAAATATTGTCCCTTAAAACTTCTGTTAACACAATGGACTTGAATTTTATCAGATGACGGCTCTGTGACAGTTTTTAGGTAAGTGGATTTCTGAGAGAGGCCAGAGTTTGGGGTCAGAGGAAGGGTTTTTCACAGGCCACCACCTGTTAACCTCAAGACTCAAAAGGTGCTCGACCCACAAGAAAGCCTTTGAGCTGAAATTTTGAATTTTATCATGATTCTGGTGGTGCTTAATACAGAGGCAGTCCCAGGTAATTTTGTCATATATAGTGTGGCCTGGTGATCGTAAACCATTTCAAAGAGGAAATATGTAAGGTTGACTGCCAGACACTACAAAAAGCAAAAACATACGCTAAATCACAAGCTGGGGAAATGTCAGCCTCCTAAAACCGCATTTCAAATTAAAGTCTTTTTGGTAGCTGTAGTTCAGTTCTTCAGTTTATGGGTGTGATGAATTTTGAAGAGAGTTGGAGACTATGCCAAAATGAAGGACATTTTATGGCTTAGATAATGTGAGCTATTCTCTAAACCTAAGAATTTTAAATATAAAAGTGCTTAAGATGAATCAAGAATGAAACATGCTCCATTATCTTAGTATGGGTATTGTGTTTAAATGTATGATAGGGGGAGACTGTCCTAGGACAATAAAACAAAAAACACGGGGAAAATTATGCAAAGAAAGGCCTTCATTTCAGCACTATCCGGAGGCAAAATTTTTAAGTGATACGAACACCTGAAAACCAAGGCAGTGGTTAAGTTAAAGGTCATACAGTCAATCTGTAGAATAGCTATGAACATGATATTTTTATGAACATTATGGGGCAACGTGAAAAAATGTTCATAATATAATATTAAACAAGATACCAAATTCTATGTTACTACAATTACATCTCCATAAATTATGGACAAGGCAAAACGACTATACTACATTGAAGTGCATACTACGTTAAAATTATGTTGTTGTTGTTGTTGTTGTTCTTTTTCTCTTAAACCGCAGAGTTCCTTCTCCTTGGAATGTTCCTTTCTCAATTGTTTGCATAGCTAACTTTTTTCCATCTTCTCTCTGTGTTGAGTTTGCCTCCTCAGACAGACCTTCCTGAGGCACCTCACCCATTATTTCCACCACAGTACCCCATTTGATACTTCTAGAGCACATTCCACAGTTGGCCTGGCATCCCTGGAGAACAGAGACGACATCCCTTTCACCCGCACTGTTTGTGCAGCACCGAACACCGCACCCAGCATAGAGTAGGCACTGGAATATTTGTTGATGGACATTGTTGCTGGAATTAACCAAGGAATAATAGAAATGTTTGTCATAAATTGAACTGAAAAGATTATGACTAAATCGAGCTCTGTTTAGTGATTTTTGTAATGGAAAATCTTCCTTTCATGAGAACAAAAGACTTTTACTTGCAGGGCCCTGCCTCATCAGCACCGAGGCACATAAAGAGCTGATTAATAATCAGAGGGTGACTGGGGAGAGTGGAATTTGGGGTCAGGGATGGCAAGTGATCTTGAAGGCATGATCCCCAGATGTTGGTGACACCAGAGGACATCTTTCTTTCACGGCCCAAAGCTTAGATCCCCAGAACCCAGTGTCTCTCTGTGGTCAGCTCTGGACTCCTGCTTACTGTGTCTCCTTGGCTGTCTTTGCTGCTGTTCCTTTCTGCTGAGAGAGTCACTTTTCTTCTGTCTTTCTCTTAAGGCACGCAGCCATAATCCATTCATGCGCTCTGTAGTTTACATTGCATGGGTATACCACAATTTACCTCTTCTACTACTGATAGGAATTAGGGCTGCTTCTACAAATGATAGCGAATGTGACTCTTGGAACAGTTTCCTGAAGGTCTTCTCTGTAGAATTGCTGGGTCATAGGCTGTGAGCATCTCAAACATTACCATATAATGCCAAATTGTTATCCAAGGGGGTTGTACAGTTTGCGGTCCCACCAGCAGTGCACGAGGGTCCCTGCAACTTCACATCTGTTTGTCCCTCTGGATGCTATTGACATTTTGGGCCTGATAATTCTTGGCGGGGGCTGTCTGTGGACTGTGGGATGTTCTGCAGCACTCCTGACCTCCCCCTACTAGATGTCAGTAGCACCCTCCCCCTAGTATGAAAACCAAAAATGTCTCCAGACGTGGCCAATGGTCCCCTGAAGGAGGAGAGGCAAAACCATTCTCCATTGAGAACCATTCTTCCTGAGAACTGCTCAGTGTCTTTGTCAACACTTAGTATTATCCAGTTTCTCTTTGTACCTGCTAACACCACAAGTCTAGGCATGTTGGTACAGACAGATTAGGCCTCAGAGAAGGATCTCTTCCCGCACCCAAACACAGCTTATGGTTTCACGTTAAGGTGTTTTCCCAGGACTGTTTTCTGGTATATGTGCTGCCAAAGCGAGCACCCGCAACTGTCTTCCTAAACGAGTTATTTCATTTCCAGTTTCCAGGGCTTCCCTGATATACCATCCTACAGTTTTAATTTGGGCTCTCAGTTTTAATTTGGGCAGATCTTTGGAAAGAAGGGATTCCAAGGAGACTGAGGGGCAGGAGTTTAGGATTCTGGGCAAACCATACCTGAGTGTCATTTAAATAAGGTGGACATCTGTAAGCCACATTGGAGAACTGCCAAGAGTGGGCACTTGATTTGCAGCAGGAATGGTAATAGGCAAGATGAGGAGCAGAGTCTTGCTCAAACCGTCACCAAAACCTCTAGCCTATGGTTTATACATTTGTGTTACAAAGTATAACAGTAAGAATATACAATCATGAGTTAGATTTGTTTGGTGCTTTATTATTTGATCAAATTCAGCCAAGACAAAGAAAAGCATGCAAATAGGTACCTCGGGGTAAACAACCTCACCATGTCTGAACTGTAAAGAAGCCGATTCTGGATTCATACTCAGCTTTTCCTCCAGAGTCCACTTTCTTACCTTCTACTGTCCTCCCTCCTCTTGTGGTTATGAGCTACATTTAAAACTGGAAACACAGCAGCCGTTTGGAACTTCTTACACCATTTGGCACCATAGCTGTTCTCGGGGATGAGCCACCACATACTGTTGAAAGGGATTAATTTATGCGTCATGAAAAAATATTTACCTACCCCATGGGGAGCTGTTCTGTGCTTTGCATTTCCATAGAATGGATCTGTACACATTGAAGCATTTGAAATTGAGTTCTTGCCCGTGGGCTTGCAATTGCTCTTTCATTGTTTGCTGTGCCTAACTTGCTTTATATTGTCTGTTCTCTTAGGCATCACTGTGCTTAAAGTAGGTGTTCAATTGGCACTTGTTTTGTTCAGTTGAGATATGCCCATATTTAAGATATCTAAGTTTTGTGAGAATCCAGACTTACAAAACAGATAAATTATTCAGTCTAGGTATTCAGGAATAGGTCCTTACCAAGTTTACAAGGCTGCTTCTAAGTAACAGGAGTCTTTGAATTGGAATTCATCTAATGCAATTACCGCTTGACAGACTAAAACTTAAGGTGTTAAGGTACCTGAGAAATAAAAAATGAAATTTCCTTTAAAATGAGAAGTCAGTAGAAAAATGGAAACTTTAAACAAGTAACAGCTGCAGCAAAATTAAACTCCATCCTCATTATACCTTTTTCAAGAGCACATAGGTATATATCAGTCCAGCATCTCTGGATTATAAAATTCCTTGGGCAGAAGCTGTGCATCTTAAAGTTCTGGTGCCGAATGATTTTTATTCTGAGGTTTTCCTCCAGCAAAAATACAAAGCCGGCCTGACTTAGTGCTGACCAACAATTTCCAGTGGTAAGGAAGTGTAACAGTAAGGGTTTCTAAGATGTCTGGGAACTTTTGGCAAGTGAAGTATTTGTCCCCACTTCCCCATGGGCCTTTTTTGTTGCCTGTTGTAGCTCAGGAAGGTAGGAAGGCTTAGATTCCAGTGGCATCAGGCAGAGTTTTGAGCTGCTGACAAATGAGGGCTCGGGCTCAGCGCCCTTGTGCCTCTTCCAACGGAGGCAATCAAGCTAAAGCGCGAGAAACAGCTGTGATCTGAGAACACCAGTGTAAATGGGGCCTCAGGGACAATCGCACAGGCAGACGCCAAGTGGCCAGAATGCTGGGCTTTCATCACCTGGATTGATGGTCCTCTCATTCCCCCTGAGGTTTCCAAAGTGCTGTTCGTGGTGTTTTCTTTTTCACTTTTAAGTTCCTTGAAACTTGATTTTCCGTCTTTTATAAACATATAAAGGTAGAGCATTTTAGAACACGTTTCATCTCTGTTGAGAGGTAGCATCGTCCCTGAGTTTCCTTGGGCTGTTCTCTTTTATACTTCACCTTTTATGGAAGCGAAAGCATCGCCCTCGTTCTCTAGTGCCACCTTTGTGTCACCGAACCTTCACAATAATGCATTTTCTTCCATGGAAAACAATAACATATGGCTGTTCGGGGGATCCTACTCTTGAAAAGCACTTGGTTTACAAACACAGTTATTTTAACTGCAGAAAGTAATTTAAGAGGAGCCGCAAGTGGCTTGGAAAGCTCTCAATTTTCTAGCTTGTCTTCTTAAAAGACTATATATTGTGAAGATGCAAAGACTTGAGTGGAATATATCCTATATTAAAAAAAAAAAAAAAGATTGCATCAAGGAAGTCGATTCAGTGTTTCCTTAAGAGCAAAAATGTGGCATCCGGTATGGAGGCTGAGCAGAGTCACCGTCCCAAGGATGTTCGAGAAAGAATTTAGGGCTTCTATAGATCACTTTGATTTTTTTTTCCTCTCATAGTAACACTATATTTACAGGGATAAATAAATGTCGCACTTCTTTTTCCAAAAATAAATGAGATGTTGCAGCTTAAAGTATTGTATTTATACTTCTACTTTCCATAGAGCAATCCCTTTTCAACTTAAGATGCTATAACTCTTGTAAATGTGGGTATGGTATTTTTAAATTCAGAAATGTTTTTCCATGTAAATCTTTAATCTTCAGCACAGTGTTTTATGTGAATTTTCAACGTAGTAATTAAATGACTTCTCATAAGGAAAAAAAATACGTCTCTGCAAACACCACTCCTTGGCTGTGATAGAAATTATATAAAACTTTCAAAATGCTTTTTTATCGGCCTTTTGCTTACTTATGTGGAACATCCTTTCCAAAGAGGTTAGTGGTATGGTTGGGAAAAGCATAGGCTTTGGAAAGTGGTGAATGTGTAATTATAGCTTCTACGACCTCTGCAAGAAGACACAAAATAAGAATGAGAAGGAGCAAGCACAAATCTGATCCCCGTATTGTCCCCTCAGGAGGGAAAGAATCCTGTGAACCCTCTTGAGTCCAAACCTGTATTTCAAGAGTTTTTCAAGAAATTAAGACAAATCCGTACTCTTTTACCTTGGCTGCAGATCCCTAGTGTCTGTAGGCAAAGATGTCTGTGCGGAGTGCCAAGGCTCCACCTATCTCATTACCTGGGGGCATAAAAAGTACAAAGTAAAAACTTCCTGGGACAAACCTGAGCTTTCGGGGGTACAGTATCTTTTCAAAACGTGGATCTCACTGGAGAGCTCCTAAGAATTAATTTTTAACTGAGACATACGCTGGCTGCTAGAGTGACCACCGCTGTGCTTCGCTCAGTAGTGTGCTGACACATAATGTTGACATTGGAACGCTACGTGCTGCTTTTCCAGCTTTCCTTGGAAAGCTCGAGTCTCGGAGCATCAGTAGGAGAATTACATGTGTACTAGGTAGTATTTGCCAGTCCCAGTGGTTGACACACTGACAGGGGACCTGTATGCTTGAATTAAAAATTGGGCTAGAGGTGTATTTCTATGGAATGAAATTTAAATTCAGTTTTGAATTTACTGTTTTTAAGTGTGTACTGTTTGGATCTCTTTTTAGGTGGACTAATTTTAGTGAGTGTGTAGAACAGGGCTTTAGGTGCAAAGACCATTCAGATGAGTCCTGGGTATTGGCTCCAGTCTCATAGAGGATGTCAATACACTCGTTACTAAGTGGTTTATTAACAAGCATAAGACATTTTTTTTGCTAATATTATATGTAAAGCAGAATAGCCTCCCTAGAAATAGGTTATCATATGAATTTTTTCTAAAGGAGAAAATTCTGGGACTGAACCTCAGAACTGGGTATGGGAAGTTCTAAAGAGCCGAAAGAGGGCGTAGGTGGGAAGAAGAATGAAGGAATTGTGTGGCTTGGACACACGGGAAGGAAAGTTATTGGCTGAAGGGCTTTCGATGCTGGTCAGAGCTGCTCTTTGATATATGTAGTTCTCAAACTCCCCCAACTTCATATGTTGAAGTCCCAACCCCTAATAACTCAAAACGTGACCTTATTGAAAATAGGCATTGAAGATGTAATTAGTTAAGATGGGGTCCTAATGCAGTGGGATCAGCCATGAGCCTAATGACTGAGGTCCTTATAAAAAAAGGAAATTTGGATGTAGACGTATGCACAGGGAGAAGGCCATGTGAACAGTACAGTTATGCAGCCCTAAGCTGGGAGAGAGGGCTTTTACAGACACTTGCCTAGTGCTTTCAGATGGAGCATGGCCCTACTGAGGCCTTGATTTTGGACTTCTGGCCTCCAGAACTTAGGAGGATAAATTTATGTTGTTCTAAGTCACCAATTTTGTGGTCCTTTGTTACAGCAGCCCTGGTAAACTGATATTCCTATAGAATCTTTGTTCAAATGCAGTCCTCCTTAGAAATTCAATATGTAGGGGCGCCTGGGTGGCACAGCGGTTAAGCGTCTGCCTTCGGCTCAGGGCGTGATCCCGGTGTTCTGGGATCGAGCCCCACATCAGGCTCTTCCACTATGAGCCTGCTTCTTCCTCTCCCACTCCCTCTGCTTGTGTTCCCTCTCTTGCTGGCTGTCTCTATCTTTGTCGAATAAATAAATAAAATCTTTAAAAAAAAAAAAAAAAAAAAAAAAAAAGAAATTCAATATGTAAAACCCATCAATGTGGAAATGCTCTGAATGATGAAGAGATAGGGAGAGGGGCTCAGGTACCCCCATCACGTGCCCTCACAGTTTCCCTTCCCTTTGCTTCTCCTTCCAACTTTGACCTAGGGTGACCCCAAGAACAATTGCCAAGCTGTTATTTAATTCATGAGCCTTACTCCCCATGCTAACCAAGATTTGCCATTCCAATTGAACTTACTTGTTTCTGCCCCTGCCACATTGCTTCACTTTTTTGAAATGCTTACTTCTTCTTTATCTAGTACTTTCTTTAAAAAAAAAAATTATTAGAGAGAGAGTGCATGCATGTACACAAGCGAGAGAAGGGGCAGAGGGAGAGAGAGAATTCTCAAGCCGACTCATCCCCGAGCCCGATGCGGGGCTTGATCCCAGGGTCCTGGGATCATGACCTGAGCCAAAATCAAGAGCTGGCCCCTTAACTGACTGAGCCACCTAGGCACTCCTATCTAGTACTTTATTCAACCAATTCAAATTCTGTTTCCTGCAGGAAGTCTTCTATGATTTCTACAAGCCTCCTTAACTTTCCTCTCTTCTGAATCTGAATCCTTTCAAAACATGTAGGACTGTGCCAGTGGTTCTCACCAGACTCTGCATCTTCTACTTCATCATGGAATGGGTTACTTTATAAAATAGTACTACCCTCATGTAGATCATTTATAAGGTCTTTGTATTAGTTCCCTATCACTTCCAAAACAAATTACATAAATTTAGTGCTTAAAACAACACATACATAATATTTTCTGTAGGTTCTGTAGATCAGAAATCTGGGTTGGCCTAACTGGTTTCTCTGCTCCTGGTCTCACAAGTCGCAAATCAAGGTGTTGGTCAGCAGGGCTCTTATTGGGAGGCTCTGGGAAGAAACCACCTCCTTATTCATTGGGCTTGTTGGCAGAATCTGGTTCCTTATAGTTGTAGGACTGAGAACCTCATTTTGTCTCAAGCAAGGGCTGTTCTTCACGCCCAAAGGCCTCCTTCCTGTCCCTGTATGTGGGCTCTTCTATCTCAGAGCTAGCAGTGGTGCACTGAATCCTTTTCTTACTTGGAATCTCTCTGACTTCTCCTATTGCCACGTCTTTCTGCCTCCAGCCAAAGAAATTCTCTGCTCAAGTCTCTGGGATTAGATTGGTCCCATCTTTATAATCCAGAATAATCTCTGTATTTTAAAATCTGTACCCTTAATTATAGCTGCCAGATCCCTTTTGTCAAATTCAGTCGTTCCGGGGTTGAGTGATGTGGACATCTTTTAGGTGCCATTATCCAGCCCACCAGCCTTTAAGAGCCAAAGCCACGTGTTGTCGCTGTTCTTTGTTCCTTCCCTCCTTTACTGCTGCCGCCAGCGCCCAGAACAGCAGTAGGTTCTCAGTACCTTTCATTGTTGGCTGAGTAATTGAAAGATTGGTAATCCCCGAGACACTTGTTTGTGTTATCAAACCAGTGGCTAGTGATCTAAATTATTGTCGGGAAGGTGGTTTTGTTGCTTGAATATAAAATGGATTGAGACCACAAAAAAACTGAAGTATATCGACTAGCAAGTGGCAGAGCTAATGTAGAAATGAGGTAATAGGTTATGTAACTCTTGGGTTGTTGTGGCAATGGAGACTCCATTCTTCTGGGACATGAATAGGACACCTGGGTGGTATTGTCAGAGTAAGTGGTGCCTTATTTTTGTGTCTGGTATAAAATCTCCGTGATATTTTTGAATGAGCAAATGAATGTAGCACAATGAATTTTCTTAACTCATAATTCAAAATGAGTTCAAAAGGTGAAAACTCCATTCTGAAGATTGAAGTGTGTGTCGCTATTCATGTCTCAAAAATAAATGTAGGAAAATTTGTAATCATCTTGGATTTCCCTTAACAGCCCAGAAAAAAATTATCTGCAGGCAGCAGTTTGTTTTCTTCCTATTTGCCCACATTACCTGTTTCTACAGCTGCATCCAATATACTGAGATCAAAGAACACAATGATAGCAAATATACTCAGCACTTGCCTCAAATAGGTTTCAATGAAAACCTCCCTAACCAAGAGCCAACAGAAAGGAGAGATGGAATATTTTGAATTTCCTAAAGGACAATTGTCTGATTTCTGCTTAGCTTTGTACGTATGGAGCAATACCTCTCTCTCCGGCTATCCATACCCTCTTTCATTTAGAAGCACATTCACCCTTTAGTTGAATTGCATAGAATATTTTATACCATGTAACATCCATACTACTACCCCCTCAGTGCTTTATGAGATAAAACATTAGCTAGTATACCTTCAGTTATATGGTGTGATTTGTAAGGCAAATGGAGAATCATTTTCTCAGTTGGAAAACACCTTAATTTATTAGATTACATGAATTTTTAAAATGAAAATATCAAAATTAATTGAATAAACATTTCCATTAGTAGGATATATTTAATAGTGTTATTTACAATGCTCCATCAATAACATGTGGTCTTTGTTTCTTTTCTTCTATACACTATTTCAGGGTTTCTCAAAGTGGGAGCCAAATAAGAAAAAACAAAAAAAACACTAGCATTTTAAATACCTAAGGTCCTCATTAATATGGAGATTCCTGGGCCACATTCAAATCTTCTGAGGTATATTATCTGGGAGTACATTTTAAGAACAAACAAACACACACACACAAAAAGACTCTTTACCAAAAACAGAAACAAAAAACAAAAATAATCAAACAAAAATACATAAAAACAGAAAAAGATCCTGCCAAACAAAAATGCAGAAAGCGTGAATCAAAGCACGTAACGGAGTACTGTTTTCACAACACTCAATGAAATTAGCCACATATAACGTCTCCTTCCTCTTTACTCCCTGTAAACCCCATGCAGATGGGAACCCTTTCCTCTGTGTATTATTAATGCCCTGAGGTAGAAGCAAAGCACTGGTCCTTTGGAGGCATACCTTTTCATAGGCCATGGGTACACACATTGAAGGATGTGTTGAATATCATGTTGCTTTATGGCAATAACAATGCTTGAGGCTGGGTGGGTACAAAAAGTAAAATACCATTTGGTAGACCATTTGGTCACCTACAGTCTACTTTGAGAAATGAGACATATATACATAGATTACAGATGTGAGGTGTAGGCAATAACTATTGAAAGTATTTGAGGTCATTGTAGTTGGCATAGTGGCAGAAATAGGACAGAAACTTGGTTCTGATATATGCACATGAAAATGAGTAGCAAATGGTTTCAAGCAAAGGGATTAGTATGACACAGAGTTGGAGATATTCAGAATGTGTTTAAGGTATAGGTGAATGGCACCTGGAGTAGAGATTCCATACAAAGAAACGATAAGATTAATCTGAGAAGTGTGCTTGGGCCCAGCTTGTGAAGACTCTCACGTACAAAAAGTGAGAAACGTGGATTATCTCAGTTGGGTAGTAGAATGTCATGAAATACAGAGAAAGTCATGGTCAGAGACTTAAGATGCAACTGGATTAAAGGAACAGGAGGTTGGAGGCGAGGAAACAGGTTAGAAGGTAATACAATTATCTAGCTCACAAATAATAGAATCATGAAGCAGAGTTCTGAAAGTGGGAATGGAGAAGAGGTAGACGGAAGTATTACTGTGGAGGAAAAACCAGTACCCAACATGTTAGTAGTGATTCTTGCTCTTTAGAATGTCTTTGCTTGTTGAGATTTGGAAACAATGCATATGAAAGTGTATGTAATCTATAAGATTCCATATAAATTTTATTTTTGTATTTCTTTAGTACATAATTTGAGGCCACCTGTAGGATGTCTGGTACATGCTGTATTAGGCTCTGGAGATACAAAAACAAAACAAAACCAAAACCAAAAACAACAACAACAATAACAACAACAACAACAAAACCCCGCTCTATTCTAAGGGGCTTCCAGAATTCTGGAGAACCTAGACAGTTGAACCAAGAATTACAAGAAGTCAAAAACTGATGCTAAGTTTACAAGTCTGGGTGCCTGGGAGGAAGCCATTAATCACAAGAGGGATCACAGCAGAAACAGCAGGCTTAGAAAGAAAGAAGGCAATCTGACTTTACCACTCATTGAATTTAAGATGCATTGTACCAGCTGGGATACCTACAGGAAATAGATGACACATTTGAAATAGGATAATTCAAGAAGAGTTTATTACATAAGGACTGTTTACCAAAGTGTGGAAAGAGGGACACCATAAGAGACAGTGCAGACATGAGAGACTTTAGAGCGGTCAAATGGTATCCTCCTATCTGAAGAGAAATGTAGGAAACGTGTTCCCCGAAGGAGTAAGTCTTTGTACTAGTCAGGGTTCTCCGGGGAGCCAAAGCTACCAGGATGTGTGTGTGCATGTGTTTGTGTGTGTCTGTGTGCATATTCGTCCTCTTTTCTATTATCTATCTTCTATATCTATCTATCTATCTATCTATCTATCTATCTATCTATCTGTCATCTATCTATCTATCATCTATCTATCGTCTATCTACCGAGAAATTTATTTTAAGGAATTGACTCACATGATTGTGGAAGCTTAGCAAGTCCAAAATCTTCAGGGTAGTACAGCAGACCAGAGACCCAGAGGACAGTTGCAGTTCAAGTCCACAGGTGATCTTTTGCTGCTCCTCCTTCTGGAGAGGTCATCGTTTTTCTATTAAGGCCTTCAGTTGATTGGATGAGGCCCACCCACATAATGTAAGGTCATCAGCTTTACTCAGATTCGCCGATTTAAATGTTCATCTCATCTAAACAGTATCTTCAGAGCAACATCTAGAATAATGCTTGATCAAACATCTGAGTGCTATGACTTTGCCAGGTTGACACATGAAATTAACCATCACCATCCTGTAGAATGGGTCACTTTGAGAGGAGCAATGACTTTTGGTGCAAGGATGTTGGTAGCTCAGAACTGTCTTTCAGGGAGGAAGATGTGCAAATGGTTCTCAAAGTGGTGCTCTGACCAGCAGCAGCAGCAGCACCTGGGACCTTGCTGGAAATGCAAATTCTTCGGCTTCACCCCAGCACCACTGAATCAGAAGTGCCAGGAGCGGTCGGTCACAACAGTGTGCATGTTAACAAGCTCTCCTCTGTGTGATTTTGATGTGCTCTAACACACAGCATTGAGAACTATTGAGTTAGGTAGGAGAATCTATCTCCCTGCCTCCCTCTCTGATCTCTTGTGGGGACTGCTTTGGGGCCAGACCTGGTAGGAATCCAGAGAGCACAAAACCCATTATTGAGGGCCAGTTAGGGCAGCCTCCTAGAGTAGGGATCAGAGTGGAAAAGGGTAGAAAATGAGTCAGGGAAGGCAAATGGAAGGTATCATGCCCCTGCACTAAGGGGCATATGGACTAGGGAGTCCCTCACATAGAGATGATGGATCAGATTTTAGAGTAGATGGAATTGCCAAAGCAGAGACTTTAAGAAGAAAGAAAAGTAGCCCAGATATATATTCTTAGCCTAACATGCATGTTGAAATGGTGGGAATGACCTGTGATTTTTCTTCTAAAGTCACATTCATCTTGAACTCACACTACTGAACAGAATTGGCTTTTCACCTGGTTAAGACTGTTAGATCAGAATCCTTAATTTTCCAAACAGAACACTGTCTCCGGCTTGTCTACGTCTGGCATGTAAAGCACATGCACCTCTTTCTAATCCACCACACATTGGCTGTCTGCCCTTGTGGTGCTCATCAAATAATTCAACCAGGAATTGGATTGTGGTCTAGCACTTATCAAAGTCTTGCTTGAGACATCTGGTCTTTGAGAGAGAGTGTGTTTAATGAACAAGCAATGCCATCATGACCTTTAAGTGTCATTGCAATGGTAAAATATACCATCAGAATGGCAGATACCTAATCCATATTATTTCAGACCCTCATAGAAATTACTTTCCTGCATTAACATTTATGTTACATGTTTATCTCACATGGATTGCAGTAATACTACTGATCATAATTTAAAGAGCTTCTCTGTGTCATTTATTGATTGAGTGTTCAGTAAAATCTTAGTGAACAATTACTCTTCACCAGAAAGTAAAAAGATAATTCAGACATGGCCCTTGCCCCTCAGGTTGTTCATACTCTAGCAAATAAGGTAAAAATGTGGAATAGTCACAATATAATAGCATATGATTGGAAGACAGAAGAAGGAGGTATTCATTTTACTCAAGAGTAGTAAAGAAAACTTCAAGGATGGGGAGTTATTTAAGGTGGGTCTCAGAAAATGAGTAGGAGTTGACTAAACAGACAAAGGAATGATGGAGATTTGCTGAGAGGGGAGGTATTCTAGGACCAGGAAGAAGAACAATGGGGAGGTGTGCCAGGAGCATGGCTGCACCAGAGGAAGTGGCTTGAAATAGGGCTGGATTGAGTGGACTGGATTGCCAACAGCTCTGCATTGTATACCTAGGAGTCTGAACTTTATCCTGAAGGTAGAAGGGAGACATAAGGGTCTATGAGCCCTGGAGTAATCAGATTAGATTTGAGTGAAGCACATTGGGTAGTTTGAAGCTATCAAACCAGTTTGTTTTTTGATTTTTTAAATAGAGCAATTGTAGGTTTACAGAGAAGTTGAGCAAAAAGGACAGAGGGTTACCATATTACCCTCCCCAACTCTCCAGTTGCCCCTGTGATTGGTATTTAGCATTAGTGTGGTACATCTGTTACAATTTGATGAACCAATTATTGACTAAAGTCCATAGTTTACATTCAGGTTCAGTTTTGTGGGTTTCAACAGATGCATAATATCACATAGCCACCATTACAGAATCATACAAAATAGTTTCACTGCCCTAAAAGTCCCCTTTGTGACACCTGTTTATTCATCCCCTCATTCCTGAACCCATGGCAATCACTGATCTTTTTTTCGGTTTTTATTTTCCAGAATGTCATATAGTTGGAATCATATAGCTTCCAGCATTTTCAGTGTTTTTTGTTTTGTTTTGTTTTGTGTTTTACTTAGTAATAAGCATTAATATTCCTCCATGCCTTTACATGACTTGATAATTCATTTCTTTTTACCACCAAATAATATCCCATTGTATGGATATACCACAGTCTATTTATCCATTCCTCTAAGGAAGGATATTTTGGTTGCTTCCATGTTTTTGCAATTACGGTTAAAGCTACTATAAACATTCATGTGCAAGTTTTGTGTGAATGTAAGTTTTCAACTTATTTGGATTAATACCCACAATTGCAATTGCTAGATTACTTTTTTTTTAATTTTTAATTTTTTGCAATTCCTGGATTATTTAGGAAGCCCATGTTTAGCCTTGTAATTCACTGCCAAACTGTCTTCCAAATTGGCTATCATTTTGCATTTTCATCAGCAATGAATGATAATTCCTGTTCTTCCACATCCTCCCCAGCATTTCATGTCATCATTGTTTTGGATTTTAGCCATTCTAAAAAGTGTGTAGTTATATCTCGTTGCTCTTTTAATCTTTAGTTTCCTAATGACATATGATGCTGAGCATCCTTTCCTAGCTTTTTTGCCATTTGTATAACTTCTCTGGTGAGATGTCAGATCTTTTTAATTGGATTGTTTGTTTACTTATTGTTGAGTCTTAAGAGTTCGTTGAATATTTTGGATACCAGTTCCATATCAAATATGTGTTCTGCAAAAGTGTTCTTCCAGTCTGACTTGTCTTTTCATTCTCTTACCAGTGTCTTTTACAGAGAATAGGATTATAATCTTTTTCTTTTATTAGGATTTTAATTTTAATGAAGTCCAGCTTTTCAATTTCTTCCTCCGTGGATCATGCTCTTGGTGTTGTATCTAAATCACCTAGATTTTCTCATATTTTTTAAACTTTTTATTGAAGTGTAATATACATACAAAAATATGCCTAGTCATGGAGTTCACTGAATTTTCACAAACTAAATTTGTGAACGAGTGACCAAAATTAACAGATAGGATGTTACCAAATGCTTATCCCTCAGTTTGAAAGGAATGGTAACATAGGACAGTTAATTTATACTTTAAACAATAGATGCACAAAGGAAAATGAATTAAAGTAAGTCTTATTTGAAAGGAATATCACTGATTAGATTTTAAATATCTTCAGGATGGGAATCTTGTCTTATTCTGAATTGAATTAGCAACACCTATTGAGTGCCTGGCATGAAAAATAAGCTATTAATAGTCAATGAATTAATTAATGCAAGCAGTGTGCTCTGTTAGGGTTAAGAAAACAAATCACCATTTCAATGGGCAAGATAATCAAGGAACTAATGATGGAGAAAAAATTGGGAGGTCATTATAAACTAAAAGTTAGATGACATTAGTCAGTCGGAGATAGGTATTTGTTGAGCACATGTCACGTGTACTTCAATAAGCAAATGAAGGGCTCTTGGCAGAAAAGGGGTGATGGTGTGGGGAGATGGGAGGGATGCTTAGGATGCAGAATAGAGCCCATCTTTAGTAAGATCCATCGGTGGTTCTTTGCCTGAGTTCGACACTAATCTCACTGTTTTGATAACCAATTTTAAAGGGAATGTGCAAGTAACAGAAAAATGTGGCAAAAATGATCAAAAACTGGTTAGTAAGCCACACAAATATACAACATACCATACATAAGTGTGAAGATAAGAGACTGTACTTATGGGAGAAGTGGGGTGTCTGTTAATAAAAGGCTAAAGCCAACCTAATTACGTCCTCCTGGAAGAAAGCATTTTTATGAAGGGTTATGAGACTAATTGTTTCTTAGATTCATAGAAGTCTAAATAATAAGAGAAGGAATTAAATTAAGGCACACAATATTTTGATCCAACACAGGGAAAAACTTCTTGACCATCAGACTGTTAAACTGCTAAAATAGAGAAACTGTACAATTTATACACATACATGCACGCGTGCACACACACATGTATGTTTTTTTGTTTTTGTTTCTGTTTTTGTTTTGAGACCATGAAGAAAGGGGGAGGGAGGACATGATGATCACTTCTGAGCTATTTAAGCACTTCCCTGCCTGTTAACAGAGACCAGGACGAAACAGTCCCTATGGCCCCCAGATATCATTTTTACTTTAAGAAAAGGCAAAATTAATGGAAATGTAAAAATTAAACATTAAGAGTATGAACTTTACAAGTTGAACTGAGGACAAGCTGACATTTAATTAAATAACAAACTCCTTAAAGGCCCTCACAGAAGAGCTTTAAAGGGTGTGTTACATTTGCATAAGCATTGCAATGTGAAACCCTGCAATATACTGCCTTTCAGATTGGTTATCAGTCAATAAAAGTTGGTATAAAACAGTGAAAATGACTTCCCCATTACCCATAACCCTATAAGCCTTTGGCTTTCGCTAGCAGCGGAAGCTTCTCTGCAAATTCCAGAACACCACGTTCACAGGCAAATTCTATCACCCTGATGGCATTTTCTAGTTTTATTTGATCTTGAAAAACATTTCATTATGTTTAATTTAGGGAAATGAGATTTCTTTAATTACTATCAGTAGCAGCTATTAGAAGCTCAATTACATTTGCAAATTCATTTTTAAAAGCTTTATGGTTTTCAGATAAAAATTTCTAGTTCTAACTGTGCCCATTAAAAGTTACTGTTCCTCCCTTTGGTGCCCATGCTTCCAAGAGAGAAGATGCATTTTATAGTGCAAAATAAATAATGCTAGAAGCTGAGGATTAGCCTAAATAGGACTTAGGATTACACATTTGAATAAATTCGGTATTTCATTAAACAAATTGGTTTATCGAATATGTTTATAGATTCTCTTCCGTTGGGGTTTCGTATATGCTAAGCTCTACAGTTTGAGAGGTCAGGATGTCCCAGTGGGATGAGAGGCAGCTTAGTGGCAAGGAACGCAGATGTTTCTCATCCGTGTACCTGCCTAGCCCTGGTTACAGTTCTACAGTAATATATCACCACTAGCATGTCTAGAACAGCATCTCCATGAAGGACTGTAAAGGGGGGGGGCAGTCCACATAACCTCCAAGTTATTGGTCTCTTGAATACTATCAGTGGTTTTAGAAGTGACTCCAATTTTACGTGTTCACGAATTTCTTGTTCCTATAATTACACAGTTATGAGCAATAAGAAAGCTTTCCCCAAGCTGAGTGTTGCCCTTGTTCTCAGTCACAGTAGCGTGAATAGGGTACTGTTTCCCCTTATAGATTATTAAAAGATAAAGAAATGTATGCATTGAAGTCTAGAGAACATCGGCACCCTAATGGGGCCTTGGCCTTCTCGCTCATAGTGAGAAGTATTTCGTCTGCAGCATCTAGAACAGCACCTTGTGCACAGCGGGTATTTAGTGAATGCTTGTGGTTGTGGTTTGTTCAGTTTAGCTCAAGTGGGAAGCAGCCGTTTGCCGTACAACCGGAACAGTGTTTGTCCGTCCACTTGGTGGCAATTTTGAGCTGAGGCACAGAGGTGATACGCTGGAACAAGAAATAGAGAGCATCTTTGAAAAACCCCAAGTTGGGGTCGGTTCATTGAATTGCTTCACTGCGATGCAAAACCATCTCTGTTGGCAGGAAATATCAACCGCTGCTAATAAAAATTGTACATGCCTTTGTTGCTGTTTGTCACGGATAGACACACACAAGGTTCAAATGATTTAAAATCATTGTTCCTTGAGTTCTTTTTTTGCTAATAAACATGAAGGCAAGGAAATGGTGTGACTTATTTAAGGTGTGTGCATGGGAAGGGCTTGTTTTCCTGTTGATTGTATTTAGAAATGTTTGGTGTTATACTTCCCAATCTGCTTTGGCTTTTACTCAGACCACTAAGTACTCATTGATAGAAAAGAGTGTTATATGCTATAGGAATTTGCTATTGGAGGGAGAGTTGCACAGAGTACATGTTCTGTGTGCCGTTGGCCGCCATGCTTCTCATCTACCGTGGGTGCCCACTGCAGCTTGTTTTGGGAGCGCATGGAATGAACAAGTAATTGGAAGGCAGGTGTTCACAAAAGCCAGGAACACGCAGCTTAGAGTGAGTAAAATAAAACTCCCACATAAAATCATGCTTTGCATTTGGGGTCTGCAAGTACAACAGCTACTTTTCAAAAACTGTCCTGAGACTGTTGTCTCACAAAGCACAAAGTCATGGTTGTTTACATTTTGTAACCCCATTTTATCTAGCGACTCCTCCTTAATAACTTTGTCACCAGAGAAGATGTAAAAATGAACATGAGCAGTATGGTTGCAATGATTTGAAACGGTAATAAAGGACAAAGGCATATTAATTGTTATTCTCCGAGAGCTTGCCATCTGATAGCCGTCTAATTTAATAAAGTTTTGTGACAGTGGAATGATTCAGCTCTGAGAGACATAAGAATTACATAAGCACTGGAGTCAGTGTGATCTTTTTTGTAATTCTTGGGGGCAGTAGTTTTTCCTGCTGTCCACTCTCAGGAAAGCTGCAGTATGCTGAGGAGTTGTTTGTCAAGGCCTGGATTTATTTTTGTGAGAAACTATTATTCCCAGAGTGAAAAACATTTAGTTGAGCAGCAATCAATGAGTAACAGACAAAAGGGTGTTTGAAGTTTTGAAGTCTTTAAAATATGAACTAAGTTCCCAATCTGGGGAGTTAAATGATCAGTAAAAGAGGCACAACCCAAGCGCTCTGCAGGAATTTTTTTTTTTTTAAAGATTTTATTTATTTATTTGACAGAGATAGAGACAGCCAGCGAGAGAGGGAACACAAGCAGGGGGAGTGGGAGAGGAAGAAGCAGGCTCATAGCGGAGGAGCCTGGTGTGGGGCTTGATCCCAGAACGCCGGGATCACGCCTTGAGCCAAAGGGCCGAAGGCAGACGCTTAACCGCTGTGCCACCCAGGCGCCCCCTCTGCAGGAATTTTAAATGGCAAACTTAACTCTTTGTCTCCTAAGCCAATTCAGATGTTTTGAAGACTTTGTGGCTATGCAGGAGAGTGCCTTATTTAGCCCATAGGAAATATAAAACTGGTGGTAGAGAGAGGGAGAAATAAGTTTTCTGCTACAACCTGTCATCTCCATACTAAAGGGTCTTACCGTACGCGGAGTTGTTTGATTTTAATGAGTGGCTGGACCTGAAATTTTATTTTGGCATCTGAGAATATATGATAGAAAAGCATTTAAAGATGCCAACTCCTGTCAACATTAAATCTCGTAGACTCTTGAAATAAACAGAAAGAAGATGTTTACCTCTATGACTAATTTATCTGTACATATGTTATGACTCTTACAGAGAACTATTGAATGTTGAGATTAGTTTGGCATGAAGTAGGTTCTTTGTAAATTGTTGAATTAAAGTAACTCGAATCATTGTTTACACTAAACAACACTGGCAGCAAATGGCTGTAGAGTCTATTCTCTCTCGAAGGGAGTGGGGGGAGCATCTATTCCTAATTGAGAATAAGAGAGACAGTGGCCAATGGTTCCGCACCAAAAGGTAAAATGTATTTCTGTGTATAACACAAAACTAGTGCCTTCGTACGGAGATATAATCACACAGGGATAGATAAGAGATTTGTTCATACCATACACACACAAGTATCACATGATTTCCAGAACTGCTAAAAAGTCATCCTTTTTGGAAATTCCAAACTTAATTTTTTTGATCGTCAACGGTGGCTACATTTTCATTAAATTTGGGGGAAGGTATATCAAATTATTTTTTTTTCTCAACAATAAGAGAGTTCCCCAACCCCATGGCTTCTGGGAACTTTATGAATTTTGGATAAAAGAAATACCACCTCCTGGAAAATGGAAGGTTAGAATTGATTTGTTTTCATGAGGTGTCAGTAGGTAATCTTGATTAAAGGTCCACAAATTATGTCTGAGCTGCCCCACACCCTACCTGTTTTTATAAATAGTTTTATTGAAATACATCCATGCCCATCTGTTAATGTATTGTCTGTGTCTACAAGGGCAGAACTGAGTAGTTGGAACAGAGACTATATGGGCCATGAAGCCTGAAATATTTACCATCTGGTCCGTTATAGAAAACATTTGCCAACACTTGCTCTAGATAGTCATGCTTTGCCGGCTAATTATTTGGTCTGTGATCATCTTGGTCCTACCACATTATAATATTCTTACTGGCAAAGACAATCTCTCTCTTTTAAAGACCATCTCTTAAATCTTTCTTATACCCCACAATCTCTAACAGGTCCTGGAAAGGGAAAAACTTAATGATAGTTGGTTCACTGGTTGAGGTGAAAGTTTACTAGACAATATTGTGACCTTAGCTTCACAATCTTAAAAAAAACAATTAAAAAAAATTGCTTTGGAAATAGTGCCTCCTGTCTAATTTTGTGAAAATCCAGTGGATATTATGTGAAAAATGCTTAGAACAACTAGTCAGGATTCATCATCAATATCATTCTTATTTGTGATGCTAGGAATATTCCTTTTTTTTTTTTTCCTTTTCATTTACTTTTTTTCCTAGAATTTCTTTTGTACCTTTTCCCAGAATTAGGCAGGTGCTCTTTAAATGTATATATGTGTTTCCTTGTTTTCACATTAGTGGGGATGCTGGCAGTAGCTGTGGTTTGAATTTAATGCTAGTGGCTACAATGTTGTTGACTAGATGAATCCTTTTTACATAAAAAAGTAAAATAAAATAAAGCCACAGACTCTTTGTGTTATAGCAGTGCTTTTATGTATTCAATAATTGCTATAAGTTACATTCAGTATACTGAACCCTTTGTAATTTGTGGACTCTGTGTAATTCTCCTGGTCTAGGAGATGATAGCCGCCGTTGTAGGTATTTAGATGTGATGAATGGCATGCCTGTGTAATGGCACATGTGTTTTTCTTGACCGTGGTAATTAATGGCTATTAAATCTCACTACTTGGAACGATTTGCTTTGTACATGTTGAATCCATTTCTTTGTTCAAAAATTCTGGTATTCCCAGTCTATATAAAAACATACACTTGTAGAGCAATGTACCAATATCCTATACTAGTAAAAATGAAGGAATCACATTTCATAACATTCATGGCCTCCCTCCTAAGAAAACTTAGCTTTTGGTAATGTTACTTCCCGAAGAAGACAACAAAATTTTCTAAGAGGGATTTTAAATATACTAATGTAATAATGATTAAAGTGCTTTATGACCTTGCTGGTTGCTTTTCCATGTTCATGTAGGGGTTTAATTTTGAGCCTATATATAAAGGTTTATATTGCCAAGGAAATTAATTTATAAAGGTAAATACAAGTTTTGCCTATAATTTCTACTGGTTCAGATGGAAAATTCCAACAAGCTCTTGAAAATCTGCTCTTCTCTCAACTACCTGGGAAGGGAGGCTTCACAAAAGAGGTTCCATCTTCTGTGCAGAGTGACAGAGTGTAGACTGGGTTATTCTTTGGTTAGTACCTTTAGGACCTCAGTTGGACTTAATAAGGTAAGTGCCTTTCCAAGTCTAAAGACTTCAATTTCCTTTAAATTGTAAGACCTGCAGGAGGAGAAAGATGTTAACATGTCCGCATGGAACCCTAGCTTCACAGCTTGGTTGTGCTCATTCAAGTCTGGAAAAGCCGTGCAAGTGAGAGAGGGCTAAACATCCAGCCAGGAGTGGCAGCTGGAGAGAAGCCAGAAGATCATAGAAAGGACACCTGAGAACACATTGCTGTTGCTCACTTAAACTGTACACAGAAGACCTATAGCCATGATTTCTAATGTGAGCTTTTTGATACCCAGCCATGTCACAAACATTCTGTTAGTGGTAACTATAATCTACATTGGCCTATTTTTCATGACAATAATTTGTATCATATGGAGACATGTTTTCTGTTTCCTTCTTTTTGTGACCATATCCCACCACTTAGAAACTGAGATTATCTACTGTAATCTTCCCCTCCATTTATGTGATTAACCAAGGGGTCAGTGTGTTTTTAAAAGGGGTACTCGGATTGTCTTTTAAGAATATACATTTTTCCTTTTCTCTAGATTAACTATACTCACTCAACTCATTTATAAGCCTTTAATGATTTCCCCCATAAAAATTATGTTCCTTTTAACCTTACCTCCCAAAATAACACAGACTCTAATTATTCAATATGTAATATTTTCAATTTCTTCTAACTTTGGTAACTGTGTGAAATGAAATACTAAAGCAGTGAACCAAAACTTATGATTAGTTCCACATTGATCTTTTAAATATTATAGTTGACCTTTTAATGGAATGATAGAATGTGAAAGTTTGCATTTACTAACAAGGATAAGGCAGTCTGCTAAAAATCATGTTGTTATAAAATTTCAGGAGTCTAATATAATTTAGTATCATAAAATAATGAAAGCTGGCTATGTAAAAAACAGTCCAGATATTCTCAGGGTTTTGTTTCAAAAAAAAAAAAAAATGAAGAAACATTTCCATGGTGAAATGGAATGTAGGAAAGTATTCTAGTGTGTTTTCCAAGTGAATAATAAGTATTTGTGAGAAATTAATATTAATTACTGAGGGGACGTCCCGTCCCGTAAGCCATTCTCGGCAGATTTAAAATGAGAGCTCCAGTAGTACCTTGAACCGTCTGTTGTTGACATTATAATTATTCTCCTATTTTAGAAGAATGAATAATTATCATAGCAAATACTTCAATTTCACATACACATAATTACACCCATTCACTGAAGAAAGACAGGAATATAAGGATTCCAATCAGAGGGAAAAGAAGGATTCTTCATCTGAATAGGTTTTTTCCTCCTACGATTCTGTAAAATCTAGTAGGATGAACAAAAAGAACAGTAAAATGTACTATCCTAAAATAATGGAATTATAAATGCTTTTAAAGGAAGTCACTGCAAATCCTCTAAGAAAAGAAATTTTTGACTTACTAGCTAAGGAGAAAGTGATTAAGCAGATAGGGGATTTGAATATGAAGGTTTGGATTACATTGTGTGGGCTGTTGGAAGAGGGTAAAACATAGGCAATGTAAGGGAAAGAAAATGACAAACAGGGTGAAGTGTGTCCATAGGGCTTCTAAGCCAAAGAAAACCTTATCATATAATCTTGGGAGCAATCAAAGACTGAAAGTTGTCACTGATAGAAATTTTGCAAACCTAGAGCTGGCTAAGGGAAAGGAGTAGTGTGAGGTCAAGAGAATTCAGTTTAACTCAACGAGAGTATATTGAACACTTCTGGAATGGTCACTGATATGCTAATATTCTATGAAGTTTCATTACCAAGTGCAAGGCCCAATGCCTGCCTAAGGTAAAGCATGCTCTTTGAAGAGATAGGTGATAATGATTATATATGAAATGCTTAGTAAAATATTTGATATCATATAATCTGAAAAAAAAAAAAGCTAAGTTGAATATTAGGAGCACCAATGTATGGGATAAATTAGGTAGGCAGAGAAGAGACAACAGGGTGGAGAAGGCAGAACAAGTGTTAACCTTTATAATAAATATAGCCGAAGTTCAAGATTGGAGTTTGGAAGAAAGATCTTGGAATCCTCCATAATAAGGAGCAAGACGAGAAATACAGTGACTTGGATTTTGAAATGGAAACGACATCTGCTAGAGATATCATTCATTTATTTTTGTACTGGGCACTGTGGGGCAGATATTTCTTTTTTTTTTTTTTTTTAAAGATTTTATTTATTTATTCGACAGAGATAGAGACAGCCAGCGAGAGAGGGAACACAAGCAGGGGGAGTGGGAGAGGAAGAAGCAGGCTCATAGTGGAGGAGCCTGATGTGGGGCTCGATCCCGTAACGCCGGGATCATGCCCTGAGCCGAAGGCAGACGCTTAACCGCTGTGCCACCCAGGCGCCCCTGGGGCAGATATTTCTATCAGAGTGGGAGGTGAATTGGGGAATAAGTAAATCAAGGGCCATTCTGAAGACCAAAGATTGGTTCAGGGCAGAGAACTGGAAGTAAAAAATTCTCAAAGAACTGAAATCCTCCCCCCTTCCTTACATAAAATATCCTGTATCCACAGAACAGAAAAGAATACTTAGGATTTCAATCAAGTAGGATGGCACTTAATAAAACTGACTTCTGAGAATTCCTAAAGGGATAGAATAATTAATAGCTACTGTTAATTGTGATCAATTAACATGACAACAGAGAAAAATTTGTGACCAGGGGAAAAGAAGGAGCCATTGACTTCTTATAGAAGGACCCAGTGGTAGGGTAAATGAAGCTGTTTTCTAAGTAAAGTTGAGAATTGAACCTCTTGACCAAACAAAACTCAAGGAAATGATTGGGGTAAGGGAAAGAATGTGTCTGAATTGGGCAGTTGACCATGGATAACAAGCTTACTACTCATTTGGTTTATTACTCAATGTCTTGCTCTCCTTGGTCAGTCCCCGTAATGATCAGATACAGGCTAGGGATAAAATGGCTTTCTGAGAAGCTTGTTGAAGTCAGAAAGGCAGTGAGCCAGAAAACCCTGTGGAAAGGCTCTTTCCAACTCAAGGAACCATTGCTAATGAATGACAGTAATAAAAAAGGAGCAGTTTCTACTTGTCCCTGTTACGGTTGTCCTTCACTTCTGGAGTCTACCCTGAGGAAGAATTATCTTGCTCAAACATCATTTAGATTCTGTCATTCTCCTCAAGATCTACTGAGACCTGTAATTGTTTGGGAATCAGATTAAATCCAGTTACTCTGGGGTCTGCGTTTTACCACCTCTCTTCCCAATCCTGTGATGCCCAGTGTTCTCTTTTTAACATTTCTTTGCCTGTTTTACGCTAGCCAAAGAAACCATGCCCTTAGCCTCTTAAATCTACAGCTTCACCCACCTAACTCTCCATCCAGGGATGGCAGTCTCCTTCATCATTATCAAATGAAATCTATACTATAACCAATCTGCAACATATGTATACCCTCCCCAGCTTAGAGACATGGTTCATCTCCTGCTCATCATACCATTAGTAATTTGTACCATAATTTGTAATTATGTTTTTCTTGCTATAGTAGGGGAGGAAAAAATTCTCCTCTACCCTCTTTGGGTCTCTGGCTGGGCCTAAGAATTAAACTGATACGAGACAGATTATAAGAGAAACACATACTTTTTTTTTTTTTTAACATGGACATGGAGGCCTTCGTAAGAGAATGAAGACTCAGAGAAGTGACCACAGCAGGAGGCTTTTGCATCTTCTAGACAAAGAAGCAATTTGTGCAGAATTGACAAGATGGAGGGGTTGATGTTGGGGTAGGGGTAGTGAGTGGTGAAGAAGTAATTAGGGTTAGTTTCCTAAGGTTTGTTTGTATAGATTTCTTGGTCCCCAATTCCCCATCTCTGGTGATAAGAACTCCTTCCTTCCTCTTTCGTATAGGAAGGGCACCTCTCACATGAGGATTTAATGACCTGTTGAGGGAAAAGGGGAAGTCAGAGTGACATTCCTGCTTCTGACATTCTCTCTAACTCCTTCAGCTTAAGATATTCAATATGGGGGGCGCCTGGGTGGCACAGCGGTTAAGCGTCTGCCTTCGGCTCAGGGCGTGATCCTGGCGTTCTGGGATCGAGCCCCACATCAGGCTCCTCCGCTATGAGCCTGCTTCTTCCTCTCCCACTCCCCCTGCTTGTGTTCCCTCTCTCGCTGGCTGTCTCTATCTCTGTCGAATAAATAAATAAAATCTTAAAAAAAAAAAAAAAGATATTCAATATGGCAGGGTGCCGTATTTTGGAGTAAGGTGTCCTAAACCCCATCACTGTGCTTATGGCTAATTTCATGGGTATATAAAATGTGAAAGTTGAAAGGGACCATAGCATTTTAAAAGGAGGTCCAAAGAGGATAATTGTACTTCTCACAGTTACATAGCCAGTTAATAAAAGAACCAAAAAGATAATAACCCAGACTACCAGCCTTGTGCTTACTCTATCACAGGAATCATCATGGTGAAAATCAAGACACTTAAAGTGATAAAAAACATGGGAAATGAATCAATGTATAACTTTCTGTCCAATTTTTTTTCAGCTGTATGATAATAAAATCAAAACTGCATTACTTTATATTGTGAATGCAGTATTACTCTATTATTCTTCACTTGTAGCTCTAGTTGAGAAATAATAAAGATCATTGACTACAAGCAAAGGACAACTTCATTTTCTCTCTTTGTATACAGGATACCATAATTTCTTACAATTTGTTCCAACATGCCTTTATAATCCATACCAATCTTGATGTGCCAAGCCTTCATTTTATCATGCTTTTCTACACAACCCACCCTGAAAATACTCCTCCCATAAAGTTCACATCTGTATCCTTTGCTAAGTAATGAACATATGCATATACATAATTTTTGCCTAAGAAAATGTAATCTTATGGAGTGATTCACCTGTGGCACTTCTCTTTTAGAACTCCCGTGTAGCACTGAGGACATTTTTAAGATCCTCCTAAGTACCCATCTGTCTTCTTTACCCTTGAAATTTCTTCCCCTTCTCCCCCCACCCTCTTTTTTATTTCTCTCACTCACCATTTTCTCCCTCCTGTCACTTTTTTTTTTTAAACCAAGCTTTCTATCTTTTTTTGTTAGAATAAAAGCTTTGTCTCTCTTAGGAGATGTTATCAGCACTGCGGATGTATATTGGGCTGCTTCTATCCCAGCGTCTCAAAATCTGATTCTGATTCTTCTGTTACAGCCAACAGTGTGGGCTCTAAAAAAAATCAATTCTTAGGTTCCTTATCTGTTTTTCTGCTTCTGGGATAACTGAATCTTTCATAACTAATGGGGATATTGAATTCAGGGAGCCTTACGGGGAAAATATATTGCAATTTGTGTAAAAAGCAAAAATGAGACTACAGTTAGATGTGATAACTATAGCTTAATTTCGATCCCATTTTACACTGGTTTGACATCAATTGGTTAATATAGTTTTTCCATTAAAAACTAGTTTGCATGAAAACATAACAGTTTAATTTTGTTGCTGATGTGTGTTTGGTTTATGGACCTCTGAAGAAAAAAAAATCACTTGCCAATTTTAGATTCTCAATAGGTAGCAAGAGAGTTAGAATGGTTATTCTGGGTCTCTGAATAATCTTAAAATGTTTCAGTATATATTAGATGTTGATTGGTGAACACATGGCAGTATCTGTAGCTGTCTGGACACCAACTAATAAGCAAATCTAAGCAGATCTTCAAGTTCTGAATTGACTATTGAGTCTTAATACCATGCTTTATGTTTGTATCACTAAATCAAATGTACTTATCTTTTCTAATAGTCTAATTTAAAAACCTCCATGGTGGCTTGTTTGCCAGATTCCACATTTCTTGAATGAGTTCATATATTTTTTTCATCAATACCCAGGAATATCATTAAGCCCCCATGACCTTCTTTAATGGCCTCTGTTCATTTCTGACTAACTTTTAGATCCTTTTATTATCTAAGAGTATTAGTATTTTTTCACAGGGTTCTTGGCTCGTAAAATATTTAAGAAGAGCATTATAACTTGGACACATTTGGGGAAATCTTTTGAAATGGACATGTAGAGTGAACACCTTACTGTATATTATTGTGTCTCTCTTTTACATCAAGTCGGTGTAGAATACCTCTGGATGAGTTGATGCCCCCTGTCACTTGCTAAGCAGGACTTACACAGATGCTTAGAGCATATGTGGGAGGCACCTCTCTTGTTAGAGCAGATGTTTCACTTGACACATGACCATGCATAGTGGCACTAGAACTTTCACAGCAAGTAAACAAAATTCTTCTTTCTTTTCCAAATTCTTTGAATTTTATGTAACTGACTTTGCCAGTGGTATACTGATGTAGCTAGACTCACCAAACATAATTAGACCTAGGATAGAAATATTTATTGACTTTCTGTATTTGAAATTCAGTGTTAATATCTTAGTATTAACCCCTGGAGTTTTGGCACCCTACAGATCAAGCCATCTGTTTAAAATCAGACGAGAGGGTAAGATTTAAAAAATAATGTTTTTTAGGGGTGTCTAATACAGTGTTATCTGCATTCTAGATGATATCTGTGATTAATCTTTCAGCTCTTACATTAAAATGTATTAAAGTTTGATCTACCCAAATGCACATTTTTGAGATTTTTAAAAGAAATCTGTAACTATAATGTTTATTTAATATGTAATGATTATTAAAATCTAAATTTCTTGTAGAATTTATCAAAAGTAACTGAACTACATTAGATGATATAAGTTATATAATTCCAGTTATCCATGTCTTATTTTTATTTGGTACTTTCAAGTCTTTGTAGTGCTTTACCATACATTATTTTGCTCATTCCTCACAGTGATCCTGTAAAATTGGCTTGGGCAGTTTTACTCTCCCTGATATACAGAGGAAACTAGCTTAAAACAGTTAAGCTTTAAGTGGCTTGTCCAAAACCACTTGAGTAGCAGATGAAATCTAAACCAGAAGCTGGTAGCATTCACCATTCTCTATTTAAATATTTTCCCATTCTGTTATTTAGACTCTTAATTCATTTCTTTCTCTGGTCAATGATCTTTGCAAAATCTTTACCAGATCTTATCACTCCCTTGATTAAACCTTCGCAATGAGTTGCTGTTTTACTCAGGATGCAATTGTACATCCTTAATATGACCCTCATGCTCCCCCATGGCCTGTGTCTTTCTCTTTCTACCTGTATCATATGCCGCTCCCGTCCCCTTGTTCACCAGGCTCCAGGCACACTGGGCTGCTCTTCTTTCTTCCTGTGACTCAAGAACTTCCCATTTGCTAATCACTCCACCTAGAGTGCTGGTCCCTTCTCTTCACCTGGTGACTCCCAGTCATCACAGAGGTCTCATTTTGAACGTTAATTCCTCAGAGAAGCCTTCCCTTAAACGACCAAACAAAATTAGTTCCTCTTGCTATTATCTTTCAGCAAATCCTTCATTATCCATCAGTTTATACTGATACATTTATCTGTATGATAATTCATTTGGCACCTTCCCTCTTCACTGTGTGTAAGTTGGCTACTGTCAGGAACCATGTCTATTTGACTCCTTGCTGGTCTCCTGCTCTGGTCCAGTGTCTGGCACATAGTAGCTGCTCAGTAAGCATTTGTGGTCTGAGTGGAATGAATAAATCCACGTGGTATATACATAGCTCTTTTTCCAAGCTCTTTTTTATATTTATTGGAATATATAGGTTTTTCTCCATTTTCTGAGAACATGCAGATAAAAATGGCTTTTGGATACTTGAAACAATCTAAGTCTTAGGAAATTATCAGGAGAGAAGTTTAAGAAAACTAAATGGATTACCTAGGGAAATTGTGGAGTTTTCATCCCCAGAGGTTTAATCAGAGGATAGTAATGAACTTTGAGGAAGTTTAAGGTCTGTGTTAAGGCCCTGTCATAGAGACAAGATCATTTGGTAGAACAGCGACTTGGACATAATACACCTTTCTTTTTTTTGTTTGTGTGTTTGATTATTTTGTCAAAGGCCCAACTCTTTGCTTGTGCGCAAATAGGAAAAGGACCTGGAAACTTGACTCTTAATTCAGATTTCTTTTTTTCCACTGACATGTACAGTCAGCACCGCTATAATGCAACCACTGCATCTGAAAAATCATTGCACAGGGCTTGTGGGAAAAATGGAAGTAGGGGCACAAGACTCAGAAACTTGATCAGTGACACATTTAAAAAAAAAAACCCAGGAACCTAATAAAAATGACAGCTAAGTTTTACTTGTGTTAAATGGTTAAGAAATAAATAATACAATAAATATGGCACTTCACCTTGAAAAAGACAGGCAGTTTGCTTGTGGAAGGGGTCAGTGGAAGGGCTGCACCTTGTGAGTTATTGTCAAGTGACGAAAGGAAAGCTGCCTGAAATCAGAGGGCAAGTTGTGCCACCAGATGTGGGTGGGGTAGCTCTTAACAGGCACAGTAACTGAGGGCACTGGCCCATCAATCTTAAATGGGTGTGATTTGTGTATTTTTACCTTAGTTTCAGTGGGGTGCAGTTTTCTGTGTTCACTTCGTGTTTCTCGTGACTGAAATCAGGCATAAGAAAGTGTGAGATTTGGGTCACACTCAAATTGGCCCCAAACACAGCCATTGCCTTAAAACAAATTATGCTCTTAAAATAAGTGTTAGGAGGCAGTCCACATGGTGATGCAGGAAGATCCTAAGCTCATCTCCTCCAACAGACACACTAAATCTACAACTGCATATGGGAAACTTCTCTCTGTACACTCGCTGCACACCTCCTTGTCATCAGATGAGAAAGGACTGCATTTAGAGGTTCGGAGAAGCTGAGATGTGGTCTCACCACAAACCCCTCCCCCAGCTCAGGAGGGAACTCAAAAATCTGAAGCTTCTCCTTGAGAAGTGAAGGGTTTGTAGATTATATCAGTCACTCTAACTCTTAAGACCAATATTTGAGAGACGAGCCACCAGGGCTTGTATCCATGAGGCCTAAAGGGCTATCGTGAACTGAGAAACAGCTCTTAAAATGTTTAAGTGCAGACTTGCTCGCCCCAGGGCCCAGCTCAGAAATAGCAGTTTGGAAGGCACCCAAACTATATGTGAAGAAGATTGATTTGCTAATCTTCAAGCATCCATTGGAGGGGCAGGTGCCTTTTGGCATTCTCTCCAGGGCATGGAGGCACTGGCAGATGCCATCCATCCTGTGCTCTCCCTCTGCCTCATTAAAGCCTGGGCTACCATCTTTTTATTTTCTATTTTTTCTTTTGGGAGGTGCCATCTTCATGCCCCCTCTGCCAGTCTCCAGTGGCATTATATCCCAGAGGGGAGCTTTTACGTATATCTGGTGCCCTGGTTTGTTTACATCTGATACCCCAGTTTTTGTGGCTGCCACCAGGGGACCCACTGAGCTCATGGATCTCGAGGCTAAAGTGGCTTGTGTTCCTGGATATGGTGGGAAACTATTGGAAAGATAGTCCTTGACAAACTGCCAACCCTAGGGCAGTATACAGATAGCGGGCTGAAAACACCACCTCACTCTGTGAGTAGGTGTATTTGCGTGTCCAAGAGCTTTGGTCTAAGGGACAGGTTCCTGGTCTGCCACACTCATAGAGGCCTATTGAAGTGCTCTCAGAGGGCATGTGGGTGGCTCAGTTGGTTAAGCATCTGCCTTTGTCTTGGGTCATGATCTCACGTCCTGGGATCGAGTTCCATGTCAGACTCCCTGCTCAATGAGGAGCCTGCTTCTCCCTCTCCCTCTGCCCTTCCCCCCGGCTTGTGTGCTCTCTGTCTCTCTCTCTCTATCATGCTTTCTCTCAAATAAATAAAATCTTTAAAAGAATTGGAATGCTCTCAGGGCTTAAGTCCCCAGTCTAGGTGATGTGCCCAAGGGAGGGGGATGCTTTGAGTTAGAAGAGAATAAAACTGGGCCAGAATACTAGGAAATGTTAACTGGTGAAGACTGGAAACAAGAAGAGGAACCAGGCAATGAAGCTGGAGAAGGGCCAAAAATAATTCATGGTCTTGCATCAAAAAGAATAAAATACTAGTAATAAATTTAACCAAGGAGGTAGAAGACCTGGATCTCAAAACTGTAAGACATTAATGAAAGAAACTGAAGAAGACATAAATAAATGGAAAGATATCCCATGCTTATGGATTGGAAGAATTAATACTGTTAAAACGTCCATACTACCCAAAGCAATATACAGATTCAGTGCAATCCTTATCAAAATTCCATTGACATTTTTCACAGAAATAGAAAAAAAAATCCTAAAATGTGTATGGAATCACAAAAGATCTCTAAAAGCCAAAACAATCTTGAGAAAGAACAAAGATGGAGGCATCATGCTCCCTGATTTCACACTCTATTACAAAGCTATCATAATCAAAACAGTACTTTATTGGCATAAAAAACAAACACAAAAATCAATGGAACAGAATAGAAAGCCCAGAAATAAACCCACCATTAATATAGTCAATTAATTTATGACAAAGGAGGCCAGAATACATGATATGGAAAAGACAGTCTCTTCAATAAATGGTGTTGGGAACACTGTACAACCACATGCAAAAGACTGAAACTAGACTACTATCTTACACCATACACAAAAATTAACTCAAATTGGTTTAAAAACTTGAATGTAAGACCTGAAACCATAAAACCCCTGAAAGGAAAACTGGGCAGTAAGATACTTGACATTGGTCTTGGTGATGATTTTTTGGATCTGACTCCAAAAACAAAAGTAAACAAGTGAGATCAAACTGAAATCAGCTTCTGCATAGCAAAGGAAATCATCAATGAAATGAAAAGGCCATGCATTGAATGTGAGAACAATTTACAAATCATATATCCCATCAGAAGTTAATATCCAAAATATATACAGAACTATAATACAATAGCCAAAAACAAAAAACAAAGCAATCTGATTTAAAAATTGGCAGATCTGAATAGACATTTTTCCAAAGGAGACTTTCAGGTGGCCAACAGATACATGAAAAAACGTTCAATATGACCAATCATCAGAGAAATGGAAATCAGAACCACAAAGAGGTATCACGGCATACCTGTTAGAATGGCTTTTATTAGAAAGAAGGAAGAGAGGAGAGAGAGAGAGAGAGAGAGGAAGGAAGGAAGGAAGAAAGAAAGGAAAGGGAAAGAAAGAAAGAAAAAAAGAAAGAAAGAAAGAAAGAAAGAAAGAAAGAAAGAAAGAAAGAAAGAAGGAAAGAAAGAAAGAGGAAGGAGGGAGGGAGGGAGGACAGATGGACAGACAAGTGTTGGTGAGGATATCAAGAAAAGGGAACCCTTGTGCACAGTTGGTAGGGATGTGAATTGGTGCAGCCACTATAGAAAACTGTATGGAAGGTCCTGAAAAAATTAAAAATAAAAGTATCATATGATCCACTTCTGGATATTTATCTGAAGAAAAGGAAAACATTAATTCAAATAATATATAGGTACCCCCATGTTTATTGCAGCATTATTTACAATAGCCAAGATATGGAAACAACCTAAGTGTCCAGGATGGGTGGATGGATAGATGAAGAAGTTGTGGTAGGTACACACACACACACACACACACACACACACTCATACACATTGGAATATTTATCTGAAGAAAAGGAAAACATTAATTCAAATAATATATAGGTACCCCCATGTTTATTGCAGCATTATTTACAATAGCCAAGATATGGAAACAACCTAAGTGTCCAGGATGGGTGGATGGATAGATGAAGAAGTTGTGGTAGGTACACACACACACACACACACACTCATACACATTGGAATATTTATCTGAAGAAAAGGAAAACATTAATTCAAATAATATATAGGTACCCCCATGTTTATTGCAGCATTATTTACAATAGCCAAGATATGGAAACAACCTAAGTGTCCAGGATGGGTGGATGGATAGATGAAGAAGTTGTGGTAGGTACACACACACACACACACACACACACACACACACACTCATACACATTGGAATACTACTCAGCCGCATAAAAAAATGGATTCTTGCCATTTGCAACAACATGGGTAGTCTGTGAGGGCACTAAGCTAAGTAAGATAAGTCAGGCACAGAAAGACAAATGCCATATGCTCTCACTTATATATGGAATGTAAAAACAAAACAAACAACAGCAACAACAAAAAACAAACAGAGTCTCAGAGAACAGATTGGTGGTTGTCAGAGATGGAGGAGCAGTGGGTGGTGGGCAAAAGGGGTGAAAGAGGTCAAAAAGTACATACTTACAGTCATAAAATAAGTCATGAGAGTATGATGTACAGCACGGTGACCATAGTTAACAACATCCTATTACATATTTGAAAGTTGCTAAGTGAGTAAATCTTAGATGGTCTCATCACAAGAGAATAAAAAAAAAAAAAACTTGTGATTATGTATTATGATAGATGATAACTAGATGATAACTTGTGATTATATTTGTATTTGTGTATACAAATATTGAATCATTATGTTGTACACCTGAAGCTAATATGTTATATGTCAAATATAAAAATAAAGGACAAAAAGATTACAAAATAAATGTTAGAGCAGAACTGACTATTGTAAGAAGAAAAAAAGATGGGAGTGGGAGGTGGGACTGGGGTCAGAAAAACTTGGCTCTGGTCCCAGGGCTGTCATTTCTAACAGTGAAACCCCGAGCAAGTGCCTTCCCTCTCTTTACACCATTTACTTTATCTTTAAATGAAGTTGTTAACAACCAGCTTTGCCAAGTTGTCCTGAGAGCTAGATGAAGCAATGAAGGTGGAAACATTCCGTCAACCGTGAAGTGCTCTCCAACTCGAGATTTTTCACGTAGAACTTATTTCAGAGGTAGAGATATCAACTAAAGAAGAACAAAGGGTTGGAAGTTCACCCACTCAGAGCCAGCTTTTGTTGAGAGAACTATGCAAACCCTCTTTTTGAATGAGAGGAAAGCCCATGACCCTAAAAGGAAGGGTGGTGAAGTGTCCCGTGAACACATGTCTCACATCATGTAGACTCAGCCCAGGAGCCAGTGTTTGTGTTCCTGGTATAGTAGTTTGTGTATGATGGTAGGAGAAGCCAATGAGGAGAAGGGGAAAAGGTGAACTTGCTAAATGAAACTGGGAGAAATACAAATGTGGTCCCGAGTGAATTTAGAAAAACACTCTCAGAGCTTTCTTAAGATGGCTTCTTAAAGCCAACCCAGCCCAGGGATTCAATAGAAAGAGATGTCACAGAAATTTGGCCTCATCAGGTCTGCAGCCCAGATTTCTGTGACATTGTTTTTTACTTACTGCTCTTCAGTTCCCAGCAGCACTGTATAAATAGCACTCAACTCTTCCGCATCCCTCGCTCCCTTTCACTCTCTGTGCTGTAAAGATATAGAGAAAACCTGTGGGGAAAAAATCAAAATTACTTTGGGGACAAATTAGTTTATATCTAGGATACAGCTATTACAAAAAAAAAAAAATCTGGCCAATCCATTGATATTATTTTGTTACTTTTATCCATGTTTTATAATTTGAGTAAAAAAAAATTTTTCCCTAGGTTTGGAAAGTAGATATGGCTGATTGTTAAGCTTCGATGGTTTAATTGAAATGCACATCATTTAAAGGGAATATATTTTAGTAAACAACTTTTGCCTCATTAGTCTTTGAATCCCCTGGAACTTTCTCTGTGTTGTAAGGGTGTCATTTCCTTTGTATTTGAAAAGGCATTAACAAATTGAACAGAAAAGTTTATTCATATGGAAAATGTGCTCCCTTATTAGATTTTGGGGAATTCTTCAATATGACAATGAATCTATGTGACATTCTTCACTTGTGAAGGAAAATGGATGCTATCTTCTCTGCAAAACTTCACCTTTTTCATACACTGTGGTTTTTAACTATTTAATGTACACCATTTGTTTTTCTGGTTTTGGGAGTCAAAGCACAGTCTTCCAAATTCTGTAATAAAAGTGACTTGACCATGTTCCTTCGAGTCCAATGAGTTTATACACAGATGAGTGTTAATTACATGTAATAACAGAGTAGATTTTATTTTTATCTTTTTATTTTAAAACATATGTAATAAAATATAAATAATGAAATAATTAAAATGAAATAAATAATAAAATATATGTCATATAAAATTTGCCATTCTATTTCTACAAAAATTTGACTTTGGTTAGCATGTTTTTCCTTCAAAACCACATTTTTCTTCTTTTCTAAAGCTACTGGAACATGACAGAATAAAGATTTGATTTTGATTTTACTTTTTCTGAATCTGATAGAAGTAACTGATTGTATGGGGGTGAAAAATGGACCATGAAAGAGTTTGGGACAGAAGGTACAGGCCTGACTTAGCTAACGGCCAGCTCCAGAATCAATAAGCAACTATATTTCCAGTATGCTAAATACAAAAAATACATATACACATTAGACATAGTCCTAATATCAAACAGATGTTTATGTAGGTGGAGAATCATAATAAATGCACATGAAAAATAATAACAGAAGAGCGTATAGGATGGTAAAGAGCATAGGTGCTGTGGAAATCAAGGAAGGGAGAGAACAATGAAGTGATGTGGGGAATTTCTAGAGAGATGGCTCAAAGCCAAGCCTGCAGTGTCCCTAGGCTTTAAATAGACCTCAGAGGGCTTGTTAAGCAGGAGGAAGAGCATGAGCAAGGGTGCATAGGCACGGGAATATAGAAGTATTTTTAGAGGATCTTGATTTACTTCCAAATTATGGTCTACTGTTTCCTTCATGATCCTCAGGAGAACCTTTCCCCCATAAGTTAGAGGTGGAGAAAATCCATCTCTCCTATCACTTCCAGTGAATATGCCGCATGCAGTGGATAGCATTTCATCCTGGGTAATCCATGGTTCAGAGTCATCATGCAGTCTGCAGTCTCTGCTTCCCTTCTTCTGTGTAAGAATGTGGGTCCCTCCTAGTCAGGCATTGAGTAGTTCTTTGGTTTTCATCACAGAATATCTATTCTGAATGCAAAGTGCTCACATTAGTAACAACCATAACCATAATAGCATGACATGCTAAAAAAAAAAAAAATAGCAGCAGCAACAAAACAAAAACCAAAACAAATAGACATTAGCATGGGTGAGTCAGTAATGTCAGGAGGATTCGAGTTGCATGTTTCTGACTGGTTCCAGGAATGAGTTTTGGTGAACGATCTATTCTGGGTCATCCAGTCCTTTGAAACACTGATTCCTATTTGTGAATGAGCTAGTTTTCTGGGATAATAAAGAAAGTGGGTGGTTTAGCCTATTTTTTATTTGTGAAAACCTAACTGGACAAATAAAAACAAAATATTTAACCTTATTCTCATCAGCTCCATGGCCTAATTAAGTTGAAATTACAGGTCCTTGTACAAAAATCACTTATGTTCTTTTAAAAGCGTAGACTAGAGATTGAAGAGATGAAATAATTCTGAGCAGGCACTAATGATCTTACTCATCATTACTCGAATTATAATACATTTGGTAGTTTTACTGGGTCATAGATCTTCATATCTGCACAAGAAGCCACCTGGTCTAGTGAAAATTATGCAAGCATTAGAGACATATCAGCCAGGATTGAAAACTGTTACCTTCTGGGTTTTATGACAAATTACTTAGATGCCTCTGATCCTTAGTTTTCTTGTCTGTAATAAGAGGTTAATAATAGAACCTACTTCGTGGGGTGGTAATGAGGATGAAATTAATTTATATATAAAGTCCACATTAGCACTTAGTAACTGACAGCTATTACTAATTATTTTTTTTCTCATAGTAATTGAGAAACACCTCCTTAAAAGTCATTCCCTTTGTGCCTTTTATAGCATGAGAAGCTGATGCATGAATTGGAAGAGGAGAGACACTTACGTCTTCAGAGTGAGAAGCGATTGCAGGAGGTGACACTGGAGTCTGAGCGCAACCGAATTCAGATGCGAGGCCTCCAACAGCAGTTCTCCAGGTATGTTCTGAACTGAGCTTCTTGCTTCAGGAGGGGCATCTCTTCCTGCACCAATAGCTTCTGTGCCTGAATTTCCATGGTGAAAGCTTCTGTTGAATTTGGGGAGCTAATTTACCTACAGCTTAGACCTTCTCCTCTGGCCACGCCATCACATGGCATTTGGGCCAATTTGTTGAAACTTGCTATTTGCACCTCGAGTATTCCTGGCTTTATTGGATCTAGTTGTCTTTTCTTCCTTCATGGCTATCTAAGGGATTTTTCCAGGAAGATGTGGTGGCTGTGTGGCCTATTGGAATGTCCTGTGAAAGGCCAGCCAGGAGGATGAAATTTTCCCGGTCATCATAATTCTATTTTAAGGAAGACAGAGAATGTGAATCTAATCATTCAGTAAGCTCTTGCTTACTTAGAGGAAACATTTACCAATAGTTTAAAAAAAATCAAAATCAGTGAGTTTCTTTCCTTTGAAAAGACTGAACTTGAATTTGAAAGGAGCATTCTGAAAAGTAACTCCTAAATTTAATTCCCACACAGTCAGACTCTTTCAGCTTCCAGTTACAGTTACTGTGGGCCAGGTGAAGTTTCAACCTATTACTTTCAGTTCCATGGAAAAAAACCACAAACTTGTGCTATTCCAGTCCTGGGACCAGATATGGGAATTCTGAGAAGGACAATTTACTTTCATTTCTGTATTTCACTTCACCATTTGCAAAATCAGGAAATTAATTTTTAGGTTTTTTGTTTGTTTGTTTCTCCCTCATGAGATTGTCCCAGGCTGAATCAAGTTTGAGAAGTTGCCTAAAATTTTTCTGAACAATCTATATGGATCTTGTCTTTAATTTACCACTGGGATTTGGACGTAATCAGCAACAGATTATATGGCTTCGTCATTATGAACCTTTTACAATGATGGCTTAAGCTTTGGATGTGTTACAGGGAGAAACCGAATTTATCTCATTGTGACTAATACCATGAATGCTTGTGACTTTGGTTTAGAGGTTTCTTGGAGGAACAGGGTAGAAAAGATAGATGACCGTCCTGCATTCAGAGTCATAATTTAACACCCTGTTCCACTCTCTGAGCACATGATAGTACACAGGTGCTGTAGAAACGCACCAATCGATACTTAAACAAATGTGTGTCCCACCCCTCCCAGGCTATTACTTATACAACCTTGTGCTCAATTTTTCATTTGGTTTGATGGCAACTCTCACTCTATGTCTCCCAACTTGAAATGATAGGGACCCCCCCCCCCCAGTTTTGAAGCAGCTCTAAAACAAGAACTGCTTTGTAATACTTGCCATTTTAATGATCTAGGAAAGGAAGAAGTAGATCACCCCATCTTTGCACTATGTATTTAAGATGTCTCTGTATTAAGCTATTGATTTACAGGGCGTGAGACACATGGTACAGTAAATTACTTTCATACGATGCCAGGTCATCTGCTATAAATCAAATGACACCCATACAGAGTTGAGTTGCACAAGAGCCAAGGCTATATCCTAGACTGAAAGAGAAGATAATTATATGTAGGACAAATAGTGGTTGGTTTTACATACTGCATTTCCCCTGCTATAATCAGTTTCCTTATGTAAAGCTTCATTGAAACTGAAGAGTTCAAGTCCAGTTATAGCCAGACAGCTAATGTAAATCAGCAAAGGTGGAAGAAAGAGCATATATCATAAGATAATTACACAAAGGGAGAGAGGGAAATAAACCACTGGAGTCTCTTAATACTAGAGAACAAACTAAGTGTTGGTAGAGGGAGCTGGGTTGGGGATAGGCTAGATGGGTGATGGGTATTAAGGAGGGCACTTTTTGTGATGAGCACTGGGTGTTATTTGTAAGTGATGAATTACTGAATTCTACTCCAAAAACCAATATTTCACTGTATGTTAATTCAGTAAAATTTAAATAGAAAAGAAACAAAAAGAAACAAAACAAGTGAGCAAAGGGGGAAAAAAAGAGTGAGAGAAAGAGGCGAACCAAGAAACAGACCCTTAACTGTGGAGAACAAACTGATGGTTAGCAGAGGGGAGGTGAGTGGGGGGAGGATGGGAGAAATAAGTGATGGGGATTAAGGAGGGCACTTGTTGTGATGAGCACAGGGTGATGTATGGAAGTGGGATCACTGTACTGTACACCTGAGACTAATATTACACTGGATGCTAATTAACTGGAATTTAAATAAAAACTTTTAAAGGAAGATAGATACACAATAATTTAAGTAGGCCCACTACACCATTTTTGATGGCCTTTCACATTTTAAACTTCGGTTTGTAAGATATGCCTAGTTCTGTTTATTTAAACAATCCTGTTACTGTAATTTAAGTCTTTGTAAAATTCTCCGTATTATAGAACATCTGTATAGATCCTCACCCTTGGACATGGTCCGCCTCTAAATGCTCACATAAATAATTTCCATATTCCAAATACTTGTATTGAATTTAAAACTTTTATATTCACAATTTCCTACATTTCCCTGGGCCAACGAGTTTATTTTGTACATGATGCTCCCTGAGATGTAGGCTTACTTTGAGTATTGTTTACGGAATGAGTTGCTGTGAAAAATAATGCTAGTAACCCACCTTTTCAAAGGATGTGTAGTGGCTTACAATAAAACGTAGCTTTACAATACAACTAATAAAATGAAAATAGAAAATAAAAACCACAAAAGGGTAGTGTGGAAAGTAATCGTACTTACATGGCCTGCCGTGTTTTCTGAGAGTGAGCATGTGACATAGTTCTAAGATTCCTGGCAGCCAGGATTAAAAGGAAAGTACAAGAGCCTATGTAATTGTTATTCCTAGACAAAGGCTACTACCCCTCAGGGAGAGAAACATTGTCTCTGGTAACAAATTTATACTAGAATCCGCCCCTTCTTAGATGGCCCTGGAGGATATAATAGACAATCGTCCAAAATGGTGCAGACTAGGATCAATTCATAGAAGTATTCCTACTTCTGCAAGGTCACTTACGTCTACAAAGTTAAGGCATTTCTGAATGTCACAGTACATGACATAGGAATGCTGGTTTCATGTCTAAATGATAATGAGTAAATAGAACCTAGGACTTTCGATTCTCAAGTCAGGTACTAGACTGCTAGTTCACAGGAGCCTCTAGGTAGACACGTGTTGCATCTTTCTGATAACTGTCTGATGAACCTGGAGCACAGAGGCATGAGATGCTGAGGCGTGGGTGGAGCTGCGAGAAGTATTTTCCTGGTGTAGTTGATGGCGTTGTCTCCATGCAGGCATCTAAACAGTGGTGAAGGAGATTCTGGAGTCTCAGATTCAGGGATGAGGTGAGGCTTTGGGGGGGAAAGTGGATAACGAAGTTAGAAGTGGGGACAATTAGGTATATGTGTGAAGTAGAGTTCAGATGTCAGAATGAGCGCTGCAAGGTAATTAGTCCAAGGCTTGATTTTATGCCGTTTCAGTGAGGTGATAGGCCTGGCGGCTTAACGGCACCAGGCAAACCTGAACATTGTTGATTATCTGTGGTAATGAGTAATGGGATCACTTAGGTGATAAAAATCTATAAAAATGCTTGAATGAGTAGTTCTCTTTTATGTCACCACCAAACCTTCATTTATAACCCCCCCTTTCCTCTTGACCTCTGATTAGGGTGTAATGATTAGCAGTGGTCCAAAATTTGGGCAATAAAAAAGAGAGAGAGAGAGAGAGAGATGTGACCAGAGATTATATAATCAGCTCTAAGCTCATAAATCAGAAATTGCCTGCTCTGAGGGTGATTCAAGCAGTCATAGCAAGCTTGATTCAGACCATTCATTGAAATACAGAGAAGAGAAGAGATCCTGCAAAATTAAGCCTTCTGCATACATGAAGGAGCATTTCAATAGGGTGGTACTGAGAGGCAGGCAGTAGTATCATTAGGGCTTCTTTGTCTTGATATTTGGTGATACAAATTAAAGATGCTTTCCAGATGTCATAATGATGGTCTAACCTGTTCTCTGAGTGGTATACATGGCTGGGCATATTTTATGTGGGAATAGCTTTGTGCCCGCCCTTCTATGATTCTGTAACTGTCTCGACCCTCCTTTAACTGTTCATTTGAACTGTGCTTGTCTAGCCAGCCAAGGTTAATGGTGTGAGTGTGGCTATGTCACTGCCTTCCCTCCTATGTAAAGATTAGCGTTGGCACCCCCAGCGTCCTTACCTTGGACGAATGAGGTGGTTTGTGCATTGGTTAGATTCACCTAGACAAGCACTCTTCAGGAACACTCTCTCCAACTAGGTGGGCTCTGGTGACGTAGAATAACAACGATTAAGAAGTGGGGACCCTGGGTGGCTCAGTTGGTTAAGCATCTGCCTTTGGCTCAGGTCATGATCTCAGGGTCCTGGGATCGAGTCCCGCATCAGGCTCCCTGCTGGGGCTGGGGGGTGCTGCTTCTACCTCTGCTTGCTATTCCCCCCTGCTTGTGTTCTTTCTTTCTATCAAATAAATAAATAAAATCTAAAAAAACCTAAACAATGATTAAGAAGAACCAGATTTGTGAAGAAATAAGCAATACAGACTACTGATTTAATGCGAACTATGCATGATTTGCGCCTGTATTTGAGTGGATTCCTTTGGGAACAATCCAGTCAATGTGTAGATTATTGCCAAAACCTGCTGTTCTTATCAGACAATCAAACATTTTTATTGTGTGTACAGTAAGATAGAACACAGTATGTATCCTCAGAAGACGTAGACCCCAGATAGAGAAGACTTACGTACATACATGAACTAAAAACCCCACATTTATAGCTTAGCTGTAAATAAAGGGAACTTTTGTCCAAATTCAGGACAGACTTCATATTTATTAATGGTATGTTATCACACAAAGGCATGAATCAAGCCAGATGAAATTAGCACTAACTGTATAGTGCTACTAGCAATAATAAAACACGTTTATCATATGACATCTCTTTGCTACTGTATGTCTGAAGCTTTAAATTAGAATCACCACCCAGAAGACCTATTTTGTAAACTACTATTAGTGAACCATGTCACACCCCAAGCATCATCAGGAATCAATTAGTGTTTCTCTGCAGCCTTGAAATGTTCCCCATATGTATGTGTGTGCACGTACGCGTGCACATGCGTGTGTGTGTATTTACACCATGCAGTGTAAATTTAAGTAAAGGGAACAATTAAGCTTTGTCACCCATAATAGACAAGGATAATTAAAAATCACCCAAATGGAATCCAGGTTTTCCCCCTCTACCTCCGGGATTACTCTGCACCTGTTTTGACCTTCTCTCCCTGCACAGTTATCTGCTGCCTTGAAGCTATTTCTTTGCTTACTGTAACTGAGATTTCTCCTATCACAGTTGATTGCTAAGCTTAAGTGCAGTCCGCTGCATGCTGAACTTCAAGGAGACGTAAATGGAGATGGTTTTACCGCTTAACTCGGTCACTGGTTTCTGTTCACATTATCGGCTCTCAGAGACTTTATGGAAGCCTAGGCTTCATTTTCTGCTGCCCATTTGGAAGCTGTAGGCACCTGCATAGAAGTGTGTGTTGAAGAGGATAATATGCCCTTAAATGTTCTACCCACGTCTTCCTTTCTGCCTCTGTGTCTGTTGGGCACATTAGAAGAACATTTTCTCTACATCTTTTGGAGGAGTAAAGCAAAACAAGATGAGAAAAAAAGCTGTCAACTGACCCTTGGACGATCAGCAGCCCAGAGCCCTTCTGCTCCTCTTCTGCATTTGTTCCCGTCTCAGACCTTGGTCAACTTTAACCTGTCACGAGGGCTGGCTCTCCTGAGCGCCTTGTTCCTCCTGATGAATAGAGAGGGCAATTTTCGATTGATTTGGAATTGCTTATTTCCACACTGTCAGCAATATTTCTGGCTGAGACTTTTCCTAAAAATGGAGGTCTCTCATCTCCTTTGAGAAAATATAACAGAGGTTTAAAATGGCAGAGGAACATTGGTGAAATGATAAATTTTCTTCAAATCACACAGCTGGAAGAAAAGATTTTAAATAGCATCTTCTTAAATGCCTGGTTCACATAATATGGTTCACGTTTTGATGTCAGAAGTTTATATCTTAGTGATCTAGGTATAAGCGCTTGCGTAAGCAAAGCAGAGGGAGGCTAAAACCAACTATAAGGGAATAGGGGGGAAAAAAAGGACGCCATTTTCAGCTCCCCGAGCAACGGATAACTTAATGCTAAACATTCCTTAGTTCCTTTGTATTTCTGGTTCTGCATAAGACTTGATGACATTGTCATAAGTTTCCTAAATTCTTAACAGAGTCATGTTGTTGAATAGAAAACACAGATGTTATATTGGCATTATATATCCCTGGTAGAGAAAACAGTATTAACACAGAGTATAGTTCCGATTTTATTCCAAAGAGCACCATCCTATTAAACGGGGCTTCCTAGGACCTGGTTCTAGCTCTACTTCTAACTAGCTTAATAACTTCAGTTAAGTAATTCCACCTTTTTAGATCTCAGTTTGCTCAATTGTAAAATAAAGGAGTTGAATTGCTTATAGTTTTAAAATGCTTCTTACAGTTTTTTAAAGGCATTGTATTTAAACCGAAGTGCATAACGTGAGTGAAGTTATAATTAGACTGTTGTAACCAGGCCTTCTTGAAGTTCTAACAACCAGGCTTTTGTGCTGGGGGCGTGAAGAGAACCGTCTTACTCTCCACACTGCGATCACGGTGAAGCTCTGTGGAGTTGGGCTTTCGCCATGTCTGTTTTGGTTACTTGACTCTGGAGTAGTCGAGATTAGAAAAGTGCCAAGCCCAGATGAAACATTTCTGTTGAGGACAGCCAAAATTGAATACCGAGGAACTCGACTGGCAAAAAGAAGCTACGATCCTCTGCAGTGGACATAACCATTATTGCTCTTGGCTCTGATGTTGTCTGCTTTAGGATTTATTTGAACTGGTTTGGGAAAAAGCCTGAACAGAGAGAACTTTATGACATCCAGAATTGGTTTCACTTTTAAACAATTTCTCTGAAGAAACAGCCATCAGTAAAAACAAAAAACAAACAACAAAACAAAAACAGTGATTTAGTTTCCTTCTAAACATTTTTGAAAATTACCCATTATACTCTTATTGTGTTCCTATCACCACCCCCAACATACTGTTTTCTTGTAAGAAAATAAACACAGGATATAGAATCCATTTTATTTTAAAATTGGAAACTAAATTCATTCTTACTCTCAATAAATACTTTTTGGTCAGATCTGCAGATAATCCATTTTTTAGGTGTACAGTTTGTTCAGTTTTGACAAACATATACCGTCGTGTAACCAAATCAAAATATAGAATATTTTCCTGTCCCTGAAAAGTTCCCTGATTTCCCTTTGTTGTCAGTTCTAACTCCATATTTTAAGCCCCTGGCAATGACTGATCTGATTTCTCTCCCTATTGTTTTGCCTTTTTTGGAAAATCATATAACTGAAGTTAGAAAGTATTTCACTTTCTGTGTCTGGTTTCTTTCACTCAGTGTGTCTTTTGATATGCATCCTTGTGGTTGCATGTGTCAGTAGTCCATTCCCTTTTATTGTTCAGTAATATTCCATTGTATAAAAGTACCTATTTGTTTATTCATTCAGCTACTCATGGGTTTCTTCCAGTTTGGGGTGAGTATAACATTGCTATAAACTTGCGACTCTCATGCTCTAGTTTCAGCATTTTCATTTCTCTTGGGTAGATAACTAGGAATGGGATTACAGAGTCATGTGGGAAGCGTACGTTTAACTTTGTAAGAAACTGCCAAACTTTTTCAAAGTAGCTGCGCCATTTTGCATTCTCACTAGCGATGTATAGAAGTTATTCCATGTTAATAAATGCTTCTTGAAAAACAAAACAAAACACAGGTATAGAAAACCACACACACACACACACACACACACAAAATAACTGGCTTGATGAATTATTCTGAGGTGGATACTCTTGTAACCAGCATCAAGTCAAGAAAGAAAATTCCGTCAGCCACCCAGGATGCCCCTGGGGACCTCTTCCCTTGCTCAACCTTCATCTTCCCCCAATAAGTAACTAATATGCTGCCTTTATAGCAATAACCTCCTTGTGTTTTTAATAGTGTTATCACTTAAGGCACATCCCCAGACACTTTAGTTTAGCCTTGGCTGTTATAAAACTGGTTATGTATTTTAGGTTTAACAAATAGATTACCTTCTATCACTTGTTTTTCTTTCAAATAGCTATTGAAGAACCTAGAGAATTTGGCCTACAGAATTTCTCAGTTTAAATTTGTTGTTTGCTGTTCTTGGGGCAGTTTAACATGTTCCTCTGTTCTCCATATTTTCTGCAAGTTGGCGTCTGTTTCCATACACTGCTCTTAATAATGATCTAAATAAAAAGATTAAGGTTGTTGTTGCCTAGGGTGTTGAGAACTTTTCTCATTACCCATACTTTTCTTATTCCACAACCAATAACCTTTGCCATATACACATTCAATAAATATATGTTGGTTGAAGAATGAATGAATGAATGAATGAATGAATGAATATAAGAATGAATGAATATCTTCACTGAAACAGAAAGGAGCAGCCAGCATTGTACTATGAAACACTTAGGTTAAACATGGAAGAATTTTAAAGATAGTGTGTTTATGATAGAAATTTGCTTCCAAGAGAGGTTGTAGAATGGCCATTCCTGTGAATCTTTTAAAATTTTGATAATAGCCATCATTCTTAGAGTTATAAACCATGATGGCCTGGGAGGATGAAGACCCAATTTCCCATTCCTGGGCTTCTATGATAGAGTACTCACCTATAAAAGATGAGTTGCCTTTTTTCATAATATTCTTTGCAGAATTCCTGTCTGCAGGGCACTAAATGGAATTTGGTGCATTAAAAGTTTACTTCCCATAGGGTAAAGTTTACTCTCAGAGAGTGTTTTATGACCCTCAGATAACATTTATACGAGTGTTTCTATGGTGGCGTATGGGGCAAATGCAACACAGCGGTCTGAGGAGGAGGGATCATTTTCTGATTACCTTTTCGGTCTATAGACAGTCCCTTTAATGAATGGTATCCCCACAGAGTGTGTCTCCGAATGCTGGTTGTAAATACTTGGAACTATTCTTTGGGATCCTTTGTGTAATTTGTGAAGAATTATTCAGTCAAGATGGCTCTTCTTTATAAATGTCTATATCTGCTGTTAACGAACAGCCTGGAGCTTGTAGGAATGTTTCCCCAAGAATAAAGCAGAGAATTAGCTGTGCTGAAGCTATGGGCTCCTGACAAAAGAAATGCGTTGTGGTTTTCATTAAACTGTGTTTCAGAAATTTTTGCACATTTCCCCTGACCTAAGGTTCCCCTGACCACATTTCACCTGTCATTTGGGGCAGCAAGTGACGGGATATATTTTCACAAAACACAAAGATGAGTTTCTTTTGCCATATTTAGTCCCGATAACATTTCAAGCTGTTGTGTCTTATAATAAGCACTTCTATTATTATTGATAACAACATGGCCATAAAAATGATCATATTTAACACTTCTTTTATTTTGCCATGTTTCCAAAACTGTTCCTTACATTATGTCATTCAGTTTTCACTCTAACCTTTGGCATGGTAAGCAAAACATTATTGTGATATCATAATCTTAATAAATATCACTATTGAACCTTACAAAAAATGAAGTCACTTGTTCATGGTCACATGGTAAGGTGAATCCAATTTAGAACACCGGAATTCTGGTGTCCAGTAAAATCCTGTCTGTTCCCTCGTTAATTCATTTTGTAATTTATGATCAATGATAGAAAACAAAGATTCAAATGATATTAGAAGCAACTGTATTTCATTAAATTTCAGCCTTGATCATAAGTTTAAACATTCTGCCACTGACAGTGTTTCTTTTTTTTTCTTTTTTAAAGATTTTATTTATTTATTTGACAGAGAGAGAGACAGCCAGCGAGAGAGGGAACACAAGCAGGGGGAGTGGGAGAGGAAGAAGCAGGCTCATAGCGGAGGAGCCTGATGTGGGGCTCGATCCCACAACGCCGGGATCACGCCCTGAGCCGAAGGCAGGCGCTTAACCGCTGTGCCACCCAGGTGCCCCCACTGACAGTGTTTCTTAAACTTGATCATCTCTTGACTGAGATTGCATGCAAGAGGAACTTGGGCCAATGTGATAAATGAAATTATATCACATTAAAAGGAGAACTTGGTAGCCACTCTCCTCCCATTTCAGAATTCCAAAGGAATTTCAATAGTTGTCTCTCTTTAGTGCTGTGTCTCTTTTATGGCCCCTAGTATATATTTTTACACTGTGTTATCAAACCAGCTGGGCTGGTGATTAAATCAGCACTTCCGGACATCTAGACTACCACCAAAATACAATTATATTTATTACTTGAACTGTGTAGTCATTGAATTTAGCTCAAATGACCCAGATTTCCCCTTTGCTGTGGGCTTGGACAGTATGTATTTACCTAATAAAACCCAGTTCCAGATTCACACTCTCGCTGATGTTTTTAAAAAGTAGCAATTTCCTCAATTATTATACAGACTGTAAACACATAAGTGTATTTTTTTCTTGCTAGTGGTTTTGGATCTCAGTATGATATATTCCCTCAGTAGGCTGTAAAGTTTTTATTGCTCTTGCCTGATATATAGTAGGTGCTCAGTAAATGTTGAAATAGTAAATATTTCTGATTGGCCACGTTGCTGTGTTAAGGTGCCATTTATTGAACCCCTGCTGTAGATGACATTTGCTATTCCTATTTACCTAAATAATTTTCAGATTCCTAAATTATTTTATTTTTATTCCATTTTAAAAATTTTTATTCAGATAGTATTGTTGCGCAATGAGTAAGTTTTTGCAGAAACTACTGAGACCAAAGTATGACAATTCAAAAAAATGACAAAATTGGTTCAACGGTGCTAAGCAAGGTGGAGGGACACAAAATAAGTCATTTCCCCTGTCCCTAAGGAGCTTATGGTAAAGAAAGAGTCACACTTGAAAAAAAAAGAAAGGAAGGAAGAAAGAAAAAACTAATGTTAGATGAAACCACATCTTTGCTGCAAGAAAGGAAGAAAAAAAATGACCTAAGAAAAATTCTGTGAGCCAGAAAGGGATTTATTTGAGATGACTACTGAAGCATGTATAGGTGAAGGAGGATTTAATAGAGAACTGAAGGAAGGGCATTTTAGGTTAAGAGAATAGAACACAAAGATAGGTCTAAAGGTGTGAGTATTCGTGATGGGTTTCAGAAGCTGCTAACAGTTGTGTATGGGGGGCGCTCAGTTCCGCTAAGACCCTTATCTGCATGCTAGCTGTTTGAATTCAGGCCTTCATCATCCCCTTGCATCTTGGGTAGTGAAGTAATGCCTGGCCTACTTTTGCAAGTTGATCTTATGAATATCTCAATCACACAAGTCAATCTTACTTTGAACTCTTTTCCTGAAGCCCAGCGGTCACCTTTGATGTTAGAAAATACTCTAAGAATTGATTTCTATTCCCTCAGCAATTCACGTTATTGTCAAGAGAGTCCCCAGTGAAGTAGTAATATATTTAGTGTACTTCCAATATGCATGACACATATAACGCTTACAAGTCTATGGCCTTTTCAGAAACAATCACCAAAGCACACGCTATCTTATCAGGAAATACCCTACAGGTCTTTGTAATAGATTTGAATGGTTTCAAGATTCTGCAGACCCAGACTTTCTAAGCAGTCTCTCATGAGTAAAGAATTGAGTAGCAGAGTAGTAAGGCTGTAGTTACTGCCTCAATGCATGTAAAGCCCAGTTCAGGAAAGGCCAGGACCTTGGAGGTTACAATGACAGGGAGAACATCCATCATTTAATAAAACCTGGGGAGGAGAAGGACGAAGTCTAAATGCACAAGGAGAGAACTCTCAGATGTGAAATGCAACAAAGCTGCACACTTGAAACTTCTACAGTGACCCTTTAAGCATAGGATATATGAGATACATAGGTTTAAGTCATTTGTTTTTTATGAACATTTAAAGAGAACTTACCAGGTATCAGGGTCTATTCTAGGGAACATAGCAGTGAAACAAAACAGAAAAATGTCCCTTTCTCATGGAGGAAGCATAATATTAAATGGAATTTAATTCTTAAAGCAGCCCTTCCTGGAAGATATTCCTATTTTTTGAAGACATTTTTTTAAAATTTAAATTCAATTAGCCAACATATAGTACATCACTAATTTCAGAGATATTCCAATTATCTCTCTTTTACAGTTGGCAAAACTGAGGCCCATGTGGGTTAAATAATTTGCCCATTGTCATACAGCTTGAATGTATCATGGCTGCGATTTGAACTTAGGCAGCCTGGCTGTTAGCCATTCATCTGTGCGGTTTCCTGTTTATTATCCACGAAAGTGAAAATGAGCTAATATTTACTGGGTATTGACCTTGTACCCTTTGGGGGCTTGGGGGCACTTTAAACATGTAATCTCATCACTTAAATTCCATGAGGAGGTATTAGCATCCATATTTCATAGATAAAAGAAATAAAGCCCAATGAAGTTAAATGATTTGCGAAAGGTCACACAGCCGCTAAACAGCTGAACCAGGATTCAACTCAGTTTTGTTTGTCCCTTGACATATATTCTCTTCCTGTTGTATACTACAAAAATTAATTAATGTTAGGATTCTCAAAGACTCAGTATTTACTTCAATCTTTGTGTTTGAAGAAAGTAAATACAGTCATTGTTTTGGATATATGCTACTTTCTGAAATTCTTCAGTGTCTTTGAGAATCTACGTGTGTCTCCTTATTGCTTGGGATAAGTTCTACATGACTAACAAGTTTTTCTGTCATTTAGTATAAGACACAAAATGTTGTTTTAGGCCTTTATTTTCAAGTCAACTCACCCTGAAACCGACAAAACTTTATAATAAATTCATATATCAGTGTGTCCTTTTCCAAAATTGCTTGATTAATGAATCTTTAACAATTTGAGAAATTGATCTATAGTTAAATTTGAAATGAATGCTGGATGCAAATATGGTGTTTTATGGAGTTCACCATCCTTTCCACTGTACTACTTCTCCAAAATACTCATTTAGATTTCCTCCTCATTTTCAATATTTCAATCAATATTTTTTTCCTATTTTCATATAAACGCAATCATCAAGTTACAAGAAGAAAGAGAAAAATGTACCAGGTAGAGAAAAGTGGATGTTTATTATGCTATAATTTATCTAAGAAGGAAGTGAGTGGGAATTGTATACATGTGTGTATATGTACGTGTACAATACGTGGAAAGAGACCTATTTAGAAGGATGAAGTAAAACTTTAAAAAAATAGTTATAGATATTCAGAGAGAATAGAAAATGGAACAAGAATAGAAGCTAGATTTCGCTGAAGAAACTTAAAGAATTTGACTTTAGAAATATATGAATATTTAATATAATTTTAATATAATATCTGATTTAAATTTCCTAAAAATTGAAAACACAACAAACAATTACATATAACTACAAATTTAGTTGGTGACAAAACTACGCACACACACATGCACACACACACAGACACACATAAATCATTCAAAGTGACTTCCAGACATAGAAGTTTATACATTCATAGGATGACAAACACATAAATGTACACCCAAAACCCAAAGCAAAAAAAAAAAAAAAAAACAGTATGTTGTACACCTAAAACTAATACAATGTTATTTGTCAAATAAAAATAAAAATGGAAAAATATTCAATTATAAGAAAAAACCCGAAAATGTCATTATTTTTTGTAATCATATTTTTGGAGGTAGTGTTGATATGGTTATCCTGAGACACTTGTTAAAAGGACTCGAGGTCCAATTTGAAAAGGCTTCCACCAGTCAAAACTGTCTCCATTTGTGCATCAATAAGAATAATGACTGCAGCGTATTGAAATGCATCAGCTATGCTGAAGTCCTTTCACCCTCATGATATAAAACAACCCTAACATAACTTTTGGAGGATGCTAGAGAACCAACGTATTATTTTAAAAACTGATAAATAACGGAAAAGAATCAAACATTTATCCTGTCTGTCTTTTAAGAACTGTAACTAAATTGCTGTTGGGTGGGGGGCAAGTTTCTCTGTATAGGATATTTCAGCTAATAAATGAAAAAAATGATATAAATTAAAATATCTTTTGCAACTCTTCATGAAATGATGAGTAGGCAGTGCTTATCATTGGCTGCAAACATCACAGAGAGAATTTCGATTATGTGTCTGGTAGAAATACCCAGCAGCATCTATGAAAACATCTTGCCAAAAAATCAACTTGAATCTAATCAAGCCTGTAGATCTAATGACCAATTTGGGGAGACATCATGAGAATAGGTTGGGCAAAATCCAACATCTGGGAAATTTTACAGGAAAAAAACCAGTCTCTTCAAATAAGCTGCAAAAGAAAAAAAAAAAAAAGACAAAAGGGTATAAGAAAACCCATAGATTAATAAGAGTCTCAAGAGACATTGTGGGGACCTTATTTGGATTGTGATTTGGAGAAACAGTAAGAAGAAAACAAAGGAAATATTGGGAAATCTGAGATTGGTTGGAAGATTTGTATACTTTCTGAGCATTCGATATGGTTCATGTTTTTAAGTGTGGTGATATATGGGTACATTTTTTAAAAGAGTACTTTGCATTCTAACTATACAAACTGACAATTATGCGATTTGCTTTCAGTATTTGGAGGGAGGATCAGGAGTAAAGATGAAGCCTCACTGTCCTTGAGTCAGTTATAATTAAGTTGTATATGGAGCATATGAAAGTTTCTCACACTTCTACTTTTGTAGACGTTTATAATTTTTCATTAAAAACAAAAAGAGGGGCACCTGGATGGCTCAGTCGGTTAAGTGTCTGACTCTTGATTTGGGCTCAGGTCATCTCATGGTTGTGAGATTGAGCCCCACCTCAGGCTCCACACTAGGGACAGTCTGCTTGTTCCTTTCCCTCTGCTCCTGCCCCGACTGTTCACTTGCTCGCTCTCTCTCTCAAGTAAATAAATAAACTCTTAAAAAAAAACAAAAAAACAAAAAACCTCGGAAACATATTGTTTCTTGTGGTGGATTATTAGCTGTATTTTGAGTTTTGCTAAAAAAAATTAACAGAACTTAATCCAATTACTCTCTCATTTATATGCCTGTAATTTTTAAAAGTTAATTTCAATAGACCCTCACATGTATGGGTCCTGGGGCAAGTATACAATTGGTGGCCACATTCCATGATGTCTAAATATGCAAAAGTTGTAAACCAAGCTAGCAAACTGCCAAATGAAATATTTTCTACTTCTTCACCTTGATGAATATACCTTTATCAGGTCCTGGAAGAACAAATTTTAAAATTCTCTGGTGCCTTGGTGTTTTGTCCTGGCTCATGGTGGTACCAGACAACCAGTTCCTAACTCCTGGTGTGCAGCCAATCTTTTGGTCATCTCCCTTTCTGTCCCCACCCCAAGACCCATCTTCCCATACCGCCAGGGGTCTTAGTGCACCCCGCGTACATCCTGGCTTTTAGATCTCTACCTTGTCCACACTCCCTGTCTGCTGCCACTTCTTGGAACAGAGATATACACAGAGGCCCGTGCTGGTCCTGGAAGCAGGCTCAGGGCCATTTGGAAGGAAATTCCTGGTTCACAAGTACCCAGAACATCATGAGGGGAGGCCCAGACTTTGTATGGAGGACATCCTCTTGACTCTAAGGAGTCCTCATCTGATGGAAAAGAGGGGTGACAGGAGCATCAGAGTGGAGTCTCTGGGGCTCATGGCCCAGAGCTTGACATCTCATACCTGGAACAGAGCTCTGTTACGTTAAATTCTACAACTCCTACAAGAAACTTTTAATTTTGTTCACATGATTTGATATATTTTATTGCTTTTTGCATTTGGCTTTGCAACTATTGACAACAATTTAAGTGAAATACAAACTGAACATTAGTCATGTTATAAAAATTATTTTTTGCTCTCAAAGTATATTTAGCAACTTCAAAGACTTTAGCTGCCTGTTCACTTTGTAGAATTAATACCAACTCAAAACATATTCAAGGGAAAAAAAAAACCCTATTTTTCAAACCATCCTTAAAGGAAGAGATGATTCTTGTTTGAACAGCATCCAAGGTGGGGGCACTGGCCTACTGCCTGAACTCTACAACACAAATGCTATTGTGCTCAACCAGAGAGACACTATTCTGATAAGCTGGCAGAAAACTTTCCCAGAAGAAGGAAGTATAATCTTGCGGAACTGCTGGAAACAGAATTCAGCAAGGATAACTGCTTTGATTGCCCTCTGGCCCATCATTTGGGGACACATTTCATACTAAAAATTGGTCAAAGTGTAAGGCCTGCAGTAGCCTCCATGGAAACATCTGGCTCTGGGTCAGCTCTAATAGGAACAAGACAATCCACTATGAGATGGTCAGCTCCACCATAGTGACCTTGGGTCCAATGTAGTGGCATCTGGACATTTGCAGGAGGCAAATTATAGGGTAGTTCTGACAATAATTTTATATTAAACTAAATGGCTGCTACTCATCTGTCTCCACAAAGGCTTGGAAAGGAGTCTAATATTTCTATGCCTTACTGAAAATGGCATTGCCATTATTGTTGCTGGTGGTAACAGCTGAAAGTTTGCATCAGAAGTATAACTACTAATTATATGGTTAGTCTGTTCCTTCAGCAGATACTTATGAGTATTTTTACTGTGTGTTACTAGGCACTGTAACGGACATTCTGTGACTATATGTGCCTGTGTTTGGGTGTGTTTACTTAATTCTTGCAATTTACCAGTGAAACCAATAGCCTCATACCTGTTTAAAGACAAGTAAACTGAGGCTCAGAGCGCTAAGGCCATAAAACAAGTAAGTACTTCTATATTGTACTTCCAAAGTTTCATACTCTTTCTATATGTCATACTGACCTTGATCTTCCCATTTTTTGAATGAAGAATTTTGTGTTTGTGTATCCCACCCAGAATTCTATTTCAGCGTCCTCTCATATACTCCCTTAATTCACTTGTAATCTTTGTTTCTATTTGGGGAGGCTTTACTTCTCTGCTGCACCCCTCTATTCCTAGAGTTAAAACATCATGTGATTTTCCACTAATTTACCTTTTCCTCTGTGGTCACTATTTTGTATTTTTTATCTAAGCATCCAGTTGACCAAATGTTCATAACAGTTCAATATGAATGGGGCTCTTGAGTGCAATTGGAACTGGTTACAATGAAGAAGAAACAGCTTTACTTAAGTCATTCCTCCCTGCACCAAAGCTACCAGGGCAGGCGCAGTCTGCTTTGGGTCATGCTTTTGTGATGGAGAATATCCTTGTTTCCATAGAGACAGTGGTGGAGAGGCATGAGAGAGTGATCATCGTAGTAGTATTTGTAGGGTGGTGTTCTACCTGTGCAAATTCCACGTGGCTGTCATGAAGACTCTGATTCACACTGATTAAATGTAAATGAGCTGATCTTATCCACTGGTTGATTCATATATACACTCATCTCCCCCCAAACCATGTGGGTCTTGCACTTCTTGTCTATCCCCTTGGTCTGGGAATATAATTTGCTATCCAATGAGTATTTTCTGGTTGATAAATTGGATACACAATGGCAGTGATTAGGTGTGGTTTTAGCCAAGGTAGTCCAGGCCTCAGTGAGGTCTGGATCAGGATGAATACTTGGACAGGTAATTAATTCTACAGTGGAAGTCTGCTTTTAAAGGCTGTTTGTTCCCACCACAATTCTGAATTCACTTTCATTTACATTGGTCAGAGTAGAAAATGTGTGGGGGCAGACCTCTCTCTCTCTTTCTCTCACTTGGTGTATGTTCTAGACTGAATTATATCCCCCCAAAATTTGTATGTTAAAACCCTAACCTCCAATGCTCCTGTAAAGCCTTAGGGATTTTAGGGGGGTAAATAAGGTTAAATGAGGTGATGGGGGGGCCTAATCTGATAGGATTGTGATCTTATAGGAAGAGGAAGATACGTCAGAGCTCATTCTCTCTCCAGGTGCTCACAGAGGAAAAGCAATGTGAGCACAAAGTGAGAAGGTGGCTGTCTACAAGCCAGAAAGAGAGTCCTCACCAGAAACCAACCCTGAGGACCATTGATCTCGGGCTTCTAGCCTCCAGAACTTTGAGAAATTAAAGTTCTGTTGTTCAGTCACCCAGTCTGTGGCTTTGTGTTATGGCAGGGCTAGCAGACTAACCCAGCGTGTGAGAGCAGAAGGGCAGAGTTGTAACCCTGACTTCATGTTTTATATGTGGTGTACTTCTTGGGATCACAGATAAGAAAAGTCATGGATCATGTGTAACTTCCAGCATGTCACCCCACTTCCTTTCCTGTTCAAGAAAACACAACAGGAAATATGTGGGTGAGGCTAATATGCTTATCCAAGATGATATTCCCCTTTATTTCACCCTAGTAGATAGATTCACTAGGTTATTAAAATGTCATGATGCTTTTCTCCGGCTGATAAAAGCTTAGTTTCTTTAGCCTCCTTCTTCTCAGTGCCCTTGCACTAATACATTCATTCTCTAGTCCTGTCTACCTCCCCACCATCCAGCACCTAGGACAGAGGCAATCCCTCTGGCAGAGTTCTTTTCTGGTTGGTGGATGCCCAGGACCTATTAGTTGTTAATACTTTTATCACCCCTGCTTATTTTAGAAATAAACCTGAATTAGCTTTCTAAAGTATGTCATTTGCAATCTTCAATACTTAATTAGTAACAAATAACTAAAGGCACTTTGCAATTGGTTGCAAGTCACAATGCCACCATTCAGAACTATTGCAGGAGCCCACAAAAAGAAATCAAGTCCATGAATGAGATCATTTAAGCATGTAAGAGTCTGGCTCATCAACATCTCCTGCAATGCTGTGGGGGATGAGGGATGATAGTAAACCCCAGTTACTGCAAGGCTGGCAGACGATGAGTAATGTGCTTTTTTTTTTTTTTTCTCTTTGATTGCATTTCTTCTTTTCCTCTGAAGCCTTCTTGTATCAAGTCCAAGGAAATGAGTAATTTGTGTCAGCTAGGAGCAAAATCAGAATAATTTATTTACTTGACTGACCATGTTTCTGCATGTTTCTGTAACTACTTGGCACAATAATTGAATTTGTGTTGCTATTATTTTTTCTTAGCTTCATTTTAGGACTCTCCTTAACATACTTGCATAAAAATGTTTTAATACTTGGTTTCCTAATTTTTTTAAAGAAAAAAAAACTTGATTCCGTTGAGAATGCTTAATGGAATAAATTTCTTGATAAATACTTTTATATCCTTAATTACTTGAATTTGAAAGAATGCTTCATTTGAAAAAGATGTTCAAAAATACCGAACTCAAAATTATTATAGCTGTTTTTTTTTTTTTTGTAGCACACAGGTATCCTTAAATGAAACATAGATTTTTAAAGCCTTTACAAAAAGTTTAAATGAAAATTTAAAAATAGAGCAACATTATGAATTTAACACTTTCTAGTGTTCTACTTTCCATATCCTTGGGTGGTAACTATTTAATAGCTCTGTTTATATTTGCAAGCACACCAGAGATAGAATTCTCTGCAGAAAGCATTACTGATAAAATGGTTGAGAGTCGCTGATTCCTTGATTTAGTACTGAAGATAATTTACAATATTTTGGTTTTCAGTAGCACATATTATTTCCAAATTGCTTCGTTTCTATAAATTCTGCAGCATACATCACCTCATCTGAGTTTATAAAGATCTGACTGTATAGCTTTTAGATACGTTACAGCCAAGAAATATCTGAATTCTATAAAGCACTTTTATCCTGAGGTACTCAGAGAGCTGACTTTATTTAAACTAATGTTTGTGTAATTTGAGGTCTTATACATGATCAGGGATGTTTTCTTCATTCTCAAGAAGAGTTTGGTAGAATGGCTTCTTTTGCAAATTCCATGCAAGAGTGAATGGTTGGGCCTTAACAAAGATGTGGAGGAAGGTAAAAGAGAATGAATATAGGTAGACTTGATTAAAAAAAAAAAAAGTTATAGGCCATGGCAATTTCTCTTTAAAGAAAAATTTATGTAAGAAGGATCATTATAGTGAGAGTGGAAACTCCCTGTTTCTTTAATTTATTCATTCATTCATTCATTCAAGTTGAAAACTTGCAGTGTGCTGGTTAACTTGTGTCGTCCTAGATCAGGAAGAAGAGCTAAAGAGATATGTCTGTCAGTGCATGGTTCTTACTCTCTCAAGGGGTTCCCTGGAAGACTGTTGTTAAAAAAGACTGTTGTTCTGGAATGTTGACTTGAAAACACAGATACTATCTTTTGGCATTCCTCAGTCTTACTCAGTGCTGGTCAAACCCTGACTAAAATGCTCATTGTCTTCGCAGATGTTTCTGAGTGTCTTCTATGTACGATTTTCAGACTTCTGGGATTAGGACAGACACAGAGAATTATGCACACTACATAGTTAATTTTAAATCAAACCTATGGATCCCAGAAAACAGGAAACTAAGAAGGTCTTCAAATTAGTGGAATTATTAAATGCTCATCTTCCTTGAGTCAATAAAAAAGGGAAGGGAACATGAATTATAGCATGAGGGGTTTAGGCTTGAAGTAATATAACTATGTCCTAATGTGAAAGATAGTTACATATTAAAGAGACTATTGGAAAGAGGCTCATTCCTTTAAATGACAGGAGTAGTTAAGTCTTACTCTTACCTAAGCCAGGGAGGTGACCTGGATAATGCTTACAGGTTATCTCCTACCTAAGAGAATTGTGCTTTCTAGATGGACAGAAATAAGAAGATGATGAAATGAATCCCAACGAAACCATGTAGATGAGGCCCTGACATTTCTTAAAGGTCTGTTTTCCTATTGGATTTGAGCTTCCTAAGGGCAAGGTTCTATCTATCTGTAGCTGTATCCACAGAACATAGCACAGGACCCACTTCATAGTGGGTGCTCAGTAAGTGTCTGACCGGAGGTACTCATCATGGACAGGTTCCCAGGACTGTTGAGGGGTGTGGAAGGTTTGTTAAGAGCATTTTCTCAGGGCACCTGGGTGGCTCAGTCATTAAGCATCTGCCTTCAGCTCAAGGCATGATCCCAGAGTCCTAGGATCAAGCCCCGCATCAGGCTCCCTGCTCTGCTTGGAGTCTGCTTCTTCCTCTCCCACTCCCCCTGCTTGTGTTCCCTTTCTCACTGGCTGTCTCTCTCTCTGTCAAATAAATAAATAAAATCTTAAAAAAAAAAAAAAAAGCATTTTCTCCCTTCCATGCAGCTAGGCCACTATTATACAAAGCTCTCCGTATGGAAATTCAGCAAATCAACATATGAATTGACTAATGTTAAGTTAATGCATGTTATTGACATTTTGTGCCATTTCATTCATTGTGAAGCTCCTTTAAAGAGTGAGTTACTCTGCTTCTTTTGAGTTAGAATTTAAATTTTTAAAGTGAAATTAGTACTGAGACCTACAACTTTGCAGGATTACAGCTTTCCTGCACAGCAAAATGCATGGGTGTGGAGTTTCTGATTTGACTTGGAGACATAGTCGTGACCCACTGAACTAGTGGGAGCCCATCAGTGCCCTTCTAGCCTATAGCCTATAAAGTTAGGTGATGACACTGAGACTATGGGGGCTGGCTGTGGGCCCTCCTTCCCTTTGGGACTTTGCAGAGTGGAGAGAGTTTGCTGTGGCTTTACCTGGAAGCAGCATGAGTGTTTAGATGATCCCTTCTGACCCAATGTTTTGGAAGCTTTGGTAATTTAAAAATGACCTTTTCACACTACATTCTTTTGGATTCAGGCAGCAGTGGAGAAGGCTAAAAATTGCTCCCATATAAGGCCAGGTTAACAAAAAGATTGACATTTGAAAAGAGTGAGACAATAGCATGTACTGGAAAACCCACCGGACTGATTTTTATTCTGGCTTCAGCCCCATGAATAAGATACTAAATGACCTTGAGCAATCCCCTTAATTTCCTGGGGCCTCAGTTTCCTCTTTTCTACCATAAATTCTTAGGTTCTTTCTCATTGTAACGTTTTATGAGTCAATAAAAATTTTCAAGCTTCCAAAGCAGCTGTTTTCACAATTCTGGTCTCTTTTTCAATAGTCTGGCCTAACCATATTTTTAAAAAAGTGCTATTTTTACAGTCACACAAGTTCTGCCTCACCACTTCCCAACAGCATTTAAGAAAAAGAAGAAAGTCATTACCGAAAAATGACTGAACACAAATATCACTCTTCATATGTTTTCTGAAACAGGCTGACCTTTATTTGGCATCTGCATGAATGGGAACAAAGCATTTATCTTCCCTCTGGAGAATGGGTAAAAATAGCACCTGGGCAGATGCCTAATAGATGTGCCTCCAATAATTGCCACTGAGCAAGTCCTGATGTCTTTGAAAATATGTGGTAGGGTGGCCCCTCTTTCTCGATAGCTCCTAAAAGTTATCCCCTGGTATAGCCTATACTTTGCTTTCCTCTTCCAATACAGTCAGCTTCTTTTTTTAACGAAGACATCTGCCAAGCAAGAGAAGGAATAAAATACAAGGATAGTGGGTAGGTGAGAAGAGCACATATGGTTGTATTTTGGCTCGAATGATCAGGATTTATGTTTTATTTCCATGCTTGTGAAAGCTTAATATAAACATGTTGAGAGAGGAAAGGGAAAAAACACACAAAACACATTTAAGCTAAGAACAGAAGTGGGAAATTTAAATATAGAAATAACAAAAACACTTTTTTAAACAGGTGCAGGGATCCTCCCTTCAGACCTGTGTCCATTTGCTCCTTGCCCTATCTAGGCATGTACTGAACACTAGTTGGGATTCACTGGATTTTAATCATGGAACCCAGCATGCTCAGTTAGAGTGTGGTGGTACCACTGGTTGGTATGGTCAGATGCTGTTGGATTGACTATGTCTCAGTTGCTTGAATGAAAAACCTACTAATGCAAATAAAATGGCTAAAACAGACACAGCCCAATTTTGAATGGCAGAGGAATGGAGCAAAATAAAGAGTTCCCAAAAGTAGGGAGACAAAATAAATGCTCCCAAGTAGAATGACAAAATGAGTTGGATAGATTTGAACGAAAATTTTATTTTATCCTCTTATAGATGAGAACAATTAGAATCTCCAAAACTAAAACCAGGAGAACACACAATAATTACGTCCATGTATGTACTGTCCTTCTGAACCAGCCAGTAAACAAAGAAGTAATGTCCCTTAGCAAATCTAGGATGAAATGATTTTAAGCATCCATGTTCCCCAGTTGAAGGTTAAAAATAAAGGATAAGTCTTATGAGGATATATCTGTTCATATACCATTTTCAATGAGGAAAAAAATTATAGGTGCAATTAGTAGGAAGAGTCTAAAGATGTCTGTAAAAATATGAAGGATAAAAGGTACAGAGCCAAAAACACAAGAAAACAATGTGATTTTTTTTAGAAAATGAAATGAAACAAGGTAGTTGCACGTGTCCAAAAGACAGAAGAAGATTCTCCCAGAGGAGGCCTGCCACTTATTGGTGGGAGGGGGGAGGGTTTCTGGGAGGAGAGCTGGGAAATCATTGCCAGCTCCTCTCTTCAGCCTTCACTACAGAGGTTAAGAGTCAGAGGATGCTAATACAACAACAGTTGATGAACAACTGGCTTGTTCCTCTGGAGCAAGCAGGTGAAGGCACACTTCAGTACTTGAATGGGTTGAAATCATTGAGGTTTGATGAAAGTCACTTAAGAGCCCTAAAGGAAACAGCCTAAGGAGGGCCAGAGCAAGTAAAATGATCTTTGGGTATTTAGGAAATATGCACATGGATGAAAAAGTTTGTTGTTGCGTAAGAAGATAAATGTATAAAAGACCACAGGAACAGGCAGATTAGAACAGTAATATAAAGGATCATGGGCTCATATCCTGAAGGGAATCAAGGAAGAAAAGAAAAAAAAAAGCAGAAATTAGACCTGGAAGGAAAGCATGGCCAGTCTCACCATATTCTGTAAACCCCCGATATTAGTGTCAGTTCCGTGTCGTTTTCTACACTCGAGATTCTGAAACCTACATCTCTGACTGCCCTAGCAAATGTGGTTGCTCAGGAGGAAGTGACTAACTTGAAATTTTGAGGTTATGAGCTATTATATCAAACAATGAACTCCCGGGTTCAGTAACATCTCCAGTTTCCTGATTTGTGATGGAAGACATAGCCAGTGACATGCAATTAGGCATGTGGCAAAAATTTTATTTTTAGCAGGTAGAAGAAGCAGGTAGAAGCAGATAGATTTGTAGCCACATTTCTTTGGTGCTGAGTCCAATGTCCAACCAGAGGTGGCACTGGAGCTGGCTAATTTCTCTATCAATTAAGAAGGAATCACACTTTTGACGACTTCTTCTTCTTCTTCTTCTTCTTCTTCTTCTTCTTCTTCTTCTTCTTCTTTTTTAAGATCTATAGTTTTCTCTGTTCTTTAAATGATTTTGTTTCAGGTCAAGAAGGCAAGTGCCCACTTGGGAGGGTCACCTCTTAGCCAGAAACACTGAAAAATTGTTTCTGAGGTCATGGGCATGGGCACTTGAAACAAGGGCATAGGGCATGATCAGAAATAGAATTCACGCAGGGACACCTTGATGGCTCAATCCGTTAAGCATCTGACTCTTGATTTTCACTCAGGTCGTGATCTCAGAATCTTCATCTCAAGGTTGTGAGATCAACCCCTGTGTCAGGCTCTGTGCTCAGTGGGGAGTCTCCTGAAGATTCTCTTTCTCTGCCCTTCTCCCTGCTTGTGTGCTCTCTCTCTATCTCTCTCTCTCTCTCTCAAATAAAAAATAAATCTTTTTTTAAAAAAAAAGAAATAGAATTCACCTCAGTCATGTAGTTAATTATTAAAAAGTGCCATGATTCCCTAAGTGGGTGACTCTGTTTCTCTTTAGCCTTGTTTAGTGTTCTTTGGGTAGATTCTTTTGAAAGCACCAGTTTTCTGGGGCATTGTGGAGAGGAAGTGGTATCAGAAACAAGAATAATAACGCCCCAGATAATCATTTAAATGGTGTCAGTTATGTGCCTGACACCCAGTGCATGCCGAAGGTGTGTTCTGTCTTATAAGTCTCACAGTTAAGACTGTGGCACTATTAAAATACTCATTTTGTAATTAAGATACTTAAACCTCATCATGTGAAGTGACCCGTCCAAAATTGCACCTCCAGGAGGTGGCTTCACATACAGGCAGGCTACATCCAGAACTTTGCTCCTAACCACAACCCTATGTGGGTTTTAGGAAATAGGATTCAAAAAGTTGCCATAAAAGAAAATACTGGAAAATGAAGGTGAACCTTTTGAAGCTGAAGATAACATATGCTGTTCATTCATGTGGAAAAGTGATGGAGGGAAAACATAATAAGCAGCAAATATGTAAAAATATGTAATGAGATTGCTAAGGGGAAAGCTAGCAATCATTCTCACTGGCGAAAATGAAGAGAAATGAGCTTTTAGCACTATAGAAATAGGAAGTGGCACCCATGACTCAGAGATGATACAACATACTCAGAGCTGAAAGGAAACGTCCTCAATCCCAACCCAGTGCTTTCAAACGGAGAGATTGAGAAAGGTGCCATTTCCAGAGTCACCCATTGAGTTCATTGCAACACTGGGACCTGAATCCAGCTGTCCAGGAGCTCAGTCCCAAATTTGTGTCCCATCAGACTCTTATGATTATAGTGGAAAGGACTCATGAGACCAGCATGTTTGCATACATTCGTGTGTGTGTATTGACGTGCTTGTCTGACGTATCAATTAGAATGGACCCAAGTAGCAATGCCAGAGCCATGGGCATGTTTGTGGAGGCAGTAGAGGGTGGGAATAAAGTGGTGACAGGAAATGTATTAAAGCAAAACACATCTTGAACTTGGATTTTACGATCAAGATCCTGAAGAAAAACCTGAATGAGGTTTTTTAGACAAATAACAATTAACAAAATATTAGTAGGAAATTAACAAAAGAGCTCCTTCCTTCCTTTTTTTCCCTCCCTCTGTCCTCTGACCTATGTCCTTTCCCAGAGCTAAGGAATCTATTGATAAAAAAGGAAGGGCGGGGAGAGAAAGTCAGTTTGGCAGGATTCATTCCTAATGACCTCACACTTTCTCTTTTGATCATTTCATTTTTTGCTCAGATTTTACAAAATTTTACAAAATCCCTTTTTCTTCTAAAGTATATTTTTTTTCCAGAAACTACTCCCCCCCCCCCCTCCAGTTTTTAGAACCAGAGTATGCTCTGAGGAGTCTGGCTGATACCTTACTGAGGATATTAGAGACTGATTTGAATGCCACGTGATAGACTCAGTTTCAGCCCCTTGTATCTTTCATTGCATTCTGCTCTCCAGCATCCAAGGGAAAATGCTTACTTCCTAACAGCTTCCCTGCTCAGCCCAGCATCAGCCTCTCAGTAACACCTGAAGCCCCATTAGAACATTTTTCCACTTATATCCAGAAACAACCTTTGGTATCAGGAGCTTGCCTTTCCACATGTGTCAGGCTTTGCTTTTAGATTTTTTTTTTCTCCTTGAATTGAAAAGAAAATGTTATTTTTGTAAATCACTGTTTATTTATAGTGTTCATATGACCAAAAATATTAAGAACACAAACAACATATTTGAAAAATGGTAACTTCGGTCTCACATCTATCCAGGGAAAATCATGGTAAGAAAGCATTTTGAGATACAACTTTATTTCTCCAAGCCACAGAAGAGAGTTCATTTGAACTGCTTAAATAGAAAGTATTACCCCTAATTTGATCAAAAGAGAAATGACATTCGAGAATATAATTTACGTGGCGTTTAAAATAAACAAGATTTTTTGGAAAGTTTTGCAAGTTTGCTCTAAGCAATAAGAATGTCTTCTTCTGTTGCTACTGTCCAATATTTACTTTTTCAACTCAAATGCCCAGTTCTGGAATATTTGGGGAGCAGAAATGTAAGTTACCTCAGTTTCGTGCACCATCATGCCTGTACTCTAGAGTCCCACTGGCCGTGCTCAATTCCAGTGTTGCTTTTTACTAGTTATACATGCTTAGCCATGTTCCTCTAACTCTGTGAACTACAGTTTTGTTATTTATAAAATGCGCCAACTACATATGGTTATTGAGAGGACTAAATTGCATACTGTATATGAAGTGTCTGGTGCAGAGTAACAGAAAAGCGCAGTAAAATGGAATAGTTGATACAACGATTATCATATGATTAATAATCAGTAGCGAACATTAAAATGGGGACCCATACCACCTCGTAGATTGAGTGGTTGACCATGGGTCACTCTTTCCACTGATTTGCCCTTTGGGAGTTTATGCCTGGAAGTAGGAGTATAGCTACTTTACTTGAAATGCTAATTTCCAGGGGATTATTGGAGGATGTTATGGACATATGCCCAGGGTTTATCAGGAGGAATTCCTCATCCTTCCGCTAGCCCCCATCTTAGACATTCCCAGCTGCACTCAGATGAGGAGCAGAGAGGTGTTCCTCAGTACAAAAGCATTGAGGTTCCATGTTCTAATGCAAATGTGCCCTGTAAAGAGCCAGAGAGCAAATGCTTAAGGCTTTGAGGGCTACACAGTTCTTGTCAGAGCTCCTTTGCCTTTGTAGCACAAAAGTAGTCATTGACAATGAGTGCAAGAAGAGCTGGATTCCAGGACAACTTGATTTACAAAAGCAGGCAGCAGAGCGGACTTGCCTTGCAGGCCTTAGTTGGTCAACCCCCATTCTAGGGGTTGGGGGTGACAAGAAAACATGATGGTTAAGAAGAAGGGGTGAGATCATCCATTAGGGGAATGCAGGATGAAGACCAGCAGAATTCTGTAAGCCTGAGCAAGTGAAAAGGGTTTTATGAGAATGCACCATCTACCTAATCCTTTGCTAGACATTGCTGGGAATATAAAAACAAAGATATTTGAGACACGGTTGGTGTTCTTAGACATTACAATTGCTGTGGGGCAAATTTGGCAGAGACCAGTAGCTGGTTAGCGGCAGTGGTCCCAATATTACGTATTCAAATTTCTCTCCATTTTATGCTGAGTCGTTGAGAAGATGGGGGCAGGTTTCTAACCACAGTGATAAACCCTGGAGGTGATAAATTAGCTTTATTCTGAAGAATTCTACATGTTTTCTCAGTTTTATTTCATGTGTCATCCTTATATTATTTTGTATTAGGAAACCAAGTCAGAAAAAAAAAAAAATATTGAACCTATGTGTGCAGAAAACAAATTCCAGAGAGAGCATTGGGTAAATTAGAGACAAATTCAAAATTTCAGCTTGTGGCTGTTTTTGTACCAGTTCAAAGTTGTTATTTCCATATGTTTAGTCTCTTTAATAGCATTTGCATTTTTCAGTCATTTACAAAATTACTCTTGGGGCCAAGAATAGCTAGTTCGAAGAACGACAATATCTTTTACAATATGATACTTATCTTAGGAACTAATATTCAGTAATACTAAAACAGTAGGAAAAAACACAAATCACTTCCTATGAACGTTTGTTTGATGTCCATTTTCAGGTGCATGATTACTTTACTAAGATACTGCCAAGCGTGGGTCTAATGAATTGCTATCAAGTTTTCTCCTGAGAAGTGTTTGCAAGTAATTTATAACCTAAATATCTTCCATAAACAATTAAACACCAATTTATGCTTCTACTTTTTATAATTTCTTCCTAAAAAGTTGTAAAAAAGACCTGACAATCAAATAACATAAACTCCTCTGAAACTGGTAATGCATTTCTTTCTTTTTTTTTTAGTTCACCACAAATATGTAGCTTGAATTGCATGAATTATTTTGAAAGAGAATTATTATGAAGATTTTAATTATAGCCAAGTATCCTTAATTACATGTCTGTATTGTTCAAATATAGCTAGGGTGTTAAACACATCATCTGCTATTAGTTATTTAAGGTAGATAGTTCAGCTAAGTGGTTTTTTAAATTTTTAATATTTACCCATTAATAAAGTTGACCTTTTAAGGAATATTTGTCTCTGGATTTATCTCAGTAACCATTAGCAGTAAGTTTAATTTCAGGGTTCTTTTGAAACATCTCTAAAATCATGGAAAAATGTCAACACTTTAGAATAAGTGGCTAATCATTTTAATTCTCTTGTTATTCACTGCAGTATCATTAATCATGATAGAGTCATTCGATCCTAATATGGATGTAATATCTAATTCTGCAGAGATTCAGCTGTAATTTAGCAACAATTACTGTCCACTTATTATAAAGTGATGCCAAAACCCTAATGCAATTATTTTATTTCATTTTGGTCAAATTATACAATCGTATTCAAGTCTGCAGATGTTGCAAAAACTTTAGATTGATGTATTTGATTAAAAACACATTAGCATGGAGATAGTTTTACTTGAGGTGTTTATGTTATTTCGGAAGGCTCTCCCCATTCCATTTGTGGAATAGTTCTAATTTACTTGAGTTCTTTTCTTGGATTTTTTTTTTTTCCTGTATATTTGCTTTAGGGAGAGCAAATTGTTTTGTTTTGTAAACATATGCAACTTTTGAAAAGGATATAATAGATTGCCAAAAGGCCACTGACTTTGCAAGTGACTCAGGATGGAGCTTTTTCACGGGGAGGAGAGTATCAGCCACCTTCCTGGCTAACAGGGTTCACCGCAATTTAGAAAACACATGGGTTACTGATCATGTTAGAATCTCTGACAACCCTAGCTCTGACAAGTCCCCTGGTAAATTATGCTAGTTTCCATGTGCTTCACAACATGTGCTTTTAATGTTTAGAAAACATGGGGCGCCTGGGTGGCTCAGTCGTTAAGCGTCTGCCTTCGGCTCAGGGCGTGATCCCGGCGTTCTGGGATGAAGCCCCACATCAGGCTCCTCCACTGGGAGCCTGCTTCTTCCTCTCCCACTCCCCCTGATTGTGTTCCCTCTCTCCCTGGCTGTCTCTCTCTCTGTCAAATAAATAAATAAAATCTTAAAAAAAAAAAAAAAGAAAGAAAGAAAACAAAATAATTCATACTGTACCACCAGTCAGCTCGGGCGAGGTAAGTTCGTGATTCTGCCCTGCCTCTGTGGGGTGAGACGATGTGTGGCCACGCTGTGAACTAGGAGTCAATTTTTGTTCTATCCTTTGTGTCTTTGGCCTCTTTTGCCCTAAAAGGCAGTTTCTGTACTGTTGTAACCACTCACCAAATGTTCAGGGAACTTCCATTCTCCTTCCTTCTTACTGAATCCTTTTCCTAGTGAAGGATCGAATCATCAAGTAAGAGAGGTGGGAAGTGTGACCAGATACCCAGTTAAATTTATGTTATTACAGCAGAAGAGAAGAACTAATCCTGGGGACAAGTACACCTTCCACACATAAATATTGTATAAAGAGTCTATGCCTCTGCTATAGACAAATGTTTGGTAAGCCACATCTTAATAAACATGTTCTAAATATTATTTGACTGTTCACCCTCCCAACCATCATGAGACTGGCACCTGGATGGCTAGCACTGTTATCTGTGGAGCACGGTGACCTTATGCATCATCTTCTAGTATCATTGAAACTGTGTGACCACCTAGGCTGGTGCACTGTTCCAATATAGCTCTACTCTAGTTTCAGTCCCAGCACTTGGGTGAAGTCTACCCATAGAATGTAAACAGGACTCACATCAGTTTAACTAATGCACAAATCGGAACCTATCTCTGTTCTCAAATAGTCACCTATAGTGGGGTATTTAAAACTCAAATCAAAATGCCTTGTGGACTATCAGGGATTTTATATCAGATTTGCCAGTACTCTTATAGTTTTCTATCTGTCCATGTGAAGTTGTGCTGCATCTTGAGCCCTATTTTTATTATAATGGAATTCCAGAACTATCAAGATCAAGGGGTATAGGATAACATTATACATTGATAGCAGGCACATAAATTGGTAGCTATTCTTGTGGACAGTTTTGCACCATCTGTTAAAATTTAGAAGGTGTGTATCCTATGACTAACTAGCTCTGCTTAGTATTTACCATAGAGTGACACCCCTGCCGTGTGCACGGACTTATATGAAGCGATATTCGTGGCAGCTGGGTTTGTATGATTGAACCTTAAGAAATTGCTCATATTTGACCAATGTCGACTTATAGAAATGTCAGTTTCATGTTCAATTGAATAATTAGAAAACACAAAAATGGTCAATGATAGGAGAGCAGATAAGGAAAATATAATGTTCATAATTTATTCATGATATATCTATTATGTTATCTTTTGTGGCATAACACACTGTCCCAGAATTCAGGGGCTTAAACAGCAGTGATTCAGTATTTGTTCTCACAATTTTTTGGGCTACCTGGACTTACCTGAGTGGTTCTTCCGTGCTACCTAGAGATTCCTGAGATTACCCTGAGCTTGGCTGGAGCTGTCTGGGTTCCTGTATCGAGTCTCCCTCCTGGCCTTCCCTCTCCTTCCTTCTCTCTGCCCCTCATGTCACCCCACCCCAACCCCCTGCCAAGTGTGGAGCATGGTCTCTCATCTGTAATTTACTTCGAGCTTTTGTACATGCTACATGGATCCCAAAAGGGCAAAAGCAGCTTTTAAGGTCCCTCAAGATCTGAACTCAGAAGTCCTAGAACATCATTCTCGCCAGATTTTGTGAGCGAAAACACATCACAAGGCCAGTCCAGACTTAAAGAGAGGGGAAATAACAAGAAAGTGGCAGGTTTGTACAGTGATGATAGGAATTCTTGGTAATCGTCTTTGAAAAACAATTTTTTTGTCACATATACTGTGGAGCATAGAACAGGTGAAAAAGAATGAATTAATTTGATTATATTCATAAGACAAATTTCTCAATAAAAACAAATTGCAGAATGATATGTGGTATCAGTTTTCTATTACTGTGTATCAAATTGCCACAAACGTAGTGGCCGAAAACAACGCCCATTTATTATCTCACATTTCTGTAAGTCGGAAGTCTGAGCGGACTCAGCTGGGTTCTCTGCTTAGGCTGAAAGCAAGGTGTAAGCCAGACTGCTGGGTTCTTGCCTGGGTGCTCTGGAGAAGAATCTGCTTCCACGCTCTTTCAGGTTGTTGGCAGAATTCACTACCTTGGGGTTGTAGGACTGGGGTCCTATTTCCTTGCTGACTGTTTGGGGACCACTTTCAGCTTCTAGAGGCCTCCGCCTTCCTTGGCATGTGACCCCTTTTATTTTCAAATCCAGCAATGGTGCATCAAATTCTTTTCATGGTTTGAATCTCTAACTTCCCTTCTGCTACTACCTAGAGAAAACTGTGCTTTTAAAGGGCATGTGTGATTAGATCGGGCCCACTTGAATAATCTTTCTTTTGATTAATTCAAAGTCAATTCATTAGCAACCTTAATTATATTTGCAAAATTCCTTTTGTCACCTAACAACATAATCAGGGTGTGGTATCTCATCAGATTCGCAGTTCTGGGGAACAGACAGGTAATTTGAGGGAAACATTTTAGAAGTCTGCTGCTCACATATGTAAACACGTAGTTAACACCCAAGACAATACCAAATGCATGTGGATACACCTAGAAAGTTACCTGAAATGATGTTAACAAATTAATAACAGTAGTTAGCTCTGGGGAATAGACCAAAATCGGAAGGTAGGTGGTATTAAGCTTTAATGGGAATGTTTTAATTCTTTAACAAGGAAATTCTGTTCCTGCATTAATAAAATTAGAAAATAGGGGCGCCTGGGTGGCTCAGTCGTTAAGCATCTGCCTTCGGCTCAGGGCACAATCACATGGGATCGAGCCCCACATCAGGCTCCCTGCTCAGCGGGAAGCCTGCTTCTCCCTCTCCCACTACCCCTGCTGGTGTTCCCTCTCACTGTGGCTCTCTCTGTCAAATAAATAAAATCTCAATAAATAAATAAATAAATAAATAAAATTAGAAAATAAAATAATGTGTTAAAATAGGATTTGAGGACTCAGACACTTTGCCTCCCTGACTCTATGTAGAACTAATTATGCCTACACCATTGCACACTGGTGCCCTCTTATATCTCTTGATGGCCATGTTCTATAATGTGACTGCCCCAAGATTCAGCTGTTATCATTGTGCCAATCCAACTCATCAGAGACTTGTCTAGAGCCAATATTTACCAACTGGTGCCTTGAAAGACATGTAGTTGTTATAATATTAAAATATTTCCATGTTGGGGGCGCCTGGGTGGCACAGCGGTTAAGCGTCTGCCTTCGGCTCAGGGCGTGATCCTGGCGTTCTGGGATCGAGCCCCACATCAGGCTCCTCCGCTATGAGCCTGCTTCTTCCTCTCCCACTCCCCCTGCTTGTGTTTCCTCTCTCGCTGGCTGTCTCTATCTCTGTCAAATAAATAAATAAAATCTTTAAAAAAAAAAATATTTCCATGTTGGCTGGCAAATAACCACTTCCCCAAACTCCCTGAGTGTCCTGCAACGAACTGGAGTGTCTTTGCAATCTCTAAGACTTGGAACAACATGCCCCTCCTTGAGATGCTCAGACCTCCTGCAATCCAGCAGGTGAATGGCTCCCGCCTGTTATGGCAGGGTGCCCAGGACTGCTCCAGTGTTCAGGCCAATGTCCTTTCTTTCTCATTGAACAACGCTCTCCTACCCCCACTGGTTGTTCCATAGTGGGAACATTATTTTTTGCCTGGTCTGTGTTTTAGAAGAATTAATTCATAATGTGGCACCTTTCACATGCATCTGTCGCATCCCCACTATCAAATGGTAAATGAGCAGGAACCACAGCTATATTCTTTGAAAACCCTAACAGTAGTCTGTGTGTATCCTGCCCACTCTGACTAGCTGTACCAGAAGCCACTGCAAAGATATTTACATGTTCTTTCCTTTACCATTTAGAGGGAGGAAAGCAAGCCTTGCATTTCCATTAGAAATAACATTTCTGCATTAGTGAGAAGAGGTTGAACACACCATTAGGTGTCATCGTGTTTAATTATAAACACCTTACAGAGAGAAGGGTTTGTTTCTCTGTCTCCACAGTAAGTGGCATCATGTTTTACTGACTTTGTGCTTCATTCAGGAATCATTGTTGGATGTCAGGCTTCCTAAATTTGTAAGCTGCACAGGTTCAGGCAGCCATGAGTGGTGTGCAGGTGCTGCTAGTCCAAATGGAATGATTTTTGCATAAACTCATGGAATCAAATTCCTGAGTTATCCTAAAAAAAATAAATAAGGTCTTCCTTACGCAGAATAGAAGTATTTAGTGTGTCAGGACTGTATTACAGCCACGACATGGCTAGGCTGTGTTTGTTTGTTTGATCGGATGAAGTGATGATTCATGTTCACCCTTTGCTAAAGCCAGCAGTGGTAGTGGCTAGTATTTATGGAACAGTTATCATGCCCCAGGAACTGTGCTGATAAGCATTTCATATGCAGCACGAACTCAGTGAGGCAGGGATTATTCTTATTTCCATTTTAAAGATGAGAAAATTAAGGTATAGAACACTTAAGTAAATTACCCAAGGTCTTGTAACCAGGAAGAGGCAGGAACAACGATAAAACCAAGAAGCCCACCTGGCCCCTGAGCCCCTCTGTGCATGGTGTCTTGCTGAGATCACACGAGTTTGCAGTCTTCACCTGAAGTTGAGGCCCCTAAATCCCCATCATTGTCTGTTTGCCGTGTTATTACCCAGTGGCTGGAATTGGTTGATAGAAATGGTGTTACTAAGGTGAGGTGACTCATTAGAAGAACCATGGGCAAAACTATAAAATACACTGGCGGTTTACTGTCTTTTAGGTTCCTAACCCTGCTTTAACAAAGTACTACAGGCAGGGTGCCTTAAAACAATAGAAATTTATTCTCCTACAGATTTGGAAGGCTAGAAGCCTGAAATCAAGGTGTCAGCACGGTCCCATTCCCTCTAAAGACTTTAGGGAAGGATTCCCCCTTGTGATTTTTTTTAGCTCCTGGCAGTTGCCAGCAATCCTTGGCATTCCTTGGCTTGTCGCCGAATTGCTCCAGTCTGCTTGTGTCTTCACATGGCCATCTTCCCTTAGTGTGCACGTCACTTCTGTGTCTCCATGTGTGCATATCTTTCTCGGGGCACCAGTCGTTGGATTTCAGGCCCACCCTAATCCAGTGTGACCTCACTTTAATTTGAACTATATCTGCAAAGAGCCTATTTCTAAATAAGGTCACATTCCCTAGTTCTGGTTTGGGCACAAACTTGGCTGGGTGGGGGGGAGCGTGGGGGGGAACACAATCCAGTCTTTTAAATTGATCAAGAACTGATCCTGTTAAAATACTGAATCAGAGGTTGGGGTGATAAGACCACTGACACAGATATTTTAAATACAGCATGTAGAAGAATCTACTCATTAAAACATGACTTTATTGTGGAAAAACACGTATTGCTGCTGCTGTGATGCTGAGTGACGATTTTTTTAACTTAAACATCTGTAAATGGTTATATATAAATATTCACTCATAAAATATTTATATAGACATTTTTAAAATTCTGGCTACCATGGCAGGCTGTAGAGAGAACAATGGTGAGGTGATATACCCAGAGGTTTTCTCTCAAGGAGCTTGCTTCCTTTTAGGGAAACCAGTGTTTTCCAAAGAATCACTGGAGTGAATGTTTAGGTTTAAAATGAGGTGAGTGGATAGGCTGGTGATGGGTAGTAAGGAGGGCATGTATTGCACGGTGCACTGGGTGTTATACGCAAGTAATGAATCATGGAACTTTACATCAAAACTAGGGATGTACTGTATGGTAACTAACAATATAATAAAAAATATTTTAAAAAATAAAAAATAAAATGAGGTGAGTGCTCTGCAGAATGGAGGAAAATTCTATCCCAGCTTATATCATGGAAACTCATCACAGAAGAGCAAAAGCTGTTCTGTGCCAGGTTATGTAATGGGTAATGGGGAAGCAAAGCTGGAGATCCACAGCCAGGGAGAGGCTCAGTAGGTTGTTCAAGAGAGAGAAAACAGACATGTTGGATTTTGTCATCTCCCCCCACTGTCCAGCTGTTTAGGAAATATGAAAGTCTTAAGGGAAAGCAAGCACATAATCAAAGCATGACATTAAACTTTATCTTGCCCTGCCTGTGACTAACATACCTGATACATTAGTTTCCTTTGTCGCTATAATAAATTGGTGCAGAGTTGGTGGCTTAAAACAACAGAGATTTATTATCTCACAGTTGTGTAAGCCAGAAATCCCAAATCAAGGTGTCCCCATGCTTCTACTCCTTTCTGTTCCAGAGGGGACAGTGTGTGCTTTGCCTCTTCCAGCTTCTGGTGGCTACCAGCAGTCTTTGGCTTGGGGCCACACCAGTCCAGTCTCTGCCTCCATGGTCACATTGCCTCCACCTCTTCTCCGTGTTGTTCTTCACCCTCACACACCTGGGATGGCAGATAGCAAGGCACATTTGAAGACAGGTTGGAAGATTCAAAGGCATAGGGCCGAACTGGAAGGCAGAATAATATGACATGTTGAGTATTCCAAAAAGGTTTCTGCAAAGTGATGGTCTGAATTAGGAAAGTACTGCCCATGAAGTGATGCTTTGAAATTGTAGGGGCTTTGTTTTTATCTTCCTTCTCATAAATTATTGGCTTTTACTGTCTTGGAGCCAGGAAAGCTAGATATCCTTCAATATGCAAGAAAGATTCCCAAAGAATTGCCCCAGGTGCTGCTGGACATTCACGGGGGTACAAATAAGTGTCTGGAACCTAAGTCCATTTCACGTGTACACACAAAATAGGTGTTGCACAGTTTTAACATATGCTGATTTTGTTTTTCCAGAATGCGTCCATTTTTCCTCATTGTAGGTACTTTATTTTATAGAACTCAACAAGAGTTCCACACCATTTTGTTAAGCATTGTCACCAATAGGATCATCATTTGTACCATCGCGTTAACAAGAACACACTTCTGTCTTCAACCACCTGTCTACTTTCGTAGGTGCCGCATACAAATATGTAACAGAGGAGATGGGAGACTCTGATTAAAACATTTAAATCAAACATTATTAAATTACTGAGACAAGTAAAGATCAATAGACCTCGCTGACTTTTATTAAAGCTTGCTTTAAAAATATTTCATATATTTGATGTAATATATATATATATTTATGTATATAATAAGTTGTAATAAATAATATGTATAAATACATTTGTGTATGTATAGGTGTGTGCATGCTTGTAAATAATTTTGAGAGGCCCATGTTATGAAACCTATAGTACAAAAATTAATTCTTTTTTTTAAAGATTTTATTTATTTATTTGAGAGATTGAGAGAAAGAGAGAACATGAGCCAGGTGAGGGGCAGAGGGAGAGGCAGGCTCCCTGCTGAGCAGGGAGCCCAATGTAGGGCTCGATCCCACAACCCTGGGATCATGACCTGAGCCAAAGGCAGACACTTAACCAACTGAGCCACCCAGGTGCCCCACAAAGATTAATTCTTAGAAGTTATTTATTTATTTTGTTTTTCCTGCATTTTTTTCCCATCGTATGCAGATTCCATCCCAAGAGGTCACCACACAATCATCTTTCAGCTTCTTGAATTCCTCTTTCACTCTCTCATTCATCCTTTATTTCCCAGAGCCTATTGGAGAATGTGTCATCCCAAGTGTTTTAAGTGCTAAGATGGAATGCACACCTTAGCAGGTGGTGGGATTTTAGGATAATAGATGTTTTCTATGGTAATTATCATGACCCTGTTGCATGTCGTACTCAAGGGAAAATGTAGAAAATTCACTTGTAAATAAGGTTCAGGTCATTTATGAGAATAGCATACTTTCTCATTTCTCCCAGTTGACAGTCTGTAATTTGTCTCAGCGTGTTCTAATTATGGCTCTTTTCCTCTATTTCTTATCATATACAAATAAGCTGATCTGTTATTATTTACCCAAACTTCACTTTTTATTTCAGTGTCAACTTCCACCTTTGTTCTTTTATATTCTTATACTTCTTGTATGGAACTTTAAAAAAATGTTTTACTTCTTTTAAATTTAAAATTAGTCATTGTAATTATATATAGGTGCACATTTCTGCTTAACTCATTGTGTATCCAAGGATAGCCTTTCTCTATACATATTATTTTATTACGAATGACTTCCTTTTTATTTCTCCTTTGTAATACACTTAGGGCATCATATTGATTTTTTTCTTGAAATAATGTTGTAGGTAAGTTATATTATCTATTAATTTCATTTCAGGATAGTAAATGGAGTATTACATAACATTTGTTATAAAATGGAACGTTGCATCTGATGGGGTTGAAAATCATTACCATAAATAACATGACAGGGTTGAAAATGTGAGAACACACATGTGTTAAGCAAAAGGCAGAAGCAGCCTTCTCTCTCTGGGCTGCAAGAGGAGAGGGTATGGCAGTAAGGTGGGTAGGGCTGGAGCAAAGAGAGGGCAGGAGAGCCTGCACACATAGGCTTAGGATGGGACAGAGACCTCGAGCTTTATTTAAAGAGATGTGAGAGATCTTGACAGAAAGAGGAAATCTGTACTCCATGTTTGAAGGACAGGTGAGGCAAGGCTGGCAAGTAGGAGAATGGAGACTAAATGCTGGCATTGATAGAGATGTCGTAAGGTTTCTGCAAAGCTGTGAGTGAGGTGGGCCTAATAGGCAGATTGTATTGAATTAATGTCCCCGTGAGTCAAAGAAAGGTGACATTGCTTTTATAAAGTTAGAGGAGAAGGTGGTGTAGGAATTAGCAACAGGCTTTGTTCAGGTCCTGTGCTGACTCTAAAGTGTGAACTACAATTATCTTCATTTCAGACTGTTCATGTGGGATTCTTGGAACCAAGGACTTAATATTTTCACATCAGATCAAGGCAAAAAGAATCTACGGTAAACTTCTGAATTAGGGAAGAAAAACAAAGAAGCAGTAGAACTTTGACACAAACTAATGAATAGAACTGGGCTTTTGATAGTGAGATGGGAATGAAGAAGAGGCGTGTTTAAGGGAAGTTATGGTGAGGAAAAATACAGTCCTTGTAATATTTACGCCAATTTGTGAATATGCATTGACTTGTTTTTTAAAGTGAGTGGTCTGTCTCCCACTGGAATGGCAGCTCCATGAGGAAAAGAACCTTGCCTGTTTTATTAGAAATATGTACAAACAGCACAGCTCCTGGAACAGAGTAGTTGCTCAATAAATATTTGCTGACAGAAGGAGTGACTTGGCTAGGAGCTCTTGACTATCTACATTAAACATCTGTGTCCTACCATTCTGGGTCTTAATGATCTTCTGTTGCTGTAAGAATTATTAATATGGAAAATAATGAGATTAGTTCCAGTTGTGTGATATTTTCATTGTAAAATGTTTGCAGAGCTATTAACAGCAGAGATGTGCATCAAGCCCCACTGTTCAAAATAAATGGCTTGCGAACTCCAAGGCAGAAATGTTTGGGGGAAATAACCAAGCAAAATGTTTGTGTAGCACAGGCGCCATCCTGTTAGAATACAGATTAGATCATTAAGAAGCAACACATTTCATCCACTTATCAGTGTTTGCATACAGTGAAGTCTATTAATTGAATGAGTATGGAGAACACTGATACACCATCTCACTCTATCAGAGGATTACTTCTCTGTCTTTATCAATAAATTCTGCCTTTAATCCTAAAGGATCGATCGAAAAAGAGAAACAGCATTTTTTTTTTAAGACTGTTCTTTTTGGTCTTTGGATTACTTTGTCACTGGATTCACAAATTTCACTGGTAACTTAGTTTAGTTATAGAATGCCCCAGGAGGGTCACACATTAGGTCTGAACTCATTTACAAGAGTAAATGAAAGCAAATAGGTAAGAAAAGTTCGAGCAGCCTCTCTTGGTATCAGAAGGAAAACCAAATGGAACTGAGCATCAGATAAAATAGCAGTTTGTTCATTCAGACTTTTAATTAAACTCAGAGATTAATAGATCTCTAGATGTTTTTAACAAATTGTGTGGCCAAGAATTCTCCTTGGTTTTCTACCTCTTGCACTTGAAAAGTAACTTTCTAGATTTTTTTTTTTAATTTATCCAAGAGATATCAATGTGATAACATTGTTGTCTGGTAACTAAATTCCTGTATCATAGATGATGATGGAAACACAAAAGGTTCCCCTCTAGAATCATCTCAAAGCTGTTTCCTTCTCCCAGAGTTTCCTGACCCCACCACACATCCAGTCCCTTTTAGGAATCATTGCCCAAGCTGACACACAGATAAAAAGTTGGTTATCATATTCTTCAATCATTATGAAACAAATATGATCTCTCCCTGTGTTATTTTTGAGAAAATAGAAGCAAACAAAAATGTAAATAATGGATATAAATTATTTTAATGTGGTATTTCACTTGACTTCAAAAGGAAAATGGACTACGGGATGCCTGGGTGGCTCAGTTGGTTACGCATCTGTCTTTGGCTCAGGTCATGATGCCAGGGTCCTGGGATCGAGAGCCCCACTTGGGCTCCTTGCTCAGTGGGGAGCCTGCTTCTCCCTCTCCCTCTGCCTACCACTTTCCCTGCTTGTGCTCTCTTGCTCGCTCTCTCTTTCTCTCTGTCAAATAAATTAAATCTTTAAAGAAAGGAAAATGGACTAGATCTTGGCATCAAATAATAATCCAAAAAGAGCAATTTGTTTAGATTCATCCTTCACTAGAATGAAAGCAAACCTCTCAGGAACCGAGAGTTTCTCCTGTCAACAACAGCATGCCCAGCTAGTTGGGAGCACAGGCATGGGGTATGTGGCTCAGTAAATGACAGAGATTAATCAAAGAGGATTTCAATAGATCTTCTAGTTTAGCTCCTTCAACTTGCAGATGAAGACCTTGAGCCAGGGCTGTGAGACGTCACTTCACAAATCAAGCAAGGCTGGGAAGTAGGAGAATAATGACCACATGCTGGAGTCCATAGAAATGTCGTAAGGTTTCTGCCAAATCATGAGTGAGGTGTGCCTGAGGCAGATCGTAGTGAGTTAATGGCCCCATGAGTTGAAGCGTAGATGTTCCTTCTGTAAAGTTAGGGGAAAAGGTGGTGTAGGAGTTAGCAACAGGCTTGGTCCTGTGCTGACTGTAAAGCTTGAACTCTATCTTCATTTCAGACTGTGCATACAGGGTTCTCTAGTTAGGCAATTCTCTAACGAGAAACTGAGAGAAGAAGGTTCTGGTAGCAGGTGTTGACTGTTCAATCTCTAGGGCGTTAGTATGCTTGCTGGGTTGGCTCTTATCTGTGGAAAATGCAATTGAGAGTATACTGGGGACATTTATTGTCAAGGGAGTACTGTTACTGGCTTCCTTTATCCTCTCTTACTCCATAGGGAAAGGGGTGGCATCTGCTTCTGATTCTCATTCGTGGTACATTCTAGTCTTCCTTCTGCTGTGCAGTAGGGGCCCTGCCCTTATAGCCGAGGACTGCCAGGGATGGAACAGTGGATCTAAATCAACAGTGAAGTAATTAGTGAGCCTCCCTACCCAAAGACCTAAAACACCTGCCTATAATGACAAAGTTCTTATTTGAGTTTGCCTTTACCTGACTTAACACTTTGTTGACTTTAAGACTAGACAAGAAGGAATAAGTGGTGGGGGCGCCTGGGTGGCACAGCGGTTAAGCGTCTGCCTTCGGCTCAGGGCGTGATCCCGGCGTTACGGGATCGAGCCCCACATCAGGCTCCTCCACTGGGAGCCTGCTTCTTCCTCTCCCACTCCCCCTGCTTGTGTTCCCTCTCTCGCTGGCTGTCTCTATCCCTGTCAAATAAATAAATAAAATCTTAAAAAAAAAAAAAAAAAAGAAGGAATAAGTGGCTTTATGTTGATACCACCCACAATTCTCACAGTATGAAAAAAAAAATTAACCTAAAAAAAAAAAAAATCAATCCTATCATCACTGTTAAAAATCTCATGCATTTTCTTTTATTGTCATTGTGTGTGTGTGTGTGTGTGTGTGTGTATTTCTAGATCTAATTCAGTGTGTTAAAAACTTGTAGTCATACTGATACAAAGTTTCTCTCCCTGCAAAGGCAACCTAGAGAGTTACTGCTTTGCAGTTCCCTGTTACATGCTGCATCATCTCTAAATTAGCTGATAATCATAGATGCCCCGGGCTTATTAAGGGAGTTTTGTGCACTCGTGGAGTGTATAGTAGTGCTACTTTTCAGCAGTCCTCCGCAGCATGTATGGTGGGCACCATCAGATACTGTTACATTGTTGGACTAATCCAGGGTTACCCAAACCGTAGCCCACAGCCCAAATCTGCCTCCTCGCTCTCCTCCCTCACCTGTTTTTGTGTGGTCAACTAGCTAAGAATGCATTTTCACATTTTTAAAGAGGTGTTTATAAAAAGAAGAATATGCCATAGAGACCTGTGTGACCCACAGAGCCTAAAATATTTAATATCTGAATTTTCACAGAAAAACTTTGTCAGCTCCTGTCAAGATTTATATTTAAATTTATTATGAATATTCAAAGTCATCCCTCCACCTACGAGGGAGATGAGGTATGTCTGTGTGAAAAATGCCTTGAAATTTGTTAGGGGCACATGTGGAGAAGTGCCACAGGGCATCATCTGAGCGTGGGGGACACTACTTGTTAATGTTTAGTGATGCTGAGGTCAGAGATGGTGGTTGTAGGCCTCTCGAAAGAGGTGACTTTCAAGGGTGGAAAACTTTATGCATTTATATATTTATTTTACTTGAAGAGCAGAGTGAGATCAAGCTTTTGGAATCAAAGCTCCGAAGCAGATGCCGTTTAGGTGTTTCAGGCTGGTAAGGCAAAAAAGAAATTCAGAGCTGAGTGAAGACACTTTGCTAAGCATTTTTTCATGGCATCCTTGAAATCCATTCTTGAAATCAACCCCACGAAGTGTGTATTATCTGTGTTCTACAGATCTGGGGGTTTCAGCAACAGTTAGTAAATACAGTACAGATTTGAAAGCAGATCCGTCTGACTTTAAGTATCCATAATATTTTGTCCCTGCCCAGTACATGCTTTCTGTGTACACCATGTGTCTTTCTATGATGTCATTACACTAAATGGTGGTGTCAGGTTCAAAGGTCAAACTGTGCCTTCCATTCGTTCCAGATCCATTTAGTTCTCTTTAATACGATATTCAAGGCTGTTCCTAGCCATGTGCCTGCTTCTCGTCATTTTCCTCTGCCTCACCTCTTTTTTCTTACCCAACTGACCCAACCTGACTGGCATGCTAGTCTCCTCATGCTCTCTGTTCTTCAAGGATCTGCACGTTGTTGAATGCAGCCCCTTCTGCCAGGGAACCCTTTTCCAGATTCTGTGGTCAGAAACGCCTATTCATCCTTCAAACATGATCTCCAATGTCATGTCCTTTCAGGGGTTGTCTCTGACTCCTACAGGCAGTTGCACAAGATTCTCTGAAGTTCTTAGAATCGTTCTTTCATATATTTCCAGTAGTGAGAAAGAAGTTCTTTTTCCTTTTTTTGTCAGTTGACTTGAATCCTTAAGAACTAAGATCAAAGATGAGCACTGTGCCCCTGGCTGGCACCTAACATGGGTCCTGGCACATAGTGAGAACTCCTTATTTGGGTGGCCCAGTGAAGGAGGGAAAGAATGAACAAACAAATGGACTAATAGAGGAAGGGAAGAAGGGAAGAAGGGAGGAAGGATGGAAGAAAAGTGAGAGTTGCTTTCTCACTCTGAGGCACTGTTTGTATGCAGAAATCAGTCTATCCCTTGGTCGGCAGAACCTCCCTCCCCCTCCCCCTGCAATAACCCCATCTTGGTAAGGTACTGTGATCCATTCCGATGCATTGCTCTTGACTCAGGTCTACAATCACTTTGGGGTCAGTCCTAGTTCCTGTAGGGCCTAAGTACTGGAACCCTCACCGAATACAATTTTACTTCAGCATCAGGTGTTTGCCAAATGTTAAGTTTTACTGATAACATAGCCTGTATTGTGGCTTTTGTAATTTCTTCCTCAGTCCCAGCACACCCCTGCTGACTAGGTCCATTGCTACCTGTAGGCTGGATGGTTCTGCGTTTGGTAAGACCCTTAGTAGGCCTAACCTTTAGGTAGCCTATAAATAGTTGCTAATCCAATGCTTTATCTCCAGAGATATCCAAGGTACTTTTAGCTGGGTATGTGTGTGATAGTTAATTTTATGTGTCAGTTTGACTGGGCTAGGGGACGCCCAGATAGGCGGTAAAAAATTATTCCTGGGTGTGTCTGTGAGGGAGTTTGGGAAGAGTTTAGCATTAGAATGACTAGACTTAGTAAAGCATATCTATCCATCCACGCCAACATGTATGGGCATCACCTCGATGGTCCAGTAGAACAAAATCCACTGAGGTCCCAACAGAACAAAAAAGCAGAGGAAGGTTGAATTCTCTCTCTCTTCTTGACCTGGGACACCCACGTTTTTCTGCCCTTGGACATAGGAACTTCTGGTTCTCAGACCTTTGGACTCCCAGGCTTATACCAGCAGCTCTTCTCTGCCCCCCACACCCATCCCCAGGCTTTTGGACTCAGACTGAATTACACCACTCGCTCTCCTATTCTCCAGCTTGCATACAGCAGATACAAGGTCTGTTTGGCCTCTGTAACCATGGGAGCCAATCCCTATAATCAATACCCTCTTATATAGAACCGTATTGGTTCTGTTTCTCTGGAGAATGCCAATTAATACAGTGTGGACTTTTTTTTTTTTTTTTTTGTCCTCATATGCAAGTGATCATAAAAAGGAAGTCCCTGTAATCCTCTTATAGAAGAATCCGAGCAACTATCAAATAGTTATTAAAATGTTCACTGGGTTTTCTTAACATTATTTACAAATAGAATCACTGAGGCACAGAAACTTAAAGGGGATTGTGAAGCAGGGTGCCCAATATGTCCTGTCTCTCCACATGTGCAGTCTCTGTGACCTTTCTCCTGCTCCTCACCTGCCTTTCCTGGCTTCTGGGGAGGAACAGAGCAGGACACAGTGTTCACATGGGAACTCAGTGCAGCCAAGCCCAGAGAAATATTGCATCACTTTAAATTTTCATAAACTGTAATCCATAATGGCTCCCGAAGCACCAACTATTTTCTCTCCACTACATATCATGCATTTTTAACTGTCTATAATTACACAATTAAACAGTAGGCCATTGGGGCTCACAAGAGTCATTAACTCAAAATGTTTCAACTGCCATAACCTGACACCAGGGATAGGTCTTGCCTGGGGGGGTGTGGGTCTGCTTACCTAGGTGTCCAGAGAAGGAAAGCCCCCACTCTCAGTCCACTGTTTCCCAAAGGAGTGGGACTCCTAACTGAACTTGGACATCGAAGAAGGGAGTGAGAAAGATGGACATTGCAGCGCCAGCCTGGGACATGAGAACGAGATCTCAGTCAAGGAGGAGGTAGGGTGAACCTGGCGTCTCTCCTCCATCCCATCAGCCTTATCCATAAATATTCTCCTGGTTAAAAAGCACCAAATGTGTCACTCTTTGGCACACTTAGTATGCTATGACTTCTTCACTCCTTTCATAAAAAGCCTTTAGTCTCGAGCATGTTGCTTCTATGAGTCAAACCTGCATGTGTGTAACACATCCATAGGTCAGATGTGTGTTAACATAAGAATAATGGGCTGAAGCAGCGATACAGTGTTGAATGGTGTGCACTGAGAAGAACTCTTACAACATTTTATATTGGGACCAAAAATTCTGCGGTGGCATTTTTGATACATTATTCACTAACCTTTCCTTCACCTAAAACTACTGTGAAATCTTCTCTCTAAAAAGTTTCTCCCACACACCACATTTTCCCTAAAAGGCCATCCCCTTACCCCTGTGCCTTCACATACAAGACGTTGAGAAAGAGAATATATTTCATGTCATTATTCGTCTCTGCTTGCCAATAGCATTAAGAAGAGCATGGTTTGCAGTGAAGATTTGTTGAATAATAATGATCACACTATAAACGTATTCTTTTTTCGCAAGTTTTAAAAAGCACTTTGCATCTTAAGATTTGTAAACAACAAAAATAAAGGCATTAATTTTACAGTGGCATTTGTGTTAGCTTGGATGAAGGGAACTAGAAAATAAGCATATTGTATTTTTGGCAGATTCAGAAAAATGCATTGTTAAATAGGGGTTTGGCAAATATTAAGAGGTGGAGATCAGCTTCAGGGTCCTTCTTTTGTGTTTTTGTGTATTGTCTTCAGGCCCTGTTTTTCCCCAATCTTTCTGATATTTCACTGCAGTTTTTGCTTTGGTATTCATATTTTTGGAGAAAAAAACAACTGTCAATTAGAATTGGAAGGAGAGATCAAAGTTTGATATTATGAGGTATAAAGGGGGTTTGTACAATAAACAATTGCTTGATAAAAGGAGTCTTTGCTTAAGTAAAAGATGTATCCTGGGGTTCCTTTAAATATAAAATGAAGGCTTTTGAAATACACAGGTACACTGTATTTTTACACCCTATCGCGTGGCATCTTCAGTGCTCTGGTCACCCGCATCATGCCGGGAGTCCCATCCTATCTGCTTTTGCTGATGCCCCTGATTCTAGAACAGTCTGGCCCTTCTTTCACAGCCCAAGCTCTTTTAATGCATGGCCTAATTCAAGTTCTGTCTGTCAGTGAAATTGGCTAATTTTCCAATACCACCTTTCCTCTTTCTCCTCTGAAATGCTTCTGTATTTATCCTCTTCATTCCGGGACTATCTTCCAATGCTGTAATGCCCTTTTGAACTCTAATTCTTACATGTCTATTTGCTTTGTCTCTACAATTATCAGTTCTTTAAGAGTAGTTAGCATGCTTCATGGTGTTCAATAAATGCTTGTTAGCTGAATTTTTATGGGTATACCATTAGTTTCATTTTTAAAATGCAAAAAAATAAAATATCAAATGCTCATTTAGAGCTTTAAAGAAGGGGTTGACAAACATTTTCTGTAAAGGGTTGGAGAGGAAGTATTTGAGGCTTTGCAGACCAGATGGTCTCTGTTGCAACTCCTGCGCTCTGCCAGTGTAGCACGAAAGCAGCTGTAGAAACAGGTAAGCCAGTGGGTGTGGCTGTGTTCCAGTAACATTTTATTTACAAAACAGGCAGCAGGTGAGATTTTTGCCAGGCCCTGATTTAAAGCATAGGAGAACCTCTCTTACGGAGTACACCATTAACCTTAGAGTGACTAACTTAGGACAGGGTAAATCGTATGGGACACACATCACATTTACCAACCCAAGTAGAAAATATCATGTCAGAGTTTCCCTGACAGTTTTCCAAAACAACCCCAATAATGTTTTAATGGTTACTCAGAATATGATAATCAAGTGATTACTTTGGTGGTGGTTGTTTGTTTAAAAGTAATATTTATTCTGGGCACCCTCACACAGCGCCGTCAGGAGTATAAATTGTTTCAAAATTTCTGAAAGCACTTTGACATGTCATAAATACATTCATAGTCTCGTATCTATCAATTCTCTTCTAGAAAGTATACTGAAGAAATCATTACTTACTGAAGATCTAAAATGTGCCAGGTGCTGTGCTAGGTGTTGGGTCACAATAGAAGCAAACAAAGATTTGAATTATAGGCTGTCAATTACAGCATTGTTTATCACAATGAAGAATAAGCAGCAAATCTTATATTCAACAATGGCAAGCAATTAAACTCTGCTCTAACTATATGATGGAATACTTTGCAACCATTAAAAATGATATCGTAGAATGATTTTAATTACATCGAAAGATACTTAAATGTAGTATTAAGTAAAAGAATAGGTTAAAATGGATTGAGAGATCTTTTTTAAAAACTTAAAAATGTGTAGATATGCCTAGGTAAATGAACATGATAATGGTATCTACCACAAAGTATTAACAATGACTTTTTCTTGATGGTAAAATTCTCGAAGATTATTTCTATCCTTTTGAGTCTATATTTTATATATTTCTAAAATAGCCCATGTATCATTTATGTGAAAGCAGAAAGACTCCTAAAATAAATTTTTAATTATGCAAAATCACAATAAAGCATGGCCCCCGTAAAAAGAAGTTTAGTTGACTTTCTGCTGGGCAAAACCACAAAGCCGTATTCCAGTAAAACTGCTGCTCAGTTCGCTGAGAGATTGTTAATGCTCATGTTTATGCACGTTCAAATATTAAAGTCTTTTCTCCATCAACCATCATATTGCATAGAAGTGAATCCTTTTCATTTCATTTTGACTTAGTAAGGGTTAACCAGAAAATCCTTTGTTTCAGCCCTTCTCAATCTCCCAGTCCCCTTTGCTGCTGTGGCACATCCAGTCTTATGAATATAATTGAATCTCCCTTTGATGATTCAGTGTGTTGTAGGACCTTAGGGCTGTAATGCTGACCATCAATTATCATTGTATAGGACAAAAGATATAGATGTGGAAGATACAGAATATTGAGCTGAATGTGAAATGATTCCAGGATAGCCTCTGGAAATTGCTTTGCTGAATAAATCCCTGATGTCAGTGAGTTTTTGTTGTGTGTCTTTTTTCTTCTAAATGCTTGCTTACTTAGTTCAGGGAAAGAAAAAAGTGGTAATCTAGTGAGTTGAACTTTCTAGTTACTAAAAACCTGGTTACTCCAGATTATCATTCCGTGTCTTCCATCTCCTTTTTATCTTGTATCAAATATGAAAAGCCTGTTGTTTCTATTCTGTCATCTCTGGGCACTGGGTGTTTATCTAATTTTGACTAGGCCAGAACAGGACTGTCTCTTGGGGCAAGAGACCAAAAGATTCCAAAGTGTTTTCATTGGCCGAAGTCCTTACCAGGTGAAAATCAGGTTGACGAGAACCATAAATGTGTTTAGGGGGAAGAGAAGTTATAAAAAAGGCAGTCCATGATCAAAATGCAGTCTAAATTTGTACATCTGTGTTCAAGATGTTATTTTATAGTTTTCTGCCTTTGTCTGGTTTAGGTATTGGGGTGATGAGTTAGGACTAGGAGGGTGAAAAGATGAGAGGCTTATTCCACTTCTTCTGTCTTGGTGGAGTAGGCACTTTCCTTTCTGCTACCCGTACAGTTTTGAGTGTCCTCAGCTGTAAGGAGTGTCACCTTCATCCCAACTCACCACCCAGCAGCAGCGATCCTCAAGGAGTTGCCCTACCCCGAGCTGGCTCTTACGAGAACCATAAAACTGAAGGTTCCAGAGTGCTGCAAAATGCAATTCAAAATCTGAGCTGATGTTCAGGCTCCAGCTTCCCAACTCATGTGTGGCAGCTAGCACGTACCAAGAAAACTGACTGCCCCTTGGTGGTGGATTCACGCCCCTACCTTAAGCATTCTTTTCCATTTATGCCAATGTAGAATGCTCATATCATCATTTTCTGTGTGTGTCATGACTTGAAAAGTTGCAAGGCACTGATCACATTTCCCAAAATGTGATCCAGGGACATTTTCTGCTGCAAAATAAAATATCTGATGAAGTTCAGAGTCAATATATGTGGGGGTCAGTGCTGTCTATTCTAGGATAGCCTTCTTGTTTTACAGCTGAGGAGACTTAGCCTAAGATTGCATACTTACTTGGTGGCAGAGCTGGGGCCAGCATGTTGGACTCCTGTTTTACTTTGCAGTCTTCGTTTGTCTGCACAGCATCAGAAGAGTTGGGAGAAGACCATGGGCATCTCAGACATACAAGCATCATACAATTGGCAAGATTGCGCAGTCTGGAAGCCAGGAGACCTGGGTTCATGTTCTGTTTGTGACTCTTGGGCAAGTCACTCTATTCTGCTTTTCATTTTCCTGATAAAGACGTTGAGAATCTTTGTTCAATGTGCAAAAGCTTGTCCAGAGTAACAGAAGCTTAAAAAGAAATAACATGCACGAATTTTAATAGCTGGTTAGTGGCAAAGCCGAGCCTCCAATGGAGCTGTCTTCCCTCCAGCATCCCCTCCCCTCATGTTTTCTACACCACTGCATTTCCAAGGACACAATTACATTTGGAGGAAACATTTTGTCCCATCATCAGGGCTTGTTTTTGTGTTGGCAGGAAACAAAATGCTAGCAGCAGTAAGTAGTGAGAAGTTTCTTTTTCTAGCTTTTACCAGAAAGAATTCTTTCTCAAGAGTCACCATCTGGAATGTGTGAAGTTGTGAAATGCCCTTTCATCACCACGTGCATCCACGCTTCTGGAACAGGGTCAGCAAGCAAATTCCTTGCATGGAGAAGGAAGGATCAGCCTAAAAACACATGTCTCTCTGCTTCTCTTTTTCTAATCCAACAAGAAGAAGAAACATCCATGGTTCATTCCAGTTGGATTTAGCTCACACACATTAATGCTGAAACGCTGAGATAGGATGGTTCTCTAGTTTTGAGGAATGGAGTGTCTGTCAGTGTATGTTCAAGCAACTGTGCTGGTAATCACTGTTCTATCATACTGCCTTTCCCAAGCATTACGAGCATGGCTCTAGCTTTACAAATATGTGAATGGGATTCACTGCTCTCCATTTTCTTTCCTTGTTGAATTCCACTGACTTGAACTGCTTTTCTAAAATAAGATTCCCCAAACCACTAGTACCACATCTGTGACTAGTTGTTTAAATACGTAGACTGCTGTGTGTCTACCTGATAGTTATCCTTCCCTTTCTTCTCCTTATTAACAGGACTCTGTATTGTGGAGGATGACCCTGAGTGCACCTTTTAAAAACTACATTTCCCAGGCTCCTTTGCAGAAAGAAGTGTAATCAGTGGATATAGGGTGGAATTTGTTCATGGAACTTGCAAGAATCTTCTTTAATGTGGCTTAGTCTGCTGACAGCTACCCTTTTGCTTTCTCCACTTCCTTTGATCTTCCTGCTTCCTTTTACGTGAACCTGACGGCTGTAGCACTAACAGTCATCCTATGACCATGACTGACCTCAAGGGTGGAAGCAGTTACACTCCAACGATGACAGAGCAGACTAATAGGTAGTGTAAACTTGAGGCACTATCATCCAAGTAGTTCCGGGAGCTCTGGACTGTCCACCTCTAGTCTTCTTTTAGGTGAGTGCAAAGTAATCCCACTATTTGTGTAAACCACTGTTAACTTGAGTCTATTACTGAACACTTCCTAATTGAAACAATAACCATGTTGGTAGAGTATTAAATTTGAATTTACAGTCAACGTTTTTTTTTCTTTTCCATTATGTAGGATTAATCATCATATGGTTATAAAAAATGTCATGTAGTGCTCGCTTCAGCAGCACATGTACTAAAAAAATGTCATTTAGAAAGTCCATGCCTTGGATTACACAGTAGGTAGAATAAATAGAGGTTAAGGAAACAAAACGCCAGGGAGATTTTTTAAATTACATGCAGGGAATCTACTTTTTTATATACAGTTTTATTAGTATTAATAAATAGCAAAATTGTGTAAATACCACAATTGGGAAATTAAAAAATTCTCTCAACCCAAAAATTCTTCCTTATGCTATTCTTCTGTAGTCATTCCTTTGTATTGTTTTTTTTTTTTCTTTTTCTTTTTTTTCTTGTTTTGGATTCTATTCTCTTTCACTGATCTACGTGTCCATCCCATGGCCAATACCACACTGTCTTGTTTACAGTAGCATTATAGTAACTCTTAAACTCGGGTAGCCTGAATTGTCCAAAGTTATCATTTTCAAAAAAAATTACCTATTCTCATTCCTTTGCCTTTCCATATAAATCTTAAGATCACTCTGTTGATATCTATTTCATTTCTTGGAGCTCCTCTAAATGATACTGTTCTTTAAGTGTCAGTTTCCAATTGTTTATTGCTAATATATAGAAACACAACTGATTTTTTTAAATGATTTTTTTATTATATTATGTTAGTCACCATACAGTACATCCCCGGTTTCCTATGTAAGGCTCGATGATTCATTAGTTGTGTATAACACCCAGTGCACCATGAAATATGTGCCCTCCCTACTACCCATCACCGGTCTATCCCATTCCCCCACCCCCCTCCCCTCTGAGGTCCTCAGTTTGTTTCTCATAGTCCATAGTCTCTCATGTTTCATTCCCCCTTCTGATTACCCCTCCTTTTTGTAGATTGATCTTGTATCTGCAACTTTGTACTTAGTAGTTCTAAAAAAAAAAATTTGGTAGACCTGGGATTTTCTTTCCTTTTTTGGGAGGGTTTAAGATTTTATTTATTTATTTGAAAGAGAGAGCGAGTGAGAGGGAGAGGGAGAAAGAATCTGAGGCACACTCCACACTTAGTACAGAGCCTGATGCAGGGCTCAATCCTACAACCGCAAGAACATGACCTGAGCCGAAAGGAACAGTCAGATGCTTAACTGAGTCACCCAGGTGACACCCTCCCCTTTTAGGATTTTCTATCTAGATCATCAGGTTGTCTGAACTGAGACAGTTTTATTTCTTTTTTGGTAATTTGGATACTTTTTGATTCTTTTTTCTTGCCTAATTTTTTGACAAAGACTTCCAATATGAAGTTTAATGATAGTGTTGAGAACTTTTTCTTGTTCACAGTCTTAGGAGGAAGCATTCAGTTTTACATCACTAAGTATGATGTGAGCTGTAGATTTCTTATAGAAGTTCCCTTCTATTCATAATTTACTGAGAACTTCTATCATTGATGAATATTGAATTTTTTTCAAGTGTCTTTTTTGCATCTTTTGAGATGATCCTGTGTTTCGTCTGTTAACACTGTGAATAACTTTGATAAATTTTTGAATGTTAAACCAGTCTTACATTCCTGTGAACTCCACTGATTAGGATGTACTACCCTTTTTATATATTGCTGGAATATATTTACTAATAATTTTTTGAGAAATTTTATATCTATGTTCAAAAGCACACTGTTTTATGATTTTCTGTCTTTGTCTGTTTGGGGTCCTAGTGGTAAGGCTGGCTGCATATAATGAGTCAGGAAATGTTTGCCCTTCTTTTATTTTCTGGAAGAGATTGTATAAAAATTAAGTGTTCCTTCCTTAAGTTTTTGATATTATTCACCAATGTAACCATCTCAGCCACGAGTTTTCTTTTCTGGAAGGTTTTTAGTGACAAATTCAATTTCTTTAATCGAGATGACTGTTCAGGTTGTTTATTTCTCCTTGAGTGAGTTTTGGTAGTTTGTGTTATTCAAGGGATTGGTTTATTTCATCAAAGTGGTAGAGTTTTTGGTATAGAGTTGTTTATAGTATTCTCTTATAATTTTTTAATGTCTTTGAGGTCTGTAGGGCCATTCACTCTTTTCACTCTTTTGTCCCGTATATTGTTAACTTGTATCTTCTTTCCTTTTTTTTCTTGGACATCAAGACTGAAAAGATTGATCAATTTTATTGACCTTAGTTTGTTTTTCCTTATGCTTTCCTGTTTTCAATTTATGATCTGTTCTGTATTATTTGATTATTTTACCTTGCTTTACGTTCGGTTTGCTTTTCTTTTTACTTTCTTATGGTGGAAGCTCAGATGATTGATTTGGTAACTTCTTTTCTAATATAAGTACATAATGCTATAAATTTCTCTCTAGCAACCTATATATGTTCAAATTCAATGTTCAATGATATGAATGTTAGATATTTGGTTATTGTTCCATTGGTCTCTGTATATTATTTTTGTCCTTGTTTAATTTAAATAGTTTCTATTAATCTGTCTTCAAGTTCTCAGATTCCTTCTGCTATGTCTATTCTGCTATTAAGCCTGTACAGTGAATTTTAATTTTAATTTATCACACCTTTAATTTCTAAAATTTCTATTTGGGTCATTATATATACATTTTTACATGGTTTGTTTTCATTTTTATTTAGCATAAAATATTTTCTAACACCCCTTGAGAGAGACACCCTCTTTGGCTGACAGATTATTTAAAGGATATTATTTAATTTCCAAATATTTGGAATTTTTAAGATATTTTTGTTATTGATTTCTGACTTGATTTTGTTATTAGAAAATATTTTTATGATCTTGGTGACTATTCCATGTGCACTTGAAACAAATGTATATTCTGCCCTTGTTGGTTTGAGTGATCTAGAAATGCCAAATAGGTCCTGTTTTGGTAGTGTTGTTCATATCTTCTCTTAGTGATTTTATGTTTTCTTATTCTATTGATTAGAAGTGTTACAGTTTCCAACTGTAATTGTGAATTTATCTATTCTGTTTTTTTTTTAAGATTTTATTTATTTATTTGACAGAGATAGAAACAGGCAGCGAGAGAGGGAACACAAGCAGGGGGAGTGGGAGAAGAAGAAGCAGGCTCATAGCGGAGGAGCCTGATGTGGGGCTCGATCCCAGAACGCCGGGATCACGCCCCGAAGGCAGACGCCCAACCGCTGTGCCACCCAGGCGCCCCTCTATTTTGCTTTTCTATCACTTTTTGCTTTATATATTTTGAAGCTCTTTTGTTAGTTACATACTCATTCAGAATTGTTATGTCTTCTTGGTGAATTGACACTAATATCATTGTGTAATATTCCTCTTTATATGGTAATTTTCCTTGCTCAGAAATCTATTTTGTCTGATATTAAACTTTGCCAAGCTTTCTTTTGCTTAGTGTTTACAGATACGTACTTTTCCATCATTTTACTTTTAGCTTTTCATATCACTATATTTAAAGTGAGTTCATGTAGGCAACTTAAAGTTGGATATTGTTTTGCTATCTAATCTGATAATGTGCTTTCTATTATTGTGTTTATTTTAATATAATTATTGATTTGGATTTAGTTCTTCCAATGATTTAAGTCTTCCATTTTATTATCAGTTTTGTATGTTCCCTATCTTTTGTTTTTTTGTTTTGTTGCTCTCTCTTTGTTTCTTCTGCTTTCTTTTGGATTATTTGAATTTTTTAAAATTTATCTGTTGTTTTCCAAATATATTCTTGTATAGATTTTATAGTGATAGCTCCAAGGATCACAGCATGCATGCAGCGTTGGTGGTATAGTGGTGAGCATAGCTGCCTTCCACAATATGCATACCTAATTTTTCATAGTATACTCACACTTAATACTTTACTTCTCTAAATAAAACATAGAAATCTGCAGTCATTTGGTCTCTTTGCCTCCCCCCTTTATGTAGTAATTACATGTATAACATGTACCTTAACTGAAAATCCCAATAGACAATGTTTTATATTTTCACTTTCAATAGTCATGCATATTTTCAAGAACTTAAAAGGAGAACAATAATATATTTACTCAGGTTTTTGCCATTTCAGTTGCTCTTCCTTCTTTCTTGAAATCCCAGATTTCCTTCTGGCATCATTTCCCTTCCTCCTGAAAAACTTCTTTTAGAAACTCTCTTAGAGGGACGCCTGGGTGGCACAGCGGTTAAGCGTCTGCCTTCAGCTCAGGGTGTGATCCCGGCGTTCTGGGATCGAGCCCCACATCAGGCTCCTCTACTATGAGCCTGCTTTTTCCTCTCCCACTCCCCCTGCTTGTGTTCCCTCTCTCGCTGGCTGTCTCTATCTCTGTTGAATAAATAAATAAAATCTTTAAAAAAAAAAAAAGAAAGAAACTCTCTTAGAACAGTTTTGCTGCCCATGAATTCCTAGTCTTCCTTTGTCTGAGAATACCTTTATTTTACCTTCATTCCTGAAGGATATTTTCATTAGGTAAAGAATTCTAGGTTGACAGAATTATTTTCTTTCAGTTCTTTTATTTAAGCACTTTATTTATTTTTTATTTAAATTTAATTATCCAACATATACTACATCATTAGTTTCAGATGTAGTGTTCAATAATTCATTAGTTGCGTATAACGCTCAGCGCTCATCACATCACGTGCCCTCCTTCATGCACATTAAAAATACAATTCCACTATCTTCTGACCTCCATGGTTTCTGATTAGAAATCTGCATTTTATTCAAATTGTTGAATCATTCATATACATAATGTGTTGTTTTCTTCTGGCTGCTTTCAAGATTTTGTTCTTGGTTTTTAGTGCTTGTTGTTCACTGAGCTTCTTTAACCGGCCAGTTTATGTCTTCTATCAAATTTGAGAAGTTTTCAGCCATTATTTCTTCAAAAATTTTTTCTCTTCCATTTTCTTTCTCCTTTTTCCCCCCATGACTTCAATATTAGACATTCAAGTTCAATGTTCAATATGAATGTTAGACATTTGGATATTGTTACATTGGTTTCTGTATTATTTTTGTCCTCATTGTTTAGTTAAAATAGTTTCTATTAATCTATCAAGTTCTCAGATTCTGTCTTCTGCCATCTCTATTCTGCTATTAAGCCTGTATAGTGAATTTTAATTTTAATTTATCACATCTTTAATTTCTAAAATTTCTTTCTAGGTCATTATATAATTTTTTTCTGCCCTGAAAATTCTAGCTTTTCATTCATCTCAAGAGTGCTTGTTCTTTAAAATAAAAAAATAAATAAATAAATAAAAATATAAGAAAAAAGTGCTTGTCCTTATTTTGTAGAGCACGGTTATAAGAGATGCTTTAAATTCTTTGGCTGATAATTTTAACAGCATCATTTTAGGAATGCTTTCTATTCATTTTCTTCCCTTGAGAGTTAAATTTTTCTCATTTTTGTATGCTGAATAATTTTGGATTATATCGGGCATTTTGATTAGTACATTATAAGACTTTGTGTTCTGTTAAAATCTTTTGATAAATGTTGATTCTTTTTGTTTTAGTAAGCAGTCAATCTGACTAGACTAACATGAGACCCCTCTTTCTTCCTGTGAGCTGTGGTACTAGCAGCTCTAAGAGCCTTTGTAACATTGTTCAGACCAAGTGCCAAGCTGGCATCCATGTGGGACTTGGGTAGTAGGACTTGGGTAGTAGTCTAGATTTTAGTTTATTTATCAAAGCTCTTGCCATTGTCAAACTTTCGTATTAAAAGTTTGCCAGTTCCAAACATGTGTATCTTGGGAGTGAGCCAAGGACTTTATACTGGGTATAAATGTGTAACAGGTGTACATTTTCTTCACCCTCTTCCTCTCTGTGGTTTTCCCAATACTTTCTAGCTCTCTGGGTGCCCCTTTCCCCAGTTCTGACCACAAAGCTGCATTTTGACCTGCACACACTGTTGAATGCTTCCCACAAATGGGTCAACCTTTGTTACAAAATAGGAAGAAATAAACAATGGGGAATCTCTGTACACTCTTCAGATCATGAAGACCCCCTTTCCACTGAGGTCACAGAGATTTTCTCTCAGAGTTTTAAGTATGTGAATGCTTGCTGCCCTGGAAGAAGTGCAACTTCATCATCAGCGCTTTACTTACTATGTGGCTGTGAAATGAATAGGAGAGGAAAGGGATGGGAAGAGGACGGAAGAGGAAAAGAGGGGAGGGATTTTTATATATACTTGCTGACTCATGTCCCCCTCCTTTGTCTTCTGGACAAAAAGTGGTGGTTTCTCTTGGATATTTTTCTGCTCATGCTTGCTCTACAGTTTGAGATTTGGGGCTGTCCTCAAGTCTAGGCCAGAAAATCTAGAAGGAAAAAAGAAACAAGAAATTCATTGCCTTATGAGTCATCCTTTGAGTTCTGACCCTTCACAATCCCCTTGCTCTTTCTTAACTTTTCAGAGTTTTCAAGTACGTTCTATATGTGTTCCATTCTGTTTTTTTTTTTTTTTCATTGTGATCAGTGGAATAGATATCATGTGCTAACTGCATCTTAGAATTGGAAGCCCTAACTGGGTTTTTAAGTAAGTATTTGGAGGCTTCCATCAGTTTTATAATGATTCTTAAAATGCTGTAGACCTAATGGTTCTTGAACATGACTTGATAGTTTAATTTTTTAAGCACATTTAATTTTTTTCACAAGCAAAAATTTGCATTTGAAATACCATTGATTGCTATACTGGCCTGCCATTAGAATGTTTTTAACCATGAACTGCTTGTGGGCATGGACATTGTTTAGTTGGCATCATATCCCATTTTGTAGAGCAATCCTGGCTCACAGTTGCTCAATAAATATTCACCAGTGAATTAAAAATGACACTTAATGTGCCATAATTCAGAACCTAATGATCTGGAATGAGTAGAATGTTGGGATTCTTAAAAAACAAAACTCTATTTTAAAAGTGCCTGTTAATAATAATTAATGACATCATCTTTCCAAGAAAAAATTGCTTAATACCCCTAATATATTTCACTGAAATGAAGACTTCAAATGAAAGTTTGACAATGTTGTTGGCTTAGGTCTAAGTGGAAAACTTACAGACCTGTATCACTGGGATGGACTTGAGCAAACATCCCATTTCCACACTGGTTTGCCTATTAGCTAGAGGAGTACCTATCAATGAATGAACACACCTGGAGGCAGGTGGTTCCTCAAACTTGAGCATTCAGATCACATGGAGGACTTGTTAAATGCAGATTGCCAGGGCCTACCCCAGAATTTCTGATTCAGTGGTTCTGGGGTGGTGTCCAATAATTTGCATTTGTAACAAGTTCACACATTATGCTGATGCTCCTGGTCCAGGAACCACACTGTTCTAAAGATGATATTTAGCTGGCACATCTCCCTTAGTGAAAGCAGGCTGATAATTTATACCAAACTTGTTTGCTTCACTTGTCATTCTAGACACAGATTCACTTTTGTAAATGAGTCTCTCATTAAATCCGTAATGTCATATTCATATGGAGGGTAGATTCAGGAAAAAGCATGAGCTATGGATTCAGACAGATTTTTGTTCAAATCCTGGAACCTGCTTTTACTAGTAATATGTTCTTTGGATCTTTACTTCAAACCTTTCAATCTTGTGTTCCTCATATATTTTAACTATAAAATGGAAATAGTAGTGTTTCTATTTTGTAAGGCTATCATAAGGATTCAGTGAAGGAACATCTTAATCCAAGAATTGTGGAGTCCTTTTCAGTGCCTGACATTGGGCTGAACCCAAGGGATGGATAGTGCTTTCAAGCTGTTTACAGTTGGGCACATGGTGGAAGTTCATGGTGAGGTGGGAGTGTGGTAGCTCCTATGCTCGTCTGGAGAGGTCAGGTAGTGCTCCCTAGATATAGTGAAATGGAAAGGAAGAATAAAGGAAGGCAAGAGGGAGAAAGATGAGAGGAATTAGAAGAGTCTGATAAACATAAAAGCACAGCAAATATCTGAAGCAAGAGAGAACATGGACATGTAAGAAAGGGCCCAGCCCAGACAGCTAACCTGTAATGAGCACTTACCATGCTCTGCAATGTACTACTTCATGAAATACATAGAACACTATATGAATGAACTCATGAATGGCAGAGGTGAGATTTGAAACAGACAGTCTGACTCTGAGCCTCTGCTTTTATCCATTGTGCTATTCCTTCTTTATATAGGAAGCTCTCAGGAAATGTTAATTCCCTTCCTTTGTCTCCCTTTCAATGCATATGGTATCCTAGAATTTATTAATTTTTTTTGCTGAATTTCAGAAGTAAACTAGTGTATCTTTAAGATCATTGGCAAGAAGGTTGGATTTTATTTTCTGCCTAAGAACACTGCGAAAGAATAATAAGCCTCCCATGGTTCTGTACTCAGAGCGTCTCAGCAAATCAGAAGACTGCCCAGCCTCATGAATTTTCTCTGACTTCTGTTAAGTAGAATTTGGCAAGGATAATATAAAGAGTGGTAGCCTCTTCTATAGGCGTTCCACCAATCCTGGTACATGGGGCCACTGTAATTCAATTATAGGTCTTCTTGCTCTTTTAAAAAAGCTTTTTAATAGTTGTTTTTTTTTTTTTAAACTGAAGTTTAGTTGACATACAGTATTATTGGCTATGTTTGTTATGATGTACTTTTCATCTCTGTGAGTTACTTATTTTGTAACTGGAAGTTTGTACCTCTTAACATCTTTTACCTATATTTCCCATGTCTCACCCCCCCTCCGCTCTGGCAACCACCAGTATGTTCTCTCTCTATATATGAGTCTGTTTCTGTTTTTTTGCTTTGTTTTGTTATTTTTTTTTTTTTTAGATTCCACATGTAAGTGAAATCACATGATATTTGTCTTTCATGGTGTGATTTATTTCACTTACCATGATACCCTCTAGGTTCATCCCTGTTGTCACAAATGGCAAGATTTCATTCTTTTTTTAATGAATGAGTAATATTTCAGTGTGTGTGTTTCTGTGTGTGTATGTATATATGTGTGTACTATATATATATATCTTTTTTGTCCATTTATCTATCAGTAGACACTGAGGTTGCTTTTATTACCTTGGCTATTATATAAATGCTGCAATAAATAGGGGTCCCTATGTCTGTTTTACTCTAACAGTACCTTCTTTTTCTGCAATCCACACGTTTTAACTCTCCTGTTGCTCCCTGCCAGAATTATTAGTCTATAGATAAAACTTTCTGGAAATAGTTATATTCCTTTGCTTCTTTAGTGTCATCTTTTGTCTTTCTTCTGCTTAAACTTGTATTTCATTAATTTGCCCCAATGTAATTAATGAATATGAGATCAACTCTCTTAGAATTATAATTAGCTGGGGTGACTTTTCATGTACATTTAAACCAGTAAATCATTAAGATTAATAAGTAATCTTGGGGTTGGATAATCACATAATTTCTATAAAAGCAAGCTTTTTGAAAACTATATATATATATATATATATATATATATATATATATATAGAGTACATCTTTTATGAAATACACTGCCTCTACATATACAAGTCGGTCTGCATGGACATGTGCACACACACCTCTCCAATTTACCCTACTGTCTGTATATATATGAATTTGGCAGTTGTTGCATACATTTTTCTTTGGCTTATTATGCTGAGACCTTAAGTGGCAGTGACTTAAAAAAAGAACCATTCATTCCATAAGGTATCAAGGTTTCCTGTGGAGTCAGGAATGGGGGCAAGGTGGCAAACACTTTGACGCCATGAATTTGGGCAAAAGGCTGGCCCTCTAGGAAATGGGAACTGGCAGTTAGTCCTTATGTACTCTGGGGAGATGATGGAGGAAAAATTTCCTTGCCCTCTTCTGACGTGTAGTTACTTGTCTCTTCTGGGAAGTGGGTACTAACATTCCCTCCCTATAACCAGAACTACCTAAAAATTGATCCAGAGTTGGGATGAAAAGGATCTGCTGGCTTAGTGGGCAAGGCATATTTCATTGGCTAGATCATCCTGTTTTAATTTATTCTGTCCTTAATTTCCATTCATTGTCCTTATGTGTATTTCTCCTAACAGCCTTGAGAGCTCTAATTGTATTTTTCATTAAGTAAGGAGACAATATCCTCATACCAACTTTTATAAAAGGAAATCTTAAACTCATGCTGAAATGTCCCTTTTTTTCTTCCTCATTGACAAACTCCATATGTAAATATCAGTCTCAGAATTTGCCAAGTTGGTTCATCTCTAGTTCTAATAACCATATATGCAAGGTGATATTAATTACATTGCAAAAGTTTCTCTGTCCAAATATGCTTTCCCATATACATGTCTTAGCTATTGAAATCTCAGCCATAAATGATCACTTTGAATTATGAAATACATAATTAAAGGTACCGATTGAATAGCAGATGTTAGATTCCAAATGTAGTATATATTTGTTGAATGAATCAATGAAATTTATAAATATTTATTGAATGACTTTTGTAATTATAAGGTGCTGGGCTTTGGTTCCTACTGTTACTCTAAATTGTTAATCTATTATTATCTATATAACAACTACCTTGTAAACTATTCCCATTTTACCCAGCCTCAGCAACACCACCATCTTATGGGGCTGGAAGGAAACTGCAGGCTTTACTGTAATATTATCATTTTTCCATACTTTCTGTGCATCAACAGGACTTAAAATGTTGATGAATAAAACTTCACTATCTGTCTATATCTGGGATGGGTAACCCATTAAGTAACAGCTATCATTGCCTTAATTTTTATGATTTCATCAATTGCTTAATAGGGAAGATGTCCTTGGGGAAATGAAATAAAATATTTTGCTTAGTTACAAATCTATTAGCTGAACCTTAAGAAAAGAGTCTTTCCTGGTTATCTATATTCTGAAATCTTTAGCTGTGCCTGAAGCTTGTGCCAAATACCTTGGTTGATAGGTAAGTCACCAATGAGCAAGTGGATAGTGTCATGGTGCAGACCCTTCCATGTGGCCCATGGTTTCAGTCCTTACCCAGACACCAGGGACTTGCATGAGGTCAGATAATACCTCAAGGAGTGGTTTTACCTTTTCTTCATTTTGTTGTTGATTTTTCAGACCTAGAATTGGAGTTACTGCTCTAACAGTCCCAATATTGATCAGGGAACCACTCTAGAAGGAGCCCCTTGCTACATTTGCCTGGGATCCTGAATTTGAGCAGGACAGTATTGCTCATTGCCATTCACTACCCTTTCTTTAAACCTCTAACCGTAGATTTAGGCCATGGCCATCTTAATACCATTACTGTGACTAGCGCAACACAGATGACATGTATAATTGATCATCCGAAGTCTAGGAGGATTTATATTTTAACAAGATAATTTCTGAGTGGTTCTGAAGGGAAGCAGGGAGGGCCTGCAACCTAACTGATCCTACTCAGCCTCTCCTCAGGCTGAAACTTGTTCTTATACCTCCAGCTGTTGGGAGGCATCTCTTTGAGTTGGGTATGTCACCTCCCATTTGACTTTGAGTACCCCTAGGTGCTTAGGCCTCCTGTCCACCATACTGGATCTCCTGACACATCAGTATTTCCTGGAACCAGGCCAGGGTTGCCAGCACCTTTAAACACTGCACACTTTATTTCTGGCTTTCCCTGCTAAGGCCAGCTCTAAAACCTAATAAGTTGTATCCTCTCCCATTTTACATGATTCTGGATTCCTTTTATTCCTTTCTTAGAGGCTAGATTCCAGCAAACCTCATGCCTCAATAATACTAATTTAAGTTGCTATTTTCTTGAAGACAGACGGAGAAACATTGTCTCTAGTTTTAAATATAAGTTTAGGTGACATTAAATATCTTATAAACTATTGAACATATAAAACTGGAGTTTACATGAGAGATCACAAAATCCCAGAATATAGATGGGGAACTTCTTTTTTTCTTTTTAACTTTTTTTTTTTTTTAAGATTTTGTTTATTTGTCAGAGAGAGAGCACAAGCAGAGGGAGCAGCAGGCAGAGGGAGAAGCAGGCTCCCCGATGAGCAAGGAGCCCAATGTTGGACTCGATTCCAGGACCCCAAGATCACGACCCGAGCCAAAGGGAGGTGCTTAACCAACTGAGCCACCCAGGCATCCCAGATGGGGAACTTCTAACTCTTGTAACAAAATGATGATGTCACATCCTGAACACCATGTTGAATATTAGCTGCAAAAATGGCATTTGATTCCTTCCATTTTGCTCGAATTTGGGTGTTCTTTCCTCAGGTCTCAGGAAAACACTTGATTGGAGTAACTGCTAAGTCAAAAACAGTTTAAAAGTAACACTTGCCACTGTTTCACTTAAATTGAGGTAATCACTCTGGAAAAATCTAGATTCCACTAGAGTGCCCAATATCAAGGAGACATCTTTCCTGATAGAGGTTAGCTCTAATTTTAGTATTTCCTTTTCCCTCCCTATCTTCCCCATTCCTACCCCAACCACTGCAAAAATTATTGTTGAGTATTCTAATGTTACAGAGACCAGAAAAAATATGATAGGATTTTGCATATGAAAGGGTGAATGACATTTATTTTTAATTGCATGGGAAATGAGTTTGTTCTTATTCAGCATAATGGAATATGCAGCACACAACATTCCATGACGTCAGTGTTTTCCATTTATGAGTATGCATGAGTGTGTGTGTATTAAGTCAGTCTGTGTGGGTGACAGAGAGGGAGGGGGAGACAGAGAATGTGTGTAGGATGACTTGGAATGAAACGTAATTTCTGTGCTTTGGTGGATTCTCTTTAGTGAGCTCCATTGGCAATATCTAGCTTATGATTCTGATTCATCCAGAGAACTTAGTTTATACTTTTGTGATGGATTCGAATTTAATTTGGCATTGTAAGAAGCATTTAAAGGATAAAAAAGAAGACAGTTTTCTGTATGATAAGAAAGAGGAGCACTTATTGAAAACAAAAAGAAATATGATGACAAGGCTGTTTCAATTGTGAGTTCTTTTAACATGAATCATAATTTTTAAATAGCTTCTACAATTTGGTAATTAAGACTTTAATTTGTCTTTCACTGCACTGAAGCTCCAGATTTCTCTTGCTTTATTTGTACTAAATTTTCTAGTTATCAATTAGGCTTCCTTCAGTTCTAATTATCTTAATGAAGCATATGAGGAAAATACATACATACACAAAAATGCATACATACCCACCCTCAAACGTTTTTTTATTCAAACGTTTGACACGAAGGATGAATAGAGCTAGCCGTTCACATTAAGATGGATGGAAAAGGAGTCAAACAATAGTATCTACATGAAGTGGGTATTATATCAGTGTAAACAATTTTCTACCAAGCATTCATGATCTCATTTGTTATCTCATATTGTCACCTGAGTACATAGGAGAAACCAAACAAGACTTCTACAACTTTGAGGAGCCTGTCCTCTCAGTGGCTTGGCTGAGGTAACAAGGCTACCTCAGGTACTTAGGTGTCCTGACGCCCTGTCTGTAACCTTTCAACTGTACCATCCTCCCTCTGAATTTTATATATATATATATATATTTTTTTTTTTCTATTTGTCTCTGGTTTATTTTAGTTAACATAAGGTGTTCAGGGTTCATCTATATTCAAGTAAGTGTCAGAATTTTGTTTTTTTTAATGTTTTTTATTATATTATGTTAATCACCATACAGTACATCCCTGGTTTCTGATGTAAAGTTCAATAATTCATTAGTTGCGTATAACACCCAGTGCACCATGCAATACGTGCCCTCCTTACTACCCATCACCAGTCTATCCCATTCCCCCACCCCCTCCGCTCTGAAGCCCTCAGTTTGTTTCTCAGAGTCCATAGTCTGTCATGCTTAATTCCCCCTTCTGATTACCCCCTTTCTTTATCCCTTTCTTCCCCTACCGATCTTCCTAGTTCTTATGTTCCATAGATGAGAGAAATCATATGATAATTGTCTTTCTCTGCTTGACTTATTTCACTTAGCATTATCTCCTCCAGTGCTGTCCATGTTGCAGCAAATGTTGAGAACTCGTTCTTTTTGATAGCTGAGTAATATTCCATTGTATATATGTACCACAACTTCTTAATCCAGTCATCTGTTGAAGGGCATCTCGGTTCCTTCCACGCTTTGGCTATTGTGGACAATGCTGCTATGAACATCGGGGTGCATATGGCCCTTCTCTTCACTACGTCTGTATCTTTGGGGTAAATACCCAGTAGTGCAATGGCTGAGTCATAGGGTAGCTCAATTTTTAACTTTTTAAGGGACCTCCACACTGTTTTCCAGAGTGGCTCTACCAACTTGCATTCCCACCAACAATGTAGGAGGGATCCCCTTTCTCCACATCCTCTCCAGCAATTGTTGTTTCTTGCCTTGTCAATTTTTGCCATTCTAACTGGTATAAGGTGGTATCTTAGTGTGGTTTTGATTTGAATTTCCCTGATGGCTAATGATTTTGAACATTTTTTCATGTGCCTGATAGCCATTTGTATGTCATCATTGGAAAAGTGTCTGTTCATATCCTCTGCCCATTTAATGATTTGTTTATTTGTTTCTCACATATTGAGTTTGAGAAGTTCTTTGTAGATCTTGGATACCAGTCTTTTATCTGTAGCATCATTTGCAAATATTTTCTCCCATTCCATGGGCTGCCTCTTAGTTTTTTTGACTGTTTCCCTGGCTGTGCAGAAGCTTTTTATCTTGATGAAGTCCCACAAGTTCATTTCATCTTTTGTTTCTCTTGCCTTTGGAGAAGTATCATGAAAAAGGTTGCTTTGGCTGATGTCCTAGAGGTTCCTGCCTATGTTCTCCTCTAGGATTTTGATGGATTCCTGTCTCACATCAAGGTCTTTCATCCATTTGGAGTTTATCTTTGTGTATGGTGTGAGAGAGTGGTCAAGTTTCATTCTTTTGCATGTAGCTGTCCAATTTTCCCAGCACCATTTATTGAAGAGACTCTTTTTTCCACTGGATGTTTTTTCCTGCTTTGTCAAAGATTAGTTGCCCAAAGAGCCGAGGGTCCATTTCTGGGTTCTCTAGTCTGTTCCATTGGTCTATGTGTCTGTTTTTGTGCCAGTACCATGCTGTCTTTGTGATCACAGCTTTGTAGTACAGCTCGAAATCTGGCATTGTGATGCCCCCAGCTTTGTTTTTCCTTTTCAACAGTTCCTTGGCGATACGGGGCCTTTTCTGTTTCCATACAAATTTAAGGACTATTTGTTCCAGTTCTTTGAAAAATGTCCTCGGTATTTTGATCGGGATAGCATTGAAAGTGTAGATTGCTCTGGGTAGCATGGACATTTTAACTATGTTAATTCTTCCGATCCATGAGCATGGAATATTTTTCCATCTTTTTGTGTCTTCCTCAATGTCTTTCAAGAGCGATTTATAGTTTCTAGAATATAGGTCCTTTACGTCTCTGGTTAAGTTAATTCCAAGATAACGTATGGTTTTTGGTACTATTGTAAATGGGATGGATTCCCTAATTTCTCTTTCTTCAGTCTCATTATTCGTGTATAGAAATGCAACTGATTTCTGAGCATTGATTTTGTATCCCGCCACATTACTGAATTGCTCTCTAACTTCTAATAGTTTGGGAGTAGATTGTTTTGGGTTTTCCATATAGAGTATCATGTCATCTGCGAAGAGAGACAGTTTGACTTCTTCTTTGCCAGTTTGGATACCTTTTATCCCTTTTTGTTGTCTGATTGCTGTTGCAAGGACTTCTAGTACTATGTTGAATAATAGTGGCGAGAGTGGGCATCCTTGTCGTGTTCCTGATCTTAAGGGAAAGGCTTCCAGCTTTTCCCCGTTGAGAATGATATTTGCTGTAGGCTTTTCATAGATGGTTTTTATGAGATTGAGGAATGTATCCTCTATCCCTACACTCTGAAGGATTTTAATCAGGAAAGGATGCTGTATTTTGTCAAATGCTTTTTCTGCATCTATTGAGAGAATCATATGATTTTTGATTTTTTCTTTCTGGATAAAATCTAAGACACCGATCGATTTGCGAATGTTGAACCACCCTTGCATCCCAGGGATGAATCCCACTTGGTCATGATGGATACTCCTTTTAATGTACTGTTGGATTCTATTAGCTAGGATCTTGTTGAGAATTTTGGCGTCCATATTCCTTAGGGAAATCCGTCTGTAATTCTCCTTTTTGATTGGGTCTTTGCCTGGTTTGGGGATCAAGGTAATATTGGCCTCATAGAATGAGTTTGGTAGCTTTCCTTCTGTTTCTATTTTTTGAAATAGCTTTAGGAGGATAGGTATTATTTCTTCTTTGAATGTTTGGTAGAATTCCCCAGGAAAACTGTCCGGGCCTGGAGTTTTGTTATTTCGAAGGTTGTTTATCACTGACTCAATCTCTTCATAATTAATTGGCCTGTTTAAAAAATCAATTTCTTCCTGTTTCAGTCTTGGTAGTTTATAGGTTTCCAGGAAGGCCTCCATCTCTTCCAGATTGCTTAATTTATTGGCATAAAGCTGTTGATAAAAGTTTCTAATAATCCTTCCAATTTCATTGGTGTTGGTTGTGACTTCTCCTTTTTCATTCATAATTTTATTAATTTGGGTCCTTTCTCTATTCTTTCGGATAAATCTTGCCAGTGGTCTGTCAATTTTATTGACTCTCTCAAAGAACCAGCTTCTAGTTCTGTTGATCTGCTCTACTGTACTCCTGGTTTCTAATTCATTGATTTCTGCTCTAATCTTGGTCAACTGCTTCCTCGTGCGTGGATTAGGCCTGTCCCTCTGTTGCTGTTCCAGCTTCTTGAGGTGAGAATATAAAAACTGCATTTTAGATTTTTCTATTCTTTTGAGTGAGGCTTGGATGGCTATGTATTTCCCCCTTAGGACTGCCTTTGCAGTATCCCATAGGTTTTGGACCGTTGTGTTTTCGTTCTCGTTGGTCTCCATAAATTGTTTAAATTGATTTTTGATTTCCTCGTTTATCAAATCATTCCTGAGCAGGATGGTTCTTAGTCTCCAAGTGTTTGAGTTTCTTCCAAATTTTTTCTTGTGGTTGAGTTCCAATTTCAGAGCGTTGTGGAGAAGAGAGAACATTCTTCTAATAATTTTTGGGCAATGAACACTTCCAGCAAGAGGATGAAGCTAAATGACTGTCCATGGTCCTGATCATTTTAATCCAGTTTAGCTGCTACTCCTCAGTAAAAACATTGCCTCCAAAGCCCCGTGGAGCCCCTTGATTTTAGTCACGTGCTAAGGAGGCTGTTTGTGCCGCCACATCCTCAGATGGACTAGTCCGTTTATTTCAGTGCACTTCTAAATTCTGGCAGAATTTGAAATAAAAGAAAAAAGCCATGGATGTGGTTACTAAATGGTTATGCTCAGAGAGACAGATTAGAAGGCAAACTAATTCTTTTGTAAACAATATGGAGTTTGGATGACATTCCTCAGTGCTCCTCCTTCTACCAACTAAGTATCCCTTATGCAAAGCATATCCCACCCGGAGCAGTGACGGACAGTAACATTTATTTTTATGTGAGTAGTAATTTAAAACTTCCTTATTTACCAAGCTTTCTTAGGCTTTTTTTTTTTTTTACAACATTTGTAATAATTCCCTGGGTTTATCTTTTCTTTGAAATGGTTTTGCTGCAGTAAAAGAAAAACTCTAACAGTTTTTCTTAATCTGTTCTTTCAGTTGTATAATCGTGGGAAAGTGGCATTATCTACTTAGAAGCAAATTTGGTTTTCAGTTCAGCATTCTTTCTGGCACATATGTGATTTTTATATTGTTAGAAGACCCTTTTAGAGAGATTTCTTCTCATAGGCAAAGTTGTAATGAAACAAAACACAGCACTTAAACTATCAGTGTACTTAAAGCTTTATCTTCCAGTTGTAATCACTATTGTTTGGGGAGGGGGGGAGCTTTGAAAGCAACTTGATAAAGCACTGCAAATTTGTTTATATCCAGTTCAGTTCCCGGATGGCGTTTCGTTTATGGTTTTATAGCTTGCAATGAAAATCCAGGCTCTGACGCAGACTGCATAACGTAGGGCGGCCTCAGCTGGTGTCAGCATCTTCTCCTGCCTTCCCTCAGCATCCCTGCCAGGCAGGAAATGCTGTAGGAATCTTAACTCATGGGTCGCTGAGGCCAAGTTTGCCTTGGTGGTGCCTGGCACCTAGTAAGTTCTCATTGTTGGCATAGACCATGGACAGTTCTGAAGGAGCAACAGGTGGTTTGGGTATTTCTTATTCTCCTACTTCCTGTGTAGTTTGCCGTATAACAGATCTTCAGGGCTTTTTCCTGATTCTCAAATGTCAGCAGGAAATTTCCCCTCACAAAATATGTAACTTACGTAGTTTCAGTTTTCCTACTTTTGAACAAATTGAAAACATATCTTGGGCAGGAGTCAAAAGTTGGTGGTAACTCACTTTGCTCGGCTCCTATGGGATGTAAGGAGAGCAGTGAACAGAGAGGAAGTTAAGCTGCAGAGGCCTTCCTGCCTCTAAGGGCGAATGTGAATTAAAGTGCTGAAAGGAGCCTACAGATTATGGTTGTACATTCTAGAACAAAGAGGCCAGCGATTGATGTATGTAGGGGGGTGGGTGTGATGGGTTTTCTTTTGTGCTAGTCACAGAGTTCCCAGACTTTCGTCACATAAAAGCTTTAGAGGAAACTCATATTCAGTTATCAGAAATTGCTTCCCTTTGATTTATGATCTGGTCAGGCTCTTTGGTAAGCTATCTGAACTCTTCCTACTAGAAACAGAGAAACTGCAGATGGGTTTCGGCACATATAAATGCATGTTGGCAGCATATATATAGAACTTCAAACAGCTCACAGATAATAAATTGAGTTTCCTGTCAATGCCAGCTGAATTAACACATTTGTTGTAAATGATCTGACAATAGAATTATCGATTATAAATCCAGAATTTGACATTTGGAATCACATCTCCATTTCATTCCGGAGTAAGCGAGCGCCTCTTGATCCGTTCTATAGGGGCGACTTAGCAACATCCCTGGCAACTCAGCTTCCTCCTGCTGTGATTAATTAATCCAGAGTCACTCTGATGTCTCTCTGGGGGGATTACATGAACCTTGCTTTGCTTGTCTGGAATAATATGTACAGCCAGTGCCTCTTACAGAAGCTGGGTTTTGCCTGCCTCTTCTTGTGTTTCCTACTTTGAAGTAAGAAGAGGATAGCACCCAGGAGAGATTGGACCAATTACAATGTGCCTAACATATCCAAATCCTTACTCCTATTTAGATAGAAATATACAGGGAATATAGTCTTGTTATTTTTTTCTCCTACATGGGTCAATTTATGGGTGCTTTTTACTGAATCTTTTTTGGTTTTATAAGGATTTCTGTATAAACCTTGTAAGCAATTGAACTATAAAGATTGATTCACCAACAAAATTATTTCACAGAGCATTTTAGTTAACCCAACTTTGTAGAACATTAATCTCACCAGAAATAAAATTAAATGTGAACTATCTTTTAAATATATTTTTTAATCTATAGCCCTGCTCTTAAAGTTCTCTCAAGTCATCTACCAGATCACATACCTCAGTTCTTCTGTGAAAAGAAGCAGAATGATTGATGAATCTCTACCTGAAAGATTTGCTTTGTTTTTCACAATTACCGAGTATCTCATTTGAAGGACACAGAAGTATTTATTCCCTCAAGATGAGGCTGACTGAGTCTCCATATCTCAAGTTGCGCTTTTATACTTTTCGGTACTTTAGTAATGGTCATTGTCCTATTCTTTTGAAAATTCTGTTTAATAGCTCTACTGCAAATCTGCATAATAATACACTTACCTGGCCCAGCTGATGTTGCCAGAGAGCATTGCCTCATCTCTTATTTAACAGAAGACATAGGTCCCAGTCTCATAAAATGATAGATTAACTTTTTCTTTGGTCTGTATTTCCTATTTGACCAGAGCTCAAAATAGCACCACGTGTAAATAATTGATCCTTTTGTCTTTACCACAGAGGTGGAAGTTGAATGTTAAATTTGTTTTTAAAGGTTTTGCCCTAGCTATTTTAATTCCTGGCAAAAACATATCACCTAGGGTTTCTTTATAACACTTGGCTTGTTCTATCTCTAGCATTTTTTACATCTTATCTTTAATACTCATCAGAAGAATTTTAGAAATCAAGAAGCACAGGAAGGTTTGAATGATATTTTGTGTGATAAGCATGCGTTAAGGTATATGTTTTTATGTGAATTTATCAGGGAATCAATAGGCATGACACCTAATAGTTGGAAGAGGGAGAAAGGTGTTTAGGTGGTGAGGAGCTTAAGATGGAACAGCTGTAGGTCATGTTTGCTTAAACTGGAACATCTCTAGTGGCCCAGAAACCACCAGGTACTAATAATAAAGGTTCAGCCCTATAAAAAGAGAAAGGCTTTGATCAATTATGAGCTCGATTTCTTTCTTGCTCTGAAAACTCATCTCTTCTTCTCCTCCTTCATTTTCATTTTCTCCAACAAATTCAAAGAGATTTGGAAATTCCAGCCATGTGTTTCTCTAATTCTATCCTTTCTTAGTACTTAAAACCTGAGTCCGTGTCCTAGTTCTGCTCTTCATCTGGTTCTGTGACTTGGGCAGGATGGCTCATTTCTGAGTGTCAAGTTCTTAACTATGAATGCAGATTAAATCTTTCTTAAGAAGGTTTTGAGGATTAAATGAGCTAATATATACAAATGCCTCAAGTACAGTGCCTGGCATAGCACTCAGATACAGTGGTTGAATTTGAATCTCCTCCAATGTAAAATCCAATTTCTTGACAGTCTTTTAATAAAGCAAAATATTTTAAAAAGTACTTTTCTTGAGAATTTTGGAATTCATGAACATGGACGCTAGTTTTACTTTTTTCCATCTCTATGGTTGTTATAGATGCAGCTCCTTTATTTAATTGCAATTTCACAGGCAAGAGTGTAGGCAATCCTCATAGTTTCCCGAGGATGGGTTAGTCATCAGGATTATGAGCAGTCTCCAAATCCAGCAAGGAAAGTGAAAAGAAGCCTGGATGATGAAGTCACTGAAGGAGAGAATGTCACAAAAGAAATTATAAGATATTTGAAAGACTGCCCAATGTGCTGTCTTCTAATAAATCTTCAGTTCTCTCCAGAAAGTACAGTGATGTCTCTTTATTTTAGTGTACGTCTTGGGCAAAGCTTGTATTCCTTACCACTGTGTGCACGTTTATCTTCATAGGTCATAAGAAAGGAAAATTGGTCCATGTTTGAAATCTCCATTCAATTTTGCTACTTTAGACTCTTGATGGCTTTTAAATAAAAATGGGGAAGGATTATAGCTGGCAGCAAAGTAGATTTCAGGGACAGGTAGGAAGCGGAAAGGAAGACAGTCTCTTATATTTTGATCAGTCTAGTCCATGAAAATGTATACAGGAACATGCAGCTATAAAATATAGTGACACTGAAAACTTTTTCCTTTAGTGGTGTTTATATTTGGTGATATCTGGAGTTTTGAAAAAGCTAGGGCTTTTGGTCTACGAGAATCTGTCGTGATAGGTGTATTCGCTAGGACTTTTTCAGAGTAGCACTTTTCCTTTTGAAATCAACTCTTCCCAGAAAGGGCCTTCCATGAAAGCTTGATATTTTTCTTTCCCAGAACATACCCACCACCTGCTCCTGTTGTTTGTGTTTGTGGTTGCAAAAGAAAAGAACTTGTCATTACATATGCAAAGATACTACGATCTTATCACAATTTTGGTTCTTAAATGTTATGCTATTAAGTATAATTCCTTATCTTAAGTAGTTTGAAGTTTAGCTCCTGGGTTGATTTTTCTTAGTCCCATTGAAGAATGAATGTACTTTTTAAAAAAATGCGTTTATTTGGAGTTGACAATTTTGGCATCTCACCGTGTCCTGGGAGGGTAGGGTTCTCTGGCTGCAGTACATGTCATTTGTCATGGTAGTCACTAGATTATTTCAGCTGATTTGGTTGGTGAGGGGACTTTCCCCTTCCTCCTCATCGTTTTATACTCAAGAAGCTGCCCATTTGAGCAATGTAGAATAACCATTCCTGATACTCTTCAGCTTCGGAGCCACAGATTCCTAACTGCAATTGGCAAAAAAATTCAAGCGAAATTGCCTGAAAGTAGATCTTTCTTCAAAAAAGTTATGCTTTTGTCAAATGTGCACACTCATCTTTGTAAGAAAATCTAAGGGAAAGATTTTCTGCATGTCATCAGTAGTATACACTTAAGAAGTGCTTGTTGACTTAAAGAATAAAAGATGTCCCTGTAGTCTTTACCCTAGTCATATTTAGTTAGGCACAATTCCCACACCTAAAGATATTTAGGATTTGACATGCAGTTGTAAGAAATCTTCACTGAAAATGAAAAGCAACAAAGATAGACATTTTAAAGTTTAGCATCTAAGAGAAACAAATCAGGGTCTTTACCTAGGCCTTAATTTTAAAAAAAAGAAATTTTAGAATTTATCTATTAATAAATATTTTTGAATGATATTAGATATCATTCTAGAGACTATGGAGAGTTATAAAAGAATGCAGAATTATATAGTAGAACAATTTGAAACTAATATATGATAGATTAAAATTGTTATAATGAGGATAATGAGTATAGGAAACCAGAGAAGAAACACTACCTTTAAGGAAGTTTTCATGAAGAGGCCAGAAATGAGCTGGCCACTGAGGGATAGAGAGGTTCTGGATAGTTATAGAAAAGCTAAATAAATAAATGAATAATCCAGATGACGAGATCATAGAGAAAATGGTACAGATAAGAGAATCCACATAAGATAGAAGATTCAGTCATGAAATTCTCCTGTCTGGAATATAGGTTATGTTGGAAATTCAAGAGGGATCTGATTAATGGGAAAATAGGAAAACAGGGAGAGGGACAGATTGAAGGATGGGCAGAGAGAATAAGATCTATCTACCTACCTATTTACCTACTTACCTACCTTTCTATCTGTCTATCATCAGTCTGTTATCTATCTATCTATCTATTGTCTATTGCTTAATAGCATCTTAATAACTTAAGATGTTGCAAGTGATCTTAAGAAGAAAGTGTTTATTGTCCTGTAATTAAAGCTTATGGTGAAATGATCCATGCCCCTATAAGGGAGGCAGGTGAACCTCAAGACCAGACTGGACAGATGGAAAATTCCAAAAAGACCATTTGTACTTTCGAAACCCCCCCCCCACACACACACACACACAAAGGTAGGATTGCTGGAAGTCATGCTTTCCTGCAGCTCTGCGTCTGGCTATTGTGAGATTGAGAAAGAGAATAACTGGTAGATAGATTAAATAATGCAATAAATGCTACCCAGCATTATCATTTTATGTTTAGCATGTGCATTTCAGAGCTTAAATGGACTATAGCCACTATGTCTGTTTTGTTTTATTTTTATCAGATTAGATTAGATTAGATTTACATAAAGTGGCATCTTTATTCTTTAATGTTTAAATAAACTGGTATTTGGCAGCATAGCCTCCTCTGGCCTTTTCAATATGGCTGACCTATCACATTCCATACCTTAAGGTAAAATGAACTGCTTCAGGCCCTTTGCTGTTATTTAAAACCTTCTGTTCACTCTTTGTATCACCTTTGATATTTGTTTTTCACTCTTTTGGTTGGATGACTCACTCACATTTCCCTTTTTGGCTGATTGGATTAGAATTCCCTAGTGACCCTTGGATAAGTATACTCCCTGATTTTAGTATCAACCCTGGAGTCTTAAATGAGCACTGCCTTTCCCTAATCCGGCCCTTTTTGATAACCCCAGTCCTCACTCCTGTCTCTCCACTTAATTCTCTGAATTATAATGGTTGACTCCAGTAAAAGCATTATTTTTAAAATAGACTTTCGGGAGGTAGATCAGTAAAAATGATTCAGAGACCTCAGACCAAAAAAAAAAAAAAGTATCAATTTAAGATTTTAGTTGGGATGTTTTGTAGGAAATTTTCATCACATTTTTATTTTGGTGTGATGAAATGAAAATGCTTTCCTGCTGACAGACCAAAGCCTTAATAAATGTCAGTGCATGACTCATGATTTCAGTGAATAATGAATCATGGTGGTCTCCTGGAGGTCTAATTGCTGAGAAAACCCCAAGCTAGATTTGATAGGAGTGGGAGTGTGTCATCCTACCTTATGAAGAATATTTTCTACTTTTGAATTTACTCTCTGAACTTTTATATCTCCAGCCTTACTAAAAACACCTGAAATTCTACCCATCATCATTGTATTGAAGTTCAAAACTCAAATTCCTTGGTCTGGTTGCGGCTTCAATCTGTCCACCTCTTCTAGGACAGTGGGCCAACTTGACATTATGTCAACACCAGGTAGCACACCCAGTGCTGGCACTATTGCTTGGAATACCTGTTTTCACAGCCACCATCTTGGCATGGTCCACTGGCAGCAGAGCCCAGCACGAATGCCTCTCTTACATTAGGGCTTCTCCCAACACCTCCGCCAGCAATAAACTCTTCTCCTATCCGTCATAGCACATTGTGCCTTTCTTTAGCTCTTCACATATTTTGCTTTGTTCTATGGTTACTTCTGTATATGTTTTCTGACTTTCTGGACAGAGATATAACATATCATTGTATTCCTAGTACTTTATTGAGCAAGGTATGATCTTAGTCAACGTTTGGGAAAGGAATAATTGAGTTTCTTAATAAACATTTTGGGACAAAACGTTTTAGATTTAGTATATAATTAAATGCTGCCCATATTTTCTTGCAAGCTCGGATAGTTTTAGCCTTAAATTTTATGCCAGCCTCTAACTTGACTTTGCCATCTTCCTTTATTCTGATAAACAATACAGGATTGTGATACGTGTGCTAGCTTTACCTGTCATACGCTGCCTCTATTCATCTAGTTACCCTGCATGGACTACTTGAATTTGAATTTCTAATGGCAATTAATAAGAAATTTTGAAGTTAAATTATATATGCTTCTTCATACATCAGGTTGTAAGCTAGGTGTTTTATGGAATGCTCTCATAGTATTTGCTTTTGCAGTTTAAATGGATTACTTAAGAATTAGGAGAAGGAGGAATTAAAGGATTTATAGTGTAGCGCAGCAAAGAAGTGTTTCCTTAGTAACTGAAACCAAAGTTATACGAAGACACCAGGAATTGGAGCTTGCTTTGAAATCTTACCCTCCTTGTAAGCAACTTAGACTTGAAAAAACAAAATGGAAATCTGCCAAAGAGAGTAGAAATCATAAGGGAAACAGATTAGACTAGTGCTGATTTACATGGCTGTGCGTGGCACAGTAGGATTTAAAGAGTAAAGAAAGTTAACCTTTGGTTTTTTTGAAGGTCACTTTGCAAATTTATATAATTAAAATTTTATTTCCATAGCCAAGCTGTATTTCAGAAAGGAAAATTTTATTGTAAAATCAAGAAGCTGAAAGTACAGCTGTGATAAGAATAGTTGGCAAATAATATCAAGCACCTTCTTAGAATATGAGTTAGTATTTGCCACTCAAGCGAAGTGTTTGATTTTCCTGAGGATCTTGGTTCACTAGACTATGGATGGCAAACTTCTAGCCAGCAGTCAAGTTCCTCATGTAGACACCATCTTGCTTTCTGGACAGTGTCATTTTGGTCCTGAAAATTATAGCCTGGGGAGGAATAAATTGTTAGATTTAGCCATTCTAGAATAAAACCTCTCCTAGGACTGGAACAGAGACAGAGCCATGAAGAATGGTTTGCCAGCTAACCAAACGAAGGTGAGACAACAGGTGATTGGTTTATCACTGAAAAGGATAACTCAGGTGAATAGGAAATAAAAATTATCTCAAGACTATGCTTTTTTCCTCGTTTTCTCTTCTACATTTTTGTTCTTCCCTGTTTCTCACTGCCCACCCCAGGGAGGATGTCAAAACAGTAGTATTCTTATGATTTTAATTCTGTTTCTCTCTGACATTGTATAATCAAGGAAGAAAACAGATTTTTTTCAAGTACAATGTAAATACTTAATAGTAAACCCTCCATTTTTCACTCCTCTTGTCCACTCCTGCCTCTACCTTAATATCCTTCTCTAGGAAGATGAAATATCAACCCTTGGTCCTCATTGCCCACCATTAGCTTTGGTGTGAGAATACTCTGGTAGCTGTGGCCTGGCTCCAGAAGTGTGTGTGTGTGTGGGGTGGGGGGGGGTTCTGGTACATGATTAGTCTGTGGAATCCTAATTTGGCTACTGCACAGGGTTCAGAGAAATAAGAACCTCACTTGGTTTAATGATCTATTTGTTTTGTCATTGATGAAAAGTAAAAACAAGGTTTTCAGCCTCTGACTTGTGAACCTGGAAACTTAACTTGCACAGCTGCTGGCAATCAATGATAAATGGGTTGTCTCAAACGTTCTAAGGGGATGTGCTCATTTGGAAACAGCTTTGTTCATCTTTATAGCCCCAGTTTTCTTGACACCTAGTAGGTCTTCAGTAAAGGTTTATTGAAAAAAATATATTTTGGATCTTGGGTATTTCATTTAATCTTTCTAGACCTCACCTTTCTCATCTACAAAATAAGGATATGGAATCAGGTCCATAAATGATCTTTTAGCTTTTTCATTTATTCATTTATATTCATCCATGCACTATTCCGCAAATACACACTGAAAGCCTACCATTTTCTAAACCTCATTTTCAAAAAAAAAAAAAAAAAATTGATGGTAACTTAGAGGAGGTACATTTGAATATTTTAAAATGCAATTCAATCACCTCAGGGGGAGCAGAGGACTTGATTCCTTTAGATATTCGCTGCACATTATAAAATAATGGATTGGCAGTTTCATCATGGGCTTTAATCCATACATCTGGTCTCTTAATGCTTTGAGGTGCTCAGGGTATGCGCTGCAGACCTAGTTTGGCATGCTGTGAGCGCTGGCAGAACATCCCTGCCAGGTCCCCAGGACTTGCCGAGCCCACACCTGTTCAATTTTGACCAATTCAGTCTTGGAACTGCTCCAGCCCTCTTCCCTGTCCCCTTCCTTACTACCCTCAAACTGAGGGTTACATCTGGTAAAAGTAGAAGTAGTTGCTTCAGACCTTTTTGGTCATCACCCACCTACCCCATGTTAAATATAAGAAACTTACTCTGGTTTTAGTGAGGCCAGCTGTCCATAAAAGAAGGTCATTAGGGCTGCTTAATTAAAAACAAAAAAGGAGTTTAATTAGCTAAAGAATAAGTTTAACCTCAGATCAGCTATAGTCTCAGAGGACCACACAGAGGGAATAATTAGGAAGCTGGCTTTTATTTCTCGACTCCAAGCCTCAAGTCAGTTTTTTTTTTTTTCAATAGAGAAGTGGAAAACATCTGATCTTGAACAACCTAGACTCTTGACAAGATTAACTAAGGGAAAAAAAATCCATTAATCTGATTACTTTACCTTTAGAGTATTAAAGGATCAAATTCCCAAGGTTCACTAAATTTTAATGATTCCAATAGTGTTTCCACCAGAGAATCTCAGAGAATTTCACAAATGTGTGCAGTCACACATATATTTCAAAGCAACCACTTTTATTCTGCTTTCTTTTTGGTGATAAAATTGGGGCAAGGAATGGTTAACAAATATTTTCAACTATCAAAGTCTGTTTGGTGATAAATGAAGAATATAAATGATCTTTGGTTCAGTTCATCACTCAAATAGTTAGTCAACATTTTACAAAACTTACGCAGACCAGTTCCCCTGAGAATAAATGCATGAATCTTACGGGACATATTTTAATATAAAAATGTAGAATAATATTCCTGGACTAATGTTTCAGAAAATAAATAGCATAGATAATGTGCTCTGAATTATAATTTTGTGTATTATATTCCAGGTTGAATTGAGCAAATGGAGGAAAATTTTGTTGTTCCTTCTCCAAATAGATTTAGTGCAAAGTGTGTTATCATCTTTGCATGGCTTTCATTTTACAAATAGGAGAGATTACTTTCTATTAGCCAGTGGAATGCAGATTTCAAATGGTACAAAGGTTACACATTTATTTTTTTTCCTACCTAAATAAACTCTCCCATATAAAACCATCCTTCTTTTTCCCTCACCACCATACCATTGCTATTCCTTCCTTTAAAAATATAAAAATACAAGCTGCTTTCTCGTACATAAGTCTTCTTTCCCTTCTTGCTCACCGAATCTTCTACCTACAATTAAGTAATTCATCTCTATCGAGCCTTAATTTTGTACGAAGACTATGGAAAAAGCTGGGGCATCTACAAGAAAAATGACACCCAATCCCTCCCCTCAAGTGCCTTACACTCCAACTGAAGAGCTATAAAGCATATGGAAAAAGCTGAGAAACCCAGCAGGTGCTAAATTGTGAATTATCAGTAAGAGCAGTGACTATTCAGAGATAAGAAAGGCCAGCAGACCAGGCAATGACCAACTCATCTCAACTCAATGGAATGTATTATTTGTCTTTTCTTACTGGGTCTTAGCACATCAGACTAAATTGATAGTTACCTATTTATGAATACACTCCTCTCACTAGTCTATGGGGGATACATTCCAAGATCCCCAGTGAATACCTGAAATCATAGAGAGTACTAAACCCTATACATGGTGTTTTTTTCTATGATAAAGTCTAATTTATAAATGAGACACAGTAAGGGATTAACAACAATAATAAAATAGAACAATATATTGTAATAAGAGTTATGTGAATATGGTCTGTCTCTCAAAATACCTTATTGTATTGTACTCACCCTTCTTGAGATGATGTGAGATGATAAAATGCCTATGCGATGAAATGAGATGAATGACAAGGGCATTGTGACTCAGCATTAGGCTACAGCTGACCCTTTGACAGTACATCAGAAGAGGGACCATATGCTTCTGGACTGTAGTTGACCCCAGGGAACTGAAAACATGGAAAATGAAACTGCAGATAAAGGGGGACGACCGTATTACTCTTGTCTCCATTTTGGAACTTTTGGGGGCCAATTTTATATCTCACACCTTTTGTCATTAGCATCAGTCCAGGGTGTTGGGTATGATAACTATCGAGTGCTCCTTGGTGAGGTTTCTTCAAGTCAAACATTGAAAGATGACCTGGGATTTAGGTTAACTGACCAAAGCATGCCAGAGTCCAGAGCGACAAGTGCAGGGCTTGGCAATGGAGCTGGTAGGAATGGGAGTTTCCAGTAAGGACGAGAACACCCTGGCCCACGTGCAGTGTGTCGGTTTATTCCGAAGGGAAGTAAAACCAGTTATAAACCAATCCTTCTACCACTTAGAGCCATGACCACTGGGTGATTGTTTGGTGCGCTTGTGTAAAACCTGCTCGTACTCAAAATCTGCAGGTCGCTGTGGGGACAAGCTCAAACAATGGATCTTAAAATTATTTTAGAAATCTAAAAGCCCTTTGTGAAGGGTTAGTAGTAAGAACAATTATTATCATTATTCTGTTCCTAGCCAAGTCTCTGCAGGAAGTGCCGAAATTTTAATAATAGACGAGAATAGGTCTGGGTAGATATGACAATATGAGTGTTATATCACCAGGTGGGATTTTAATTTGCCTAATAAACATGTTCATTCAGGAATCCTCCTATTGTCTAGAAAATTAGTGTTATAGGACATTTTATTAATCCTGCAAATTATCCACGTGTGGCATTTGTGTAACACACAGAGTCTTCATTCCCTAATTATTATAGTTCTCGTGATTGAGTAAATCAATGAAGGCTTCTGAAAAGTTGAGTTCTTTTTAGTTAAAATATATTCACTGATTGATCACCAGAATGTTAGTAGCTGTGAACTAAGTAACTGAAGGTTAACGCTTAGTTTCGACATTTTTAATGCTACCAGCTGCACGCATCACATACGTTCTATTTGCCAGGCACATTTAATTCTGCCCAAAACTCTGTAAGGTCACTACTTGTGTTTAGATCATCTTAAGGACAGACTCAGAGAGGCTAGAAGATGAATCCTCGCTTCTGTCTGAACTGAGTTTCCCTACAGGTCTTCGAACAGTCTTTCCCCTTCATACCACAGGGCACTTTGATACTAAACACAGCTCATGCAAGGGCTTAGCAAAGTGCTCTGACTGAGGCAGGTGTGCAAATCATATCATCTTAAAGTAAAAAAGACAAACCCGACTCGGTAGGGACTCTAAGGCATCAGTTTTACAAATAAATGCTCATATTTTAAATGCTCATATTTTAAATGCTCATATTTTGTGAGGATCTTTCTATTTATCCTCCAATGTGCATGCAGGGCAAAGTTCTACTGGCTGCTTTTGAATGTGGGGGCTCATTTATATATGCAGATTTGCAAATCATTTTTTAAAAGCAGTCACAAGCTTTGCCAGTGCTGTTCACCCCAAGTGAGTATGATTACTGGCTAATCATCATGGTTAGTGTGAGTGAATGGATGTTGTAATGTGAATAATTGTAACTGATGACTCCTTGGTCCCCCTTGCAAACAAGCTGGTTCAGCCAGCTTAATGAGGTTTTCCTGGAGTGTTTACAAATTTTAAATAATTAAAATTAAATTGAATTGAAGTCCTTTGTAATTATAACTGCAATTACATCATTATCATCCAGGCAATTGATGGAGGGTGGGGGCAGACGAGTTCTTACATGTTTAAAGTTAAAATAATTATTTTGAGAAATGATAGCAGAGATTTCTTGAAGTTTCTCATTTCAGCTACCCAGAGAAAAAATACTTTGGGAGTTCATAATTCAGCATGTTGTTTACTGTCTTTTTCAAACTTATACAGATTGGATTGACTTCATCAGGAGGTTTTTCAGGACCATCACCAAATTTGGCAGCTTTGGTGCCTATTAAAAGTTCATGAGAAAGCAGAGGTTTGGGCCTGAGCAGGAACTAGGCTTCTTGGGAGTGAGGTGCAGAGGGCTGCTGGGACTCTGTCTCTGAAGAGGTTTTTTGAAAAGTGCCTAACACAGCACTGTTTACAATTGGGTCCTTGCTAAAGAACTTTGGAGTGGAAAAAAAAAAAAAAAAGCAAAGCATACACATCAAGTTCACATTGAGGGCATGAAAATTAGACCAGAAGATGAGGACAGGGTATAATTTACAATCATCATAGCCAGCTGAAGTAGCCAGAAAGAAATGTAATTGAATTTACTGAGGACAAACATAGACTATTGCACTTTAAATGGGTCTCTGTTGCCAAAGAGGGGACAAAGGGCAAATCACTGATATATCTATATTTTTTGGCATGAGTTGTTTTGATAAGCCAGGCTACCAATCAACTTGGATTGTGGAGATGGAGCAGCAGTAGGATAGACAGGTGCAGGGAAACTTGTAACATCCAACTCCAACAAAAAGAGCAACATTCTCCCCCAACCCTTCCTGTGATTTCCCTCCTGGAGAAAAATCACACCGATATTTCCGTTTTCAGAAATTCCGTCTTCCTTTTTCTGAAATCAAGTAAATAATTTGAAATAGTATACTGGTTGCCCTATATGGTTTTTCAACAATTTCTACGGGGCTAGCTTCCCTCTCTTTAGTGAAATTTAAAGCTTAATTGGAGGGTTTCTACTTTCAAAGCATTCATTTTTTTGTAAGAATTTAAAACTTCTTAAAAGAATTTAAATCTTAAGAAAAATTACTTATGAAAATATATTTAATTTTTTTCATTTAGACATTTTAAAAAAGTAAATAATATTTCAGTTCAAAATTATGTAAAGAATAATATAGGGGCGCCTGGGTGGCACAGCGGTTAAGCATCTGCCTTCGGCTCAGGGCGTGATCCTGGTGTTCTGGGATCGAGCCCCACATTAGGTTCCTCCGCTATGAGCCTGCTTCTTCCTCTCCCACTTCCCCTGCTTGTGTTCCCTCTCTCGCTGGCTGTCTATCTCTGTCAAATAAATAAATAAAATCTTTTTTTAAAAAAAGCATAATATAATAAACATTTCTCACTCCTCAGATTAAAAAATAGAAAATTTCTCTCTCACTCAAATAAATAAATAAATCTTAGAAAGAGATGTGGGGGGAGCCTGGATGGCTCAGTTGGTTGAGCGTCCGACCTGGTTTTGGCTCAGGTCATGATCTCAGGGTCATGGGATCCAGCCCCACATAGGTCTCCATGTTCAGCAGAAAATGTGCTGGAGATTCTCCTTCTCCCTCTCCCTCTGCTCCTCCCCCTGCTCCCTCTCTCCCTCTCTCCTCCCTCTCTTCATCTCCCCCCTACCCTGTCTCTCTCTAAAGTAAATAAATCTTAAAAAAACCAGAATATTACAAATGGAGTGATGGTCATGTATTACCTTTTGATCTGTGTCTCCTTCTTCCAGTCTTAGAGTTAACCTAATATTAAGTTCATTGTCTATTAATCCCATTCATACCTTTTAACTTTCAGTGCGTATTTAGGGGTCCCAAGTTCATATATACCATTATTTTCCATTTAATTTTTCTACATGAAGATAATCATTAAAACACCTAATGAATACACAAAAAAAGAGTTGAACAAATGGGACAAAATTAATCTGTTATTAAAACATTTAAAATTATCCACAAATTATAAATTTGACACTATCCCAAATAAAAGATGTCAGCAAGTTTTTTTTAGATAGGTAGAGAAGTAAGTATAGCTGTTTATATATGCATGTATTATCATTCACACATATATTTCCTAGCTGTGTCTGCTGAAAGGGCCTAGAAACAAGGACATTTTACAAGCAATGAGGAAACCTATGGCCCAGGTCTTTGGTCCTACATACCATTTTCCAATTGAAGGAATCAGGAGTCCTTTTGGAAGTGGTTGATGCCAGATCTAGGCTGAGAAAATACAAAATGGGCCTGAAATATCTTGTGGTGCCAGGAAGTAAGAAAGTGCTTAAAAACTGATGGACTACACAGGAGCCAACTTGAAGGAGCCTGGCAATATCTGGAACAAATCTGAGCACTAAAATAAATGATAACTCATAGAATAAAATAAATATCCATGAATCCATACTGAGATAAATAATTGAAGAAATAAATAAGTGGCCTAAGTAAATGCCTCAAATAAGTGGCTAATATTTAAGTATAGTATCTGTTCTTATCAATTTTCCATTTATAAAACCTTGCAAAAGTGGTGACATATTGTCTGTATTCTGCCGCTTTTTTTTTTTAAATTCAACATTTCCTTTGTGAGGTTTGCCCACGTTCCTGTATGCTTCTTTTATCTGCTGTGTAGTATTCCGTTATAGGGATGAGCCTCCATTATTAATATTTTCTTTGGGCTCTTGGAAAAAGCACTGCGATGAATTTTTTTGGTCAGGTCTTCTTGAGTACCTGTGCAAGAGCTTCTTTAGGGGCATATAAATAGGTAGGAGTGAAATTACTGGGTTGTTTGGCATGCTTATTCTTGACTTTACTAGATCTTGCCAAATTTCTGTCCAGACTGGTTACATCAGTTTACACTCCTACCAGGAGTGCTTTAAATTCCTAAAGCTCCACATCCTGCCAAATTTTCATTTTGCTAGACTTTTTTTTAAATCTTACATTTGTGAAATAATATTCATTGTGGTTTTAATTTTAATTTACCCATTTTTAATGTAACTGAGCATCTTTTTATACATTTATGAGCCATTTACATAAAGGTCTTCTTCTGTGAAGTCCATGTTTATGTGCTTTGTTTAAATTTCCATTGAGTTGTTTGTCTTCTCTTTGGTGTATGGGTTACCAATCTTTTTCTAACTGAATAGATTGCAAATATTTTCTTTTTATTCTGTGGCCTACATTTTTAAGTTTTATTTATGTCTTTTGATGAACAGAATATTTTATTTATTGCAGTTACATTTGTCAGACTTTTCCTTCATTATTTGTACTTCTGGGGTATTGTTTAAGAAACGTTTCCTACTCCAGATTCATAAAGATAGTATCTTATGCTCTAAATATTGATCCTTGTTTATGGTATGAGGTAATTAATTATGGATAATTTCCTAGTACCATTAATTCAGCAGACTATCTTTTTCCCTTTGGTCTGCAATGATACTTTTGTCAAATGCCAAGTTTTCATATGTATATGGGTCTGTTTCTGAGCTCTCTTCTCTATAACTTTTGAATCACTAAGGAGAGTTAATATTTCATTTGGACAGAAACTACATTTTCATATATTATTTCATGATACTAGTGTAGGTGTCATTGAATCAACCTATCTTCCAGTCAATCAAAAAAATGGTTATAGAATTCCAAGCTGTGGGGCACCTGGGTGGCTCAGTCGTTAAGCGTCTGCCTTCGGCTCAGGGCGTGATCCCAGAGTCCTGGGATCGAGCCCCACATCAGGCTCCTCCACTGGGAGCCTGCTTCTTCCTCTCCCACTCCCCTGCTGTATTCCCTCTCTCGCTGGCTGTGTCTATCTCTGTCAAATAAATAAATAAAATCTTAAAAAAAAAAAAAAAAGAACTAAGCTGTGTGCTCAGCATTGAGCTGGGACAAATCCAAGGAGGTACATAAGAGAATAAAATATGAGATACTGTCTTTGCCCTCAAAGATGAATAAGAGAAGCAAGGGGCAAACATTTCTTACATATGTGCTTTGAGCTGGGCATCATGTGAGAAATTCTAGGTAGCTGGTTAATAATCTTTCTGGTTAAACAATGTTAGTTCTTGTGCAACACTTAGGTCATGCTTTCAGACAAATTTTATTTTTGTTAAACTGTATTTTTTTAGTTTGTAATTGCTAGAAATTTCAAGAAAGTATTTAACACAATATATAATTATATATAATTTACTCATAAAGAAGTCAAAGTGTGATGATAGGATGGGTAAACAGGAGTATAAATACTCAGCACTGATTAAACTCAGATCTTTTTTTAAAAAAAAAAACCTCTTCTCTGTTTCTCCACCAAAAGTCAAGCTAGTGCTATGGCAAACTGTTCTAACTTTTCTTCACAGGCTAATATGTGATATAGAATGTTAAACCCCACACAGAATCATCATCACGGTTCTCTGGGATTCTCTTTCCATTCCCAGTGGACCTCAAATGGGGAACGCTGCCCATGGGAAGCCAGCCTCTCCACACAGTTACTCTAGAAGCCAGTCTCATGCTCTCTCACAGCTTCTCCTGATGCGTGCAGTGTGAGCCTGGATCCTACCACTGAAATTTCTAAACATCTTTCTTTGATGTGGGAAGGAGTGTTGTGTCTCACTTCTAACAGTTGTATTCCTCAAATGATATTATATTTAATTACCTAATAAATGGTATTATAGAATGTACTTGGAATTTGTTGTAATCAGACATGGTAAGACACATAGAAACAGAAATAAGTATCATGCAAAATCATTAGCCATCAGGGAAATTCAAATCAAAACCACACTAAGATACCACCTTACACCAGTTAGAATGGCAAAAATTGACAAGGCAAGAAACAACAATTGTTGGAGAGGATGTGGAGAAAGGGGATCCTCCTACATTGTTGGTGGGAATGCAAGTTGGTACAGCCACTCTGGAAAACAGTGTGGAGGTCCCTTAAAAAGTTAGAAATTGAGCTACCCTATGACCCAGCCATTTCACTACTGGGAGTTTACCCCAAAGATACAGACGTAGTGAAGAGAAGGGCCATATGCACCCCAATGTTCATAGCAGCATTGTCCACAATAGCCAAAGTGTAGAAGGAACAGAGATGCCCTTCAACAGATGACTGGATTAAGAAGTTGTGGTCCATATATACAATGGAGTATTACTCAGCTATCAGAAAGAATGAATTCTCAACATTTGCTGCAACATCAACGGCACTGGAGGAGATAATGCTAAGTGAAATAAGTCAAGCAGAGAAAGACAATTATCGGGGCGCCTGGGTGGCACAGTGGTTAAGCGTCTGCCTTCGGCTCAGGGCGTGATCCCGGCGTTACGGGATCGAGCCCCACATCAGGCTCCTCTGCTATGAGCCTGCTTCTTCCTCTCCCACTCCCCCTGCTTGTGTTCCCTCTCTCGCTGGCTGTCTCTATCTCTGTCAAATAAATAAATAAAATCTTTAAAAAAAAAGACAATTATCATATGATTTCTCTCATCTATGGAACATAAGAACTAGGAAGATCGGTAGGGGAAGAAAGGGATAAAGAAAGAGGGGGTAATCAGAAGGGGGAATGAAACATGAGAGACTATGGACTATGAGAAACAAACTGAGGGCCTCAGAGGGGAGTGGGGTGGGGGAATGGGATAGACCGGTGATGGGTAGTAAGGAGGGCACATATTGCATGGTGCACTGGGTGTTATATGCAACTAATGAATCATCGAACTTGACATCGGAAACCAGGGATGTACTGTATGGTGACTAACATAATATAATAAAAAAACATTAAAAAAAATAAGTATCATGAAAAAAAAAAAAACACTGTGTATACTTGCAGATCTACCTGGAAACAGGGGGCATAAACTGCCATTCGGAGCCACTTCAGGAAGCAGGAGGCTTGGTCAGGAAGCAGAAGTAAAGTGAGGGGAAAATATGGGTAGGAGCCTTTACTGTGATTTCCTTAGGAAAGGGAAGTCAGGGTAAGTTGGTTTAGAATTGACTGTTTTGAATAACAAAAAGGTGAGCTATGCTGTAGGGGCTCTCTCTAGTTGTCTGTAACCTAGCCTTGGTGATTATGGAGGAGGAACATTATCTGCTGGAGTCTAAGAACCAGATAGAAGAGGTGGTTTAAAGTGTGGTGTCTGGATTGGTTGGTTTGCATGTGAAAGGCATGCTCTGAAGGGGAATAGTTTCTTATCTGTAGGCATTAGGTAGCCCTGGGAAGAGCAGTCTCTCTTTGGTCAGCAAGGACTGAGATGCCAGAGCTTCAAGAATACAGAAAATAGGGGTGCCTGGGTGGCACAGCGGTTAAGCGTCTGCCTTCGGCTTAGGGCGTGATCCTGGCGTTATGGGATCGAGCCCCACATCAGGCTCCTCCGCTATGAGCCTGCTTCTTCCTCTCCCACTCCGCCTGCTTCTTCCTCTCCCACTCCGCCTACTTGTGTTCCCTCTCTCGCTGGCTGTCTCTATCTCTGTCACATAAATAAAATCTTTAAAAAAAAAAAAGAATACAGAAAATAATACAAAAAAAGTTAATGCAAATGACAATAATCATATTTTACCTTAATGTGAAGTTATTTTTTCAGAAAAAAAACCCTCAAAATTATGAGATGCATTTCTTTGGAATTTTTGACATATTTGATGATCTTATAAAATTATTTGTATCTATATAAATTCTAGGGTTTTTCCACTACAAAAGAATAAGTATATTACATGAATTAGGTGGACTAGGCCAAAGAAATGCTGATTTTCACTCATCTATTTAATTGTGACTAAATTAAATAATGCCAATGGAAAGTTCTAACATGGATGAATCTGTAAGACTCATCAAGTGGTTAACATTAATCCTTCATTATGAGAAATAAGAAAAGGCATACATATGTGTTTTCTCTCGTGCACACACATCTAGACTAGTTTACAGAGTAGTTACTCTATTCCTATTACAAATAAAAATCTTAGTATGCTAATAGAAAAGCAATTTTAAAAGATGGGTAAGTTTGTCATATCCAGTGGCCTATCAGATATGTTTTAAAAGAATGATTGTATTTATTTTTCACTAAATAATTGTTTGGTTTCATGTAGAAATTATTTTATTGTCTGCTCATCTTTCTTTTAGAAGAGTATCTTGAACCAATCAACATGTAGGCTAAGAAAGAAATACACCACCTGCCTGTATCACTTCCTTCCACCCCTCCCACTTATTTTCCATCATACACCAGCAGCCACTTAGTGTTGCACCAAGCAATTATTAAATGCTCACTCTTGCAGACATTGGGCTAGATGCTTTCTATACTTAGCATTTCATTGTGTTAGGGCTATTGAATTCATATAGAAACTTGAAAATCAGTGGAAAGACACCTTGCATGGTTGTTGTTGGTTTTTGTTTTGTTTTGTTTTGTTTGTAATAAAATTTAAGTCAAAATCAGAGAGGGAGACAAACCATAAGAGCCTCTTAACTATAGGAAACAAGCTGAAGGTTGCTGGAAGGGAGGTGGGTGGGGGATGGGGTAACTGGATTATGGGCATTAGGGAGGGCACATGATGTAATGAGCACTGGGTATTATTACAACTGATGAATCACTAAATTCTACCTTTGAAACTAATAATACACTATATGTGAATCAATTGATTTTGAATAAAATAAAAAATAAAAATAAAAAAGCTAAGTCAAGTTCTAAAAACTGACCACAGTTAATTATCAGATGATTTTTTTTTTATGAAATTGTCAAGCATGTCATAAAAAACAGAAGCAAATCAGTGGAATATATGATATCCTTTGGTGTGTTTACCATTCATAGAATTTAAACTACAATGAGAATAATAATGTTAAATGAGAATTTGTGTTAGAAAAATCCTTTCTGATAAAAACCTAATTTCTCCCTTTACTTTACAAGTAATATCTACTAGGGTGTAACTTATTTCTCTCTTACTTGTGAGCTTAAGAATGTTCTATTTGGAAGAATCAGTGTTTGCAATTTTAATCAATACAGAACTAAGGACTTGTATATGTGTAGTGCTTGAGTGCATTGGCCAGATGTTTGCTCAAGCTCAGGTTCTTTCCTGAGGTGCATATTTTGTCTCATGTCATTTAATAGCAGTTCATTTAGCAGATGAAACAAGGCAACCTTTTTTCAAATGGAACTGAGTTAAACGTTAACTCAGATAAGAAAGATAACTTCTGTTCATAGATTTCAGAATGATGACCACTTCAATGCCATAAACACATCTATATACATAGTTCTATTGCATAAACATATTATTTAAATTATCTGCCTGATGAATAGTTGTAGATGATGGGGGGGAAATCCTGATACGAATATTGGTAAAGTTCATGCAATAAATGAAAACTACTTGCAAAATTCTTGCTGTTAACGCTATCATCAGAATTGTATCTGAATTAACCATTGTCAGACCTTTTTTTTTTATCAAAATGGACAGTCATTCCTGGTACTGCGATGGGCTTTGTGATTTCTTGTTCTATGATATATTATAGCAGGAAAGCTTCGTTTTCTCCAGTTCTAGGTCAAGTATGTGTAAGAGATGTCTTGCTGCACCCTCAGCACTCCTTGCAGTTTGCCTTTTCTTTTTCTTTTTTTTAATTTAATAATTAATTTATTTTTATTATTTTTATAATAATATTTTTATTATATTTTGTTAGTCACCATACAGTACATCCCTAGTTTTTGATGTAAAGTTCCATGGTTCATTACTTGCATATAACACCCAGTGCACCATGCAATACATGCCCTCCTTAATACCCACCACCAGCCCATCCCATTACCCGCCCCCCCTGAAGCCCTCAGTTTGTTTCCCAGAGTCCATAGTCTCACAGTTTGCCTCTTCTTTCCCCAACTTTACTTCCAGATCAATTCAGAGAGAGATAAAGTGCATCTCTTTTTCCAGACCCCACAGTTGTGAGATCCACAGTTGTGCGATCCAACTCACATATGTGAGTTGTATATATGGAATGCACATTTGTACCCCAGTGAAGAATCTCAAATATGCAAACCTCCTTTTGGGTATTTTACAAAATCATCACTATTCTTAGGATGTTGGTCTTGCATAAGTTAACATTTGTCATTGTACTCAGGCCATTCCAAACCTCTTATCTATCCAAATTTGAATGAATAGCCCAGAAATTATCTAGGAGAAAATTCAATATCTTTTAATTAAATTTGCATGGCCTGGAGAAATAGAGAAATTGCATGTAACCAGTAATGTTGCCCATGTAGCATGAGTCTGAAAGGTAGACCAGCCCATCTTTTACAACCCTTCCTCTTCAAATGGATCTAAATCAATTCTCTTTTGTAAAGGAACTCACTGCTGTCTGATCACACCTAGATGCCTGAGATGAGATGCCCTTCCACGTTAACCTTTGTTATTCTTCCAAAAGTTGGCAGTATCCTATATACATTTTTATTTTTCCTTGTTTAGAAAACAATTTTTCTCGAACCAAATTGTCAGACTTAGATTTTTTTAAAAATACGCTTATAGGCACACAAAATGGAGTATATAGTTATGCTGCTATTAGAAAGAACATATACACTTTCCATTTAACGATTCAGTAAACTTTTATTTATACCAGTCTTATTCAAGGCAGTGTTCTGAAGCCATACACAAGGATGGGAGAGTATCATTACCCTAATTCCAAAAGATGTAGTCCAGTGGAGTAGATGACATCCACAAATAAGGGTATCATAGTGCAGGATGTAAGAAACATTGGAGGAGTATAAAGATTCAAGAACCAACTGGAAGAGGAACAGGAAAACTGTATAGTCTGTGCCTTACCAGGTAGATTTTTACTGGACAAAAGTTGAAGGTTGAAGAGTATTATAACACACTTTTGTTATTTATCAATTCTATTAATTAAGATAGGCTAGATGTGCTTCTTGATGAATAAAAAGATTTAAATATTTTTCCTTCGTAAATGTTTAAGATGTTAATCCCCCTGTGTAAAGGGGATTTAAAAACAGAGTGTGGAAGGAATAAAACCAAATCAAGGATCCTCCAAATTAAGAATATGTTTATAAAATAAATTAAAAATATGTTGTTTAAAATCCCTGAGCTAACGTGTTTGATCAACAGCTTCAATTTATGGTATATCAATATGAATTATTCTCCTGTTATGTACAGGTTTTTCTCAAATAATTCTTTGTTAATTTTTTAGCATCCATTAACCTTAGGGAAGTATTTTTCAAAGTGTGCTTCTGGACCACCCATAGCAGAATTACTTGTTGAATAAGAATGAGAAACTCTGGAGCTGGAGCTCTTATGCCTGCACTTAACAATGTCCTACCCCAATGTATGTCTTCCTAGGTTTAATACCATGGTCTCAGATTATGTAAATTGTTCAGAAAAGCAGTAGAATTATATTTCTTTCCATATATTCTTCAAGACACAGTTTCAAAGATGGAGTGGCTTCTCCTCTGTTTTTCCACTTAGAATTTTACTGGTATATTCTTATTTTTTTCTAAATTTTTATTTCTTAAATGTTGAGTAACTTGTCTAGAAATCATTGAATAGTTGAAAAAATGTAAAAAATCAAAACAAAGCTGTCCATGGAACAGTTTTTTATCCTGACCACTCTCTCTGAGGAGTGTGCACGCTGAAATTGTTCCTGGTCCTACAAACTTTGTGGCTTGCGGTGCTAGTGGTTAGAGTTTGCTGGTGGCTGCCTGATACCAGGGGACATGCCATTAGCAGCCTCTCTGATAACTGGGCCTGGCTCTGGGCTCAGCACTCCATGATCCAGACCTGGCTCTGGAGGGGCTGCTCAAACTTTTAGTGTGTTTATATATAGGTGGTGGGATGATGTGTTCCTAATGTCGTGGTATCTGAACTCTTAGGTCAAGTTAACCTTTGCCATACAATTGCATATGTAGAATTGTAATAGAATTTAGTTATGAACAATCTTAAGGCAGTTGGACTATTTCCTTAAGTTCAAGATCAGGGGTTCTGATGTTAAGAGCAAAATAGACCCGTGTGGATGGATTGATGATTATTTGAAAATGACTTAAAATATCCCTTTACTTCTAGAAGTTAAATAGCTAAAGTAAGTTGGAAGAACTTGCCTTGACTTGCTGTGTAGAATTTAGGCCCACAACATACTGTCTGCAAAGGGGGAACTCCTGAGGTTTATAATACATCACTGAAAGTGCTTCCCAGCAGTATTGGTTTCACAGACAATTGTCCATCTGCCAACTGGCAGGTCAGCTGATCTGGAACCTGCACTGAGATGCCTAACACCCCATGGTTAGACTGAGTCTTACCCATTGTTCTTGGACCCCTCCGGCCCATGCACATGGAAATAGGCTATGGACAGGACTCCTACGCTGGCAGTTGCCCTCACCTTCTCCCCCAGATCCTATCATGTGGGTTCCCTTATCCCAGTGACCGCTTCTTGATCTCATCTACTTGAATTCATTTACTGAAATCCTGTAAGGTCCCTCAGGTTTCCCAGAATTGAGATCCTACGATGTGCTCTGGGTTTCTGGAGACCTTTCACAATCTCTGCTACCTGCCCCATTACCCACTATAGTAGACTAAGTGGTGGATCCCTAAAAGACATCATTATGCCCTATCCCCAGAACCTATAAGTATCACCTTATGTAAAGGGGAAAAAAAACAAAACCTCAGACTTTTCCTTTCTGTGTAGGAAATAACTCAATTCTTCCCTGTATGCCTCCTTTACTACTCACACAGAACACTTCACTTCTGACACATCACCAAATGTGTGGAGATTTTCCCCACACCAAGCAAGTCTCTGCAGTACCCACTGGGTGTCCTATAATCTCATTCAATTTCAATACTGTCTACCTGAAGATAGCATCAATTCCCACCGGTTAAAGGCTCGGTCCCGTAAGATTGCCGCCACCCTACTTCAGATGTTATTTGTAAGAGGAAGGTCTCCAGGTTACCCATTTGTACCCATCTGGCTACAAATTGGAGGTTCCCATGACCTCTTTCTTCAGGCTTGATTTATTTGCTAGAGTGGTCTACAGAACTCAGCAGAACACTTAGTTTGCCAGTTTATTAAAGGATATGATAAAGGATACAGATGAACAGCCAGGTGAAGAGACATAGGACAAGCACTGTGTGGGCCCCCAGTGCAGAAGTTGCCACCCCCATGGAGTTGGGGTGCATCACCACCTAGCGTGTGAATACGTTTACCCACCTGGAAGCTCTCTGAACTCCCCACTACTGGGATTTATAGAGTCTTCTTCATGTAGGCATGATCGATTATTAACTCCATTTCTATCCTCTCTCCATTCTCTGGAAAATGAAGTGTGGGGCTGGAAATTCCAAGCTTCTAATCATGGTTTAGTCTTTCTGGTGACCAGCCCCAATCCAGGAGGTCATTTATAGTTGGCTCAGTAGAACAAATAATGTTCCTAGTGTTCCTATTGCTTAGGAATTTACTAGGGTTTTAGGAGCTCCGTGCCAGGAACTGGGGTCAGACACCAATATATATTTTCTATTAACTCACACCTTATATGGCAAAACAATGAATATTACTTTATATGGCAGAGAATATGATTAAGTTAAGGATCTTGAAAGAAAGAGCTTATCCTGAATTATCGGTGTGGGCCCTGATATAATCATGGGTATCTTGGTAAGGGAAATGCACAGAAGAGAAGACAGAGAAAGCAATATGAAGACAGATCAGAGAGAGCTGTAGTCACTGCCAGGGGATGTTGATGGTCACTGGAAACTAGAGGAGGCAAAGAAGATTTTTCCCAGAGCCAAGGGAGCATGCAATGCTGACACTTTGATTTTGGACTTCCGGTCTCCACGTCTGTGCGCACTTACATTTCTGTTGTTTAAAGCTACATCGTTTATGGTAAAAAATGACCACAGGAAATGAACATTACCTGACTTTTCCATTTTCCCATTGGCCAGGACATCAACCAACACCTTCCTCTTCTCTGAAAAGTGTCTTCCACTAAACTGGACTTGGCCCTGGCACTGATGCTGGAGACATGTCCTCCACTCCCACAGGGTGTCAGATGTGGTAGCTTTATTGAAAAAGATGTTAGGAAGCTGCTGTTGTGATCCTGTGACATCCAAATGGCCACATAAAAACATAAAAGCACAGTTTGGGGTCTCTTACAGAGCTCGTGTGTGTATGTGTGTGTGCGTGTGCGTGTGTGTGTGTGTGTGTGTGTGTGTGTTTTAGCACAAAGTATGTGTGCTGATATTCTTGACTCCTCCTCTATCCCCAAGACTTACCTTATCCCTGAGTGTCTGCAGCACTTATGGTTTTATAATAAGAAATAACTAATGTTTTATAATAAAAAATAACTAATGCTCAATTTTTATATCTTATCAGAATTTCCACATATTAACCAGGCTTCATCCAAATGGCCAGTGAGAATATCCTGTACTTATCTTGAATTACCTGCCTGTCCTCTGGATCAGAGATGATGTTGGCAGCCTGGGGGAGCTCAAGCAGCTCACAGATCCCCTCCCTGGTTTTAAAATATGAAGATACCTGTAAAATCTGGATTTCTATCTTCTCTGAAGTATTGGATGATCTCTTGACACAGGATGAACTCTGCATAGCAGGCCTGATCAGATAGAGATGGGGCTGGATTGCTCCCCTGGCCAGCCCCTTGACTTGCCTGCCTGCACTGAGTATGAGACTCTGGTTGGGGAATCTGGTATCCAGGTGCTCATCCATCATCCTAAGAATAGCCCCCACCTCCAGTGCTACATTATTAGCCATCCCTCTGTAACCCCCAAGGTCATTCCCATCTCAGAATCAATTCTCTGATTCTGTGATTTGATGAGAAAATTTGTCAGCGATAAAAGTTCTTATTTTTTCACCGAAACCTCATCTGTACCACAGAACACATTTCTGCATGTGGATAACAGGGAACACATTTCTGAAACACTGATTCTGTGCAGGAGGGGGATTTGTCTAACGGGGTCTGCAAGTACCTGTTTGCATTGACAGCTGCGTATATAACTAAGAGGATTTTCTTGATTTGGGCAGCCAATCTCACCAGGCCCTCAGGGATATTTTGTTTTTTAACGGGGTTAGCTATATAACCAGAAAAATCCTTGTTAACATTTCTTTTTGTCCAATGGGTTTCCAAAGTCGATTATTGCTTATTTGAAGCAGGAAAACAAACAGGAATGTACAGTCAGTAAACATTTTCCAGCTGTGTGTACACTGCCCCACTTTCTCTTTCTGCTTCCCTTGAACAGCCTCATCTGTCATGGGGGCAGTTGTTAGTTTGCACCTTTGATGGGGCAAGTACCCCTGAGAAACTATTTATTATTGAAATCCACATAGTAAATACTCAGTAAATATTGCCCGATTCAGCCTTCTTCACGTCAACTCATACTATGCTGGGTAGCATTTCTACTTCTAGATATGGACCATTTTTGAAAGACCTCATCTAAAAACTGAATGTGTTATCCCAAAATTCAGTATTGAAAGCTAATCTCCATTGTGATGCTGTTTGGAGGTAGGGCCTTTGGGGTATAATTAGGTCACGAGCAGGGAGCCCTCCTGAATTGGATTGATGCTGTCATAGGAAGGCCCTAGAGAGCTGCTTGCCCCCTTCTACCATGTAGTACACAGTGGAAAGATGGCCATCTGTGAGCCAAGAAGCCAGTCCTCACTAGACTCCAAATCCGTTGGCACCTTGATCTTGCACTTTCCAGCCTCCAGAACTCTGAGAAATAAATGTTTGTTGTTTACAGGTCACCCTGTGATGTTTTGTTATAGCTGGATATAACTAAGTCAGCCTATAAAAGCTGGATTAGATCATTACGTTTCTGTCCAGTGATAACTTTTCCTTCCCTGAATATGCTTTTCCCTTCTCCCCACACAATTAAGGTAATGATTAGCGTTGCTCTGGGTCATACAGACCTCAGTTTGGATTCTTGCTCCACCACATTCTAACTGCCTGGGGCAAGTTACTTTCGCTCTGCAACCTTTATATGATAGTATTCAAATATGGACAATAATGCCTACTTCTGAAAGTTGTGACAAGTGAAAATGTCATAATTACATGTCACATGTGACATATTTAGCACAGTAGCTGATGTAAAATATTCATCATTGTCATTACTATAGTTAATGCTACAGCTGCTGATATTGCTATTAAATGTGTATGAAATTCACTGATGGGATGAGTTCAACTTCCTAGGGCATAGCTGAGAATATAAAAAAGGAATCAAAAGGTTTTGTGGTAGTGAAAACAAATGCCTCAGAATTTATATACTAAATTGCATTCACTTTATTTTTTTTGGAGCGAACTCTACTTCTCACTCATAATTAGTTTATTTCTATTTTAGATACATTGTTAATCAACTTGGTTGTAAAGTTTCTAAGTTCATAGCAATCTAGTAAGGGAAATCTTGTATGGATATAAATAACTGTTAGTTATGGTACTAACAGTGTCAACCAAATAAATTAGAAAAAGGACAGGAAAATTATATATACTCAGCAATTGATAGTTATAATGACTGTTCTAAGTGTTGCTGGAAAAATTATGTTCAGATCATAACAGTGAAACTTTAAAGTATGTGGTTCATTTTAGGAGAAGAGTTACCAAAAGATTTTCTTTAGTTTGCTTGATTGAATAGGTAGTTAATAGTTATCTGGAAAAAAATTAACTTATTTGGATTATTTTAGCTTTGTTCTTATGGAATAGAAATATTAGAAATTATAGTAATTTATATTATTAAATTTTCTGGGTCTATGAGAAAATTTATTCTGAGATATGTTAAATAATTCCCTCTAGGAATTTTATCCTAAGATCAATAACTTTCACACACAAGTATGGACTCAATGTAATGCTATACATATAATATTTTATAAACAAATATAGAACTGAAAATTTTGAATAACTAAGCAATTGGGCAAAATAAGTACTTTTTAAACAAATTATAATTATCATCTGTGTAAATTGAATCTTAGCATATGATATACATTTTTGGAAAAGATCATTTGTTTAAACAAAAAGGTAAGCAAAACTCTTCTTACAATCACAAAAATTTCAACCTGGAAGGATTCAAAGTGTTTTAGTTCAGCCCCTCTTTTAAGACAAGAGTCCCCTATACAAGCTCCCTATATAGCTGGCAGGGATATGAAACCATCTGGACACTGGCTATGAGAGTCAAACTGCCGCAGAACATATTCCACTATACCACTTATAGTCTGTGTGACCTTGAGATAGTCACTTAACTTGTCTGTCTCATTTGCTTCATCTAAGTTAAGAGGGGTACATAAGTGAGTGGTAATGATAATAGCTACTCATAGAGATTATTATCTTGAAAATTGTATGAGTTAACACATGCAAAGCACTTACAACAGGGTCTGAAATATAAGTGCTAGTAAATTGTCATGTTTAGTGCCTTATATTCTATAATATTTTAAATTAGGAGTTGCAGAGTGAAATAGAAACTCGAGGGTGTTTGTGATGTGGGTTGTGGGTGCTATGTGTTAGGTGATGTGTGTGAACTGATCTGAGTAGAACCCTCCCATCCCAATGCTTGGGAGAGTTTTGATGTCACAAGTCATATTCATGGTTACTAGTTCAAGGAAGAAGCAGACCTAGGGAGTCAGCATTATCACTTGAGAAAAGAGCTGTTCTAACTGTTGCTGAATGTGTTGCTCTCCTAAGTGCATTTAGTCCCAAAGCATTGTGTCTCTTACCCCCACTCAACAGCATGATTCACAGCTACCTCATGTGCCACATTGGAGTGAATTCCCATGGTAGTTACTTTGTGAGTTAGGCAGGGGTAGGGGAGGGCAGAAGAGACAGGATTCCTTAGAGGTATGGCTAGATCTCTGTTTGGCTAAACTGTCAAGTGGGCAGTGTATCTCAAATGAGCACCCTGGACTAGAGTGATGAGGACTTTGTCTGTGGAGAGATTAGTATCAAAATAGCAGGCAAGATGGGTGTTGGCAGAAAGGATGTGAATTCAGCACCAAGGATAGTTCCGTGGGAGCCTTCCGCTCCCTTGGTCTTCTCACAGCCATGACAGCCTCCCAGACAAACCCTCCTTTGATTTAAAATGCCTGGGACTAAAAATAGAATCTAATAAGGCAAATTTAAATGCCTTGAAAGAAAGCTGCATCTTTTCCTCCATAGAAATTGTCATGTTTTTTTCAGGATGGCAGCAAAATACCCTTCAGGTTGAAAGGCAGTTGGTTTTCTGAAATCTTTGAACTCTTTGTCATACTTATCTTTTTCTATAATGCCTCCTCTTTTTCTCAAGGCAGGGGAAGTTTCTGGAAAGTGAGTACACAATGACTCCTGATTGTGTTCTTTAACAAAAATAGAACAGATGTAGTTGGCTGTGGTTTTTAGATGAACATGATGAGAAAATGTACTGTCATCACTGGGCAACCCCAATGACCATCACCCCTAGAGTTTAAGAGTGAACTGGGTCTATTGTGGCTCCAGTGGAAATATCCGTAACAGATTCTGCTAGAAAATCCTCTTTTACCTTAATCCTGAACTATAGTTACTCAGGAAGTTCTGAAGACTCCTCTTGGTCTTACCTTTTTTAGGCCTACACCTTGCTAACATTTAGTGGAGTGTTCATGACATAATTAACAAAGTGTCAGGTTCTCCTTTAAAACTCACTTCTATACACAGGACCCAGCAGAGTTTACTGACAGTATATTGTACCTCTCACAGATACTGACCACTCAGAAATTTGAAGTAATACCTTGTTCATCACATCTGCACATATTCTTTCTCACATATAGTCATGTTTCACTGACTGACATGATCTTCGTTTTCTGGTTCTGGAAACTTACAAACTATCAGTCTTTGCTCTCTCATAAATCATAATTAGCCTTGAAAGGAAAACAAGGGAAAATAAAAATATATCAAATAGATGATATGCTGGCTAATTAATAGCTTTATGCTATAGGTAGCCAGCATTTGGTTATTTTTGGAGATACAGACACTGAGAAACATTTTACCCAATGTAGGAAAATGCTTTGGATATTTGCCTGTTTTTAAATCTTCTTGCTACATCATACTTCAACCACAAAAGGCAGTGGGAGGAATAAGTTGGAGAAAATTGGATGGTAATAAGGATGGTAAAGTGAAGGGAGAGAACTCATTTTCTTTGTCCCTCTCTCTAGGGTGGTAATTGGACTAATTCACCTGGTATTATCATTCTTTGCAAAACACGTAAAAGCATAGTCAGAAATAGGCAAGTAGAAGACTTGGTTATCTTTTCAGACCCATTATCATCTTTTCTGTGGCACGTAGTCAAATACATTATCACTCCAGGAAGATGTGCACTGGATTTATTTGTCACATGGTATGTGCAGTTAGACGCACATACTAAACAGCTGTACCTGGCAATGGGGAATGAGTTAGAAAATCCAAGGAAATGTATCATAAAATGTTTGCTCATAAATGAACAAAATGCTTTTAAAGTACAGTTGATACATAAGAAGATTGAGAAAACAGTTCTTTTTATGAGCACAAACAAGAAAACCACTCATTTTTGCTACTGTATTTCTAAATAGCATATAATGATAGAATGATTATATAGTAAATCATGTTAATTAGTTTCTTCCACAGCTGTTGTTTTCAATATTGGGAAATTATAATTGTTTAAAATAAGTGTGTAACTTTCTTCCACATTTGCTGTGCTAAATACAAGTAAATGAGTTTTTCAACATCTTTAAAAAATGTTTTGTTTATCCTTAGTAAAAGATAAGTTAACTCTAAATTTTCAGAATTAAATAAAATACCGTAGTTTGTATTTGCTTATTAAGGTCTATTATTTTATTGCATAATGAGCACTATATATTTTAATAGACCTATGAGGTATGAGTATAACTTCCCTTTGAATTATTTTATTTTAATACCATATGCAGGTCCAGTGGTTATCATCCTTAGCTTATATTCTACTGAAACATACATAAAGGGAAAGTATGTTTTTATATGACTTATTTATTTCAAATCTGTGTAGTAAATGAAGACATTCACTAATTTCTCTTTTGTGTAAGTTACTTTCAAGAGTCCTTTGAACTTGCTATGAAAGAGCTTGTACTATATTTGCAAAATTAGTCCCAAATATGCATGGAAGAGCTATGAAGTACTTGTACTATATCTGCAAAATTAATTCCAAATATGCATTGAAGAGCTATGAAGTACAAGCAATTCTGTTTGGGTCATAGATCTTTACACTCTGTGATTAGATATCCTTCATAGTTTACAATCATGTCAGTGAGAAGCAATTAACACATCTATATATGTCTCAAATATAAAGGATGCACATTGAATATATCAAAGAGACCTAGTCCTCAGTGTAAGATCTGCATTGGAAAGAAGTTCGTCACTGATTATAGAAAAGATGGTAGGTTTGCAACCAAACCTTATAATTGAAGGAGAAACAAAGAGACGGGAATAGGATGAAGAAATGTAAATAAATTACAGTAGAATGTATATATAAGTATATGAGAGAAAAATATTCATTATCTAGGAGACTTTTGCTGGCCAGAGTCAATATGGGGAAAACTTTACAGTTTTCCTTGTTTGAGTAAAGAGGATATATTTTAACACTTGGCCCTTATGCTGGTAATCCATTGCCTATAACAAATTACCTCAAACCTGTACCTTAAAACTTATACACATTCACAATTTCTGTGAGTCTGGAATCTGGGCATGACTTAGCTGCATCCTGGGCTGCAGGGTCTCCCACAAGCTGTACTGAAGGCATCTGCTGGAGCTGCCTTCACCTCCAGGATTGACTGGGGACAGACTGTCTTCCGAGAGCACTTGGTATTGATAGGATTCACTTTCTTGCTGCAGCTTGGCCATTGACAGCTCTCAGTTCCTTGCCACACGGGCCTTTTCAACATGGCAGCTTGCTTCATCAAAGCGTGCAAGTAGAGAAGGCAATACAGAGAGTTTGTCAGTAGGGTGGAAGTCACGAACTTTTGTAACATAATCACAGAAGTGATATCCCGTTGAGTTTGCTGTATGTTGTTGGTTAGAAGCAAGTCACTAAATCCAGCCTATCCTCAAGGGAAATAGACATTATCCTCATATAGATAACAGGAGTCAGGGATCATTGGGGATCATCTCAGAAGTATGCATACCATTGCCCTTTATTTAGCTCAAGAACTAAAATTTGCATAACACCAAATAAAATCCATAGATAAGTATCATGTGCATGTGTGCATGTACGTATACATACACACATTATGTGTTTAGATGTATATACATACAGAGAGAGAGAAAGACATTCGTAAATAGAAATATATTAGACAAATTTATCATCAAGGCTTTAGATATAAACATTCTAGCATATATTCAACCCCATGAAAAATCTAAAATAAGCAAAAGAATACCTTTCTTCCTTTTCTCTTCCCCTTCTAGGGATCTCTTCGCTCATTTCTGAGCTTCTCTTGTTTCTAGGCCCACTGTATCCAGTTTCTTCCTGCTCTTCCCCAGATTCATTCCCTGCTAGGGAACCCAGATTTCTAGGCATCAGATATGTCCATGCTTCTTTCCAGTAAAATCTCTGCATCCTATGACCTGTTTCTTCTTTAACAGCATTACTTTCTGAAATGTTAAAATGCATAATGCATCAAAAATATTTGCTCCTGTCATGGCTAGCTGATCTGTTTTCCCTCACAAGTAGCAGAAGGCTGGCCTGAACTGTTTATTTCACAGGACCTCGTTAAGGGAGTGTGTTGGGTGGAGATCTAGTGTGTGCTCCAAGGTAGATGGGGAGGTTATTTTGGCATATGCACCATTACCAAGATAGGCAGCCATTGACATTGCCCATCTGGGTACAATTGGCATGGTTTTCCGACATCATGACTCTACCGTTTTCCACCCTCGCATCCTTGTTTATGTGCTCTCTCTCCTTGGAATAGCCTTCCTCCCTTGTCTGTTTGCTGAATGCCTCTCCACCTTTCACAACCCCACTCAGATTTTACCTTTTGAGGTAATGATGTCCCTCACCCCTTGAGGCAGAGTTATTCGTACAGCCTGCCTTCTGCCTGGCCTGTGCTTTGTGCATTATTGCATGCAGCTCACTACATTGTTTTTATTTGGAACAAGTTCTATTCTCTCAAGGTTTTGGTTTTCAAAGGGCAGAATGCTTTTAATAGAATAAAATAAAATTTAAAAAACAAACTTACAGTCTTAGGCCCTAACTAGCTTCCCTTCTTAAAATTCTTCTATGGGATCCCACCCAAACCCATGCAGTCCCTTGTGGATTTCCTTCATCTTTATTCATTTATGTCATTATTTCTGAGTCCTGTTGAATCCTTTAAGTGTCTTTTTTACATATTTCTTTATTTTTCTTCTCCTGTTTCCCACTGTAATCTCCACCCAGCTCATCCCCTATCTGGACCAAGTGGTCCTTAGTCTCCAGCTGACCACCACAAGACTGAGCTCCCACAAACACCTCTTTGGGTAAATAGCTTTCTTCTCTAAAACACTCAATGTTTCTCATCTAACTGTAGGATCAAGGCCAAACTCTATAGCTTATCACTAATGTTCTTTACACTGTGTTTCTTAGCAACCTTCCTACCTTCAGTTGAACAAGGAAGGACTCACTCAAAGTCTTGAGTGAGTCAGTGTCTTGGCCATGCTAAATATGTGCTAAATGCCTTATAAATATTTGTTGAATTAACAAATAACTTCAGTTATAACTAGCCAGGATGTAACAGTTATTGAGCAACTATTTTATGACAGGCAAATTTTAGTATGAGGAAAGAGAAACACAGAAACTCCTCACTCACCCAAGGCCACATGACTGGTTAGTGACAGAGCCAGGACAAGAAAGCAGGAGGCTGACATCTAGCACAGCTCCCTTAGCAGTGCACAGGGTCTGACCCAGGCAGGCATTTTCAACTTTACCAAAAAAGGGTAAACCTGGAGATGGAAGTGGAGGATTCATTTTTATAGTAATGATCACACATTTCAGAGATGATTACATTTTTATCATTATTCCATGGTGATTTTATCTAAAATTAGCTGTGTTTTCAAATGATAAGCTTCCTTCTTTTGCATGTTGTGAGTTTGGGCAGCTTTTCCAACTATCTGAGTATGATTAGGTGCACCCAGTGCACCCTGGAGTTGAGTCTAGTGCTCCTGTCACTTCGGGGTGACCCAGGTGCCTCCTGCTCAATCTTGTGTGGCTTCATCACTCTTTTCTAAGGATGCAAGGTCAAGGAATAATCAGAGTCAACGGCTAAATTTTCAAAGGACTCTTCTCTAGAACTTAATTAAGAAGCTTTAATTAAGGTGTAAAGCAGTGTGAAGGGAGAGACAAAGTCACACGCAGGTCAGGCCCTGGCATTCAGAACAGAGGAAGTTTGCTTCAACTGTAGCGTCTTCTGCTTGTACTGGCCTCTTGCTGCTATGATTCTCTAGCACTTCTGGCCTGTGCCCTCTCCTTTCTTCTCTGTCTCCTCTATCATATTATCCTATTGTATGGGAGAAAAAATAACTTTCCCTCTACCTTCCTGTAATAAAGTTCTTGTATAAAATCAGATTGATAAGAGAAAAATTAGTGGAAGTTTACTAACATGTATACCTCGTGTCTACATGGGTGATACCTAGGGAAAATGAGTAACTCAAAGAGGTGGCTTTAGAATTCAGGGTTGAATATCATCTCACTAGGGAAAGGGCAGGAGGAATGTAGCAGTCTTTGGGGAGACTAAATGATTTTTAGGAAAGGTGAAGGGGCACTTAGGAGAATAGATGGGAGGTATGATAGTGTGACATGTTTGGTCGGGGTGTGGTGTGGGCTTCTAGTCTCCTCCCCTGCAATGAGAGTCAGTCTTCTGTGGCTGATGAGACTCCCACACAGGGAACTGATGACAACTGAGTTGCTTCTAGAAGATCTGTCTTTAGGCAGATAAGAGGAGTTCAGAGAAAACCTCTTCCTGAATTTGCCATTTTTCAAGGGCCTACAGCTCAGAATAATCAGTGTACCAAAGTGCTATATTTTGGGGTGGTGCATCCTGAGTTCCTACAGTTAGATACTGTGGTGGCATATTCTGCTACCTTTCACTATCAATTAGTGTTTGCTTCAGAATTATGTGGTAAACTACTCACAGTGAGTTGAAATAATAAAAATAAATGGGAACTGCAACATATTGAGTGCCTTCTGTATACCAGGCACTCTACTATGTGGTTTCCTTATAGGATTTCCACTCTGAATTGCAACTCAATAAGGTATCCCTATTTTATACTTGCTAAAAAAGAAGTTAAGCAAATTCCATGGTATCATACAGCATAGTTTATCTTCGTTCCTATGGCTAGGCCCATTTCCTTCATTAATATATTTTCCTTCCAAGAGTCTTTGCATTTTAGTAGGCAATAATTTAAGCTTATAAGTGAATCTTTCAAGGGTCACTTTTGAAAATCAACTAGGCTAGAGGATTGGAAGTCTTTTAGATATCCTCCACTCCTCACACTTCATAGGACTCCTCTGTGTCTTTATATAATGCCAACCATGAGCTGCTTTCTTTTTAAGGTAAAATTTCCCTTCAGTTGCTATAGCTGAAGATTTGTGTTCTTCCTGTCTCTGAATACTCACAAAAAAAGCAAACTGGAAAAAAGCCTTAGGAGCCTGTCTTTCAAGGGCTTTTGCTAATTGTTCTAGACTCCAGAGCAAATGGTAACATGCTATTAGGAACATGAGCAACAGGAGCTCTTGTACAATTTTAAGAGTTTTACATCCTTTAAACTCTTGTCATCTTCACACCTCCTGTAAGATGTGGTGTCTGTTCTGTCCTAGAGGTGAGGACACTGAGATGCTGAGCTATTAAATCTAGCAGAAGGAGAAGTCTGGCTTTCTGGAACAAGAGATAGTAGTACTGGACATTTTATACTCCTGCCTCTTCATCATGATCCTTATGCAAATAATGTGTTGTCTCTTGAGGAAGGTAACACCTTAATAGCCAACCTGCAGTTAGTCTGATGGGTGAGGCTTGACTCTAAAACAAAATGACAACAGGGCAGTGTGCCCACAGGACCTCAGGCTTCTTCTACTTGGCTTCCTAAGTCAACCTGATTGGTAGCCACTGTCTGAGTAAGGGGACCCTCTGCTCCCCTAGGTGACATGGGAGGAATGAAAGTTAGATGAACATGTTCTCTCTGGGCTGGGATATCAGCAGGACACACATCCAGGGCAATTGCAGGAACGCTAGAAGATAAGACGTGAGTGATAGAATAGTGTTGCGGACAACAAATGCTTGAGGAGTTGCTAGGTTGCAAAAATCAGCAAGATATAAGAGGTCAAGGAGAGCATCCTGGAGAGTTTGGACTTGAGTCAAGGACTCAGAAAGGTTTGAAAAGACTCTTCACCTTGCCCTTTCTTGCCTTCCTTTAAGAGCTTTGATTTGCTGCTCTTTCGTGTTTTGTTTGGGTTTTTTTTTTTTTAACCATTTTGGATGACCCCGAGAAATCCAGTGATAGGTGACAAGTAGTACCCATTGCAAAGCACGATTTTGATTCTAAAGTTATGTTCTGAGGCTTCCACTACAGCTCATGGAGCTTTTTTCAGTGTCACTGCTCCCATATGTGGAGAAGAGGGCAGGGAGGAGGGGAGAAACTTGCACAAAAATGTCCTGGAGCATGAGGATTTGTCAGTGGAATGGTTCTACAGTCCAGTAAAATGAGGAAGATTTAAACTGTTCAGAAAGATTTTTCTTTAGAATCTGCAGGCAAGAATGCTTTGCCTTTCTCTGTTCATTACTAATCGGGCACCTTCAGCTATGTTTCCATTCAAAAAAAAAAAAGAGAGAGAGAGAGAGAGAGAATTACTGGGGTTTGAATAATGGTAATCATGGCATATTTCACATTTTGAAGTTTGAATAATTCACCTGAACTTAATTGCAAAATGAAATACTGTATTTGTGCATAGCCCTCTGGTTCTACATTAGGAAAGGAAAGGTATATTACACTTCCAAACCCTGACCCTGCTTTGGTTTTAGGAATTTCCATAATGAATCTGAATACCCAGGGGTTTCCCAAAGAATGTGAAATGCCAGAAGAATGCTCAAATGCCTTGAAGGTGGTGAGGATTAATTTAATGGGAAATGATTGCCTTCGGAAAACATGGGGAGGAAAAAAATATATAAATAGGTTTTGACATCAGACATTAGCAGATGGTTTTATATAGGCACGACAGTATTGTCTAAGCACTTTGTTAATAAAAATTCTGCAGACATTGTTCATATTACGTTTGTCAGGAAATGATCATATAAATAAAAATGGAAGATTGGTGTGGAAAGAATATAAATATTGAACACATTTTACTCTGCATATCAGTTAACAATGGGGTAGTTTCCTTGCCCTTTGTCATTATTCAATGCAAATTTATGAAATGGAAAAGGCATTATAAATTTGTTATGTCATTCGATTACATATTAAAAGGTGTTTTCATTTGAGTTGGAATCCATAAATATTGCATTACTGTATCTCCTAGTTTCCCATCAAAATACATTTTCCTAGTTAGGCGAGCAGATGCCTTCTCTGTGAAGCTGATCACCTTGGATGTGGCCATTAGTTCTGTTCTATTGTCCAGAGTCAGCTATCTTTTTCCTGAACCTTCCAGATACGTACTTCTAAGAAATATAATAAAATCCTTCCTTATGCTGAATGTTGTTAGGAACACGTCCAGGTTTGGAAAACCTCCTCTTGTTTTATTATGATTCATTTTGGATAGCAGTCAGACCACAGTTTCTTCTCTAGCATTAAGACTATTTAAATAAAAGACCATTTATTAAAAGACCAGTTTTTTGTATTATATTGTATTTAGACAAAAAACATGCCAAATTTCTGGGGAAGGCTGCTAAATTATTTCTTAATACAGAAGGCCTGTGAAGATTTGTTTCCATCAGATTTTGGTGAAATGTACCATCTGTTCAGCTAAAGAGCTTCTATTACCAAAGCAGGTAGAAATAGGACCATCTTTGTTTTCATCAGCTTTTTTATCCATGTGGCTGTATTTCCAACTTTCAGAAATCCATTCTAAATCATCAGATTTCATGTGATAGTGACTCTTTTACCTCCCACATACCAGGGTCTCTTGTATATAGGCCTGGGCCTTGAGGTAATTGACATCAGTCTGGCTACTGAACAGATGCTCTGGGCTTATCTGGTTTTATTGGTTGGCATGGGACCACTGCTTTCACTTTTGTGTGAATTTTTGTAAATTCAAGAGCAAATTTTATTTTATTCCTTTATCCTTTCTTTCTCCCAACTGTCTTCCCATTTCCTTATTTTGAACCAAACCAAACACTTACAGGAACCCAAATATTCCAGGCTCTTTTGTGCCTTTGTACACACCTTTCCCTCTTTCTGGGCATGTTTTTCTTATGTTTTTCCATTGGCTAATCCTCCTTTACCTCTATAGGCTTCCCCCAAACAGTATCAGTTCTTTAAATCTCTCTGTAAAGTACCTTCCTCACCCACTGCTAGGTGGCTCACCTCTCTGCACTCTTCTTTCTCATGGTATGCAAACTGGGCCATTGTTTATGTTGACACACTTGTTCATGCCCCCATGAAATAGTAGTAAACTCCTTTAAAAAAAAGATTTTATTTATTTATTTGACAGAGAAACAGAGAGAGAGCACAAGTAGGCAGAGCGGCAGGCAGGGGGAGAGGGAGAAGCAGGATCCCCGCTAAGCAGGGAGCCCTATGAGGGGCTCCATCCCAGGACCCTGGGGTCATGACCTGAGCTGAAGGCAGATGCTTAACTGACTGAGGCACCCAGGTGCCCCAGCAGTAAGCTCCTTTTGAGTAGAGACTGGGTCTTTTATCTTAGTGTTCTTTGCACTCGGCAGTGTTAACACCCAATAATTACTGGATGGATGGATGGATGGGTAGATTGTGTTTGGATGGAAATAAAAGTCACTGTCCCTTGCTCTGAGAAATGAAGTATATTAGACATGCTCACTGTCCTATCTGAGCTTTACAATTTAATTGGGATATTTAAATATGTATACAGACTTATGAGAGGAGGCAATATATGCTAAGTCCAACATACAGGGGGAAAAAGATGAAGGACTATAGAGAAATACACTAAACAGATCAAAGCCCCAGTGGACAAGGAATGGTTTGAGGAGGAGGTGACATTTGAGTACTTCCTTAAGGTTGATTTCTTTTCACTATTCTTCCTGCTGCTACCAGAAGGAAACAAAAGACTCCAGGAGAAAAATAGTTTTTGTTTTGTTTTGTTTTTTAATATGGTCGAAAGTAGCAACTCTAGAATAAGTATTTCTAATTTCAAATTCTTCCACTGCTTAGGAGCTATGTGACCTTGACTGAGTTACTCAGGCACTTCAAACAATAGGTTTTTCTTTCATCAAGTGGTGATTAAAACTGAGTTATCATAAGAAAACAAAGGGAGAGAGAAAGAGATAATTTATGTAACATTCTTACTATGATGGATGGTATACAGTAAGTGTATAATAAGTATTTGCCATTATTGTTGTCATTATCAAAGTCCTTTCCCATGAGGTGTATCTGTTTTTAAGTGCACTCATTTATTATGCCTTATTACATAAAGCAAACCCTGCTGTGAAATGTAACTATACAACAAAAATCCTTTTAATGTATTTTTATTAGATTGAACCATACAAAACTCATAGATCAAAAATGGTTAAATATCAGCAGTTTCATATGGTTCAACTTAATATATATAAGAGATCTATACATACACACACACATATGCATTTACACATTTAGAATCTTGCCTATAAATCAGAAAGTCTTGAAATGGAAAAATTATACATGAGAAAAGTTTATGATCTCATGATCCACTAATTTTAAGCAATAGTCACAATGAAACTGTAGTTTGGCGAAGAAATTTGGAAGTTTCACTGGAGTACAACATTAAATATTGAATAGGTAAGGCTTCAATTTCAGTAAGACCTTCACACCCAGATCTTGATATCTAGTCTAGGTTACAGACATGGTCAATAACTCATTCCCATGTTTTGGTTTTCACAATTTGCCAAACCAGAGACTTAAGCTTAGTGTAGCGAATACAGTTCAAATAAAAGTTATGTGGCACCTCTGATGTGCCACAGGGACAGCACACCTGTTAAGATGCAAAAATTGGAAGAGTCCGATGAGCTATATAGGTTAGGTTGAGAATGTTGCAGGAATCCATTTGGATATGTGGATTTCCAGTGACATTTGAGCTGATTCTTGAAGGATTTGAAGGGCTTTGCTGGGGGTAGAGGAGAGTCACATTATAGAAGGGAATATAATAAGAAGTAGGTCTGGAGGCTCGAAAGCAAGGGGTATATTGCAAGAACGAATTCCATATGGCCAGGAATGATTGCACATATGGCATGTGAGGAGGAAAAGAGGGGAAATAAGGTCATAGGAAGAAGGAGGTATTTCAGATGACTTGCTTCCTGGATCACTCATTGTCCTATAGGCTGCAAGGATGAGTGCATGCAAGGTTTTCAACTAAATTATTGAAACAGTAATAATGATTGTTTGAAGAAGATTTACCATCCCCACCTAATGGCAGGTGAAAGAAGACTTTCAGAGAAGTTTAAGAACGGGAAATGAAGTGTAGTCTAGGCAAGGACATTGGTCAAGGAAAGAGGAGGGTATTGAAGAGGAAGAATTGGCAGCACTTTGGAAGTGGTGGGAAGGAGGGGACAGTTGAAAAGAGGCTGCAGACCTTTCATCCCAAGTAACTAGGGATGATGATTCAAATATCAGTCAGAAAAAGAGACCTGCCAATCTACTTGCAGTGCAGAAGGATTTAATTCACAGAAGTATTTGCCTGTAAGACAAACAGAAGCTTCAAGGAGCGAAAGTCAGGGTGCCTCTACTAGCTGTCTGGGTCAAGCTGGGCTTGTGGTCCGGTTAGGAGGTTGCTGATGCTGCAAAAGGTGGAGAAACTGTGTGAACTGCAGCAGCTGTGCAGCCTGGAGAGAGGTGACAGACAGGGAGCGCAGAGTCCAGCCAACTGTGGCAGACCCACATGGTCTGTACCACTATTGGCAGGGGAGGAGAAACATATGCTGCCTTTCAGCTTCCAAAATATTGTGAGTGCACCTCATTCACAAAACCAGAAAGCTGGCAACAGAGTCTGGGAAGATGCGGTTCCCAGGCTTCCTGCTGCTGAGCCAGCAGGGAAAGCATAGGAGAGGCTGGCAAGGCTGCCCAGGGTCCAAGAGAGAAGACAGGACAGGGCAGGGAGTCTAGGGAAGATGTGGTGAGTGGCAAATGTACATTAGGTTCTGGCAGGACATCGAGTTGAGCTTGTCTGGTAGCCTCTTGGAAAGCCAGATATAGGCTTGGAGATTTAGATTTGAAAATCTGAAGCAAAGGAGGTATAGATGAGATTGGAGAGAAGGATGGACACGGAGAGAGGTAGGCAAGAGAGGGGGAGCAGAAGACTGAGATCCTGACCATGAGGTGTGGCATCTTTGGTGATGGAAGAGGGAGATGCCAGTAGGAAGCAGGGAAGTGTTCACATAGGAAGGAAGGGCACCCTGAACAGCGTAGTCAGGAAGGTAGCAAAAACGAGACTTTGAGAAGGAAGAGGTCGCCAACACAGGCAAATCGCTTAACCCAAAAGACTCTGAAAAGAGTATTAAATGTGATCATTTCAGGTCCATCGATGATGGGAAACCACCCTGAGCATGGTGGTCTGGACAAAAGTCAGATTAAAGGCAGTTGTTGAGGCAGATTTGGTAGGGAAAATGTGAAAGCAGAATAAATAAACTATAGGTGGGAGAGGGTAGAGAGAAAAGTTGATGGATAAATTGCAAAAGGAGAATGCGGATAGAAGTTTCCATTTGGAGAAAGTTTATGTTAATTTATTTGACATTTGATGAAAATAGGAGCTCTTGGAAAGAGAGATATAATAGCTGCCAAAAGGGCAGATTGAAAGCAAAGGTCCAGGAGACGTGGGGAAGGATGGAATCCAGAGTTCCAGTAGTAGCGATGGCAGAAAGGGCTCAGAAACCTCCACATCTGTGAATTTTCTAATTGGCATTACCATTGAGATGGTCATGAACATATTGAGTTCCCCCAGAGAGTATGGTGTCTCAAAGCAAGGACAACAGCAGTGTTTTTCAGAGTGATAAGCATCCCATCTATCTACGTAGAAAATCTGGAAATAAGCACCACTAAAAACACAACCAGTCAGCGCGGATACAAATTTCCTCCTGTGTTGAAGTGCTTCCTGCCCCAAATAGCTATGCTTATTAACTGTCGGGTGATAATGACAACGTTCTGTTGCAGGCTGTGGTTGTGGGCCACACTCATACATAAAAAGAACATTGACATTTGATTTACACAACTTTACTAATCAATTTCTTGGCTGTAGAAAAAACTGCAATATCATTTTAGAGCCCCTATTATAGCCTAAAAAGAGAGATAATTAAGTCCTAGGGGACCCAAGTTCTAGCCGGGTATTGCAGAAGGGGCTCTTTCCCTCTCCTTCCCAATCTGGAAGAAGTCTCTGCACTTCACAATTAAGCGTGCTCCTCTTCTTTGTCTGGGGGAGGCAAGGATGATTGGAAGAAAGTTGAATGTGCTGCTTATTACTTGTTTTTGACACTTGTTTAGCGTAGGTTTATAGACTCGGCCAATATGACAATAAAACCACATGGATGGACAGGAAGCCAAGGTCCTCGCCGTTTCCTGTGTTTGTATGGAGGGAGCAGGAAAAGGACTTTGACCATAGATCTGAACATTTCAAGGCAACACAACTTTAAGATAAAAAAAACAGTTAACATTGTATATAATCTATGCATGGTGTCATGGTATTTTCTAGTAGTTACATCAGTATAGTGCACAGATGACCCTTGAACAACAGGGCTGTGAACTGCACGGGTGAACTTACATATGGATTTTTTTTTTAATACAGTACAGTATTGTAGATGTATTTTCTTTTCCTTATGATTTTCTTAATAACATACTTTTCTCTAGCTTACTTTATTGTAAGAATATAGTATATAATACATATAATATACAAAATGTGTTAATTGACTGTTTTTGTTATTGGTAAGGCTTTCAGTCAACGGGAGGCTATTAGTAGTTAAGTTACACAGAATCAAAAGGTATACGTGGATTCTCAAGTGTGCTGGGTTGGGGGGAATTGGTGCCCCAGACCCTACGTGGTTCAAGGGTGAACTGTATTATTGTTCACCAATTTCAAAAATCTTATCACTTGGCAGATTTGGAGTGTTTATCTTTGTTAGTTTCTGTTATTTTTTTTCTTTTACATTAAATTTGAAACGTGTGCTTCTTTCTCTGTGTGCTTTTACTTATCAAAGAAAATTTACTTTTTGAAGTTAATTTCAATATATAGGCTCTCTGCCCTCCCCTCCCCCCAAGTAACCTTGCTTTCATTTTGTAGCATTGACAATTCAAGGATAAATGGATGCTATTTTGGCGTAAAGTCACTGTATTTTTCAACATCTATTTCACTGGGCAGGAATGTGCAATAAAAGTGCTGTATAAAAACTTGTATTCTACGATAAGAAATACTTGAAGACAATCGGCTTTTATTTAATGTCAACTTTGTGGCTGGGGAACTTTGCAGTTATTGGTATCAGTTTTACCAGAGCAGTTTTTTGTTTTTTTTTTCCTTAGCAACAGATATTCTGATATGGTCATTCTTTGTTTTCTCATAGATACCTCAGGCCAAGTAGGACATACTCTAAATACTGGAGGAAACCTAAATATCTCAAGTTGTTGGGAGAAAATACATATGTCTAGGGAACACAATAAGGCAGGGAAAGCATTACCTAGAGGCTCTGGTTGACATTGTTTGAAATGTAGTTAATAAACTTCTATAAATCAATGAAGGTAAGTTTAAATGTATGTAATTCAGTTGGAAGAGCCTTAGCTGATTTGGCTTACAATGATTTAAAAAGCTTTGCATTTAATTAAAATGCCAACACCTATACCAAACTAAAATGGAGCACTCTTACTTTCCGTAGACCTACAGACTAGTATGCACACACGTAAAGTATATTTCTCATTAAGAAAACTCACAATAAGCAATGTAAAATGACAAACCAAATCAGTAGTTGTGTTTGAAAATCCCTTCTCTGTCAAGCCAAATCCTATTCATTTCCCAAAGTTTAGCCTGTATCAACACCTCCAGAGAGCCTTTCTTAGCCTCTTATGTCTCTTTACCTCCATGGCATTTTCTTCTGACACTGATTACACTGTAGGGTAATTGGTGGTCTGCTTGTGTCCCGCACTTGGCAGTTTTTCTTTACTCGGGTGGCTAGTTAGAACACAAAACACATCATAAGCATTATTATCAAATAAAGAAATAGGTAAATGAATGAGGCGATAAGTGAGTGAATGAATAAATGAGCAAATAATTATTCATATTACAGAAGGTGTTATTTTTAAGTTTTCTGCCATTGGAATTAAAATTAGTTTCATCTAAATATGCTTTTCCCTCTATTTTTCGACATTGTGTATACCCCAAATGAAGTAACTCCACAACTTAGGGAAGTTCCACCCACTGAGGATAAATTGATACTCCACTGCATGATTTGGGTAATAGAAAAAGACACGGGCGTGCCTGGGTGTCTCAGTTGGTTGAGCATCCAACTCTTGATTTCAGCTCAGGTTATGATCTCAGGGTTGTGTGATTGAGCCCTGTGTTGGGCTCCACGTTCATTGTGGAGTCTGCTTGAGATTCTCTCTCCCTCTCCCTCTGCACCTCCCCCCACTTCCATGTATGCTTACTGGCTCTCTCTAAAATAAATAAGGAACTCTTAAAAAAATAAAAAAGACAAAGACATGAGATATACACTGGAGCCCCTAACAAGCTAACAAAATAGTTGTAAAACTAAGAAACCTGGACATGAAATTGTTTTTATGATATTTAACAGTGCCAGCTAGTATATGGGTAAGTGTTTTGGGAGGACATGAGAATAAGACAGACTCTCGTAGGTTAATGTGCAAGAATATGCTTGTAAAATATACAGATTCCTGGCCTCTCCTCCCAGAGATTCTGGTTTACTGGGTCTCAGGTAGACCTGGGAATCTGAACTTCTAATGAGAACCCTTCATGATATTCCTGTGGAATGTCCCAGGGAAAATGCTTTTCAGTGGACTAGGAAGAGACTTCTATGGGCCAGAGTTACCAGGAAAGCAGGAGGTGGGGCTTAGGCTGGAGCCTGAAGGATGCTTGGATAGGCAAGGAGAGCAAGCAGTGAATCTCCTTTTTCTTATGGTAATTGGCAGAAACATCTCTATCCAAATATCAGATGATTATGATGATTGACAGAATGCATTCTTGTGACATCCCAGTGTCATGTTACTCTGGGAAGTAATACGGAAGGCATATTACTCTGATGCTTCCTTTTTTTGTTTTTAATCTAGTATAGAAGCAGATTTTAAGTTTTCTTTTCTCCAGTTTTCACTTTTTTTTTGCTAAATCTTGACAAGTTTCTACAGTTCAGAGTTTCTAAGAAGCAAACATGCCTGTTATTGCCATACCTTAAGTTGTGATGATATTTTAAACAAGGACTGCTGGGTGAAGAGTAGTGAAACATTAGATGTCTCCCTCCACTAACACCACTAAGAAACCATCTCTTCCATCTTCTTGCCAATAAAATTTGGAAGGTTACGCAAGTTTTGTGGACATGCAGGCTGTTTTTCCATGTTGAGAGAATTTACTATAAAATAAGCTGCATCAAAAAACATGACTAACCACTGTCATGCTGAAGCTTGATAGTGTGTTCTTCAAAGCAAAGCAGACTTTGAAGGTGTTTGTTTGAAGATTCCTCGATCAGAGGGAACACATTTGTGGGTCATTCAGAATGCTCAGAGAGACTAATTGCATAGGCTGGCAATCAATTTGGCATGAATGAAAGAAGGGTGACAATCAATATCTAGCTGGGAAGTGAGAGGAGTTTCAATAGTGACAGCTCAGTGCCCAGCAGAGGGAGATAAGTAGCACCCAATAAGAAGAGACCAACAAGGTGTTTCTTATCTTTCTTGAGTTTGGGCTCTGAGTCACCTAGAGACAACTTTGTATAGTCACACAGGCAAGGTAGGAAGTCACTGGGAGGTGGTTCCATATACATCTTCAATTCTGACAGTACAAGTATGTCTTCCATACTTGCACCAATAACTGGGTCTCTTTTCCTTGCTAGGGTCTCAGAAAACAAAATTTACCACCAACCGTGGCAGTTAGTTGGTCCATGGGACTAGTTCTGGCCAATAGCCTCCAAACTGAAGTGACACTTCTGGAATGAGGCAGTAAAAATCCCTACAACATTCTCCAGCTTCTCTTTTCCCAGCGATGACTAAGGCTTCATGTTGAAAAGGTAGGGAAGCCTGAGTACTTGAGTTATTCCATTGACAGGGAGATTATAATATTTAGCATCTAACCAGGAGATTTTGGGAGTAAAAAAAGGTGCTATTAATAATTATGCCAGCACAATAGACATAAACTGGACTGTCCTGGGCAACCAGGACATAGAACCACTCTACCCCTAGAGAATACTGGCTGCTGCGGTGCTCAGACCTTGTGATGATAAGAAATTTAGTTATTTTTTAAGTCAGCGAGCTGTTGGGGTTGTTATTCAAGGGTAACCTACAGTATCATGACCAACACAGTAGCTTATCCTCCAAACCAGTTGTTGTTTGAAACGTTGGAGAGACATGGTTTATCTCTCTACACTTTCTGGAAAAGACAAAGAAGGTGGCTGCCTCCATAAAGTCCCAACTTGCTTGGCTGATACTCCCAAGGAGCCTATTCCCTGCCCTTCTCATATCACTGCCAAAAGATCTCTGATTCAAAGGGTCTTGATTTCTGAAAGAACTGTCTTTAGAACCACAGTAAAAACAAGTGCTGATGAATGTAACGTTTTACATTTTGTCTTATTGAATCCTCATAACATCTCTCTGGGGTATGGAGAGCTGGCATGAAATACCCATTTTGCAGACAAGGAAGCTGAGGCTCAGAAAATGTAATTTTTCCTAAGTTACATGGTTGGTAAGAATATCTGCCCCCAGACCTAACTCTGCCACTTTAGGGAATGCCGGTGACTGAGATATACTGACTATATTATGCCACGGGAGTTGAGGTTGGGAGAGGAATTGATAACACCACTTCTCTGGGTGTGCTACGGTTGTGTAATATCTGCTTGCTTAAGAGAAGCCATTCTGAAATATCGTGGATCAAACATCACAATAAGTATGTGATTTAAAGAGCAGGCCCAGTGAAGAATGCCCTATTGGCCTTCATGAGGCTACAGAAGCCAGTTTTGTGGATTCCTAATGTACTTCTCTGCCATGATTGAACCTTTTTGTCCAGAAAATTTAACACTACGGTTTGATATCAAATATGGCCAATTGGATTTTCCTGCCCTTCCCTGACACACTCACAAAAAAAAAAAAAAAAAAAAAAAAGATTGCCTCCAGTTACTTACTGTTCTGCCTTGTACATTTTTCAGATCCAGTGTGACTGTTGGTTCAATGTTTCTAAGCTTTAATGACTTAACACTTGTCAAGGTCCAAAAAAAGAAAAAGTCTTCAAGGTGTGGAAAATGAGAATCAAATTCAAGATGAGTTTGCCAGTGAGAACCAAGTCTAATCGTTTCATTCAGTTATTAATTTTCTCTGGGTCAAATCTGAACAGATCCTGAAGCATGAGAGAATAGAGTATCATCTGTTTGGTGTATTCTTTGGGGTTATAACTATCTGATGAGGAGACAGTTACAACTATAGAGATGGAGGTAACTTGTCTGAAACATGGCAAACCTCATTTTGAGTATCTAACATCATCATATTGCTGTATTTAAACTTTTAAGAGCCCAGTGAATATTAAGAAAGAAATCTTGATTGTCTGGTCCACATTGTATTATTCTTTGACTAAGGTAAAATTATAAAATTCTCATTTTAAGAAATGGGAAAATGCTGCTTCTAGTTGTTACATTAGTTTTCTAGCCTCTGATTAAAATCCAGTGACTATTCTCATGTTATGTTCAATATTTTTTATTATTCGTATCAACAGTGGCTAGAAAGAATAAATATTGAAGACCAATAATAAATTGAACTATCTGCTATCTTCAGAGTTCCCCTAAAATTTGAATACTGAGATATAAAGATCTAGCCCCCAAATAACACATTTATATTAAAAGTACTTATCCTGGCAATTCAAAGTCTTTTCTGAGCTGTATCAGGCTCAAGAACATTCATGCTTTGGACTACTTAAGAAAATTTTTAAAAAGAACTAAATCTGGGTTTATTTCTGAAAACTCATTATTTCAAAGAATTCTATTAGGACATATTACAAGGATAGATTTAGAAGTTAAGTAGGTGAACTCATGGGACTGGACTTGGGTGGTTTTATGAATTGTTAACTATTTTGTAGTAATAAAACATGATCATCATCATAATTAGCAGTTATTACATTAATTAAAGCGTCTACTCCATTAAGAGAAGTAACCGGTTTTGTAGACCTCTTAGGGATTCTTGGGATATAATGTAAATCCTGCCTTCAAAGTGTTAACCAGGACAGTAGAAACTACTGAGCTACACTTCTTTCTGGCACTCACTCGCACAGATAGGATTCTCCCTCTTTCTCTTTTTCTTTCTGGATATGTGTGAACTCTGTAGTCACGTGAATCTGTAAATCCAAATCCATGTTCTACCACCGTCAAGCAAAAACACTTGCGATTTGCCTGTTGACATTAAGGTGATTCCCTTCAACTCCACGTGGAGAATGGGACTTCCCCGAATGCATATCTCTGCTTCCCTGCCTTCTCCATATCTGCCTCTCCCCATGCAGTGAGCTTCCAGTGCAGGATCAGCACCGGCCTGCCTATGGGAAAATTTATGGTGCTTTCTGCTCACATACACATGGCCCTGAAGTGAATATGATGCAGTAATTCAGATTGGACTAGTACCTTTCAATCTGTTTATGAATGGTGTTGCAGCCCCATGAGTGAGTTAGAGCACTATGGTTTCTGGGCAACAGTATTATTCTTGCAAAATTTGTGCTGAATTAAAAAAATATATCATCTAGGAAAGAAAGAAGAGATTCCGGCACTCCGACATTTATCCAGAGTGAGCCTCGGTTTCAGGGCAGTTTTCAGTTATCTTCAGTGTAGATTTACTGTTCCTAACAATTGCAGCGGGGATAAGCAAAGATCAGGTTAAGAACATCAAAGTCACAGCCGACCTGGGGATTGTCCCCGCTTACATGCTTAGATGTGCTAGTTTGTAAGTGAGGAAACTCTCATTTTCTGAGGAAACGAGATGGTTCAGTTGGGCGGAACCCTATACTAAACCAGCAGAGTTTCCACATGAACAGTTTCCTGTTAGAATTGAAAATTAGTAGGTTTTTCTCTCCACTCCGAAGCTTGAAGAAAGCTTTGCACTGCAATTAAAATGGGGAGGTAGGATGGGTTGTTGAGCAAAGCAATGGGAGTAGAATGGGAGAAAGAAATTGAAAGCAAATGATATGGGAGGTCCTGCAAAACATGTTTTTCATTAAGATAATTCTGTGCTTTCTGCCCCAGCAGCAGAGCAGTGGACTGTCTGCACAGAGGTTGTCCGATGGTGTTGAAGGGTATCCAGGCTAGGGACTGAATCTAGAACCCTGGTCTCATTAGGGACTGTTTCAGGCCTCTAAGCTAATTAGCTGCAGATGAAGCGCACTGACTGTGGACTGCATATTCAGGGTGACAAAAAGAGCAAGGAGTTATTTCTGGAAGATGGTTGGTTTGTTTTGCTAATGACCAGGAGCCCGGCATTTTAGCCCCAAGTGTCACAGCTTAAGACTTACTCTCCAGTCTTGCTGGCGCCTCTCATTTGTCACTACTCTCTCTGGCCACTCAGACTTGCATATAGGTCTGTGGGGAAATGAAAAGGAGCCAGGGCATGGATGAGGGAAGAAACTATTAGATTCACTCATTCACTCAAAAAGAATTTATGGACCACCTACCCAGTAACAGTAGCTATGCTCAGTTGCTAGAGATAAAATAAACAAGGCAGAGCCACGGACCTCAAGAAACTCAGAGATCATTAATAAGGCAGAAATGAATGGGTTATGATCTTGCAACCTCTCGCAGAAAAGTCAATGAGGGGATATTGAGTAATTTCATTGTTAATGTATTATGTGACTAATCAGCTAGCACCCATTAGAATATTTCTTGAAATAGGACTCAGTTCAGCTTTCAGCTGGAAGAGCCCCATCAGTTATCAGTTTGAGTTGGGGAGAGTGGCTTCTTGTTTTGCATTTACTTTGTTCTATTTCTGTCAAAAATGAAGTTATGCTAAACTGAGTATCTGATCATAGGAGTCACAAAAGAACACTTCAGTCTAGCATTCTGATCAGTTTCTAGCATGTCATTAGGCAAAAACTCTTACATTTATACCTGTGCTCTCTGAAATACAGTGTTGACATATGAATTTAGTTTCTTTTCTCTGACTTGTGTAGGACTTAACTTTTTAAAAATAGTTCACTTAATATACTTTAGAACTTGTTACATCTCTGCAAGCAAAATTTTGGCCTATTTATTTTTAGTTGACAGCCACTTGACAAGTATTTAGGGGAAGAAGGGACTTAGTCACAGATCAGACCAAACATACATACATACATACATACATACATACATACATACATACATAAATAAATAAATACTGGAAGACATTGATTAAGGGTGGTATTAAATTATCAGCAGCTAAAAAAAAAATTAAAGAGAGAAAATAAAAGAAAAAGAAAAAAGAAAATCTCTGCCTAGACCTGGCCTGGAAAAAGGAATTGGCTTACTGTTAGCCACGTTTGGAAAAGAGATTGTAGAGCTGTTCTATGTGAAGACTGGTAACACAAACCCTCACACATCAGCTATCAAAATAATAAAATGAAGTAAAATGTCATTGGGGATCAAACGACAATGGATAATGCTTCACAGTCTTTGGTCTTCAGGAAAATAAATAGAGATGTTTGTTAAATGAGAATTTAAAAAAGAAGATGTCATCAGGGAATAAATAATAGTATCTTTTCAATAGATTCAAAATATTTTCTCTATGACCAGATTCATAAAAGTTATGAAAAGATGAGACAACTTAATTTTTTACCGAAGGTTGGGGTGGGTCCTTGCAACTCTGTTCCAAGCTGTAGCTTAGAAATGTAATTGGTTTTAATTAATCATGAAGTAGTGCCAGAAAAAATGTTCATAGTATTACTGTGGGTCTTGGCTGCTTGAGAATCTAACAACTTCCTGCCCACCTCTTTTTTAACTTTTTCCTTTTTAAATGTAAAGCCAAGAAGAATGGGGGAAGGTGAAGAGATTTTTTTTTCTTTTTGATCTAACAACTTGTGCATAGAACTTTTAATTATACAGAGGAGATAATTCAGCAAGATATGCACTGACAGAATTATATTTTAACTTATGAAAAAGAAGACAAGATTTTATTTTAACTGAGTCTAACATTTGGGACACATTTAAGCCAAATGTTTATAAGTTAATGAAAAGTGGATTAAAAGAAGAAAGACCTGCAGCTTCCGTGCTAATGAATATTTAGAAAACCAGAGGCCAGTCCCTGATCTGTCCTGCACAAACTGCCTGATCTTGGGCAACTCATCACCATTATCAGTACCTTTCTTGTTGGTGACTGATTTGGCAAACAGCATGGAAAATCTGCTACCACTGAAGAGATTGTCTTGGTTTTTTCATATAGTGAAATCGAATATTAGAGATTGGCTCTGATCACTTACTATTTCAGAATCTGTGCCTTCTTCACACCTGTTTTTTAAAATACAAATTTAGTTTGTATTTAAGCTCTCCCCAGGTCAGAAATGGTGTTTTTGCCTTTTTGGCCTCAGCTGTCCCATAGATGTTCACCAAGGTAACTTGTCATTAGGAATTAAGACTCTTCTTCATTTAAAATCATTTCCTGCGGGTGCCTGGGTGGCACAGTTGGTTAAGCATCTGACTCTTGGTTTTGGCTCGGGTCATGATCTAGGGTCATTCAATCAAGCCCTGCATTGGGCTCTTTGCTCAGTGCAGAGTCTGCTTAGATTTTCTCCCTCCCCCCCCCCGCCCCTCCCACTTGTGCTCTCTCTATATATACTAAATAAATAAACCTTTGAAAAATAAAAAATAAGTAAAATAAAATGAAATCACTTCCTGGATGTAAATAAGGCCTAATGGAAAGAGGTTGCTCTCTTACAGTCAGGAAAAATGGTTTAGTCCAACCTACCCAACTAACTAGGATCCTGTGAGGAAGCCTTTAACCTTTCTGTGTCTCTGCTTTCTTATCCACTACATAGATGTACTGATCTTTTACAAGTACATTATAATGATTAATAGATGAGAGTTCTTCGACAAGTTGAAAGTACTATTTAATTTTGTTGTTGTCATTAATAACACAAGACTTGTGAAAATACCGGGAACAGATTTTGCTCTCCTGGCTGAATGCACAAAGAAGGTAGCTCACATTAATGTGTGACAAAGCATTCTCTGAGTACTCATAATAGTGTCTCCTGTCTTCTGAAACCCTGAGTGGGTCTTGGTGCCATCCCCTGTGGACGCAGAATTTCCCCAGTTACAGTCCAGATTTGGACTGGCCCAGGTGGTCTGCAATTTCCTTACTCTGCTGCTAAATAGTTTTATCGTATTAGAAATGTTGGCATTTTGAACTATACTCCTTTGGTTACTGTAATGGTCTTGCCACTTCATGGAATTCATTGGCCTGCTGGAGACCTTAATTTGCAATGCCAGAAGCTCTCAGTAAGAGAAAGAAGCTGATCTTTTAACTAGTCTTTTAAACTAGTAAAATACATGCTTCAGAATGGGACTAGAAGAAACAGCCAACTCAGGTTAAGGGCCAAAGAGTATTCACTGTGTTCAGTGCATTTAATTCAGGTGTCTGCTCTAAGTGTCTGGTCCATGTATCCTCATGGATGGGCCCCAAGGATAAGGTCATTCAAACACAGAATATGCACGGTCAATGCCTGGCACAGAGTAACTACTTAATACTTTTTTTAAATGAATGAACAAAGGATTCATATAATGGCATCTACTGAATACCTACTTTATCTGTAACTGAGGGAGACACATAAGAAATCTATGACATGGTCCTTTACCAAATTTTACTTCAGAAGACAGAACATACATATATGAGATATTTGAGCATTAAAGTAGCAAATTTTTAAATGATAGAAGGAATGATGTAAATCATAAGGTTATAAAAATTCAAAGAAATGGTGGGGGGCAATGAAGATGTCTCTTAGGTACTGAAACTTGAAGTAGATTTTGATAGATGGTTGGAAATGAAATGATGCAAGAGTTTGGCATTCAAGAAGTAGTAACAACATGAGACAATGGCGGAAAGGGAAATGAGTGTGTTTGTTTTACTCATTTGGGCATTGGGGAATGGGCATTGGAAATAGATATAAAAGACAAAATAGGATTATAATATACAATATAATATACAATATAATATACAATATACATTACATTATAACCCATAGAAATATATTATAATATACAATATAACCCATAGAAATACTAATTAATGTGCACTAGGCAATATGTGTAAAGATGTTTATTGTTTAAAAGTAAAAATTTTGAAGTAATTTAAGTTCCATAAGTAGAGGAAGAGTTAAATAATTTATGGTGTATTCACATCATGAAATACCAGAAAGTAACTGAAAGGATAAAGTAGATCCTGTGTGCTGGCACAGGATCTTTCCACCCTGGGAAGACATAACAGTGTGTTCACAGTGAAAATGCATTCATGTAATATTCGTCAACTTTGAAAATTGATTTAAAAAAATCAAAGTGGTATTTCAGGAAGATTAATGTGGTGACATTGTGTCAAATTAAAAGGGAGTGATTGAAAGTGAAGAGGGATATTGGGAGATGTTTGCGTGAGTACAGATGCAGGAGGCCAAGCATAGGGACCTGAATGGTAAAGACAAAGAGAGAGAACTCAGAGACATTTTGAAGAATGATTTTAAGGGACTTCGTGACAGATTCCTAATATAGGGGATGAAGGGGAGAGAAGAGAAAATAGATTTCCAGGTATCAGCTTAGAAAATATACTAAAGAAATAGTTCTCCTAACTAGAATAGACCCATGTTAATCAAATTCTTCTTTAAAGAAATTCCTTATGTATTTTGTATTTGCTTGTTTCTCAGGATGGAAGAAACAGTACGAAATCTACTGCAGAGTCAAGGGCCTCCAGAGCAGAAAAAAGAAGAAGCTGTTAATATAATGGTCTATCAGGTATGCCATGTTTCTTACTCTTGGCTGGGCACCAGTTGGCTTGTTTTTCTTGTATTTCTCTGGCTCTGTCCTCCCTAACCCAGAGATAAATAAGACAAGTATGGCCCCGACCCCGGTCCTAGGAGCCATACAGTCACCTCTGCTTAAAGAATCACGTACACGTTTACTTATCTCTTTCATTGCTTGAAGTCTGACTGTGAAACAAATTGTAGATTTGGTCATAGGATGGTGCAAAAAGTAAGTTTACAATGAAACAGAGAAACCTATAAAAGTATCATAGTACTCTGTGGTCAGGGCGATAGGAGAGGTATCTACGGCATTATCTGGGAACACAGAGGAGAGGGACTCAACCTGTCTAGGAAGTTAAGTGTCATATCTCCAAGAAATATAACACTTGGGGGGCGCCTGGGGGGCACAGTCGTTAAGTGTCTGCCTTCGGCTCAGGGCGTGATCCCGGCGTTCTGGGATCGAGCCCCACATCAGACTCCTCCGCTATGAGCCTGCTTCTTCCTCTCCCACTCCCCCTGCTTGTGTTCCCTCTCTTGCTGGCTGTCTCTCTCTGTCAAATAAATAAATAAAATCTTTAAAAAATATATATAACACTTGGTATATTCAAAGCTATGACACTTGGGGGCCTGCGTGATAGGGTACAGGAGGAAGGACGTGCCTAGAGGAAGATACAGTGTCTGAATTTGCATGGCAGACTCATAGAGAGTAAGAAGCTCAAGGTAAGTAAATAATGGCCTGGTGAGATAAAAATCTCAATGGTGAGACTGAGAGTACATGGAAGAGCTGGATAAGGTCATGTTTGCATGCTGTGCTCATGGGTGTGACCTTGAACCTTGAGCAATGTGAAGTCTAAAGAGGTCCAAGGACAGTAAGTGGTAAATGAAATAACCAGTCTTTGTCTTCTGATAGTCCTCATTCCATGGCTCTTTAATACTAGCAAAGCAGCCAAGGTGGCAAGCAGAGCATCCAATCTGAGCATGACCAAAGTTGGCCACACAGACAGGAAGGCTCTGGCAGGATGGGGAAAGGAAATACAGCAGAAGGAGCACAGGCACTCGACATAGATACATTGAAGACTGTTATTGAAATAGAAGACTTCAAATCACAATGGAGAACTGATATCCATTGCACAACTCTGCAGAGGGAGCTTCAAAGCTAAAGAAGGCAAGGAAATGGGCAGACATTTTGGTAATCACTGGGCAGCCCTAGATTTTTGCTGGCTGAAAAGCTAGTGTGTCTGGGGAGGCACGCATAGAAACCCCACTGGTACAGATCATGTCACATGATTTTCCCTGAATTTATGGATTCAGCAGTCTACAACCCAACTTGTTATGAAGGTTGGGAGAAATCTGATAATAAAAGTCACAGTATTTTTTTTAAAGATTTATTTATTTGAGAGAGAGAGGAGAGGCAGAGGGAAAGGGGGAGAGAGAATCTCAAACATATTCTGCGATGAGTATGGAGCCCCAACGCGGGTTCAGTCCCATAACCCTGAGGTCCTTAGCTGAGCCAAAATCAAGAGTTGGATGCTTAATTAACTGAGCCACCCAGGGCTCCCCCAAAGTCACAGTATTGTATGAAGTTAAAAAATGTAGGCAGAGTTAACCTTAATAAGTTTATGCTCAAAGTAGTTGACTCTTGAAGCATACAGGCTACTTTATGACAATGGGGACAACTGTTCTCCATCTCCAGGGAAAACAGTGCAAGGCATTGACTTCTTACCAGGAAAGGAATTACAATTAGTCCCACAGGACAGTAGGAAAAAAATCACTGACATCCATTTCTAGGGGGAGGGTTTAGATTCTTCTTGAGGGGTGGTCTTTACACGAGGAAGGCATGCTCAGCTTTTCCCCATGTGTAGTGGCCTAAAGTCAGGATAAGGATTTAAGTCCTCCTAGCTCTGGATCTTTCCTAGGCATCATGTGTGCTTCGGTAGAAAAAGGAGGTACAGGTCAAACACGGGACTTGGTTCTGCATTAAGTGGTTCTATGCAGCCTCCGGGAGTCCTGTGACTCAGAGACTGAAGTCGTTCACTCCCCCTCACAGGTAACCCCAGGCTTCAGTTAGAGCTAAATCACTCAGTGTTGCTCTTGGGCCTTTCCCCATCTCCTCAAGATGGTTCTGTTTCATTCAGGTTCTTGTTTTCTTTTGATCTCTCCTTTCTAATCTCCCCACCACTTACTAGCCAAACCCGCGGTGTTGACCCGTACCATCAGATTTCATTTTGTGAAGTTGTAAGCTCCCTAGAAAAACAGATACAGTTTTAAAAATGTGTTTTAAAACGATTTCCTCTCTATAACCCAGTCTATTGGATTTGAGAAATTAGCTCTCCTCTCTGGGGAGGAGACAGTTATTAACTTGAATTAATGCTACATGGAAGGGATTTTTCAGTCATCGCTCTAATTGGCCTGTGGCTCATTGTCCAGAAAATGGGAGAGAGACATGGCTTGTAAGATCCATAAAATCACTTATACATTCAACAGATATTTCTTGAGAGCTTCTAGTATGTAACAGGCACAACCTTGTTCTCTGGGGGTTCAAGGAGCAAGAATGAAGAGAAGAGAAAGAGGAGTGTTGCTGGGGGGCACTGAGTCCCAGGAAGGTCCCTGCCATCTCACAAATCCTAGTCTAAATACGGCCGGCAGGAGCAAAAGAGGGTGTGCAAGATGCGTGTGGTGATGCTGGGGGAGCACATAGTTAACACCTCCCTGAAGCCAGATTCTGTGTTTCAGGTAAAAGCTGGAAAATTTATTGCTTCGTCATGTGGGGTGTTATTAGCACACCTGACTCAGATTTTCCAACTGTGAGATTTCTCTGACAGGAGCCGGAGGCCCAGGAAAAGCTTAGGCCCATGGGGAAGCTAGAGCTTGTTTCATTTTCCATCATGGAAGTGTTTATCCTGAGGCTTTTATCACTGAGTTAATATAATAATAGCAGAGTAATAGCTTCCTGTGTTCCAGGCCCCTGCTAATTGCTTTGCATGCATTAAAGGCTGGTCATATTTTGTTCTAGGGGTGTGTTCCTGAAGACCTCTCATAATTTGTTATTTATATTGTGTCTAGCTTGCATAATTCAGCATGGATTCTCTCAAAGGACAGTGGCTTTTCTGTTCAGCAGCTGAAGCAGACCCACCATGAGGCAGCCAGTGGTTCACAGTTTACCAGCTTTACGACGGTGCAATCCTTGACTCCTTTTTAATTTGGAGAATTTTTGTGATTTCAAGGTTTGCGCATGAAAAAACATGAGTCACGTTTTTATGTGACCACAGTTTCCCATTTGCCTCACTCAGAGTCCCACTGAACGTGACTAGATTGTAGCCCCCACCACAGTAATGTCACTGTTGCCATTTTACAGACAAAGACATAGGCTCAGAGAGGGAGAGCACTTGCCCCAAATGCACAGCCTGAAGTAGCCTCCAAGGCCCTTGCACCCTAATGGATCTGACTCCATGCCCTCCGCTCTTCCTGCTGAGGAATTCCGGAGAGAATAAATGTCGGGGCCCAGCTTACCCAGCTGGCTGTTGGAACCTGAACCTGGGTCTTTCCCCTTTCTATCTAGAGCTGTCTTTATTCATTCATTTCCTCATTCATTGAAATGATAGTTATTCATTTACTTTTTACCAAAGTGTTTTCATTTCCTATTGCTGCTATAACAAATTCAGTGGCTTAAAACCACACGAATTTATGCTCTTTTAAATCTGGAGGTCAAAAGTCTGTACTCATGGTGCTGGCAGGGCAACATTCTTTCCTCGGGCTCTAGGACAGAATTGTTTCCTCAGTTTTTCCAGATTCTAGCAGTCCTTGCCTTGTGGTTTTTAACTCCCATCTTCAAACTATGTCACTCCAGACTCTGGTTGCATCGTCGTATTTCCCTCTTCTGAGTTTGACCCTCCTCCCCCCACTCCCTCTTACAAAGATCTGTGATTCCAGGGGGCCCATCCAGGATAATCTTCCCATCTCAAGATCCTTCGTTTAATCATATCTGCAAAGTCCCTCTTGCCGTGTCAGGTACCGTATTCGCAGGCTTTAGGGGTTGGGATGTGGATATCTCTGGCGGGGGTGGGGGGCAGGGCAGGCGTTATCTGTCTGTCACACTCAAGTAGCATTAGCCCAACAGTTCCTAGCAGACACCAAGCTAAGTGCTGGGGGTGCAAAGATGCCTGGCTTACAGAGGCCTTTTCCTGGAAAGCTCAATTTATAAGATGCTGAGGAGTAGTGAGGGAAGGCAAATAATCAAATATGTGCTAATGTGATAGGGGCCAAAAGAGCAGTTTGCGTGGATGGGTTCTGGGAACACAAAGGAAGATGCCACCAAACCTACCACGCTGTTCTTCCTGGACCAGGGCTTACATTTAATAATCCATTCTGCTTTTTTTTTTTTTTTTAAGTCTCTGTTGTCTCTCGATATGGACCAGGAGTCATGAGCTTCTTCCTGAGTCCTATAGCCTTTCTCAGAACATCTTCTATCCCTAGTATTTTAATACAACATCTGACCATTAAGACACATATGCCTGGTGCTTTACAGTTTACAAAATGCACAAAATGGATCTCATTTGTTCATATCAGCAGTCTCTAAAGCAGACATTATCATCCTCATTTCTAAGGGTGAGTCTCAAAAGAAGGCTGTTCCAATTCTGGCAAAAGCTCAGTGGTGAAACTGGAGATAAATCATAGACTTTCCTCAATGAGATACACGGAAGGAAATTGAGCAGTTATCTGCGGGACACTTTGATGGTGGGCTGGGGAATAAACTCCCCGGCTCACGGAGTCCCTGTCTCGAAAAACAGAAATGAAAAATGAGTGAAAGTAAACGGAGCTAAATTAATGCCATGTCATGTTCACGCCTGTCATTTCTCCTGTGGGAAAGGCCCATGCATAAGAGAAATAGCATCACTATGTATATGTAAGGAAGGGGCTACACCTGGGACCTAGGACAGTGTCATTTCACTGCGGGGAACAAGAGACCTCAAAGACTGTCTGTGAAACAACCTGAACAAGTAGGAACATCTGCACCTTCTCTTCTGCTTTGTTTCTTTTTCCTGCTCATTCTTGCCAGGTATTGGGGGGAGAGGGTTCTTAGGTGTCATCTTATATATTCTTGTCACCAGGGAATGACGTCATCTAGTTAAGTAAGTTAGGAAACACATTAGAAAAAAACATTACGATCAGACATGAAAAGCAGTGATTAAGCATAGATGAAATGGTGCCATTGCTCAAGAGGAGTGTCATTCCCTCCACATTGGCCGTCAGAATATTTAAGACAAAAAAAGGAAAAAGAAAAGGGGGTGAGGGCGCCTGGCTGGCTCCGTCTGTAGAGCGTGTGACTCTTGATCTTGGGGCTGTGAGTTCAAGCCCCATGTTGGGTGGAGAGATGACTTAAAAATAAAATCTTCAAAAGAATATTTCAGACAGGCATCCTAAGAGAGGAGAATCCTGCCACTCCCAGTGGGTCACCCCATTGACAGACATCTTGTATCTGTAGTGGCCTGGTGCTTCCTTGCTCAGCTGAAGCGCTTCCTCTCGTCTCTGCTTTGTCATACGGGACACGGATTGAACCCACATTAGCTGATTCATTTAGAAAGAAAACAGTGGGTGCAAAAGCGGAAACACCGATGAGGGGAAAAGACCTATGAGTGGCTATGGCTTTTGTCACTAACATGGCTTGTGACCTCAGATGGTCACCTAACCTCTCTGGGGTCCTCATTTTTCATATTTGTTGGACTGGACATGAGATTTCATATGCAATCCCTGTAGTGGCCAAACCGTGTAAATGGCCAAAGTGGCCAGGTATGAGAAAAATCAAGAGTTCTCTAAGGGTTTGCACGCTCTTTTTCCACTGTTGAAAGGAAATAAATGCAGAGAAAGTTTTGGGGGGTTGGTTTGTTTTATCAATAAACAAAAGCCTCGCCTTTGAAAACTACACAATACCAACCCACATGTGGTTTCATGCCAAACATTATGAGGGAGCAGTGGGGACTGTGGCAAACTGAAGAGCCTCTGTCTGGTCTAAGGGAAGCGGGCTCACCCAGAAGTACGCCCCAGTGTGGACGGACGGTCTAATGTTTCAAAAGAAGATTCCAGTTTAGGTTTTTCTGGGTAGTTTTTTAGTCTGTAAATAGTGGCTTATTTTTTTTTATACAGGGACTAAATAAAAATGTGTTAAAGACAACCCTCAGAACAGAGAGAGGATTTCTAGGTGTTCTTCCTGTTCTTAGAACTCTGGGATGTTGACACTTCCTTGCTATCCTGTGTGGTCTGGTGACCCACGACTGGCTACCACTTGCTGAGCACCTATTATGTACTGGTCATATTCTAATCATTTAACAAGTGTGAACTCACTGAATTTTCACAAGAACCCTTTGAAATAGGTGCTATAACTTTCCTTATTTTACAGAAGATGAAACTGAGGCACAGGGAGGTTAAAAAGCTTGCCCAAAGTTACACATTACCCTCCTTAGGTTGTCTGAGCTCCTTCCTACCCTTTATTTTTTTTCCTTTTTTTTAAATAATATTTTTTATTATATTATGTTAGTCCTTCCTACCCTTTAAAGCAGAGTGGGCAGATCGCCATAACAATGAAGTGTAGAGATGACACAGAGAGGTGCCTGAGTCATTGTCCTAGCAGAGAGCACATTACACTAGTGTCCGAGGCTACCTCTCCTTAACCCTTTGCTCTGCCCACCTCCATGGAGAGCCTTGAACTGTGTGATTTCTGAGCCCAGCTCCATTATTTCCAATGGAGGCTTATGTTCAGTCATTGATGCTGTAGCCTGTATTTAAAGCAATACAGTATGTTACCCAAATCATTTCCATTTGAAGTGATTTAATTGAAAATCAAAAATGAATTTTTCCTTAAGTAGTTCCTTCAAAGTATTCTCAGATGTGATGAAGCAGGTGATGCTTGGGGAAAGGGACCCTTTCTAGTTATCCTAAAATCTGTCAGTCATCACGAATATACCCATATCTTTTTATGCACATGGAAAGCACCTGACATAGGCTGGGACCTTCTTCACCGAAGCTCAAGGGCTGCCCGGTAGAGATGTTACTTATTTCACAAATTCTCATTCTTATCAGGGGCAGGAAATTTTTGCCTTTAAACTTCACCTCTTTTTCCCTGTAATGACTTAAGCAAATTCAAAAATTTCAGTGCACTAAAAATAGAAGGTAAGTTTGAAAAATTAAAGAATCAATTACAAAAGTTACCTAAGAAAGCTCTTTTCGATAGCATATTTGAAGTGTGAACTTTTCAAACTTTTAACATAAAACCATTTTTTCATGAGTATATGTAAACACAAGGCAAAATTGAAATCTCTGTGATTTTTGGAAGCTACACGATTCCTGGCTCTATTTTCTGGCTGAGTTAGCAGAATGACCCGAGGGAATCATCACAGATTGAGCTATCTGGGCCCCTCCTTAGGACCATCTCCATTGTTTTGTCATTTCCAAGTTTGAGGAGTCATTTTGACTCCTCTGGTCCGCAAGCACATTGGGAACCTGTGAGATGCTTTAATATCCATCCATCCATTCCACCATCCCTGTTCTCTTGCTTTGCAAAGAAGAAAAGGGATTTGAGGTTCAAAGTCCTGTTCTCAGTCCAGTGCATGCAGACACATCTATGCTGATTCTCTCACGCACAATACTTGTCTCATAAGTGCCCTGGCAGTTAATTAGCCAAGAGAACTGAATTCTTTAGAACTCTTTAGAGAGCTTGTCTGTAACTCATCCAAGTTATTCAGAAAAGTGGGGTTGTTTTGTTGTTCTTTTTTAACCTAAATAAAATGTGGTAAACAGATGCAAAAACAGATCAAAAGTGAGTACATTCCATGGGTGCATACTGGTTGGAAAAAAGAAATGATTTAAAATTCTATTGAGTGTCTGCTGATAGAGTGGCTAAGCCTTTGCATGGGTATTTATAAAATTATAACACACAATGGGACCTGAAATATTTTTATTGAGCTCTTTTATGTATATCTGTGGCCTGTAATCTCAGGAAATCTCAAGTGCCTTTGATTCTGCTTTAAGAAATTTGGCCTTTTCTTTGAATTGCTGTGAACTTTGAATAGCTGCTGAAGTGAGTAATGGTAATAGAGGGCGTATTTTTATTGTACGTTAAGTCTTAAATGGCTCAAACTGATCCTCGAGGAAACGGTTTTCTTCCTCCTTGTGTTTTTATTTTGTTTCAAGCAACATCTTCCATTCACATAGTAAGTTTAGATAAAGCAGGTAGGATTTGTCAAAACCAAGGCCTGTGATGAGGTTCGGGACAGCCAAAAACATTGTCTTTCATAAAATATCCCTTTTCTCTTTGAAACTATTCTCTGAGACGAACTTATGATTTTGCGCTCTACAGAAGACTTTCCCGGATTCCAGAAGTTTTCAAAACAATCTCATACGGGGGCATCTGACTGAGGAAAGCATTCACCTCTGAAATGCCAAAGTCGTATTAAATACTTTGAAAGGAACAGAGAAGTAGTTTTAAATAATATCACTAAGAGTTTAAATAGCTACCTCCGTTCTTCTTGGGAATTTAAATTCCCTGGTTTAAGGGGCTCTGACTCTCTCGTTCTCGATTTCTGTCTAAATTCTGTGCTCAGACATGAATATTTTCCCTGTTAGATGTTTTGACCCTGAACGGAACTCTCACCAAGTCGAAGCAGAATACGGTCTCTCCGTTACAACAAATGTAACCTTTGAATAAGTTGGTGCCCTGGAGAAGCACCTTCTCTCCCTACAGGTGAGCTGGTTATTGGCAATGAACCTGAGAGCCGCGTTCCTCAGCTCATCTCACGGAGGGCCAGACTTTACTTTGGAATACCCAGTAAATGTCTTAGGTCAGGAGGTTCTGTGGGTAGAAACCAAAAGACGTTGCCCTTTAGTAAGTGTGTGGCTCGTGCAAATACTTTGGGTAGCTCAGCTCATTAACCAGGCACATCTCTTATTTCTTCTTCTTAGGAAACAAATGAATTTGAACAGAGCACAATCATGGCAATACCATTCTTGAGTTTGATCCTATTTTTGTAACTCACGTGAAGCAACAAAACTATAATTCTCTTTGTTTTTGGACTTGGCTTATCAATGCTTTGTAAAATGGAGATAAAATAGTCTGTGGGGGGAAATGGACAATTTTGGAATTAGGAAAGAGTTAAGAAAGAAGTGGAAGGCACCTGCTGGGAAAAAAGTACACCTTCATTACAGAGAGCTCGTCTACGGTAACCTTTCAGCTCTGTTGTCCTTATTGATTTTGACTGCACACCAAGCACTGCATGGCGAGGAAGAGGAATCACCGTCTATGGGGTGAGAGGAGAGCTGTCTGCCATTTGCGTCGAGGTTGTTGCAGAATTTAGGCATTAATTGGTCGGATCCAGCAGATCTGGGGGGTAGAACCACAGCTCTGGCAGGCTCAGGAGCTTGTCCCCAAGGCGCATTTTCTGGCCTTGGAAAAACTGGCCATCTGCCAGCGTGACTTTCCCAGGACTCAACTGAAAGACAAAGGGTTGGGCTGTGTTCTAGCTCTCAGCTTGCCTGGGTCTCGACCTGGAACGTCTCTTCCAGCAGAAGAGCCTGGGCCTTGGTATGTTTAAAAATGTCCCCAAGTAATTCTAATGTCACTAGGTTTGGGAGTGAGTCAACTCCATGATCCTGGAAGCTTTTGCTAGCCAGCCCAACTCTGTGAGGAGGAGAGGAGGAAGACGGTTCATAAGGAAGTTTGACTTACAGGTGGAAGGGAATGTAGAAGGTCAACGAAAAGTCAACGATCGCTTTCTCTCCCACTCACACGCTGCTCTTGCCTGGAAGGGGAGGTTGTTGAATCTGCGGATGCTGAAGGCCCGCACCAGCTGTGCCGGTGCCCAAAGGTGGAGGATTTAGCCCCCATGCACCAGGCTTTGTCAGTCCTCAGGCTCTGAAAGGATGGAGATAGTGGAGAAGTTCATTGAACATGCATTGTCCCCTCCATCCCGTGTCAGTCTGTCAGCCACTCATTCTAATACAGATGCGAACAGTGTTTTGCGTTTCTTCTTTTTCCTATGTAAGAGCTCATTCAGATTAATAATGGGGAGAAACAGTCTGAGGAAAGGAAAGTTGTAGATCATGAAAAAGGATGCTTTGAACCCTCAGCAGCCACTTACTTTCTAGGGACTATGCAAATAAAGAATTGTGGTTAGAGGCACCTGGGTGGTTCAGCCAGTTGAGAGCCCACCTCTTGGTTTCTGCTCAGGTCATGATCTCAGGATCGTGAGATCGAGCCCCGTGTCGGGTTCCATGCTCAGCAGAGTCTGCTTGAGATTCTCTCTCTCCCTCTTCCTCCCTACCGCTTGCATGCACGTTCTCTCTCTCTCTCTCTCTCTCTCAAATAAATAAATAAATAAATAATGCATTTTTAAAAAGGATTGTGGTTGGAGAATGTGTGAAGGGGAATTAAAGTAAAGAAGAAGTTTCAGGGTGAGATAGACCCGGGAGTAGATCTTGTTTTTCTCACTCAGTTTTGTCATTGGGCAACTTAATCAACTTGAGTCTCCCTTTTCTCTTCTCCATAATGGGCATAACAAGGCTAACTAGAAAGGCTGCTATTTTTAAAGTGCCTCCCCAGACATGATTTCATCTAACAATTGGAGATAGTGAATGGTAACGTGCACAGCACATGTTAGGTATTCCACAGACAGTAGCGAGTATTGTTACAACACAGCTAGCCCTATGTGTCTACTCATCTTTCTCTTCACACAGGCAGATTCCCCTCTAACCCTGCCCCACTCTAGTCTACCTTATTGGCTAGCACCATGGAAGCTGTTGAGAGCCTAAAGGTTCAGAATTGGAGAAAACGATAAAACTCTGAAAAATATGGATTTCAAGAGCACTGAACCCAGGTCAGGTTCCCAGACAGGACTGGCCATTGTGGTAGTATCTTCTCCCCCTGCACCATCTGTCATCCCCAGACCCTATCTACCAACATTTTTTTCCCTTAGATACAGTTCTCTGAAATTCCATCCATGAAAGCACCATTCCATGTAAGAAATAAAGAATCCAGAAGATAAAATGCCCAAGGGAAGATCATTCACATGTTAGTATGAATGGGTTAAATCTGTGGGCTTTGCTCTATCAGCTTATCTCAGAACACTAGAATTTAGGACATGGGGTTTGGGGTAGAAGGAGACAGGAAAATCCTTTTTCTAAAGAAATTTAGGAGTTTCTAATCCTCTGGGTTAAGTCTGGGTGAGACTTCTTCATGACCAGGGGTGCCAGGAAAGAGGGGTATTGGAAGTAGCTTAGGGATACAGAAGTGAAGAGAAAACCAACAAATGCAACTTACAAATTACAACCATCATTTCTCTGGTTTGCCATGTGTCATTGCATCCAAAGGGGAGAGAAAGCACTGTTCCTCTTGGTCCTCTTGCCTTCATACTCTCAGGACCCAGACCTCAGGCTGGTACTATCATAATGAACTACTGAAGGCCTGGCCTGCTATCCCAGCTCCATTTACTGCACATTCTCTGTGAAGTACACCAAGTGGCAAACTGAGAGGTTGAAAGGAGCTTTTAGAGCAAGCACATTGAATTGGGGTCTTACAATGGCTATATGTTTCCCTTATCTGTTTACATGAAGAGCAAAAAATAGATGGTCATTCATCTTCTCCCAATGATTGCATTGTCTTGTAAACAGATCAAAATATGTTTTTTCAAGCATTTTCTGTTTGGTTGGTTTGCCACTCTCCCAATAAACTTTGTTTCTACACTAAGTTAATAAATTAGCATAATAAATCCATTTCTTCCCACTAATGCCAAGCTTATACTTTAGTCTGAATTAGCAAGCTTTTGCTGTAATTATAAGTGATGATCTGAAAACAATTCCTTTGCAAATACTCTCTTATAACATTTTATTTCATTTATAAAATAACTTGTAAGATCTGTCTCTTGGGTCACTATATTCTTGTCTAACCCTACTATTATTGCATTTTTTCTTCTCCATGAATTTTTATTACCTACTTTTACCTAAATATTTGGACATCACCATTGGAGGGAGAGTAGTGAAAATTGCCACAAGAACAATTAATACGCGTTTTACAGTTTACACTTTTACAACATCATCTCCTTTGATCCTCACATAAACCTCTCAAAATAGGAAGGACAATAAGTTCACGTTCACTTTAAAGCAACTGAGTTTCACAGAGACACTTGACTTTCTAAGGGTCATGCAGCGTCAGGCTGCAGTGGATTCAGCCTCTTGATTCCAAGTCTCATAGTCTTGCAGGGTAGCATAAATTACATTCTCCATCAGTGGTTCTCGCATTTGGCTGTGCCTTGGAGTCATCTGGAGAGTTTCAAAAATTAGTGATGTCCTGATTCCACCCCAGGGATTCTGATTTAATTGATCTGGTATGTGGGCTGGGCACAAAAATTTTAAAATCTCCACAGGTCAATTTTAATACACTGCCTGGGTTGAGAATCACTACATGACAAGGCATTAGATTCAGATGTATGTTTGTCTGTTTGTTTATTTTTCTTGCTAATACCATGCTAAACTTCCCTGCAGCCAGTGTCTTGTTTTCAGTAACCTACCACCAGCATTTCCCCCAGAATAGCCAGCCTGGTGCCTTTTGTTTAGGAGGCACGTTGACCTTCTGCAGAACGTGGGCCTAGAGTTGGTCCTTGAAAGATACTAAAATGGGAGTATCTTTGCTTCTTTGGATACTGTGAGGAGAGGCAGCAGATGATTATGGGTACTCCAGTGAGGTATAGCAGAGGATTATGGATACTCTGTGAAAGGCAGCAGGGGATTATGGGAACTCCAGTGAAACGTGGCAGAGGATTATGGGTACCCTGGTGAGGGGCAGCAGGGGATTATGGGTAAGCTTGAAGCCTTTAGAGACCAACAGCTTGGGCCCAGATCCCAACTGAGCCATGTAAGCAATAATGTTTAAGGATTTACCTAATCTCTCGGGGACCTAGGGACCTTACTCCCAGTCATTTAGTTACAGCAGTGAGCTCATTGCTGGGGAGGCAGTGGAGAGGTGGAAGGTAGGCCAAGACTCTTGGGAAAACAGGACAGCATTGAGACAGCTGAGTCCCTGAGCCACTCAGGAAAATGATGGAGTATAGAGTGCATCCAACCTACAGACCCCTGCCCTGGATAACACTAGCACAGATGTCTGGGGAAACAGAAGTGTCAAGGAAAGCCCTGTGGGTCTGAAGGCCCCGCTGGAAATGGAAAGCCATAAATAGGAGAGAACCATGGACATAAAGAAAATAAGACAAAATTCTAAATTCATCCTAATAATTTGTTGCCTGTTAACTGAACTTGAGGTCTCTGTTCCTTTTGTAAAATTCAAACAGTTAGCAAGTTTTAGAGAGTTACTTTGTCTTTGACATGATGAAAGGAAGACCCTGGAAAGACAATATAAACTTGGCAGACAGAATGTGGGTAGCCAGGCCCCAGGGCTGATCCTCACAAGGAACTCCTGGAACACCTCTCAGCACAAGGAGTTCAAAGCCTTTCATCTGGAGCTGAGTTTCCAGAGTGGCCTGAACCAATCTTTTACCAGCATCTGGAATAGTTCTGGGAGCACAAAGCCAGTTGAGTTTCATGGGCTGTCAGACAATGAAAACTGGGCGGCATCCTTACTGTGTAGCCAGAGTTATGGCCAGAATGCTTCTGGACTAGTGTCTGTGGTGATGAGGAGAATCTATAAAGTGGTCATCTGGTATCGTGGAGACAAGGGCTGTGGAAGGCGTTAGATAATCTCAATATGTGGGTAGTCAAGAACATAAGATAGGTTTACCAGCTGTTCATTTTCATGTAGCTGTGTACAAGGTGGCCAGTCTCTACTATCCATGATTTTCTTGCCTTTTTAAAAAGATTTATTTATTTATTTGAGTGAGAGAGAGCAAGGGGAGGGGCAGAGGGAGAGAGAGAATCTCAAGCCGACTCCCGCTGAGTGTGGAGCCTGATGCAGGGCTCCAACCCACAACTCTGAGACCATGACCTGAGCCAAAACCAAGAATGGGCTGATTTGCTGACTGAGCCACCCAGGCACCCCTGCTATCCATAAGTTTCAAAGGATGATTTATGTGACACATGAAGGTCAGCCATGGTGTAGAGATGAACAGGATAGTTAGCAAGTCCTAGGTGCTCCAAAGAGGGAAAGTTATCTTGAATATCTAGCCATTTCACTTTGCATATAAGAAAAACAATGTCACAAATAACTGAGGGGCTTTAACAAGAAGGCCACAGTGCCCGTGAGTAGCAGACCTGGAAGAGGAAACCAGTTCCTTAGCTAGTTTTCTATTTTCTCCCTCCCTGTGGCAACAGAAGTTTGCCTAGCACTAAGATGACCATAGATGAATCTAGAAGACAATTTGTCAGAGTAAGGTGGAAGGCGTGTAGGAGAAGCATTTGTCTCTGGAGCCATGACTTGCCCAGGTCATTATTCTTTAAATGCACATGATTTTGCAAGAGTGGCTGCACACTGATACATATACTTAATGACTTTGCTGATTATCTTTTAGGATCATGCTTATTTCTTGCTAATGTATCTGAATTTCCTTCCCTCACTTACTGGGATGAATCATCTGGCAGGGTTACAGGTGTCTTCCCCAGAGAGCCTTTGCTTCACCGCTCCCTCTGTGGCTCTGAATGGCTTGTCAGAATGTACATCCCACTCGACGACAAAGAAGCACCTCGAGTGAGAGCTTCCTGCCGCTTTCAGGGGTTAAGGATAAAAATAATAGTTTTAATGTCAAAAAGCACACTGGGACAATATTTCTGGCAACATTTCTTCAGTAAAATCTTCAGTTGGGTCCTACTCTATGCACTGAGTTTTGCCTGAGTAGAGAGAGCAGGTATTATGTAAATTGTGCTAGAAAAAATGTGATATTCTTGCTTTATCCTTAAGTTCCATTTAGGTGCAAATAGGTGAGGCTTCTCTCTGATCTGACATGAGCCCCCAGGAGAATTAACTATATAATCCCTCTCTGACTTTCAAAAGTCTAACTAATGCACCTCATTAGAGCTTTTCTTTTAGGTATAACCCCAGGAAGGAAGAAGGTGGGAAGAATAGAGTACCTTGATTAGGGTCTCTGAGTCTCCAGAAATTCCCAGGACATTTTAGGATAGATAACTCTATGGCTTAAATATTGATGTATTCTTGTGTGAGATGCATGTGGTGGGCATGTCAGTTAAAGGATAAGCATGCAAAATCTCATTTTCTAGGATAAGAAATCAATTTAATGGTGCTTTTATCTTCTATGCAAATGTTCTATCACTCCATTGCTTAATGTTTCTGATGGCACAATACTTTTTTCAAAATAGTTTTCTGTTGAAAGTACTTAAGAATATTTAAGTAGATCAGTATTAATTTTACACACAGTATCATTAGGGGTAAAACAAGGTGATACCATCTGCATGAAATATCATCATATTCGACAACATTGGCCATTCATCGAGTGCCTTTGGTGTTGTGCAGGGCGTAGTGATGGGGTGTAATATATAAAACATTGTTCCTGCCCCAGACGGTCTTGAATTATAATTGAGAGCTGGCAAATTGCATACAGTGTCTGTTTATTGAACTTAGAATGACACATTCTCCTTTCCATATGAGCTATTTATTGTTCTTGTTGCTGTTATTATTAATATTATTATTATTATTATTACTATTCTTATTATTTCATTTAAACACTTAAAGAATTCTTTCGTAGCAGAGGCAATCGCCTCCCAATTCACTGGAGTATAACAAACACAGAAAGTACATAAGTTTCTGCCAGCAATTATCAAAAAATATATATGGTATTGACTATATTTCCTGAAACAAAAATTTGGACATATTAGTCATATGACAATGTGTATTTACAGGGATAGTGAGAGAGTAAGTTTTAAATTGGTTGAATTTACTCTAAATTAAACTGTTGAGCAGTCATCTCAGACATGTGGCTGTTGCAGGCCTATATAAAGACATCAGTAATAGAGCCCCACCTACCACTCACTGGTTAATGACTGAATAGTCAGTTCCTTTGGGAATGGCCATTGCTCAGTTCATGTGCTCAGCTTCCCTGTGGAGGCTCTTTGGATCCCCTGTCCCGTGTGAATTCCTTTAAAACACAGGGAAGGGGTGCCTGGGTGCCTCAACTGGTTAAGCATCTGACTCTGATTTCAGTTCAGGTCATGATCTCAGGCTCCCAGGATCGAACCCAACGTCAGGCTCCTCACTCTGTGGGGAATCTGCTTGAGATCCTTTCTCTTCCTCTCCCTTTGCCCCTCCCCCGGCTCACACATGTGCATGTATGCGCTCTCTCTCTCTCTCTCTGTCTCCCCCTCTCTGTCTGAAATAAATAAATAAATCTTTAAAAAATAAAAAAAGCATGGGCAGGACAAGGGGAGGCAGAAAAGGAAGAGAAAGATTGAGTGCCAGGGTTGACATTAACTTATGAGTGATCATTAATGACCTCTAAGTATTTAAGTGTAACCATCAACCACCGAAATTCCTCATCTACGGGACACTCTGACTTTTGTTGGTTTCTCTATGCATACGTTACACTCAGACAACCATCCAGGGACTACGAGCATATAATTTCTGTTGCTAATCTTCTTAGATGTCCGGCCATCTGGAGCATACCTTTAATGAAAATTATGGCTCAGCTTTTACACCGTCCTATTCCACAGTGGGGTTTTCCTTTATGTAAAGTCACTTTAGAATTTAACATTTTTTTAAGGAAATAAATGTTGCTGATAGATGGAACAGACAATAAAACATCATCTGAAAATTTATTAATGTAACTTCACAGAGCTGTTCAATATGGAAGATAGCTGGCAATGTTGAGGAGTGTTTTGAGTGAAGAATAATGTGGAATAGATGTGGATTGATAGGCCAATGGTCGTGGGTTCATATTAGAGACATAAAGAAAACACTTTGTTCTCTTATCCATCATACACATTTAATCTTGGGGATTTTACTGTGTGCTTAGTTCACTTTGTAAGTCAAATCCAGGGATGAAAAAGAAGAGTTTTATATGTTTTTCCTGACAGTGGTAATGTTGAACTGTGAACAAATTGGGATGTTCTTTTAAAATCCAGTGATTTATATGACGCTATTTTCCCCCTTTAAAATTTAGTATGCTAGGACTGAACAAAAGCTGCTAGCAATCCCTGGGAATGTTGTTATGGTGTTTGCTGAACTGCTATCTAAAGTGACAATATATTCCATGCACCCTCCCCAGCACCAGAAAACAAATGAGTAAATAAATCACAGAAGCCAAAGCCACCAGGGCGCACTGGGGCGGCTGTCAGCCAGAGGACTGGTCTTACATTTCCATTTAGCTTGTATTCCAGTGCGTGTTTATGTTTTGAACTAATTGAATCATCATTAACTATGAAAGTGGAAGCGGTTTGTTAAACCGATTCTGCTGATAGTCATCTGAGGCCAGACCTGATGTCTCTGATATAATCACCCACTCCCTGGAAGAATGGCCTGGGAGCCTTGCAAGCGATGCCGTCAGCAGCAGCGTGGTTCACGCTCAGAGAAAGATGGCCACGTCTCAGATAAAGTTACCATTAAGGATAAATCTAAAAGCACAGGAGAAAGTCTAAAAGAAATAACTTGAGTCTGTGGAAAGAACATGACTTTTTGAAATCAGAACGGCATTTAAATTCTGGCTTTCCCACTTACTGTGAATAACCTATCAGAGCCTGTTTTCCTGTCTATAAAGTGGGGTCCAGACTATTTGCCCGATATCCCCATTGCTCTGAGCATGTAAAATGGTATTATGAGGTTGTTTGGTTTAACTCTGAGGTGTTATACCAATGCTAGATGCTATTTATTGTGTCTTTTTATGTTCTGGAAGGAACTTGATGTTTCAGACTAATGTCACCCAAGTCTCTGCCTTGATGTGATCAGTCCTAAATTATAGCTTTTTGTATTTTCCCTATTAATTAGTAAGTGGATTTAACGCATGGTTGGATATTCAAAATGAAATAATTCTAATCCAACCTCTACAACAGTGTAGCTTCTCCAAAGGTGGACAGTTTGATGTCTCTTCACATTCCCCGTGGTTTCATTTTGCCATCTTCACGTTAGACAGTTACAGGTACTTGAGGTGGGTTTCTTTTTCTTTTCTTCTCCCTTTTCTTTCTTTCTTTCTTTCTTTCTTTCTTTCTTTCTTTCTTTCTTCCTTCCTTCCTTCCTTCCTTCCTTCCTTCCTTCCTTCCTTCCTTCCTTTTTCTTTTTCTTTTCCTTTTTCTCTTTCTTTCTTTCTTTCTTTTCCTCCTTCTTTGTTTTTCTTTTCCTTTTTTTGTTTTTTGTTTTGTTTTGTGTGTGTTTGTGTTTGTTTGTTTGTTTTTCTTTTCCTTTTTTTGTTTTTTGTTTTGTTTTGTGTGTGTTTTGTGTTTGTTTGTTTGTTTGTTTGTTTGTTTGTTTTGAGCAGGGCTAAGACATAAGCATAGTCCCCAACAGAAAATGAAGGAATGTGCTAGAACACGGTAAAACTGTCAATAACATCCTTGCAGTGTAGTCTGAACGTTGGCTTTGTGTCAACCATCAGAGTTAAAAATAACAAAAATAGAGATATGAGTGATTTTTTTTTTTCTAAAGCCTTGTGACCAGAAGATACTTGGAATTGTTCCTCCTGTAAGTGTTGGTTGGGCATGATTTCCTGTGAGTGTTAGAAGTATCTTTCCCTAAACTCTGTTGCTGTTGCTCTCCAGGTCTTTACTGTTTCTCACAAGTAGGGAATGGAATGTGCTAAATGCAAAGGTTTCATTAGGTGACTTCTATCTTAGGGCCCAAGAGAAGTACACAGCAAAAAGAGGAAAGTTTTTTTTCAAGGTAAAAAGAGAAAGAGAGAGAGAGACATGCATGTTGGAAAAGCACAGAGATTTTATGAAGCACGGTATCTTCTGGATCTAATCTGAATGGCATTCTGTATTAAAATCTCTGAACTTCAGCAGTGTTTTAAATACTTACCCTTCCAAGCTGAGTTTTTACAGATGATCAAAATCATAGAAATTTAAAGCTAGAAGACACCTTTGGATTAGTCTATTTCTGTGCATTTTATTCACAGATGAAGAAATTGAGGGGCAGAGAAATTATGTGACTTGACTAAAATCGCACAGCTGGTTAGCAGCAGATCTAGGACTGGAATGTAGATTTCTTATTTCTACTTGCTATGAAATTTAGTAAAAAGGGCCTGTGTTCCCACCCTGGATCAGAATAGATCACAGTGAGTGGAAATAATGGTCCTCAAGAAACAGATGAGGTTGGCTCTCTTTTTCTATCAGATAAAATGCCAACAGGTGTCCAAACATGACACATACTGCCTTTTCCCTCTGCTCTGATTTGGGGTCCTTCAGTCACCCTTCTGGTCTTGAGCTGACCTAGTGTCACTCTCCCAAGGATGGGGTGGAAGACAGCAGGGCTACCATGTTGAGATTAAGCCTTTGCACCACAGCCAGGCAACTCCACACCCAGTGGGACTGGAGAGGGGGAAGGGGGCAAGAACATTTAAACTTCTAATATAACTTTTCTTAATACAGAAACTGTGGGGGTGCCTGGTTGGCTCAGCTAGTTAAGCATCTGAGTCTTGATTTTGGCTCAAGTCATGATCTCAGGGTCCTGGGATGATCCCCCATGTCAGGCTTCACGCTCAGCAAGGAGTCTGCTTGAGGATTCATTCTCCCCCTCTGTCCCTTTCCCCATTCTCTGGCTCTCTCTCTCTCTCTCTCTGAAATAAATAAATCTTAAAAAAGAAAAAAGAAACTTTGAACTCATTGTGACAACCAGCTGCCACTTTCCTACCTCGTGTAGGACGCTAATGGACAGACTTCTCCTTATTTCTTTTTAATACAAACAAGGAGCAAGCAAGCATTATTTTTAAATTAGAAAAGCTTTCCCAGCAGTGGAGTTGTTTCCCTTTCACACATAGACCCTCTCTTGGAAAGTTAGTGTCCCTTGCTGTAGAAGCCATTTAAAATAGGTACAAACTACTAATGCCATCCTCGAGAAGGAACTATCATAACATGGTAGGCACTGGCGTTTCAGAACTCAAATAGAAATTTCCCAAGGGCATCTTTTTACACTAATATAGAGTGGTTGCTATTGTCGGTCAATATCTGACATCTATTACTGAAGTAGGATTTAGCAAGTTATGGGTGAATACGTCCCAGTTGGCCTGATTTACACCTACTGTCACCTACTATGAGTAGCCACTCTCCCCCATAGTCTCCAGTGGGTATCTGTTTGGATGATTAATTATCTGTCCATTTTAAATATTAATTATAAGAATTAAGTATTCAAGCTCAAAATATTATCAGAAGTAAGTGATTTATGTTTTATGCTGAAGCATCTTTGTCCAGAGGCCTGTAACCTTAAGCATGGATGAGAATTACCTGGGGTGTTCCCTAAAATTAAAGATTCCTGGCTCCACCACCAGGTACAGTGATTCACTAGGGCCCAAGTTGGCCAAGGTATCTGCATTTTAAGTGAGCAAAACTTCTTCCTTGCCCTGCTACCTTGACTCTGATGCCAACGGCTGTTGGCCCACTATATGAACAACAGTGACCTCAGGAAATGTTAGTTATTTGTCATTGTTGGAGGAGCTGCATACAAAAGAATCAAAATTACAAGATGATTTACAAACTATGAGGTCTCATTTTGTGAGATTGTCATTGTAATCATTGTTCACTCAACTCCTACTTAGACGATTGCAGTAATATCTTATTTTCCCTACGTCTGTGCTAACCTCTCTCCCATCCATCTTCCACAGTGTACCACAGAGCTGTTCTAGAACACAAATCTACCCTGTCACCTCTTCCACACACTCCTACGCTTGTGTGCACAGGGAAACAGTCAATGGCTTCCCATTGCCCTCAGGGTAAAGGCGAAATTCCTTGACTTGTGGCCTGGCCATGTCCACCCATCCAGCTTCATTTCCCTCCTTTCAGACTTTTTAAATTGTTCTTTCTCCCACCTCATGGTCATTTCCTGGTTAACCCCCACGCTGTCCTCACCTTTCTTTTGCATCCTTCTATTATTGATTCTCGGAGCACCTGAAAACTTTCCTGTACCACACACATGGCAGTGCTATTTTACTCTGGCTTGTGACATTTTGATCAACTGTCTCCTTCCACAAGACTCTAAGCTCCGTGAGAACAGGAGCCACCTGTGTTTTTATTCACCTTTCTTCCTCAGACATCATCTACAGTGCCTGGCACATAGGAGCTACTCAATAAATATTTATTGGATGGATGGATGGATTAATTAATTAGTTATAAAGTAAGGTGACCACATGAAACCCTCCTTGATTCCCACTGTGTGCTAGGCTGGGGGAAGCTGGTGACCACAAGATGAAGGAGATACTTTTGGGGGAAGGGTATTGTGATCACTTTCTTCCACAGTGTTTTTGAGTGAACAGTCGCTGGCCATCAGTGAAGAGCTATACCACGTGCTCTTTGCTCCCTGGACTATCATGTGTCTGAGATGAACTGACACAACCTAGAGTTTTGTGTTGACGGATATCGTTTTACATAGGCCTGATGGTGCCGACTAGCTGAGAACAAAAAAAGAGGGCTCCCCCAAAGGTGAATCATTACCCTGGTTACCACTTAGAGAAACTTATAGCTCTAAGGATTGCTTTATGTACTGACAAGGCAAAGTTTGATTTAAACCCTTGGATACTAACTGAGCTCCTAAATCTTTAGCTTCTTGCGTACTGGCTGGTATTTGTTGAGGCAAACAAGCTTATGGTCTCCACCATATATGAAATATGTGGGGAGTGAGAGTTGTTTGTGTGGTGGCCTCACTTTTATAGAATTCACTGCTGATTAAAGTCCATAAAGCACTAAAACATGAACACAGGTCACCTCTGGAATCAACTTACTCTGTTCACAGCTTGGCATCTTCAGGCGTAGACATGGCTTATTTCTCTTGTTTCTCTCATGGAGGTTCAAGAGGAGACTATGTTTTCTTTAAAACCACATGTTTCTGTTCTCTCTCTTTCACCATGTGCATCATAGATGATTATTTGGCAAAAGAACTAAAATCTCTGATTGAGATGAGTTATTTACATGTGGATAGAATACATATACTTGATTTTTTACAAAAATATTCTCATGCTTTTATGAGTATAATATAAACTTAATGGCTATCTTTTCTGAAATGGACAGTAGTCATCTGTCAATGGGGTATAGCAGTGCCTCATATTTCCAACTCTCTGATTTTTCTGTCTTCTACCACTTTCTCTTTGCTTATTTTTCTCTTGCTCACCTCCTTACTTAGTATATGTCCTTTCTACCTTCCTCTCTCTCCTTATTGCATTATATTCTAACACTCTCACTGGGAAGTGATTAAGGAGGCCAGAGTGAAGAAAAGGACAGGACAGATTGCTCTACCTTCTGGTTTCAGGGCATTTTACAATGTAGAACACAGCAAAGTGTGCTTTTAGGACACTGACTGGTCTGAGCAGCATACATATGTGGCTTTCTTTCTTGGGCAGTGTCACATCAGAGGCTCACAAGCCTCCTCTCTGCCTGTAATGCCCTGCCCATGCCCCACAACCACCTAGAATGCTCCTGTGACTTCCAGCTATCAGTGTGTGTGCCAGGGGGTACTTTTATGTGAGAAATATGCATAGTCTCACTGCCTGTGGAAGGCTGGAAATGCCAGGAAACTGACACCCCAGGAAGTAGCTTCAACCATGGATTCCCATGGGGTTGGTGCATAAACACCCCAACTCCCTCACCCCTGGGGTGGCATAATTCTGAGCCTATGTTTGGCCCCATTTTCCTGAGTGCCCCCATGGACTTAGCTTTAAAGGTTTTATCTATTTATTTGAGAGAGAGAGAGAGAGAGAGAGAGAGAGAGAGAACAAGCAGGGAAGAGGGAGAGGGAGAAGTAGACTCCCTGCTGAGCAGGGAGCCTGACACAGGGCTCAATCCCACGACCCTGGGATCATGACCTGAGCAGAAGGCAGATGCTTAACCGACTGAGCCATACAGGCGCCCCCGTGGGTTTAGCTTTAGCTGCTTAGTATTATGCCTTATTAATGGCTCCCACCTCTTCCCTGGTCACTGTCCTCCTGGTGCTCACTGTGTTTCTGAAATGAACTACTTGCACTTGAATCCTTGTCCTTTAAGAACTTAAGCTAGAACTGGGTGTTCTACTCCTAAAACCAGTATGACACTATAGGTTAACTATCTAGAATTTAAATAAAAATTTGAAAAAATAATATTTAAAGAGAAAACCTGTCTAAAGCAAAAAAATAAGGAAATAAACCTAACTCTGTATAAAGTTACTGGTATAACCACTTTGAGAAAAATGATCATGGCTTTAAAGCACTGTATTTTGACTATACATTCAAAGACAAAAAAATACCTGCAAAGAAGTCTTAAATTGCAGTCAGTAGGTTTGTATTTGTACTAATATTATTTTGAAGCTATTACAGTATTTTATATGTACGTCCTATTTAATGTCTATGTGTGTGTGTTATAATAAAATCAAATAAGTCATCACAAAAACAAAACAAAACAAAACTTAAGCCAGACACTAACGAGTGATTTAGAAACACTAACTTGGGAATTAAGCTGTAAAGTGGTATTTTTCAGGGGACCGCATTTGAAAAACCTTGACTTTTCCAGCAGTGCCCTTCATCCTCTGCCCCCTCTGCTTTGGAGGTCTCCTCTTCAGCATTTCCACCTGTGCTGCACCTTTTCTCTTCAGTTTCTCAAACAACTCTGTTTTCTAGGCCTTGAAAAAGGTTTCCACTTATCTCTGCAACGTCCTTTGGCTACACTTCTTTCTATTGCCTTCCCTTCCCTGCCAGACTTTCCAGTAAGCATCTAAGAAAATTGCCCCTATTTTCTCTTTTTTTCACTTTCTGCTTAACCACTGACAATGCGGGGTGTCATCATCACACTTTAGCTCTCCAGTCCCCACTAATACCCTTCTTATTACAAAATGTAAAGGCTCTTTTCTGTTCTCCTGCCATCTCTGTCACCATGGAGCATACTGATGACATTTCTATCCTGAAAATTGTGTCTTGAGTAATTGAATTGTTAGAACTTCAGCAATGGAAGGCACAGTTAATCCAACCCCTTCATTTTACATCTGGGGGGAAAGAGAACGAAAAAGGTGGGAGGATTGGCCCAGCAAGGTGCAACAGTGTAAAAGCTGGGCTTTGAAGCCAGGGCTTCTGACCTTCCATCCAGTATGAGAACTGGTTTTGATAAGCCTTTGTCCAAAAACTTCACAGTGTTCCTAATTTTTCTTTCTTCTCATATAGAGCCATCCCCACTGGTCTCCTAGCTCCTTCCCTCCACCGCCCATTCTCCATGGTGGCAGTCAGGATGATGTTTCTAAAATGTCACTTCCCTGATTAGCCTCCAGTTCTTCTCTACTGCAGTTGGAATGAAGTCCAAACCCCTTTCCATGCCCTGAAAGACCTTCCATGTTCCAGCTTGCTCTGTGGTCACGTCTCCTGCTATGGTTGCTCTTACAGTGACTGTGCTCCCTCACAGACTCCCTCCCAGCCGGCTAGTAAGGAAAGCTTAGCCCTGCCTCTAGGCACTGGCTTTGCTCTCACTTGTTTGGAATTCTTTTATCCCAGGCCATTGCTTGACTGCTTCCTCCTCATCATTTGGTCTCCACTCACATGGCCACTTCCTCTTACACTGACGCACCTTATGCTGACATCACCATATCTAACATTTTCTTGAGACACATCACTGACCATCACATCATGCTGTTTTATTTTCTTCATAGCATTTACTGCTAGCTACAATTATGTAACTTCCTGATTTGACTTGGAGTTCAGCATGTTTTCCATCATTAGAATATAAATTCATGGAATATAGGAACTTTGTCTTGTTCGCCATATCTCCAACACCCAGAACAGAAAATGGGCAGGAGTTCACACTCAATAAACATTTGTAGGATGCACAAATCAACAAATGAATTGTGTCTGAAGTTTTATTTCTCATTTCCCAGAATCCTTTCTCTTTTATTTTACAGGGTAAAATAAGGGAGCCTGTACTTAATTACTGTCTCAATATTTTTGTGTGTGTGTACTATCATCAAACTGGTTTTCTCATAAACCAATAAGGACAAAACTTATTCCTCACTGGAGCCCTTTGTTTCAGTTTTCCCTTCAACCAAAAATCCCACTGTTCATCTCTTTAACTGTTCAAGTTGTATCACTGTGTCAAAGTGTAAGGCATGTTACATTTCCATGAAATCACATCCCACAGCCCTCATTGATCGCCCATTCTTCAAACTATGTAAAATCACCCATGCATGTTATGCAATCTAAACACTCACATGTAATCTATATCATCTTGAATTGTTTCCAGTTGTTTTATATAATAATACTTAGGCACTGTACCTAGACACTTTAAGTGTGTATGCGTGTGTGTGTGTGCATGTACAGTCAATCCTCATTATTTTTGGATTTTGTATTTCTGAATTCACCTACTCCCTAAAATTTGTTTACAATCAAATGGTGTGGTGCTTTGATAATAAATCACAGACATTCGCAGAGTCATGTAAACCTTGAGTCACCTGACATGCACATTCCCAGTGGAGGTCAAACAAGGCACCACTCTGATTTCTTGTTTTTGACCTCCTGCTGTAAACAAGTGTCCTGTTGCCTTCTATTTAGTGCCACGCTTTTCGTATTTTATGCTTTTTATGAGTGATTTCAGCGTTTAAAATGGCTTCCAAGCATATCGCTGAAATGCTGTCTAGTGTTCCTAAGGCAAGAAGGCTGTGATGCGCCTTATGGAGAAAACAGGTGTTGGATAACTTTGTTCAGGTATGCGTCATAGGACTGTAGGCTGTTCGTTCAATGTTAATGAATTAACGGTATATATTAAATAATGTGTCTTTAGAAGCACTCATAAAACAAAATTGTGTATTGATTAGTGATGGAAATGTGGCCTACAGAAACCTAACCCTGTATTTCCCCTAGGAGCAGTATTTGCTAATTCAGTGTTCAAGACAACTTTATAGAAAAGAATTACCAGAAATAATGAGAATTGACTGTATATATGTGTATGCTATATTTGTTGTCATTAACCTCACTTAGGTATTTAGAAGACAAACTAAGAGTTATTGAAATTTTAGTAGTTTGCCCAAGATATTTGCTTAGCTGGTAAATGGTAGATCTGGAACCCAGTTGTCATATTCTTAAGTCTTTTGTCTTCTCATTTGCCCCACCAGTGCTTTTTTTTTTTTTTTTTTTTTTTTAATTAGCTGTAGAGCCCTAATTCCTAGAAGACAGGGAGGGAGGAAGAGAGTGAAAACACAAGTGGAAGTGGCTGAAAGAGCAGTGAAAAACCGTAATTCATACAAAGAAATAGATGTGGACAATATTTTTTTAAAAAACGGCTTGCTTTACAGTACCAGTTTAGTGTTTAATTACAGTCTCAAATCTTAAAAGAGAAATAAAAGGACTTCTTCATTTCCAAGTTGACTTGGTAACTACATACTTCGTGTTCCTTATCATGGAAATGAAAGGCTGACAAGTGGCCAGACTTTAAAGAATCAAAGCCATAGAAATACTATCATGACCTGGATTTTTGTCCTGCCCTAAGGATGTCCACCTTAAACTTGCATAACATTTATCTGAGCTGAAATCATATGTGCTATGGAAGTGAACATATCTGTACGATATATGTGGTTAGACATGCCAAGGCCTGATTTCATAAAGAGCTATGACCTTCCTAATCAATTGTGCATTGCTATAGAGAGATGACAGGAGAAATTATAGCTTGAAATCCATATGAAACAAATTAACATGGGTCAAGTTACTATGTGGTCTCCAGGTATATCTATCTATCTATCTGTCTGTCTATCTATCTATCTACCTATCTATGTATATTAATACATATGTACATATGTATTAAGACCTATTTTTATATACTTTATAATTTATTTTCAAAAAACAAGTTGAACATTTTTGGAACCTCCAAAGCACTTTTGTGAACACAGTTTGAAAACCTGACTTTTCTCTAAGTAGATTTTATAAGGGCCTGGAGATGAAGATTCCTAGCTTTTGTGCTTCCTATTTGCAGATGATCTTAGTTTAGTGCTGAATATAAAGAAGTCTCTCACCATTGATAATCCAATTTAGCCCACATGGTTGACAACCAGCTGTATTAAGACAACGATTTCTGCAGTGTCTGGGTTAGAATTCAATAGTGTGATGGAATGATGTCACCTGGTTCTGTAGCACAAGGGTCTTAATATATGTACAGAATGGATGAGATTTTTTTTCATATGATATTCTCTTGACATTTCTTTTTCCCTTGAAAACAAGAGGCAATCATAAGGCTCAAATTAACACTTCTCAACTTCCAAAAGCTGCCAGAGATAAGGTTGAGTGAGGAGCTTCCAACAGGGAGGAAAGACAAGATAAGGACATTTTATGTCTGCCTCAAGGCTATACTACAAATCCTGGAGTGTTAGAAAAGGAACTAAAGGGTCCTTAAGAGCTGTGTCATCAAGCCAAAGGAACTAATTGGTTTCAACTTAGAATTCTGAAATCACTCTCATTTCAATATTTCATAATATTTTATTTTCCCTTAGAATAATTAAATAGTTGCATGTCCAGTGACTTTAACGATCCTCTTTTGAGGAGGTAAGCTCTTCACAAATCCAGGTATCAAGGTTGATTTGCTTTTTCCCATTTTAGAGTACAGCTGAATTCCATGGCACAGATAAAAATGGATTACCCCCATGATTCCACTTAAGGTTTTGTTGGCTGGGTCAACTTCTCCATCAGGGCAGAGGGCTTTTGAATTCAGAGGTATTGACCCAATGGCTTTGTCTTGCCAGGATTCATTAATTTATCTATTGTGTTTTACTGATACAGTACCAATGAGAATTTATTTAGCAAAATCTTCTCCACCTCAGCCCCCAAAAGAACGCAAAAACAATGGAGAGGTTCCAGACTTTTCAGCCTTAGACTCTTGCTTATTTTTCAGAGGAGATTATTGAAAGCAGTAATTCTTTTTCACTTCAGGAAAAACTGTCAGAGGAAGAGAGAAAACACAAGGAAACTTTGGAAGGTCTTCACATGGTGCTGGATGAGGATTCGAGAAGCGAAAGCAGCAGTGCCGATGAGGGGAAAGAAAACACCAAATTCCTGTTGGAAAGATTGAAAGCTCTAGAGGTAAGAAATGAAACAATTTTTACATGTTTAAAGAAAAATGACAGTGCTGTGCTTCTTTTATTGACATCGGTTTTGGTGAGTATAAGTCTTCTTTTCTCAGTTCTTCTAAAGGAATAGGATCCTAGTATCTCCCATCGTGATTCATTTGTCACTGATGAGCAAAAAGTTAAAATTTGTAGCACTGAGAGTCTTGACCTCGTGATTCTGATTGCAATGCCTTAAAAAGTGTACATAGGACAATAATTCATTTTTAATTTAGTTTGGCCCTCAAACTGGATCAGGACTCCTAAAATTGTATGCTCTGTGAGGGAAGGTGCTGTGAGGTATTTCACTTTGTTTTCCCAATACCTAATATAATGAATAATTGAGCAAATGAATAAATAAACTATCCAGTACTATATAAAGATGACTGCAAGAAAAAATCAAATTTTTAGGTTAAGTTTTAAGTTTTAATTTAAAAATCACATTTCTTAAAAAAAAATCTGTGCAGAAGTTTGACATGTAAAACATAAACAGGTAGAAGTGAGGCTGAGCTAAGGGCACTTGAAGGAGATCTGGAGCCACCTCTGCCCTCCAGAACAATCTGGAACCGTTGGTCTCTTACTGAGTGGCCTTTGGCATCACTGTACGTGCTAATTCCTCAATGTTCATAGCAGTCCTCAAAGAACATTTCAGTGATTAGATCTTGATTGATATCTCGCATGCTGGAAGACTCTGTGAAGTTGGCTTTTTCTAGAAGTTGGCTTAGCACCTTGAACAGCGAGAGTTACTTTTAAGCCTGAGTATGGTGAGCCCATTTCATTTTCACTAGGTGCAAGGGACCTTCGGCTAACGTCTAAATGTAGAGTTCAACAATAGGATCAACAGAAGCCTGAAAATTAACGTGAAGAAACGAGACCCAGCGAGGTCTTGTCTTCTATGCTTGATCTCTGTAGCTCTGCCTCTAGCCCACCATGTCGTCTATAGTGAGCACGCCCTTTTTACACTAATTTCCTCGGCAAAGGTGAAGCAAAAGAGTTCAGATTATGGACTTCTGAGCCAGATTCCTAGGGTTTTGTTGTTTGAATCCCAATTCTACTCCTTTCTAGTTTTGAAACCTTGGGTCAGTTCACTAGGTTCTGTGCCTCTGTTTACTCAACTGCAAACATAGGATCATAGTAATAAGCTACCTTCCAGGGCATTGACGCTGATGAAATGAGTTCATATTTGTACAGTGGTACATGGTACATGGCCTCTTCCATGCACTCACTCTAAGGCTCCTGACTTTGTTATATCATTTTTTTTCTATTTCTCCGGATTTAGCAATTAATACAAGAACTATGAGTGGAAAAACTGAGCTACTCCACACATGAGTGACTGAGGACAGACAGGTTGAGCAAGTGATACCAAACATGGGGCAGAAGAGAAGTCAACTTAGGGAACGTCTGGCAGCCCTACTGGGGCACACAGCCAGGAATCCTCTCTGTCTCCCCAGAGCTTCTCATACGTGTGGGCTTTTTTCAGAAAGTCCCCGAGGAAGGTTAGAAAGCCTTCTCAAGGGAGACCGAGGTTGTTATCTGAGAGCTTTGAGAAAGTCATAGCTTCATCTAGAGTTTGAATTACCTGGATTTAATAGTAGAAATTTAGTTGCTACTGTAATTTCTTATTTCCCTAGAACCATGTACTTAAATTGTTAGTTTTATTCCTAATTACAATGACTATGGCTCTTAGTTCATCTAATTGTCACTGAGACAACTTTGTGAAGGACATTTCATTTAATCAAGCAAAGAGGTATTTCAAAAATATCTTTGGCAGCAGATGTTTATTAAGCCTTCCCTGAGTAAAAGAGAAGCAGTATTTTTTCTTTCACAGAGATCTTTATACTTCAGGCAACAACTCTTAGGTCCAGCAATCGTTGGATGCAATTGATGATATCTCTAAGTGCTATTAATCCCCACAATTTTAATGCACAAATACATTTTATTTTCTAAATTAATTCCTTCTGGTCAGTGTCACTGCTTGTTTCCTAAAATTCTTTGCTCAATATTAAGTAAACTCTCTCCTTACCCACAATTCTCACTACTATCTATTTGAACTTGATCTTTAGTTAGCTGTTTCCTCCAAGTCCTTCAGCTGCAGAGCATTTCTCCCTTGCCCATTTCTACAGCTCAGTTCCCAGCCTGACAGAGGATATGGCCAGCTCTTTCCCACATGCTTCTTCTCCTTCAACTAAGACCCCATCACTGGTTATGCAGTGCTCTGTACTTGGACCCTGCACTCCACTCATGGCCTCATTCCACGCCGTTCCCAGGGCTTGTCAAGGTATTTTACTAAATAAAACATTTAACTTCCAGAAAGAGCTCCAGGGCCAGCAATCAAAATAATAATTAATATTCTCTCTTTCTCCATCTGTCCCCATCCTCCTCTCTTTTGGCCTAGCAATTGGCAACTCCTCTCCCTGGGCCTAAATTGTAAGATTTGTTTAGGGTCCTGGTATCTGGTGGAGGAATGGTTTGCTGTATTTTATATCTGTGCCATAAGAGCCACATGGGTGATAAAGATGCCACTTGCACATTTTCTGTAGCTTTTAAGTGCCAGGTGTAGTGTTTTCTGCTTTCTAAAAATTCTGATTTTCAAGATTTGTGTTTAAGAGACCGCTTATTCAACTCGGGATCAAGCTCCATCTATCAAAGGACCACCCCTCTCTCCCGCCCCACCCCTGACTACTGAGTCAAGGGGCTGTCCCAGACCTCCACAATCCATCGACTTAACCTTGTGTCTTCCCTGTTCCTTGTGTCCGACCTAGGTTTTGGCCTCAGGCCCCAAATTTGCTTATAGGCATGTTTCTTAAAATACATGATTTGCTTGTCTCGGGCCTCCCTCTGCACATTCCCACCTGCCCATTCTAATCACTCATTGACCAGCTTCACACTTGACCAGAAATCAAGCTGCACATGCCCTTTGCTCAGTCTCAACTCCTACAGCATCTCTGATTCCCAGACTCCAGCCAGGGGGAGAGCAGGCCTGAGACAACCTGGGAGTGCTGAGCCCCCAGGTAAGCGCTGTTGCCTTAGCTATAGCCTCAAGGTCAGAGGAACCTGGCTTCTTATATAAAAGATTTATTTTGTGCAGAAAAACATGGCGATTAAATGTGCTAAAGTGAATAACTGCGTTTTCTCCTTAGTTATACCTTTCCATGAAAGTATGACGATTACAGTGCTAAGCATAAGCATTTTTGTAATCAGTAATTCCTATTTAAAATGAGGTGGTTTAAAATAGTAATTCTCAAAGCCGTCTGCACATCACAATTATATGTTGAGTTCATAGTCAATAGATATTTATTGAATACTTTCTATGGGCCAAATACTAGAAGTAGATCAATTTTCATGGTCCAAAACCCCAGTGAACAGAGACAGAAACTACACACTTAAATAATAAATAAGCAAACAAACAAGCAAATAGACAAATGAGTGCCTCTGAATAAGAAAAACCAGGTGATACAGTCATTGAGATAGTGCGGGGTAGAAATGAGAGAAGTATTTACCTACAATGTCAGCCGATTACTGGGCCATTTAGGTGCAGTATAAATAACACAAGGGAGGGCACTTGGGTGGCTCAGTTGGTTAAGCATCTTCCTTCTGCTCAGATCATGGTCCTGGGGTCCTGGGATCAAGCCCTGCATTGGGCACCTGGCTTAGCAGGGAGTCTTCTTCTCCCTCTCCCTTTACCCCTCCCCACCCCAGCTCCTCTTCCTGGGCTCTCTCTCTTTCTCTCACTCTCTAAAATAAGTGAATAAAATCTTTAAAAAATAAATAAGTAACTAACACAAGGGAGACAGCTGTATGAAGATCTGGACAAAGGACAAGGAGAAACTGCAAGTGGGGAAGCCTAGCTATATGGTGGAAAGGTTGGCAAGTTTGAGGAACAGAAGAAAGAAATTTGCCCTGAAACACAAGTATGAGGTTAAAAAATAGGAAGAAGATAAATTTAGAGGGGTAGACAAGGGCCAGACCCTTTAAAGCCCTATAGGCCACAGTCATAGTAAAGACTTTGAATATAATTATAAATTTAAAGGGAAGCCATTAGAGATCGTTAACTAGGGAAGTAACATGGTTCTACTTGTGCTTTAGAAAGACGACTCTTGCTGTTTGGTGGGCTAATAGCAGGACAGGAAGTCCAGGCAGGAGATTGTTTAGGATTACAGATGGAAGTTGTTAGTAGACTGGTCTAGATAGGTACCTAGACCAACAGAAAATAATAATATATAATATAATATCATTAGACTAGTGGACTAGAGGCGAATAATCATGATGAGAGTGGTAGCAAGCCCTGACATAGAGCTTAGTATATTCAAGCACTGTTCCAGTTTATCTGTCTATACATATACACATGTACACACTATTTAATCTTTATAATAACCACATGGGGGGAGGAGAGACATGATTATCTCCATTTTACAGATGAGGAAACTGAGCCCCCAAAAGTTGGGTAAGTTGCCCAAGGTTATATGGTCAGTAAGTGTGAGAGTCAGAATTTGAGCTCCACTATGGTTCCATTATGCTATGCTGATAAGAAGTGGGCAATAAGTATTTGTTGTGGAAGTAAAAATCCTATTGGAATTACTGAAGGATTGGATGTAGAATATACGAGAAAGTGAGAAATCAAGAGTGACTTTTAGGTTTTCCGCCATAGTAACTGCGTATGGGGTTTATAGCAGATTTCTGAGAAAGGCCAGGCTCAGAGGAGAAGCGACTTGGGGGAAGGAATATACGATCATCCGTTTGTTTTGTCCGTGTGAAGTTGTAATTCCTACTAAACATTCAAGTGATGATGTTTGGTAGGCAGTTGGATATCCAAGGCCAAGGTCAGGGCAAGAGATATAGATTTGAGAGTCATCAGCATATAGATGGCATTCGACATTGCCGGACTTAATAAAGCCACATCAGAAGCAAGTGTAAATGTGGACCATAAGAGGCCAAAGGACAGACGCCTGCGGTGCCCCTCCATCAGAGGTCTGGCAGGGGAAGGAGAGCTAGCCAGCAAGCCTGGGAAAGAGTTGTTAGTGAGGTAGGAGGAAAATCAGATAGGTGAGGTGTCACAGAAGTCTGAAGAAGAAAGCATTTCAAGGGCAGCCTTGTCAGTACCACCAACAGAGTAGGAAAGATAAAGCACGGAATCCATCACTGGCTCCGGCAAGGGGCGGGGATAGCTAAAAGCTTGACCACAACAGCTTCTGATTGGAGCAGGTAGGACAGAAAGGAGGTGGAGACAATACATACAGACGGACGGTCGGCTCTTTTGAGTTTTCCTGTGAGGTGCAGCTGACTGGAGACAGTCATGCCCGAAGACAGACATAATATAAGAGAAGATATTAAATACACCACCAACAAAGAAAAGCAGGGACTGTTGATGGCGCACTAGCATACCGATGGGAGTGCTCCAGTGGAAAGGACAAAAGCCCTGATGCAGGAGAGAGAAATAGAAATGTTGGAGTGAAATCGGCAGGGGGTGAAAGTCATGCAGAAAAAGAGCTTCTAAAACTTCAAATGCCTAGTTGACAACCCGGGAAACTCCAACTCTTGAAGTCTAAAAAGGAGAATCAACATCTGTGTTGTCATAAAGCCCTGCGGGGGATTCAGCTGCACAGCCAGGATTGAGAACCACAGATAGAGTCTTCGAGTGATATTAAAAGCTCTTCAAACGCCTTCGGTCCAGTTCAGTAGAACTTTCCCGGAATCTTCAAACTCAGATGCAGAAGCATCACGCACCCTCACATGCCCAGTGCCAGGGAGCATCGGAGCCTGAGGAAAGCTTGTAATCACAAGCAGCTTCCTCCCCGCCTTGATGGCTCCCCTGATTTGGCAGTATACGGTCTGACACACCCAGGCTTAGCTTTGGCTCTTTGCTGATGAGAAGAAGTCTAATTTCTTAGCGTTCCTATTGGCTTTAAGTTCTTACCTTCTCCTTCCTCTCACTTTTATCCTCTTCTATCCTAAGATGACATAAAAAGACATTTTAAAACTTATAAAGAAACATGCTGGTGGCAGTTTGAATAGAAATCCTTAACTGTTTCCTTCTCATCTTTAAATTCTGTGACAGTCTGCTGACAGGTAACTCCAGACATCCCTGTCTTAAAGCATCTGGTGTATATCTTTCTCCTGATTAATTTGTATCCAACTCTGGGTCACCTAGCAACAATCACTAAGCTAGGATTAGAGACAAAAACTCCTCTTTGGCAGAGGGGCTTTAAGTTAAAAAAAAAAAAAATCCTATGTCAGTATATAACTTTATACTAGCAATTTTCTGATTATAAAAGTAGCAGTCACATCACAGGAAGTTAGAAAAATATAAAGCAATAGAGAAATTGTAATTTTACTGCTCAGAAATATCTGCTATTGACATTTTGGCATGTCTATTTCCATTTTTTTCCTGTTGTACTTAATCAAATTAAGAAATTCTAAAATATCACTTTGTACAGTTTATAGCTTGCTCCTTCATGTAATATATCAATACTGTTTTTCCATCTTACTCCGTAGTTCTTAAACTATGATTTAACGGCTATGCAGAAATTTATCAAATGAATGCAGAGTACCATTTATTTAATCTCTTTCCTTTGGATACTTAGGTCGTTGACACATTTTCATTATTATAATGTTGTGATGAGAATCTTGGTACCTAAACCTTTTACACATATATTTAACAAGTTATTTAACAAAATATTGAAACATGCCCATTCTTTTAAAAAAAAGTTATGCAGGTAGGCTGTTAGGTTTCTTCATATCCAGTTAAGAATAAGTGGCTCTCTAAAATGAAGAAGTCTGGAAGAGACTCTGAAAGGGACAGCATCTTTGAGGAAAGGCACCCAACCCACCTTTTCAGGCACCACCCTTGTTGCTCAATATAGGATAAAATGGGAGGAGGGTCTGAGGGCTGCTGAAACAGTTTCAGAGACCCGAATCCTTGGGAAGACTTTATAATGCAGGCAATCCTGTTGCTCTTTCAGGGAACTCTATCCATGATTATTCTTTCAATTGTAAGTTACAGAGGCTTTACTTGGGCTGATACAAGCAAAAGCATGTTCATGGAACTAGAAATGGAGGTGTAACAATGAATGGAGACACAAGTGAATGCAGAGGTTCAGACCAGGTCAGGGAGCCGTTTCCATCTCTCAGCTCTGCTCTCCTCCAAGTGGGTTTCAGGCCCTCTTATGCAGGCTCTCTTAACGTGTTGGCAAAAATGGAAGCCAGAAGCTTCTAGGTTAGTGTACCACCGAATCAGCAACACTGGTGAGAGGACTGTTTCTCTTTCTGGTAGGTCCATAAGAACTCCTAAGCTCCAGAGAGGGATGTCATTGGCATGTGTTCACATCCTGGCCATTGGAGGATGCAGCATCCCAGCTGACAATCCCATCAATTCTATGCTTTGTCAAAGTTCTACCGTTTTGGTTATTTAAATGTCAGAAATGCTTTCATATCACTCAGGAAGGTCGGTTGCTACTTAGATATAGTCTTGCCCTTTTCTTCTGTGGTATCTTCTTTCTTCTTCTAATATCCCCCCTCTTCCATTTCCTCCTCCTGCCCTCCTTCTCCCCCTTCCTTCTTCCTTTTCTCTTTCTCATTCTCTCCTTCCTCTCTCCCTTCTTTGGCATCTCTAGGCGTAGGCTGCTACTGGATGCCAGACTTACAAAAGATCCACAGAACATTTTCTCTGTCCTTGAGACACTCAACGTTGTTGGAAGGCAGACAAAATTATGTTAATTGAAATAATGAACATAATACATATTAAATTTTCAAAAAATGTTAAAAATTGTGTACAAGAGTCCATGAAACACTGAGGTAGAAGTGCCTGACTGGAGTCTTTTTAGAGAAGGCATGGAGATAAGAAGGTGCCATTTAAACCAAGTCTTGGAGGCTTCATGCAAATTTTCTAGGCAAACAGAAAGAGGAGAGGCAAAGGGAGTTGCCTGGGTAAAAGCAGCAAAGTCTGAACCAGTCGCAAGGAGCCACCAGCAAGTGGGCCTGCCTGAGGCCTGGGGTACTTACGGCCAGAAATTAGACTCAAAGCCTTAGCCTGTCCTAGGTGTGCAAGTGCACGGAGCTACCCATCTACTCAACACATATAGATTAAAAGCTAACATTATTTCTTCTTCTTCTCCTTCTTTTTTTGAATTTACGGAGTTGTCAAATCAAACCTCTAGTCTGTCTACAGATATTTGTAACTAACAGCCCCTCGAGCCCCCACAGCACCCCCGAGCCGCAGCTCCCCGTGGTGCTTCAGCCCGTCTTCACAGCATAAAATAACACGGCCAAACAAACACACCAAGGGGCAGCGCAAACCATTCTGAGCCACGGGGAGAATATTTATGGCCTGAAAACTTAGGCCCCCACTGACTTCAGAGTGTAGGAAAATACGTGCCTGCCATAAATTGAACTTGTACCAATCACCGAAAGCCTTTGATCAGCGCTCCTTGTCTTTCTGCCTGTCTCTTTGCTATTGATGTGAGGGAACTGAACTTGTCTGCAACGTACTCTCCCCCAGCACAGGCGGCTGAGGATTCCTCTTGCCTTGGGTTTTGTTAGCGTCGACGGCGCCGTTTTACAGTAGCCCTCTTGGCCTTCCAGCTCCTGGAAGCTTGTTCAATCAAGACATAACCTTTTATCGGTTATGACCAACTGCGGAGGGAAAGAAAACGTCCTCAGCAGGAGGTAGCGGGCTCAAGTGTGAGGGCACCTGTCACCGCAGTGCGTCACGGGGCCAGATGTGGATGGACGCTTGTTGGAAACACCTCAGATGTTAGAAAAAAAGCCAATGTCAGGAATTAATCTGCATAAATGTGTTCCTTGGCCCTACTCAGATTTGTGTGGGAGCTTGTAGGGAAATCCCAGATCTTAGAGAAGGCCAATGCATCAAGGACTAATCTCCATAAATATTCTAAGAGCCATCAAAGAAGAAAAATGAACCGTAGAGCTAACATTAATTGTGCCCACAGATAATTAGAACAAAGTGTTGTTAATTGTGTGTTGGTTTAATGTTATGTAGCCGTGGCCTTGTTTTTTTTCATGGAGGGTATAAATTTTGATGTCAGAAACTGAAAGCTGGCTGGCTTGATTAATCAAAAGGCCTCAGTTTGCTTAGAAACAGCCAATTAGCATTTTAATCCTTACTCCACAAAGTATGATTAAGCTTAGTATGTCATGAGTCTAATTGGAAAACAAAACCCCAAACCTTGGTTCTTTTTGCACAGTGGGTGTCTGAGCTGTCCTAGATGTGACGCTTCTAAGTAACATACCCGAGTGTCACGAATAAAAATTAGAAGCCGTGATTCAAAAGCAGTATGATTGATGAGCGGTCCCAGTTTCAGAACCACAGCATTCTGTAAACTCTGGTAGTTTGCCAGGAGAGAATGTTCCATAGCCTTGGGGGAGGAAAAAAAAAAGCAAAACCGTGGCTCCAGAATGGGGTCCAGAAAAGTGCCCTTGTTATGTGGATAAGTATTACCTTTAGCAGCTGAGTCAGGAATATGTATGATTACTCTAACACTATCAAGTGTTGTAAGGAATCTTAGTCTGAGTTCCCACGGCAGCCTTCGGAGGGTGATCTAATTCATTAGCATTCAAATCAGCCCCAGCCTTGGAGCCTTGCTACTTTGGGAGGGAGAAATACACAGTTCTACTTTATTACCAAAGAAGTGCAACCAAGGGCTACAATGCATCAGGGATTTTCAGATTTGAACGTGAAAGGAGAGATTATAAATGCAAGCTACCATGGGTGCAAGGATCCCTACAGTATTAGTTTGGAGAATCACTCCCGTTTCCGAACTATCTAAAATATGCCTTTGCTTTTATTTGTGAATGTAACTTTGAAAATGTAAACATTCTCCGCATGCTCAGTAGCATTCCCGGTTTCCTAATTGGAGCTCGTTAGTTACAGCACAGCGAGAGTAAGCGCAACCTCTCTTTCAGAGTTCAGTGTTCATAAGTATTCAGCTAATACAGAGGATGGGGCTCTTCTAGGAAGCAAGTTTCCACTATGCTTTTAAGGAAGGTGTGGGTTTGGAGAATGTGCCTCTTGTTTGTTTGGTGAGGACAGTATCTCAACAGAGCAAACGGAAAAGAAGAAATACTTTTAAAATTACAAGGGGAACACCTGGGTGGCTCAGGCGGTCAAGCGCCTAACTCTTGGTTTCGACTCAGGTCATGATCTCAGGGTCCTGAGATTGAACCCCATGTTGGCTCCTCGCTGGGTTTGGAGCCTGCTTAAGATTCTCTCTTTCCCTTTCCCTCTGTCCTTCCCCTCTCTTGCTCTCTCTCTCAAATAAGTAAAATCTTTAAAATCACAAGGAACATGATCAGTCTGGGAATTTTGGATCTTCTTTCTCAGGACAGAGGCTTTTGCTTCACTTGTGTCTCATTTGTAGTCACAGCCACGGGCGCTTTCTTAGAAACACGAAAAACACCCTTTCTTGTGGCATCATTGTTTTTTGCTTTTTATGTGCCTAGGGTCAAAGTCAAATTGGTTTTTGTAATCTCATAAAATACCAAGATGATCATGAATTCATTTAGAGGAGACTGCCTCCTATACAGTGTAGTAACTGGGGGGAAGTAACTCTATAGGTAATTCCAGATTAAAATGAAAAACAACTACAGGCAAACGGCATATGAAATACAGATGTTTCTAAGTCCATAACAATAAAATGTGTTCCTCAGAAATCCGAATAACCAAAAATCCCCCTGCAGAGAGAGAGACAAATAGGAAAACAACAGATTTTCTCCCCCAAATGCTGTGTCTGGGTATATTCTGAGATGAATGTAAATTCTTGAGTGTAGACCCCATTTATGGCCTTGTCCACTTCTCAGTGCCCCAAAACTGATCCCAAGGGCCTTGTCACAAAGGTGCAAAAGCTTCATGGATCATCAGAAAGAATCTAAATTATGCTTGTTATTAAGTAATCATAATAGTTTTAAATAAGTATATACTGAATATAATAATGATAGTATAGCAGTTATATAACCTTGCAACTTCTTGTGCCAACCAGATGTAAATTTGGTAAGTTCACTGGTAGTACATTTTTGGGGAAAAATATTTTTAAAAATACTTCTCTGATAATCTTATGTGAATTTTCAACCGCCTGCAAGTCCAAAAAAGGCATTTTTTTTTAAAAAATATTTTTGGTAAGGTACATGATAGGGATAAATGTAGAGTGAACGAAGTTTGGTCTCTTTAAAAAACTAATTTCTTTATCTTATATTCACCTGTTATAAAATGCCAATTTTCAAAGAGCTCAAAAAGAATTCTTTGTTCCTCTTCCTTCTCTCCTGTCTCACTCTGATATCCTCCTTCACTTATTCTCTGACAGACATACAGACAGACACACACCCAGACACACACCTCAGATGCATTTGCATCACGCACAATTGCGATGCCCCCTCACACCACAGGGGTATCTGAGGGTGGACGTTCTTTCATTGATTTGTGTGACTTAGGGACCATGGGCCATTTTGCCTCCAAACTTCTAGACTGTTCTTTTTTTCATTACTGATCGTCACATTATACTTGCCCACCAGCTTCTTCGCTTCTTCTCGTCACTAGGGAGATGGAGAGTGGCAGAAGGTCTCTATGCCTCTTCCCCACCATGTTTCTTTTTGCCGATTTATCTGCATCCTTATTGCTTCTGAATTGGGGTACCAAACATTCAGTGTGGTATCGTCCTTTTCCTTCCATTTCTGTTGGCCTCTCCTTCCACCTAATGAGTTGGTTAGAATGAATCAGCTCATCACCTTATATTAATCTTATGATATTTTAGGCTCTAAACATGATTGATGAGTGCTCAGGATTGCTTTCCACTTGCCAAAGTGGAGATGTGAGGAAGCAGGGAGGAGAGGAAGCAAAATGTTGTACCCAGGTCTATAGTCATTTCCAGAACTAGAGCTTCCGGGTTCCAGCTGGCCAAGTTTTGCCTCTGTGCTGGTGTCTTTCATCTTTGACTTTGCACGGAGGGCCTAGAGGATGGGTTTCTTCTCCCTCAGCCTTTCCTTTGAGGTTGTCCAAATAGCTTGTCACCATTTGTCACTCCACCTCCTAGATTCCCATTTGGTACCCAAACCTTCACTCTGAATCACCAATTTATGTTTTCTCCAACTGCTTGTCAGTGAGGCTGTCACCTGCTACTGTTTTCTCTGCCCCCCTGCCAGCGCCCCTCTGCTGCTGGAAGCTGTGCTTCAGGGAGTCTTTAAAGCAATTCTTCTGCTCTCTCAGCAGGCAGTAGTCCCTTTTAAGTTCTCTCCGCAGCTATTTGGGTACCTGCTGCCAGCTGCTCTCTGCACATAACCAGCTGAGATGAATCACGTTGCAATGAGCCGCAAACCTGCATATAGCCAGACTAGTTCCCTCACCAGCCATTCATAAAGAAGCCCACTTTTCTCTGGAAGGCTCATTTGCATCCTTGCATCAGGAAAAGTACAGAGACAAGGTTCAAAGGAAGTAGTAAATGAAGTAGGATCAGTTTTGGTGATGAAAGAAATAAAGTCATCACTACGGTCTACCACTATCTAAGCCAGCTTGCAGACACTTGTCCCCATTGCCCTCCCTTTCCTGGATCCCTCGGGCTTCAGGGTCATTCAGGAGGCACCTGTAAGGATGCTGAGGAAGGAGAGAAAGATTTCAGAAGTCCCCGTGCATCTCAGGCTAGGGTGATTGCAGTTTTGGTAGCAGGTTTGTATATCCCCGCACTGGAGCTAGTTTCATAGCACAAAGTATATATTAAACCTTCCTAAGGAATAAGAAGCAACTGTCACACGGCAACCTAGGGCCGTGACGGAGTGCAGCATATTTACCCTCCAAAATGTGGTTTTGTGAATTCACATTTCCTTCATCTGGGATTTAAGTTCCAAAAGAAAACAAGTATCCTGTCACCCTCACTACTGTGTGGGCTCCTGGAGGGCAAAGACAGTTAAATTTCACGCAGAATCCCTGTTGGACAGTGCCCATGGGCTTGAATTGTGGCCTTAGCCTAAATCTCCGTAACTGTGGACTCCACACTTGAAAACAAATGCTTAAAACCCGAAGAGGGGCCCTGCTGAAGTGATGGTAAGACAATACAATAGTCATGGAACTAGTCTGTTTTCCATTCATGGGCCACGGGGAATTGTGTGCTATCTGCTGAAGGAGTCATTTTATTTTGAAATTATACATAATTATTAACACTGATAAACCAAGAAATGACACAGCCCGGGATAGACTCACCTATTTTGCATCATTTCTCGTTTTCATTTATTCTACTATCAGTACATAAATTAGCATATCTTATTTTTAAATCAGCACTGCTGTGCAAGGCCATTTAATGACTTTTAGGCCGAGTTAACTAATCCATAAGTCATCTTCTTATTTTTTTTTTAACACCGAGATAAGAGCTTTTTTTAAAAATCCTGATGTTAACAACTTGAAAGTGTGTGATTCTTCAGTTCTCCCATTTGATTTCTGTGTCTCAGCATAGTTTCCTTTAATTTAAGGATTGCCCCCTGTATTTGAACCCACATTAAGCATGTGACAAGTAACCTTTTAAACCAACTCTGACCCTCTGGATGGAAGTAATAAGCCCCCTGGGAGAATGGAGTCTTTATTGTATGTGTAGGAAACACCTGTTCATTGACTTCATCCATTTTGCTCAAATGTCTTATAACTTACACTTTTCAAAAATAAATCCTGTGATAACTTGGCCTCATATATGAACTTCTGAAGGTGATAAAACATTCATGAAGTGAAGCTACTAGCTCCCTTTTTTCTTTTTAAGATTTTATTTATTTATTTTACAGAGAGAGGCAGCCAGCTAGAGAGGGAACACAGGCAGGGGGAGTGGGAGAGGAAGAAGCAGGCTCCCAGTGGAGGAGCCTGATGTGGGGCTCGATCCCAGAACGCTGGGATCATGCCCTGAGCCGAAGGCAGATGCTTTAACGACTGAGCCACCCAGGTGCCCCTACTAGCTCACTTTTTAAAGTTTTTACTTATCTTTTGCCTTTCAACACAGAAATCGGAGACGGTTTGGGGAGGTGGGAGGCGGTGAGTTTTTAGCACCCACAGAAAGACAGATGGCATTTGAGGGCAGCTGTTTCCCATAGGGTCATTATAAATTCCAAAGACCAGCAAAATATCATCATTATTCATTACCACTAAATTAAATCCAGGAGTTCACCCTGAAGACAGCTCTGGATATGGTATCACTTGCCTCTTTTCCTCTGGATGTCCTGGAAGGTCACCTACCTTGGCTCTGCCAGAGGACAGCCTGTTTCTTAAAGAATATCTGGCTGAGTACCTCATTCCCAGCTGCTTTTGCAGAAGTAGACTTGAAAAATGATTGTCGAGCGGCCTCAGAGGTGATCGCATGGCCAGCCTCCCTTGCCTTCCCCTCTGACAGCATGAGTTACTCCCCATATCACTCATTTCCTCTAGTGTGAGCTCTCTCCCCCACTCCAAGAGTCTGATGTTAAAATGCAAATATCTTGAGATAACTGTCACATGAGTATGAATTTTCTACAAAGCCAAGTGGGACTTGCCTTTACCTATTAGCCAAAGAAGTAAATAGAGCTTCTCCTGTTTGGTTCTGGACTTCTCTGGACTTTGAAATTTCCTTGATGTTGAGGAAGCATGGTAGAAGGGAGCTCAGAGTTTGAAGTCTTCGGTCCTGGGTTCAAATCCTGCTCCTATAACATTACCTTTGGGGAAGTTTATCAACACTTCTGAGCCTCAGTTCCCTCATCTATAAGTTGGGGTAATAATACACATGCAAATGGATTAAATGAAAAAGTAGTATTTTTAAATGCGAGTGTAAGGTGTAGCACAAAAGAGACACTTTTTCCTTTTTAAACTGAATAGCGGAATCTTAAGGCTTATTCCTTTAGGTAAAACTGGGGCAATTTGTTTCACCCAATTTGTGGGGAAAGTGGCCTTTTAAATGTGTTAACTCTGGGTTCTTTGCTCTCCTAATGACTAGTCAGGCATCCAGATGATGGGAAAGCACCTCCCTTGGTCCCCAAGTGCTTACCGATGCTCTTTTCTGATCTTTGGGCAATTTTCTTGCTGCCATTGATTGCCACATCCCCTGTGTCACTTGTTCAAACCTCCTGTCTTCTTTGTACGTGAAGGAGTTCGAGAAACCCCTGACAGTGCTCTGATCACCATCCCCTCCCCCTCCTTCCCCAGCCCCTACAGGAGGGATAAATCACATAAATCACGCTGTCGGTGGGACTGTGGAAGACATGTCAGCCCTTTTTCCCAGGGCCCTCATTTCCTCAGGGCTATAGGTATAGGGAGCACATCATCCACGATCCTCTTCTCCTGTTCTCTGAGGACCAACAACACCACCTTTCCTTGGCCAGGTGTGTAGGACACCTGGCCAGCTCGGGGCCCATCCTGCTTACAGACCGCCTCGAGGTCTTATCCTTGTTGTGGGACTCAAGCCCAGGTCTGGTCTGCTGGATTCATACTGCTTATCCTGTGGCTTACCTCTAGAATCAGAGCATACTCACTAATCCCTGAACTCACCTGGGCACAGTCTTCCCTCAGTCCCAGGCCTTCATTCATCGGGGCTTGGCTACTTTCCTCAGATACTTAGGCAAATGTCCTGTTCCTCTTCTCAGAAGCCCCAACTCCACCCTCAACTCTGTCCTCTTGGACCCAGGAGAGTGGTAACTCCTTAGCTGACAGTGGTGCTTAGGAAGAACCCCAGGACTTTTTCACAATGTCCATAGAGTCATTTTCTCTTGCTCATGCAAAAACTTTCTATGTGTTTCCTTACGTTAGTGTAGCTAGACATTCTCAAAACGTGTCTGTCCTGTTTTGACAAAGCACCAAGCCTCAGGCTCTCCTCACTGGAAGAGAACATTAAGGTTACGTTTAACTCCCTGTCTGCCTACATTGGGGTACCCCCAGCAGCAGGAAACTTAACACTTTTCAAAGCAGCCCAAAGCAGTGTGCTCTAGGGGTTGAGCTCCTGGCTTAGCAGAGAGCCTGAATTTGAATCCGGGCTGCCACGCTAGCCAGCTGTGCATTCTTGGACAAGTTAGTCAAGCTTTCTCTGCTGCAGTTGTCCCATATTTAAATTGAGGGTGATAATGTGCCTAATACAGCTCTGTTAGGAAGATGAAATGAGGTAACAAAAAATCCTTAGCATAGAAGTTGGCGCAAAACAAGGGTTCAATAAAGTGTTCGCTCAAATTTTATTTAGCTGTCGTCCATCTCTGAATGGCTTTCATTTTTAGAGTTACTTCTCTGAAGTCTGTCTTTCAGGAGTTCTGCCAGAAAATGCTGTTTCTGTCTCCTGAGGCCACGCAGGACAGTTTCATTCCTCTTCCTTGACAAGTTGTCTTATCGAGGGACAACTCTCATCACATACCCTCCAAGACTTTTTTCCTGTAGGCTAAGTAGCCACAGCTTCTTCTGCTGTTATGTATGTGACGCGGTTCCAGGCCCTTCCCCATCCTGCTGCTTCTGCCTGATGGATCTCATTTTTCCCTCTGCCCAGGGAATGTGAAATCCAGCCGAACATAACTCCAGGTCCCACCTGAGCCGTAAAGGGCAAAGCAAAATCTTGTCCCTCTATCCCCCCTGCACGTGCTATACAACTGGTAAAGCACAGGCGTGCCTGGGTGGCTCAATCGGTTAAGCATCCGCCCTCGGCTTGGGTCATGATCCCAGGGTGCTGGGATCGAGTCCCGCACTGGGCTCCTTGCTCATTGGGGAGGCTGCTTCTCTCTCACCCTCTGCCTGCCACTCTGCCTACTTGTGCTCTCTCTCTCACTGTCAAATAAATAAAATCTTAAAAAAAAAAAAAAACTGATAAAGCACCCTGGCCGTGTGCTTACGCTCTTGACTTAGGCTGAGGCTCCCTACTCAAAGTCTGTAAGCCCTGAATCCCCCATGACATGTGCTAATACCGAGTCTTTTCCTCCCCTTCCTCTTACACGGCTGTTTTTCACTAGAGTGTGGGGCATTCATTGTGTTGACTTAAATTTGACCTGGTTGGATGTATTCCAGTGTGATCCATTGCTTCAGGCTCTCGGAGCCTTTCCTGATCCTGAGTCTTTTGCCCAACATCTGTGCTCTCCACCCTGCTCTGTGTCATCTGCAGATGTGTTGAAAAGGTGACTCGTTGCATTGCTAAAATAAGAAACTTTATGACTGTCACTATAGCTTTCATAGCTAACTGAACTCCCGTGACAAGAAATTGCCATTTTATAAGTTTGTTTCCCTCATTTGTATAAGGAAGGGGTTGAGCAGATGGTCTAAGATTTCCTCCAGCTCTGTGCAACCGTGTTATCACACCTCCTTACCGTACAGAAATAAACATCCTTATTGCCTGTTGTGATTTACCGGCTTTAAAGCTAACGTTGGCATATTTCTACCTTTCAAGATATATCTTTCTTTGGGTGAGGTATGCTAAAATGGACTACATTCCTATTGATAGCCAATCAGAGAAGATATTTTACATGTAACTTACAACGAAGTTTCCAGTATAATCTAATCTTAGTTAAGCCGTGAACAAGCCTTACTTCAATGGTAATGAAGCCTTAAATGGGAAGATAGGGTGGAATGTGATGGTTTATCAGTAGACAAACCCCATGTAGGCAAGTCTAGAGAAAACCAGTGGGATTTTGGGCTTTGACACTGTAAAACTCAACTTAGACCCTTCCCTATTTGAAAGTCCAAAAACCTCTTACTTGAATTAAATTGATGGATATCATTAAATTATTACAAAATAATAAGGCATTATAGCTGGGGATCACCAGACTCTTTGACTTATATTCTCATTTTAATGACTTGATGCAGATGAAGCAGGCTTTGCCAAATGGTTTACTTGGTCCTGCTAGGAGTTACTGGCACTATTAGCAGATAGAAACCACTTAGTTCTATTAGACAGGGGTAAAAAGTCACCTAGGAATTTGTGGTATATCTGATTACGTTGACCTGGTGAACTTTGCTAATAAATGCAGCTGGGCAACATTTAAGCCTGACTTTTGCTTGATGTCACAGAATGCCTGACTGATCATGTCATCTATTGGAAATTAAGGTTGATTGGCTTCCATAATGAATTATTTTAATCAAGCTTTTGCCCAGATTACTTTAAAGTGTGCTATTCCCCATCCATCTTTAAAGCACATCATTATCTTGATGTCCAGAATTTTCAGATCTGAAATATACCTGCATCTCAGAAAATGTGGGCTCACGTGTTTAATCAAAGATACCAAATAAATATCAGTAACTACACCAAAATGCAAAACCATAAAAAAAAACGAATCTAAGCAGGTGATTCTCACGCTGGGGTTCTTGGACCAGCAGCATCAGCATTATCTGGGAACTTGTTCAAATGCAAAGTCCCAGGCCCTACCTCAGACTCACTGAATCAGAAATGCTGGGGAGTGTGGCTAGGAATTGGTTTTTTCACAAGTCCTCCAGGTGATTCTGCGGCAATCTAAAGTTTGAGAATCACTGATTTAAATTATTGTATTTAATCACTACTAATGAAAAATGTTTTCAGGCTTAATGTTAATTAATAAGGATGGCTAATTAAGTGCCTTCTTTTTCTGCTTTATCAATTAAGACTTGTTGATCAAAACCTGTTTTAAAACATCATAAGTATTTAAATTGACCAGTGTGGGTGAGCATATCTAAAGTAATTTGTTCCCTTACAAAATTAGTAATGAACTATAACACACACGTTTGAGAAAAATCAAATAGTTATAACTGTTTAATTCAGTATTTTCCCACTTAGTATCTTATGAAGCACTCAAATACATTTGTCCAAAGGAGGAGGTAAAATGGATCACAACAGTGGTGAATGATTAGAGATTGACAACCTGATATATATCTATCATGGCTTCTTTGATAATCATCTGTTTAAGCAGAAAGTATGTTTGTGTACACTTCGATGGATAATTGCAGAACTATGAGTCAGGGATCTTTTGGTTGCAAGTAACAACAACAACAACAACAAAGTTCGAATTAGCTTATGAAGATAACAGAATTTATTGACTCTTAGAAAAGTCCAGTGATAACAGTCAAGTCTCAGGGACTGCTGGATCCAGGTTTCAGACAGTATCACCAGAAAACATCTCGTTATACTCCTCTTTGGGTTTTTCCATTCTCAGACAGGGTCTTTCAAATGTAGGGAAAAGGACCATCCGTAGCACCAGGGTTCTGTACTACTGACCTAGCAACCCCATTCGAGACAATATCATTTCAACTAAAGTCTCAAGGCTTACTTATACTACATAAACTTGAAGTCCATTAGACTGTGCCAACTGCTGGCCCATTGGACTTGGCCACTGCATAACTGTGGACCTGCAAGTTAGAGTCAGCTCTACCTAAACCTGTATGGACCACAAATGAGAAAAGAGTGGTCTACCAAAGGAAAACCACGGTGAGATGCCAGAGAATGGTACAGTGGTTGCTGGGCAGGGTGAAAACGGCAGAAATGCTATGCCCAAAGGCGATAACAGAAAGGGATTTTCCCCTTTAAGTACGTTCTCTAATAGATGTGCTTCTTTTCTTTTCTTTTCTTTTCTTTTTAAGATTTTATTTATTTATCTGAGAGTGAGTGAGAGAGCACAAGCCAGCGGGAGGGGCAGAGGGAGAGGCAAGCACCCTGCTGAGCAGGGAACCTGACTTGGGGCTTGATCCCCGGGGCTTGATCCCAGGACCCTGAGATCATGACCTGAGGTGAAGGCAGATGCTTACCGGACTGAGCCACCCAGGAATCCCTAGATGTGCTAATTTTCATGCCAAAAGGAGCCATGTGATTTGGGGGGGAAGGAGTGAAGGAGGGCTAAATTGGGTATTAGCAACCTTGTTTTCTTTCTTTATTTGAAAGAGGGAGTGAGTGTGTGAGTGGGGGGTGCTGGGAGAGGCAGAAGGAGAGGGGCAGAGGGGAAGGGAGAGGAACAAACTGAGTACAGAGCCAAACAGGGAACTCAGTCTCACAACCCTGAGATCATGACCTGAGCCAAGATCATGACCTGACTGAAATCAGGAGTCGGAGGCTTAACGGTCTGAGCCACCCAGGGCCCAGCAACCTGGTTTTTGAGGATGTGTTTTGCTCCTCACCAACCGTGGTAGTCCACCAACTGTATGAACTTGACCAACTTTTACTCACTGTCTTTCATTTTCAGATCTGACAGTTTGGTTTTTTAGTATTTTTGCTTTTACCCTCATGTAACAGTTGAAGAATCAAGTTAGAATAGGAGAAAATATTTAAAAATTTTACTTCATATTTATTTTCATTGTATTCATGTATTTATTAGTATAAAAGTAATTTAATTGTAAGTATACTACAATTTATAAGGTAATTATAAAATAAATGCAAAAGAAGAGTTAAAAATCACTCATAATTTTAACTGTTATTCCCCATGGTACAGTATTAGCATCTTGTTTTGTTTTCTTACTGTGCTTTTTTTCCTGTATGATTTTCTTAATTATAATCATGTGGTATGATTACAGACCCAGATCTTTGAAAAAGAATATATATTTTGCTAGTTACTTTTTAAAATTTAATGTCTCATCATAAGAATCTATAATAAATTATTCCATTTCATTAATGTCATTTTAATGGCTACATAATATACTGTCAAATATATATCATTATGTTACTTGTTTGTTGGTTATTTAGCATGTTGCTAATTTTTAACAGTTACTTAGTTTCTATATCATTTTCTGTTCCTGGAAGATGAGATTTAACTGACATTTACAGGCCACAAATCGATGTCTTTCTGTTTGATATATTTAAAGTGTAAATACCTCAGGAAGGTCTAGGAGTGCAGCAGTAGAGGCCATATTTGGTTTTTTTTGGGGGGGTGGGTTTGTAAGATTTTATTTATTTATCTGAGAGAGAGAGAACAGGAGTAGGGTGAGGGGTAGAAGGAGAAACAGGTTCCCCGCTGAGCAGGGAGCCGATGTGGGGCTCAATCCCAGGACCCTGGAATCGTGACCTGAGCCAAAGGCAGATGCTTAACCATCTGAACCACCCAGGCCCTCCAAGGCCGTATTTGTTGATTGCATCTATGGTCCAATGTTTCCTGAGTCCTAGGTGTTGACCAGAGCATGGGCTCTGTCTTTGGGAGCTGTCTCTAGTCTCAATCTCAGTTTGGTCTCTTCCCATAAGTAAACCTAAGGATTTATGCCCAGCACACGAGGTGCTTAGTAGGTGAAATGGGCCCTTAAAAGCACTTATGCAAGCAGAATCCCTTTTATGCTGATGACCAGTATTAAGCGAGCACACAGTCAGGCATCTAGAGTGCACAAAAAGGTTTACCCTGCACCCCCCCCCATAGTATTACCTTCCCCTCCATTAATGAAAGAAGCACATCTGGGAATGAAAGCAGGCTGATCTCAGGCTACAGAGATTGCTGAAGTTGTTGCAATTTTGACTTTCCTTATTCAAGCCTAATTCGTGAGTGGCAGTTCTACTACTTGTGCACGAATGAGACTCAATAAAATTTTCAGTAAGCTGCATTATAATAGTTGTAGTGATCTATCCCATAGAATGCCTAGCCCAGACTTCTAATTATAGTGGATTGCCCTCTCGTCTTTCCTAATTTATAATGTCAAGATGTGTTTAGTTTTAATAAACTAAGCTGTGGGGAGAAGACTTAGGATCAAGAGTTAAATGTTTAAGGGTTTTTAAAAGGTCATTTGTCCACATCATCACTATTAAAAAAATGAAGAGGCTTGTAAAATTCTTTATTATAGTTTATCACTCATCAGAGGACACGGATGATTTGATATCTTAAAATGGAAATATTAAAGAGAATATACACAGGTATGCAATCCTCCTGCCTCCTGCCCTAGTTTAATTAAAAACCTCTTAAAAATGAACTTTTAAAAACGTGAATGCTACAGCAATACTTGGAGGAATGAGAGGGAGTGCGGGCAAGGGACTGATCCTACAACCACTTTCCATCATCTATGTTCACCTCTGCCCCATAGATAACAATTTCACCATCAGTGAAAGCCATTTCTCTCTCTTTCCCTCCCCCTTTCTTTCCTTCTGACTTCCTTCCTTCCTTCTTTCTCTTCTTCTCCCCCAAGTCTCTTTCTCCCTTCCCTCTACCTTTCTCCAGTAGTATTGTTTTATTACTATTCCCCTAGCTATAGGAGTGACCCATAAGGGACAAGTACAAAAGGAGTATTTGGACATTTTCCTCAGCAATCTTTGAAAGAGGGCCATTTGCCTCTGTACACACGTACATACATGCACACACACACACACACACACACACACACACCACCATGCTGATGCTCTGAAGCTAACCAAGTAGGGAATTAGGGTCCTCAGAAATTTATGAATCTTTAACTGAGGGATGAAAAGTCTCAGTATGGGATCACCTGGCCAGTTAGTAGCCAATCAGGCATAGAGAATATAGGTCTTCTCTCATTTTTGAACTCCTTCCCTTGAAAACATTAAAAAAAAAAAGCCCTGGATTCTGTTTCCTAAAAATACACTCATGTGTATACATGCAATATTTTTCATGGGAATCCAGAACTCCTGAAGCCTATCCATAAAGTCTCATCTGCTGTGGGTAAGAATCTCTGAGTACCTCCGTGTGTTTTTGCTCTCCACTGTTGCTCTTGATTCCTGAAATGGCCCATCTTGGTTTGATTCTCCATGGCTTGAGAGACCAGTGGAGGGAAGCTATTTGGGAATAAACAGGACTTTCCCAGAACACCTTAAATTATGCCACCATGGCAGCCACTGGCTTAGACTTATGATTAGGTTTTCTGGGATTGGGGAAGGAGATACCTTTTGAAATGTTCAATATATTGAACATCGATTGAAAAGAGAACTTCGAAGCTCAGAAAATGGATAGCCTGGTCCAGCCCAGGTTGAAACATAACAAGAGCCCAGGGTTTTACCAACATTTAATGTGCCAGTGAGCCTCCTTATTAGCAAATATGAGAAAGCATTGGAGTCTGTGCTGGAGTCAACCTGGTTGGCTAATGCTCTCAAATCTGGCATTTTCTCTTTCTTCCTAAGGAATATTTACTTCAGGGATCCATAATTGATGGCAGTTCCAGATCTTCGATGAAAACCAAATAGTTTACATTCCACTCTAGCCTGTTTTATACCAGTTGAATAATTCAGACCACCATTGATTTTTACGAAGGTTCTTAACAATCTGACATGTTGCTGTCAAGAACGGAGATTCCTTTCCCCAAACTTCAGCCGTCTTGGCTGGGTAACAACAAGCAGCAGTCAACATTTGGTGTCCCACATGTCATCAAGTTTTATCTCCAGTGGTCCTAATTTCTAACATACTCATTTTAGAATGTAGGACTTCTCAAATCTCCCTTTCTAGAAGTTTGGAGCCAATAATACATTATTATTAATTTTTTTTTTTACCAAAAGTAAACAGATTCAATACGTGTGAATATAGTCATGAAATCAAGGTTTTCATATTTATTAAATAAAACAGTAAAGACTTCTTTTCTGAATATGTCCAGCAGATGCAGTGTGCCATGCACACTCGCTCAGAACCCTTTGCCATTTTCCTGCGTGTTCGTAACAGCCAACACCTGTCTCTCTTGGCGGGTGGACTGCCCTCAAGTTTTCCTTCCTGCAAGGAGAATCATTTATATCGCCACAGGGGCAGCCCTTAACCAATGAGGAACAGGCGGAGGGGTAATAATGTCTCCAGCTCCTTTGACCTTGAGAGGTTGATCTCTAGTCATCCCCAGTTGGATTCGCCCAATATTACACCCTTGATTGGCCTCCTTCCTTGATTTTCCTCACTCCCCTGTCCATCTACTGGTTTCTCCTGAGAACACTTCCTAATAAATCACTTCCACACAATTCCTTACCTCATTTTATGCCTGTGGGGAACACAACATAGACAATGTCCTCTTATAATTATACAGTTGATACGTACGCATTTTAGGGGAAAAATAGAAATTATGAAGAAGTCAAAGAAAAAATACTTTACGTCCTACCAGCCCAAGTTAATGATTGTAAATATTGTGGTGTGTATTTTATTTTTCCTATGTGTACATATATTTCTTAATTTTCAAAACTGGCCTCACATCAGAATAGAGCTTCTTTTAGTTATTTTTTCCCCCAAGTCTGAAGCATTTTTCTTGACATTCTCTTTTATAAAGGTTATCAACCACTGGGTGCCTAGGGATCTATTAGTGGTAGAGAAAGAGATGGTGTTGAAATGAACACGTAACCCACCACCTTGCTGCAGCAATACAGAGCAAAGAACCTTTATTATGGGAATGTGTTTGGCATGGAAATATTAGCAATCAAGTGAGCCACCCACAGGAAAATGTTAATAACTCACCACATAGTATTTTACTTATTCAATAAATGTGCCATAATTCATCTAACTTCCTGTTATTTTGGACTTGGATTGTTTCCGTAACTGTCTTTAAAAAATCACATAGAACACATTCCTAAAATGATTTAAAGTGGTTTAACTCACGCTTCTGCCTGAATTCTTATTTCTGATTAATGGGAAGACATTAGCCTTTACCAAATGCCTCAAGATTGAAACATCACAGTCCATTTTTTACTGTCTCTATTCCTCTTATGCAGTGTGACACCAAATCCTGTGTATTCTGTCATTGACACACCCTTTGACCTCACCCTCCCTCCTCCGTCTTCACTGCCAGTGTGCAAGCCCAGGTCTTCATTATCTCTCACCCAGATTACTGTGATAACCACCTGTATTTACCTTTCCCTCTTCTGGTCCAGCTGCCATTGTCACCAAAGTTAGCATTCCAGAAGGGTCACTAAAAACCCTGCACTCACCTACCCTGCCCCTTCACTTACCACCTGTCCCCTCATATGCTGTACCTGAACCTGATCACACTGCGTGTGCTTTTGTTCCTGCAATTTTCTGACCCTGGAAAGGGCTCTCCAGACTCCCGTTCCTATGATTCACTTGTCAAAATCATATTCCTCCTATAGAAATAAGCTCTGGTAGCACAGTTTTTACTACTGTTGTAATAATTAGGATGCGCTCAGCTGCAAGTAACAGAAAACTCAGCTCAAGCTGTTGTGCATTTTAAAGGAGTCCAGAAATAGGTTGGGCTTCTGCTACAATTTGGTGAAGGTTCAGGCTACATCTTTCTGTGCAATTTTTATTGCCTTTGACCTTTCCATATGTTCACATCATTCAAAGATGGCTTCCCTCAAGGCAGATAAATGGTTGTAGCAGATCCAAGCTTCATATCCAGTTAATACATTACTCAAGCTATTTCTCACAGGAGTCCCTGAAAAATACAGAACCATCTACAGAAACCTCCCCTTCTGAATGAAGCATGAGAGACTATGGACTATGAGAAACAAACTGAGGACCTCAGAGGAGAGGAGGGTGGGGGAATGGGATAGGCTGGTGATGGGTAGTAAGGAGGGCACGTATTGCATGGTGCACTAGGTGTTATACGCAACTAATGAATCATCGAACTTTACATCGGAAACCGGGGATGTACCGTATGGTGACTAACATAATATAATAAAAAAACATTAAAAAAAAAAGAAAAAAGAAACCTCCCCTTCTTGGACCTAAAATGGATTATGTACTTTTTCCTAAAGCAATCCCTTGAAAAGAAGAAAAGCCAGAGAAAAGCCAGGTACTGATTGGTTTATCCCTAGCGTATATTAACCAATCACTGTGACAAGGGAAATGGCCTAACCCTAATATGATAAACTAGGAGAACTAGACCTTAAAATGTGGGATCCGTACTGACCAGTCCTATGATTTTCATACACTGTGTTCTCATGGGAGAGACGGATGCATGTCAGGTAGATGCACGCATAGCTCTCCACGCTAGATCGCAAAGGGCCGTTGAGATGACGTACTACAGCCCATATCCCATGTGATCCCTTGTTTGTGAGTCTTAGGAACAGCCACCCTTGTCTGGCACCAAGCAGGTCTTTAATTGATTTAAAAGGTTTATTTTTTTGACTTTGATTTTCAAAGTTAATTTTTAGTTTGTGGTCATTGTTTAACATTTTAAAGAATGTCTTTCGCATAGAGTGATTGTTGCCATATCAATTACCCATGCCTTTACATAGTTTTTGCATGCCATCACCAGAGGAAATGAATAATTGGCTGTACATGTGCCTATCTTCTGTGATAATGTAGGTGTTGGTCTCAAGGGCAAGATTCGTGACTTGGCCAAATATACCAACAAGTCATACTTAAAGTTGTAATGACTTTTCTAATTCCGTAGTTAAGATTAGAGTGAATCTCAATGTGCTGTATTTGAAATAGCAATTTCAAAAATCTCAAAAGCAAGATCCTGTGGAGAAGAGGCCAGGCTCCACTGGGCAAAAAGCCCCCTTTCATGCTAATGTGCCAGATGAATAGACAGTCTGCTGATGCTCTCAACAATTTCTCCCGCTCTTTGGGGATTGTGCAATAAATGTCTCCAGTTAAATTAAAGCTATTGTTGTAGATTTTTTTTTTCTCCTCTGAAAATACATTTTTTTTCTGAAAATACATTTAAGATTCAGAACTCCCTGGCTTCTAGGTACAATCATCATAATGAGGTTGGACTCCACATGTATATGTAAATCCTAAATACCATTTATCTGTCTTTAAATTATGGTGACAAAAAAAGCAACTCATACATTTTGATCAGATCACAGTTATTTCTTTTGGGTTGAAGAGTTTTAATTTGGATCATGGCCATATTGAAGGCTTTTTGCCATTGCCTTTTGTGATGTTTCAAAAGAATAAATATTACCTTTTTTATGTATAATTAAAGGCAGTTATCATCAATTCCAGAGAAACTGGTATACATGCTTGGAAAAATTTCCACATGGATTCCTCTCTTAAATTTGGGTCTCTAGAGTAAACTCATAGAAATCTTTTAATTCCATTCCTCATTCACGGGGCACTTGCCATATGTCAGGCTCCATGTTAGGTACTAAGAACAGATCAGTGAATGAGACCTCGTTCCCCCCTTTCGGTCACAGTCTAGCGGGGAATAGAGAGATACAGAGTACATTTGTGTATAATAGCAGAAGGGTGGCAGTATATAGAAGCGAGGGTGGTTCAGCTTGTGGTTGAAGGGTAGAATTAGAGGATAACTGGGAAATACCTGTCTGAAGTGGTAGTGTTGAGCAATGCACATGAACCCCTAGTCCCTCTCTTCATCCCTTTGAATACCCCATCAAGGTTGCCCCTGGAAGGAGACTGAGAGTGAATTATGCTAACTCCCAGAGATGGGCTGCATGACCTTTTTTGCCATGTGTCCTATAAGCAATGGGTTCTAGGACGTATACCCGGGAGTATCATAATGCATGCATGTAGTGTATCTCTCCCACTCTTAGAAAAGTCAACCCCTTGCTGGCATAAGCTCAGACACAAAAAAAATAACTAGCACAGCTGTTGTTCCCACGTGTCCACCTTTTGTTTAGCTATTGTTACATTTCCAAGTGCAGTGTCACCTTAATCCTTCCAATGAGTGCCAAGAGTACCATTTGACTTTATAGCCATTGGCTCAGGACAGGTTTGACCAAATTCTGAAGGTCATTGATTTGGTTTCTGGCCTGTAAAAGTGGTCGTCTCCTACTGATCTTGGACTGATTATCCAATTTTTCTGAATTGCTTTTACACCCTGTATTGTTTCCCTGTCTCGAACTTGATGCCTGCCTCCTAGCTTTTTAACTCTTGGAAAATATTTTGCTAAAAGGTGGTGAAGATATGACGCATAACATTTCTGATCAGAAGCTTTTATAATACCAAAAATCTCCAGATTTACAAATGACAAAACAACAACCAAAACAGGCAGTGACTCTAAAGGGGATAAAGCTGTGACATTTAAAACTGTCCTTCTTTTGATTTTTAACCTATATTTCATGAGAATAATTACATTGGTCACATAAGTTGAATAAAATTAAAATAGATGAATAACAGTGAGGAGTTCCCCAAAACTTACCTAGTATTGGCTCCAAGAACCCAAGGGGAAATGAAAATGTAACTGCAAGACATCCATAGATCGATAACCCCATGCAGTTTTTCCTTTAGAGTGAACATGTTTTTCAAATGCTTTCAGATGTTCTTATGATTAATAAAATTGACTTCTCTTAAAAGCATTACCAAATGTAGGATGGCCTTTTACTATGTATTTCTTCAATTTATAGTCAAAGTACATTTCTTATGTGGATATTCACAGCTTCTCATGCACGTGTGTGTGTGTGCGTGCACACTTGTGTGTGGGAGAAGACAGAGATTAACAGGGTCCTCCCACAAGAAAAGGTTAAAAACCATTATTTTAAGGACACAAGGAGCTATAGAGGAATTTTTGACATGGGAAGTAGTGGGAAGCAAATGCAAGGAAGTCATCCACAGGTGCGGGTTTTACGACCTAATTTTGTGGTATATAGCAGCTTTCCTTCGAAGACCTGATAGCATCATTTTCAGAACATTATAGACTTGTGAACTTTTTTGTTGCTGAAAGAGAACATTGAACTCATTTTTATGAATAAGGTAGTTGGGGCGGCTGGGTGGCGCAGTCGTTAAGCGTCTGCCTTCAGCTCAGGGCGTGATCCCAGCGTTCTGGGATCGAGCCCCACATCAGGCTCCTCCACTGGGAGCCTGCTTCTTCCTCTCCGACTCCCCCTGCCTGTGTTCCCTCTCTCGCTGGCTGTCTCTGTCAAATAAATAAATAAAATCTTTTTAAAAAAAATGAATAAGGTAGTTGGCATGTCCTGTCCAAGACTATGGAGCTAGTTAGGGGCAATATCATAAATGAGGAACAGCACTGAGGCTTCCTGATAAACTATGATAAGCTAGCTTCCCATATGAAATGTTTCTAAAAGGCTGGGTAACCAGAGAATGAAAACCATTAGATGCGGGTTGATTTGAAGCCACGGAATAGTACATAATAGCACATGGTACATAGATCAAGGAGTCAGAAAGTCCGAGCTCAATTCTTGACTTTTCCACTTACTAGCAAGTTCCTTAATCTCTCTGAGCCTCTAAGCACAGAGGAGGAAGAAATAATAGTATGCATCTCTTAGGGTTGCTGGTAGAATAAAATAAGTCTTCAGCATTGGGAACCTACCCTTAGTGTGTGCTATATATGTATTTTCTCTCGATCATCATCTTCATTAACTGTCTCTTTGAAATTCCTAAGCCATTTGTCTAGTCTCTTGGCAGCTCTTTGGTTTTTCTCTATAGATGTGGAGGGTCTACCAACCAGGTGGCTGGAGATAACTTTATCAGTGTCATCATGGTCAAAACAATGACCATGCCAGTCAGGGTTCAACCAGAGAAGCAAAACCAGTGAATTTGTTATAGGGACTTACGCTATTGTAGGAGCTGATGACACTTCTCCATAAGGCTGTTGTCTCTGCATCTGATGCTGGAGCTTGAAGTCTACAGGGCAGGCAATCAGAAAGGGAAAATCAGAAGTCAGCTGGTGCCCCAGCTGTGAACTGAAACTCCATACCTGTGAACTAAAACTTGCATTCTTGCTTCTGACGTTGGGTTCAAGGGTGTCCTGCAAGGGCCCTCTGTCACAGAGCTAAACACACATACCTGGCTCAGGAGTCAGAAAAAATGAGGAAGGATCCAGAGAAAGATAGGGCAGTTACAGACCCAGCTGCTGCTTCGTGCCAACCAGGTGAATTAGCATATCAGTAATAACATGTGTGAGCTACAGAATGGCTGCAGCTTCATTTCCACTCTCCAGATCTCCCAAGAATCTTCCCTGTGACTCTGGAATGGACATCCTCTGAAGGGATTTTGGGAAATGAAATTCAGCCTACCCAGGTTGACACATCACAAAGCCATCATAGGGACCAATAACAGGAAAAAGAAGTACAGCAGAAGAGAGGACAAAGATGAGGGCTCTCAAGAGGAAATGAGTTACACATTGGGACTAATTCACGCCTATGCTGAAGGGATTGTTTGTTGAGGACCTGGGAGCAAAGTTCCACAGATCCCCCCATATTCTTGCTCCCAGTGACTAGAGAACTGTGCTCAGCTAAATAAAGGAGGGACATGTGGGTTCATTCCTTAGGAAATACTTTCCTTCAATAAAATACTTTAAACAATTGCCATAAGCCTAAAAGAGCCAATGTATTTTATTTTCTTAAAATGTGTTCCCAAAATACTTTTTTACATTTTGAAATATAAACCATATATTATATTATCTTTTACCTTTTTTATTAGCTTGAGTAACATAAATCAAGCAAAACCGGTCACCTCTGCATAGCGAGCCAGGAATTCTCCATTTTAATTGTTATTTTTGAAAATATTTTATATCAAACAGTCATAGGTAGAAACAACAGAAGTGTTTTGTGTGTTTTTCCTTCTTTGACTCATTTTGAATGTCTATATATAGTTTTTTAATTTCAATTTCATTTTAAGAGCTTTGAAAACCATCTGTATCAGTTATCTATTACAGTGTAACCAATTCCAAACTTTTAATGACTTAAAACAACAACGATTTTATTTGCTCTTAATTCTGTGGGCCAGCAGTTTGGCCTGGGTGGTTTTCATGCTGTTCTTGATAAGATCTCTCGTGTGGCCACAGTCTTCTGGCAGCTAAGATGGCCTCAGTCATGTCTGGTGTGGTTGGTGTTAGTTGTCAGCTATCTGATCTAGAAGCCTTCAGCCGATGTGGATCATGTCTTCTCCAAGTGACCTTTTTATCCTTCAGTGGGCGAGACCAGACTTCTTCCTATGGTGATATAAGGGAATAAGAACAGAAGTTACAAAGCCTGTCAAGTCCAAGACTTGGAACTCCCGTGACCTTACTTCTATATCTTATTAGTCAAAGAAGGTCACAAGACCAGCCTAGATTCAAGGGGTTGGAAACAGATCCTGTATCTTGATGGAAAGGATGACAAAGTCACACTACAAAGGATAAACGTACAGAGATAAGGGGAAAAAAAGGTTGTGGCCATTTTTTTGTCATTTACTATATTTTCCATGCCAGGTAATCATTGGTATATCTTTTAAGAGGATAATTTCCCCCAATCTGATTTGTCATCTACTCATTTTCCTTTTTAATAAATTATAATCACTTTTATTTTTCAATGTTCATGTTGAAAATTAGCATATTATTTTTTTCAAATAAAATGCCCCAATAAGAGAGAGTCTAATATCAACTTCATCTCAGACATTGAAATTCATAACCCAACACTGTAATAATTTGGCTCTATCGGTTCTCCTGCCCCTCCCCCCACCATCACTGTGACATTTGGCCATTTAGGAAATCCCTTTTAATTTACTTCAGTAGTTACGTTCAAATATCTGTATAAGCCTTACAGAGGAAAAGAAATTCCTCTGGTAACTCATTTGTCTTCCTGGACTTTAAAAGAAGATGAAACTTTAATGAGGTTTAGATGTTAACATGACTGCTTTGTTTCTCCCTTTGCCCACTTGAGTTTTTCAGCAAGTAATAAATAATTACGAAACATCGTACAAGATCGGTAAGTGTGTCATAGCTATTATTTATCTTCTGGCTTATCTCAAAGAGTAAGAGAGCTGTTCTAAGTTTAACAAATTCTCAAACCACGTCTTGGTTAGGAAAACATCATCAATTGCTGAATAATGTTAATTGGTATAGGTACAAGGAAATATTTGGTCATTCAGCAAAGAATTTATTTTTTTTAATGCAACCCTTACATAATGCTTACCATGTATCAGGTATTGTTCTCAGAGCTTCGTAAATAACTCAGATAATCCTCACAACACCCTTCTGAGTGGATAGTATTATTATATTTTACAGATGGAGATACTGAGGCGCAGAGAGTAACTTACTCAACTTAAGTAACTTACTCAAGATCAATTGGTCCCTAAATGATGAAACTGAAATTGGATCCCCAGGAAGTTTGACCTCTGAACCAGTTACCCCATGCTGCTTCTCACTGCATTTAAAACCCACATTCAGGGCTCCACAAGAAAAAAAAAAAAAAACAGAACAAAACAAAACACATTCTAAGCACTATTGATATATATGGTGAAGTCTAAGAGAAGGATAGAAATCTGCTTCTACTTGAAGAGACAAATATATTTCATACGTGTGAAACTGGAAAACAGTTGTAAATCAACATGCATGACTTTGCTGCTTCTCCATGAGAAACAGCAAAGGGAATGAATATGGTAGATGAACTTGTCTTGGTGGAACTCCATGGCCTTCTTCTTAGAGATAGAACCCAGTTCTTGATTTCAAGCATAGTAGTTACTATCATGCAAAGAGCATAATACCTGATAGTCAGGAAATCTCAATTTTATAACTTTTCTCCGCTACTTGGCTATGTCACTATGGGCAAAGTCAGTTTCTCGACTGCAACAGATGACCTTTGGATTAAAATTAACCAGCCCGCAAAAGTAGCAAACATCTGGTATGTCTAAAACACAGCTTTTATCTGTAGGGACGTGAGATGCAAATCATAGAATTCTGAATCTCAAGGTGCTGTCCTATCCCTGCCTTGTTCTTATTAAATCTTCATTTCCTCCCATAGCTTAAAAAAAAAATCTGTCCTGATCTATCTCACATTCTTCAACCTGTAATGAAAATATTTCAGAGTTTTGTTTTTTTTTTTTTTTTTCATGTTAATTCTTCAGTTCAGGTTAGACCCCTCCAGCTTCCATGTAATTTAATGTGATTTAGTGTGGGTTTTCCTACCTCTTATGTTACTCTGGTTAACACTCAAGTAATCACTAAGATTAGTCAAATAAAATCCCTAATGGATATATAAGGCTTCGAGATTAGCTGTCATTTATACCTTTTATAATCTAATCCACACCGAAGGATTAACCGCACTAGCTGTTAAGGGTTGTCTTCCGCCAATTACTCCTGTTTGCATTTTATTGGTCTGTGTAGATAAGAGGAAATTTCATGTAATTTTAAAAGAATTAATACTATTTTAGGATTTGACATGCTGCATTTAAAGTGCGACTCACTGAATAAACATGATCTACGCACACGCACAAAAGGAGAGATCTCTCAGTAACATTTCATATTTTCTTAATTTGAGGATTTAGGGCCTTTTCAAAATTAAATCCTTTTAAGTTCACCCCACTTCTGGCTGGCTGATTGCACCAAAACTTCCATCTACGATAGAGTCTTTTTGAAATTCTGAAACTATTTTATGGGTCCGGGATACAACACAAGAAAAAATGAGACCGTTTTTGATGGCCACTGCAGTTTTTAAAAAATTGTCTTTTTTCCTAAGTGGAACAATGGCTCTCTCCTGCTCACAGAATGTCTCCTGCCAAGTATGACATTTTCAAGGCAGAAAAAGCCCCTGCCCATGAGGGGCAGCTGAGGTGTGTGAGGGCTGCCTGCCCGAAGAGGCTCCTCTAGGCACCAGCGTGCCCTCGCCTCTGCAGACCCTGTGGGACAGCGAGCAGCGTTCCCCGCCGGTTATGGCACCAGCTGCTCACTTTCCCTCCCGGGATGCCTTAATCACTTCTCACGCAGTCCCGCTGGGCCGGCGGCCAGCTTTTCATCTCTCAGACCCCATCCGGCTCTTGTTGGGGAAGGAAGGACCGGACCCATACGTGTTGATGTTCACAAAGGGCGCTTTTTGATACTAGAAATTTCCCTTTGGATTTTTACGTTTCTCAACGATCTTTTCTTAATTTATTACAATGTTTGTTAGCCTAATTCCATTAGCTTTTTCTACCATAACTCAATGAGCTTTTTCTATCAAATAATATTTACAATATAATTATTCGATTTTCTAATAGTACCTTTAAAGATTTGAGCTTAAAACAACATCGTCTCCCCCACACTCTGAATTATGTGTCCAATTTGTGGTTTGTGTTCTTTCTGTTTTTTTTTTTTTCATAATTCTCACATATTGCATTCTCCACAAAGAGCCTATTGAGCAATGATCAGTTTTGTCCAAATTAAAAGAAAACATTCCTAGTTTGTGATCCTGCAGAATTAGTACTATTAAGAAACATTGTTCACTTTAGTGAGAAATCGAGTATAAATAAAGCAATGAAAATTTTGTATGTCGTTAAATCAGTGATGTGCCCTGCTCATGACCCCTTCCAAGCAGGCTGTTTTGCAATCTGGAGCGTCACTGAGTGAGCTGTAACGCGATTGATCCCAGCTATATAAGACACAGCACACTATTTCCTGCATTGATTTATTCCCCGTCTATTCTGCACCTTATCCCATTTAGCTGATCAATTAATCTCTGATATAACTCATGAGCACTGGTTGAAAATAATGCAGCTGATGATATTTCCTCAGCAGCAGAAATGATGGAGTTCCATGTGTATAGGAAAGCAGAAAGGTGTTATTCATTCTCATGTGTAGCCAGGAGGCCTCCGCGGTGAGAGTCAGGTTGCAGGAGCAGGTTACCGTAAGCGTGGTGAAGGTAAGGGCTATGGCTAGCTTTGTTCGCCCCAGTAGTGCCTTCACTTTGCTCACTACCTGGCACCAAGGAGATGCTTGTGAGCTAAATGAAGAAAACGCAAGTGTTGATTTTAGTAGCAAAGTAGCTTGAATTGACTAGTAAATATCTCTCCAGCCCCCACTCAGAAATCCTGACATTTTATTTATTCCATTAAAAGATCAGGCTGTGAAAGAGAGAGATCCATGGGGCAGAAGTCAAAAGAACTAGGTTAAGGGATGAGAGCAAAGAAAGAACGAGAACGTTGGTGTCAGACAGACATGTGTTCAAATCCCAGTTCTCTTTTCTAATGACTATGGCTTCTGATATTCCTCAGATTCTTTACACTCTTTTTTCCCCCCAACCTGGAAAGTGAGGACAGTAATGCCCCCTTCGTGGGGCTCTGATGAGGACTCAGCGATGTAATACACGAAAATGAAGGCACAAAGACGTGAAGCAGCATGCATGTTTGGAAAACGCTAAGTAGTTCCACTTCTCTGGAGCACAGGGTACCCGTGGGAGAGATGTGGAAAATGGAACTTAAGAGAGGAGAAGCAGTCAGGTCATCAGGAGCCTTGGGTGCCAAGCTAATGGGTTTGAACTTCATCCTAAAACCTTTGGGATGTCATTAAAGGATTTTAAACAAGGGAGAGGAATTCTGAGATCACATTTGCATTTTATTACAGTGGCTCTGGCAGAGTAACACTGAATTAGAAAATGCTGGCTCTTCGGCGCTTTCTTCTTCTCCAGATCACTCCTCACACCTAACTCACTGCTCTCACAGAACTGTGTACACAGAATGGGCCTTGGTTTCTTGGCCTTTGGGCTGTTGCATATATGGTTGCCTCTTCCTAGAACATGCCTGTCCTCCTTAAGTGTGTTAATAGTGAGAGTGCTCGCAGTTGCAAATGGCAGAAAATCCAAAGCAAGCTGGCTTGAGCCATTAGAACGATGTATTTGATCAGATGGAACTCCCTGCAGAGTCGTATTCACAAACCCAGACAGTGTCAGAATTAGGACTTTCTCCAGCCATCTTTCCAAGTTCTTGCAAACAGGTGTTCTTTTCTGTTTTGTTTTTCTTTAACGGTCGCCATTTTAGTGGGTATGGTGTGATATCTCATTGTGTTTTGATTTTCATTTCCCTAATGATTAGTGATGTTAAGCAGCTTTTCATGTGCTCATTAGTCATTTGTATATCATCCTTGGAGAAATGTCTATTTGAATTCTTTGTCCACTTTTTAATCTGGCTATTTGGTTTTCATTGTTAAGTCATAGGCGTTCTTTGTTTATTCTGAATATTAATTCCTTATGAGACATATGTTTAGCAAGTATTTTCACATTGATTTTTTTTAGGACTTTCTTAATGCCTGGCCTTGACCTTTCCCTTTGTCCAATTTTTGAGATGACCTGTAAACAAAAGAAGGCCCCTTTTTTTTTGTGCCTAACTTTTTGTGCATTATTAATTGTATTATATATTTGGGTGTTCCCATGTTGGGTGCATAAATATTTACAATTGTTATAGCTTCTTCTTGGATTGTTTCCCTTATTATTATATAGTGCCCGTCTTTGTCTCTTTTTACGGTCTTTGCTTTAAAGTCTAGTTTGTCCAATATCAATCAATCAGTGCACTGATGGTGCTCAATACATGGTCAAGGAGAACAATTGAGAAAGTTTGTGGTATGTGAGAGCAAAAAAGGCACAGATACCTGCTCAGAGGTTCATATTGTTATTCCTACCTAGGAAAAACTGAGCCTCAGAGAGGGCAGGTAACCTGCCCCAGGTAACAGAGCTAACTAAGTAAGTGGTTAAGAACTATCTGACATCAGAACTGACATCAACATACCACATGAGACTTCCTCAAAACTTAGCATTAGCAGTTTAATTACAAAAGAAAAGTCAGTAGGAAGCCTATTCTAATAAGGAGGAGAAGGTAGTCATGGTGGGAGCCGGAAGTTCACTCACTTGGGCACAGCTAGATATGTAGGCAATAGTCAAAGACTAACACACTTGCTATTCAGATTCTAAATGGATTCTAGCAATTGGCACTGTCACCAGCAGGGGCACCCAGACCACAAGGGCACCTTTCCTCCCATTGATACCTAAGGTGGAGAGACACAAGCTTACCTTGGCCTCTCCTCCTAGCTTTGCATCTGCTTCCTGCCCATGAGGGAGCCACATGGGAGATGATTTAGACCCAACATCTTTCAATGACTTTGAGGCAAATTTCAGTATTTCGCATAAACCCTAAATTTCCCTAGAGCTCGTGCATGGTACTACAGGAGATATACACCGTATCTGCTAGAGATTATTTTTTTTTCTCTTCCCTCCCTTTATTCCTTTCCTTTCTCTTCTCTGTTGTTTCTTTCCTCTTTCCTTTCTTCTGCTCTAATTCTCTCCCTATCTTTGTTGTTCTCTCTGATTTCTTTAGAGTTGAGTATACCTGTTTTCAGAGGCTACACCATCACCTTACTGTTCATTTTGCATCAAATGTTGTATACTTAATCCTATGATTGGTGTTTACATTAATTCCATGGTTTGATAGCATTTAGCCAATTTCTGTGAAGTATGTTCAGTGAACGATTCCCCACTAGCCGCGGTTCAACGCCCACCCTCACTCCAGATGCCCGGGTTCTGGCGCGCTCTGCGAACCACTGTGCAGAGCCCACAGTCAACACAGAATAGACAGAAACATTCTTTACCAGAGGCTCTGCACCTCCACATCGTCTGGTTGCATGGCATGTTATAATCTTGGGATTCTCAGGGGCATGGTAACTGATGAATCCGTAGCTGAAGTAAACACCATCCTGGTGTGTTCTGCCTCTAAGTGTGGTTTTTGCCCCCTTCTCCACCCCCTCAGACCAAGAGGGCTCTATCAACGGTCCAATCATGCATGTAAATCCGTTTCCTCTCTTGTCACTGCAAATCCACTTTGCCATATGAATTGTCACATTGGCTAAGCTGAAATAAAGGAAACTTGACAATTTCCATTCCCCCCTTTGACTTGAGGTTGTAGGCCCATGAAATGAACCAATAGATCCTTTAAGTCATTAGAGAAGAAGCTAGTCCACACCATTCATGACTTAGCATGGTGCCAACTCTCTGAATGAGTGAGGATATCTTTCTTTTGTTTGAAGTCAGATGTTGAAAACACGAATTTTTAAAAACATCTTTGAGTTTACATCCTGATATTTGGCACTGTGTAGACCTTTCACTGTAGGAGAACTTTAGGCACAAGATTGTGATTAACTGTGGAATATTCAGGAAACAATTTTTTTCATGACTTTTTCTAAATTTGTAATCTTCAGAAAGCATTGTTATTTACATTATACTGACCTTTGAGTCAACTTGTATTTTATCATCCTTTGCTTTATTATTTCAGAAATCTAGATAAATGCAAAGCTTTGGAGAAGGACCAAAAATAAATCAATGTTGTTATCTTATAATAGCATTGCCGTTATCATTATTGATGTTATAATATCATCACCATTATCATTATTAGTGCTACATTTTAATTGGAGGGGAAACGATCCAATAAATGTGTTCTACTATTAATATTTAACCACTGGCTATGAAAAAAAAACAATATTACATTATAAAATATTCACTGAACGCACCATGACAGACTTAAAACCTATTTAGAAAAAAAAAAATTATTCTCCGGCAAGAGAGAAACCAATGAAATCTCCAAGAAACAGGTCATTCTGAAATATCTAAGGGTAGATCTTTTATGGGAGAGCTTAAGTATCGGTATCTTCTGTGGAGGGAAATAAAATGAAATTGCTTTGAGTACTACCTTTCAGAAATAAACTAGCCTTTCCTTGTGGCTGAAACATCGGAAGGAAAATGGTACAAGTTCCTTCTGAGCTCCTTGTGACTCCGATGTGTAGTATATTAAAAGAATCTGATTTATAGTGATGAGTTATTAAGGAGAAATTGAAAGTTTCCCATCTCAGGGGTTTTTACATGCAAAATTTAAGGAACCCATTATAGTCCATTAGTTTAAAAGGTAAACTTATTAAATCCTTCATGATAAAATAGCTCTGATTTTATGTTAAAGTTAAAAAGGCATGGACAGCATTTTAAGACTTGGTATAACACACTTCTTGGCTCCCCTTGCAGCCAATGGTAGCTAGTGTTTCACGTGATGATTTACGGATGATTTAAATTGGTCTTTCTCCAGAGGAGTAGAAAGATCCCCAGAGAAAGTGAATTTATGAAATGTTGTAAGTGGGATTCAAAGGAAAGTGATGGAGTGATGGGAAGGAAGTGTTACAGTCTTAGCACCAGGGACGTGCTAAAAGGAATCAAAAGTTACAGATCGGTGTTTCCGATGGCCTCAGTAAAGAGCCCATGGGGGCTGGAGAGTGAAGTCCTACCTCTGCAAGGAGACACAGGTGCTCCAGCAGCTCTGTTTCTCCCTGGTCTGGAGCCAATCAAGTCAAAGAATGTTCCTTAATACCAGTTTATATTTGTTCCTCAGCTTGGTCCGCAAATAAAAGTACTCACAGAATTATGATTTCCACAGCAGAAAAGATGTCTTTGCTACAGCATCATCAGGTTTTTACAACAAAGGAGCAACCACACCACCCAGCAGATTAAAGGTCAAGGCAAAAGTCACCCGTTCTAGAAGTTAAAGGGCCCCATTGCCTGAGTCTGCAAACTTTCATTGCAATGCCCTTTCAGTATAACAGCAAGGTGTACTGTAACATAAATTAATTATAATGAGCAGCTAAATGTATTTATCTTATAAATCAGTTACGAGAAGGTGTATCTTAAAATTAAGGGGGAAAAAACCCAGCTGTTTGCTTATAATCTTAACAAAGCCTTGAAGACCACCAAAAGTCTTTTTTTCTGCCAGACTTAAGGGCAGCTGAGTTGTTTCAGTAAGGCCACTGTAGATGGGGGAGAGATTATGCGTTTTAATTACCTTAGATAAGTCACTGCCCATCTTTCTACCTCAGTTTCCGCATCTATAAAATAGGCATGATAAGAGTTCCTAATCTTATAGGGTCATTGTAAGGATTAAATAAAGCATGCCGAGGGCTTGGAGTACTGCCTGATAGAGAAGTACTGGGAAGTCATTCTATAAACTTTAAAAGGCATCACTATTGACGATTTGAGTCTCACCATTATGCAGATCTTGCATTAGAGAATCAAGACCTAAAATGTAATATTTCAATCTGGTTACCCCAGAATGGAGGCTACATACCTATATCCACACTATAAACTGGTGTTATCTGAACCGCTGTAAAGAAGTAAAATATGAAATAAGATACAGATTGTACCCTTGAGAAAATTATAACTTGAGTCCCCTGAAAAAGAAATATTGATGATTCCAAACGTTGCCTAAAATTTGTATTTCAGAATTAAACAGCTAGTGCCACATATAAACTGTACTTTTGTTCCTAAGTCAACTTTCTTTCATATTTTTACGTAAAATTTAGTTGTACAAGTAATGACTGTTCATTAATCCAATCGAAAATTATAGAATGTAAATACCCTTTTATATAATTACCCAGAAAGAATCGCTCTGATCTGCATGTGGACTTCCAGTTATTCTTTTCTAAGCATATTTCTATTTTAATGGGAGCGTATACCTGTACGATTTTGTAATACGACTTTTTATAATGTCACATTGGAGCCTTTCCACATCATGATGTGTGGTTTATGGGTTTTGCTTTAATGGTTGTGCAGTGATCCATTTTCCATTTGTAAGACTGGCAGGGGGTCCACCAGCCCCATGCAAAAATAGGGTACTGTAAGCCCCAGTTACCCCTCCAGTTAGTGCCTTTTTTCTCAGTCTCCGTAGTTACCATGCTTGATCATAAAGTGTATGGTCACTCTGCGCAGAGCGACACTCCTAACCCCAGGCGAAACATACCAGGTCCTCCTGATGGCCCCACTTTTCCTTCAGCAGCAGAATGTCTCATCTTTGCTTGCCGATAAAGAAAAGAGGGCAGATGCTGCTGACATGAATATTTCTGTCTTCAATTTGGCAATCAAATTCTCTGAGCGTTTCCTCTGCTCGGTGGGGTCTCTGGATGCTCTTGGGGTAACAGTGAGAATGCACTTAGTGCAGCTCTGAAATACAGAGAAAATATATGCATATATTCTTCGAGTCCTAACCCTGTCTTACGCTGTATGGGTGTGTGATAATTCACTTAACTCGAACCCACTGTTGTTGGATATCTTCTTTGTTTCCAGATTTCCTGTGTTATAAATCTAACTCCCCAGTCTCCCTAACTCATCTGCCTGTGAGCTCAGATTATGTCACATTAAGAACTCAAATGCTGCTGGCTCTTTTCCATCTCGTCCCACCTCCAGCTGACGCAGAAACTCAGTTCACTCTTATCCACAAGAAACCGCTCCCCACTTATTTCAGAAACCCCCAGAAAGCTCATATACACATACAGGAAAACACATTCTCTCATCCCCCACTTGAGCCTCCAACACATCCACTTCCTGGATGGATGGCAGTTTAGGGAAGGCTCCTCTCTGCAACCTCTGCTCCAGGAACCCCCCTCCAGGGACCCTGACACCTCCCCCAGTAGGCTGCATTCTGTCTCCCAGTCTTCCACAACTACTCATCTTGAGGATTCTGCTGTGCTTAATTTCATGTATTTTGCTCCTACTGCTTTGCACTCATTGAGTCTCCTAGAAAAAAAAAAAAAGATGGCAGGAACACCCCTTCCCCACATGGGCCCCAAAATGGCATTCCAGTGGCTAGAGCAGTAGTTCCCAAATCCTGTTGAAAGACAGTCCCATCCCCTTCAGCCTCCTGCCCCTTTCTCTATAGGAATCACGTCGACTCAGGCTGAGAAGCACACCCCATGCCCTCTTCTCCTTTTCCCTTCTGATACAACACTGTGGGATATCCCACCGCTCACCTTTCAGACTTCCTTTCCCCAGGGTGTGAACTCAGGCAAAGGCACACCAGGGCTGCCCTGGCCTGAAGTCTGGAGATGCATCACATGACCCATCCCGACCAGGACTCATCACATGGACATTGCCACAGCGAGCACCCTCCTACCTGAATCTTTTGTGCACACCTGTAATTGTCATTTAAATTCTGTCCTTAGATAAATTCTTAGAAGCATAATTGCAGAAATAAAAGACAAGCCATAGACATGTTTACCCTAGCTTTATTTGATGCATGGTTAAGTTCTGGCAGCTTCTTAAATGGCCACTGAGGACACCCAGGGTAGGAGCTGATGATTTTTTCTGGGGTATCCTGACACAGCAGTGTTGCTCCAGCAGTGAGGCCGCAGGGCACATGGATGCAGGGATGTACGCTTCTTCCTGGGACAGGTGCTTATACCCAGTGGCCTCCTGCTCAGTGACCATCAGAATCACAAAGCTATCACTTTTTTACTGAAATAAAATTTATGGACGGCAAAATGCGCAGATCTTAAATCTCTGAAGACCTTCAACGATCACAGGGTCAAGGGGTCCCTCCACCAGACTGTGCAACAAGATCCCCCTTGTGTTCTCTGTGAAAAATACAGCCTTCTTGCCCATAACTGCCTCGCGTTTAGGTTCCAAAAACTCCATAATGAAGTTGGGACGTGGGTGTTTATTGGTGGGGAGGACTGTTGGTTAACTTCTAGTTGATTCTGATTCTATTCCCTTCAATTTATAGATAATCAGGAGTAAAGGAGCGACACAGGCATGTTTACATCTGCTAATAAGTGAAAGCAGCTCTAGGACTCAGTTCTGACCACCAGTGCAGGGCATTTTGTAGCTCACCCAAAAGCCAACAAGGCTGGGGGAGTGTGCTTGAATTTTCAGTGAGAATTTCTGACATAAAATGTTAGGACCCTATATGAAAATAGTCACTGATATGCATAATAACACTATTATAACTTCATTTTAGTTTTGTAAAATGAAAAACATAATTAGAGAGCTAGACTTCTGAAATCTACTTTAAGGAAAATGTGATGGATGGTGCCATAAGGTTGTAATTGAAAGGAAGTATTTTTCCATGGAGATATTTGTGAGAGCTGGTCAAAGGGAAAACAGAACTATGTCAGGACTTGTAAACTTCTATCAGGAAAAGGAGATTGATTATAATTCCCCAAATGTCCTCTTCCCTGTTTCTTATATGTTACACTCCATTATTTTTTTTCTAGAATATTCCATAATACAAGACAATTATAATGAGTTATATTAACATAAAACTGTTACTGTTTTGAAGCATGTGGGAAGGTTTTGTATTAATTAAAAAAAAAGAGAGAGCAAGATTTCTAGACCTTTTCTTCCCTGCACGAGAATTAGGCTTTTTAAATTTTATTAAAAAGTTTCTTTTCACAAATATGATTCAGCCTCCTAGATTTTAAGAAACATAATAGACAGCTAGTATTCACACAGATGTGCTATTTGAAAGGAACGTGGCTTACCGCTGTTATTCAGTGCTGCATTTTTATGTGTAGGAATTGATGTATGCCAAGAAAAAGGCAATTAAGGCTCTTATGCTTATTTTTCAAGGTGTATTAAACTGGTTAGAGTTTTAACTATATGTTTACTGTAAGAATCTTAAAAAGACCCCTTGGGAAATATTAGCAGGTAGGCCTATTGGCCTAAACAAAGAAGCAGATTCATTTTCATAAAGAAATCTGAATTCCATTATTTTTTCAAATTTACTTGTAGATTGAGGAAGAGGATAAGTATGCTAATAGGGGATAGAGAGGATGGAAAATTATGATGAGAATTTTCTCCGTGCAGTCAGTGCTAGTCCTGTTCTTTGTGAATATTTCCAAACATGGATATATTAAAAATTGAAGTCCTGTTTATTCAAATGTTCATTCAATAAATGTTTATTAAAAGTTCATGATGTACACGGCATTGTCTGAGGTGTTTTGGTGGAATGCAAAAGCCCCAGGACTCAGTTGAGAGCCTCAGTAAGCTTACGCCCCAAAAATAGGCATTCACATCTGTAATGTTTAGAATCAGCCCTATGGGAAAATCACTGGTTAATAAATAATGAAAATTAAAATGACAGTTAACATTTATTGAGAGCTAACTATGTAGCCAACATGTTCTGTGCATTTTTTACTCATAATAGCTTTTCACAAAACCTTCTTAGCAGCAGGTCTTATTGCCTCCAATTTATATATAAGGACACTGAGACACAGAGAGGTTAAATGTCTTGCCTAAATCACACAGCGAATAAATAGTGTCAGATTCCAGGCCATTGGGCTCTAGAGCCTATTCTCTGAGCTACTATGCCTGAATATAGTCATATCTGTATTTATATTCCTTCATTAGTTAAAGCCTCTTTTTTTAAAAATTAGTAGGCTAGGTCTTCATGATTACCACATCACGTGTCTGTGTGGAGTATGTTATGTAGGCAACTGGCACATAGTGGGTCATCAGTAAATGAGCACTGTTTCCATTCACGATTCTGCCATCATATCCAGGTCATAGCCCAGCTCTAAGTGTTAGGTCTAGGGAAGAAACCACAGCACTTTATTTAAGGGCAGCAAATTCAATTACTACGTTGTTAAAACTGAGTCGTTTCTAATAGCCTTTAGGGATAAAAGTCAAGTTTGAAAGCAAACTAGAAATTTGTGAAGTTGTGTTCAGAAATGAGTAGCATACAGCTGCACAGCACATATCAGGAGGGGTGGGAGATAAGCCAGAGTATGTAGGTGGAGGGTGATTGATCTCATCTGATTTGAAAGAAACCAACAATAGAAATAGGGATGTGGGATTTCAGAGAGCTGAGTGCCTGCTGAAAGTTTCAGGCTGTTGAATCTGATAAATTCTTGACTTGTCCCGGAAGTAGCTTCCCTCTCTGAAAGCAGAGGCAGAAGAGGGGGGTCAGCTACTGTGCACTTACTTCTGAGCATCTGGAGGGATCTGATTCCTGGTTGGCAAGTGAAGGAAAACTTATGCAAGCAAATCAGCATCCGAACAATAGGAAGCAGAACAATAGTTCGATGTGTATACCCTGCCCAGCTTGAGAGAAGTAAGATATCAAGTGTTTCACTGAAAATGGAGCAATAAGGTCATGGACACTCTGAAAGAGAACACAGCCGGCAAAGGATTGAAGGTTCTCAAAATGGAATGTGGGTCCTAGATATTCTGAAAAACTCTGAGTGTTCCGTCAAAAGCCTGCAGGTTCTCTGTGTGAACACATTGTCTTACTCTCCTCCCTGCGCTTGACTGAAATGCAGTTTCATGCCAGGCCTGGGATCAGCCCAAAATGCCCTGTATGCTTGAAAGTTACAGATTTGGTATCTTTGAAAGCACATCTGGGGCTAAATTGTGTTTAAAGGTGGTTTTTGGCCAAGAATTGTAGAGTATCTGAATTTTTGGCCCTGTCATGATTGGCAAACACTCATTACATCTTGAGCTCAAATTTGGTGACCTTTCCTAAATGGCATCACACCACAGAAGGGAAGCATGGCTGACTGCAGGCAGAGCAGTGCCTGTGTGGCTGGAGGGTCTGGAAGGGCCACTCATCGGCAGCCCCTGTGTTTACAGGAGCCATCACAAAGTAAAACAGATATGTGTAATGGGTTCCCAGGAAATAATAAATCTTTCTATTTTTTGCGCTGCAGAGACACTTCTCCATTATCACTTTAAGATGGGAACTAGGGGCCTTCTCCTCTAACGGAGTCCACTTACCCTGGCAAAGGGTAGCCTGACCATGCATATGGGAGGTGCTTTGATGACAGTGACAGCATTTGTACCTGTGCAGACACACTCACCAGAAGCCCCTTGAACTATGGTAGGGCAAGAGGGAAGGTCACAGTGAGATGTGTAAACATAATGACATTATCACACAGGGAGTTCAATGATAAAATCAGATTTTTAAAGGATATGCACATTCACTAGAAGGAAGGACTGCTAAAAAATACGAGAGACACAAATTTAAAAGAATGACATCATTGAATATAAATGTCAATGGACCAAAATTTCCCAAAAAGTTAAGAGTGTCAACCAAATTTACATTTTTAAAATGAACTGCAGGATAGCATAGTGGTTAATAATTATGGCACTGATATCAGGAACACCTGAGTTTGAATATCAACGCTGCATCTTACCAGCAACCTAGGGCAAGTTCCTTAAGTACTTCAGGTGTAAGATTATCCATCTGTAAAGTGGGGATAATAATAGTACTTCTATCCTAAGTTTATTATAAAAATTAAATGTGATCCTTTATGGAAAGCATTTAAGAAAGCCTAGCACATTGGGTGGGGGCTCTTTAAAGCCTGGTACTATTATCATCCTTCTGAAGAAAAACACATGTATGTTTCCTCAACCATTTGAACATTTTGGTAACATCATGAACACAGCAGCATTTGCAGCAACAGGAATAGTAAATGGCAAAGATAGTCCCTCCTGTTTTCTGTCTGTCATCTCTATAAAGTGTTCCTCACATTGGGAAGGATGGGGTCATTATCCCAAGGGGAGAATCGATTCCCAGGATTGGTGAGGCAGTTAGCTACTCTAGATGACTCCTCATCCTCCAGCCTGGGTAAATTACATTTCAAGTACTGGATACGATTCTAGAACCACTGTTGATACTCTGTGAGGAAATGGCCTATTGGAGATAAGCGAAAGGACCAGAAATGGCAAAATACAGCCTTTACTTTTATAAAGGAAAAAAAATTATGAAAACCGTAGCACAGGGGCTTGAGATTGGTGCCTGGAAGTTCTTTAGAAAGGAACAAATGACAAAGAAAGATATAATCACTAAGACACAACATGGGCTCGCTAAAAATAAGTTATTTTCTTTTTTTAATAGATTTTGAAAAATAACTGTTAATCATGAAACTGCGGTAACTGGGTTGCATCAGGATTTCAACAAGGCATCTATTTTTTGACTCGTGTTCAGAAAAGATGAAAAAATGTGTTGGCTGATGGTCCAGTTGGATAGATGCATAATCAGCTGTCCCATTGTACACAGATCTAGCCAAATAATAACTAATTAACTTGGAGAAATCTTTCCCGATATATGCCGCAGAGGTCCATTTTTGGAACTATCTTACTCATCATATTTTATCACCGACATGAATATTAGAAGTGAGGCTTTAACATATAGGTTAGCTAGCTGGGAAGGAAGAATAGCTGTGTTCCTGTCAAAATCAGGATTCTAAATATGCTATGATATCTTAGTACCTTAGAACAGTAGGCTGTCATAAACAAAGTACCATTTAAGAGTAATAAATGTTAATGCCTACACTTTTAGGTTAAAAATTAATTTGTTAAATCCTGAGGCTTAAAAGCAATTAGCACTAAAAAGAAAACATAGGAGAGTAGTTGAAAATAAATTCAGCGTGAATCTGAATCAAGAGTGTGCTAAAAGCCGAGTCAGACAGAGGATGCGCAATGAAAGGGTAAGGCCTTTTCAGATAACTGTGATTAGCCCTGCCACACTGCCTCATTTAGACCGCATCTTAAAGGGTTTGGGTCTGGACAGTCTCATTTCAAGAGAGAAATTGACAAACCAGAGTGTGTATTTAAAAAAAAAAAAAAAGAGCAAACAAGATAGTTTGCTTATAGAGGGATCTAAACATGTTGTGGGAAAAGATGGAGAGAACTCAGGCCACGTCTTCTTAATTTCGGAAAAGAAAAATCAAGAGGATATCATTTAGGTCTGTGAATATTTTAAAAACTTTCTTATGGGATCATATATAGATAGATGTGATGTATTTCTTAAAGCTCAAAGGAGTTAATAAGTAAAGGTTTTAGGGTTGAAAATCTAGTGAAAGGGGGCGCCTGGGTAGCGCAGTCGTTGAGCGTCTGCCTTCGGCTCAGGGCGTGATCCTGGCATTCCGGGATCGAGTCCCACGTCGGGCTCCTCGGCTGGGAGCCTGCTTCTTCCTCTCCCTCTCCCCTGCTGTGTTCCCTCTCTCGCTGGCTGTCTCTCTGTCACATAAATAAATAAAATCTTAAAAAAAAAAAAAAAGAAAATCTAGTGAAAGAATTTATAACAATTAGATGTGTCCAGGTATAGGATGAGCTGCTTATTGGGGCTAACAAGCTTTTATATATAAAAGCATTGACCAAATAAACATCTTTTGAGTGTGAGGCTTTGTAAAGAATGATTACATTAAATGGAATACTTAGATAGATGGTTCTAAGGTGTGTTTTCCAGTGATGAGAGGCATATTGTGGGGTAGTCATTCTGCCTCTTACTTAATGCCAATGATAGCTTCAGGCATGTGAAATGGCATCTTTTTCCCTGCTACAAAGAAGAGAGTGTGAACATGAGTTTCTACAAGTAAATTAGGCACCTTTATGTAGAAGTTTATATACCTCTTGGCTACACTGAAGAGGCTTCTCTAAATTCTTGGCAAGAAGTGGACCTGAAGGCTTTATTACCCTAGTGATCTGAGTCTCTGAAATACCCAAGTTAAAACCAGGTACATACTCAAGATGGCTTACCTTTTAAGCAAAAAGTCAGGTTAAGTTGGAAAAGCATATATCCAACCTCAGAATGCTTGACTTTGGTTATGTTATAATTGGTTAGAGTTGAGGGTGAACACAAAGATTTTTCAGTTCCTAGGTATTTGTACTTCTTTCATACTATACTAAATATTCTGTCACCATTCTTAGGTAAAAAATTAATGTCCATACCAATGACCTTCTTAATAAAAAGAGTTAACCTAGATTAAGCATGTAATTTATGTATACAAAAAAATATACTGAATCCTTTGAAAACATTATATCAGTCAATCGTCTCGGGAACCCTGAAGGAGGTACTGTTAGATCTCAGTTTTTATGGATGAGGAAACGGTAACTTGCAAAATTTTTTAAACTTGATCACATTACTAGTAAGCGGAAGCCAAGATTCAAATGACCTCAGACAGCCATCCGATGACCCACAACAGTGTAATGGTGTAGGTTCCCTGACATAGTACTCAGTGTAGTTCAGTGGTTAAAAGCAAGTGGTGCTTTGGAATCAAAGAGATCTAAGCAGAAAACTTAGCCCCTCATGTACCGATTTTCTGACCTGAAGTAAATGACTTATCTCACTGACCATCATTCTCCTCTTCTGTAAATTGAATGGGGTGGAGGAGTCGTAATAGTACCAACACATAAGATTGGCTTGAAAATTAAATGAGATGATGCATGCAGTGTTAAGCACTTTGTCTGGCACATAGTAAATTCTCAGTAAGGTCAGCTGTGGATGTTATTAGCGAGTGTGTATATGCAGTATTGATGTAGTTTCCTATGACTGTGAAAAGCTTGTCTGTTTGGATTTTGCAGGTAATTCTGGTTTTTTTTTTAATAATTTTTATTTTGTTATATTAGTCACCAGTACATCCCCAGTTTTTGATGCAATGTTCCATGATTCATTATTTGCATATAACACCCAGTGCACCATGCAATATGTGCCCTCCTTAATACCCATCACTGGCCTATCCCATTCCCCCATCCCCCTCCCGTCTGAAGCCCTCAGTTTGTTTCCCAAAGTCCACAGTCTTTCATGGTTCACTCCCCCTTCTGTTTACCCCCCCTTCATTCTTCCCTTCCTTCTTCTACCGATCTTCCTATTTCTTATGTTCCATAAATGAGTGAAACCATGTGATAATTGTCTTTCTCTGCTTGACTTATTTCACTTAGTATAATCTCCTCCAGTCCCGTCCATGTTGCTGCAAATGTTGGGTAATCGTTCTTTTTGATGGCTGAGTAATATTCCATTGTATGTATGACCACAACTTCTTAATCCAGTCATCTGTTGATGGGCATCTTGGCTCCTTCCACAATTTAGCTATTGCGGGCAATGCTGCTATGAACATTGGGGTGCATATGGCCCTTCTCTTCACTACGTCTGTATCTTTGGGGTAAATACCCAGTAGTGCAATTGCTGGATCATAGGGTAGCTCAATTTTTAACTTTTTAAGGGACCTCCACACTGTTTTCCAAAGTGGCTGTACCAACTTGCATTCTCACCAACAGTTAAGAGGGATCCCCTTTCTCCACATCCTCTCCAACATTTGTTGTTTCCTGCCTTGTCCATTTTTGCCATTCTAACTGGTGTAAGGTGGTATCTCAAGGTGGTTTTGATTTGAATTTCCCTGATGGCTAATGATTTTGAACATTTTTTCATGTGTCTGTTAGGCATTTGTATGTCTTCATTGGAAAAGTGTCTGTTCATATCTTCTGCCCATTTTTTGATTTGATTATTTGTTTCACGTGTGTTGAGTTTGAGAAGTTCTTTGTAGATCTTGGATACTAGTCTTTTATCTGTAGTGTTATTTGCAAATATCTGTTTACCAAAATGGGAGACATAATGCTAAGAAGAGGTTAATTTTGTGTTTCTACTCTTGCATGCTTAAAATATTTTGAGGGGCTCCTGGGTGGTATAGTTGGTTAAGTGTCTGACTTGGTTTCAGCTCAGGTCATGATCTTATGGTGGTGAGATGGAGTCCTGCATCAGGCTCCTCGCTCATCATGGAGTTTGCTTGAGATGCTCTCCCTTTCCCTCTCCCTCCCCCTCAGCTCCTTTCCCTGCTCCTGAGCTATCTCTCTCTCTCTCTCTCTCTCTCTCTCTCTCTCTCTCCCTCTCTCTCTCTCAAATAAATAAAGTCTTTAAAAAATAAAATATTTTTGGAACTCAATAACAAATATTTTGATTATGACACAGAAATCACAATTCTAGTACATAGTGTAAATTCAGTAAATTTTCTTTAAAATAGTAAACCATTCAATTTATATGGGTCAAGATAAAAAATTCTTTTGTACCCTGAACCCTTTATCCATCATGCAATTTTGAATATGTGGAGGACGACCTATGTTTTCCTGCCTCCCAAACTCCTAAGGTTGTCTGCCACCAGTTTTCATGCCTTTCCTCTCTACCATCAAATCAACATTCCTGTGCTCCTCCCTCAGCCTCTACTGTAATAAAGAACTGGACTCCACTTTGGATGTTTGCTGACAGCTTTCAAATCGCACCACTCTTCCTTTCCTTTCTGCCCCACATCTTGGCAGGCTCCTAAGAAAGGCCAAGTATTCCCTCCTTTGTCTTAGTCAGAAAGTTCAGACCTTGCAGGTGCTAGCTTCCCATGTCATGTTCAGAGCTACTTGGAAGCCTTCCCTTATCTCCCCAGAAAACCTCATTATGTGAGTAATAAATCTTTTCATACCTTTTTGGTGTGTGTGTGCTATCATCAGTCTCAACTTCCAAACCAAATTTTAGGGTGGGGGTTCTGGGTCCATATTGCTTCTGCAGGGTGATAACAAGTCCAAGAACACTTCCTGCTTGCAGCATAATCATTCATCTGGAAAATGCCCATCTGCTTCTACTGTTTTTTTGGCACTTTTATTAACAGCTAATTTGTCCCTCGTCTACTTAAATTGGAGTTCAGTCCCTCTAGTCAAATGGTCTATGAACAGATTCCTGTAAAATTTCAAGTATTAGATAATTCTCTTGTTCTGCTAACTATACTAAAAATTAAAGTAGAATAGAAAGATACCCGAATCTGATAAAGAAAACCAAACTCCACCTTAGAGAAAATTGCAGACCAAAAATGTTTCAGTCAATTCCAAACCAATTCCTATTTAAAACTGAGAAAATTAGAACTAAAAGTAAAATTCTTTACTAAGATAAAGAATAGTTTTATCTGGTAGCCAATATCACTCTTAATAGGAAAATATACTGTATAGTCAAGACTATAGCACTAGTGATTAGCATACTTAGTAAATGTCATTTTGGAAGTTCTGCCACATTCCTTAATATGTGATTCATGGATAAAATCACTGCTATTAGAAAGGAGGGAAAAAAACATTGTTGTTTTTAAGTGGCATTATCTATACTATAAACCTGAGAAAATCAAGTGGAAGACACCTAAAGAATTAATGAAATAGTGCAGAGGCATCTGGGTGACTCTGTTGGTTAAGCATCTGACACTTAGTTTCAGCTCAGGTAATGAAGTCAGGGTCCTGAGATAGACACCCCCCCCCCCCCGCCCCGTGGGCTTCCCCTCTCTTTCCCTCTGCCCCTCCCTCTGCTCATGCATTCTCTTTCCCTCTAAAAATAAATAAATAAATCTTTAAAAAAAAATAAAAGAGGCAATAAAGAGGTCAGATATAAGTATTAGGAAAATCAGTTTTCTGTCAATGAAGAATAATGGTTCAAAAAATAATTGGGAAGGGGTGCCTGGGTGGCACAGTTGGTTGAGTACCTGACTCTTGATTTCAGCTCAGGTCCTGATCTCAATGTAATGAGATCAAGCCCTGCATCAGGCTCCACTTTATTCTTGGGACTCTCTCTCCCTCTCCTTCTGTCCCTCCCCCCTCCCATGCTCACATGCGCTCTCTCTCTCTCAAATAAATAAATAAATAAATAAATAAATAAATAAATAAATAAATAATTAAAAAATAACTGGGGAAAATTCAGTGTATAATTGTAGTGAAAGTTGTAACATATTTAAAGAAAAGTATAGAACTCATTTAAAAAATAGATACAACTTATTGAGAGAGGTCAAGAATTTAATAAAGACACATACCATGTTCCTGGATGAGAAGACCAAATATTGCAAAGCTGATAATTCTTTCCAAAATAATTTAAAGTTTGAATTAAATTTTAAAAGAAATGAAAACCAATTGAATCATGGGAGAGGAATGAGGAAGACTTAATAACATAACTCTATAGATCATGTAGAAACAAACAAAAAATTAAGAAATGTTTGAAAGCAAGAGGAATAACAAATGATGGCTTAGATATTAAAATGGCATGAACATATAGTAATTAAAGCAGTGTGGCTATGGTTCTAGATCAGAGAAATCAATAAAACAGTATAAGTCATCTGACAATAAACCTTACCACATTTAAGAGTTTAGTACTTACAAAAAAAATATCATATCAACAAGGAAACAAAGGCTGAATCTGTAAATGGTCTGGAACAATTTTATCATTATTTGGAAAGAAAACAAGATGCTTAACTGACAGCTTAATGTGAATCTCATATGAATTAAAGAGGTAAATGTACCAAAAAAGGGAATGGAAACATTATTAAACTTGAGGAAAACAGAAGTGACTATTTAATTGCTCTTGGGTGGGAATGGACTTTCTAATTATAAAATCAATGCAGAAAACCACAAAGACGAAAGATTTATTTGACTTTCCAAACATTTAAAAGTTATGAACATGAATATATTACAAAGAAAATTAAAAGACAAGAAAAGAGAAAATACCAGAACTAAAACAATTTTTGCTATCCTCAATACATGAAGATTTAATATAAATTCATAATAGAAACATTGTGACAGCAATCTGGGCAAAGGATGTGAGGAGACAATTCACAGAAGAGAAAATACCATTAGCTGAGAAACATAGGAAAAAAATTAGCCTCCTGTGTAGTCAAAGAAATAAAATGTGAAATAATCAAAAAGGTTGTTTTGCCTACAAAATTGGCAACATGTTTAGATGGTACTAATTGGTGTTGGAGAAGGAGCAGTGGTACTCACATACACCCCTGGGGAAGTGAAAAATCGATAAAGCCTTTCCAGAAGGCCAAATGGTAATGTGTATCAGGAATCTCTGAAAACATTCTGGGGCTTTCACCCATTCATTCTATTTTCACAGCTCCATTCCAAAGAAATAATTCGTGATCTAAAATGAGATTTATATTTAAGTACAGTCTTTCTAGCATTATTTTTAATAGCAAAAGTGAGACATGGTTAAGTAAACTGTAGTATAATAAACCCTTGTGCATTCAGTAACTATGTTACCAAACAACTTTTCATGGTATGGGAAAATATCCACTCTGTTTGAAGTGAGAAAAAATTATCATCAATAAAGGAACTGTATATACAATATATATTTTATACCTCTAGAAAGTGACACCATATTAATGGTGATAAGTTATCTCTGGGTTGTGTCATTTTGAGCAGTTGTTGTTTTCTTCAAACTTTTGTGTATATTTCACTTTTTTTTCTGAAAAAGTCTTAGTAATTTTGGATCAGGAAAAATGAGAACTTCATTACTCCAGATCAGCATTTATTACCTTATTTGTTTCTTATTCCCCAAACTCACCAGAGTGTAGACATTGCTCGTAGACTATATATACTCTACCCGTATCTGTTTCCCTCTCCATGAGATGAAAATGATAGATGTGTAACATATTTATTTCACAAAGATGTTGTGAAGATAAATTGAGATAAAGATTGAAACATGATTTGGAAGAAAAATATGATAAAGATATAATGAGTTGAAGTTTGTCAACATATATGTCTCAAGTCAACACATTAAATAAGTTTTGGTGACTATCCAGCCTGGGCCTGTGTCTCAGATTAAATAATAATGCCTATAAAGTATCAGTTAATAACATTTAAAAAATATACATCAATGTCTAGAAAGTGCTATCCAGAACTTTCTCTGGTGTTGAGAATGTTCTCTACCTACCCTCTCTGATATGGTAGCCTAACAGCATTTGAAATGTAACTGATGCATGACCGAGACACTGAATTTTTAAATTCATTTAATTTAATTTAAAAATAAGCAGCCACAAATGACAATTGGCTACAGCTCTATGATGTAGCATTATTGTGAGTCGGGCACCTTCTTCAGTGTTTTCTGTGCATTACCTCCTTTGAACTTCATAACAACCTGCAATCCAGGTCTTCTCTATACCCCCATTTTAGGGGTGAGGAAGCTAAGTGGTAAGGAGGGTGGGTAACTTGGATAGGGTGAGAGCTAATAAGTTGTAGAGCCATCATTCACAACCACATGGGCAATGCCATAGCCAGAGGCATCCTTACTCCACATTGCCTCCCACACCTAATGCAGGGCCTGCCACCCAACAGGTGCATGCAGGTGGAAGTGACAAATTACAGGGAAGTCAGGGAATTTTATGGGGATGAGCAAGATGAAGACTATGCCTTGTCCCTCCTTGGCAAATCCTCTCTGCATTGAATGCACAGCAGTCCTCACATGTAAAATCCCCCTACAGAATTTCCCAGCCATGAGGGCAACTTCTCAGCAGGACATCAGGGAGAGGTCTCAAGGCTACACACTTTTGTTGACTTGCTGCTTTCTCCTGAATCAAGCTCTTCACATTGAAAATATCTCACAGCCAGGGTCCCAGACTGCACACAGGCGAGAAGGCATATTTGCCGAGTACATTTGAAATACTTGGGCAGCTTTTAATGTACTTTACAGGATGTGACAAATGAGTGTCTGTGTAAATCAATAAACCTTTCTGTGAAGGGACTAATGGTTTTATGTGAAGAGCAAGGCAACGCACATGGAAACCAGTACTCTTGTTTCCTGTCAGTATTTTTAAAGTTCACTGTCATAACTCTGTTCCCCTTGACCTTTATCAGTGATACCTAGCAGAGATACCTTGCGTTGCTAGTTGAGTTCTACCTGGACATCTCACCTATCAACCCCTCGTTGACTTTTTCCTCCGTGCCTGATAAATGCCTCCTTCACACCTTCCCTTCTCCTAAATTGCTCATTTCTTAACCATGTCTTAATTGCTCTTTGAATAATAATCGACTTCCTCAGATTTAAGAATACTTCATTTCAGACGAACACAGGTGGGGTTTTTTTTTACCTTGATGCTTTAAAATCAGTTTTATTACCATTGTGATGCACAATAATAATCGCTTTTGTGTGTGAATGTTGGTATGTGAAAAATCAATATGCACAGAAATTCAGGAATCCTCAAATGCTGTGAAACTAATAGCTCAAATGCTAATAGAAAATGAAGACCTTTGGTTTTGAAAAGCAAAATACATGTCACCTAGAAGTATGAATAAGTCTTATTTCTGCTCTCAAACATAAGAAGAGGATCTAACATCATTACGGCTGAAACCCTGTGCTAGCATTTGCAAATGGCAACCAGCCCCTTTCAAGCCCCTGACATATACTTATATGCAATTAATGCTCAGAGCAACTCTGCTCTTTGCTCTTTTAAAGTAGTTCTTTATATAGTCCTGTCTTGATAGTATCCCAAAGCTACATTTTTCAAAGACAGTAATTCTAGGACAGCTTAAAAAAATACAAAGAGGCTGTTTTTTTTTTATAAGGGACCTTAAGTATTTTTTTCTATTGCAAATATATTATACTGACACAATCCTATTTCATTTTACATGTTGTTTACTTAATGCATTTCCACCCAGAGGTGAAACATTTAAGTGGGATTGCATTGTGGGTATTATTTTGCTAATTAGCATCCAAATGTGGGACTCGGGTTATGTAAATACACCTCAGCCTTAATGTGAACAGTGTTTTCTGGAGCTAAAAAGGCAGTTCCAAGCCTGTGAAGTGTTAACTGCCATCACACTAGAGCAGTTGTCTGATTAATTACGATGGTGTGAACTTGGTCATGTTTTTGAGATGATGTTCCCTCCAGAGCAATTGACTAGATAATTGTGTTCTGGCTGCCACGGGACCAGAGTGGAACTCAGCAGGTGTGAGACCTGAGCCTGGAGCTGTCTCAACCTGTCCTCACTTACTTGATCAAAGAGAACACGCTCTGTGAAGGTATCTCCTCAAGTAAATTGGGCACAAATCCTACTACCTTAAAGGATAAAATTAAGATTTATTTACTACTCCAACTCTCGGAACAAGTCATCCAATGATCCATGTAATGGGTAGAAAGGCAGAAAAAGAGAAAGGAGAGGTCTCATTTTCTTGTCTGTAAAATGGAGACTGGATTTGATAAGTTGGGGTCTCTTTCAGCTTTGGGATTCTGGTGTCTCATACCAAGAGATGAATAATTATGGTGGTTGGGTAGACAGTCATTATTTTACACCTCTGGGCTACAGTTTCCTTTATCTATATAATTACACAGTTAGACTTCATATCGCAGCCCCTCCAACTCTAAAAGATGCATTCATGAAGCTGAAAGCTCCGCGCCAGTAGAGGCTTGATGTCATTCATTTATGTTTGAACATATATGCGCATCCCCCCCCCTCAGGACATTTGGCAACATGTGAACTTGGGTGTTAAAATCTGGCAAAGGGCAGCTGCTATGTAGGGTAGAGGCCAAGGATGCTACTAGCACCCTACAATACAGAGGACAGCCCCTCCAAAACAAAAAATTATCTGGTCCAAAATGTCAATTGTACTAAAGTTGAGAAACCCTATTTTGTATATATGTATCGGGGTATGTGTGTGTTTTGTTTTTTCAGTTTGTGAGATTTTGGGAGGGGGGTTTCAGTTTTTTTTCAGTTTTCATCTTTTTGTTTTACGTGGTTTGCTCAAGGCCAAAATCAATAGTAATTGGGATCACAAACATTGTTTTGATTGGCTCACAAGTCTGATCTGTTAGAACTGGAGAACAGAAATGTTATATAAGTTGCAAAGAAAGTATTCCTGGAATTCACTGACATGATAGCAAGAGGAAGTAGTATGAATGTTAACATTTGGAGCAGTGCTTGTAACTGTTCCTTTCTAGACAATTCTGGGACCCTGTTACAGGCCCTTCATATATCACTGCTGATTTCCTTCAACATGAAATAGGACTTTACAAAACTCTTCCTAGACCTTCGTTTCGGGGCACTTGAGTGGTCCCTATTCCTACAGTGCTGGCATATGCTGTACACACACACACACACACACACACACACACACACACACTGCACACGTACTCTCTCATTATATAGAAGAGTTCTTCATATATAATTTGCTCTAACCAGATCAACAAGACAATGTTTTCCTCGCCATCTGTTGAGACATGGAAATAAGCTGTGTTGTGCACAGCCCTACATTTCATCTATGTTTGTCTTAATGAGACTTCATTCTGGTTTGGTTACCCTTCTCTCTGATCAACAGATTGCATCAAAGTCTGGTTTAAAGAAACGAGGCCAGCTAGGCTCTGTGAGTTCTGGCGGAAGTTGGCTGATCTCCTCAGGGACTCAAAGAAGGGGACAACTGAGGGCCATATATTTCAGAATTTTGTCAAAGGGATTGTTTGCACCATGACAGGAGTAGAAGTATGGTCCTCTTCATCATCTTTTAAGAATCTGCGATTTTATGATTATTTATATTTGGGTAATTACTCTATAAATTCAAAGAAATCTGGGATTTTATAGCTGGAAAAGGCTTTGGGGATGATCTGGCCTAGCATGTTTATGAGGGGGAAAAAAATAAAGGCAAAATAGGTTAAGCAACTTGATCAGTGCCCCAGTAAGTAAATGCCAGAATTTGAAACCATGTGTTCCTGGCCGTTGTCTCTGCCACATCACGCAGCTGGAAAATGTTTTTAGGAACCACCAAACTACAACTAAAAAAACTGGAATGCTTGATATCACGCTATGCTTATACCTAAAATATCTCTCTGAGACGTCATCTAGGCATAAAATACCTCCTTAGTGGTATCACTGGGTAAGTACACAGTGTACGCGGAGATTCAATATTATCTTGGTAAAGTGATGTGTAATTCAAACAGAGAAAGTCTTTTAATAAAATTGGTGGCTGCCAGCTTTCTAGCCTACATGTCTATTATGGTACCTGAGCTGAGCTGTAAGCTGAGGTGTTTACTCTTCTTTTATCCTAGCCCTCAAAAAGGAATTACATTTCAGTTCCCCTCATCCTTTATCACCCCAGGGTCCCAACTGCTTAAAAATATCTGCCAATTCCCACCCACTCACCCACACAAAGAAACCCAGGAAATTTTAAAAGCTAGAATGAGAGGAATTAGGGTAGTATATAAATGTGTTAGCTCTCTTCTTTCCCCACCATTTTCAAAGCAAATCCTGCTGCTTGCCAGTTCTCTAAAGAGAGGAGAAAATCATACCACCCCCTTTAAGCTCTTGGACTTGGAAACAGGGAATGAGGTTTCTACAAGGGTATTTACTTCAGCATAACATTTGCGAGTTCAGGATGGGAAGATGTTTACTGTCGTGCTTTAGAATACTTGTGATTCAGTCAGGTCTGTGCAACCTGAAGACAGTCACTTAATCTCTTGGAGCCTCAGGTTGCTTGTCTGTAAAATGGAGATAACAGCAGACTCTCCATAGGAAGATGAAGTATATTGAGTGCTGGGCACCAAGTCTGGCACACGGTAATCATCAGTGCGTGTTAAATGTCATTGCCACTGTCATCATTTTGCATAGCTCCCTTGCTCTTCTCCATCCCAGCTACAGCAATGACTCCAGCCCTGGCTTGGTCTTAAATTAGACCCGTGCTTCCAACTCGGGGATAAACCTTTTCCAGCTGTTACTTTCACCTCTCAAATACACAAAACTGAACTCATTTTGACTCCAAAAATAATTATTTAGAAAACTGCCACAAATTCAAGGGTAACTCCTCCCTCACAACCAGATCTTATTTAACTTTTTTGTAACCCTGGTGGAAATTTCCAAACACTAAATGATAGAAAGAAGTCAAGGGGTTTCACAGGTCCTTGTAAATTCCAGCTAAAGGCCACACCCAGACCAAATTATACTTGGACACCATATTACCTGCTGCGCTCCATCCTTGCTGAAAGGCAGACAGCTTTGAGTGTTTGAGAACAGGTGCTGCCCACTCATGTTGGAAAGAGGTGAAAGTGGGGAACAGATGAACGGGCTGAAGGTCGCTTTCCATTGATTCTCTACCATCCATCTGCTTCACCAACTTGGAAAGGCATTTGTCCTGAGTGGAAAAGCCAGAGGTTACGCTTCATAATTAAACTGAGCCACAGTCTTTTCCTTGTGGAGTCTAAAGCAAAGGGTCACTATTCTTCCTAAAGACAGTAGGAACAGTTAGCGTGAGACACTGGTATGGCTGAACAAAAGAACCTCATGAAAACATGCAAACAATGGAGGAAGGGCGAGAGGGATCAAGGTTTCTGCTGGCAAATCTTGCTTAAGAATGAGGCGTATACGTTTGTTGAGATTTTGTCTTCTCCATAAGAAGGGGGAAAACATCATTATGTAGCAAGGCAACAGACGTTTCCCTAAAAATCTCCCATAATACTGTGTATCTCACTTTGTTCTCCAGTTCTGCTAAAGACCGCAGCACCCTCTCAAAGACCCGAGATGAAAACCTTCACGACATCTTCACTTCTGAGCTCTCCGTCTTATCTAGCTTGTGCTTAGGAGCTGGTGAATCTGTTTGAATTCTCTCTGCAATGTGTGTCTTTCTCCCCCTCCTCGATGTCGGGCAGGTCGTCCTTGACAGGGCTGCTGCAGTTACATGTTTTCTCATTTCTCTAGCTTCCCTTCAGTCACTTCAGTCACTGGAGCCCGGATTAGTTAGTGAAAATACGCATTTGTTCACATCCCTTCGCCCTGCCATCTGGCTCCTTCCACCTCTACGTCCTCATCCCTAATTAGTGTCACTTGCTGTGCAGTCAGTGACCTGTTACTGGGGAATGGGGCTCCCCAAGCCCACTGAGGCCCTTCCAGAACTTCCTTGCCCTCGAGTCCCACCTAGTGCTCTATTACTTATTTGTGTGTGTGTGTGTTTGTGTGTGTGTGTGCGTGTGCGCACGCAGGTGTGTGTGAAATGTAGTTACAGAAAGGACCAGGAATGTGTATTAACAGTTAAGAATGATAAAGCAAAGAAATTGAGTAACTGCCACTAGGTCAACATATGAAATATTGCCAATAACCCAGGGCCCCTCATGGGCTCCTCTCTTATCACACCTTCCTTTCTCCCTGTGGGAGGTAATAATTAATCTGATTTCTGTAATGATCATTTCTTTGGTTTTTGAAGAAAAAATAGAGTTTTACTTTTCATATATGTATTTCTAAACAATATAATTTAACTTTTCCAGTTTCTAAGCTCTGTATATGAAATCATGTTGGGGGAGTGTGTATGTGGGTATGTGTGTGTGTGTGTGTGTGTGTGTGTGTGTGTGTGTGTGTGTGGTATATATATCGTTGACCCTTAAACAACACAGGGATTGGGGCACCAACCCCTGCACAGTTGAAATTCTGCATATAACTTTGGGATTCCCAAAAACTTAGCTACTAGTAGCCCACTGTTCACCATAAGCCTTACCAATAACACAAGCAGTCAATTAACACAGATTTCAGTATTATTTACTGTATTCTTACAATAAAGTAACTTAGAGAAAATGTTAAAGAAATCGTAAGAGAAAATGTGCTGCATTTATTTAAAAAATCTGCATGTAAGCGACCTTGTGCAGTTCAAACCCATGTCGTTCAAGGGTCAACTGTGTACACACACACACACACACACGCACACACGCACATGTTTAAGTGTACATCCTGCTTTTCCTCAGTGCTATCATTGCCAGATTCCTCCATGTTATACAGGTAGCTCTATGCACTGTTTCTTATTTCTGTGTACTACTGTGTCATAGAAATCCAGCATGCATTATCCATTGTACTGTTAATCTCCATGTGAATTATTTCTCTGTGGGAGCTAATAAGAATAAAACTGCTATGAATGCATGTGTATTGCCACCCTGGTATATGTATTCACAGGCATCTATAGTTAATGTACCTGGAAATGGCATTGCTGGGTCAGAAGGTATGAGTATCTTCTCCTTCAGTAGGTTAAGCCAAACTGTTCTAAAATGGGTGTACTAATTTACACTCCCGTCAGCGGTATCTGAGAGTTCCTGTTCCTCCACAGGTTCACCAACACTTGCCATATAAAATTTTTCCATTTGTGCCAATCGGGTGTGTGTGTGTGTGTGTGTGTGTGTGTGTGTGTGTGTGTGTGAGATGGTATATCTTTGTAGTTTTGCTTGGCAATTTTAAGTAACTTCCTTTTTTGGGTAAAATGATCGTGGAACACAAATGTCTGTGCTTGCTTCCTTCCCATTTGTCTTTCAGTTCCTGTGTAGCTCAGAGGTCAAAGAGCCCTATTCCTGCAGGAATTCCTGTCAGTTCCTCTACCAGAATCACCTGCTTCTTGGTCGAGTGGGACAAATGCTTATTCCTCAAGTATTTTGAAGAACAAAATATAAATAAATATAGTCTGAGAAATGCCTAAGGGACCAGGTGTTCACCCTCCTGTACTAAGAAGCAGACGATTCAGTTTGAAGGAATTGCTTGAAAGTCATGATTTGCTATCTCAGAAGAACATCTGGGGGGTAAAATATGTGTGAAGGTGGCTTTTGCTAAGAATTTCAGAGTATCTGAATTGTTGGCTCTGTCATGATTGGAAAATGCTTGTTACATCTTGAGCTCAAATATGTAATTTATTGAATCGCTGAGGTTTTCAGTTTTAATAGGAATAATTTGACAGTGCTATTTAATGTTTAGAATAATGAAATGTTTGTACCACTCTTTAAAAGCACGCACTTGTCTGACATACAAATTTTCACTTCCCTGAATCCACACAAGTCTGATTCTCAAACATAGTCTTTTTCAAGCTGAATGCGTCAGTTTTCCTCTTCCGGCTGATATGGGGTCAGGATGGGGCCAGAGAAGTGGGGGGTAAAGGAATTGCAGGGGAGGGGTGGCCAGGTAAACCTACCTTAGCAAGTGCAGGGATGAAGGAAGGAACCCCATTAAATGACAGAGGAGGCACATGTGCTAATAGCTTTATGACACTTTATCCTTGAGTTTCTGAGACTAAATTGTATAAACAGACCTTTGAAAGAGGGCAGAAGCGGGATGGCATCGAGCTGAGGCCTGATGAGTCAAGTAGGTTCCTGAATGAAATTACAAGCAGAGCACCATCAGTTATATTAGCAGATATAAATGGGCATACTTACGCCGCTGGAGAGCTATTCTCAAGCTCTACGGTAAGTCAGAACAGTGGTGCAGAAGCAAGCTGATACCCAGCTTTTGATATCAAATTGTTATTTTTTCAAGAATTTTGTGAGTCTGTCATTAAACACAGCAATTATTATTAATTGAATTCTGTAGGTTACATTTACAGGCAGAAGTAAAACAAACTCAAAACTCATCACTTCCTGATTATTTTACAACATTTTACTATTGGTCTTACATTAGTTTCAGATGGACAACATGGTGATTGGACAGCTCTGTATGTTACACTCACCATAGCTGTAGCATAGCATCTGTCACCGTAGGACAGTATTATAGTACCCCTGACTATATTCCCTGTGCTGTACCTTTCATCCCCGTGACTTACTCATTCCACAGCTGGAAGCCTGTACCTGCCACCTCCTCTGTCAGTCACTGGTATGTTCTCTATATGTATGACCTTGTTCTTGCTTTTGTGTCTTTGTTTCTTCGTTCTGTTACATTAGATTCTACTTATGAGCGAAATCGTGTATTTGTCTTTCTCTGACATCGTTCACTTAGCATTATACCTTCTAGGTCTATCCACATTATCACAGATGACAAGATCTCATTCATCTTTATGGCTGAGTAATATTTCATGGCATTTATAGACCAAATCTTGTTGACCCATCCATGTATCGATGGACCCTGAGGCTGCTTCCGTAGTTTGACTGTTGTAAATAGCGCTGCAATAAGCATAGGGATGCATATATATCCTTTTGAATCAGTGACACCATTTTACTATTATCTGATCTCTATCTCCTGTACAGCGAGTACGCGATATGACGGCGTGCTACTGCACATCTCCTCCCAGCTCTGTGTTTGGGGCTCAGAATCAGTTGTGGTGCCAGTATTTACACCATACAGATTGCAGAAGACTACAAAGCAGGGCTCTTCTCTCCCAGAGAATAGATCGTTAAACAGTTGCCAGCACACTCCCAAAGACGAGCTTGTTTTGCGGAGGTGAGAATGTGGTCCCACTGCTAGGAGGTTGTATGCAGCTCTTCTCTCCGGACCCCAAGCCACCGGCTACCCTGTGTCTGCCTCCGTCTGGCTCGGTTACTCCATGTCAGTCTGAAGGGTTTAGTTGAACTTTTCTGTTATTGCTTATAGTATCGGGTGTAGGGTTGGCGATGCAGTCAGCAACATAGTGATGAGCCAACATGTCAGACATGTGACCTTTGCAAGTGGCAAAGGTTTGAAAGCAAATTTAAGTAGAATCAAGAAACGGGATCTTGGATGCATAAAACAGAAGTGTTTATCCCCCTAACCAATTAATATTTCTTTTTGTAATCCTAGCTGCTGTGTACATCCCTGGGAAGTAAGAATTATATATGGAAAGGGTCAGAACTACCAGTGGTCTGGGTGGCCTTCTGTGTCCCAGGCAGTGCAAGGTGTGGGAAACAACATTGCCTGCCTTCCCTGAGCAGGGGTGTGTGTGGGGGGAGGGAGGTACCAACCACCCTGCGCGGCATGTGGTGGGTGCTGTAACCAAGGGGCGGCAAGGTGTCGTGAAGCATGAGAATAGGCACCTGGCTCAGTGGCATCCACAAGTCAGACCGATGACTATTTCATGTGTAGTTTGGGAAGAACTGTGAGCGGCACGTTGTTCTTTTCCATGCCCGTAAGACATGGCAGAGATGATCACGTCCTTCCAGGCCTCACAAGAAAGCCCCGTAGGTAATCACTTGTGATATGATTTCAAGGTTGGAATGCAATGCCCTGTTCCAGACCATCCTATACTCCCGCAAACCTGCCCACTTTCTAATTCCTACAATGCTACAATTAAAGATTCACTCCTTAATCCTCTCTTAAAATGCAAATCCTCTTAGTGCTTTACTTATCAGCTCTGAATCTTAATGTGAATGAAGTTGGGAGTATCTCTCTGAGAGCAGGGTTTTCCGTCAGGGAGGGTAGTAGATAAATGGATGCCTGCAAGTGTGAGTGAGGAGTGAGAGAGAGGTGACGGAAAGGAGAGGCTACAGATGAAAGGAGCCCGTGCCAGAAGCTGACCTATATGTGAGGCTGTTTAAAATACCCAGGTGTGGGGTGCCGGGGTGGCTCGGTCAGTAGAGCCTCTGATTCTCGATTTTGGCTCCCGTCATGATTTCAGGATCCTGGGATCGAGCCCCATGTTAGGGGGCAAATCTGCTTGAGATTCTTTCCCTCTGCCCCTCCCCACACTTTTTCTCTCTCTCTCTCAAAAAAGAATAAATCTTAAAAAAAATAAATAAATACCCAGTGTGAGGGCTCAGGTTACACTTCTCTTGGCCGGACTCTCCCCTGTCTACAGGACACGCCCTGGCTGACACCCCTCTCCCAGCTAAGCCTGTGAGCTGCCTGGGTTCAGATGGGAGTTGTACAAAGGACAGAAGGAAACGAACATTGATCAAATCCTATAATGGGTCAGGCTCTGTGTTAGATGTGTTTTACATTCATCATTTCATTCAACATCAAAAGAGTGATGGGTATTTATTTTCCTCTCATTTACCAAGGAGAAGAGAGACTCAGAGCCCGAGTGACTTGCCTGAGGTCACGGCAGGGGAGAGGCAGCACCAAGATCCAAATACACTTACCTGACTTCAAAGGCCAGGCCTCTTACCATTATAAAAAATAAAAATAAAAAGGAAATTTAAAAAGCACACTATTAGAATCTCCTATTTTCCTCTAGGATGATATACCCTTCTTACCACTCCTACCACCTACCGACTCCACACATGGATTTCTTTCCTGTATATCCCCTGTAGGCAAGAAAATTATCGAGCTTTGCTTTTCTATTTCTGTTGTGAAAGCATTACCTGTTATTATTTTTCAGATATAATACAATATCAAGTAATATTTTTCCAAATCACACGCATTTTTTCCTATTCTACACAGACACACACAGGCATAGAGACACACACTGACATATCCGCTCAGGGGCTCTTCCCCCCCAGTGAGAATCACTGAGGTATGAGGAGAGGGATGGACTCATAAACTGAATAAGAGAAAGCGAAGTACAAAATTGTATGTTTTCATCTGTATAAGTGAGAATCTTCATGGTACATGCTCTGCTCCAAGTACACGGATGATCTGTTGTGGAAGAAGAGTGGGCACTTATTCCACCTCACGAGATTTGTGAAGCCTTCCTGCTGGAGATGACAAACATGGCGCCCACCTCCAGGTCCAGAAAAGCTCTAATAAGCTCCTGAGCAGTTCAAAGTTGACGATAACTAGGGTGTGGCAGAGGGTAACAGCTGCCTTCATTCTGAAATCAGTCCGTCTGGGACACTGGTTCTCAAAATGGGGTTCCCAGGCCAGGAGCATCAGCATCACCTGGGAACTCGTTAGAGATGTGGATTCACAGTCCTTCCCTGGATGTGCTGTGTCCAGACTGATGGGGCCCAACAATCTAATCGAACAAGCACACCAAGTAATCCTGATGTACAAGTTTGCAAACCCCTGGTCTACAGCCCCACCTAAGGATTTAAATCCTGAGAGTACAGAGATGTTTCACCAGAAAAATGTTTTCAATTTAATTCTTCAAAAATGAACCTGTGAACAGGTTTGCATAACATGTTCTCCTTGCAGGGATCCTGAACTCCTTGAACTAGGGATGCCTTTTTATTTCAACTTTGGTGCCCACTGCCTTGTTCTAGCTCTGGAGGTAGTGGGCATCCTTAAGGTTTGTTGAGTGCAAGAGCAAGGACATTTAGATGATGTGTCTGCGTGTATGAGCACACAAGTGTCCGTGTTTATTTCTGTGGTGGATGGACACAGCTTATAACTATTTCCTAAAATTTTTTAGGATGACAGAATTTGCCTCTGAGCCGTATGGGAGCCCTAGACATTGCCTGGATATAGAGACTCTAGTTTTTTGTTTTTTTTTAAGATTTTATTTATTTATGTGACAGAGAGACAGCCAGCGAGAGAGGGAACACAGCAGGGGAGTGGGAGAGGAAGAAGCAGGCTCCCAGCGGAGAAGCCCGATGTGGGACTCGATCCCGGAACACCGGGATCACGCCCTGAGCCGAAGGCAGACGCTTAATGACTGCGCTACCCAGGCACCCCAAGACTCTAGTTCTTAAATACAATCAGTGGGAAACACCCCATAGCCACCTATCCCTTGCATAGCCACTACAGTGACCAGCCATGTTCAGGTGAATGCTGCAGATCTCGTCAGTTTCATTGCATGGCAATGATGGGAAGGAGATTCAATACCCAGGTCTAGTTCTTGGTGTCCTTTGTACTCAGGCTTTCTACCACTCCGCTAAATTAAAATGTGCATACTTGGATGGCATGCTTGATGGCATACTTAGCCCCTCCCTTGGTGCTTTATCCTCCTAGTGTCTTTAGATGGCTTTTTTTTTTAAGATTTTATTTATTTATTTGATAGAGAAAGACAGCCAGCGAGAGAGGGAGCACAAGCAGGGGGAGTGGGAGAGGAAGAAGCAGGCTCTTAGCAGAGAAGCCTGATGTGGGGCTCGATCCCAGAACACCCGTGATCACACCCTGAGCCAAAGGCAGATGCTTAAGGACTGCGCCACCCAGGCGCCCCCTAGAGGGCTTTCAAAATAGAACAGATGACAGTATAATTGGGAATACTTGGGGCTTGCCTGTGTTTTGCTTGGAAGGCTGGATATGAAGTTCCTTGGCCCACAGACCAAAGGTGCTAGGCTGACTGTAGTCAGCAGGTAAGTTAATTAACTAGATGGCCATAGGACTGTGATTCAGGGTGGCAGCCATAAAGGAGCACACTTTCCCACCTCTGGGGCCACACCATGATTTCTTGCCCTTTTTCTGGCCTGGCTACCTTTGCTGACCTGAAAGGTTTCCGGCAAGCTGGGAAGATGTCATTTGAAAAAGACCAGCATTTGCAGCAGTGGGAACCATGGGGGTGCATCCTCTGTCATTACTGTGGATTGGACTTTTTCTTCTTTCTCTTTTTCCCCTCCTGTTTCCACCTTCTTTCCTCCAGACCGTTCTACCCCTGCTCCATTTCTGCCACTTCAATTTGCATGCCATCAGTTTGTTCTTGTCCATCACTCTTGAACCCAAGATTTTCTCTGCAGTGGATTTTTACTGGTTCCTAACATTAATCACTTTCATAATGATTCAACAGTGTCTACACCCAGGGTGCTAGCATGGTGGGGTGATTTATTTCAGATTGCTACTACAAGCTAGATGTCATTTCCTTGGTATTTTGTTCAAAATTATATTATTTTTATTCATTCCAATGAGGACTTCTGCTGTTGGTTTGAGTAGGCTTAGTCAAAGGTCAAGTTACCTCTTCAAGAAATATCTTCCTACCTCATATAAGTTGTTTTTTTCCTCTAATCTAATTGCATGAGAGCTTTCAATGTGAGGTATTAATTTGTTTCCTCTACGAGGTTTTTTCCTTCTTTGAGGTAGCCCTTATGTTTTGTATATCTTTGTATCCTCCCTAGAAGGCTTCTTGGAGAACAGCGAGACATCAATAACTGAATGCATGCGTGGAAGAAACGATGTTCTAGCTCATCCCGTAAATATGTCCATTCCACTGATCTATTGCTGTGTGAACTTTGAGGCCTCAAATGACTCTTTTATTCTTCTCACAATTTTGTGGGTCATAAATTTGAAAAGGACACAACTGGATTCATCTCCAGTCCATGTGGTGTCAGCTAGAGTTAGAAGATCCATTTCCAAGATGGCTTCTTTATTCCCATGTCTGGGCTCTATCTCTCCACCAGGCATCTCATCCTCCAGGGCCTCTCCATGTGGCTTGGGCCTGATACCACCTCAAGATACCAGCCTTCTCACATGGCAGCTCAAGACACCAAAAGCTAGTGTTCTGAGAGGCCAAGATAGAAGCTAAAAAACTCATAGCCTAACCTTGGAAGTCCTCAAAATGGCACTTTGGCCACATTCTATTGGTCAAGAAGGTCAGTAAGGCCAGTCCAGAATCAAGGAGATTAATCATAAAGCATTTGCAACCATCTTTAATCTACCACTATGATAATACTAGTGATGAGTGAAATTAACACTCTTAAGTAAGGAGCAAAAACTTAATTTCTCATACTGCTCATTATAGAGAAGTAGGAACTTTAAATATTCTGCCAGTTGTCAAAATGTGTCAGATGATGTATACTGAATTTTTTTGTTTGGAAACTATAGACAGCATAATAATGAATTGGCATGTGCAAAGAGTAAATGTGGTTTATTTGTTTAACTTCCCACTTGGCTATAAGATATTATCAAAAAGATATATCAGGACGTATCCCTATGTATGTGCATGACCACCACTGAGAGGACATAGGTAAAAGTGCCTAACATACTACTTGTGCAAACTCATTGATATTAAGTACATATAAGTATGAAAATGAGTTTTAGTTTCCACCCAAAACTCTAGTAGAAATGCACTAATTTAAATTTTTGTCTTTTGGCAACTATCATATGATTTCTCTCATCTATGGAACATAAGAACTAGAATGATCAGTAGGGGAAGAAAGGGATAAAGAAAGGGGAGGTAATCAGAAGGGGGAATGAAACATGAGAGACTATGGACTATGAGAAACAAACTGAGGGCTACAGAGGGGAGGGGGGTGGGGGAATGGGATAGACCGGTGATGGGTAGTAAGGAGGGCACATATTGCATGGTGCACTGGGTGTTATACACAACTAATGAATCATCGAGCCTTACATCGGAAACCGGGGATGTACTGTATGGTGACTAACATAATATAATAAAAAATCATTATTAGAGTAAAAAAATAAAATAAAATAAATAAAATAAATAATAATAAAAAATAAATAAATAAATAAATAAATAAATTTTTGTCTTTTGAAAAGAGGCGTATAAGGCTTGATCCCTCCCTTGGAGAGCTGATAGTTTAGCTGCAGAAGACTAATAATATTCATAAAACTAATAATCCCAATTGAAGGCATTATAATTGATTGCTAAAATGCATGATCCCCCTTATGGTAGATTTCAAACCAATGAACATAGGAAGAAAAGTGGAGTTTAAAAATCACTATTTGGTAACTATCACTGTAACACTTGTTTTAGGCAAAAAATTATCAATGGATTCTATAATAAATGAACGAAGTGTGTGTATTTAGATCTTTGCATAATCTCAAAGACTTTGGATAGTTACATATTTTCAAAAAAACTCCCCATAAGATAGTTATGATTATAAAGGGAAATACTTTAATGTAACCATGAGGAAACATCAAACTCAAATTGAAGGACACTCTACAAAACAGCTGGCCTGTATTCTTGAAAAATGTCAAAGTCATGGAAGACAAAAGAACTCTTCCATGTTATAGGAGACTAAAGAGAAATGATAATCAAATGCAGCTCTGGGAACCTGGAGCTGATCCTGGACATGATAAGGACATTAGACGGGTAATGGGTGAAATTTGAACAAGGTCTGTAGAATGGATTAGGTATTGTATCAAAGTTAATTCTTGAATTTGATAACTGCATAGTGGTTATGTAACAACGTTATTTTGTGTATTAAGGGGTAAAAGGCTATCATATCTGCACCTTTCATAATTTTTTTATCATCTCTGATTATAAATAGGTATAAAACAAATGATCAAGTAAATATGGTAAAAAGGTAAACTTTGAGGAATTGGGAGGGAAAGTGAGGGGGATTCTTTATAATGGTTTCCAAATATTTTTGTACATCTGAAATTACTTCCTAAAATTTAAGATATGCCCCCATATTAGTTTTTTAGGTTCAGATTTGAGCCAGACCACAAAAAAATGAGTGGAATTTAGAAGGGTCAATAGGGAAGTGGAGCGTATCCCAGGCTCCCGCCACAGAACCAAAGGGGCAGCCTTGGAAACAAGAGCTGGGCCTTCGCGAGAGACCTCGTGAGACCCCGTGAAGTCAGGAGCATGGCCTGACTTGAGAGATGCCGAATTCTCTCAAGCAGCAAACACAGGTGGATGGATGTTGGGTAGATGAGTGGGACCAGAGCGTAGGAGGTGAAAAGCCTGCAGTGGAGTCGTTACTTACTGCAGAGGGAACTCTTTTGTGTAGAACTGTTCTAACTTCGGTCTGTGGAACAGGATGTTGTATTGGTCCATTCAGACTGATATAACAAAATACCATGGACCGGGTGGCTTATAAACAACAGAAATGTATTTCTCACAGTTCTGGAGACCTGGAAGTCCAAGATCAAGCCTCTGGCATGGTCAAGATCTGGTTCATAGCCAGTGCCTTCTCACTGTGTCCTCACATGGTGGAAGGAGGCTAGCAAGCTCTGTGGAGCCTCTTTTTTTATAAATCGAATCCCACTTTTGAGGATTCAGCCTTCATGTCCTAATCGCTCCCAAAGCACCCCCTCCTCTCCTAACACCATCACATCAGGCATTAAGATTTCATCATATGAATTTCAGGGCCACACCGACGTTCAACCATGGGAGATGTATTCAGCAAATTCATGGTATAGAGAGATTTTAAATCTAATTAGCATTTAGAGAATCAATGTGCAACAGACATCTAGAAGCATCAGTCCTTTTAGTCATTTGTAAGCTCTGGCCAGAATTTATTCACAGAGCAAGACCTCTGAAAAACATAGCTCCTTTTAAATATATGTTCATTTAGACCCATTCTCCACAGTGAACCAAAACAATATGGATTTACTTTATGAAGCTGCTCAGTTTTACAAAGACATGTGAGAACATTCGAGATGAAATCAGGAACATATTTAAATCCCAGCAACTGGAAGTCATGAGGAAACCACACTGGGCTCTAAATCAGGGACTCAGTCTAGCAAAAGTTTCTGGTGGTTGTAGGAGACAAAGCTGAACACAAAGGCCCGCTGTTACATTTAGCATGCACACTCTAATTACATCCTCTGGGTATGCTGATTTAACAACATAATTTCTTGAAATAGAAAAGACTTGTGTTGTCATCCCTGTAATTCTCAGTAGTGACACCTACTTTTTCTCTTTTCCCCTCTCCCTTGTCCTTTTTTATTCCTGCCATAAAATGATTCACTGTTTCTTTAAATCACATTTAATTAAGGTGTTTTTTTTTTCCTCCCTTTTGTTTTTTCCCCTGCTGCCTCATGTTGGTAGCCGGTAAATCCTGAATTTCTAATAAATGCAAATGGGTTAAAGAAGATCATGAGTTCAAGATTATTTTAACTTCACTGGCATAATTGTTAATATCTCTGGTGTCCCCTAGGATATGTAGGATTACATCAATTAAATTGGTCTCTGCAACTGAACACATTAACCATAACTGTGACGACTAGTGTCTTCCCCAGCACCCTTTAGGTGTTTAATTTGCTTGCCTGTAATAGATTGTCAGAGCAGTAAACGTGAGGCAAGTAATGTAAGTGGTATAATGATGGTAATTATCTGAATGGATCGATTGTAGTGTTATTGCAACATGATATTGTGGGTAGGAGCGAGATAGAGACATCCCATATAAATTCCCATTTTCAGCTTTATTTCCTTACACATTTTTTCCAAGACATTTAAAGTGAAAACAACGTAAACTGGCATTGCCATTCTCTCCTTTATCTCTTCCTATTATCCTTTGTGCTGTTGCCTTCCTGAAACCAGCAGACCGCATGCGAGCTCAATTTCTCTAAAGAAAGCTGCGACTTTCTAGAAATGGAATTCCATCAGTTCCCCTGTGATTCACGATATCCAGATATATGAACTGGAAGTCACTCTGTGGATTGGCTAGGCTGTTCCCTTCATTCATTGCCTGAGGAGCTGTGAACCCAGCAAGTTTAAATGACTCGTTAAAGTTTCGCAACCGGGTATTGCCAGGTAGCCTGCAACAATGGGGCTAGAACCTGGAGCCAGTCCTCCTACCTGGGCTGAGGGAGGACCTGGGAGGTTACACCAGCTGCAGGTGTGAGAGGTTCCGTGTGACAGGCCACAGCCGTCCCTGAAGGAAACAGCAACAAACAATAAGGAAACAGCTTTTAGTTGAGTGTTGGAGGGTGGAGGGTGGGGGTGGGAAGGAAGAGAACAATCTAGGGATAACCAATATTGAATAAGTCCAAACAGCAAATCAGCATGAGGATAGAATCACTGTGTTGTGTGGGAGATGTCTGCCCATGACAAGAATGGAAAGAACATGGCAGGATCCTGCCTGAGGGACAGGAATGGTTGCTAAAACAGGGACCAGGTCCAGAGGAAAGAAGTCAAAGCCAAGTATTAGAAGTGATGCCTGAAGGGGCGCCTGGGTAGCGCAGTCGTTAAGCGTCTGCCTTCATGCTCAGAGCATGATCCCGGCGTTCCGGGATCGAGTCCCACATCGGGCTCCTCGGCTAGGAGCCTGCTTCTTCCTCTCCCACTCCCCCTGCTTGTGTTCCCTCTCTTGCTGGCTGTCTCTCTGTCACATAAATAAATAAAAAATCTAAAAAAAAAAAAAAAAAAAGTGATGCCCGAAGAAGAAATGCGGGTTTGAATCCTGGGACTCAAACCAGGGATAGGCCAAGATGATCTAACAGTGGCAAGAAAACTTCCAAAAAGGCTTCTGCTAAAATTTCCCTCAAATTTTGTGTCCTGTTTTCATTTGATCACTTCGCCTGAATTTCATTGTTGATGAAAATAACAAACTGGCCTCAATCTGGAGCTTTTTAGACACCTGTCAAAGAAAACATTGCAGTCATCAGAGGCATAAAACCACATATAACCCATGCCTTCTGAGTTACCAGAAAATGGAACATTAGAACTTCAAACCACTGTTCAGTAGACATACACCAAATACCCACAGAACTGTGGCTACAAGCCTATGTGTCCCAGGGGAGGGAGGTGGCGGAGTATGTGGGCAAAGCACTCCTAGTACGGACCACAGATGGAGACTAGAAGTGCCCAGTGCTGGCAGTAGGGCTGGGCTTGAAAGTGTGGGGGTCCTGAGGTGCTGATCTCAAAGAAGCAAAGTTTCTGGGGAGAAGGAAGCAAGGAGCGAAGAAGAGGTGCCATTGGAAGATCTGGTTCTGCAGAGAAAAATGAAGAGGGAAAATTTTAGGAGGTTAAAGAAGTAAAGGAGAAATAGAAGACCAACCTCCTCCAATCATTATGTGGTAAAGAGGCTAAAACAAGGGTAGGAATGGGTGGATGAACAGTGAAACACACTGATAAAGCAGAAAAGAATTCGACAAGAGGACTGGTAGGAGGAAGGACTGAGGGGAAGGTTAATTGTGACATATGAAATAGGAGGGAGCCAAGGGACGTGATTTTAACTAGATAGTAACAATAAAGTAAGACCCAAAAGGGGATAATAAACACTATTAAAGAACCTGCAAGAGGTGGAGAGTAATGGAGGAGGTAGAAGAGGAAGTGACATCTCACTGAGTGTGCTTTTTAGAATAGTTTTGACTTTTGGGATCCTATTAATGTTTTCTATATTCAGAAACTGAGGTGAAATGCACAAGAAGAGGAGAAATTAAATCTGAGTACTGTCAGAAACAAATGAACTGAACTGCACAAAGGAATAAATAGCATAACTACAAGAAGGGGTGACGGTTACCAGTCTAGTAACTTTTGAACATAGCATCGTTACTAAATAACCATATTCTAAAGAAAAAACAACTTGTGGATTCTTCTTACTACTATTTTCCATACTGTAACAATTTTGCATGCACCGTGGGATTGAATAAATGAGTAAATGTATGGCTGCCTGTGTTCTCACTGTAGAAAAGAAAGACACAGATATGAAAAGGGAGAAGGCAAAGAAGAATTCTGTAGGGGTTGGACAGAGAGAGTTTGTGTGTGTGTAGGTATAGTGAGAAGAGGAAGACAGAGACTCTTTCACTGAAAGGGGCTAGAAGAAATGACCTCTCAGTAGCAATTGGCATACATTAATAACCAGACCTTAATTTCCAAATATCATTCCCCAACTAACAGCAAGCAGGATTTCTTAGAGAAATGGCTAATTTCAGGAATGGCACAAAGAAAAAAGCCAAATGGGCTTGGAACATTTCCCTGTGCCTAAAAAGACAGTCTTCTCAAAATGATGAAAACATGTCAAAAGGAACAGGTTACAGAGGTTCACCTTTCCAAAGCTGGGATAACTTGAGCATCAAAATAAATACGGTAATGACTTCGAACCCTTTCAATAATATAAGAATACATGTATTCGTACTGATAAATCATAAATAGGAAAAGCATTTTCTTATGATAGAATGTAAATTCACATATGTAGGTAAAATAATGGAGTGAGAAATCACCATGTGCAACCATAGGAATCGTTGATTCCGGCAAGATCATCAATGGTTGCTGAGATAAACTGATGAAAGTTTGATGAGAAATATTATATTTGCATAGTCTAAAAACATTTCTGCGCAATTTATTAACTACAAAAGGAAAGTAAGTTTGGAGTGGAGAGATTAAATGATCAAAGCTAAGATGTCTAATAATGGATACATGGACACGGCATTATTCTGATATGATGCACTGAGAAAAACCCAGCATCAGTCATGTCCTACTCCTGCCACGTGTGCAGCAGGAAACTTGAAACAAACCCTAATTAAGGGGCATTCCACAAAATAATTGGCCTTTACTCTTCTAAGAAAGAGAAAGAAGGAAGGGAAGGAGGGGGAAAGGAAGGAAGGGAGGGAGGCAAGGAGGGAGGAAGGAAGGAAGGAAACAAAAGAAAAAAGAAAAAGAAATTAATAACATGAAAGACAAAGGACTGTTCCAGAATGTTCCAGCATCCTATATGACAAAGAGATGCAATAGGTACCTGACCCTGGGTAGGTTTCAGGACCGGAAAAAATTGCTGTAATGACACTATTAGAACAATGGATGGATTAGAATAGGTACTGCAGATCAGACTGTGGTATTGTATCAATTAATATTTCCTGAACTTGACAATGATACTGTGGTTGTGTAAAAGAATGGCTTTGTTATTAGGAAATATACACAGAAGTATTTTGGGATAAATGGCATCATGTCTGCAACTCCCTTTCAAGTTACAGGGAAAAACGATGAAAGATAAAGAGAATGATCTAATGATCTCTCAAATGTGGCAAAATGTTAACAGTTGGTAAACTGAGGAAAGGGGATGTGGGACTTCTTTATACTACTCTTTCAAATCATCTGCAAGTCTGAAATTATTTCCAAATAGAAAGTTAAAAAAAAAAAAAACCCTTATAGAAACTATAAAAAGGTTGATCCTTGCACCACCTAAAAATCATACCATTCTTTTGAAAAAACTGATTTGGAACTTTATACCCACATTTCCACATGTCAAGAAGGGTTTTAGGGAAAGGGTGGGTGGAGCCGAGTTTGCCTGGGGGCGTGGGGCGCATGCTCAGTGCTGCCGCTTTGGGAAGGGTTAACTTGCACAGCTCAGGACTCGGAGGAGGCCAGTAGTAGCTGAAGGGGACTCAGGTCACCGGTTGCAGAGGGCAGTTCCCATGTCACCATTTCATGTTCCTTCTAAAACCTGATATGCTTATACCCATGTCTTTTCCCCCTTATTGTTCCACTAGTAACCAGGTAACCATTTTCAGCCTAATCTCCTCTGGAAACCTGCTTACCATTCAGATAGCCACCGGCTCTGAGGAGCAGGAAAGCAGTAGTTTTTAAAAGAGGGGGGAGAGGGGAAGGGACTCAAGTATAGCTTGATTCTTAAATTTCTCATAATATTCTTATGCTTAATAGCCATTGACTAACAAGGAAAACAACATGCTTGGTTTGCATTTGCAGCTATGCTCTCAGGCATTTACCTGAGATTCTTTTCTATGGCCTAAGCAAATATTGGGTTGTGAAACTGTAACAGGTCTTAATGAAGTGGATTGAGGCATTTCTTACATTTACATTTTCATAGAATGAAATAAACATGGTAATCTTTCTACAGAACACCCTCACATCAGGCCATGATTTGATTTGCTACCTGTCCAGAATATCAAGTTTTACATTTCTCTAAATGGTAATGTACTTTTGTGAACAAGTTGATAAGACAGAAGTCATCCCTGAGATATTTATAATAGTACTTAGAACAAACTTGTCAAAGATTCTTCTAAAAGATTGTTTTGGATCCTGAGGAGATATATTTAGTAACCGTATTGAATAAGTTGTCACCTAACACAACATCTCATTGATTTATTTGTATTATTTTTGTATCTCACTGCAGGCAGAGAATTCAGCATTGGCTTTGGAAAATGAAAATCAAAGGGAACAGTATGAGCGATGTCTTGACGAGGTAAGCAGACTAGAAAGGTTCTTCGCAAAAGGCTGGACTATTTAGGAATCCCTTGGTCAGATCTTAATGTATGTCTGTTAGCAGCCCCTGCAGAACATTAGCATTTTGTCCTCCGGAGGAAGGTTGCAAACATGTATGTGGACACTGAGAAGGAAGGTCAGTCTCTCTCCCCCTCCCTCTCCCTCTCCCCTTCTCTCCCTATTTTAGTGTACAGGCATCTGGAAACTCCTTTTGGCTATTACTTAATATTCTTGGAGCACAGTTGGGGAATGCTTCACTGTATGATAAATTCCTTCTGTCCAGTAAGTGTGATCCCCAGCCCGTGAATGAGAAAAGCCGTGTCAAGGCACACTGCATCTCCAATTGGATACTGTTTCTGAAAAAGCAAACTCTTGATAGAGTGGGTGGGGATGATATTCACAGTTGGCAGCCAGAGGGGGGAAAAAAATCAGTAGGTTGAGAACAAGCCAAGAAGAGAAGGGAAGTGAGGAAGAAAATGTGAGCAGAATGGGAAAAGACAGAACCACACATGTGAGTAAACTTGAGAAATATTATTTGATGATAATGAAGAGATGAAGGCGAAGATGGTGGGCGTTTCTGATTTCCTGGGAGGCGAGGGGAAAATTGAAGTGTGTGCAGGGCCCTCATTCTCCTCAGCCATTCCGCTCACACTCTGTCAGCAATCCTACCGCCAGTCTCTGCCGTAACACCCAGGCAGGATTGGCCATTCTTCTCACCAACAAGCTCTCATCTGGGATTTTGTTGGTGACTGAAGTTATTACTTCAATGGGATGACTTTTTTAGTCATCTGTCCAATACCCTAAAACTTGCACATATCTATCTAGTCATCTTAGGAGTTGTTTTGAAATAGCTGACACAGGTTTTCAGAAAATGAGCACAACTACATTTAATTGTGTTGCATTACCTTATGGGGGGAAACGAGCATATAGATCTTCAGTCTTTTTCTCCTCGCTAACAATTAGGAAAACCTTTTCCAGAAAACTCTCCTTGATTTTTCTTCCCTTCCCCTGCACTGTCCCACTATGAAGAACACAGGTTCAAATCCTCCTTATGACATCATCACTGCCACGACATACCTCTTGCCCCCCTCCAAACTGGAAGTGGTCACTCTCCTCAGAGTTGCAGCTGTGACCAGTATTTTCCTACACCAGGAATTCTGAAAATGTGACCCCTGGGCCGGCAGCCTCAGCCTCACCTGGGAAGTTGTTGGAAATGCACCTTCTGAGGCCCTCCCCCAGACATCCCACAGAAGGGACTCGGAGTGGGCCTGGCAGTCTGTGAGTTTGCAGGCTCTCCAAGTGATGCTGACACACCCTACAGTTTGAAAGCCACTGTCCTCATAGCATGGACCACTTTGCCTTACAGTTACTTGCATGTCGTTGAAGAACCCTCAACATGTTTTCAGAAACTTACTTACCTGTTTAACATTTCTTACCATATATATCAGTTAGTCAAGCAAAATGGTATTTGCAGTGCTCTGTCCCATCAGGAATAATCTTTGCAATGCCCAAAGTCAAAAGAATAGCTGAAGTAAGTGACATAAGAGGGGAATGATGACTCGGTCTAGTGAGGCCGGTTCAGCATTCCTCAATCCTGTCCCCCAGGCTCTCGGTCCAATCAAAGTTTAGGGCCAGAAAGACCAAATAGATCCAAGAATATTGAAAGGAACAAATATTGCCCTTGGGTCATATGTATTGATCAGCAAAGTTTCACTTTAACCTCCTGTGCGGAATTTCTGATGAGATTGAATCTGTATTAAGAAGTTAAATTTATGTGAATCACACCACAGGAACTTCTTATTTGTCACAATTCTCCCACAGGTCATCCCTCCCCATCAGTCAGAAAGCTCACAGCATTTCTTTATGGAAACTCATAGTCTTATTTGCCATATGCTCCCTATGCCTGCATTCTGAAGGTTTCATCAGAATGTGTTGGGTCAAACATAATTTTTTTATCCACAGAATTATGAAAATATGGAGTTTCTACTGAAGACAGAACTTTTAGAGGGAGAATCCCTCTGTTCTTAATTGCAGAAATTAACTGTTGCCAAAGAAGTGATTTGCAGCTCAGAACTACCTCTGAACAGTACGAATGTTTTGCATTCATGATACTGGCCCCTGATTGCACATGCCAGTTGTTTTGTAACTAATTGCATGAGGGTAGACAATCCATTTCTATGCATTGTAAGAGAACACTCTCAAAGGGGTAGTTGAGTGTAGTAATAATGCCAACTGGAAATTCTTTTCAAGGCTTTTTAGACTAATTAGATAAACTAACAAGGTAAGGCCTCATGTAAGTTATTTCCTGGCTAGTGGGTTTCATAAAACCTACACAAGTGGATATAATCTAAAATTAAAATGTTCTTCAGTCCCTTTTGCACTGATTCTTATTTTCTGGGAAATGTTGAGAATTTGGGGAAAACACTTAGGAGTAGGAAATCCCCTCTGTGTGTTCTAAAAAAGGGGGTATGTTTATTCAGAAGGAAACAGAACCACATCCACAGAAATACGGGCTTGCTGGCACACACATGCCCACAAATGCGTGCACACAAGTGTACACACACACACACACACACACACACTTCACCACTTCACCTCCCCTCTACCTCGCTCCTCATCTCCTTGCCTTGCAGTACAAAGACAACACCAAGGACCAGTCTTGATTTCTTGAGGGGGTTGGAGGTTTTCATGTTTGAGTCTAGTTTCCTCCTCTAGCTGTTAGACACACAGTTTGCTGGCAAGCAGTGAATTGCTGTCTATTCTCACTAATGCCTTGGCCAGAGTTCCTTTAGGACCAACTAATTCCCATGGAGGGAAGTAGAATGACACACATAAAAACAAGTAAAGTAACATCTCACAGTGTTGCCTGACATTTAGATGGATTCAGCTGTATCCTACAAATATTTGTTGGGCATCAGGGTCACCCAGGCTTGGGAAGTCATGGTGCTCCTAGCCTGGCAGAGTGAGAGGGATGGTCAGCCACAGAACGAAATGAAAGAAACTCACATAAGAAATAAGCTGCCCTGGGGTCTTTGAGAACGTACAACACAGTCAATAAACGGCAGGAGAGGTAGTGGGTGAGTTGGCAGTGAAGGGGACAGAACTGAAAGGGCATCTTCAGCCACAGGGGCTGGAACAGGTAAAGTCCAAGTAGTTCTCACCCTTACCTGAACATCAGGCTTACCTGGGAAGCTTTAAGAACACTGCTGGCTTGTGCATCCCTGCCTAGTGTCAAGACTCCTTCACTGCCGTAACTTCCAGCTGACAGATGAGCCTTTCTACTCAAGGAGGTTCATGTATGTTGTCCACGTTGGTTTCAGCTTCCTCCCCTTTCATAACTCCCCTATATGTTCTCCAACCGACCAGTATTGAGCCATAGGTAGGGACGTCTCTATGTCCCTGTTCAGCAGGAAGACATTACAGAAGATGAGACCTTCCACCTTCAACAACCTTAAAGATTTAAGGGTCAAAATTGTTCAGGGGAGAAATGTTGAGGGAGCAGAAGGCTAGCTAAAGACAAAGCGTTAAGCACCCTGCAGCCTCCTCCCCCTCCCCCCACTCCTGGGTAGAATACGTGTGACATTCTTCCAAGAAGCTCCCAACCACCTTAATGTTAATGCCTTGCTAGAGGGAAAAACAACCTTAACTTGACAAGGGCAAAGCCTCTGGTATCTTGTAGGTCCTCTTTAGCATATGAAAGTTCTTTTGAAAACCTCCCTTTTCCTTACCTCCCACAACCCAGTAGTATACAATCAGCCACCCCCCACAACCCTAGCGCAGCAGCTCTTTCTGGTCCTGTCCCCTTGCGTTAATAAACCACCATTTTGCACCAAAAAAAAAAAAAAAAAAATAGAGAGAGAGAATACTGCCAACTGGGCCGCAACTCAGAGATTCTGATCTGATTCTGATCTAAAGTGGAGCCCAGGTTTTAGAAATCTTAAAGACTCCAGGGAGTTATAATATTCAGCCAAGGTTAAGAACCATTGCACTTGATGCTCTGAATGCTGTGCTTCAAAGAACATTTTCAGAGAGTGTCAGTAAAAGGATAAAAGCTCCACCAAACTTGGATATGATGATAGAAGAGCAACAGACCCATGTGGAAATTTGGGGTTATTTCCAATTCCTCAACAGTGTCTGAGCAAACAAAAAGTAAACGCTGTCCCAGCGTTTCTCAAAGTGTGTTTCTGGGCCCCTTCTGCATCAGAAAGATGTGAAGTGGTTGCAAAAATGTAGATTCTTGAACCACAAAGACTCTGAATAGTCAAAGCAATCTTGAAAAAGTAAAGCAAAGCTGGAGTCATCAGATAGTATGGTACTGGTACAAAAACAGACACACAGATCAGTGGAACAGAAGAAACCCAGAAATGGACCCTCAACTCTATTGTCAACTAATCTTTGACAAAGCAGGAAAAAATATGCAATGGGAAAATGCAGTGTCTTCAAAAAATGGTGCTGGGAAAACTAACAGCAACATGTGAAAGAATGAAACTGGACCACTTCCTTACACCATACACAAAAATAAATTCAAATCAGATGAAAGACCCAAACGTGAGACAGTTAACTATCAAAATCCCAGAGAATACAAACAATAGCCTCTTTGACATTGGTTGTAGCAACTTCTTACTAGTTACACCTCCTGAGGCAAGGGAAACAAAAGTAAAAATAAAACTATTGTGACTTCATCAAGATAAAAAGCTTCTGCACAGTGAAGGAAACAATCAAGACTAATAGACGACCTTTGGAATGAGAGAAGATATTTGCAAATGACATTTCTAAAAAAGGGTTAGTATGCAACATATATAAAGAATTTATACACAACTCAACACCCCAAAAAACAAATAATCCAGTTAAAAATGGGCAGAAGATATGAATAGACATTTTTTCAAAGAAGACATCCAGATGGCCAACAGAACATGAAAAGATGCTCAACATCACCCATCATCAGGGAAATGCAAATCAAAACTACAATGGGATATCACCTCACACCAGTCAGAATGGCTAACAATACAGGAAACAACAGATGTTGGCAAGTATGCAGAGAAAGGGGAACTCTCCTACGCTATCAGTGGGAATGCAAACTGGTGCAGCCACTCTGGAAAACAGTTTGGAATTTCCTCAAAATTTAAAAATAGAAGTACCCTACGATCCAGCAATTGCACTACTAGGTATTTACCCAAAAGGTACAAAAATACTGATTCAGAGGGGCACATGTACCCCAATGTTCATAGCATTATCAATAATAACCAAATTACGGAGAGATCCCAAATGGCCATCGACCAATGAATGGATAAAGAAGATGTGGAAGGTATATATAATGGACTGTTACTCAGCCATTAAAAAGAGTAAGATCTTGCCATTTGCAATGACTTGGATGGAGTTAGAGTGTATTATACTCAGTGAAATAGTCAGGGAAAGACAGATACCGTATGATTTAACTCATATGTGCAATTTTAGAAACAAAACACAAGAACATGGGGGCGTTGGGAGAAGGGAGGCAAACCAGAAAACAAACCCTTAATATGAGAACAAACAGGGTTACTGGAGGGGAGGTAAGCAGAAGAATGGGTTAAATGGGTGATGGGTATTAAGAAGTTGTAATGAGCACCAGATGTTGTATATAAGTGATGAATCACTAAGTTCTACACCTTTAACTAATATTATACTGTATGATAATTAACTGGAATTAAAAAACTTGAAAGAGAAAATAAAATCAACACAGAAAAGGAAAGAAAAATGCAGATTCTCAGACCTCACTCAGCTATTCTCAAGCAGAATGAAGGGTGAGGAAATTGGCAATTTACCAGACTTCCCTGGCAAGGTTTTTGCATGCAGAATTGGAGAACCTGCCCTCCCCTTCAAACCGCCAGAGTAGAGCCAGAGTTCCTTATAGTCCCTGAGGATGCCAGATTTGAGTTCTTCTCTGGCTTCTCTGTGCTCTCCACTTCAGAGCACAAAGGCAGGAAATGCAGGTAGTTTAGAAAAAGAAAAAAAAAAAAAGTACCAGAATTTCTTTTAAGCCAATGCTAAATAAAGGCAAAAGTAGGTTGTTAAGAACAGTTCTGACCTTCCTCTCTAATTCCTATGCTATATGCCAAGACTGAATTGTGGAATCATCAGACATTCTCAGTGCATGTCCCTTACCTGCGCCCTAAGTAACCTTGAAAAGCAACGTCTTGATGGATGGAGATGGGAGATGATGATCCTGCTTGTGGCTCTCACATGCTTCAAATACCCATTTCAGTCCAGATGATGGACTTCTTGTGCCTCCTCTAGACTCTAACCACCATGAGGCAGCACCTATATTCTATTCAGCCAATTTCTCCAAGATCCAGCACAATCCATGGCCCACACTATGCGTTTAATGTGTATTTGTTGAATGGCTAAATGAATGAATGGAGATTGTCAGCCCCAAATTAATTTCCCAATTAATTTTCCCTGTGATCCCACATACATATTCTGATGAATTTCTCCCATTCCCAGTATTTTACAGAGCAAATAATATAGGTGCTTAGTAATTTATATTTATACATGCATATTACACACACACACATATACTTCATCCTTATACAAATAAAATCTCTTATTTTCAAATTCTTTCTTAACTAGTTACCTCAAAATGCATTTTATTCTTTGAAGTTCAAATGTTCAGATTCAAATTTAACTTTAATGGGATGACGGCTTTATATCAGGTACTTATATATAACAGGTTTCTCTGGTTATACCTATCATCTCATGCATTTTTCATAAGCTGAAAGGTAGCCAGTTCCCCTACTTCACAAATGAGTAAAATCAAGCTCCTCCCCCACTCCCAGATGTATCAGTGTATCATCAACACAGGCAACATTTGAACCCAAGTCCTTCTGGTGATTCTGCCCCAATGCTCCTCCCACTTGTCCCCAGCTGCCTTAGTATGATAAGCCAAACCAGAAGCATTGAAAACTTCTCCAAAGCACATTTTCCAAAACTTGTACTTTTCCAATTAGGTTTTAAATGAGCTTGCTGATGTGACAATTGCTTTGCATTATAAAATAGCACAGGCAAGGATAAAAGCAAGACTATGAGGCAGGAGGAGCCCAGTTAAAGCTTGGTGCCTTTTGAGTTCTCACTCTGCCACCTCCGACCCAGCCCTGGCTGTCCTCTGGGTTGGGTGAGAATTGGCTTCCTCTTAGGATAACTCCCAGGTGTCAGGGACTATTTTGAAAAAAAAGAACAGACAACGTTGCAGCCCTGACTTCTCCCTCCACCCACCCGCTTCCAGGGGAGTGCGGGCAGGGCTGGGTGCGGGGCCGGGGGTGGGGCCACAACCCCTAGAAGCCTGATGGAGAATAACAAAGACTTGTGTGGGTCCAAGATGAGCCAGGTGTCAGAGGAGCTGGCTGGTCTGAGAGAACTCTTACTGAGAGGAAAGGAGAGATAACCCGGGCTCTCTCCTTAGCATCTCCGGCTCCCCTGCAGCCCTGCCCCACCAGAGGCAAAGTGGGGAGGTCTCCACAGAGAGCCTAAGGCGGATTGTAAAACAAGCCAGAGGCTTAAGGACTGTCAACTTTGCTCTGCTTGTCTCAAGTCCCCCTGGCCCAGCCCAGCTGCTATTTTTCCGTTCTTTGGAGAGGAAAGCTGTCAGGTGACCCTGGAAGTTATTTGTTCTCATTAGCTGGGCCTGCGGGTGTGTGATTATTTGCAACCCAAGTGCTAAGGGCATAATTCTATGATGAGGGCAGGGGCCCATTCCAGGGGTCATCTTGTGAACCTATTAGAGGTTGCAGGCAGAAGCTCCAAACAGCTGTTCTATTGATGCTTCAGGGAAGCTTAGCTGTTAAAAGTAGTGATGAAACCCAGGAAACCGTCTTACAGACAGTACCCAGGAAAGCATTTGTACAAACTGGCCTGCTCTTCTGCAGAGGACCTGCGAGTCCTTCTGGGTAATAAAACCCCATGTCAGGAGATTAAGAAATAATGCATTTTTGTATCTTTGTTCAACTATTAGGTAGAGCGATTGTCCAAAGTACACGCCAGGAGGAACTGTGTCAGAGATGGAGCCTATAAGCCTATAGGGCAATATACTCGGATTGGAAAGATAGAACGTATTTTCTCCTGCGGGCTGTTACAGTTAGGATATTCATTTATGTCTCCTGGTAAATCATGTAGAGAGCTATTTTATGTGACCACTGTTCCACAGCCTGGTTTAAGTGAGGGGCCAGTTGGCGGAAGAAAAGAAAATATTGATATTAGGCAGTTTTATGAGAATGTAAATCAAATCCAAAGTTTGAGATCCAAAAGAATTAAATTATTTATGGTATGAATTAATTTTGGTACATTTTTCCTGATTCAAGCTGTATGAAGAGTTGAATTCTTCTGTTGTTGTATGTTTTTTTTTTTTAATTTTCCAAGAGTAAAATCGATGACCTATAGTTTGACTTTAAATCTTCAGTGACTTATGAATTGGAATGAATGTTTAAAAACTGAAAGATTTTCAAGATGACACTATTGGTCAGTTCGTACACAGTTGATGACAAGCCTGTGTTTTAATTTTCTGTGAGTCTTAGTGGTAGCCAACTATCGTTAAGGATGTGCTTTGTCAATATTGAGTGAAAAACGATTAAGCTCCATGAAAACATTCTTACCCTGATCTGTTCCACTATACTAGACAGGGAAACAAGCACACATAGTGTAGTATCACCAAAAATAAATTGGTTATCAAGATAAAAAGATGAGAGTACGTCCTTCAGCCTTTGGTTGAATGTCAGAATTACGAAGATGATTATGTGTTACACTTGCATTCTTGCCAACTTCCTACTGGTTATATTCTCTCTGAAACAAAGGAACATATCCCGGTTATCTAGCTTTACAAATACTCTACAGATTTATATTCAATAAATGAAGGAAGAAATGAATAAACAGAAGTAGCCTAATACTAATAATCTGACTAGGTCTTTAATGCTGTAAGTTTCAGTGATCACATGTACTACTTGAAAAATATCATATAATTCACCTGCCCACCTTAATTTTATCAAGAGTAGCCATACGGATACATAGTTTCAAGGTTATAGTGAAGTTAAGAAAGTGACTTCCTGTACAGTGTTTTTGAAACCTGCAAGTGAAAAAGAAATCTTAACACAAATGCAAAGAGAAGTGATGAATGGTTATCTGGAGAAAATACCAGATCTTTGCAATTATCAGGGACATGTTATTGGTTTTATATGTGGTTCTTACCTGGAATGGTGCCACTTTGCCCAGTGCTAAACTATTCACTGAAAGGGAATGGAGCTGCCAAGTTTGGTTTAGATTAATCAAGATTCACCTCCTTCATCTGAGAGGGGCCTAGCTTCTCCTACTAACCCAAACTGCCTGATACCTGAAGCAAATTAGGATTATGTTAATATATTAGTAAGAATTCTATTTGATTGTGTATTGGAAGAAACTCAAAATAACAGTGGATCTCTTTTTTCGTCTCTCTCATAGAACTTCAGAGGTAGACAGTGAAACTCCCTGCATCATCAGGACCAAGCTTATTCTATATTTCTGTCCAACAATAGTTAATGTGTTACTTTCATTATCAAGGTGGCTGCTGAGGTTCCAGCCATCACTGTTATATCCCAAACAGGAAAAGGAGGAAAAAGAGTGAGGCTTCTTCTTAAAGACTTTCTTTCTATAAGATCAAGAAAAAAAAGTCAACTTATAACTCATTGGCCAGAAATCTGTCACAAAGTGACACTTATCTACAAGGAAGGCTGGGAAATGTATTCGAATGTATCCAGCCAAAATAAATCAGAGTTTATTACTTCGGGGAAAATAGATGTTAGAGCAAACAACTACCAGATTCTGCTACAGGTAGCAGTGACAAGAGGATGGCATAAATGAAAACATGGAGGATATAAACAGAGCATATAGAAAACAATGAGCTGCTCTTATTCTCCACCATTCAAACCTATCTCTATTCCAAGTCATTTTAAGTAGTGAAATAGTCACATAGCAAAAGAATAGGAAGGAGAGGCAAAGGACATTGTAAATCAGCAAAGTGTAGAAACTGTGTACAGATAATTAGGATCGTGTTTTACACTGTATCAGTTTTTAGCTGTCTTGGAGTACTTTACATATGAAAAGATGTTATTTTTCCAAATATGGAAATACGGAAGTCAAGGTATGAATGATCTTCCCAACCTAACCATCTTAATTAGCAACAAGGTCACCTTTGGAAAAAAAGCAAAATATTACCTAGAAGGATAGGCTTATTATGAAAAGAATCAGGTCCTCTACACAGAGAGGAAAGAGGCAAATGAGGAGCTAATTAGGTAGAATAAGCTGTGGGAAACGTATTGGTAAATTACAGTCCATGCGTATAAAGTCTCATTATTATAAACGGCAACTCTTTTCTTTATTTTTTAAAGGTAGCCAACCAAGTTGTTCAAGCTCTGCTCACTCAAAAGGTAGGTCACTTTCTGGCTTATTATTTTCAAGGTACTTATGTGAATAGGTTGGAACTCATATTGTCAAACCAGGAAATTGTGATTGATAGATGCAATACTTTTCTGTTTATTCACTTAGGTTAAAATCATGTGTGTTTTAGACGGGCATACAAAGTAACATCAGTGACCAATACAATCATAAAATTCAAACTCTTGGTAAAGTAACAGAAGATGAAAGATTTCCATGGGCCCATTTATTTAGTAAATGCCGATATTCTAAAGGTCGATGGATTCCTTCACTTCCTAAAAAATGAGTAGCTTTTAATGGACAGCATTCACTGGAGCCTAAGCTTCAGGAAGAGGTCTTTGAGGTTAGGAAAGTTATCTAATTTCTCTGGGTCTTAGTTTCTCTTCTCTAAAGGGGATAACAATTCCACCCTCCAGAACTGCAATGGTCATTCTATGAGAGGAAGCCCATAGAGCAGTTCCTGTAGGAATCAGTTTGTGGTAAATACAAATCAAGAGGCAGTAGTGTGTACTTAGAAGTTGCTGACAATAGCTCTTAAGCAATTTCACCACCCAACAAACAAAGAAACAACTATGTGAGGTGTGGATGTGTTAATTATCTTGATCTTGGTCATCATTTCACCCTGTAAGGTGTATCAAATCATCACATTTTACAATTTAAATATATACAGTTACTCAATTATTCCTCACTAAAGTTGAGAGATAAAAGCAAATAATTTTTGAGCATGAGATCTGTATGCCTTCTCTTTTGCTAAGTCCCTCTTCTGCCTTCAGACAATATAAGATCATGTTTTTGGGCCAGAGTGGGTAGATGCCAGTTATTGCCCAAATTTGGCTATTTTGGTATATTTTATTGAAACTTCCCCATCTCTTTCTGTAATGTTTCTCAGAGGCTAAATTCTACTTCTTTCAGATTTTGTTTGTTCTGAATCACCTCTCTGTGAGATGGAGACTTTTTCTATAAAAGAAAATCTTAGATCATGTGGCATATTCTGAAGAACATGGCTAATGATAGCAAAATAATTTATGACATTTTGATTTTTGAATTAAAAATAATTTTATTAGGGGTAGACCACTTTTCATTGGAGATACTTAAGTATTATTTTTTATTTATACTATGGAGGCATTGTGATATTATTTTTGCTAGATTTTCTCCTCAATTGCTTTTGTAAAATCATCCTTTCTCTTTCAAATGATTTTAACTGGTTTAGGTTTTACATTAATATCACATAAATAGAGAGATTTGACTATAACTATTAGGTTGAATTAGGTTCCATTGTGAGTAGCGGAGATCCAAAATAGATAAGCTAAAATACTATTTCTTTCTCAGAACTAAATCTACAGGTAGGCAGTGTAGGTGCTATGGTGCTATGGTGACTCTGCTCCATAAAGTCCCAGGTGTCTCTGGTTTCTATCTTGTTATTTTATGGGATGTGGCCTCCATTCCCAAGGTCACTTCATGGTCCAAAATGGCTGCTCTTGCTCCAGTCATCACATCCACATTCCAGCCATCAGGAAGGAGGAAAAGCTGAAGAAAATGAAGAAGGTAAAGGGCACACAGTAGCTGCCCTTTAAGAGAGACTTCCAAAAGCTTTCTTACCTCCGCATTTACATCTCCTTGAACAGACCTTAGTCACACAGCCACACCTAAGGAAGCTGACAGTGAAGTCTTTATTCTGGATAGGTGCCCAGCTGAAATTGATTTTCATAGTATTGTAGGAGAAGGGGAAAAACAGACGTCAAAGGGCATCTCATAATTTCTGTCATGGCATATTTGAAATTTTTTTTTCCTTTTTCAAAGGCTTTAATTTCTCATTTGCTTTCCTCCTGTTGGAAACTCTATGCTCATTTAATTATAAACTTAAGGAATGAAGGTGGCACTGTTGCAGCTCTGTATGTAACTGTCAAAAGCTTCTCATGCCTGTCTTTTTTTAATGGTGCCTCAGGAAAGAGACAAGGAAGCTGTCTGGTACAATATAAAGGAAAATGGGACCCTTCAGGTCAGCCACAAAAAATAGCTACACAAATCCAAGTAATAACTAGTAAACAGATAAATCTACCTTGGTACAGTTAAGCAGTAAGACAGAGAAAGACATGTGCCTGTGTGAGATAGCATACCTCGGGGACACTCTGAGGCAGGAAGAGATGCCAGGATTTTCGAAGATTCCAAAAGAATCATGTTCTGCAGAAACGTGTACCTCCCAGGTTTTATAGGGACCGTAAAATTGCTACAAGAAGACTCAAATTTCTTTTTAATTAAGAGCACAATGCAGGAAATAAAATGTGCTCCAAATGCAGATGAGAAAACAAATTCTAAAGAGGGGTGTAGCTGGCACAGAGTGAAAGCAGAAATTTTGAGTGATTTATCCAAGTCACAAAAAAAATTTTTTTTTTGAGGTGAAATTACAGTCATAACCATGCAGTTTTAGAATAGATCGTTTGTTATGACACAAAGCAAATCTGCCACAAGCAACCAAAAAAGCATTTTTCTGGCATATCATGAACTGGCCCAGATAAGCATCTTGAAATAACAGAGTGTACTTCTTTTTCCCAATACTGATAAAAAAAATTTATTTCCATGAACTTATCACTTTCAGTTAAATGTACATATGCTGTCCTAGTCAAGTAATTCAATTTATCTCAGAAACCTGTGGATTCCCTTAAGACAGTAGATTGTCCCTCCTTTAGATCAATAAAGCTAAAGTGACAATATTAAACCCAGCTCACTTCCATTTATGACTTCAAATCATAGGTGCGAGGCTACAAGTGCCAGTGAAATCAATAATTCAGGCCAAACTCATATTTTTGTCTGAAATATATTTCATCTTCATTACGTCAATTACACTCACTGAAAATGTAACGGTCCTAGATTCTTTACTGTGGGTTTTTTGGTTGTTTTTTTGGTTTTTGGTTTTTGTTTTTGTTTTGTTTTGTTTTGTTTTTTGCCACTATAATCAAACTTGGAAGAAAACTTTTTTTTTTTTTAGTCATTTTTCAGCATGTCAACTTCAGCTTTGTCTGCATGTTCTTTAGGATAATCTAGTATTTAAATGGTGTTTTTTTTTTTACCGACATGGAATGAGGCTCCGTGTGGTAGAATCCAGCAATGCAGCAACCAGATAGGAGCAGAGCACAGTTTTGTAGCTTGTATCCGAAGGAACTCCAAACTTCTACATATTTCCCTTGTGGAGGGGCATTCGGGCCACCTGTGTCCACTCCGCGGGCGGGATCCAGTTCCCAGGAGAGAATCTGTTTATACTTGCTGTGTACCTTACAAGGAGTCAGACCCCATCTCCAATACTTTAAATGCACTAAGTCATTTTGTTTTCACTGCAACCCCGTAAGACAGGGCTAAGAAAACAGTGTTCCCTTAGCTCCAATGGCAAGAAGTGGCAAAGCCCATATGAGCAACCTAGGGCTGCTGTACTCCAAATCTTCCCTTTGCAACATTCGGCCTCCACGGTCGCCTTGGGTCACTTACTGTTTTTTCCCCACTGTAGTTCAGCACACAGAGATGAGGCTGTGGAAATCAACAGATGGATTGAAACCCAATCATTAGATATGACCGCAGGAAGTAGAACAAAAGGGCAAAGGAGCCGATGGATTTCTTAAAACTTCTGGAAGCATTGCCCGTCCTGGCTAGAAAGAAAAATATTCAGGATCTGACATGTGTGGAGTCAAAACTGACTCTCTAAATCTGGAGTCAAACTTTCTCAGAATCCATCTGAATTTGGACCCCAGAATTTCACAATTGTCAGGAACCTTAGCAAGCATTTACTACTGAGATGGTCAACTAGCTTCGGTAATGGGCTTAATTTACTATGATTACATAAACTGGTTTAGCCATCACCCAGCTTAAAAATGCTTTAATCGGAAGGCGTTTGGGATGAAGTCTTGCAGTATTCAGTTCGCCACAGGACTAGCGTCTTCCCATTCACTAGGGCTGGCCTGATTCGGGCGCACGTTTGTGTTGCCTGCCTTGCCTTGTAGATATTTGACATTGAGGCCTTTGGTGAGTCTGAGAGATGGCTTTTCTTTTTACACAATCTTAGACATCCTTGACAAAGAAAGGGCTGTATCAGTGACAGCCGCTAAGAGGGAGTGTTACAAGGAGGAACTGGTGGGTATGGTGGCCATTAAGCTTCAGGGAAAGAACGAGGTGGCTCTAGAAAAGCCATCTCATGAAGCAGCTGAGACTCACATCCTCTTGAAGTCCTGTTTTGTACAGTAGCCCAGTGTACAGATCAAGGAACTGAGGCAAAACCAGGGTAAGTTACATCCTCAAGGTCATGTGGGTAATGAGGGCCAGAGTCCAGACCCCCTAACCCCCAATCTGGTGTATTCCCATGATGTGCCTTGCATCTAAAAGAGTTTTACCGCTATAATATCATTTTTACATGATAAAATCAGATTTAGATAGTTTTCATCAATACCCCAGTGATGTCACTATATGTCCTGCTTCTGTGCAATCAACACTTCGTTAAACTGACTTCAGCAGGGAGAGGGTTGGTTCTAAATGCATTGAAGCAACTGTACACATAGGTAGTACCAGCAGTAGCTCCAGAATCTTCTTTAGCCCGAGTGCAGATGAAACTTGCCAGGATTACAATGCATGGATACTCCAGGGAAGCTATGGTTTGAGATCAGGAAGATGCACAGGGTCCTTTAGACCAGTGTATCGCACTGCTCCGTATATTTTGCCCTCACCATCAGCTTTAATCCCATATTCTGTTTCCAATTGATAGTGATGGGCAGGTTGCAGGGAAAACAGGTCTGGTTATTTTCTTGAACCCAAAGACCATTGTACTTTCTAGTATGAGATTAAATGTAGTCAAACTGTTGGCATTATTTTCCCCCCGCTAAAATCAGTTCTCTTTTTATTGCAGAAGACACAATACTATATTTTTGGGGGAAGGGGGGTCGTCTTCTTCTTGGGGCCTGGGACATACTAAGAAAAAAAAAAAAAAAAGAAGGATGTGAGAGAGAACAGATGGCCCAGCCTCCTCGGTGGGCCAATGATGGGCTCATTGGTTTCTAACCAGCAGAGGGCTCATTGGTTTCTAACACCTTACTCAGGAAGGATAGTCTAGGTCTCACCTCTGTCACTGTCAGGGTCACAATAATGGTGCTTGTAGACAACCTCCATGTGTCATATGCTACTTTAAGTCAGTGGGTTCCTATTATAAGCACAGAGGACACAGACAGCTGGCTGTCACCCTCTGCCTAGGTCTCACTATAGTGGTCAGAGAAATTGCTGTTTTTCTCTCTCTCTCTTTCCATCCACCCTTGGGCACACATGCATGGTTTTGAATACAGTTTCTTGGGATGAGAACTGTCTGGCATCACTTGCCATGCACAGTTTGAATAAAGAGAACAAGAATATTAGAACAACACAGGCAATGATTCTTTTATGTCTACAGATTCTCAGAGCAGCTCAATTCTGTTGGTCAATGATTGTAAGACCAGAGTCACATCCCTAAAACCTTCCATTTCCCCCTCTGCCATGTGCTGATCTAGATGAGCCGAGAGTGATGACCATTTTTCAATGTCAATCAATTGTGTTCCTGCTAAATGAACTTGTACCATCTTAAGTAACAGTAATAGCCATTGAAATGTGGGCACCTGTACAAAAAATCTCTATAGAGTATATTGATTTTTTCTTTTATTCTTTCTTTCTTTTTTCTTTATATTTTTACCCATCTGAAGTACTCTTTCAAGTTATCTCAGTTTTGCTGCAAAAAATCATCAATGCGGTTCCTTCCAGGTCTCCTCTCTCCTTGCAACCCCGCGTTTGCATGCTTCTGCTCCCACTTTTTTACCTGCAAATGAGAATGATTATGCTTTCCCACCCAATAGGTACTATTAATATTTATTTACCTCACAGTCAAGTTTTATTAATTACTTAATTAGCACTACTAAAAACAATTAGTGTTTAGGGCAGGGAGAATTATGTGCATGCTAGGAACAAAAAGTAGAGTAAGTGAGACACAGACAAAGGTTGAATTCTAAATAAAGGAAACAAGTTTGGCCTTTTCACGTGAGCGTTGCCTAGGACCCCGAAGTGGTCTCTGCCAAATGGCATATCTGCTCATGCTCACACGCACACTCCTGCCCCTGCCTTGCACGGCTGCTACCCTCCTAGGTCTTGCACTCAGGTGCCTCATTCTGCACATGATATTTCTCTTCTGTGCTCTGCACTTGTAGGTAGCAATCAGTTGGAAACATCCTATGCATAAGCTCTACCCATTCAACTAAAAGGGTGAGGAGAGTGTAAGCTGTGCGGTGAGCCTCACCGTGGCCTATTTCCTTGCCCTCTGTAAGTAGAATAAATGACATAGAATCTGGATATAATGAGGCTCTGGTAAAGCCTCAGGAGTTGGATCTTTCTAGCTTCACACAAGGCTATGGACAGGCCCACTCATCTCTGTAGCTCTTGTTTAGGGCCTGGGGATCAGAGCTGTTGCCTTGTGAGAGAGTCTTAAGTAAGCTTGGAGAGTCTTAAGTAAGCTCTGAAGCTGCCCCACGTCAAAATATATAGATCCACAAACTAGAAGTGCCGAGAAACTCAGAGTCTCAGTCACACTACCACTAGGGAATTTGTCATCACCATCATCCCATTTAACAAAACAATCACACAATTATTAAGTTCCTACTATATGTGGTGTTTTGCCACGTGATGGAATGAAAGAGGGTCAGAACCATCTGCTTGTGCTGTTGATTATTGGGGTACCTTCTTGCGCTTGCCTTTGAGGAACGTGCCATCTAACTGACAAGAGAAGTCTAGAGCATGAAAGATAAAATCAGTACACAGTAACGTACGCTAAATGTCCTTTAAGAGGCATTGAGGGCTTACCGGAGTTCAGAAAGAGGAGTGGTTTTCGTGGGATGCCAGATACAAGTGTCAGAGAGGAGACAGATTTTTAAATGGATGTCAGTCGAAATGCCAAAGTTGGACCGGGCTGAACAGGAGGTTGAGAAGGGAACGTGACGGTGGGGGAGGGAAGAGGATGGTAGGAATGGCAGAGCTTTTGAGAACAACAAGCCAACCATTGTTCTTTATATGGCAAGAGCAGAAGTTTTTTTAAAAAATTTGGAAGTAGGGAAAGATCAAGTCTGACATGTAGGAAAGGATCAGCTTTTGAAGAACTTTGAACTGGGGCATTATTCTACCTGGTCTTTCTTGAACCCCGTCAAAGAGAGTACTTGTGGACATTTAAGTACTACAAGTACCTTTATCACAAGTTAATTTGGAAGGCAGTTCCTTGGTGGATTCCAGAGAATCCTAAAGCTCCTATGTTATAGCCTCCTTCATGAAAGTTGGGGAAAAGGTCTCTGTGGTCTTTGAACTATTCAAAAGAGCTGGGGCGCCTGGGTGGCACAGCGGTTAAGCGTCTGCCTTCGGCTCAGGGCGTGATCCCGGCGTTGTGGGATCGAGCCCCACATCAGGCTCCTCTGCTATGAGCCTGCTTCTTCCTCTCCCACTCCCCCTGCTTGTGTTCCCTCTCTCGCTGGCTGCTTCTATCTCTGTCAAATAAATAAATAAAATCTTTAAAAAAAAAAAAAAAAAAGAGCTGCTCCAGAAGGATGTCCGGGTATGGCTACTCAGTTTCTTCCCCAGCACCAAGATGAGCCACCCCAAATACATGGAAATCCACAAGTTCAGAGCATGGGCAGGTTTCACATGGCCTTTTAAAGCTTTCATTTCAGAATTCCTTCTCTCTCTCTCTAAATGCATCACTGGCTCTATTAGCCCCAGCGTTGAAAATTTCAACTTGTTTCCACAAATGACAGCGAAAGGCTCTATCAAAAGTGATAGTTTCTTTAGTTCATCAAATCTCTATTCACTGCAAAAACATTATTGTCCTTGTGGTTTGTGCTTTATGATTGCTTTTAGGAAGACAGTGAAAAGGCAAAATATATAGGTGGAAACTCAAATTGACTTTATATCGCTAACATTTACCATCTTCAAAAATAGCATGCTAGATTAATGCACTTCTGATTTCAAGATACTTTTTTTTTTTTAAATTGGTCTTCTCTGCACATAATAATTCTATCAGACAATGGACTATGGAAGAAAACATTGTGTGTGATTTATTCCCCGGGGGCTTTGAAGGATAAAAATACTATTTTTATACTAATGTGTCTGAAATATCAGATAAAATATGGTTATAATATGCAAAGGCATCTTTCAGTTATAGATTTTTTTCCTTTCGCTGTGCTTGTTGTAGGATCTAAGGGAGGAATGTCTAAAGTTGAAAACAAGAGTGTTTGATTTGGAACAACAGAATCGAACGTTAAGCATCCTGTTCCAACAGCGAATCAGACCAACTTCTGATCTGCTCCTCCAGGTATGTGGAGGATTGAAAACAATCCTTGCTACTGAAATGCTATTGACAAAAAGTTACAACTTCTGATCTGCTCCTCCAGGTATGTGGAGGATTGAAAACAATCCTTGCTACTGAAATGCTATTGACAAAAAGTTACTTTGGTTCAAAAGTTTCCAGTATCTCCATAGGCAAGGCATCGTGCATCAGAACCCTGATTCTTTCCCTTCTCAAGGGATGTCATTAAAATTGAACGTCTCTTAAATTTCTGACTTTTTAAAGCTATGTTTAGATAAAGGAATAGATCAACAAATAATAAACAGGTAAAAGGGACCATCAGAAGGTGTCCTCTAGTAAACGAAGTGGAACTGTGGAATGGAGTCAGGAAATCATCGATTACTTTGGGGACTTGTATTAGTAATCTTTCATTCCGTGATAACCAGGGGAAAGTTTTATGTAATGCCAAGTACATTTCTTTATTTCATTCTCTCTGTAATCAAAAATTCTGCTGGGGTTTGTTTTTCTTTCATATCTGTCTCTATGCAGAGTTCCTCCTCACACACAGTTCTTCCTGTATTCTGCCTCAGTGTTTTTCAGGTTCTCCTTGTCTAAAAGCTCTCACTGAACTCCTTCTTTACTTTCCTTCATAACATGCAAAGCTGTGGAAAGTCAAACCATTTGCATCATTTTGAATGATGTCCCTGACAAGACACCAGAGAACAAACCTGACTTCAGGGAGACGCATGAATTGGCAAAGGGGCTGGGAGACTGATCTTTGCTGTTTCCTGGGGTTTTTTAAAATTCCATTAATGTGTATATTTGCTCAAACAAGCTCCCATGAGCCTTGCTTACAGCCCTTCTGAGGCTAAGCAAAGGTAAGGTTTCACAGGGACGATGTATGAAAAATAAACCCCAGCTGCCCGGCTGAACTGGCTGAGAGAGAGGGAAGAGACAGAGGTATCCTCTAGACTCTACTGCCCAGCACTGTAACCACTAACCACGTGGTTCCATTGAAATTGAAAACTGAATGAAAATTAAGTTCCTATGTCAAAATAGCTACATTTGAAGTGTTGAAAAGCCTCCTGTGGACAGCGGCTGCCATATTGGATGGTGCATATATAGAACATTTCCATCACCATTGGAGCTTCTACAGGACAACACTTTTCCAGATGGCTGGGACGGTGTTGCTACTGTACCCTCTGAACTTTGACATGAACATCTTTCCTTGACTCCTCAGGGAAATAATGAGAAACTGCCATTCATTTCACTGAATAAAAGATGTTTGATAAAGCCAAATATCAAAAGTGTAACTTTTCCCCCCAAATTAAAAGAAAGCAAGTCTCTGAATTGTACAATAGATCTCATCTCCTAAATTAATTTCCTCTCTGCCTTATCTGTTAAAGCATAATTCATAATTTATGACTCAAAAATTATGCAGAAAAAAAATTGTCTATCTCTATTCTCTTTCTGGTCCCAACCACAACAAATGTTTGTCAGAGAATCTTGCATCTGTAAAAAGTTGTATATCTTTTGCTCTCTCATATCAAGATCCAGTATTATAATTACTTTTAACAGCTGTTGCATGTTCATGAATTTTTCCATTTTGCTTGGTTTAACTTCAGGCTTTTCTGGAACAATGTTTAAGATTCCATAGTCCCTGTTTATGAATCATGATGGCTTATTTCCATAATAAACACATGTGCCATAGATATTTAAACTTTTTCGTTGGCTGTCACAAATTTCTGAAATCCATATCCAAATGGCAGGGAATGGTGTGTATGCTAACAATAGAACTCAGTGTTTATTCACTGGGTATTTCCAGCCAACACACTTTATATTCCTCCCCAAATAGTCTTCCTTCCAGGAGCCATTCGAATTTAAATAACATTTCTGAAAGATGGGCTGTTAATAGTTCTGTAAAGAAGAATGGTAGAAAGTGGGCTGCCTGCCCTCTACCATCTACAGCTCACAAGCACAGAGAGATGGAGCCGCTGGCTTTTCAGGGGGTCTGTTAATTAAGTGACTCATGATTTTTTTATTTTCTGGTGGCACAAATACATTCTGTGAAGCACTGGGCTAAAGTAAAAGCAATCTATGCTTGCTTTGCACCTATGGAAGTGCTATAATTATTTGTTGAATGGAATAATGAATAAGTGATACAAATTTATTCTGCAAGTTGGTAGTTATTTTGCATACACCAAAGGGAAGTTTATGCTCTCTTCTGAACTGTTCCCGTCTTACGTGGATGCTTCCGAACTACTCAGTCACGCCCATCCAGCCCAGCCTATTTGAGGGTGTGGCTTTTGGGTGCAGCCAACTCCACCAGTGTACCTGGTCCCAAATATTATTGACCCTACAGCATCCACCATAGGCTGAAGATTCAGTACTGGAGATTTCTGAGTAGTTTTCTGCATAGTTAGAAACCCACATTAGGCGTCATCTGCTGAATACAGCCTAATGATGATCTACAATCTGAAGTGTCCACCTGAAGAGAAATATAGAAAGAAGATTGTTGAACCCACTGTGATATTAGGAGATAGATTGTAAAAAGTAGAAAAGAAAATAATTTATAAGAACCAGTCTTTGTCCCTTAAAAATAGTAAGTAAGGAGTTACATGGCTATGATTTAGCTCTTTTTTTTTTTTTTTTTTTTTTGTATAGAAGAAACAAAACGGGATAGTTTTATGGATTAGTTGACAAAGTCTGGGAAATTTACAAAGGGAACCAGATACATGCTGAGAAAAAAAAAAAAAAAGTCTAACCTGAAAATGAAAATCTTAAGAACGGCAGTAATCTATGGTGATTCCAGTTTCCAGAATGGTACCCCTGGGGCTAGGGGTGGTAACAAATCAGAGTAACAAGGCCCTCTGTATTAAAATCTATAATTTGAGCTACATTCCAAAGAATTAAGAAGTCCATATAGCAAGTAAAATCCCAAAGTAATGTTCTTAATGGAACCTGAATCTCTAATTAACCTAATTTGAATCTACTGGCCAGATTAACCAATGCTCACCATTTCTTCTTATAAATCATGTTAAACAACGTTCAACTCAACAAACATTGGCAACTAATAGAGTTCTCCGCTAAGTATACTTTCTTCTCTTACCAGTTGAGTTGAATGCTCACCGTAAATGAGCCATCTTTGTAACACAGTATGTTTCTGCAAGTAGTATTTATGGTGATTATATCATTTTTAACTACTATATAAACCGATGAAATGTGATACCGAAAGAATTGTTTATATAAAACAAAGTTGAGTGCTTCAAAACCATCTATAAAGGCGAGTCACTAAATAAATGTTTATGGTCAAATGAGATATAGGTGCCTAACTAAAAAATTGTGGGAGCTGGAGAATTGTATTAAACATAGAGGTATTCTGCATGCAAATTGCTTCCCAAGTGATTTTAAGTTCTTGTTACACTGTTAAGAAAATCCAAAACAAAGACATATGCATAAACAATGTGTTTATAAAGCATGAGCTTTATAAAGCATCTCCCCCCGAAAAAAAAAACCCAAACCAAAAAACACAAAACACACACACACACACACACACACACACTCACTCACACTCACACATGCACACAACAGACTTTAATAATAGGATCCCTAGGCAAAGAAGTAGCCTTGACCCTACCAACTCTGTTATTTAACAAATGCATTGTGTTTACCATGTGTCAGATACTGTTCTGCAGCCTTTAAAGTGCTCACCAATTCCATCTCCATTACAGCCCTGTGAGGCGCAGGCAGTATCCTTGCCCGCATCTTTACAAATGGGGACTCTAAGGCACCAAGTCCCCCAGCTGATAATTGATAGAGTGGGAATCTAAACCCGTGATCCGGCTCAGGTCCCTCCCTTCCACCTCCCTTCTCTGCTCCCTCTGCATGGAACCCAAATGAGTGTGAGGAACATTTTTCTGATTCTGTATTCTGACATTTTGATTAACTGGGCCACTTGTGATCAAATCAGATCAGAGGGCTTCTGCAATGAAATCGCAACAAGGAGACTACCACATTTACACATTTCTGAAGGCCTCTTGATTTGTGACGTCCATGATTTTCCCCTGTCCTGTGGGTTTGGCTTTTGTCTTGTTTTGGACACCTGTGTTATCATTATTCTGATAAAGCATTATTCTCTCTCTCTCTCTCTCTCTTTTTTTTTTTTTTTTTTGGCCTAACAGTTTTTTTCTTTTCTTTCTCATCTGATATTTCAAAGGGTCCTAGTACCCATATCCTTAGGCCAAGAAAGAAAGAAAAGAATGTTATAGTGTAGATTATTCACACAAACAGTTGGGAATCTGATGGCTTAGAACCAAGGTGTAAACATTTTCTGTCACTTCCCAAAGTGCTCTTTGTTTGGGTTTTTTTTTTTTCTTGCTAGTGTTTTGTTTTATGTTATTCTTTCATATGAGATGAGAGGATTTAAAAATTCTACTGTACTTCTGATTTATTCTTTTCTCCCCTGAACCTTTTATGTTCAGAGCGTAAATCTATTCATGAGTCTGGTTTGGCAGGACACTACACTATATACTCACCTCTCCCCACCTGTCCACAAGCCGTGAACCCCAGTCTCTGAGACTTTACCCAGTGCTGCTACCTTTCAGGGGCCTTCCAGGGTCATGACTGTGCTCCTGGAACGTTCCCCTTGCTGAAGCTCCTACAGTATTGATGACCCATCCCACATAATTCAGCAAGTCATGGTTCTGTACAGAATTCTGGAATCCTAGTCTCCTGTGGCAGGGATGGTGGGGATCATGCAGTGCAACCCGTAGGAACTAGGGAGTTCTTGTTTCATTTCACCTCGTTTGTGATTCATCGCTGTGAGGTTAAGAACTATGCTGAATGTGGCGTTTTGCCTCCCACAGATGTTATCACTGTTCATAATATGTATTCATTCTGTATTACTGATGATTCAACACTTACTTATGTACCTTTTTATGGAATATAGTTTTTGGCAGGACAGAATTTTGTTTTGTTTGTTTTGTCTATGCAACAGTCTCATTGCCTTTATTATTTTTTCTTCCAGAGTTCTTAAGATATAATTGATGTTACACTATATAGGTTTAAGGTGTATAACAGAATGATTTGATATACATGAATACTATGTAATGATCACCACAATACGTTTAGTTAACAGCCAACACCTCACATACTTGCAATTATTTTACTTGTGATCAGAACATTTAAGGTCCACTTACGTAGCAGGATTCAAATACATAGTACAACATTGTCAGCTCTGGTCACCATGCTGTACATTACATAGCCAGAATTTATTTATAACTGGAAGTTTTGACCACCCTCACCAGTTTCCCCCACCCTCCCATTCTCAACCCGTGGCAACCACCAATCTCTTCTCTGTTTCTGCGAGTTCTGTTTTATTAGATACTACGTATAAGTAAGATCCTATGGTATCTGTCTTTTTCTGTCTTAGCATAATGCCCTCAACATCCATCCATGTTGTCACGAATGCCAGGATTTTCTTTTCTGTGGCTGAGTAATATTCCATATGTCACACTTTGTCCATTCATGTGCTAATGGATTGTGTGCATATGTGTGTATGTGTGTGAGTGTGTATCACATTTTCTTTATTCATTCATCTATTCATGAACACTTGCATTGTTTCCATCTCTGGGCTATTGTAAATACTGAAATGAACATGAATGTGCAGATATCGCCTTGAGATAATGATTTTGTATCCTTTGGATACACGCCCAGAAGTGGCTGAATCATATGGCTGTTTTATGTCTAATGTTTTAAGGAACCTCCATGCTACTTCCATAGAGGCTGTCAGATGATATCTCATGGTTTTGATTTGCATTTCACTGGTGATTAGTGATTTCAAGCACACTTGCACGTACCTGGTGGCTATTTGAATATCTTCTTTGGAAAAATGTCTATTCAGGTCCTTGCCCATTTTTAAATGGGATTATTTGACTTTTTTGCTATTGAGTGTATGAGTTTGCTATATATTTTAGATATTAACTCCTCATCAGAAGCATGGTTTGCAAATATTTTCTCCCATTCCATAAGTTGTCTTTTCTTTTTGTCGATCATTTGTTTTGCTGCGAAGAATCATTTTAAGTTAATGTAGTCTCACTTGTTTCTTTTTGATTTTGTTCCTTGGGCTTTAGGTTTTGTATCCAACAAATCCTTGCCCAGATCAATTTCAAGGTTTTCCCAGGGTTTGCTCCTAGGAGTTTAATGGTTTCAGGTCTTACATTTAAGCCTTAACCCATTTCAGGTTACTTTTGTGTGTGGTATAAAATAGTTTTTTTTGTTTCATTCTTTTGCATGTGAATATCCAATTTTCTCAGCACCATTTATCAAAGACTGTATTTTCTCCATTGAGTGTTCTTGGCTCCTTTGACTAGTATTAGTTGACCATGTATGCATGGGGTTTTTTTGGGGGGTGGTCTCTCACTTCTGTTCCATTAGTCTACGTGTCTGTTTTTATGCCAATATCATTTTATAGTGACTATTATGGCTTTGTAATATATTTGAAATCTGGAAGCTTGATGCCTTCAGCTTTGTTCTTTTTTCTCTGGATTATTTCAACTACCTGGAGTCCTTTGTGGTTCTAAACTACTTTGAGGATTTTTTCTCTATTTCTGTAAAAAAAGGTAATTGAAATCTTGATAGAGATTTTATTGAATCTATACATGGTTTGGGGTAATATGGACATTTTAGCAAAATTAGCTTCTCCAACCCAAGAACACGAGTTATCTTTCCAGTCATTTGTGTTTTCTTCAATTTCTTTCATCAGTGTTTAGTAGTTTTCAGTGTAGAGATTTTTCACTTCCTTGGTTAGATCCATTCCTAAGTATTGTATTGGTTTCATGCTATTGTTAATGGGATTGTTTTCTTTATTTCTTTTTCAGATAATTCGTTGTTAGTGTATAGAAATGCTGCTGATTTTTTTATGTTGATTTTGTATCCTGCAACTTTACTGAATTCATTAAGTCTAATAGCTTTTTGGTGGAGTTTTTAGGATTTTCTATTTGTAAAATCATGTCATCTGCAAATAGAGACAGTTTTTCTTTGTTCTTTCTGAATCTGATGGGTTTTACTTCTTTTTCTTGCCTGAATGCTCTGGTTAGACTTCCAGTACTCTGTTGAATGGGAGTGGTGAGGGTGAACACCCTTGTCTTGCTCCTAATCTTTGAGAAAAAACCGGTTGTCACTGAGGATGATGTTAGCTATACACCTGTCATGTCGCTTTTATTATATTGAGGTATATTCCTTCTACACCCAGTTTATTGAGAGTTTTTATCGTGAATGAACATTGAATTTTGTCAAGTGCTTTTTTCTGTCCCTACTGAGATGATCATATGATTTTATCTTTTATTTTATTAATGTGATGTATCACTTTTATTGATTCTCATATGTTGAGCCATTCTTGCATTTCAGGGATCAATCCCAGCTGGTCATGGTGTATGATCTATTTTATGTGCTGTTGAATTTAGTTTGCAAGTATTTTGTTGAGAATTTTTGCACCAATGTTCATCAGGGATATTGCCTACAGCTTTCTTTTCTGGTAGTGTCCTTATATATCTTTGATATCTTGGTAATGCTAGCTTTGTAAAATGATTTGGGGAGTGTTCTGTACTCTCCAATTTTTTGGAAGAATTTGGGAAGAATTGGCATTAATTCTTCTTTAAGTGTTCAGTAAAATTCACCAGCAAAACCTCTGGTCCTCGGCTTTTCTTTGTTGGGGGGTTTTGGATTACTGATTTAATCTCTTTACTCATTACTGATCTTTTCAGATTTTCCATTCATGATTCAGTTGTTGAAGGTTTCATATTTCTCGACACTTTTTTCTGTTTTTTTATAGGTTGTCCAATTTATTGGCGTATCATCATTCATAGTAATTGGCGTATAATCGTTCGTAGTGATCTCTTATGATCCTTAGTATTTCTGTGTTATCATTTGTAATGTCCCCCCTTTCGTTTATAATTTGTTTGATTTGGGTCCTCTATCTTTTTTTTCCTTGGTTTGTCCAGCTAAATGTTTATCGCTTTTGTTTATCTTTTCAAAGAACCATCTTAGTTTTGTTAATCCTTTGTATTGTTTTCCTGTTCTCTATTTCATTTATTTCTGCTTTAATCTTAATTATTTCATCTTCCTTTTGCTAACTTTGGGCTCAGTCTGTCCTTTTTTTTCTAGTTCCTTGGGGTTTAAAGTTAGATTATTTATTTGAGGTTGTTCTTTTTCCTTGATGTATGTGTTCGTCACTGTAAAATTTCCTCTGAACTGCTTTTGCCGCACCCTAGGAGTTTTGATATGTTGTGTTTTTCAATTGTGTTTGTCTCAAGATACCTTTTTAATTTACCTTTTGAGTTCTTCTTTGATCCATTGGTTGTTCAGGAGTGTATTGTTTAATCGTCATGTATTTGTGAGTTTCTGGTTTTCTACCTGTTACTGATTTTTGGTTTCATACTAATGTGATCAGGAAAAAAAAAAAAAAACAACTTGGATGATTGCAATATTCTCAAATTTGCTAAGACTTGTTTTATTGCCTCACATATGATCTATCCTAGGAAATATTCCATGTGTGCTTCAGGAGAATGTGTATCCCACTATTGTTGGATGGAATATTCTATGTGTGTCTGTTAGGTCCATTTGGTCTCTAGTTTTGTACAAATTTGCTATTTCTTTATTGATTCTCTATATGTATGATCTATCTATTGTTGAGACTGGAGTCTCAATAGAAGTTTTCTATTATTGTACAGTTGTCTCTCTGCCTTCAGTCCTGTTAATATATTCTTTACATATTTGGATTTTCAATGTTGGATGCACAATATTTACAATCACCATATATTCTTGATGGATTGACCCCTTTATAATTATATAATGACCTTATTTGTCTCTTCTGACCATTTTTAGCTTAAGGTCTACTTTGTCTTATATAGATATAGTTACTCCTCCTTTTTTTCTGGTTTACTGTATTTAAAATTCTTTTTCTATCCCTTTACTCTCAGTCTATGTATGTCTTTAAAGCCAAAGTAAGTCTCTTGTAGGCAGCATATCATTGGATATATTTTTTTTAAATCCATTCAGCCATTCTAAGTCTTTTAATTAAAGAACTCAATCCATTTATGTTTAAGATAATTATTGATAGCTAGGGACTTACTATTACCGTTTTGCTGTTTTCTGATTTTGTAGATACTTTGTTCCTGCTTCTTTTCTTGCTGTCGTCTTTGTGATTTGTTGATTTCTTATACCAGTATGCTTTACTCCTTTATGATAATCTTTTGTATAATTGCTACAGGTTTTTCTTTTGTGGTTACCATGAGGCTTATATGAAATATTTTTATATTTATAATATCCTATTGTAAGCTGATAACAACTTAACTTGGATAGCAAACAGAAGCTTTACACTTTCTGTTCTCCCCCTCACATTTTAGGCTATTAATGTTACAATTTATATAGTTTTATATTGTGTATTCAATAACAAATTGTCCTATGGTTATTTTCAATGCATTTTCTTTTACTTGAAAACCAGAGTCGTGAGTGAACTATGCACCATCACTACAATATTAGAATCTGTCTTTGACTTATATTTATCATTACCAGTGAGTTTTACACATGTTTATTTCCACATAAAGCACACCTTTTAGCATTTCTTATAAGGCAGGTTTAGTGGCAATGAACTTCTTCAACTTTTGTTTGGTAAAGAAAGTCTTTATCTCCTTCATTTCTGAAGGATGGTTCTACTGAGTATAGTATTTTGGGTTTAGGTTTTTTCTTTCTTTCTTTCAACATATTTAATATATCATGCCATTCTCTCCTAACTTGCAAAGTTTCTATTAAGATATTCACCCATGGTTTTATGGAAGCTCCCAAGCATGTGACATGTCACTCTTCTCTCACTATTTTCAAAATTATCTGTTTGTCTTTGCCTTGAAAAGTTAATTATTATGTGTCTCAGTGTAACCCTTTCATGTTCAGCCTATCCAGGATTTTTTGGGCTTTGTGAATTTGGTCATTCATTTCTCTCCCCAGGTTTGGGAAGTTTTCAACCATTTTTGCTTTAAATATATTTTCTGTCTTTTTCTCTTTATCTTCTAATCCTATATTAGGATTCTCCCAATGCGTATATTGTTTTTTCTTGACTATCCCCCATAAGTGCTACAGGTTTTCTTCACTCTTTTTCTTTCTTTTTTTTTTTCTTTCTGCTTCACTGGTTGGATAGTTTTAAGTAATCTATTTTCCAGTTTACTCATTTTTTCTTCTACTTGGTTGAGTCTGTTGTTGAAGCTCTCTATTGAATTCTTCAGTTATTGTATTGTTCAGCTTTATGATTTCTGTTTGGTTTTTTTGGATGATTTCTTCTTCTTTGTTGATGTATTGTATTCCTAATTTTGTGTAGTTGCATGTGTGTTCCTGTAGTTTGCTAAACTACTTTAAGAGGATAATTATGAATTATTTGTCAGGCAGTTTATAGATCCATTTCTTCAGGGATAGTTTTAAAGCTTTAGTAGTTTCTTTTTGTGGTGTCATATTTACCTGATTATTTGTGGTCCTGGATTTATTTCATTCGTATCTGTGCATTTGAGTAAGTGGTCTCATATCCCGGACTTTATAGGTTTGCTTTGGCAGAGTCCTTCACCAGTCAGCTTATCTTAGGTTTCGGAATAGGTCAGCTGGTAGCGTTCTTGGAAGAGTGGGACCTATTGGGGTCTTTATTTGGGTTAGGCACTGTTCTAGATCCTAGATTGGGGGTGCCATTTGCTGGGAAGAGTGGGATAGGACTGCTGTCTTGGTTCCCTTCCAAAACACAGCTGTGGGATGGACTCCACAGTTGCCCACATGTGCTGATCAGGCTTTCTAATCAAGTGGGAGTAGGGCTATACACAACAGTCGAGCAAGCCTGTGAATTTGCTTCCCTGGCTGGGAAAGTTGTTATACCTTGTTGGTTGTGGGCCAGAATCAAGAAGAGCTGTCCACTCAGCTCCCTGGTCAGACAAGGCCATCGGCTCTGCTGATGGGCAGAGCTGCTGGCTGGGTTCTCTGAGTGCCACCACAAAGCACGGCTTTATAGTGGGCCATGCAGCCCCCTGGTGCTCTGGTTATACTTCCTGGTGGTGAGACAGAGGACTACACTGAGCAGTAGGTGCGGCCGTGAGCCCACTTCCTTGTTTAGCTGGTGCAGCAGAACAGGTTTCAAAGCTGGCATAACTCACTGACCAAGGACCCAAATCAGGCATAACTGTACACCAAGTTCCCTGGCCAGATGAGGCCACCAGCTGGGCTCTGCACATGGTAAGAGCTGCTGGCTGACCTTTCTTCTCAAATTCCATTATAAGTGGGGGTGTAGGATGGGCTACACAGCTTCCCAGGTGCTCTGGTTAGCTTTCCTGGTCAGGTGGAGCTGGAAGCTCCACTGGTAATTGGGGCTACACATTTGCTTGCCTGCCTGTTTGGGGTAGCAGAACAGGCCCAGAGGCTGGCACAGCTCATTGCTTGGGGACCAAAATCAGGCAGAACTACATACTGAGTACCCTGGCCTGATGGGGTCACTAGCTTGTCTCTGCAGATAGGTAAAGCCACTGGCTGGGATCTCAGGCGCCACTGCAAGGAGGAACTCGACCTGCCCAGATCCAAGCACTTGTGGCCCTAAGCCCTGCCCCTCTTTTATGTCCCAATCTGATCTCCAGTACTCAAGCTCCACAGATTTCTTTGCAATCCCCATGGGATGAGACCTTAGTGAACCTCCCAGGAAGTGACCCACAATGCTGGGGGACTTAGATGTCCACCTCGACTCTTTTTCTCCCGGTGAAAAACCATGGGCCCCAGGGGCCCTCTTGGGGCAGTGGTCTGGCGGCCTTGTGGGCAGGTGGCAGTCAGAGTGTGGTTCCTCCTCTTACCCTTCTGATGTTGTCTTTCTTGGTCTCTATAGTCCAGAGGGGTGCTTCAACCTCACCCCTGTGTTTGGGGATTTTCAGAGTGGTATCCTATCTACGGATGGTTGGTCTTCTTGTGAGGGGTACTGAAGTTGAGAATAAACTCTGTCACCATCTTAATGACATCACTATTGAGGGGGATGTTCTAACTGCAATAAGTTTGTAATCTTAGTTTAAAGACTGTGACTTTTTCTGTCCACTTAGGTGAGTTTTTCTATCAATTGCCCTGTAGTTATTTACCCAATTCATATTATTAATCCTTTTTTTAATAATATTTTATTTATTTATTTATTTGAGAGAGAGAGAGAGCACAAGGTGGGGAGAAAGCAGAGGGAGAGGAAGAAGCAGACTCCCCACTGTTCAGGGATCCCACTGCAGGGCTTGATCCCAGGACCCCAGGATCATGACCTGAGCTGAAGGCAGATGCTTAACCAACTGAGCCACCCGGTGTCCTTTTAATTCTTTTATTTATTTCTGAGAAGCAGAGAATTTTTTAGACATTTACACTCCTTGCCACCTTAGAACTTGTGATTGCATGGTGAACACAGCCATGTAGAGCTACCCAGAACTGAGCTATCAGTTAATACCCAACACAAAAGTATTTCTCCAGGGTATTTGGTGAGTCTGAGAATTAGAAAACATCAACCATGTTAAATGTTTTTAAATGGGTGTATTTGCTTTTTAAGAGGTGTACACATCTGCCTCCATGGTACTTTCTAAATATACACAGTTGAAGTGAGAGGTAAGATGGAAAAAAGGAGAGGAGACTTTGGAATAACACAAGGGAGTAGTAAGGGAGGAGTAGGCGAGTGGGTGAAGGGCTGGGTAAAGAATGGGACAATGGTTCTTCAGTTCTGGAGATGGAAACTTTTCATTCGGATGGATTAGTGCCTCTCTTGAGCCACAAGCTAAGAAGGAGTCAGGAGAAGAGGCAACAAAACAAAACAAAAAACAAAATCCATACATATTTAGAACAGCTACCTGGCTTCCCACACTGCTAAGATACACACTTGCCTCATGAGTTTGTAAAATCGATCAGCTCTTCCCTTGCGATGCTTCTGTGCCAGGCATAGAGGTGGCTTCTGGCTCTGCCCTGCAGACCTGGGATGTAATTTAGAAAGACCCAGAGGGTGACAGAGGAGCAGCCCAGTGATGTTGGAGAGATGGTAACACCGGGGCCCAGATGGCAGAGCACCACCAGCGGTGATCTGTTATCCTGCAAGATCAGAGGACTTCGGTGGCTCCACTGTGGGCATCTGTCAGACCTGAAAACATAGAAAGAATGTGCAGCAGGGACTCTCGCTTGTGCCATAAGCCCTGGAAAGGGTATTCACTTGTCTGAAGTACAGAAAATGGCCTTTCTGAGAGGTAAAGGACACTTTGAAAGATCACACAAGTTCTGCAGGGCAGGGCTTTCAACTATTAGATGCCCCACACAAGGTTGGTTTGGGATCAAGTAAGAGCAGCGGGAAATATGAGAAAGCACCTTCAGGGTTATGGCAAGATGCGATTTCCTCCTCTTCATCAGGCATCCAAGGGCCTCCATAGACTCGCTTCACGCTCAACGGCTTCATTTCTCTTTTCTTTTTCTTTCTTTTTTTTTTTTTTTTTCTGACACAAATTCTTTACTCTAGCCAAGCAGAAATACTTTCACCCCACGGAGCAGGACATAGGTTTTCGTTCAGCCGTTCCATTTTGTATGTCATTCCTGTGTCCAAAAGGCTACTCCTCCCACCCCGCCCATTCACCCCTGCCATTCCTCTTTCATTTAATAAATCTGAGGCACCAAGAGTACATCAGTGCTGGGGATCTGGTGGTGAAATACATGCCCTCCGCAGCCGTGGTCCGCAAGTCCCGTGGAGAAGAGGGTGATGTGGTGAGGGGCACGTGCGCTGCTCTTGGGGCACCTGATCCACAGCGGATCAGGGGCTTGGGGAAGGCCTGACACAAGAAGCAATACCTCCATGTGAGTCTAGAAAACAGAATACAAGTTCGTGCAGTGGACGAGGGAGCACGTAAACACCAGCCAGAAGAAAGAGCCTGTGCAAGGATGTGAAGGCGTGAGGAAGTCTGTCTCCTCCTCCCTGTCCTGTTGTGCAGCCACGTGCTTTGGAAGTGCTCCGGAAGCAAATCACGGCCAGCCCCTCAGTGTCCTGCACGCCCCTTGCTCAGCAGGTTCCAGCCTGTACTGATGTGTCACGTTGTAAGTAGGCTGAGTTTTTTTTCATACATGTCTGCTCTTCATTCCCAAGTCAGTTGAGGGGTCTTTTCTACTTTCTATTTTTGGTTTTTTTTTTTTTTTTTTTTTTTTTTTTGCTTTTATGCAAGACCCGGGCTTCCCAGTCCACGCATCATGACTGATGTGCTTCCTGTCAACGTACGTTGTTATCAGAGGTACAGGTGGTCTGTTATAAGGAAGTCAGGGCACGACTCCTAGTCTTGACTTGCTTGCTTTAGCTTTTATCTTCATAGGGACCGGGGCCTTGCCTTAGTGACCTTTGAATTTTCTCAATACATAACTGAATCAAAAGTGAGCCTTAGTAAATGTGGAGTGAATTAAGGATTGAGTGAACCTCTGGGACACATGAAAGCCTTGCCAAGAAGGGGGTTAGAAGGAAATGACTTCACAAATGAGGTGACCATGACAGGAGAAAGAAAAGAAAGGAATGGGCACAGTCCTTAGGGCACTGTGCACATAAGAAGAAAGACTTTGCAAGAGGTGTACACATCTGCCTCCATGTTTAGATAAATTGGAACAACCAGGAAATTTAATCTTTTTCTTTAAGAGGTGGGGTGCAGAGGGAGAATCCCAGGCAGGCTCCACGGCCAGCACAGAGCCCAATGCAAGGCTCGAACTCACAACCCTGAGATCATGACCGGAGCCAAAATGAAGAGCCAGGCATTTAACGAACTGAGCAACCCAGGAGCCCCAATCTCTCCTTTTAAATGATCTCTAGTTTTGTTTTGTTGTTTGTTTTGGTTTTGCGTTTGCTTGATCTCTTCCTGTAATTGTTTGTTCCCTGTGGCTGTAGAGAATTGTGTTACATAGATATGCCTTTGGCCAAGGAACTATGTTTCCATATTTTTTCAGAGGTATGAGTTTTTCTCTCTCGTATCCTGACCCCCTACCCAAGCTTGAAGTTACTTAATGGAAAGCACCTGGCTTCCTGTTAGCTCCATCCTCCTAAAGCTAGATGTGCCCCAAATATTGCTGTAAGAGTCCATGGCTGTTTCTGCATAAACCATCCTCCTACCGGAGACAGTGAAAAATCTCAAGCCACAAGGCCAATACGGCAAACTGAAATGCCATAAGGGGCTGAGCCGGGTGAAGGAATAAGCAAAGGGGGTCTTGTACTCTGCTTCCAGCTCCAGCCCATGGTGACCCCGTGGAGATGCTGATTGGGTGTTGCCATAGCTTTAGGTATTTTAAGAACCTGGAAATGCAGACTTGTGTAGGCAACCCCTTGATTTTCAAATATTGGCACCCAATTCAACAACGATTTTGTAACACCAAGGAAGCCCAGTAAAACATCTGTGGGCCGTATTTGGTCTGCAAATTACCTGCTTTTCTTTTTTGGCTGTAGAGCTGGTGGATTTACCTTAAAATATGATATCCATGCTCAAAACACCTGGTACCAGACTTCACCATCATATTCATGGGACAGCCAGAATATATTACTGTATTCATTATCTCAACAAAAACCCATTGAGCATCTACTGAGGACACAGAGGTTATCATTTAATAAGGAGACAAGTAATATGAAGAAACAACTGTGCAGTAGAGTAGTAAATGAAACAGAAAGATTTACCAGGAAATATTTACCAAGGAAAAAGTGATTGACCCTATCTGGGGTGGAAGGGAGGCCTTGGGAGGCGGTGATCACTAAACTGAGCTTTAATGGGTGGATAGGAGTTCGTTAGGGTAACAAGGTTCCAAAAAGCAATTTGGAGACTAAACTCGTAACTAAGTTTAATACTGGAACTTATATTTATATTAACCCTACATCCTGGCTTTAATTAGAATTCTAATATCATAAAATCATCTCAACCTGCTTGGGTCTCCTTTGGTCTTCCCAGTCCCCTCCAACAATATCAGATTAACCCACTGAGCTCTGAAGGCAAATGAACACCTGTGAGGAGTGTCATGCTAATTGAATTCTCTGTCCCTGTGACCTTCAACAAGGATTCTTTCAAGCTTTTTATCAGAGAAGAATCTACTTAAGCTGAATTAAGAAAACTGATGAAAAATGAAAAGCCCTCTGTGTCTAAGGTTTGTTTTAAGGATTTTAACATTAAACAGAGAGGTTCAAAACCTGAACATAAATCAACATTATATTGAAATTGACTAAGTGATTGAAATGTAAATTCAAGAATGTACCTTACAGCATGCAATGTTCGGGCAGTATATATTTTTTCATATTTCAAACGCATAAGAAAACCTGATGATCCTGGATTTAGTGAATTTCATGCAGTAAATGTTTATCACAGTAATCTTAAAAGCTCCCCCAGTAAAAAATGTTATTAAGTATTACATTTTTATGCGTTTTGGATAAATGTAAGGATTTGGAAATGCAAGGGACAGAAAGTACTGAGAAAGGAATGGTGATGTTTACCTGGGGATTTGATTATGCAGATTGAAGCATTAATTTCTTGGCACTCAAAGTGGTAGAATGTCCATAGCTATCAGTGAATGTCACACCAGGGAAATCTTATTCCTGGCACAAAAAGATTAAGTAACCCAAACTCTGACATAAAAGACCAGTGTTTCCAGGAGTGAAAAGCAATTTGGCTTTGTTCTATCACTTCTCTTGCCACGAGGGTGCACTTGTCTGAAACCTACCCTGATATAACGGAGAGCCACTTTCTGGAAGCAGGCAATGATTCGCAGTCTGCCACAATGATCCAGGAGCCTCCAGAACAAGTCTTTAACCCATCAGCCTTCACCAAAAAAGAGTATCATTGAAGTCTTGGCTGCATGGGTCAGGGAAGGGAGGGGAGAAAGGGGTATACACCAAAAAGGCAAATAGAAGCATCTGGAATCTCTCAGCAAGGCCTACCCACACCAGGCTGCACCTCCATGAGGACAGAACTTCAGGCAGGTCTGAAGCTCAGTGTAGCTTGGGGTGGTCAGACCCTAGAAACAAATGGGATTAACCTTCAATTGTGCCTGGACCCTGGTTTGCTGCCATTGCTCAGAAATGTTCTAGGACTAGGCTCACAGTAGCTTCCAAACTGGTCAGAGAAATGGAGATAGGGGCACCTGGGTGGCTCAGTCGGCTAAGTGTCTGCCCTCGGCTCAGATCAGGATTCCAGAGTGCTGGTATCAAGCCCCATGTTGGGCTCCCTGCTCCATGGGGAGCTCGCTTCTCCCTCTCCCTCTGCCTCTCCCCCTGCTTGTGCTCTCTCTTGCTATCTCTGTCACTGTCTCTCTCTCTCGAATAAATAAATAACATCTTTAAAAAAGAAAAAAAGAAACAGAGATAAATATTCCCATGGCAAGGTGCTCTTCTCTTCTGATGATCAATACATAGCTTGTGTCCCTGGCTGCCCCAGAACAGTGGAGACTGACTTCAAGGACAAAAGGACATCTGCTGCCTCACCTAACCACAGTGTCACACACACATACACACACAGGCCTCAGTCGAATTTTCCAAAACTCTGATGGAACTCTTTGGACAAGTGAGGTAGTAGGGCACCTTTGTGAGGTTGAAAAACCAGGGGGAAATATCACTGCATCTCTTATTCATAAAGCCATCTTTATACAACCCAGTTGTAGCAGCCCTTCCTGCCTTTTTAGCAGCTTGTATTCTGTATCTGTGTCAATTTCTATCAATTACTCTCAGCCTCCTGTCTCAAAATCAAGAAATAATATAATGCCCAATTTTTCTGCTTTGAGGTCACTTTATACCTTATTAGTAAACAGAAGTCATCCCACTGAATCCTCCCTATAAGCCTGGATTATTATTGCTATTTTACAAACAGGGAAATGAAATTCCTAGAGGCTGCTGCTGCTGCTTAACCAAGGTCCTTCTGCTCCAGAGCTTCCTGCCTGAAACATCCTTGCCCTCATCTCCAGCTGTACCTTCATTGCTTTCCCTGGGCCTGCACGTGCAAAGGATATTGCAGTAGCTTTCAGCAAATTAACCAGTTAAAAGGCGTTAAGGGTCTGTTTGGAGTTAGCGATGTGCACCACTTTACCAAATCAAGTTAAATACATTTGGGCAGTGGCCCAAGAATCTGAATTATGGACAACACCATTTGGGCATAATTTATACTTCCCCAAATAAGGACACTGAATCTAATAACCTAGTAACATGATCAAATGTCTTTCCCTAGAAACATGTTTATGCCAAGGAATAATAGGGCCAGAATATTACATCTCAACTTTCAAGATCGTGTAATCTACCTGCCTCGCTATCTGATAGTTAGATTGATTTGTGCCTGGTGCAAGGTCACATTGTCTGTTTAGATCAGACTAGAAGTCAGGCATCCTGATTTCCAGCAATGTGCTTTTCCCACCACACAGGTGGGGTAATGCATTTGAAATTTACCTAAATTAAGGAAGAGGGAGAGCTTGTCCTGAGAAATGTGCTTGCAGCATAATGGGCAGCTTTGGGAAATGGTTTAGATGGTATGAGCTGGCTGAAATCCTCCACGTCCATGGAGGCATATGGAAGAGAACCAAAGTGGTTTGGGAAGGAGTGGGGGCAGAGACACTGTGTGGATGGCAGGCAGAAAGACTGCTGAGATCCAAGCTGGCTTAGATTCAAGTCCCCGCTCCACCACAGTTTTCTTGGGTGACTTTGGACAGATTACTGAAATTCCTAGAATCTTAACTTTAACAAATAAAGCCCAAAAAGGTGCCTAAAATGCCTAGCACATTGCCTGTCACAGAGCTAAAGCTGAGCAAAAGCTGACTTCTTCCCCTTTTCTCCCTATGAGGTTAGTAACCCACGTCAGGGAGGCAGGGGGGCAGGGAAGGTGTAAAAAGTGATCCATTTGCTCACCATGAATATTTCTGAGAAACTGGTCTGAGGGAATGAGGCAGTAGATCCAAAATATACTGTATTAAATCAGTTTCTCTCCACTATTGACTTTTTGGGTTGTTTTTGGACTTTCCTAGGAATTTGTGGTTCTGGGGATTCTCTGGGATATTTAGCTCTAAGTAGATCCTCAGTGAGTCAGAGTGAATGTTAAGCAAGAATACGTGTGTGAGATATGCTAGAAGTGGATGAGCTGGATATACTCTGAGTTCAGCTATCTGTGTAATCTGGTGGTCAGTTTTGAAGGGGAAGGCAGAGGGTATATGGCTGGATCCTGGAATACTGGAGAATCTGAGAAGGCAGTAGGTTTTCTCCCTCGATACAGCGAAAAAATTGCTGATAACCTCAAAATGTTCAGGGACCCTGTGAAGCCTGTCTATTAACTTTCATAATTAAGAAATGAATCCTAAATTAAAATTGAATCCATGATGATGATGTGCACTTAACTGTCCTTCTACCTTTTATTCATCCCCCTTGTGTGGGACACTTTCCCTTTTATATCCTTTTTTCTTTCATACCTGTTTTGAAACCTTTGCCAAGTATACTAGAGCCCTGAATATTCACCTTTATACATTCAAAGTACAAGTCCCCTTAAAAGAGAGAATTGTTTTCATTTATTTTTCCTTTTATGATTTTTTCCCTCTTAAGTAGCTAAATATTAAATGACAGGGGATAATGGATAAAGGACATGTCATAGGAATCATATTGCATAATAGGTATATTTCAAGGCAATTTCAATGTGAAGAAAATCAGAATTTCAAAATAGAATGTGTTGTGCATTTTTTGTTAGGAGATGCATACAGATGTTTTCCAATAAGCCTTGCTCGTATTTCACTGTTATATTTGACATTGTTCAAGGCAAGCTTTAAGATCCTTGAATTAACATAAAAATCTTATAATAATGAGTGCAAAATGCCATCACCGTGAATGCTGCAGCGGAATTTGCCATACAAACAAGGAAAACTGCAATGAAGGAGGTACTCTGTAAGCTGATGCCTCTGATCCAAAATCATCTTCTCATTACAATCGCATGTCCACTGCAAAAAGGAAAAAAAAAAAAATAGCGAATGAATTCCAGATCAAAACAGAACTTTTGAGATGTTCAAGCATGCCCTTTGTGCAGCGGATGGATGGTCACAATTGATTGCTCACAAAGCTTCCAGACTGTTTATTTTAGTAGCTAAATTTTGCTGCTATTCTCTGACCAGATTGCCAAAACACTGAAGATCTCTAGGATGTATTATTACTTTCTGACTCCTCCAGAGCAACTTCCTAAAATACCTTCATCCTTACCCTAATTAAGAGGAACCATTAAAGCCATTATGCCAATGGCTGTGGCCTGTTTCTGGAGAATATTTGCATTATCTATCATCTACCCCCAAGAGAGTCCCTTGTTCACTTTCCCAGTCGATTCTCCACAGTCCCCAGCCCCAGACAGCCACTGATGTGCTTTCTGTCACTATGGACTCGTTTTGCCTTTTCAAGAATTTAATATAAATGGAATCATATAACATACACTCCCTTAAGTCTGACTTATTTTGCTTACCGTGTGTTTGGCAGTCGTCGGCGTAGTTGCTTGTATCAATTCTACGACGACTTTCGAGTGTTTAATTGTGATGAGATATGGCATGAGGACTACCTCAGAGGCACTCATGGGAAATGTTCAGTAAGTTACAAGACCAGCTTTTTGGTGGTGGATGCTTTTATTTCTCAGTTAATAGTTTACAACGTCCCGAGGATTTGGTGCACTTATGCCGTATTGCCAAATGGAAGGATATGTGTATCATGAGCTGGATTCTAAGGAAACTAGATTAATAAATGGAAAGTTAGAATAAGGGCTTCGGGGTTAAATACAGCCAGGTGCTGCTACCTCAGTCTTTGCTGCTCCCTAATGTCATGACCTTGGACAAGTAACTTCACCTCTGAAGTTCCAGTACCTCCTCTGTGAAAGAAAAAAAAACAAAAACAAAAACAAAACGGTAACAATATTTATCTCTTGGTTGTTGCGTGTGTATGTTTTGGAATTAAGTGAGATAGCATAGTACATTGTACGTAGTACAATGTATTAAACTGCTGATAATAACTATTTAATTATATTTTTTGCCCCATTTTTTACACTTCCTTGCCTCTCAATGTTCAGTGCACTTTTGGGGTTTAATGACTTTTCATTGTCCTTCATTCCCAAGCATTTTGAGAATTGTCTTCAACCACTTTGGATATACTTGCATAGTGTTACAATGTAAATATGACCCATTTCCTACTTTTGAAAAGTATTAATAAATTAATTTATTAAAATTAAATTAAAAGTTAATTAAACGATTAAAATTAGAAGTATAATTGAAAGCCAGCAGTATTTGTAAGGCATGGAAATTTGCCCATTTCATACATATTCATAAAACGCTACACAAATATCATGGAATACTAAAATGGAAAAGCTGTGTATAGAAGCATGTAAAAGAGATACAGCTAAGTCACTGTTATTCTTGTTGTATTAGAAATGGTAATAGCCATTCCAGAAGCTAATCTAGTTCTGTCAGTCCTAGGTTGTATGAACTTGGACAAGTCATTTAAATTCTTTAGGTCTCAGTAGGTAAAATGAGGGATTTCACAAGGAACCAGGAATCCTTTCTGCTATAGCTTGGGGGAGGGGGGCTGGGGGGGGCTGGAGGGGGTGTGGAACTCATGGAATGCTGAGTCAGCACGAAATAATAGAAGGAGGAGCATACTCTGTACACTTGGGCTTGAATTCCAATTCTGAAACTTAATGCTAAATTTATTGCATCAAATTAAATGCTGAGTACTGGAAAATAAAGTTTTCATCAGCAGAAACAATTTTTTAAGGAAGTTTTGAAAATTTGGAAGTTATTGAGTCCACCAAAGTAGACTGACGTTAGAACACACAAAATCCAATAAGTTTCTTATATCTGAGTAACAACCAAGTGGAAAATGTAATTGAGGAAAGAGTCCATTCATAATATAAATAAAAAATCTGAACTACCTAATAAGGCTAATAAGATACATGTAAGATCTAAGTGAATGAAACAAAATTTTAATTAGGAAAGGAGGGAAGAAATGAATAAATGGAAATATTATTGTATACCCATGAGATGAGAAGAGTCAATGTTATAAAAATGTTAATTCTCCTAGAGCCAATCTGAAATTAAATCCATTTTCAATCAAAATCCAACAGAATTTTTTATGGGACTTGTCAAGCTGATTATAAAATACACCTGGGAGGGTAAAAATGTTCTCAGATAACCAAGACAGCTTTGAAAATAAAGAACTACACAGAGCGTAGTGTGGGAAAATTATCCTATGATACTTTCTCCCCCAATATACTAGCGTAAAAAAAAAAGTGATCATCTTAAGTGCTGTCAAAGAGTTTGCTACACGCAAAGCAATGTTATTTCAGGGAATAGATGCAATAGCCCTTCTATAGTGCACGCGTCCTAGTGTTTTCAAAACACACATATAAAGATTTTGTAAGAGTGCCATCATTTGCTGCATTGAGAACAGTATTATTTCACTGAATCGATGTGATAGCCATTTTGTAATGCATGTACGAAAATGCTAGAGAGAATCATGCACTGTTGTTGAAACTCTAACCTTCATGCATTACTAGTCGAGTACAGCAATTCTTAGGTGGCAATGTAATAGTAAAACACTACTCTTTAACTTAGCAACTGCATATATCCAATATTTACAGAAGCCCTCGGTCATGTCCAGAGGGTGACATGTATAAGGTTGACATTGTTTTCAATAGCCAGTCAGTAGAAACAGCCTAAATGCCCATTCAAAAACTATGCTACAGGGGCACCTGGGGGGCTCAGTCGGTTAAGCAGCTACCTTCAGCCCAGGTCATGATCCCAGGGTCCTGGGATCCAGCCCTATGTTGGGCTCCCTGCTCAGTGGGGAGTCTGCTTCTTCCTCTCCCTTGGCCTCTCCCCATGCTTGTGCTCTCTCTCTCACTCGTGCTCTGTCTCTCTCAAATAAATAAATAAAATCTTCACCAAAAAAAACCAAAACTATGCTACACACATGCTATACAGTATTATGCAACAAATTAAGTTCATCTTTATTTACTCACCTAGAAGGATCTCTAGAATGTATTAAGTGAACAAATGAAGTTGCAAAGATATGCAGATAATGTGATATCATTTATATTAAATACACACAAAAATTGTACATGTATGTATGTACATGGAAAGTAGTCTGGAAAAATACGTGCCATACTGAGAGCACTGGCTGCCTTTAGGGAGGGGAATAGGATGGGGGGTGGCCACGTGACTCTTCCTTGTAGAGTTTGAATTCTTCATAGTGGAAATGTGTTCACATCCTGCTTACATAGCTGAAAAGCATTATTTAAAATAAAAGTAAATTAAGATAATATCAATGGTAGGAAAATGTGATAGATATTGAGAATAATACATAGACATACTATAGACACCCAGACAAGCACACACATTCATTTATAGCAATAGACTTCTGAGAATGTCTAATAAATTGTATTTCATATAAACTCTGGAAGCAAGTGGCTCATATGGCAAGGGAGATTCTGTTAATCTAGATCTTAAAATGCTAAACTATTCTTAGTAAAACCTTGCAATGGGGAGTAGTGAGGGAAGGGAAGAGCAAAAGTGAGAAGGAGGAGTATAGGGGAAGTGGGAATATTCTTAAGGTCTTAAGAGGTTAGGGAAGGGCAAAGATAGAAACGTTGTGTCTCCCTGGGGAAAAATGTTTGTATCATGTTTTTTTTGTTTTGTTTTGTTTTGTTTTGTTTTCAAAATGGGAGGGGAATATGTGTATTATTCAGGGTAAAAGAGCACTAGAACTTTTAAGTTAGCGAGAGGAAGGAATGAAACTAATAGCAATTTAACTATTGAATTGAAGAGAGATAGAACAATGTAACATAAGATCTAAAGCAAGATAGAAGAATAAAAAGGATAAGATAGTGGTCCGAGTCCCTGGAGGAGACTGTCAGATTGTGTTAGATAATAACACCCGGTGGTAAGCTGTTTATTAAAACAAAGAAAAAAAAGGTGATAAAGGGAAAACGAATGAATGAATGAATGAGTAAAGATACCTGAATAATGCAAACGTAAAGAAAACAGGTATGGAGGAATCACAACAGATAAAGTGAAATTTAAGATTAAAGGCCTGAAACAGACAAAGAGAGACATTAGATAATAAAAAAAAATTATAAGCCATAAATAAAAATTTAGTCATATAATTGTATGCACCAAAAACCACAGCAACTACTATACAAAGCAGAACCCTAAAGGTCAGGAAAATGTAGTAAAAGATGTACTATCGACTATTAGAGAAAGACTTCAGAACACAAAGACGTGGATTCTTTTGGAAATAGGCAGCTTTGATAGACAAATAATAGGTAGGTAGGCTATAAAGAAACAAATAATATAATCGATAATCTTGATGTAATAGCTATATACTAAAGCTTGCATCGTTTCAGTAAGGCATATCCATTATTTTCATATGCCCACAGAACACTTGGAAAAATCAATTATGCCTTAGATGCAGAGAAAACCTTAATGAAATAAAAAGTGTGAATTTTACAGGCTGATTCTCTGATAGTAAGCTAATAAAATAAAAATAAATTATAAAATGTTATCAAACATATTGTTAATTGGAAATTACAAAATATACTCCTAGACAATCCTCGGATCAAAGAGGATTGCAAATCTGGCTTTACAAACTATGAAGCTGTGCAAAGAAGTAGACTTCAGACCAAAATCTAAAAAGAGTGACAGAAGCAGAATTTGTATATGGGACAAAGAGAAAATGGAAATGGGAGATCTTTAAATGTTTTTAGTATTAGAAAATAAAGAAAAATAATAAAATGACTTTTTAAAAGAGACTTATTTATTTATTTTGAGAGAGCAAGCAGGGGAAGGGGCAGAGGGAAAGGGAGAGAATCTCAAGCAGACTCCCTGCTGAGCATGGAGCCCGACACAAACCTCGATCTCAGAACCCTGAGAGCATGACCTGAGCCAAAACCAAGAGTCAGACGCTTAACCAACTGAGCCACCCAGGTGCTCCAATAATAAAGTGACTTAATCCTCATTTTAAGAAATTAAGAAAAGGTCAGGGTGCCTGGGTGGCTCAGTTGGTTAAGCGCCTGCCTTTGGCTTAGGTCATGATCTCAGGGTCCTGGGATCAGGCCCGAAACAGTCTCCCTACTCAGTGGGGAGTCTGCTTCTCCCTCAGCCCTGTCCCACTGCTCATGATCTCTCTCTCTCTCTCTCTCTCTCTCTCTCAAATAAATAAATAAAATCTTTTTAAAAAAAGAAATTAAGAAAAGGCAAGATAAACCTAAGGAAAATACCAAGGGAAATAGCTGAAAATAAAAAGCTGAAATTAATAAGTAGGAGATTTATATATGTATGTGTTAGTATGTATATTTCCAAGGGTATCTTAAAATTACCAATAAAATAGTTAAACCTCTCCTTTAACCAAATAAGGAAAGAGGGGAGCCAAACTGTATTAGAATGAGAAAAAACATAGTCACAAATACAAGAGAGAAAAAAAATTAAAGTTTATGATAAATAAACATCCAGTCTGTAGCAACAAATTTCAAGTAACAATTGCCTAGCAAAATATAGACAAAAAAAATCGGGGCGCCTGGGTAGCGCAGTCGTTAAGCGTCTGCCTTTGGCTCAGGGCGTGATCCTGGCGTTCCAGGATCGAGTCCCACATCGGGCTCCTCTGCTGGGAGCCTGCTTCTTCCTCTCCCACTCCCCTGCTGTGTTCCCTCTCTCGCTGGCTGTCTCTCTGTCACATAAATAAATAAAATCTTAAAAAAAAAATATATATATATATATATAGACAAAAAAAAGAAAAAAGAAAAAAAAAAAGAAACGTAGAGCAGAAGCCACTGGAAAGATGATTAAAATCTACCATTAAAAAAGTCCCCAGGAGCAGATGAGCTTACAACTGAGCTTTATCTGACCTTTAAAGAAGCATGTAATACCAATATTATCTGAATCATTTCAGACTATATAAAAGATGAAACCGTCATGACTAAAATACAAAAATCAGGTAAAGACAATACACATACGAAAACTATAGACAAATAGCATTCATGAATTTGGATGCATACACTTTAAAGAAAATATTTGCAAACAGAATCAAGAAATGTCTTTAAAAATACAGTATAACCAAATGAAGTAATTCTAGTAATGCTAGGGTGCTTTAATAACAGGAAATATGCCAACAGAATGCAGTATAAGAACTTCAACAAATTAAAGTAGAAAAACCATATGGCCAAGACAAAAGACATTGGAAATGCACTTGAAAAGTGCAATACCCGTTCCCAATAAAAATTCTAAGTAAACTGGAGAAGATAGAAACAAATTACACATAACAGAGAATATGTAACAATTTTTTGAAAAGCAAATATTTGGCAAACAAAAAAACAGAAATCATTTCAATTAAAATCTGAAAATAAACAATAGCGCTTGATATCACCATTATTATACTACATTATGTTGGAGGTTCCAGTAAATGCAGTGAGACACGAAAATGAAATGTCAGATGTAAGTTTTGGAAAAGTAGAACTGCAAGTATCACTTTTACTCATTTTAAAATCCATACTTAGAAATCATCTCTAATTTTTAAAAAGTAATAAAAATGGTAACCTTTTCACTTGAAGGTAAACATGACACAAATTAATAGTTCGTGTCTTCTTGCAGTAAGCACCTAGGAGTGGAAATAGAGAATGCATCCCTCTTGTAGTCAGGTATAAAAATGTAATGCATTTTGGAATAAATTTTAAAAGAAATATTCTGAAAAAAATGTACCGAACCCCATGATAAAAGTCACACACCAAAATTCCAGAATCATACTAAATTTTTTAAACATGGTTTTGGAGGAATAGATGCCTACGAAAAAAAAATTTAAGAAAAGGACGAAAAAGAAGAAAAGTCAGGGGAACCTGTTTCACCAGATATCAGAACATATACTAAGGGTACTGTACTTAAAAAATCAATATGGTCGGGGCGCCTGGATGGCACAGCAGTTAAGCATCTGCCTTCGGCTCAGGGCGTGATCCCGGCGTTATGGGATCGAGCCCCACATCAGGCTCCTCAGGTATGAGCCTGCTTCTTCCTCTCCCACTCCCCCTGCTTGTGTTCCCTCTCTCGCTGGCTGTCTCTCTCTCTGTCGAATAAATAAATAAAATCTTTTTAAAAAAATCAATATGGTCTTGGCATAGGAATAGACAAACAGACCAGGGGAATAGAATATAAGATTCAGGAATAGATCTTAGTAAATATGAAAAAATATAATAAAGTCAGCATTTTAATTCTGTGGAGACAGGTGGATTGTTTGAAAGATGGTGCTTATACCACTAGCTATCTATCTGGAAAAAATAGGTACACAGAAAATAGGTATAATTAGTTATCATGTGCCATATAAATAAAGTCTAGATAGATTAAAGATGTAAATGTAATGGAAATGACAGATATTACAAAATAATATGGGATACCACGTGTGTAATCAAATGAAGAAAACCTTGAGGCTATAAAGAAAAGTTAACATATTTGATTCTATAAATAATAAAAACTTGGTATAGTTTACAAAAATACCATCAACACAGGCAATAGAGGAACAATAGACCGGGGAAGAAATACCGGAGACACAGAGAATAAATATCTGTAATATACAAAGAGCTCTTACAAACTGTCAAGCAGGGAACTTCTGAGACACTAGATAATTGAGCGAATATATGGGAAAGCAGTTGATAGAAGTGCAAACCCAAATGGTCAACAAACATTTCAAAAGATACTGAAATTCACTAGAATTCATGGTAATTAAAATTTAGGTAGCAATTAGATATATTTTAATCCAATTATAGCAATAATTAAGGAGGGAAATAATACTTATTTACTCTAATGAATACCGTGGAGAGGGTACTCTCATGTCTATGAGTGTTAACTTTTGGAAAGCCAGCCAGCACTATGTATTAAAATTGAAAATAAATACTTCTTTTTCAGCCAGGATTCCTATTCTCAGGACTCTTTGCCATAGAAATAAGGTATTAGTTTACAAGAGAAAAACAGTGCAGAAGGGGAAACAAGAGTAGATGAAAGACTTCTATAAGTTTTTAGAAAAGTGAAGCAAGTCAAGGAATATGAGCTGAATGAATGAAGTAGAGGAAGCTACAGCCTTAGTGTTGGCCCTGGGCCAACAGCAAAGGAAAGTAACTCCCTGAAGAACCCTTTGCTTGGTACCGCTTGGAGACCCCTGGTGCCGGAGAGAAAAGGGTTGTGCCTGTGGCTAGAGTAGCCAGACCTCCCCAGATTCACTTCCCTGGTCATCACTCGCATGCATGCACAAAGCAATAAAGGGTTGATCCTGTGAAGACATTGAGCAGAATGGGTTCTGTGCTCAGAGATACCAGTATAGCCAAAGGCTACAGTGGGTAATAGGGCTGAAAAGAAGGAGTTAAGTGGCGGGACCCCTGGGTGGCTCAGTTGGTTAAGTGTCTGCGTTCAGCTCAGTTCATGATCTCAGGGTCCTGGGATCAAGCCCCACGTCGGGCTCCCTGCTCAGTGGGAAGTCTGCTTCTCTCTCTCCCTCTGCTGTTCTCCCTGCTTGTGCTCTCTCTGCTCTCTCCACTCTCTCTCTCTCAAATAAATAATAAAATCTTTTAAAAAAAAGAAAAAAAAGGAGTTAAGTGAGAATCTACATGCTGCACTATAGAGAGCCCCCACCCCACCTGTGTTTCTTCTGTCCAGCTGCCAGAACCAGTACCAGCATGGCAGAAGTGCACCACCTTGCTCCCAGCCCAGGAGGCGGGTTGGAGGATTCATCCCAGAAGTAACTGAACAGCTTCCAATTCCCGACATTTGGGGTTATCCCCAATAGGAAGGTCAGTTCGTCATCCTCATTGAGCCCAGCCAGGGACAAGCCCTGCCCAGGCACAGGAGCTTCTAATCAGCTTTTAGAAAAGCATTCTCCTATGTTTATGGACAGTCAAGGATGACCAGCCATTTCAGGGTAAATTCAAAAATAGAGGAGACCAAAAAAAACAATTAATGGAAAAAAGAGACCCAGAAGTAACAGAAATATCTCAATGAGGAGAAGAAAGCTAAAGATAAAAACATATATGAGGAAAAAAATACTAAATCCATCGGTAAAGAAATTGTTACCATGAAAAGAGAATAGAGGAATGTAAGAATTCTTGGACATTAAATTATTCTAATCAAAATAAAAGATTCAGTGGAAGGGTTGGGAGGTTAAATATAGGTAATAAATAGAAAGTTGAGAAAAAGAGGTGAAATATTAGAGTCCCCAAATAAGGAAATTAAAGGATCAATGCAAGAGTAAGAACATAGAAATACCAGAAAGAGACCACAGAGAAAATACAAGAAGGCAATTATGGAATGAATAAGGTAATCCCCAAGCAAGGAAGGGCATAAGCACCAGATTGAAAGGGCCAATGAGTACCTAGCCCCGTGACTAAGGAAACACCCACATCACAGGTATCCTGAACTTTTAGAACACTTAGGGAGAAAAGACGCTCCTTAAAGACAGGAGTCACCAAAGGATAAGGGGGCAATTATAGGTCACGAAATAGGAACTACAATCCGAATGGCATCGATTTCTCAGTAGCAGCACTGTTGAGCTAACAGTGGAATGAAGTGTTCAATCTGTTATGTCCAACCAAACATTAATCAAGCATGAGGGTAGACTAAAGACATTTTCCAGTTTACAGGGAGGCACACAAAAAATAGCAGGTATCCTGTTTCTTCAAGCTACCACAGGACAGTGGTAGTGGGAAAGTGGGGGATTCAGCTAACAGAGCATTCGACACAGGAAAGCAGAGGAGAGAAGACTCATAATGATGGTGAAGGGCAGTCCCACAAATAAACAAAATAAAATGTTGTGAAAAATAAATAAATAAAGCAGCAGGCTTTGTGACCAACTCCCCCAGACAGGGCTCTGGGGAGAGTGCTCTAGGGGGAAAAAAAGGAACTTTAAAAAAAAGGAAACTTTATATTACAGAATATGGAAAAGATTATTGATGGGCAATTTGGAGATTTGCAGGAAAAAATACAGGTTTTCAGAACAAAGTCAGATTTTTTTTTAATTACCTTTAAGAAAATAAGACAATTTTTATGAAAGAGGTCACCGTCTTGAAACTAGTATTATGAAATAGTATGTTACAAATAGTGACTATTTGGTTAACTGTGCAATTAATGGTCCTGATAATACAGTTGTTATGGATTTAAATAGCAGTTGCAAATTACTGTGTTAGAAGGATAAGAAGGGGAGGCAGGAAGTGAGGGTATGTAACAGGAGAGCTTAGCCTTTATTTACTATAATGCGAAGTCAATAGATGATGTCTGAAGTTGATAAATCAAGAAATAACCATAACACATGTTACCGAAGCATTTTAAGAGGCGGGACTTTGTAATACACACTGCCTTAATCTGAATCCCAGTTTTGCAATTTACTTGCTGTGCGACCTTAAGGAAATTTCTTAATGAACCAAAGTTTTCCCATCAGTAATACCGGATAACAAGAATTAAATGACTTAACATTTGTATATTTTTATTATTTTTTAAAAATTTATATATCTTATAACTGGAAGTTTGTACCTTTTGACCTCTACCCCTGTCTCCCACCCGCCATGCCTCACTTTTGGCAACTCTCAATCTGTTCTTTGTTTCTATGAGTTTGTTTGCTTTGTTTTTTTAGATGCCATATGTGAGTGAGATCATTCTGTATTTGTCTTTCTCTGTCTGACTTACCTCATTTAGTAGATACCTTCAAGGTCCATGCAAGTTATTGCAAATGGCAGAATTTCCTTCTTTTTAATGGCTGAGTAATATCCCTCTGTGTGTGTGTGTGTGTGTGTGTGTGTGTGTTTTCCTTATCCATTCATCCATCGACAGACACTTGACATCGTTTCCATGTCTTGGCTACTGTGAATAATGCTGTAGTGAACGTGAAAATATAGATGTCTATTCAAGAGTAATTTCATTTCCTTTGAATATATACCCAAAAGTGGAATTCCTGGATCATATAGTAGTCCTGTTTTTAATTTTTCGAGGAACCTCCATACTGTTTCCCATGGTGGCTACATCAATTTCCAGTTCCTCCAACAGTGCACAAGGGTTCCCTTTTCTCTATATTCTCACCAGCACTTCTGAGTTCTTGTCTTTTTGATACTAGTCATGCTAACAAGTGTGAGGTGCTACTTCATTATGGTTTTCATTTGCATTTCCCTGATGATGTGTGATGTTGAGCACTTTTTCGTATGTCTATTGGCCATCCTGTATGTCTTCTTTGGGAAAATGTCTAGTTCATTTCTCTGCCCATTTTTAAATCAGATTGTTTCTTTGCTATCGATATATGAGCTCTCTATATATTTTGGATGTTGACCTCTTACCAGCTATGTGGTTTGCAGATTTGTTCTCCCATTCAGTAGGCTGGCTTTTCATTTTGTTGATGGTTTCCTTTGTTGTGTGTATATTTCTAGAATCGTGTCTGATATGCAGTAAGCATAAGGCATAACTATGATGATTATTCTGAAAACTGAAACCAAATACCAGGGAAACCTGGTAGTAGAATATAGGCCCAAAAGGTGGAGAAGGAAGGATAAGATACTTTCAATTTGTTGCTTTAATTATAAACCATTTAGTAATATTTGACTTTTAAATTTTTATGCATTTTATGTGGATTATATAAAATTAATTGACATGAAATTAACTGGCAGTTACAGATTAAAAGGAAAACAATGAGAATGGGGCTATGATAAGTGTAATAACTATTCTAGTGAAAATCGGAACAAAGAAAAATTAATCAATCCAGGAAAGGCAAGGAAGTGAAAAAAAAATCAGCACAGACCTCCCCAACAAAAAGAGAAGTTTGAACAAGCCTGATATAGGAAAAAAAGAGTAAAAATGCAAATAAATGACATTAGGAATTAGAAAATGGTGTGAACTACACATAAGGAAAGCTTTATACCAGTGAAATTGAATGCATAATGTTCTAAAGAAGATAAAAAGAAGAAAATCATCTCAAGAGAAGGTAGGAAACTTCAGCCACCCAGTGACCTGGAAAGCAGCCGGAAGGGCAAAGATCTTTCCCTAAACAAAGTGGCAGACAGTTTCACAAGGGTGTCCTTACTACCCTATCTCTTTGACACAGATGATTTTTGACATTTCAGCTGGAAAGTTTCCCAACTCATGCTAAAGGGCTAGGGTAACCCAGCTACTGATGACCCTGGGCAAGAAAAGCCTACATGAACACAAAGGCAAAGTCTCTAACTCATGAAACAAATATGGAAAATCTAAATACTTATAAACATTGACAAATAACACATAAAAGTCAAAGAAAGCCTTGCTTTTTATTCCAAGTCAGTCCTTGCCTGTAAAGCTGTTCTTGTGAACAACAGTGCTGGCACCAACACAAGGTGGGCCTGATTTCACTGCCAATCACAAGGACACTCTGAGGCCACCCCACCCCCACCCCCAGTGCTCTGGGCTCTGTGGTCTAGGAGGTAAAAGGGGTGTGGCCTTCTCATATCAGTGTTTGGTGGACTGAAGTCCCTGGGGAAGTTGACGAGCAGGACTAGAACATTCTGTCTTTATCTGGCTTTCAATGCTGGTTTGCTGCTATTACCAGGGAGGTTTTTTCTCTAACTTCTCCCGATGCCCACTTTCCTCAAGTGGCGCGTACAGTAATGGCAACCATTACAGTCTTGGAAAGGCATATTTATAGCATCATGAACACATAGGTAAAACATGTACCTTTCTATATCCATGGAGGGAGAGGAATGAAGACTACACCAGCCCCCTTCCCCTCCTTGATCAACAGAACATTCTGTCACATGTTCCAAAAGTTGCAAAATGAACTAGGAGCAAAACCAAACACAATGGTCTGATGTTTTGCTCCCTCAAACAACCACCGTGAAATCTTTAAAGACTTTTATGTCATTTTCTCTGTTGTTCGTATCAAATTCTGTGGGTCCCCTTATTTTCAAATACATATTTGACCTCTTTCCAAATGTGCAATTTTTATTCTTTCAGATTTAAACACTTGTAAGTAAAAAACCTACCCTCTTCTGTATATCGCAAAGCATTTCTGGGAAAAGGTAAGAAATGGTACAAGAGTGTATTTTGGTTATACTCAGTATTAAAGAAAGCCTTATAATTTTGATGCATGAAGGAGTTCTCCTCATTCCCTCCTGCAGTGCAGTCCTTATAAAGGCCAACATATTGTTTGAAAATTCCAATGATCTATTAAAAGTTATAATGAATTATTACCAAGGAAAGATTATTCCAGTAGTACAAAGGTCTAATTTTAATGAATCCATTAATGCAATCATCTAATTAAAAAAATAAAGAAAAAATTCATATGATCATCTCAATGGCTGCCAGAAATTATACTTCATTACCTAAAGAGAGAAAAAGAAGTCTTAGCAAGCTAGAAGATAGTTGATAATAGTTGTCTATTAGGATCCTACAGCAAGTCTTCTGTTCAATATTGAAAGTTGAAACATTTAAATTAAAATCATAAAACATACAAATACATTTTTATCTATTGCTATTTAATTTTTACTAGTCAGTCCAATAAGAAAAGTGAAGAAATATGTGGCAAATGTATTAGAAAGGAAGACACATAGTTATTACTATTTCTGAAAAACATTATCCATGAAGTCCAGGGTGATACCAGAAAAACTTCACAAACAGAAGGAAAACTCTCTAATGTGTAATATAAAAGTACAAAAAAATCTACACCATTTCTACATTCAAATTACTAATTAGAAAATTATTGCAGGAACTGGATTAATATTAACAACAATCACAAGTGTTAAATACCTAGAAAAAAGTCCATTTGAGAGCTCTATAAATCATGTTTGAGGCGAACTGTAAAATTGTTTTGGAAAGTATGAGATATATAATATACAAAAATGCAGTGTCTGTGGATGGGACTACCCAACAGTGTAAAAGTAACAATATTAATTCCCCAAATTGATGGGAATTACATCAAATCCTCTTAGGCTATTTTGTACGTTGGCAAGAACTAGAAGGAATTTTGGAAAAAGAAAGTATGAAGGAGGATTTGCCTACTAAATTTCAGAACAAATTTAAAAAGCTACAACTAAAGCAGTATGGTATTGGCTCAAAAGTGGAAAAGCAAATGAAAGAAACAAAATGATATTTCCAGTAATAATGTTTAAGTGGAAGTTCTGTTTATGATAGAGATATTTTAAATCAATAGAGAAAAATATAGACATTCATCAATGTATTTCCAAAAACATTTAATAGTTTATAACTTCAACTCACAACACAAATGAAAATAAATTTCAAACGGATTAAAGTATTAAATATAAAAAATATAGGAGAATGGTTTTATACATTTTTGATAGTAAGATGTTTCTAAGCAAGACACATACCTAGATGCCAAAAAGGAAATAAATAATACATTTAAATGCAAAATCAAACCAACCAACCAACCAAACAAAAGCCCTATTACAAAAGACAGCATAGAGTTAAGAGACAAAAAACAGGAAAGACAAAAATAAAATCCCTATATTAGTACCCATGCTATATAAAGAGCCCCTACAAACCAATAAAGATAAATAATAGAAAAAAATATCAAAACCTTGGATAAAGGAAAGATTCCTGTGAAAAAATTTTTTTCATAAGAAAAATATTTCCAAATATCCAATAAACGGTCAAGTACATTAGTAATCACTTAAATGGAAATAAAGCAGCAATCAGAAACATTGACAAAAATTTTAAAAATTGCCATTCAAGATATGGTATGTGATAAATGAATATAGTTGAGTATGAATTGGTACTTTTTTGTATTTGAATGGAAAGTTATTTGGCTCCTTATAACAAAAATGTCAGCGTGTATGTTCTCAGTCCCACAAATGCCTATTCTTGGTACCTCTCCTGTAGAAATGTTTACACACATGCATGTACAGATTTGTTGAGGTGTTTCTTGCAACATTGTTCAGAAGGACAATGACTTGGAAACAACCAAAGTAGAGTTTACTGAGGAAAAGATTAAATGAAGTATCTTTCTTCTATGTGATAGAACACTACGCACTGAGAAAAATTAGTAAGATTTACCTACATCTACTGACTCAAAAAGAGTTCCAAAATACTCTATCTCATAAAAAAAAATAAGATAAAAAGTTGGAGAACAATATACATAGTACTGTCATTGATTTACGTATTTTTTTAAATGTGTGTTAGTAATTGTTTTAAAATGCAAGTTTCATTATTACTCAGGTATGCTGAGGCCAACACATGAGGAGATTATCAAATTGAAAAGATACTTTGTTACAGTTCCAAGAGAAAGATGTTTGCCATGCTATGCAGGGGTTGTCCCGGGAAGCACCAGGGTTGATCAGGAGGCAGAAGGAGTGAGGGGAAAATGTGAGCAGAGCCTTTACTGTGGGTCCGCTGGAAGGAATTGGTGAGGCTGGTAAACTGATCTAGGATTGGCTAGTTTGAATCATTTCCGCAGGCTCTGGGGGTGGAGGGTACGTGCCTGATATCTAGCCCTGGGGTGATTAGGGCAGGAGTATGGTGTGACAGTGTAATAGAGCGAGAGCCCAATAAAGGAGAAGGTTGAGGAACATGGGCTTTGGATCGGTTAGTTTGCATATGGAAGACAACCCTCTGGCAAATGTTTGTCACAGCTGGGAAATGGCCGACCCTGGGAGAAATAGTCTCTCCGGAGTCAGCAAGCCTCCATGATGTCAGAGCATCAAAACTACATAAAACAAAAAAAGCATAATTAATGTGGTATGCGTTTGTAAATTGCATGCATTGGAAATGTTCTGGAAGGATGCACACCAAATAGAAACAATGGTTACCTCTGGGAAAAAGAATAAAACTGATGGGAATAAGGAGAGGGGGAAGTTGTAAAGAAGACTTCCACTTTTACTCCATATACTTCTAAATTATTTGAAGTTTTATTATAAGAATCTATTCATATATAATTTTTTTAAATTAAAAGTCCATTTAATTTTTTAAATTAAAAGTCCAATTAAATGCCACTGCTCTGCTTTATATTCTTTTGATAATTAGTGTATCGTGTTCTTCTGAACACTGAACAGCTTCAGGATGTCATTGAGCGTATGATGAGTATGTGCCTTTGTCAGCCCCAGTGAGAGAGAAGCTGCTTTGTATTATTTTCACTTCTGCTGGAAGCGACATTAGGGATATTCAAGTACTCACTAGATGGGTAGAACAGCTCATCTGTGCTATTATCTCTGTGGTGTTATTTGGGGAGTGATTCGTGTCCCCAAAATATCTTTTCTGCCATTGGCCACAGAGCCCACATTGCACCTTGGTCTTTGTTCCTTGGATTAAAATATTACTCATTCTCCTGCGTTCCTGGTAGCACTGCAAGAGGGAACACAGCAAGGAATTATCTGTCCTTAGCCCCTCAACGTAATTATCAGAAGCACCCATAAGCCAATTGTCTTCAACCTCCTCCTACTCACCTCTTCAAAAAGCAACCAAATAGAACACTGAACGGAAGAACCTGGAGTCCCACTTATACGAACTTTCTGTTATTTGTTTTATTTCTGTGCGTGTCGCTGAATATAATCTTTAAAACCTGGAAGGGAGTTCGAAAGGGCAACATGGGAATGGATACTTCAGTGAAGCCTTGGTAGGGGGGTAAAGAAGGCTGAAGGAAAGGAAAACGCAGACCTTCTGCTTCTGCCTCCATTGTGGGAAGGGAACCGACTCTAGTTGGCATAAGAGGAACAGAAAGCTTGGGTCTTATCTGTTGTCTTTGGACTGTAGTAGGGACCAGGGAATGAAAAGTCAACTTCACAGTTCTGAAATCTGGAAATCTGGCTGGAGCACCAGATGGAGAAAATAAATGCCTCTTATTTCTGTATCAACAGCTGCAGAGCAAACTTATGACATGTGTCCTATTGAAACTGCAGAAAAGAGGGCCGCTTGGGTGGCATAGTCGAGTGTCTGGCTCTTGGTTTTTGGCTCGGGTCATGATCTCAGTGTCATGGGATCCAGCCCTGTGTTGGGCTCCATGCTCAGTGGGAGTCTGCTTGGAATTCTCTCTACCTCTCCCTCTGCCCCCCTCCCCACCTCTCCATCAAATAAATCTGAAAGAGAGAAAGAAAGAAAGAAAGAAAGAAAGAAAGAAAGAAAGAAAGAAAGAAAGAAAGAAAGAAGAAAGAAAGAAGAGGTTTGTAAATTTTCTCTAGTTCATTTGTTCTCCCTGTGAGGTCCCTGGACCAGCAACATCAGCATCACCTGGCAACCCAGTGAGAAATGCAGATTCTCGGGTTCACTGCAGACCTAAACCAGAAAGGTGGGGACAGGGCCCAGCCCTGTGGATTTCATCCAGCCCTGAAGCTGATTCTGACACATGCTACAGTTTGAGACTCTCCTCCTCTAGATCAGGAATCAGAAATAATTTTCCCCCGCAAAGGCCCAGATAGTAACTATTTCAGTTTTTGAAGGCTGTAAGGTACCTGCCCGACCTATTCACTCTGCCATTGTGAGCCAAAGCAGCCACAGAGAGTATATAAATAAATAAACGTGGCTGTGTTCCTTTAAAATTGTGTTCCTAAAAGCAGGGATGTAGCCCATAGGTTCGCAAATCCCTGTTGTGGAGAATTCTAGCAACTACCACTTACCGAGCATCTCCTGTGGGGCAAGTACGATGCTTTTTATAAATTATCTCATTGATTGCCCCCCATACTTTATAAGGTAGGCATTCCGGCCCTCACTGTGTAGACGATGAAATGAACTTCAGACCTTCCTGAAGGCATTTAGTTAGCAAGCCTAGAATCCTAACCTTATTTCCCTGCAAAGGCTGTACTGTGTCCTCTGTGAAGTGGAACCTGACTGCAGTGGACCCATTATTACTATGACGTGCGTGAAGCATGGCTAACACTTTCTTCACTTGGTGAGCGGACTCTGCTATTGTTTTAGTAAATACGGAGGAATATTCATAGGTGCTTTTGTCCGGTCACCTGGGCCTCCCATCCCCACTTTCTGTAGAAGACACGTCTCTTGGCTGACAGCTGAGATGACACTACACTAATGTGAAGACAGTCTTGTCCTACGGAGCACAGCCCAGACCAGGCCTGCACGGGCCTCAGAGTGGGGCTCTCAAAAGGCCCTGGGTGTGTTGGGCATGAAGGCAGGACTCCCAGGGAACTTTGGACAGGAGGATGCCAGCAGGAGACACCCACTCCCACTCGCCAGTGGAAAGAAGGCAGTCAGCAGGTGACCTGAGCGGTGGCTGCCTTCTGGGACTGAACCACATATATAGCTGGGCACCGTGAGGCGAGTCATGATAAGAACGACTGTTTGCTGAGCACCCCCTGAGCCTCACACACCACAGTAAGTGCTTTGCCTGCGGTGTTCCATTTAGTACCGTAAAACACCATGAGGAAATACGTTCCTGTTTTACCGATGATGAATACGATCCCGCAGCTGGCAGGTGCTTCAGCTTGGATTTGAACTTGAGTCTGACTTCAAAGCCAATCTTTTAACTATGATATCATAGTGCCCCCCCACCCCCGCTGTGAACTAAAAACAGGTGCAGGGTCAACCTTGGCCCTGCAAGGGCTTTGTGAAATCCAAGTGGCAGCTCCATCGAATCTCAGAAACTCAACTGAAATACATTTAAACCTGTCTATTATTGGAGACCCTTATTTAAAAACAAGAATCAGTAAACAGACTTCAAGGTCATGAGTCAACACAGACTCAGAAGCTTCTCGTTCATTCTTCATGGCACAGAAGTCAAAAGCATTTGCTCTGGAGCCAGACTATTGAGGTTTTTACCTTGAGCAAGTTATTTTACCTTTCCCTGCCTCTGTTTCTTCATCTGTAAAATGGGACTAACAATCATAGCCGCCCCATAGGAAAGTTGTGAGGATTGAAGTAACACGTAAGGACCTGGACCAGGCCTGACACGCAGTAGCTGTGCGGTCACTGTGTGACCTAACCACTGTCGTTCACTCCTTGGTGAGTCCGAAACTACACCAGGTGAGTAGTTGCTCAAAGAAAACTCTATTTGCAGCAAATAAGGACACCATGGGGAATAGCTTCCAGAGCAGTGACTCCCCAAGAGAAGGTGAATGTTTAGATAGGGAAGCCTTGTCTTTGGATGTAGAGATCACACATGGGCCGTAAGGAAACATGCCTCTGCATTCACTGATATGTACGAGGCGGAGGCTCCTCCCTGGGCGGAGGTTTTAGTATTATAAGGAGGTCAAGGTCCTTGCCAGTCATTCCACGGCTCACTCCTAGGTCCATCTGCACAGGCCTGAGTCAGGGGTTTAGCTCAAACAGTCTGGGTGGTCCGGGCCTGGGATGGTGGGGGAGGGGGTGTCCTGTCAGGGCAGTTACATCATCTGAGGAGTGGTTTAGGATTTCATTTCCAGGAGTTAAGAGGAAAGCCAGAAAGAAGAGCTTAGAGAAAAATGTGAGGCAAAGATTAGCGAGTACAAGCAGGTGGGCAGTAAAGGCCAGGTCTTGAGGTCCAGCTGGTGACAATTTTAGTTGTTACAATTGTAACTATTTTTATGGCTATACCTCCACACTCTGTCCCCAACTGAATGACAGACACCCTTGATGTTTGCCACGCTCTCTATGTGACCTTCCGCTCAAGCATGAAAAGCAGTCTCTTCTGTATCCTCATCACCTCTGGCGATAATTGGAGTAACGCTTGGCCCCTAAATAGAAGCACTTTCTCCTCCCTGGCCTCTGCTTCTGCCTTGTCCTCCCCCACCTTGCACAGCACCCCCTACATGGTGGGCGTTTACAAAGGGTTTGTTGAAAAAAATTGAACCCCAGTCTGCTCTCAGCCACTAGGGACACTCCACCTTCTTTATTTTTGTTCCTTGGTGCTATTATCAACTCTTACCAACTCCGCCTGCCTGATCTCCAATTTTCCACAAGCCCCACTTCCGGGTGAGCCCCCAGTGTCATTAATGTGTTCTCCAAGACCAGTAGTTCTGAAGGGGGTGGCACCACACCTTGCGAAGAAGGTGTTGGGAGCGTATTGTTGGTTGACGCATGCCTGGGGAGCGCGCGCATGGTTCAGAGATGGGAGGCACAGATGCCGCACCCCGTCCCTTACAGTACATCGCACCCGACCTTCCTGCGTGCTCGTGATTACCTGAGCAGAGCATCTAACACCGTTCTCCATAGAAACTCAAAGTATTTGTGGCATGGTTTTAGTATCAGCTGAATTTTGTGAGAATGACGTAAGAGAAGAATTGAGCTCTGCTTTGTTTATAGTTTTACCGAGAACTGTTCGCCGTGTCAGGAAAGCACATCATTGCTTAGGGTGGTGCTCATTCTATTTGAGTCACCAGCGCAAGAAACCTGTAGCAGTCTGTATTTACGGTGTCACGTACGTGGTGATTCCACTGTGCAAGCATCTGATCACTTCATTACGCCCTGTAGGGGAGTAATGCCTGATCCTTTGCATATTGAAAAGCATAGCATTCTATTATAAATCACATATATATATTGCCTTTCATATAAGCTCTTATATGTATTTTTTCAAATTGATATATATGTGTGTTTCAGGTTCCCCTAGAACCCCCCCCCCCAGTGTAATAAGATCCTAAGAAGACTCACAGGACTCAGCATGTAGTTGAGGTTTATTATGGAGACAGGATACAAAGGAAACTCAGTAATAGAAAAAGGTACATAGGGTGAAGTCTGGGGAGACCCGCACAAGCTCTCAAGGGAACTCTCCCGTTGGAGTCACACAGGAAACACCGAACTCCCCCAGTAGTGGATTGTGACAGCATGTATGAAATGCTGCTGATCAAAGAAGCTCATTATAGCCTCCATTCCTTATCTTCTATTCCCTATTTCCTCCGTTCCCAGTTTTCTATTAGGGCTAGTCAGGGAGGCACCCACGGCCTCGCACATACCAAAATTCTAGACTCCCAGAAGGAGAGCAGGTATTCAGCATGAACCACATTATTTTTACACACAGTTTAGGCACAGGGAGCCACTATGATCAGTTAGGCTGGTGGGAACCCTCTGTAATTCAGATTCCAGCCCAGGGCCGACCTTATAATCAGGCCTTTCAAGAAATAGCAGGCATGGGGTGCCTGGGTGGCTCAGTTGTTAAGCGTCTGCCTTCAGCTCAGGGCGTGATCCTGGAGTTCTGGGATCGAGCCCCACGCCGGGCTCTTCCGCTGGGAGCCTGCTTCTTCCTCTCCCACTCCCCTTGCTTGTGTTCCCTCTCTCGCTGGCTGTCTCTCTCTGTCAAATGAATAAATAAAATCTTTTTAAAAAAAAGGCAGGCCTGTGATGTTAATTCTTTTTTTTTAATATAGTAAGTTATAATAACTGGGAGAATCATTGGTAGACCGTAAATGGGGAATTAAAAAAGATATTTGTTTACAAGGGGCACTAGATCTCTTAGGTTGAAAGCCGTTGTCTTAAATAAAAGAGACCTCCATCTCTTTTTAGCATGCCAAAGAACTGACCAAAGCTGTGCCATTATGTATATATATATATATATATATATATATATATATATATATATATATAGTTGTTGTTACTGGTTTCATGTGCCCCAGATCAAAATTTTAAGCAGACCTTAAGACTTGAAAACATGCATAACTTCCTTCTACTATCAACAGTCTATTAATGGAAGAGTAGCAAACAGAACATTTCTCTTCCTGTATTATGAACGAATCTAGAATGGTCTGTTTTTCCCTCCTTTTTTACCTGTATACTCCCTGCTTTACCTGGGCATAATAAATGGCCATTCTTCTGCTACTCTGAAAATTCTGTCACTCATTACTCACTCCTTCTGTAGTAAATCTGAATTTTAATCTTTCTACTAAATCTGAAAATCTCACTAGTTGTTATTATGGCTTAAAAACATGATTTTTGACTTGAGAAGCAAGAATCATTCAACACCAGGGCAAAGTGCAAGGCATGTAATACAAATGAAAGTATAATTCAGTGTCATCAGGTCACCTCTGATGGCCCCCTGGTTGACACCATACTGTGGATTGAAATAATAGCTCCAGCTGGCCCTTCCTCAGTACAATATGCATAAACAACAGGTGTGCTGGTTAATTGTTTTCTCATCATAGTGCATATTTCACACCCCATAACTCCCAAATGAAATACCAAAAGAATACATAAAATTAAATGATTCAAAGATTTAAAGGGTTTATGTTTTTTATGGAAAAGCGAGAATCCATTGGAATATTTAGAAGGGACTATAGAGCTCTAACCGTTATTATTAATGCCCCTGAAGAGGTAATATTTATTTTTACTTTAAAAACTGACACTTGAAGATGACATCCACAAAAAAAAAAAAAAAAGGAAGAAGAAGAAGGCATGTACACACTCAGGGAAGGTAAAGCAATCCATACTAGATTTTACAAAAGGAAGAGATTAACTATCCTATACCTTCTTTAAATGAGCAATTGAAAGCCCCACAGAAGTATACATGATGCAACAATGATCTTCTGTTCTTCCATTGCTGTTTTCAAACTGACCTTTGACCCCTGCAAGTGGGCACTGTCTAGAAGGGACTGAATCAGCAATGACACTTGTATCTGCTTAGTACCCTCCCTGCTGCACACCCCGCTCTGCACGCATTTCCAGCCAGATGAATCTAAAGTTATGTTAAGTGACTTTTAGCACGCGAGTATGTTGTGAAAGATTCTGTGTTGCCATCTGTTATGGAACTAACCATTTTGCTGGCATATATCCATATGGCTTGCTTCTCCCATCCCGTGATAAGACCAGGGGTAGTAGTTAAAATGAAACATGAGCAACAGGAAAACTCGAAACAGCTAGTCAAGCAATCCGCCTCCTTTGTACTAAAGTCTGCTAATGTTCCCTTTCCGCTCCCATATGATTTGCCTCTGTTACAGTGGCTTAATACCGGTAGCTTTGGGGTCCTTGTGGAAGAGCCCTGTCACTTTTGAATGAATTTCCATTGACTTTGCTGAGGATGTGAAATACTATATTTAGAGATAGATCCTTCATGTAACTGAAGAGGCCATTAATGCTTTAACTCTTAGTGACCTCCCCCACCCCTGGTTTTCTTTTCTTTTTTTTTTTTTTTTTTTTGGTCTTATTTTTATGAACAGACTCAGCAACGCAGACATGTGAACTATATCATTAACTAACTGGTCATAAACTATTCCATCCCTCATTATCATGCATTAAATTTTTGTGGGTGGTCATCCTGGAAGCTCATATTAAATTTGGTGGCTTACCTTGAACACGCTATGTTTCATTAGCCACTCACCTACATAGAGACACAGGAGAGAGGGATAATTTGTCTGTGTCCTGTGGGCAGTACAAGGACGGCTATAACATTATGAATTAAAGGCCACTTAACTGCACTTGAAGTAGAGAAAGTTGGCTTCAGGATATCATCCCACTGAAATCAATATTGCTTCTGAGATCTCTAATATATTGTCCTGCCTGAGACTACCTGCCTCTCAGATGTGTTCCTTCTGGGTGACATTTCAAGTTGGCTTGTTGAATCAGTCAGGATAGGCTAGGTTGTGCTGTGGTAACAAATAACTACAAACTCTGTGACTTCAAACACAAAGATTTGCTTCTTAGTTGTGTTAGGGCACTCCTGTAGGTCAGCAAGGGAGCTACTTGCACATCTTAGACACTCAGGACACGTGGATGATGGAGCTGCCACCATCTCAAACATTACCAGTCACCAGGCTGAGAAAGGAGCTCTGAATGGTTTCACATCACTATTCAAAATGCTTTGGTCTTGAGCATTCTACCCACAGTTCATTGGCCAGACTAGGCATATATGGCCCTACTCAACCACAAAGAGGTCAAGAAACACAAGGAGGCATGTCCCCGGAAGGAAAGAGAATTGGACACATTTAGTTAAGTTGCACTCATGACGACCAGCTCAGTCGACCCCTGTCTTCTTTCCTGCACCTCAGATACTAAAAAGCCAAATATGCTGTTTCTCAGCTTCCCTTTCAACTAGGAGAGTCCGGGTTGACCTGGTTCTGGTCTTTAATACCTACATGAAAATCTGCTGTGGGGATTTATGGCAAGCTTTTGTTTTCCTGATAAAGGGGATCAAACCCAGCTATGGTGTTCTCCATTTATGCTTACCCCTTCTTCCTCTCTGGAAGGTGGAGGCAATACCAGGATATATGACAGCTACCTTAGCATGAGCCCCCCAGGAAAGATGCCAGGACAGAACAGAAAGATGAGAAGAGTTTGATTTATGGATGACATGAATGAACTACTACAGCAGCTCTGGATTACCTACCTCTGGAGAGCTTGCTGTGTGAGAAATACAGACCCCTTTAAGTTTATGACATTGTAAGGTGGGATTTTGTGTTTCTGTTGTTATTGGTATTGTTGCTTTTGGTAGCTGAGTCCAATCCTGAGATAGTCCTTATATTGAACTTTAAAAGGAAGACATTCCAATCAGAAGGATGTGTTACCAACCATCACCCCAGGAAGAGTTCTAATACATGGTTGAGAGAGTTCTAACACATGGTTCTAATGTTCTAGTTGAGAGAGTTCTAATACATGACCCTGTTTTAGGTTATGTTTTCCACTGATCCTTTTGACTGGCATTTCACGTGAGCTTTCTTTAGTTAGTCAGCACTAGTTAGGTTATGATCCACTAACAAATAACCCCCCAAACTCAGTGACCACCTACCTCTGAACTTGTTGCTGTGTAAGAAAACAAATCCCGGTATGTTTAAGCCCCTGAGAGTCCTTTTTTTTTCTGTTTTTCACAGCTAGGTATAATCTTGGCTGACACAATCTTACTTATTCTTGAATTTAAAAGTATGTTTTATGCATAATCTATGAATGTTTTCAGGTTTTTTGATGAAGGACTATTTGGAGAGATTATTCAATATAACGCTTTAAGAATTTCCGTTGTGTTTCCCACGGTCAGCTCCGTCCATCTGAAAAAACAAACAAAAACTGCTAAAAATGTCTAAAACATTTTTTTCTTTATCTTCTTTCTAAATTGAAGAATTAACTCTCTAAAAGAAATACTTTAATAAAAATATGAAGTTTCCATTCTTTGATAAAAATTGTCTTGTTTTCATGTTTTATTGGGGTAACTGGGACAGTTCCAGAATAAAATCTCTTGGAAATAAAGTGAAAAGGGGAAGAAAATATATTGTGATTCTAAAAACTTTAGAAAAGCCTTGAAATAAACTATGAGAATACCTCCCTATCCTGAGAATTTACAGAATGTGACTGAAGTCTCTCAAAATTCAAAACACTTTAGAACAGAAACTGTAACTTGTTCAACATTAACCTTGAGAAATTCGGGTTCTGTCATGTGAATGAATGAACGCCTCCACTCTTGAGAACTCTGGACCTTGAACATCAAAATTGAAGTAGGGTAGCAGAAAATTATCTTTATCTCTTTCTCCCTTCTACCTTCCATGCCATCCCCATTCTCTCTTTAAATTTTTAACAGATTAAGTGAACGACTTTGACAAAAAATCTAATGAGAAAGCCTCTTCAAAAGCACTGTCGGATTCCTTCCTCGTCACCACCCATGCTCCCCAGAAGGACAGCACTTTGCTTTATGGCCATGTATTGATCTCTAATATCTTTATCGAGCCTTGTCTCTTCTTTGCCTCCTACAGGCAAAGGGTGAGACTTAGATAATAGTATTAATTTTCCAGACATCTGCACATGTTTTAATGGTCTTTTGAAGTTTGAAAATAGTTTCTCTGTGAACCCACCACAGGGGTAAAATGCCATTAAGGCCCAGATTGCAACAATACATAACAATCAGAGCTGTAGAGCTCAGCTTGGCAATGAAAGAAGCTCATTTATTTTAGTGGAGATTCAAATTAATGCAAGTTCCTTTCCCAACTAGAGCCCGTGCCTCCACATGCTGGAGGTAACCAGCAGGACTGAGGATGGCTGAAATCCACCCGCTCTTGTTCACGCATATAGAAAGTCAGAGCTATGACAGGTGGTCTCCACATCACACACAATGTGAGCTGGAGGGTTGGGGAGGAGTGATGTAATTGGGGTTCATAACCATGTTTTAGCCATAGCCCATTTTTATAGACCAGAGAAGCCTGTGGTCCCCTTCTTAGAATAATGCCATTAAGCACATAAAGACGTGGGATTGTAAAAGGGCACCAATTACATCGAGGTGCTGTTTCAAAATATTGAAAAATATATATGCTGTGCTTCATTCCTAAAGCATGAAATACCAAGCTCAAATGGCAGGTCTAACTTAGTTTTTACGTAATGATTCCAATATGCAATATTTAGAGATATTTTCCACAACTGTCATGTGATGTGAAGATGTCTGTGATTTCTGTTGGTGACAAAGTCACCAGTTTATAACCACTGCAGTTTGAAGCTCATAACTGAAGGAAATGTTAAATTTTAGGTCAAGTTTGGTGAAACTAAAGACGTGTTTTTTCCCAGTTCACAAATGCTCTGAATTCTGCCCACGGACCTCTGGACTCTCCTATTAAGAAACCCTGAGAATCTGTATATTTCCTAGGAATTGCAAGTCTGTGTAGATACAATGACAATTATTTATTCCTCCCATGCAGAGTTGAATATTAGACTTTAGAAAATATTTAGGTTACTGTGCCTCATATTTGATTTCACTCCTGGCCTTTTCTTAATTTCTTAGTGAAGCATGTCCTTGGAGTTGGTTTCTCTTGAATAGGGATCCATCCTCTGATGACAGCCACTCTGTTTGTTTGTTTTTTCTTGGCCCTCTTACAACTGATGACCAGTTAGGGGGCTAGAAGCACCCTGGAGGGTTTTTTTCTCCCCCTTTATACAAAACTACCTGACCAGGTTGGGGAACTCTACCAGAGACGCTGACATTATCACCTGTTCTACCCTGCTGGCGAAAGTCACCATGTGAATGGAACCTGTCTTATAATGTGACATTGGAAAATCTCTGAGAGGAATGGAAAAATGATTTTAAGAAGTATTGCATACATTTCCTTTAAGATTTAATACTGGTTCCTCCATGGAACATAGTTTTAAAGAAGAGCAATTTCAAATAAACCTCTATGTGAATATAAGTATCAGGGAATTTCTTAAAATTTGAGGAAAATATGATTTAAAACCAGGAGAATTTTCTGTTTTCTTGTGACGGACTAGAGGAACTGGTTTAGCTTGTCCCATTACATAGTGATAAAGGAGTGTTTGATAGCCGCAGCCTGTGTGATAAAATGATTATGGCAGCAGTGAGAAAGAATCTAATAAGGAAATTGATCTGCAGATTCCAATTCTGTAAGAGCCAACATCGATCAAGGTAAATGTCAATAATGAGATCGTATTGAGAACTGCCTAATTCTTTCAGATGATTCTGGGGTCTAGTGACAGATTCAAGAAGTAAATGTGAAAAGGAATTTAAGAGTCTCACGATCACTCCATTGACCAGCAGCAAGCTACGTGCACTCTGGTGGCATGTGACAGTCTGTCTTGGTCCACACTAAGATTAATTAGAGATTGCTGAAGGATTTTCACCTGGTAAGATATATGGGGTACCAGTACTGCATGGTGTAATATGATAACAGCTGTTTTCGTAGTTAGCAATTATAAGTAGACATTGCAGTTTAGAGAGGGGAACAGGAGAAACTTAGTGCTCTTATTTATTTGTATCTTTGGGAGGCCATGTCTAGACAGTGCAGTGGCAAAGGAAGCTGTCTGTTCTCAGAGATTTATCAGGAAAGGTTATAACGGGCAGAATTCTGAAGTCATCATTTGCCATTTTATATAACTTCATTGATTGTCTGCCCAGGGTTTTTCCCAAGAACTGGTCCTTAATTCTGTGTCATGTTAGGGACCATGAGTAGCAACAGAACAGGTGCAAATGAATTTCAGGATCAGGAAAATCAGGAGATATTAAGGCATAGGGAGCTGCTAAAGAGTGGAACAGAAGTGTCAGGAGGGTGGGCACAGAAGTGAGAAAGAGATTATAAGACACAGCTCTGCTCACTTCTACCTGGAGCCATCTTGATGCATCAGGGAGGGATTCTCCCGTTTTTCCTGTCCAGGCAGGAGCATTTTCCAGGGTATGGGCAACCCTCGGGTGGGAACAGGAAAGGAAATAAATGGAAACAGGATGAGCTTAGAATAAGCCGCTCCTCACATTCTGGTTATAAAGCAGCTAACTCTGACAAAACTGACTTCCTGGAAAGTATTTACCTCCCTTTCCCTCAACTGGATACCCTGCTATTGACACTTTCTGGAGCTTGGGGTCTTGTGTCGCAAATTGTCATCACTTACATGCTACCGAAAGGGTGGTTTTTCATTGGAGGTGATTCTCATAGTAGGAAGCTATTTCAGGACTTCTTTTTGGTTTATGGTGTCAGGCATACGTTTGGCACTGTCACTAATTGAGGCTAGATGGGGTGGGTGGGGAGGGGATCATGCTATTTTGGTATTGAAAATTCTGTTAAAATTCAAAAGTCTACTCTTACCTCAGAAGCTTAACGAAGGGAACATAACCAGATCTTTGTTTGGTTTGGGGGTGTCTTTCTGAGTCTAATGATAATTAGATAAGGTAATGGCCAGGGCTGACGTCCAGGGTGCGAACGTCCAGTCACACCTACAGAGGCTTAGAAGAGCCCTGTGCTTGATGTAATGCTGTTCTGTCACAACTTTGAAATTCTTAGTATCTTTTTTACAAGTAGCCCCCTGCACGGAACAAATTATGTCACAGGTTATGAAAATAGCTAACATTTATTGAGCATTTAATATGTCCCAAGCCCCTTGGCGAACGGAGTTCTTATCACAACCTTATGATTCCGGAGTTCCTTCTGTTGAACATCAAATCTTTGATTAGCCCCTGTGAGTTAATATTGTTATTATCCATAAAGGAAGCTAAGACTCAAAAGCGGCCGTAACGTGCCTTAAATCGCACAAAGCCAGGATCAGCACCCAAGCAGTACAACACCCGGGCCGTGTGCCAGTCTGCCTCCCTGGTTATGGATGTGAAAAATGGAGAGGGGAGGTAATTTTAAATGTGAACCCAGGATTTATCCTGAATGTTTAAAAGCTAGTTTTCTAGTTATTAATCATTGTTTTAAATATGTCAGCCAAAAACAAAAAACCAATAATAAGTAAGTCAGTTAATCAACGGTTTGGGTTCATTGGAGTCCATTTGATTGAGGTGTTTGGGTAACACAATGAACATGGCCACAGCTTATGGACCCAGTCTGCACCCTAGCCTAGAGCTTGATGACAGCTGGACCAGTGACACCTGCTGGGACTCAACACTTGACTTGCTGAATAAGTGACTCACATTTTACACTCTGACTATATTTTTATGTGCTCAAGTTGGAGGGCATCTTATTCCATTAGTTTTCAATCAATAGAAAAGTATTTATGAAAAGAAATTTACCCTCCCACATAAAACAGCTGAACAAAAAAAAAATACAGATTTATATGTAATAAATGTTTTGAAACCCTTAGGATTGTTAACATGGGACATTGGTGGAAAAATATTTATAGTCTGCAACTCACAGTCTTTGTCTTTAAAACCAGCTGATTATTAATGAGAGTTCAAAGCAGACCTTTAATTTTACAATAATAATTATTTCTTGGGAACCTGGATTCTTTCATCGTGTCTCAAATGAGTGTAAGAGCAATTTCTTTTCTCCATAATGCTTCTTTCTTTGTAATATTTATAGATCCCTATCCAATTCCTTTGAAAAGTAAGAACTCATTTTTGGTATTCTCTGAGGTTGAAAATGCTGTCCACAACCTAAAATAAAAGGAAAGCTCAAGAAAGATTACTTTGCATCTTTTAAGAAAGTTTCCATCAAAGCAGTTTATGAAAATTAATAAACCTGTAGGGATTTGAGAAGATGGGATAATTTTAGGATTATGGTAACTGGTGACTGTCTCAGAAGAAAATAGAGAGATTATGTTATTTGTATTTATGCATCGAATATCTATTTAATACTTTACAATTTCCACCCTGGGAGATTAGGAATTTCTCTTCCCACCTTCTTCCTCAATGCCTGGTTCACAAATTCATAGCATTTACAAAACATGCTTGATTAGAACAAAGTGCTGTCTGACGCAAAAAATAAACAGGGGAAACAACGTTTTATGTCTTAAGGAGAACATGCCTTTTTCCTGAATTCTCTGATGCAGTTTAACTCCCTAATCTGTCATACAAATGTTGCAATATCAGATCCATGTACTTTTCTCTTGAATGTTACAGTTGAATCTTGAGTCGACTTTAGCTAGAGGATTTGCTGGAGAAACTACGGAGCAATTTTGACTTGAAAGTCTGGCATCACTCCTTTTTCACATTCTGTTTTGAATAGCGTCTCCTCATATGCCTGAAAAACAGAAAAAAAAAAAAACCACACACACAAGATTGAAATTTAAATATAGAATATATTTAGCAAACTAATAGAAAAATAAAAATAAATCCACTTGACTTGATAAATCCTACGTATTAGCTAGAAACTGCCATTTGCCAAGAAATGATTTAGCTTCGTGAAATGTATTTTACAGCTAATCCTTTAATGTCTGTTTTACATATTACCTTTCCCACTGTTAATATTGAGCAATATTGTAAGCTAGTAATTTTATGCCCTATATTTCAAATTGCTATTAGGAAGCCACATAAATAACAATTTTCAACCGCTTGTTTATAATACCATGAGGCATTTCTTACCATGGGGTAAAGTTACAGTAGATTTTAAAAACGGCTGTGGGGATAAAGCCACGGGGAAACCGTGAGGTGAATCTGTGGCAACAAAGCCTGTAAAGCAAACTGAAGTAGTAAGTCGGAAGCCCTGGAAATGTACCACTTCGTCTTCACTCTCAGGGGCAGCGAGGCCCTGGGCCCTCATCGACCTCGCAGCCATGTTCACGCACGTAACATAAGATGTCTCCACAAACAGACAATGGACGTGGCCCCAGGACCCTGTCCTGTGAGAACCAGGACACAGGCCTACAAAAGGCAGGCGAGTGCAGAGCACAAAAGTCATTTTCACGGACGTCTCTTGGTCCAGTTTCCGCTGCAGCATCCAACCCAGGAACCTCCAGGAGGGTGAATCCTGCAGCCTGTTAAGGCCCCAGCAGTCTGTCATCTCCCAAACTCTGCATTTCATCCGTTCTCAGCTTTCTTTTAATAATATAAGGAGGCACCCATCTTATAAATAATTCTCCATGATTTGTTGTTGCTGTTGTTGTTCTCCAAAACTCTGACAAGACACTTTCCCTTCCTGGGAGATTATCTTCTAGTGTTAAGCGTGAGTTCTTTGATTTTGATGTTTCCTCCTTGTAGCTGGGAAAATAGAGCAGCGCCCAGGTATGATTTCTTGCCAGCAGCCTGGAAAACGTATGAACCCCTTTGGTTCCCCCAGGGAGTCATTCTGTGTCTTCAGGATTAGCGATTAGAGACCTCTGGAGTGCCAGCAGCAATTTGCTCAGCGTTGGCGCACAGCGGTTAAGTGAAGATCCTGGATGGAACCTCTTTCCTCCCCTGCAAGGAGGAAGCATGCCTCAAAGGCACAGAAGCTTTGTGTGTGTCTCCATTGCGTCTGCGTTTCCTCCCAGAGACCCTACTAGTCCCTTCTTACAGACCTCGTTTTTTTTGTTTACATAGATAAGAGTAATGGAGGCCCACACCTAAGTTCAGCATTCGGAAGAAATGGGGGGGGGGGGAGGGGGCAAAGGGATGAAGGGCAAAGCATGTGCTTTGGAAAGAGTGATGAATTCAGGTCGTCACCCTGCTCCGTACTGAGAACTCACTGTGTGACTTGCCCCAGGTCCCTTACTTGCTGAGACCGTTCCCCTCCTGAGTTCTTCTCTGTGGTCTTGCTCAGCCATTTGCAGAAAGATGTCACACTTTCATCTCTGGACCTTTGCATATGTTCTGCCCAGAAGGCCCTTTTTTTTTTTTCTTTCTTGACTTCTTCACCTGAGACGTCATTTCTTGTTTGTAAAATCTTGATTTAGCCATTGTTTCTTTTTTTTTTTTTAAGATTTTATTTATTTATTAGACAGAGATAGAGACAGCCAGCAAGAGAGGGAACACAAGCAGGGGGAGTGGGAGAGGAAGAAGCAGGCTCACAGCGGAGGAGCCTGATGTGGGGCTCGATCCCATAACGCCGGGATCACGCCCTGAGCCGAAGGCAGACCCTTAACCGCTGTGCCACCCAGGCGCCCCTAGCCATTGTTTCTCAGGAAAGCCTCCCCGGAGTCCACTGCTGAGGTTTACGTGGCACATGACATTGAGGGTGCCCGGCCACTGGTCTTCCTACGAATGCCTTAGTGGCAGGGACTGTGTTCACTCATCACTGTGCCCTGGGTACGACAACCCAGTGGCAGAGAATAAGGTGCCATCAGAGGACAGGCTTACAGTCTGAGTCCAAGTTCAAATCCCTGATGGAACAGCTCCTCACCTGCTCTTGTGCTTCAGTTTTCTCATTTGAAAAATCAAAACGATAAGTTTCTACCTCGTTAGGCGATTATGAGGATTAAATAAGAAAAAAAATAATAGAAGCACTTAGTACAGCACCTGGCATGCGGTCTATAACTGTTTGCTGTTTTTCTCCTTAGTTTTATTTTCAGTTGGATCCAAATTTATATACAAGATGGTGTTTTCCCAGAAAGAATGTAGAGCTCTAAGGAGGAAATAACATCACCAATACCAATAATATTACCAATAATAATAACGTGAAATAATAATAATAATGAAAGTATACTTTTTAATAAATGAATGAATGATGTTTGAGTACAGTAAGTGAAGATTTGTATTTCAAGATACTTCCTTTTTTAAGTCTTACATGGTTTATCTGGTCCAATTAGTTTATATTGTATTTTTGTAAATTTTTAAAAAGATTTATTTATTTTTATTTTAGAGAGAGATAGTGAGCATGAGCAGGGAGAGGGGCAGAGGGAGAGGGTGAGAGAGAATCCTCAAGCAGACTCCCTGCTGAGCACAGAGCCTGACTCGAGGCTCAATCCCAGGACCTTGAAATCATGACCTGAGGTGAAATCAAGAGTCAGACACTTAACCCACTGAGCCAGCCAGGCACCCCTATTTTTGTAAATGTTTTATAACAAAGTCTCATAAACCACTATAGAAATTAAGAGAGTGAAAAAAAAAGAAAAGAAATTAAGAGAATGAACTCTGCACTCATACTACCTGGGACACTGTATGTGTGACCTTAGACAACATTTTTAGCATGTGTGCCTCAGTTTCTTCACCTGTAAAATGGGCCTGATAATGTCCTTGCTGTGGGTTATGATCAGTATTTAAAAGAATAATATATATGAAACACATGCTTGATGCTAAACAGCTCGGTAAATGTCCACAGCTACTGATGGGAGTGACCCAGATGATGGGCTGAACACTGAGGCAGAAATAAACAACTCGTCCTGCAAAAGAGACCAGTTCCCTTCCTTCAGGGGAGAAATAAGCAGAACATAAATAAGCAGAATTTTCATCCCTAAAAATGAAGATAGTTGCTTCTTCCACACTTTGCGTGAGGATCCATGAGATAAGATCCGGAGCAGAGACTTCACCCAAGGCCCTCGTCCCCCACAAGCCAGGAGATACCTCATTTCTTCTTAAGAAATTGTGTGTGGGACTGCAATGACCGTCACCATAATTTCCAACAGGTCTGGTAAAAGTAGCAGGCCAGGTCTTCTCCCCCTCATTTCTTTAGTTCTATGAAATCAGAGGGAAAATGTGCCCCCCCCCCCCGCCCCGGCCCGTAAAAAGCAAAAGCTTTAGCAATCCAGGAGGCTTTTCAAAACTAAAGCTTGATTAAAAATGTAAAATGTAGTGTAGATGATTTTACAAAACAGCAGGGGCAATTGGAAAGCACTTATTAAAGTACCTGTTAAAGTAATTAGTGATAAAAATGGAAGTTTCACGGCACTTCTGTATCTCTTAGATCCCAGAATAGGCCCAGGCTGTGCTGAATCACTTCCTCTCTCAGATCAGAGTCAAGGGAGAAGACAAAAGGGAAGCTTCAGAGAGTCTTAGGACTAGTCACAGGCAAGCAAGTGTGACTCCATCTTCAGAACAGGCTCCCCACCTGCCCACAGGTGACCTGCTGCAGAAGCCCTAACCCTACATCCTCTCCCCACGTTCTGCCACTTTGCTGTTATATATGAAATGTTTCTCATTCTTTTTTGTTGTTGTTTTGAGTAAGGAGACCGAGGGATTCGGAAGCTCGAGAGGGAGAGCTATGCCCCTGTTGTGTGAAGGTTTATTACACAGAACGTTATCATGTTCATATTTAACCGTGTGACCAGGCTGACCCCCATCCCACCCCCACTTCTGCCTCCGTATCACCTTACTCTCCCGTGATCCACTTTGCATATTCTGCCTTAAAAATTCTTCTTTTTTTTTGTCTCATCTGTGTGTTGGGCTCCTCATTGATATTTAGTACGTTCCACTAATGAGCTTCCTTGAGTCTGTTCATAGTTCATAGTCAAGACTCTGTACACAGTAGATGCTTCATAAATGCTTCTTGGTGAACTAATTAGAGTGGCGACTCCCAAGGGCAGGGTCTGCTGTTTTCATCCCCATCCATCTTCCTGCTGATTCTCACCCTATGGGTCCTCAGGGCACTGTTAATGGAATTTCAGAAGACAGGACAGATTCGAGATAGTCCAGTCATCAGTTTGAGCTGCAGAGGTCCCCCAGTGAACTTCCTAGTCACCAAGCCAAATACTCCCTGAGGCAGCCACCGGATAATCAGGTTGTCATGGTAGCAGGGACCCTCGAAGACGGTTTTGAATATAGCTGCGGAATAATTGCTTAAAAGCGTCTTATAACCTTGGGTCCCAGACAAGGAGAAAAGAGGGTGTAGAACCATGTCCTTTGCAGAAGCAGCATCTAGAGTGAGACAGAATGCACTTGGGGCACCTAAAGACTGATACGCAAGGCAAGTCTAAGAGTTGTCAGGAAAAGTAATAATTGTAGCAAGAACTGTTGTATATGGTTTAAAAAAAAATCTATAAAAATTTCAGACTCTGAAGTGAGATCAAATCTTGATGAAGGTATTTTTTAAAGAGCTTCCAGGAGAACATTCGAAAGGCATACTCTGTCGCATCAGCAGGATGGCTGAAGGCAGATATTATGTTTTATCTTTGTATCCCAAAATGGAAATAATGGCATAATTAATTAAACATCGGCTTTTATCTGAAAAGATTTTGTCCTCGGCTCAAATTTTTGTAAATCTAAGAAACGATCATTTAATACTCACTTATGTAATATGCAGTTATGTAATATTCAGTTTTATAATAAATTCTTAATGGAACAGAATGAAACCTGTGAAATGTGAACCAGGGGTCTGCTCTCCTGATGGTATTTGGGAGAGCTGATGAAAAATCACATTTCCTGGGGGTGTCTGAGTGGCTCAGTCAGTTGGGTGGCTGACTCTTGGTTTCAGCTCAGGTCATGATCTCAGGGTGCTGAGATTGGACCCCCTGTAGGGCTCTGCACTCAGTGTGGAGTCTGCTTGTCCCTCTCCCTCCCCCATGCCCCTTTCCCTGCTCATGTGCTCTCTCTCTCTCTCTCTAATAAATAAATTAAATCTTAAGAAAGAGAGGAAGGAAGGAAGGAAGGAAGGAAGGAAGGAAGGAAGGAAGGAAGGATGGATCACATTTCCTGGGGAACCTGGGTGATGAAGTCAGTTAAGCATCTGACTCTTGGTTTCGGCTCAGGTCATGATCTCAGGGTCCTGAGATCAAGCCCCACGTCACCTTTGTGCTCAGTGGGGAGTCTGCTTAAGATTCTCTCCCTCTGCTCTTCCCCTCTCTCTCTCTCAGATAAATAAATAAAATCTTTTTCAAAAATCACATTTCCTGAATATGGCAAAAATTAAGTCTCGTATGGGCATAAAGGAAAACTTTGGGGATTTTTGGATGATCATCTGATGAGTAAGGCTTCCAAAGAAAAATGATCTTAATCAGGCTCCACGCTATCGAGGAGATTTCCTTGAACTTCTTTCCGGAGCCTTCACATGCCTACAAAAATTGTTTTGTTATCCAACAGAAGGAACAAAGCTTATTTCGCCTGATTATGTCTAATTCAGAGCCATATTTAGAACACGTCTCTTAACATATAACAAACCCACCACCTGCCCTGTAACAGAGGATATCCGGAAAGGTGGTGAATGCGCAGGAAATCGTCTGAAGTTAGCAGTATCAAAATATGCTCCAAGGATTTCATAATAGCACACTCCAGACTTGCTTTCCTTGTGGTGGAATTAAAGAAGATGAAACAGACGGCCCGGGGCCAGCCTGGGGCTGAGTCGAGGGACCAGGAGTGGGGCTCTAGGAAGCTTCCTGGCAGCTGTGAGTTGAGATCAGCTCTTCAGGGTGGAGAGAGGGTGATCTGCAAACAAAGCTGAAGCTTAAAGAAGCAATGTGTTCTTTCTTGGAGATATCAGCCCAAGATCCAGGCCACTAGATTTGAGAGTGAGGGTGAGCCTTAAATGGGCAACCAGCCAAGATAGTGGGAGCAGCCACACTCAGCAAAGGAGCAGGAAGGGGGAGGGGAGGAGGATGCCCTGATATCCCGTCTCCTGGGCTCAGAATGCTGAAGAGTTAAAGATACCAGTGGTAACTGGGCAGATTTTGAGAAATTCCTCCATCTTTCTTCTAAATATCTTACCATGAACTTTTGAGGGTGGAAAATGCCTTCAAATGAGTGGAGCATATTGTGAACAGAAATGTGGTCACTGAAGGTTTAGCAGTAATTCATGGGGTAGTTAACAGAGCTTCTCACTTTATAAATAAAAGAGCAATTCAAGAATTGTGGGCATCGAAGCCATCCCCTTTACCGGGGAGACCTTTTTCATAAAGAGGAAAAAGTAACTCTGGAGAATGTGCAACAGGCCCCGGGTGGGATTCAGGGCATGCGTACTGGAGTATCCACCGAGGTTAAGTAAATCAAGGGACTTGAGGCAGATCAGATTAAAACCACTAATTCACATCTACCTCTGCTGCGGAAACTAAATTGCTCATGTTGGTAGACCCCATGAATCAGATACATGCCGTCTTCACTCCCATAGCTTCTCTTTTGTACAGATATTTGGATTTTAATAGAGCAGAGAATAATTGTATGCCTGATTACGGTCTTAGATTCATTCTCTCACCAAATCCTACTAAAGAGAAGGGAGCGAAGTCCTTTCCTCTTTGCATCGTACACTGAGTTAATAACTCCTGAGATCCTGGCATGAAAAAATCCGCACGTTCCTTTTCAGACTTTAGGAAGTACGCCCGTAAATGCAAACGTGGCTCGTCACCCTATTTTACTGGATTTTTCCAGCCTGGTTTCCCATGCTGCCCCAATTTCTCCAATAAAGATCCGCTTTTTACCCTCACCTTGGGCCACTGAATAAGGATTCAGTGGTTTCTTGGCCTCAGCCGTCAGGGCCTTCAAGTTAAGACCTCATTTCCATACTGAGCAAAAACCCAGAGGCAGAATTCTATTAAACACAAGGAGCCTTCACTGAGCACCTGAAGAAAGGCAACTCCATGAGTGAGGAGAGAAGCAGGCAATGGGCAACTGGCCTTCCAGCCCAGCTCGGAAGGCCCAAGTACACCATGGGCTCCAGCCCCCGCCGCCATCATTAACTGGAGAGCTGCCAACGTCTTATCTGCTGCTCTGGAGGGGCGGCTCCACCTTCATCCCACCAAAGAGAGAACAGCCAGTCTTAGGCACAGTCTGTCAAGGGGAATATTTCTCTGCCTTGAATTACAGATTCAGAACTGTGCGGAGAACATATTGGGGGCAGACCCAACGCAGGGCAACCCACCGAACAGTACTGACCCAGTGTGGTTCTGGCACTCGCTGCCCTTGCATTGTCAGGCCCCCAGAGCCGTGCTTGGTCGTTCACACTGGCACGGGGGTGTGTTCTGACTATGGATGGCAACACCCTCTGGCACATCACACAGATCCCTCCCCGCCCCCAGCAGAGTGACGGAAAGGACGCCTTTTCCCTGTGAAGCTGACCATCCCTCAGTGTGAGAAGTCACCTTTGTCTACTGACATACACATATGTACATGTGTAAATGTGTGTGTGAATATATATATATAGTGTGTATGTGTGCCTGTGAGTCTGTGTGTGTTGATTGAATGATGGAGTGGCTACCCTGTCTGCTGCAGAACGCTTATCTCAGAGAAGGGCCAGCTCAGCCAGCCTAATATTAATCATGATAACAAACCCCCAGATGAATAATGGCTCAACCCAGTGTACATTGATTTCTTCCTCATGAAAAGTCCAAAAAAGTTATCTCTGGTCCCCAGGTGGCACCCTTTCCTTGAGGAACCCAAACTCCTTCTACCTGGTGGCTCCATCTTTAACACATGGCTGGCAAGGCTGCTATGCTCAGTTGTCTACACCAAGCCAGGGGAAGGGGAAAGAGCACGGCACCCCACATGCTAAAGATAGTCCTGGGCCAGGAGGGACATTGCTTTTGCTTACATTCCGCTAGCTAGAACTAACCATGTCTAACGACCACACGAGCTGCAGAGGAGGCTGGGAAATGTGGTCCAGCTGTGTGCCCAGAGAGAAGTGGGAATCCGTTCCATGACACTCAGCCAGTCCCTGCCACAGAGACAAAGCAGAAATACAGGGCTTGTCCTGCATTCTCTCAGAGCCGATCACCCTGTTAGGAAATCAGACCCCACACATAGGAGCAATTCAGCAATCACGCCCCTCAGGTACAAGGCCAGAATGGGCCTGGGATATCATCTGGCTAGGTACGGAAGCCAGGATGGCCTAGAGATGACAGACAGTCTTCCGGAAAGGGTTTTAATGCAGTCCTCCGTGACGAGCAGGTCTTAGGTGGGTGGGCAGGAGCAGGGAGAGTGTGCCGTGTGAAAATGGACAAACGCATCAGCTCAGACGTGAGAGGGACTCATTCTGGAGACAATGAAACCAGTCTGGCAGGAAGGGAGGGGTAGACTGTTCTCATCAAAGAGAGTGTTTGAACGAGAAGATCTCACTGACCTCTGGTTAGGAAGTGTGTGAGGCTGGGAGTCTCTACTTCTAAGGCCAAGTGGAATCTCAGTTACAGAGATAGGCGATGGGAGGTCAATTTCAAACCTATACGGAATAATCTGGCTGCCTCTCGTGTCTAAAACATGAAAAAAACATGTCTCAATCCAAGATTCCTTTAGCTTTTCAGGTTAAAAATTCAACGTTTGGGGGCGCCTGGGTGGCACAGCGGTTAAGCGTCTGCCTTCAGCTCAGGGCGTGATCCTGGCGATCTGGGATCGAGCCCCACATCAGGCTCTTCCGCTATGAGCCTGCTTCTTCCTCTCCCACTCCCCCTGCTTGTGTTCCCTCTCTCGCAGGCTGTCTCTATCTCTGTCGAATAAATAAATAAAATCTTAAAAAAAAAAAAATGCCCCTTTGGGGCTGACATCTAAAAAAAAAAAAAAAAAAAAAAAAATTCAACGTTTGAATTGTTTCAGGTGAGAGATGTTTTCCAGGTGGACACTAATAGTGAGCATGAACTATAGATAGATACGCGCTGAGGATTTTCCCTCTAAGCAGGTAGACTTCTTTCAAGAGGTCGCGGTATTCTCCTGGCAGTTACACTCTTCCTGACAGTATCTTTAGTTGAATTCCCCATGTATACACTCTACCTACTTTGCACCGAGCCCCTTATTAAGCACAGATAACATCAGTTTGAAAAGCGATGTGCTTAGTCTCTTGCACACCCTGTATGTGCACGTCTGTGAGAATATATTTATTATAACGTGCACCTCTATAGGTGTGAAAATAGAAGCCTTTCATAAAAATTCTTATTTTAAGAAAGTGTAACACCACCAACAAAAAAGAAGTGGAACATCTCTGGGCTCGTGAGCTTTCATGGTTATTTAAAGCAAGTTGTGCGAAAGGATATTTACCTACCGTTTTCTTGCCTATGGCCTTAACGCAGAAATAGATTTCGTTTTCCAAGTCAGTTTGTATTTGCCTTACATATGTGGAAACTATAACAACAGAGGATTCACGTGTACATTAGCATTCAAGAAATTACCTACCACCAGCTCTCGGTTTTGACAAGTAATTCGTGTAAGGCTCTGTGAATTTCAGTGTACTCTCTTTCCTGTTCTTGTTCCTGACTATGGCGGCCCCTGTCCCTACCTGTGGGGTAGGTTAGGCAGCCACTCCCATCCCTCTGTAACTAGTGAGGAATCTCAGACAGAGAGATTCGGTTACATTCCCAAGATCTGGTAACACTTGTGCCTTAGACGGAGCTGGAACTCAGGTCACCTGGCCCCTTGTCCCAGGACCTGTCTCCTCTCCCACACGATGTTCCTGACTTCAACTGAGGGGAACTGAACATTTGAATATAAACTGCTAAAATATAACATCATTTAGGAGGATGCATTTATAGATACATATAGTCATTCAGAAAGCAAAGGATGACATCATATATTTGATAAGCATTAAAGAGCAACCATGAACCAAATTACCTCAGATGTCTAATCTAGAAGGACTCTTCCCTAAAATCACATGACATACCACTCAAATTCATCATTTCTTTTCTTGAATGTCATTTCCTATAACTTCTTGGACTGTTTGCATATTGATAAGTGTTTCCTTAGGTCTCAGAACATTATCATTCTTTTGGCACTCTCTGAAACTTTAAAACCTATAAGTGGGTGAGAAAAATGTAAAGACATCTTTTTCTTTAGAGACTACAACAAGTATCAGTAGGGTATTTGCTACTCACTGAGTATTACACACTGTGACAGGGCCCGGGGATTAAATGACTGTTGCCCCCGAGGAGACTCCGTTTCTAGAGGGAGCTTGAGGAAAGGATTATAAAAATCGTGCAGAAACAACATCCTGATTCTAGTAACCTATTGATGTCTTAGCTCTGTTGGAGAAATTAGAATTTTCAAGGTAACAGGCAACCAGGTTAGGGTGTGGGCCCTTTTTGGTGAATGGAGAGAAGTGAATGGTGAATGGTGATGGAGAGAAGCCCAAGTATTGGTCTGAAGCAAATAGTGATTTAGAGCTTCCCTGGGAAGGAGGAGGACAATCCGTAATAGAAAGAAAAAAAAAAGTGCCTTTGCTTTTGCAGAGGAGGAAACACAGTCCTCCCTCAGCGCCCTCCCTCCATCAGCTGCTGAAGGCATGTTTGCTGAGTGGCCAGCTGAGCAAGACACAGGGCTCTCATGCAAGTCCAGGCTGCGGGGGGTCCGATGGAGAACGTAGCAAATGTCCCTCACATTAGTGGAGTTTACAGTCCCTGCTGACTACATAGTACGTCTGCGGGACAGAGCGACCCATGGGGCCAGCCTTGTACTCCAAGATGGTCCCAACATTAATTACTGGCCCAGAATGTGAGACACTTCCTGGATCAACATCAGTATGCAGCAAGGCCTTTCCAGGGAGGAAAAAGAACAGAAAAACTTTGCAGAGGTGAGGGAGGCACGCTTAGCCACATTATTGACTAACTCAATTCGATTTTTTAGTGTCTGAAGTCACAAAAGTTGTAACCAAGACAAACCAGGCTACAAGTACCATTTTAAAATGTCATCAGCCTAGCAGAAACATTAGACATAAATCATGAGTTTTATTGTATTTGCAATTAAACAGATCAAATTTAATGTCCACAGAAATGCCTTAGTAATTAGTATAAAGATTAATATAGTGAAATGTCCCTGGTTTAGCAGGCCTCCCAAGCAACGCCGCAATAAAGAATTGAGTATATAATCAAGTAGCCTGTGAATATTAACGCACAAAGTCCTCCCAGTCCCCAGATCCCAGATGCAATTATTTTCTATTCACATTAATTGTTCCTAACAGATGACGTTAATGACTTTGAGTTAAAATGTGTCCAAGGGAAGATTTCACAAGATCAATGCTATTTAGAAATAAGGTCACTTTTATAATTATTTGCTCAGATTTTAACCGCTGCTCAACGTAATAAGGTTAACATGGTGATTGGTTTCTAATGTGAATATCAAAAGTTAATTTTCATACTAGCCAATAAGAGTATTGGAAGATTCACATTTTTTCCTGCTACTTATCTTCCACCTACTACTTACTTTTTCCTACTACTTATTTTCCGGCAGAGACTGACAGACTGTGCGAGTGTGACTATTATTTATAAGCTTGAGTTTGCACATATATATATGGGTTGCTGATAAAACTAGAATAAACTTTTTTGAGTTAGGCTATGTATTATCTAATCTAGAAACGTCAACTCCTTTGAGACTTAACTGTCCAAGGCAGGATTTTGAAACAAACAATTAAGTCATCACTATGCAATGTCTCTGCTTGTTTTTACCTAGAAACTTCACTCACGCATCTTAGATCTTTCATCCGGAGATTTGCTTTCAGATGTGGAAAGAAGCCGAAGTCTGACGCAGTCGCGGACTGATGTTGAGATTCATGTGAGTTTCCCTCCTGCCTTCGGATCGCTTGTTTAGGTTATTTTCCTTCCATCAAATATGATGTCACAAGTGAACCATAAAGCGCATCCTTGAAGCCTTGTCAGGCAGATAAAAATACCTCCCTTTCTTGTGTTCTCTGAAATTCAATATCATGTCCCCCAGCTGATAGAGTAAGCAGAAAGTGTCACTCCCGGCAAAAATATCATAAATCTTGGCTTCGTCCCCAAGATACCTTTTTGGGTATTGATTACATCTCAAAGTCTCTGAGAAATGGTCAAGGAGCTTTTTATTAAAGCCCATGTCCTATATTATTCATCCTACTTTTATGATATATTATGTATGAACTTTTAAAAATTCATGGGCTGTACATTTTTTTTTCTCTAGCTAGGGTTAGCTTTGTGCTTATTTGGCAAAACTTTAACCAGCGTGGCTTTTAACTCTCGTTGACATAAAGCAAGTAACTTGGAAAATACAAGAGCCAAATAAATATGTAATGAAAAATGTTAGGCTTAAAACAATGATGGATGAACATTTGTGGATAATTGGCTTTTGATTTTACTGTATAATTTGATCAGTGTACATAGGATATTCTATATCAAAGGTAAATATTCTCAGTTTAGATTGGAATTAAATTTCAGTGGAATGCTGTCACTTTAAACATTCATGAAGACCTTAATGGCATCCAATCTATCATATGGCCTTAAGGTCAGGAATTTTTTAAGTGTGCAGTTTTTACCCAAGAAACTCTTGCCATCATTCTCTCTGTCTCTCTTCTTTTTTTAATTGAAATTGCAGATTTTGTATCGCATTTCTCACAGTAAGGATGTTAAAGCCTACGAGTCACCGAAGGTAGTAATCTAAAACACACAATGAGAAAAATACATTTTGAATAGTGCAAACAGGTGGTATTTTGCCAATGACGTCCACGTAATTAAGATAATGTTACAACGGAAACCACTATACATTTTTTTGGGCAGAGAATAATTTTAATAATAGTCATTATCTGTTACTAATTAGAACTCCTCCAATTGGGTGCTTGGTGGTCAGTATTCGCCCAGGAGTTCTGCTTATTGTCAAGGGCCTTACCTGGTGCTATAGCAGAGTGGCTAGGACCTGGGCCCAACATCAGAATGTTGTACTGGCTGGGGGACCTTACGCAAGATCTTAATGCCTCTGTGCCTCAATTGCCCCATCTGAAAAATGAGTATAATGATACTTCTTTTCTGTTTCTGAAAATTGTGGTGAAGATGACTTGATAGAATCCATAAAATGCAGGTACCACCATGCCCTCTAACAACATTGGGGCAATAATAAAATCTCTGCTGTTTAGCCCCCATCCCGTCCTCTTCAATGTGGTACTATGCCTCAGCCCCAGGGATGGGGAATGAGACCGGAGAGAGGTATCTGCTAGCATGTCCCTCCAGAAGCTCACGTCAGGATATCCCAGAAACAAAGTGCACCCACACTTCGGGCTGTTGCTCAGCCCAGTTCTGGTGTGCAGGGTGTCAGACAACACTGGTATGGCAAGAAGTACAAAACAGAGTCTCTTAGGGGGACTGTAAACTTGGATTTAGTTTGAGAGTCAAGACATGTGTATCTGAAAAAAACAATAATAATAATAGTAATAATAATAATGATGATGATAGTAGCAACACGTGAATATTACAAAGCATTAATATATGTCAGGGGCTGTTCAGATTTCACATGATCTAAGGTGATCCATCCTTCCTTCATCTCCATTTACAAAGAAAGACACTGAGGCATGGAAGGGTTAAGTAACTTGCCCAAAATCAAGGAGTTAGCAGATGGAAGAGCCAGGATTTCAGCCTAGTAAATGGCTTTAGAGTTCAGGTATTCAACCACAGAACAGTCAGTTCTTCACTGGAGTAGATAATCCTGCTTGATAATCATGTGCTGATGAAGGAAACTGCAGGGAAAAAAGGAGCTCATGTTGCAGCCCTGATGTCAGAGATTCTGGATCCCTTATTAAATTCAAACATTGATTGTCTAGGGTGAGGGAAGATAGATTGTCCTAGTAGGGAGGACTGATCCTCTTCTTTTTTTTTTTTTAATAAGATTTTATGTATTTATTTGTTCAATTGAGAGAGAGAGCAAGCACAAGCAGGGGGAGAGGCAGAGGGGAAAGGGAGAAGCAGGCTCCCCGCTGAGCAGGGAGCCCAATGCGGGCTCAATCTCAAGACCCAGAGATCATGACCTGAGCCGAAAGCAGATGCTTAACCACCTGAGCCACCCAGGCACCCCTGGTCCTCTGCTTTGTAAGGAATTACTCCATAATTGCCCCAACACACATACGCGCACACACACACACACACACACACGCACACATGCACACACCCTCTCCCCAGTGCACTGGCTGTGGGTAGGCTTCGACCATTCCCCTCATCCTGCTCCACACAGTCCAGGTCAGGCTGTGAGGTGACACAGCCCCCTACCAAGTAACCCACGAATCAGGTAGACCTCTCTCATAGCTCCCCTCGGGGCTTTCTACTCAAAGTCCTAAATCAGCAGCATCGAAGCCTGGGAGTGTCCCCCAAAATACTACCTCTCCAGCTCCACCTCAGAATGACTGACTCAGAGCCTGCACTTAGCAAGATCCCAGAGGATACGTGTGCACGGTGAAGTACGAGAAGCCTGCAGCCCTCTGCTTACCGCCCCAGCCCCGCCCGCCTCTGCCCCGCAGTGATGGGCCTTCCCCACCTCCCCGAAGCATCCTCCATCCCGTCTGGGCCTCTCAAGTTCACGGTCAGGGCAGAAGCAGCAGTTCCTTCCTTCGCTAGCTCGGAGGTCAGGTCCCCTGTCCTCTGAATCCAGCATCCACCCCAGAGCCACACAGGGGCAACAACTGGGCGAGGATGCTTATGCGTAGAAAGAGGCCTGGGAATTGAGTTGAGTTGTAAAAATAGATATCATGTTGAGAGGTGTGGTGGGAAGGAACAGGGCAAAGAGAGAGGGAAAATCACGTAAGCTTCAGTACTTCGGGAAAAGGTGCAATGCAGACTGTAACCAGAAGCCGCACAGAGCGTGAAAACGCGGTATTTTCTAGAAAAGTTTAGATCTGGATGGCCTCGCAGGGCACAGACACAGTCTCTCTCTGGAGGACAGACCTAGCTGTCAGAGCAGAGGCAGGCCTACAGAAAACCACCACCTCGCCTAATCAAACAACAGAATAGGATGGGTTTGGGGATGGCGAACGTGGGACACACACAAGTGCAAGTGGAGCATGACGAGTTACTTCTGAAAGCTTGTTGTGCAGTGTGCAGTGGCTGACGTGTCAGTGTCGGGGCTCCCATGCAACGGCACCGCTGCTTGTGGGCACGTGTCACGATACAAATACAAACTCCCCTTAACTAAGTCACACGCAGCAATAAACAAGGTCATAAATCACCAGATACTGCCAAATGCTCCATTTTAAGGTAAGTGTCTTCTTTCAGTGATACCCAGAGCCAAACTTCTAGGGAGCGCGGAATAGAGTAGTAAAATTTCTTGGCATTTTTAGGTCACTTAAAGGGATTGTTTTACAGCAAAAAATGAGGTATTGACAGCAGGCAGATGCCTGATATTGAATATCTAACCTTATGAAGCATTATGGATATCGATTAGAGCGGAAATTAAACATACTGTCTGTACTTACATGGGGGGTTGGCATGTACCTCCAGTACTCCAGGACAGCCCGCCTCGCCTTCCTCGAGCAGGTCTTTGGTCACCGTCAGCTGGAATTGCATTTGGAGAACAGTGATAAGTACTCAGGTGCTAAAGGCACCCGTAAAGTGTCAATAAATTGCATAAGTAAGAGGCTTTGCCATTCTGGGAATGACACAAAGACAGATGGTTCCCCGTCAAAGAATTTCTGAGACAAGCTTTATATAGATAGGAGAGTGGAATGAGACTGTAAGGAGAGCCTTTGTTCTCGTGAGCAGGATGTAAATTAATTTGGCTTGTCCAGCTCTTGGAGCTCCATCTGTTACATGAGGGGCTGAGAAGGTGGCTGTCTAGATGTGCTGGGATGTCTCCAACTTTGTCGCTCGTGCCTCTATAGACCCCTAGAACTCTAACCTCCTGGATCTCTTGCATGGGATCCAAATCTAGTCAATGTGACAGCTTTTATCATTTGGACAGCCAGCTGATATGAAAAGTTCTGTAACCTCTGCAACAGAACCTCGTGATTCTGTACTGCGGTGTTCCACTGGACACGGCTTCCTGGGCATTTGATTCCTGACTTGGAATGATGCTATCAGAGCCACAGGGATCCTGGGAGTAATCTGGTAGAACTACTACCCGCCCCCCCCCCCCAACAAAGGAAGACCTCGAGGTCCATGGAAATTAAACGCCTTCTTTGCTCAATATCTCATACCAGTGGCAACGTGAGATCCAGGTCGCTAGCTCCCAGTCTAGTGTTCGTGTGCTTGAACCCTACAGCCAAAGATGCGACTCTGTCTTCATTCTTCTGGACCATTAGTCGTATCTTGATATTGATCTGATTCTTTGACCAGTATGCCTGGAGAAAGTGCGAAACTACCATTGTGGTGATTCTGCCTAATGGCGATGACAGCTCATCGTAATCAAGCACCCACTTAGGTCAGGCACTGTGCAATATGCTTCTAATCTAGAAGCCCATTTGGTCTTTGCAGTAACCCCATAAGGTAGGCAGTATCATCATTATTCACTTTTTAAAAAATGTAGCTCTAAGGGATTAAATAATTCCTCCTAGTGTGCCAGTAAGGGGCAGAGCCAAGATTGGAACCCCTAGTCTGTCTGACCCAAAAGCTGTGCTTCTCACCACTGGGCTACCTTCCCTATGATGCTGACTTGGGATCTGCTGTCCCCAAAGCAAAGCCCTCGCTCAGAGCTCTCCTGCTTTTTTAGGAATGCCAGCTGAATGCAAAATCAGGAGTCCCTGCTTTGAAATGCCCTGGTTTGGGGGTTGTCATCCCTGGTCATCTCTGTCCTCGAAACAGCTGCAGCAGCAGTGAGCTGTCTCTTTCGAGCACCTGCAGTGAGTACTCCAGTGGCTCCTCCTACACATGGCATGATGGGAAGAACCTCAGGAAAAGGGTAAGGCCTCCTTTCAAGGCACTTTAGCATCAGAGTGAGCCAGAAAAGAATCCTCTTCTGGTAGGAAGGTGGAAGGCGGGAGGGAGGGCTAAGAAGGGAATGACCATTTGCTGAGTCATTTACTCCTCACAAAACTAGACACGGGGATCTCATTTTCTCCATTATATGGGAGAGGAAGCTGGTTCAAAAAGGTCAAGTCACTTGCCAGAAGTCACACAGCAAGTGAGGAGTGGAGGGATGATTTGACCCAAATGACTTGGATGGCAAGGGAGGGAGTTTGGGGGAGGAAGGATTTTCCTTCTGTGCTTTGCTGGAGCCCACCAAGTTCATAGATTTATATCAAGTTGGAACCTAGAGCCCTGGCCTAATGGAACTCTCCATGCTTCAGACCAACCCAGACATTTCCAATTAGTTTTATGGACACCCACTCTCACTGTGACGCTCTAGAGAGACTTGTTAATGTCCACTGCAAATGAGAGTGAACAAGGCCACTTGCCAAGCCAGCCCACACTGAGCATCCCTTGAGAACTCAAAAAGAATGTCCTCCCCCACGCCAGACAATAGGGAGGATGGTGCATCATCTCCGAATCAATGACCGAAAGTTTTGAAAATATCATTAGCTTTGTCGGAATTTACTACTCGAGCATAGCATGTATTATATTGACCTCCTTTACTCAATTTTATAGCCTCATAAAACACTAATTGACTATAAATTGGAGAGTGGTGTGGCAGAGAGAGAAAATACCATGGTAGGTGACAGGGACCGTGGCTTGTGTGGAGGTAGGCGTGCCCTGGCTCAGATGTGAGGAGTTCTTTTACCGCGTTATTGACTGCTGCTCCACGGCTCCCATCTGCAAAGGGGGCCCACACAACTGAAGATTCCTTCAGGTTCTGAACAAACGTCTTTGCACACTGCAGTAAACCCAGTGTTTCAAATAGCTATCTTTGAGGCTTCCCGATGTTGAAGAAAAGCAGAATACACAAGAATGGAAACCCTGAATCAGAAGGTTTGGAGGTCATTTTTCTACCATTTGTGTAAACTCCGTTTATGATTCAGAAGCATAAAAACCAGGAAGACGCCATAACTGCCAGAAAATAGTAGTGAATGAGTAGCTCTGTCATACTCTGAACAAGAACTTGGAAAAAGATTTCAAGCTTGAATTTAGAGCTTACTCCCTTGGATTCAGCCTCCTAATACGAAGGGGGTATATGATCAGAGTTGCTCCTTCTGAGCAGATGTTCGAAGTTCTGAATAATGACGGCTGGGGCCTGGCTCTTAACACGTGGGGAGGCCCTGGCAGGAATATTCCCTGCCTTTGTGGTTGTCACTGGCTCCACAGCCCCTGCTCGGCTCTCTTCACTCCCCCTCATCTTCCCTCTCCTTCTCAGAGCCTTTATCTTGTCTTTCTTTGCCTTGCCTTGCCTTTCTTTCTTTCTTTTTTTTCTGGAATTCTTCCAATTTGAATAATCCTTGATCTTGTAGGGAAACCTCATCCCTGAAAACAGAGAGATTAAGTTCTTACGCACTTTGTACACACTCAGGTGGCTGTGATCTGGAGATGTCGCAGGGAAAAGTCCCAGTTCTCAAGGACCCAGCAAACTGGAGACATTCTCATAGAGACATTTACATTTATATTATTTCAGGAACTTCTATAGGGCTTATGATGTGCCGAGTACTCATTTAGTATTCACTTACATAACGAACTCATAGAATATGAATTTGAATGGGACTACAATATTAACTTACAGAATAATAAATATACGACCAGTGGCTCTTTTATAATTCACAAGTATTTTTTTTAATACTGTTCTGTATGGAAACAGAAAGGAAACCTGCACGTGATGCATTAGGCTGTCCTACATGGAGGAAACTGGGTCTATGTCATGAGTACTCACCATGACCCACGTGGCCTTGGTAGTATTTCACAAGTATTAGCTCATTCAGTGCTCATAAGAGCCTGTTTAAGTAGGTTCTCCTATTCCCCCACTATACGGATGAGAAAATGGAGGTGCTGAGAAATTAAGTAGCTAGCCAAAGATCTCATAGCTAATAAGTGGCAGAGCTGGCAAGTTGATTCCAGAACGTTCACTCTTTACCATTCTGCTCTAGTGGCTTTGTTGAATCAGCCAAGCTTGGAATATTATTCCAATGATTGAGGTGGATTTGTTATATTAAGACCAAGAATGTCCTTTTAAAAAAAAATGTGTAGAACTGTAGTCCAGTCAGGAAATAAGAAAGGGCTGTGGGCATCAACCCAGGCCCCTGCTTTATCAGGAACACCCTTTAGCCAAATGCACTGCTCCCCAGAACAGCTGTTTTCCAAGCAAAGCATGAAGCTGCCTGTGCGAACGCCAGCTCCTGCCCCCATCTCTCCTACAGGGGATGCGTGCTTTTTTTTTTCAATTTTCCAGATTGTTCCAAACTTTTCTCAAGTTATTAAATACCATAACATCCTGTAGAAAACTGATTGAGGAATGTGACTAATCTCAAAGGATGGAGAGCCCCGGGGCCCTGGGAGGTTTGTAGCCACTGGCCCTGGGATGAGTCAAACCGCAGGGGGGCAGTCTATGAAGAGGCAGTGGCAGGTGGGCTGAGCACATCTTCAGTGGGTTGAACAAATCTGCCTTTTTCAAGCTCTTGCAGGGGACTTTTGCTGGCTTCTCTTCTTATTGTGAACGTGACTCTGAGGATCATGGAAATTCTTAGAAATCCAAGCAGTGGCAGCCTGCTCACAGCGGTCTATAATACCCAAACTCACTAACGGGATTTCTCCTCATTTCCAAAGTTTTTAATGGCGTAGAGGCAAAGGAGAGGAAAGGGGAAAGCATTACCAAGTAGCATCTATACACAGCAGCTTCTGACCCTGGAGAATTTTCTGAAGAAAATATATAATTTGACTTAAAAGCAATAAACATATAACAGATAAAAAACCAAATAAACACCATATGTTGTTGTTGAGAGCAAGAGTAATTTTAATGGAAATGTCTCAGATGCAAGCAAATGTTCACCCCTTACTAAAAAGCCAAGGTTCCAGTGTAAGTTTCTGACACTTTTTCAACCTCTGCCTACAAGCACACGGTGTTCAGTTATGGGGCGGGGGCCGCTGGTGTGGAGATGCCAATGGGAGTTACGCTCTTAGCCAAGATGGGCACGGAGCACACATCTGAAACCACCAGATTCACTCACTGGAGTTCTTCACCGTTAATCACATAGCCTTAAAAAAAAAAAAAAAAAAAAGACTGATTTCCCTGAGTCTTGGTTTGTGATTAAACTCTGCAGGTTCCACTCCAGAGAGTGGTGTGAGGATAGCTTATGATCTCTGTTATGACTCTGACTAACACAGAGGCGAGGACGGGGGTTAAGCATGGCTCTAGGAACATGGCGCGGCCCATAGGTGTGCAGGCTCTAGAGCCAGCCTACCTGGGTGTGAATCTCCACACCACCACTTTGGAACTGAGTCATAGGAAGAGCCGGGGAAGCCAGAGCGGAAACCGCTGTTCCAACTCTCCCTTCACTGCCTGATCTCTAACAGACTAACCGTGCTGCCTCTCAGTTTCCTCCCTAGTAAAACAGGGTTGATAATGTCTCCTCATGGTGTTGTTCTGAATATTAAATCAAAGCCCTGTTCAAGTGGCTGCCACACAGCAGATGCTCGGGAAATGCTAGCTCTCTCCTCTGCCCTTCCACTTCTTGTTAGCAATGCTATGAAAAATATGCAGGTCTGTGCAGGATATAATGCTTTTTCTGTGTCGTTCCTTGGTCAAAACTAACACTAGTATCTGGGACGGTATAAGGGACAGGAAATCGATCTTTCTTGGTAGGTGAATCAATGCTGTAGGGTTCTAACAGCCAATGCCCCACTGCTAGATATGTACATATGTGTTTCACAGATGTTCCCCTTCTATTAAATACAGTCCTGAAGTCACAGAACTATCAAATCTTAGAGTGGAAGGGACCACAGAGATAGGAACCAACTTGCTTTTCCATTTGCCCTCTCTGCCTCTTGTAAACACTATACAGTGAGGCGAGATAGTCTTCTGGTTATTTCCTAAGTGTACCTTGAACCTATCTCCACAATTCAGATCTTTGCCATCCCCCTTCTTCTACCTGGAAATCATTTCCCCCATTTTGCAACTAAGGCAAACTCATCCTTCATTCAAGGGCTAGGTAGGTTTTTAAAATACAAAAACAGAAACCTCCGTATATGTCTTTCATGGGTTTTGCTAGCAGAGGTTTGAGCTTTCTCCTCTGAACTTCTGGAGGTCCTACTACATTTGTCTTTCTCCTTTGCTCCCTTGGCTTCTGGTTATTTACACCAAGTCTCCTGTCCCCTGCTGGCTTGCATGCTTCTCGAGCGCAGGGTGCTTATCTACTACTTCATTATATCATGGGCTACTTAGCTCAGAAGCTAGCAAAGCAGAGATGTGCTGCATAGTTAGCGATTAATTTGCATTAATTAATCAAAGTATGCGTTTATAGATGAATACTTAACCACTAGAATGAAGTCTAACGACAGACTTTTCCTTTTTACAGTTGGGATCCATGTGTTTCACTGATTTCTGATATCTACTTTTCTGTCCTAGAAATCATCACAAAACTGGGATAAAAGGCTAAGTATTGACTCTTCGCTCCCGAGTGGCTTTGCTAGTCCTACGGATGAACTACCTCCAACTCGTATCAAGGAAAGTCACATTTTGGAAGGACTGAGAAAGCTACAGAAGCGAAAAGTGTTACTTGAACCCCCGTCGGTGATAACCAAATGGGGTTATAAAGATTGCATGAACTCCAATGAAGGGATATATTCTCCAGGAATTAAGAGTAGCAGCCTCAAGGACTGTGCCCCCTGCACACCGGCCGACACGAGGAGCCCCTGCAAGGAGGCCCACGAGACATTTGTTTACGACACAGATTCCCACGATGATGCCGATGAGGACCCTTCCTCCTTAGCCTTGCTCCAGGCAGCCCCAAGTCAGGGCTGCAGGCTGCACAGTCGTAAATTAACCCACAGCGTTTCCGACAGCCTCTTTGGCTGGGAGCTGAATAGAACACACTTTTCAGAAGGCACGTCCTCAGTTTACCCCAGGGAAAGGCCTGAAAAGCTGACCAGTTGTGCCAGCAACTGCCCCTTGGAGAGGAATCTGTGCCCAAGTGTGCAGGCGCCTCAGGTACGGAGAGAGAGGGAGCCACGTGGCCCCGGTTCTGGCCGTGTGGCTCTCAGTCTCCAGCTTTCAGACACCGATGACAATGAAGCCCTCGATGAGTTGCACATAGGTAGCAGTGACGAGAAAAGCCCTTCAGACTTGTCACTGACTGCTGACACTGACAAGTCCATGGAGAATCTGGACATCCTCATGGGATTTGGAAAATCTCAGCTTGGGTCTCCTGATGAGGAAGAAAAACAAGTGCCCATCCCCTTAGAGAGTCGGCCAAAGACATTTAGCTTCATTAAGCAGCAAAGGGTTGTAAAAAGGACCTCTTCAGAAGAATGCATTACCGTCATATTTGATGCGGAAGATGGCGAGCCCATCGAATTCAGCTCTCACCAGACGGGCATTGTCACTGTTACCAGAAATGAAATCTCCATCAACCAGGCCCCTACTGGACCCAAGGCAGAACACACTGAACTTTTACCTCAGGGAATTGCTCATTTACAGCCAGGAGCTGCTGCGAGAGACTACACTTTCGTAAAGAGACCTGAAGAGGAAACAGAGAAAAACATTCCAAAAGACGGCGTAGATGATGTTGCTGTGGCACCCAATGGCTCATTCAGCCCCAGGACAGTAGCGCCAAGTACTCAGCGACAAAGACTGGCCAAGCCAACACTCAATTTGTCATGCCAGAGTAATTCTAGGTCTTCACTGTCCATGGGTATCTATCAAAAGCAGAGTCTGACAAAAATCCCGGCCAGGGGCAAGGCTTCACCTCAGAAATCAAAAATAATGGAGCCTGAAGCCTCTGCGAGAGTCCCCTCCTCTGGCCCAGTGTCTCTTGAAAAATCACCAGCCTTAGCTCCTGGGAAACTCTCGCGGTTTAAGAAGACTGATGTCCCGGCACCCCTTTTTGATTTACGGCCAGATTCACACATTCCAAAACACCCCAGCCAACTGCCTCATGGCTCCAAAATGTCCAGCAGAAAAGATTGGGTCCCGTGCTCCAAGAGTCAGATCCCAGCGTCACAGTTGCTGCCAAGGTCCCTCGTTGAGCCTAGTGACAATGGAGAATCCCCGACGAGGGACAAACACTGTGACTCTGGGCCAGGGGCAGGAATGAAGGCGCCTTCCCCTCCACCCCCTCCAGACAGGTCAGGCTCTCTTCTCATCAGGCCCAGTTATGACTATCTGCCACCACCTTCATCTGCCAAGGCTGAAACCAGGGTCCCCTGTGAAACAGCAAGGACCATGTACAAATCCCCCCCTCTGAAAGGATCCTCTGCTCCTGTTATTTCTTCTAATCAGATCATGGCAGAAGTGCCGGGGAAGAAACCTTCTGTGGCCTTCAGAAAGCCTGTCTTCACTCACCCTCTGCCCTCCACAGAAACAGTGATTCAAACCAGATGTTCTGTGCATACCCCCTCCAGTTCCTTTGCCATGATGGCCCCAGGGCCCCCAAAAGTCTCTCCAAAGAGAGGTGTCCCCAAAACCCCACCTCACCAAACACTTGGGACCACACAAACAGACACTGGGTTACGGACTCCCAAGAATTGTCCTTCAGCCCATGAACCACTGGAAATACTGTCCTCCAAAAGTATGTCTCCAGGAAGAAAAGGACAACTGAACGACTGTGTCCTCACATCACCTAAGCCTTCCTTCCTAGGGGTGAATGAGTCACCGTCATCTCAGGTTAGCAGTCACTCATCATCACCATCCTCCAAAAGCCATAACACCCCACATGGTTGTCAAAACACTCATGAGAAAGGTCTGAAAACCCGCCTCCCGGTTGGGCTCAAAGTTCTCATGAAGTCTCCCCAGTTGCTCAGGAAAAGTTCCACGGTGCCAGGGAAACATGAAAAAGACAGTCTGAATGAAGCCTCTAAAAGTTCAGTGGCTGTGAGCAAGTCTAAGCCTGAGGACGCTGGGAATCCACTGAGCCTGGAGACCACAGCGGATGAAAGAAATATGACGCCCCTGGGTTTTCAGGCACAAGACAATCTGGCTGAAGGGCTTCCCCCCGAAACAGCAATGGCAGAGTCATTGGAAAATAGCATTCCTGGGGCTGATGGAAAAGATGGGGTAGAAAACAAGTCTGTGAAAAGATCCCTTTCCTCCAATAAGCCACACCTAAAACCAGCCCTAGGCATGAATGGAGCCAAAGCGCGCAGCCAGAGTTTCAGCGCTCACTCAGGAGACAAGCCCCCTACGCCCCCCATGGAAGGGCCAGGCAAAGTTCGAACTCAGATTATTACTAACACTGCTGAGAGAGGCAATTCCCTCACCCGGCAGAGTTCCTCCACGGAAGGCTCGCCCAACAAGACCCCTTCTGCCCCCATGTCTGACAGTCTCCCCAGTGCTGGGAGGCCTCTGGGGCATCCCTCCTCCAGGCAAGGCTCCCTAGGGAGTGCAGGCAGCTCCGGCAGCCAGCACGGGAGCCCAAGCAAGTTGCCTTTGAGGGTCCCTCTAAAATCTGAAGAGCTTCTCACCCCACGTGGAAAGGAAGATGAGCAGGGCTATGCCCAGGGTGGGTACCCCAGTGTGGCTGTCCCTGAGGAACCAAGCAGCGACCACTACAGATGCCCACCCACCCCAACAGACTGCTCACGAGCCCTGCAGAATCCGGGGAGGACACAGCGTCCAACCCATTTGGAAACAAGCAGGACCTCCAAGCTAGAAACTTCTGGAAGGTGTCCAGGTACTTCTACCACCAGGACTGGCACTCTGAGCCCCGAAGCCCCCCTCTCACCCACAATTGAAGAAAAGGTCATGTTGTGCATTCAGGAAAATGTGGAAAAGGGCCAAGTGCAAACAAAGTCCCCCTCTGTGGAAGCAAAGCCAAAGCCCGGGCCTTCTTTTGCCAGCTGGTTTGGTTTTCGGAGGAGTAGACTTCCAGCTCTCAGTAGCAGGAAAATGGATGTCTCCAAAACCAAAGTGGAAAAAAAAGATGCAAAAGGTTTGGGGTTTGGAAACAAACAACTAAAACCAGAGAGAAAAAAAGAGAAAAAGAAGCCTGAACTGCCGTGTAAAATAGAAAATGAACTTGCCAGGAACACCAAGCTGGCGGAGAGTCCAGACCGTAGTTTACAACGCAAAAATGATCTGAAAACACCACAAGACGCTTACGACCAAATGAAGTTTGAACCAAGAAATAGACCCAACCCTGTTACATGTTCAACAAAAGATACATTTATGACGGAACTTTTGAACAGGTAATGTGTTGGCAAAGAGGGGGGGCAATGTCAAGGGGTCCCCTCGAAACAAGGAGAGTTGTTGACTTCCTGCACATTAAACCCCAGTCAGGCATGTTTTCATACAAGCAGAAATGCAGAGCAGCAGTCTTTTCTACATTAGCCAGAATTTAAACAATGAAATAAAAGTTAGCAATAAAATGATAATTTAGTCCATGTTGCTTTGTTAACCAAACCAATGGTCTTTGAAATTAAAGAATGGTAAGTTTTATCAAGGTTGATAGAAATTCAACCTACACTGGAACCGTGAATGTACCCACATTGCATGAAATGGAAGAAAATTATACGTACATTTTAAGGTATGCCGACCTCATTGATCCTACCAAGCAAACGTATACTTAAAAACTTAGGTAATTACATTTCCCGCTGATCTTAAGCCAGACATACATTTAGCAGTCACTCTTCAGTGGCTTTTGTTTTTCTCCCTCCTCCCCCCACCTCACAAGCAGTTAAAAAAAAATAAAATAAAAATAAAGTATTGTCAAATCTAAACTGACACACTACTGGAATGTCAGATGAAGATTTGATCAAGGCCACTGACAAACATTTATCACTCAAAGGTTTAAAGACAAAGAGATACAAAGAGGTTACTTTAAACATTAAAGGATTGGGAAAAGTAGTGATTGAAGAAGAGCAGTGTAATTTATCAGAGGAATCACTTTCTACCTGCAGAGTTGATAAGAAAGCAGCTCAACAGACAGAAAGTGGATCAAATAATGTTTCCTGCAGGAGTGTGTTAAAGGGCAGCTCCCAGGGCTCCTGTCTCACCAGCAGCTCTGCGAGCACTCAAGGAAACCACAAGAAAAACATCAAAACCAAAGCCGATGTGGAAACACCGAAAGGCTCCCTGGTAAGTGCTCTACCCATCCTGGTTCTGAAGTGAACCTGCTTGGGTTCTTTCTACCTTTGCTGATGGAAATGTACAAGCAAGAGATTATGGGGAGGGGGGAGGAAAGTTCTAGAAAAAGGAGAGAAAGCTGGTGACGGCTTCTCACAGAGGGGTGGTGGCAAGATTGCAAATGGGCTGCTCCCTCCAGTAATGCTGCTGTGTTCAGAAGGACAGGGGAGCCATGCAGAGTGCTGGCCAAGGACACTGTGGTGTCAGGGGTCATCTTCAAATTATACTCCTGTGCAGGGGGTTTGTTTGGATGATCTCTTCCTTCATTCCCAGCGACACAAAAAGGAATGAACATGATTATGAAAGTGAAAAGTACTCAACAATTGGAGAGAATATTGGCCATTTTGATCATTCAGTTTAAGCACTGTTCATTTTTTTCTGGAAGTTTTATCTATATACCAATTCCTCTTACCTAGACAGGTGTTAAGGCCAAGAAATCTACTTTGGAACTTGACTCCCTATTATTCAGTCTCTTAATTGTGAGGTCCAGAACTCAGGGGGTAATTTCCTCTAAAAAATGGGTGAAAGGGCATTTTTCTATAAAATTACCTCAAGTTGCACTGAGTCTCCTTACATTCTTTCTGCTCTTGCATAATCGATTTGGTGACGTTCATTGTTTCTTTAAGTTTTGAAGCACGTACATAAACAAAAATATTCTTCTTACAGAATTACTGTATCCATATATTTTTGTACTGCAATCAAAGAGATTGTAAAGTACGGTACCTGCTACCATTTTCTTATGGAAAACCTGATAATTATACATTTTTTTCCTGGAGTGGATTAGAGGCGATTTTAGGAGTAATCATGATTGGCATTATTAGTTATTACTTATTAGTTTAATTACTTATTGATGTTTAGGGTTCCTTAGAATTTCATAGACATACTTCAATTTCACAATAAATGCACATTTTTATTTCAAAGAGCTCTAGACTCTGAAGAGCTATAAAGTCTTTCTTATCAAACTCTCGGAAATCCTATGGGAACTATGTTCTTCGCAAAAGTTTTTCTTTTTTTTCTTTTCCCCCCTTTTCTCTTCTGGGCTTCCATGGTATCCTCGCTTCTTTGAAAACGTAGATGTCCCCTGCATTATAAAAATCACAAATTGTAAGCATGTCTGAGGCTGCCCTTGTAGTGTCACTGAAAGGAAAGAGAGAGAATGAACATGTGGAAATGTGCAATATGCCAGAAATTCAGTCCAACTGATGTAAAACTTTGATAGCCTGGCAGAGCCCCTTATCAGAGGCACTCAATTTAACTATGCCCCATTTAATATGGTTCTGACAGTTTAGGGTATATCTTAGCCGCACAGAAGCACCAAAAAAACAAAAAGACCCTCTGTTTGGCTTTTACAATTTCATTTTTTCTTTCTTGTTACTTCCTAATGCTCATGTAATTTCTCTGGTTTTTGTCTCTGGTCTACAGTCTTTCACAGTGTAGTTAATAAGTGTCCTTTGGTCCTTCCAGAATATCTGCAAGAAACATTCTTACTATTTTCTGTGAAGTACAAAGATTCCCTAACCACCCCAAAATACATAATCAATTGGGATATGCTAATTTTTTCTAGTTAGCTACAAGAGGAAATTAGTCATGCTGGGAAGCTTTTCCATACAGAGGAATATTATTAACCTGGATAGTTGACCAGCCAGTCTTTTTTTTTTTTTTATGTAAAATGCAATGTTTTTTGTTTCATCTCCATAATAATCAATGTGGAATGGACTAAAATTACTAATTTCAGAGAGGACATTGTCATAGTCTCCTTTGGGATTAGTACAAGACTAGCAGTGAAAACCTATTTATTATATGTTATCAGCCTACACAGGAAGGAAATTAGATGAAAATAGGATATATCCTAATACTATAGCACATTGATGGGAATACCCATGAACCTCTTAAAATTCAGAGTTTGAGGGAATTTTCCCCTACCAGGGCTCAAGGTAAATTTGCTATCTGCTTATTTTAAACTGTGTTGCAAAAGATTCTTCTCATTGTAGTCACTTGGGATAAAAACAATAGCTGCACATAATACATTACATAGCACATGTTTTTGGTTTTGTTTTTTCTTAATAAAGTCAGTGTTCACAATTTGATATCACCATCTCTTCCGTTTACAGACCAAGACTATATTTCGTTATGCGGGTCCTCAGGGACTTTGACTGTTTTAGTCTGTGGTGGTTATAATACAAACATTATTTCCATACATACAACAATGTATGTAGCCTACCTCCACTTAGTCCGCTAGTAACGGCGTATCCATTTCCATTTTTAGGATTGCTAGATACATTTTAAAATATGCGTAAAAGTCCCATTAATTCTTTGCTGAATTAAATCTTTTTCTCCTTTCAGAGCCTTAATTAGAGGCTTATGTCCCCATTTAGGCCATCATTTACAGACCACTTAGCTCTAATTTTTGTGTAATTTAGACAAGGGCCGTGTTACGTTGTACTTTTAAATTATATAAAATCATTATAAAAGGGGAAAAGGCATCCCCAGGAAAAATTGCATCGGTATTAAGTAAATAAGCAAGAAAGAAATGCACTCTATTGTGGCATGTCATAAGTCCTTCCTTCCTGTGGATTCAGATAATTTTGTGAAATGAGAAGTCTCAAAGGAAGGCAGCTCCAGGGTCCTATTTAACTATCAGTGGACAAAATAAAAATCGTTAACAAAATTAATGAGATCGTATACCTTCATAGTGTGCTGGGAAGAGATGGCCGTTTCAATATGGGTATTTTAGTTTAAATTATGAGTATTCTTTTCACCCAGTGTCCCACAGCCTGAAAAAAAAAAAAAAATCACATATGCTAATAAAAAAGCATCAAATACTATTCCATTAAAATGGTACCCTGGTGATGAAATAGGATAAAATAGTACAATAATTACACAAATTGTTATCATCTTATTAAGTTGTGCAAAATGTTATAATTTCAGCATCCTTAATTGAACAGTTCTGTTCTAAATGCTATTTTGATGCTAATAAGAAGCATGCATATTTTGCCCTCCTCCCGCAAGTTTTTCTAAATGACTAACTTTTCTAAAGGTAATGCCTTCTGGAGTTTTCCTTCCAAAAATCACTTCCTGTCTCACTTAGGTTCATTATGTTCTTTTCATTTGCAATAAACTTTGACTGCAAAATGTTGTCTTCTTGGGAAGCAATTCATGTTAGGATGAGTCAGGGAAGAAATGTAAGCAGAATTCTAAATGAAGGGTGTCCCCAAATGATGGATTTAATTCTGAAATTGCATTACATAAATATATATATTACATTATATATATATGTAATATTTTATATATATATATATATATATATATATATATATATATATGCTGAATTATTTTCTCCATTTTCCTCCAGGCTCCTCTGTAAGCTCCTTCCTCCCTGCCCTTTCTAATGATAGGGGTTAGTAGAATATAATAGGCACAGTGACATTTAATGGTTTCCTGTTAGAGATCGGTATTTGGTACAGTTCTTGACTGCAACTGCAAAGCCCAAAAGATGGACAAGTGTTGGAGGTGCACCATTAGAAGGCACCCAAAGTACTGACAATAAACTTAAACCAAATATAGCCCATAGTTATTGCCTGAGTTACCTGCCACTTCTTACCAAATAGGATATTGCTGACGTTAATTTGTATCAGTTCCTATTAGAACAATGGCTGAGAAAATTCTATATCATCTCTAACCACTATTCTTTTCTGAGCCAAACTTCTTGATTTTGTAAAAACTCCCATCTTTGAAGTTCTTTGTCACATGAAGATCATCCCAGTTGTCCCTGTCTTTGGCAAATTCTTAATCTTAAATTGGCAGCCCCTTCGTCTCTGGAAAGTTCCCACAACCTCTCACCAATACCCAGCCACTGTGTCATCAAGAGTGAAAATTAATTTTAAGTTCGGCCTATGAGAAATGTAATTAGCAAGGGGAATCTGCTGCCGAAATAAATTATGCCCCTCATTTCCATAGGCAAATAGATTTTTTTTAATTACTACTTTGCATTGAAATCAATTTGTATAGATTATTAGAGCCAACAAGTATGCCATTCTAAAGCACTCCCCCATTTGCCATTCCTTTGCTGATTTTTCACCTATCTTCAGATTTTCCTCTCACGGGTCATCAACTCCTCATGGGTCATCAGCCCAGGAAAGCTGAAAGAAGCTAGGGGCCTTTCCTCTGATAAGTTCCTCTGATAAGTCCCCAGAAGCCATATTTAACATTTGCTGTTAAGCACATAAAGCCCTAGAAAAGTTCTGACAAGGAGTTGACAGGTAGGACTATAGGATGGCTTTATTTTTTTCTTTCCTAAATATGATACTTGGAGAAAGGTAGTGGTTAAGTTCCACAGGCGGTTTAGGGCACCAGAAGGGAAGGGAAGCAGAGCTGTTAAACACACACACACAGTCTCTGAAAATGTTTGCTACTCTTAAGTTAAAATATAGTTTATGTATACATGGAATACTGCCCACATATCTAACTGCCAGACACTAACGGAGAATAGTAGTTGTTGGGAAGGTCTGGGAAGGATGACTGTAACAGTAGGGCACACGCTGAGAAATTTAATTATGGCAATGAGTGGGGGCCAGAAGCGCCCAGTCTAAAACCGAAATCCTTGTGACCTTGAAGAGATCACTAACCCTGTATGAGCCTCTTTTCCTTTATCTATAAGATGAGAATCTTACTTTAATTATTAGATTCTTTAGTTTAGAATCTCACAGACTGATAGGATGATTCCCCCACATTCCAGCAGGTCAGCAGGGCATGCCTTCAAGTTTAAAATAGATCAGTTTAGAAGAACCTAAAGGAGATACTATTTTACATAACAGGCAAGGGAAAACATGTCTCATAAGAGTTGGTATGGGCCGAGAATATAAAGAGATTTCCTTGCTGTCTCTATAAATGAGGATGGAAGGTTCCTGTTGGGTTGTTAATGGAAATGTAGGTGTTTTGGGATCCCTTTGTCAGTGGGTCTTTTGAGAGCCTTGTCGCAGATAGATCACCGAGCTAGGCAACCCTTGGAAGGCAAACAAGTAGCATGTTAGCCTTGCTGATGCTCACAGAGCTTTTCTTCTCTGCTATCCATAAATGTCCACTACTGAAGTGTCCACAGCCTGGTGAAGAAATCTTCCCCCCACCCCCACCCCTCGCCCCGTTCCCTAACTTTCCTCCTCTGGACGTGCTAACAAACAGGGAAGTGCCTGCAGAGCAGAGAGCTGATGGGAGGGGGAAGTGGCCTCTGGATATTCAACTGTCGATCTCACCTTGTGGGGTTCAGGAAGCCATCTCCATCCTTTCTTGAGTCTGCCACCTTCTGGCTATCAGCCCGTCCAGAATAAGCACCAATTACATTCAGATATTGGAACTGCAGTTAGAAAATATAAATAATTGGTTTTATTCCATTAAATATGAAAAATAGGTAAAAAGTCAAAAGCTAAATCTAGCTCGAGGTCAGTGTGCAACTGTATGGCTCTCTACATTGAGAGTATGAAATAAGAGTTTCTTGGCGTTCAGCTCAAGCCCCTGAGCAAATCCACTGACGGCCTCTAACGTTTGTGCCTAAGCAGAGCCCCACCGCATCCAGCGCACGGTTCACGTCACTACCATTGGCTGCCCAGGTAACGATGGGGATGTATTTTAAAAGAGCGTTTTAGGGTCATTCTGCCAAGGACCACAAGCTGTCTTGAAACTGAGGCCAAGTCTACTGGCATAGTCAAATGGAAATTTGAGAAAAACAAAGTTCCCTCAAATGAACATAAATCTGCAGTCGGTTTTGCTGAGTTGAAATCCTGGTCCCGCCACTTCGGCAGTTACTTGCCTGGTGTTCGGGAGGAGGGGGCTAACAATAGCACAGTGCTCTTCTAAGGATTTTGAGGTCACAGGCGTGAGGAGCTTAAACAGCACGCTCTCGCAGTATTTCAGAGTCTGCCTTTTAAATCGTGGGTCGGACTGGTGATGTTGTTGCTACCGCTGCCACTAGACTGAGAAGGAAGGGACGTGAGTGTTAGTCCCAGCATCTCCATGTACAATATGTTTAAGGAAACTTGCTGGATCTCAGAATTGTCATGTGTAAAATACTGTGACTTATTCAGGTCTCTCTAGAGTTCTGCCGAATGCTACCCCATTCAGCATCTGGATATTCCTGCTGAAATATAAGGGGAATGTTTTTGACCTAAAAAGTCGATACAAATGTGTCATTGCTTTAGTTCACTAAGCCTACATCAGAGTTACCTTATGTTTCATCATAGAAAGAACAGAAGAAATCATTTTCTTAGAGAGTTACATTCCAGGAAAGGGTCAGATCTAAGTATATTTCTTTCTTCTTATTAAAATAACTTGTGGTAGAAGTCACTGTCTCTGGAGGAATTATATTTCCTTTGACTTTAATTTTCCCTAACAGCTCTGTGTTACTGACTTTATTAAGTATTAAAAGCCAAAGCTGTATCTTTAAAATCTTATGGAGAATTAGGTACCCTATAAATCCTCATTTTCAGGTCTGGGGTTATATTTCTGAAAATATGCTCTTGCTCTTGTAATTAAAACTTGTGATACAGCCAAGTGATAGAGTAGGGAAAAGTGGAATGAAGAAAATATCTGTGTATGTACATATACATCTATGTATATATGTGTATGTATATATGTATATGAATATGTGTATATGCTTATGTGTATATGTTTATGTGTGTATGTGTATACTTATATACATATGCATACACACACTCACACACACCTACATTTGTTACAGAATAAACCATCATTCTGTGGATTGTGGACAATCTATTTAATATAATAAATAAGAACTTAAAGTATTTTCTTGTTGCTGCAGATAAAAGAAGCAAGTGAAAACCTGCAAGAGGATGAAGATACAGTTGCAGACTCCACATTTCAGAGCCACATCATAGGTAAACACTTACGTCTGGTACATCTTTATGGGTGATGCTTTCTGAATGTGACCTTCTTTCAGACACAGTGTATTCCTATAGAGCATGTCTCATGCCTAGCCTCTATGACGACTGCATCTTAACCTCTTTTTTTTTTTAAAGATATTATTTATTTATTTGAGAGAGGGAGAGAGAGCACAGGGGGAGGGGCAGAGGGAGAAAGAGAATCCACGCTGAGCGTGGAGCCCTACGTGCGGCTCCAACTTACGACCCTGAGGTCATGGCCTGAGCCAAAACCAAGAGCGGAAGCTTAACCGACTGCACCACCCAGGCGCCCCTGGGACTGAGTCTTAACTTCTCACACATGGTTACTTTTCTCTTCTCAGACATTGGAAGCTACCATAAAGTAAGTAGTTCAAAACAGGACCTACAAAGAAAACACAGGTGTTTTCAAAGGCACACACTGCAAACTGATGAGAAGTGAGTCCTTGCCAATATGAAATGAGAATAATACTGAGTATAAATAAATTCTCTGAGAAAACAATCCACTTTGAGTCCATACAATTTCTAGAATTGTGTCAAGAAGCATTTACACAACTACCACTGGTTAGAAATAAGGGATGGTGACGTTCTTAAATTGAACATTTTTTTAGTAGGATGTGTTTTACACACAGAACCAAATAGATTTAGGTGCACATGGCTTTGCCAAAACCTCACAACTTATTTTCTTCATCATTTCCGTGAGAACCCTAAGTATAAGTAGTCCTGTTTCTGAACTAAGTTTGATTTGTCAGCTCTTTCTTCAAATTGTGCATTGGCCTAGATTGAAGGGACTCTGCTTCCCAACACAAAAAGATTTGCTGACCCTTTGCTGACCTGTTTTCAGCAGCCAGGACATAGCTGGTGACAGAGTAGTTGTCTGTGACTGTGATCCTTGTCAGGTGACGGAAGAGGTGATACCTTCAACTGTTCTGGGCTGCTGTGGACGATTGCAGAATTCTTTTCTCCGCAGGCTTTAGGAACTGCTGTGCATGGAAGCATGCTGATTATTTAGTATGACACAGGACACCGAGGCATGATGGAATAATTTCTACCAATCACATTTGAGTATAGCAGTTAATATCAAATCCCACACTCGAGGGCATGACAGCCCCCACAGATTTCTGGTTTCTGGTATGGTGAGTGTCCACCGCTCCTGTCCCTTCAGCTGCCAGCTCTGAGCCCCTCAGCACTCTTAGAGCCATGTTGGTACACTCTGTGCCTGGTTTTCACACATACCCAGAAGTCTTCTGCAAACTCTAATTTGCAGTTTATCTCAGAAAGTTATTGTACCCCCACAGCTTGATGAGACTGGCACACCATTATTGTTCTTTTCATTTGTAATTGAGAATACAAAAATCTTAACAAACAGCTGAATGAGTGCAGTCTGAACAAGATTATTATTCCAAAAAGACATCCTTTATTATAGTTGTCAATGTAAAATGCTTAAATTGGTATCAGTTGTGTATAGTTAGCTAATATGCAAGTTAAATACCGTTTAACAACCTTCAGACATGACACTATGTAAAGCCCCACTGAATCATCATTTTTCCATAATGAGGTGTTCCTGGGCCTATGAAATAACATATATAAAGTTCGAGGCTGAATGTGTTTCAAAAGAACTACAGAATTTCTAACTATGCTTTAATGGACTTGCAGTTGTTTTTTTTTTCTTTATTTGCATTGTTCGATATGATAGCTCGTAGCCATAGGTGGCTGTTTCAGGTTCAATTTAAATTAATGGAAACTATGTACAATTAGGCATTCCGTTCCTCCATGGCACTAGCCACATTTCGAGCACTCAGGGGCCACATATTCAGGGGGTGGTCTGTATGAACATTTCCGTCATCACACAAAGTTCCGTTGGCAAGTGCTGCTTTTGATGGCTCTCACAGGAGTAAATTTGGACCATGTTTCTGACAGGGTGCTGACTTGGTCTGCACATAAGGTAGGTTTATCTCCTCAAACTAGGCGAGAACTATATGGTAAGCTGCTATTGGCTACAAGTAAATCAACAACAACAAAACTAACTAGCCGTTATATATAAGTAATAAAGTCATTTAATCATCTTACACAATTAGAAATCTGGAAGAAAGTAAATATGAAAGAAGGCTAGCAGCTCAACGATGTCATCAAAAGCCCTGGCTTTTTGTCCCCACATCTGTTGCTTCTGGTTGCAAATTGATTCCTGCCACTCTGGCCATTCCATTTACATTCAAGGCACAAAGTATAAGGAAGAGTAAAAGCTCCTTCAGAATCCACCCCATAGACTCCATCTTACATGTCACTGATGAGAACCAGATCATGAAACCAATGCTAGCTGCAAAGGATGCTGGGGAAGTCAGTATATTGCTTCTATTTATTGCATGAGGTCGCAGAGAGAACGGGGTTGAGAATATTCCCTGGGTCATCCAGTCAATAAGATCACTACAACCAACCTTCTAAAAGTTTCGTCCATTTCGAGACTGAATAAGCCTCAATAGATCAAGTGGTTTTTTTCTCTTTATTCCAGAAGAATGACTGAGAATATATTTTTAGCACCCTGATAAACCAATATTCCTCATTTTGTCTAAACTAAGTGTTGTCACATAACTTCATAATATTATAGAACCATAGAATGTTTTTCCACTCACAGCAACTGAGCAAATCTAAATATGTTATGCTTCTAACCAAATATCAGCTAATGTCTTTGACAAAGAAGAATAATCAGAAAATTTGTGAACCTGAATGTTTGCATTTCTGTGGTTAAGGATAATCACGTTGGTTTAATCAAAATGTTATGAGTTGATTACAAGACAAGATATTGTTAACTAAGCCTGCTCTATATTGAAATTCAAGATTCATGAATTAAGTAAAATAATACAACTTGATTTTTTTCTTTAAAATCACCCTAATAAATGTCAGACTTCCATGTTAATAAGCAACAAGAAAATGACTAGCCTAGCCTAATAGAAATGTTAACACAAATGATCACGAACCCCGTATTTCTAATTGTTCTTTCCTGCTATTTAACTGTAATAGGTTCACCCTATGTATTATATTAATTATCTAATAGGATTAAATGATCAGTGGAAATTCAAATAACATTGTTTCATATTAAAAACACCAGCCAGTGATAGCATCAAAAATAATCGTCTAAGCAGAGGCAGAGGATCTGGAAATTCCTATAAAGAGGAGAAAATGTCTTTTGAGGAGTTTGAAGAAGAAGCCAAGCAGAATTGAATGATATCCAAGAAAACAAGGATTCATGGTAGACTCTAGTGAAGTGAAGTGAAGGATGCATGTATTTGCTCCAAATTTTAAAAAGATACAAAGAACAATCTGTCCATCGGCCCAATGGGCAAATACCCTAGTACCCCATCTGGCATGAAATCTGTTCATTCTCCCCTGTTGGCTGGGTGTCTTCTTAGTCTCTTCTAAAGGAACCTTTCTGGCTCCTATCACCAGGGGAGAGCATGACACTGGGCATGGTCTAGCCCTGAATCTGGCTTTCTTGGGGAGCTCTGAGGAGTTGTGTTGGTACTCCCCTACCCAACTCAGGAATTGCCTCCGAGGGATCTTTCTGTGGTGCTCCTCTTCCCATTTTTCCCCAAACTGGCCTTAGTCAGCAGCTAATAAATTATGCAGGAAGATAATAGGGGCTCAATAAGGAACCCCCCTTTGTTTGACTTACTTATCAGACCATACGCCAGTTTATTTCCATTTTCCTGAGGGATTTCATTTCCTTATTCCCTGTTCTCTCCTAGACTCTAGCTAGCTAATCTGGTAAACTGACTCAAGCCAGTGAAGCAGTGGGTTAAGCAGGTATTTTTTCAGGTCACATATTTGCATTATAACAAAGACTCCAGAAAAGTTTTACCTCTGGTTAAGAGGAACTCTTGAAACTTTTATTCAAGTTTCAGACACTCACATCACTGGTTTGAGCAAATTACAGGGTGAAGAAGAAAGGACAGAATCAACCTGACTTCAGACACTGAATAGCACAGAAACAGTGCCAGGGAGGAGAAGTTATTTTGTCATATAACCCTGCTTTTGAGAGATAGCCTGCCTGAAAGCGAAGAAGTGGGACAGAGCTGTGTTGAGCCAAATAGAGGAGATTCACAGAACCAGGTACAATCGCCGTTTCAGGTCAGTGTAATACATAGACCTCGGTCTCCTGACCTTTTTGTACCCAACCAGAAAGCATCGAATCCTAACAGCATTGTGCCCAGGCTGGAGTTTGATAGAGGTAGAAGGCATAAAAGAGTCACATGCCACATAATTCCTATTGTCACAGAATCTATATATCAGATTCCAGTGGAGGTCAACGAATACAGCAGCTTCTTCACCCAACAGAGGGGAGATGTCTTAGCCTGATGTCAAATGTCTCTGGCTGTGGTTCTTAGGACAGAAAGAGAAGGTCTCACAGACTCTTGATTCAAGAACCTCAGTTACATGGAGGGTATGAACCAGGACCTAGATATTTATCTCATCTGAATGCAAGGGGCTCTGAAACCTACTTTATTGTATTAATATTAATGACCTAATACAATATGGTCAACAATTGTTATCCATGCATAGACTATACAGTTTGAATTATCCAGACTATGATTATTTTAAATCCAAGACAGGATTTCCGTAGTTATTAGTAACAATAGGGTTAAGTTCAAATGGAAGTGAATGAAACCCCAGAGTACAGAGGTTTAAATAAGAACAGAAATTTCTTATGGTCACACAGGTCAGTCCAGAGGAAGGTGATCCAGGCTGATAGGACAGGACCAGGCTCTTCCTTATCTTGTCCCTCTGGTTCATATGTTTTCCATTACCAAAGTCACTTCATTGTTCAAGATGGCTATTGAAAAACCATCCACTTTCTAACCGGCAGGAAGAGGTGATAAGGTAGGATATGGTTCATCCCTTTATGAACACTTCATAGCAGTTGACCTATCCCTTCTGCTATTGGCCAGTACTTAGTACATTGGATGGGAAACATGCCAGGCAGGAGGCCATGTGTCCAGAAAAAAACAAAAACAGAAACAACACCGCCAGGAGGTTCTCTGGAAGAGAAGGAGAATGGCTTTTAGAGGACATGTATCAATGTTAGCCAGCAGCCCACCCCTTACCAAGGCTACCTCCTTGGTATAAACACACACAAATTTTCACCATCATTTAAGAAAACCACAGAAAATAAATCAGAATCATTTTTGGAAAAGATAGAATTAATTCTAATGTTTGATGCCTAGTTTTTGTCTTGCATGACCTGAATGACCACTTCCTATTAGTGCAGTTTACCTTGAGTAACTTTTTGAGAAACTGTACTGAACTTGAATTAGTTTACCACCACCATATTTATGAGTAATGTATACTTGGTCACCCACAAAGTATATACAATTTCAAATAAATCTTCTGTGGAATATAATGCATCTAGAATTTTCCTTTCTCTAGAATGAAAACCCAGAGGGTACCAGGGCTTCTACTACTGTAGCTGCCAATCAATTAAAGTTCTTTATTTTTAATTTTTATTTTTTATTATGTTAGTCACCATACATTAAGTTTCTTGATAATTATCTGTCTTATTTCAAGAATATTATCAATTTCCCCCCCTGAGAAAATTTGAAAAAAAATTAGAAATTTAATGTATATGGAATGACATTCATATTAAAAATAAAATTAAAACATAGCTCAGAAACTTGATCAGACTTTTACAGCTTTCTGAGTAGAAGGCTATTTAAGTCAAATGTCATATTTTGAATAGTGTACTGACATGCTTAGGCTTAATTGTAGAAAGGGTGAGCTATTGATGAAAACAAAATGAGAGTGGGACTAAATAATGTTCTGTTGACTACTAATAGACTGCCCCTGAATGGAAAACTACTTAGATAATAATGCCTATGGATAGAGAATAGGATGGAGTAGTTTACATAATTTGGATTTCATATTAATACTTCCGAGGATGATGTTATTTCCACACTTCCAAACATACAAAATGACATCAAAGAGGTACTATAAAGTACTAGCCTGGGAAAGGAAACTTCACGTGACTACACGGAGTTCTCCCATTTATAACTGCAAGTGACAAACTCCAAAGGGGAAGCTTTGCATCTGGCAGCCTGAAATATAAATTCCACCTGTCGCAAAGGTAGATCCATGCAAATAGGACCATGCGGTTTCTTCTGACCAAGGACTGGAAATAGTAATATTAATTTTCATCCCCTGAATATCCATTATGTACTAGGCCCTGTGCTTGGAACATCACATGTCATACATGTCGTCCTCCTTATTTGTTTGTTTGTTTGTTTGTTCGTTCCTTTGTGGCTGGTTCTCTGTTTTTGTCATCTATCAGCTTGCTCCTTATACATACTTTCCTCTAACTACCAGAGATAGTCAGCAGATAAGTCTTTGGACGAGACTTCTGTTTGTGGGCATGCTAAAGCCTAGTCTATGATTCCCTTCCTCTGTTTTAGTTTTGTTTTGTTTTCCTTAGAGATAGAGAATTGTAGACTTGGAGAGATGAAAATACGGCTTTGGTTTTGGTTTTGGTTTTTTTTTACTCGTATAAAGTATTTGCTCCCACAGTTTGCCCCAGGGAGCTGAGTTCTATTTAGGTGACCAAGCCTATATTGTACATCTTACGCCACGACCTGTGTTAAATGCTGGAGATATGGGGTGAATAAGTACGTGTACTCTGTGAACTGCAGTCTAGTGGGAGGATAGGAAAGCAAACAGATAATTCTGGTACAGTGTGATTACAGATAAGCTAGAGGCACACTCTGCCTCCATCTGAGTGTATGGAGTAGGTGTGGAGTCCAGCTTTGGTAAAGCCAGGAATATTGGTTTCCATTTGTAAGGAAAAGACAAGAGTGAGAGAATAAGACACTGAAGTTAGAGAGAATCTTCCATTTATACCAATGGTTCCCAGACTGTGCTACACATCAGAACCCCGGGAAGCCTTTATTTATTTTATTTTTCTTTAAACTCTGTTATGTGAGTCAGCACGCAGTACTCCAGTAGCTTTTGATGTAGTGTTCCGTGCTTCATTGTTTGCGTAGGGAAACCTTTCAGTACGCCGATGCTCAGGTCACACCCCATAAGAGATCACAAGCTCTAGGGATAGGAGCCACACATCAGTGTCTTTTTAAAGCTCCCCAGGTGATTCTAGTGGGCAGTAAAGTCTGGGAACCCCTGTCCTAAGTGTTAAGATTTCAACAAGGGGACAGGGAGATGTCTTTCAGCTCCAGGGCAAGAGCATAAGCAAAGGCCTGGGGACAGCAATGTGGCATACCACAAGGGAGAGGAGTCAGCAGAAGACCAGCTTGGCTAGAGTAGAGAGTAATTTTTGAGGATGAGGTACAGATAGAGTTGGTTTTGTGGAGACCATGAAAGCTAGGTGTGAGGGGCGCCTGGGTGGCACAGTGGTTAAGCGTCTGCCTTCGGCTCAGGGTGTGATCCCGGCATTCTGGGATCGAGCCCCACATCAGGCTCTTCCGCTATGAGCCTGCTTCTTCCTCTCCCACTCCCCCAGCTTGTGTTCCCTCTCTCGCTGGCTGTCTCTATCTCTGTTGAATAAATAAATAAAATCTTTAAAAAAAAAAAAAAAAAGAAAGAAAGCTAGGTGTGGATGTCTGAAGTTTAGCCTGCAGAACAATACCCAGACTGTGCAGATCTTTAAAGGAAGACTAACACGATGAAAAGTGGCCGTCCAGTCACTGTGACGCTCACATCCCAACTCTTCAAATCAAAACACATTTTTATTTTCTCTCATTTAACCTTGGACCAACCAAATGCACTATAGTCAGATGCACCGTATTGTTTTCTCCTGTGTGGTGTGCTGTGATGAATTGAATCATGTATTTACTTACGTGAAAGGCTAGACATCTAGGAATACTTAAGGGTTGCCAAAGGACTCTACCACAAAAGATCTCTCCTGGTAGCCTATTCGAATGTATCGGAATTTCTTACCTATTGGTAATTCCTTTGGGTAGAGGTGCTCAAGTTACTTGTTATGCTGCACCTGGTCTCCGGGAAGGGCAGACGTTGAATATCACTGACTGATAGCAGCAGTGCGTTCCTCACCTTGGTACCAGCAAGACCCTAAAGGGATGAGTCATCAAGCTAGTACGTTCTCCTTCCAGGGAACCGAAAAGCAGAAGAAGGAGTGGTTTGACACTTAGGAAGGGTAAGGGTGGTATTCCTCAGATGGGGAAGCTCAGCTGCTGTGGGCAGAGGCAGACATGAAGCCCCAGGGGCTGGCATGAATTAACCCAGGTACTGGAAGCAGACAGGGTCCACTGAAGGGGAGTGGTGGACACATTAAATAATTTATGCCTTTTTCCCCACATTTTTTGAAGGCTTCTTGCTCTATAGCACAGACTTGGAGAATCTGAAATAGCTGTACAGTGACTCCTTTTTGTACAGTTCCCTCGATTTCTTAAAAGGCGGCTAATTCACTTAAAGTAAACCTAAGAACATGTGTGTAACTTACGGCATAGTAACGAATAGGTAGGGGTCAAAACAAAGTCAAAGAACAGAGTGTCTCAGCCTCAGAAAGCTGCCCAATGTGACGGAAAATTCTGAAAGAAGTAAGATGATGATATATATTACTTTAATATCTACTATTTATTAAAAGCTTTCTAAAGGCTGGGCACTGGCCAAAGCATTTTATGTATATTGCCTTGTTTTATCCTCACGTCAACCCCACAAGTTACGTACTAAGGTCATCCTCTGCAGCTAGGGAAACCGATGTCCTGAAAAGTTACATACTTTGCCCGGCAATGTGGCCGGTGTAGAGTGGAGCCAGCATCCAAACCCAGCCTAGTCCATAGCTGCGAAGTAAATAAACCCCCGAGAATGCTAAATGATGGCTGGGTACTTCCTTGGTCGCCTTGCAGGCACCACAGTTCAAGAATCCTTTTAGCAGATTGCTTGGCCAGGGGTTGCAAACTCAAATAAGCCCCTGGGTCAAAGAGTGAGACAGGCCCAGCCTTGACATACACAAGCACATATTGCATGAGTGATAGGAGTTTTGAGGAATGGAGAGAATATGACCCACCGCAGGGGAGCAGCTACTTGTCAATTCCAGTTGTCACTGTAGAAGGCTGGCCCTATGTAACCAAGTCTTTCCATTTTTCACCAGAAGCCAACAAATATAGATTATTTTGTGACATATGATACATTTTAAAATGTGGGCTCAATTGTAAAAAGCAAATCTTCTGAGGCTTTCCTTTATCTGGCAATATTTCAAATTAGAATTTCAAAGTTCTTGCCCAGAATTTCACATCTAAAAGTATAGAATATAATATAAAAATACATACATATTTTTCTTAAATGCATGGTTGAGCTGCCTACAAGGAATGTGTCAGAGGCATGGACAGCAAGAGAGCTTGAATCCTTGTGGGGGGGTGGGGGGGGGGGGTTGCACAATAACCAGCAATTGCCCACGGGGTATGTACTAGGCTCTGATGACCTAGGGCTAGGGTGACCAGCTGTCCTAGTTTGCCTAGACTTTCTTGGTGTTAGCACTGAAAGTCCCTCAGACCTGGATGACCTGGAACAGTTTCACCCTCCCTGGAGCCTGGTGATAAGGAGCTAAACTGTTGACATAATGAAAGCCTAGAGCCTCAGCAGGGTGAGATGTTAGATCAAACACATCCCTTCCCCACCAGCATCAAGCTGGATTCCCAAGAGCAGTGACAAAAAAACCCAGAGGAAGACTGCAAGCATAAACTCCTAACTCAACCTCAACTCAGTCTTAACTCTAGCCGAAGAAAGGGGGGGAAAGAAAAGAAAAAGAAAAAAGTCTCCTCTGAAGATACTAAATCTTTAGCTCACACTCCTGTGGATCAAGGCACTAATTCAGTCTCTGTGCTCCTTAAATCCCCCAAGCTTGAATTTTTTAAAAAAAGTGTTCTGAGTTGTGCTTTTAAATACTCCAGAGAAGAAACTGGAAGGGGGAATAGTTGAAACATGAATGGCAGAATATTAACATCTTTCGAGCTGGGCAATCTCTCTGTTTGAGAATATTTGAAATTTATCATAATGAAAAGTTTTAAAATATTCAGACTCAAGTTGATAGTGCTTGCAGGAATACAGCAGAACCCAACTCAAAACCTCTCTTGATGCGACCACTCTGAACTTTACACACAGATAAAGTTCCAAGGAAGATTAACTCACAATACAAAATGACTAAAAAGAGGAAATGACTTCATTAGCAAGTGGCAGGAAAAAAAAAAGAAAAGAAAAAGGCAAGCTATAGAATAAGTCCTGCAAAGACTACAGAATTGGAAATTATCCAAGAGAGAATATAAAATAAAAATAATTAATGTATTTAAAGTAAACACAAGTGGAAATGAACGTTAACAAAGGAACAAATGAACAGTCCGATATCAAAAAAGAATACAATAGAACTTCAAAAAATTAAAAGCTGTTAGTATTGATTACCACTGATGAGAGCATTACTCAACTGAAAGAGTTGAACAATTACAGAAAATGTGTCACAGAGAATCAAGGGGGTGGATAAATGAAAGAGAGGGAAAAATAATTAAGTAGGAGGTGATAAAATCCACATGTATCTAATTGTAGCTCCTGAGGAAGGGAATGGAATGAACAGGGTAAACATAATATTCAAAGAATTAATGACTAAGAATTTGCAGAATTAAGGAAAGTTACCAGTCCTCAATTTCAGCACCAAATTGTTGCAAGCAAGATAAATAAAAGGAAATCTATACATTAGGATTGTGATTTTATTTCCTTTGGATATATACCCAGAGGTGGGATTGCTGGATTGTAGGATACCTCTATTTGAAAATAAAATCACTATCTCAAAGAGATATCTGCACATCCACATTCACTGCCACATTCTTCCCAATAGCCAAGATATGGAAATAATCTAAGTGCCTATCAACAGATGAATGTATAGAGAAATCACGTATGTGTGCGTGTGTGCGTACACACACATATACGTACATACGTATGTATGTATATAGTCTTTTAGTATGCATTTGGCATTTTTAATCAACATTATTTCTGCGAGGAACCTATGATGGTGCATGCAGCTGCTGTTCTTTAATTTTCACTGCTGTACAGTATTCCATAGCATAGATGTAACAAAATGTATCCTTTCTACTGTTGATGAACATTTGAGTTGGTTTCTATTTTTTGCTATTACGACAATGCTGCTATGGTCACTGTGGCATATAGTCCCTGATATACTTGCCAAGAGGTTTTGAAGGGCCATGTCTTTTCAACTTTTTTGACTAGTATCCACAGTAATAAATGTTTACATCATAAGCAGAAACAAAAATAACATAGAAAGTTGACGAGTAACATGAAATTCAACAACAATGTGGTTGCCCTATGGTAGTACCCAGAGAAGGAGACCAAAGAGGAGCACAAGAGTGACTTAAAAACACTGTTTATGTTATTAAGGGGGGTTATGGGTGTTCTTTCATGGTGATTATTTAAATGAATTTATTTGTTGTATACACTCCTGTATTTATAGTATGTTTCACAATTTTTTTAAAAAAAGATAAAAGTTAAAGTACCCTCCAAAGCAAAACACAAATATATTTTGGCAAGGGTGTCTGTGGGCTGAATGGGCCATCCGTTTATCCTTCTGATCTGTGCCACACATTCCTCACCCCGCTCCATTCCCACCTACCATTTGGCTGGCCCATTGCCATCTTCAGAGGAGAGACTGGCCAGGAGAAGAAGGAGAGGGGAGGAAGGAAAGGCAGCCCCGACCACCCATAGAGAGTTACCCATCATCAATTCTGAAGCCCATCAGGTGTCAGAAGTTAGAAACAGAGATTGTGGGCAACTCTTAAAGTTTTATCTTTTTCTCTTCCATGTTACCACAGATAATTCTGAGTTGACCACACATTATGAATCGACTCAACTGTTCATGCCCTAAGTGTTGTTAAAGCCAGCGTTTCTAAACTATTCCCATGAAGGGAATGAAAAACTAGTGACTGAGGAGTAACAGTGATTTGAGAGGAAGGAAGAAGGAAGGAAGGGAGGGAGGGAGGGAGGGAGGGAGGAAGGAAGGAAGGAAGGAAGGAAGGAAAAAGGAAGGAAAGAAGGAAGGAAGGAGAGAAAGAGAAAGAAAGAAAGAAAAGAAAGAAAGAAAGAAAGAAAGAAAGAAAGAAAGAAGGAAGGAAGGAAGGAAGGAAGGAAAGAAAGAAGGAAGGAAAAAGGAAGGAAAGAAGGAAGGAAGGAGAGAAAGAGAAAGAAAGAAAGAAAAGAAAGAAAGAAAGAAAGAAAGAAGGAAGGAAGGAAGGAAGGAAGGAAGGAAGGAAAGAAAGAAGAAAGAAAAAGAAAGAAAGAAAGAAAGAAAGAAAGAAAGAAAGAAAGAAAGAAAGAAAAGAAAGAAAGAAAGAAAGAAAGAAAGAAAGAAAGAAAGAAGAAAAAGCTTTCCTTTCCAGGGAGGAATTTATAGCTTTTCAGAAGCTTGGAAGGCACTGTCCCTCCAGTAAGAACTCAACCTTATATACCTAATGAAAAACCACTTCAATTAAGGTTATCTGCACACTCCGTCCACCGGGAATCCCAGTGATATGTTCATTAAGTCTGGCACATTGGAGCAAATACCTTAGAGCAAAGGAGCTATAGAGTGCCAGAATGATAGATCGGGTGAGGGCTATGGCATACTGTAGAGATGAAAATTGAGCTGTGTGTTAAAATACGCAACTAAGGAAGAAAGGAGGAAACGTGATCTTGGGAACAGGGTGCTCTTGACTTGAACAAATCCATACTCAAGAGACATCCTAGAGAAGAGAATAGGATGTAGAGAATGGAAAGCATCTCCGTGAATCTGTTACAACTTGGAGCCTTTTGGAGCACTTTTTAATGAGTCATACATATGCAAGTAGGGCTTAACTGTTTGAAAGAAAAGCCCTCATTTGTGAAAACGGTGGTGCCTGAGAAAAGAACTTATCAGTGTCAGTGTTAATTTCTTCCATCAGCCCATTGATAGAATTTGAGAAGAGTCATTTAGCAATCATCTTATCAGCGGTCCAGTACCTCTCCACTCACTTTGCACACAAGCAGATAAAAGGATGATGTTTGCTTTATATTCGGTTTGCCACCCTGGCACAGCTAAAAGCTTTTCAGAAAGGGAGAAGAACAAACTGAGAGGTTACCAGGTTATGAAACATTGTCACAGCCAAGCCAGCAGCATTGAATCAATTTCCAATATGTTTCTGCTCTAGCTAAAACCTATACTCTGGAGATGTTATTGTTTGATTATAAAAGCAGGAGGAATTTGAAGAGAGACTTTCATGCCACCTTGATAAACAGTCTCTGTCTGTAACTCGATTGTGTCAACTCCCAAACGGAGGGGAAATATGCTTTAAGGTGACTTTCTGCCCATTTGAAACTCGGCCCTGTGTTCTGCCTTCGGAGCCCATTTGGAAGGAATCCTATGTGTATAAGAACACATTTGGAGTGGGCATTGGCTGTCCTGCTTCTGCATGAGGGGATTGCATTTCCAAGGGTGTTATTTCTCCTCACCACTGACCCAGTCTTCGGAATGTTTCCCTGATGTCAAAAGTATTTGTGTTTGATTTGGCTTCAAGACAGTCTCTTTCCTATGTAACTCATAATTTTAAAAAATGAAAGCACTTCTCAGATTCTGGGTTACAATTGACTCCGATTTTAAAACAAGAAAAGTGGCAAGGAGGAGGCAGTGTCCTGAGGAATGAATGGAATCAGGGTCCAAAGCTCAGTTTGGGATTTTATGACTTAGTGCAAAATGCTGTGTCTCTGTTTCCTCAGTCATCAGATAAAGGGCTCAGTTTAGATATTCTCTCATGTTTTGGGGTTTTTGTTGTTGTTCCTGGCCCAACTTCTAATACTGTTTGAGGGAGTGGAGGTATCCCTGAATTTCAAGATGCCTGACCACGTCAAGTTCCCACTTCTCATGAATCTGCGGGAAGACGGGGTTTCAGTCACAGGATCTGAGTCAAGTAGAAATTGGCAAAACGTATTCAACGATTTCTGGGCCAGACTTAGTCATCATCATGCATTTACCTAAAGTTTCACATTTTTTTAGACTGCTTCCACGGATCCCCTCAACAACCTCCCAGCCAGGGGTTTGCAGTCGCACAGACCTTTGCTCCTGATTCCACCATTCCACGTTGCCACCTAACAGATGCTGTGATCTTGAGCAAGCTCCTGAATCTCTCTAAGCCTCCATTCCCTCATCTGCCAAATGGAGATAACAGAAGGACTTACCTTGAAGTATTGTTATGAGCATGAAATGAGCTTTTTTGCAGATGCGTGCTTGACAGCTATGCCAGGGACTAGCAAGAACTCACTTGTTGGTCTTCATTGTTAGCGCAGTTATTATTAAGATGGGTATGGGTAAGGTGTAGGTAGCTATGGATATCATCTTTCTTGCTTTTTTTTTAAGTTGTACTCATGGCAATGATTTATTACAGTGAAGGATGCAAAGCAAAATCAGCAAAGGGAAACGTCACATGGGGCAGCATCAGGAGGTAATGAAGCACAGGCTTCGAAGGGTCCTCATCCAGTGGAGTCACATAGGACATGCTAGGTTCCCCCAGCACCAAGTTAGGACAACACATGCAAAATGTTATCTACCTGAGAAGCTCACTAGAGACTCAGAGCCCAGGGTTTTACTGGGGGATGGTCTCACAGGTACCATCTTGCCTAGCACATATTAAAATCCCATATTCCCCAAAGGAAAGCATGTGTTCAGCAAAAACCACATTGTTTATATGAACAATTTAGGCACATTGGGCCACTCTTATCGGCGTGGTGGGAACCCTCTTGAAATCCATGTTCCCAGGTGCTAGGGAAGGGCCAGGCTTGCAGTCAGGCCTTGCTAAAGGTAAGCCTTTGCAGACCTGCTATGATGACTCTTTTCTTCACAATCTGTCACCTTGGCTCTTGTCCAAAACATCTTTACAGCAAAATTACTATCAGTAGGACTCCATACAGCAGTATGAGACTAAACTGTTGACTTCAGTAATTCAGAGGTTCTTGATTCATTTGAAGCTGACCTGAATGCTTCCATCTAGGCCTGAGATCGTGTCATGGTAATCACTGACAGTGTCATTCCCATGGACAGTCCATGGTACTTGTGGACACACACAAAGACTTTACAATCGTTAAGGTACTCCAGACAGGACAAACATTAGTCCAGATGTATGGGTTAATGGGCCCCCAATATGGCTGCCCACCATGGAGCTTCTAACCCTATGACTCCCAATCTAGTCAGAAATAATTCAGGTTAGTCCTTGGTTTCAGGGATACGGCATTCAACTCCAAACAGCTCTACTTGTCCATGGCATCAGCATCATCGTCAATGTCATGAGTGTAGATGACATTCATAAGTGTCCTATGTGGAAAATACAGGAGCTGGGCCACCTTCGCTGTCTTGTGATTGATGCTGTCAGGTGTGATCATAGGCTCAGCAGTCAGTTTGAATTCAAGGTCCTCGCAGCAGCTTGGAAAGGTAGCATGGGGAGTTTTCATTCAGGAAAGAGGGAAAGCTTCTGAAAAAAAGATAATTCCCTTCCCACCTCACCCCCACATCTCCCCCAGACACTGGGGCTTTGTTTTTCCCCATTGGTACAAAATCAGTGTGTTCCAGTTAGTAATCGAAACTTTACCTTTTTTTCATCCAGAAATTCTTACTGAGATTTTTTGTCTAGACTTGTTGTATGTAAGAGGGACAAAAGAATTTTCACCAAAAAATGTTTTTATACAACTTAATCAGAAAGATGCACCATGTTCAGAAACTGGTCAGGACAAACTCTTGAATTTTAAAATATTTTCAAAATGGGTTTATATAACCTCTTACCCCCTTTGTCCTGATTATTTATCCAGTGAGCAGCCTAAAAAGCCTAGCCTTTCTGGGGACAGCTGCATTTAACCATCAAACTGCACTAAAGCTTGTGTACCAAGAGAAAGGTGAGAAAAGTAGTCAGGTATCTGTCCATTGTTGCAAAACGAGTAATCTGGATATCCTGTTTCTGAACAATGAGGAAAATGAGTCACAGTGAGGTTTCCTGTCTATAATTCACCGCAAGGTGGTGACAGGATTCTTACTGAAAACTAAAGGGACTTAAGAGTGATTGGATTTGGTCGTAGAAGTTCCCGGATGTACATCTCACACATGGAGAGAAAGGTCTAAGACAGCTTTCTCTTTCTCCAGCCATTTCTCAAGCATTGCATCCCCTACACGCTGCCGACGGACCTAACCCACAAACACCAGTCACGGGCAGTGTCCCACCCAAGCCTCTTTCTCTCCCTGAGTCCTCATGCACTGGTTTTACATCCATTTGATAAATTCCGTTTTGTTAGAAAGGGCTAATGGGCAAACCTAGAGCTTCTTCACTGGGAAGGGTGAAGCAATTTCATTTTCTGGTACCCAAACCTCAAGGCACAGCCATGAACCAAGTTCCATCAGTTCCTAATGATTTATGAGACACTGACTCCATTCCAGACACCGTGCTGGACAAACACAGACACTGTGCAGCTCTGGATTTGGTGAGCTCAGTCGATCTGATTCACATCTCTTTCTTAAACTTTAGTTGCGGATGGAATCTTCCAATATGTTCCTCCGTAGGTCAAGTTCCCTGACCCTTTTTAAAGAAATTATTTTGGACATTACCAAAAGAAACTTGATGGCTGTAGATAATCCTGTCATTGTAAATAATCAAGAATTTATATGCCTTAGTAGTTCCTAAATTATGTGAACTTATTCTTCGTGACATGCTGGCAAAGACAAATAATTTCTTTAAAACAGATGGCGTGCACAGCCACTGTTTAAATGCCAGCTCTGCTGCTAGTTATTGGCCTACTTCTTCAGTGAGATATTTGCATGCTGGATTCACCTGGGCACTTGGTCTGTGCTGCAGAGAAGTCAGGAAGCTTAGAGGGGTCTTACTTCCTTACAAAACCTCCGCAGCTATTTCAATATGGGGTGGTAATGACCGCTTATATAATCGCTACACTATTTTTAGTCAGTTTTAAGCCCATGTGCATTATTGTTTTATTTTTAAAAACTAGTAAGATGGCTGTTGTTATTTCTTTATAGTGTTTTTCAGGATTCCAATAACATTTGCAACAGTTTAGTTTGGGGGTCTCCCAGAAGGAGGCCCTGTGAAAAAGGATTTAAGGACAAGTCAATTATCAGGAAGTCCAGGAACAACTAGTAGGAGAAGTCAGATAGGGGAGGTAGACCAGCCAATGAAAAGCAGGTTCTCATGCCAGCTCCCACGAGGACTGGCCACAGAATTCCCATAGCCCGGTGTAAAATAAAATGCAGGGCCCCTTGTCCAAAAGTTGTTACGCATTCCAAAATGGCGACTGTAGGGCACAGGTCACACTACACAGGTCACACACACACATGCTGGTTACCTGGTTACCACTATGGGTGGCAGAAGCTTAACCTCAGAAAAACTCGAGGGTGTAGCACCCAAGTCTCAGAGTTTCCCCACCTGAGAAGTGAGGGAGCTGGGTGTTCATCACCACCTCCCATCACTGAGTAGTCAAGGGCTGATTCTGGGGCTGTTACCTTGAGGCAAAGAGATGCAGCTACCGGCAAATTGGAAGTTCAGCGGGGGCACACTCAAGTAGTAAGTCTCCAGAAGGTGGATGGGCCAGCAACTGCCAGCACGTTGGGCAGACACCGGGGGATCTCCTGGTACCCCCAGGCCAGCACCAGGTGTCTCGGAAAGTGAGCTGCTTTGTTGAAGGCACAGCTACTGAAGACCCCCCTCTTTAAAAGTAATATCCCCTAAACCCTTTGCTTTCTACCTGCTTTTTAGTCATTTCTTTAATCACCAAGGTAGCCATCATTTTCTGCATATGAAAGTTCCACTATACTCCTTTTAAAAGGGGATGGGGGGATTTGCGATCCTGTATTCTTAAAATCCAGACACATTCATTTTCCAAACATGATGATGCTAGACAAGCCATTTCTTCCCCCACGTGCCTCATTTACATCAACCGGGAAGAGGTCTTAGAATTATTCTCTATTTCCATAAGGTTTGAGAAGTCTACATCAGGAAAATGTTGGGAAGGCAGTTTTAAAACAATAATTTCTTTCCTAAGTAACAGCGATGTCTCTCAAAGCTTTGGAGTGGGGGGTGGGGTATTAGCAGGATAGCTTCCATTGAGCTCATCTTATGTAGGCCATCTTGCATGTGTTCATTTGAAGGGGGTATAAAAATTATTTTTTAATTAGAAAATGCCCCCCCACACGCGTTTGGCTTTCTAATCGTTACTGTGTGCCACAAACAACAGCTCCTTAATAACGGTGATGGTGAATTTTGTATGTCAACTTCACTGGGCCACAGGGTGCCCAGACATACATATTCTGGATGTTTGTGTGAGGATGTTTTTGGATAAGATTAACATTTAAATTGGCAGGCTGAGTAAAGCAGATTGCCCTTCTCAATGTAGTGGGCTTCATCCATTAGCTGAAGACTCAAACAGAAAAAAGAGACTGGCCCTGCCCAAAGTAAGAGAGAATTCTCCTTCTAACCTAACTGCCTCAGAGCTGGGATGTGAGGTTTTCCCTGCTTTCTGACTAGAAATGACTGAAATAATAACTCTTCCTGGGTCTCAAGCTTGCTGGTCTTCGCACTGGAACCCCACTGACAGCTGTCCTGGTTCTCAGGCCTTAGGACGTAGAGTGGAACTAAACCATTAGCTCTCCTGGGTCTCCAGCCTGCCTACTCTCCCTGCAGACTTTGGGACTTGCCAGCCAATTCCTTATAACACACACACGCACACTACGGGTTCTGTTTCTCTATAGAAACCTAATACAATTACATGTAATTAGATTTTAACAGAATGATTAGAATATCTGCTAGTTAGAGGGAGTTGAATGGCTGTCATCTGTGCAGATGACTACAGATTTCAATTTGCTTCACCCAGGCCAAGGAAGAATGAGCAGGTGAACTTATCCTATAAATGGGGTAGGGGTTGAGGAGACTGCAGATGCCAGGCGTCAAATATCAGACAGCCTATATCATCACCATTTATGTAAAACAGTAGAGCAGGTGGCCCTAGTGGCCCCCAGTTTTTGAGAGCCCTTCAGGTTAGCAGTCCAGTTTTACAGGAGCAAACAAAGCTAGACATTTTTTCTTCAACTGAATCTGGACTCAGGACTCATTCAGATGTCTGTAAGATGTGAACTTCCTCATAGAGGTGTGAACCCTCTGCCGAGGAGCTCCCCTCACCCTAACGGGAGCAAAGACTCAAGAGGCCCGTGCACGAGCAAAGGGCCGAAGGCCCCTGGAAATCTGCATGCACGTGCATGACATTTATTCATTACACCGTAATAGATCCCTAGTAGACAGAATTTGTGTTTTAGAGCAAAGCTCCTCTGAAGACAAAAATGATGATTTCAGGTGTTCATGAGATGCTCCTGCTGAAACCAGTGGGAGCTGCTTTCCATGTGAATAATCATGCTGACTCACCAGGGTCGTGGATGCAATTAGTCCACCATGCAATTTGCATGTTGCTCTGCTCTACAAGAACACTGGGCTGCCAGGGAGCAGGGTTAAGTGGCCTTCCTCCCCTCCAGCCAGCATGTCCAGTATTCCATGGTGGGTGAGGGGCTGTGCTGACTTTGCGCTAGGTCTGCCTTTATAGATATAACTTGTATAGAGTGTTGTAATGAACCTGCCAGACAGAAGAGCAATCCGCAGCCCATGGAGTGAGAAATCCCTATTGTTCACCGACCTCTTAACAAGACAGCGACACCTTAGTCACATCCACGTACGTGCTCCTGCTTCCTGAATCGCACAGGGGTCCTTGAATGCAGCCAGATTTTGCATCAAGCATGTGAGCCCTGCCAAGTTGAGTGCAGTGTCCCGGCATGATGGGTCTAGGAGAAAGATCAGACACAGGCGTGGGGCACGTGCCTTGCTTCGCAATAAGCCCTACCCCACTAGTGAGTCTGTATTTACAAGGATAATAAACTCTGCCTGTAGGGTGATGTTCTGCAGGCATGTGGAATAGAAGCTGAGAGGGGTTCTTCAGAAACAAATGGGGTGAGCTGCGTCATCCAGAGTAAAGCTGCTCCTTCCCCTGCACGCTTAAGCAGACTTAGCTATCACTAGCACATTCTACTCTGCCACAGTCCTCAGGATCCCACAGAAAGAGTCACTCAGCTGCTGCCTTATTCCCCTTACTCTGCTCCATCCCTGACCTTTTCCCAATTTGCTGGGGAGAGGGAGGGCCTGAGGACCAACTAAGTGTCCTAGGACTTGTTTGAGTTTGCCAGAGACATTTCCAGCCTTTATTTCCTAATGTTCTTTCAGCTGTCCTCGGCTCCCTCTGTAACCCCACCTTCGATAACACTCCTGTTGTGGCTTTTCTTTCTGCTCCTCCAGCGACTCCGTTTACAAAAAAATCTCAAGCTTGGCTCCGGATGTCTCAGTATGGCCTCCAACATCATGATTCCATTCAACCTCATCGTCTCCTCCTCCTCACCATTGTCGCTTCCCCATTATGATCTTTTACCCATGCTCTAACTCGGCTCTGTATTTGAAAGGCCTTCCCCCATTACTCCCAATTCTTCACATTTAGAAAAACAAGAGTCTTCCTTGATGCCTCTTTTCTCTCTTTCCTCTGGTCTTGCAGAGAGAGAGAGACACGTGGTCTAAAGAATCAGTAGCACATTCAATATGATTCAACGTGCGATGATAATATATGTCTGTTGGAAGGCCATGTTATGACAGTTGCCCTAGATGGTACCAACATATATTCTTGATAACATCTTTTGAATTTTTATATATTGGCCTTGGGTCAAAAAATATATGACCCAAGATGATTGCAGCTTCTCATCATATTTTCTGTCAAGTCTTGTTTACTTTTCCTGAACACCAAAGAAGGGCCAAAAATATGTAAGATTCAAACTTAAAATCCAGAGTCAGAGGTGCTAACCTAATTCCTGAGCCTTCATATCTTTCATACCACTTCCCTAACTTTGCAGAAATCCAAATAATGTAGCATGAGCAGCACTGAACCTGGAAGCAGTATACCTAAGTTTCCGTTACAGTTTTGTCCCTTATTAATTAAGCAGATTGTTGCCTGGGTGTCTCTATCTATAAATTGGATATACTGGCTGCTGCCTTCCCCAACTCAGCACATGATTGTCAGGAAAGTCAAAGGATCAAGTTCATGGCAGCATATCTTAGATGTAAGATGGGCCCGAGGTACAAGGGATTCCTTTTACCAGGGGCTCTACTAGATACTGAAGCCACAATCATCCAGCAGCCAGTTCTCTTTCCCCATTTCCGACGGAACTCTAGTTGAAACAATGCCCTATGTAGCTAAGCAGATATTTGGGTTTTGGTTTTTTTTTTCCCACATCCTATTTCTCTCATTCATCTTTTTAAGGAAAAAGAGACTATCTTTATGAAACTCTTATATTAAAAGCCCAAAGGCCAGAACCTTCTCTTTGGGTCTCTTATGGAGAATGTATACAGCTGGTGACAGCCAGAGGCCTGGGGGTATGGTTTGATAGTGTGTTGATGGTAGATGTGGAAAAATAATTTGAAAAGGACAGTCTTTTTGAACATGAGGTTATTTAGAAATTGAGATTGAAGAGAGAAAAGAGAAGAAAGTCTGCATCACACTAAATAGGTTTTAAGGTTTATCAGACTATGTATTTATTTTAAATGATACCTACAAAGCCTCATTGAAAAGAAAGTCCTGGAAAAAAAAAAAGCCTCCCCACTTGGTTATAAATACCTTATTGGAGTCCATAATGGGGTAGTTATTGAATTAGAAAAAAAGAAGATAAATATCAGAAGACCAAAGCTCAAAGATGAGTATCTTCTCAGCAACATCTTGGAATTTGGTCTGAAGAGGAAAAGTGGGGAATGATCACAGTAGTTGTCCAAGTAGTAGAAAGAGCTGTTGACTTGGAGTGAGAAGACCTGACTTTGAATCCTGGCTGCCGCATGTGTACTTGTTTCCTGAGAGATACAGGCCGCCTGTTTGTGTTCTCATCTCTAAAATGGAGATTACCACTGAGGCATAGTGTTGCTATAAGATTCAGTTGAAATAACGACTAAGAAAGAATATAGCAGACATTATGGTTGACTTCCCAATATTCGTTTCCACGTCAAGGGTACAATGTTATTAGGACACTTATGGTAATTTTCCCTGCAAGCAATTAGTCTGGGAAGCTAGGCCCTGTGCCAGTCAATGAATGGCTGCCCCCAAGCGACATGGGTTGGTCCAGGAATAAACTTGTGACCTCATTTGGCTAATTTTCAGGGGACAGGGTGGTGGGAGATGCAGAGAGAAATCACAAGAAGAGCCGGCTTCTCTTTCCCTCTAGACTTGGGAGTGTACAGGTGACGGATATGAAGCTGCTAGCACCAGCTCCTACTGACATGGAGCCAGCGCTGACGCATGGGACGGAGGCCCTAGATTAAGGCAGCCCTGAAGCTTGCTCTGCTTCTAGACCATGAGCTGATGCAGCCTTACTGTTTAATGTGTGACTTTCCACCCGAAACATCCTTACTGATTCAGAGTGCTCGGCAAACACAGGACAGAAGGCAATACTAGAAGCATGTAGCCGTCAGCCCTGTGAGCTTTGTGGTTTGTATAGGACTTGCTCCAAATCCTAGCTCTCCTACTTGTAGCTCTATGACCAGGGGCAACTTTATTTACCTTCTTAAATCTCCATTTCCTTGTATGTAAAATGTGTCCACTGCATATTTTTTTTTAAAGATTTTATTTATTTATTTAACAGAGAGAGAGACAGCCAGCGAGAGAGGGAACACAAGCAGGGGGAGTGGGAGAGAAAGAAGCAGGCTCCCAGCGGAAGAGCCTGACGTGGGGCTCGATCCCAGAACGCTGGGATCACGCCCTGAGCCGAAGGCAGACGCTTAACGACTGAGCCACCCAGGCGCCCCCATATTTTATCATGATCTGATGCAAGTAAAGCTTTTACCCTGTAGTAAGCAAACCGCAACTGTTGTTAAGCTGCAGAAAGATGAGGTATGATGAAGGTCAAATGCATTTCCACAGGGCATGTCCGTTTAGAGGCTCTGGTTCCTATTTAAGACCCTCTTTGCAGAGGAGAGTCGGGCACATAGCCAGAGAATCCAGGGGTCTGTGTACGCCCAAGCGAGAGAAGTACTGGCCTATAGAGTCCCTGGCAGGCTGGCTGGTACTGGGGATCTCCACCCCGACTAGGAGTCAGGTTAATGAATAGAATGAGCCTGAACTTTGGAGTCGGACTGGCACTGTCAGGTGACCCTTTTCTTCTCCGAGCTTTGCTTTCCTCCTCTGTCAAATGGGGCTAATAGTAGCTACTAGCTGGGATAGTTGAAAGGATAAAGGAGTAAACGAAGCCCCTTGTGTGCTGCCTGATCTGGGATTAAGGAATAGCCCCAGTTGTGCTCCCTGGGGACCCCTGAAGACACTTCCTTCCCAGCATCACATTCAGATTCCTCTAAGGAGAATTCGAGGTTATACCTGGGGAAAGCCCAGTTCCTCTGTTCAGCCATGTTCAGTCAGGATTGCACTTTTGGATTTCAGTGGGTTTCATTTGGATTCTATTAGCCAGCTGGGCATATGGTATTTAGGACCAGGTATATTGAAGTATAACTTACATACAACAAAATATACCCTTTCCAAATATACTGTTCCATGAGTTTTGATTAATGTATCAAACTGTGTAACCACCACCACAGTCAAGACATAGATCACTTTCTGGGTGCCTGGCTGGCTCAGTCAGAAGACCATGAGACTCTTGATCTCAGGGTCATGAGTTCGAGCCCCATGTTGAGTGTAGTGATTACTTACTTACATAAATAGATATGTTTTCTTAAAAAAGATCTATACCATTTTCATCACCCCAAAATATTCTCTTATGCTCCTTTGCATGAGATCCACTCTCAAGACCACTAGTCCCAGACAACCACCAATTTGTTTCTATCACTATAGGTTTACCTTTGCTAGAATTTAATGTAAATGGAACCAGTCATATAGTATTTGGGGTTTGCCTCTTTTAATTAGTGCAAATGCTTTTGAGAAACATCCACATTATATGTATTCACAGTTGTGTTTTTGTTTCTGTTCATTACCAATTGGTATTTCATTGTCTGAATATACCATAATCTGTTTATCTAGTCACTAGCCAATGAACATTTTTGCTCATTTCTAGTTTGACCTATGATGCACAAAGCTGCTCTTAACATTTGTGTAGGAGTCTTTGGGTGGACGTATATATTCTTTTCTCTTGGGCAAGTGTGTTATTTCTGGGTCACATGATGAGTGTATGTTTAACTTTACAAGAAACTATCAAACTGTTTTCCGGAGTGGTTTTACCATTCTGTGATCCTATGACCAATGTAGGAGAGTTCTTCTTGCTCCACATTCTCATCAACATTTATTAGTTTTCGCCATTTTTATGGGAGTGTAGGGGTATCTCACTGTGATTTTAATTTGCATCCCCCTAATGACTGATGATGTTGGACATCCTTTCCTATGTTTATTTGACATCCACGTGCCTTCTTTGGTGACACAGGCTTTCAAACTTTTGCTCAATTTTGTACTGAACTGCTTTTTCTGTTATTATTGAGTTATAAGAGTTATTTTTATTCTGGATCCAAACCCTTTATTAGATATACTTTCTGCTGTTTTCTTGCAGCTTGTCGTTTGCCTTTTAATTTTCTTTGTAGTGTCTTTGAAGAGGAAGGTTTTTTTTTTATCATCTAATGTGTCATTTTTTTTTCTTTTATGATTTTTGCTTTTGAGCTCTATTTAAGAAACTGTTACCTGATCAAAGGCAGAGATAATCTCTGTTTTCTTCTAGAATTTTTACAATTTTAGCTCTTATGTTTTAGTCTGTGCATTAGTTTTTGTATACAGTTTGAAGAAAGAGGTGAGGTTCATTATTCTCCATAAGAATATTCAATGTTTCTAGTACATTTTGTCCAAACATTATCTTTCCGCCATTAAATTATCTTGTCAACTTTGACAAGTGACAGTATATGTGTGAGTCTATTTCTGGAATGTCTGTTCTTTTTTCCACTGAACTATATGCAAATCCTCATCCAAACCACATTCTCTTGATTAGTATATAACCCAGTACAATTTAAGTAACATCAGTCCTGACATTGTTTCACTTTTTAAAAAAATGTTTGTATTTCCCAAATACTCGTAGAATCAGTTTGTCAATGTCTATAAGAAAGACTGGTAGTGTTTTGATTAGGATCGCCTGGGTTATAAATCAACTTGGAGAGAATTGAATAATATTGAATCTTCTGATCCATGGACATATTTAAAATGGGTTTCTCATAAACAGCATGTAATTGCTTTTTTTTTTTTGTAATCAAATCTGACAAATTCAGCCTTCTAATGACATGTTTAAGCCATTTACATTTAATGTGATTATCTAAATGGTTGGGCTTAAACTCCCATCCCAATATGTAACTTTCTACTTATCCCCTCTCTATTTCATATTTTTGCCTTTTTTTCTGCATTTTGAATTATTTTTTTATGATTCCCCTTTATCTCCACTTGCAGAGTATTAGCTGTACCCCTTAGTGATTGATCTAATGTTTAAATGTAGTCTAATTACCTCTTTACTTTAGCGCTATCTATCTTAGATAATGTAAGAGATTACTTTCATATAACCTCTCCCATCCTTTATACTATTGTTATATTTTATGTCTGCCTATGTGAGAAACCTTGCAGTATACTCTTGCATTTGCTTTAGTTACTGATTTTTTAAAAAGATTAAAAAATAGAAATATATTTTATATTATAACCTATATTTACCATTTCTGGTGCTCTTTACTTTACATCTATATTTCTACCTGATACCCATTTTCTATCGGCCTGTGAAAATACACTTAATATTTCTTACATTAAAACTCCTCTGGCAATAAGTTCTCTCAGCTCTTTTTTTTTTTTTAAGGTTTGTTTATTTGAGGGAGAGAGAGAGAGCATGAGCAGAGGGAGGGGCAGAGGGAGAGAGAGAGAGAGAGAATCCTCAAGCAGACTCCCCACTGAGTGAGAAGCCTTATGCGGAGCTCGATCTCAGAACCCTGAGATCATGACATAAGCCAAAATCAAGAGTCAGCCACTTAACTGAGCCATTAAGGCACCCCTCAGTTCTTGTTTGTTTTTAAAAGTATTTTTTTTCTTTGATTTTTAAAATAATTGAAAAGTTGCTTAATTGGAGTTAATTTTATAAGGTTAATAGGTTTTGGTTTTTATTTTCCACTCAGCACTTTAAAGATGTTTATCTACTCTCTTCTGGATTATGTAGTGCCTGACATGAAGTCTGATGTCAGTTTCGTCATTATTCTTCTGTAAAGTATCTTTATTCTCAGTTGCTTTTTTTTTTTTAAGATTTTATTTTATTTATCTGATACAGAGAGAGAGTACAAGCAGGGGGAAGCTGCAGGCAGAGGGAGATGCATGCTCCCTGTTGAGCAAGGAGCCCAATGTGGGACTTGATCCCAGGACCCTGGGATCATGACCTGAGCTGAAGGCAGCCGCTTAACTGACTGAGCCACCCAGGCGTCCTATTGTCAGTTGCTTTTAAGATTTGTCTTTATCATTGATATTTAGCAACTTAATTATGATGTGCCTGAATGCGTTTTCTCCATGTTGGTTCTGGTTGGAATTCAATGAGTCTCTTAGATTTGGGGTTATAGTTTTTATCAAATATGGTACATTTTTGGTTATTCTGTCACATAATTTTTCTTCTCTTTTTTTTTTTTCTTCTGGAGCTCCAATTACACATATTTAAACTATTTCACATTGACTCGAAGGTCACTGATGCTCTGTTTATTCCTGTAAGTCTTTTTTCTCTATATACTTTATTTTGAATCAGTTATATCCTTATGTCTCCAAGTCCCTGGTTTTTCCTGCTATATCTGATATTTCTGCTGACCTATTATCTGATATCCCTGCCAATCCATTATTAATCCTATACAGTGTGGTTTTTTTCCACTTAAATAGGCTCTTTTCCTGTCTATGATATTCATTTGGGTATTTTTGTTATTCTAATATCTCGTAATTAAGTTCAAGTCTTACTTTCTATCTTTGTACATATTTATAATATCTACAATATTTTTTAAAAGATTTTATTTATTTATTTGAGAGAGAATGACCGAGAGAGATAGCACAAGCCGGGGATGAGACACAGAGGGAGAAGCAGACTCCCCGTTGAGCAGGGAGCCAGATGTGGGACTCGATCCCAGGACCCTGAGATCATGACCTGAGCCAAAAGCAGTCACTTAACCAACTGAGTCACCCAGATGCCCCAATATCTACTGTATTTTAAGGTTCTTTGTTATAATTTTATTGTTTCTCGTTACTTCTGTTTCTCTTGACTGATTTTGCTCCTGAAGATGAATCATATTTTCCTGTTTTTTGCATGCCTAGTGCTTTCTGACTGGATGTCAGAGATTATAAATTTCATGTTGTTGAGTGCTAGATTTCAGTGTTCCTATACAAAATTTTGGACTTTGTTCTAGGGTGCTTTTAAAGTATTTGCAGATTAGTTTTATTTTTTCGAGGCTTACTCTTAAGTTTTGTTCTCACAAGTTCAGGGAAGCCTTATTCTAGTTGTAATTTAGCCTCCTTACTAAGGTTTGACCCTTCTTAGAACTCTACCCTATAGTCCACATATTAGAAAGCCTAACCTCCCTGAATGGTGGGAAAAAACTACTTTCAGCCTACGTGAGCTCAAGAAATTATTTAATTTAGTGCTTCATAGTAATTGTTTCTCTGATATCATGAATTTTACCTCATGCATGTTCAGATTAGTATGTAGCCAAAAACTATAGGCACACCTCTGCTATTATCTTTTCTTTCCAATATACAGCCCTGCCAATTCTAGCAACCTTGATACCCACCCCACCCTACCCCACGAACACACGCATCTGTTTATCTCTTCAGTTCAACAGGATCCGCAGGCTCCGTGTTCCTTCTCGCTGTGTTTCAGTCTGGAAACTGTCATCAGAAGGTGGCTGGGGAGACTGTAGGGCTCACCTCATTTGTTTCCCATGACTCTGAGGTCAAGTTCTATGCTGCCTACTGTCCAATATCTGAAAACAGTGTTTAACAGAGTAGGTGTATTCCTGTTGCAGTTAATCCTTAATGGACAGAAGCAAAAATCTCTCTGTATTTTTACCTATAACCATATCCACTGGTCTGCTGGATTTCATTACTTCTTTATTATCTCCCTGTAGAGACAACCATGGAATATTGGTGAGTGGAGAGTAGCAGCTGAAATGGAAAGATAGGCTCACATCAACTTCAGCCTCCTCTTCACCCACATTTCAGCTGCAGTCACATAAAAGAAAAATATATGATCCTTAAATATTCACTTAAAATAGATTACCTTATAATAATTAAAATCCTGAACCAAGCAAGTAAGGCATGTTAGAGTGAATATTGGAAGAAAAAAAAAAAAGAAGAAGTTTAGGGGTATGAAGACTGGGGCTTTCTGATTTATTGCATGTAATTTAAAAAAATCATTGAGACTGATTAAATATAAAGACAAATGGAGAAGAACACCTATGAACTTTAAATTTTTATCTTTCTGGAGACTTTCATTAAATATATATAACTTCCGTAATATGAACAAACAAAAATAATTTGAAATTTTAGAGCATGTAAAAATTTAATATAAAAAAGTTAGGATAATAATACGTAGGACGTATTGTAAACATCCTAATAAATTTTTATCTGTTGCTAAGTGGATACATCTGAAGCTCCCCCTGCTTCTCTGTTTTTATACACTTCTTGCCAAATCAAGCTGTTTTGAATCTCTTCCTGCAGCACCTTACCCTCAATTTATTTTCTTTCCTCCCTCCCTCGGTTGCTTTATCAAAGCAGATGTTATCCAGGCAGGTGAAATGGAGAGAATATGCAGTAGTCCATACAATTCAGAAAACCTGATATAGAGTAAAAAAGATTTAGAGGGACAAAATTACTCGTAATAGCCATCTATGTCTATCAGATTCACTAGATAATTGTTTAACTTCCTTTTGGCAGGACAGATAGAGATGGAGTGGATGCATGAGAGAAGGTAGATCATTGAACAGATACACGGATAACCTTTTGGGACAGACATGTTGTACTTTCTCTAAGGGGAAATCATGACTTACTAATTTGGGAATGTAATCTCAGAATGCTGTAAGTCTGTGAACAGAGGAGAATCAGTAAACATCATTTGTTTAGATCTTTAACATGTCTTTCATAAGCACCAGCCCAAAGTATTTGGAAAGAAGATACAAACAAATAGCTAAATTATAATTCGATTGGGAGGAAAAAAGTTGAGGATAGAGTAATTTTGTCATGGATAGAAAATGAACAAGGATAACAGGAAACAAGACGGAGAGATAAGTTGACATTTCTTCACATAGAAAAATGGTGATCATAGATCAGGGCTGGAGCCATTGTGATTCTACATTTTTATGGGAGTCTAGCAAGTTTTGCTAATGAGAGTACAGTGTTGTGTTTTGTCTTGTTGTTTAAGTTAGAAAAATATCAAAGTAAAAAAGAAGACTTGACATATGGATAGGAAAGTAGTCAAAGGGTAGTCATTGCTTTGTGGGGGGTTGGGAGGGATCTGTGTGCGTGTTCATCATCAAGGACTCTTTGACCTAAAGCGACAGCTCCCAAAATAGGATGTTTGGGATCCAAGTCTGGGATCCAGGTCTGTTCCTAGGTCAGCTGACCAGTTTGAACGAGTGCTGGCTATTAAACTACACTAGTCACGTTAGACTACTCTTCTGTATCACAGTAAAGATTGCATGCAAGGCTGGGCATTGTCTCACATGACAAGCATAGTAGCAAAGCATGACACGAAGGAGTTATGTGAGGATCTCAAGATTTTTCAGTCTGGAGGGGTAAGAGAAGAGAGATAATTATTAACATTTGTAGAATCAAAAAGGGTTCAGAAACTTGCATAACGAATCCCAAAATTCTAGACCAAAAGCCACCCTCAAAACCTTAGAAGAGGTTGTTTCAGCATCATTGACAGGAAGAAACACATCGTACAGCAAACTTGAGGGCTTTTTACCCCCTCGGATTTTACCAGCTGGATGTGTAAATAAAAACAAGAAGTGTTTCTATGAATTCATGGTCTACATGGGCATTTGACATGCATTTCTCACCTTTTCCAGCTGATATCCTTAAATCACATCCCAGCACAATATTTTATGTGATGCTACTATCAGATGTGGAGTATTTATTTACCAGATACCAACCCAGCCTAAGGTGGCATATTTTTTATATTGGTTTAAATAACCTGTCCTTCATCTTTACAAAGGCATTTCATGGTCTGGTTTTTCCCTTTAATTTTTTGTCATGTTAATTCCCTGTGATTTTCTCATATTCACTCTCTGTGTAGCAGTGTCCCAGACCCCCAATATCCAGGTCTTCCTTTCTATCAAAGGGAGCACAGGGGACCGGAAAACAAATTTACATTCTTCTATACACTTTTCAAGTCTCAGAAAGCTTAAATCCACTTGGAATTCAAAGGCTGAGTATCCTCATGCATTCCAAAGCCATCAAATTGAATTTACTCTTCCAGAAGGTCATCTTAATGCCACAGCCAAAGGTACCCAGTGGTTGTGAATAAATAGCCAATATAGTCGTTTTTTACTACTTTGAGAAAGCCACGGAGTAAACTTAGAATGTATAACCTACATGTAATTGATGTGGCTTTGGCAACAGGCTTACTTTTTTTAGCTTGTTTCAGCCGTACAGATGAAGAGAAGGATGTGCAAATAAAGAGATCTGTTCTCCCATCTGTGGTTTAAGTTTCTGGTGCCAATACCACACGTAGCTTAAAGATGTTTAGGAACCTGGAGAGAAGTCATACAAAGACTTATTTACATGACCACTTGCATTAGAAGAAGGCATGCCAATTAGTAATATGGCATGGATCTTTAACACCCATACAAACACCCTTCCTGGCTGGTGCATCCTATTGGGTCCTCGTTGCATTTATTGGCTGAAACTTGTAGATGTGATGAAAATGACTGAAGTAAAAAAACCATTTGGATTTTAAAATTTTCTCTTTTCCTAGGATTTATTAGTGTTGAAGAGGGAAAAAAAAAATCCATGGTTACTGAGGTAGTTTGTTTGAACCTCTAAGACAGGGCAGATCATTGCACAGGAGCAAGTACAACTTTTTAGGGTAGATGAGCTGTACCTTTGCTAACTGAAAATGATGGCTTACTAATTTGCAAATGTCCCCTGAGAATGCAATAAGTCTGTGAGCGAAGGAACATCAGTAAACATCATTCATTTAGGCTTTTTAAAAAGCTTTTCAGGGTGCCAACTCCAAAATGGATTTCTTGAGAGAATGGACTCCATCTTTTCTCTGCATGAGGCAGCTTGCCACCAACTCCAAGTACTTTGCTCTGTATTCACAATTGCTTATTGATGATGACAATCAGCTAACCCCCCGAAGAAAGGGTTGCCAAAAGGTAATTGGTTAGGAAATAACCGCAAGGTAGTTGTTCAGTAAAATAGACCCAGGTGCTGCAGTAGAATACTAACCAGACGGACGTTTGGTTTACCTTGGGTTCCATGACAGTGTATGTTAGCAGCCCCCACCTTTCCCTGACAACCACGTGTGGAAACTTATTGAGCCCCTGCTTTGTCACGAGCACTGTGCCAGGCTTATTACAAATGAGCTGTCATTGTACATGCTTAGAATAGTTTTCAAACTCCGTTGTCACACAGCCAGCAGGTAACCACGCGAGTCTTCAAGCCTTGTCTTTCCAACTCTGACACCTGTTCTTTTTTCACTTCCTTCTGAGAACTCAAGTCAGGTTTTCTCAAGCCTCTCCTATCCAATAATCTCTTTGAACAAATACGTTAACACTACCAGGAGTTTGGTTTTACAGACTCAAGCGATCACGGATTTGTGTGGTAGGATCTGTGAGAAAAAGTTTGAGGCGTTTTAATCCATGGAAGAGAAGGCCTAGGGGAAAATTAGCAGCACTTTCCAAACACTCAAAAATTCCTTGCTAATTCAGATTCCACCAACTTGGAAATTTATATTAACCGAAACAGCGCTGGAAATAAACTTTCCCCCCTGCAGCTATTTTTAAAGATAACAGTACTGTCTGAAGAAAGAGTATAAAACAAGTTTGGAACAATCCACTTGAGAGAACAAGTTGTTTTAAAAGAGAGAAACCTCACTGTTTTGCGTAAATCCTTCTAAGATGTTACCGAATAATCTCATTTACTCACTACAAATGATCCCCAGGAACGGGACTCTGTACGAGCTTAGTTCTTCTACTACTATGGGCACTGATGTTCACTCGGGACACCAGCACTCAGCACGGCATCAAGAATCCCTGAGGATTGGGGCCAGGGTGATGGTGCCACTCTGGCTTCTAGACCTGAGACCTTCCGGTCTAGCAATGCTTTGCGGGAAGGGGATGGGCAGGAAGACTGAGAAAGGCAACAAAACACCATTCCAGGAGTTGTCCTTCGTCTTGGTCACAGACCCTTGCTCTAAGGACTTGGAAGTATTAAGAAATTGGTCTTTAAAATATTCAGTAATTCTGAATGATCTTATCCCTCTGGCTATCTGAATTAACGAAGTCTGAGCGTATGTGAAAAATAGCTCTACCCGAAGAAGGAAGTCAGCTATTTTCTTTTGTTGCCAGAGTCAGAACAAAAGACAGCAGATTGGGGTTTCAAAAGGAAAGCTTCATATTCACTTTAATTTCAAGAAGCATTTCAAAAGACTAGAGCTGTTTTTTCTCCACCTGTTCTTTTCATTACACTCAGCAAGAACTATGTGTCAGGCACTGTGCAGAGCACTGGTGATGGAGAGTAAATCAGTTAGTCGATCAGCCTGGAGTTATTATCAGCTCTGTCGGCACCTAATCACCATGTTGTTGAAAAAAGGACAATGTAGAATCAGGAATGGACTTATATGGGAATATTGAGGAGATAAATAAAATCCAGTCTGCCTCCAGGATGCCTACAGTCTAATAATATTTGTTTAGAGAAGTGTGCTATTTTCTGAATGATAGCTGTGTGCCTGTTCCAGGCATCATGCTTTGTTTACTAGGGGCTATGTGTCTAGTCCTCAAAGCACCCCCATGATGAAGGCTGTATGACCTAATTTTCAGAGGAGTAAACTTAAACCACCTGCCAAGACCCCTGGTACAGGGAGCATAAGTGCTAATGTTTGTTGGCGAACTGAGTGGGGATTTTTATACTGTGTACCCTAAGTTAAGAGTTGATAAATCCCCATTGGAAATGTTTCTCCAGAACTTCTTCTCTGCCACCATCCCATGCAGAACCTCACCTTTTTTGGCTACTCACCCACTCTGGGCGGTTCGTCTCCCTCTCAGGTACAGTAACTTCCCTCTGTACTGAAGCTTCGATGCCAGACAATATTCCTAATCCCAGCACTCTGAGATTTTTCTCAAAAAAGGGGGGCCTAAAAATTTCTGTATCAGGTGCTAAGAGACCATAAAGGTATCCATCTCCTTGCCTGCCTGAGATCTGCAAAGTGATGCATTTGAAGTGTGAGTTAAAAAGATCCTGAGTCTGTCTTGTAAGCAAGAAATTCCCTGCCATTCTGCTGAGGATGCCCAGAATGGATCCCGGGGGTGCTGAGAGGCGGAGCCCTCGGCTCTCAAGTAGCCGGTGTTTTCCTCAGTGAGCTACATCTTTGCTCTGTGTGCCATGACTTTAAAAGGGCTGGGAAGCACCACTGTGACTCATCCTATGAAACGTCTAGAGCTTGCTGATGCCAATAAGTGAGAGAACGTAACCTTGAGAGACTGAGAGAGAGCGAGAAGGCAAATGGGACAATGAGAAGGAGGTGGGAGGACTGACCAGGGTCAGAGATGCGAATGGTGACCTTGGAAGAATGAAATGCGCTGGTCCATCCAGAGACCCAACCCTTGAACTCATTAACAAGGCCCTGTTGGCAGCTGTTCACACGGCCACAAACGTGAACTTATACTTGTCGAGATCAAGACTGTCAACTCATTCGAGATGCAAGGTCAGCTTGCCACTTTGAACTTTGTTCCTATCACAGCCATTTAATTACTTTGGGAGTTCTTATAATTCTCTGAGGAAAGAAAAAACTGGCTTCAGAAGTACAATACCTAACATTTTTTCAGGTTACAGTATTTTTATGAACTGTGAGCAACTTACAGCACCTTAAAGAAACTACATAAAGAAGGTGTCAGCATTTTCAATATAAACTCCATTTCCAAAGGTTTATGCATTCTGGAGAAATTTGCTTGAGGGTGAAACTTGGCATATGGCACCTGAGTCCCTGACTGTCTACATCTCATTTCATAGGTACTTACAAATGAGTTCTTCAAATTCACTACATTTGGTACCTGTAATTTATAGAAATGAAAAATGGCTTTAATAGCAGGTGGTTTGTGAGTTTAGCGTCCGAGCACACGGTTCTCAGGGAATCTGAGAACTCAGGAATACCAAAAGTCCTGTGTTATAGATTCTGGTACAACAATATTATAAAAGGAAAAAGGGAGAAGGAAAATAATTTAAGGGGACAGAAACCAGTTGGTGTTTTCAGAAGCATAGACTGTACTTAGCCTGCCTTCATCATTTTTCCTACCCCAGACCTCTCCTCGCCCTATTTCCTGCCTTGTGTTTTAGACCAGGCGAGCACACACGGGCCTTGGTGGCTGGGGCTTTTCCCCAGAAAATCACTGAAAACGCAGCCAAGGATCTCATTTTGCTTTTTGAGTCTTCATTTGAGGGGACTGGATTCAGTGCTCTCTGAGCCATCGAATACTTGGAGGAGAGAGGGTTCTTAGACAAAGCCAGAAAAACTACCCTTGGAGGCAATGCCTATCGTCTAGTCCAGAGAGCTGTGATTAATGCCAGAAAAACCTTGGCATGGAAGTCTATGGATACAATTGAAGAAGGCAGAGGGAAGAGTTACTGAGCAATCAATGTCCTCAGAAACCATGCAGATCAGGGTGTGCAGGCGTCCCACACGGGGGCAGCAACCATGTAAATACAGGTTAACAGTAGGCTCACACCTCAGGATGGGGAGTGTAGGAGCCAGCTAGAATTCAGGTGCCTGCTCCAATTCCAGAGGAGAAGCTGAGTGCCTTGCCTAGGAGCGGGACAGGGGGGCCATTCTGTGAGATTTCTGCTCACAGCACTGCCTCAATGGCTGTTAACTGAGTGAACCCCACTTCTGGATTTATCTGTACTTTTGGGAAGGCTCAGGATAGCTTGATGGTTAAAAGCCCGGTCTTTGTTGTTTACACCCGACTGGATTCAAATCCAAGCTCTTTATCTGTAGTGCTTGGCCTTGGACAAGTTACTTAACCCTTTCGAGCTCGGATTCCTCATTTGTAGATGGTGGGTGATAAGTTTGCTAAGGTGAAGACGGGACGCCAAGAAAGGAGTGAAGTCCTAGTGGCTGCGATAGGCAGCCAAACTTGATGATTTGTGTCTGCAAAAGGAAAAGAGCTCCCCACGTCTCATCCTGCTGAGCACGCTTAGGTCAGGGCTAGGCATTTCTGAAGGTGCTGGGAGTTAAGTTGTCACGAGGCAGCCTGGGGCGTGTGGGGACTGACACATCTCAGCGGTTACAGCCTGGGAGTCCGCTTCCCGCTGCCAAGCACTGGGACGTTCTGATGAAGACCCACTTGCTGCTGTGTGAGACCGAAGTGGTTCGGCCTCTTAGAATTGCTCCCAATACAACACACGGACACGCTATCTCGGAGGGGTTTGGTATTTCTAGGCTAAAATGAAGAAAAGACCTTGAATTCTGAATAGCAGGGTCTTTCCTTGGAACTCTTCTAGCCACGCCTCCCCATGCAAACAGCTGCTCCTTTCTCAAAAAGGCCCTTCTGTAACAATCAGGTCCCCTTAACTGAAGAGGAAATGAAGGGAGAAGATAATGAACAGTCTTTGAAGCTGGTTGAGAGTAAAGCTGGCCAGGTGGAGGCCTTGAAATGAATGGGGCTAAGGCTTAGCCCTAGTGACCCTGAAAAAGAAAAGCCCCTCTCAGGCCATCACCATAGGAATCAGGGCCCTGGCAGTCCCTGAGCAGTGTCTGAGATCCCGTGGTGTATGAAGCAACCAAATGAGAGAGAGGCTATCTGCATCTTCCCACTAAATAATCCCTTTGAAAACGGAAGCTTCTTCTTTGACAGGGACTTGGTCTCCCTAGTGCCTCCAAAACGAGCACCAAACCTACTAGAACCTGTAACAGCAAAGTCTGTCCGCAGCCCTATCCCCCCTTTTCTCCTTAGTGTTAGGAAGTCCCCAGAATCCTGCTACTCACTTGCCCCAAAGAGGTTTTGAGGAAGAGGGTAGGGAATGGACACGTTCGGGAATTCTGATACTCATGGCTCAGCATCAAATGAGATTGTGTAAGGAAGGCACTGATGGATAAACTATCCACCTACCAGGTACATGCTAATATCTGATAAATATGCTAAACATTCTGCATATGTCACTGTTCATTATTTAACTCTTTCAGCTATCTTTCACAGTATGCTCCGTAGCGTTCTAAATTCTAGAGATTGGATGGCGAACATATTTTTATCCTCGCAGCTGTCCCATAAGGAACCTGAGACCTCCAGAGGTTAAGAATCCTGTGTCGGGGTTCGTACAATAGTTATTGGCAGCTCCCACTTTCCAAGCCGTTGTTCCATAAAGCACCACTAAAATGTTAGCTGTTGAGCCTCTCGATGCAAAGGTTATGCTGTATTCTGTTGTATTTGCCACCATGCCCAATAGGTACTAAGTCTTACTTAGTCTTAGAACTAACTTTACTAAGGATGTTTTATTTTAGGATTATCATGTAAACAGGAGACTTTGGGGGTGACAAGCAGATCTCAAAAGTTGTCTCATTGGCTTGGATAAACCATACCACCGTTTCAGAAATCAAATATGCAGTAATTTTTTGGAGATATGGTATTTTTGTCTGTACCTAAAACTTCTTAAAGATGAGACACAGCAGAATATGTTACACATGTGTGGTGAAATCAACTCAATTTGTTTTAGGGAATAATAGTTTTAGGGATCTCTGGGAGTGACAGGAAGTCCAACAGGTACTGATGGGTTGTGTCACTGCGTGAAGTGAGAGGGAAAGACAAGCAGTGACTCTGTAGTCTTCTCAATAAGTTGACTTCAAATGGCAGTTGGGTCAAATGAAGCCCACAGGATAAAGTGGTAGTGTCACGGGTAAGGTACCTTTTGGGGTGACCCTTACAGCGTGTGAATTACTTGCCCTCGCAGTTAAATTGAGAGGCCAGAGACTTAGTTAACTGTCAAGCGGATGATAACTCATGTAAGAGATGCATAATTACCTTTGTTAGGACATCACTTCAATGGGTTATGTGTGCTCATTACTCATCGTATTTCGGTTAATAAATTTCACCTAATTGGTTGAAGTCATATGATTCCCAATTGAAATAAAGGTGACCAAAAATAATTTCTGGTCTCTAATGACTGGTTTTTTTTCTGTGATAACTCTAGAGAGCCATCCAGGGTATAAGTACATGTGACTCTTAATGCCAGTAATGGCTGGCTGTCTTACCTCATATTATGTGAAGGGAACATTTCTATGTTCAACTAAATGTCTGTTTGATACCATTCACTGGAAATTTACTACCCCATTAATAGTCTTTCTTCCTTCTAGATCTCCCCCTTCCTCCAGATCAGATACAAATGCTCACGATCCTCTTATCCTTTTATGTGAGCCTTCTCTAATCCTCACTGTGTTATTTTGTCTAGAATCCAACTGCCTGATGAGGACACTGGACAGTGGGATTGGAACCTTTCCACTCCCAGACTCGGGAAATCGCTCCACAGGGCGGTACATATGCCACCCAGACTCCCCAGAAGACACGGAGCCCATCCTGTCTCTCCAGCCAGCACTTTGTGCAGCTTCGTCCATCAGAGCTCAGACCCTTGAACGAGAAGTGCCTTCCTCTGCGGACAGCCAAGCCTCTGCAGATAACGCCATTGTTCATTCCACATCCGACCCCATCATGACGGCCCGCGGGATGCGACCTCTTGAAAGCCGCCTCCCCAAACCAGCCTCCTCAGGTAAAATGCCTATGACCTTCCAAATTAGATTGTTTCCACACCAAAATAATGCATTTGCTGACCAAAAAAAAATGGAAAACAGGCAGCAGAAAAGATTTCCACCAAGAGGTCAGTCAGTGACCTCTGCCTGATGGGAATGTGGAGGAGTGAAAATCTCTGTATGTCCTCAAACAAAAAGTAAAAAGACACGTGTTAAACATCATCTGCTCTTAGTATTACGGTACGGGATATACACACACGGAAATAAGCGCATAAGCCCAGGTCTATGTATGGACATACAAACTGATGAAGAAAAAAAATAACGCACACACAACCTACACATAGGATTTTGTCTTTTAAAACCTAACTCTGAATATAGACCAGTTTAGGCCTGAGACATATTGTTTGCCCCCTAACCAGAACTGTATGTCTTCTGACATAGTGCTGTCCTGCTCAAATATATTTATGTGTTGAACTATAAAAAACTTAGTTTGATATATCGGCGGTAGATGGTGCATTAAATGCAACAGAGTGGAATGAGCGTCCTCACTGAGACGCACCGCCCTTCGCCACAGTCAGTTGAAAACAAGCTTCTGTGATTAAAGACAGGACCAGGCTAAGGGCCAGAGTTTTTTCATTGTTCTCTCAAGATGAAAAATATTTATTGCAGGGCAGGATGACGCCAGATAATTTTTACTTGACCAGCTTATGCTGCATTTATGACATGCGTAAGTATCTGAACTAGAACTCTAAAGACTCTCTTTTATGATTTGATGACGAGAAAGGAGCCACAAGTAGAAATTATACTGTCGGCTTTTGAGAAATTAGAAAAGAAGACTTTTAATTAAATATCTTCGAATAAATGTGATGAAGCTATTCCCACGGCTGAGTTCTTCATACAACAATGCTAACTACCATGAATGTTTCATCACAAACTTCTGCTCATTCCAAGCCAAGGCTACATTTTAGAAGGCTGTAATGCATATTATTTTTTAAATAAATGCATTGTTAATTAATGACACAGCCTCCAGAGATTCAGGGGCGAAATCTTAGTTATAGATTATGTGCTCCATGCTTGAATAGTCACATGTGTGACCTCAATTCAGCGGCGGGCTGCCGAGTAGACTTCATGATTAAACACTGTCATTATAACAAATTGAATAGAAACCACAAGCCTTGAATTGCTTCATAAGAAGGGGATTGGAAGGAGATTGTTCTGATCTTGCTGCTAATATTCACCGTGCTGGTTTTTGGAGGTTTGTGTCTTAATTAAATTGTCATGAAGGGTTATTAAAAAAAAAAAAAAAAGGAATATATGGTAGAGAGTGAGATCAACAGAACAGAACCCCTGGGTATTTTTGTGTCCCCCACCCCGCAACTTCTTGTCTACCAAATGATGGCGTCGCTGTGGTCCAGAGGCAGGCCCGCCTTTCTAAGGCTGCTCTTTTCTCTGTGGCCATTGGCGACTCACTTGAAAAATCAGGGAATGAAGGACTGGCTGGAACAAAAAGGAAAGTGAGGTTATTCCCACTTCAAGGAGTCCCTTCCTGTTTCATGCGTGTATTTCAATTGGATTTTCACTTATCCGCATAATCAAAAATAGAAGTAACTGTACAAGTCTCACAGTGCTGATGAAAATACAGTGACTTCGCTTCTGCTCACAAGCAAAATGCTATTGAGAGGCTCTCACAGCATGTCCTGTTGGTAATCACTGAGGCTGGAGGAAAATAACAGCGATTCTCCTTTCTGGCATGAGGAAGGAATTCACTCTGCAGGTTAATCTACTATTAAGGGTGATGGGGGAACTTTCTTTAATCGTTCCCTGCTAATTACACCCTTACTGCTCAAAGTGTGATCCATAGGCTAGCATCATCAGCATCGCCCTGGAGCTTTTCGGAAATGCAGAATCTCAGACCGACACTCTAGACCTCCTGATTCAGACGCTGCAATTTAACAAAAGCTGAGCTGATGCGTCTGCACATAAAAGCTCACGAGTGCTGCCCTGCAAGATCTTTAAGAGCACAGTTGCCCAGGGCACATTCAGAGTGCACTGGAATGACCTTAATGGGAATTCTAGGAAAATAAGGGTTCCCTGCCCAAGTATGTTTGGGAAGGGTTTTTTTTTTTTTTTTTTTCACTTTATTATCACAAGTTAAGCTCAAAAGAAACATGGGGGAAAGGTCTCTCCTTTTGAAATCAGGCAACCCAACACTCTCAGAATATACTTATTCTCTAAATAGGAATCCTCATAAAAGACCTGGAAAACACTTCTCTCTAGATTTATAGTATTGTCTTCAGAATAGGGCGTATTATTTAGGGCTTCCAATTCAAATCCTTTCTTTGGACATTCTGACAATTTTCAATAGTGCAATGAAGGCTCTGAGAAGTGCTCCCAAAAGGAAACCTGTTTATTATTTGATGGTTAACACTATTTGAGAGTAATCGATGTTTCCCAAAGGGTTTGCTCGCTGATCCCTTCCTAACATGAAAAGTCTGTCAACGTTTTGTGGAAAAGTTTGCCTTCAGCTCTCCAAGATGGACATCCTCGATAGATACACGTGACTATGCAGTGATGTTTACAGGGGACAGAATGTTGGGATACCCAGCTTTGATCGTATTGGGACCTTTTTTATTATTTCTGAATGCCTCCCTGCCTTCCCTCCCTAAGCTTGTAAAGAGTTGAAGGAAGCAGATTGTGATTTCCTCTACATTCTCTCGTTTAGGAAAAATCAATTCCCAAAAGCAGAATGAAGCAGAACCAAGGCCTCAGACCTGCTCGTCATTTGAATATCCTGAAAACACAATCTCAAGTGAGCAGCTTCCAGACTGGCGGGGTGAAGACCCCACAGCTGAGACCCAGGTAAGGGGGAGGCTGACAGGAGGCGGACACTCTCCACCTGTTGCTCCTGATGGTGAAAACTGACCTCCTTAAACACTTTGACGACAGATTCAATTTTTGAATCAAATTTGTCTTTGGCTCCGTGAATAAGAACTAAGGCCCAAGGCTCAGCTTTTTTCCTGCATTATGAAGGAACACCGTGGGTTGTTGGGAGGAATTAAAATGCTTCCACAGATCTGCCCCTAGATGCTTGAGGCCTGGCTGCTTTGCCCAGATTAGACGGTACAGAACGGGCACTCACTTTCCCAGGCTATCAGAGCACCATTGAGAATGATTTAGTAATACTTGTTCATCATGTTATTCTTACTTTAACCTTTACCTCGTTCCTAGGAGACAGGTAAAGGAGGTATAACTGTACCCCAAAGTAGCCAGATGCCTTGCCAGTGTCCGTGAGACCTGCGTCTCTTCATCCTCTACCGTTTTTGCTATGAGATCTTCGTCCGCCTTGACATGGCACACATAGGCCTCCTTACGTGCGATTGGACCTAGGAAGTTGCTCAGGGCACAGGGACATTTCTGTCATTCCTCAGGGTTACTTGGTATTCCCTCCTATGCTTTCTCCTGTTTACCCCTTCCAGCGAGTTACCTGGGCCATATTCAGCCTGTCCACTATTTCTCAGCTTGTCCTGGGGCCGGCCCCCTTCAGGCTCTTTGTTGGCACCTGGCAGTGAGACGGGTGGGAAGGAGAGCGTATGGATCAGTTCCCAGAGCTTCCCTGCCCTTCCTTAACTCTTCTCACTCCTGCTGCCCTTGTCTCTTCCTGTCCTGGCATTAGGAGCCCCCATGGCTACGTCTTCTAGAGTTTCTACCAACTACGATGAGAAGATACCCAGATTAGCCCACATCTGGGGTCCCCCACAGCCAGCGAGACCGAACCTTCTTTCAGCCTTCAGCACCTCAGTATGGGGTCGTAGACAAGTAGGGAAAGAAATTCTCAGGGCCCACAGCCTCAACTTACAACAGAGAACACAGCTCTGGGGAGATGCTGGACCCTATTCAGGGTCCGCACTCGGGAGTCGGGACTAGAACTCAGCCCGCTGAATTCCATGTCTGACCCTTGGAATGGCGGCTCTCTAAGGCACGAGCCTAAGAGGCAAAAGAGCGAACCAGTGTACTCCAGCATGCCTTAGACAGAAAAATGTTAAGACTCCTCCAGAACAGTGGTTCCCAAACGTGAGTGGCCATCGGAACCACCCGGAGGGCTACACATGCGTGCAGCCATGTCCGATTTGGTACTGATGAGTTGAGGTCCAAACATTTCTGGCAAATTCCAGGTGATGCCGATGCTTCTGGGCCACAGAAAATACTTTGAGAAGCACTGTTCCAAGGACTCTGTGCTTGTTCTGGGAACTGGAGAGTTGAGAAAACCCTAAAGACACCCAGAGTCAGAGGGGAAATTGTTCAAAAACAACAGGTGGCAACAATGGCAAAGGGGTTGAGGCAAATCCAAGAAAGTAAAAGTAATAATAATAGTAACAACAATCACAGTAACTGAATGTTGGCCAGGTGAGAGCTGTCCCGCTACATGTGATGGCAGGATAGTCCTCACCCAGCGTACGTGCCCAGCAGCACAGACACCTCTCCGGGGTTCTCTCCCTCATCATCCTGCCCCAGCTCTGCCCACTGGAAAGCTTGCTCTGATTTGAAAGAGTCACTGCTATGGCTTGGAACTTAGAAGCCTGCTTTGCTGACTGCAGGGGGCGAAAGTTGGAAGCAAGAGTTAGCCTACATTTCTAGCACCCCGCACAGTGCCTGGTTCCATTAGTGTTTGCTGAACAGAGGGTTGAAAAAATTCATCTCCTCCTACCGCAGAAAGTGTTACTGGGGCTGTACTAGAACTCTAGACGTGGCACCCCCCTACCGCCCCAGCCTGGAGACTCATCATCCTTCACGGACATCACCCTTGCTGGACTAGCAGGGTCCCTCTTACTGAATTCTGTACCCCCAGAGCCTCACACTCCTCCTAGCAGAGAATAGGCACTCCATAAACATTTGTTGAGTGGGGGAATGAATGAGTCAATGAATAAAGGAATGAGTAGCTGCTTGAACTTACAACTCCAGGTGAGGGGGTTTACATCCTAAAATGTGTTTTTATAATTTCCAACTGAATGACACCCTCTCAAACAGAGTTTAGAGCCCCATCCCCTATACATCTATACCTGAACTGTCTAGGATGGGTGGGGAATACTAGCTTCTAAAGGTCAGCCTGCAAACCTAAAAGACATTCTTTTATAATTCTATACACAGAATTGCAATCCTTGATCTAGTATTCTGATTCTGTGCACAAAGGGGGAAACTGTTTATACAGCATCGACCAACTCAGCAATTCGTGACGGGGCCTTATCGCCACACCAGTGACGACTCGAGGTTTCAGGCTGTGTGTGCCTGTGAGCAAGAGGAGAGACTGAGTCCCTCAACCATGAACTTGCAGTCGATTCGAGGATTATATAGGGTTAGCAGTTGCGTACTTTCCTAAAGGCTCCTGTCCTTTCAAGGGATAGAAGGAAATCATAAATTAGGCAAGCATTTATTCTTTTGTTCTCAAGGTTGATTTTTTCCATACCCTCTGATACTTGAAAGCCAATGATTAGATCAGTTAAACAAATAAGCCATTAGGCTTCGAACAGCAGCTCATAATAGGCACTTGAGAAAAATAAGACCCCATAAAGAAGTGTACAAAATGCAGAGCGGGTAGCTGTGAGGACTGTCCTGCGCCTGGGACAATGGCAGAGTGGTCAATGGCTTCATTATCGCAGCCCTGCTTCTGCAGCTCCGGTAATTGGTAGACTGTGCCAGCTCCGCGTGCGGCAGATAGGTAGACAGGAAGAGCAGAGCTGTTCTTGGGGGTGGGGCGGTGCAGTGGGATTCTGCGCGCACAGTAAGAGCCCACGATGAACTGTGTCCCAGCCTCACAGGATGTTCTGCCCCATTTCGGCTTGCGTGAATAATCTTAACGGTCTCGTATTACTTATTTAGGACAAGGGACCCAGAATGTGTGCGTACTCTGCCAGTGGTGGCAGTGATAGTGACAGTGACCTGGACTATGGAAATAATGGTTTTGGAGCTGGAAGGGGCAAGGTAGTGAAAGCAATGAAGAGCGCCACCCAAGGTAACTTAACAGGAGCACCTGGACATCCAGGGCTCCTCTCTCTGCGGCAAGCTGCTGATTTTGCCTTTCCCTGTACTCTGCCTCCACCCCACCCCTGCCTTTACATCTTAGCCCCGCATCTCTCCTGAGATCTAATTTTCTGGTATGTACAGAAGATTGTCTATGCGCATCAATTTGTTTTCTGGTATAATCTTCATGACATTTCAGTGCAGTCTGTAAGGATTTTATTTCCAAATCTGGCATCTCCCAAAAAGTCTCCAATTGAGTTATCTCAGTAATGAAGGAATGACTAGAAAGATAACTTTGTTCTTAATTACATCCTCTGGCACGTTAAATCGTCCAGTGAGCCATGGATGGAGTCTTCCAGGCTTTTTGCAAATATCGTGCTGTGTAGCTCTGCACCTGTGAGCCATGCCGTTATGAACAGGTCTGTTTATGAAGTTCAGACTCGCTCACTGTATGTTCCTTTTGATTCAGAATTGGCAGTAGAAAAACCATCATCCCAAGGCATTTAAAAATGCGTGTATTCAGATGGCTTTCCCTTACAGCTACAGGAGGACAGATGAACCCCTGATACAAAACGGGATCTGGGGTCTACTTTCCTTCTAGTCTACTGGATTGTCAGAAATATTTCAGTGATGCAATGGAGAATCATTTTGTTCATACTAATTGACTTTGTTTCAAATACTAATTTAGCAATTATATGATGAAAACATGACTGTTTTTGAAAACAAGACTGATCTATTGCTTTAGGGAAAATGTAGCAACCATGCGTGTTTCCAGTTTTCCAAGAGTCTTGGCACAGGGACTTATGGGGGTAAGAATAGCCATTAGCCGGAGCCTCCACTTTGTTAATTGCTTCCTGCAAGTTATCAGAGAAGCAGGACTAAGGGTGAAATCATACAAAGGCTTACCAAGAAAAAAATGATAAATACCCCCAGGCATTGTAGTTCGATTGGTGTCCCCATTGGCTCTCTGTGGTTTGTCAGCACCCCTCTGGTTATGGCAAAGAAAGGGGGGGGGGTCATTGTCACAGGACTGCCCAGTGAAGACACCAAGGGCCAGGCCAGTTGTTGGTCCAGTTCTTCCTTTGAACTTACTGTGGGTCCGCGGTGACTAATTTCACCTCGTTGACCTTCAGCTGCTTCATCCAAGAGCGATTTCCAGGGCTTCTTCCAGCTCTAAAACTCCATTTATTTATTGAACAAATATTTATGGCAAGCATCCTCTGGACCAGCTTTCCAGCAGTAAGTAACTGGACAGATGTCCCTGCTGGAGAGTAAACAACAGATATGATTAACTAGTAAATGTCTATCATTTGTTGAAAAGAGATGAGTGCTGTGAAAAAGACAAGGTGAAGCAGGGTAGGGGATGGGAGGGCAGGACTGCTGGTGGGGGGCGGGGTTAACATTTTAAAAAGCAGTCTAAACAAGTCTCACTGAGAAGGTGGTGTTTGAGATTGGCAGGAGGAGAGGGAGTGAACCAGGAAGGTATCTGGGGGGAGAGCATGCTCAGCAGAGGGAACAGAAGCCTGGAGGCAGGAGCAGCAGGAGGCCAGTGTGGTTGTGGCCAGAGCACTTTGGAAGGGGGAGGGCAGATGAGGTCAGACAAGCAAAAGGAGCCAGAGCTCATCAGGGCTCGCTCGCCATTCCAAGGACTTTGCTAGACATGCATGGGAGCCTTTGGATGACTTTGAGCAGAGAAGAGGCATAACCGAAGATGTTCCCAAAGGATCTCTCTGGCTACCATGTTTTGAAGACTGAAGGAGCCAGATCAGCTCAGAGGCTATTCGAGTCACCCAAGCAAGAGATGTTTAGTGGCTGGGGCAGGGTGGTCTCAGTGAAAGGAGGAGTGAGCAGCACTGGCCAGTACGAGAGCCACGAGCCACATGTGGCCCATAAACACTTGAAATGTGGCTAGTACAAGCAAGGAACAGAATTTTTACATTTAATTTTTGCTGTTTTCTTAAGATTCTCACTTGGTCCATTCCTTTTTTTCTCTATTTTATTATTTTTTTATCTTAGTTAAGTTCAACTTAAATATCGATAGCCACACATGCCATATACAACACGGAGTGAGAATGGTCTGATTCCAGATCTAATTAAAAAGACAACATAATTTACTGATAGATTAGAGGGTGGGGGCAAAGGAAATCGCCGAGTCTAGGGTGACTCCAAGGTTCGGGTCCTGGAAGGGACAGCGTTCTGCTGACTGAAGTGGGGAAGGCTGGGGTCGGAGCTGGGGCGGCATCTCGGACATGCTCAGTGCGAGCCACCTGTGGAGCAGGTGGGGTGGTTAAGGAGGCCGTAGGTGGGAGTGTTGATAGAGAAATAACCCCATCCTCCAGAGTTTACAGGTCAGGGAGAAAAGAAAGAGCTGGCAAAGGAGACTCAGCAGGAGCCAGCAGGAAGGGAGGAGGAGAGCGGGGGGAGCGTGGTGTCTTAGGGGCTAGATGAAGAAGGATGTTGGGAGCGAAGGGGGAATTCCATGATTCCATATGTGGCTTGTTACTAAAAAGAGGGATACAATCTTCGTATTCCGTGGTCCGGTCTCTGGGGTGGAGAGAAGGAAGTGGGAAAGGGGAGGAGGGATGGTCCAAAGGCAATTTGAAAACATCTTGAAAAAGGAAACAACCCAAACTGTGTCAATGAACAAGGGCTGGAATGTGAAAGAACTTACTTTAGGGTTCACATTTTAACATTGCTCTGTTTAAATGAGTCATGCAAAACAATCAGGAATAAACATTAGGGCATGGCCGGGGAACCTGGTGAACAGTGAACTTGTTCCTTTAACTTTTCTTTTTGCTCTTTTTGCAAATGGCAGTGAGTCTTAGCCCGAGATGTTTTCTCAATATACTCACTTTGTTCATGCTGTTCCCTCGAACCAGAGCAAATCCCTGTTTGAGAGGAGGGGCTCCTTCCATTCTGTTGCCCCAGCCTCTGGGCGAATGGTGCTTCTTTGGATAAGAAGCCGAGGGCTAGGTAGACTAACTCTGGAAGCAGCACCGCCAGCAAGAAGGTGCTTTTCCTCCAGCCAGGCACCTGCCCTCTGCTTTTAATAGTGAACTTTTTGCCAGAGCTCTGTCATCCGCACACCCTGACCGAGCCGGCAGCAGCTCAGCCCTGGCTGATGACAGCCCTGCCAGGAAGAAAGAACGTGTGCAGACAGCCGGCATGGCTGTGGGCGCCTGCTGGCTTCCAACAAACCCTAGGAAGGGGCAGGTAGGGTGGACACAGCAGCATGAACTTTGTAAATGCTGGCAAAATGGATCTGAAAAGAAATAGAAGTGATTCAGAGAAAAACACTACAAGGAGTACGTGTCCTGGGTGTGTGGTTGAGATGTCCTTCCCTGCCCGGGGAAGTCACCATTTTGCCTGGCTTTCATCACATGCACCTGTGAAAGTGATTCCCCCTCCCCCCCGCAACCCAGTAACACGATTTTGTAATAGAGGTCCCCACCCTGCAGAATGGAGTTGCTGGTGGATCTGGAAACCTTACTGGATGTTCTCCAAGGTAGCTGTCCTTTCTCAAACACGCCCTCTCTCCCTGGCTCCTTGAAATTTCCCGCAGGTAGAGAAGGGCAGTTGATGGTGGCAATCTGTCCCTCCATGGCTTATAGGAAATGCACGGTTAGGGACCTCTGCCTGTCACCCCATGCTGTCCCCGCCACCCCCTTCCCCAGGCCACTGCTCAGTCATTAGCCACAGCATGCCCGGGGAGGGGAGGGGGTGGCTTTCCTTTCAAACAGAGTGTCCTGTGACCCCACATTCCCTGGTTTCTTCTGCCCACTTGCTCCTTTGAATCACACTGAATGTAGCCAACGAAACCTACTTTCCAAAACCCTGCCTACGGGCTCATAAAGCACTAAAGTAAAAACATGTCTTTTCTTTCAAGGTTAGTTTCTTTCGCTTAACTTTGAAATATGTTTGAAAAGTCTACGTTGTTAGCACCAAGTGGCAGGAGCAGGATTTAGGAGCTGGGTAGGTGGCCCAGCGGGTGAGGTTTCAAACAAAAGTAATTTTGTGGCTTTGTTTCCACAGAGCTGCCCACTCTGATTTGCAAGCTGGGCATAACAAACATTCCCACCTCTCTCCTACAGGCAGGGCCTTGGAGAAGGCATGAGCAAGGGACAGAGGTGGAAGGGGAAGGGGAGAGGCAGCAAGCCATTGGCAGAATGTTGGATGAGTCAAGACCCAGGGAGTTGAATAGTGGAGCTCCAATCTCTGGATGAAGGGAGGCCAGGGGAGTTTCACCCCTGGCTGAACATGCTGCACCTGACCGGTAAAAAGCCAAATAACACTCCTTAGCCAATGCTTGTCTCCCAAGCTTCTGACTCATCTTCCAGGCTACCCACCACTATCACCAACCCCACCAGGTACCTCAAAGGCAAAAGTCCAAACAGACTCCTCTCTCTTTCTCTCTAGAAGTCTCTACCTCCCAGGTTCTCTGTCTCAACTGGCAGTCTCTCCATTCTTTGAGGAATATAGTCTGTGAAGCTAGTTTGCCTTAACTCTTTCTTCTCTCACCTTCCACATTCTGGCAGTCCTGAGCTCCTGCTGGCTTCCCTCCCGTGTACTTCTTGAACATTCCCTCTTTCTAGCCCCTCCACCAGTGGTCCAGCACTGCCTTCATGGGTTTACACAGCCCACTGCCTCCCTTTGCTCCTTGCCCACTGCCAGTCCCATCCCCCCCGCCAAATGCGTCATCCCCACTGCCACCAAAGTGCAGCGTCCTATCATGTTGTACCTTTTGCTGGAAACTCTTCAAGGACTCTCCATTCCATTACCCACAGACAAAACCCAATCTCCTCCTCTACAAGGTTCACAGAGCCCATCTTGGCCTCGCCCTTCTGATTTTATCTTTTTCTGTTTCCTATTTTAAACTTTATGTGTCATCAGAATGCTCCCTTCTGTCCTGAATACAGGATGCTGTTAGGGTCTTCCCTACCTTTGCTCTTGTGGTCTCACTTCCTGGAATGTCCTTCATACCAACACCTTTCTTCTCGAACGTTCATGTAGCTCCTACTTAGTCTTTAAGATTCAGTTCAGACTTCACCTCCTCCATGGTGGAAGTCTCCACAGATGTTCCTCCGGCCGCCATGCCCAAATTACTCTTCCTTGTCTGTTCTCCTATAATACTTGAATTTATTTCTGCCACTCGCCACTTGAGATTATACTTATTTCTGTGCATGTTCAGCTCTCTCACTAAAGCCAGGTTTGCTCCTCGTTCATGTTCTGCACTTAGCACGGGGCCTGGTACACCATATGTGTTTAATAAATGTTAAACAACATCATAAATATGGAATAAAATTGTAACTAACTCACAGAGCTGCTTAAGGCCTTGTTTAGCTCCTCACACACACATCCTTCATCCATTTGGACCTTTCCTTGTCCAGAGATAGAAAGACCCAGAGCGGCTACCTTGAGCAGAGGCTGTGCTAGAGAAAGCAACGAATCCATTTTCCCATTTTTCTCAAGGGTGCAGACTTTTAGTTTACTCTTCAGTGATGATTCTTCATGGGTGCTGTGGAGGCCTGTTAAAAATCTTTTACATTTTTTTTTTTCTTTTCAATGGCTCTGTGCACCCTGGCTTGATTTTCATAATGTCTGCCCCAGTTTAGGAATTCTTGTCACAGAGAGTTATTCTTATTGATGAAAACGCATCATACCCTTGAGATCTGAAAGAGACAAATCAAGAGCAAGAATCTTTGTTCTTACCATATTTGTTCTTTGAAAATGTCCACGTTGGACTGGTCAGTAGAACAATGAGATTGGCAAAAGAATAAAAGCAAAGAAGAGAGGGGTGCCTGGGTAGCGCAGTCGTTAAGCGTCTGCCTTCGGCTCAGGGCGTGATCCCGGCGTTCCGGGATCGAGCCCCACATCGGGCTCCTCCGCTGGGAGCCTTCTTCTTCCTCTCCCACTCCTCTGCTGTGTTCCCTCTCTCGCTGGCTGTCTCTCTGTCACATAAATAAATAAAATCTTAAAAAAAAAAAAAAAGCGAAGAAGAGAATTGACCTCTAAACGAGTTCATTTTGGTTTATTCACCACTCGCTCAGTGTCCACGCCAGCACTGGACACCGGGGGTTGAGGCCAGGTTAGTGACATAGCCCTGCTCCCTGGATGCTTCTAATCAGACCTGCACCTGAAGCTCCACCTGGGCGAGAAGATAATCGGGTACCCCACACAGTGTGATCTGCTGCCCAAGGCCATACGGTGGGCTCCTCAGGGTAAGGAAGCCACACAGATACTTCTTTTCAGTTTTCATAAATCTCGTTCTCCCAATCAAAGCCCACTGGGGTCCAAAGGTCACATTTTTGAACTCACTTTCAAGAGCACCCCCTCCTTCCTTGAGCCCCAAACCCTCAAAATGCAGGGTCAAATAAGTAAAGCTTCAGGACCAGGGTCCCACAGCCACCTGGTGGCGCTCATCTAATCAAGCTCTAATTTCCCGAACAAGAAGTACATTTTCTTCCTTTGAAGGTGATTACATTCAACAAATTACAAAGAGCGAGGGCCAGTGAGTTAAAAACAATTGGTTTTGCAGTAATTAGGAAAACACAAGGAAATGATGACTGTGGAACAATATTAAAAGGGACCCTGAAGGGTAACAGCTCTAGCTCCTGGTTAATTCCTCAGCTTGAATATTCAGAGATTCACAACTAATTATGCAGAGATGATGAATTTTAAAAACGCTGCCACCCGGCCTTCCCAGGGCCATGGACTTTGGCTATTAATAGAGCAATCAGATTTTGCTATTTTATCGAAAATTCACACAAAGTTGCATCTATTTTAAAGCATTCATCTGGCATATGACTTAAAGATGACAAATCTCTGTAATGTGCAAAATCAGCATTAGGTTAAACGAAATCCAAACTCATTATAATCACTCCCAAGTTCCCCCAGAGAAATCTCTTGTTTAAAATGGACACTCCAGGTAAGAGTTATCCTTAGTCCTTCCTGGAACTTCACTCTTATTAGGTCATTTTCAAGATTTGCTTTATTTTTGACAAGCTCATCCCAACTCAAGGTAAATGGACACAGGCAATAAAACACAGGGGATTCATCTCCCAGCAATAAACTGTCCCAGGTGACAAATGAAAAGTACTGACCATGACAAGCTGGCCGCTCTGAGACCCTTACGGTAACCAGGGTCTCGAGTTTCTTTCTGTCACCTTCTGTCCACCATGAGAAAACCCACAGCCCTTTCAGCTGTTTGGATGGGATTTGCAGTATGCTGAGATTTGGGGGTTTCAGTGGGGAGAAGTGTCATGCACAATAGTAAAACAAAACAAACAAACAACCCCACTAGCTTCTGAAAATCACGTGGTGAAAAGGTAACCATCAGGAAAAAAACAAAAACAAAAAAACCCACTGTGCCTTCAGACAGGCTTGAAACTGGAGGCTGCGATGTGACCTGCATTTAATTATTGAAGCTACATATTGGGAGGCCCTTAAGAAAGCAAATGTCATGATGGACAGAATGAGTTTACCCTCCTGTCGAAAGAGCAGTGTGCCGTGGCGAGGCCGTCGCTCAATTAAATTGGACTGCGGGATATGGAGGAGAGGGAGGCCAAGTCTGGGACCCTAATGAGACATTTTGGAGGGAAGAGATGCCCCCCTGGAGTTTGTCACTCTTTGATGGACGTTCTCCACCCCCCATCATTACGATAACACCCCCAGTGCTACCTCTCCAGTTTGAATGTGTGGTAGCCCGAAACATTTAAACCCCAGCATGCAAAGCAGAATTGCAAAGTAAAAACCAAATCCCTGGTAGTTGTGGAATATGCAGGGGGAGCAAATAATACTTAATGCTGTGCAAATTAGCCATCTTTGGCTGCCAGGGCAAAAAGAAAACAGTGCAAAGGATCTGAAACTAAATATATAAGCAGCAAATTGCATGATGCATCATTTGGGAAACTGTGTGTCCTCTCAGCCTCCCACGGGGAAGCAGAAGGGAGTGTCGCTTGCTAGTACTCCAAGACAGCCCCATGAGTGTGTCTAAGGATGACTCTTTTGTAGAGAGTTTCCCGTAATCCAAGTAATAGCTTGTGTGTTCCCAAGGTCCTATGTGGCCCAGTGGCTCTCAAGCAGGATGGTTGTGGCCCCAGGAGACATTTGGCAATCTCTGGAAACATCTGGGGTTTTCATACACAGAGGTGGGCAGTCTCCTATCTGATATGTGGAGCCCGTGGAGATTGCTAAACATTCTGTAACGCACAGGGCAGCCCCCAATAACAAAGCATTATCCCGCACAAAATGTCAACAATACCGAGAAGAAGCCAAGAGAAGATTACCCTTTAGGCATCAGAAATGTTCATTGAGAGGGACAAGCTGTCAAATATTTGTGCCAAGATATGACAGCAGCCAAATCCCTCTGCCTGCCCAGCAGGCACCCCAGGCTTGGCCCAGCACCTAATTGGGTGGTTAAAATGCCCTTCCTCCAAGGGGTTTGAAAAGGAAGTTCATGCTTCCGCCTGGGCCTTTCACACTTGGCTGTTGATCCCGTTCCCAGCACCTTAGTCGGAGTGTGTTAGGGAGACACTGACTGCAGAAAATGGTAACACAGAGCATAGATTATTTGAGGCTGCTACACATTAAATCTCTTATTAGTATTTCATTTCTGTCTCTCTTAGAGAACATGTGCCCTGAGGAGGCGGAAATCCTTTACAGACTTGAAAGTAACCGGAGGACAGTTAATCCTCACACTGCTCTAGTGAATTAGGTAAATTGCAATTAGATGAAAAATGAAGAAAAAAACATAGTCAACAGGTGTTTGAGTTTCCTTGGGGACCTTTGAGTTTCATTTTTGGCTGAAAAGCACATAGTGACATTTGGAAAGGGCCTCTTGCCAGAATTCTTCCCTCTGAATGGTTAAGACTCAGAAGATTAACATAAATCTCAGGATTAAAAATGCTGGGGTCAATAGAAGAAGCCCTGTTAAAGAAATGGGGTAAGTAGGAAAAAGAAGGGTCTTAGTATTCAGAAGTAACTCTTTCTGGAAGTAATTATTATAGTGTGCAAAACAAGGATGCAGTGTGCAAACCTTTGAGGTATGAGGGGAAAGGAGATGAATATATTCTAAGTATTTAGAGGGTTTTGTTCTCAAACTTCAGGGATAAAGAAAGGGGTCATTTCTCATGTTCTCCCATCCTAACTGCCCCTCCTCAACCAGCCGAAAACCTAGAAACATACACATACTGTACAACCAAGCAGATGAGCTCAGGAAAAACAAAAACGGAAACAAACAGCATTCCTTCCCAAGCAGCAACCAGGAAAAAATATCAAGCATCATGCAGTGAATCACACAACTGGCTGCTCTATGAACCTCTTGGAACCTAGAAACCAAAAGCCGTGGTCATTTGGCTGGAAGTGTTGGGCATGCCCATAATCAGGACTTAGGACACCTGGGTTCTAGGTCAGGCTCTGCAAACAGACTTGGTGATCCTGGATGAGCAGTGTTGACCTTTCTGAGCCTTGGTTCTGTATGCCACATGATGCCCGCCTTGCCTTCCTCTCCCAGACTAGTTCAGATGGGACATCAGATGTCACAAGGCTTCCAATATGCAGAGTGCTAAATAAATATGAGCAGTATTATGTTAAATGGGTTAAAAGAAAGAATAATTCCTGGAACTTAAGGTTGAAGATATCGGAGGAGGGAGTGGGGAGCACAGAGACCTTATAAACCACAGGCCAAAATAATGGGAAGCTAAAGCCTCCACAAGGTAAACCTCTCTCGTGAATTAGCCAACATTATACAGTTTCATTAAGGGAAATATCATATTATCTTTATCTGTTGTTAAAATTCAGTAGAAGTGAGGAAGAAGTGATTTAAACTTCCCTGAAACAAGCCAAGCAGCATTCTCCTTCCTTATGATTTATTTTCACAGTAAGTAGCAATATCCCAAGCTATCACTCAGCACCATTGTTTTCAGATTCAATTACATGGAATCGGGAACATGGTGAGGCTAGATCAGGTGGGAGAAAGTCCCATTTTTAATTAGACCAGGAATTTGATTATAAATGAATAAATCAGCCCACTCTTTAAGGAATTTAATTAGAGAAGGAGGCAGCATCCATTCCATAGTATTGGCCAAGCTTCTCTCCATCTTGTGCGGGCAGAGAAAGCTGGTGGTTGGTGCCCAGATTCCCTGTTTATGAGCCCCCAAAAGCACCTTAAAGGGTGTTTTCTTCCACTCTTTTCTTTTTCACTTTTTTTTTTCTTAATCTTTCCTTCATCTTGATTTGTTTGGCCCATCCTGTGCTATAATATGTCATCTCGACCCTTTTCATCTTGGGATGTCCCTTCTCCCAGAAACAGTCATGTACCTTCCTGAGCTTAGCTAGGATTTGGTAGAAGGAAATATTGATCTATAGAATCAATATTTTTAGGGAAGGCCCAAAGCTGCACTGACATCATTCACTGCACCACATGCCCATGAAATCTTTGAGAGGTGCGGAATGTCTCAAATACTCGACTGAAAGCAAGCAGGTGTCTTCTTGGACCATAACTGACTTACTGATCTGGAGCAAGCCTCTCCCCTTCACTCTCTCAGCCTGTGTTGAGCTAGGGTATCTTTCAATTCCCCCCTCCCCCCCCCGCCCCCTCCTGATGTTCTATCACTGTGCACAAATGCTGCAGTCACTTGGTCGTCAAGCTTCACGCTTCAAGTCAAGTCTCTGCTATTTACAGAAGTTCTTGCAGTTTCCCTCAGCTATCATTTTTCAAAATTTGATCTTACTGTTTTGATCACAAAAGTTCCTGCCCAATCTCTGTGGCTCCAGCCCCATACAGGGCAACCATTTTTATTAGTTTCTTATTTATCCTCCCAGTCTTTGTGCATGCCAAACAAATGCAGGTGAATATTTCATGTTCAGAAGGAAGTTACCTATCTACACCGTTCAGCAACCTGTTTGGTGTTGTTTGCTTCCACCTAACAATATCTCCTGGAGACCATTCTATGTTCAGTACATGAAAGACTTCCCATGTTCTTTTGCACAGCTATCTTGTGTGGCTGTGCCGTAATTAATTTAACTAGTCCTCCATGAAATAGATGCCCAAATTGGACTGGACTGTTGAGTGAAAGAGTGGATGTATCCTCAGGGGAGTTGTGCTGTTTTCATATCTACTTGCAGTGATTGACGTTTCTGGTCCCCCAAAGCATCACCTACAAAGTCAAGGTTAAATTTTTGTGTCCTGTCAATCTTACACAGGAGAAATGATTTTCCAGTGTGATTTGAATTTGATGTATCTTATTAAGAGTAAGGTTGAGAAATTTTGTTTAAAACTATTAAAATGTCATTTGTATTTCTATTTCTGTAAATCATCTGCTTGTGACCTTTGCCCAATTTTCTATTGAGTTGCAAGTCTCTTTTCATCTCAATTCCAAAGAGCTTTTTAATGTTTAGAGATATTATTCTTTGTTTATAATACAAACTAAGCGTTCTTGGTTTTTCATTTGCTTGTGACATCACATATGATGTTCTTTGCAGTGTAGAAGATTTTTTTTTTCATATGGTCAGACTTTTGTTTTATTTTTGTTTTGTTTTTGTTTTATGACAAAACCTTTCCCACTCCAAAGTTATGGGGGGAGGAATAATCCTCATTATTTCCTCTCATACCCATATGATTTGGAATTTTGTCCTCACATATGGATCTAACTTCTTAATTTGACTATCCAGTTGTTCTAAGTCAGTTTTATTTTAAAGGAATAATTTAGCAAAGGAAAAATTGATCGGTTTCTTTTATGACCATCTGTGAGGGGAACAATTTGATAACTAGGTAAAACAGAAAGATCTCAGTTTCTTCCACTATAATGATTTAACTAGCCAGCCTGAGCCTTTCATCCCCATATTCTGGAGTTTGCTGTGTTAGTCATTTCACCATCAGGCCTAATTAGTGAGAAAGGATCATGGGACCCCATGTCCAGAAAAAGGAATGTTTGTTTTCAAGAGCCTTCTGGGTGATTCATAGAGTGCACTGTCTTTCCATTACCGGAAGATCTTTGAAGTACTTATGTTGTAGGCCCGAACATGTGTAAGAGAAGGAAGTTAAATATGCAAGAGAAGGATCTTAGGCCAATTAGTGAAATATCTCCTTTGGTTATGATTATACGTAGACTCAGTACTTGTTAGAAACTCACCATGAATCATCACTAAGTTAAGTGCTGTGGGTAATAGAGAAGAAGCATGAGACGTGGTCCTCCCCACACGGAGCTTCAAATCTACTTGTAGAGAGAAGTTAGAAACTTGCTATATATGAACCCCTATGTTCATAGAAGCATTATTTACAATAGCCAACATATGGAAACAACCAAATGTCCATCAGTAGATAAATGAGTAAGAAGATGTGGTATAGATACACAGTGGAATATGGCTCAGCCATAAAAAAGAATGGATCTTTCCATTTGTGACAACATAGATGGACCTATAGGGTATCATGCTAAGTGAAATAAGTCCAAGAAAAACAAATACCAAAGGACTTCACTTGCAGGTGGAATCCAAAAAACAAAACAAACAAAACAAAATGGACTCACAGATACGGGAAGCAAACTGTCGGTTACCAGAATGGCTAGGGGTTGGAAGGTAGGTGAGATAGGTGAAGGGAAGTAAATATGCAAACTACCAGTTATAAAATAAGTCATGGGGGTGTAACAACACTTATCATGGGAATCATTTAGTAATGCGTAAAAATACTGAATCAGTATGTTGTACACCTGAAACTTATAGGATATTGTATGAAAACTATACTTTGATTTTTTTAAAAATCCACTGATAAGACCATCTTCATTGAAATAAGTTCCCAAAAGAATGGTACAGAGACCCCTACCCCTATCCATGCCCGCCTGTCCCCTCTCATAACTCTTTCTCTGTGACCTTACATCATGAGCTGTCATTGGGTCTTATTTCTCTATGTCAAATGAAGACTTCTGCTGCCATTTCAAGTGGAGTAGATCATTTCAAAGTCAGAACTCTAGATTTAGGCTTATATCCCTCCTCTGTGATTCCATGGTACTTTAGTCTACCATGACCATCAAATTGCTATTATCCTCATCTGTCTCCCCTGCTTGTTTCTTAATGGTGGGAATTGTGACCTTTTATACTGAATCTCTAGCACATGCAAGAGCTTACTGAATGTTTATTGAAGGGCTGGGTAACTGAATGGTCTATGTGTTTGAGATTGAGTGCCAACAGGGTTACCAGCAAAAGAAATAAAGTAGTCAATGTATCTTCTAGGGTGAGCCTTGAAGAATCAAGTTTGAGCAGCATAAAGGAGAAGAGAATTTCTCCTATGGAAAAGTGAGTGAATTGGGAAATGAAGGGACGGTCAGAAGAGGGCAGTGACTTGCAGTGACTGCCAGCCTTCCCCCTCGGCAGTTAGCAGAACAGAAGGACATATGGTTTTATGAGTGTAAATTATAATATAAAGGTAGTGCCAACTGGCAATGGTTGTGATCTGTGTATGCCAGTGAGTCTGAAAGGTGAGCAGAAGACCAGCACATAACACGGATGATGAACAGGCTTGGATTTGCCATGGCTCTTCCCAGAATCTGCCCTTAAATTTGAATCTGTCCTACAGCCTTTGCTGAAAACAACAAACAAAAAACTTGCCTCCCTCTCTTTCTACTTCTTCTTCCCATTTCTAATAACCTGGAGATTTTGTGTTGGAAGAGAACTTCTAAATTCTCTTGTCTGTCTTCCTTCTCACTGGAATGTGAGTTCCATTAGGGCAGAGAGTATTGTTTTGTGCCATAGGCTCATAATTCCTGGCATTCAATGGATATTTATTTGATGAATGAGTGAGTGAGTGAGTGAGTGAATGAACCTTCCTCATCCTATCCTTATTCAGCCTCTGCTTGGATTCCCGCATTGGTGGGTAATCTGGGTATGCACCATTTTACAAATGAGATTATTCTATTGGGAAAAACCTCTAATTGTTAAAACTCTTTTTTTTAATTGAGTTTTTCTATACCATACACTGGTGAGGGAAGAGGAAAGGAGACTCTGTCTACCATTTGGGTTGTACAGTATTACATAAGTGGGGAAAATCCATCCATTGATGGATTGTGAATAAAGACTATGCTCAGCATTCAGGAGAACAACATGAAATCCAAAATTCTCTTTGGTATATAACTTAGCATTTTCTGAGATAGGGAAGGAAGGGAGGAAGGAAGGAAGGAAGGAAGGAAGGAAGGAAGGAAGGAAGGAAGGAAGAGGAAGGGGACGGGAAGGGAAAGGGGAAGGGGAAGAGAAAGGAAAGAGGAAGGAAGGAAGGAAGGGAGGGAGGGAGGAAGGAAGGAAGGAAATAAAGAAGGAAGGGAGGGAGGAAGGAATAGGTCAATCAGATATACTAGAAAAATATTCATGGATTCTTTTGAGTCAGAAAATTTTGAATTACTGTTCATAATGTGTGGTATCACTGAGTTTCTCTGAGCTTCAGTTTCTCATCCATCAAATAATAATAATACCTAATTGCAGGATTTTAATGAGACAGTATATGCAACATACCTTTCTGAAAGGTACCCTTTCAATGGAGGCTATTGTTATTATTATAAATTAATTTACCAAGGAAGACTCAGTGAGGTGTAGCTCTGGTGTGGAGCAGTGAGAGAAACCTGAAAGGTGATCAACCCAGATACTTTCCTAGTACCTAAAATATAGTAATGGAAGGTTTTCAGAGAGAGAAGGAAAGCACATAGTGGAACGGGGGATCCTTATTCTAGGACCTCCTGGACTCACCCCTTTATTATTGAACAGCACTCATGTGTTTCTGGACATTAAAGCAACACAAGGACTGAATATTTTGTTTTGTTTAGTGTTACATCACCAGTGCCTAGAATAGTGCCTGGTACACAGGAAACAGTTGGTAAATATTAGTCAAATGTATGAAAGGCATTGGCCCTGAAATAAGTCATTCTCTTCACTAAAAACCCAAAGCATAAATGAACAAATTTTCCGGTACCTTTCTCAAAAGGAATAAAAAAATCTTTGAAAAATTATCATTTCAGTGCCATAAAATGTCTCTTTAGTTCTCCTTGGAGTGCAAAGTTCACACACATAATACAGTTAAATTACAAATGTTATTCAGTATAATACCAGTTGGATCATAAGATGAATGAAATTATGGGCTAAAACAGCTCCTTAAGCTCTGCGTTTGTTGAAGAAGAAAAAGCAAAACGAGTTTAATTCCTTGGTCCCAGAGCAAGATGATATTTAGCCTGGATAATGCTCCTGGATTTACAACTAACTATGTTAAATTATACTTTTCCTTTTTTTTCCCCCATTCTTTAAATCGACTGCTAAAATGTGCCATGATGCTGAGCATTATCTTTGAAAAGAAACTTGATAATGATTTAGGGGGAGGGAGGAGTGTTCTACCTTTTCAGAACACTATCCCTTGAGTCTAAGGACACCTGTTTCTAGAGTTACATTTAAAAGGAAGGTTGAAATGAGATTCTCTGAAAAGCATGTATGCTTCTAGAAGAAAGAATCTCCAGTCAGTGTTGAATTGAAGTGGTAATGATAGCCATTCTTGTCTTGTTGCTGGTTTTTAAAGGAGTTAATTCCAAAGTTTCACCATTTAGGATGATGATGTTCATCGTAAATTTTTGTTGTTTTTATTTTTTAGTAGATTAACTTCATCAGGTTAGAGACATTTTCTTTTAATACTAGTTAACTAAGAAGGTTTTTTTTATTTAATCATGCATTCATGTTGATTTTTTATCAGAAAGTATATCTGCATTTATTTGGATGACCATATGGTTTTTATCATTAATCTCTTAATTAAGTAAAAGATACTGCTGTATTTAAAAAATTAAACCAGACTTACATCCTTAGGATAAACTTAATCTAGCTATAATATAGTATATTTTATATATATTGATAAATCTAGTTAGCTAATATTTTGCTAAAGATTTCTATAATCTATATGTATTAACCCATTTTATATACTTATTTTATTTATTATTAATTAATTTTATTAAATGGGTTAAAATGGCTCAGTGGTGTTATTTCTTTATGCTTTCTTTATTTTGTACTTTCTTGTACTTTACTACTAAAGTAATACTGGTTTCATAAAATGAGTGGGGATAATCCCTTTTCCTGTTTGTTTGTTTGTTTTTAAGAAGTTGTATAAATTAGAATGATCTAATCTTTTAATGAGTGTGAAAAAACTTACTTATAAATATATCTGGACCTGATATAGTCTTTGTGGAAAGATTATTAATGATTGCTTCAATTTCATTAGAAGTTGTAAAACTTTTCAGGCTTTCTATCTCATCTTCTGTCAGTTCTGATAAATAATATAAATTTTTATGGGACTATGGACCTTTAGTCTAAGTTTCCATGTTTATTGGCATATATCAGTTGATTGATTTTGCTTATTATCTATTTAATTCCTACTATATAAGTAGTTATATACCCCTTTTTATTAATAATATTAGGTATTTAACTGTTCTCCTTGTTTAAATCAAGCTTACCAGTGGTTTATCATTCTTGTAAGTCTTATCCAAGGACTAATTTTAACTTTGTTAAACACAAGATTTTTAATTCCTATTTTATTGATTTCTACTCTTATTTTTTATCATCTCCTGTTTTCATCTTTGGTTACATTATCTTACCATTCTAATTATTTCACAAGAACACATAGCTTATTTATTTTTTGTGTTTCTATGTGTTTTTTGGTTTGTTTTTTTTTTTAATCTCCTCTCCTTTTTTGTGAACAAGTAGTTTTGGTTTGGGGAGTATTTTTTCTTTTCTTTTTTCTTTTTTTTTTTTTTACATTTTCTTTCCTCTTTTATACCACTATTTCTGTCTTTTAGTTTAGATATTATGGATATGTCCATAGAGAACCCTAAAGAATTTATAGAAAAACTATCAGAAATAACAGGAAAGTTTTGCAAGGTGACTGGATACAAGATCAATTTTTTAAAATGCTTATTGTATTTCTATACAATAGTGACAATAAATTAGAAATACAACTTTAAAAATTATTTTTTACTTGAGTGGAGAGAAAGGTTTCTTAAACCAGAAGCAGAAAGCATTAAAAGTACATGAAAATTAAGAACTTCTATTCATCAGTGCATATCTTAGAAAAAAAAAAAAATGAAAGCCAGAATACAAACTGAGAAAAGAGATTTGCATTGCCCTGGAGATTACTAAGAAAAAGATAACAATTTAATAGATAAAATTCCAACAACATGAAAAGGCATTTTAAAGAATAGAAAAAAAAGATATGTGTAATAAACACAAGAAGAGATGCTTGACTAGATTTGTAATCAGGAAAAGTTTTATGAAGACTGCATTGAAATACCATTGTATATGTATTTAACAAAAATGTTTGAATCAGATAATACATTGTGCTGAAGAAGGACATAGATTGCAGGATCCCCTTTACACTTCTTTTGAAGATGTAAATATCAGAAACACCTTGAAAAGGAATTTGGCATTGTCTTTTAAAGATGATTGTTTTTATGCTCCTTTATCCACTGACTTCACTCCTGGAAACATGCCCTTGAGATCGTCTAGAACATAGGCACCAGGAAAGTTGTACCAGACTATCCACAGCAGTTTTTAAGTGTAAAAACATCTGGAAAGCTCCAGAATGTTCATTGACAGGTTAGTGAAAAAATAAACTGTGACATATTCACACAGTAAAATATTATCCGACAGTGAAAAGGAAAGAACCTCATCTAAAAGCAATTCTATGGAATTATCTTAGTAACATAACTAATGGATAAAGCAAGTCTCACAGGAATGAGTGAAGTATGATACCCTGTTTATAGAGTTCAGTAACAAGCAGATTAAACAACATATTGTTTAGCATACCTACGTATATGATAAAACTAAGAAAGTAAAAAAGCAAGAAATGGTAATAACAGGATTGATCATGGTGGTTACTGCTGTAGGGAAGGCAGGGGATGCGATGAGGGAAGAACAGGTAGGTAGATGTAAGCAATTTTACAGTTTTCGAGACCTTGGATTGGGCAATGGTTCCATGGTCATTCCTTATATTGTAATAAATGAGTATCACTAATGAAAAAGGACCATGCTTAGTCCAATAATAATGTGTTATGAATATGAGATTGTGATTAATCCAATTCTGAGAATCTGAAAGCCAAGGTTTTTTAAATCTCGATTTTATATTAAAATGACTATAGGAAAACCACCCATTAAAGAGTAGCATGATCTGAGACTTCTAGAATCTTAGAAGTTTTAAAATGCTCCATTTTTATGAGTTGCACACACACACACACGCACACACACAAATGATCTGCTTCCAATTTCTGCTCTTTGCTACCTTCTTAGATATGAGAGGGACTCTTAATCCGTATTAAATGCCTTACTCTTATTAGTTACAAGTCACATGTTGCAATGGGCTTCTTCTGTTCTTCTAGGCCAAAATCAGCATCAGAGTGTGTTATGCTTCAACATCACGATGTGAATTTTTCCCTTCTTATCTTTCCTTTTTCTCCTGTGCTTTTCTGTGCTGCTTCTCTTGCCTCACAAGACCAGATTTCCCCCATTGCTTATTCCTTCTTTCATGTCATGTCAGATGCTGAGAGGTAGCTATCTACCTGTAGCCTGAAGCAAGAGTCTAATTAGATAGGCAGGATGTTGGCAAAATTCCCAGATAATATAGTCCGGTAATCCCACCTAGAGAGGTCAGCTCAGATGACCAAGACAGACAAGCAGATAGCACACATTTAGGCAGGCAAGAAGCTCAGACATAAGGTGGTAGTCAGTCATGGAGAGGGAGCAGAGACTAGGAGAAGAGGTTTATAGGTACCTCGGGGGCACTGCAGGGTAGAAGGGAGGAATTAAGACTTTACCTAATACAGCCTCTCATTTGTTAGAATAAGATCCAAGGTCACCCAGTGAGTTAGCCAACACCAAAGCTAAGTCTCCCTAATCCCCATATCCAGACTTTTTTTATCAGCAGAATAGAGGAGATGGTACAGGGCAGTGAGTTTTATATTCAGCCGGTGGTCTGCTAAAACAAGGGCTTCCTATAGTCTTTTGCTTAAGTATCAGCCCTGTCTCCATGGGCAGTAGGCTTCATCCCAGGGAAGACAATTAGGGACACCTGACTATGTCAGTGGAGAGCAGCAGGCATAGAGGAAGGGCATGACCTCTCCACAATAATTCTTTCATTCAGGAAAAATAATTGGAAAAAAGCATACATACATAGATGTTATATGTATACATATATGTGTATTTATGTATATATATGCAATATTTCTATGTGTGTATATCTATATTGTATTTATATATTGTGTGCATATATAGTTATATATGTATCTACATATATATGCTTCTAAAGTATCTATTAATACACACACACATACACACATATATTCATATGTATATCAGAAGTAAAGCAGTGTACACTGGATACTGGAATAAGCATTTCAGGACAGAAGACCGAGGTGCTAGTCCCACCTCTGCCACTCTGTAATAACGGAGGAATCACTACTATTCCCTGGGCCTCAGTGTCCTCCTCATTGTTAAACAGGTGTTTTGCACTACCTGAATTCTAAACTTTTTTTCCTAACTTTCAGACCTCTGTGCTAAAATGTGGGCATCATCAATTTTAAAGACAAGCTTTTGGGTCTTCCTTCTTCATTATTTCATTTCCTTCCAGTATTTTCCATGTAGAGGTGAATACCTCCTAATTCAAAATTTGATACCACTGGGACTTTGCATAGCAACTTACATTAAACCTGACTAGACTTTTCAATGAAGATTATGATTATGAAAGAGTTCTCAAGGTGGAAAAGAGATTAAATATGTCAAATGATACTGATAGGGTCAAGTTATATAAGAACTAAAAATTAACCTTTGGAGTAATCCGGAGGACACTGAAGATCTTGACAGGAGAAATAGCAGTAGAATGATAAGTTGGTGGTCTGATTAGGGAGGACTCAAGAAAGAGTGGGATGAGAGGAATTGGAGACAGTGGTATATATAAATCTTTTAAGGATTTTTGCAATAACAGGGCATAGATAAATGGGGCACTGGAGAGGAATTGTTTTAAGCTAGGAGGAATTGCCACACATTGTGTGCTGATAAAATAATTCCGGAAAATGGGAGAAAAAGTCACACTGTAGGAGATGTGTGCAAGTGGAGGGGTTGTTCTTCTGTAGGAACATGATGCTTATCCGTGGTGACGAGAGGGTAGGAGAATTTATGGGCAGATGCTATGAGATATGGATGGGATCTTGTAAAAATTCTCTTCTGATTGCTTCTGTTTTCTCAGAAAAATAAAAAGCAAGGTCATCAGCCAAGACTCTTGTTAAGGAGGTGTTGAAATATTGAAGATAGAGAAGATATAGTCTAGAAGGGGGAGACTAGAGAAATTTGACAGGATTGTCAACCTGAAGCTAGTAATTGTGAATTAAATGAGACCAATGATTAGGGTTTTGTGTTTTTCTATTTGCTTATCCAGCAGCAATAATGAAATAGGCAGAACGTTGGAGTTAGTAAAGTTGGATTTTTTCAGCTGGTACAACAAAGAAAGGAGCAATAAAACTGAGGGTGTTTGAAGGGAAGTGATTACAACAATGACCCTTGGAGACTAAGCTGAGTAAGAATGAAATGTGGACATAAAGGATGTGAGAAACTATAAAAAATTAGTAGAATCAATGGATGTTACATTCCAATCAAATGATTGTTAAGCTGAAGTATTAGAGGAAGTAAGCTGGTAAACAAGGAAACTGGGAGAGTGGAAAATTTGAAATTGGGATTCTGAAGGGGTTCAGTTGGTGTGGTGGAAGTGCGTGGAGGACAAGATCTATAGAAAAGAGAGGACACCAGGGTATTCAAAGGATCATCTGCATGGACATTGAAATCACCAAGATTTGTTAAGTAGAGTTGTATTGGAGAGTGTGATAGTAAACCACATATAAAGTCTTCAGTAAATTAGAAGAAATGACAAGGAAATCTATAGATGATTATAACAAGGACAGGAAGTAGGTGGCAGTCAGATAATATGAAAATCAATTCTGGGGCAAAAAGGAAGGAGAAGAAGATGCCTACTCTACTTCCAAGTCCAGTAGTATAGAGGGGTAGCCACCACTTGAGAGGGTTCCATGGAAAGCCATTTCCCCAGAGGGCAGATTTCTGTTAGAACAAGAAGATTAAGTGAATATTTAGAAAAGAGTTTGAGATTACATGGGACATTTTTCTATTAATTGGCCTTGAGGTTCAAGAGCACAGGAGCATAGGAGAGGTGGGAAATGGATTCTAAAAGGGGGCATATAGACTCATGAAGGTGACAGTCTGGGGAATTATGAATGACCCCAGAGCCTTAAGTATCTTGTGGTTACGATAAAAACACATATATGGGGTTCAATAAGATTAATCATGAGATCCAAAGAAAATGAGAGTGGCAAGACTGTGGATATTAGAATGTAGCCAAGAGGATGGGGATGATCTTTCAAGAATCAGTTTTACCAGTGATGATGTGGAGTTCAAGAATGGTGGATTCTTATCTGAAGGACTTTTTGCACTAAGCCTCTCCTGACAGTGGTGGTACAGAGGTAAGTGGAGGAGTGGTCCTGCTAGGTGCATTCAGAGCTCCTGAAGGAGATGTAGAGACCAAAGGAAGGATAGTCTTATCATTCATGGTGGAAAAGTTCTTGAAAAAGTAGGCATAGGCTGTTTCTGGATGACCCGGTACAGAGGAGAGATGAATGAAAGGATTTAATTTGTTTTCTTCTGAGTTTTCAAAGAGGGAAAACAGAGTTGATTTGAAATGGGTCTGCCTGACATATCATTCGAAATATAGACTGCCTTAGGTTAGACCCCAAAACACAATGAGTCAATCGAGATAAAAGTCTCCTCCCAACTCAGTTACAGTCCAGAGGTGGGAAGATGATTCCTGCTGGTATTGTTCCATAAGGTCACGCAGGTACTTCTGTTCCTTTTGTTACTTCGCCATCTGCTGGGGTGTTATCCTCAACATCACCGCCAAAGCTGACTCTCCAGCCTCTCGTGCATATTCCAGTTCCCAGGAAGGGAGAAAGAAGAAATAGAGGACAAAGCTATTTGATGGTTCCACTAGTCAAAACTTAGTCATACGGGTACACCTAGATGCAAAGGAACTTAGTCATACGGGTACACCTAGATGCAAAGGAACTTAGTCATACGGGTACACCTAGATGCAAAGGAACTTATAAAATGTGGTCTACAGGGGGGAGAAAAGGAACCCAATTAAACCTCAGAAGTTTCAAATATTAAAAGGAAAAATAGCATAAGATATTGGGTGACAGTTAATTGTCTTTGTCACAGTTGTGATCACAGATGAATGAGGAAAGACTTCAAATATGAATCATTGCATATTCAACTAACAGACCAGAACTTAGGCATCCGAATGAGTGCCAGGGAATACTGACATTTATGTCAGTAATGCTGAGTTTGTTCAAAATACTGTTAGAGATGAAAAGACTATGAACTTTTTAAAAAATATAGAAATATAAGAATTTATAACTGGAAAGGACCACATAGCTTATTTCTTCACATTTTATTTAGCTTAGTATTCTTAAAACTTATCACGATGGTTACATAAAACAAGTGCTGAAAAAATGTTTATTGAGTGAATGAATGAATGAGTGACTCAATCAATTTAAGTCGACTACTTCAATTGACTAAGAAGGAAAATCCAGCCCATCGATTAATACGATGTCCCTATTCCCTTCAGGGGGAGTATATCTTCATCCACTGGAGGTGAATTTGGCTTTTGGAATCAACACAGCATCATTCAGATGCAAATCTGGTGACTCCAGGCAATAATACCATTTTTGGTCAAAACCAAAATGTGACTATGAAGTAATGAGTCTGATAAACTGATTCTGAAAAGAACCTCAGAAGAAAAAATTCCAAAATCAGTTATTAGAATAAATTTTTATATGTCCAAGGTGACTACATTGAAAAGAATAGTGTTTGCTTGGATATATACATCTGAGTATGTTAATTATTGGAAAATTCTTCACAATTTTGTGGGAAATCTAATAATAAATATATTTTTTAAATCTTCAAATGACAACAGACTCAGATTAGAAATCACTCTGTAACTTAGAGATTCCTACTCTGAGGTTCCTAGACCTATAGTGATCCTGGAAGGAAGGAAGGGCGATGCTTGGGAATCACCGCTAAAGGTAACCTCCATAAGGAAACTTGAAGGCCTGGAGGAGACAATGGGGTTGCTGGTGGTGGTGGTAGGCAGAGATACAATGATGAAAAACAGAAAATACCAAGAACTAGAAATTGATAAGTGTCCTGTAAGTGGAGTGAACAGACTGCCATTCCCCCACATTGTGTGAGGCTTGGGGACTGTTTCGAGTCCAAACTCTCAGGGGAAGATAATTGTATCTCGGGAGCTCTCTTGTCCCTCAGGCTGACCTGTTTACAGCTTGTTAGTCTTGCTTCTTCCACTTCTTTCCCCGAGGCCAACTAATCACCTAAAATGTCTTCCCATTGCTTGGGAGTGGGGGAGAAGAAGCTGGAGTTTCCTTTAATTTCTGGGCCCTTAGCATCCAAGAGTGGTACCAGGGAGCAGCTGTCCTTCCTCATTGCCCATCACAAACTCTGCCAAATTGACACTGGCTGGGAGGTCCTTGGAGGATGTATTACCTCCACTCCATCCAATGCCTGCTTGTATTTTATTTTTCCTATGGCACAGAAACACTGTTAATGATTATCCATCCTTGTGTGAATGGGAGTAAATTTATTCCCCAAAATGGAAGGACACATTCTTTTATTCCCTGCAACTGTTAAATTCTATGCGGTTCACTTAATTGGAGAACATTTGAGGCCATTTGTCAAAAAGCCTGACAGATGTAGCCATTGTGAACCACACCACAGCACAGTACAATCATCCCCATGTCATTTGTCATCATATATTCTCCATTCCTTTAACTTTCAAAATGGAAAGTTAGGTTAGATTCCAGGTTCCCTCTAGTCGCCCCTGGGAAACCCAGCGTGGTCTTCTAATCTCACCATTTTTATCTTTGGGATCAAAGAAAAATGCTTTGAATAGTCAAATTATGGAAGAAGCAAGCCATAAAAATAAGTGGCTTTTTTCTTTTTCTAAAGACCGCAACACTATTTGTGTTGTATTTCCTGTATCATCTCCTTAAAAGCTGAAACTGCCTCTTAATCCCTTCGCCCAGCACGTTGTGCAGTGTTGGGCATAACTTTAGGGACTTGCTAAGTGACTGTCCAGCATGTTACATAAGGGTCATCACACCTCCTATTCCTGAATTATATAGCTCAGAAAAAGGAAGGGGGTCCTTTTGGTTTTGCAATTGATTAACTATGAAATTTAGCTAAGATCTGCCTCCTCTAGCCTTTAAGTTTCCTCATCTGAAAAAAGACTTGGTAGATCGAAGGTTTACTCTCTGCCTCTCTCTGTCTTTCTCTCCCCCTCTCTCTCTATATAATGTATGTATAATGACTAATCTTTATGGCAGTGGTTCTCAAATTTGAGTGAGCATCAGAATCCCATGGAGGTTTGTTAATACACAGATTAACACACAGTTAATATACTCCCACGGTTTCTGGTTCTGTGGGTCTGAACTAGGACCCCAGATTTTGCATTTCTAACTAGTTCCCAGGTACTGCTGATATTGCTGGTCCGGGGATCACACCTTGAGAAATACCACTTTCTGGCTACTCTGTATTATTCCTCATCCTAAATATAAAAACTCTGAACCTTAGAAAAGGTCAGTGACTTGTCCAAAGTCACATAGCCATATTCATACCCTGTTCTGCCAAATATGGCTGCCTTTTGTGCTCTAAAGAGTTATTTTGAAGGCTAAATCAGGGTGTATAATTTTACAGTGGTGCTTTTTTGATTTTTAAAAAGATAAATACAAATGTTAAAAGATAGATAAAAAGACACAGAATCGGTTTGGTCTTTTTAAAGCAGGGAAGGATACACAGGTGTCTGTGTATTATTAGGTCCTAAAATGTGTGAACTCCAAAAACCCATCAAATTGGTTGACAAAATACTTCCATGCTACTGAATTATGGTTGGAAGCTGTTTTGTCCTCTGGAGTTGTGTACTGTCAGTTCATAAAGACACGGTCTGCATAACCCATTAACATATTCTTACCAGTGAAAGGCTCAGAAGTAAGGAGTGAGCTTCCACAATGTGAGGCTTAAAATATAGGCTAATAAAAGGCACAAAATGACAATTTACTCAGGAAAGTTTGAAGCCACTGTTCATATTTTCCACATTTTAACAAGCAGGCAGAAAACCAAACCTACACAGCTATGATTAATCTATTTTAAAGAAGGAAAAGTGAAAGTTTGATGGGAAGAAAAACGTTTTCCCTAACAACTAATTTGAAAACCAAAAAGACTCTCCCTTTCTCCTGTTGGCTTGGAAACAGCCATTTCTCCATATTTCTTGAATTCTTTTACTTCCCAAAGGGTTTCAACTTATATTTAAATGAAAAGTCATTTCCCAGTTTTCTAAGGTCTGGAAAATAGATCAACTATATTAAAAAGAAAAATGTCATCATATATACACTTAGCTTTCTTCACGATATGGGGGGGGGGGGGAAGGTACCTTAAGCTGACCTGTGGAGGCCTCTAGAAAGATCACAAAGGCTCAAAAGAAAACAATGATGCCATTTTTCTTTCTACTTTTGTTAGCGTTTCCTGTGTTGTTCTCATTTCTTGAGAAACCTACGAGTTTCAGAACAGGAAAATGACCTAATATGACATCCTCTCAGGGGATTCAGTACTTTTAATAATTAAGAATGACAAAAATGATTTGGATGGTTTGCAGTTTACAACTCTGCAATTTAAATGCACAAAATATCCAAAGTAAAATATAAATTTAAGTGGCACTAATCATGGTGCTTGGTTTATACTGACCTGCATACATCCTTGGAACACAGCCTTGCAGGCAACCCAAGGACAGCTCCTCCAGGGAGACTCCTCTTTTAGGGACCATTGTTAGAAGCATGGGGCCGTGAGACCATCCACCATCCTGAGATCTATCTTATCTTGCCCTCTTTTAATTATTCTAGTGTGTCCTGCTTATAGATTGTTAATGTATCATTTAAGGAGTTGCCAACTCTCAGGCTAGGAGAATTCTCCCTTGGTTTTGACTTCCTCTCCTTCAATTCTGATAATTTCTAAAATCTGTCCACATTTATGGCCAGTGAATATAGACAGTTAAACTTTCTGCTAATGATCCCAATAAAAAGACTCTGAGGGCTGGAATCAGACAGTCCATTCTGCCCTTACATAAACTCCTTAACTTTGCTGAATTTCAGTTTTCCCACCTCTGTAATGGGCACAAGAGAATCTACTTCCAATAAGTTGTGGGGATTAAAAGGGGATGATGTATATGCAGCCTTTATCACAGTACCTTGAACACAGGGAGTATTTAATAGGTGTTAGTATAATGGGCCAATTAGCTTTTAATAAAAATAATAGCATTAACTGCTCACAAAAATTGGAACATCCCATGCTAGTAAGCCTTTTGTTAGTGTAAGCTCCTGATCATAAGGAAGACTAGACTCTACAGAATGAATCGACCAACAGAAATCTGTACTCACTACTGAAAAATAGAAGCCATACAATCTTCCCTCTGTGAGGTCATGATGGCCTCATTTTTACATACAAATACAATGCATTTTATTTGTTCATACTATGTCCCTGTAAATAAATATTTGCAACTTTAAAATAAATACATGCACCATCACATTTGTTGCAAACTGATTTCTCCGAGTGTTTAATGTAACAAAGAAGCAAACAAAACTGTAACCTATTACCTTTGGGTTGGGTGTGAAGCCAAAATACTCACATGAAAGTTAACCGCTGGTACAGATGGCATGTGAAAACACATTTAATATTTGGTAGAGAAAGAAGCTCAACAAATCGAGGAAGATGGGTATACGTTTCTGAAATGAGATTATTGTAAAGGTTTTTAGAGTTAAAAGCAATGAAAAATAATAGACCATGAGGGAAGATGTAAGATTGTATGCTATGTCAAAGGTTGAGAGCCAAATGAGGGAAATATAAAGGTACCTAAGCTAAAGATAATAGGAATGGCAAAAAGTATCCTATGTCCTGTTTTAAATACAGGCACAATTTTATATTACAAGGCCCCAAATCTCTATGGCTTCCTTTTCTTTGAATTCATTCCCACCTTATGCACCAAAGGTCATAATATGAAACCAGTAGAATTAAGACTGACACATTTCCTCTTGATAGAGGCAGTTCCATTGAAAATGTGTCATGACCTATCATTTATTTAGGGATTATGAGGCGTAAGGTGGGAGCTATGGGCAGGAATCAAGCAAAGAATAAAAGGAAGCTCCAGGATCAAAAGGTCACTCCTCTCTTAAAGACACGGTAGGCTCGGACATTTATATCTTTCTAGATTGTTTTTCCCATCACTGAACCAGGTATCTCTCGACACGCCTTCTAGGGCAGAAATAATGTTCATTCTAAAGCTTTTTGCTCTTTACCAAGAAAATAGCAAATGGCCTTTTCCATGCCAAGAAGAGACTACTTCCTTCATTATAAGCATAGACATGACTGAAGTGGGTCCAAAACTTTATTGAGGACCATGCTTGAGATGGGGGGATGGTACCTGAGTTCATCTTTGACTCAAAATTTTGGACCAACCTAACTTTCATGACATACAGGGCCTATGTGAAAAGCTGGTTCATATTTTACTTGATTTTTTTTTTAACTTTCAAATGAGTTGGTCGTACTCTGATCATTATGTCAGATGGTCCTCCAGTTGGCGTGAGTTTAACTTAGTCTATAACTCCCTCATTTGCTTATCGTCCATAAGTGAGTGAAGGAAGTTAAGCCTTTTATATTCACAGCCTACCAGGTATATTCTCCTAGCATACTGTGGGGAGAAATTCGAGGTAAGAGTAGAATTCTGTACCTAATTCCGGCATTTTCCGATTTTAAGAGAGAATTGAGTTTAAATTTATTTTGAAAGAAAAAGAACCTTGGAACTCTAGGAGTTTTGAGCCAAGTACACATTTGCAAGAAAATGTCGATTACAATTTTCTAGCACCCATGGAGTGAGCCAACAAGGGAAGCAGGGTAACACACATTAGTACAGCTTAGCATCAAAAGAAGCTTCCCACAAATGTTGCATTCCGTCATCTCCTGATACTCTAAATATAACTTCCTGGCTGATTATTTTCCTTTCAAATGAAGTATTTTTTAATATTTTACAAAATTAATGCAATCATAATTTCACAATTTTACATGGCACAGTTAAACAAAAGGGTTTTTTTCATCTTCAGCATCACATTTTTAAGTCCAATAAAGAAAAAAAAAAAGACCAAAAAAGCTTGCTTTCCATCTTCTCATCAGTTAAAAAAAAAAAAAGAAAGAAACTAATAACTATGTATTTATAAAACCTGGAATGGAATTTAAATGCCTTCAAATGGCTTCTGTTGATGATAATAGGTATTCTAGAGAGTACCTGTATTTGTCTCCTAGGGCTGCTGCAGTGTAATAAAGTGCCACAAACTGAGGGGCTTAACACAACAGAAATGCATTCTTTCACAGTCCTGGAGGCCGGAAGTCTGAAGTCAGGATGTCAGAAGAGCCATGTGTGCTCTCCCAGCTTCTGGTGTTTGCCAATAGTCCTTAGCATTCCTTCTCTTGCAGGTGCACGACACTCACTTGGTCTTCTGTCATCAATGCCTTCCCTCTGCGTGTGTCTGTATCTTCACATGGCATTTCCCTCTGCATGTCTGTCTCCCTGTATCTCTTCACATCTTCTTCCCTCTGAGTATTTCTGCCTCTGTACCTCTCCTCCTTTTCTTATAAGGACACTAGTCCTACTGGATGGAGGACCCATCTTATTCCAACATGACCCCTCTTAACTTTCATCTGAATTACATCTGCAAAGACCATATTTCCAAATAAAGTCAGTTTCACAGGGCTCGGAGGCTAGCTTGTCTTTTAGGGGACACATCAACCCGTGAGGATACTCAAGGCCCAAAAAAGGCCCAGAGATGATAGGGTAGAGTAATTACTAAGACTTTTGACTTCAGTCGGAGGAAATCAGCTTTGATCTACTGAGTTCTTAGGATTTGTCAATATCATATCCCATACACGAGAGGTCATTCCTAGCTGTAATTCCTGGCCAAAAGTAGTTGTTGGAAGGATAATAACCCTAGACATCTCAGATATTTTCTATCTTACTAATTGAAACAAGCAAACCAAAGGACTTTATCTACAAACTCTCTGGTTCCCTTTCACACATGTGAATTTCAAAGTATTTCCACATCCTCTGCAAGTGCACTAAACGTAGGTCCCGAGGAAAGGTGCCCAACAAGGACAGATGCAGGCTTGTGACCATGGTAAAGAATGAAATCTGAAGACTTTGTCCCTGGCTACAGTCCACTCACTAACTTAGCTTGTGTCATAACTACCAAGCAATTCCCTGGTTTGTAGTGAGTTTCCATGCAGATGATTTAATTAGAAAAGTGTTTATATGTTTCTTCATGTTCTAAATAATACAACTAATTATTCCTTTGTGTTAACTTGTTTTTACAGTCTGATATAGGCTTATCATTCATATTCATTGATTCAAGAAAATTTATAAAGTTCATACTATTTAATAGGTAATGTTCTAGGCATGGAAAATAAAGCAAATTAAAAATACAAAAGGCAAAGTCCCTGCCTGTATAGATTTTATGTTTTAAAGAGAAGACAGATAATAACCAAACAAAATGTAATATAATGTCAAGTAATGATTTATGTTATTAAAAAATGCAGCAGGATGACCGAATAGGAAATAAGGAGGGTACTGCTTCAGAGAGTGATTGGATAAATCTATCTGAACAGGGAACATTTGAAGAGGGTTGAATGAAGTGAAACATTGAAATGTGACTCTGAAGGAGGAGCATATCAGCAGAGATACATTAAGTGCAAAGGCCCTGAGGTAGGAACATGCTTCATGTGTCCCCAGACCATTATGGCTGGAGCAGAGAGGAGAGGAAGGAAATTAGGGTGGACAAGAATCCAGGAGCCAATTACCTGGGACCCTGTAGATGTGGCAGTAACCTTAGGTTTCAGTCTCAGCAAAGGGAATCCTTTGGAGGATTTTGAACAGGGAAGTGGTGTGATCTGATTAACGGTTGTTAAGGCATGCTGTGGCTGCTGTGTGGAGACTTGGCTACTGAGAGGTGAGAGTGGAAGTGCTCAGAACACTTAGAAACCCCTGTGGTCATCCAAGCAGGAGATGATGGTGTCCTGCCCCTGCATGGTAGCAGAAAATAAATGGTGGAAAATGATTGAATTAAGGATATGGTTTAAAAGCAGAGCAAACAGAATTAGATGATTGTACTGGCCAGAGACTAGCATGGAACAGGAGCCTTTCTAAGTCTTTCTACAGGCAGACTTGAATACAGGGAATCACTTGCTTAAATAATGGAATAACTGAGCTCTCCAGGGAACAGTCAGGCAGGTGATCCAGAGATTAGTGGAAGCAGCAAATGGCAATCATTCCCCAGGGATGGAGGGACAATAGCAGAAGGTGTCATTAAAGCCCAGCAGCTGGGCCATCAGATGGAAATAGAACCATGGGTGGGAGGGGCTATGTGACAGGAGATAGAGCCTCAGAGAAGCAGCTGCTGCCAGGAACCCCACGGGTCACAGGGAAGGGAAAAAACGCCTTGGTTTCTACCCACCCTTCTGCCATCCAGTCTTCTGCCACTACTTGCCATTGGCTGAATCTCTCCAGAAGCCAGAGAAAGAGGGAGCCTGGAAAATATAGTTCCCTAGGGCACAGAGCAAAGCGAGGAAAAGGAGAGGAGTGCATCTGAGAACAAACAGGCAATTTATCAGAAAACTGGTGGATGTGGGGTATGAGAGAAAGAGGGGAGTCAAAGATAACTTAAAGTTTCCATATGCTGGGGTGCCTGGGTGGCTCAGTCGGTTAAGCGTCTGACTTTTTTTTTTTTCTTAAAGATTTTATTTATTATTTTAGAGAGAGAGCACAAGCAAGCAGGGGGGAGGGAGAGGGCGGGGCAAAGAATCTCTGGCAGACTTGGCACTGAGCAGGGAGCCCCACTCGGGGCTCTGTCTCACAATCCTGAGATCATGACCTGAGCCGAAATCAAGAGTCAGCTACTTAACTGACTGAGCCCCCCCAGGTGCCCTGATCTGACTCACCGAAGTCTGAAGAGCAGAGGAAGTGCGAGCCACGCACCTCACCTATACAACTTCATAAAGGGACCTCTTGTTTTCTCAAAGATAGTGGTAGCGGCCTGTAATGAATCCCCTGTGGAAGGAAAGAGCCAAGGATAAACCAAAGTTCGTGGAAGATAGGTATACTCACCCCTCTCCTTTCCCTGGAATTTGAAGAGAACATCCCCGGTGCCTGCTCTGACCGGTGGATTATACATTCTACTAGCGAGGCCCCATGGTGCCGCACACCCCCTCTGTTCCCTTTGACCCTTTCCTCGTCCTGTAGATGAATCCAGGCTGTTCACATCGTGGGCCAGATCTTCGAGCTGACGGTCTATCATGAGGTTAATCTAGAGCGAATGGTTGTGTTCACTCAGATGTGGCCTGGCTTCGCTCTCTAATTACAATTCTGTGCCCTTCCAATTATGGCCCTGGTGCTCTGGAGTCAACCCCTGCTGGCGACCAGCCCCTCGGCAGTCGAGGCTAACGCAGACATCTGGGATGTTCCATACCACAGGCAGGCCTGCCATTTTTTATAGGAAATTCGGCCAAATAGACTTCGCAAAGTAAAAGAAAGAGTTGTTTTTGTATTTGTTTTTGGTTTTGTTTTTAATAAGTCAAGGGTTCTTCTACGCAAGGCAGGCAGTGGGTTTTCCCATCTGCAAACCACCTCCCCCACCTGGGTGATTGCAGAGCTGCCTCAGACAGGCGCACCGAGCAGGCGAAGAGCCATGGTCTTCACCTCCCTGGTTTTCTTCCCAGGGCTTTTATGTGGATGAAGACCAGCTGCATCCACCCAAAATGAGAATTTGGGGGATTATCTGTAATACTCTATCGATGCCTCTGGTGAATATAAACTCTTGGTTTAACTAATTCAGATAGCAATTTATGTTATTATTACCACCAAATAAAAATCTTTTAATTTTTTTTGTTTTTTATCTCCAGTGGAATAACAAGTTATTTTATTATTCAAATGGGACTCACTTCCGGCTGTTTTCAATACGATTTTTAATGAATATGTAAATTTTAAAATTAATTTACAGCATACATTGGGAGGCATGATTTTTGAAATGACAAAAATGTGATGGATTGTAAAATTATCTCCCTCAAAATCATCAGTCATAGTGAACAAAATGTACCAACCTCTTATAATTTTACAGCTTTTTCTTCCTCTTATCTTCTGTTAGGGACTCACTTAAAATTGATTATAAAACAGTGTATTTCTTAGGCCATAATTCATTCACAGATTAATTAGGTTTTCAGTTAATATCCCATCATCGTATGGGACGGCAGCCAGTGCGCTCGTAGCCCTTCGGGGTTGCGGGAGACAAACCCTGATTGCTGTTCCCAGCTGACTGAGGCTCCCCGCACTAATCACTAATCACATTCAGACCACATAAAGTGTAACATCCTTCACCACATTTCCATTTGAGCTGGCTCACAGCGAGAGATCTTTATTGGCCCTGACCAAGAGACGAAAATGCATTTAAACGTTTTTGTGAGGAGTGATTTTTTTTTCCACTTGCTTCAATTGACATTTCTGTAGCCATCCCCTAAAAACATCAGAAGGGCTGGGGCGCCTGGGTGGCACAGCGGTTAAGTGTCTGCCTTTGGCTCAGGGCGTGATCCCGGCGTTATGGGATTGAGCCCCACATCAGGCTCCTCCGCTGTGAGCCTGCTTCTTCCTCTCCCACTCCCCCTGCTTGTGTTCCCTCTCTCGCTGGCTGTCTCTATCTCTGTCAAATAAATAAATAAAATCTTTAAAAAAAAAAAAAACATCAGAAGGGCATGTGTGTGTGCCTGTGTGTGTGTGTGTGTGTGTGTGTGTGTGTGTGTGTGTAGGTATCCATGCATAGCAGGCCTCGACTTAAATATTGTTCCTAGCTGTTTCCCAATAGGAGCTAGCCTTGGGAATAGCCTTGAAGTAATCCTTTGCTAGCACCCGACAGAAATATTTAAGGGCCAGTTTGCCGGAAACTTCTTGAACAGTGCTTGAAGGAAAAGTATTTTTTCCAGTCACTTCAGAGAACTGTAGATACACATGACAGAGAAACCGTCTGCACTGAATCCAGCAAAGAGAAACACCAGCCCACTCGCATTTAACTCCCTCAAGTCTGGGCTTTCACAGAGTTGAGGAAGCGAATTGTGCCCCACCCACACTACTGTCATCCACGCCGGTTCTGCCGTGTGAGAAACTGCTCTCCGCGACATTGGTCTGCTTCTGCCACCCTGCAGCTCACTGTGTGCCTAGGGGCACAGCCCAGGCCAAGCGGCTCCTGAGGTGCCCTAGGGTGTCACTCTGTCCCGCGTCTAGGGGATGCGGTCACTCCAGGGCTCTGCAAAATCTCTTGCATTCTTTAAGGACATCGGTATTCTTGAAATTCATCACAGTATTCTCAAAATTTCATTCTGAGGCAATTCCCTCATTTTGTGCACAATGAGGACTTTTGGTTTTCCTGTCACATTAAACTACTTGGATATTTCAAAAGCCTCACTGACATATTCAGTCTTCCCGTTGCTACATGATATAATCCTCACTCATTCCATGTATGTTCATCTGTAACCTTGAGGCCCTGAGTGCTGCTGGTTATTGCAAGGAGCTTGGTTTGTGGCCATAGAAATGCTCCTTGAAAACTGTATGTTAATTAAATTTTTTCGAAAGTCAAAATCTATTTTCCTGTTTACTTACTGGGGAAGTTACTGTCTCCACTTTCTAAATAAAGGAAATGTAAGTATCTTCTGGGTGATTAGACCATCACCTACCCCTCGGGAAATAAATGACTGTTCCCTACCAGACAGTACAGCATCTTATCCTTGGGGCTCAATCACTTTCAAAGGCAATGAAGGGCATTAGGTAAAAGATGAGGAAACGCTATAGAAAAGAAAGAAAGATGACCAGTAAATAAGAAATATAATTAGCATCCTCCCTTTATTCCACTAACGTTTCTGGACTGCCTATGTCCAGGGTGTTCTGGACACAATGAAAAGGTAAAGAGGATTATAGCTTCCACGGGAGACGGAGCCACGGCCACCACCATACATGACCAAGGCTTAATGATACCATACCGCCTGCACAGGGAAAGAAGGGAGAACGAAAGGGACAGTGGTCAAGGCTCTGGCCAGAAAAGAATTTGTGGGATATTTTCTTCCGTCCAAGTCTCCAGAGATGAGTGGGTATTGGCCGGCGTGAAAGGTGGGGAGGACATTCTGGAGAGAGGAAGAGGCGTGAGCCAGAACACAGAGATACTAACTGCCTGGGCTCAAAATTCAGCCGGTTGCCATCCTCAGCTGGCCAGCTAAATAACGTGCTGGATACTTATCTGCATGCTTACTGGCTTGTTTTCAAGGTGTTGCTGAGCGGTTTCAATTTTATCTTTAAAGCCCTGGATCATTTGTATCCTGATTACTTTTGAGATTGCTTTTTTACCCTTGCCCCTACATTGCCACTGGAAACTGCCTGGTTGAGCACATTGATTCCTGAGCTCGCCTGGGAGTAGAGAACTTTCTTTCTCTCCTCCCTATTCTCCTTCCCCTTTCTATAGGGAAACCTATATCTTTGAAATGTCTTCCTATTTCATCACTGGCTTTTCATTTTGACACGGAAAAAACACAGACTACTGGACCTGCCATATTCCTAGATATTGACCTAAATCCTATGCATTAAAAACAAAACAAAGCAAACAAACAAACAAAAAAAACCCAAAAGCAAAAAACGATAGAAGGAGGTGGAATGCCAGGCAGTGACAGGTGGTACGGTGCAAGCCTATGGAAATTCAGAGGATCTTCATTGGGAAACTGTGTGCATTTCTTTTGTAAAGATTTATGTATTTGAGAGGGAGTCAGAGGGACAGGGAGAGAGAATCCCAAGCAGATTCCTCACTGAGTGTGGAGCCTGACACGGGGCACGGAGCCCCATGCAGGGCTTGACCTCATGACCCTGAGCTGAAACCGAGTCTGACACTTAACCCACTGTGTCACCCAGGCACCCCTTTGATTATCCCTTACCCTCCGTGTGAATAAGTTCGGAAGCTTCTGTTGAAGAAAGGCCCCATTTCATTAAAACTGACTTTGGTAACTTGAGCTCCCCAGTCTGGAAAAATACCCTAAGTGTGTGGTCTGCTGATGATGGGTCAAAAGGCAGGAGACATGGCCTTCCCCACCCGTTGCAGCCAAGGAAAGAGCAGAAAGTCCATTAAGATTTAGAATAAAACATCTTCCACTTGTGAGGTGACAGACCAGGCCATGGTCCCTGTGTCGGGCGTGAGTTTACAGATACCAGAAAGCTCTGTCTCTTGCTATTCCTAATGCTTGAAGAGTGGCTTTTGAATTTGTGTTTTTGTTTGTTTGTTTGTTTGTTTGTTTGTTTTTGAAGGGAAGGGCAAGGAACATAAAAGCATCATGAGGGTATTTAGCGTCTGTTTAAAATGCACTTGCCCCCGGATGGGGGGCATATCTCATCATTACCATTCTGCTGATAGCTTCAGGTGGCCCCCACCCCTTTAATATCCCTAAGATGCTGATAGGTGATAATATGGGGGAATCACAAATTAATTACAAACAGGTTTCATTTGAGCCACACACTTGTTTTATTTTAAATAAACATTGGGAGATTTCCTATATGAATTCCAGATTTCCATTTCTCTTGAGAAATCCGATGTTCTGGCAGCCCCGAGCCCACATTCCCCCAGGGGGAGTAGTGATTGAGAACCAGAGCCCTACAGCTGGCCTCTGGGATGTGAACCCCGCTCTGCTTAGCTCCTCACAGCCACCTTGGGCAAGATACTTAGCTCCTGTGCCTCCTTTTCTTTATGTAACAGATAGTGGAACAGATGATACCTGCCTTCTAGAGTTCTTCTTTATATAGAGTTCTCCCATCTTCAGGGCAGTAATGAGTGCTGCATAGATGTTCGTTAAATAGCAGTAGGGGCCACGCTAACTGGGGTGGGTGCTCTGGAGTTCAGCACAGTCCCCACTACCCACTCACACCATTCATGCATTTGTGCTTAGGTCAGGTCCTCCCCTTCGGCAATGAATTTTCTTTCCCTGGTCTAGAACCAGGCTATGCCTCAGCCATCTACGGGGAAAGGGAGGCATTTCAACAGAGAGATGAAGGAGCCTGGGATCATATGTGGGAAGGTCTTGTACCTACTCCCGAAGTTAAGGTCTGGGTCTCCAGCTGTCCACAGAGACTTAAGTACAAGAGCCACAAAAGGGTGGACAGATGACTCTCGCCCCGGGAAGCAGGCCTGTCCTCCCATGCCTCCCTGAAGTGCTCGAATGAAAGGAAAGTTGCTATTTCAACTAGTTTGTAAGACCTTGCTTCCACGGGGAGAGCAAAAGAAAGGCTCTTTTCACCCTTTGAGTTTCTGCTGCTTGGTGGGAAGGTGGGGATCTGGGAGGAAGGGGGGGGAGATTCATTACGATCAAGCTCAGCTCCTAGACCTACTAAGTCTGAACCATGTTTTTCTGTATCGTTGGAAAGAGGCATTAATCAGAGCTTCCCTTCCTTTAGTTAACTTGCTCAGAAGTCAAGAGGCTTAAAATGCTCTCTGCCTGTCACCAGCGAAAGGCGGTGACTCAGAGCAGAGCGGCCTGCCCACCGGGATGGCCCTAGTATGTGAGGGCACCTGTCTCTGCTCTTGACATCGATAGGAAATTGCTTTTGCCAAAGTAGACAATAGTCAGGCATCTATTAATGCCAGGGTCGCCCTGGTTCTTGATGCTCACCGGATTTTGTACTCCGGTGTAACTGGGTGAAGAGCTTAGGTGTCTCCCCCAAGGTCCCTCGAAGGACGCTGCCGGGAGGCCTGCCGAATGGGGCCACTGGTCACACGGAAGTACGTGCACGGCTCGGTTTCACTTGGAGCTTGCTGCTGCCCTTCCTGGGATGAACATATCGAGCCTTTCACAAACATCTTCCCTCCATGCAATTTTTTTCCTTGAGGCAGGAAAAAGAGACCCTCTCATTATTTATCTTGAACGTTTGATAGGCCTCCTTTGAGAAGGTCATTGTCTGCAACAGCAAAATAATCATGGGATTTCTGGACAAGCTGGAGAAAGAAAAATGATTCATTATTTCAAGAATTATTTTGCCTTCAGTCCCCAAAATGGATGAAGGCTTCTAACAATATGTAAGAGAGAGCAAGGCTTAACTTATTAAATGAAAGGTTACACTTTAAAGGGAAAAGAAGTTCAAACATTACATTTTTAGCTCTGCCGTAATATAACGAGGGTCAAGGCGGTCCATCTGTTACCCCCGTGGTCTTCTGGATGGTATTGTACTATTCCCTTTGCAAAGGAGGCCTGCCTGCCCTCCTTCCCTTCTCATCCATTTGGGCTAATGAGATTGGATGACTTTTTATAGGTTGTATTCAAGCAGATTGTTGGAACTGATAGCATATTTGTCTATACGGGCTCAGCTCGCATGTTTTTGCCATGTCACAAAATCATGCATCTTTACAGCACAAAATATTTTACTGTTGCGGGGGGTGGGGAGGGGAGGTGGCCGCCTACCCGCTATACGCTACAGATAGTGTAGGGAAATAGACCAAAACGTAGTTCACGATACAACTAATGCAGCCACGTCTGGTACTGAGACACCTATTATGGTGGGTTATTTTCTGCAATAACGTTTGTCTGGCGTTAGTGGCAGCCAGATACCCCAAATGAGGCAGCTTGGGCTGAGAAAGACACTGAACTTGAAGGTGAAGACTGGGGAGGCCGAACGGTCAGTACGCCCTTGAGTGCCCACAAGCCAAATGAGTTGGGGAAATGATGTGATGACCTGCTGAACTCTTCCGCCTGACAGAAAGCTTTTAAATAATAGCTTAAGAAAATCCAAAGCAAACATCCCCCGGACCTCCTTTACAGATTACATCTGAAACGAAAGACCCTGAGTCACACAATTAACTATTGATTTTGTTGATCCGCATTTAATTCTCATAGCGATCGAGTTGTGTTTACGCAGCTGTGTGGCCACACAGGCTTCGTGTGGAGCAAGGCGCCTTGCGCTTTCACATTACTTTAAAAATTAAATTGTTCTGTGCATGCGAGACAAAAATAAAGTTTATTTTTTATTGTAGTGGATAGCTGAATTAAACTTCATAAAGTAGCATTGAGCCAGCCTGGGTGGTTTATGAAGAGAATACCTTTTATAATGCGGGAGTCAGTTTGCCACATGAATATATTACAGGTGGCAGAGAGAGAACAAAAAAGCATCGCATGCTGCCTGGTACTAGGATTTTGTACTCAGGCACCTGTAATTTAATCTCCCTACGGTTTAATTGCATGATTTGATATATACCCAGTAATATCGGTGGGTTTATCATCTGCACAGTCAGCCTTGTTGCTGTCCCTAAGAATGTCATCCCTGTCATGTTTATGCTGTCACTCACATCACCAACCTCCCCCACCCCCATCTTAAGGAGATCAGAATCTGAATTTGAGCTCATGCCTGCCACGGGGCTTAGATGAGGTGAGGCAGCACTCGCTGGCTGAAGGAAGCATTTAAGAAAAGGACAGAGCCAACGTCTGTGCCATCTATCATGGGCCTGCTCTTTTGAATAACATTTCTCCCCAGAGAAGCCTTATTGTCTTGGCTATTGCTTCTAGATTTCCAGGAAGTGATGGCAGCTGCCGCCTCCCTCAACTGCTGGCCACGCCCACCGGTGGGTGCGGAAGAAAGGCGGTGACTCAGAGCAGAGCTGCCTGCCCACCGGGATGGCCCTAGTATGTGAGGGCACCTGTCTCTGCTCTTGACATCGATAGGAAATTGCTTTTGCCAAAGTAGACAATAGTCAGGCATCTGTTAATGCCAGGGTCGCCCTGGTTCTTGATGCTCACCTGGGATCCGAGAGGCCGTGCCACTGCTGCCAGTCTGGGGACTGTGCTATCACAAGTCAGGTGAAAGTCTGAAATCATCTCATTAAAATAAATCCCTTCATTATGGGAAAGCAGACATGACAGAAAATTCGGTCAAGTCTCTGAGCTCCAGAGGAAATGATGCAGTAAAAGCAGACCTAATAGGGACCACCTTTATTGATATGCAGGGACTATCAGCTCCAAGAGACGTAAGACATAGTGTCAAGAATCTGAGAAAGAAAGCAGGATAAAATTTCATCCATGGCTTCCAGAAGTGTGTAATCTAATTGAGAAGTGGGACATTGGTATGAAAACAGCCTATATCATAAAATAGATATAAGTTCAGAGTCACATGGACAGTTTGGCTATTTAGGCCAGGAATTCATAGAGACAAAGATCCTGTGGGTGAGTTATTATAGAAACAGAGCAAGCAGCTCTGAATTACTAAAAAAAATGGATCCAGTTCTAACACTTGGTTATTATTGGCAACAACATGGAATTAGAGGAAAGAGAAGAAATTCTCATTTAAGCATGTTGAATTTAGGAGATAACTAGGCAGAGAGGTTAAGAAAGGTGAATGGAAATAGTAATTAGTTAACCTATGAAAAACATTTGCCCAAATGCTGTTACAGATGAAGCATGGAAGAGGACCTAAAGAAGCCAAGCAAGTCGAGGGCATTAATTCAAAAACAGAATTGGGGCAAAGGGGCATATCCACAACTTTGAGATTGATAAGATATTTGTGTTCTGAGTGCCATTATTAGAACCAAAGAGCAGGCTGGATAGATGATTCCAACTCATTTCTCAGGGATTCATCCCCTAAAATACCTGAAGCTCTGTTCTATATTGATATCATATTAAAGAATTTTTTAAATGTACATTCCATGTGAGCAGTAGCTTTTGTCTCATATACTGCTCTATCCCTGGTGTCTAGATTACCATCTAGAACCTAGTAGATGCTCAATAAATACCTGCTGAATAAATAGGTAAATAAATAAATGATGTGGCGAGAGCAGCGTACTCTCTACTTAAATATTCATTAAGATCTGGGTACGGAGTTGAAGTAATGAGTGGCACGGTCACACTGTGGCAGAGCAAGGGATAGAATCCTGAATGAAAGCAGATTCCCACTGGCATTCTCCCAACTAGCACATCCTTCCATCCTAGAACCCCCCGTGCTTACTGGATAATGAGGAATAAGATCATCTTTACAATTGTCACAATAAACTAGAATACCACACAGAATGGAAAACTCAGTGTTCCTAAATCTTTAGAACAATTCCCACCGAGGATTCTTCTCTCTAGAACAAGGATCAATAAATCAGTGCTGGTTCTTTTTGCCCCGGCTCCAGGACTCACTATGTCACATGTCCTTGGGGAATAACTAATTCCAGAGTGAAGGCTGCCTACCCCTAAAACGGACACATGGATTGCATTAGGAGATGAATAGTTTAAACACGATGAGAGTGAACATTCTAACACCCACAAATCTCCGTGTGTTCCTGGATGAGCCTTACCTTGCAGTCCCATTGGACTCTGTGGTTGTTGTAAAGTGCCTAATAGATTGGATGCCGTAGTGTAGTGGGACCCATAAATGGTCTACCGAGTTCTCTTAGAAGTAATTTCAGGTTGCCTCTTTATAGGTTAATGAATAACATGAAATGTTTCTCCCTGGCTTTGGCACTCAAAGCATACATCATTATAAAAACGTAGCGCTTCCAGACACACTTTTATGATGACCAGCATTATGATGGTATTGAAGAGCTTTCTTTGGAAGGAGAACTTCCATGGGGGGGAAAAATAGTATCACCTTTTTCCAGTCATCTCATCCTCCAAATAAGTGTATTTTTGTTCTTGTAAAAGGAGCCCCAAATCTATCACTCCAAAGTGGGAAAAAAAAAAAAAAAACAGCTGTATGGCACCAGAAGACACAGATGGTCCCTTCATGCTGTATTTTCCTCTGACAAAGTTCATGGGCTCTTCATGCTGGACACACACTGACATCTAAGCCAGACGTGGCCCAGCTTGCTGGACAGATGGGTATCAGATGTAAGACATGAAATGATGGAAGACTTAGTCAAAGAAAAAAGTCTGATCAATCTTTTTAAGTCAAGTGAGTAGCATATATATTTATTTTTATTCATAATAGTGCCTATACATTAAAGGCAGAAAGGCTTGATGCCTCCACTCTCATCAGCTGGAATGATTAACCCTGACACTCAAATGAGCAGATTTAGAAGTTTCCAGCCCAGCACCTGCTCAATTCTCATTCTTGAATAAAAATTTTAGTTAATGTTATTGTGCTGGAAGAAGAAAAAAGGAATCTAAGAACACAGATAAGCGTGTTCCATTTAGTTAAGCCAATTACACGAGCCAGTATCAATGAGCGGGCTGGCTTTCCCGATGCTAGGTGGCTTTCAAACAGTGCAGGTTTTACTTTTGGAGAAATTGAACGGTATCGACCGCATCTGAGGCATTACTTCAGGTGACCAACCTACATTTTAAATTAGATTTGTAGATCCATCCACAACCTGGAAAACAAAACTCAAAAAATATGTTTTCAAATGGACATTTCAAGCGATGGCACTCATGTTAGCGTTTGCCCTTTGCATGTTCTTGTAACAGTTTTACCCAAACTTAGAATTACATGCCTTTCCTCTTCCCAAATGCCTCCATCTGCCACGAGCTACATTGGTGATTTTCTTTGTGATCCTTTTTTTCTCTTCCCACTGACACACCTGGTCCCACATCTTCCTCCACTTGCCATATACGGGAGTATTTCCAATCCCTGTGATAAAATGACTTCTCTTTCCTACTGCCTTTTGAATCTAGTTTCTAAATGTCCTTGGACCGTTGTTTATCTCTGAGCTGAGTTCTTTTCCTCTCTACAGGGTGTATTATTTTCTTGCCACCCTGTTTCCTTCTTTACTGACCTCGCTGCTTGCCTTTTTTTTTTCCCACCAAAAGTAAGCTCACTTGTTTCCCTCTGGGTTCAGGGGTTCCAGCGGAGGTCACTAAAAGTCATTGATCCTGGTAAAAGACAGCAATATAGTTAATAATATAGTCATAAAAACACATCTCAACTGAAAATTACTCTTTCACCCAATAAAACCAGTTTGCCCTGGAGATACTGAAGAACCTTCAGGACCCCAGTAAGGAAACAGCGAGTGCCCTCAAGTGCTGAATCGCATCTCCCGACCAGTGGTTGGATGGAGAGAGTGGTTCTCTATTACTGATCCGTCACATTAATTTTTCAGAAGGGCAGCTGAAGAGTAATGTGTCCAGTTGAGGTAATAAAAGGAACTGAGCACCGAGAGAAAGTAATTATCCGGGTTGGAATTTGACCAGGTTAACAGGGTTAACACCACAACTCTCGAGAAAAGTCTGGAGGGTCTCTAGTGTTCACCAAAGGTCATTCTATCTACTTTTATGTCTCACTCAGAAAGTAGCTCCTCCAGGAATACAGTAAGAGGTGGCATTAAAGAAGAGATTAGTGCCTCTGAGGAAAGAGAAATGACCTCAGCTGCATCTTTTCCCTTGAGATTGGCCTTCCCCCAGCAAATATCATTTAACGTAGACTTTGCAAAGTGCACAGACCTTCAGCTAAGAAACCCAGGATTAAAATACCTCTTCCCCATTCCCACAATAAGGGCCTAACACAAAACTCTGCCCCGAACCCATCCTTCCAGTGCCCGAGATTGGCTCCTCAGGGAAGGGATGAGGGGAGTCACACCCTCAGCTTGGACCCAACATCCAGGACTAGCCAGACTGGCTCCTCTTTTAGATTTATCTGCATGCACCTGGCGCCTCCTCTGTCTTTCACATCTACTAAATCACCCCTCTCCTATTTCTTTGCCTCTGCCCAACCCCACTCACTGCCATCTATGAGGTCTTCTGCATCTTTTTAAAAATGATTTTTCATGACAACTAAGTGGCAGAGCATTCATAAACTTGATTTGCCCCCCAAGGGTTACTTCCTGCCTCTTTTTGGCCTTAGTGCGTTTGACTAGTTAAAATCCGCATCATCATACATAATGGAAAAGGTTGGGTGGCGGTAGGGGGCATGGTGGGGACACTTCTTCCCAATTTCAGGTGCTTCTTTTCGGGTTGGGGGGAACTCCCTAGGGTAACACTCCTAGCGTCTCTGGCACCCCCCCCCCATTCACTTCTCCTCGGAAGAAGGAGGGGTGGCTTATTAGCGAGTCTAGAAGGAGAACAAGGAATGTTAAACCCACCTCCAGCTCTTTCCACCCTGTCTCTGGAGTCAGGCTGGCTGTGAGAAGCACATATTCTGTCCTGTGCCCCCAGCCCACGGCTGCCAGTTACCGGGCCTATTTCTAGGATGGGTACTAGGAAGCTCACTTCTCTGTAGTTAGAAACCTCATCCTCCAATGTAAGCTTTCTCATTAATAAAGCCAATATTTTATTCTTCCACCAGCCTCTTCCTTTTATCTTATTCTTCAGTTTGTTCAGAACGAGGAAGGGGAAGAGAGCTATTTATTGTGCCAATAATAGATGCACAGAAGACACCCAATTAAGAATATTTCAGAGTCACGGAGCTTTCGAGAGCAGGAAGATACTAAAAACTTTAATGTAAAGAAACTGAGGTATAGAGGGGTCAGACAGCCAATTAACACAATTCCAGGGAACTAAACACGGGTTTCCAAATACCGGGTCTAGTGCAGAGTGATTAAATCCCAAATTCTTTTTTTTTTTTTAAAGATTTTATTTATTTATTCGACAGAGACAGAGACAGCCAGCGAGAGAGGGAACACAAGCAGGGGGAGTGGGAGAGGAAGAAGCAGGCTCATAGCGGAGGAGCCTGATGTGGGGCTCGATCCCAGAACACCGGGATCATGCCCTGAGCCGAAGGCAGACGCTTAACCGCTGTGCCACCCAGGCGCCCCTAAATCCCAAATTCTGTAGTCAGACTACTTCTGCGTAAATCCTGACTCCCTAACTTACTCACCAGGTGTGTGCCTAGTCCTGACGCCGCTCCCCTCTGTATTCCCAGTTATACACAGAGTGGGGATGATAAGGATAGAATGAGATAATTCCTTCAATGCAGTCAACCCGGCACATGGCACGTAGTAAGAGCACTTTTAAATATAGTTTCCTACCACGTGTCTTCTTGAACTGATTGGCAGTGAATCTCTATAGCAATAGAGAAACAAGACTGTGTTGATGAAGGTACTGTTTACGTTAATTTGTGCTCAAAATGCCATCCTCTTTGTAAGTCTTAATGCCCAGCCGGGGAACGATTCTGCACTTGAACTTCACAAGATTTGATTCTGACGTCTTACAGTAGACATACTCACCAGTATTTTCAAGATATAATCCACAGATGGAAACTTGTTTGAAAGAATGAAAGAATAGCTTTCATCATGAAACACTGATCCATTACACAATTCCATGAATTTTGTACTTGTTTCTCCCCTGTGGGCAAGAGTGTTTGGCTATCCATGTATAACATGTATCTCTTTGAAGCTGATATCATCAAGCATATTTTTTTTTTTTTTGGTTTATCACTTCAGTTTTTCTCTATCACCTTACATCATTCTCCCCACCTTTTCCTTATGGCAAGGGCCCATATCAGCTTCAATTTTATCCTTCCTAGTGTTCATGATATTGGCCTAGACAGAATCTCTACTCCATGATCATTGTTGACTGCAGGGGGAAAGAAAACGGTATGCATTTCTGTGTTGAAAATCAGGAAACTGAAAAAAAAAAAAAAGAAAATCAGGAAACTGAGTTTCCAGGTCTAATTTCCCCTGAATTTGAATTTGTGCGAACGACAGAGTCCATAAATACCCCATGGAGAGGACAGCCCACTCCAGCCTCCTTCACCTTCCAGACTGATATAAGACTGAAGTGAAATCTCGGGTGGGAAAGCTCTCTGGAAATAAAAGCTATGTGTGATTGATAACTCAGGTGCTGAGTGATACTTAATGAGTCTGATTGGGGTTCTTAGAACCCCTTATGACAGGTACAGCTTGATGTGTGTTTCTGTCTTTACAGTGATTCTGTCCATTACAGAATCCGAAAGGGCAAGAGATACAGATAATCTGAGCAGCTACGGGACCTGGAGGGGCCACAGAACAGTATACAGATGCAACAGGAACTCCACGGAATGCCCTCCCCCTCACTTACTGTGTATGTCCATCCTGTTTCCCTGTCAGAATCATTCTGGGAGCCCACTCTATGGAACTCCCTCTGAGAATCAAGACCACACGGTTATTCGCACAAGGCCAGTCACATGGTAGATTGGTTTGATTGATCGATTAATGTTTGATGACAAGGAATTAAATTAATTGAGGTATCATTCATTCCAGGGGATTTCTGCAAACTACGTCACTATCTCCTTGCTTGAATGATCACTCAGGATGCCGTGGTTACACGAAAGGCAGGAGAATATTTTTAAGACTATGGCAACGTTACGTACTTGAAACAGGACAACGTCTCGTCGCCTGCCCTGTTCAGCCCTCCCTTGTTCCCAAGTGCACTCGAAAGCCCCACCGAAAAGTGAACTGCACCTATGTTGCCACCTACAGGCGACAAAGGCAGTCTGTTAGTTTTATCGTCATTCGGAGGAGGCCCAGTACAGAAGGGACATGAGGACATCCTAGGGAACCAACACAATCCTTGTCAAACGCTAATCTTTACTGGGCGTTTTGACTACTGTTGTTCTGTGATCCTTACTTCAGATGCTCCTCTGAAAGCTTTAACAGGCTGGTATTCGTAAAGCTCTGCTCCAGGATAGAGGGGAAGAGGGTGGCCCCTGCAGGTGGGCGGACTCCCCCGGGGCCAACCCCAGACTCCAGCACGTACCACGCCATGCCCTTAAAACAGGTGACTTCACCTCCTCGCACCCCGATTGGCTCCAAATGGAGCTACTAACGACACCCACCCCCACAGAACTGACGTGAGGCTGAAAACAGATAATCTGCGCGTCGCGCTTAGCAGAGTGTCTGCACGGAACAGGCTCTCAATTAAATGCTAACTGTTATTACCATGATTAGTTTGCAAAGCACCCTCACATACACTGGCTGCAAACTAATGCGCCCTGTTTTGTTACCACTCGACAGATACATCATAACACGCTACTGCGCGACCTCAAGCCCTCCTTGTATCTTACATGTAAACGGTATAGGACTTCAAATTTTTTGAAACGCCCGAGATCTGACAAGACAATGTGGAGAGCCAGCTTGCTGTGCTTCTAATGGGAGGCAGGGCTTTACTGCTTTTATTCTTAGCTGTCAGGACCCCCGGTGAAGCCAACAGTTGGGACCCCCCTGATGCTAGAGAGGGTTGAACCTACCAAGTCTCCACAGAGAATCTGCTGATGACTGAGCAAGGGGCGAGGACTTTAGGGAGAAAGCTGGTGGCGGAAGAGGATGAGGAGGTCAGGCAGGACATTCATGGATAAAACGTGATCTCTACCTCAGACGTTCAAAAAATGCAAAGACTGTGATTTGACATATATAGGGGGGTTCTGGGGCTGTTGTTTTTGGTTTTTTCTTAATATAAACAAATTAATTAAACCTCTGAGGATACGGAACGTAAGGAAACATTGTCCTAGATCGATGGCCTCCTCTTCAAAATCAAAAGCTCTGGGCCCACGTTTCTGCATGGCGGCAATGAGCTGCTCCTGTCTCTAGAACCCACACACGCTCTTGAGCTGATCCCAGTCCTCACCACTCCCTATCGCTCCCCAACATGGAGGCGGAACACCAGGTGGCTGTATTGGTCCCTCCTGCACTGATGTTTTTCTTAGAGTCAAGAAGTATCTCTGTGCCCACCTCTCATTAAAAACTGTGAAAATAAAAGCAAGACTGAGAAGGCATTGTGACTTTTCTTACTGGGCCATTCCTTCCTTTTCATCACCTCTGTAGGACTTTGTTATAATCAACTGAAGAAACAAACCAACAAGCACGAAACACTGGGAAAACATGGCACACTCTTTCTGTCTGACACAGTGGGTCTCTTAATGGTAAAACTCCTGCGTCCTCTCTACCTCGGCACACTGAATTACACTTATCATCTGTCTGTCTTCCCTCCCGGACCACCAGTTCTTCTCGACGAGGTGATTGTCAACTTTTCGCGTGTATCAGAATCACCTGGGAAGCTTGTTAAAAACATTTGCTGGGCCTCAGCATTTCTGTTGTAGTAAGTCCGGGTGGGGCTCAAGAATTTGCATTCCTAACAAGCTCCCCCCACCCCGTAATGCTGATGCTGCTGGCCTGGGGACAGTTTCAAAAACACTTTCCAGAACAAGAATCCTGCTTCGCTCTTATTTATTTATTGTACCATTATTGAGCACCTATTACTCTGTGTTGGGGGCAAGGTGTTCTTTGTCGACTACTCGCAACAACCCTGAAATAAAGATGTGTCTTATCAGTTTTACACCTGCGGAAGGGCGCTCAAGGGCACTCACACAGCCAATTAAAGGGCAAAGCTCAGGTATGTCTGCCTCCGGGGCTCAATGTCTCCCCTGGCCACACCTGGCGATTTTATTCCGCTGTCTATCCTCGACACCAGCACCTTCCACCTGCATCATGCTAGCTTCTCTAGTGTTTATTAAATGAATTTGAGATCCATTTATGACCAGAAATAGGCAAGGAAAATGCTCATGGTTCTTGAATAAAGGAAAAGGGAGGAGATATTCAGGCGAGGAGAAAATTGCAATAAACATCATTTATTTACAACATTTGGTATATCAAAGCTTTCTCCGCTCTCCGTGTATTTTTAGTAGTGTACGATATATCATTCTTGATTTAAAATGCCCAGGAGCAGCGTCTGGGTGGTGCACTCGGTTGAGTGTCAGACTCTTGGTTTCGGCTCAGGTTGTGATCTCAGGGTTGTGAAATCAAGCCCCGAGTCGGGCTCCACACTCAGTGTGGAATCTGCTGACTTTCCCTCTCCCCGCCACTGCTGCTTGTGCTCGCTCTTTTTCTGTCAAATAAATAAATCTTTAAAAAAAAGAAAAATCTAAAACTTGGCATGGTATGAAAGGGGCTTTTGCATGGTATTATTCCTAATTATGGAGCCACTTTTCTGGAAGCACCTTGAAACCAGCTTGTGTCTGGTGTCAAGGCAGCCATCTGAGAGTGAAAATGAGCTCTGTGAGTAACGCTCCTCTACGTTCATAGTATCATAAAAGAAGCACCACTTCAAGGATGATTTTCAAGTATTCCTGTAGAATTATGCCGTTTCCATAACGGAAAGAGAAACTGTGTCTCGGTCTACTCTTGGGACACCAAAGCCATCCACTGCCATATCTCTTTCTTTTCTCTATTAAATATTTAGCATATGAGAATCAGAGGCTTGGGCTACGTGTGTTGTTCCCTGGATCAAAACACAGTTTCCTCATCATATCTTTGTGCATCCAGCATAACAATGTGGGAGTGGGTTGAGGAACAGAATTGCATTTGCCAGAGTCTGGGGCAGTAGCAATAGAGACGGTTTGGAAAGTTATTTAAGTGGAATATTTGGGTGGCAAAATGAGAAAAAAAAAGACATCTTGTCTTTTATTACATAAGAGCACGGTTTAGTAGGAACAAGAGCATGGAAGGCAGCCAGCCGGGGATTCAAATCCTGTTCTCCATAACTTGCTGAGTGACCTTGGGCAAATAACTCTGTCACTCTGAGCCTTGTTTTTCGTCTTTAAAATGAGGATGTGTAACTTGCAAGTCCCCTGTGAAAATGCTTCTAGAGAAAATGTATTCAGTGAGTTTTACCTGGTGGATGCTTAATAAAAGGTAGCTATTATTACCTCTAAGCCCCTGTCCCTACTTCCTCCTGGTGTTTGGACAGAATTTTTGTCCAAAAGAGGAAAAGAAGATGGGAAATGCATTGGTTTACAGAGTTTACCTACAATAATTGAATAATTGAATATGACTGCAGTGTTCTAGAAGGTCCTAGAGATATCCAGTAATTGGTCTTGCTGGAACCTCCTGGAGGGGAGAGGTTGCTAATGGGCAGAAGTGTTACTGTGTTTTTTTTAAGCCCTTGGGCTTTCTGGAATCTACACCCACAGACCTGGAGATCGCTTGCAAATATCTTAAGTTTGTAAAGGGACAAAACAGAAAGATGACAATGCTTCTGACAAGTCTAACAGGTATTGAAGTTTCATGGCAATTCAAGGGATTGTATGCTTTTCCCCCCCATACAACCCCAATTTCTGGCTGAAATTCAATCCCTCTCCATATTTAGAAACAAGACAACTAATAATACTTAGTAAGAAAAGAGGGGAGTTTGAAACTTTGATGAAGATATATAAGGCACTTTACTTGAACAAATTTCAAGTAGATCCATTTAAAATGAAATTAAGTGGCACTTTATCGGTTTGCAAATCGGGACCTATTTATCTCACTAAAATGATTACAATCTTGATTTATCCCTGAAATTGGCTTTATTATTACCTTTAATTATACTAGAAGGTTGTTAAAGACTTGTAGTTTCTCTCTATCCCTTTAAACTGCACGTTATGCAGACGATAATTGAATATTGGATAGAATAACTTGATTTTCCAAAGAAATATGTCTCTAATATTTTCGTCTTTTTATTGCAGAAATTGAAACAAGTTGAAGAAACAAAAGAAGATCCTGAGAATAGATTATCTAAAATTTCCCTGGAGTCATTCAATAAATATAACAGCAAAACTATGATTTTGTTAGAACGAGAGAAGAACTCTCTGAACAAGGTTGAAGGACAAAAGGAAGAAAAAGAAAAAAATGAAGAGGCATCTTTGAGTAGCTCAGATAGGCCTGGGGTAGACAATTTGGAATCACTGAGTGATTCTTTATATGATAGCTTCTCTTCCTGTGCAAGTCAGGGTTCAAATGATGTATAAAGGACTCTTTTTTTTTTCCCTTAGTGAGCTGAAATGGAGCACTTAAGCAACAGGGGGGTGTGCGGAGGGGAATAGAGACAGCAACAATAAACCGGCAACACTAGAGACTGCATTGTCAGATTCACAGCAAGCAACCCATGGGAGCTTCCTTCTCTGACACGGCAATAAAGAGAGGCTCCATTTGTGGTGTGTCACGAGGCTCAAATGTAAACACACCCACAATACAGAAGTCTTAATTTTGCACTTTTTTTGAATACTTGTACAGAAGTTGTAAATTTTTGGAAAAGAAATTATATTTGTAGCAAAAAAAAAAAAAAGATAGCAATAAATTGAATCCGTGCCATGCTCTTGAAATGACGTACTAAGTGTTAGAAGTTGATAATATATTTTTTGAAAAATTCCAGCTAAGGTGTTTGTTGACTTCACTGTCCTAGGACTCAAGTTGATTGCGGGTATACTCCGTAAAGCTAAAACAGGGCCCGCCAACAATCAGAGGGCTCGTGGTCATCTCCGACTCACAATCTCAATGTGATAGGAACGTTAATTCCAGTGCAATTTCAAAATTGTTGCCAGAGAGATTCAGGTTTGGGTAGTAAGTGTAATTCTGCTTCCACTGAAAAATGTAACAGGTACTCAAAGGGTAACAGTGATGGGAAGGGAAGTGGATCAGAAGTGACCTAACTCAATAGCAGGTTTTCCCTCCAAACATTTCTTTACATCCTCTCCCGCTTACTGCTTCTCTATGACTCTCAACAGTATTTGTTGATTTTTATCTTCCTGCTCTTTCTATTAAAATCTGGGCAATCTAGAAATGAAAGCAAATTCCTATCTGTAACATTCACTTTTTTAAAAAAATAAAATGGTTGGTGCTACAAAAAAAAATTCTTACTTTTTAAGATCGTTTTTTTTTCTACAAAGTCTGTTTATATGTGAGGATAAATTCTATTTTAAAGGTTATTTGTATTTTTTCTAGATGTGAACTATTTATAATTGCTTTGTACAGGAGCTTGTAAACTAGGCCTAATAGAAATATTTTTAGGATCTATATGGTTACTTCCGTACACACTTGTTTGTTAAAAGAGCATTGTATAATCAGTGTTATTTGGTTAATTTGTGCAATTCGTTATATTGAATTTTGTTATCTTAAATGAAAATTATGTAAAGTATCATTGTCTTTCAGACTTTTAAAAATTCTTCTGTTTCATTTCTGAATAAAAGTCATATCACACATGCACCCTCTGAAATCTTAAAAGAACTTGTTCAAGAACCCTTTGGCCTAGTTATTTGAATCTCACACGTGCTACAACAATCAGTTCCGGGAAGGAATAAATAAACTGGCCCCTTTGCTCCAGAGATAGTAATTCAGACAATGGTAAGATCAGAGTCTGCAGACAAGCGGGTAATGGTCAAAGCATTCAGTCTCCCCGAGGGGTTAACCAACTAGAAATGAGAGGAAGAGGGGGGCAAAGGGAGAGAAGGAGCCTGAGGCAGCTATGGAACGATCTCTGCAGAGAAATTACAAGAAAGTCATTTAAGCCCATTTCCAGACCTGCTCCGCCGGGCAGGATGGGGAAATAATCAGCGTCCTGGCCGGAAAGAGATTCCTCCAGGTGGGGTGGCCCAAGCGTAAGAGGGTGAAGAGGGGCAAAGCTTATGAAGCTATTTCCACAGAAGGATTCTCCCCAGGGACTGAGGGGATCGGGGGTGGCGACGTGCGGGATTGAGGGGGGCGCCGAGGCTCGGCACCACCCGCTGCAAGGCTGGGCTCCAAGGAAGGCGAACTTAGCACCGCGGCGTCCGGGAGTACTCAAGGTGGGTCGCTTGACTGGGGGGCAATGGAGCGGGGGCTTAAAAGAGGAGACCCGGGCAGCCTGAGGCTGACTCATGGGCTGTGCAGGCGCGGTACAGGAGAGGACACGGGAGTATGTACTCATCACCTGTGACTTTGAGGCGAGCGGGATGAAGATGCCCGCCTTTTGGAAAAAGGGGATAGAGGAGAGCAATTGCCTTCTTCACCCCGATTTGCTTTCTGGTAGGAACTCGCGACAGTTGTCCCCGGGGACCGCCCTGTCCTCGGCTAGGCTGCCGTCGCGGTGTCACTGCACCCTCCAGCTGTGCGCGCTGGCAGCGGAAGGAGGGTTGCCCGGGGCGAATGCGCCGGCCCGGGCGGGGTCCTCACCACACCCCGCCCACCCTGAGCAGCTGAAGCCAAGCCTGGTCAGGAACGAGGGGCCTCTCGGAGGGGGGTAAAAAGGGCGCAGCTGCACCGGCCACCCCAGGGAGCCTGCAGGTGTGCAACTTTGCCAGGCGCACGGGAGCACGTCCCCCTCCAGCCAGCCGCCCCCGGCGCGGGGCTCCCGCGGCCGGCCTCGCGGCAACCTCAGCTGAGTGGGCAGCCCCGGGGCGTGCAGGGCCCAGCTGAGCACGCAGTCTTTCGGCCCCACCTCTCAGGTCCCGCAGTCAGCTCCCGGCCGGTCCCCGCGGCACCTGCTGCGCCCTCCTCACGCTTTCCCAATCCCCAGCCTCCCAACCTTGGAAAACTACACTCTCCCTCTCCCCCTGACGTCCCTTTCCTGGGGACGTGCGGAGGCGGGAGAGGAGGTCGATAGGAAGGGGGTGGGGACGTGAAAAGAAGGTCCCAGCCTGCCTCGCCCGCCACCCCCACCCCAACTCGGCAGCCGTCACGTGGTGCCTGGAGTGGGAGGTGGGGAGAAGAGACGAGACTTTTTTGGGTGCTTCGGCTCTCCAGTAGTTCCTCCAGTCTCAGCTGCTAACTCCGGAGACGTCGCGCTCTGCCTGGGAGCGCCAGCGGTAGGAGCGGCGACCCGCAGCCGGGAGCCCGGGCACGGGCGATGCTGGCGCCGCCGGCGGCACCTGCGGCTCCTCTTGGCGGCGGCGGTGGCCTCGGCGGCAGGAGCGCGGGCCCCAGCAGCCTCGGCAGCCACAGCCGCTGCGGCCCGGGCAGCCTCCGCCGCGGTCGCCGCCTCTGATGCGCCTGCCCTCTCCCGGCTCCGCGGCTCCGGGAGGATGTGGGTCCTCGGCATCGCAGCAACTTTTTGCGGATTGTTCTTGCTTCAAGGTAAGAAAACGAAAAGGCCAGCAGCCCCGCCAGGCGCGCACACCCCATCTACCCGCCCGCCTCTTCGCCCCCACGGGCACCCACCTCCCGGCCCGCGCTGTGCAGGGGCTGCCCAACGGGAGTTTGGCGGCGGCGACTGGTGCTGGTGCCCAGAGGCTGTAGATGGTAAAGTCTCCAAGTCCCGCGCTGCAGGACGAGAGGCGGGAGCGGCGGATTTGCGGGACTCGAGCTGCAGATGCTCGGGCTGCGTGGTCAGGAGAGGAAGCAGAGCTGGGGAGGAGGGAGGGTCTGAGCGGTGCTGGGGCCTCGCGGAGGGAGAGGGGGCGATGAAACCCCTGACCCCGCAAGTTACCGGGCGTCTCCGGCAACCCGTGGGAGTGGCGCCGCCGACAGGTGAGCGGCGCGCTGGGCAGCCTGTGGCCCGGGCGCTCCGGAGCTGGGCTGCTGCGCTCAGAGCGCAACCGACGTGGAGATGGGAGGAAGCGCGGGGTTCCGGGGCTTGTCTGTCCGGGAGCAGGGGGAGTTAGGTCTAGACAGGAGCTCCTAGATCCGAGCAAAGCAGTCAGGCTGGGGCGATGAGATGTGCAAAAACGTCTCCCAGTTAAGAGAACGGCTTTCGAACGAGCGCTGCAGAGCTGGGACTCCGACCGGGGACCCTAGCCAAACGGTTGCCCAGAAAGCCAGGAAGGAATGGTGGTTGTGTCGCGGCTCGGGGTGCGCGCGCGCACACAGACACACACGCCCCTTGTACACGCTGTGGTCCCCCTGCTGCTGCGGGGACTGTCCCGAAGACAGGCCGGGGACTCGCAGAGCAGCAGCACTTGGCATCCGGCACTGCCTCCTGGGTTCCTGGGTGGTCGCTTGGGGAGCCTCGGAGCCGCAGCACAGGAACGCTGACGACAAAAATTAAAACTAAAAAGGCGTCTGCGGACGCAATCGCGAATGGTGCCAAAATAGGAATTAAGTAATTTGTAACCAATTAACAATTAGGTAAATCCTTTGCTGTGGATTGGAGCTGAAGCGTGTCTCTGCAGCTGCTTCACTCTCGGCTTGTGTAACCGTCCTTTCAACTTCCATGGGGTTAAGGCCAGCTGTGGTGTAGGAAGGGCTCTTTGTTTCTGGAGCATTGGTCCAGGGGTCGCAGGCAGAATTCAGCTGAATCCTGGGGGACCCTCGGTGTCCGCGCCGCCCCCTGCCGGCTTCTGCCACAGCCGCCTTACGTGGAGACCCAGGGGTACCCGAGCCCAAGCGCCCCAGGGATGGGGATCTGGCCGGGGCAGAGGAGGGTCGAGGTTTCCGGTGTGGTCGCTGTGGGGGCTGGATCTGAACCTGACTGCGTCTGTCCCCACAGGCTTTGCGCTGCAAATCCAGTGTTACCAGTGTGAAGAATTCCAGCTGAACAACGACTGCTCCTCCCCCGAGTTCATCGTGAATTGCACGGTCAACGTTCAAGACATGTGTCAGAAAGAAGTGATGGAGCAAAGTGCGGGTAAGACCCCAGGAGCCGCCACCGCTCTCCAGCCTTGGCCAGCGCTAGGAGTTGGGGGATTGGGGGACGGGGATTACATTACAGGAAAAGGGACTGACTTGATTTAAAGCGCACACACTGGTTATCACAGATTTACAGTGCTGGCAAAATGAAGAGTTCCAAGTTACTTTAATCTCATTAGAGTTAATTACCAGGGCTTCTCCCCCAAGGGACTCAGGAGGCGAAGTGCATTTAAATTAGTGGCTCTCTTTTTATTTACTCCCTCACCTCCTTCTGCTAACAGCTGATCTGGAGGCTGGAAAATACATGGGTAACCAGCTCCGCTTGGGCAACTAGACAGTAGCCTGTGAGCAACGTCAGCCTGAAATATGAAGCTAGTTGAAGTTCCCAGAGGTCAGAGCTTGAAAACTGTGTTTTGTCATAGAGCCATGCCGTATTTCTTAGAAGAACACTACAGGATCTTTATTTAATTTTAGAGCCACTGCATCAAATTCCAGGCACAAATTGCCAAGATTGTTCAAAGGAATGTTGTTCCCAGCCCCACAAGCTTAGCCGCTGGCAGGCTGATAAGAGGTGCCCGGCTTCGGCAGAGAGGGGGTCTTGTGAGAGCAAACCTCACTTACTCCAGCTGACCAGAGTTTTCTTCCTGACCTGGCCCTCCCCAGCCCTTCCCAGTAGTCTTACCAGAAATCAGAGTCCCCTACTAGTGAAACTTGGGGGAAATGGGTGGAACTCTTGCTTCAGTTCCAAGGTCAGACCCATCAAAGGAGACCTTGCAGTTCTCAGGATAATAAAAATAGGGGAAATAGCATCACGTGGTGACTGAGGTGGCTCAAACCAAAGTGCCGCTCCCCTTTGGTATGCTGAACTGTGGGCCCACAGTGCTTTTGGTGGAAGGGATTAAATCTGCGAAGTGATTCTCTTACCGCACTGGCAACTCAGTGCAAGGGCTCCAGTTTTCAAGGCAGCACCTTGGAAAAGTAGTTTCTTGTCAGAGAAGGGCCTGGAAAGTCCCCGTGGCCAAGCACAGGGATATGCGAGGAGCAGAGGGCTGGCTCATGACTGTGCCACGATGCAGTGCGCGCACGGTTTTAAAAGCTGTTCCTTGTAGGTCATTAGCTGCGGTTTCTTTCCACCAAAATCGCCCCTTTGGGGAAGTCTGAGACCTAATTGCTCTCAAGAAAAACTTGTCCCAAGAAAAGCATCACGCGTTGTTTGTGATTTGTCCTGGGATTTGGGCTGTTACAAAAGCAAAACAAAATTTAGTGAAGATTCTGTAGCTAAGATTGATAGCTGTGATTTTGACAGGTTGTTTCGGTTTTCCTTGTGTTTCATTCCTGAACATTTTACCTGCGCAAAAGTCTGCCCTCCTACCAGAGGAACTGCTGTGATGTCAGTTGGAATCACTCTGAACGCTTTAGTGTTTCTGTTTTTTCAAATATTTGCAGCTTTCTTCCAGGTGGTCGTTTAGAGCCAGAAAAAAAATAGGGATAAACTGTGGACGCATTAGGAACTTCCTTGGGATTTTCTAGGCCACTGCTTATCTGGGTATCATGTTCTATCAGCTGGGATATGGTTGAGACACGGAGAGAAAAAGATATGAACCAAACTACAGCTGGGTGAGGTGTCCTTTTTTCAGATAGTTCTTCCTCTACAGAAGTTTATGTGAGATAAATACCACACACTCCGCTTTCAATGTGCTGTTTTTCCTCTTTATTCTCTCCCCCAAATAATGCTGTAAAAAAGGCAGAGCAGGCATTAAAATGCCCATCTTATCCAGGGGAACCCTTAGCACCCGGTCTCTACGTGCCAGGCCTGAAGTTGCTCTTCTTTGGATCAAGATGGGTACCTTCTCTCCAAACTAGGTTCCTCTAGCCTATGTCAGAGGCCAGAGTGAGATAATAAGCCCACGCCAGTAGTGAAGGCGGAAAAACAGGAACAGTCAACAGACTCCGAGGAAAATCCTGTTCGAGGGGGGGGGTGCACGTTCTAAGCCTGAATTCATAGGAGGAGAATGCACGTTCCTGCGTCACAAGAGCGATGTCTGGAGGAGTGATACTCTCAACGCACTTCCATTTTCCTCCCCATGCAGTGGTCAGACCAGTCAATGTAAGTGACTCTTAGCCCTGCTGGTGCTGGCAGGGAAGGAGAGCCGAACTAAGGTTTGGCCGTGAAGTGACCACAGGGAGCGCTGTCATCGCAGTCCTGAAAGCCTGCATGCCCCTCGCTGCGGGTCCTTCCCGGGTGCTCTCCGTGCAGCAGCTGATGAAATCTGTAGTCCTCTTGTGCAGCCCGGCTTCCCCCAGGCCCCAACCCGCCGGCATTTAATTCTGCAGGGTTAGTGTTTCCACTCTGGGGAGAGCAAGTCACACCTGTTACGTGCTACCATTAGGAACCAAAGTCAGAATTACTTTCACTGGATCAGTAACCGAGGGTTCTGAGAATCTTAGTGCATGAGAGCTGAAATGGGCCAGTGACTCCGAGTGAAGGGTGCAGATCAGAATCGTCCTGGGAGTTTTGTTGAGATCCACGTGCCACCCCTCCCTCCCCCCGTCACCCTTGAAGAAGCAAGCCAGTTCACTAAGTCTGTGAAATACCCAGCCGTGGGTCCTTTCGAAGCTCCCCAAGTGACTCGGGGGTGCCCTAAGTCTGGACTGTTTCTGCGTTCTAGAGGAGGGAAACCTGGGCCAGAAAAGTTATATACCTGGTCCACATCCACCAGCTATTACCCAGAGGCACCTGCTTTCCGGAGCCAGCACCTTATATAGTAAAACCTGCCACCCAGGTTTGCCTGAAAAGAATTCAGGCAAAGTGCTAAAGATTTAGATGGTCTGCACGTCCACCATATTCACCTTACAGGCTTAGTGAACTGGGTGACTGGACAGGGCACGAAACGGATATTAAATGAATAGGAGCACCAACCGGTAGGATATTTAAAGCCAAGTGCTATGTGGACTGGCATTTTCCATAGGTCTAGGAAAAGCACGGTTTTAACAGACTAAGAGATTTTAATGAACCAAGCAAGTTTGACATTAAGCAGTGATGAAAGGCATTCTCTTTCCAAAAAACTACCAACGAGGCAATATGCTCAGGCCTTTAGTTAGTCCTTTCTGGATTAAGTCTGCTAACTCAGCTCTTATGAATTTTGAGGCAGGTACATTTAATTTTCAGTTGGGAAGTACATGTAAAATTAACCTTTACCTGTTCCCCAGAGTGGCATTCCTATTAGGTGTGGAGATTATTTCCCACTGCTCTCTCTCCCCTTGGTCATTTCTGGAGTAATAAGGCACTGGGCTGTGGGGAAGGAAAGCCTTCTTTCATTGTCCTTACTAATTGATATTTAAATGTTTGCATAACGAATGACTTGTTCTCACAAGTTCTGCTCTTAATGAGTTAGCCTCTACTTACCAGCACCCTTGATAATGACATTTCTTCTGCTCTTATCACTGCACTCCGAAAAATATTTCAAATATTGATTCTCATTTCAGAATAGAAACTCCCCCCATATGAATTTTTAAACCAGGATATAAAGAATGTGAATTTGCATTTGTTTGACAGTGCAATCTTGTAATTAGAGTTTTTCCCCTTGACTAGATACAGTGAAAGGGGCATAATTTAATTTTTATAGACTAGCCAATTTCTTCCCTAAGTAAAATATGGCTCTGTCAGTGAGCAAAATGTTACAGGTTCTCCTAAACCTTATTTAAAAGTTAAATGTAGTATATTGAGAGAAAGTCCATGGTCTGAATCAGTAACCTGATCGATCTCTTCACCCATCCTTTGCAACATGCATTAATCTATTTGTCTGTTTTGCAATACAAGAGTTACTGCTCTATATGTCGTGTTGCATCTATGCTATGGCTGTATAAGTAATGGCTGTTTTCCTTTTGGATTAGTTAGTGCCCATTAAGTTGGGCAGGGATGATTCCATACCTTGGATAGGTTAATTTTATGCTTTATTTTCTCATGAGCAAAATAAGGGATAGCAAGTGACGACCTGATGTCCCTAGAACAGTCAGTCATCCACTGGTAGGCTACGGTTAGCTTCCCATCTCCACTATCTTTTCTTGTGTCTATGCACTGCTTAATTTCACCGCAATTTAAAATAATAGGCTCTCGTTTGTCCTTGGGGTAGACTTGACAGGAAAAAGGGTTAGTTCTGCTAATCAATATTATTATATCACAGTCCCTTTATCCATGATTCATTTATTTAAGGTGCACCTGTGCATGTCTGTGCACCCAGATACACATACAACGGCATATCCACGTGTGTGTCTGTCTTTTTACATTTTTGCCTATATACATTTGCAAGCACACCAATATAATTGGTGTCAGAAAAATAAAAATATTAAGTCTTCCGGGACGCCTGGGTAGCACAGTCATTAAGCATCTGCCTTCTGTTCAGGGCGTGATCCCAGCGTTGTGGGATCGAGCCCCACATCAGGCTCCTCCGCTGTGAGCCTGCTTCTTCCTCTCCCACTCCCCCTGCTTGTGTTCCCTCTCTCGCTGGCTGTCTGTGTCAAATAAATAAATAAAATCTTTAAAAAAAAAAATTAAGTCTTCTTTGCAGACATTCAAATCATAAATTACTTTAATCTTATACTGTATACACAAAGATATCTTTTAACATTTTTTCCAAAAGCAATTTTGTTAAGAGCATCAGTAGTATCTGATCATCTTCCAATGTCCCCTGTCAGCCCCAGATCTTTTCTTCTCCTACCTCTTCTCTCCTGTGATCTCCTGGATCCCACCTGCAGTCGTTACTTTCTCACCCTCAAATCCATTTTGAATCAATCACAATTTTGTCCAAAACGACATCACCCTATTTTAATTTTGCTAAGGAGACTCCAACAGGTTGTAAAACTTTAAAATAAAAAAAGATTCAGATGCCAAGAAAGATATCCTCAAAAGTGAACACAGCCCTGATGTAAAGGTTTCCATGTCAAACTCGCTCAAGGTATGCATTACACGGGAAAAGGTTCTGTGCAGTGCATGTCAATATCACTACCTCCTTTCCAGCAGGACATTAAAAGAACACCTCTCTTTTTGGGGCGAGACATTTCCCCAGTCAGTTTGTTCAGTTAGTCCTCAAGAAGCAGCCATCTTTTTCAGGTGGCAGGCAGAGCTGGCTGCTGAGGAAGTATTCGGAGAGTAAATATCAAGTGTCATCAGTCCCTTGGACTCTCCAGTCAGCGAAGCATGTGTTTACAGTGCAGCCAGTGCGGACCTCCCAGCTCCACAGATAAAATGTTTGAAGATTGATCCAGCTCTCCCCTAACGCTAATTCCTCCCACTGCAATTTCATGAAAGCTTCCATCATCGATGGTTTTCCTAATGAGTTTAAACAGAGAGGCTTCAAAGCTGGGGGGTTTTCCCAAGTGAAAAATGGAACGGAGTACGAAAACAAAACACACCGTTTCCTTTGAACTTTGGAAAGGAAATCTGCTTCCCTTACATAGTCCTGAAACAAAAAAGATCTGAATCTTTTCTGCTTCCCCCCTTTCTCCCTCTCGCTCTCCACCCTTGCTTTCTTCTTTCCTTCTTGCCTATCTTCCGCCCTCTTTCTCTCTCCTCCTCCACCTCTGTCCCTCCATCCCTACGCTTTCTCCCTCCCTTTCTTTTTTTCTCTCAAACTTCTAGAATGATTGAATGACTTTGGTTCTAATGCCCAAATCTGGCAAAGGTTTATTAGCACGCTATGCAGAAGGAGTCAATACCCCATCCCCCGTTTTTAGTACTTGAGTGGGAAGGGCACTCGGCTCCATTGGAAGAGAGAACACCCATGTTCCTGGCTCCCCCGTGATTGGTAACTTTAAAGGTTACTTAGTATCCCACGGGCTGAGCTTCCTCCCCTGCAAAATGTAGAAACAGGCCACCTGTTGTCTTGTGAGACACAAGTCAGTGAGAAATGTTGTCTGTATAACCACCTTTAGGAATCAATCCTAAAAGGAGAAACCTGCTAGAATGTTCACCAGGAGTTGCTTCATCTACTCTCCTTACCTGCCTCTGAAGACCGGCCCTGGTATCTTAAGCTAAGTTACTTTGCACACGATTTCCTCCATTCTCAGACTGAGAGAGTCCTTGCATGTAACCTTGAATTCCCTACAGTAGGATTCTCATAATTAGCCTAAAAGGTTCACAGTGAGATAACATCCGAACTTGATAGTTGGTAAATCTGAGATGCAGAGAAGTGGAGCAATTTGCTTAAGACCACACAGCCGGTGGGACTGAAATCCATGTCCTTTTCCCCTTCCCTAGGATTCTTTCCATCATTATAATAACATTTTTTGCATTGTTTAATAACAATTTTTGAGATATAATCTAGGTTCCACAAAATTCAGCCTTTTAAAGTATACAGTTCAGTGGTTTTTAGGATATTCAGAGTTGTAAGTATAGTCTAACCCCAGATATTTAATTCCAGAACATTTTCATCACCCCAGAAAGAAACCCTGTACCCTTTAGCAGTCCCTAATCTGGGAACCACTAATCTACTTTCTGTCTCTACGGATTTGCCTATTCTGGACATTTCACATAAAAGAAACCATAGAATATGTGGCCTTTTATGACTGGCTTCTTTTGCTTAGGGTCATATTTTTAAAATTCATCCATTTCACATCTCCTTTTGAGATGTCTTCCCTCCTGCTTGTAACGGGGACTGAAGGGAAAGCTCAGGTTTGGAAAATGCCTCAATTACAGAGGGGTGGGATGGGGTGCGCTTGTGAACTTAAAACTCCACGGACTGATTGGCCGATTTGCTGCGCCGAATAAAAACCTATGCCAAGAGCAAGTCATTCCAGCGAGTGGTAGGGCAAAGGAGAGCCCGTTCATCAAGCATCGATGTGCCAAGCACGGGGCTTTCCATCCACTGCCATCTGTTAAAGGCTTCATCTGCTTCTCCAGGAGGGGATCTTGAATTGGTTGCTATTAACCACAAGAATCCTCAGGCACCTGGCTGGGCTATTCCTACTGCCCGAAGCTCTTACTGGGATCCCAGCTGCCCATCCCAATACCTGGCATCCCTGACAGGCCAGGGGTCTCAGGAATCGTGCGCCTCGTGGGCTAGAAGAGATCTTAATTCATCATTTCACAGAGGAGGAGAAAGGAGTTTTCTTTCCCGAGACCTTAAACTTCTTGAGCCGTCCATTTCTCTTTCTTCCCTTGAGGAGGCTTGAGGGTAGAGCCAGTCGAGACTTATTCTGGGGAGAGGTTTTGATGAAGGAGATGGGATTTTGGCATGATTAGGTCATCCACAACCGAACTCGGGGAACATGGGCAAGTCTGGCCTTTTTGTCCCCAACCAAATCACGCATTATAGCTTGCGTGGAGGCAGAATTATGTACGCCTTTAAAAGTGGGAAATCTTTTTTTTCTCTCTCTCTCTCTGTTATTCCCTCCTTAAAAACAAAGCTGGGTTCTTCCTTACCCACAGTTTTCATGGTGGTGGAAGTGATGGTATTTTGGGGAGAGGAGAATCGCTGGTAGAACGACGAGATCTTTCCTCCCCTGGGCATTCTACAAAAGGCCTTGTCTGTAATGTAGGAGCTTCGACCAAATCTGTGATGAATCAGCCTGCAAATAAACCAAAGAATGATGACAGATGCCATGAATTCTTTCCATCTGTGGTAAGCTTTGGGTTGTGGCCACATTGTGATTCAGGAGCTGTTTTCACAGGCCAGAGCCCCAAGGCACGTTCTCTTATTAATACTTTGCTCCCAATCTTCCAATTGCCTCCAACAGTACAAAGCAAAGCAGGAGATGAACTGAATTAAGTGCTTCAGATAAGGTGAAACCATAGAGAGCCTCTAATAAATTGCTTTTTTAAAGGAATGCATTTAAATAGAACAAAGCAGGGATGGTTCACGACGTTGATTTCGAGCCTTATGACTTTGCAGACCATGAGAGGGGTCCAGATGCGAAAGTGATGAACTGTTGTATTATTTTAAGGAAGTTGTGATACTTGGTCCAGTGCATTTCATTTCTCACTGGACATGGACAATAGCTTTTTATGTTTTTCTATCTCTTGGACTTGTCGGCGGGAGCGGAGGCACGACCGGAGACCGTGCCGGAGGCGGGTGGCGCCAGGCGCCGGCGCTCGGGCCGCTGTAGTCCATGCGTGCTCCGCTCAGCACGCATACGAATGTGCAGAGCAGTTTACAGTGCCGTCCGCTGAGGCTTCTTCAGAGAGCATCTGCGGAAGCAGGTGTATTAAGTGACGCCGGGCCGTGGGTTTTATGCACTGTTTTATTGCTTATGCAAAATCTAGCAAACCACTTGGGGCTCCCGTAACTTCAGAGAATCTGCTCAGAAATAACAAGAGGCTGGGCAGGTTGACTAGTTTTCCACCCAGTGAAGACATCCAAACTGGGAGGGCAGAGAGATCCGGGCTTCAAAGCCAACCCAGATTCTTGGGAGAATTTCCAGGGCCTTCAGAGGGAACGGCAGCGGGGGGCAGACCCGCACCTGGAGAGTGAAGACTTCGCTAACTTCCTCTGAAAGGGCAAACAACTTTCTACTCAGCCTGTCACTTGCTGTTGGAAGGGAGGGAAGAATAAAGCGAGGCAGAAGCAGACGTTTTACATAAGTGGATTAAGATCTAGAGAGACTCAACCAAGCCCTGTAAAAACCGGCTCTGCGTGGGAAAGCCAGCCAGGGCTCCTGCTAGCCCGTGCCTGTGGAGAAGCATTTGAGACTTGACCTTCCTCGTGTAGGTGACGACAGGAGATGACACAAGGACGTTCTGACAGTTGTATCTTTGTTCCGCGTCTCCAGCCAGCACTTTGCCTGGTGCCAGAACCTTCCAGTGTGTTCGAGTATCTTTTCCTAATCCCGTTGAACTACAACTTTATGCACTAGAGCCCATTCATGGTTTTCTTTTCTGGATATGGGGCTCCTGAAAGGACGCTGTGCTCATCTCCCTCCCTTACTTCCCCCCACCTTCCTGCTCCTGTCTGTCTCTCTTGCACATGCGTGTGCACACACACACACACACACACAGACTTGCTCACGGGTATGCAGACACCCAATAAATATTTGCTGAATGGGTGTCCTTGAAGAAATCAAGTTTCAAGCAAAACCAGATTGATTGGTATTTAAGAAATGTTAGACCAGAAAGGAGGGAGCTCAAATCTCTAGCATAAGAAGAAAACTAGAGCCAAGGTAGGTTTAATACACCGTTTGCTTTCCAGTTAAACTAGAAAAAGCCGACTGATGCCTATTCGTCACAGTTGTCATTTAAGGAACAGCTCTGAAGTGTAATCCACCCGTTTTTCTAGTTTGTCAGCTCGCTTTCAAGGCCCATCTAGCTGTGCCCTGCATAGGAGTGTTTTCTGGAAACACACACATACATCTCCCTCTGCAACACCCAGCTGGCTTCGTAGTCAAGCCGGCGGGGGACAGGTCACCACCCAGCCAATCCGGTCAGCGGGAGCTTTATGTTATCTGGAGCCCTGGTGTACCCCGGAGATCTGTCTTGGTTCTAAACTTCCTAAGGGAGAAAGTAGCCCCCCCACCCTCACTCATAGTCACATACTTGTACTCCCCAAGCAGACCTCTGCCCCCCACCCGCAGGCCTCTCGCACACAGGTGATGCAAGCTTGAAATACAAATGGGTATGCTCCCCCAGAGAGAAGCCATCGGACTTTGAGCTGGGGGATGTACTTCTAAATGAGTTAGTTTGGGAAAACTAAACAACAGAGGAAAGCAGGGACATGGAAAAAAGTCCATATTTTTGCCCTCCTGCTGTCTCGCACTGACACGGTTTCACTGAGCTCTACAAGCCAGCTGGTTGTATTGCTGCCCCGTTTATTGAATATCACGAATACCCTTGTCATGAAACCTGAGTGCCGTTCTCAAGCTCTGGCTGGAACAGGTCCCAGGCCTCAAGAAGTATTGTGCTCCCCGCCCCCCACCCCCGTTCGTCTGTGGGGCCCAGCTTCAACACGGAGCAAACCAGCCATCGCTGCCCATGGATTCCCATGTACTCTTGCCTGCACTCCAGACCTCACCTTCTGGATCCCTTAATAATGCTTTTGGCAGCAAGTAACAGGGACTGGAGCCATAAAGACAATTACTGCTTATCAAACAGGGTAGCCCAGTTGTAGGTGGTCTGTGGTGGTCCCTACAGTTCAGTGACACCATCAAAAGCCAGCTTCTCTCCATTTGCCTTCTCACTTCCTAAGTGTGTTGGCTTTCTGCTCTAAGGCTTGTTGCCTCTTGGTCACAAGGTGGCTGCTGTATTCAAGTTAAAGGGAAAGTGTAGCATCGGGAGCTTTGATCTTCAGCTTTTCCTTTTAATAAGAAAAAGAAAGCTCTCCCAAAGGTCCCCAAGAGAATTCTGCTCATTTCCCATTGGTCAGAATGGGGTCTCAGGGCCACTACTTGCTGTGAGGAAAATGGCAGGGTGGCTTTTAGGTGGCCAGTTGTAGTGTCTGCCAAATCACCTTTTGAGAAATCCATGCACAAAATCGGGAAATTTGAGCACAGTGCCTCTAGGAGCCGCTGGAGAAAGAACGGGGATAATTCCCTCTCCTGAATGTCACCCTCTCTTTTGCGTAAACTGAACAGTGAAATACACTGTCAAAGGAGCTTCATCCTAAATCACTGTTACATCTTGGAAGGGGAAAGGAACACGTACACGAGCAAGTGATGACTCAAGATATCTGTGACATTCCAGAATTTGGGTTCACTGAATGCTGAGATGTGATAATATCACTATATTTTAGCGTGAGGATATTTTCTACAGAAGAGAATGTCATGTTCTGGCAATAGGCACAAAGGCGGTTTGGGGTAAAGACTTAGACGTTCTTGGCTCATCCCACCCGGAGCCATTATGCCACCAGCGACTCTATTTTTTCCCTCATTTGGGTGAATTTTTGTGTAAGAAACTGATGATTCACGTTTGAGCCCCTCTATGTTAATCTTACCCTTTCCGAATCATCATCGGAAGGACTTCAAGGTTAAAAATGCAGGAGCACAGTTTCATAAATTATTGAAGGGCACTGTTAATACTGAGATAATAAGTCATAAATATCTATTCCCTCAATCCCCCATGGCAAGCAGGGGAACAAAGACACGAGCTGAGGAAAAGTCAGTGACTGTGCAGAAACCTTCCTGGCTCGGAAAGTTATAAACGAGCAGACAAGTCCAAATCGAATGCGAAGCTGACGTAAAACTAACAATTGGCATCGTGCATTATGGGTTGGTTGCTTGCTTGCTATAATGAAGTTGGCATCGGTGGTTAACAGCCTCGAAAATTAAACTCCACAAAAAAACTTTTGAAAAGGGTAATCAAAGGCTTCTGAATAATGAAGTCAACACATCCCTGTTATAAGGAAAAAGAATGTTCTTGCGGCATCTTGTTTCATGTCTACTTTGTGGTGGTGGTGGTGGTTCTACCAGACACGTTGATTCTCGCCCTCGGGGTCACTGCAGCTCCTTCCCGTGACTGTCACTTTCCGGTCCTACCAGCACGGTTGAGATGGATGTGGCGTCAGCACGCGGGTGCCATGCAGAACTTGGCGCTTGCCTTGTTTTTGTTTTTTTGGGTTTTTTTGTTTTGTTTTGTTTTTTTGGCCTTTTGAAATGGGTTGTTTAGCATTCTTGTTTGGTTTCTGTGGCCATCTGTAGCTCAAAGGGAGGGGTTTCTTTGGCTTTTAAAATATGCACATCCATGGCACAGGGAAAGTACTTAAGAGCCAGAACACAAAATTGTCCAGAAAAGAACTACCTTCTGGATTTTCTCCTTTCTTCATGCCTGATAAACGGTGCCCATCATGGCAGTAACAAGGCACAAGATAGATAAGCCTCTTCTTCCTGAGATGTTCCCATTAGAATGCAGACACTGTCAAAATTCCTCACATGGTGTCCTTTAAGGGAAAAAAAAAAGATATACTTGGGAACAGATCGAAGATCTTTTTTTCTCAGTTTCTTTCAAAGCTCAGTGAAAATGCATATAGTTCATTCCAATTACCCGTTTCCAAGCATTTTTCTTTGAGGAGTTGTTCCTAGTTCTGCATAGAATATTTATTGTGGTGTAATCATAACTCTGGTGCAGTAAGTGTTGGTTATTTTTCCAGTACAGGAAGATTAGTCTCACTCCCAGACGGGCATTCATACAAGTAGCAGTTTGCCATAGAGGTTGACTTTAAAACTACATTGTACACCGTGGGGTGAAAGTAATGGACTATTAAAGGCTCTACTTAGAAATTTCCATCTTTGTACCAGCGAAAACAGATGCAAAGGAAACTGTTGGGGAAGATCAATGCACGACGGTCCGTAAAGAGGAGGGAACACATGCTTTATGCCTCCATTGAATTGCTGTTGGGGCAGAGGCTAAAATGAGAAAACTAGGAAAATAGCTTCTTTTAAAAATATACTTAAGACCAGTAGGTCATAACAGAAGTGGAGTCCCATACTCTTTGGGACGGCTCACATTCGCAGGTGTGTCTGTCTGTCTGTCTCTCTGGAGGTGGACTGGAGCCGGTGGTCTAGATCCTCTTTTTGTCCCAGGACAGCTCAACTCATGCAGCAAAAACAATGTTAAATGGTTATTGTTTATGATGCTCAAAGTCCAGAGACTATTTGGAATAGAGATTAGGTAGAAAATGCCTCCCAACTCCAGAGAGAATCGTAGCCATAGAATTCAGTTCTAGGACACCGTACATACCAGGGCACATGAAACCTGGTGGGGTCTAGAGTATGCCCAATGGTCATCAGCCTGTCTTCTTACTTACCCAGGTTCTGAACAAATTGAGAAATAAAACAAGGAACGGGGCAAAAATATGCCACTGTAACTGAGAAAGATAGGTTGAAGGGATATCTCGGGAGGGAGTATCAAATGGTCTTCCAAAGGAGCTGGTCTGTCCAGTCTGTAAAGGCCAAAGAGGGGAATGTTCTTGTCCTTAGGAGCATGGCAGAACATCTATTTGCTTTAACCCAGAGAAAGAAAGCAGGTGATCAATGTGCATCAGCTTTATTCTTCCCACATTTACCCATCAGGTGTGTCACTCCCTTGAGGATGAGGGAATAGAGGTCGAGAGACGCCAGGAGTTACACTGAGTTCTCTAAGTATGGAAGGAAACAGATTGGCAAAAACTTTCCCCTAGTAATCTTCCTTCAAGCCCACCCCCTTCCCCTGAGAAATGGTCATGTCAGGATTCTCCAAGGTCTTTGAGGCAAGAGTGACATAGTTTGGGGCTGCATCTGTCCCATACATTTTGGTCATCAGCATGGGCAATGGCCAGGTGTGTTTCACTGAAGCGTGTGTTTGGATAGTACATAAAAGAAACAAAATGATACAGACTTATCCCTCAATCATACTAATGTCTTTTATTAAAACTTTTTATTTTGAAATAATTTGAGACTTAACAGAAAAGCTGCAAAATGGTGCAGACTTTCTATATATCCTGCAGCCAGCTTTTGCTCATGTTAATAACTTGCATAACCATAGTACCGTGACCAAAACTAAGAAATTAACATTGGTGCAATACTCTTAACTAAACAATGGTTTGTATGTGGATTTCACCAGTTTCTCCGTTTTCTGTTCCAAGATTCTATCTGGAATCACACATTGTGTTTCATTGTCATGCCTCCTTAGTCTCTGCTAATCTCTGGCAATTCCTCATCCTTTCTTTGTCTTTTGTGATGCTGACACTTTTGAGGAGGACTGGTCAGCTTTTTGTACACTGTCTCTCAATTTGGGCTGGTCTGATGTGTTCTCATGGTCAGATGGTGGTAACGAGAATATTGAGAAGTGACGTGGTATCACTCTTCAGTGAATTATATCACGAGATGTGTGATGTCAGCATGTCTTATTACTGGTGATGTTAATTTTGATCATTCAATTAATATGGTGCCCACTGGGCTTCTCCATAGTACAGTGACTGTTTTTCCCTTTGGAATTAATAGATTACTTGAAGAAAATTCTTTGAAACTATACCAATACCCTGTTTATCCTCAGACTTTGCTCAATAATTTCAGCACCTGTCAGTGTATCTCTCCCTCACCAGTCACTCCTGTGGTGTTCTAGTCTGAATTTCTATTTCCCTCATTCCTTCTGCAGTTATTACTTGGAATCCTTCTGTACGGTAGAGCTGTCCCTTCTCCTCCAGGTATTTATTTCCTCATTTACTTAGCTGTAGATAGGTGAACTGACAGGTATTTACTTCGTTCTATGAGTTCTAATCCAGTACTATTTATTCTGTTGTTCAGATTGTTCCAGCCGGACCTCTGTGTCCTTGGAAAGTGCCCCATCCTTTTTTGAACACTTCCTTCTATTTGGCACCACAAGATAAGACGCTCCAGCTCATCTTAGATTTTCCCTCCCTCGGCCCTGTTTATCACTCCCCCGTAGTAGTTGTGTTTTTTAAATTAAAAACAAAACGCCTCAAGTCAAGGAAGCTGATGTTTCGTAGGCGCACGTCATGGGCCGGCACAGTCCCAGGTGCTTCGCAGGCGTTGTCCTCTTGATCTTTGCATTTTAGTCTGTTGGATAGGTCTGCCTTTGTCCCTCTTCAGGAGCATAAAGAGGCTTAGAGAAGTTCGGTGCATGACCCCAGTGGTAGTTCTAGTCTAGGTCTGTTGGACTCCAGGGTCAATGTTTTTTCCACGAAATAAAGAATTATTCAGAAGCAAAATGAAAGGTGGATATTATCTACTTCAGCTTGCTCCACCTGGCCTGAGCTGAGAAGATCAAGATTTCTTCAAGACCCAGCACTTACTGGAAGGATCAGTGGCAGCCCCTGGCCTCGCACCAAGGCCGGTATTTCTGTACATCGAACACTGAGTAATTCTTCTCAGGTGACTTTCATTGGTAAAACGACTAACAATTTCAGTTCGTTATTGAAACTACCTTTCCTTGCTTTATGATCCAATGCAATTTCCCACTGGGGAAAAAAGTTTTCAAAAATAAAAAAACAAATATAATTTCCCATTGGGTTCGCCAGCAACTGTGAGTTCCCATTCATTTTTGAGCCTCAGTGATCATTGTGGATTGGTCAAGAAATAGTGCATCAAAACACAAACAACAGCAACCAAAACCCCGCGCGGGAGCCCCTCCTGCTCCTGAATGCCTTCTTAGTAAGTCCTGCTGCCCCTCTAACTTCCAAAGTACCCCTTCGGCAATATAAATTCACACGAAAATGGTGTTTTTGGAAAGGAACAAAACCATTAGTTGGGTTTTTTTTTTCTTTCCAAGTATGATGTTTTTCAGAGGACTTAGAAAATCATTAAATTCCTGAAAGTACATCTAGAAAAGCATAATTAAGCTCAGAGGGGAAGCCAGTTCCCGCATCAATATTTATCCTGTGCCATAAGAGGTACTGCTGCTTCTTCAAAGCAGAAAATAAGGGGGAACGATGGGGCCCAAGTAGTAACCCTGGGTCTACCGTGGTTCGATGAAGGACATCACCCAAAACAAGACCCGCTGAAACGAACTAGCCTTCTTACACAGATGAGGTGGTTTCTGGTTTTATCACAGCCGCTGAGGACAAGACTTGCAAGAGAGCAAGTGGAGTTGACTCCGAGAGACGGCTGCACAGGTGTTCCACGTCTGGGGCGGAGTCTGCTCCGCTTTACCGGCAGCATTTGGGCTTTCAACAGAACAGAGCTTGCAAGACACCTAAATGCTAGTTGTAAACAACCTGCCTCCTGCCAGACTGGAAACAGCGTTCTTGGAGTAGCTCCAACTTTGCCCTCTGTCCCTCTTTCTCGCCTTCAAGCTGCGCCTGTCTTCGGTTAGGACGGAGCTCCTGTCCGCCACTCCTGCCGCGGGAGGAAGAACGGACTTTCTGCAGAGACCGTTCGGTTAAACAACATTTTAGAATATAGACGTAAGATTCTACAAAGAGTCTAAAACTAGCCAAGGCCTTTGGTAGAGTAGCCTTGGCATTACTCGGGACCCAGAGAGTTCCTTTCTGACATTCTTCAAAAAGCCCGTGTTCCGAACTGTGTGTGACATCTCCGATATAACTGGAGAGGAAAGACTGGGTGGGAAGGATAGGTTTCGTTATGTAAAGGTGATTGGATTTTGATAGAATAGAATAGAATAGAGGTGAGCAAACTATGGCCGCTGGGCCAAATCTGGCCCGATACTTATGTTATGAACTGAACTGTGCCCCCCACCCAGTTTATAATTGAAACCCTGACCCTCAATGTGGTTATAGTTGGAGGTGGGGCCTTTGAGAATAATTGGGGTTAGACGAGGTCTGAGGGTAAGGCTTCCAATGGGATTGGCCTCATCTGTGCGCACACAGGAAGGGCCCCGTTAGGACACAGCTGCCTATAAGCCAAGAAAGTGTTCTTCTCAGAAAATTTACCAGCACCTTGATCTCAGCCTTCTAGCTTCCAAAACTGTGAGAAGATCTCTGTTGTGTGGGCCATGCAATCTGGGTATTTTATCGTTATAGCCTAAGTGGACTAATCTGGCCTATTTCTATAAAGGAAATTCTATAGGAACACAGCCACACCCATATGTCATGTATTATCTTGGCAGCCTCTATGATCAAATATCAGAATCCAGTCGTTTTGATGGAGACTATTTGGCCTCAAAGACCAAAGAAGAAGTAGGCCAACACCTGCGTTGAAACTTACCACACACACTGCAGGTTTTAAACGGAAAAGGCCAACCCAATGGAATATGATAGGGCCAAAGGGAGAAAACCACCCTAGTGGGCAGCGCTCAGACGAGCGCTGGCCTGATCACCTCCGGCAGGGTCTTGGTCTTCTAAGATGGTCATTTCACACATGAGCTAAGGGGTTGACAGTGAACAGTCCTGCCATCAGTAGTTGAGATCCTTGGAGGGCAGGCACAGAGGGGAGCCTGCCCTCTAACGAGGCGACAGGACAGATCAGCCGTGACAGGGAGGTAGCAATGGACCAGATGTGGTCAAGAAGTGCGGAAAGCAGTGAAGAAGAAACTGGCTCTTCTTCTCTAGGACCGTGGACCATCTGGGGTGTCACAGCCTTGGCTGTGCAGGGCAGAGGGGGGGCCGTGTTGTAAAGCTCAACGAAATCTTCGCAGGTGGAGAAAGCCTTCTCCCTGGATAAATTGCTGTGTGTGTTTAGAGCCTCCATGTGCCCTCTCCCTGCCCAAAGTGATGACTTGGAAGTTGAGACCACCGGTGTCAGAATCTTCTACACCCTGACGTGTGAGAACGACTGCTTGAGCAGTTTTCACCTCCTGGAGCTCCAGAACTGTTTCCCCCTGGGGAGCAGGTGCATGTCAACAATAGGCCCCTTAGGGAAGTAAGCAGGAAAGAACCTTGCTGGAGAGTTTGGGCCGAAGGGGTAGCCCCACACCAGCGAATCCGCACACGAAAACTCTTGGTATCTGTGCGCCACCGGCCAGGTCAGCCTAGACTTCGGGTCAGAATGCCAGCCTGGGAGCCATGGTGTAACGCTCGGTGGCGATGCATTCCAAAGCCCCGGCCGCTTCTGCGCTGACGTCAAGCTAGGTGGTTCCAGGTGCCTTTTATTCTGCCGTCTCAGTCTGTGGCGACCCAGCTGCGTTCGGGGCAGGCAGAAAGAGCCGGACTCCCTCAAAGAGAAAACACCATCTTTCTTCTTCCCCCTGTGTAATCAATAATTCAACCCTGTAAAGCAAGCCCGATGCCTGATGGAGTGCTTGCTGCAAAGAAGAAGACAGGGGCCATCCAGCATCCACACCAACTTCTAGCACTTTCTTTCTCTCTCTCCCCCTCCTGCCCCAGCGCCTGGTCTGCCTTTGCTTTCTCTTCATCTGAATGCAAACTGAACGTGTCGGCTTAAATGTGACCCATATACAGTCCAGAAGGAATGGAGACAGAATGGGAAAAACTAGGGGAGGGGGGAGGAACCAGTCATTTTAAATGTCAGAGCAAATCAGTAATGACTAAAGTCACCGTCCCCTGTGAGCGCTGTACCACGGCGTGCGTGAGTTCAGTAAGTAGCTACTTCTGAATTAGACAATGCCCCACGGACAGATAATAGTAAAAATAATAGCAACAGCAAACACTCAGGTAGCACCCACTTTGTGCCAGGTGCTTTTTCCAAGTGCCTTAACTTGGGAAGATCATTTCTGGTGTCTGTAAAACAGGGAGGACACATGACGGCACTGAACTGTTTCCATACCATCTGTCTGGGTGCATTTCAATCCCACTCCACATTTAATTCCAGTGTGTAGGGCACAGATGATCGAACTCCTTTTGCCCTGTTTTCATGTTCTACGTCTTCAGCATAACTTTCGTAAGCATAGTTCCCTTCAAAGTGTAACGTCACTGGTCCCAGGGCATGGCTCCGGGGGACTGAATTCCCCTGGAAGTAACCTGAGTGTTTATTTCACCTGTCCTTCATTCCTCTGCATGCCTATCATGCATACCCTAAATAAGGCGGATTAATACGAATGTCTTCCTCCCGGAGAACACTTTGTGATATTTTTAAAGCCAACAGAGCCGCCCATCTAAATCCAAGAGTCCCCCAGGAGGCCATCCCACCCCTCTACAGACTTAAAGAGGATTAAAGTGTTAAATGCTGGGTGTCGGGATTGATTTGGTGATAGTGGGTGGTGTGGTCCGCGGCGGAGAGCCGTGGGAAATGCCTCGGCACCGGCAGCACAGGTCTCCTTGGCCCTGCAGGGCGGAATGGCTGGGAGCTGGCCCAGCCTGGCGTGATGGACAGCGTGTCCGCACCTGCCGAGCCTGCCAGCTCTGGGTCTGAATCCCCATTACCAAGGCATTGCCTTTCACAGCCCTGCCTGCTTGAACCAAGGCCTGCAGCTTCCTGTAACCTCTGTTCCCCGGGCTCCAGCAGCCTAGGAATAAACTTTGGGTTGCTACTAGTCAGAAACGCACCCACTGTCACGGGACCTCCGGGCCCCCTTTAAATGGTCCTTTCTCCTTCTGCGTTCTCCCTTCTCCGTCTCTCTTCATCCCCTTTTTCATTCATTATTTTTTGAGCCTTTCTGTGTCAGGCACTGCTCTAATTGCTGGAGCTACAGCCTATTAATAAAGATAGAATGGTAAAAATACGTCGGGCATTGGAAGTGATTAAAAGAGAAGTCCTGTAGGGAAGGGGCATCCGTCAGCTATTTGGGGAAGTCTCCAGAAGGTGTCTCACTGCTGCTCTGGGACACTGCCTTCTCCTGCAGTGGGTGGCTGCCTGCCGAGGGCTGGAGGGCAGCCACAAAGGTGCAGGGAAACCAAACCCTGCCCACGGGGCTGCTGAAGCCACACAGAGCCGTGGCCCCATTGATAGCACCTGCCTGAGGTTCCGGGGAAGCCCCGAGGCCGTGAGGGCTGTCTGGTGGCTGCGGTGGCCTGGACCCTCGCCTGCCCCCCGGGTGCCACGTGCTGCTGCGTGCTTCAGGTCTCAGGTCAGTGAAGCAGCCTATGCAGTTTATACTTTTCATTTCTATTAATTTGTCATGACAGATGCAATCCACAAAACTATTCCTACTGTACAGCATTCAAATATGAATATATCACAGGTGCCTCCTGACTGGGGCCCATTCCTAAAGGGACAATCGCTGCTCAGTGGCGGCCTTCTGGACCTCTGTCTCTCAAACAGAGACTCACACACTCAGTTTTGTACACACACACACCTGCAGACACACTGCAAGAGCACATGTTGTATTGCTTTGTGGCTTTTTTCTCACAGAAATGGTCTATGGATAAAATTTGGAAATTCATTTTTCTACTTACTGAGAACCACATCGGTATATGGAGTGATTGAATCTGTATATTGAGCCAGATGAGTAGAGAGCTCTATACGTGCCTTTCTTTCTTTTTCTTTCTTTCTTTCTTTCTTCCTTCTTTCCTTCCTTCCTTCCTTCCTTTCTTTCGGGTTTTATTTATTTATTTGAGAAAGACAGCATGAGTGGGGGAAGGGGCAGAGGGAGAGGGAGAAGCAGGCTCCCCACTGAGCAGGGAGCCCGATGCGGGACTCCATCCCACGACCCCGGGACCATGACCTGAGCCGAAGGCCGATGCTTAACTGACTGAGCCACCCAGGTGTCCCGTGCAAGAGCCTTTCAACTGCTGTTTAACGTCCCATAGTATAAACGCACCCTTTTGCTGTTAAGGGTGAGAAAATGTGTTTTGTTCAGAAGGGCAGACGCTGAGAAGTGGAACTGGTGGATTTGTACATTTCGAATTAGTATAGATCCTTCCACGTGGTCGTTCTGCCAATTTCTGCTCCCCCAGCAGCCACGAGAGGGCGCATTCCAGTTTGCCCGCAGCCTCTCCTTTCTTGGGCCCAGATCCGAGCTCCTGGGCAGTGGGTTCAAGAGAAAGTGAAAAGAAGGATAGACATGAGTACCCCTGCCCAGTGACCCTGAGATCTGGGTTTGGAGCTGAGTCTTCATGAGCCTCTTGTTGAGGGTGTGTTTGTTCTCGGGGGCCCTCTGCTGGACGCAGCCAGGAAGGGATTTGTGCCGGCCTCAGAAAGAGAAGGCATCTAATGAAACGACTCTTTGGGGATGTTGTTTATTTTAGGTTAAAAATACATATATATGTATACACACACACACACACACACTTCGTTTGCAGTGTTCTAATTTCAAATGATAAAAAACAGCTCTCCAGGGCATTTTTTTCACCCCTGTCCTCGTGGCCACCCAGTACCCCTCCCCAGAGACAACCAATATTAGCATATGTGCTGCCAAAGCAGGCATCAGAGTCATGAGTATGTATGCAAAATGTATATACGTGTGTGTAATTTTTGCCATTTGTGCTCCTTGGTAAGCAATGCCACACAGTGCTTAAGAGCAGAGATCTAAAGCCAAGCTTCCTGAGTTCTAATCCCAGCTCTACCTTCTAATGCCCTGCATGGCCCCTGAGCAAATCACTTAACCTCTCCTGCCTCAGTTTCCCCATCTGCCAAATGAGGATTATTGCTAGTGTTTTAACAAAGATTAATTGACATAATATCTGTAGAGCTCTTAAAACTCTATCTGGAACACAGTAAGAACCATGGACTCATTTGTTAATTGTTTTAAAAAAAACCTGCCTATGCTATGTTTCCTTCCTTGATATTTGTATATATTATGAAATGATCATCACAATGCCTAGTTAACATCCATCATCATACTGTTACAATGTTTTCCTTGCGATGAAGAATCTTTAAGATCTACTCCCTTAGCAACTTTCAAATATGTAATACTGTATTATTATAGTCCCCATGCTGTACATTACAGCCCCAGGACTTCATTAGTTTGTAACTAGAAGTTTGTAGCATTTGACTCCCTTCACTCATTCTGCCCACCCCCACACCCCACCTCTGGCAACCACCAATCTGTTCTCTGTAACTGTGAGCTCAGTTTGTTGCTGTTTTAAAATCCCACATATAAGTACGATCATATGGTATTTTGTCTTTTTCTGACTTACTTCTTTTAGCATAATTGCCTCAAGGTCCATCTATGTTGTTACAAATGGCAAGATTTCATTGTTTTTATGAGGGAATAGTATTCTAGTGTGTGTGTACTGTATCTTCCTTATTCATCAGTAGACACTTAGGTTGTTTTCATGTCTGTTTTAAATAGTGCTGCAGTAAACGTGGAGATGCGTGTATCTTTTCAAATTAATGCTTTCATTCTCTTTGATAAATACCCAGAAGTGGAATTGCTGGATTATCTGGTAATTCTATTTTTAATTTTTTGAGGACCCTCCATACTGTTTTCCATAGCGGCTGCACCAATTTGCATTCCCGCCCACAGTGCACAGGGTTCCCTTTTCTCCACATCCTCACCAACAATTGTTACCTCTTGTCTTTTTAGTAATAACGATCCTCACGGGTAGGAGGGGATACCTCATTGTGATTTTGATTTGCATTTCCCTGATGGTCAGTGATGTTGGGCATCTTTTCATGTACCTGTTGGCCATCTGTATATCTTCTTGTAAGACTATGCAGGTCATCTGCCCTTTTTAAATAGAATTGCTTTTGTTTTGTTTTGTTTTTGCCTTTGAGTTATGAGTTCTTTATATATTTTGGATATTAATCCCTTATCAGATATATGATTTGCAAATATTTTCTCCCATTCTTTAGGTCGTCTTTTCATTTTGCTGATGGTTTCCCTTGTGTACAGAAGTTTCTAGTTTGATGTAGTCCCACTTGTCTGCTTTTGCATTTGCTGTGTTTGCTTTGGGAGTCAGATCTAAAAAACCATTACCAAGATTGATGTCAAGGAGCTTACTGTCTATGTTTCCTTCTAGGAATTTTGTCCTTTGAGTGTTACATTCAAGTCTTTAACACATTTGAATATTTCTGGATGATGTAAAATAAGGGTCTGGTTTTATTCTTTTGCATGTGGCTATCCAGTTTTCCCAACATCACTTACTTAAGAGACTGTCCTTTTCCCATGGTAATTTTTGGTTCCTTTGTCAGAAATTAATTGACCATATATATGTGGGTTTATTTCTGGGCTGTCTACTCTGTTCTTTTGATCTGTGTGTGTGTTTATGCCAGTACCCTACAGTTTTGATTCTTATACCTTTGTAATATAATTTGAATTTGGAAGGCTTCTGCTTCCAGCTTTGTTCTTTCTCAAGATTCCTTTGGCTTTTTCAGACTCTTTTGTGATTCCATACAGATTTTAGGGTTTGTTCTATTGCCGTGATCAATACCACGGGAATTTTGATAGGGGTCACACTGAATCTGTAGATTGTTTTAGGTAGTATGAACATCAACTATATTTTCCTAATCTACGAGCATGAAATATCTTTCTATTCATTTGTTTCTTCAATTTCTTTCAATATTTTAAGGCTTTCTGTGCACAGGTCTTCTACCTTTTTTGTTAAATTTATTCCTAGGTATTTTATTCTTCTTGGTGCACTTGTAAGTGGGATTGATTTCTTAATTTCTCTTTCTGCTAGGTTGTTATTAGTGTACAGAAATGCAACAGATTTTTGTATATTGATTTTGTATCCTGCAGCCTGTCTGAATTCATTTATTAGTCCTAACAGATTTTTGGTACAGTCTTTAGGGTTTGCTGTATATAATACCATGTCATCTGCAAAGGTTTTTTGCATGGTTTTTTTCCAGTTTAGTTGCCTTTTATTTATTTTTCTTGCCTCATTACTCTGGTTAGGGTTTTCAATACTGTGTTACACTTGATCTTAGCCAAAAGGCCAAGAAGTAATTCAATACTTTGTTAAATAAAAATGGTGAGAGTGGGCATCTTTGACTTTCCCTGATCTTAAAGGAAAACCTTTCAGCTTTTCACCATCGAGTATGATGTGAGCTGTGAGCTTGTCGTATACGGCTTTTGTTATGTTAAGTTTCCCTCTATACCCACTTTATTGAGAGTTTTTATCATAAACGGTTATTGAATTTTGTCAAAAGATTTTTCTTGGGGTGCCTGGGTGGCTCAGTTGTTAAGTGTCTGCTTTTAGCTCAGGGCATGATCCCAGGGTCCTGGGATCGAGCCCCACATCAGGCTCCCTGCTCCGCTGGGAGCCTGCTTCTTCCTCTCCACTCCCCCTGCTTGTGTTCCCTCTCTCACTGGCTGTCTCTCTCTCTGTCAAATAAATTTAAAAATCTTTAAAAAAAAAAAAAGATTTTTCTGCATCCACTAAAATGATCATATGATTTTTATCCTTCATTTTGTTCTCGTGCTGTATCACACTGACTGATGTGTGGCTGTTGAACCATCCTTGCATCCCTGGAGTAAATCCCACTTGATCATGCTGTACGATCCTTTAATGTATTGAATTCGGTTTGCTAATATTTTGTGGACGACTACTTTTTTTTATTATTGCAATATAATTGACATTAACATTATGTTAATTTCAGAAATACCACCTTATTCGATATTTGTATGTATTACAAAAGGAGCACCACACTAAGTCTAGTAACATCCATCACCACACAGTTACGATTTTTTCTTGGGGTGAGAACTCTTACTATTTACTCTTTTATCGTGTTTTATTGTTTCATTTTCTTACAAAATACCTTGAAGCTAATTCCCCGCTCTTTTTCAGCTGCATAGCGTTCCATTGTGTGGATGAGCCACTGGGTGTTTACCAGTCCCCTGGTGGTGGATAGTGTGAGTCTCCATCTTTTTGCTGCTGCAAACCCCTCAGAGATTAATAACCTTGTATACAGTCATTTCGCACGTGTGTGACTATGTATGTAACTTAAATTCATAACAGTGGAATTGCCGGGTCAAATTTCATGATATTGACAGATATTGCAATATTGCTTTCCTGGTGTTTATACCTATTTACCCTCTTAATTGACAATGTGGGAAAGGGCCTGTTTCCCAAGACTAACAAATACAGTGCTGAATAACTTTTGATCCTTGCCCAAGTGATAACTGATAATTGTATCTCAATGCAGCTCTAATTTGTATTTCTTTCTATTGAATGACAGTGAATTTCTCTTCATTGTCTCAAAATTCATCTTATTTCCTTTTCTGTAAACTGTTGATTTGCTTTTCACACTGTTCTACTGGGTTGTTATTTGTTCCTTACTGATTTCTAGGACCTTTTTACATATTAAGGACATTTGCTCTTTCTGATTTGAGTTACAAGTATTTCCCCAATATTTGACTTGTCTTTTTACTTAGTGATTTTATTAGAGATTTTTTTTTTTTTTTCAAAGCAAGAGTTTCATTTTCCCTATTCTGTATTGATAGCACTCTTTTGGATACAAGCATTCTATTTATAGACAGAAATAAAAATAATGACAAAGAAACAACTTATTTAACTGTATATTTTAAGAGACAAATGTAGTGTCTTATGGACTTTTCTAGAACATGAAATATGATCACTTTGAATCGTGCTCTTTGTAAAATGATATAATGTTAAATGTCCTATAAAAACAAATTTTCCTGGGCGCCTGGATGGCTCAGTCAATTAAATGTCTGCCTTTGGCTCAGGTCATGATCCCAGCATCCTGGGATCGAGTCCCACATCAGGCTCCCTGCTCAGTGGGGAGCCTGCTTCTCCCTCTCCCCGTTTGTGCGCACGCTCTCTCTCTTTAAATAAATAAATAAAATCTTAAAAAAAAATTTTTTCCGTGGTTTACCTCTGCTGCTATCAGTTTATCTTCCCATACTTTTGTTACACATTTATTGATGACAGAAACCTGTTATCTTTGCTCTCATGGATTTCAGATTATTTTATTTCAGGGGCTTGCTCACTGATGCTATTTTCTTTTTAAAAAATTTTTTTAATGATTTGCTTTTAATTTTTTGTGTGTTTTTTATTTTTAAATTACTTTTTTAAGTTTTTATTTAAATTCCACTTAGGTACATACAATGTAGTATTAGTTTCAGGTGTACAATATAGTGATTCAGCACTTCCATACATCACCCTGTGTTCATCACAACAAGTGTACCCCTTAATCTCCATCTCCTATTTAACCCATCCCCCCACCCACCTGCCCTCTGGTAACCACCAGTTCTCTATAGTTAAAAGTCTGTTTCTTGGTTTGCCTTCCTTTCTTTTTTTCCCCATTGCTCATTTGTTTCTTAAATTCCGTATGTGTGAAATCATATGGTATTTATCTTTATCTGACTGACTTCCCTTAGCATAATATTCTCTAGCTCCATCCACATCATTGCAAACGGCAAGATTTCATTCTTTTTTATGGCTGAGGAATATTCTCTTGTACATATATGTATCACATCTTCTTCATCCATCCATCAGTTGATGGACACTTGGGCTCTCTCCATAATTTGGCTATTATTGATAATGCTGCTATAAACATCAGGGTTCATGTATCCCTTCAAATCAGTATTTTTGTATCCTTTGGTAGTAGTACAGTTGCTGGATCATAGAGTAGTCCTACTTTTTTATCTTTTTGAGGGACCTCCATACTGTTTTCCAGAGTGGCTGCATCCCTTTACATTCTCACCAACAGTGTAAGAGAGTTCCCCTTTCTCTGCATCCTTGCCAGCACCTGTTGTTTCTTGTATTGTTAGTTTTAGCCATTTTGATAGGTGGGAGGTGGTATTGTGTTGTAATTTTGTTTGCTATTTCCTTAATGATCAGTGATGTTAAGCATCTTTCCATGTGTCTGTTGGCCATTTCTTCTTTGGAAAAATGTCTATTCATGTCTTCTGCCCACTTTTTAATTCAATTATTTGTTTTTTGGGCATTGAGTTTTATGAGTTCTTTATATTTTTTAAATACTAACCTTTTATCAGATATGTCATTTGCAAATATCTTCTCCCATTCTGTAGGCTGCCTTTTAGTTTTGTTGATTATTTCCTTCACTGTGCAAAAGCTTTTTTTTTTTTTTTTTTTTTTTTTGAGATTTTATTTATTTGAGAGAGAGAGAGAACATGAATGAGGGGAGGGGCAGAGGGACAGGCAGATTCCCTGCTCAGTGGGGAGCCCAATGGAGGGCTCAATCCCAGGACTCTGTGTTCATGACCTGACCTGAAATCAGACACAACCAACTGAGCCCCCCAGGCATCCCATTGTGTAAAAGCTTTTGATTTGGATGAAGTCCCAATAGTTTATTTTTGCTTTTGTTTCCCTTGCATCTAGAGACATATACAGAAAGAAGCTGTTATGACAAATGTCAAAGAGGCTACTGCATGTGTTCTCCTCTAGAATTTTTATGGTTTTCCAGGTCTCATGTTTAGGTCTTTCATCCATTTTGAACTCATTTTTGTGTACAGTGTAAGAAAGTGGTCCAGTTTCATTCTTTTGCATGTTCCTATCCAGTTTTCCCAACACCATTCGTTGAAGAGACTGTCTTTTTCCCATTGGATGTTCCTTCCTGCTTTATCAAAGATGAATTGACCATATAGTTGTGGGTTCATTTCTGAGTTTTCTATTCTGTTCCATTGATCTTTAGTGTCTATTTTTGTGCCAGTACCATACTGTTTTGATCACTACAGCTTTGTAATACAACCTAAAGTCTGAAACTGTGATGCCTCGTTTTGCTTTTCTTTTTCAAGGTTGCTTTGGCTATTTGGGGGTCTTTTGTGGTTCCATACAAATTTTAGGATTGTTCTAACTCTGTGAATTTTTTAAAATGTTGTAAAGTCTAATTATTAGTCTTCTCCTTAATGGCTTCTGAGTGTGCATCATAGAATAACCTTCACTATTCTTAAATGATAAATCTCCCAGGTCCCACACTGTTTTTTAGTACTTTTATGATTTTGTTCAACATTTTAATGTTAGATCCACTTGGAATTTATCCAGCTGTGAGTGATGTAACTGGTAAATAGTTCTAAGCTCTGATCTGGTATTCCACATTAGAACCTACCTATTTCTGTTCAGCCTGGGTCTTATTCTGTGTGTGCCCACCCCTTGCTTCTTCAGAATTTCTCCTGTGGTTTTCTTAACCAGTTCTACCATCCCATGCCACCCTGCCTTCCTAATGTCTAAACTCAGGGGCATTTCCTTAAAACCCTACAGCTGCCTGTGTGGTGTTCAGCCACACGCTCCTTGCAGGGAAATTCTCAGCATTCCCTATGACCACTTCCTGTTTGTCCCTGGCCCTCCTCCCCATTCCCATCTTTCCCACTGTAGAGCCTAGAATGGAACTGGAAGCCTCTTTCTCTATCTGAGGCTCTGAGGTTTATTTTCGCTTCTTTACAGATTATAAACTATCAAGTTTCTGTCCCAGCCTCAACCCTCAACCCTATCACCTGGCTCTCAAAGGCAGTTTTACCTGGACATTTCTACCACTTTGATTTCAAACATATAAGTAAAATGCCGTTCTGTTTTCTCAAAGTCCTTTTTAATCTTGACTTTGCCCATTCCCACTAGTATAACACCTGCATTCTTCCTTTGCCTCCGCCAACAGTTGAATATTAGAGCATTTTTTCTTTGTTCTTCTTGAATATCTCCAAAGTCAGGGCCTTCATACCCCAACACCAGCTGGTTGCCCATCACTTCCTTTGATGTCTGTGTTAGGTCCAAATGTCCTTTCAACTGGTTAGAAATCTTTTTAATCACCTCTGATCTCACTCACAGTATCTGTAGCTCTAGTCTCCAGGACTTAGACTCCCCCTGGGGAGGCTCACAGTGGTCCATGAGCAGGGCAGCTGCCTTGAACCTCATGGCTCATGCGGGGATCATTCTGGTGCGCTCATTACTCCTGGACTTCCTCATGGTGCCCTGGCCTGGCATAGCCAGCCCATCACCTGACACATCTCTCTAGCATGAGACAAATTCTCTCCCCACTCCCCTTAGTACAGTGAATACCCTTATTTTAGGGGTATAGTTTACAACTTTTCCCTTCACAAAGTCTTTTTTGTGGTGTCTATTCATGAACCACTTTCTTAAGGGCTTGTACCTGACCACAGATCTGCACAACCCTCTTCCTTACACACACACACACACACACACACACACACACACACTTTCCTTACAAGGATAAATTGTTTCTGACTAAAGAGGTTAAGGATGTGAGGGTATCAGCAAAAGGGCAGACTGTGGCTCTGTTGGCACATCTCTTTGTAACCAGGCGTTTTTTTTCAGGGTTTTTAAAAATTAAAATTATTTTTTAAATTATTTTTATTTTGTATTACGGTAAAATTTACATATAACATTATTAGTTTCGGTAGACAACATAAAGATTCGATATTTGTTATAAAATGATCACCACAGTAGTAAGTCTAGTTAACATGTGTCTCCATACATAGTTATGGAATTTCTCTTCTTGTGATGAGAACTTTTCAGATGCAGTCTCTCAGCAACTATCAAATAGACAATACAGTATTATTAACTAGTTGCCATGCCGTATATTAATTCCTCTTGACTTACTTATTTTGTAACTGGAAGTTTATACCTTTGACTCCCTTCACCCATTTCACGCATCTACCACATCCCATCTCTGGCAACCACTAACCTGTTCCCTGGATCTATGACTTCGGTTTTCTTTTGTTTTTGTTTTTAGATTCCACATACAAGTAAGATCATATGGTATTTACCTTTCTCTGTGCGACTTCTTTCACTTAGCATAACGCCCTGAAGGTCCAGCCATATTGTCACAAATGGCAAGACTTTGTTCTGTTTTATGGCTGAGTAACTCTATTGTGTGTCACATTTTCTTTATCCGTTAATTTGATGATGGACATTGAGGTTGCTTCCATATCTTCGTTATTGTAAATAACCCTGTAATTAACATAGGGATGCATGTATCTATCTGAAGTAGTGTTTTTGTTTTCTTCAGAAAAATACCTAGAAGTAGAATTGCTGAATCATATGGTACTTATATTGTTAATTTTTTGAGGAAACTCCATTTTATTTTCTATAATGGCTGCACCTGTTTACATTCCCGCCAACAGTGCACAAGGATTCCCTTTCCCCAAATTTTCACAAACACTTGTTATTTATTATTAGTAATAACAAACCTAACAGGTATGAGGTGATATTTCATTATGGTTTGATTTGCATTTCCCTGATAATCAGTGATTTTTTTTTGAAGATTTTATTTTTTATTTGAGAGTGACAGAGTACAAGCAGGGGGAACAGCAGAGGCAGAGGGACAAGCAGACTCCCCACTGAGCAAGGAGCCCAACATGGGGCTCAATCCCAGGACCCCAAGATCATGATCTGAGCCGAAGTCAGACACTCAATTGACTGAGCCACTCAGGTGCCCCCATTATCAGTGATTTTGAACATCTTTTCATGTACCTATTGGCCGTATCATATGTCTTTGGAAAAATGTCCATTCAGATCCTTTGTGTATTTTTTAGTTGGAATGTTTGTATTTTGCTCTTGAGTTGTAGGCGTTCTTTATATATTGTGGACAATAATCCCTTATCAGATATATGATTTACAAAAGGTTTTCCCCATTCAGTAGGCTGCCGTTTCATTTTGCTGATGGTTTCCTTTGTTGGGCAGAAGCTTTCCGATGCACTCACACTTATTCAGTTTTGCTATGGTAGCCTTTGCTTTTAGTGTCAAATACAAAAAATCATCACCAAGACCAGTGTCAAGTTGCTTATCTCTCATGGTTTCTTCTAGGAGCTTTAGGATTTCAGGTCTTACATCCAAGTCTTTAATCCATTTTGAGTTAATGTTTGTCTTTGGTGTTAGATATGGATCCAGTTTTCCCAACACCATTTATTGAAGAGACTCCTCTTTCCCCCATTGTGTATTTTTGGCTCCTTTTTGTCCTATAATTATTCATACTAGTCTCTTACTATCCTTTGCGTTTCTGTGGTATCAGTTATAATGTCTCCACTTCCATTTCTGATTTTATTTATTTGAATCCTCTCATTTTTCTTGGTCTGTATAGCTACAAGTTTGCCAATTTTATCGTTTCAATGAACCAACTCCTAGTTTGGTTATTATTTCCTGTTGTTTTTCTGTTCTCTCTCTTTCATTTATTTCTGCTTTAATCTTTATTATTTCCTTCCTTCTGCTAACTTTGAACACTTCTTTTTTGAGTTCCTTGAAGTGTAAAGTTAGGTTGTTTGAGACTTTCCTTATTTCTTGAGGTAGGCATTTATCACTATGAACTTCCATCTTAGAATTGCTTTAGCTGTGTTCCATAAGTTTTGTTATGATATATTTCCATTATCATTTGTCTTAAGGTATTTTTTAATTTGTCTTGATTTCTTTGTTGACCCACTGGTGGTTCAGTAGCTTGTTGTTTAATCTCCACATATTTGTGAATTTTCTAGTTTTCTTCTAAATGATCTCTAATTTCATACCAGTACAGTCTGAAAAAATGCTTGATATATTTCACTCTTCTCAAATTTGTTAAGACTTGTTTTGTGTCTAAACATATGATCTATCCTGAAGAATGTTCCATGTGCACTTGAGAAGAATGTATATTCTGTTGCTTTCCCCTCCTCACATTATTACAATATTTCTGATGATATTCTCTGTGCTGTGATTTTTCATTTTGGTGACTTATTTTATAACTGGAAGTTTGTAACTCTTAACCCTCTTCATCTGTTTCACCTATCTCCCGCCCACCACTCCTCTAGCAGCCACAAGTTTGTTCTCTATATTTAAGTGTGTTGGTTTCATTTTGGTTTTGTTTTTTAAAGGAAGAGAGAGAGCGTGAGTGTGTGAGTGGGGGGTGGAAGAGCAGAGGGAGAGGGAGAATCTTAAGCAGGCTCCATACCCAACATAGAGCCCAGGGCAGGGCTTGATCTCATGACCCTGAGATCATGACCTGAACTGAAACCAAGAGTGACTGAGCCACCCAGGCACCCTGTTTTGTTTTTTGGATTTCACAGTATAAGTGAGATCGTTTAGTATATCTCACTTAGCATGATACCCTCTAGGTCCATCCATGTTGTCAAAATAAGATTTCATTTTTTTTTATTGCTGAGTAATATTCCATTGTACATAAATAGCACATATGGACACGTGGGTCCCTTCCATACCTTAGCTATTGTAAATAAGGCTGCAATAAACATTAGGTTGCATATATCTTAGTGTTTTATTTGGGTAAATACCCAGTAGTGGAATTACTGGATCATATGATATTTCTGGTTTTAATTTTTTGAGGGAGCTCCATACTGTTTTCCGCAATAGTTTTACCAATTTACGTTCCTACTGACAGTACATGAGGGAAGGTTCCCGTAACATCCCTGCCAAAATTCATTACATCTCGTGTTTTTGATACTGGCCACTCTGCCTAGCGTGAGGTCCTATCTGACTGTGATTTTGATTTGCATTTCCCTGATGACAGGGGATGTTGAGGGTCTTTTCATGTGTCTGTTGGCCATCTGTGTCTTTTTCGAAACAATGTCTATTCAGGTCCTCTGTCCGTTTTTTAATTATTATTTTGATGTTCAGTTGTGTAAGTTCTTTATGTATTTTGGATATTAACCCCTTATCAGATATATCATTTGCAAATATTTTCTCCTATTCAGTGGGCTGCCTTTTGTTTTATTGATGTTTGTCTTTGCTGTGCAAAAGCTTTTTTTATTTTGGTGTAGTCTTAATAGTTTATTTTTGCTTTTGTTTTCCTTGCCTGGGGAGACAAAACTATGTGTATGTTGCTAAGACTAATGTCCTCCAAGAGACTACTGCCTATATTTTCTTTGAGGAGTTTTATGGTTTCAGGTCTCATATTTAGGTCTTTAATCCATTTTGAGTTTATTTTTGTGTGTTGTATAAGAAAGTGGTACAGCTTTATTCTTTTCCATTTGTTGTCTAGTTTCCCCACCATTTACTGAAAAGACTGTCATTTCCCCCACTGAATGTTCTTACCTCCTTTGTCATGGATTAATTGACCATATAAGCGTGGGTTTATTTCTGGGCTGACTATCCTATTCTTTTGATCTATGTATCTGTTTCCGTGCCAGTACCATACCGTTTTGATTGCCGTAGCTTTGTAGTGTATCTTGAAATCTGGGATTGGTGATACCTCCAGTTTCGTTCTTTCTGGAGACTGCTTTGGCTGTTCAAGGGCTTCTGTGGTACCATACAAATGTTAGGATTATTTGTTCTAATTCTATGAAAAATGCTGTTGGTGTTTTGATGGGGACAGCATTGAATCTGTAGATTGCTTTGGGTAGTATGGACATCTTAACATTATTCTTCCAGTCCATGATCATGGAATATCTTCCAATTTGTTTGTATCATCAGTTTCTTCCATCAATGACTTATGATTTTCAGAGTATAGGCCTTTCACCTCCTTCATTCAGTTTATTCCTAGGAATTTTATATCTTTGTGCAGTTATAAATGGGACTGTTTTCTTAGTTTCTCTTTCTGCTTTGTTATTAGTGTACAGAAATGCAACATATTTCTGTATATTAACTTTGAACCCTGCAACTTTATGGAATTCATTTATTCTGATAGCTCTTTGGTGGAGCCTTAAGGCTTTCTATACGAGGTGTCATGTATTCTGCAAATAGCTACAGTTTTACTTCTTATCAATTCAGATGCCTTTTCTTTCTTTCTTGATTGCTGTCGTCAGGACTTCCACTATTATGTTTAATAAAAGTGAGAGTGGAAATCCTTGTCATGTTCCTGCTCTTAGAAGAAAAGCTTTCAGTATTTCCCTATCGAGTATGATGTTAAGTGTGGGTTTTTCATATATGGCTTTTATTATGTTGAGGTGTGTTCTCTCTAAACTCACTTTCATGAACATTGTTGTATTTTGTCAAATGCTTTTTCTGTTATCTCTTGAGATGGTCATATGGTTTTTATCCTTCCTCTTGTTAATGTGATGTATCATATCGATTTGTGAATACTGAACCAACCTTGCGTTTCTGGAATAAATCCCACTTGATTGTGGTGAAGCACTTAACATATTGTTGAGTTTGCTTTGCTAACGTTTATTTATTTATGTTCATCAGGGATATTGGCCTTGTAGTTGTCTTGTTTTTGTTGTGTTCGTTTGTTTATTTTTTGGTAGCGTTTTTTTTTTTTTTTTTAAGATTTTATTTATTTATTTGACAGAGAGAGACAGCCAGCGAGAGAGGGAACACAAGCAGGGAGAGTGGGAGAGGAAGAAGCAGGCTCATAGCGGAGGAGCCTGATGTGGGGCTCGATCCCGTAACGCCAGGATCACACCCTGAGCCGAAGGCAGACGCTTAACCACTGTGCCACCCAGGCGCCCCATTTTGGTAGCGTTTTTGTCTGGTTTTGGTCTCATGGTAATGCTGGCCTCAAAGAATGAATTTGTAAGTTTTTTTCCCCTCTTCTATTTTTTGGGATAGTTTAATAAGAATAGATATTAATTCATTTTATTATTATTATTTTTTTTTAAGATTTTATTTATTTATTCGACAGAGAGAGACAGCCAGCGAGAGAGGGAACACAAGCAGGGGGAGTGGGAGAGGAAGAAGCAGGCTCATAGCGGAAGAGCCTGATGTGGGACTCGATCCCCCAACGCCGGGATCACGCCCTGAGCCGAAGGCAGACGATTAACCGCTGTGCCACCCAGGCGCCCCTAGATATTAATTCATTTTAAATGTTTGGTAGAATTCACCTATGAAGCATCTGGTCCTGAACTTTTGTTAATTTGGAGCTTTTTGGTTCCTGATTCAGTTTTGTTACTAGTATCTTGTCTGTTCAGATTTTCTATTTCTTCCTGAATCAGTTTGGGAAGATTGTATTTTTCTAGGAATTTATCTAGGTTGTTTAATTTGTTGGCATGTAACTTTTCATAGTATTCTCTTACCATTCTTTGTATTTCTGTGATGGCATTCGTTCTTTTCTGATTTTGAGTGTTCTTTTTCTCTCGATGAGTCTGCCTAAATGTTTCTCAATTTGGTTTATCTTTTCAAAGACTCAGCTCTTGATTTTATTGATCTTTTCTACATTTTTGGTCTCTTTCCTATTTCCTTTCTTCTAACTGGGCTTTGTTTTTCTCTTTCTAGTTCCTTTAGGTATAAGGTAAGATTAAGATTTTTGTTTCTTGAGATATCCCTATATGAATGTAAACTTGCCTCTTAGAATGCAGCTTTTGCCATGTCTCAGAGATTTTAGACCATTGTGTTTTCATTTTCATTTGTCTCCATGTATTTATTTTGTATTTCCTCTGGGATTTGTTGATCCATTGGTTATTTAGTAGCTTGCGATTTAGCCTTCATGTGTTTGGTTTTTTTTCTTTTTTTTTTCCTTTTTTCCTGGTAATTGATTTCTAGTTTCATACTGTTGTGGTTGGAAAAGATACTTGATATTATTTGTTTTTTTCAATGTATGGAGACCTGGCTTTGTGGCCTAATATATGATCCATCTTGGAGAATGTTCTATGTGTACTTGAAAAGAAAGTGGCGGGATTGCCTGGGTGTGGCTGTGCAACAAGGTAAGCTCAGGATCCTCCTCCTGTGCCATCTTCTCTAGCGGCCCTGTTGCTTTCTGATGAGCTTACCATCTACAGAATATTCCATCTCGTTCAGTGTTACTGAAGGTGAAGGCTGTCTTGTGGGTTTTCTGTCTGGATGATCTAATCTAAACGGAATATTAAGGTCCCTGAGTAGTCTATTTCTCCCTTAGGTCTATTAATATTTGCTTTATATATTATTTAAAAATGTTCTCTCCTCTTGCTGGATTGACCCCTTTGTGTAATGCCCTACTTGTCTCTTATTACAGTCTTTGTTTTAAAACCTATTTTGGCCAAGTATCGCTCTCCCAGCTTTCTTTTGGTTTCCATTTGCATGGAATATCTACAATTAGTTTTTATAGGCAGTGTATTGATGGGTCTTGTTTTGTTGTTGGTAGTGGTGCTGTTTAATCCAGCCACTCTTTTGGAGAATTTAGTATTTAAAGTAATTAGGGTTGTATACTTAACAGCTATTTTCTCTGTCCCTTTGGCTCTTGTCCTTTGTCATTTGATGACTTTGGTATGCTTAGATTCCTTCCTCTTCTTTTGTATAACAACTTATATCTACAAAGTGTATTGTAAGTTAATAAGCTTGAATGCATTCAAAAGCTCTACATTTTTACTCTCTCGCCTCCATTTTGTTTTTCATGTCACATTGTACATCTTTTTTTTTGTACCTTGTGTAACCCTTAACTAAGTATGGTAGTTATTTTATGACCTATCTCTTTTAGCCTTTATACTAGCTTTATAAGTAATTTACTACCTCTCCTATATATTTACCAGTGAGATTTACAGCTTGTATATGTTTTGTCACTAATTAAACACCCTTTCTTTACAGCCTCTCCTTTTGTTTAACATTGACATTTTAATTATAATAATGTGTCTCTTCCGGGTCACTTTATTTGGAACTTTCTGGGCTTCCCGTATATCACTTTCCTTCCCCAGGTTAGGGAAGTTTTTGGACATTATTTTTTCAAGAAAGTTTTCTGTCCCTGTCTTGTCCTTCTGGGTCTCCTATAGTCACTAGATGTGGTCTCTTAGGTCCGTTAAACTACCTACACTTCTCATTTTTCTTTTGGCTGCATTAAGGGGGTAAGTTTCCTTTCTTCTGCTGAGCTCTTCTGGTGTTATTTTCTGTTCGATTACTGCATGCTTCAGCTCTGTGACTTCTACTTCATAGAATGTTTATCCATTCTTCTCCCAGTTTGGGGAGCATCTTCATGACCATTATAACTCTGAGGTAAATTACTTCGGTCTATTTCTGTAAGGTTCTTTCTGAAGTGTTATCTTGGTCTTTCATTTGGAATGTATTCCTGTTTTGTTTGCTTCACTCTTCTTTGTGTTTCTACAAGCAGCCTATTTTCATTTGAATAGTTCCCAGTCTTCGAGGATGAGACAGGTCAGTGTCCCCAGGGGGAGGATCTCAGCACCTAGATTCAGTGGAAGCCAGATCTGGAGGCACCAGCTTTAAAGAATGGACATATATATAGTCCTGTGGGACCACAAGTGTTAAGATCCACTTGCCCCAGAATAGGTGATCTGGATGTGTCCCCTGGGCATCAGTCACAAAAATCAGGGCTCCCTTTGTGCTTTAATTATCTAACCCCCCCCCCCCCCCCCCCGTCACCACTCCTTAGCCCTACAGAGTTAGGCTTAAAATAAATCCTCAGCCATGTCACTAAGTAAAAATGCAAACTGTAGAACAGCATATAGGATGTTTTACCACTGACAAATCTGTGTGCACACATTTTATTTTTCCATGGGCACATATGTAAATGTTTAGAAACAGGCCTACCAAACTGGTAAGAGGAGTGCTAACCTTTAAGGGGGACCTAGTCAGGGGGCATTTTCACCTTAATTTTTAAAATTCACTTAAAGGATGAAAGTTTATTGAGGTTGAACTAGCAGATGACTGTAAAAGTTCCTAAAATGGCAATGGGTAGAAAATGTAGGGACTATGAATGGGCAATGCCTGGTGGCAGGTTTCTTACAAATCAAACTGTGCCTCTCACGCATAGACACACGTCCTGTCCACAGACCTTAATCAATCTTACCAGAGCATCTGTCTACAGTGTTCAAAACAGAAAATCCATCCTTTTAAACGTGTAGCTATAGAACCAAAATGATTTAAAATTGTACGTTTTAAAGTTTTTCTTTACCTCCCACTTGGAAGTTTTAGGTTGCTCAATTCTTTACTGTTTCTCCATAACCCCAAGCCACCACTCCTAAGGGGCAGGAAGGCGCAAACCACAGCAATGCCTGCAAACACACAGCTCTGCAGGTACTTAGGGAGTGAGGGATGCTGGAGCCCTCGGCTGTGCAGGCAAGCACACAAGCTGAAGCCATTCACATCCGGGTCCAGCTTTAGAGGACGTGTTATTTATCTTCACACACAAACAAAACCACTGTTTTTGTGGTTTACTGGCTGGCTGCTTTGGCATATATACTAGCAAGGATTTGACAGAATGGAGCCAGAATTTAGGTTCAAATCCCAGCTCCTCTATTTCCCGGGAGTGTGACCTTGGGTAAGTTCCTAACCTATCTTGCCCTTCATGCTCCCCATCTGTGAAATGGGGACCTCCCTTGTAGGGTTGAACTGGTACGCTACAGCCCTCTGTAGAGGGGCCTACAGGTAAGCACTTAAATGACGGTAGCTATTATTCAAATTGAATAAGGTTCCACCTTTAAGAATGGAAAGGATTATTCAAGATAACCTCCTTTGAGGACTGAGCGGTAAGTCTGACGTGTTCTACGTGCTCCTTTCCGTGGCTTCACGGTATGTGAATCAATGGAGGCCGTGTGATGCTAAGTAGGCAGATGGCCGTCTAGTCTGAGGGCAGAACTTGTTTCCTGGAATAAGGCTCTCCTGGGTACACGGTCCACATCAGGCCACCCCCTCACTAAGATGTAGGGAACCTTGAAACCTCAGACAAATCATGGCCCCTTCAGTAGGGATCTTATTCTCATGGGGATTAGTTCTTCAGGGAATCCTAGGACTTAATACCCCCCTGGGTGAGAGAGCGATCATTATAGTAGCATTCTCCATGGCAGGAGATAGCTACAGCAATAAGAAGCAAAGAAAAAGTTCCGTATAAATGTTTTTTTAAGTGAACTTTGATTTTAATAGCTCTTTGCAACAATTGGTCTAAAACAATGGAGCTCTCTGGGGAACAAGTCCTCTTCCTTATAGATGTTGGCGCGGGAGGGGTAGGTGCTCAATGAAACAACCCGAAGTACTTGCCTGGCCCCACCAAGAACCTGGGCTGGGAGAGGAGAAAGCAGGCGCGCGCCTCCAGCCCTCAGCAGGGCACCGAGCTCCTGGGGTCTGTGTTGCAGGCATCATGTACCGCAAGTCGTGCGCGTCGTCGGCAGCCTGCCTCATCGCCTCGGCCGGGTACCAGTCCTTCTGCTCCCCTGGGAAACTGAACTCCGTGTGCATCAGCTGCTGCAACACCCCTCTTTGCAACGGGCCCCGGCCCAAGAAACGGAGCAGCTCTGCCTTGGCCCTGCGGCCAGGGCTCCCCGCCACCGTCCTGCTCCTGCAGTTAGCGCTCCTCCTGGCTCACTGCTGAAGGTGAAGGGGATGCTCCCCCCTCCTGCATCGTTCTTTGGGCCCCACGCTCCCTCTGCTCCCCAAGCTTCTCCTGGGTGTCCTGTTGTTCTGGGTGGGGAGGGGCGTGTGTTCTCTTTCAGTTCTTCGCCCGTGAAAAGAGCTTGGTGTAAAACTTTTTTTTGTAAGCTCTGAATAAATTCAGTCTGAATTTTCGGTGTGTACTTGAAGGAAGGGCAGGGGCGAGCGACAGTGTGCCCCCACCTCTCCCCGGGAGTCAAGGTCCGGCTGCCAGAATCCGCCCTTAGAAGGTACTTCCGTGAGTATCCATTTTTCCCAGGCCCCGAGCTGCCCCTCTCGGCCCTCCCAGGGGCCCAGTCTGGGTCAGGATAACGTCGCTTTCGTAGGGGGGCTGGGGGTGGGCCGCCGGGTAGCCCTCGAGGCTTCCATCCTCGACCTTCACACTTCCTGCTCCTGCACACCATTCCCTGCGGCAGAAGGGGGTGGTTTCACCTCCGAGCTGGCCTCTGGGGACTCGAGACTCCGTTGCTGGGGCGGAGACTCAGGCTTGGCCTCGCTCTGGAAAGTGCTCAGGAAAACCTTGTGAGTTCTTGCGGAGGAACCGGAACGCGAAGCCACGAAGAGGAGGGGGCGGCGCGCCGAGCGGGCGCTGGCGGCCGTGGAGGTGGCGTGGGCGCGCAGGTGCCTGCTGTGGTTGGCGTGGGGCAGCGTCAGGCGGCAGCGGAGCACCTGGCCGAACACCCTGCGGAACTGCTGCGAGGACACGTTGTACAGCAGCGGGTTGACGACGGAGCTCAGGTAGAAGAAGGTGTCGGAGAAGGGCAGGAGGATCATGTAGGCCCGGAAGTAGGTTTTGGTCCAGTCGTGCTTGGGTTTGGCCGCCGCCATAATCCTCCGCACCTGGTTAGGCATCCAGCAGACAGCCAAGGTCACGACGATCAGCCCTGAGCAGGCGAGAGGACAGACAGACAGGAGCAGCATGAGCGCAGTAATGCAAGAAACAAAATACTGAGCGCCCCAGTCCTGTGCTTACTGGCCAGGAAATGGTGCCAATTTTTCAACGTTGTGCTTGACCGCTTTGCTGGCCACCAGCGGAAAGGAATTTCACAGTGTTTCAAGGCCGGGGGAGTTGACTGTGTTAAAGACCATTCAATGCTTTAGACCATTGTTTGTACCTGTTGATAGCTCTTAATTAAAAAAAAAAAAAAAGTTTTCATTGTTGGGTATCCAGAAAGCAGATTATGGAGTCTAGTAATCTGGTTTTGTCTTTTTAAGGCAATAGATGTACACACTCTGTAAAATCAGGTGAAACAATATTTGTATTTTAATGTCCACATAAAGACCCAGTGATATTTTCAAGACAAATGGAAACGGTGTCCCTTGTCACAAAGAAGCATATTTAGTCACGCTGATGATTGTGCATTCAATTTCAAGGGACACAAAATCGGGAAGAGCTTGTCACGAAGAATGTTTTTGGAACATGTATTTACTAGGTGGGTACACCTATAATTCTAATGCCTGTTTCTGCAACAGCACGTCTGTTCTTTTTCAAATATTTTTAGTTGTACCATCTCTTCCACATGCATGAGGGAAAAAGACAGTTATCCTCAAATACTGGAAAATACAAAACTTCAAGTTTGGCCAGTAGCACGCTCATCGGCTTTGCGGGACTGAGCTGCAGCCTCCAAAACGATCAGGCCCCACAGGGACCCCACTCTGACCCATAAGCAGAACTTAAGTTGACTGTTTGCATGGCCCTGTATTTGTATTTCAACTAACACACTCATCTCTGTTTCTCAGACCTCTGACAGAGAAAACACTTATCGACAGTGACCAAAAAATAAACAAAACACATCCCCAAAAAGGAAAATCAGGAATCTACACAGCATTTGCTTTCTCTGCTCTGGAGCCAAGACCCCAGAATGTAAGGTCCCGTGTGGAGAGCTGGTATCTTAATGCTGTGTTTTGAATTTTTAGAAATGCTTCCTCCCTCTTCTGAATCTGATTATCATAATAAGGAGGATTCATTCACATTTCGAACCTTTGTTCTTTCTAGGAAACCACACAGAAGCGAAGGTTGGCAATAATCCCTTCTGCCTCTGAGCCATGGTAAACATTTTGTTAATAAATGCTCCAGGAAACGCAGCCATGTTTGCGCCTCCGGGGTTGGCCCTCTCACTCGCACTCACCTGAGCATGACTTACCTGGTGGCCATGTGGCCCTAGGTATGTTCTCTACCACTGCAATAACCCAGTTCCCTCAACAAACCCAACCGTCAGCAAAGGTGGCCCTGAAAGCTCTGCTCCCCTGATAATTTCCAAGGGTTCCTCTTGTCAAACCTTAGCCCAAGCTTAAAACACAAACCAGTTTGCTTACTTCTTTCCTTTGAGTTTGCTGCCCTGATAACACTCAGTGGATCTAAAAATAAAATGAGCAAAGTAACATAGATCTGATGAAAAGGCCAAAAAAAAAAAAAAATCACCTTAAGACTATCGTCTGAATCACCTAGTTAAAGCTGCTGGATGGAAACAAAAATCAACATTTTTCTATGTTAAAAAAAAAAAACACCTTGCAGAGGAAATCAGGAGCCTTTTTCCCACTGTTTCCAGAAGCACGGACACTTCCAGCCATGTGTGCTGTTCCTAGTGGGTCTGTAAGTGATTTCTCCTCGTTTGTTTCAGAAGCAGTTCTGACTGACAGGCTCATCTCATTAACTGAAAGAACTAGGAAGCTTCTCATACCAAGAGAAGCTACATGTCTTCATCGAGGCTTAAGTTCTTTTCCCTGCTCTGCCACTGCATTTCAGACAAGTACAACCGTCTTCATCTGAAGACTTAGTTCCCAGAACATGGAAATCGAGCACAGGGCTTCAGATGTGCGCTCTGCCACACTGTGAAGGTTGTACTTCAGGCAGAAAGGATCTAGGAAGGCGAGAGAACCCACTTGTACTTACTGGGGTTGAACATAGTACAGCTTTGCAAGCCCCTGGATGAAAAGCAGTGAGAAAAGGGGGTGGGTTTGGGGGGCAAGTTACAAAGCTGTTGTGCTTTTGTCCCAGCTTTGGCCCTGTTCTGCTGAGCTCCTGTTTGCATGTCCCTTCTTGTTACCTTCAACCCCTTTGCTAGTATCCATTGCCCTCGACTGACCTTCCCATCAAAAGAAGCAGTTCGCTAAAAAGCAAGACCACGTATCTTAGGGATGAGGCACGGGACAGGAGCAATTGAAAAGTTGTGGCCTGATTTGCAGTTTTAGCCAGGAGAAAATTTCTGCTCTGAAATCCAAGCGAGCTAGAGTCAATAAGCGGGAGGTGCCTTGTTCTGAACAAGTTGCCAAAAATAGAGAACCAGACCCAAGATTTTCCAGCGGTAAGGAAAGGGGAAATCTTGGCTTTCTGGGTATACAGTAGCAAGGTAGGATAGTAAATACGAACTTGGAGAACGAGAGAGACAAGGAGCCGAGTTAGAAATCCACAAGGATTAAATAAAGATGAGGCATCAGAGGGGCGCCCGGGTGTCTCAGTCAGTTAAGCTCAGGTCATGATCCTGGGGTTCTGGGATCGAGCCCCAAGTCGGGCTCCCTGCTCAGAAGGTTGTCTGCATCTTCCTCTCCCTCTGCCCCTCCCCCTGCTCCTGCTGCTAGAATCTTAAAAAACAAAAACCAAAAAACAAAACGATTAGTCATCAGAAAAATCTTGACATCTAACCAAGAATACTGTAAGGTATTGAGCCTTCCCTGTGTCAGGCTCTGTGCTGAGCACTCTGTGCTGCCTTCCTACGCATTTGTCATTTCTGACAATAACCCGGTGAGATCAAAGCTGTTACGATCTTCATTTTACAGAGGAGGAAGTTGTGTCTCAGGTTAGTTGCCCACATCCTGCAAACGAGGACACCTGCTTGCCAGACTCCAAAATCCTTTATACATTTATTATTTTTTCTGAAGGACACCTGATTGTTTCTCGTTTCCTTCTGTTTGAAAAATACAGGAAACACACGTAAACATGAGCCATAATTGCACCCTATGAAATGGATATAAAGCAGCACTGACCACTAGAAATAGAAGCTACCCAGGCGGCTTTACACTTAAAATTCTGATAGTCACATTCCAAAAGTAGAAAAGCAAGGTGTCCATTTTAATGTTTTGTAACTGAATCGACCCCAATATTATTTCACATGCAATGTCAACACGCAATTAACCTAAAAGTGAGAGCTCTAACATTCTTTATTTTCAGACTTTGAGACCCAGTGTGGCTTTTTTTCTTACAATACGTTTCAGTCGGTCACCAGCCACACCTGGCTAGAGTGTCGCACACGTGCAAGTACCCCTCCCCACAGAAGGACTCTTTATTGTCTCCTCCTCCCATTCTCCCACCTGCCCCCTTCCTAGCCACATACCTGGAGAGTCCTGTCAAAGCAACGAATCCCCACCCCACCTGTGTTTTTCTTCCTAAGATTCTGATGCGATTATCATATGGCTTCGCTCATATGCGGAATATAAGGAATAGAGCAGAGGACCACAGGAGAAGGGAGGGAAAGCTGAGTGGAAAGCAATCCGAGAGGGAGACAACCCATGAGAGACTCTGGACTCCGGGAAACACGCTGAGGGTTCCAGAGGGGAGGGGCGTGGGGGGATGGGATGACTGGGTGATGGGTAGTAAGGAGGGCATGTGTTGGGATGAGCACAGGGTGTTGTACGCAACTGATGAATCACTGAACACCGCATCAAAAACTATGTACTATACAGTGGCTAACTGAACATAATAAAAAAATAAAAATTAAATTAAAAAAAAAAAAAAGATTCTGATGCAGCCAAGCGGACCCTGATCACCTGAGTGTGCCTTCTCAGCCCAGGGTAGAGCAGGTCTAGCCAGTCTTTTCCCACGAAAAACCTTCCATGTGAGGGGACTGCCAGTTCGCTACAGCCGAAATAATTCTCAAGGCCCAAAATGGTAGTTTGCATGTCTCATTCTAAACCGTGCCTCGTCATTTTGGAATAACAGACCGTGCCAAATACCCGGCAGGGCCGTTGGAATATACTTCCCCCACCGCAACTAGAGGTGGGGAAAGATGGCTGCTGGCTTTCCTCCTGTGCTTTGAAACATAATTCTGTTCGAGGAAAATGGAGCATTAGGCATACAAGCACTTACCATCGCCGGATGCGAAGTGTGCATCCGTGGGCCATGCAATAGAGGCTGGCCTCTGGTGGGAAGCTGGGGGGAACCACACCAGCCCCCTTGTACAATCTGTCCTTTTACAACAATGGGTAATTGGTCATTTTTACATTTGAAACATAAATTGCATTATTTTAGATGACACTGAGAATAACTATCATGTCCAAAGGTAACTTTATTGGGCTGTTTGCAACTGCCCCAGCTCCCATCCTAGATACTCTAGCTGAGACAAATGTCTAAAATCTTATTCAGGCCTTAACAGAGTATACGAAAGATTTGACTAAATTTATGTTTGGCTGCAATCAGTTTGGACTTACATCTGGAAAAATCTATAATGCTTTGGTCTGTATGGTACAATGTGTAGCCCACAGTTAAATAACTTTACAGTGAACTTGAATGAAGATCACTGAACTGAACCCCGTCCTGTTAAGAAGGTAAACTGTTTTAACTACATTATTGATAGATTTGTGTTATACTCCAGACAGCCTCGTGCTCTGGGTTAAGAAATACCTTCAGAGCTTATCTGTTTTTCCACATAAAGTACTACACTAAAATGACAGGTGCCATTAGGCGATGACACAGATTTATTCCCGGCGGAGTAATGTTGTTTAAAAAACAGAAGTAATACCGATGTCCAGCAACATCTCACACTAAAGCCTGGCATTTCAACAGCAGCTGAGCCAGCCTGCCTGGCTTTATCTGTGGAAGACGTGAAGCTATGCTACTTGGGACATGGCGACATTCGTGCGTCTGACTCTGGGCTCTCTTTCCTCCCCTCTAGCCTTTCAAGTGAAGGTAGCTCTTCATGGGCTCCCCAGAATTCATCTTAGAGTCCTCAGAGAACGGCAGAGCGGGTCTCCCTTTGGAGACCAGGCGCAGAACCCCGTTGTCTTACACATGAGGGAATGGAGGCTAAGTGATTGACCCAAGATCTCCAACGTCAGGGGGGGCAGGACTCCCTGTACCTTGCCTTACTGCTCAGAACATGGGATTCGACCCTAGATCGACAAGCGAGCCCATCACGCTAGTCAAGTGTAGTTTTCTGTGCTCCAGCTTTAGGCTCAAATGCTGACCAGCCACACCGCATGGAATGCAGGGCGAGGCAGGTCAGTCTCAGATCCCAGCTCAGGTCAGCACACCTGTCCTGTACAGTCTGGATTCAGTTTCAGAACCAGACTCCTGAAAAAGACAGGCACACAGCGAAGTCCTGGGGCACATGCTCCTTCCCCACCAAAGGAAGGTGAAATACAGCCACGGGAGCTGGAGCATGTTTGGAAAACAAGGTATGAATCCAGGTCATGACCCGGTGACCCAGCTGATAAGGACTCCATCTATCCATCAGTCTGTCCAGATAACACAAGGACCTGCTGGAAAGTAATACTTAGTCTGTACTAAGCCGAAAAGATCTGGAAATTCCATCTGTCTCCAGCAAAGGTAGTTTGTGTGATTTAAAGGAATCCCAAAGATTTGCTTTTCCGCCGGGTGTTGGGAATGCCATTTCACTGACTCATTGAAGCCTCGGGGCAACAGGGGGATGGTGACAATGATTTATATTTTCTGTGCTTCGCATAGCTTTTCTATCCTCTTCCTGCCCAGAGGGTCAAGTTCTCTCTAACCCGACCTCAGTGAGTAGTAGCTATCTCCCCTTCCACTCCCGTCCCCCCGACCTGTCCTAGGCACTAATGATAAAAAGCTGAGGAGGACGAGGCAGAAACAGCCTGGTGACTGCTAACAAAGGGCCATTAGAGCCATCTGGCCACAGTTTTATGGCAGCCAAGAGCGGGTTGACCCTCCCATCAGGGGTGAACACTCAGAAAATTAAAGAAGAGCGAGAGTTCGCCTGGAAAAGGGCACCCAGGCAAAGACACAGCATGAGCAGGGGATGGGGCAATCCAACAGCAGCTCACTCTACGAGCTGCCAGCCTCTGTATGGCCTGGGCCAGAACCAGAACGCAGGGTGGGTGGAGACAGTGGGAAATGAGGCCCATCAGATACCACTCCATCAGGTTTTGTGGACAATAAATTACCCAGCATATAGTAGGCTGAGGAGCAGCTGCTTGTCGAGTGACATTTAAATAGCAATTGTCAGTGGAAAGTAAGCATATGGTTAGTTGAATGAAAAGCCAGGAAAAGACAAATACATCCAATAGAAGGTTTTAGCACTTTCTCAATTTCTATCTGTGTTTGCCAATCTGCTTCTGGCAGCCAGTTGAGACACTGATCTCCCTGACTTTGTCCCATCCAAGGAGCCCAAATCAGCACTAACTTTGGCTTGGTCTCTAATCTCTGAGACAGTGGTTCTCAAAGCAGGGTTCCTGGAACAGCGGCACCAGCACCTCTTGGGAACTTGTTAGAAATACCCATCTTAGGCTCCAACCCAGACCTACTGAGTCAGAGACACTGGCAGCAGAGCCCAGCAGTCTGGAATTAACAAGCCCACCCATTGATTCTGATGCTTACTCAAATTTGAGAACTAGTCTAAGACAAGCACAAGTTGAGGGGGAGCCTGGGTCATCAGGCATTTGTGGCCCTGTCACTGTCACATTGGTCACATTTTGAAGTGTCCCATTTTCCTGAGTGTCTGCAGACTGAGCCGACAGTAACTGAGAACCCCTCCCTCATTCCTGAGCACCACCCTTGCCTTGGTCCTCTGTCCTCCCTTTCTTCTCTCTCTGCTCTTTCTTCCTTTCTCCCCAGCATCTCTTCCCAAAGTCACCAGAAAAGGCCATAGACAGCCTTTGCTTACACTGCCCCCACACACACCTTCTCCCTCTCTGTGACTTTCTTGGCTGCCTTTGAGAAGGTGACTGAGTCAGGAGCAGGCAAGCTCCTTACAGCTAACGGGTGGCTTCCTGGAAGGGTGGTCACCACGCACTGCTAGCTTTGCCCAAGGAAAGCTGAAAGGCTTTGGAAGCAACGCAGATGGGATGTGAGGGACCCAGGTGTTAGCCGAGCACTGGACACACCCCCATTGAGATCCCACTCCACGTTCTGTGTTCTGACCCTGCCAGGACGTACCTGGATACCTTGAAGTCACTTTTCTAGTAACCCATGGGCTTAGTGACTTTGATATAAACCCATCTGCCTTCTCGCCCTCTTTGCTATTGAGAAATGTTTAGGAGAAGACGGAAGAGCAGGGGGAATTTGTTCTCAGAGCAGGGCACAGGCCACAACTTTAAAATGATGTGAAGGCCACACATGGCTGCCTCTGTCCACGAAGACGGATGGTTTGATGTCCCGTCCTTGCCCCAGCTATTTGATGGAGCCTAGGAAAGGACTCTGCCCCCGGGGTGGCTCCATCCACCGTGTTGAGGCCAGAGACCCCGATTCCAAAACGGCCAGCAATTTGCTAAGCGTTACATCCATCTCGTGCTGCTCTACAAGCTTTGGGACAAGACGACCGACTATAAATCGCTACAATTGCGAATGTATATTTCTAAAACAAGCCCTCCTGTCTGGGAGCTGTAGGACGGTCACGTGCACTCAAAGTAAGCAGCATTTAGGGTCAGCGCTATGGTTTGGTGCCTCTGTTCCTTTACGCATGCATGCTAAGTGATCGACTGCAATCCATTGAATAAATATTTTTCTATGTGGATCTCAACTGTATGCAGCTGTGTGGCTTTCTATGCAAATACTCTATTCTGAATGCACGGATAGTTAGGTCCCCCTGTGTGGTGCGGCTACAAAAGCCCAAAGCTGTTCCTTGCTGGCAAGAAACATGTCCTCCCTCGAAACACCCAGCACAGGTAGCAAGGGCCATGATGCCCTCTAAGCCTGCCAGGGGAAGCCGCTGACTGTGGGATGGCCAGGCCCCGGTCCAGGGGACCAACTCATGCCACCCCCCCCCCCCACCGGCCATGCCATGTACAAACACTCATCCCTTTTTATGGCTGAAAGCCTGCTATTTTAATGGAGTTTAGTTTCTTGCAAATGGTAGAGAATCAAAGCCTCAGAACACCAGCACTGAAAAAAAACCCAGAAGAGCTGAGTCTACTGGTAAACCAGGAGACTCCCCAGAGAAGTGGGATGAGGAGCCCAAATTCACACAGCCCAAGAGTCTAAACACAGGGCCTCCCAGTCTGGTGGAGTCTGCACTGGGCATGAGCTCCCCTCAGAACCCAGGGAAACCACGCAAATCTTGGGTGAAGCCACACTCAGCCAAGTGCTCAGCAGAGGCGTCCTGGGCATTCTGGGAGTGTGCAGACAAGCAGATGTGCCTGCAGATACCCCCAGCCCGACTCTCTCTTTCCGAGGTCCCTGCCTGCACCACCTCTGTGCAGCAAGACAGAGACCTGGGGGAACCGATGCTGAATGCCTATGACTGAGGCAGGTCAAGCCCAGGTGGCGTGAGTACTCCTCAGTCTGTCCTCCCGAACTCCCAAGATTCTGCACATGCCTGGACCCAGACCACATCTTTCTCCCCTCCGTCCTTCCTTCTCTTTGGTCCCTTCCTCCCACCCCCGCTCCCCAACTGCCCATGCTTTGTCCAGCTCTTATTCTACAAGTTTCTGCTGTCACTGCCTCCAGGAAGCCTTCCTGACTCCACAAGGCTATATATCAAGTTTCCTACTACAAGTTCACTAGCACCTTTTACTCCTGTCCCTGTCATCGTAATACTGCAGCATCAACTAGACCATAAATTCCACGGGAGCAAGATGTTCCATATTCACTGCTGCATCCTCGGCATGGATTCAGTATCCATTACATACTCATTGTTCTGTCAACACTTGTGGGAGGTAGGGAGGCTGCTGGAGTTTCCAGGTGACGGCTGAGCAAGAGGGCATTTAAAACTTGAATTCATCTAGGCATCAGGGTGGCTCAGTTGGTTGTTTGCCTTCAGCTTAGGTTATGGTACCAGGACCCTGAGATTGAGCCCCTCAGCAGCGGCGGCAGGCTCTCTGCTTATCCCTCTCCCTCTGCCTGCTGCTCCCCTGCTTGTGCACACTTGCACTCTCTGTTAAATAAATTTTAGGGGCGCCTAGGTGGCTCAGTCGTTAAGCGTCTGCCTTGGGCTCAGGGCGTGATTCCAGAGTCCTGGGATCGAGCCCCACATCAGGCTCCTCTGCTGGGAGCCTGCTTCTTCCTCTCCCACTCCCCCGGCTTGTGTTCTCTCTCTCGCTGGCTGTCTCTCTGTCACATACATACATACATACATACATACATGCAATCTTTAAAACTTGAATTCCTCTAATGTACATAGAATCAATCTGAAGCTAGCTTCCCTGTCTAGAGGGTTCCATACTAACCCTCCTGACATGGAGCCTAGCACCTGCATGATTTCCACCCCTTATCCTGAGGGGAGGGGAAAGGGATAGCAGGAATTTCAAGAAAGAATCACCCTTTCTTTCAAGCAAGACAAGAACCCCTGATCCCAAGAAAGAGGTCCAGAGAGGGGTTGAAAAGTCTGGATTCTGACGAGTGCCTTCAGGGGACTACAGTTTTAGCGTCCCACCCTGCTGTGCTACTAGCCCACCCCCGGATTATGGACACTAAAACCATGTTTCTTACCCTGTTTCTCTGCAAGATGGCCTGATGGACAGAAGCAGCATACAGTGAGGGTCAGCAGGTAAAACAGGATATGTAAGAGCCACATTTACCAGAGAGACAAGCTGGAGGACAGTCATTTGGCCCCGAGTAATGTGATAAATCATGCCCCCATGAAGATGCCACAAGAGTTTGTCAGAGAAGCTGCAGGCCAAGACTCAAAGCATAAGGGTTGAGGTCAGCAGCCAAAGTGGTGACTTAGAGATGAAGAGGAAGCACCTAGAAGAGCATTTGGTGAAGGGGGGGTGCTATTTCTAGGTTACCTTCTGGGTGACCCCAGGAGAACGCAATCCTGCAATTATAATCCCCAGTTTCCATCTGGGCACAACTTGGTCATAGAGGTAGAGGATGTGGTGAGAAAACATGAGGGAGGCCAGATTACCTCCCCTCCTGCTCTACGCCCACAGGTGTTCTGACAGCATATCTCCTGGCCCCTCTGCCTTTGCCTCCATCTGACCTAGGCAACTCCACCCACCAAGGGATGCTCAGCTTTACTCTTCCAAGCTTATCTACAAAATGGACCTAACAAGAGCTTCTCGGGGGCGCCTGGGTGGCACAGCAGTTAAGCGTCTGCCTTCGGCTCAGGGCGTGATCCCGGCGTTCTGGGATCAAGCCCCACGTCAGGCTCCTCCGCTATGAGCCTGCTTCTTCCTCTCCCACTCCCCCTGCTTGTGTTCCCTCTCTCGCTGGCTGTCTCTATCTCTGTCAAATAAATAAATAAAATCTTTAAAAATAAAAAATAAAAAAAAAAAAGAGCTTCTCGGATGATGAAACGTGGTAATAAAGTGCTCAGTACAGTGCTTGCTGCCAGCCAAGGGCTCTTTGTAGTTACGACCTTTAGTACCTTCATCATCACCTCCACCACCATCACCTCCACCACCATCACCTCCACCCCACCACCCTGACACCACCATCACCATCACCTCCTCTACCACCATCACCATCACCCCCTCTACCACCATCACCATCACCTTCTCTACCACCATCACCATCACCTTCTCTACCACCATCACCATCACCCCCACCCCATCACCCTCTCTGTCACCAGTTCCACCATCATCACCATCTCCATCACCTCCTCTATTGCCACCCATCCTCACTGCCACCAACATAGCTCCCAGAGGTCAGAGATCCAAAGGAAGGCTGACTAGCACCACCAGAAATCAGATGCCTTCTAATCCTAAACTCACAAACAAAGCCCAGAATGATTCTGTGAGGTTAGCAGGGTTACCCTGCTCACCGTTAGCAGAGAGATGACCAGGACTTAAGTCTCCTCATTTCCAGGTCAGAGTTCTTTCCACTACCTGGGTTTAGAGCTTCTGCTACTCTGCTCGAAGGCTCTGAACTCTTTGTCCCTTCCCCAATACACACGTAGAGGTACTTAGGGTTTCAAGAAGAGAAGCAAGGAGTAGAGCCTGTAATAAAATAAACAACTGATGGAAGGCGGATTGCAAGGAAGCCAAATTCCAGAACGACGAGGAGGAATGTCGCTCCCCCCACACAGTTCCTCTCCAGGAGGAATGACAAGAGGCAGGGAGGCTCCACGACTAACAGATCATCTGGTCACTTAGGCTAAGACTCTTTGCTTCCTTCCTCCATCCTCTCCTCCACCCTCCAGCACACATCCCCACCCACACCCAGTGCCCCAAGGCCATGTAACCTCGGGCTGAGCTCCACTACAGTGGAGGGGGTGAGCCCTAGGATTTGTCATCAGACTCACCTGGGTTTAAATGTCAGCCTTAAAGTGGCTAAAATAATGTACCTGCCTCATGGAGTGACTGTGAGAGAAGCTCACGGACATACACGCACGTGGAGGACTGAGCACAGGAGCGGTGCGTGGATGGCAGCTCAGACTGCTTATTACCCCATCCCATCAGCCGCTCCAGGCTGGAGCTAATACCAGCTGCAATTAACGTAATGCCTGTATATTTCAGACACTCTCCTGGACACTGAACCTACACGTGCTTGTTTAAACCTTACAGTAAGCCCCACAAGATGGCCACGACTTGACTTTGGTGCTGTTATACAGACAAGAAAGCTGAGGTATGGCTAGGTTACATCTCCCGCCCAGACTCCCACTGGCCAAGACACGCCAGAAGTGAGACCCAGGCAGCCTGGTCCGGAGTTGGTGCTCTTGACCACACTGCCCCGCCAGGCTGCCCTTGGTGGCGGAGCCCCTCAGGGGGATCAGAGATCAAATGCGTTCTAAGTCCCAAATTCAAATGGAGGTATTTCAATTCAAATGGTCACAAATTCAGAAATAAACTCGTTTCTATGGGTGTCTCAGAATCTTAGCTGGCAAAAAGTAAACACCTCCCCCAACCCATCTCTCTTGTAAGGCAAGGTATCATCCTGAAAGGGCCTTTTTACCTTTAAGGTGAACACAATGAAGTTTCCTGTTATGAAGAGAAAAGCTTAGTGGAATTTAAAGAAACCAACTAGCTTTGAATAGGAGTCTGGCAGGTGAGACTAGAGAAGGTCTGTTTTTGATTACATTAATGTTATGGGCCGCAAGCACCTCCGCCCCATCCCCACTCCTAGGCACACAAAAAGTTCTCGAGAAGGATAATTTCCTACAAAAATTCATTTAAATGCGGAGTTAAAGACTACTCTCACCCATCAGAGCTGGCTCTTCCCCTCCTCAAAAATACAATCTAAAATTTGCTTTCAAAGTAAATTAGAAAATAAGTTCAGCTTCCCATTATCGGCTCCTATCATGTAAGTTAGCAATGAAATTCAGGGAACAATCTACAGCAAAATGCCAGGACAGGAGGTAAAAAAAAAAAAAAAAAAAGGAATCAGCTGATGGGAGAGATACCAAAAGAGGTTCAGGAAGGAGCCAGGCTCATCCCGTGTTCTATTTAGAGCTGAGGGTTCTCAGCTGAAATCAGTACAGCTCTTGGGGAAGTTGAGGAGATGGTATCAGGCGTCTACGATAGGGTTTTGTATCAGAATGATCAGATAAGGATGCCTTCCTGTTAATGATTTGAAAATGAAATTACTGTTGCATGACAGGATAAGAATAAGTCCCTCCTGGTAGATTTTTTTTTCTTTTCACAGGGCCAAAAACACTTTGAGGAAATAGCCTTGCGGACTGGGGGACATGAAGCATGAGCTCTCCCATCCGAGAGGAGCCGCATCTAAGATGCACATTATACACCCTAAATCCAGTGCAGCCCAACAATGACGACACCCTGCTGTCATGTTTAAAGTTCGTCCTTACCTGTTTTCTCACTTGTCTGCTCCGCCTGACCACCCAATGGCAGAGCATCTCCAGGCCCTGTCCCCAGCTCTCTCCCACCTTCTCACTCCCTCTCCCTGGGCACCTCGTCCACGCCTCTGCTCTGAAATACCATCTCTAAGGATAGGCAATCCCAAGCCAATGCTGCCAGCCTCGGGAGACATCCACAGCCAGATCCCTCCAGCCAAATGCCGACTCAACACCAGGGCTTGAAGAGCTGAGCTGCACCTATAATGGGACATGGCCAAACTGACTTAATGACCAGCCAGCCATCCAAACCCGGCCTTCCTCCACGGCTCCCAACCTCAATCCACTCTAGTACCACTCACTGAGTTTTTCCAGCTGGAAGCATGCAAGGCACCCTGTTCTACTTCCTCCTCCTCATTCCCATACTCGATAAATTCCTAAGCCTGTCAGTTATACCTCCACGATCTGTCCCCTTCTCCCCATCCCACTGTGAGACCCCTAGCAGGGGCTGCCATTTTCTCATGCCTAGACTAGCCCCCTAACTGGTCCTGTTCAAAATCACTCCTGCCCAAGACACTCCCCACACAAGCCCCTCTTGCCACTCAGATTGTGGTCCATGGCATCCCCTGAAGGCTTACTAAGAATGCAGACTAGCAGGCCCCAGCACAGACGTGCTGATCAGAATCTGCATCCTGACGTCATCCTGACGGGTGACGTGTGGCCTGTGCTCTAGCGTGCAAGTTTCATAGCATCACTTAGCATCCCAATCTTTCCCCACTTTTCTGCTGCCTGTCCTCTGAGCCTTTTTACCTCTCCCCTGCTGAACCCCATGCCTTTCCAAATTTCTAAGACATACCAGGTCTTTGCCTAAGATGGACTCCAGAAAACTCCCATCTACCCAAGTATTCCCTCCTCTGGGAAGGGCTCCCTGTTCAAAGAAAAGGAATCGCTCCTGACCTTGTCCCTGCTTCCTTGACAGTGAGACCACACTCATGATACATTTCCATGCCTGGCCTACTGTGATCACTCGGAGAGCAAAGGCCACACATACCCCAGCCATCGACTCATGCCCAGCATAGCACGGGAAACCCTCAACACGTGTTCACTGAAAGTAGGGAAGGATTTAATCCCATTACAATATGTGCCAAGCTCCCAGCCTGAATTTCTGACTAAACTGGAAGCCTACTGCACTGATTTTACACACACACTCACACTCACACACACACACACACACACACACACACACCCCACTTTATTGCTTAGGGTAATGGTACTTAGAAAAACAATTTTGAAATTACAGGAGAAAACTCAGATGCCACCTTTTCCAACCCGAGAAGATACACTTAGAATAGGCTGGCTTCAGGTTGTTCTAGAACCTGGAGAGACCAGGCAGAAAGGCAGTGAGACAGCCTCATTCTTCCCCCGGAAGACCAGCTTCTGGTGCTGGGTGGATAAGGAACAAGACTCTTTCTGCTCTCTTGCCAGTGCCCTGCTTGGGGCCACGTTAGAATGGGCAGGTCTTTCAGGCCTTAAGGGGCAAGGAGTCTATGGGCATCCTGAGCGGAGTCTGAGAGAGGAGGAAGAAAGATGCAGGAGACCAAACAGCCCCGAACACACACAAGCCCAACCCAGGAAAGGCAGGCTGGAATGCAGGAGGGGGCAGAGGCTCTGGGCATGGGCTCTGGAACGCCTCTGAGAATAAGCAAGCACTTCCCAGGGCAAGGCTCTACTCATGCTCAGAAACCCAAAGTCTAACTCCAGAGGCTCCTTAGGATGTGTCTGCCCAGGCCAGGGCCAGCACAGCCAGGCACCCCTCTTCAGCCTCCTCGCAGACTGGTCACACCTGGCTTTGCAGAGCCTTACACATTTGTGCAACCCCGCCATACTAGAGATGAGGACGGGGAGTCCAGAGCAAGCAACAGACTCACCCTAGGTCATCGGGCTGGCTAGCTGCTGCGAAAGGAACAGGACCTAAGCCAGACCCCTTTCTTCTTTCCTGCAGCCAAGGCCCTGTCTTTTAACTCTGACATGTAGGACCCTCACATCTCTAGGCACTGAAGCCCCAGTCTCCTGTGCTTCTGACCAACTGGCTATAGATTGGTGGTTCCAAAGACCCCCACCCTTGGGTTCAATTAATCTGCTAGGGCAGCTAACCAAACTCAGAGAAACTTTTCACTTACTCGATTGCCAGCTGATTATAAAAAGATGTGACTCAGGAACAGCCAGATAGAAGAGATGCGGAGGGCAAGGTGGGGGGAAAAGACATGGACCCTCCATGTTCTCTCTGGGGCACCACTCTCCCTACATTTCCATGTGTTCACCAACCTGGAGGTTCTCTAAACCCCACCCTTTCGGGATTTTATGCAGGCTTCATTACATAGGCATGATTGGCTAAATTATTGATCACTGGTGATTGATTCAATCTGCAGCAGCCTCTTGCTCCTTCCTTCCCCCTTCCCAGAGGTGAGGGTGGGACAGCAGCTCCAAGCCTCTAATCACAAAGTTGGGTCTACTACGGGCAACCAGCCCCCATCCAGAGGTGCTTTCCAAATTCACCTCATAAACATGACAAAAGATACCTTGATTGCTCTCCTCACTTGATAAATTCCAAAGACCACATATATTTCTTATAAATCACAGCATCACAGATGGTAAAGTACATATCAGTTTTTGTGTCTGCCTAGAATTATTCTTCCCTCCTTCCAGTAAGAGAACCCTGATAGTCCTTTGGGGAACAACTATCCCTGACTCCATCCCTGAAGTTCAGGCTCGGAGCGGACTCCGCTCTCCACCCCAGAGGTAGAGAGACAAGGCAAGAGTGGACCATCAGTCACAGTAGCTGGTTCAGCGATGAGCAGGGGACCCAGATCAGGCCAACCGGAGCCCGCCTTAGGACATTTGCTGGAACCGCTCGGAAAGAAATGCTCCGCTAGAGTTGCTAAGCCGGAACAACGTAAGCCTGGAAGCATGTGGCATGACCGCCCTAACGTGGGAGAGCCTTCCCTGAAATGGGTGCCAAGGCAAAGGGACGCAAAGTGGAGATAACCGCAAGAGAGAGAGGCGCGGGTTTCTGACACTATTTGAGCCTGGATTCCGCCAGGCCTGAAACGAGGGTGTACCCCTGGACGTTTCAATGACGTAGACTAATCAAAATTACACACACGCACGCACGCACGCACACACACACACACACAATTTTGCTTAAGCCACTTTAGATATAGTTTCCTCTTATTTCCAACCATGACAATCCCAATTATATAAATGTCTTTAATTTAGTGAACTACAGAGATTCTGCAACCTCCTAAGCCCTCGGGTATAATCTAAACCCTCCCCTCTTACAAGCAAACATTTTCTTCTGCCCATTTGAACGAAAAGGGAGAGTGAGAGACAGCAGTGGCTGCTCTCCACCCCTCACCACTGGGACTTTATCTACTTGAAGCCTGATTTCTCGCTTTTTTCTTTAGTGACTAAAGCAACCCAATCCTTTCCTTTCAAAGGAAATCTATACTTATTTACTTGTTTCTTGCTACAAAAACTTTCTCTTGAATATCTCTTCTTCTTCCCTCATGCAAGATATTTTTGGATGTAGAACTTAGAGTTGGAAAGTATATCATTTGCATGTTTGATCAACAAGAAAAGAGAGAGTAAATGGTAAACCTGACACCATCAGTGTCTGAGTCTCTCACTTCCAGGTCTGTGCCCTCCCTCTATCCCCTAATATTTCAACAGATGTCAATTCCTTGCAAGGACCTTGCACGCAAAGGTATTTATGGGCTGATTTAAATATTGAGACTTAAACAAAATGCCCTTGAAGAAAGAGCACTGCAACCTGTGTTCTAGTCCCAGCTCTGTACCTAACCAGCTGTGTGACCTTGGGAACGTCATTTAATCACTCCAGATTTGTTTCTTCATTAATAAAATCAGAGGGTGGACTAAAAGGATCGTAAAATGTCACAAGTTTAATGACCCTAAAGCAGATTGTGGGCAGAGAGAAAGCTGAGTGCTGAGTCAGCACCACATGGGAATAAAAAGGCATTCCAATACTGGATTCTGAACGTGAGCATCTTCAGGAAGATGCAGGAAAAGACGGAACCGAGAGTCCCGAAAAATCATGTACTACAAACATAACTTTTTTCTTCTTTTTTTTCTTTTTTCTTACATGAAGCCCTTGGTGCCTTCCTATTTGCCTTTTAAAATCTTTTTAGAACTCCAATACATTGGGTTGATCATTGGAGGTTATCATTAGCTCCCCGCTTTTCCTCTCACAATTGTCCCAAAATCAGGAGGGGACTCAGAGAGAATGTATAAAACACTCCTATAAAACACCAAGAAAAATGCAGATCCAGTAGGAAAAGAAAAAGGGCAAAAGACTTGAACAGGCACTTCACAGCCAGAACCGTCCAAATGGCCAATATACAAATGCAAAGGTGTACCATATTATGAATCATCAGTGAAATGCCAATTAAAACAACAGTGTGATATTACCACACAGTCAACAGAATGGCTAAAATGAAAATACACAGAATAAAAAAAACACGTATAGGCAAGGCTATGGCACAGCTATAACATTCATACACTGCTGGTAGGACTGAAACTTGGAACTGCTGCGGAAAGCTATTTGACGGTCTCTCCTAAGGTTGCATGTATGCAGTCCCTATATCTAGGGACCCCGTGCCTTAGGTCTACAGCAAGAGAAATGCATGATATGCCAACACCTGAAGACATGTACAAGAATGGTCATAGCAATTTGTCTATGATGGTCCCAAACTGGAAACAACGCAACAGCTCATCAGTGGTAGAACATACAGATAAACCGTGGAACAGTCACACTACAGACAGCACTGAGGATCAGCAGAATACAAACGCACCCCACAGTACGAATGAATCCCACAGACAATGTTGAGCGAAGCAGACACAAAAGATGACATAATATATAGGGTTTTGTATATACAAAGTACAAGAATAGGAAAAGCTAACCTATGATATTAGAAGTCAGGATAATGGTTACCTTTGGGGGGATAAGTGCAAGGGGACAAGGGAGGTCTCAGGGCAAGGGTAATGCTCTATTTCTAAGGCTGGTTATGTCAATGTGTTCAAGGGGTAAACTTGTAATATATGTACCTTTTGGTATGCATGTTATACTTCAGTGGAAAACTCAAATATTTTTTTGAAGTACTCCAGCATGAACAATAAATGTCACAGATACATTGTTTTAGGCTGAATTGTGACTCCCTCACAAATTCCTGTGTTGAAGTCTTACCCCCCAGTACCTCAGAATGAGAGTGCATTTGGGGACAGAGTCTTTAAAGATGTAATTAGGTTAAAATGGGGCCATTACAGTGGGCCCTCATCCCCTATGACCACGTATCCTTACAGGACACAGACAACTAAACAGAGGGACAAGCATGGGAGGACACAGTGAGATGGTGGCCATCTGCAGGCCAAAGAGAGAGGCCTCAGGAGAAACCAAACCTGGTGACCTCTTGATCTTGGACTTCTAGCCTCTAGAATAAGAACGAAAATAAATTTCTGTTGTTTAAGCCACCCCAGTCTGTGGTCTTTTGTTTGGCCACTTGAGCTGACTGGGACAACCACCTTGGTTATTTGTGGCCTCCTCTTATACAGGGTACTGAGATCTAAGCACTTCCATGGGAGGTAAGAGAGGCTTGAGCTGCACGGGTGACAGGGAAGTGGTGGATCGGAGGTGGGAGACTGCTCCTCTCCCCCAGCATCAGCTGCAGGCTGCTCCTGGCTTTTCCATCATTCCAGAACACTCTCTGGCTGAAGAAAAAGGGAGCAAGCCACTTCCTAAGGTAACTTTGCTGGCTTCCCATCTCACAGCAGTCACAATAGTCAGAGCTCCAGGATTTTTGTTTGAATGGTCGCAGAAATTTTTATGGCTAGAAGAGACAACAGGTGCTCCCATCCAGCTTTCTGGATGAGAATGAATGAGGAAATGAGCAAACAAAGGTCCAGAGAAGCTAGGAAGCTTGCCCAAAGTCACACAGCTAGTTAATGGTAGAGCCAGGGCTAAGTCTCCTCCCACACTCCGAGTTCAAGACCAGGGCTTATGCACAGAATCATTTTGCCTTCCTATCTTTGGAGGGTAGGATGAGCGGTGGGGGGAGGGGGGGGGTAGATTTAGCTTCCTTCCTATGCTTTAACTTTGTCCCTGCCTTTTAAAGCTGCACCTATACAAGCTTATCATCTCTCACATCCCCTCTTCACTCCTCCCTCAGTCCCCGTTCAGGATTTCCTGGAAGAGTCTGAAATCTAGAGTCCAGGGTTCTGGGTTCTTCCATCTGTATGGCTTCAGGCACATCACTGAAATGCTGTGTGGAGGGTTCTTCATCTGCCCAGTGGGCACCTGCTACCCTCTGGGTGGCTGGACAAGTCTCCCCGAAAACTCTCCCCCACCAGGGACTAGGGGGTCAGTGAGCACAGAGTTGGGTAGAGTGATCCTTTCAATGCATATCCCTTTCACCTCCAGCCTGAGCTCTGGGACCAGGCTTCTCCAATACTGGCACTCCTAGAAGGGGCTGGAAACAGACAAGCAACCTCTTATTTAGGATGAGGGAACTAAAAGGCCACAATGGATTGACTTGTCCAAGGCCCAGATCAGGGGCTTTATAAATTCAATCATCACAATAAACCTTGGAGGCTGGGCATCATTCAACCCACTTGAGAGACAACATAGACTTGTCCAAAAACGCCAGCTAGATGGGCTGGGACCAGGGTTTAATCCTGCCTCCACCACACTCACATAATCTCCTGTACCCCAACTGCCCTAATCCCTGATTTGCACCTCAAAATGGCAACTTGGCAAGGATTAGTATAGATGAGCCATGTGCCCAGGACTATAGGTGGTAAGAGAGCGCTCAGGCCCTGCTTGTCCCACAAAGGTCTGGCAGTAGTGACGACAAAACGGCCTCCTTTGGATGAATCAATTGGATAACAAGGCAGTACTTATCACAAATCAGAATGTGCTGCTGACCCGCTCCGCCTGTCCTGCTCAGACCTTGGGCACTGACAGCTCTAGACACCAGCACAGCGAGCTGTGAGCTCTAAGTCACGGACATCTGCGGCAAGCCAATGACACTCTTCTTTCCCTGCTAATGTGCTCTTTGAGAGACACTTCGGTAATGAGCTAAGGGAATTCACCCGAGCTCAGGGACCAGCTTTCAGCTGGCCAGCTCTGGACATGCAGCAGGAACTTGGAAATCTTCCAGTGGCAGCTCAGAGAGGGGCTCTCGGGGCTGGGGCGAGGCCAGGTAACAGCTGCGGCCAAAGGAAAACCGCTGAAGCAGAAGAGATGCATAGTAGGCTTTTCCAGATTTCTCTGGAGAGTGGACATATCAAAAATGCAAAGGCTGTGGTTTGATGAGTTAAATAGGACCCACTGGTGACAGAGAAATAAAGAGGAAAAAATGGGGTGATGGCAAGTGTCTTGGCACAAGCCAACAAAGCAAACTTGGCTCCAAGAGACACTGCAGGGTGGGTGGGGAAGACTTACTGCAGAAGCAGGAATCCCCCTTCTAGACCTTCCCTGTCTGATGTAGAGTAACTGGGGGAAAATAAGGGGGGCTCTGAGCTACACAGGTCCCCCAAGTGGTGAGGCATGGGTGCTATGGGGCAGTGTTTGCAGTGAGCCTGGGGACAGCACGGCCTCTAACCTCCACAGTCCCAGGAAACTGCAATGGAGAAAGGGACATGGGAACAGTGGGGGGAGATGCTTGAGTGGGTTGTTAGAGGCCCTCTTCCCTCCCCAGGGTGTCCCTTGCATGACTACGTCACAGACAAAATGGTGTTGAGAAGCCCTGGCACAGAGCATCCTGGGAAAACCACCCATGCAAAGGGCCTACTCATCTGAGGCCCTAAGCGGGCATCTTGTGACCAAGTGTATAGGGAGCGGGGGGGGGGGGGGGGGGGGGCCTCCTGTGTCAGGAGGGACCTGTGTTGGAGGGAATGGGTACACACGGGACAGCAGGCTACTTACGCCCTGCATCTGGGCAACTTTGTTGTGAAATGTCCAGCTGGGCAACGGGCCCCTGAGCACCAAGTGCTTCAGCACTTCTAAGGACCCAGAACAAGGTTGTGGCTGACTCAGGAGAGGAGGCCCCCAGGCCCCTGATGTCCTCTCCAAGCTCACAGCCGTACTTAGCTGGCAGAGTCCAGGATGAACAGAACTTGTCCCTGTCCTAAAAGTGTGAACTCAAGTCGACACCAGGACACAGTCAGCAGATGACAAGGGCAAAGCTCCATCAAACCTGAACAAGGGCTGAGATGACCAGGTGTGCTCCCATCATGCATCCATCCAAGACACATCAGTGCCTGGCACTGCTTGCCCCGCCCCTGCCCTGGCCGCACCCAAGGCCATGGGACTGTGCCCACGTAGAGGTTAGGGAGGGAGAAGGGCATCTTGTGAACAGCCAGGGGAAGGACCGGAGGGCAAGAAGGCCATGGGAATTGTGTGATGGCAAGGGAGTCCTAGAGGGAGAGGGGTTTGCCCCTTCCTTCCCTGACCACGAGGAAAGACATAGGACGCACATGGGTTCTCAGGAACTCCTGGTCTCGCTTGGGCAAGGGACGAGTACTGAAGGCTGCTAGAGTCTGCAGCAAGACAGGCTCAGCACAGAGGTGACAGAGTACCCAGGACTCCTAAAGCAACTGATTTCTGGGGGCCACAAGGAGCTCTTCTCCCTCTGGCCTGTGTGTACTGTCTGGCTGCTTCCTTGACCTCTTTGCACGGGGCTACTGTTGCTTGCCGTAAGAGTTGGGTTCTTGGAGCCTGAGGGCAAGGAAGTTAGTTCCACCTTACTGCTGGGACTTGTGTCAGCGCTGTGGCCTGGAGACCTGCACTACCTCACTCCAGCCAACAGCATAAGAAGCCTGCGACAGGGACACTAGTCACTACTGTCAGACCTTCCACTGGCTTCCTTGGTCATCCTGCCCAGGGCCTGGGATGCTGCCCACACTGCTGGCTGGCCACTGAGGACACAGGTGTCCCAATCCTGCTGCAAGGAGACGTTGAGCCCTGCACACAAGATGGGCTTTGTGTGCCTGGCAGTGACCCCAAGCCGGGCCACATTGACCGCAAGTCCAGAAGAAAGTATACTGGGCAGCAGGACCTGCATCAGGAACCTGGCACCCTGGAAAAGCACCTGGTGGGCCCCAGCAGCCAGCATCTCAACTGGCCGCGGCCTGAGGGCTGGGAGCCTATGCCCTAGGCCAGCCCGTTGAGGTCGTGGCCACCACTTGCAGGTGCTGTGCCCCTGGGCTGTGTGCCTCTGGCTGTACCGAGACTCCCAGGGAGCACCGCAGGCTCTGGGCAGGTGTCTGCCCCAAACCAAGGACACACACAATGGCGGGGGGCCCTAAGGTCCCACCTGGTAGGTTCCAGAGGCTATTGGTGCCCCTGGCCACCTTCCCACCTTCTAAAGGCCCCTGGTTCCAAGGGAGCTCAGTGGCCACTGGCCAACAGCCTGACACTAAGTGAAACTGGCCACTGAAGGCATCGTGAGTCTTGACACAGGCGATGCTCAAGATAGAGGAGGACCGGAGTGGAGCGGGGTGGGAGGTGAACAGTAAGCCCGGTCTGTGCCCTGACGCCCCACAACCCACTCGGTATGCTTCTCAAGTAGGGAGGGGGCTCCGTGAGCCCCCTGCTCCAGGATGGTCCACACCCCTCCCAGGTGCCCCAGCCCAGGCCAGCCCCCATCGTCCATCGGCCTTGATTCCCCTGGGTTCCTTGGCACCCACACAAGCAGTTGCTATGTACTTAGCACTTCTTTACTCTTTGTCCCCATTTAGTCATAATAGAAGCTGTGTTCTCAATCTATTGCCACATTTATGATCCAGAAAGCCCTCATTTCCTGCAATAATCTTAAGTGACAATTCAAGGCTAAATGTACTTTCATGTTTTCTAATGCTTCTAAAGCAACATCTCGAAAGTATAATACAGCCCCTGAAATTACTAGTCTGAATGAAAGAGGGGATGAACAACTCGAAAACTAAATGAAAATCTAGCAAATTGATCTGAGGCTGAAATGATGAGGTTCACTAAGTTCCAGTGATGTCAGTGTGAGAATGCTGGGGTGACCTTTGCCAGGTGGCCAGATGGCCGGGTTGGTGGAGCAGACACTTAGGGCATGTGGAAAAAAAGAAGGCATTCATGCGCTATTCATCAGGGAGGAGACAGCCAGAATCTTCTCATCTGGCCTTTCTCAGGGTGGGGAAAGGAGGGGCACATCTGGGGGGAAGCAACCCCCTAAACCAAGGAGCAGAGTTTTAGAGAAGAACCACAGCAGGGGAGTAGAGAGAGGGCAGGCAGCCCTGAGCCAGAGAGAGCCTGCTTTCTCCGTCTAGAGGTGGTTCTCCACTAATTCCATTCATTTTGCTCAATGCTTACTCTACACCTGATTTATTTCCAGCATTACTCCTACGTAACAGAGGGACGCCCTGAGGCTCAGAGAGGTTAAAAGATTTGTGCAAGGCCCCAGAGAAAGCTGTGGGGCCTGTGTGTGAACTCTGACAGAAGTTAAGAGTTTATGCTCTTCTTTTACAGTGAAGAAAATCTGACTCTTTAAGAAGTATTTAAGTATAAAAAGACTTTCGTTAAAAATAGTAATAACTCAGAGAACAAATTAAAAGATAAACTGGGGAAAATATTTCCTATACCTATGGCAAAGAGATGCCTAATTTACCCAATATAAAAAGAGCTCTTAGAAATCAATAGGGGCAGACGAATAGCACAAAAGAAAAATAGACAAAGGCTGTGAATAAGCAATGCCAACAGCAATAAACATACCAAAAAATAGTTAACTTTACGAATATATGAAAGAAATGTAAATCAAAGCAGCAGTTAAGTCTCATCTGCACCTTTCACAAAGGTTTTAAAGATTGGTAATACAGTGTTAACTTCAGGTAATGAATAGGGAGGGGGCATTCTTATTCACTGTTTAAAAAGAAAATCTGCTTAGCCCCCTTGGAGGCAACTTTGTAGTAGCCTCCAAAATCCAAAAGCACATACTAGTTTCCCCAAGAACTTCATCTCTAAGACTCCAAGCCAGAAAAATAATTTCTCAAATGTGCAAGTATTTTAGTATGAGGAAGTTCACGGCCAGAAAATATTACAACCCAAATATCCAGCAACAGGGGATACTTAATAATTATGGTCCATCTACACGTAGCTGTTGAGCCAACTCTGTATGCATGGCAATAGACCAAGATCCCATTATGCTGTTAATGGTTCCATTAACAGAAAAAGAGAATCCACAAAACATATGCATCGTTCATGCTATTGGAAAAAATCAGAGAAATGAGTCCATGGATAGATGTGTATCTGTGCATTTGTGTTTGTGTATGGAAACCTCTGGAAGAAGGAGCATCAGGCTCCACAGTGGACACCACTGAGCAGCAGAATCTGAAGAGGAAAAGGGAGTTTCAATTTCTGCTTTGTATACTTCAGTGTGCTTTGATTCTTTAAAACTACTTTATTGAGACAAACAGAACATTCTCCAGGAAGGTGGTAAAAGCAGCCCAAAGTTTATACCTGGTACCACCAGCACACAGCAGAGAAGCACTAAAGCAAGCCCTCTCTCTGCCTGCAAGGAGCTCCTAGTGGGTCAGAAGTGGACTTGTATTCAGAGACAAACAACTCTACCACAGGAGAGCCCACAAAACCGAAAGAAGACCCATGGCAAGAGAGAACGACTGCATTCTGTAGAAGGTAAGGGGGAAAGTGAAAGGCTGAAGAGAGTTTCTTAGAGAGGTGATGCTCACAAAGAGCCTTGAGCCCGAAGGAGGATTTTGCTGGTTGAAAAGGAAGAAAAAGGTATCCAGGAGGGGAGGACACAGCAAGGCACTGAGAGAATGTCCTGTGACATTTCACTGAGCAAAGCCAAAGGGACTGCTCATTCTTTGGTCTAGACCTGGGCTAAAAATAGCTGAGTTAAGTCAGCCCTAATGAAGGCAGGGCTGCTGCCGAGCAGAGGGGATACTGACAGATGGGCTGAGCAGAGAGAAGGTTGCCCCCCTTGCAGAAGGGGTCCATGGAAGCTCAGCTCGGCCCACCATCACCGGCTATGGCCCACGCTTGAAGCCTGCTGTCAACAATTCAAATTGCAGAGTGGGGCTGCTCTGACCTTCCCTTTGCTCACCTCCAGAATCTCCTCTCTACACTTCTTTCTTGGGCCCCTTGCCTCCCCCTACACTCAAATCCCTGCCACTGAAAAACTCAACGGCTTTACCTCATGTGGTCGCAGATGCCATCGTGGGCATGAATGCTAGGGTGTCCAACAAACCTGGGCCAAATTCTGACTCCTCTTCTTCCTCCATAGGCAAAGAACAACCTCTTCTAGCTCAATTTCTCATACACAAAACTGCGTAACACAACCGACCTCACAGGGCTGTTGAAGGAACAATAAATCATCATCAAGAGAGGACCTTGCCCAGAATCCAGCACATACCAAACTCTCAACGAATAGCTCTCATCTACGGGGGGAGGCAGAGCAGATAAGGACTCAGGAAACCATCCAGGTTTCAGTGGAAGGATTACAGGGAAGGTTTTCTGCATTCCTGTCAGCCTCACCATGATTACTTAATCTGTATTGAAGGAACACCTGCTTAAAACATTTGGGTCCAAACCAGGGCTAGAAATGGGGTGAGGTAAGAATGGTGCCTGGGGAGAAAAATTAAGGAGGCATGCTGCTCTCAGGTCAGTTCAAGTGCAGAGTCAGCACCTGGGAGTGAGTGTCTCCTTAAATTTTCCATACGGGGTGCCTAGCTTGTCTTCCCCTAGTCCTGATCCAGGTCAAAACAGTGGCTTCTAAATGAACTTCTCAGCAGCGGGGCTTGAGTTAAACAGTGAGACTGCTTCAGGGAGAAGCCCTGCCTGGATAGACACGCTTATGTAAGGGTGAGAGGACAGGTGGGTGACTATGGTTATAATTAGTGGCTTAGCAAGTCTGGAGCAAGATTTCCTATCTCTGAGCCCCACCCCCCATCTCCCCGTTAAATGGCCCTGCCCCCTTCTCTGCAATTCTCTACTCAGCTGGTATTAACACATCTCAGGCCTTACTCTCTCCAATAAAGCACAGGCCGCTGTCAGGAGCTATCCTGCTGCCTGGCTCATCTCAGTGGGGCGGAACTGAGTTTTTAGACGAGAAGGCAATGTGCAATGATGCCTTCTAGAAAGGCATGCGAGTTGAAAGTAACACCAAAGAAGGGGCGGGGCTCCAGGTGAGAATGAAGGAAGGAAAGTCACCTGCCCTGTAGGAGATGAAGTAATTCTGGAGAAGCAGCCTACAGAGCTTCATTCTGTTTTTCAAATGCATGCAATGGAGGTCTCTGGGTTGTGAGCTCATGGTTGAGTTATCACAGTTCCTGATGACAGATCATGAAAAATAGGTTTTTCCCAAGCTCTTTCCAGGTCCCTGCCCATACGATTAAATCCATGGGGTCTGAAAACTTAAAAATTCACCTCTCAAATTTTTAAATGGCAAAGCAACAAGACTAGGGTGAACAGAGGGGCAGACAAGGAGAACCAGGAAGGGAAGAGATGCATGGGTCGAGGGAAAGGTCCTAAGATAGAAAGCAACTTTAATTCTGAGGAGCAAAGAGTACCAAAGAGTTTTTAAAATTAAGATAAGTAGTATTGATTCTTGGAGCATGAAAAGTATCTAGCCTGAGTGTTCTGGAGCTCCTGTGGTTTAAGACGAGGATTTAAGGGGTGCCTGAGTGGCTCAGTTGGTTAAGCGTCTGCCTTTAGCTCTGGTCATGATCCCAGGGTCCTAGGATCGAGCCCCATGTCCCTCTCCCTGCTCTGCGGGGAGCCTGCTTCTCCCCTCGCCCTCTGCCTGACACTCTGTCTGCTTTTGCACTCTCTGTCAAATAATGTCAAATAAATAAATAAAATCTTTTTTTAAAAAAGACGAGGATTTAAGAAAGCCACCCAGAACACTGCAATTCTGGGTGGGTGAGGAGAATTGTGAGGAGAACTGACATCGAGAGGGGCTTCTGGGCAAAAGAAAATTCACACTGAACTAATTAGGTCTGCCTTGAGGCTTATAATTCTGCAGTACGAGTAACACAAATTGCTACCCAAGTCATTCTGTACGGACCTCGGTTTCATGTAGCGAGAGCCATTCATCCACCAATTCATTAATTTACTCATTCACTTTCTCACACCTCTGTTAGGTGTCTAAGGAGAGGTAGACACTGTGTGAAACACCGGAGATACACGCATAAAAGATTTTTGCCCTGAGGACATCATGATTTGGTGGAGAAGAGAGATAACTCAACAACTTCCATAGACCCTGATATTGAGGAGGACCACACTTCAGTATCCAGGAGGAGGAGGAGGAGGACGAGGATTTGGATGAATATAAGGCTGACAATAAGCTAGCATATATGCAGTGCTTATGATATGCCACACAGTGTGCTAAGTGACGGTGATATAGCAACAGTGTAGCGTCTCTGCCCTTTAAGGGCCTATCGTTCAGCGAAGGAGACAAACTCATAAGCCAGCAATTTCAGCCTAGTGTCCTAGGGCTGTGCTCTATCACCTCAGATGGTGGGCAATGCCCACTCCCTCCACCCAGTCTCAGAAGGACCAATGAAGTCTCCCTGAAGAAGGAAGAGTGAGCTGAGACCTGAAGGGTACATGAGTTTTACCTAAGTAAATCAAAATAGGGAGGGTTTTCTGGGTGGATATAACACTACTTAGCTAGAGAACTTAAGGTTTTACAGACATGTTTGTTACTCTTGCACAGGTGTCTATTTGGAGCATGACAAAGCTGGAGCAGGTAGCCAGTGCAACAAGACGAGAAATAAAAAGAAAAACGATTGAAGAGGAACAAATAAAACTCTCATTATTCACAGAATACATGATCGTATACAGAAAATCCAAAAGCTTCTATGGAGAAACTGTTCGGATTAGTAAATGAATTTCATAAAATCCCTGCATACAAAGTCAATTTTAAAATGGTAAAAAAGAATTTCAAAAAATTGGACATCCCAAAATAATTTTTTTAGATATTGGTAAGACCTCTACACCGAAAACTTTAAAATATTAATGAAAGAAATTAAAGAAGGCCTAAATAAAAAGGTGTATACCATGTTCATGGATTGGGAAACTCAATGTTATTAAGATATAAATTCCTTCCAAATCAATGTGAGATCAACCAAAATCCCAGCAGGTATTTTGTAGATATTTACAAGCTGATTCTAAAATATATATAGAAATGCAAGAAGCTAAGAATAGCCAATGTAATCTTGAAGATGAGGAAGATAAAGGACTTACGCTACCAGATATTATGACCTATTATAATAATACTTAAAACTGAATGTATTAGTACATGCATAGAGAAGCTGACCAACAAAACAGAAAAGATCCAGAAATATACTTACACATATATGGTCACCGGATTCATGACAAAGTAACATTTCAGAGCAGTAGATAAAGAATGGATTTTTTTTTTAAGATTTTATTTATTTGACAGAGAGAGACAGCCAGTGAGAGAGGGAACACAAGCAGGGGGAGTGGGAGAGGAAGAAGCAGGCTTCCCAGCAGAGCATGGAGCCTGATGTGGGGCTTGATCCCAGGACCCTGGGATCACGCCCTGAGCCGAAGGCAGATGCTTAACGACTGAGCCACCCAGGTGCCCCATGGACTTTTTAATACATGAGGCTTGATCTATTACATCTTCAAATAGCAAAGATAAATCTTGTGCCTAACCTGAAACCATACACAAAAATAAATTCTGGAACGACGGCTAATCCAAATGAAAGATGTCTTTAGAAGGAAGCATAGAAGTATATCGAGCCCTGGAGCAAGCAAAGATGTCTTTGCACAAACTGAATGAAAGAGGATCTGATTAAAACCACAGGCTCAGATAATTAAAAATGCACCTCTCATGTCAGCAAGTAACAAACCGACCAAGACTCATTGGGAGTCAAAGGAGCAGGAACAAGGGAGGAAAGAGATGCATGGGTCTAGAAGAAGTTCCTGAGATGGAGAGAAAACTCTCATTTCTAGTAAGGAAAGAAAGCAGAGGAACGTGAAAAAGATGTTTGAGTCTGGTGTCAAAAAGCAAAAAAAAAAAAAAAAAAAAAAATTTATCTGGCCGGAGCTCCTGTAGTTTATCATGGTCAATGCAGGGCATTGCGACACTGGATGGTTATAAAGAGGCACAAGTCAACCATGAGCAGGATGAGCTTCTGGACAAAGGAAAAGCACACTGAACCATGTATCTGCTTGTCTTTAGGCTGATAATTCTGCAATATAAGTATGCACGGAGACGAAAACCCCAGTTTGGGTCATAAGGGCATCCAATTGATTCAGCGTGATAAAAGCTAATGCCTCGAAAGACACTTCACTAATTGCCCCTGAGGAAGGAAAATGGAAGATGTTGACTACATGTAGATACCCACAGAAGGAAATTACTTTAAAACAAATCAAGCCAAATTCAATAATTGATATTAATTTGGGTCCCATGTGCTGAGGGCACAGGGAGTCAGGGTGTTCTGAGGATAGAGTGACATTTTCAGATCAAGTTTCTTAGAGGAGGGGTGCTCTCAGCCATGTCCTGGAAGAAGTTCCTGCTTTGCAAATCAGTACACTAGGTCTTCGAGCAGCCTTCAGAGCAATTTCCCAGGGGGAAAAAAAAATTGGTCCTAACAACCAAAAGAGATGGATGGAGAAGCTTCACTGACCCAAGCTGAGACCTGCAAATGACTTCATCTCTCCCCAGTTTTCTGAGGCTTACTAATTTCTCAAACTTGCACTTGCTCTGTTGCTAGAAATAAAAACTAAATCAAGTGATAGACTGCTTCTAGAAAATGGTAAAGGGGAAAGAGCACTTTACCTGAGTTACTTTCAACTTGCCAACTTGGCCATCCGTCTTCACCACCTGGCATGGTGGGAAATCTTTGACAGCCAAGTAAAAGAGGCCTAATAAATCTAGAAGCCAGTCCTTCTGCGGCTCTTTAGGTTGCCAGAAAAGAAAAATCACAGGATGCAGCCACCAGGGGAGCAAGCTGGAAGTGACAGATTTCCCTGTACCATGTTCTTCCATAAGGACTTAGGAAGAGACACTTTGCCCTGACTCAGGACACAGGAAGCTGGGTGCTTCGAAATCTTGCAGACTGTACTATGGGGAAGTAAATAGTATGGCCGAGACTGCTAACTGACCCTCAAGGGGCTACATTTCTCAGCCTCTCTAGAGGTCAGGCAGGGCCACGTGATCTAGCCAATGACATGAAAGCCAATGACATGAAAGCAGAGGTCATTGCACCCCCTCCGGTCCTGGCCCTGGAAGGTTCCTACACTCAGTATTCCATTCTAACCCCTTCTGTTGTCCTGATTCAGTTGAGCTCAATGACTTTGGGAGCCGTGTGTTGACTATGGCAAACTCCCAAGCAGGAAGGATCATCACTTGGGGAGCCTGCTAACAGGAACAACGCTTTGGGTTTTACATGAGGGAGAAATAAACTTCGATCTAGCCATGATACATTTTGGAGCTGTTTGTTACAGCGGTTAATGTTTTCTTAATTGATACAGAATGTTCCTGCATAATGACTATGTCTAGAACATTTGGGTGATTTGACAGTTTTGGTATGGAAGCCAAGGCCATTCTGGACTGTTAGCGCTGAACAAAAGAAAAGAATAAACCCCAAGGAGCACATAAGCATTTAGAGTCTCTGGACCTGACAGAGGGTCTGTGACCAAAAGGAAGAAGTTTTCCCATTCATTCAACAGTGCAGTGAATGAGGGAGGCAAGTAACCAGATTGTTACCACGAATGCATTCAGAGTCACAGGAGATTCAACTCATAGTCTTGCAAAATAAGGAAAGGCTTTCCAGGCGAGAGATGTTTGAAGTTAGTCTTGAAGAATGAACAAGCGGGGACCAGGTAGAGATGAGAGAGGAAGAGGGGAAGGGATGGAGCTGTAGAACAAGAAAATAGAACCCAGCAGCGTTGTTTTGAGGGTGTCCCTGGCAGGGCGAGAACAGAGGGTATGTTAGCAGAGAGTAGCAGCGGGGCCCCAACTAGGAGGGGGCTGCTGAGATTCTGACCAGGGAGGAGGGGGACAAATCAAATCACTAGGAGGAGCCCAGAGCCAGCTCACAGTCAATGCCCCAGAAGCGCCCCCTGCTGGAGGGAGGCTGCAAGGGGCAGGTGGAGCCCACCTGACAAGCCTTCTAGAATTGGGATTAAGAATACTGATTTAGAAGTTAAACTGGACCCAGGTTCCAAATCCAGTCGTACTCCTTGATCCCTAACTATAGGACTTTATACAAGTGACTTCACCTCTCTAAGCTCTTTTCCCATCTGTAACAACCAGGCAACTACCATTGTTCTCAAAGCTTTGCACGAGCTAACATCCATGAAGCCCATAGCACGGTGCTTGGCACATAGTAAGTGCCCAGTGAAAAAGGGCTCTTAGTATCCTGACCAGGGAAAGTGCTTGGCCTGACAAATTGGGGAGGGATGTGGCTAACAATGAGGAAAAACGAACCAATCCCTCCCCTTGCACCCCCATTCTGATCATCTGGGCAGAATACAGCACATCTGACCTCTAAGGATCCCGTAACTTGCTTACCACAAATCCATTATCTGCTACCCTGTGTCCTCTCACAGCTGAATTTCAAATAAAGCATCCCAGGCACCTTCGTACCATGTGGCACGCTGGGGGGAAAAAAGAAAAAAAGAAAATCCTCTCTCTGCTCCCTAAACAATAGCACCCCCTACTCTTGCTTATTTGTTTCTCGCCTATTTATTTATTGTGACGGCCTCTTTGGCCCCTCGATGCTGACGGGGCCTCCTGAAACACTGCTGGGAGATCAATCACGAAAACCCGGGTCTGCACCGCGGCGCTCAGTAACGAGCTACCCCATGCCGGGAAAATGCCATCTCAAGTGCCCATCGATTCCCCCCCGCTCCCCTCGGGCACCGCCCCAGCTTCGCAGCTGGGCAGCTAATGGCTGCATGAGGGAGAGCTGACCCCCTATGCTCCCGCGCCCCAGCAGGGGCCCCGGGGCAGCCCAGTGGCTGGGAAATGAATAAATGCGCTGCTTGCGGGGTGGGCTTTCTGGTTGGAGGCGTTCGGAGGAGCGGCGGTCATTTGCACCTGCTTAGCGGTGGCCCGCGTGCTCCACTGGCAGCTGGAGACAGGGCCGCTCGGCAGGCCGGCGTTTGAACTGTAAACAGCCCTTTGACAGATGACAGGGTCTTCTAGAGCTGCTTCAAAAAGGTAACAGTGGGACCGAGACCTACACAGGAGAGGGCCTGACAGCAAGGAGCGGACGAAATCGGGCCTGGAAATGATAGAAGCCAGGAGACCTGGCGTTCAGAAGACGAGCGAGCACAGGGGCTCCCTTTGTGACAGGCAGGACTCTGTGCGACAATTTAACCAGTCTAACCAGGGGCCCCCAACACGCCCCCACCTCTGCTGCCCACTTCCCGAAATTGATGTCAAGGAGGGGTTTCATTGTTGTCCTTGTTATCATTAGTTTAAGTATAATCATCTGCCGAAAAATAAAACTCAACTGCCTCCTCGTCAGCAAGTGACTTTTACTTCTTTTCAAGTGATGGGCATTATTTTTCTCTTTAAATCGCTGATCTTCCAGTGGGGGGAAAGGGGGAGATTTAATTGCATGGAACTGTAGATCATATTTCTCCTCTCTGGAGATTTCATTATATGCCTGAAACCAGAGAATTGCTCTGCCACCTCTTGCCTTCTCTTCCAGCTATTTCTGGGTTTTAATAATTATTCATTAATTGCACACTATGATAAGATCCTCACTGTTTTGAAACATTCTCCCTCTGGCCTCCATACTATTAAAGACCCTGATTGCCTGCCAAGAGCGTAAAATTAAAAATCAAAGCACTACCTCTGGAAGGTTTAATACATGCCATATTGAAAGAGTTTTTGCAGCTTACAGCCATTTTATTCCGTCAGCAGCTCGAGGGAAAGGGCGACTCCATGTTGAAATTGTTCTCCTTTGAAACCTAAGTCAACAGGACCAGCATTGGGGGAATTTTTCTCACAGCTGTTATCTCCTTCGGATGAGCAGCTTGTTTCCCCAGATAAAATTTGCCTCTTGCTGATGGCAGACCTCAAGGATAACTTCAGACTGCAGGAGAGAACCTCCCTCAAGGTTCTCTAAATTATAGACAAGCATCATTTTAAAAGGGCAAATTCCACTCAGACTGGCCCCGGAGGCAATTAGAAATAGAACTGCAGACATTTTCCTGCAAAGCCTAAAGCCACCCTGCCTACTCCTCTCACTCTAACTCTGTGTTTCTTACTCCTTCAGGGCTGAGCGAAGGATTGACTTTCTGGTCAACCCAATAAATGTTACACAGGGTTCATTCAACATAGGATGAATGAATGCAGAATCAATGAATGAATATAGAAACAGTAAAGGATGCGTAAAAGCACAAGCCAGAATTTCTAAACAAAACAAAACAACATCTTGCAAATTTTGCAATTACTGTCACCTACTAAAATCTATAGCCCAGAGCGAGCTAATACTTGAAATACAAAATAAGACCCAAATCACTTTTACATGCATACGCTCTCTGCTTCCTTTTCATGATCATGGAAGCTCTCATCCATATCGCCCTTGGCCTTTCAATAGCTTTCTCAGATAAGGAGTTGGTAGAGAAAATTATACAGGCAGATCAGAGCAAGATCTCATTGAACTGTTTGTCCCTGATGGTGGCAAATCACTGCCTTGGGAAGGGAGTGGTGGCATCCTCTGTCCCCAGGCCCCACTCGTGTATTCACCCACCAAAGAACATTCTGGGATTCCAGAAAGAAAGTTGGGGCTCCAAGATCCCAAGAGTGACTTCATGGCTCAACAAGATTATTTTGGCTGACCGGAGAGGACAGACAGGAGGAGAGAGAGAACAGTCTAGATTGTAAGAATAGAAATTGGGCATCCACTAAATACTTTTTTTAAATTTCAACCATTCCAACCTTCCGTTGCTTCCTCTACCAGTAGAAAACACTCGAACACCCACCACCTGAGACCCCTAAGATCTAACGCAGCACAAACTCTCTACTGGCCAACACGAATTCTCTCCTCCAAAGAGAGCTTATTTTAACTCTGAACAAGCATGGCTTTGATCCATGAATTTGCTCATATCATAGCTCTTCTACTGTCAATATCTTCCCTTCTTGCCTCAACCACTCCACTTTACCCTTGCTTCCAAGTGAGACTCAAGTCTTCTCTCCTCTAAGAGAGAGACTCAGCCCATGAGTCTTCTCCGAGGAGCTTTCCTCAAGGCCTACAACCGTATCTTTAGCTCACACCCTCAACACCTTCTCCCACAGAAAACCTTGCAAACCCACAAGGGGAGGCCCCAGCAGCCCTTGTTCTCACAACCACCTGCCCTGGCAAACACCCCTCTGGGATGCTACTACCCCGGCCTTTGTCTCCACCAAATTTTTAACATTTGTCTCACTTCCCCATCTGCGTGGACCTCTCCCATCTCACCTAACTCATGTCCCCACCATGGTATACTGACCTCGTACTTCCCACCTCCTTCTTATTGGAACAGACTCGTGGCTCCCCCCAAGCAGATGTGACTTTATAAAGACTCAAAAAGGCAATGCCTCAGAATGAGGAATGTCTTGCAAAGGATGAAACTTCAGAAATGGTGCCGGACAGGTCTCATGAAATACAAGTGCCTTCCCACTTTCCCATGCAGAGGACTCATTTATCAGACATGTCTGAAGTTACCTTTATTAAAGACTTACTCTGGCTGGGCATTGAACTAACCACTTCCCATGTTTTAGTTCAGTTAGCTGTCTCCACGAGTCTAAGATCGATAGTATTTTCAAGCTCATTTTATAAGGGAGGAAATGGAGGCACAGAGCAGTTGAGTAATTCACCTACGTCCACAGAGCTATTCACCTCTTGTCTGCGCAACCAGGATACTTATTCCCCTGTGTCACGATATAATTTTGATTTTTGCAGTTCCTTGGCCAAGAGGGGGGAGAAGAAGCCATCTGGGGAAGCAGCAGTTGCAGACGAGACCCTCTTTGGGGCTTCTTCCTCCTTATGTAATCCCCAAGCCACCCAGGCTCCCAGCTCCTCCGGGATGAGGCTTTGCACTCCCAGGCAGGGGAGGCCATTGCTAGGCCAGTCTGCCAGAGCTCAGATGACAAGCTCGCTAAATGGAAGTGACAGCCAAGCCCATGAATATGCTTGTAAAAAGACAACCCAGCATCTCAATTTAACTCCAAGAAAATTCAATTTCACCTGGGGAGCAATCTCCCTTTGGCCTCTGTTACCCTGCCCTGATGTCTCTCTTATTTAAGTGTGTGTGGCTAGAACCTTGCACTGCTTAGCAGGCTAAGTACCCCTCAGAGATTCATAACAGGGAGCAAGGCACTGCTGGATTCGTTAAATCCCACTGCTGAAAGCTCCAGTCCTTACCCAGGAACCCATGGTAGAAGACACATTTTTGAAACCACACTGAACAGAAAGGAACACTGGCCTCTGGGTTTCCTGCAGGCCTCCATCTTCCTTTGTATGCCTACATCTTTCTAGGCCACTTTGAAGCAAAGGACCAGAGAGATATGCAGAGTTTTCTGGACCTTTCTTGAGCGCAGAGATGCTTCAAGGACTTCCAATGTCACGTTCATTTGGTCTGTGCCAAGAACAACTGAGCCACTGCCCAGACCAAAGGGCCACGCCAGTGTCCCTGGAACATACTCATTCCTGCACCTCCGTCTTTGATCACAACGTTCCTTCTTGCCTGGGAGGTCCCCCCGCCTCCTCTTACCCCATCCCTACCTACCTCCTCTCATTTACCCTTTTCTGAAGACTTCTTCTCCCTGAAGCCATGTCTTCCTAACCCTATCCATCAAGAACCCTCAGGACTTCGAGAATATTCATAAGCTAACAGCACACTGGTGAGGGCACAAGGCCTGGCTTCAGGCTGCCTGGAATCAGACCCCAGCTCCACCACTTATGAATTACGTGACCTTGGGAACGTTTCTTTCCTAAGTACTCATTTTATGACACCTCAGCTTCTCCAAAAGTAAAATGAGTCAAACAGCACCCACATCATATGCTTTAAAGATTAAAGGAACAATATGTGAAGTGCTTAATATAATACCCAATACGTGGTAAACGCTCAATAAATATTGTCTAACATCATCTCTTGCCCTCCATACTCTACCCAGCCATGTGTCATCAGCTTCAGCTACATTAAGCTCCCCCTTGGCAAACACCATTCACTTCTACAGTCCTGTCTTCGTTTAATTTTCTTTGCCTGAAATCCTCTACTGCTGCTTTTCTGCCTAGCAAACTTCTAGTCATCCCATGCAGTCCAATTCACAAGGCCCTACTCTGAGAGGCCTTCCTTAAGCAGCTGAAACAGACTTGGTCCCTTCTTTATGTGTTCACAAAACTTTACACACAACCTTATACGTAAGAGGCACTTACCCTCTGCTTTATGGTTAGTTCTTTAAAAGTCTCTATCTGCCATCAAACCGCAGATCTCAAGAGATGAGTTACACGCATCTTTATGTCTGCAGCACCAAGCCCGGAGCTGTATGCTGGATTTAATTGGGTCCTTCTGTGTATAGGTTGTATTCTCTCCCCAGGATTGTTGGCTCAGCTTCCTGGGATGCCAAAGCCAGTGCCTTTTACGTCTTTATAGCTCAGAACGCACAGGTTTTTGTTGGTGATACTGAACGCCCTCAACAACCATAGCATCCGATACGCAGTTCTGAGAGAGACCATAGTTGACGTGACTCTTCCTTTTTTTTATTCAAAATCATTCTGGAAAGGGCTGATGGCCAATGTATCATGTGCCCATATGCCTGCCTGCCATGGAAAGAGAGAAGGAATGAGTGCGCCTAATGCTAAGACCAGTGGCCTGGTCAAGAAATGTACAGAACGCGCAGCTGGAGGAAGTGCCTTGATCCGACTGTTCTCACGTTGGAGAGAGTAGTTCACACGCACAAGGAACAGCCTGCGGCCCGGAGTAAAAGCAAGATCCCACAGGCTATGAAGAACACGGCAGACAAAGGAAGGCTGCACACTCAGTGCGTCTTGGCTAGGAGACAGGCTCTGCAAGCTGGAGGGTCCTAGGCTGGATTCTGACGTTCAGTCACACCGACACACCACAAATACACACACTTACACACGTGCCCATGCTCACAAGCGTGAGCCCATCTCTCCAGGTCTCTCTCTTCCCACACCCAGTGCTCTGCCATCACTATAATGCAGCTTTAAACAGCAGGCCTAAATCCCACAGTGTCTTCCCGGTCCTGGGCATGAATCAGCGGCCTTCACTGCTCGGAAGGCGGTAGGCATAAAAGGAGCTGGTTGTAAAGAATGTCAGCATTTCCGGCTCCCGATTTTAGTGGATTTCAACAACCCATTTCACACACACACACATGCACACCCTTTGTGATTACCTTTTGATAGGACCTCTGCTTAGCCAAGAGAACAGGAGTCTCCAAAGCGTAGACAGGGGTGAATGGCCCCTTGTTTGGGAAGACTCAGCAGTAAAGGAGAGAGCCAGATGTGGACAGACAGCATTCCCGGACAAACATGCCCAGTATTAAGAAGGATCCTTTTACCCATACACTGTGCAGGGATAGACTTACGGTGTTATTAAGAGAAACAAACTGAGGGCTTCAGGGGGGAGGGGGGTGGGGAAATGGGATAGGCCGGTGATGGGTAGTAAGGAGGGCACGTATTGCATGGTGCACTGGGTGTTATACGCAAGTAATGAATCATCGAACTTTACATCAAAAAAATAAAAAATAGGGGCGCCTGGGTGGCACAGCGGTTAAGCGTCTGCCTTCGGCTCAGGGCGTGATCCCGGCGTTCTGGGATCGAGCCCCACATCAGGCTCCTCCGCTATGAGCCTGCTTCTTCCTCTCCCACTCCCCCTGCTTGTGTTCCCTCTCTCGCTGGCTGTCTCTATCTCTGTCGAATTAAAAAAAAAAAAAAAAAATCTAAAAAAATAAAATAAAAATTAAAAATTAAAAAAAAAGTAAGTTTAAATGTCACCTCTTTGGGGAGACTGCCAACAGAGTGTGCCCACCTTGGCAAGGGGAGTTGGAACTAGATTCCAAACTAACCCCACCACCTTGACTGGGCCCCCTGGTAGGGCCCAACCTGCACAGTCATACATGATGGCCCTACAATCCTGAAGCCTCTAGAAATCCAGAGGATGGGCAACTCACCAGTGCCCCCATTACAACTCCTTGCTCTCATGTTTAATCCCATTATAGGGCACCGTCTCTAGGTTTCACTCCCTAGAAGTAATTAGCTCCTTTCTGAGTACAGATCAGAGCTAGAAGCGACCTCAGCGACCACCTAAAATCGCTCCATCATTTTCTCCAGATGTGGACACTGAGACCTCCCCCGTTCGGTCTGCGATGCTGGGGCTGGAATCCACGCAGGCCACAAATGGAGATTTCATCCCTACAGAGAGAAATCCTCTCCCCAGCCCCAGGCAGCACCTCCAGCCTTCGTCCACTGCCTCACAAAAACTGTTGCGGAGGTGGACCAGGGGAGAGAAAAGAACAGAAACACAACTGAGCCATCCCTTTTTCTGAAAAAAAAAAGTCAAAACCAATGTTTCACCACGTTCTTCTGATAATGGGTCAGCAGAAGCATCCGGACACATGGGGGAAAAACAGACCTTCTCCTCTATTTTTTCAAAAAGTTTTATTTCTAAGGTCCCATGGGGGGGGGGACCCCATAAGCTCCTTTGGGAGTCTGTTACAAACAGTCTTCTGAAGACTGTCCTACCCTTCTCAGTGGGAGCCTCTTCCTCTGCCGTTACAACTTAGATCCCTCAGAGCGCTCAGTGGAAACGGGGAACTCACTGTCCTCCGGTAAACCGTCTCGCGCACACGTGTACAGGGTGTAGACGTCACCCCTCGGCTCTCCTGCCTGATCAACCGACTTTACTGGTTTCTCATCTCAGACCACATTGTTTTCTAGCTGCCTGTCCCTTGCTCTCTCCGTGCCCCCATATTCTCCATGTACCCTACCTGTACCAACCATGTTCTAGTGCTTTGAGGACCAGGATTTGCTAATGTCTGGGTCCCCACACAAGCAAGGTGCCGCTTTTCGACATCACAGGGTCCTAGACTTTTTAGCCCGCAGGGACCTCTGAGCCTGCCTGTCCAAGGGCCCAACATCACCCATGGAGCCCGCCTTCCCTTCCCCACCCCCCAGCAAAGGCGACCTGAGCCTTCCTAGAACTTCTACATAATTTCTAGCCTCCCCAGTGAATTCTGATGTCCACTGAAGTTTTCGATCTAGCCCACCCCTCTCTTTACAGAAGAGCAGCCTGATGTTTCCATAGTTCCACATCTATGAGTGGCGAACCTCAATTCTAGAGCCCCAGAACCCCGTTGTCCTGGCTGCTGCATGTGATTTCCACCTTACCAGTGTTCTCATCCCTGATTCACATTAGAATTGGGGAACTTTAAAAACCACCACCACCAACTGCTTTGAAATAAGACACCCACCCCAGACCAACCAAATCAGAAACTTTTGGGGATGGATCCTGGGCATCAAAACAAACAAAAAAAAAAAACCAAAAAACCCCCAAAAACACCTTGATAATTCTCCAGTCCAGCTGGAGTTGAGGACCAGTAGGCTTTGCCATGCCATCCCCAAACAGAAGTAGTTGAACGAATACATGGAAATAAATGCCAAAAAGATCTGTATCCATCAACCAGTACCCCCTAGATATTCACTAAAGATAAGGTCAAATTCAGCAAGGAAAATGAACTCTGAGCCCCACAAGGGACTGCCACCAACTCCTCCTGCTGCCTTTGAACTGGAGGCCAGCTGGTAGCAAAGCAGGCTACCCAGCCCTGGGAAAGCCCTAGGGGGCGGGGTCTGCAGCCCCAACTTTACAGCTGCTCAGGCTCAGCAACTAAGTGTTCCTGGTGCATCTTGGAGCTCAGCGGGGCGGGGCGGGTTCGGCACCCTCCCCACAGAACCACAAAGTCAAAGGCGCTAGAACTATTCACTGCGTCCTCCTCTGGACTCTGAGTTGGAGGACATACCTGACTGGTAGGTCCATAGTATTTGAATCCCTGTATTCCATCCCTGTAGCCTGGTAGAGAAAGTTCCAGGATCATTTTTCTAGTACCTTTGACTTCAGTTCCCCTATGACTACCAGATACCTTTTCAACTGATTTATATGAAGAGTTAGTGAACACACATCCAGGAGGGGGAAACTACACACCAAGTGCCTGTCCCTTTAGAGCATTTAGCAAGATCCACACACTCCGCCTGGTACAATCCCCACGGTATCAGCCCACTACACAGTGTTTCCAAGAGATTTTCTGGACCTGCTGCTTCTTTCTCGGCCTGACAAAGTGCTAGTGAGCTGAGTGCACTAAGCAAATGCTTGGTTTTCTTCTGGGGTGTCATCTAAGTGAAACAAATGCCTTTATTCTGTCATTGGACGAGATTTCCAGTAAGGGCATGCTCTCTGCATCCCCTGCCTCCCAACAGGGCAGCTGACATTCCAGAAGGGCATTTATGCCTTTTGATGCAGTCTGACCCTCACCCAAGTCAACCTTCCACTCAAGTGTCTAAAACGAGGTTCCAGTCCATTGTTCTACCATTACTGTCTCTCTGCATTTAGGCCAGCATTAAACAAGGCCAAGAAGACAGAGATCCTCGAGCCCCTATGCTACTCCCATACTGACCAAAGCCCAGTCTCGTCTCTCCTTCATTTCTGACCTGAGCTCTTTATGACCTTGAAAGAAGGGCAAAGACCACAGGACCCACCACTGGAAACCAGCACCCGAGGAAATGCATTTCCCAAAAGGCAAGACTGAAACATACCAAGCAAACCAACCATCTGGAGACATCCGTCATAAGCCACAACAGCATAAAGCTGGCTTTGCGCAGCAAACAGGTTCCAACCAGAAACACGGCATTGCTTCTCAGCCTGGGCTATGCATGGGAACCAACTGGGGAGTGTTTAAAGTGTACTGATGCCTGACTTTCAGTCCCATAAACCCTGATCTATTTGGTCTAGGGTTCAGCCTGGTCATGATGATTTTTTTTTTTTTTAAACAAAGTCTGTCCAGTGATTGTAATGTTCCAAGCCAAGGTTAAGAAGCATTGAGGCAAAGGGACACTGAAAACTCAGAGGTAGAGACCACAAGGAAGTCATAAAGAAGCAAAGTAGAGAGATGGGGGGAGGAGGGGAGATTCAGACTGAGATTAAAGGAAAGAAAGGGCAACAGAGGAAGGTGAGGAAGAGACACCCAGGGCAGGAAGGAGAGGACAGGGGAAAGGGGCCCAGACTGATGGAGACAACATAGATGGTTGGGGAAGGCAGGAGAAAGAAAGAGAAAATAGGCCCAGAATAGATCCAGATGGCAAGAAGGCACACTAAGGGAATCTGAGGGCTTAGTGGGCCCCCACTTCACCAAGGGCCTTGACAGAGAGGGGGCGCGGGGGTGATAGAGGGCAAAGAGAAAGAATAAGGAGACAAGGGCTGCAAAGGGGACAGAGAAAGGAAGGGCATTTTCACAGCAAGAATGAAGAAAATTGAGCAAACATGTGTAACCTGTCCCCCCAAAGCCCAGTCAACAGTACTTTGTGACCGATTTCAATAAAATCTCAGTGGGGACAACCACCCCAGGGTTTTCATTAAGCACAACCTGGTCTTTTCCCTTTCCGCATGCAGTTCGTTTCCAGCAGCCTGAAGATGTTCTTCCTTGTGCTGTGTTGGGAGTGGCCCGCTGGGCGGGAAGCAGGGCTCCCAGGACCTGGGAGGAATTGCTTCTTCACGGGGGGTGGGCCATTTGGCTGCTCTGCGAAGCCCCAAGTTCACCGAGGCCCCTGAAAATGAACTCTCCACAGCAGCTCCATTTTTTTCCCTTTTCTGCAAACAATCAAAAAGAAGAGGCTGCCAAGGGAGCCCAAGAGCACAGTTATAATTAAAGTTTCCTTAGCATTTTCATTAGAAACCTGTTTCCGCGGTTTACACCTCAGCAGTAAAACCGAGCTGCTGTGCTGCTTCTCACGGCTCAGGGTCGCAGCGGGAGCGGGAATTTGCTTTGATCACAACAAAAAAATTGCACATTGTGGTAAGTGGGCCATCATGAGGGGTGAATGCTTCTGATACTAGACCGGCTCCCCACTTGCCTCACACACCGAGAAGTGTTTCCCAAAAATGAAAGGAGCCACCATTTGTGTCCAGTGACTTGAACCCACAATTAGCAGGAGACGCTCTTGGAGCAAATTTTGGTGGGAGCGCTGTTTGCCCATGTCTATGCATCTTCACCCGACGGTCACCTGGCGATCCAGACAGGGGCCTGCAGGCCACAGCTCTGAAGATACAGAGAGGGAACTCACCTCCCACTTGGGAAAAAAAACAACAACAACAAATTTAGGCTCTTAGGAACCAACTCAGGGCCCTAACTACACAAGCCGTGTGTTACTTGTGTTACTGCCCATGTGGTCAGCCCTGACTCTGTTTAGACCAAAAAAAAAGTCAGCTCACCACAGACCCGCCACGACGACCAGCGCTTACACCGCCTTCACTGTGGGCCATGTGCCCACTATTCCCAGTGTCCCGAGTACTTTCCAAGTAGTAACTTGTCGAATCCTCAAATCAACCCTATAAGGTAAGTCCTGTCATTAGGTTCCTTCTACAGATGAGGAAATCAGAGGACAGAGTGGTGAAAATCATTCCCTAAGAGAGTTAGCTGTGGCGAACTGGGGGTAAAACCCAGCCAGACACTGACTGTAGCCTTTCTATCCTGCATTTAAAAGTTTCCCTCCTTCTCTGCCTTCTTCTTTCCCTCCCTTTGTGTGTCTGGGTACGTGTGTCTGTGTAAAGTATTTTGAACCCGGAGCCCAAAGTATTTGGTCTGGTTTGGATGGGAGGCAATGGGAGAGATTTAAATTAAGTTTCAATTCACTACCACTAAATATTTACTGAGCATTTACTATGTGCCAATGTCTCTGCCTAGAGAGACAGGAGAGAAATACTAGATGGCAAGCGGTGAGGTCTATTCTGCTTTAGGATCTCCTAGCATCCCTATCATAAAAACGTGACCAGCTACTTGGGGGGCCAGACACATCGGTGCAGGCACACTGACCAGATACACACACAACCAGCAGCAACACGAAAGATCATCTTAGCTAAGAGACCTGGGAGATCATCAAATTCATTGTTCTGTTTTATAAGTTGTATCAAACAGCTGTAGTGGACTGAACTGGCATGCCAAGGTCCCCTGATCCACGGCCCCTCATTAGCGGCCGTCTGAAGGCAGCACATGGTGAGTAAGAAGTGTTTGCCAGTAATCTGGCAGTAATTGGCAGAAAGTCATTCCCTAATGGTTTAACCAGTATGAGTCTCCCATGCTAGCTGCAATCTGCCTTTCCTGTTAGAAAACCCAGAGATAAGATGTGACTGGGGAGTTTGGGAACAATCAGACAAACCTCTAATCAAGGTGACCTGGATCAAATATCAGAGACACAAGATGGGAGGGATGACTTTCTAGGCCAAGGGTCATGGTTGGGGAACAGATATGAACTTCCCAAAGAGCCAGATGAAGAGTGTCCGTCCTCCAATGCTACAAGATCGTAGGATTCAAAGTCTCAAGAAGAGCTCTACTGTACATCCCATACGCTTCCTGTGATTCTCATTCTCCAACCACCTCAGTTAAAGGCAACCCCCTACTCCTCCTTGTTCAGGTCAAGAATCTTAGAAGTCCCAACTCCTGGGACGTAACCTATAAACCTTTGGAGTTTCTGGGGCAACAGGAGTATTTTTGTGATTAACTCAGAATGGGGCTGGTCACACTAGAAAGACCAAATATGTGATTAGGTGGTTAGGACATTGAGTCACGTGAGATCAGCCGGACCTTCAGGAGGAGGGGAGGAAAGCCAGGAGTGGGTCCTGTGGGCAATGATTCCATCAACCCTGTCTATGTAATAAAACCCTCTGGACACGGAGCTCTGGTAATCTTCCCTGGTCGGCAGTACTCTGAGTATCGTCATATGTGGCTGTTCAGAGGGCAATGCGTCCCTACATTTGGAACCCACACAGTCTTCACACTATGCAATTATTTTAAATTCTAATTTATAAACTTCTGCTATTATAAAACTATAATCCTAAGTATGGAGCTTCTGGTTAGTTCTAGGAGTCTTTTCAGTAAATTACTGAACCTGAGAGTGGTCATGGGAACCCACAAATTTTTGGCCTGCTGGACAAGTGTAAGGGGATCCCTGGGGACCCCTGAATTTTCGGCTAGTATCTGAAGAACAGTTTTGCAGAGGACTGTGCCCTCCATCTGTGAAATCTGGCCCAACTCCAGGTACCCCGATAGTTCTATTTCTCTTACATCTCCCATCCTATCTGCCAAGGAATCCCATTGGCTCCAATCTCAAAGTATCTCCGAATCTGATCACTGGCCACAATCTCCACTGCTACCACGCTGGTCTAAACCACAGGTTCCCGCTTGGATTAGCCCGTAAGCTTTCCAAATCATCTTCTTTGCTTCTACTCTTGCCCCTTCATCTTAGGGGCTATTCTCAACACAGCATCCAGAGCGAAGCTGTTAAAACCTTAGCCAGGTCAGGTCACTCCTCAGCTCACACCCTCCAATGGCTCAATACCCAACCCCAAGAAAAATACCGTCTCTACCATGTTCTGCCAGTAGGTGGCGCCCTCACCACTACTTTTCTCTACCTCATTTCCTACAACCCCTCTTCCCCCACCCTGCTCAAGCACACTGGTCACTGAACACCCCAGGTGTGCTCCCATTCTAGGGCTTTGGTACACTTGTACCCTCTACCTGGAATGCTCTTTCCCTAGATACCCAAGTGGTTCACTCACTCCCTCACCTCCTCTGGGTCTCTCCTCAAATGTCACTTTCTCAACATACCGTCCCTGACCACCCTATTTCAAAGTCAACGCCCATGTTTTGGTTTTCTCTTTCGCACTAATCACCTTTTGGCATACTATATACCTAATATTTGTAGTATTTTTAAATTCTACCACCCCTCTCCATTAGCCTATAAACTATAATGACAGGAATCTGTCTATTTTACTCTCAGTCTCTCGAATACCCACTGGCATTTAGTGCACCCTTGACAAATATGTATTGCACAGTGAATCCCTGTTCAGCAAGTAAATTTAGGTTCTCACTCACTGTTGGGGGAGAAGGCAAAAACTGGTGCAGCCACTTTGAAAGGCAGTTTGGCTGTAAACCAATCACACATCGGCATACACCTGCCATACCACCCAGCAGTCCCATGCCTACCTCCCCGTGAGCTAAAAAGCTATAGTCACACAAAAGCTTGCATGCGAATGTTTATAGCAGTCTTACTCATCATTGCCCCCAGACTGGAAACAACCAAGATGTCCTCCGACAGGTGAATGAGTGAGTACAATTCAGCTTTTTCTGCAGCAGGCTGATCCATCATGGGTGTGTTGATCTGTGGATAGCAACACTGGCATCTAAATAGATGTGTTTTTTCGTCTACATTTCTATTATAAACAATCAAATTGGCACTTGGGGTGTTTTGGTTTTTTACACCGATCTCCTCAGGTGACTGGTATGAGTCCATCCCTGAGAGATGAGCCTACCCTCACCATGCTGGCAATAAGGGCGAGGGACAACGTGTGCACTTGGGTGATGTCAGCAAAGCAAGTTTCACTTTGCTACAATTTCCAGACTTCTGGACAGTTCCTAACTCAGTGTCAGCCCCTGCGGTCCCAATCCAACACCCAGTCCCAAGGCTCTGAATCCAAGATTGGTAGACACCAATGGGCCAGATGTCCCCAGGTCCTGCTGCACTCCTCGTTCTGCCCATGTAGGAATAGGTGCTAAGTGCCTGTCGAAGGTCACACAGCTAACCAGTGATGGTCTGGACTAGAGCCCCAGGGCTGGTCCTCCGAGGGCCTGGTCATCGATCCTCACTGTTACGTGTGTAGGTCTGTGTAAGCAGGTGTATCTTCAACCTCACTAATTCTGTTTTCTCCTCTGTCTAAACCTTTCCTTTTCATTCCTGTTCCTTAGATTTCTCTTCCTGACTTGATAAGCAATTGACCTGCTAGCTAGGAAATGCTACCAGTGAAAACATCAGTCAGTGCGTGCTTCGTCAAAGCATTACCTTTCTGAGTTTTGCATTTGACCTTCTATTCCTCCATGGCTTCAAATTCTGGCTTGAACTCAGTGCCATTTCAAAGTGAGAAACTCAGTTTGTAAGTTAGCTCTACCGTATGGGGGAAAAAATGGGAATAGCTTAATTTTTCCAAATGCATACTTCTGCTTCAAGTGAATTTGGGATAGGGATTATGGAGAAATTACATCAGCCCTTTGCCCCATGTAGTAAATTACAAGGTCCTTCCCACCTTCTCTCCTTTTCTTAATAAAACAAAGACCCAAACCTATCACTGAGATAGAGCTGCCCCTTTTCTTGCAGAAGCAGGGAGGAAAGGAAGAACTCCTCCAACTGAAAGTAATTTTAAGTTTTCTGGGTCTGCCACTTAAAGCAACAGGGTACCTATTATTTGGGAAATACTGATGTCTTTATCTGAAAAACAGTAAAACCAAGGCAGTTTTTAGTAATGCTCTTCAAGGAAAGGAGAGGAGAGGGAAGGGGAGAGTAGAGGGGAAAGGAGAGAGGGGAAAGGAGAGAGGGGAAAGGAGAGAGGGGAAAGGAGAGGGGAGGGGAAGAGGGGAGGGGAAGAGGGGAGGGGAGGGGGAGAGTAGGGGGGAGGAGGAGGGGAGGGGAGGGGAGGGGGAGGGGAGGAGGGAGGAAAGGAGGGAGGAGAGCGGGGAAGAGGGGGGGGAAGAGAGAGCTGGGAAGAGAGAGGGGGGAAGAGGGGGGGTGGAGAGAGGGGGTGGAGAGGGGGTGGAGAGAGGGGGTGGAGAGAGGGGGAGAGGAGAGGGGGTGGAGAGAGGGGGAGGGGAGAGGGGAGGGGGAGAGAGGGGAGGGGAGGGGGAAAGGAGAGAGGGGAGGGGAGGGGGAAAGGAGAGAGGGGAGGGGAGGGGGAAAGGAGAGAGGGGAGGGGAGGGGGAAAGGAGAGAGGGGAGGGGAGGGGGAAAGGAGAGAGGGGAGGGGAGGGGGAAAGGAGAGAGGGGAGGGGAGAGAGGGGAGGGGAGAGAGGGGAGGGGAGGGGGAAAGGAGAGAGGGGAGGGGAGAGAGGGGAGGGGAGAGAGGGGAGGGGAGAGAGGGGAGGGGAGAGAGGGGAGGGGAGAGAGGGGAGGGGAGAGGGGAGGGGAGAGGGGAGGGGAGGGGGAGGGGAGAGGGGAGGGGAGAGGGGAGGGGAGAGGGGAAAGGAGAGAGGGAAGGGGAAAGGGGAGGGGGAGAAGGGAGGGGAGGGGGAAAGGAGAGAGGGGAGGGGAAGGGGAAAGGGGAGGGGGAGAAGGGAGGGGGAGAAGGGAGGGGAGAGGGGAGGGGAGAGGGGAGGGGAGAGGGGAGGGGAGAGGGGGAAGAGGGGGGGAGGGGAGAGGGGGAAGAGGGGGGAGGGGAGAGGGGGAAGAGAGAAGGGAGGGGAGAGGGGGGAAGAGAGAGGGGAGGGGAGAGGGGGGAAGGGAGAGGAGAGGGGGGAAGGGAGAGGGGAGGGAAGGGAGAGGGGAGGGAAGGGAGAGGGGGGAAGAGAGAGGGGGGAAGAGAGAGGGGGGAAGAGAGAGGGGGGAAGAGAGAGGGGGGAAGAGAGAGGGGGGAAGAGAGAGGGGGGAAGAGAGAGGGGGGAAGAGAGGGGGGAAGAGAGAGGGGGGAAGAGAGGGGGGAAGAGAGAGGGGGGAAGAGAGAGGGGGGAAGAGAGAGGGGGGAAGAGAGAGGGGGGAAGAGAGAGGGGGGAAGAGAGAGGGGGGAAGAGAGAGGGGGGAAGAGAGAGGGGGGAGGAGAGAGGGGAGAGGAGGGAGGGGAGAGGAGGGAGGGGAGAGGAGGGAGGGGAGAGGAGGGAGGGGAGAGGAGGGAGGGGAGAGGAGGGAGGAGAGAGGGAGAGAGGGGAGGGAGAGAGGGGAGGGGAAAAAGGGGAGAGGAGGGGAAGGGGAGAGGAGGGGGAAGGGGAGAGGAGGGGGGGAGGGGAGGGGAAGGGGAGAGGAGGGGAAGGGGAGAGGAGGGGAAGGGGAGAGGAGGGGAAGGGGAGAGGAGGGGAAGGGGAGAGGAGGGGAAGGGGAGAGGAGAGAGGGGAGAGGAGGGGAGAGGAAAGGAAGAAGGCCAGGCCCCACAAACTAGCTCCATCCAGGAACAGAGGCCACTTCTACTGGTGACTTCCACGTGCACAATCCAAGTGCTCTTTGACGTGGTAAGAATACGCAGGAGATCTCTGCTCTGGGTAAGACATCCAGGCTGGAACTCAAATGGGAGGATGGTGCCTATTAGTTCAAATAAAATTAGCTTGAAGGATAAGAAAATTTTATCAGATAAGCAGAATTAATTGAAATTACATCTCTGCCTAGAAGATATGCACACAGAAAAAAAGATCAGATACTACGTGACAATTAAAATCTCATTATGCATCTTGTCCCCAGTGATCCATGGGAGATTTGAGAGCTGGAAGAAGAAGGCTGAGCCTCTAGATGTGGTGGAAACCTGGTTGCCGGGTAACCCGTTGGTAACCAAGGAGGCAGAAGGGCTGGGGGAGGACAGTTGCCAGAAAGGCATCTCTTGGCTTTTGTTGCACAGGAGGCCCATGATCCCCTCTCGGACCTACAGAATACAACACAGTCGCTGGAAAGGGGAAAAGCTGTCTGTCCATTTTTCCTTTGCTTACACAACCCATCATGAGCAGTCCGGTGGATTTTTTTAAAAAGTGATCAACTTGACTGGTCAGTTGTTTTGGCATTGAACAAACATCTTACAGTTAAGAGGGGTTCTCAGGTGAGGCTGGATTAAGAGCATGACAGGTTTGCCCTTGGGTCTCTTTTGTTTGCTTGCTCCGTCTTCCTGATTGTATTTTCCACAGGTCACTGCAACAGTATCTCCCACCCCACACGCTCTTCTGCAGTGTGTCCCCATCAAGACGTAGCGTCCAACCCTACTCCCCATGGGTGCACATTGGGACTACTTCTACCAATGATATATGGTGATAGTGACACTGTGTGACCTCCAGGGCCATACATAAAACATGGAGCTTCTGGGGCGCCTGGGTGGCTCTGTTGGTTAAGCATCTGCCTTTGGCTCAGGTCATGATCCCAGGGTCCTAGGATCGAGCCCCACATGGGGCTCTCTGCTCAGCAGGGAGCCTGCTTCTCCTTCCCCCTCTGCCTGGGGCTCTTCCTACTTGTGTTCTACCAAATAAATAAAATCTTAAAAAAAACAAACAAAAAAACATGGAATTTCTGCCCTGTTCACTGGAACATTTGAGCTGGAAGCCCTGAACCTCAATATAAAAAGACTTAAGTCTGGATCCTTAGAGGCCACCATGCTGGGAAGAAGCCAAGTGACAAGTCATCATCTCACTGGTTCCAGCAAACCGGTCTCACCCAAGTGAGTGTAGCAGCCTCCAGATAATTCCGGCCCCCAACCATCTAGTCCATTCCCAACCTCTACGTTTTCCTAGCTGAGGTCCCAGACATTCTGACTGGTCCCTGTCCTGAGCCACAGAAACCATTAGCACAATGAATTGGATGTTGGTTTAAGCCACTAAATTTTGGGGTAGTTTGTCTTATGGCAATAGTAACCAAAATAAGACCCTTAACCATGATGATAATGTGATATAGTAAGAAATACATATTTTGTCCTATGGTTCCTGACAGAGTTTCTAAAACCCTTGGAATTTCCTGCGTGACAAGGGGGACAAGAGTGTTTTATTATTCACGATCAGCTCCTTTCGGCCATACCTGGGTTTATGCTCTTGGAGGATGGGGCTGGTTGCCAGAGGACCCAACCAGGTGACCAGAGGGTTGCAACTTTGAGCCCCCTCCCCATCTCCAACCTCTGGAAAGGTTAGAAGTCCTGGCAATTCAGTTATTCACCAGTGGCCAATGATTTTATCAATAATGCCTATGAACCTCCATAAAACCCTTCAGCAATGGGGATCAGAGAGCTTCTGGGTTGCTAAACACATCTACATTCCAGGAGGGTGACACACCCCAACTCCACGGGGACAGAAGCTCATTTGCTCTGGACTCTTCTACCCCTTGCCCTAGGACCACTTCATCTGGCTGTCCATTTGTATCTTTTATAATATCCTTTATAATAAACTGATAAATGTAAATAAAGTGTTTCCCTGAGTTCTATGAATTGTTAGAGCAAATTATCAAACCTGAGGAGGGGGTCATGGGAACCTCTGATTTGTAGCCAAGTCAGACAGAAGCGTGGGTAACGTGGGAACCCATTACTTATGACTGGCATCTGTAGTTGGGGGCAGTCTTTTGGGACTTGACCCTTGACCCTGTGGGGTTGGTACTCACTCTGGTTAGTGTCAGAATTGAATTAAATTGTAGGACACCCAGTTGATGTCCACCAAGAACTGGAGAATTGCTTGGTGTGGAAAACCCACACGTTTGGTGTCAGAAGCATTAGGAATAGAGAAAAAGTCTCCTTTAGCCACCCTTCCTTCCCACCAGAGGACAGAGTTTGGAGTGCTTGTTGAGGAGGGAGATGGTGTGGGTGAGAGACTCCCTTATAACAGGGAGCCAGACCAGTCCCCAAAGACCTGTGATCCCAAGACTGCTAGCCACTCTGTGCCTCAATGAACTCCACCATTATCCCCCTCACACTCACCGCTGCCTCTCCCCTCCTCCCCTACCTCCCATCTTCTCAGCCACCTGATCCATTCTCTTAGGCTAACCCTTGCCATCTTCAGCTGGATGCAGAGACCCCACACTTCAGGAGTGGCACGCAGTTAAAGCCCTGGGTAAGAGACCTCGGCACCACTAGCATGAAATTCACAAACCTTAAGGAAGCTGCTTTTCATTCATTACTTTTGTCACAACTCGTTATGTTCATTATAAACCGCCCTCTATTTTCCATCACCAGGAAGTGCACAGTCAGGGGAAAATCACTTATTTTAACATTTGTTCAGGACAAACCTGAACCAGAAAGCAAACGTGTTCTAATTTTTTCCCCCAAGTGTTTTACCATGGCTCAAGTCCAAATGACACAGAAGAAATGTATACTTGGATGCAGGGTCTTACCCTAACGCTGGCCGCAGCGAAGAGAGACAGCTATTGTATAATAGTATCCTGGGTCTTGGGATAGTACGCAGAGTTAGCTAAAAGTAACTGAAGACACAGCCAAAGAGCCACCCATCTCCTCATGTGCTATAGAATCTTGCTTTCTATGATTTGTCTGTTCAGAAACACTAAAAAAAAAAAAAAAAAAAAAAAAAAATTGCTAGCACAACTTCATTGAAACAGTCAGTAGGCACAGGGCTGATGATATGTCACAGTGACCAACCTGGATTAGAATCACTGCAGACCACCCTCGTCCCTCCTGAACCATAGCTTTTAAACGCAGTCCCCACTGGAGGGCCTGAAAAATCTTCTTCACCGTGGGAACTGATCTTCCATCTTTTAATGCTGCCAACCGGAAAACCAGATTCAATGTACAAACATGCTCTTAACAATTGGAGAGATTCCCAAATTTTAAAACTCCACTCTCCACTACAGCCAGTTCATTATGTCAGAGAGATTTCCTGCCGCCACCACCCCCTCCCAGCAGTAACTTGAAAGTCTAAAGAACCAAACTAACCCCGTTTCCTGAAGAAACCAGAAATTTTGCTGGAAGTCATGTTAAGCCTGGTGGAAGCAGCAAATCAAGAATCCCATACGATGAGCACAGATCTACAATTTCAGCCAGTACCATTTGAATTTCAAGACCCTGGATTCTGTGCTCCATGCAGTAATGCCCCTAGAATATTTCTAATTATAAGCTCTAAGGCTATCATCCTGGGGTGTAAATATGGAATGTGGTGCTTGTCAGGCCAATTCCAGCAGCTTCACTATGGAAACAACCTGACTGATCTCTATCCAAGAAGGCAGTAGTTGAAGTTGCTTAATTGTCTGATGCCATGTAGGATTTCCAGGGAACCTCCAAAGGGTGCGTCAACCCGGTGAATCTCAGAGGTGCCAGCAAACACATCTGACAGCAGATGGTACATCACGGTCCTTCTAAGGAGGTGAGGACAGGACGGCGGCAATTCTTCTGGAAGCAGCGTGCTCTTCCTAACTAAGACACCGGCCTCTGCCTCCACACAGGCTTCTGCAGCGGGGCTCACTGAATAATGCAGGCGGCTGGGTCTGCGTGCAGGCAGGTGCGGTCAGAATCCCCAACAAGCTGCTCTCAGCCATAAACACTGCCTATAAATGTTGCAAGGGGACGGCTTTTTTGTTGTTGTTGCTTTTTTTTTTTTTTTTTAAGTATTGGCGAAGATAGCACAAATATTTTACTGCCTTTGAGGAATACCAAGCGCTGCACATCCGCATGATAACACCTGCATGAGCTGGAGCTGAAGCCCGCTTGCCCTCCCCGCGGCGGCTGGAGCTCCCTGCCCCGGCAGCAGCCAGGAATCAGAGAGCGCTAATGGGCGTGTTAATGAAGTTTCACCCTGGAATTTGTCGCTCCGAGACCGGCATTCAAAAACCTGTGCAGGAGCCCTATCGCTGGGACTTGATTCCTCCCTCTTCCACCCCCTCTCCCACCCCAAAATCAAAGCAACTAAGGGTCGAGCCAAGAGACCCCGCACCTTGCAGGGCACAGGAGTGCAAAGAGGCAGCGGTGGGCTCAGGCCAGGCAATGCCTTTCCAGATCCAGAGCGGGAGGAGGTCCTTCATTGGAAAGCATCCTGTTGGCCCGGCCTCCTGGAACACCCCCCTCCCCTGATCCCGGGGACAGCACTAGCTCAATCCTGCGTATCCTGGCGTTCTGTTCCAGCCCTGCTCACGCGTCCCCCTAGGGCCCCGACACCGCATCCCGCACTGAGTCCCGGAGGGCTGGGGTCCTCCCATGAACAAGGGCAACAACCAAGGGTGGGGGGTGGTGCTGCAGGATGCAGCCGCCGCTGACTGTGGGTCCACATAGAAAAAGCCGCTTTGGGGCAAGTTTGGAAATGGGTGAAAGGGCAACTCACCTCAATCACCCAAAGCCTGGAAGGAAATAAATCCCCGCGCTTTGATGAATGTGGCCAGCAGGTTGTGCGTCAGCCAGATAGGGGCTGCCTGGAGGAGGGCCAGGGCCCCCCTGGGGGCCAGCAGGAACTCTCCACCAAGGGTCCAGAACAGCCAGAGAAAGAGGGGGCATTAGGGGGAACTAGGACCCCAGCAAGTCCAGGGGCTATGTGACTTCTGAGGGCCCCAGGACCACGCAGAAGTACCTGGGGAAAGTGAAGGGGGAGGGGGGGAGAGACATTATCCCAAATCAGTGCAACATCTCTCACGGGTGAAAAGGTTTATTATTATTTACATAGGAGCTCCGGGTATATTCAAGAGTGGTGAGATACCAAAGCAGTGCCAAAATATTGGTGTATTTTTGTGTGGACTCTTTGGGGGGGGGGTGTCCATGAATGGCTTTCTTGGCCCACCACCCTGCCCCGACGGGGGGGGGAGGGGCGGGGGGGGTAGAGGTGTGGGCAACAGTATAACCTGCCCAGGCCATGGGCTTCCCCTCCCCCCACGTCCAGGTTGTCAACAAGGCTCTTGAGATCTGTGGAAATCAGTCACCTGGGAATTCTCTCTCCAATTGTTCCACGTCCATAAACATGATTTCGCAGATTATCCAAATGAACTCAGCTAGTTAAGAGGATTATTCAAGTTTGGGAGAGCAAGCACTGTTTGGTAATCCTGTAATAGGTAGACCATTTCCTACCAAATTGCCTCTGAAAGCCTCATTTGCATGGAGCCAGTCTGCTTTTCAAAACAGGGTGTTCTTTCTGAGAGGCCTATACAAGGGGGTAAGTCCCCCAATCGCTTTTATCTTTGCTTTTGAAATGAAACCTTATTTTCCTTCAGAAAGAGCCAGACACTTAGCCAGGTCTCCCCACCCCCAGAAAGCCAACCTGGCTTCCAGAGAATGGGGCCTAGAATCCCAGGCCCCACCCTCCCCCACCAGGGTACCTCTCTCTCCCCTTTTCTGGCAATGGAGCAAAACCCTAAGTATCTTGCTGCAGCATCTTCCTGTTCCCATAGAATATTAACTTGCTCGAATGTGGGGTGGCCCCGCAGCGGCGGGTGTTCTTCACTGGTTTGTCTATTAATTAGCCGAATGCTTTCTGACAGTCTGTTTGCCTTAGTGAGTAATGCTCAGGCCTTTCGGGGATGTCTTCCATCTAACATTTAAAAAATAAATTGGCTGATCGCAGCTCTCTGGTCCCAAGGCCTCTGTCATTAGCCACCACTCCCCCTTTCCTTCTGTACAGAGGTCATGTGCCCTCTGGCCTTGGCTTGATGGGCATGTCCGTCCACATTCAAGTACAGTGTTCTTTGAAAAGCCACTAAACCCTTTCCCCCTCGCCCAAAAAGGAAACGCTTATCTACCTGTGGCAATTGTAAAACTTCTCACCAATTCTTTGTTACTCCCTCCCTGAAAATGAGTGGCATATGTCTCTTCCTGCCATGACCTGCTTGTAACTATTTGAATGCAACAGAACTGGCCTCTGAGGCTGGGTCAGAAAGGGCCACTTAATTTCCACCTACTTCTCCTGGATACCTGCCCAGAGCCCCGGACTGCTCTGTAAGAAGCCTGAGGAAGCCTGGCGTGTAGCAGAGTCCTCCGTAGGGCTCTGGCTCACAGCCTCAGCTGAGGTTTCCCTGACAAGGAAGGAGCACAGCTGCTCCACGCGTGAGTGAAGACACCTCCAGGTGATTCCAGCCCCCAGGGGCCAGATCACTTCCTGCCGTGAAGATTTCCTGCCTGAGGTCTGCGACAAGAAGGAGCGAAGTCACCCCTGCTGTGCTCTGTCCTGATTCTTAATACATGTAAATCATCAGAATAAAATGGGCGCCTACTAATTAGGCACCAGGCTTTTTTTTTTTTTAAAGACTTTATTTATTTATTTGACAGAGAGAGAGACAGCCAGCGAGAGAGGGAACACAGGCAGAGGGAGTGGGAGAGGAAGAAGCAGGCTCCCAGTGGAGGAGCCTGATGTGGGGCTCGATCCCAGAACGCCGGGATCACGCCCTGAGCCGAAGGCAGACGCTTAACGACTGAGCCACCCAGGCGCCCCTCCAGCTAGGTTTTTTTTTTTTTTTTTTTTTTTTTTTAAGATTTGAGAGAGAGAAAAGAGAGCAGTGGGGAAGGGCAGTGGGATAGAGAGAATCCCAAGTCAACTCCCCACTGAGTGTAGAGCCGAGCATAGGGCTAGATCCCAGGACCCTGAGATCACGACCTCGGCCAAAGATCAAGAGTCAGATGCCTAACCAACTGAGCCACCCAGGCACCCCTAAGCACTAAGTTTTGGAGTGGTTTGTCCTGCAGCAAAAACAACTGATATGTCCCCCAAAACCCTCTCTCCCTCTTTAAGCTCAGTCCCTATGAATTCACAGGGCACTGTAGGACATTAATCTTAATTGACAGGTTCCTAGAATAGTCCTTTCCTTTTAAGGCAGGTGAAATGTGCCCAGCTTTGGGGGGCTGGCCACACTTCTCTATGAACGGTATGTATGTATGTTAGGAGAGAGGAGAATCTCGGGCAGAGAGAAGTCATTGCTAGCAAAAGTCCAGTAGCTTGGGAACTTTCTGACCCAGGGTAAGAGATACATTTTACATTGTTAACCAGAAAACAGACACACAGCGTACCTGGAATACACTTGGGGAAATCCTATGTACTACGCGTGAACAGTTCTGATCCTCTGTTCACCTTTTTTCCAATGCTTGTTGTAAACCACTAAATCCGTTTCACAACTCACTGAAGGGTGCCAACCCGCCGTTGGGAAAGTGCTGCTTTGAGTAATGAGGTCCCAGAGAGGTGGGAGGACCTGGCACAGCTAGGTCGAATCCTAGAGGCACTGTCTGCCAGCTATGGGGCCCCAGGCTCACAGATGCTCAGCCAACTTGACCTTACCCCCCACAGATAACTCCCCGGGCTCTGTGAGGGTCTAAGGGCAGGACTCAACCAGCCACGGGGTCTAAATTGTTCTTGCCCAGCTCTACCCTAAGCTGGAAAACACAGCCAGCTAATAGTGATGAGGGAACAGAAGGCAAGTTGAGGACAAAACAGAAACTGACACCCCACAACCCCCCCCCACCATGTACGTGCTGTTCCTCAGGCACTCCTGGCTGCCCTAAAGGACAAAGAAACAGTTAACCTATAGATACCACAATCCTGCAAGACTTGAGTCTCCCTCAGTTTGCAAATGTCCTAGCAGTTTACAAGAACGAAGCATTTCTACCAATAACCTAGCTTCCGGAAGGGAACGTAGATACAATTAAATGTCTTTATAATCTGCAGCCTCCAGGAAGTTCCCAACCATCTTAATGTTAACGCCTTGCTAGAGGGAAAAACAACCTTAACTTAACAATGGCAAGGCCTCCGGTATCCTGTGAATCTTCTTTAACGTATGGAAGTATTTTCTCAACCTCCCTTTTTCCTTACCTCCCCCAACCCCATGGTATGTTAACAGCCACCTCTCTGCAACCCGGTGCAGCAGCTCTTTCTGCCCATGGGTCCGGTCCCCGTGCTTTAATAAACCACCAATTTTGCACCAAAGATGCCTCAAGAATTCTTTCTTGGTCGTCGGGTCTGGACTCCACCCCACTGAACCTCACCTATATTCCCCAACCTCATCAATAGGAGTCTGGCCCCCAGGAGCAGCTCTGAGACCAGGTCTCATGCAGAACTGAAAGCCTTGAGTTGCAAATCGCTTAAGAATTATATTGTGCAACTTCTTCCTCACAGAATCCTGAATTGAAATCTCGTAGCTCATGAGGATCATTAAGGATGAAGTCTCCGTCACTCAGGCAGGGATCTGGTTTTATACGAAATCTAAAGCACCCTTCCCCCAAGCAGTACATGGCCCCTCCGAGGCAACCACGGGGAGGCAAACCTCCTCTTCACTCATCACCTGTAGCTTTGACTCACACCCAGTCATGGCCACCTCCATGGTGTGCAACAGGCCCTGAGGACAGCTGGCTGGCCCTGTCCCCCACACACCTGTCACTTAATCACCCACTCAGATGGTTGCCAGGTGACCCCAGCAGCAGCAGGCTAAGCCAATCAGTAGCTGTCTCCTAGCCACTGGGCCTTCCGCCCTAGCTGGTCTGAATCCTTTTGGGGGTTTTTTTTGGTTTTTTTTTTTTTTTTTTTTTTGAAACACCTGCAGTAAATAGCACAGTCAGTTAAGAACTCAGTAAAACTGGAGTTCACACACACATTCTTATTTGGAAAGAAAGAGAATGACTCCTACCGGAAGATGGGCCCTGGGAGAATCATACTTCATTAGCCACTTAATAAAAGCTTCTCAATGGTGATAATTCCTTCCCTGAAGAGGGTGACTGTGAAACCCAGTTTGTTTAAATATTTTTGCTTCTTCCAATTAGTTTTGGAGACCATCTATTATACCCATAAACCTCAGAGCTTTACTCCTTCCTGATCTAAACTGCATTTTCCCATGAATATTCGGAATCAAGCCCTGGGAGCCCTGGGGTCAGTGTCTGCCTGAAACTTCTGATTCCAGTTTCTTTATCTTTGGTATGGAGAACACTAGAAAGATGTGGAAGAAGGAGTATGAGAAAAGATAATGAGGTCACTAGCTGAAGGATGTGTTTTTGTCCCCAAAGTATTATTTTAAAACATCTATAAGGCCTTCCAAAGCCATCACATAGCTCGTGGAAACCCTCGACCTATTAGGTCGGTTTTTCTAGATTTAACCAAGGTCATTCTTCCCCTTAAAAAAAAAAAAAAGAAAAAGAAAGTAAAAAAATAAAAGAAAAAAGAAAAGTCACTACTTTCCAATAACCTTGTGAAGACCCCCAACTGATTATTGTGTCAAATGGAAACAAATACCTAACAGGATTTGAAGGTTTCCTGCCAACTGGCTGCGGTTGCTCTGGTCTCCTGTTAAATCAAAGTGATTTAACAAAATGAAACCCATAGAGAGAAAGTCACTGCAAAACTAAGATACTCAGTCTTCATAACACCCGCTCTGCCTCAAAGGTTTCCCCGACCACGGCCACGCATTTTGTTCCTCTCGTCCAAACGCAAATTATCTTTTCATCTTTAGACTACTTTCAAGTCGTCGGTTTTACTGTTAACGTCTGATCAGAAGGAATAATTACAGAGCAGGAGTTGGACAGCACACGCTGTATTTGGTTCTAATACCTAGCTTGGGACATGGCCAAACCTCTCCAGGACTAAGGTGAACCAGTGAAATATGCAGGTGGGTTCTCTGTATCATAGCCAATAGTGTGATTGAGTATACAAGGACACAGACCTTCGCTTTCTACCGGCGCGGCTTCTGACCCACGATCAGAAACATGGACTGATGAAATTGACAGACTACCCTCCAGCCACCTTCCAGCTCAAGTTTCCTGTGATGGGCAGAATGCCTCTGTATCAAGTGAAAGGAAACTGGTCCTATCATGGGCAAACTTTTCAGGACTGGAAGTAAAGCCAATTCTAAATTCATTAATGCAGTCCCTTTTTTTTAGCTGAAGCAGCACAAACAAATATTAATGAAGCACTAGGCACTAGGTTACTCACCGAATTTTTTTTTTTTTTTAAGATTTTATTTGAGAGAGAGTGAGCATGAGCAAAGGGGAGGGGCAGAAGAAAAGGGGAAGCAGACTTGCCGATGAGTGGAGAGTCTTTCACCTTTCACAGGGCTCATTCCAGGACCCTGGGATCATGACCTTAGCCAAAAGCAAACCCAGGTGCCCCTCACTGGATTCTTAAAACAATCCTGAAAGGCTTCCATTCCCATTTCACCAAGGAGGAAACTATTAGAGACTTTACCTTTGGAACCGGGACTCAGAGCCCAAGCTTTGCCTCCAAAGCCCCTATTTTTAATCATTTTGCTAGCATAGCCTTTTGTAACACAATTTCCAAAAGCTCTGAACTACCAGCAAGAGATAGATAGATATCTATCTAAAAAATAGATTTTTTTTTCTAACATACGAGGAATGAAGAAAACATTTCAGTAGCAGACTGAAACTTTAGGTATTTTACAACCAATTATCCCAATATCACAGAACCCTTAGGTCTTGTCACAGAGACCTCAACCGCTTCATTCCCCTCTTGGAACTTTGAATGTGAACATTTAAGAACAATAAATGCAATGTGCTTCATGCTGGAGAAGACTTTGTTTTAGGATAAATCAGAGGAGACAAATTACATACTTTCTCAACAGATTCTAAAAAGATGTTTGCTCAGAAATCCAACAATGACAACTCAATTTTTCGTCAACTCAGTCCGGTAGCCTACCTCTTAATTAAAATGTGTGCCAAAGACCAGGAGCTAAGGGCAAAATATGTGAAGCAAAAACTGGTAGAACTGGAAGGAGAAATCTACAAATTCTGAATTCCTCCCTCTCAACAACAGAGCTAAAGAGAAAGTCATCCTGGAAACAGAACTCAGCACCACCAACCCTATCAACAGAATCAAATCAAAATTTATAGACTACTCCACCCAACTACAGCAAAATCCTTTTTTTTTTTTCCAAGTTCCTACAAGAAAGTACTAAAAATAACCGATATCCTGGGCAAAAAAAAACCAAACCTCAACAAATTTAAAAGAACTGAAATTCTACAGACTTCAGCTGTAATGAAATCAAATTAGAAATCAGTAACAGAAAGATAACAGAAAATTCTCCATACACTTGGACACTGAACAACATACTTCTAAAAATCCATGGACCAGAAAGGAAGTCTCAGGCGGAATAAAAAAATTCATTGATTTGAACTGAATGAAAATGAAAATGCCACATATCCATATTTGTGAGATGCAAATAAAATAGTGCTGAGAGACTGTTTTATAGCACCAACAGCATACGTTAGGAAAGAGGAAAAGCCTCAAATTAATAATCTAAACTTCTACCTCAAGGATCCAAAAAAAAAAAAAGTGAAATAAACCCAAAGCAAGCAGAAGGAAGGAAATAAGGAGAAATACATGAAACTGAAAACACAATAGAGAAAATAAATTAAACAAAGGGCTAGCTCTGTGAAAATATGAATAACTTTTAAGAACCTCTGCCAAGAGTAAGAAAAAAAAGGCACAAATTACCAACATAAGGAATGAAAAAGGAAATATTAATATAAATAGTAAAAGAATACTATAAACTTCTACACACTACATTTAATAACTTCAATGAAAAAGACCAATTCCTCACAAAACCCTAACACAAGTCACACAAAATAATATTGCTGGCATAAACCTGTGACTATTAAGGAAATTGAATTTTTAATTAAAAAAAATCACCACAAAAAAAATCTACAAGTCCGGATGGTTTTACTGAAGAATTCTACCAAATGTTTAAAGAATTAACAGCAATTCTACACAATCTCTTTCAGAGAAAAGAGGAAGGAGTACTTTCCAGTTCATTTTGTCAGGCTGGTATTATCCTGCTACCATAATCAAAGACAGAACAACAAAACCTAAAGACCGATATCAGCTATGTATATAGATGTAAAGATCGTTAACAAAATATTAGCAAACAGAATTCAGGAATATATTTTTTTAAGTATACACTATAACTAGGAAGATTTATTCCAGAGATGCAAGGCTTATTCATTATTTGGGGGGGGGGAAATGAATGTAATCCACTGTATCAACAAGCTAAAGAAGAAAATTCACATCATATCATTTGATGCAGATTGAGATTTTACAAAATCCCACGTCCATTCATGATAAAAACTCTTAGAAAATAGGAAGAGGGGGATTGTAACTTGGTAAACAGAAGCTACAAAAAAACCTACAGCTAATGTTATACTTACGGTGGGGGGAAGAAATGGGAAACAAGGCAAGGATATCTGTTCTCACCACTCTTACTCAACATAGTGCTGGAAGTGCCAGCCAGAGCAATAATGCAAGGCAAAGAGGTAAAAACCATACAGATTAGCAATAAAGAAAAACTGGGGGGGGGGAAATGAAGAAATAAAGAAAAACTGTCCCTATTTGCAGGGATTGCTTATATAGAAAATCCTAAAATATCTAATCTCCACCCCCCCCAAATCTACAGCTAACAAGTGAATTCAGCAAGTTCACAGGCTACAAGAGTAACACAACCATCAATTACACTTCTGCACACTAATGACAAAAACCAAAGTTTAGAAGACAATACCGCTTAAAAAAAAATCACTGGAAGAAATTACTTAGATATAAATCTAACAAACCATGCCTAAGATTGCAGGCTGCAAACTACACGATGTGCAGATGAAAGAAACCGAAGATCTAAACAGAGAGACATACTGTGTTCATGGATTGGAAGACTCAACATAGTACAGGTATCAGTTCTGTTCAAACTGACAGATTTCATGCAATTCTTTCCAGAATCTCCACAGATGTTTTCTGTTGATACAGACAAGATTATTCTAATATTTATACGGAGAGGCAAAGGAACAATACATCTATGTGATTTCAAAACTTATAGAGCTACAATAATCAAGACTGTGTAGCATTGGCAGAGGTATTAGTCACATAGATCAATGGAACAAAATTGCGGGGGAAAAAATAGACCCATACAAATATGCCTGACTGATTTTTGGCAAAGGTACAAAAATAATTCAATGGAGAAAGTAGCGTTTCAACAAATGGTGCTGGAGCATTTGGACGTAATAGGCCAAAAGAAAAACAAAATACTGTCCTAAGCCTCACACTTTATATAAAATTGGATCACAGGGGGCATCTGGCTGGCTCAGTCAGTGGAGCCTGCCACTCTTGATTTTGGGGTTGTGCGATCAAGTGCCACGTTAGCCTACTTTTTCATTTTTATTTTTTAAAGATTTTATTAATTTGTCAGAGAGAGAAAGAGAGCACGCACGTGCATGCACAAGAAGGGGGAGTGGCAGGCAGAGGGAGAAGCAGGCTCCCTGCTGAGCAAGGAGCCCAACACAGGGCTCGAACTCAGGACTCTGGGATCATGACCTGAGCCAAAGGCAGATGCTTAACCAACTGAGCCACCCAGGTGTCCCGGATATGGAGCCTACTTTAAAAAATAAAATTGGATCATAGACTTAAATGTAAAATGTAAAACTACATAACTTTTAGAAAAAAATATTTAAGATTTAGACGTAGGCTTAGTGTTGACACCAAAAGCAGATCCATAAAAGGAAAAAATGATAAATTGCACTTCATCAAAAGTTTTAAAGTTTTGTTGTCAAAGACCCTGTTACCAAAGTGAAAAAGCAAGCTACAGACTGGAAGAAATTATTTTCAAACCACATATCCAACAAAGGACTAGTATGTAGAATATATAAAGACTCCTAAAACTCAGCAGTAAAAAAAAACAATCCAATTAGAAAGATGTCTGAAAGACAGGAAGAAGAGATACAGATGGCAAATCAGCACATGAAAGAGATCCAGTATCACCAGCCAGTGGAGAAATGCAAATTCAAGCCATACTGAGATATCAGTGCACAACGATCAGTGTGTCCAGGACAAAATATAGCGACAACACCAAATGCCAGTGAGGATGCAGGAAACTGAATCGTTATGCACTGCTGGTTAGAATGCAAAATAGAACCACTCTGGAACACAATTCGACAGTTTTCAAAAAGTAGAGCTGCAACTACAGCACAGTAATTGTACTCTTGGGCATTTTTCTCAGAGAAATAAAAGCTTACGTCCACAGAAAACCCTCTCTGTAAATGTTTATTACAGCTTTATTCAAAATAGCCAAAACTTGGAAACAACTCAGATGCCTTTCAACGAGTAAATGGTTAACCAAACGTGGTGCATCCATACGATGAAATACTCTTCAGGAATAAAAAGGAACCTGCTACTGGTAGACACAACAACCTGGATGAATCTCCAGAGAATCATGCTGACTGGAAAAGCCGATCCCATAAGGTCACATACTGTAGGATTCCATTCATACAACTACTCTTGCCATGACACCGCCACAGAAATGCAGAACAGATCAGCGGTTGCCAGAGATGAAGGACAGCAAGAGAGGGATGGAAGTGGGCCTGGCTACCGAACAGCAACATGTGATAGTTTATTATAGTTTTGCAAGATGTTACCATTTGAAGAAACTAGGTAAAGGGTCCAAGGAATTTCTGTATGCTCTCTTACAACTGCACGTGTATCTATATTTGACTTAAAAGGTGTAATCTAAAACCACACAGAAAGAAAACACAGATGAATGTTTAAAGGATTGCAGGGTTGCATGGAAATTTTAAGCATAAAAATCAATGGACACATTGATAAATTAAAAGATATAGATAGGACCATAAACCCCTTAAAAATTGTTGTAGGTCAAAAAACTACCCAAAGTTATTCAACGGAATACGATGTTGCCATACAAAGAACAAGGAAGCTCTTTATGTAATGACGACACAAACTCCAAAACTCAAAGGGAAAAGCAACTGTAGCAGGGTACAAATACGACATTATGATTCGAAGAAACAGGAAAAAGGAATATAGAAATTTGTGAATCTGTAATATGTAAAAGTCTACACACACATGAAATTGGTAGCAACTGATTTCAGGAGGGGAACTAAGTGACAAGAAGGCAAGACTAGAGAGGCGACACTTCACCGAATACTCACTGGCACCACGCGAATGCACTATTCCTCAAAAAATAATTATTAAGCATCAGAAAAATACAAACTTCTATTATTTACACAAGTTTTTAATATAAAGAACAAAATGTTCGTAACAAATCTAATAAAAGTGTAATATCCTTATAAATATGTTCAATAGATATTAGTATATAACTGTCTTGTTAACATCACAAAAAGTGTGCCAAGAACATAGAGGATTTTCAGATGTCAGAAGACAAATGATTCATAAACATGCAAAAACAATATCCTGATTAGTAATCAAAGATATGTGTCGAAAGAAAAGTCATTTTATCTATCAAATTGGCCAAAGCTTTGTTAAGAGACTTTTAAAATAATATTCAGTGCTGGCAGAAATCAATCCACAGAGCTCTACACTGCTGTAGGAATAAGCTCATACAACTTGTCATCAGACATCGGAAATACTCAAAATGACCAAAGACACAGAAATGCTGAAACACAGTATAGCACATCCTTTTCCTAGAATATTATATAGCCATTTATGATGACTTTGAAAAATGGCATTGGTTTACAATGTTCATGATGTAATAAAAACATCAGCATGTAAAACTGAACATATAAAATTATGCCAGTTAAAACTTTATGGCTCTCTAGCCTTCAATTTCTTGATTGCAGAAAAGCAATAAATACTTAAAATCATTAAAACCTGGTATTTAATTGGCTTTTGCTGGGGCTCCAAAGATGTCGAATAGAGGTTCAAGAGGCTTTTTTTTTTTTTTTTAAGATTTTATTTATTTATTTGACAGAGATAGAGACAGCCAGCGAGAGAGGGAACACAAGCAGGGGGAGTGGGAGAGGAAGAAGCAGGCTCATAGCAGAGGAGCCTGATGTGGGGCTCGATCCCATAACGCCGGGATCACGCCCTGAGCCGAAGGCAGACGCTTAACTGCTGTGCCAACCAGGCGCCCCTCAAGAGGCTTTTCTTACCATTTGTTTTTTCTCGCAGCCCCTGAACGCTCCCTTGCTAAAGGTAGTTCTTTTCTCCCCCTCTTCCCTATAGCAGTGCTAGCTGACATTCGCATTCAATTAGTTTCAGAGAATCTCCTTAACACAGCTTAGATTCTTGGATATGGAATCCTCTCTGAGCCCACTGAGCTTGTCAGTCAATCCATCAGATGGGAGGGACCCAGGGGGATGGATCTTGAAGTTCAAAGGAAGAGCAAAAACCAATTTACCATCCACGCGTGGCTCCCACTTTGGTTCCCATGTCTGCCTCAATGGAAAGTGGCAAGTGCTTCTGATTACCTTTCTGTCACTCTGCCTGCTGGGGGGCCCATCTGCCAACCTTGCTGGAAGGTTGGCACTCTGGCCTTGTACAAATGTTCTGCTTGAAAATGCCCGGCCCGCTCTCCTTTCCGCTCTCTCCCGTCACTCTGAAACCTTCCTGATTGCACTTCGTATTTGGGAATCCAAGGTGTCGCTCAACAGAATGAGAAACAGCCAGTGACCTCGGGGTCACGACGGCTTCCCTGGTCAACTGCTTCGACAGAGGAGGAAAAAACGGAAGGAAGGGGGAGGAAATGAAAGCTTTTAACAATCTTCCAAAATCTTTGAAAATAGTCTTTTTCACACTTCCCAACATCTTCTATCTCCATGCTCTATCCAGACTGGACTTCCAATCCGGAAACCTCAAGCCTGCCTCTGAGCATTTCTGAGGGAGGGTAAGAGTTGGCGAGGCAGCCCTACATATGGGCAGGAGAGCCATAACCAGACTTAACAGCTGCTGGCCGTTCAGGAGAGAGGGCCACCATGTCACTTCTCTACTGGACACCACTTCGGGCCTGACCAGCTTGCTTTCTTCTGATAACAAATCCACATCTTCCATTTAGGGAAATACCTCATTCTGAGTCTACCTCCACTGGGCCTGTGACCCAGTGCTGGTCAATCTCATTTCCTTGGCCAACGGGATTCAGGTCAATGATCCAAGGCAGACAAATGGCAATCAATTCAATGACTTCTCCCCTGGGACTGTGGGGAAGACAACTCTTTAGGATAGGATGTCTAGCTGGCAGACTGGAAGGCTATTGCTGCTGGTGGTCATTCTTCCTACCTTTTGGGAAAAGGGCCCAAGAGACCTATGCCTGAGAGAGCCCAACAACTTCCTAGAGACACCTGGGAGCAACTGGCTTCAGCCATACATAAACACCTACAATTTTTGGTTTCAAGATCCAACAAATCCACTCCTCCTTTTCAAAATCTGGCTTACAATGAGTTTTCCATCACTTCCAACCCAGAGAGTTCTGACTAATAAAAGCTCTCAGGAAAAACAATCTACAGACACCATACATAATGGCGGATCTGGGCAGTTAGGCTTAGGAGTCAGAAGAAAAGGAAGAGCACATCGAGCAGCTGGTGAAGACCCTCCATGGCACTTCCAGGCCATCAGGGGCTTGCCCTAGAGTCCTACGGTGAAGGGACTTATAATCACCAGGGGGTTAAAAGAGAGAGATGCTGAAATGGGTAGCCAGCATGGCTTGGGGAAATTGGAAGAAGGGCAGAAAGGTCACCATGAGCTTGCCTGGCTTGGAAAACCTGGGAAGGTCACCAAAGTAGCCCATAACTGTCACTTTGGAAGGCAGGTCAGGAGAAGAAGATGGCCCACGGCAGCTGGACAGGCTGAAGAAGCCCACATCAGCACCCCACAGGGATTTATGGACAGAGTTCTCGCCAGGGAGAGGTCAGGGACATACAGCCTATTCAATCCCTTCGCTGGGAGGGCCCCACCACACACTGTTTATGACTCTAAGATACCTGCCCACCACCCCGCACTTGTCTTCTTGGCTTGTCCAGCCCTGAGTCATAGGAGCCTAGCCCAGTCCTCAAGACTCAGCTGGAATCCTTCATTCCCACTAGGAATGTGTAGGCTATTCCAAGACTCAGGATCTTCTTATCCAGTTTCTGCCAGCCTTTAGCACCTATGCCATGATTTAGCGCCTAATTACACTGTCCCGCATCAAATGCTCTGTTTTCTATGGGGTTACTTTAATCTTCTAAAAAGACTGAAAGTTGTGTGAAGACCAGGCCTCTGTTCCCACTGCTTAGGTGCTGCGCAGACACCCCCCAACCCCCAGGTGCTGCACTGAGTAGGCCTCAGCAACCCTGCCACCCACTGATTAAGACCCCACTCCCCATTTCTGAGCCAGCATTTACAATCACTCCCTAGGACCAGGGTCATGAAATTTCAATTAAAACGCCCAACTGTTTAACTGCCCATTTGGTCTACCTGCTTATCTTTACAGAGTAGTTTTCCTTCCCATGCAAAATTCTTCATTCTAGCACCCTGAGATGGATTTTTCCAACTCCTAGTTTTCTGCGTTCACAAATTGCAGAGGGGGCCTTGGGTTCTAGAATTTAAAACATTTTTTACCTGATTACAACCAGACCAATCAAATCTTCACTGCTGAGTGATATTAATTTAACCGTCCTGAAATTAGACACCAAATCAAGATGCAACTCTCCCGTGAGCAGACACTCTGAAGGCACTTCTCCAGCTCCCTTCATAGCATAGATTCAAACTGCCCGCCCAAGATGTCATTTCAGAAGTTCAAATTCGGCCGCAAGGAAGACAGTCTTTGTTTAATGATTTCTGGATCATAAAATAAACCAGGGACCCAGTGAATGGAAAGGGGGGTGAACATGGAAGCGGGAACATGAAGGATTCAATTAAGACTATTCGGGCAAAATTCATTCATTCATCCAGTAAAAATTTTCAAGCTTCCCCTGAGGAAGCACACAGCAGCCACGGAGCCAAAGACCTACCAGGGCACCTGCAGTAAATGTTCACCACGATTATGATTAGACCCTGAGAAGACAATAGCCCCTGCCTTCGAGAAGGTTCAAGTCCACTGAAAGAATTAAGGAATTGAGCAGAGGTCAAACCTGGCCTAAGTGGTGGCCCCGGATTCTAAAGAGGCTGATGGTCCAGAGCCAAAGACATTCCCCTAGGCTACACTGCCACTGGAAAATTCTGGATTTAGACCCAAAGCAATCCCTGTGCCCTTGGGGAGGCAGTTTCAGTGTCCTGAGAGGAGATGCCACACTCCTGTGTGTGGAGACGAGGGAAGACAGGGAGTCTTTGTTGGCCAAGTCTTTCTTTGAGGAAAGGAGAGGACCATCTTTGTGCAGTGGAAATGGGAACACTACGCAGGGAGGGTGTCCTCTGGTTTGGGATGGGTTTTTTTTTTTCCTTTTTTTTTGGTAAGATAGGAGAAACCTGAAGATATTTAAAAATGGATGGAAAAGCATTAGTGTAAGTAGTGAGAAAGAAATGCAAAGTTTTGGAGAGAAAAGATAGTTGTTAAAGTGATACAGCAAGATCCCCAGAAAGGCGGAAGGAGAAAATATCGGAACTAAATGTGGACTAGAGGCAGAGACATTAGGAAGAATTTAAGAATAAAACAACAACGATAAAAACAAACAAGTAGTGCTTCTGGAAGAGGGGAGAATGTACCCAGGGAGAAACCACACAGGAGCAGAGATCAAGCCCAAATGGAGAAAAGTAAGCGGACAGCGGGGCATGTAGTGACATTTTAGATTCCAAAGAAGCAAGGTGCTCATGGAAGTACCAGAAACAGGCTTCCTAGAAAAGACAGAAGGCCAAGAGGGGCAAAAGTGATTAGAAGGACAGTCAGAGCCTGAAGGAAGGTGGAAAAGAGAGGATACCCCAGAGCCAAGCTGAGCTGGGGAAAAGCCCAGAGAAGAGAGGAGAACACATACAGACCAGAGACACGGAGGAAGAAAGAAAAGGCTGGAAAGGAAGGGCACACAGGCAGTGAGGCTTCTGGTAAGGGCTTCCCTGAGACTCCCAACAAGCTGGAGACAACGGTTGCATACCCACACCCCCAGCCCCGCTTCAAGACGTGAGTGCGGGTTGAGAGCTTGAGTGACAGTGGTTGCCCCAGTGTAGCTAGGCGACACCCGACTCTAAGGCTCTGCCTTCAAAACTGGAGGCCCCAACCCCGACAGGCTACCCAGCCCCCTCTCTCCATCACAGCTCCTGTCCCCAGTGGGGTGCAGCCTCAGGGAAGGTGTGAGCCCACGTTCCATCGCTGGCTTTGCGTAACCAGCGGCAGACAGTTACGGGCCCCGCGCATCCGACAAGCCCATCAGCAACCGTGTTGGAAACAGCGCTCAGTTACACCTGCGCCGGCATCCGTGCTGACACGGCAAACCACGCGCAAATTATGCTGACAGATTCCAGGCACAGAGGCCTACAGGAAAAACTTGTTCGGGCTTTCTCGACTGTTAAAGCAGTAGTCAGGCCTGTGAAAATCAACCAGTTCTCTTCTCATTCTTGTCAATGATTTTACCTCTTGCTCATGGCAGCATAGGGTTAATAGGTCCAAACACTGCCCCTTCCTAACAGCAAAGACTTCCAAAGGGCAGGTGCTGTGCTCCATCTATTACAGGAACGACCGCAACAACCCTCTGAGGTAGAGGTTAGCCTCCCATACAGCTCATAAAACCGAGGCACACATCTCACTGACTCGATTCGCACAACCAGTAACCAGGATTCAAGCCCGAATCCGCCAGACTCTACCTATCAAGACTTCCCCTGCCTTCATTCGTGGCGCAAAGCCCTCGGCAGCAGACAGGTCTTTGCCAGCCCTTCCCCCAGAAAGCCTGTCCAGCAAAGGCACTGGTTCCCGGAGGCCCGTCTGCGGTGGGCAGGGGGCTTCATCGGAGCTGGACGAGCTTTAGACGCAGGAGAGGTGCTGCGCGTGTCTAGCAGGGCATGCTCGGAAATGCCTGTCGGGAGACCTCGAACCTGGGATCGTGACCCGCTTCTGGCCCAGCCTGCTGAGAGGCTTGGAAGGACAGGCAGCCCCGCAAAGCAAGAAGCCTAGAAGACGGGGGCGTCCCAGTTCCTAGGCTCGTCCTGGCTGCACTCTGCAACTCTCATGATAAAACTCTCCGTGCTCTGGCGGGGCTACTCACCGTCAAAGGACAGCAGCGGCGGCTCCAAGCGCCTCCTCCTTCCCCAACAACTCCTCGAAGCATGCAGGAGAAAGAAGGACTATCCCTTCCTCCTGCTGAGGAGACCTCTTCTCTAATTCTTCCCACCCCCCGCGTCCTTGTGTTTCATTGGCCAAAGTGGCGTCACTGCCCAACCCTGAAACAACCACTGGTGTGGGGAATTGAAATCCCATGACTGCTCTAGACCAGTGACCCTCAATCCTGGCGGCCTATGTGAACCAGCCGGGAGCTTGGGATACCTACGCGGACCAATGAAATCGAGTTTCTGGGAGTGGAGCCCGAGTACCAGCGTTGCTTCAAGAACTCCTCAGGTGTTTTTAATATGCAACCAATATGGGAAACCACTGTTTGGACTAAGCAAGTTTCACCACCTACTGCTGGGCGGGAGGCGGGAGGCCGGAAGCAATTCTGGGTTCTGTGGGCAGGAAAGAGGTGGTTGGAGATGGACGCAGGGAAGGTCATTGATGACAGCTGTCCCAGCCAGTCCCGTCAGTGGGAGTCAGAAGATACGGTACACAGGACAGGAGAGCATTCACAGGAAGGAAAAGGGACTAGAGGGAAAGCTGATGGAAGGAAAAACCATAGCTGTGACCAGGGAGTGTCTACCTGGGAGGACAGCACAGCGTGGGGGGGACCCAGCATTTATCCCGAGCTCCTTCGGGATCTCACACTTCACAGAGCATCCCACTCCTCCCTGGCTCATCCTCTGCAGGGTACTGAGTTTCTTCTCCTGCATCCGTGGTACCCAAGCAACCCTGCACAAAAGTTGATGGGCCCTGGGGGGTGGGAGGGGCCAGCAGAAGCCACGGGACAGCAGCCCTAGGTGAACACTCATAGAAGTATGAAAGGCCACTGAAAAGAAACACTCCAGGATGAGATTTTTCTGTGGCCAAATATTGCCTCTGGTCTCCTAGGAAACTCACCCAACCACCTGTGCTCATAAACAAGCTAAATAGGACAAATGCCTCTGTGGGTTCATACAGAGTCCTTAGAAAGAGTGAGACTTGAGAGAGGCTCCATGGGTGTGCTTCTGCCTCTCTTTTCTCAGTCTCTCTTATTGACAAATATCAGTGGTATCACCCTCTGCTAAACACTGGAATCACCTGGGAAGCCTTTAAAAAATCCCATTGCCCCGCCAATCCCCACACCATTCAGTCCGAATCTCTAGGGGGCAACATAAGCATCAATAGCTGTTAAAGCTCCCCAGGTAATTGCAATGTGTAGCCAAAGTGGAAAACCCCTATCCTATGCTCAACATTCAATAAACCAATGAGCATCTTCATTTTTTTAAAAAAAAGTTTTATATGAGAATCCTCATCAGTGACTCAATGTAGTTGTTGGGAGAGTATACCCCTGGAGTGTTAAGTTTCTAGGATTAGATGCAGAGTGGTACCACCTGAACCTTTTCTGGACAACACAGGATGCCATTTTTCAAGATGGTGGGGATACCTACCACCTTGACACAAACCACAAAGAAGAGAGGAGGTGGAAGGGGCAGTCTGTAGCCTATCTACCCAACACAGGGCACTGACTCAGGTTTGACATCTGTTAATAGGGAGCTCTAAGGAGAATTATTTTGAACACAGGATGAATGGAGAACGAGGAAAACGCCATTAGCAATGCCCCAGAAATTGACAATAATTGAGTCCATTAGTAGTATCTGCTTATTATTTGTAATGCCACTCTGCATGTTTCCGGAGAGGGATGGCTACCTGTCAAGGCAAGGGAGGTCACTCAGGTAGCCGGGGAACTCCGGGACGTTCAGTCAGTGGGACAGGCAGCTGGGCCCCTGGTGCCAATGAATTTCATCTGTAACCGAACTCTGCTACTTTCCCTCCAGCACAGAGAATAACCTGTTTTTCTGGAGGGAACTCCCATCTCAGTCACTTGAGGTCAGCCAGGAGGATAAATATGTTCCTGACAGGTTGGGTTTCTCATCTTCTCATGACGATGGATTCTTTTTACCAAGGCAAATGGGCTCTGTTAGGAACTGTGGGAGGATGAGCTGTAGTCGTAGTTCTGACACTTTGTTGTGCATTAGACTTGCCAAAGACCTTTTACAAATCCTGATGTGGATGGCTGCATCCCACAGCAATTACGATAGTAAGAGGTGCCATTGTATACCCTGCATGCCCAGACATTGACGTATTTGTTGAAACCCCTTAGGTGATTCCAATGCTTAGCCAAGTTTGAGAACCAGTAAGCTAGAGATAAGATCCTCCAACCTCCCAGCCGACCCCTTAGGATCCTCCAGGAGCTTTCAGAACTACCAATGCCAGTGTCCCGCCCCCAGAGATACTTGTCTGCTTGGCCTGGGGTAAGACCTGCATGTTGGGACCTTCGGAAGTCCCCCAGGTAGGGTATTACTATACAACCAGTGTTGAAAACACTGAGCTGGAGAGTGGCAGCCGATCATAGCCAGAAGGCGGTCACCCTCACCATAACCCTGGCGGCGACCAGAATCTGACAGGGAACTCGGGAAGAAGGTCCAGACCAGGTCCACCCTTGGTAAGGCTGGCCGCTGCCTGCTTTATTTCTCATGCTTTTTCCTCATACCCTTTCTCACGAGGTGGAGGAGGCACTGTTCAGCGGGATCTCTTCTGGGAGGCACATGCCCCTGAGCAATTCACACGCCACGCCCTTTTGTAAGCCGGATGCTAATATTAAGTGCTGGAGAGAAGCATCCCTTTGAAAGGGTACTGTGGCAGACAGGTCTTCAGTACAATGAAGAATCCGTTTGTAAATATCATCACCCCCCCACACACACACACACATTTGGTCTGTTCTCAAACTGTGCTTTGAATTAGTGAAATTTTGTTGCATTTGTGTTTGCATTCCTATTGAAAAGGAGCTCCGTCTTAACCTCACCTCTGGAATCGGAGCAAACATTGCTCTCAATGTAGCGGGACCTATTCGATAACAGTGGTGTCCGAGGACAGGACCATCTTCTCCGGGCCAGCAAGCACAGCTCTGCTAAGCGTCTTTGGGTAACACTGTTGCTTTAAGGGGGAGTGTTTTCACCCGTGTTAAGTTCACGTTGGTGTAACAATGAGAAATGTCCTAACAGCCTATGCTTTGGATTTAAGTCGTTGCTGTAACAACTCATTGAGTTTTCGACTCTTTCTCTTTTGCTACATGAGCTTATTATGAGATTAGTGATGTGGGAAGAGATGGCTGGAGAAATTCACTGTACACGTACTGAGTGCTTACTGTGTCAACAGGAGAGAGTCCCTCCCATCCAGTGGCTCTGCTAATGTCGAGATAGAGAAAAGGTGCTGAGCAGAAGCAGTCGAGCAGCGAGAAAGCTCGGAGAAAGAACATTTAAACTGATCTGAGGGAGTCCCAGAAGGCTTTTTTGTAAGTGACGACACCGAAACAGGATATTAAAGCACGGAGAGAGTTGGCCAGGCCTTGCAGACAGAGCACTGCGTCTGTGCACGTGCACAGGGCCTGGGGTGGTGGATCACAAGGGCCAGGGTAGGGTGCCTCTGATGGACCCACACGAGCTAGGGCTGGGGAATTAGGGAGGGCCAAGCACGAAAGGTCTCGTATAACACGCCAAAAAAGGCCTGTATGACACACTAAAGAATTTTTCCGAAGGCAACAGAAAGTCATTGAAGGATTTTTGAACAGGGAATCAAACATAATCCAATTTGAGTTTTAAGAAAAACACTTCAGCGGTAGTGTGAAGGATGGATTTCAGGGAGAAGAGACGAAAGCCAAGGCTCTTAACCTTGGCTACACACTGGAATTATCTGGGCTCCACCTCTGAAAATTCTAAGGTAATTGGGTTTGAGGTGTGACTCTGGCATGAGGATTGTTAAAAGTTCTCCAAGTGATTCTGCGTGGCTGGGGTGGGAAGCCACAGGTGTTTGCACAAAGGTCACGTAGAGGTCAAGTCGGTAATCTGGGTAATGGAGTAAGGTATCTCGTGCACTGAGCCAGCCCTTGAAGGGGGCACAGAACAAGACCACTGCTGTTGGCAGGCGAGGCAAGGGGAGGAGTCAAGCATAACTCCCAAGTTTGGGGTTCGTGACAAGGGGAGAGTGGGGGTACGATTCACCTAGAGTGGGACTGAGAAGGAAAACCAGGTGTAGGAGAGTAGAGCAGGAATCAGTTTTTTTAAAAATGCAAGGCACATACACATATATGACAGATAGAGAGGTCAGGACTCGAGGGCTGGGCTCCTGTGAACAGTAGAGACAGAGTGCCAGGTGTGAGTGATGTGCCTAAGGGAGAGTGTTTGGGGTTGGAAGAGAATAAAGCTGAAACCAGAAATCTGGGAAACGTTAACTGGTAAAGACTGGACACAGAAAGGCAAACCAGGAAATGAGGCTGAGAAGGGCCAAAAAGAAATCAGGATCTTGCATTTAAAACAAAACAACAACGAACAAACAAGAACAAATTTAACCAAGGAGGAGGTGAAAGGTTTGTATATTGAAAACTATAAGACATTAATGAAAGAATTGAAGAAGACAAAAATAGGGGACGCCTGGGTGGCTCAGTTGGTGAAGCGACTGCCTTCGGCTCAGGTCATGATCCCAGGGTCCTGGGACTGAGCCCATTATTTAGCTCCCTGCTCAGCAGGGAGTCTGCTTCTCCCTCTCTCTCTGCTGTTCCGAATGTTTGTGCTCTCCCTCTCTCTTTCTCTTGCTCTCTCTGTGTCAAATAAATAAAATCTTTATAAAAAAACAAAAATAAATGGAAAGATATTCCATGTTCATGGATTAGAAGAGTTAATATTATTAAAATGTCCATACTGCCTAAAGCCGTCTACAGATTCAGTGCACTCACTATCAAAATTCCAGGGGCATTTTTCACAGAAATAGAATAATCCTAAAATGTGTATGGAATCATAAAAGACCCCAAATAGCCAAAGCAATCTTAAAAAGAAGTTGGAGGCATTATGCTCCCTGATTTCAAACTATACAACAAAGCTATCATAATCAAAAGAGGATGGTATTGACATAAAAACTGTCATATACCTTAATGGAACAGAGCCCAATAATAAATCTATGCATATATGGTCAATTAATTTTTTACAAAGGTGGCAAGAGGTATGAAGGAGGATAGTCCCTTCAGTAAATGATACTGGGAAAACAGACAGCCACATGCAAAAGAATGAAACTGGACCACTATCTTACACCATACACAAAAATAAATTCAAAACGTATTAGAGACTTAAACATAAGACCTGAAACCATCAGATTCCTAGAAAAAAACATAGGTGGTAAGCTTCCTGACATAGGTCCTAGCAATGATTTTTTATTTTTTTTAATTTTTTTTAAAGATTTTTTATTTATTTATTCTACAGAGATAGAGACAGCCAGCGAGAGAGGGAACACAAGCAGGGGGAGTGGGAGAGGAAGAAGCAGGCTCATAGCGGAGGAGCCTGATGTGGGGCTCGATTCCATAACGCCGGGACCACGCCCTGAGCCGAAGGCAGACGCTCAACCGCTGTGCCACCCAGGCGCCCCAGCAATGATTTTTTAAATCCGACATCAAAAGCAAAAGCAACAAAAGCAAAAATGATCAGGTGGGACTACATCAAACTAAAAAGCTTCTGCACAGCAAAGGAAACCAGGAGCAAAATGAAAAGGCAACCTACTGAATGGGAGAAAATATTTGCAACCATTTATCTGATAACGGATGATACCCATAATATATAAAGGATTCATAAAATTCAATAGCAAAAAAAACAAAACAGGGGCACCTGGGTGGTGCAGTCGTTAAGCGTCTGCCTTCAGCTCAGGGCATGTTCCCGGCGTTCTGGGATCGAGCCCCACATCGGCTCCTCTGCTCGGAGCCTGCTTCTTCCTCTCCCACTCCCCCTGCCTGTGTTCCCTCTCTCGCTGGCTGTCTCTGTCAAATAAATAAATAAAATCTTTAAAAAACAAAACAAAATCACAATTCAATTTAAAAAGGGGGGAGAGGGCCTGAACAGACATTTTTCCAAAGAAAATATGGAGATGGCCAACAGGTACGTGAAAAGGTGCTCAATGTCACTAATCATCAGGGAAAGGCAAATCAAAACCACAACTTTCAGAATGGTTATTAGTAAAAAGACAAGAAATAACAAGTGTTGGCGAGGATGTAGGGGAAAAGGAGTGCTCGTACACTATTGGTGGGAATGTAAATTGCGACTATGGCAAACAGTGTGGAGGTTCCTCAGAAAAATTAAAAATCAGGAGTACCTCATGATCCAACAATTCCACTTCTGGGTATTAATCTGAAGAAAACAGAAACACTCATTTGAAAAGATATACACACATTATTATTTTTACTGCAGCATTATTGACAATAGCCAAGACATGGAAACAACCTAAGTGTCCACTGATGGATGAATGAAGAAATATGGTATGTATGTACAATGGAGTACTACTCTGCCGTAGGAAAGAATGAAATCTTGCCATTTGCAACAACATGGATGAACCTCGAGGACGTTACAATTAGTGAATTAAGTCAGAGAAAGACAAATACCATATATTATCTCTCTTATGTGTGGAATCTAAGAAAAAACCAAGCTCATAGATACAGAGGACAGATTCAGATTGGTGCTTGCCAGAGGCAGGGGGTGGGAGGTCAGAGAAATGGGTGAAGTGCTTTTGTTTTCCATTTAAATAAAATTTTTTAAAAAACAAAAAACCCAAGAGACAGGATCTAGAGAGGCATGGGAGACAAGGAGCCAGTGATCAACACTGAAAAGGTAAAGGACAAATAGAGCCAGGACTGTAATTCCTTGATTGGGCAACTGGAAGGGTGCAGTAACTTCAGACGAATCACGTCACTGGAGTGGGGGCGGGACAGGATCGAGGCCATTTTCTCAGTGGGGTCAGGTGCAAGAAAGGAGGGCCTCGAGCACATCTGTAGCAGAAGAAACAGCTGGGTAGGGAGAGCTAAGACGCACGTGCAAAAGGAGAGGGATGGATGAATGGAAGACCACAGGAAGCCAAAGGAAAGAGGGGACACCTTCCAGAGCTCGGCGGAGGGTTCAGCCTTAGGCAGAGGGAAGGACAGGAATAAAGGGGAGGAGGAAAAACAGGAAAGACACCGGTGGGCTCTGGGTAGGGAGAATGGCAATACCTTAAGAAAACTCCACCATCTGATAATCTCTCTTTTCTCTATGAATTAGAAGGCAGATTATTTGATGAGGCCATGATTGTAGGTGGTGGGCAGGAGATTTGAGGAAAATGGTAAAAATCTAGTATCACTGCTCTTGGGAGTAGAGAGGGTGTTGGCTGAGGGTCGCACTAGAGCCCATGGGAGGCTGGGTATGGTATCGCTATTATCACCAGTATGAACGTGGGGATAGCTGAAACATGCCAGGGGGAGCAGCCAGCCCAAGGTGATGGGCTCTTGCCCTTGCCATTCCCCCCTTCCTCCATCCAGCCCCATTTTTACTCCTACATTCCAGTCCCCACCACCACCCTACACAAGCTAGCAGCCTGAGCACCAGGCAGGGACTTGTTAGCATTGTACTCTCTCAGGTATCAGCCCAGACATCCTGTACCAAGATCCCCAGGAATGTACATTACACTTGGGAACAACCGCTCTAGGCTCTTCCATCTATAGCTCTTGTTGCCTTCCAAGTATGCCATGAAACGTGTGTGCCACTGTTTACTCTGCTTGGAATCATGGTCTCTCATTCATTCTATCCAATTCCACTCCTCCTTTAAGACTCTATCTATGTCAGTCTTTCCGTCTCTCTGACTCTTCCCAAGATCCTGCTGGGAAGAACTATTTCCTACCTCAAATGTGTTTCCACAGACCTCACCTGGGTGCCGCCATGTTGCTTTCTTTTATCCTGAGCACCTAACAGGTGGCCTAGTATAAAACCAGTGCTCCGTAAGGTGCCCGTGTGTTCTCTGAATGTTGCCTGATAGTACCCCAAAACTCGGGAAAGCACTGGGTTTGTCGTTTTCTATAAAAATTCGAAAAGCCATATCTCACTCTTTGAGATTTCTTTGCATGCCACATAAAGCTCAGGCCTCAGGTTCCAAACTTCCTCAATGGCTATAAAGAAATGCAGTATTTCAAAACATCAGAAGTTTGCCATTCCGTAATTTTCCAAGTGTGAAAACCCCCTCTACTTGTTTCTGAGTAGGAAACCCGTCTTCTAATATAGCTAGAAAGATCAACTAAATAACAAACATGTATAGACTTTTAATCGACCTTGTAAGGTCCTCGGTCTGAAAATCAGGCCCTTTGCCTTTTTACTATCTCTTCTGGGGCAGCACATAGTTGGTGCTTAATTAATATGTCTCTGATCAAGTGGAGAGGAACTATTTCCCTAGTTTACCATTCACAGCTACATCGGACCAAGAAGCCGCCAAGCACCCTACTAAGTGTTTCTTTCCCTCCTTCCTGATCTGCCCTGATCTTTCAGAGATGTGCTTTCCAGACCTGGGATTTGTGGCTGATCACTCCTGCTTTAACACCTGCCATAGCATGAAAATCACCTAGAAACCCAGGAGCCTCAGAAAGCAGAAAGCAGAGAAATCCATCCCACAGAATCTCAAACCTATCATCTTATTAATCAGGTTAGGCCCTGAAGAAATAGCTCTTTCCTCCCCACCTAAACATTTCCGGAGATGCTAATACTCGAGATGCTTCCCTCCGCCCCCCCACCCCCCACCCCCAGCTCGTTAGACCTGCCAGTCACTGTGTGGAAGAGGACCTTTATCTCTGTGTCACTAATGTTGCCTTAGAAATTGCAAAAAAACAAAAACCATAGAAATTCACAGCAAAAACAACCATATCCATCAAAAAATGAGAATTTGTCAGGAGAGTCAGTCATGGTGCCCTGGCTGTATCTGGAACCCTTATGTGGGATTCCTCCAAATAATGATGGGGGTGGGGGGGCTTAACATAAGTCCACCCCCGACAAAACTCCATTCCAGCACTTTTCACAGATTATTTCATTCCATCTTCACAAAAGACCTGCAAAGTGGTAATTATCAGTCTCATTCTGGAGACCAGGTAACTGAGGCTCAGAGAGGCTAAGAAAATTACCCAGAGTAGGAGAGCTCCTAAGGCTATTAAGGACGAGCCCCCACAGGGGTCATGTTCTGCCTCACTTTGAAAGCTATGCTTTTTTTTTTTTTTTATTGCACTAAATTGTCATGAGTCCTATTTTCTAAGACTATGTGTTTTACATGACAAAAAAAAGAAGTATTATGGGATACTGTGTAAGGACTTCCTCCTAAAAAATCTTGTTCCACTTATTTCTCATGGTAATTGAAATTCCCAAATTACTCACTCTTTGGTATTAAGGCACCGAAAGCTCTCTGTTAGGATGACAATGTTTTCTGTAATGAGGAGAATTCCAAACTAGAACTCATTAAATGTTGATAAGGGTTTATTTTACCCAAGGCCCCATGGTAGATGCTGTGGGGAACACACACACACACACACACACACACACACACACACACACACACAAGACCTGCACCCTCAAGAAGCTTACAAGTTAAATAGCCCTTCAAACCTAAAGAACAGTTCGGGGTGTTCACCTACAAGGTGAATTGCCAAATGAAATTTCCACACAATTTCTATAGGCCTTCAGACATTATATCCTTAATGGGCATCCGGGCAGCTCAAAATACGAATTCAGTGAAGTAGCTCCTGTCACCCACCCTGAGGAAATGAGCCTTGAGAGAGGGGAGTTTCCAAAGGGAGGGAAAGCCAGAGAGGACTTTAATGAGTCTCTAAGCGGTTGGGCCTGATTAGAACAGAAGGCCTGGAGCAGTCGTTAGAACTGACTGTACCGGGTGGGGGTGGCACGTGTTGGGGAGAATTTGAGGAGTCCCGTTCTGCATTTGCCAACACCGCATAGAGTTGTCTGCACAGTTATATCCTGTCACTTGAGCGGCCTCAGAAAGTCTCAGTCTAGGTAAGGAGGAAATCAAGCCTGGCACTTAACAGCCTCAGTGGGCAGAGGACTGACTATTAGAATCACCTGGCCATGCCCAGCCCTCACCTGGGCCGCAGCCTTTTGGAACCACACATGATAAGGAAAGAACTTGCTCAGAGCTGACGGTGTGTTGCAGCTGGTGTGTACCAGCGAGGGAGGGTCAGCTGTGAAACATTCGGGAATCTGGTGATCACTGGCCATGGTGGGGGCATTTACACTATGGAAATCGCCAACAGTTACAAATCAAAGCTTTTTCTTTCTTTTCTTTTCCTTATTTTTTTGGAGAATTTGCTAGCACACCATTGCTTAGAGCTGTCCATATACTGTCCTTTCTCTGATTTGTACATTAACTCCATATCATTCAGCAAACCTCAAGTTTAAGATAATACGAATAATGAATTTAACCGCTTGGTATTTAGTTCTAAGAGACCAAGGAGGTGTTTGCTTTGAAGCAGGTATTCTTGAAGAGCCACGAGCATCTCTATACAAATTAGATCAGTGGTTCTCCAAGTGTGGCCCTGGATCAGGAGCATTAGAATCACCTGTGAACAAACTCCCCCCTCACCCCAGAACTACTGAACTGCGAACTCTAGGGGTGGGACCCAGCCATCTGTGCTTTAATAAGCCCTCCAGGTGGCTGCAAGGCACACTCAAGTTTGAGACACTGAACTACAGAACTCTGTCCCAAAAAAGCAAAACCAACTTTTGGCTTTTACCATTTATATATTGTATATGCATTGTACACACTCATTCCATATAGTTCAGAAATTATCACATCCTCTCTAAGCACTGTTGTGTGTTTTAACATCTGTATTCTAGTCAGCCTTCGAGAGAGCCTCCAGGGTACCTGCTGGTATCCATGTCTCTCCCTATACTGCATCACCAGTGGTCTAAGTGACTGACAGGTGGTCAGAAATGCTGACGTGTGACTTCTGACACTAGGTCACAAAAGGCGTGTAGCTTCCATCTTGGTCTCTTGGGTCACTTGCTCTGGGGAGACCCAGCCGGAATGCTACAAAGATAGGCAAGTAGACTTATGGAAAAGCCCATGAGACTAGAACAGAGACGCCACTAGCCAGCACCAACTTGCCAGCCATGGGAGTGAGCCCTCTTGGAAGTGGGTCCTCCAGCCCCAGCCAAGCCTTCAGATGCCAGAGCCCCAGCTGACATAGAACTGCAATAGCCTAAGACTGGGTTAGAACCACCCAACCAAGCCCCCACTGAATTCCTAACCCTGGGAAACAGTGAGAATGAAGGTACTTAGTTTTGGGTAATTTGCCACACAGCAACAGCTAGCTAGCTGGAGATAACGAGCACTGTACCGAAAGTGCTTCAAGGCAACTACACGGGAGGGCTTTGAATGGTGTATGAAGTTTCATGAAACAAGTTCTTTTCCAAAAAGAAGCTTACTGCTGATGTGGGAGAGAAGATACATAGTGATAGACAAGATACACCAGTCTAGGGGACAAAATGATCCTGCAGATTCTTTGCAAAATAAGTTATGCCGCAAAGTCAAGCCTTCCAGCCCCCTGGCGGCCCCTGAACAGCACTTTCATCTGTCCCCTTTCTAAATATACTGTATCCTTCCTGAGCTCTTGAAGCAGAAGGAATAGCAAGTCACTGCTGTCGATGAGGAAAGGTGTTTGTTGTGCAAACCAGTTATACAGGGCACACAGATGTCCTCTTGGCTGTCAGGGCAGATGGCTGGGGACCCAAGGCTGCGTGACAGTGGCTGTCTTCAGTACACCTAGGAGGCTAACGGACAAGACCAAATGCTGGTTTCTGGAGCCTTCATAAACTCCCTCATTCTTCACACAAACTTGTGATCGTCCCATTTTCCTGGTGAGAAAGTTGCAGCCTGGAGCAGAGAAGCGAGGTTACGCAGCTAATAAGTGGCCTAGCTGCGAACAGCCTGACTCAGAGCCTAAGTCATCGGCAATCTAGCACGTGGCCTTCAGGGAGCTCTCACTGTCTTCAGAAAAGTCTTTGGTGTCATACTACTTCAAGGTAATAATACATGTTCATGGCACAAAATCCGAAAGGTATGTACGTCAGTGTCCCCAGCAGCCACCAGTTCTCTTCCCTGGAGACCAGCACCGCTACCAGCTTCTCACATGTCCACCTAGACAGGTTCTATCTGGCCTGATCATTAGCCTTTTTTTTTTTTTTTTTTTTAAGATCTTATTTATTTGGGAGAGAGAGAGACAGCATGAGTAGGGGAAGAGGCAGAGAGAGAGGGACAAGCAGACTCAAGCAGACTCTCCGCCAAGCAGGGAGCCAGATGCGGGACTTGATCCCAGGACCCAGGGATCATGACCTGTGCTGAAGTCAGATGCTTAACTGACTGAGCCACCCACGTGCCCCGCCCCCCCCCCCCCGCCTTTTTTGGATCATTAGCCTTTCTCCCAAGGGCTGAACCACAGCCCCACAGTGTGAATGCGGGAAGCAGAGCAGACAGCCTCATCTCCAGACGTTTCCTCACACTCCAGTATGTTATGCTCTTTGCTGCGGCAGGAAGTGATTCCACAGTACCAGCGTCCTCTGTGCCCAGTGTTCCACCAGCCACAAGGACCTCAGACTCTTGACGTCACCCACTGCTTACTCTCTTCTATGCCCAGTGTTGTTTTCCTCCATGCAGAGTAAAGGACTTACCCTCCCAGGAGGTTTCAGAGAGGGTTTATGCCAACACCTGCCAGGTCTTCTTTCCTGGAAAGTGATGCAAGGAGAAAAGCCAGGTGGCCAGGGTTCAGGTTCTAGGTCTATGAACTTGAGCTAAATCAGTCCAGCTCTCTGGAACGCACACTGAACCTACCCTAGAGGGATAACAGAGGCAGAGAGGACACTTGTGCCTGTCCCCACATCCCTGTGTGCCTTGTGCTCCTCAGAGACACACCCACCACGCAGTACCATGAGGGTCTTCTCGCCTGTTCATCTCAATGGTGGTGAAGCATCCCAAGGACAGGGACTGTGTTTCTCCCCACTTTTCTCTCTTTTTCAGAGCACTAGACATGTAGTAAATACTCCTTAAGGACTTCTTGAAAATATTTCTACAAACATTCAAGCAATCTTTCTAAGGGCATGATTCCCTTATTTATTTTTTTTACACTTTTTTTAACGTTTCAAGTTTTTATTTAAATTCTAGTTAGTTAACATACAGTGTAGAAGTGGTTTCAGGAGTCGATTTGAGTGATTCATCACTTACATACAACACCCAGCGCTCCTCACAAGTGCCCTCCTCAATACCCATCACCCGTTTAGCCCATCCCCACCCCCCTCCCTCCATTACCCCTCAGTTTGTTCTCTATTGTTGCGAGTCTGTTTTATGGTTTGCCTCCCTCTCTTTTTCTTCCTTTCCCCTATGTTCATCTGTTTTGTTTCTTAAATTCCATATATGAGTGAAATCATATGGTATTTGTCTTTCTCTGACTGATGTATTTCACTGAGCATAATAGCTCTATCCGCGTCATTGCAAATGGCAAGATTTCACTCTTTTTGATGGCTAAGTAATATTCCATTGTGTATGTATACCACATCTTCTTTATCCATTTATCAGTCGACGACATTTGGGCTCTCTCCATAGTTTGGCTATTGTTGATAATGCTGTTATGAACAGTGGGGTGCATGTGCCCCTTCAGATCAGTATTTTTGTATCCTTTGGGTAAATACCTAGTAACGCAATTGTTGGGTTGTAGGGTAGCTCTATCTTTAATTTGGAGGAATCTCCAAACTGTTTTCCAGAGTGGCTGCATCAGTTTGCATTCCCACTAACAGCTCAAGAGGGTCCCCCTTTCTCCACAACCTCGCCAACATGTGTTCTTTCTCGTGTTGTTAATTTTAGCCATTCTGACAGGTGTAAGGTGATATGTCATCACGGTTTTGACTTGTACTCCCCTGATGATGACTAATGTTGAGCATCTGTCTGTTAGCCATCCAGATGTCTTCTCTGGAAAAGTGAATGACTCCCTTATTTTAAATTGCAACATTGCTCTGTTTCTTACAGCACTTAATGTCTTCTAAGGTATTACAAACCTTACTTATTTATTATGCTTATTGTCTGGTTCCCTCTAAGGGTTAATTTTATGTGTTAACTTGGATAGGCCATAGTACTCAGATGTTTGGTCAAAGACCAGTCTCCACATTGCTGTGAAGGTATTTTTTAAATGAGATTGACATTTAAATCGGTAAACTCTGAGTAAAGCAGGTGCCCCTCCGTAATGCGGGTGGGCCTCATGCAATAAGTTGAAGACTTTAAGAGCAAACAGTCTGAAGTCCTTCAGTGAGAGAGGGAATTCTGCCTCCAGATGGCCCTGGCCTAGCTCTATGCTAACTCAGACCTGTAAGGTCACCAGCCTGCCAGCCTACCGCAGATATCAGACTTGTCAAACCCCACAATTGTGTGAGCCAATTCCTTAAAATAAAGTGTGTGTGTTTATGGGGGGGGCGGGGCATGCATGTGCACATGCATGTGTACGTACTGCTGGTTCTGCTTCGCTGGAGAACCCCGGCTAATGTGCTCCCCAAGACCCGCACCCACGTGCATACTACTCCCCAAGGGCTGGACTTTTCCTTTTGTTTTAAAACTTTATTTCATTGTGGGAGGAACACTTACCATGAGATCTCCCCCTTATTGCTGGCTAGGGTACAATGTTGCACAGCAGGTCTCTCAAATTTACTTTTCTTGCTTCGCTGAAACTTTATGCCCACTGATTAGTACCTCCCCCTCTCCCCTTACCCCCAGCAACCACCACTCTACTCTTAGAGTCAATGAATCTGACCATTTCAGATGCCTCATATAATGAGAATCAAGTGTATCCGTCCCTCTGTGACTGCCTTGTTTCATTTAGCATAACAGAATGTCTATCTTTTTAAAGGCTGAATCATATTCCACTGTATGTATGTGTGTGTGTGTGTGTGTGTGTGTGTATACATATATATATATACATATATATATATACATATATATATATACATATATATATATGTATATATATATCTCACAAGTTCTAGCCATTCATCTCCCCAGAATTTTTTTTTCTTATTTGTTCACTGATGTATCTCTTCTAGGTGCCTACAAGAGAGCCCAATACACAACTGCTTTCAAATATCTGTTGAATGAGTTCTGAAAACTGTCATGTGTCATTGATACGCTACTGTTATTTGACCTAATGGAACTCTCGCCACATTTAAAAATTACATCTTTTATATTATGCGATTTAAAGACCTGTCGAGTATTTACCCTTAATGAACTTTTCATAAAATTTCTCCTTTAACCTAGGTTTAAAAGTTGAACTACAGTGCAGGCAAAAAGTATTCCCAGCATTTATCCTTTGATTAAGAACTATAAATGTCTCGCAATGGAATTGCTTTGTTATCAACAGATAAGACTTTGTTACTAAAATAATCTTCCACTAAAGGCATAAGAAGATTATCGAATCAGACACTTAAAAAAAATTCCACTATCCATCTTTGCATCAAGCTTGTAGTCTCAAAGTATCATATCATATACGTATGAAGGACCTTGACAGTTTTAAGGTGATATGGGATACCCATAGCTATTTCCTCCTCTTCCTTAGCATTAGAAAGCCTTTGTTATGTGTCCAGTCCCAGGGAATGGATCATGACTGCTTTAAGCCAATTAGGGCCATCCTGCTCCCCATTTTCCCAGCTTATTTGCATCCTGAACCAATTCTGGCCATGAGATCTCAGCAGAAGATTCCTTGGACATTTATGGGAAGGTGTTTTCTCTCCTAGTAACAAGGTAGCTGCACCTGACTCCACCCCTTCCTCTTTTTTTCTGCATCAAATGCAGACATGATGGCTGGACCTGCAGCAGTCATCTTGTGACCATGAGTAAAAAAATCAGGCATCAGTCCTGACATCATTAAGCTGCTGAACCAAAGCCAAAGCCTCCTACATTTAGAATTCTTGTCATGTCAGAAGAATGACCCCATATTCATTCAAGCAATTGTGGTCAGGTTATCTGTTTCACGAAGCCAAAAGTATTCCTAAATAACACTGGTGAGAATATATTACAACTACCGAGCTTATTGCAACAGAAAATGCAGTCAGTGCTCTTCTTCCACTTAAGCCAGGGAAACTGCTCCAGTAGAAACTGCTACAAAGCCACCTCTGTAAAATTAACCTTGGTGATATCCAGGATGTGTTGGCAAAATTCACCAAAATAATCCAGGTTAATCAGCATTATAAAATAACGATCACTGATACGTGCATCAGGAACCATAAATTCAAGCTCTAGCTACTACTAACATTGTTATCCCAGGCAAGTCACTGCTCTTCTATGGGCCTCACTTCTCATCTCCACATTGAAGGAGTTAAAATGGGTAACCCTGGGGTCCCCTTCAGGTTTGACATTCTATGTAAATTCTATGTAAACTACAAACTGAAATAAAAACTCACAAAATTCTTCCGTGGCCTCCTAATTTGCTGGCTGCTTTCCAGCTTCTAGAGTTGACATTCTAATACCCTGTGTAGGTTTGAAAGGACAGACTCACCTGCATTTGCTCATCAATATGACCTGTCTTTTTAAAGTGCATTGGGACAAAAGTCGTGGCAGCAGCTTCATACCGTGCAAACTACGGATGCAATGCAGAGTCCAAACATGTTTTCCAGAAGAAAGGTACTTCCCAGAGTAAGTGCTATTGCTCAGTATCCAAAGACTTCTGTCTGCCATCTTCCAGAAGTGCCAAACCACGGATGGACTGATGTAACATTTCCCTATGGTCACCCATCCGTGTTAGCTAGTTATCCATTTTCTCCTTTTCAAATTAGCACAATCGTTTTGTGCTTTTGTCCTTGATCTTTCACGAAAGGAAAATTAAACTATCTACAACAGACTGCTCTCAGTACTTCACTATGTTCTGCTGCTGGCATATTCATTATTGTCCAGGCTACAGTGTTTTATTATCCTATGATTTAACTTGTTTTGTGCTGTGTGGTGAATTCTGAACTAGACAACTGGGCTGAATAATTTGGTAGGCTTTCAGGGCTTTCAGGAGGATACCCACATGTCTTCCTTTTCTCTCCCTCACCAGAGCCACACCCCTGCACGAAGCCGGTCAAAGCCGCCGCACAGAGATTAAGGCATCAGGCCAGGTGTATTGAAGTGCTGAGCAATCAGAGATCCAAGGGCTCCTCCCGACCTCATTTGCCTATGGTCAAGTGGAAGACACAGATACTATAGGGCTGTAAGGGTAGCACAGAAGTAGGGATATGGCACCATGAGCCCAGAGAGGGCTCCTCAACTGAACTGGGGAGAGAGGGGGAGAAAGGAGGTCAGGCAACCCTCCTCCCCCTACTGGAAGACCATTATTCGGAGAGCTTGAAGAGTGCAGGCTGGCATGTCCCAGTGTGCTCATAGAGGGATGGTTGCTAAGGTTTCAACTCCACTCTCCAGCCCCAGCCATCACCTCTCTTCTCGTGTTCTTTCCATTTTCCCGCCTGCTCTCACCTCCTCAGCTTGTGTGGGGAAAGCCAGCACTCTGTAGACACAACCACCCAACCAGCTGCCCTGCTCCCGTCAGCAGACCATCTGACCCTACATCTGGGACCCACACTGGCTCTCCTCCCAGGTCCTCTTTGAGGGGGCCTAGTGTTTGTGTTTAAAATTTGGATTGTTTCACAAACCTGTGGATTCTGGAAGTGTAGGATCCAAACAACAGAGGCTTTGCACTGCATGGGCACATTCCAAGTGGAGGCCGAGTGTTTGGCCCTTCCTAGGGGGTCTGTAAGGGTCTATAGTCAGGAAAGGGCAAGTCTAAGACAGTGGCCAGAACGTGTGGGGCTGGTGGGAGCCCACCTGGGAACTTGCAGCTCCCACTGCTCTGAAGGCACAAAGAAAGCAGGGGGCCACATAGAAGAATCTTCCTGATGGTTCCTGATGGTTAAAAGGCTGAAAAATAAACCCCAGAGAGGAGGGAGAAAAGGAAAAGAGAAGGAAGAGAAGCCGAGAGCCACATGGTCGATGTCAGTCATTCAGGATGTGAAGGGTTATTGTAAAGAGGCTCTCCTCCTCTTCACTGTTGACAGGATAAGACAGAGGGTTCCTCGGAGCACCTGGTACCTCAGGAAGACTCCCCTGACAACGAATGCTGTTATTTTGGGGTTACTGGGCAGGTAACATATTCCCCTTTCTGGAAGACTTTACAAGGAACCTCTACGGTCCATCACTGCTGGGTGGTTTACAGTGGTCCAGCTCGGAGAAAAGGCTGGCGAAATGAATGTCCAGGTTCCTTCAAGACTTCAGATAACTCTGTTTCTACTAAGAAAGCAGTTATGTAATCTCCAGGTCCCATCATAAAACAAAGGCTATGTTAAATAAACATGTTCTTGTAAAAATCCAACCACTCTACTAATAATAATGTCTACTTCCCCTCCTTTTTAAACTCAGACACCAGAATCCTAATTTATTAAAAACAGATTGGACATAAGTCAGGCAGGAGAACGCACGTTGGTCATTTTAAAATAGACACTCTCTCTCCTAGGAAGTAAACTGACCAGCTCACTTCATTTTTTAAGCTACGAAAAGCATTTCTTATTATAAACATTTTCAAACATACTGAAAAATAGATAGAATAGCACAACAAACCTCCATTACACTCATCAGCTTGACTTAAAGCAAATATGTTGAAGGGCACCTGACTGGCTCAGTGGGAGGCGTGTGAGTCTTCTGATCTTGGGGTAGTGAGTTCGAGTGCTACCTTGGGTGTAGAGATGACTTAAATAAAGAAATATAAAAAAAAAGAAAAAGAAAACAAACATGTCAAATAAAATTAGCAGTAATTCGCAATGTCCCCAACTGTCTAGTTCACAATTAGCTTGCTCAAATCAGGATCCAGACAAGGACCCGTGTTATACTTGGTTACATTTAGTTGTTATGTCTCTGAAGTCTTAAGCCTTTGCTACAGTGACACCTGTAGAATTACTTACATTCTAAATTTGTCACCTTGCTTCTCTGTGGTGTCATTTTATTTGTTCCTCTGTTTCCTGTCTCTCTATTAAACGGAATTCAGCTTTGCAGCTTGATTAAATTTAGGTTCGACTTTATTTTGCCAAGAATACTTCCTAGATGGGGCTGATGGGTTTGTGTTTCAAGAGGCAGCTGACGTGCAGTTCTTCTCTCAGTGGTGCTCTCGTGAATGAATGGGCTCAGAAGGTGACAGCTGGACTCCTCCCTGTGTGAAGTTCCCCATCAAGTTAAACTAATGGTTTCATCCACTGATGATAATGGCCTGAATCAATGATCTCACCAGAAACTACAAAACGGGGATTTTCCTAATTCTATCATTCCTTCTACATTTATCACCACCGTGCCTCTTTACTCATATTATTTTAGCTTCAAAGCAGAAGAAAGAATATAAAAATATGCACATATAGGGGCCCCTGGGTGTTTCAGTAAGTCAAGCATACAACTCTTGGTGTCAGCTCAGGTCACAATCTCAAGGTCATGAGATTGAGCCCCGTGTCAGGCTCCACACTCAGCGCAGAGTCTGCTTAAGACTCTCTCTCCCTCTCTGCCCCTCCCCCTGCTCATGCTCGCTCTCTCTCTCAAATAAATAAATAAATCTTTAAAAAAATGCACACATACAAGTGATTCCTGATTCAGCAATTAAGGAACATCTCTAAGCTGAAACTACAAGTCTTGGTTTGGAAAGACAGTGGTAGGTGGACATGTGGGGACAAGAAGAGTCTGATATTGGGCAACAGGATGAGGGTTCTTAGACTGCACACTCTGGGTGATCCGAATTCTGGCTGCAAGTAAGCGCAGAGAAACATCTGGCCTTCTGGGAAGAAGCAATAGAACCAAGAACGGAGAAAAGAGAAAAGAAAGAGGAATATCCAGGATGTGAAAAGTATCTTAATGAAGTTTGGAGACACCAGGGCCTCACCTGGGAGGATGGTAATAGAATTCAAATCCACATGCTCCTGATAGAACCACTGGGTGACAGACCCAAGTGAGACTCTAGTGAATGGAAGACTGACTGACGTCACCGACTCTACTCCCTGGAGGCAGTGATTGGCCACTGTTGGCATGGAAGCCCAGCACAAACCCCAACTGCCATTTGAGTCCATGGGAAGGGCCAGGGGCCACAAGTGCTTGGAAAGAAAACCTCCTATGGCCCCCGCTGTAGACATCCCTCCCTGCCCAAATGTTCCTAAACACTGCCTTCTTTATTTCTCCTTCCAGGAAAACACGGCCATCCCCACTAGTTCTCCTGGTACCCATACCACCCTCCAAGAGTGAAAATTAATACCATGTATGCTTACACAGTCATCATCCTTTGAGCAGCTGCTCTTGGAGGACAGGAGGGCTATGTAGATAAGTTTCTCGAGCTGCCACTATGCGGTCATTAGAATGTCCTGCTTCCAAAATGTAATTCTGACCACACTACCACTCTTGAGTCAGGAAGAAAGAAAAGGCAGGAGAGGGGCAACCTCTAAAGGAAGCAAGAAAGCTACGCAGGGTCCTCTCTGTTCAGCTCGGGTGTTTAAAAGTCAAGGGCAAAAGCTGCAAAGAGACATGCAAGTCAGGATGAATTTTTAAAATATGTCAAGGTCTTGTAAGAATCATATGCAGATAAAAGCCCAAAAGTTATTAAGGTTTATGAGAAGTAAAGACACTGAGAGAAGATTTTTTAAATATTTGGAGCAAATAGAACAAAGGGGCAGACCGACTGATTGCTGAAAGCAAAATTAATAGGTAACACAAACCAAAGTGTTAGAATTCCAACCAGGTTATTATGTTCTCTGACACTGAGAAGAGTCTGCAAATTGGACAGGGTAGAGCCAGGGTCCTAGGAAACAACCCAAGTCCTCATCAGGAAGTCCTCATAAGAAATTGTCATGCTATAGCAATGTGATAGGTGTCAGATCACCAAATTACATTTGCAATGTGGAGGAATATTCAAGAAAAATTTCAGAGAATGTTAGTAATTCCCATGGACTCCTGGAGAAGCCAGGAGACTATAGTTGAGCAAATGCTCCAGTTTCAGAAAGAAAAAGCCGATTCCAGAATGTGTAGACAGTTCATCCTGACCTAAGTCCTCCTTAAAAATGCAACATGGATTATTAAACAGGTTGCTTGTGAAAATCACAAGAAGACACGCTGATCTCTTGGCATCCACATAAGTTAACTAAAAAAGAAGTCATGTTCTGGGCCATTTATTACATGAGATTCTTAGGGCAAGTACATTAGAATGTCATTCTGAAGCCCTTAATTAAGGAAATAGTCCACAGTCAAAGTGCGATGATGTGGGGATTTGGTCTTGCTGCCTTTCAGTCATGTTAAATAGGAAAATAGACACTTAAGAGGAAACCTACCTCCGTGTATGGAGGAGAACAGCTTGGTAACCACGCAGCCTTAATCCCATGGAACAGCCCACCACGTACAGGATCCAAGTACGACATGCTCTGGGCACCAAATATGAATAAGACTTTTCCCAGAAGCAAAGATTTCACTGTCTGATAGTCCCACAGATAGACACGGAGGCTCTCTGAGTGTCCAGTTCTGTGTGAGGTCATCAAGGCTCCACTGAAAGGGAAAGCCCTCATCCCTCCCTGTAAGAGTTCCTAGCCTCGCTCGGACTACAAAGGTACGTGTAACGTGACTATTTAGCAGCAAAGAAGAGGAGGTATATTTATGACAGAGACTCACAGGGAAACCTGACCTAGTCTAGGGGGTTAGAGAAGGCTTCCTTAAGAAATGTGTACTGGGGCGCCCGGGAGCGCAGTTGGTTAAGTGGCTGACTCCCGATTTCGGCCCCCCGCATGAGCTCAGCGTCCTGGGATTGAGCCTCTCCCCTCCCATCAGGCTCCCTGCTCAGCACGGAGTCTACTTGAGGATTTCTCTTCTTCTCCCTCTGCCCCTCCTCCTGTGATTGCACACACGCACTCTCTCTCTCAAATAAATAAATAAATCCGAATAAAAATGTGTGTCATTGAGAAATGAGAATGTATAAGCAGGTGGGGACTTCCATAAAAATCTCACCCAAGCACAGGGTTTAGACCACATAATGATAGGAGCGGTAGTGACAACAATAATGAAAAGAGCGTAAAGTCACTGCTGTGTCTTGCAGACTTACTGCACGTTCTGCTAAACAGAACGTCTATCTGGGCCTCGCAACAAACCTACAGAGGAGATCTTGCTTTCCTTATTTTGCAACTGAGGAAACTGAGACTCAGCAAGGTTGAGTAATATATGCAAGGTCATAGAGCTGGTAAATTGAGCTGACATATGGCAAGATAGTGTAAGAAATGAGAAAAATTACATTTGCTGGCTTAGCAGAGTTAAATTCCTTTCACTTGACTGTTTTCTAAATGATGCACTTACAAATACATATTTATTCACTAAGTCTATCCATTAAACGTCTAATACAGGGCACCACTCTGAGCTCAGAGAAGATGGTCTAACTCTGAAGGCAGATGGACCTTTCGCTAAATTTATAGCCAATTAGTGCTGGGAGCCAATAGCATTGCCTCCTATGGAAAGTTGGGTTAGTATTCCATCACAATATTATCTAATGGCAAGACCCCAAGTGGAATGTTCCAGAAGACCTTTAGCAATTGTGTGCTGCATGTTATTTAAACTAAAAACAATGCTGTGAAAAATTGCGTTTCAGCACAAGCTGCGGAGAACACACCAAATGGAATTGGCCGGCTGAAAAGGAGACATGATGATTGAAATATTTTCCAGACTATTACATCCTTGAAGGGTTTAAACAGTGAGGAGGAAGACAGGGAAGGGGAGGAGGATGATTTAGGGTGTTTCATTTAAGAACAACAGGATTAAATTAACCTTGGGGAGGGGGGGATAATGGCAGAGAATGGTGGGGAGACATATTATGCAAGATGTGAGAAGCTTCCCAAAAGAAAAGTGTGCTGGGCTGCAGAATTTTCCAGGCCAGCAAAGCAGGCAAAGCCATCTATCATTAAAGTCATTTACAAGCAAACTTGACAAATTGTTCAGAAAATATATTATGGGCCACGTATCCTAGTCTTAGGAATGGACAAACTAATAGGTCTTTTCTATCCCTACATCGGGGAAAACCGACTGTTCTTTGAGATTTGTTCCCTTGCATTTTGTTAGTCTCATTTCCTCAACTTTAAAATGGATATCGACAAATAAGTTACCCAACTTGGTGTGTGGGTGTCCTATCAATTATAGCACTAATACAATTTCAACCCAGGGGAGGAGATGGATGGCATGACAATTTTGAAATGTTTATTAACTGAACTATCATATTAATAAAGCCGACTTCTTAATCCTCGTTTACTTATAATTTTTCAGTCAGGCTGCAGAAACTCTAAATTACACAAAGCAGCCGAAAGATTAAAAGAAAATTTCCAGAATTAAAACCCAGCAGACCTAAACATTCATTGACTTCCCAGCATAGTGAGAAAAATCAAAGGTTTGCTTGTCGGGGCGGGAGCGAAAGAGGGGGAAGGGTGGGTGTGACAGGCCCAGCTTTGCCAGTCCTGGAGATGTTCTGTAAGAGGCCTCAGCCAGGCTCACCGCTTTGCTACTTCAGAGACATGGAGCTTGGAGCTTGGATTCACATGACCGGAATTAACGTTTGCGCATTGCTGCCCCCTACTGGAGGTATGGAACCCATCCTGTCCAGGGCGCCAAGAAAAGTCCTTTGCAAATTCCAATTCCTTTTCAGTTCCCTTTCCTTCCATCCCCCACCTGAAATAGCATCACCGTCCCCAAAGGACTCTGTTAGGAGACAATTCCAACCAAGCTAATGGGCAAACATCCCTTATAATGTAATTAGTGGGATTCCTCAGACTGTAACCCTGGTGACCCTCCATCAGCATGGCTTGCCAGAGGCAGAAAAATGAGACACATCGTATTGAAAATACTCCATTGAGTTAACATTAGTTCAAGCACGAATGGTTTTTCTTCTCAGAAGATCCAGCAACAGCCAAAATGTCAGCCAATCCCTGCCTCCCACCCCTTCCTTTCATATTTGTTTATGAGGTCTCTTCCTTCCCAATGAGGCTGCTGCATCTCAAAGGCCTCGAAAGATGGAGGCTCTGCCCAGTTCTAGAACCCCCTGACCTTCAACAAACCCCCATTGTGCCAGTGTCCACTGAGGCCTGCTGAGACTGACCAGATCTTCATTCTTATAACCAGGCCTCTGCAAGGTGGGTGCTTCAGAAAGAGTGGAGGGAAGGAGGAAGAGTGATTTTGGTTGGGATGACCACGCCTTCTCTGTGCTGAGTGGTAGGAATACAAGGCCGGATAAGCAATCCCCTGCTCCAACACAGTTGACAACTCAGCAGCCTGTCCTCAGCATCCTGTCCACACCAACTGTCCTGGGCCAGGTCATAGCAAAACCCCTGCCAGGGATCCCTCCCGACATACTTGTCTCTCTGAGTTTCTCCAGTGCACCCCCTGATACACCCGGTAATCAGCCCCACCACAACATCCTACCCCCCACTCCTGGCCTGCGGGGAACGGCTGAGGGGTGCTCATTTCATTGGGACTTGTCACAAATGCAATTTCCTGGGCCCCAGCCCAGGCCCACTGAATTAGAAACTCTGGGGTGGGGTCCAGCAATACGGGTTGCACGAGCTGTCTGGAGATTCCAATGCACACTCGGGTTTCAGAACCGTGGCTATAAACATCTAACATTTTTCTCCACGTGCCAACTCCCAACCAGAAATGACTCTTGGCTAGGTCTCATTAATGCAGATTGGGGGGAAAAATGTAAGTCTGAAAAGCTATTCCTCATGCTGATCTGATTACTGATGCTGATGGCCTATTCACATCCAGGAGAGGCTGAGATGCATGTGAAACTTCCTGGGACACCTGCCCCAGTCCTCCAGCCGCTAGCCGGGAGAACTCCCTCCCTCTGTCCTGGGTGAGCCCTCTGCGCTGGGCGACCAGAGTTTTCACAAGCTCTCACTGTCCCTGGTTATGCTGAGTGTGGTCCTGGGCCGGCTCATCTGCATCCCCCGAGAGCTTGCTAGAAACCAGGATTGTGGCCCCGCCCCAGGGCCATTGATCTGAACCTGCATTTAGCAAGGTCTCCACCTGACTCAGACACACTGAAGGTGGAACACTGACATAGCGGGGTGCTCTCCGCACACTCACAGACACACGCGCATGCACACGCGCCATGGATGTGAGGCAGTTTTAGGGCCACACCGGGTCTCTAGTATCCAGAGTAGGACCCGAAATACCCGGTTTCAGCATGAAGCCATGTCTGGTGAATTAATGATAACAGTGAATGAAGGACTTCTTTTTGAATGATGGCCTTATGAAGCCTGGGGTGACTCAATCCAAGAATAAACTCTAATCGGGTGTTTTCCAGCCCCATGGTGTGCAGTGGAATCCGAGCCAGTTTATGGATGGGGACTCTTCAATCACATCACATAGCCAGTCACAAATGACCTGCTCTGTGGAGGCCATAAAGCAGCTGCCTCGCGAGCACCGCTCAGCCGTTCCCTGCAGGCCAGGAGTGGGGGGTAGCATGTTGTGGTGGGGCTGATTACCGGGTGTATCAGGGGGTGCACTGGAGAAACTCAGAGAGACAAGTATGTCTGGATAATTCCCCAACCTGTCTGGGAGAGGATGTGAAGGACTGTCAGCGTAAAGTGACTGACATGGAATCATCTAGAAGGATCCAAAGTTAGAAGGTCAGGGAATGTTGGTCCTGGAGGTCAGGCCCTACCAAGTCACAGATGAGAGGTGAAATGACCACCACCCCAGCCCCCAACCCAGACTTCTTGGGCTGGCGGATCAGGGGCTAGAGTCCAGACTTTAGACTGTGCTGTTTTAAATACTGTCACTGTCTCAAGACCCAACACAAATTCCTCTTCCCCACTGTCTACCCACTCCCACCCCACAGCATCCCTGGATTAATGGTATTTATTTGGCTGCTAAGACCTAACCTAAGACCAAGTAACAGGGACTGAAAACAGAAACTTCCTATTAGTCTGATGAAAAAGTCCAAGAAGTCAGGTGACCCAAGGCTTAAAGTGGCTCTGTCTCACCCCGCTGCAGTTCCAGCCATGGGAAGGTAGAACGGTGTGGAAGAAGGCAAGCAATTTCCGTTTGAGGATGGGGCCCTTCGCTGCACCCATCACTTCTGCCCACATGCCCCTGGCTAGGACTCAGTCACTGGCCTCACCGAGTGAGGCAGGCTGGGAAATGCAGACTCTACCTGCATAGCCTATGACTGACTCAAACAAAGGGGATCCTATTAATAAGAGAAGGAGGAAGAATAGATGTTGAGGGACACTGTCTACCCACAGCCCATACCTCTTTATTAGATGAGGCCATCTGGGAGCTGGGTGTTTGACGCTTTAACGGAGAGAGAAAGCTTGACAGGGGAAGGGTTGAAGAGGGGACATCAGACCAGCCTGCATATATAATTCATTACTCCTTGTATTAACAAATACCAAACTTTGTCGTTTCTGTGCTCGAAAGCCTCACACACACATAACCCTCAGAATATGCAGATTGATGCATCTTCTCCACACTTCGGGCTCAGTTTTCCTATCTGGGTGACAAGACAGCTGAGCTGGGAAAATGTAGGCTCCTCCAGTTATGAAGTTCCCTCTGCTTCTCCCCCATGGGCCCTGTCCAAGCTAAGCTAAGCATCAGTGACCTCTCTGACTGGACAATTCCTATTCCAGCCTCCTCCTCCTTAGACTCTGGAGACCCAGCATTTCCATCACCTTTTGCCAGAGGGACCATCTCTCAGTCTAGCCCCAGGGTCTCAGAAGTATAACTTGCATGAGGAATAAATGCATTGGCTTATTCCTTCAGGATGTCAGAGGAAGGACTGGACCCCACAGAAGCATTCAGTGCTTAACAAGGGGGAGACAAGCTGACCCAATGAATCAAGATCATTTCAAAAGCATCTCAGAACAATTGCACAGTGACAGCTGTTAGTCTAGGACATTTCCCAGGTAGCCATCCTGCCCACTCCCCCCAAAACACCCTGCTAAAAATGCAGCCAGCTCTGTCCACTCCCACACAGGGCCACATCACCTCAGACCATTCATGCAGAACTCCAGAAGTGGCATAGATGCTTCTGGAATCCCATGACCATCCCTGGCTTTCACATCACCCCTCCCATCCCACCCTCATTTCTTCCTCTCCCTTCCAGGTCTATTATGAGAACCTTACTTGATCTTGAACTCTTCACAGAAGGTTCATAATATTTCTAACTGGAGGGGCTTAGAAACCAGCTCTCCAATATTCTTCTCTTGCAGGAAGGGAAACTGAGGCTTAAAGAGGTTAAAGAATTTGCCAAAGTCATGTGATTTTTGGATTAGGACCTGTAGGGGTTCAGAACAAGTTGCCCCAAGATAAGCCACTTTGGCATGCAGATTACTTCATTCAAGGCCCAAAAGACTCAGGAAGAACCTTTGACCTTCTCCCTTAACTACCTAGAAAAATTTAGATAGAGGGCCAGCTCCAGGTAGAGAGCTATCACCATAGAAAACTACATTATAATATAAACTAGGGATAGTAGAGAGGGAGGAATTTAGCAAAGTTGGTTCATCAAATAAAATTCTTCTCTGTGTCCCACTGTTTTATATGGTCCAGAAAGTATTTGTTTACCAAACATTTACTCTTTTTCATTTTCTTGTGAATTGTCTTCCTTCCCTTTGAAGTCCCAGACCGCTACCTCCTTTTCCTTAATTCAGGACGACATATATACCTCATTTTGCCTAACTATCTTTAGTATATCATATTTGTGTGGATTCCCCATATATACACAATTAAATTTAATTTTCTCCTTTTATTTTATTTTTTTAAAGAAGTGATTTTTTAAATTTTATTTATTTATTTTTATTATATTATGTTAGTCACCATACACTACATCCCTGGTTTCCGATGTAAAGTTCAATGATTCATTAGTTGCGTGCACCCAGTGCACCATGCAATACATGCGCTCCTTAATACCCATCACTGGCCTATCCCATTCCCCCACCCCTCTCCCCTCTGAAGCCCTCAGTTTGTTTCCCAGAGTCCATAGTCTCTCATGGTTCATTCCCCCTTCTGTTTACCCCCCCTTTCTTCTTCCCCTTCTTCTCCTACCGATCTTTCTACTTCCTCGAGGGGGTGGAGAAAGAGAGAGGTCTAGAAGAGATATTTGAACAAATTGTAATTTTCTCCTTTTAATCTGTCTCATGTCAATTGAATTCTTAGAACAGCTAGAAGAATCTTAAATTGTAGAGGAAAATTTTTCCTCCCCAACAAACTCAAGGTTGCCCATGTGCATCTGACACAGTAGACTTTTCTTTTCTACCATGTTCCTTCTGTCATTTCTTTGTGCCTCCGTTTATTCTTCTATCAAACAGTAATAGTAGCAGTGACAGTGAACCTTTATTATTTCCTTTGTTCCAGGCACTATTCTTAGCACTCTGCACATACTATTTCACTGAATCTTCCAATCGACCCTATGAGAAAGATATTCCTATTATCTCCATTTTGCTGTTGAGAACACCAAAGCCCAGATTGGAAAAGTAAACTTGTCCAACTGCCTCTGCTTCCTTCACAAATGGTGTGACAATCGATGACCTAAAAAATTTAAGCCCTCTGCCTACGCTCCACACCAAACCACCTGGCCTGCCCCTACCTAGTTTCCTTCTGGGATTTCCCACACTCCTGCTCTTTTCCCGCCCCCTGAGTTTTCTGCCCACAGAATGCGCCCACCACATCATTTTCTTTAGCTTTTCAGTGATGAGAATGTTGTCAATGATGAAGGAGAGAGTTAGTGGTGTTGATAATAGAAAACTACAGAATATTGAAAATATGCTTCTTTAGCCCCCCAGATTCACAATACGATTTTAATGTTCCAGAGGGCCCATTGTCCCAAACGGAGCAGCAGGGCAGCCAGAGCAGGACTGTCACCCACAGATGCCACCAAGCAGATAATCCACAGGGAGGTGTGGGAGTTGCCTGCCAGTGTCGGAGCATCACCAGTCAGACTGATTCCCTGGTTTTAAAGCCATTCTTTTCCTTTCAAAGGAGGCTCATCTGGAGGAAAGAATCCAGTCTCAGCTCAATTTCTATTTCACACCACACTCTGGATTGAAAGGATATGGGCGCTCCAGTCACTGGTCAGCCAGGAAACTGGCAGCTCTCAGCTGGCGTCTCACAGCAGTGGCAGCAAGATTGCCTTTAATAGCACACTTGCAGTGATGGGCAGCAGCAGAGGTAAAATTACAACCCACCCCCCACACACAAGCCCAGGTGGCCAAATGAGGATTGTTTTAACACGCTAAAATAAAAGGGCTCCTTGGTGGGTTTCTCTCCTGCCTGTCAGTCTCACCAAATTTCTGAAACACGACGCTCTAGCCTCCAGCTCGCAAACACCTGCAATCCTGAGGCCCACGTGGCACATGGTGGGGCGGGGGAGGGGCTCCCCTGAAGAAGTCAAGTGACGATATTGTGCCGAGAAGAGGGAAAGCTGAGGAACTGGCAGAACTGGCCGGCACCAGGCCCAGCAGTACCTCCTTAGTGCCCGTGAGATGGGGCCAGGTGGGTCTTCTCCTTCCTGACCACTTCCCTCTGCCAGAAGCATTTCCCCCCCTTCCTTAATTCTCCAGGGCTTTGGGGCTCATGCTGCCTTCCCATTCTCACAACTAACTCTCTGGGGAGCCCTTGCTATCAGCTTTAGCAGGCCTTAATACTAAATCCTAACTTTTATATTTTGTAGTGTTAACTTTTATATTCTGATTTTTATATTCTGCATGTGTTAGAGGGGTTTTCGGCACCTTGTGGATGGGGGAATGAGAAGTGGAGGGTGAGGTAGGATGTAGGTGAGAGGAGTCACGTGGAATTTCTGGATACTCCTAACACCAACGACCTTCTTTTCTGACCACACACATGTAAAGAAGAACACTATTGTTTGGGCTTCTTTGCATCACAAGTTGCCTCCATCTTAATTCTTTGGACTCGAATTACAGATTGCTCCACATGGGCATCTGATCTTCCTGGAAGCCCCCTTTGCTGACTGTATTTTCCAAAAACAGTAGTGTACTACCCATCCCATGTACTCTTGCCATGCAATCCTGCTGTGCCCATCAGAAGGTGGGGTCTATTTTCCTCCCTCCTTGAACCTGGCCAGGCCCTGTGAGCACTTTGACAAACAGAATATGATGGAAGTACATACTCCAGCCACCCCAGCTAAGTTCAGCTAGGTTCAGAGAGAAACCAAGTGCCAAGTGCCCCCCAAATTCTTTGAATCTATTCTGTGGGTACCTTGTGAAGGGACCACTTTGACTGGAAGCATGACCAGTCAAAGTTGTCCATTGGGACAAAGATTCTGAGAACATCCCTCTAGCGCCATATTTGAGCAGAGAGTGTAGACAGGGACACCAGCCACAACACCTACCTACAAGCTTCATCCAGTGGAAATGAAAACAACAAAGTGCAGGGTGTAGCTGGCCTTAACTTCAGCATATGAAAGTGAGAAAGAACTGGATGGGACGAGGGGCGCCCACTCTGCAGAGCACTGCCCACTGCCAGACCGGAAGGTGGCCACTGGTGTTCTGAGTTTCTGCAAGAGGAATCTAACACAGACAGCGGGGTGGGCGATCCGTGATGAACACGTCCAGGTAAAGCCTCATTCCAGGTGGGATGGATGGTGAAGAAGGTGCAACGCGAGGTGGATAATTATCAGGAATACCAGCACATTCTCAGTGTCCCTCTTCATGGGTGCTCTGGGAGATCACTCAGAGCCCAACCACCACCACGGCAGCTACCACCTTGACAAAGACGACAGTGTTCTCTACAGTGGTGGCTCTCACACTCGGGAGCTCATCAGAATCACCGGGAGGCCTGTTTAAAATACAGATCACTGGGGGGCGCCTGGGGGGCGCAGTCTATTAAGCATCTGCCTTCGGCTCAGGGTGTGATCCCAGCGTTCTGGGATCGAGCCCCACATCATGCTTCTCCACTGGGAGCCTGCTTCTTCCTCTCCCACTCCCCCTGCTTGTGTTCCCTCTCTCGCTGGCTGTGTCTATATCAAATAAATAAATAAAATCTTAAAAATAAATAAATAAATAAATAAATAAATAAATAAATAAATAAATGAAAAATAAAATACAGATCACTGGGCTCTCCCTCCACAGTTTCTGACACAGCAGGTCTGGGGTGGGGCCCAACAATCTGCATTTTGAGACAGTTCCCAGGTGATCCTGATACTTCCCGCCGGGGGCCACCGTTTGAGAATCCCTGCTCTAAAGACTCGAAGCAAGCTCGGAACTCCTCCCATGTAATGGATTCTCAACCGCACTTCATTTGAGCTTCACAGAGCCCCAGTTCCTAGAGGAGAAAACTGCAAATCAGACGTGCTACATAAATTGCCTGAGGTCACACAAGTAGCCGGCAGCAGGGAGCCTCTTTTTTCCTACATTACTTGTTCCCAAGAAGCCTGCCCTCAATGGTGGCTGCTAGAATTTTCACAGGTCCAAGTTGAATTGCATGAAACAAAAACAGTGCGAATTTTTCATAACATTAACCATCTGAACTCAGTTTAATGAATTGTTCCTTTTTCTCTAAGATAAGCCCCCTCGTATTTTAAGGAGTTAAAATGCTTTTATCAAATGATGGTGGCAAGAGATCTTTTCCTTTTTCCCTTTCTAATGTCACTTGGCAAAATAAATAGGCAAAGACCTAATTTCAGCCCCTTCTCTTTTTAAAAAAAAATGTGTGGTCTGTGAAATTCCCAGCACCTAAAGAGCACCTGTCGTTTATAGAGTGGCTCAGCGTGACTCGTCACGTGCACAGATGGCGGCAGAGCCACATACACTCTAGGCCAGTCCTCTACCCATTAGCCCTGTTACAGGTTCTTCAAAGGGCCATGTCCCATATGGAGGTGACCGTCCTTTTCCCAGGGCTGCTGGTAGCCACAGACATGGGCCTAGGGGAAGTGTGAGGAGCCTCACCTGTAGGCAGGCTTTCGGGCACTAAGGAAGGTCCAAATCAGTTCAGCTTCCTGGATCAGCACTGATTTCTATTCTCAGATAGCTGCTGAGTCAAGGTATCCCCTTGGGTATCAGTATCCCCACTTAGATGACCCTGAATCAGAGGAAAGCGTGCTGCTTCCCAGCCCTAAGGCCACATACGTAAGTGGCGGCTTCCACTAACACCAGAAGACAGTCGCAGCGCAGTGTGGAAGTCGGTGGGCTCTGCTGTCACGTGGCTGGGGCCAAATCCAGCCCTTCTCTTTATCAGCCATGTAAGCTTAGCAGGCTACTCAATGGCTCTCTCTGGTTTGGCTCCCTCATCCATTAAATCAAGGCAATAGTACCTGCTTGATAGGGTAATTGTAAAGATTAAATGCATTAATATATTTAAAGCAACTAAGAACTGTCCTTGTCATACAGAATACATTTGGATGTTGGTTTTTATATTATTCAGTTCTTCATGCTCATTTATTGATGCCACCAACCCTTAGGGGGGCTCCAGGGAGACAGAGATGGATAGGATATAGTCCCTTCCCCCTAAAACTTCCACTGGACAAATAAATGAGCGATCTCATTATAAAGGAAGAACCATGTTTGCGGAAGCAGAGGACAACATGGGAGCCGGAAGGCTGGGCACAGGGAGGGGCTTCTGAGAGGTAGAGACATATGTGCTGACCCTTTACATGACAGCACAGAGCTGACCAAGGGCTGACGAGGACCTCCAAGAGGACAAGGACTCTTAAACCTCCAGCATGCAGGGCCCCAGGAAAGGTTCTAGAAGTATCGAAATGCCATTCTACATCTTGAGCCACATTTACACAAGTGACTATTACCTCGGCACAAAGGGAAGGAGAGAAAAGGCCATAAATATTCTCAGCTCAAATTATAAAATGACTGAATAATTTGAATAACTTGTCAATGTTCATAACTATTTGAGGGGGAAGAACGCTTTGTTCCATTAAGGACATACTCAGAAGATGAAACCTCTCATATGAATGGAGACGCAGTACGTTAAAAATGTAAATTGAGAATTAAAGGGCAAAACAATGGAATTCTGCCAGTTTTTTTAAAAATTGCTGTACAAATCGCTAATCAGTATCCAGTGTGTCACGTTGGCTCATTTGTTCAGTAAGAGAGGAAAAAAAAGAAAGATAAAGATCCCGGAGATGGAGAGGAGGCAACCAGTCTGGTGAAATCAATCATGTGAAAAATATCAGAAAGACCCTCGGTGATGGGTAGTAAGGAGGGCACGTATTGCATGGTGCACTGGGTGTTATACACAACTAATGAATCATCGAACTTTGCATCGGAAACCAGGGATGTACTGTATGGTGACTAACATAATAATAAAAAAACATTAAAAAAAAGAAAAAAGAAAGAAAGACCCTGACCCTGTGGCAGAGGCTTCCAAATGTCCCACTGGGAAACTGAGTTAAAGATTTGCCTCTGGATATGGAGGCATGGAAGTTCAGGAGCCCCCCAGCCCCCGGCCTTTATGGTGTGAGAGGCAAAATGGGCAGGACCCAACAAGAGTGACAAGGCCCTTCTCCTCACAGAGCATATATTCTAGGGGTGGGCACAGCTAACAGAGAGGTAAATAAACAAGCAAGAAAATTCTCGCGAGTGTTAAATGCTATAAGGAAGATAAAATAACCTCACAGGAAGATGTTGGAAAATCAGTGTTAAGGCTAGTTGCCCACCCAGTCTTAATTCACTCCTTCTTGATTAATAGAACCCCAGTTTTGGGGGAGGGGGCAACATTTCCTAGGCTCCTTTACAGCTAGCAATGCCCATGGAAAGGTGTCCATGCGACAGAAATCAGACAATGAGGTGCCACCGGAGGTCACTGGGAGGCCATCCAGAAAAGAGACTTGGCAGTTTTTCTCTTTGCCCTTTGAACTCCATCTTCCCCTCCTTGTTCCTGCTTGAAAGGGGAAGCCCATCTATAAGCTTGAGCACAAAGCCCGCTGTACTCGGAAGAGCAGAGGAAGACAGACACTGATGACACTACGGTCCCTGCACCAGCCCTGAATGGCCCACTTCCAGGCTTCATGCCACATGAGAGAAATGTAACCCCCAATCTTATTGAAGCCACTGGTCTTTCAGTTTTCTTGTACTCTTAACATAATGCAGTTATTAACTGATACAAGTCCCTACCTCTGGCCTCGTCCCATCCACCTTCCCCCCATTAGAGACTGCCAGAGACACACATGTGCAGTGGAAGGTGGGCCCTAAGGAGCTGACCCTCCCCTTGGTCCTTACAGTAAGCCGGACCCTTCCACTCCCTGCTAAAAATGCTCCCATGGCCATCAAGATGGAGATGACACTCCCAACCTCGCAGGCATCACCCCTCCATACCATGCCGCCTCTTCTCCAGGCCCCGACGCTACCTTCTTGGTGGGGTTCTGAGACCTCATCTCACCGACGCAAAGCAATCCATTTTCACGGCCATGCATTGTGTGTGGTCAGGCCTCCGTGTAAAGCAGGCTTTGGATGGCTCAGCCTTGAAGGCGAATGACTGACCCTCCCCTGGAGCTGACTAACACATCACGCCTCACTTGCCAATAGAGAGGAAAGGCCCAGAAACTTGTGCCTTGCAGAACTGTCCCAAGCCATCAGCAGACACCCCAGAGCACCTGCATCAGGGACTGGACCTGGCACAAGGGACTGCAAACACGAGCAAGGCAAGGTTGTATTCGATGGTGGACAGCGCACACACAGACAATAGGATCTATGCGCGTATAATTTGCTCAGACTGTTATAGCCTTGAATAGAGCACGGGCACCTAACCTCCTTGGAGTGGAGTGGGGAAGGCTTAGACAGAGCTTTCCGGAGGAGGTGGAGCCTAGAGGCTTATAAAGGAGATGGATTGAAGCTCTCAGTAAGGAAGAAGTCTGAGGAGGGCAACGGGAGAAGCATCAGGTTATACCGACGTGGAGGTGCAGACATGTAGGGCATAACTTACATGTTAGAGGGAAGCAAGCAGGGAGGGAGCGAGAGAAAGAGAAGTTCGCAGGAGCCACATCATAGGGCAGCCTATGCACCGAGCAGGAAGCCAGATGTGGGGCTCGATCTCACAACTCTGAGATCATGACCTGAGCCGAAACCAAGAGCTGGACGCTTCACCGACTGAGCCACCCAGGCACCCGGCACTGGCACTTTAGACGGATCTCTCCGGAGGCTGCGTGGAGGATGAAATTGGAGGAGGACATGGCTGGAAACAGAGAGAGCAGTCAGGAATGCGGCAGCTACCCAGCTGAAAGGAATGAGGGTGGGAAGAGCCGCAGCGAGACTGTGCCAGGTGGAAGGCTGTCAGGGAGGCAGCCGCAGCCTCACTGGAGACGGTCAACATCCATCGGAGCGACGTCCAGGTGGCTTCTCTCCCTCCCCCGCCTCCCCCCGCAGAACTGGGTCAGAGCCCCGTGACGGTCTCCCAGTGGTGGAAATGCCAGAGCTCGGGCTCACGTCGCCCATCTCTGGGTTTGCAGTAATCAAGTTCCGTGACAAATGGTGTCCTTGCATTACGCCTCGGAATGCCTATTAAACTTTTATAATATTAAACAATTAAAATACTCTCCCAGATTTAAGTCTGTGCTTTCTTCAGGAACACGGCCAGGGAAATAAAATACTCAGCAGCTCCTTAGTCCCAAAACATATATCTGCCAATATGCTTCATGCTCTGTTTGATATCAAAGCAAAAGCACTAGAGTCAGGTTTCCAAAAAAAAAAAAAATGTGCATTTTTCATGGCAACAAATAATAATAATATTTCTTTAAACCTTCTTTTTTATGAGACCACAATTGGTGAAGCCAAGCTCTGATAACGAGGAAACAGGATGTTTATGAGGATCTATTCTGCCTTTATTAGTGTAGAAGGTAGATGGTGACAGGAGCTGTAAGCCAATTCATAGAGATTGTAAATTTGCCAATGACTTGCGAGACTAACAGTAAAAATGAAAATGTAGTATCTTCTCCTGCTTGCGTGTTCTGTGTGCGCTTTATTGCCATTGAGCACCCAAAGCATGCCCATCCACCCCCACCCGGCAAACCCTAATGACCTTGTTACAACCGAGGAAATTCAGTCGCACCTGCCCTGTCCAGGGCGGCAGCCACACGTGGCTCTCTCGCACTTGAACCGAGGCCGGGCTGAACTGAGAAATACCGCAGATGTGAAATATACATCAAACCCTGAAGACATGGTACAAAAAATAGTGTGAAGTAGCCACGAATATTTTTATACATTAAAATATTATTTCGGGGGGCGCCTGGGCACAGCGGTTGGGCGTCTGCTTTCGGCTCGGGGTGTGATCCCGGCGTTATGGGATTGAGTCCCACATCAGGCTCCTCCGCTATGAGCCTGCTTCTTCCTCTCCCACTCCCCCTGCTTGTGTTCCCTCTCTCGCTGGCTGTCTCTATCTCTGTCGAATAAATAAATAAAATCTTAAATAATAATAATAATAATATTTCAGATCTGCGGAATTACATAAAATGTATCAAAATTAATTTCACCTGTTCTTTGAAACTTTTTAAAATGTGCCACCAGAAAATGTTAAATCACAGGTGTGGCCTGAATTCTATTTACATTGGACAACAGTCTAGACCACAGAATTCACTCAAAAGGCAGCCGTGAAGGAGGAGTTGGCAAAAGCAGCCCACCCCTGTAGACCTCTAACAACTCATTAGAAGTTGGTCCACGAGGGGACGGAGAGGTCACGAAGCCCAGGGACAGAGCAGGTGACATGCCCCCAAGGTCCCTCACCCCCAGACCTCAAGCCAACATTATCTCCCAGTGCACTGAGGTACGTCAAGTTGAAGGAAATAAAATTCAATAACAATTTTTATAGTGAGCTGATTTTGCTGTTGCTCATTAGTAGCTGAGAGCTAAATTAATTTGAGCTTGATTGTCCCCTAATTGGAGAGGGACATAAATTCAGCTGAATGTGCTATTATGGATGACACCTTGATCCCACACAATCGCGTGCTTTTGCATTCATAGTCTTCTGCACAAGGGGGGAAACCAGCTTTCAATAATTACAATAAAAATTATGATTATTGACCAAGAACACTGTAATAGATGGAAATGTGTTAGGTCATAACATATTTTTTCAATAAAGACATTGATCAAGTCTTCACTGAGTTAATATGTTAAAGCCTGATTATAATGACTCAGGAAATTACCAATTGTCACTGAAGAATATAAGCCACTTATTATGCCAATATGCTTATAGCACAATAATTTACCACTCCTCCCAAAAATGTAGCAAAAAAAAAAAAAGCTCCTAGGGACATATCAAGGGTTTCTGCACACCCACACACGTATCTGACTGTCTTTATCTAAAGCTGCACCCGAAAAGATGTCGAACAGACAGTTGTTCAAAAAAAGATCAAGACGTGAGGGAAAGAGAGACAGAAAAAGTATCAAAGCAGAGACTGGTTTCCGATTTGGCGCCTTTGCAGAAAATATGGCAAGTGGTATCCACACCTGAATTTTACCAATTTTTTCAATAGTCAAAAATGTTTCCTTGTAAAATTGAATGTCTCTGAAGGTTAAACACTGCCCATGAGTTTGAAGATCAATAATACAGTTCACCCCAACCGAGAAGTGAAAAGATGTCTCAGTAACTAAGCATTTCCGTCAAGGCCATGTGCTCTTTCCTCTCTCATAAGTGAAGGGAAATAATTCAGATGAGGTGGATTTGGCTAGAATACGAAGGATCAGATTCTATTAGGAAATCACTCTTGTCACCATCAAGGGACCCCTCCAGTCACCCGCTACGCTGGGTACCAGATAAAGACAATTCAACTAGAATGGGCTCCCGACTCGAGGAACTTGAAGACATTTTTTGAAGAAGTAATACACTTTCCAAGTGCAAACATTATAAAAGGCACAAAATACATGTGTGATGAAAAGTTTCCTTTCCTGTCTCCCCTCCTCCCCCCACTAGGCTCCCCACACACCACAGAGGAGCTATTTTTATTAGCCCCTATGTAGCCTTTCAGAGTTTCTTTTGCTTATATGACAATGTAAATACATAGGTCTTATTTTTCTGTCCCACCTACCATTTCTTTTTTTCATAAAAGTAGTTCAGTACATGTGCACGTGCACACACACACACACACGCACACACGCATACACGCACTGGAGTGACTTTGCTTTTTACACTAAGTATCTGGAAATTTCTCTGTATCGGTAGAGAGTGTCTACATTTTTTTAAACTGCTTTATCGTGTTGCATTATACAGTGAATTAACCAGGCCCCCAAGATGGGCACTTGGGTGCCTTTTAATCTTTTGCTATTACAGAAATGTAGGGCCTTCTAAACTAGCACTGACACCGTCCATATGAAACAACTTGCCTTTCCTCCCTCCCTCTCTTCACTTTTTGTCATTCACTCATTCGCTCTGGAAACGCTCACCGTGTGTCCACCTTGGCCAGGCGCTGCACTAAGATGCCCCAGTAGAGGGTGACGGTTATGTCACATTGGCCCATCACCACTCAGTGAAGATGGGAGGATAGACTTGCATGTGGAGACGGACAGCAAATCACCCACAACCCACACCGGATTTTTTCTAGGAGGTACTTGTAGATACTGACAGGAGAACACCCAGCTTGGAGGTTATCAGAGGAGTGATCAGCTAAAAGATACGGAGAACTTCTGACCTACTTGTCTGGAGACCAGCCTCCAGCATTGACCTTCCATGTCCCGTGCTTGTGGTGAGAGAATATTCAGAATAGGAAATATCAGTCATCTGCTACCTTCCCCCTTCCCCTTCCCCCAAACACTCTCTTATCATTTATAGGTAATTTTCGGCCCCATATTGGACACAAGGCCTCCTCCTGAGGCTGACCAGCAGCCTGAGGTACTACCTTATACTCTGGACCATTCCAGGTATCCTCTGCTACCAAAGTCTGAGCGGAGCCCACTGCTCGGTCCCCAGAAATGAGCTGTGTGCTGAGAAGCTGAGTTAGCCAGAAAGGTGCCTTGGAGGCACCACTTCAACTCACGTGTCTCTAAGGAGGCCCACGAAGAAGAGCCAATGGCAACGACACTTACAATTTCACTCCCCTCAAACAAACTGAGGGCTTCAGAGGGGAGGGGGTGGGGCATTGGGATAGGCTGGTGGTGGGTAGTAAGGAGGGCACGTATTGCATGGTGCACTGGGTGTTATATGCAAGTAATGAATCATGGAACTTTACATCAAAAACTAAGGATATACTGTATGGTGACTAACATAACATAATAAAAAATTATTATTAAAAAAAAGAATTTCACTCCCCTCAAAAGCCTGGTGAGCAAGAGAGGGCATAGGAGTGAGCCTTGCAGACTGGCCTGGCCCCAAGAAATAGAAACAAAGGTACACATGAGACAGGTGCCCAGGGAGGACCAGCAGGAAGGATTCAACACTTGCTCAATAGTCAACAAACATTTACCAAGTGTACACTACGTGCCAGGCACTGTTTTAGCTGCTGGGGATACAGCAGTGACAGCCCTAGCCCTTGGGAGGCTGCATTCTAGCTGGAGAGATGGTCAGTCAATAAATAAATGAGAGTTCTGCTAAGCGTCAGCTGGTCAAGCAGCTCCCGTCCGCTGACGCATTGCCCACCGGCAATGGCTGTCTCTGTGACCAGGTGACAGAGAATGAGGGACAGCAGGCTGCAAGGGGCCTTGGGGATGTGGTGGAGACCTCTGCAGAATCCCCCTTCCCGCTGGTGGCTTGCAAAGGTCACTCGGCGGGTCATCATCAGAGTCACCAGAGCTGGTACCTGCCACCGAGAAGTGAATGACTGACCTGGACGGGAGACAATTACCACCACAACTGTGCCACAACTGTAGCCACTACCGCTGACCCTGAACAACATGAGTTTGAACTGGACAGGTCCACTTATCTGTGGATTTGTTCCGATAAATACAGCACAGTATTTTCTCTTCCTTAAAATTTTCTTAACATTATCTTTTCTCTAGTTTACTCTATTGTAAGAATACGGTACATTATACACGTACCTACAAAATACGTGTCGATCGACTGTTTATGCTATCAGTAAGACTTCTGGTCAGCAGTAGGCTCTCAGTAGTCAAGGTTTTGTAATAAAGTTATTAATTGGTAAGTCTAAGTTTCCTAGACACCCAGAGGGGTAATAAAGAAGAAACACACGCATGCACCACACATACACACATATACGGACGTGGTACAGTACACGGATGCGTTATAGTATGTGTACATAGTACAGACAGCAAACAACTAAGTGCAATCCACGAGTACTCACATGTGCTCTTTGTAATTACTCCGGGCCATGTACTTTATAATCACTATCTTCACAATAACCCTGGTAGGTAACAACTATCATTAACCCCAGAATACAGATGAGCTCACAAAGGCTCAGAGAGGTAGGTTACTTGCCTAAGGTCACACAGTTGATGAAGAGAAGAGCAGACATTCCAACCTGATTCCCAAGCTGGAGCCCCCAGCCTCTGCTCTGCCTGAGGCAGTTCCACAAAGACAAATCAAAACCAGCAAGGACAACCCCAATAGATCCATCTGAAGAGTACCAGAGCTCTGAAGAGGTCATGGGAGAATGCCAGGAAGGAGGGGGCCAGGCCCTACTCTCATTCTTTGGATGTCCTTGTCTCTGCATGAGTATCTCTTCCAGAATCCCTTCCGTCTTCCCCACTGCTGGGCTGGGGTGGGGGGTGAGCTACGCCAGTCCCACTTAACCTAGGCTGATTCTTCCAGCAAATAGTATAGCACTTATACTAGTATCTGTATGCTCTGGATTGACTTACACTCAGCAGCTCCTGCCAAGTTTATATGTGCAGAACCATACAGGCAAGACCGAAGAAACAGAATTACTCCTGACTCACACACTTAGACCTAGACTAACAAAGAGCCAAGGTACAGCTTAATTCCCTCAGGAGAGGACAGAGCCCAGGCTAACACTGGACAAGCCTCTTATACTTGGCAAGGACAGGGTATTGGATTTGGGGCTGAGGGCTGAAGGTGAGGAAGAATGACAAGCCATACACCGCGAGTCTGTGTGCTAAATTTATGACAAGCACGCAGCGCAGTGGTTCAACGTATGGAGTCTGGAGCCAGACAGCCTGGGCTTGAGTCATCACTTTGCTTGGACTGCTGTATCTCAGTTTCCTTGTCTGTATAATGGGAATGACATGAGGAATGTTATCTACCTCTGAGAGTGGTTGAGAGAATTAAACAGCCAATACGAAGAAATGCTTGGTTAATGGTACGTAGCGCAGAGGAAGCACTCAAGAAGTGTTTACTGCTGTTTGCCAAGACAGCAAATGGCCCCAACCTTAACATGGCTACTTGAGGAAAATGAATCACCACCACGCCCTGCCCATAACACTGCTCTGGAGGCCCAATCCACGAGCTTGTCCACGGAGTTCCAGAGCCCTCCTTCAGCATTTCAGGCTCTGACTCGTGAACCCTGCCTGTAGTAATACATCATCTTAACCAACAGCCTTCAGAATCTTAAAAGCCATTTTGTCATTTTTGCTTAGAATATCATACAGACCTGATTGTAAGTCTAAAATATCCCATTCCGATCAGTTTAGTATTAAAGAATGCATTATAAATTTCATTTTTAATCATATTTAGTAATATTCATAATATGTAGCCAAATTTGTACATATTTGCATTTACCAAGTGATGCACAAAGTTTAATTTACTCTGGATTAATTATGTAAGAAAAACGTGATTTGTTGACAATAAATTCCAAAGTGGCGTATTATATCAGGGTTGATTTGGGGACTGAACATACATTAAAATTCATTGCCACATTTGAACCAAACCCCGCTTCCCGATGTGATGCAGGGAATTTCTTGCAATGTGCACTTCACAAGCAAACTCATTAATTTTTATAATTCTTGTGTTTTCCTTTTAGATAATGAATAAAGGAGGCTTATTTTTTAGAGTTTCTTTTTAAGCACAGCTGCAAATAGCATATTTTGGGTAAAGATACTCTTTATTCTGAATAGATGAAAAGCCGAATTGGATATAAATCATTGCTCTACTTTCTCCTGCTAACAACGGCTTTCGGGGTCAGAGAGCTACCCCGATGTACCAGGTACGCACGGTGCTCCGGGGAATGCAACGTGCAGTCGGACAAGGCCCATCCTGAGGCACATTTGAAGAATTATCATGACGTTTATGCTCCTCATTCATGTCACATATTTCATCGTCAATGTGCTTATCCACTTCACCAGATCTGCTGTGGTAGTAAACAGACTAACACCAAGAACAAAAAGAATGTAATTCTGCAGAGCAGCCTAAGCCACCATCGTGGCTAACTTGCGAGGAGTGAAAATTCCAGTCAGCTGTCAAGGTTCCTTGATCGTGTGTACTAGGGCTGTGTGTACAAACATCATGACCAACTGACTTGACCGTGAGCCCATTCATTTGATCCGCACCGCTGATGCCATGAAGTCTCTTAGTCACAGGTGGGAGATAGATTTTTAAAAATTAAGGTTACTGGCTGGAAAATACTTCTCTACCCATCTTAGGTGACCCTCCCTCCTTGCACCCATGGCCAACAAATTCCTGAGAGCCTCTCTCCTCTGAGCTGTGAGTGATATTTTCCATCCAGATGCTTCAGGACCTGGGCAGGTGTCTTTAGACAGGTGAGCCAAACTGAGGCTGGGATAAACTGTCGGAGCCAATGGGGACAGAATCAGAGAGGAAACTAGTGGTGACGAACTAATGGTGGCATGTCACCTGCTACAGCACCTACACCTCGCCAGCACCTCCTCACCTTCCATCTCGTTAAGACCTCTTATCATCTGGTCTGTGAGGTGGGGGATCCCCATGCCTACTTACGAATGAAAAACCTGAGAGTCGGAGCCGTGCAGAGACTCACTCAAGGCCACAACTACCCAAAACTTTGTTTTCAAAGAATTATGAGGAATGCAACCAAAGTTACAATATAACGGAAGTAAAATTCTTCCAATATGATTAGAAGCATGTCTCCATTTCTGCATGTAATGGGTTCCCAAGTTCAGACAATGACTGATCAGATAGGAGGAGATGTGTGTGAGTGTGTGTGTCTGTGAGCACACAAGGATGAACACATAGGGAAGGGTGTGTGCAGGTATAAATGCATGTGCTCATGAGTGTGTGCACACATACGTGGGTGTGTGTGTGAGCGTGTACAAGTATGTGAGCCTGCATGGGTGTGCATGTTCACACATATGTGGATCTGCGAGCCTCTGTGTACATGTGCGTGAGCATGTGGTGTTTGGGGTTAGGTCGGCATTGGTTTTAAATGGGAGAATACCAAAGTTACCAAGTGGTTCTCTTTGAGTTATAGAATAGGCAGCATTTAGGGATTTTTTTTTCCTGCTCTGTACTTTCCACTTTCTCTGAACATATGTGAACATATATTGTTGAACATATATGAACCTTAGTTCATGTATTATTTTAACAATCAGAAAGGTTTTGGACTTTTTTTTTTTGTTTTGTTTTGCATATCCAGGCAACACATATTAAGCTGCTCATTCCCCACTCCCCATCACAGCACGGGTAAGGGTCGCCTGCCTCTGGGCTGTTAGGCAGAAGCCTGGAGGTGAGAGGGGATAAATCACACTGGGGAGAAGACAGAGTGATCAGGGCAGATTCTGGAAACTGCTTCCTCTGGTTTCCCATCTTCTGACACTCCCCAGCAGTTTCTGATTCCTGCCTCTTTCCTGCACTGCCCAGTCACTCTGGATTTCTAGGAAGCCCTCCCTCCGCATCTGCCTTCCCTCTCCCGGGAAGTTGAGAGAGGCCTGTGGATTTAATGGCTAATCCAAGCACCCAGAGCTGTGCACCCTAGGAGCTGGGTCCGTGGTCCAAGGCATCTGGACTGGTGGACAGTGGAACACAAAGTGTGAATGAGCATTTCTCTGCCTCAGGCTGTCTGCGATCCCATTCTCCTCTGCCAACATTTCTGTCTGCAAAATGGTGGACCAGGGGCGTCTCCTGGGCTCCCAGTTGCTGATAGCGGATACCAGCCCCGCACTGCCCTCTGTGGCATATAAATATGGTTTTCTTGCTCCTAACAAGGTGGTGCATTTGGTCTCTGGGGAAAACTTCTGCAGCTTGTTCCATGTACATGTATGGAAATGTTTGTTGTCCAAATGGATGGTGTCCTGTCTTTGTAAGGGAGATCTACGTCTTCTCATTAGAAAACTTGATAGGACCCAGGGGCACCTGGGTGGTGCAGTCAGTTAAGCATCCACCTCTTGGTTTCGGCTCAGGTTGTGATCTCAGGGTCATGATATTAGGGTCGTGAGATGGAGCCCCGAAGTGGCCTCCAGCTCAGGAGAGTCTGCTTAAGATTCTCTCTCTTCCTCTCCCTCTGCCCCTCCCTCTGCTCCTGCTCTCACTCTCATTCTCTCACATAAATAAATAAATCTTTAAAAAAAGAAAGAAAGAAAGAAAGAACTAGAAAAAGAAAAAGAAAACTTGATAGGACCCTGAGCATTCGGCCTCTGGTTCTCAGAAGGTAGCCCTTCTACTTACCTTCCTGGCAGGGCTCAGGCAAGACCTTAGAAACAGAAGTCTATGCTCAGCCAGGAGGCACACTGCAGAGGCCTGATGCAGGGCCCCGGGAGAGAAAGGAGCTGAGACTTTCCTATAGTGCGGGATGTGCCTCTGCAATCAGACTGTGTTGTCTAACAAAGAATTTGGCTGGCCTTTGTCTCTGGCCCCTGAGAGAGAGTCTCTAAACCCCTGGAATTCCCCTAAGTCACAGGAGTGTCTTTGTTATTCACGGTGGGTCCCTCAGGCCACACCTGAGTTTATGCTAATGAGGTGGCTGTGGGAGGGCCGTCTGACAGTTTCAGGAGGGGGGCTGGCTGGGCCAAAGACCAACCGTGTGGTTAGAGGGGTGGGGCTTAGAGCCAAGTGATATGACTTAACCCCCATACTGAGGAGGAGTAAGGGGGTGGGGCAGAGATTGAATTCAATCCTGTGTCCTGTGATTCAACCACCCACATAAGGAAACCCCCAAAAGAGCTCTGAACCCCAAGCTCAGTGGAGACTCTGTTATTGTGCCAGGAGGGTGACACATTCCGAGCATATGGAACGTTTGTGTTCGCCGCCCTCCCAGACCTCACCCTACATGCATCTCTTTTGTCTGGTTCTGATTTCTATCTTTTATCATAAAACTGTAATCATAGTATAGAGCTTTCCTGAGTTTTAGGAGTTATTCTCATGAATTATCGAACCCAAGGGAGTCCGCGCAACACCAAAATTTGTAGCTGATTAGTCAGAGATGTGAGTGACCCAGGAGCCTGCCAGGAGCCTGCCTGGGATTGTCTTTAACCCGTGAAATTTGACCCCACTCCAGACAGATAGTGTCAGGAGTGTCCCGCAGACTGCTGGGGTTCAAACCCTGACCCTGCACTTTCTGGCTGTGCCATTTACTGGGGCAAGTTCTTATCCTTTCCAATGCTCAATGCCTACATCTAAATCACTTAAGGGAGAAAACACATGTAAAATGCTCAGAGCAGCCCTGATATCCGTAAGCACTCATAAATGCCACCCAACCTTACTGAGACCTTCACGCTGCCAAACAGCAGGCCAGGGACTTGGGCCCTTATCTTTCCTTGTCTTTAGACTCCCAGGTGCTAAAGACCTCAGAGTCTCTCTCTCTCTCTCTCTTTTGCCATTTTAATTAAACATTTTATTAAACTTTTTGAGGTAATTGTAGATTCACATACAAATGGTAAGAAAAAACACAGAGGTGCTGTGTATTTTTTATCTAGCTCACTCTAATGGTAACATCTTGCAACATATTTGTTAGTGTGTTCCAACCCGGGTATTGATGTGAGATACAGTCAAGACACAGAAAAATTCCATCAGGGCAAGGATCAGTCTTGTTGCCCTTTTAGAGGGCACCCACTGCCCTCCCACCACTGCCTCCTGAACCCCTGGAAACCACTAATCTCTCCCTTTCTATAATTCCGTCATTTCGAGAATGTGATATATATAGAATCATACAGGATGCGACTTCTTCGGATTGGATTTTCTCACTGGAGATTCATTCAGATTATTATGTGTATCAGTAGTGTCTTCTTTTTTTGTTTTTTAAGTGTACAAGTCAATGGTTTTTAGTATATTCACATCATTGTGCCACCACCACCACAATAACTTTTAGAAGTTACATTACCCCAAGAACAAACCTTATACCCTCTTTGGTCATCACCCCCTGTGATACAATAGGAAATATATTTGGTCTTTCTCCCTGGATCCTAGCAAAAAGCTCCCAACACCCTTGGAATTTTCTGAGCGATAGGAGTGTTTTTCACCTTAAGAAGCCCTTTTCATCACACCTGAGTTTATATTAATGAGGTGTTTTCTGGGAAGCCCCTAAGTACCCTAAGGGTGGGGGCTAGTTGCCAGGGAGCCAACCATGATTAATAGGTTGGAACTCTCAAGGTCCCACCCAATATAGAATATTCCCGCTGCCCCACCCCTTCTCACATTTGGCTGAGCACTGAATACAATTATTCTAGTTATTAACTTATATCTCGTATCTACATATAAATAAAATTATGTCCTTTTTACATACCTACTGGTTAGCATATAATAGAGAAACAGCTGGACAATATCTCAGCAAATTTGGAGAGGTATGTTCAGGTGATGTTACCACAAATCCAGGCTAAGCAGTACACAAAACGTTTACTTTGGGGAACCTGTGAAGCGCTTCAATTGTTTTTTTTTTTTCACCAAAAAACATTATTTTAAACAGTTCAACAAATGAGTTCAACGACTAGGTATGTATTTTCCAATTGTGCTAGAATTTTATGCGTGTGACAGGGAGTCACCAAATGTTCGTTAATTCTTCAAGTGATGGCTTCATTCTAGTTTGTGTGGAAACACAGGGAAAATATGTCACACAAAATGCCATTACCACACCTAAAATGGAAAAGGATAAGAGTCCTAAAGTCATCTGGGGGGAAGGAAACTCTTGTGTGAGGGCCTGTCAGGACAGGCAGGCTCTTCTAAGAGAGAACAGGGGACACGTGCAGGAAGAGCATTTTGAAGCTGGTAGAGATAACTGGTCTCTCTTGAGGACTTCAAGCCCAAGGAGCATTCGAGTATCCAAAAAATAGGCCATCACCACTCAAAGTTTCTGGAACCAAAGCCCACACTAGAATCAACTGACACCAGTTGGACGTGACTTGCTCTTTCTTTCAGTTAATGGAAACCAAAGTTCCACTGAGGGACGTCTTGTTGCCAATCAAGAGACACATGAAATGCATATTTAGTTGTTGTGCAAAAGGACATGAATGGCGGTTTTAGGCTCTTCATAGCTAAAGACTCATGCACCAAGTCAATGTTAAAAATTGGACACAACTGCCACCTGTAATTGAAGACTGAGCCTAAGTGATGTCCCTCTCACAATAATGTCAGGTTGGAGTCTATTTCAGGGACCCAGGATACAGATCCTTTTCCAGCTAACAGCTATGCATTTCGACAGGACGTGGGTTAGAGAAACCATTATTAACATATTCCCCGGATTCTGCTGAGCACTTCAAACCACTCACTTCTGTTTCAGACACTGGCAGAGATTATCTGTTTCTAAGAACCATCAGTAAGTCATTAGGGCACACACTCCAAATGCGGGGGGCTAAGGTATGCTTGAGCTGTTCCTTACTTGGACGGCTCTAGGGTCACGAGCTACAGGAATTTACTCCTATGCACTCCCAACGTGGCATACGAAGTAGAGTGTTAGAAAGAGCTTTGTTCCAAAGTGGGAAATCATTATGACTCTTGATTAGTTATGACAATTACCTAAAAGTCCTAAAGGAGTCCAATATTCACCTTTTCAATGTTTGCACAGTGACGTATGGGCAAGAAAGGTAAGATCGCAGATTCCACAAAGGATCCCCCGCTCTCTAGCGGGGCTGGTTTATGAAGAGCTATGGTTGAAGGTGGTGGGAGTCACGTGAGTACATAGAATTCTCCACTAGTTACTTGCACCTTTCCCTCTGCCCCCCCCAGCCAGAACCCACTCTTCTTCTCACACCCAACCTACAAAGAATGGACAACCGAGATGAGTGAAGAGGGAGGGAAAGACCTCCGAGGAAGGAGAGGAGCATGATGCATGAGGACCCCCAAGAAAATGGAGAAAAATTTCCAGTTGCTTGCAGATGTCCATTTCAGGAGGCAGAGGCTGGTTATCTGGAATTCCTATGCAAATGAGATGTTGACCCTGTGAGGACCGCACATTAAGAAGTGTGTATCTATACAGAGTCTCTGCCTCCGGCCCCACGTACATCGGGACGCCTGCCGCTGGCCACCCTCAGCAGCCATCACTGGCTCGGAAGACCAGCTGTGAAAGAGACACATGAGCAAGGACACCATCGAATAACTGCTCCTGTTAGAAGAGCAAATTTCCACCATGGCTGCATCAACATGAAAGCAAGACTCAGAAACCAAACAGATACTTTAACAATCAGCGAAAGCCAGCTCTTTGCCTCCTGCCCTTGACATTACATTATGCCATTCCACACCCTGAGAGCCCCGGTATTCCTCACCGGGACCGTAGAGCCATCAGAGCTCCTTAATCCCATTCATCCAGGCTGCTAATGGCTCCTGGCACGGGGCACACAGGCCATATTGCCATGATTCCAGGAGGCCAGCCGCCCGACGTGGCAAAAGCAGCCCAGCCACACTGGGCAAAGTGGAGCTGACAAGAACTCACATTGAATTTGCATATATTTGCACAGCATGTCAGAAATACTTCTAATCTCAAACAGACGCGGGAGCCAGGGCCCAGTAGAGGGAAAGCAAAAAAGGAAACGGTGGAGGGGCTGACTGAGCTTGGGGAAGGCCTGAAATCTCCGCCCTCCCTCCATGCCATCTACATTTCTGTTTGAATGCTCTTGTCGGGGATCGCTGATGCAATTATCACCAGATTGTTTTTCAGGCTTCTGCCTTTGTTTTCAGGTGATGGGGAGTTTTTGGACTGCATGCTTCCTGCAGCAGCAAAGGGAGTTCTGATGAACACATTTTCCTGCTGGAGGCTAACATGTATCTTCATCGGCCTGGACAAATAAGTAATTATAGGTTCCATATAGGAAATTGACAATGCTGCACTCTGATATTAACCTGCCCAGCAGGAGAGATTGGTAAACACGCAGAGCCAGGTCTTACCCTTGTTTTCTGAAATGAAGGGGCATACACCAAAATGTTTCGGTAAGGGAAAAAGGCGAGGCAGACAGCATCAGGCCTCCGCACACCATCTGCACTTTCACAGAGCACTAATGGGGAATAATTATATCGCTCCCGTGGCCCAATAGCTGCAAGTGTCTGGAAGCAAGACTGGTTTCCCAGGCCTTCCCAGCGGCTCTGTCTGGCAGCAGCGACCGTTGGAAGTCCGATGCCGAAATGGCTCATTAAAAGAACCTTGAAAAAGAGGGTTGCTTTTTGAATCTTAAAGATGGTAATGAGTAACTCAGCCGGCTGTGCAGAGAAAGCCTTCCCTTGTCCCTTAAATTAATTTTCCGTGACTAGGGACCCAGGAGGAGCAGAGTCTTTAAAGGTACAAGGGACAAAGGGAGGGAAGGGGAGGGAAGGGGAGAAGTGGGGAGGGTGGAAGGGGGAGGAGAGAGAGAAAATATGATCTCTAGCTAGATGCTGATAAAACTTCTCCAAGTCTGCTTCTCTGGAGGAACACTCGCCAGCTGCTCCTGGCAGGAAAGCTGAAACTGTCAAGAAGTTCCATTTATTGCTGACTGATGAGTCGGCCGGAAGGTGTGCTCCCTGAGCCTGCAGTAGAATTGCAATCCAGCCTGCACCCTCTCTACTGACAGCGAGGTCAGCAAAGGAGGCAGATCAGAATGGGCAGGAATGGGCATGCTTATCCAACAACCTTGGCCAAGAAAGGCAGGTCACACAGCCAAGCAAGGGAGAACAGGTCCTGTCCTTGTCCTGACCTTGGCAGAGACCCCCCCCACACACAGGGATTCCACATGGAGGTCCACAAATTGACCCTACAGGTCACAGTCCTATTTCCAGCTGGTGCCTCCTTCCCAACATGGGTGGATCCAGATGTCTAGCCACCTGGCACAGTGACTAAGGCCATTCTCAACTCTTTCTCGATGAACATAAGGTTTATGTGCATTATTTAGATCCCATTTCTTCTTCAAGCCTGAAGACATCCCAAGTCTTCCATGAAGCCTTCGAGAACATGCCAATCCCATAAGATGGCCTCTCCTTTCTGATACCCCTGTATCTCCTCACCGGAACCATTTATGGTGACGTACTCTTGAATGGCCTTGTTATATTATTATTCTCTTCCTAGTGTCTCTGCTTTGTCTCCAACAAGGCTGAAATCCTTGGAAACCCAACAGAACCGTGGATCACATCCCCTCCCATTACCTGTGATCTCAGCCTCTTCCCCATTTCACTGCTCTTGTCTCCAACATGAATTCCTCGCAGCTTCTCTGGTTACCACCCTATCTTTCCCATCACTGACGTATAAACTCATTTTGTTTCAAAAAGTATTTGAAGAAACTTGGAAAAATGCATTCAGGGTAGGAAAATAAATATTAGAAAAGGACGGAACCAGGAAGACAAAAAATAAAGTGAGGAAAATAAAGCTGAAGCTAGGGATGTGTTGAATGAATTCACACCACAGCATGTGCCTGAATATTCTATCACCTGCTAAAACCCGATACAAATTTGACTCAGTTCCTCAAAGAGAGGAGCGTAACCTGAGGGAAACGTGAAATGAGGCACAGTGTCCATGTAATGAAAACAATCCCACTGCTCAGGGAAAATCATACCTGGAATAAAGGCCTGAGGGACATTCTGTCCTGGATCCCACAATGGCGGCCCTGGGTGAAACAGTAATAACAGGAATCAATGCCAACATAATGCCAGGCATTACTTAACAAAGGGGAAACAGAAGGGAGCAGACAGGAAAGATGTCTGCCTTTGTAGACCTTGGATTCTACTAGGAAAAAAGAGGCACTAAACATGTTCCTGCCATATTGGTTCAACAGAGACTGGGAGAGGAGTAGGTCTACCTCAGAGAGATGTGGAGGCATCAGACAGGGAAAGATGTGGACCGCTTCTCTATTGTCCCCTGGTTTGGCCAGAAAATCCAAACCCTGATCCAGGGAAAGTGACTCTGTGAGGGCCTGCGTCTTGCCCCAGCTATTTATGACCAAATTCTTGAGTTGCCTAGCCATGCTCTCCCCACCCCTCCCCTCCCAGCTGCTCCTCAGCCCCTTGGAACCTGGCTACTCCCTCCAGAGAAACCAGACTAGTGGGGGCTGAGGAAGCCATGTCACCCTGGCAACAAATCCCCGTGTTTGTTACTGGTGATCATGCCCTACTTGGAATTCCTTCCTTGGGCTTCTGTGACGTCTGTTTGTTCCTGGTTTTCCTCCTACCTCTTCAGCTGCTCTCTTAATCTTTGTTTTATAGCCTTGTCTTTTTCAATTTGCTTCTGAAATATCACCCTGCCCCTAAACGTTGTCTTCGCACTCTGCATCCTCTCTGTTGAATTCAACGTATCCAGGGGCTCTGCAAATGACTCCCATGTCTGTATCCAGGGAGAGCCTCCACCGCTCTGCTAAAACTCAGACCCATCAGGGTCAAGGCATCTCCCACTCAACACGTTCAAATGTTGCCTTTCCAATCTGGTTCCTTCCCCAAATTCCCTACACTCCGAGGCTACCATCTACTTAACTGCCTAAATCAGAAACCTGACACAGGGGCGCCTGGGTGGCACAGCGGTTAAGCGTCTGCCTTCAGCTCAGGGCGTGATCCCGGCATTATGGGATCGGGCCCCACATCAGGCTCCTCCGCTATGAGCCTGCTTCTTCCTCTCCCACTCCCCCTGCTTGTGCTCCCTCTCTCGCTGGTTGTCTCTCTCTCTCTGTCAAATAAATAAATAAATAAATTCTTAAAAAAAAAAAAAAAAAAAGAAAGAAACCTGACACATCCTTAACTCCTTCTCACTCTTCCCCACATACAATCCTACTGATTTGACCACCTCCATATGTCTCCTACTTATTACTTTCTGCCACTAATGAAAATGACCTGAGTGCCTACCATTGTCCGGCCCTATTTTTAAGTGCTCCCCACTTTACACATAATGTGTCACGTAAGCCCACGCACACGACGGAGGGAGCATGATCCGCCTCCACCTTCCACGGGAGAGAGGACTGAGGCACGAAGAAGTTGTATGACTTACTCCCGGTCACAAGGCAAGGACATGTGAAGCTAAGGGTTCCAATCCAGGTTCTGACCTCAGGGCACCACACCCTGCTTTTTATCACTTCTCACCCGGGTGAGTCTAATCACTTCCTAACTGGCCTCCCTGCCTCCACTCCCGCCCCTTCTCAACACTGCGGCCCTACAGTGTGACCTTTCTGAAACTCAAATCTGAGCCTACCACCCTTTGCTTAAACCACCCTCCCTGGCTTCCTCCGGCTTGCAAAAGAAATTTCAAACTCCTGGTGGCTTCATGTCACTAGCCCGCCCCTCCTCCCCCACCACCCACATACACACCCACACACCGATCCTGTGTCAGAACTGTGCTAAGATCTCTGGGCAATACAAAATGGGGCTCCTATTGTCAAGAACACGTTGAAAAAGCAGTCAAACAAAATGTACAAATGAAAAGTTAAATGTAAGAATTAAGCCCAAGATTAAAATTTAAAAGAGGTTGCAAGGCAGTGGTGAGGAGGACAGAGTCTCCAGCCAGACATTTAATACATGCAGAAGTGTCTCTCCAAAAAAAAGATTTTTTTCCATCTCAAGCCAGGCACTCGTGAATGACCTGTTCAATTCTGGGTTAGTTTGAAAGATACTTTAATATTCCCATATTGTTCCAGTTCAATACTTTTAGAAAATGAATAGGCTTGGTTCTGGTTCAGACTGGCTTACTAGGTGTTGCTGTTTTGAAAAATCCTTGGTTGAAGGCTCAGCTCAGGGGAAAAAAAAAAAAAAGATTAATTTGGGGCTCAGCTTGGTTCAAGGTTCGCAAATTATAGAAGTTCCTTTTGCCGTGGTTCACACTCGAGCAGACACCCAGTTATGGATTCAGCTCGAGGGCCTGGTTTTCCGGGTTTTGCCCCCTCCCATCCCCCACCCCAGGCCCCCAGCCTTTCCAGCCAAGCCAGCCTTCACAAGTGTGTCTCCACTCTCTCCACCAGGGGGCGATATATGGGGGCTCCCCAGCTCAGCAGCGCTTGCCTGGATCTGGAGCCCACGGGCAAGGCGGAGTCTCCACACTGAGGAGGGAACGTGTAGACTTCTGCCCAGTGCGAAGCAGGCCTGCCCTCCACCTCGGAACCAGCGCTCCCTCACCTCTTGCCTCTGGGGCCTTCCCTAAATATCCTGAAAAGAGCCACCCTTCACTCCCCAGACCCTTCTCTCTCTCCCCTGCTTTCTTCCTCTCTGCAGCCCTTACCAGCCACTAGCTTGTTCTCTGGTTCTCCCAGTAGGCTGTCAGCTCGGGGAGGCCAGGATTTTCATCTATTTTTTTCACTATGATACCCCCGCCCCACTGTCTAGAACAGTGCCTGGAATGTTATAGAAGTCCATTAAATAGGTGATAAATATTGAATAAATCCCCTTAGTCTAAATCCAGAGCTTCTGACAAGAGATTCCTGAGAAGGAGGATTTGGCCTGAACACTGCATTTCTTTACATCATGAAGAATATCTCCTCCTTCGTAGGTTTTTCTTTGGAATATCCTCTTCCCCTCCTTCCTCTCCATCCCCTGGCTGTCTCCCATGCCAGGGTGAAGCAAAGTCTATGTGCATTAAGAGGCTTCGTGCTGCACCTCCAACCTTCCATCTCTCTCTCCCTCTTTCTTAGAGAGCACAGGAGTCCTTTTGGCGGCAGAACGGAAGGCCTTTGCCCCCCCCCACGCCCCCACCCCCACCCCCACCCCCACAATGAGCTGGGCTTCAGCAGAACGGCGGGCTTGCTGACTAGGGAGGAGGGAAAGCAAGAGAGAGTCCAGGCAAACAGGCAGCAACAAACCAGGCGCCCAGAGGGCTGCCTGCTGAGACACACAGCTCCCCTCCCACTCTCGCCGGGGCCTCATAAGAGCTAACCCGCTCCCAGTTCCCGGGTCTGTGTCCAAAGAAACTGGGGTCTGAGCCTCTTCTACCCTCTGAAGTAGCTTTTCAGCTTCCAGGTACAGATTAGGCTTACAATGTATTAAAAATGGGCAAAATATATAGCACTCCTAACAGCAAAATCTCTCGTGTTGTGGTACACATATACCAGAAAAGGACACGAAAAGAATTAGCACAATGATTAATCCACCCAGTAATAACACTCTTATTTAATGACTATTGACCAAATAAAGGTGTCCCACTCCCTCCTTCCTGTCCATCATTCCCTGTCCGCCCCAGCCACCCTCACACACAGGGGACTGTTTCCTCCCCAGGACACGCAAGTGACTGCGACTAACCAAAGTGAAGTCGGTCCGCAGAGCGCTCTAAAATGTTCACCGGAAACTCCTCTGGAATACTTAAGACTATTACCACACAGTCAAGAAAGTCCAGAAGAAGGGAGTAATTTGCCTACTTACCATTCAGTTTCCCTGCTGGCCAATATGGACAGCAAATAGCACCTAGAAATGGGCTGATTTTTGGAAAGTCATGTACATTTTTCCCTAGCTACTTTAATTACATTTATCTCTGCTATTAATCACTGGCACTGCGGTATGTCCAGCATGGGGGTTTTAATTTGATCCTCTCATGATTTAATGGGTTTCCCGAATCTGTTTAATTTCATCAGTTTTGGAAAAATCTTAGCCATTAATCTCTTTCAATATTGTCTCTTTCCAGTATTCTCTTTTCTCTTTCTGCAATTCCCACTCTATCCCTCATGATTGCTAATTCTTATGTTCCCATCTCCTTGCCTCTCTGGACTGCATTAATGAATAATTTCTTAAAGTTTATTCCAGGTGACTGATCTCCTTTTCAGCTACATCTAATCAGTTATTAAGTCTGTTTAATAGAATTCTTAAATTTTATCTATTACAATTTTCACCTTGAAAATTTTTATTTGGTTCTTTGTCAAATCTGCATGATTACTTAAAATCTCATGTTCCTTCCTCATTTTCTAAGTCACTTGGTTTATCACCTTAAGCTTATTATCTTATAATTTGTGTCTCTAGTGCCAATGTCTGAAACCACGGTGGATATGCTTCAGCTGTCTTGGTTTTTCAGGCTCTCACTCTTAGTGCTTTGATTCCATATGTGGTTTTGTAATTTTCTTCTCAAAGTATAAGCTCATTTCTTTTTCCCAGATCATTGTCTGTAAGAATTCCTTGAGACCTAGGTTATAGGCAAGTTCCTCCAGAGAAGATTGGTTTCCGGGGAGCTTGGGTGGCTCAGTCAATTAAGTGTCTGCCTTCTGCTCAGCTCATGATCTTGGGGTCCTGGGATGGAGCCCCACTTCTGGCTCCCTGCTCAGTGGGGAGTCTGCTTCTCTCTCTGCTCTCTCCCACCACCACCCCAACTCGTGTTCTCTCTCTCACGCTTGCTCTCTGTCTGAATTAAATAAATAAAATCTTTGGAAGGAAGGAAGGAAGGAAGGAAGGAAGCAAGGAAGATTTGTTTCCTTCTGCCAGATGCCTGAGGCACAACCAACGCGGACTTCAACTTAAAACTCAATTTTCCACCTGAGATTTTTCAAACCACCCATACAGTGTGAGTTCGGGCTACAAGCCTATGTGAGGACATTCAGGTGTACCAACACGTGCGGGAGAATATATTCCTTCTGTTCAGAATCAGGAGTTGAGACAAGGTTTCTTACTGTCTGCTGGGCCTTTTTCATCCTTACTCTCAGCCTATAGCTGTTTGGGGTCCTGACTTAAAGTACATTAGGATAGTCAGTCTCCGATTGGACTTCCCACTTTGGACAAACCAAGTGGACTTCTCATTTGGGGCTTTTTTTTGGGGGGGGGTCTCCCATGCCTCTAAAAACCAATAATCAAGTTCATCTAATCTGGCAAATGCCCGCAAGGGACCATAGTACCTCTCTAATACCTGCTTCCATTTAGTCTGCACCCTCTACGTGTCTTTGCTTCTTGCCAGCCCACCAATGCCTTTTGAAATATTTTTCAATGGTTTAGCCAGCAGTTTTTACTTCTTTTAAGCAGGGAATTTGTTGTCAAGGTTTTTAGTCAGCTAAGCAGCTGGATAAGGAAGACACAGAATTCTCCTTGCCATGCAGCCCCAGGGACATGTTAACATCCCGCAATTAGCCATAGGCATATTCACTGAATATTGGCCTCTGGAGCTGGCCACAAAGCCTGCAGCTAGTGCAACACACCAGTGATCATGAGTGAAGGTGAAATTGCACTAAAAGTACACTTTTAGCTTTACAGAGTTACCTAAGGGACTGAAGATGGGTCATTAACCTGAACAGGATCCAGGGCCTGCATTATGTATTCAATTCCTTGGGGTTACGTGTATGGGGCTGAGTGCAGATGTTCCTATCAAGGTCAAGAGAAACTCCTATATCTGACCCCCAACTAACAAGAGGGCAGCTGATACACCGTTGGGATTCCCAGGGCAGCATATTCCCAGCCATCTCCAACGTGAGAATTTTATAGTAGCCTCTATCCAAAGTACCCAGGACGGTAGTTATTCCTGCTCCAAGATGCAGTTCTCCAGACACTAAAGGCCTTCCTGGGCTTGTGCCATAAGCCTTGGAAGAGAATGCAGAGCTAGAATTCTCAGTGGTGAATTGGGATGCAGTTTAGAGCCTTTGTGATCTCCACTGGGGGGAGGACTGAAGAGCAATCAGGTCCCGGAGTCCAACAATATCAGCAGTGGCTGAGAGTTAGATATCTTTTTGAGAGACGTGTACTACCCAGTACCGTGCTCTGGTGTAACACTGAAAAACTGGCATTAGCCATATAACCATGAGACCAGACCTATGAATCACAGCCTGCGCGACAGAAATAGACTTCTTCTAACACAACGTGGAAGGATTACAGCAGCTCAACATTATGTGGATGTGAAACCCACATAAAGGGCTGCCCAGACGCCTGAAATTTGTGCCAGGCACCCACCAGTGAGATGGATGAAGCAAAAAGGATGGGACACAGGTGTGGGCTAGAACCCATGGGAGTCTACTGATGGATGAGAGCTGACCTTGTCTCTTGGCTGTTCCAATTGTCCCACACACATCGTGCCTTTAAGGTCCAGTCCTGGTCAATAACAACAGTTGACACATCTTGTATACGACTCATATGTCTACTACCGCTCTGACCACATTTAATCTTTATAAACCATAGGCTTGTATTATTATTTTCTTTACTTCATAAAGAAGTGGAGTCACAAAAAGCTTAAGAACCTTATTCAAGGTTATACAGCTCATACATGACAAAAGTTCCTATTCAAACTCAGGCAATCCGGTTCCTGCCTCTTTGTTTTCAGTTGGGATGCTACCATGCCATACACCATGTAGGGATATTCTTGCGGAACTAAATGCTGTACATAAGATAACTCCGCAGATTTGCTGTAATGGTCGCTAAGCACTTACACTGTATTTCTTTTTAGAGGACATGTGGATGAGTTTCAAATCTGTTAAAGGAAGATAGAGCACAGAGGGAGAAAATGGCATTGCTATAATTTGACTCCATCTGAGTTGCAAACTACTATTAAAAGTGAATCTAGGATAATGATATCCGAAGCCTTGAAAATATTGGTTCACTGGCACCCAGAAGGTGTTAACAGCTGGGTATCAAAATATTGGTGGTTCCAAAGAAATCAATACATAGTGTAGTTGTCTCCAAATATGGCCACAATTGCTCATCCTCAGGGCCTCTCCCATCTGGACACAGAGTCTATTTTCCCTCCCCTTGACTCTGACCTGGACTAGTACCTGCTTTGACTAGCATAATGTCATAGAAGGGATGCTGTGCCAGTTTCAGGCATAAGCATAGTCCTGAAGAAGGACTAGCAATTTCTACTTCTGTGCTCTTGGAAGCTGGCCATCCTCCAAGAAACCCAGCGATACTAAGACCACCAAGCTATGTGGAAGGCCAAGCCAGCCACATGAAGGAGACATACGGAGGATCCCTGAGGCATCAGACACATGAGGGAAACCTTCTTGGGCCTCCACCTTAGCCCAGCTGCTAGCTAAATGCAGCTAAGTGGACCATGATGGGGCAGAGACATTGCCAGCCAAGCCCTGCCCAAGTTGTAGAATCATGAGAAATAACGAATCATGGTTGTTCTAAGGCCTCAAGTTTTAAGGGGGGTTATTACACAGCAATAGATAACCAAGATACATAGATTAATGTGATAATATATAACATAGTTTGTCGAATCTGCTGTAAGGATGTTGTACATGAATAATAGGAGAAAGCTGACAGCTCAAGTAAAAGTAGGAGAATAAAAATTGAGAAGCTCTTGGTTTAGATGTAGACAGGTCATTACATAAACAGCATAGAAACGCATGAACGCCATGCACAAAATATCGTGTCCCATTCTGGAACAAAGCCCTGCCATCACTGGAGCCAGCTGCCTGTCCCCAATAGCCACTGTGTACCTGTGCATCCCCAGGCCTGGGCCCCTGTCTATCTCTCACCCAGGAAAACCCAGGGACTTCTTAAGAAATGGCTGATCCATAATTCTGGATCTGGGAGAGGGAAAGGAATGCCAGAGACATCTTCTTAAGTTTAGGGACACCAATCAGAGATACTTTGGGGGTAAAGACCTGTGAATTTTGGGGACAAGATCAGTGAACAAAATACCCATGAGTCTATAAGGCTAGGAGGGAGAAGAGGACATAGGTCAAATACTAAGGTCCGGACCTAATCAGTTCATTGTGAGGATGCAAATAGAGGCAAATGAGCAGGAAAAGGAGTACTGACCCGCATTTGGGACAGTGGACAAGATCAACGTAGATCCATCAAATAAGGAAAATCAACAACACTGAGAGAAGGACACACAAGTCATTGTCCAGTCTAGAGAGATGTTCCGCTTCCCTTTGCTGTGTCAGTTTGGGGTTTTTAAATGAGACAGTCTCCCTTGGCCCAGATTCTGTAATTACAGATTTAATAGGGAGAAGTACTTCCCAACAAGGTTATGAGGAGGCCCGGGGAGGGCAGCCGTGGCTGAGACATTGCTGTGAGTGTCATATTCTTATCCAGGCTTGGGCAGCAGCGTGAAGGCCATTGGCTAGGAACTGCATCCAAAGATAGCCTGACTTTCATTTTAGAGTTTCCCTTCAACTCTGTCCCATTTCAGGGTCCCATTTCAACCATTTTCTGTACATCATAACTCAGTGGTTCCTTTTTAACACAATATTTAACCTGATAATGACTATAAATGGAGGATAATTTTCCATGGGAGATATTCCATCAAAATGCAATGAAATAAGTCAAAGTCATATTACTCTGCACATCTATCCATTTCTATTGCCTAATTGATGCTCTGCTTCAAAAGCTTCAACCTGTTGTTAAGTATGAGTCTAACAAACACTTGCTTATGATTGTCAAGGGCTTATCTGATTTTTTTTAAAGATTTTATTTTTTATTTATTTGACAGAGAAAGAGAGAGAGTACAAGCAGGGGGAGTGGGGAGGGAGAAGCAGGCTCCCTGCTGAGCAGGGAGCCCGATGCAGGGCTTGATTCCAGGACCCCGGGATTATGACGTGAGCCGAAGGCAGACGCTTAACCTACTGAGCCACCCAGGTACCCGATTTTTTAAAAAATTTAAATGAAATGTGTTTTGTCTGCTCTACAATTATTTTCTAATATTCTAATTCCCAAAGGAACAGAGAATCTCAATTTGTCCTCTAACAGGTGAAAAACTCAACTAGTTAATGAAGACAACAAAACAACGACCTCAGCGCTTTCTCTCCCCAACACCTTGCCTCTTTGTGACACTACCAAAGAATTAACGAGAGAGCTGTTCTCTGTGAGCAACCCATAAGGAAATTCCGGTAGCCCTTAAAGTGAAGTGGGTTCCCTGAGTTTGCCTAGAGAATTGTGGGTAGCAACTTTTTAGCACAGGGGATTTGGACAGTAGCTCCCTTTATCAACCTCTCTCCTTGTCCATCTTTAATGTCTGATGGCAAAAAATGAAGAAATCCAGCAGATAAGGCAGATCAGAGAACCAAGAGAGGAAGCATGGCCAAACAGAAAGAACTGGGTGTTGGAAATGGACACACTGGGTTCAGAGTCAAGTTCTGCAGCTTACTAGATGTATATGCTTATTCAACATCTCTATACCTCTCTTCTCTTCAGTAACATAACGTTTATTCGTATAGAGGCTTTAAGAAGTAAATACTTTATTGCAGATGTTCAGCCCTCCTTAAACAGAGCTGCCATTATTACGATAATGATGACTGACATCATCATTACCACCAAGTAGCTGTAGCATTATAGCTGTGCCACTCTCCAATTACCTCCAACATATTCTAAACTATCTCCCTCCACCCTCCACTCCCTAACACCTCCTACTCTACAATATCTATGCTTATCTTCCTACTAGCTAATGGTCACAATGACTTTGAACTAAGTCAACAGAAGTACATATTTAGAATACATATATATTTAGTAGGCTGATTAGTACTGGCCAAAGTTATAGGCTCCTTATAACATTTCTAAAGGGCAATTTGTTGATATGCATCGAATGCCTTTAAAAGCATATGCTGTTTACCATAGACATTCTATTTTTAAGAGGTTTATGCTAAGGACATATTAACAGACATGCACAAAAATTAAATTATATCAGTTTCCAACATTTTTCTTAATGATTAGGGTCGCCATATTCTTTGCTGCCTAAACTGGAACACTTCTGAGATAAAAAAGAAATGCTATTGGGGCGCCTGGGTGGCACAGCGGTTAAGCGTCTGCCTTCGGCTCAGGGCGTGATCCCGGCGTTATGGGATCGAGTCCCACATCAGGCTCCTCCGCTAGGAGCCTGCTTCTTCCTCTCCCACTCCCCCTGCTTGTGTTCCCTCTCTCGCTGGCTGTCTCTATCTCTGTCAAATAAATAAATAAAATCTTTAAAAAAAAAAAAAAGAAATGCTATTAATCAATAAGCCAGGGGATAACAGGTGTAAACCAATAGTGCAACATGGAAGCAATCTAAATGTCCAGCAAGGAGAATTGATAAAATAGAAACTAGGTAACCTTGGAAATCGATCAGAAGTCTTGGAGAACGAAGGTGCACATCTACAAACAAACAAAAAAATGACCTGCAGAAGCTTCTCGTACAAGTAGACAAAAGCACACCTAGGATCTAGCTTCCTATATATATATTTCATTTTACCGTATATTATTTTTAAATTTTTTCTTTTCTCATTTTTCTTTTCTATTTTTTATCCTTATTTCTTATTTCTATATTTTTTTTTCCCTCCAAAATGACAAAATGGAGGAATTTATCCCAAAAGAATAGGAAGAAATGATGGTCAGAGATTTAATCAATTCAGACATAAGTAAAATGTTTGAGCTAGAATTTAAAACAACAATGATAAGGACACCAGCTGGGCTTGAAAAAAGCATAGAAGACATTTGAGGATCCCTTACAGAAGAGATAAAAGAACTAAAATCTTGTTAGGCCAAAATTAAAAATGTTATAACTGAGATACAGTCCCAAGTGGAGCCCATAAAAATGAGGATGAATGAAGCAGAAGAGTGAATCAGTGATATAGAAGATAAAATTATGGAAAATAATGAATTTGAAAAGAAAGGAGAAAGAAAACTCTTAGGTCATGAAGGTAGACTTAGGGAACTCAGCAATTCCATAAAGCAAAATTATATCCATATTATAGGAATTTCAGAAGAGCTGGAAAAAGGGGCAGAAGGTTTTTTTTTTTTAACAAATTATAGCTAAGAACTTCCTTAATCTGGGGAAGAAACAATCATTCATGTCTAAGAGGTACAGAGAACTCCCCTCAAAATCAATAAAAATAGGTCAACAGCATGACATATTATAGCCAAACTTGCAAATTACAAAGATAAATAGAAAATTCTGAAAGCAGCTCAGGCCAAGAGGTCCTTAACCATCAAGGGTAGCCACATAAGGTTGGCAACAGACCTGTCCACAGAGACCTGAAAGGACTGGCAGACCAGAAAGGACTGGCATGATATATTTACCATGCTAAATGGGGAAAATATGCAGCCAAGAATACTTTATCCAGCAAGGCTGTCATTCAGAATAGAAAGAGAGATAAAGAGTTTCCAAGACAAACAGAAACTAAAGGAATTCATGAACACTAAACTAGTCCTGCAAGAAATATTAAAGGGGACCCTTTGTGTGGAAAGAGAGCCCAAAAGTAACAACGACCGGAAAGGAACAGAGACAATCTACAGGACCAGTGACTTTACAGGTACTACAATGGCACTAAATTCATCTTGCAGTAATTACTCTGAATGTAAATGGACTAAACGCTCCAATCCAAAGACACAGTCTATCAGAATGGATAAAAACACAAGACCCATTGATATGGTGCATACAAGAGATTCATCTTAGATCCAAACACACCTCCAGATTAAAAGTAAGGGGGTGGAGAACGATTCATCATGCTAATGGACATCCAAAGAAAGTTGGAGTAGCAATCCTTATATCAGACAAACTAGATTTTAAACCAAAGGTTGTAATAAGAGAGATGAAGAAGGACATTATATCGTAATAAAGGGGTCTATCAAACAAGATCTAACAATTGTAAATACTTATGCCCCTAACTTGGGAGCAGCCAAATATATAAATCAATTAGTAACTAACTTAAACTCATTGATAATAATAATAATAATAGTAGGGGACTTTAACATCACACTAACAGCAACAGACAGATCATCTAAGCAGAAGATCAACAACGAAACAAGGGCTTTGAATAACACACTGTATCAGATGGACTTCACAGATATATACAGAGCATTTCATCCTAAAACAACAGAATACACGTTCTTTTCGAGTATAGATACTAAGTCACAAACCAGGACTCAACTGTACAAAAAGATTGAGATCATATGATTTCCAGACCACAATACTATGAAACTTGAGGTCAACCACAAGAAAAAATTTGGAAAGATCACAAATACATGGAGGTTAAAGAACATCCTGCTAAAGAATGAATGAGTCAACCAGGAAATTAAAGAAGAATTAAAAATTACATGGAAGCAGATGAAAATGGAAACACAACAGTTTAAAACCTTTGGGATTCAGCAAAGGCAGTCCTAAGAGGGAAGCATATAGCAATACAGGCCTTCCTCAAGAAGTAAGAAAACTGCAAATACACAACCTAACCTTACTACCTAAACGAGCTAGAAAAAGAACAGCAAATAAAGCCTAAATCCAGTAGACTAAGAGAAATAACAAAGATTAGAGCAGAAATCAATGATATAGAAATCAAAAACTAGGAGCTGTTTCTTTGAAAGAATTAAGACTGACAGACTCCTATTCAGACTTATCAAGAAAGAGAAAGGACCCAAGTGAATAAAATCATGAATGAAAGAAGACAGAGCACAACCAACACCAAAGAAATACACAAAGTGATAAGAGAATATTATGAGCAATTATATGCCAACAAATTAGGCTATCAGGAAGAAATCTATGCATTCCTAGAAACCTACAAACTACTAAAACTGAAACAGGAAGAACTAGAAACCTGAACAGACCCATAAACAGCAAAGAAATTGAATCAGTAATCAAAAATCTCCTAACAAGCCAGAGTCCAGGGCCAGATGGCCTCCCAGCAGAATTCTACCAAACATTTAAAGAAGAATGAATACCCATTATTCTGAAATTATTCCAAAAAATAAAAATGGAAGGAAAACTTCCAAACCCATTCTATGAGGCCAGCATTACCTTGATCCCAAAACCAGACAAAGAATTACACCCACCAAAGATCCCACCACCAGACAAAGATCCCACCAAAAAGAATTACAGACCTTATCCCTGATGAACATGGACGCCAAAATTCACAAGATACTAGCTAATAGGATCCTACAGTACATTAAAAGGATTATTCACCATGACCAAGTGGGATTTATTCCTGAGCTGCAGGGGTGGTTCAACATCTGCAAATCAATCAACATGATACACCACATTAATAAAAGAGAGGATAAGAACCATATGATCCTCTCAATAGATGCAGAAAAGTCATTTGACAAAATACAGCATCCTTTCTTGATAAAAACCCTCCACAATGTAGGGATAGAGGGAACATACCTCAACATCATAGAAGTCATTTATGAAAAACCCACAGCAAATACAATCCTCAAAAAACTGAGAGTTTTTCCCGTAAGGTCAAGAACACAGGATGGCCACTCTTACCACTGTTGTTCAACATGTACTAGAAGTTCTAGCCTCAGCCATCAGAAAACAAAAAGAAATAAAAGGCATCCAAATCAGCAGAGAAGTCAAGTTTTCAGTCTTCGCAGACAACATGATACTCTATGTAGAAAACCCGAACGACACCACCAAAAAATTGCTAGAACTGATAACAGGAATTCAGCAAAGTTGCAGGAGGTAAAATCAACACAGAAGTCTATTGCATTTCTATACACTAACACTGAAGCAACAAAAAGAGAAATCAAGGAATCGATCCCATTCACAATTGCACCAAAAACCATAAGAAATCTATGAATCGACCTAAACAAAGAGAAAAACAGATACACAGATCAATGGAACAGAATAGAGAACCCAGAAATGAACCCTCAACTCTATGGTCAACTAATCTTTGACAAAGCAGGAAAGAACATCCAATGGAAAAAAAGACACTCTCTTCAACAAATGGTGTTGGGAAAACTGGACAGCAACATGCAGAAGAATGAAACTGGACCACTTTCTTACACGATACACAAAAATAAATTCAAAATGGATGAAAGACCTAAATGTGAGACAGGAATCCATCAAAATCCTAGAGGAGAACCCAGGCAGCAACCTCTTTGACCTCGGCTACAGCAACTGCTGGCTAGACACATCCAGAGGCAAGGGAAACAAAAGTAAAAATGAACTATTGGGACTTTATCAGGATAAAAAGCTTTTGCACAGCAAAGGAATCAATAAAACTGAAAGGCAAGCTACAGAATGGGAGAAGATATTCATAAATGACATATCAGAGAAAGGGCTAATTTCCAAGATCTAAAAAGAACTTATTAAGCTCAACACCCAAAAAAACAAAAATCCAGTCAAGAAACGGGCAGAACACACACTTCTCCAAAGAAGACATGCAGACCACGAACACACACATGGAACAATACTCAACATCACTTGCATCAGGGAAATACAAACCAAAACCACAATCGATGCTACTTCACTCACAATGGCTAAAATTAACAACACAGGAAACAAAAGGTGTTGGTGAGGATGTGGAGAAAGGGGAACCCTCCCACACTGCTGGTGGGAATGCAAACTCGTGCAACCACTTTGGAAAACAGTATGTAGGTTCCTCAAAAAGTTAAAAACAGAAATACTGTAACCCAGCAGTTGCATTATAGGTTTTACTACACAAAGAATACAAAGATAGTGATTCGAAGGGGCACATGCACCTCAGTGTTTATAGCAGCAATGTCCACAATAGCCAAACTATGGAAAGAGTCCACATGTCCATCAACAGATGAGTGGATAAAGAAGTGGTACATATATAATGGAATACTACTCAGTCATCAAAAAGAATGAAATTCTGCCATTTGCAATGATGTGGATGCAACTAGAGGGTGCTACACTAAGCAAAATAAGTCAAAGACAAATTCCATATGATTTCACTCATGTGGAATTTAAGAAATAAAACAGATGAACATAGGGGAAAGAAAAATAAAATAAAACAAAATAAAACAAAATAAAACAAAACAAAATAAAATAAAATAAAATAAAATAAAATAAAATAAAAACAGAGAGGGAAACAAACCATGAGAGACTCTTAACTATAAGAAATAAACTGAGGGTTGCTGGGGGGAGGCGGTAACTGGGTGATGGGCATTAAGGAGGGCACTTGACGTATTGAGCACTGGGTGTTCTATGCAAGTGATGAATCACTAACTTCTCCCCCTGAAACTAACCATACACTATATGTTAACTAAATTGAATTTAAATTTAAAAAATTTTAAAAACTATGTAAAATTTACAGAAGATATTAAAAAAGAAACCTCAGTCATATGGAAAGATGTGCCTGATATATTAACAGAAAAAATCAGATTGCAAACTAATACACACACTAGGGTCACACTCAAACTACCCATACACTCACACACACAGACACTCCTCCATAATACTGGGACAGATGACACAAGGCTAACAGGAGTCATTGCTGGGTGGTGGCAATGTGGGCCATTTGTATTCATGTACATTTTCTAAAAATTCTCTGACAGACATTTCCAATTCCCAAAATAAAAGTTATTTACAATGTCTTACAGTCAGAGATGGTTATTAAAGCTCCTATGTCAGCAGATAACCTGTTCCCCAAAGCCTAAGGTGAATTTTCTAAGAATTCTAACCTTCCAGGGCTGAAATATTTATGTTAAGGCATCAAACAAAGCTCAACCTCACTTGAGCATTTGTAATCCTGTGTCCACAAATATCAGGAATAAAAATTCTTATTGATACAGGTGACACAATGAAGTCCATGAAAGTGCATTCCATCGTAATCCCAGTTTCTGGCCTCTGAAAATATCCCAAATGTTTCCTTCCCCTCCCGGTCTCCCAAGCATTAAGAAGATAATTTGCAGGACTCGAAAGGTGATTATCTCCGTCGAACAATCCACACGGGGCTGAGTCAGGCTATTTCGGGGCTCTCCGTTTCCATTCTCAACATAGTTCTCATGGCTGTGAACACACAGATTTGGAAATTACGCATCTGCTCGCGCCCCCACTCCGGGAATCTGGAGGTGGTGAACTTCTAACACACAACACAAAACCTTTGTAAACTTCTGGTCACTAGGAAATGCCTTAAGTAAAAACATAATCTCACACCTCTGAGGCAGCTTCCAGCTTAGATGAATGAGGCGCCACAGAAAAAAAGGTAAGGCTACTGTGTCCATTTGACCAGCTTGGAAATAAAGTTTCTAATGAAAGAGATGGGGGAAAAGTTTTAAGGAGAAAAAAGAGCCTTTTTCAGTAAAGGAAGCCTCACAGTTCCCTAATTTTTACAATTCCTACAGAACATTCGACCTCACATTGAGGGATTGGGTGAAAGAATTCATCCAAGACCCAGATTCTGCAATAGGCAACCCACCCTTAACCTGAACAGTGAGGAATAAACCACCACGCAAGACTAACTATGAAGCTGAATGAAGGTCAAACACATGGGAAAATGAGAGAAAATGTAAAACAAACAAAAAAGAGCTTCCACCAGCTCTCAAAACGCAGCATAATCAAACCAAGTCTCGCACAGCCAGCCACAGGCTGCAGTCAGAATTCATCCCAAACCAAATTCCTTATCTCCCCACATAAGTCACTATTTCTGAGAGCCTCCGTCATGCTCTCATTAGCGCAGGTTACGAACCTCCAAGTCACCTCTGACTCCTGCGCCCTCCTTCCAGCATCCAGCGGGAGCCAACTCTTGCTAACTCTACCTTGATAACTCCTGTCCCCTCCCTGTTCCTGCCCTCATTACTTCTCACTAAGGCAACTCGTGAAAGGCAGTAAACTGCCTTCCCATTTCCTCTCCCTTCCAGTCCCAGTCTGACTCACTCCACCCTGCTCTATCCGTATTCTCTTTTTATTGGGGTAAAGACTAGGTAATATAAAATTTACCACCTTCACCATTCGTTCTCAGCAGTGTTAAGTATGTCCACATCATTGTGAAACACATCTCCACAGTTTTTTTCATCTTGCAAGTCTGAAACTCTGTACCCATTAAACAGTAACTCCCATCTCTCCTCCCCTACAACCCTTGGCAACCTCCACTCTGTTTCTATAAATGTGATTACTTGAGATATGTCATACAAGTGGAATCATACACTGCTTGTCTTTTTGTGACTGGCTTATTTTGCTTAACATAATGTCCTCAAGTTTCATCCATACTGCAGCATGTGCTAGGATTTCCCTCCCTTTTAAGGCTGAATAATATTCCATTGTATGTATATCCCAGTTCACCCATTCATCCATCAGTGGACAATCTGGATGGCTTCTAGTTAGTGGCTATTGTGAAGAGTGGTGCTGTGAACATGGGTATGCATGTATCTGTTCCAGACCCGCTTTCAATTCTCTTGGCCATCTACCCAGAGGTGCGATCCCTGAACCACATGGCAATTCTGTTTTTAATTTCCCGAGGAAGCTCCATAGTGTTTTCCTTAGTGCTTGCTCTATTTTACATTCCCACCAACAATGTGCAGGGATTCCAAATTTCTCCTCGCCAACAGCCTCGCCAACACTTGTTATTTTCTGTTTTTTGTGACAAGAGCCATCCTAATGGGTGGAAGGCATCTACTGTGGTTTTGAGTTGCATTTCTCTGATGATGAATGACATCAAGCATTACATCTATATTTTTGTTCCCTCTCCCTGTGCAAACACCTTCCCTTCATAGAGCCTGCCTAATGAATAAGGTATAAACCCATTCAAGGCCTTGCATAACGGTACCACGTCTGTCTTATGTCAATAATATCTCATTCCACAAATCTTCCACATCAGCACCACGAAATGCCTCATCATATTCCAAACAGGTCTCCTGCTTTCTTTCCCTCCTGCAAATAGTTATAGCTCAGATCACATCTTCCCCAAGAGCAGTCCTGTGTTTGCTTCATGAGAACATTATATTCCTTTAGCGCTCAGTGCTTGGTCTTACCCTACATGTCAGGTTTACTTCTTCCACACTGATTTATTCCTGGGTCTCCTCTCACTCACCGAACAGAAAGTTCATTAAGGCCCTAGACTGGGACCTGTTCAATCATCTGTCTCCCAAGTGCCTGGAACACTGCAGGCCCTCAATAAGTAGTTACTGAATAAAGGACTCAACATTTTAATGTGCAATCAGCTGGCTAAACCCATCAAAACATCTATAATTTCAGATTAACAGTGGTGTTCTCCTTTTGTGTGTATTGGAAGAGGGGGAGATGGGCATCCTAATTCTCCTGATCACATTATTTAGCTTCCAATTAAAAAAAAAAAAAAAAACACCTTTTTGAATGCCAAGTAGAGCCCACATCTCGTAATTGGACAGCCGGCCATTTCATTTACCCTCCTAGTGGCTGACATTTCAATACTCCTTCTTCCTTTCCAAATATTAACCACGTGCAGCTGGTCATTTGGGTTCTGAAACATTGGATGGAGCACATTCCAAATACCATTCTGGAAAAATATTCAATTACCTCATTTTCATTTTACTCACTAAATAGTAGCTTCTCTCTCAAGTTCAATTAAACTCACTTGAAATTAGAATTCACAAGAACGTGTTTCATTTGGATTTACTGGAAGATGTCAGGCACTAGTCAATTGGCCTTAAAGCAGCATAGCCGTGAGGTCCCACCCAACCGAGCCCTCTATCTTTGCCATATGGCTGTTCTTGTTAGATAGCATTGATTGGATAGCTCACCCAGTATTTGGGGCCAACCAATGGTGATACAAAACTCTGACAGATAAAGTATATGTAGATTTTAAATTACTTGTGTGCACCCTACACAGAGTTTCAGCCTGGGTCTAGCAACGGTCTATGTTCTGTGGCCTGAAAATTCTCATTTGAATGAATGGAGAATTTTGCCAGATAATTCAACAAACATTTACCAAGAACTGTGCCAGGCACCGTTCCAGACACTTCATTTATTCATCAAGCCTCTACGAAATTCCTTCCCTTTGCCAGGCATTTTGCCAGGCACTGGAGATTCCGAGTCACATGAGAGATGATTCCTCCCTTCAAGGAATCTAGGAAATGTGTCACACTTGTGCTTGCGGCTGTGGAAGCATAGTCTTTGTATTCCATAGTTTATAGTTTTTTAGGAGTCATTGTAAAGCTAAGCCCAATTAACCCAGATTTTCTAGAACAGTCTGATTGCAAATAGTTGGGCCTATCCCCAATTAGTGAATGAGATCACAGTGTCTCGGTTATGAATGGGGTTAGTGCAAAGGGGATAGAATAAATTGCCTCCTATTCTTTGCAGGCTATGGTCATAATGTTAAATTTGCAAATATGTTGGGGTTAACTATTTGGTAAAAATCATGGTATCAAATACCTTCCTAAAGAGCCAAAACTTCTAACTGGGATTTATTAGGTATTTATTAAAGAAGAAAGGTAAAAGAGAAAGGCAATTTATATTTATTAATTACCTATACTGTACTATAGTTGGTATAATCAGGGGTTTATAAAGGGCCAGAGGGTAAATATTTTAGGCTTAATGGGCCATGTGATTTCTGTCCCAACTACTCAATTCTGCCATCGTACTATAAAACAGCCAAAGATGATTAACAAATGGGTGTGGCTAGATTTCAATAGAACTTTATTACAAAAAGATGGAGAGCCAGATTTGGCCCTTGGGCCCTGTTTGTCAGCCCCCATCTTATACCATCTCCATCTCTGTCCCTTGCTTCTGCTAAATGCTCTGCCTGAGAGGCCCTTCCCTGTGCCCTCATCTAGGTACCTTCTACCCATGCTCCCAAGCCCCGTTCAAGTCTTCCCTCTTCCTCTTCTGATTCAAGTTTAAGAAATCTTTGGATAGTAGCTAGCTTTTTTATGGCACTTACACTCTTCCAGATTTTTTTCTTTCCTGCAACAATCTTTCAAAAGAAGCAAGGCAGGTATTCTCATTCCTACTGAATGAGAACCCAGAGCGGTACGTCTTGAAAATCAGAGGCAGAAGAACAGGAGGAGAAGAGACCACAGAGGCTGTGGTTCTTCCCACCAGGCCCAGAATCAGATGTGGGCATTGAATCTCGCTTGCCCTGTGGCCGCCCAAGGGGCAGACAACAACAACTGGGAGGAATAGGATAGTGAGTGCCCCCATGGAAAGGAATGGGCAGGTTCAACCTCCCTTCCTGCCCACAAATGACTGCTCTAATGCAGCCTCAACGGGAAAAATGACTCCTTCACATTTGTTTCTTTCTGTTTGTGATATTGTGGCCAACGTGGTAAAGCAGCATCTGCTTTCCCTCCGGCCCCACCTCACTTCCTTTCCCTCTATATTCTCAGTGCCCTAAGGATTATATTTCTCAATAAAACATGAAGTTATAAACCTGGCCTCAGGTTTTTTCTTCCAGGGACACCGAGCTAGAAAACTTGCGAATGGAAGACCTTCAAACACTTTGGAGCTGGAATGCCCATTGCTGGGAGACGACTCTCCATGAGTCTCTGTTACAGACAACATGACCCTGCTGGGCCAAAGATCAAGGATTTTGTCATCTGCCGGTGTCCATGAAACTGTCAGACTAAGTTGCTGGCTTGCAATTCAGTCCAGTCTTACTCTTCATAGTTCCTGACACCCACCTGTCTGAAAAAAGAAGGACCCCATTGCTGGTGACAATGGGATGATAGTAATCCCTGGCATACAGTGACATCACAATTAGTAACGCTTTCACCTGCAGCTGATTGAGATGAGGTTCAGGTAAATTGCCACCTGAAAGGTGAAACGGCTGCATCACTTGATGGGTGGGGCTAATGATAACTGAAAAGGTGGTAGTGTGAAATAGGTATTTCGAAGGCACTTGTGGCTTTGAAAAAAGAAAATTAAATAATTAAATTCGGTATCTAATTGCCAACTTTAGGCATGTTTTAAAAGCGTTAAGACTCCACGTCATTTTAAAAGAGACTGCAAGTGCAGGGAAGGCTGTGCTAAAATCCAGGCCCAGGATATGAATTCTACAGGTGGCAGATTTGCAAAGATTAAACGTGCAGTCTCAACGCGTCTCTTATGTCCTCATCAGGGTCCCCATGGGTGAGAGCGGGACTGTGAAACCTGGGATGGGGATCTTTGTGTTTGAGCCTGAGAATCTTGGACCCACTGGGCCAGGAGAAGAAGCCTCTTGTCACCGCCGGAGGAAAAAAGCTCCCTCCCTCCTCCTCCTATCAACCTTCCTAGAGACCATGTACCATTGCATTGCCATCAATGACGCACGGCAACAAAAGGGCACTAATTCTTCTCTAAAATCTGTCCCTCTACTACCCCTCATGACCTCTAGGTCAATAACCAGTGCCAGGATTTACCGCAGTGTAAGAAGGGATTCCCTACCCTAGGAAGTAACAGACTACACACCAAAGGAATTGCAGGACTTTGCATATGTGCAGAAGTGAATCTTGAGTGTGACAGACCACAGACAGGACAGAGTATAAGGACAGATAAGGGATGTGATTAACATGAGGGCGTGCATCTCGGACTGGGGGTTCAATGAGTTGACAAGGACATGGGGAGCCATCCTTACACCATGCTGGGATAACTCCTAGAAACACTGGCATAGTGGTGGCCTACAGAAGGTGGGGTGAAGACACTGGACCCTCCCTGGCATGGTTCTGAAGAAGGGGTCAGAAGGCTCAGAGAGGTGAACTGTTAGAATGGGTTTACTACATAAAACCTGAGACTCCGCCATGTGATTAAATTCTCTGGGTGAGCTCAAAAAACACCTCCTTCAATCAGGCAATAGGAAATGTACCAATGAAAGGGCCCAAGAGTTGCTGAGATGTTTTATGGTGGTGCCCCTTGTAGGCAGGAGTTGCCATGAACATGCTGCCATGGAACCAAGATCGCTGTATAAAGAGGATGTTGGGATCCCAGGACAGCAAAGGTCAGAAAGCAGAACTTAAAAAGGGAGGCAAGTTTGATGTAACTAACATAATGTGCAGCAAGGCTGGAGTGGCATTTGGTTGCCTTGACCAACAGCGGTCTATGATGATAGGTCATAGATCATGGCGTTCCAAGGGGCAAGTTGGACAGCTTGACTAGGGTGTTCTTTGATATAATAAAAAATAAACATACACACACAGAGATATGGCTGGTGAACAGCAGAAGGCTGACATCAACCACAAAGGAGAATTAGAAATGGTCTTCTTGTCTGTTTTCCAGATTTAAGCCAGTCCACAGACCCAAAGCTCCATACCCAAAGAGTATTAGCCAAGCCCTAGAGTCCCTTTGCTATATAGTCTATTATTTTCCAGACCTGGTTAGCCTTGCTCACACTGTAGTAAGTCCTGGCAATGGTTATTGGTCTCGCAGACATGAGGGGTAGTGGAGGCAGACGGAAAAGGAGGCAGGCTCTCCTTGAGGAAGAGCTCGACAACCAGCATAAGTGTATGCAGAAAACATACCTTTCCTTCCTCCCTGAAAGACTTGTGACGATGTGCCTAGATAACTTAGCCTTTGAGAAAGGGGAACACCCAGAAATTTCAAGAACTGTTAACTATAGGTCTGAGCCGACACTGATACTAAAGGACCAAAACATGCCACCATGCTCTTTCAGTTAGAGTAAGGACTTACTGAAGCCATGTTTTATGCTTTAAGCACAGTTTTAGCCTGAGTCACAGTGGGCCTGATGAGTCCAATGACTCACACTGTGGTTACTTCCCCTGTCACTAAATGTGTAATTGGGTTAGATATACTTAGTAGCTAGCAGGACCCTCATGTTTGCTCACTGACTTGTGGAATAGGAGCCATTGTGGTAATAAGGGCCAAAGGTATCCCCTGGAACTGCCTCCTTTTCTACCATGATAATAAACTGGAGGCCATATTACATTCCTGAAAGAACCAGAGAGATGAATGCTACAACCAAAGACTTGAAAGAGGCAAAGACAGGGGTCCACATCACATCTCCCAATTTACCTGACTGGCCTCTGCAGGATCCAGATGTGTCATGTTAGATGACCACAGGCTATGGTAAAATTAACCAAACAGTAGCCCCAATACCAACTGGTGGGCTAGATGTAATAGCATCACTAGAATAGGTCAATATGGACTCTGGTACTTTGTATGTTGCTACTGAGTTGATGAATGCCTTTTTCCTTTCAATACCCAGTAGAGACAAAATCAAAAGTAATTTTGACTTACAACACACCTTCACCATAATAGCATTAGGGCTTGTTAATTGTTTTGTCCTAATCTAGTCTTCGGGGAACTTGACATTCTATAGAATACCACATTGGTCCTTTATTTTGATGATTATCGTACTAACTGCAGTGGGGAGCAGGAAATGGTAATATCTTAGATACTTCTATAAGAGGATACACACATGTTGGAAAATGAGCTATAAACCCCACAATACTTGGGGACTGCCGAATCAGTGACATTTCTAGAGCCTCCAGGGGCTTGGGGCACTCCCGGACACGGCTCTAAAGTAAAGGGGAAATTGGTACAGCTTGTACAACTACTACTACAAAAGCAGCACAGTACTTGTTGGAATTCTTTGAATCTTAATGTAGCACTTAGCACACCGGGTAAAACTCAGGTGTATTTATCTGGTGACTTGGAAGGCTGCCAGAGGAAGAGAAGACCGCACAGCAGGTTCGGACTGTGGTGCAAGTTGCCCTGCCACCTGAACCGTATGTTATAGCAAACTGGATGGTGCAGAAGGGATCCACGGTAGATCAGGATTCTGGGCTGTCCGATACAAGATCAGCAGTGCAGACCTCTAGAGCTCTTAAGCAAGACCGTGTCCTCTGCAGCAAAGAACTACTTTGGGTTTTTGTTGTTGTTGTTTGTTTGTTCGTTTGTTTGTTTTAAAGATTTTATTTATTTACTTGAGAGAGAGACAAAGCATGATCAGGGGGGAGAGGAAGAGAGAGAAGCAGACTCCCCACGGAGCAGTGAGCCTGACTCGAGGCTCAATCCCAGGACCCTGGGATCACAACCTGAGCCGAAGGTAGATGCCTAACTGACTGAGCCACTCAAGCGTCCCAAAGAACTACTTTGTTTTTAAAATAACTCCTGTGTGTTACTGGGTCCTAGCTGAAACTAACGTCGACCTTGGAACACCCAGTAACTATTTGCCCTGAGCTGTCCATCATAAGCTAAGCATTATCACATCCACAGCTTTATAAGGCCAAGATGAAATAGTAATAGTAATGCTTAGCTCATGACGTTGCCAAGAAATAAATCCCTTTCCCTTCCTCTTCCACCCTGATGGACTATTCCAGGGGCTCTGTATGGCCTGTTCTGAGACATTTCATGTGACCAAGGAAGTAGCTGGATCTTCTTGTGGTGGTGTGGCCAGCTTGGTAACAGATGCTCTTGTTTCTACTTTGCCTCCTTCCCTTCCTCATTTCCTTTCTCCCCCACACTCTGTCCTGGGATCGCAGCCCTCAAGAAAGCATTAGCATGTATGGAAACCAGTTTAGGTAAGAGAGCTACATGGGTCCTGATCTGCCAGAAGGCAGCGGGTAGGAACTGGATTCTAAGCCAGGGTTGGTGCCCTAAGCATCAGGCATGGACTGAGTCCTACACAAGTCTGTGAGTCTGGACACAGTCTCAAGACAAATCATAGGCAAGCAGGTCCATCTTCACAGCCCAAGATTCCAGAGGAGAGAAACCCTGTTGCCTTGGTAAGAGGTACACAAAGTCAGGTGTGGGGGAGCAAGGAGATCATGGTCAGCTATCATTTAAGACCCAGGCCAAATGTTCACATGTCCTCTAGGAAGCCATTCCTTGCTCTGTCTTCTCCTCTTGGGCCAGAGAGATGTCAGTTCTCTATGATTCCTTCACGTAGCTAGATCCCTATGTTTGCCTCATACCGGATTGTCTATTTTCATATCTGCCTCATATCACTCCACTGCTCAACCAGCACAGTGGTTCCCAGTTGTGCCCAGAGTAGAAGCCAAAGTCCTTACAGAGGCCAAGAGAGCACGTTGTAATCTGTCCCTAAGCCCACCTCTGACCTCTCCTCCTTGCCCACTCTACTCCAGTCACATTTTCTGTTCTTCCAACTCCCAGGCACGCTCTTGCTTTAGGATTCTGTGCCCATGCCCCCAGTGGTACCCTCTGCCCAGAGCAGTCCTCCGGTGGACGTCTACCTGCCTCACCTCCTCAAGAATTGTTTCCATATCGCCTTCTCAGGGAAGCTCCCCTAACCACACAAATTAATGGGAACACCTACCTACCTTCATCCCCTCCCTCCACGGCATTCTCAATCTCCACGGCAAACAAGATGTCAGCCGCACACCTCTCCTCTGTAGAAATGCTCACTGACTCTGAGGATGTTATAGGGCACAAAGGTATTAACACCCGGTCCCTTGGCCTCAGGAACAAATGCATCCTGAGACTAGAGGCAACCATATCTTAGTGTTCTGAGAAGCCACAGTGTCTCATGTGGTCACAGCACGGCTGCAGCACATACCCCACCCCACCACAATCACTTCTCAGTACTTGAAGACCTTGGATTCTCTGAATTCGACAGACTTTTGTCATCTGCTCTGACGGGGGCAACTTTGCTGTAATGGTGCTCACTGTTGGTCTTCCCCTCATGCACCAGAACTTTGGGAGCTGCAGCTACCTCTGGAGAAGCAGACTGGAAAGGGAAAGTTGGGCCGGCTGACTCCGCTGTGGCCAGCAGGTAAGTGAGGCTCGTCTCTAGTGGTACTCGTAAGAGGCTCCATTAACAGCAACGGGCCTTCTGGAGGTTTCAAAGGCAGAACCCACTGCTGGATTCAGGCTCCTCCGCTGGAAGGGAGAGCAGCCAAGCTCACTGTCTGGGGTGCGGAAATCATTCCCCTTCGTTCTGCAATTCTCCCTCCTCCACCTCTCCCGCATAACCAGAGAGTCGTTTATATACACACGCTCACTGTCTTATTACAGCCAAAGGAAGCTGAGGCCTCAGTCTCTCCGCCTGTTTCCAAAATGTGTTATTTGTGATTCAATTTCACATGGCCTGCAGAGGCAATAAAGGGCAAAGGGAATTACCCTGTAATGTATTCCAAAAGCACTCCCTGCACACCCACACTCCCGAGGATAACAATTTGCCAATATAACCTTTAATTAAATGAACAGAAATCATGTGGACCCCATGGTGTAGGAAGTCACTAAATAGAAGGAAATTATGTATGAGTTGCCCCCAGCCACTCATTTCAGCTTGAATAGGATCTGTCAGTAGAGGCTGTGAAGTGCAGTAAGATAAAAATGGGAGACTGGCCTTTCCCTGGCATCTGCAGGGGCTGTCTGCCCGACGAATGGACTGGGCCCCTGGCTACATGCACTGGGGCGAAGGCGTGGCAACTTCCAGAGGAGGGGCACTGGGAGAATTGAGCAGCTCGGAGGAGGCTGACGGCCACAGTCCCAGAGACGCTCCTCCAAGGCCTCTGAGTCAATCAAAGAACTTCCCAGCAAGACAGACTCCTGCCCTCATTGTCAGATCTCAAGGGCAGCATTCTCTTGTGGGCATCGGATTTCTGCAAACCTGAAATGGCTGCCTAAGTGACAGTGTCACTTTCGCTGGGGGGTGGGGTGGGGAGACAAGCACAAGGTCTCCTGTCTTTTCGCTCTCACCTGTCCTTCCCTTCCAGGTCCCCTGCCACTGCCCTACTTTCAGCCTTCAAGACTACCTGTCCAGGTGACTGCCAGATAGAACCCTAACCTGTCCTCCCTGCTGCAGGTCACCTCCCACCCTCAATTAACGAGCCTTCCACTCCACACACATGCCAGAACAATCAGCCTAAAGTCCGTGTCCCCTTTCTGCTCAAAATTCTGCCAGCATCTTCCCTGCCTTGAGGATAGGGCCTAACCTTTCAGCCTCATGTTCCAAACACCATTTATCACCCTAACCTAACTGCCTTGAACCGCTTTCATATCCCTGGCCCCAGCCTAAACCCTAAACCCTACTTCTGTCAGCTCTGTGTCCCCCTGTTCACAACATGCCCTCTGGATGGAATGTGCAACCACTCCTGCCCTCACCCAGCATCTCCCTACCCGTAAATTTCACAAGCTCCATAGGGACTAGCCCCAATCCCTCCATCTCCATCAAGCCTTCCCCCTCTGAGGTTAACCTCATCCTTCTTTGTTATTGTTCCCCTCACATTCTATCCCACGATATAGTGATTTTCTTCTCCTGGTCTGGAAGGTATACTCTTTTGAGTCAAACCCTATTCACTGTTTCATCTGAGTTATACACACATACAGAAACCGCAAGGACTTGATGAATGTGTGTTGGGTAGAATTTAATTTTGAAGAGTGTTTATTTTGTGGGGCTTGCACAAGGGTTGGTTTTATTTGGCCGAGAAAAGAATCTCACATCAAGCATTAGGCAGTGTTAGGGGCAGGACTTCTAAGAAGAGTATACCAGGAGCTCTGAGAAGTAGAAAGAAGACAAGATACTTGAGAGAAGGTGAGAAAGGGGTGGAATTTAACAACTAGATGTTATCAGCTCAGGGCGACTCGGTCAGTCATCTAAATTCTCCTGGGAAATTCTCTGAGGCTTAAGAGAAATAGAAGCAGATTCACTCTAAAGGGGTATGAAGAGGTAATCAATGCAGACACCGCCGGACCCTCATGCTGGCCTCCCGTAACAGTCTGGGTCACCATGCTCCCTGCCGTCACGGACTTTAGGACCACACAGCTCAGTGCTAACTAATACATTGCCTCTGTTATCCGTCAAAGTTTCCTAGGCAGCACCCCTATCTCACCAACCTGACTACAGAGAATTACAGCTGAAGCTTCCGAATGCTCCCCAGTGGCCAATGGGCTGCTCAAAACCCACCTATGGATTCAGTCACTCCTCATGGTCTTCCTGTGGAGACTGAGACGCCATGGTGGCTCCACTTGGCTGCAGAAGAGGTTGGAAGAAATTTCTCTTGATGTCTGCTATTGCCTACCATTTTTCCAACTCCTACAACTCCCACTAGGGCTTCACTGCCAATTAGCAAACATATATAAGTGCTGCTTTTTGACAGGTACTTTTCAAGACATCAAAAATTACCAAACACACAGATATTGGGCAGCCGTGCCACGTGGGACAAATGAGTTTATAGTCCAGTGTGGGAGGAACGACCCTTACATCCCCAACAGAGCAAGTCAGGGGAGGCTTAGCTCAAGCAGGGTGTTAAGAAAGCAAGTCCCGTCTGGTCTGAGTGTAAATACCATTCCCTACTCTCTGGGAGTTTCCCGTGACAAAACAGCCCTGAAATCCTCCACCAGTCTTTCTCCATCTAAAGTCTGACAGACTTAAAGAGAATACCAGAGGAGACTCGGCAACTAATTTACACACAGTAGGAGTTCTCACTCAGCTCACTCTGTCTCTGTGTTGAGTTTCTTGAAAAGGGCCAGCCCTATCAGGTTGGGGGTTATGCTGCCCTCTTTGTATTTACCCTACAAGAGAGGAATAGCCCAGAAGCCTGGCAACCCAGAGGTTTTCTTAGCAGACTCCACAGAACTCAGTTGACTCTGGCCCCGTGAACAGTCCTCAGAGTTGCAAAGCTTGCTGGAGCCCTCTCTGACTTTCCTGCAAAGCGCATTTCATTACTAGCTGGAAGAGAAACAAATGCTAAATCACAAGGAAAATAAAGTTGGAAAAAAGGGCAATCCTATAAAAGGAATAGGCTTTTTAAATACCCCCTCTTTTTAAATACCCTGGTAGTGACCCAGCTAAGAGAAAACGATACTGGATGAAAAAATCAATTCAAATTATAATTACTGAAAAATTGAGAAAATATTTGAAATACTCTCCCTGTGTCACTAACAAATAGTTCTCCACTCACTCAGGTAAGTAATGGACCCTTCCAAACCCCTATTGATGTTAATGTACTATGACTGCCCAGAGAAACCCAAGGTAAAGAATATGTTAAACACGCGTGACCCAGGAAGGACTCAGCCCAGGAGACAACATGTGAGCCATGGCAAGGAGATGGGTTTTAAACAACAAGTTTCAAATCCTCTTCTTCTCATTTTATAAAGTAAATACTTATTGCAGAAAATTTGGGCAATATTATACACATAAACACAAAGAAAACATATTACTTAGATTTCCATCACTTGGAAGGGACTCAAATTTAAGAAATATTTATCTTACGCTAGGCACCAATTTGGATGCATTATACACACTAGCTCATTCTTCTTGCACTACTGCTCTGAGTTTATGACATTAAGGATCAGAGAGATCAATTAATCTACCAGAGGTCACACAGCTATTAAATGGCAGGGTAAAAGAATGAACCCGTCTCGGTTCAAATCTATGATCTACAGTTCTCCTTTTATACAACCTTCTCATTTTTAAACTTTAGGTAGTGCTCCTTCAGAAGCTGCAACTACTCCAGCATGTTGGACAGACCCCTCCTTGCACCTGTTGAGGGAGGCCCATATGCCTCTTCCTTGGCTACCGGGTTCTTCGCCACCAGAGACTCCCCAGGAAACAGCAATGGCTGCAACAAAGGACTGGTGATTGCCCACAGCGTAACTGCTCTCACAGCCCACTTCACCGGCAAAACTGCTGGTGCAACAGGCTGGACACGGGGTACAGGGATGCAGGGCAAAGAGTTCCATGGCTGACATTCCCTCTATCGTACTCACACACCCCAGCAGCCCCTCGGTTCCTGCCACCTGGTTTAAAAGCTGGGGACAAAGAGACAAGCGGGTCACTGGAGACAGGTCCAGTAATCTGTTCTTACAGATTTATTCCAGGTGACTGTCCAGTTCTGGGCAGAGCAAGTGGGCTTCTTTTAGGTTTGTTTTTTGTCTCAATTTCTTCTCACTTAGTGGAAGATGCCGTACAGAGGAAACCAATCACTTCCACAGATTCCAAATTACCACCTACTTGTTGCCAATTAAATGAATTACACTCACAAATCCAAACATACCCTGCAAAGAAGCCTATCAAATCATCATTTTAAAACACTGGCTATAGGCAGGCCTGCTGGGACCTCCTGGCTCCCAGGAAATGTGACATCACTTCCTGTCCAGGCATAAAAGCCTTCCATGTGACTTTCTGGTATTGCCCCATGAAACTTGGGAACCGGTTTCTATCTTCTTAGAAGAAAAAATTTATAAGAGAATAACTAATGTGCCAGAATCCCTAGGACCATTCCTGTGTTGTGAGATTTGCTAGGACTCATTAGACACAACACAAAGTTGTACTCGTGGCGATGATTACAGTGATGTAGGAAGGCCACCCGCCCAAACCCAAGGGAAAAAGACACATGGGTCTGGGGGAATCCATGAGCAGGCTTCTTTCTGCTCCCTCCCTCCCAAGACGGGTCACACAATTCCATTCTTCCTCCAGCAACAAAATGCAACAGCATGTGTACCATGCTTCTGCCCAGGGAAGCTAACTCCAAACTTAGTACCCAAGATTTTCCCTGGGGCTAGTCATAGGGGTACCCTCTGCCTACTGTGTCAAAATTCCAGCCTCTCACAAGGAAAGCAGGTGTTTAGCATAAACCATCTAGTATGTATAAATAGTCTAGGCACAGTAAACCATCCTTATCAGTTAGAGAACAATTGGAATCCTTCTGAAATCCAAGTTCCCAGATGCCAGGCAAGGATCAATTTGCAAGCAGGCTTTCCTAAGGATATCAGCAGCCCACCTGCTCTGCTAAAATTTTCTGCACAACTAAACACCAAAAGCCTTGTCTATACTTATATAGTCTCAGCCAAGAAGAGGAAAATTAATCCGGTGGATGTTTGACCCTGGGCATGTCACTCCTCGTAGCCATACCCACATAGCACTTGTCTTTCAGCTTTCTTATGTCAGCTTCGATAACGAGAACTGTGTGATTTTTTTTATTGAACATCTATCTCACCAGCTAGAAACTTGGCTGGCCTTGTGAGTTCCTTTGACCAATAAAGTGACTCTGAATGGATTCCAGAACCTAAGAGTCAATAGGCGTGCAATTTCTGCCTTCACCATTTCAGGATGCTGCCCTGAGGCCACCGTATAGAAAGCTGGCTGGGCCTCCTGAGGGGTCCTGAGGGACGGGAACAAAGGTGCCCCAGGCAGCAGCTGGCACCCCCTTCTAGACATGGGAGCCTATTTGGAATCTTCCAGCCCTACGGATCCTGCCGGTGAATGAAGGAGCCCCAGCAAAACCAGTGGAGGAATTAACTTGCAATGCACAGGTTCGTGAGAAATAAGAAAATATTGTCATTTCAAGCTAGTAAATTTTGGAGTGGTTTGTTACTAGAGATAAATCAGTGATAGATAATGGGGGGGGGGGTTTCCTTCAGCCTTTCTCTGCACTCTGTAAAGCTTCTTTTTTTATAAATAGAGTTGAATTTGCCCAAATAGGTCTTTCCTCTTCTCTCCTTACCTCTCTGGCCCTCTCTTCCTCTGTCCATTTTCCTAATTCTAGACCAAAATTGATACATAAACTGGATTAATAAGACAAAACCCTCCCGGACAGGGTGAGAGGAGGTGGGGGGAGGATGTCAGGGAGGACAAAGGAAACTTAGATACTCTTTGGAAGAAGATAATGAATAAGTCTTGTCACTGTCGCCGAACAAGCAGAGGCTCTATGGCCCCTCTGGGGACCTTGGACCACTCCCATAATAAAAAAGAATGCCCCCAACAAATGAGAAGCCCTCCTTCTCCCAGCTGCCTTGCACAAGGGAATGGAGTCGCCCCTAAAATGGTCTCCTTTTATTTCTCTTTCTTCCTTCAGAACATGTATCGCTGGCCATAATTATTTATGTTTATTTACTTGCCTATTTTCTGCCCCCAGCTATCCCCGCAATGGGTTATAAGCCTTCGCTCCTAGGGGGCGTTTCTGTCTTGTTGTTCTATGAATCCCATCACCTGGAACATGGGGAACACTGCAGAGGCTCTTTCCTATCTGTTGACTGAAAGGATGAACAAGGGGATGAATTTTACAAATGACTAAATAGACAGAGAACATTCTTTGGAAACGAGTCTATGCTAACTTTGGCCTTGGAGAAAGGAAGTAGGAAGAAAAGCCGAAAAAAGCAGAATAATATTATTATTATAAACAGCATAACAAAACTTATAAACTGAACCCAAGTAAAGATAACAATAATAGTATTTACACAGCACACATCGGGCACTGTTCTAAAACTTTTACATATAGTAACGTTTATCTTCACAACAACCCTATGAGGTACGTAGTGTCATTACATGCATCTCCTGTCATAAAGGAGGAAACTGAGGCACAGAGAGAGGAAGTGATTTGTCTAATGCTTGCACATGGCGAAGCCTGGACCTGAGCCCAGGCTGTCTGTCTTGGAGTCTATACTATTCACCACCACATCGTACAGCCTCTTAAAGATAGGTGAGCAAAACTCAGAGTATTAAAAAATATATATATATATATATGAAGAGTTGGAGAAAATGGCAGGGCCAGCAAAGAAGAAAAGCAGTTTTTGTCCCCGGAGTATAAGATCTAAAATGAAGGTTCCACATTAGGTGCTTTCTCGAACCAAACCATCCTCCATATTAATCAGACCACCTCCAGTTTCTGCTTATCACTGCCTGGTGGGTTTCAGCTTTGCGCCAGCCCACAAAATTATTCCAACAACCAAACTGTACCTTCCCCGAAGAACTGGGTATACCACGCCTTCTGATACTACGAAGTCTGCCTGCCCCCGCCCTGGTTGTTCCCTTTGTTCCTGAGCACAACCCCTGTGCAGCCCTGAGTGGCAGGCAGTGTCCTCTTTGCCAAGCTGTGAGGACCCGTGACTGTGAACTGCTGTCCTCAGCCATCTAGCGTCAGGTATTGTGTGTTTGGCCATCCCCATAATCCTGGGCGGGGCATCCCTCCCTCACCACAGGGCTCAAAGGAGGAGATTCCAACAACATGAGGCTGAATTCCATAGGTCTACGATGGTCTTACCGCACCTTGGCCCCAGCCAGCCTGAATGTGGTTTGTGCCATCAGGTAGCCCGTTCATGTAGGAAGGGTCAGACAAAAAGTCTAGAGCTCCCACTAACTCATATGAGGTTCCCAGTGATGTGGCTCCCAACGTCCCAACCCCTTGGTACACCAAGGTGACAACCAGCAGGTTGCTGACTGCCAGTAGAGCCTGGGTGCCAGGCACTTAACAGACATTTACTGAATTAATACAGTAAAATGCTTTAATACTTTGGTTAGTAACAGCTTTGTGATTAAGCTCTTTGCAAATATCCTATGGCCATTAAAGTAGTTATGGAGGAAATTACTTATAACAAAAAGCTATGGGAAAACAGCAAGAAATGAAATTGTACGTACAATATAGTTTCCACTAGATTTTTTAAAAAGCTAAATGCGTGACGAAAATGACCAGAAGGCCATAGACCAAAATAATTATAGCAGTTGTGTTAGCAGGCTGAGGTTATTTTAAATGTTTCTTGTTCTTGCTATTTCCTAAAATTTCCAAACTGTGGTATGTCACTTTCGAAATAGAAAATGTAGTCAATAATATTTTAAAGTAAGTCCCTCTTAGGCTGGAATTGTTGTAACAACTTTTTACATCGCATTACCTCTAGCGTGATGTTAGGCTTTAGCAAGTACTTAGGGAATACCTACTCACGGTAACACAGAGAGAGAGAGTGAGAGAACACTGTGATACACTGGGAAAGACTGGGAGGTAGAAGCCCGGAGCCAAGGGCTGTAAACTTAGCTGTCAGCAGCTACTTCTGTAACTAGACGCAAGCCACCTCATTAATCAGCACCTCGTTTTCTTCATCTATACAATGAGAATAATATGCAGGAGGGTCCTCCATTATTATTCTAGGGCAAGAGTCATCAAAGGAGCCAGATGGTTTCAGAATTTTCTTGGCAGGGTCAGCACCCACTCTTCTTCATACATCCCAGTTCCCCATCCCAAAACTCAGTACAGGCCAAATGTCTTCGATGCTCCCTCTCTCCCCCAAGTCTGTTCCTCTGCCAGATATGCACAGGCTGTGCCAATGAGTTCCAGGATGTCCCTGGCAACAAGGTATTGGTTTTGCTGACCCACACACCCAAAGCCTTAACCCAGAACAAGCCCCTGTCCAGAGCTGGCTGTGCTCCATAGCTATGCATCTCTTTCCCATCTGGGTTTCACGAATAGTTGCCTTATTGACTTTAAATACAATTTAAAAGACTAGTATTTCAGCAGCAATAAAGTTAAAGTTAAGGGGAAAAAAGACAAAAAAAGAGAAACTGTTGGCAGAGTTTTCAAATCTGTTGTGTTTCAGGTATACCTTCCCAGAAATTGGAAATTAACCTTTTTCTCCTTTTTTTTTTTTTTTTTTTTCTTTTTGGAGAAGCAATGGTTTATTCCATTGAGTCTCCAACTGGCTGAGGTCAAAGAGGCTGCTCTGGTTTGAATTACCATTTTAGCTTCTCTAGTCCTTTATCATATTTGAAAATCTCAGTTTGAGCACAGGTTCATTGATCGGTGTCAATGCACATTTTCCATTCTGCTCTACTGGCTCCTTTTTTCCTAAAATAGTGTCTTCTCCCTCCTCTCAACCCAGCCTAGACACCAAGACTGACTTCAGCATGCACTGACCTTCAGACGCATCAATTCGTCCGTCAGAAAAACCGTCCGTCTGCGGTTTGTGGATTACTATATGAAGGGCAAGAGCAGCAAAGCAGGTTGGGAGGAATGCACAGGTGGAATGTGACCTTGATTAAGTCACGGTCTTCTCTGTGCCCGCTTTCCACAGCTAAAGCATAGGCATGAGACTGAATCAGCTATCTTTAAGAGTCTGGGAGTGGGAGTGGAGGTGGGGATATGTCCATAGGAGGTCTTATCAGGATCCCAGGGAGAATTTTTGTTTGTTTCTTAAACTATCCACACTACAAGTTTTGAAATGCCTCTACTTAAGGAGGTTGAGAGCCCCTATGAGAATCATTGGTCTAGTGAGCCCCTTTTACGTTTAGGTGTCACACTTGGAATGTGACTAACATTTATAGGGTGTAGTCTATAAGGAACATCATCACATGATGACAAAGGCTCTACCTAGGGAGTGTGGTTTTAAAAGGAGCGCTGACATACATAATACTTAAGACAAGTAACAGCTAAAGTTATTTCTAATGACATTGACCAAAGTCATTTAAATTCAAGAAGGGGGTTTACCCACAGTTTGTTATCAGAGGCAGTAGTGTGTTATAAAATCTTCATGATTGTGCTTATATCATATATAATACATGCCAAGTACACAGATATCTAATTCAGTAAGAAGGAAGGAAGAAAATACACAAACTCGGAATTAATGAGGCACAATAAAAGTATTTCAAATATCAGTGCAAACCATAAGAGTAAGGGAATAACCCATAAGCAGGAATGTAGCACCCACCACACAGAATGCCTTGTGCTAGTACTAGAAAGGACATAGAGCACCGGTGCCCCAGACTATGCCCCCAGATGCCCTATTACGTAGTTAAAGAAGCATACCTACAAGTTAAAAGATGGTGCCATGTAAGGCAGTATTTGCTACACCGAGTATGGACTATAAGCACAATGGGGAAGCAGAGGGAAATGGTCAGGGTAAAGCCTTCTGGGGACAAAGAATCTGACCGCGCTTGGAAACCTGAAGAGGGCCAGAACCGGAGAAGAAAACAGCTGCTTCTTGGGAGAACCAGAAGCGTGGAAAATCAGACTTTATGACAGAAAAGAAAGAGATTGCTCAGAAGGGGCTGAGGTCCTCCACTCTGAATGTGGTAGAGCACAGCATTCATTCTTCCCTTCCCACAATAACCCTGAAGCAAGACACAAACACAAATTCCACCCTTGGTGAACCCAGAAGACAAGGAACTGTGAACACATACTAAGAAGGGAAACCAGAAGCAGGGAGAGGACACGCTTGGGCTGCCATTGCAGAAGAATAATAGTGTGCTGTAAGGTGAGGAGCACACCAAAGAGTAAGGACTCAAAATCCCTTGTTTTGAACACTACAATGGAAATAGGTTGTAAAATGCTGTCAGCTTGAGCCTCTCCAGACCCAGTTTTGTTCTAAGAGGCAAATGAGAATGGGTTGAATAAGGAGCCACACAGACATGTCATGTGTACAGAAAGCAGTCTTTCCACGTGACAGGAGAGGACAGAGATTTGACAGTGTGAATGGCTCTACAATTGCTGGACAGAGGTGACAGCAAAAGGACTTAAAGGAAACACTGGAACGAAGGCTAATCCCTCCTTGAATACTGATCTCTTCCTTATACAAACCTCCTATGAATTATAAATAGCTGGTCTGGAACAACAAAAATAAATCACCTAAATCAAAACTAAGTCATCAAAAAGAAACTAGTATAGGCTCTATTTAAAATATTGCATGAAAACAAGGAAAAGAACAAGAAAAATAATGGCAAAGGGTATTTGCCAGAAAAATATTGCCACGGTGCAGAAACAAAAAACATGACTAAATATTGTGCCATGAATTTTTAAAAAGTTAATGAAGCAATAAAAAACACATACACAGAATAGAGCAGAGACTAAGAGCCCATGGAAAAAGTGGTAAGACATGGAATTTGAAACCTAAATTAGCTGAAATTGGGAAAGTGAAACTTTTTTTTAAAGAATGACAGAAATAAAAGCAAAATTGAAAGCAGGGCAAGGAAAACTAGACACCCTTAAGAACAGAAAGGAATAGAAAAGAAAGGATAAGAAAGAAAAGTGAGCGAAAAATTAAAGTAAAAATACAGGAAGAACTTAAAGGGGTTAAAGAGAAAATGATAGAAAAGGAAGATTGGAAGAACAGAGAAAAGAACACTTAAAACAAGATTCAATAAATCTTCCCAGAAATAGAAGACTTGGATATATTGAAGGTCACAGAATATCCAGGGAAAATTTTTGACAAAACGATCTAGTCTGTTCGTAAGACTTCAAAGAAAGAATCTTTGGGCAGCCAGGCACCCCTCCCTGATGATGGGGTTAAAAAGAGATTGTCCTCAGACTCTAACGCTGCATCATTTACTCTCAGAAGTAGCTGGTACCGTTACAGTTTATCCTCAAGAAAACAAAGTGTGACAAGAGTTTTATACCCAGAAAAACTATCACTCGTTACAGTGATAACAAACCAACATTTTGGAACATGCAAGAACATAAGACATTTTTTCCCATGAGCCCGTCCAGAAGAAACTAAGAGAACTTTCCAGCCACCTAAGAGATGAATGGAAAATAACAGCAAAGGCCTAGGGAGAAACACTGAATCTATTTAAATGTAGGAACAGGACAAAAACAAGTTGGGATTTATGATTAAATAATGGGATGTAAATGTCATAAAACCTGACAGCACAGATCTAACAGAAGAGGAAGGAGAAAGAATCTACAGTATTCATTATTCTCTATAGCTGAGAAGTAAAGATATTAAAAGCCAATAAACATATTTATTTAAAAGCAGAAAGGTAAATCCTAAAGAAATAGTATAACCATAAAATAGAGTGAAGGATCAGAGGAAAAGAAAGGAAAGGAAGAATGTACTAGAAAAAGGTCAATCTGACAGCTTTTCTCCCCATCTGCTATCAAGCCTATGTCATATACTAACCTCTCACCTTGCTGCCTGCCACCCCAGACACTCAAACATTCACCTACCCATTCACTCATTTAACAAATATTCCTTAAGTACCTAGTATGTGCCAGTGCTGAGAATCAGACAAAGAGCAAAATGGACAAAGATTCCTGCACTCGTGGAGCTTACAGACATTTAACAGGGAGAGACATATTAAAACACATAGCTATGCAATGTAACGCCAACATGTGGTGAGCACTACGAAGAAGAAGAGAGCAGAGTGGGGACAGAGAGTCATGAGAGGCTAGTGGGGAGACGCTATCAGAGGTCAGAAAGAAAGGACAGGTGAGCTTTCCATGAAGATGAACCATCAAGGGCACATGTCTAGGGGCAGATAAGGACCTAGCAAAAGCCGGAGCCAATCAGGCCCAGAAATTAGGTAGCTCTGTTTTCTTCCCCACAATTAGGCAGTGTTTTACTCACCCCCACACGCGTGAGTCCTCCAGCCCCACACACACATGCATGCACACACATACATGCATGTGCACACACACACTCACGTCCCCCACAGCGGAAATCTGCTCTCAGATTGCCTCCCTGGCTTCCCACAGCTTCCTGGTCCCCTCATCTCTGTCTTCATCATCTCTGCTTAAGCTCTCTGGGGCAGCTCACAGATTCACCAGCCCTTTTCCTTGGGCCTCTACTTGTGAGTACTGGAAAAGCTAGAATCTGGGCTGAAAACCAGAGAATATCAAGCACATATGGAAAACAGAGTCAGATTGCTAAGGAAAACTTAGGCACCTTTCCCCAAATTGGTTCCAGAGTATTTTATAAGCAAACTAAAAACTAAACCCTGCAGTCTGCTGAAGCTGTTTGAGCCTCGGAATTGGAGATACCAATCAAAAGGAAATGGTTGGCTGTTATTGATCATATGTTAGCCCAGCTGGCTGGCAGAGGAGAGGGAAGAAGTTCAAACGCAATACAGAAAGCTTTCTTGTCCCCTCTGCAGTGGCACTCACTTTGGCGCCTATTCCCTAGGCACCTACTAGCACCTAGCAGCCTGGCTGGAGCTTCAGACGGTGTTAAGTGAAAGCTGGGAGGAAGGAATCAACAATTATGGAGAGGCTGCCAAGTGCCTGGCTCAGTGCCAGGTATTTAATGTATGCCTTCCCGCCAAACTTTTACAAATCCCTGGCATAGGTAATAACAATAATGCAGGTAAGAAAATGGAAGTTCAGAAGATTAATGTCAAAAAATGTACAAACCTTGCAGCCAAGCTCCTATAATAAAAAGTCTATTACAAAATGGGTGCCAGCATCAAAGAGAATAAAATATTTAGGAATAAACTTAACCGTGGAGGTGAAAGACTTGTACTCTGAAAACTATAAATCACTGATGAAAGAAATTGAAGATGGCACAAACAAATGGAAAGATATTCCATGCTCACAGATCAGAAAAACCAATATTGTTAAAATGTCCATACCACCCAAAGCAACCTACAAACTCAATGCAATTCCTATCAAAATACCAACAGTATTTTTCACAGAGCCAGAATAAATAACACTAAAATTTGTATGGAACCACAAAAGACCCTGAGTAGCCAAACCGATCTTGGAAAGAACAAAGCTGGAGGTATCACAATCCCAGATTTCAAAATGTATTACTAAGTTGTAGTAACCAAAACAGAATAATACCAACACAAAAGCAGACACATACATCAATGGAACAGAACAGAGAGCCCAGAAATAAACCCATGCTTATATGGCCAATTAATCTATGACAAAGGAGGCAAGAACATACAATAGGGAAAAGATAGTCTCTTCAACAAAGGTGCTGAAAAAACTGGACAGCTTCATGCAATGGAAAGAAACTGAATCACTTTCTTATACCATAAGTAAAAATAAACTCGAAATGTATTAAAGACCTAAATGTGAAACCTGAAGCCATAAAACTCCTGGAAGAAAAAACGTGATAATCTCTTTGATATTGGCCATAGAAACATTTTTCTAGATATGTCTTTTCAGGCAAAGGAAATAAAAGCAAAAACAAACTATTGGGGCTACATCAAAATAAAAAGCTTTTGCACAGCGAAGAAACAATCAACAAATCAAGGCGACATACTAAATGGGAGGAGATATTTGCAAATGGTATATCCAATAACGAGTTAATACCAAAATATATAAAGAACTTACACAACTCAACACCAAAAAAAACAAAAAGAAATAACCCAATTAAAAAAATGGGCAGAGGAAGTGAATTGTTATTTTTCCAAAGAAGACATACAGATGGCCAACAGATCCATGAAAAGATGTTCAACATCACTCATCATTAGAAAAAGACATATCAAAACCACAAGATCCCACCTTACATATGTCAGAATGTCTAGGATCAAAAACACAAGAAATAACAAGTGTTGGTGAGGATGTGGGAAAAAAAGGAAGCCTTGTGCACTGTGGGTGGGAATGCTAACTGATATAGCCACTGTGGAAAACAGTATGGAGGTTCCTCAAAAAATTAAAAATAGAAATACCATACAATCCAGTAATTACACTACTGGGTATTTGCCCCCAAAATATGAAAACACTATTCCAAAAAGGTTTATGCACCCTATTTTTAAAGCAGCATTAGTTACAATAACCAAGATATGGAAGCAATCTAAGTGCCCATCAATAGATGAGATAAAGAAAATGTGGTGTACATAAAAATGGAATATTACTCAACCACGAAAAAGAATGAAATCTTGCCATTTGCAACAACATGGATGGAGCTAGAGGTTACAAGGCTAAGTGAAATTAGTCAGTCAGGAAAAGACAAACACCATGTGATTCCACTCATATGTGGAATTTAAGAAGTAAAACAAATGAACAAAGAAAAGAAGGGACAAACAATAATGACAAAAAACCCAGCCTCTTAAATACATAAAACTGCTGGTGGCCAGAAGGAGGTAGGGGCGGGGGTGGGTGAAACAGGTGAAGAGGGTTAAGACTACACTTGCCATGATGAGCACTGAGCAATGCACAGACTTGTTGAATCATTATATTGTACACCTGAAACCAATATAACACCACATGTTAATTATGCTCCCAATTTTAAAAAATTATTTTCTCGGGGCACCTGGGTGGCTCAGTCAGTTGGGCATCTGCCTTCAGCTCAGGTCATGGTCCCAGGGTCCTGGGATCGAGCCCCACGTTGGGCTCTCTGCTTGGTGGGGAACCTGCTTCTCCCTCTCTCAATCCCCCTGCTTGTGCTCTCTCTCTCTCTGTCAAATAAATAAATCAAATCTTCAAAAAAATAAAATGAAAAATAATTTTCTCAGTGAAAAAAAACAAAGTGGGTGCCAGCAGAAAGATGGAGGTCAACTCCACTTACTTTGGAATTCTGTGACACAACCAGGGGACGATGAGCGCAGAAAACACAGCGGTGGTGGCCGTCTGCTTGGCGTGAATTCTGGGCTGATCAGCAGTGGACGTCTCTGAAGGCAGAGTTACAACATCGGGATTAAAGAGCTCCATCCAGACTCCCACCAGCTTTGATTCCAGCACAGTCTTACAAACCTCAGCCCCAGCGGCTGTCACATCAGGCCTTCCTTACCCATGCTGGGGCCTGGGTCATGACCCAAGGATGCTGACATTGACAAAGGGCAATGGGAGCCCTGATGGCTTCATGCCACAAGCCACGAGCAGCAAGCCGACAGACCAAATTCTGCCATGGGTCCTCCCTGCCAGGACCTTCTTTCTTTGTCAGCTCTTTGAGTTAGCCCACCTACTTCTGCCCTAAAGATTATGCAGGGCCTCTAGAAAATTATAGCAGCGGGTGCTGAACGGTTTAGGGAAAGAAGACAAGGAAGGGAAATTGGGGCAGGGGGAGGCGGGACCACACTGGGCCTCTAGGGAAGGAGAGAAAATAATTCCAAAGTTCCTCTGTATTTTAGGCAGAAGGCAGACAGAAAAGGATAATAAATGCCAATCATCAAGGCCTGGTGAAAAACACTTAAAAAAAAAAAAAGGATCAGCACTTCATTAAAAATACACTTGCTCTCCATGCAACTGAGGAACAAAGATGATGAGGACTGAAATAGAATGTTTTTGAAAAGTAAAAATAACAAAAAAGGGCTGGTGAGAAGCCCTCCAACCCCAGATAACCACACAGAAGTTCAAACAGCTCCATTAAGAAAGGGAGCAGAGGGGCCACGGGTTTTGCTGGGGAGGAAGGACGTTTGCAGAAACCTTGCATGTAGCGTTGACCGCTCTGGCTACAGTCACTGCCCACCTGCTATTACTTAGAAATTCAATCACTTAGTTTGACTATTTACTGCTCCACTTGGACCGCAAGTAGAGGGTTTAATACCATCTGCGGTGGTATTTGAAAAGCTGCCATTTGCAAACAGCCTGTGGGGGTTTGCAGGGAGCTGTCTGAGAGAGGTAAAGTTGTTTTTGTTTCTGTTTTTGTTTTTTCCCTGAAATTTGCATCAGTCCAAAGAACAAGGGGCTGACCTCCCATTTGTCCATGAGGTGACCAAAGAGGTGTCTGGGACTGCGCTGTCTGGCCAGAAAGGATGAAAGATCGATTTCAGATTCCTTGGGTGAGATTTTGCCACATGTTGAAAGAAAGGGATGATTCCCTCACAGTATAGAGGCGAGCTGGTGGCAGGGGCATGAAATGGAAGAGGCATTGCAGTTTTCTGACTTCATGAAATATGAAATAAAGTATCCTGAGGCTATTAGACATTTTCATCCGGTGAGTCTCTGCATTAGCAGACAGCCCCCAGAAGGATAAATGTCACGAGAAGGATGTGACCAGGGAACAAGGGAAGACAGAGACTCACGCGTCACTGAATTGCAGCAGGCCTGCCATTAGCTATGAGTTAGGGCAGAAGGTCCGGATGCCACGTGCATGTGACAAGCCCCCAGGGGTCAGCACCCAGCGATCTGTGAACAAATCTCATCTCAACCATGGAGCACATTTCCATGGACAGAAGGCCTCCCTGCTGCTGCGTGTGCCTCACCAAAAACCCAGATCCCAAACAAAACTTGGGAGAAAGGCTTCCCTGCCTTTTTGTCTCCCTGCCATCAATTACCTGTGCTTGGCTGAGATCCAAAGCTGTCCACCCTGCACGCGGCTGACCGTCTACAGTGGCAGCGCTGTGCAATTCCACTGTCATCATTAGGACTTTGCTATTCTAGGGGACTCTTGCTCAGGTACACAACGATTGTTCATTATAGGAACTTCCAGAAGGACCCACCAACTTTTCCACACAAAGCATGCATCAACAGACAGTTTACATCCTAAAATTCTTTGGACCCCTTGCTTCCACTATCCCTGCCTTGCTGTTTCTACCAATCCTGAAGTGTTATATTGGGATCCCTCCCCACCCCAATTAAGTCTTCCCATTGAAAGATCTTGATCTGCTTCGGGCCAAACTTCCAACTCTCAGCAAATTCCAGCCAGGCCCTCCCATTGTAAGACGCCTCCAAAGCCATGTAGGTGTTCTCCCTTACTGCACAAATAAGAAACGGCTTTGTCTCATCCACCAATTGCCTTGTGTTCGTGATATTTGGAGAGCTGACACTCAACACAAGAAATCAAAGCCTTCCCAGCTTTATCAAAAAGCCAGGCCACACTCTTTTTACTCTTACGTTCTAGAGATTTTTCTCACGGATTCTTCCTAATGACCCCAATTGTGCAAAAATATTGTGCAACACCTACCCTGTGCTCGGCTAAGCCTCTGAAAGAAGTCTCCTAGCCTCAGGCAGCTTGCAGTCCCGCTGGGACCTATATCCAGTCAATTAATAGAATACCAAACTTCTGAGAAATTTGCGAGCCTGGACTGTGGTCAGACCAGCAGCTGAGGATCTCAATCAGCAAGAGCGTGGGGAGCAGGCTTCCACAAATGACAGACAAGAATGAAGCACTGAGAAATTAAAAACACATGCTGTCAGCAACCGAGCGCTGCTGAAAATGTTAGCCAGCCCCTCTATGTTCCACCAATAGATTTGGTCTCTACTCCTGAAAATGCTCCTACCTCCTTGGTACTGTACCAACTTACCTTTGCTGTCTAACAGCTACAAGGCCCTAGGAGGGCAGATTCTGTCTTTAAATTATCACTATCTTTGTACGGGCGGGATCTACTACGCCCAGGACTCAGGACGTGTTAGTAAACATTTCACAAAGGACCGGAGGAATAGGCAGGGTGAAGACTGAAGCATGGAGACCAGGTGAGGGGTTGCTGCGACAGGCTGGCTACTCGGATCCTGCCGCTGAACAATTTACAGCCTGGGCTGCAAGAGTCAGCACCTCATCGACCAGGCCATGCAGTACTTCCTCTGTTTCATGCGTTCCCCTTGTCTGCCCAACATGGTTCATATGCCCCGTGGGACAAGGATCAGGTCATCTCTCCCCTTACAAGTGGAACATAGGTGCAGGCCTACACCATATTGCTTTGATTCTTGGTGCCATTATACACACTGTGCTAGAAAAACATCCGCTCCCTACAACATGCCACCCCCCTCCCCACCCGCACCCCTTCTCCATCAGCAGCCCCCATCCTACCTTCATCCCTACCCCCCACTCCACTCTACTCTATCCCTCTTCTGCCCCCATCCCACCTCTCTTACTGTCTCCTATTCTACCTCCAGCCTCCCTTCTTCCATTTCTGACCCCCTCCCATTCCATTTCTGCCCCCACCCCACCTTCATGCCTGTCACCCTACTCCTACTTCCTTTTAAACCTAGCCTTAGCAGCACCTCCTCCAGGAAGTCCTCCAGGACCCAGGCAGAAGCAACAAAATCCTTTTTCTGAGGGGAATTTTGGCATCACTGAGCTGTAAATTCCATGAAGCAGAGATTTTTACCTACTTTGTTCTCTCCTGTATCCTTAGCACCTAGCCCAGTACCTGGTGTGCAAGAGAAAGTCAACAGACACACTGTATTCATGAGTACCTCCACAGCACCTTGCCAGGACTCTGGTTTAACACCTTTCATTCAAGATTCTGTTCGTTCTGAATTGTAGTATCTGGTTTATATGTCTGTCTGTTCCATTAAAAACTCGAAGAAAATAGAAGGTAGAGGCCATTTCCTAATGAACGTGTGTGTCTGAGCCCCAGCACATTTCTGGCACAAAGAGGATGCTCGGCAGTGGCTGAGGGAATGAAAGGTTGAACGCAGCATGTCAGCCATGCACTGGGCACCTGATACAGAGTCCCCATAAATGTATGTACTGCTCCCACACCAATTAAGACAATCTTGAAAACGTGATTTAAAAATGTTATAATCCACTAACCATTCCCTATTATTTTAAGACTTGTCCACGTTTCTCTGAGTCCTTTTTCTGCACACCATTCCTTTCCTTAAAACAGCCCCTCTTAAAAAGAAAAATAAAAAGCCACTCTTGGCTTGCCTTCCCTCCCCTATGCTTTCCTGAATGATGCCTACAGCTGCATGAATGTTCACGGGAAAGGCTATACTGCTATACAAGTTTGAGGCTATACAAGTTTGAGGCTCCGCTTGACCACTGACCATCACTTCTCATAAGTACAGGGAGCCTGTCCTTGACTTGTACCTGGTACAAATACCAGCGGTGGCTACTTTTTAACCCAGAAGCTTCTAGAAGGCAGATCGTCATAGCACAGACCTCATTTCCCCATAAGGTGAGTGTTGCATTGGAGAGTTACATTTCAAGGTTGTTCTCTGAGAATGAATTAGTAAAAATAAATCACAGGTATGACCAACAATTTGTCACAGAACCAAAGACACAACAATAAATCTCTGTATTCAGTTTAAAAGCCTCATAAAACAATGAAAGAAAAGACTTAGAAAACAGGCTTAAATGTTCTATACACATCACTTATATGGGGGCTTCATACACCAAGGTTAAGTCTATTATATCACAAAATTTGACCTAAAGTAAATATGTGAACTGTGATATGTACATTCATTAGTTAACCTTCTGACTACCTAATCATTTTCCTCCCCATGTTGAAATCAGGAGGGGTTTTAAGGATTGATTGGGATGCCACAGGGCTAATAAAAACTCAAAGCTCTTGAAGGGATGTGAACTAGATCCTTCTTTTGCTCTCAATTTCCAACTAACAAAAAGACATTTAAAATCATCCTGCCATATTATGCAGGTTCTAAAAAAGGGAATTGTGGGGACCATGGGAACCAGGAAAAATATATAAGAACATGTAAAACAAAAAAGTAAAATATAAATAATATATACAGGCTGATTAGAATAATGCAAAAATATGTATGTGTGTGAGTATGTTAATATGTCACAATGAAAACAATGTGTCAGGACAATGAATTATGAATGATTTTGAAATGACAGTTTTATCATTTAAAAAAAATTGTAATGGTGCCACCCAATTTTTAAAAAGGGACCAAGACGTGGGAGTGCTGGAGTCATTAAGTGGACCTGAGACCCTAACGCAACAGCCAAGCACAAGTCATCTGGTTCTCAGGAAGTGCGATGTGTCACCCAAAGATTTTGTTCTTCTTTAATAAGGCTTGACTCAACATTTGTTCACCGGACCCTTCCCGATGTTCTCAGTTGATTCTAATCTGGAAGGTCCCCTGCTACTCCAAACTGAATGACAACAAAGCCGAAAGGAGCTGGGGATGGCGAAGCCATTCTCTCCTCCTTCACGGCACTCCCAGCTGATGGCTCTGGGCGTTTCATCCATGCTCAGTTTTGAAACAATTACCGGGCCTAACAAGTTTTCAAAAGCAGCTGCAAAATGCCCTCTCCCCCCATTCCACAAGTAGGCACAATTCAGACTCAGTGAATGGATGACACTAGCAGCCTCACGGGATCGCCGTGTGAGACGAGCATCTCATAGCCCTATCCACTAGAACTAACAGAATCATCTATTTGCCATGAGACGAGAGAATCACTGAATAGCTCGAGTGATTCTGACGTGGCATCAGTACAAGAGCACAAACGGAAGCCCACATAAATATGTAAGTTACAAGTCAAACTGCCAAATTATTCAATAAAACGTGTTCTCTCTTCCTTCCTTGACCAATACACCTTCATAAAGACAATATTTTAAACGTGTTTCCGGTTGTTTTCATAGGACTGAAAGTTGCAAAACGTCAAAGATGAACAAATTTGCTGATCATTACACAGGTCTGTGCATTGTCAATACTCCAGCAACGCTGAATGAGTGATACAAAAGCGTAAGTCATAAATTATTATACATTTGTTTCATACAATTTATTTCTCTTCCCTCATTTCAGCAAAAATTAAAAATTAAGTGTTTTACTCAAGAAACAACAGCTGTTGGCAAGGACGCAGAGAAAGGGGCACCCTCTTGTACCATTGGTGGGAATGCAAACTGGTGTAGCCACTGTGGGAAAACAGTGTGGAGGTCCCTCAAACAGTTAAAAATAGAAATACCTTATGATTCAGTGATTGCACTACTAGGCATTTACGCAAAGAATACAAACATATTAATTCAAAGGGATACATGCACCCCGATGTTTACAGCAGCGTGATCTATAATAGCCAAATATGAAAGCAGCCCCGTGTCCATCACTAGATGAATGGATAAAGAAGAGGTGATGTCTATACGTACAGTGGAATATTAAACATAAAAAAGAATGAAATCTTGCCATTTGCAACAAGATGGATGGAGCTAGAGTATAATTCTCAGAGAAAGACAAATACCATATGATTTCACTCACGTGTGGAAAAAGAAACAGAACAAATGAGCAAAGAGGAAAAGAGAGAGAGAGAGAGGCAAACCAAGAAATGGACTCTTAACTCTAGAGAGCAAACTGCTGGTTACTAGAAGGGAAGAGATGGGGGGATGGGTGAAGTAGGGGACGGGATTAAGGAGGGCACGTGCTGTGATGAGCACCCGGTGATGTATGGAAATGTTAATCACTGTATTGTACACCTGAAAGTAATGTAACACTATGTTAACTACACGGGAAATAAAATAAAAACTTTTTAAAAAATCAAGTGTTTGGATACTATGTGTATTTTATCAACAACGGCGATCTAAATGATTTTTTAAAGTGTGTTTAGTGCACTAAATTTGAATATTTTTTCATCAAAAATTAAAATTATAATAAATATAAAAATTCTAATTTTCTACTAAAATTAAAACGCAAAATGTTAATTATATTGAATGTATGCCAACATTTTAAATCAAGGTTATTTAAATAAAGCTGGTTTTAATTTATTTTTTTAATCTAAATTAAATTAAATAGTTTAAAAATAAGACTACACTAAGAAGTAAAAAGACATCCTTATTACCAGAGACAGGGAATTTAAAGCCAAGAAACCTGTAAAAACAAACCTTGCTACTTTTTTACTAATCTACTACCTTAGCCCAAATTCTGCTTAGAATTCCTTGCTCATTAAAGCTCCCAAACTCCTGTTTCCCTTCTCTTGTAAATTCTCCACAAATTTATTGTCTCTTTGTCTAAAATGTATACAAATTGCCTGCCTTGGTCATTTCTTTAGGTCCAATTTCACTATTAGGCCTCTGTGTGTACATAATAAAACTTTAGGGTTTTTTCTTCCTGTTTACCTGTCATATGTGAATTTAATTCTTAATCCAGCTGGAAAACCTTGAGGGTAGCATTTCTCCTTCCCCTACAGTTTTTTAGTTACCATATGCAACTGTCAGGAATCCAGGAGTACCTTTGACACCACAAACAGGAACAAAAAGAGAAGCAAAAAAAAAAAAAAAGAGAAAGAAAAGAAAAGAAAAGAAAAGAAAAGAAAAGAAAAGAAAAGAAAAGAAAAGAAAAGAAAATAGGTGGTCAGCACTACTAAAAAAAGAGAAGCAAAAACATGGGTGGTCAGCACTAGTAGAAAACCAGTATTCATTATGCAAGAATCCACTGTATCTCTTCTATCTGAGAGGAGAAATTTGACAAGATAATTAACTTGTTTTTTCCTCTTACTTAAACACTTCTGCCACTCAAATCTCCCCTGCACTCCAAAGCAGCATCTGACTCTTGGAGTGGTCTAACCCAAAACCTTCCTGGCGATCAGACCCGCTCACAGAGGGGAAGCATTTCTCTGGGACCTGAGCCTTGGTGATCGCAGTCAAGGAAGCACATGTTTATTTTGTATTTTTTTTAAAGATTGTATTTATTTATTTGTCAGAGAGAGAGAGAGCACAAGCAGGGGGAGCAGCAGGCAGAGGGAGAAGCAGGCTCCCCGCTGAGCAAGAAGCCCAACACAGGACTCGATCCCAGGACCCTGAGATCATGACCTGAGCCAAAGGCAAACACTTAACCGCCTGAGTCACCCAGGCGCCCGGAGACAGAACTTGTTTAAAGTGATGCGGTCAGAGGGGCGCCTGGGTGGCTCAGTGCGTTAATTGTCGCCTTTGGCTCAGGTCATGATCCTAGGGTCCTGGGATCAAGCCTGCAGTCGGGCTTCCTGCTCAGTAGGGAGCCTGCTTCTCCCTCTCCCTTCCTTCCCACTCGTGCTTGCTCTCTCTCTCTCAAATAAATAAAATCTTCAAAAATAAATAAAGTGACAGGTCATGAACCAGATTCTGAGTGGCAGAGCGTCTGTTTACTAAGTGTGTGTGTGTGTGTGTGAGAGAGAGAGAGAGAGATGTGTAGGGCCTTCTAAAGCACAGGCCCAGGGCTGGAGCCCCTCGGACCCACATATAAGGACCAAACTGCAGAATCTCCATACCCCTGAGGCATGGGGTAAGTCTGAGACGACTCCTGGGAATCAGCACTGGTCTCGATGGGCCCCTATTGCCAAGGGCCTCCAAGAGTGTGAGCCATCACCACACCGAGTACAATTTTAATGTGTCACAATCGGTATTTTTCTGTTTGTTTCTTCTACCCAACTACTTTGCCTGCTTTCCAAATGAACAATCACAGGATCTGTTCCTCCACAAAAGGAAAAGTGGCTGGACTTACCCAAAGGCTAATTTGGTTTCCAGCGTGGGGCCTCTCTGACTTTCAAGAGCAACTGTGACCACGCAGGCCTCTTGCCTTTCCAGTGACTTTAGAACCTGGTCTCCAATTAAGAGAGAGCTCCGCCATGGCGGGGGGACACCCCGGTAGTAGCTGTGATGTGGACTAAAGCAAAATAATCTCAAGAAGGGAGTACGAACTCACTCATGAGCGGGAGTCAAGAGCACAGGTCGATGAGCCTCTCTGCCTGAGAGTCTCCTTCCAAGGCCAGACCTTGAAGAATCTGAGTCTTATATCAGTAAGACACCGAAAATTCCCTTTCCGGGGGTTATTGACACCCCCCCATAAGTCCTAGTCACATGTAAATGTAAATTAAACAAGTTGATTTCCTTCCAACACCTAGCACAATGGATAGACTGAAGAAATGGAAGCTTGGAGTGGATGAAGAGAAAGAAATGAAGTAAGTCATTTGGGTGTATTAGGGACTCCATGGATCAGAGCCCACCTGGTACCCCCAGACAGACCCCTCAGTGTACAGCACCAACCCCAGCATTTCATCACATTGCTTTCTTAAGTACAGATAATTTCCCCAGCTTGAAGGACATCGCGAGTCTTATTCTTCCTGTATTCTCAGTTCCTTCCAAGAGGCATTCGATAAATACCTGCTGAGAAAAAATGCATTCATGCATGGAAACAAGGTGTCTCCTGGAAAATGAATCCAGTTTCTAAACCAAGAGTTTATAAACTAACTTGTGGAATGCGATGTATATGGAAGCAGGGAACTGCCTGCCCTGACCACCATACCACACGGGGTCTTGCTTCCTAGTCACTTACAGACACTTCTCATTTCCTGTACTAGAAGCTTCTAGGGAACACACGGTGGTGTGGGGGGCAGGGAGGTGGTATTCCCCTCACTTTGAGTCCGAGAGCAGAGGCTAGCAAGAAACAGGAACATCATACTCGTTTTTGGAAAGAATCAAGAAACAAAGAAGAGTAATAGTCACCCAGGGCAGGCTTCTAACACGTTAATGTGAGCCTGCCTGAGCGTCTCGTTGAAATAGTAATGCCTGTTTGCTAAGACCTTGACTCAAATGGACAAAAGACAGAGGACAGACTGTCCTTCGGGAGGACAAAGGAGGGCAGGCCAGACAGAACGTTAGTGCTGAGAGCTCCCCGCTCTCAGGGTACCTGTGTCTCTCAGCCCCATCCTGGTCCCAGCTGCAACGGAGACACTTTCATCCCTCTCTCTCTCTCTCTCTTTCAATGACAAACCTACAATTATTTTTTTTTAATCCCAGTGACTGAAAAAGTTTCAAACCTGAATATGCTCGAAAGTACTTAAGCTGTGTTCACCACGAGTCCCTTCCTCCCCATTGACCCTGACATCAGTAGTCATTAAGCTTCGTTAACTGGTTGATCTCTTTTTTGTGTCCATCAAGTCATTAATCCAAGCACCGGGTTGGCATTTACTTGCCCACTTCTGGAACTCACTTTAATGTCAAGGGCATCTCCATTTGCTATTCCCCTTCCCTCTATCAATCTATCACCCAGCTCACCTCACCCCTCCCCTAAGAAGCTGTGCAGCCCTCCCAGTTCATACCCCTAAGGAGGGGTAGGAAGAGGACGGGAGTCCAGCAACCTGCACTCCCTGTGCGAGCAAGCAGGGGGAAGGAGCAGAAGGAGAGGGAGAGAAGCAGACTCCCCGCTGAGCACAGAGCCAGACGTGGGCTGGATGCAGGGCCCGGACACAGGGGCTCCACGAGGGGCTCGGTCCCACGACCCCGAGATCATGACCTGAGTCGAAATCAAGAGTCAGACATTTAACCAACGGAGCCATCCAGGCGCCCCACTTTACAGAACTTTCTGTCACAACAGTACCCAGTGTAATTAGCCACTGCCTGGAAACGGTCGCTGGCCCTTCACCCCACATTTCTTCTGGGGATGGCAGCAGCGAGAGAAAAGGACTCAGTCCTTTGGAGAAGGCTGGGGTTCGTGAGTTGCCATCAGCACAGTGGGATGCAGAGCTGCTTCCCTGCAAGAAAGGTTGAGCCTCGGGGACTCGCCTGCTGGGGTTCTGTGCTCCCACGCTGCTGGGGTAGGAAAGGCGTAAGCAGGTGTCGTGTTTGCGTGCGGCCCACAAACCTCGACCGTGTATCCTGAACTCCCAGTTCCTTCAGAGACTAATGTGTGAGGCAGCCTGGTGCCGCTGAGCTGGGGTGCCTGCGGCGATCTGGGGGTACTCAAATTCTTTAACCAACCAACAGAACAGCACCGGGTCAAACAAACAAAACGTATCCTGGCCACCTTGATCCTGGCCACCTCTCTAGGCTGTGCGTTGTGAGACGTGCTTGAGGGCTCAGAAAAACAGACAAATACTCTGTGTGCCCCAAGATTAAAAAAAAAAAATTGCTTCTCTCTTCAGAGCCATCTAAGCCCACATCGGAATGAAACCACTTCAGGAACGAGCCCCCAGTCGTCGGAAGCAAATTAAAGTGTTCCTCCCCAAACCATCCCTTCTCTGGAAGGCGTTCAATCGGGAGGTTTCTTCAACGTTCTGTTCTAAGTGGTCGTGCTTTTCTATATGGAAAAGACAAGGACAATCTCAGACCCGTCCAAAGGCGTCTAATCTTCCTGTAACAAAAGTCCCACGGTTGTCAAGTGTGGCCGTGGCCAGCTGCCCTGGACGACTCTATATTTTCAACAGAGCTGTTACAGTAATCTGTCCTCCTTCACAGCCGTTTGCTAAGAGCCTCTTGGCATATTGTCTCCGCGTGTCTGAAAGGCTATTTCTACCCACAATCCCCTGATTTTGGAGCCGCACATTAGCTTGTCATCAAGGTACTGTTGGTAAAACACACACGCACACACACCAAGTAGCCACTCACCTTCGGTTTTCTTTTGATTTTTAACATAAACGAGGGGCCCGACGACATGATGATTTTCCAGGTTGAACTGCTTGTTTAAGATCAAATTTCACATCGCCTGCTTATTACAAATGGCCAGGCGGAGCATGAAGAGAAATCATGTTTGCAATTTGGCCTCCCAGGTTATTTATGTTGGAAAGCTGGAAAGCTGCCTCACGGGGGAATATTCTTGTGAACGTTATTATAAATGGCATGACGGCTGGAGCCCAGCATTTTGGCATTTGGCACTAATCACTGATGTGCCACACGTCAAAAGAACTAAATATATACACGCTCAGCGCTACATACTTACGAGCCGTGAGAGGAAAGCAAGGGAATTTCTGACAGCCGTGCAGCGAGGAAATGAACAATTACGTGCACATTTTCCCCTTCTCTCCAGGGCCCTTGGGATGTGGCAGTAGGACAGGAAGAATGAGTAAAAGGTGATTCAGAACTAAGTAAGGACTTCAACAGAAAACAATGATCATGGACTTGGGGGCCTAAGGCACCAAGTTGGCCGACTTTTTCTTTAAAGGGCCAGGTAGTAAATATTTTAGGCCTTAATAGGGCCACGTAGTCAATCACATATTCTTTTTTTTCCCTACAATTCTTTAAAGATGTAAAAAAAAAAATCAGGCCTATGTTATAGGTATCACGAACTATAAGAAACAGGCCTTGGCCATGTGTTTGCTGGCCCCTGGCTTAAGCAAATGAAGTGGTTGTGCACTGGTGACCTCAGGCCGACAGGGTAGGTTAAACTCAGGAAAGTGGCTCAGGATCCTCTTGTATGAGTCGGAGTTATGACCTGATTATCCATAAGCATGAATCAGACGCACCTAGTCGGAGCTTGCTTATCTCTGTCCACCCCCTTGAGTGCAAGCATGATCCTTCTGGCCAGGAACTGAAAATGCCCCTTCAGATTCAGCTCAAATGCTGCTTCCTCCAGGAAGTCTTCACTGACTGTTACAGCACACTCATCCCCTCCCCTCACTCCTGCCACTCCCTGGTACCCCAGGTTCTCCGTGTGTGGCACTATTGCTCATGACAAGGGCTGCTCACCTCTCCTAACACTTTGTGCTCCAGCAAACATTTCCACCATCATTCTCTCACTCGAGCTCCAGTTGTAGCCAGAGAGAGAGGCTCTGAGAGGGCAAGCATGCTGTCCGAGGTCTCACTACTAGGAGGAGGCAAGTAGGACGCGAATCTAAGGCTATCTGGCTCCTTTCAGCTCTCAGCTGTCTCCTTCCTTCACCTGCGGGCTTGACATTTCCTTCAAGTCAGGAACGAGGCCTTAGATGCTTCTCCGGAGCCTTCCCAGACAGAACCAGGTCACTGCGCGCCCAGCACAAAATGGCTGCTCCGTAAGACCTTGCTTTCACTCAGAGGTGAAGCCCAGGCACGCGGGCTGAGGAGACATTTAGAGACCCTTACAGTGCGGGGCAGGAGAGGACCATGAAGTGGCCACTGCTCGCAGCCACCCACAGGCCCGGGTACGCGTCTTCAGACACAAACCGGTCACCTCAGGAGGGGACACTGTGGGGGCAGACCCAGGGCCACACCTCGTACTTTCTGGTGTCCTCCGAGCCCTGTGCCCCCCACCACACACACCCTGCCTCTCTCTTCCCAAGCTCGTTCCCATGAGAATCCACAAGGCTTATGGTATAGTGCAAAGCTTTTCAACTGGGGGTCAAGTCTTAGCCGTGATCACAAAATCAATTTAGTGGCTTAGGCTGCCATTTGTATTAATGAAATGAGTAGAAAACATCAAATGGCATTTCACATTCTCAGGCAAGGGTGGGTGAATACTGCTTGGTGAAACTTCTGTGTGCTGTGTGTGCAAGTGTACGCGTGTGTACTGTCTGCAACAGAAAAGGCCAAGCCGCTCTCAACAGCGGCAACACCACAGGCTCTGGCCCCGCCAGCCCAGGTCAAAACTACCTCTGCGACTTAATTGCTGTGTGACCTCAGGCAGGTTCCTTAAACTCCCTGCATTTCAACTTGCTTCTCTGTAGAATGAAGAACTATACCCACCTCATTGGGTCTTCGGAGAATTCAATGAATGGATATGCAAAAGTTCGTAGAACACCTAGAACACCAGGCACAAAGCAAGTACTCCGAAGACCACACAGTTAGCTAACAGGATCAGCACCCACGATCCTTCCGCTACACCCCCCCCAAGATGAGGGGTGTTGTTACCCCCATTTGACACAGAGAAATAGAGGCAAGAAGAGATGGGCAAAGCTGAGAGCCAGGCCAGAACACAGAGTTTCCACTTCTGTTCCCACAAGGCAGCATGATCCCACATCCCCGGAATTTCTTCCAGCCCAGGGGGCTCTTTACTAAGTCGAATATAATTGCAAATATTACCTGCTACCAACATTCCACTGCTTTGTGATGAGGATTGATGAGACATTGTCTGGAAAGTGCTCAGAGCGCCGTGCAGACAAGTGCAATATAAATTCAGAATGTCATTTTAACGTTCTCATTATTATTATTAAAATGGGCAAAATGGAGAGAACACGATTTCAACGCTGCAAGTTTTAATGGGTGTCAGGAATGTGGATTCTGGGAACAACTGGTTACCACAGCGCCTACATCTCAGATCAAGTAGCACGAGGTAAGTAATGTCTAAGCCATCAACTTTGTTTATTTCACATTGAAAGTCATCTTTCCCTCCCTGGGGCAGAGGTGTTTTTGTGCGTGTTTTTGGAAATAAAGCTCAGCTTAATGACACTCTTCCAAAAATTCACTTTGATATATCGATTGCCATGGCCAATAACGCCCTGGCCTTACAGGTGCGTGAAGAAAACATCAACACGTCCATCAACAGCTCCCACCCAGAATGGGCTGCCGGGGCCCGGAGCTGCTCTTGCCCTTCCGGTGACTTCCTACAGAAGAAAGGTCAAAGGCAAACAATTTCAGAAGTGTAGGGCCCCCAGGGAGCTTCCGAGCCAGAACCTCTCCAGCTGGGATGAGCACACAGCTAGGACTATCTGAGAATGTTCCAGAGGCTCCTCAAAGCCATCAAGAATCACCTTCCCTGGGCTGCCACTTTTACTCTGAAAAGGAACTGCACACATGTCTATGTTGCACCTGGCAATGCCGTATGATGGAATGAAATGCATACATCTGTGCATCTTTCCAGTAGAGAAGGGCCTTCACAGATTTTCTATTCCATGAAGTGCCGGAGACTAGAACCCAGATTCCCCTTTGGAGTCATTCCTATGGAGACTTTTCAGACAAACTCAAATTCACCCCCCCCATCTTCCTCAAAGAGATAAGCTGAGATGCACTGAGGATGACACACCTGTGGGCTTGCAAGAACGAAAGCAAAGTCCTCTCCAGTCCCCAGCCAGAATCCTTCCTGCAACATGACAAGGTCACTGTAGGAAACTAGATTTTATGGAGCTCCTACCCACCTCATGCCAGGCTGTGCCCTGAAGCCTCCACCGACTTCCCACTGAAGCTCAAAGCAGCCTCTGAGGTCGGCGTCCGTCCAACTTAGAGACGATGGAACTGAAGTTCTGAGCCACTGTGCCCAAGGTCACACACACTTGGAAGTGATGGAAAGGGGATCCAAACATACGCCTTTTGTCATGTTCTACGGCATTTCCTTGTAGCTCAGGAGATTATGCTCACGCACCACGTTCAATTTATACTTTCTGCGTCCGTGTGCCACCTTATAGTGCACTGAGAAAGGGCCTCCCGGAACACCGGGTCCTCATGCCTAGAGTCTGTAAACGTTCCCTGATAAAGACAAAGGGTCTTGGCACATGTGACTAAGCTAAGAATCTTGAGCCAGAGAGAGAATCCTGAACGAACAGAGTGGGCCGTAATGCCTCAGACGGACCCCTAGGAGAGGGAGACAGAGATTCGACACGCGCAGAGAAGAAGACGACGAGAAGATGGTGCAGGGAGAGATTGGAAGATGCTGGCCCTGGAGACTGGAGTAACGTGGCCACAGCCAAGGAGGCCAGCTGCCACCAAACTGGGGGAGTCAAGGGGGCAGTTCTTCCTCTGAGCCTCCAGAGGTTGTGCGTCCTGTTGGCCCCTTGATTTCAGCCTGTAAAACCCACTTCAGACTTCCGGCCTCCAGAACTGGGAGAACACACATTTCTGCTGTCTTAAGCCACCAGCTTTGTGGTTCTCGTGACAGGAGTCACGGGGAACGAACACACCACTCTTGCCATCATCGCACCACTCAAGACAGAGTGTTTGCACACTCACGGCCTTGTCCTCTGATGGTGAAGGCCTCGCGGGTCCCACTCCCACCACCTGTTTTCTGTACACAGCTCACATCAGGCTCCCCAGAGAAGGCTCAGGGTGCTTGCCACTCCCGCCGTGGAATCACCAGCAGGAGGAGAGACCTGAAGACTGTGCTTTGGAGGGCGGCCTCCTTGCTTCTCACCGTGCTAGGAGAGCGAACAGGGCCTGCCCCAGGGATGGCATCTAGCTGAATAAGAAATCAAAGTTTGAACAGGGTTACAACATGAAACTAAAACATCTGCTCCAGAAAACTCTTCACAAGTGACTTTTTTCTTTCTTAAATAACGTTTTCGATTTCCAGAAGGCAATGAATACGGCTCATGTACTCCCTATTTTACATGGTAAATACACTTGCCCTCAAAGGTGGGCTTCGACACCGGAAACAAGGAGTCCTGGCTGAAGGTTAGCATCACAGAAAGACCTACGAGGAAAATGCCTGAGGAAGCAAAGGGCACGTGTGACCTGGAGGCGCAGCCGGAGACCTTTGTGTTCCAGGCTGATGTCCAGATAGAAACTGATTTTGTGGTGATGACAAAGTACGGTGTAATACCTGGTCAGCGACCCGGGTGAGTGAGTCAGGTTCCCAGGCAGGAAACCCGCCTCATGGATTTGGCTAAAGCCTCCCAACAACAGCCGCGTTTTGGAAGGGAGAGGCTCTGCTGCTGGTCCCTTGTCCCTGTCCCTCCAACTAGCTCACACACTAAGATGACCTGACCCCTGTGAAACACTCAGCAAGGGGCGGGAGAGGATACAGAGGGATAAACCACAAGAACAGAGAACCAAAAAACTCAACAATGATGGCGCCCATCACCACGTTTCGCAAGGCCCTGCAGGAGGTCTGTTGTTTCTGTTTTCGGGCTCAGTCACTGGCTTTCCTGTGGGGACCACGCCTCTCCTCACATGGAGTCTTGCTGGCACTGTCCTATTTCGTAGCCTCACCAGGGAGCACAGCACAACTCAGGCCAGCCCAGGAAGAGTCACCCCTGAGAATCTGACCTTGGCTACAGTGACAACAAAGATGGGAGGATACCTGAAGCTAATTTCACCTTGTCGGTGGACCCCGAGCAGGCTGTCCACAAACTTCTTCCCCTAGATCCCTGAACAGCATGGTTCTTTAGCCTTTCCTCTGGCGCTGTGAGCTACAACTGATGCTTCCAGAAATTATCTTTTTCTTCTGAATATGTCAGGATCAGGTTTTGTGGCTTGCAGTCAAAGAACCTTGGTACAGCCACCCAAAGGTCTCCAGGCCCAGTTTGTTTTTCCAGGCCCCTCCTCCCCAGCTCTCAGTCCTGGCCCCACACTGGTATCACCCACAGAGCTGATATAATACAGATGCGCAGAGCCTCACCCCCAAAGATTTTGATGTAAATGGAGAGGGGCATGGTTTAACACTCCACATATGATTCCGTGTAGCAGGGTTGACAACTACCACCTCTCATGATGCTTCACAGCCAAACCTGTCCATTCACCGTCATTAGGACCCATGGTACCAGCACCCCTTCCACTCCCGTGCTCCTCACGTTGACTCCTCTGCCTGCAACACACACCAGGGCCTCATTAGCCTTCCTGCACTCCTTCCCACCACTCCTCTTCTCTAAAGCCTTCCATGGCTCCCCACGGCCTCTAATATGTGGTGTGAATCGTTTACACTAGCCATTGACTTCCTTCTTATTCGACTCCATCTAGCTTCCAATCTAGATTCACTATTTACTGCTCCCCGTTAGGCCCCCGACTCCAATCCAATTGTTCTATTACCTATTGTCTGGACTCACAGAGTCCTGAGTGCAAACAACAAAGCCCACTCCAGTTTAAACTGGAAATGAAGTGATTGGGGGGTTTTTGTGGTTGTTTTTGTGTTTGTTTTTATATAAGCCCTGGGAGGGCCAGAGAATTGGGTATACAACCAAGAATCACATCAGACCATCCCACCAGAATGCCCATGGAGACCCTACCACAGAGGCACTGCCAACACCTGGCCTAGGATGCTACCCTTATTTCTTCTGTCTTTGCTCTAAAAGTGACTCTGCTCCCTCTCAATGCCACTTTGTCACGCACTGGCCCTGTTCCCAAGGAGACTCCGTGTGGTTGCTGCTCCCTTCCATAACTCTTCCAAATGAGCGTCTCATGCCAATGCAGGTGATTGATGCAGCCCAGGCCACATGCTGTACCCTAGCTGCAAGGGATGCTGGGAAAGCAAGTTTCCGACCACTGCCTTTGGGAAGCAGGACCCAAAGAGAGGGAAATCCTCAAACACAAGAAGGATATTCAAAAGCTGCCAGGTAGCTCAAAAACAAGACAAATGCACATGAGACTTGGCATTGTGGTTTCTTTCTTCCCCATCCCTCACTGCCCAGAAAATGGCCCCCAGCTAGAATACATCCTCTCTTAAGACACTGTCTTCCTATTTAGGGAAAGAACATGGACTTTGGAGTCAAATCCCAGCTCAAATCTCAGTGGGTGATGACTTTGAGCAATCCTGAAAAGTGGATATAATTCTACGCTCATGATGGTGGTTTGATACACAGGCTGGCCCCTTGGCCGGCGGGTCCCAGTCCCGGGGCAGCCGTGGCAGCACAACGCTTGAATCTTCAAACCACATGAGGAAGGGGAAGCCTCCCCCCACATTTGACTGAGATTGAATATTCACTATTCTGCAAATGGAGGCTGGGGTCCAGATTTTTTTAAAAAGTAATGTGGGGGCGCCTGGGTGGTTCAGTTGGTTAAGCATCCAACTCATGATTCCTGCTGGGGTCATGATCTCATGTGTCGTGAGATCGAGCCTCTTGTAGGGCTCCGTGCTCACCAGGGAATCTGCTTGAGTTTCTCTCCCTTTCCTTCTCCCACTGCCCCTCTCCCTGGTCCTGCTTGTGTTCTCTCTCTCCCTTTCTCTCCCTCTCTAAAATAAATAAATAAATAAGTCTTTTAAAAATTTTTTTAAAATGGTGCAACGTAAGGGGCGCCTGGGTGGTTCAGTCAGTTAAGCTTCCGACTCCTGAACTCAGCTCGGGTCTTAATGTCAGGGTTGTGAGTTCAAGCCCTACAATGGGCTCCACACTGGGCATGACGCCAATAAATAAACAAACAAACAATAAAAATAAAACTAAAAATACAGTAATGTGAAGTTTCTTGAGGCCAAGTGTCCTGGAGCAAATTCCTACCTGTTAAAACTACACAGCAAGCTGTTCATAGTTATCACAAACAGTGAGTTTAGCCATTCCCAGCTCATCCTTTTCTGTTCCCTTTGAGTTAAAGAATCCCCTCTGAGTAGATGAGGGCTTCTCATACTTTTAACATGTGTAGCAATCACAGGGCCCTGCTTACAATACGGATCATAATTCAGTCGGTAAGGTGTGCAGCCCAAAACTCAGTAGTTTACAATTTCCCGGCTGATGTCGATGTGGCAAATCCACACAGCACACTGTGAATATCAGGGTTGTAGACAGCATCTCTGGGGCGAGTGAAGTCCCCTTCATTACACTGTGGAAAGTTCTGGAGCCCAGAACCAGCTTACTTCACAAGCCACCACTACCCTCACCCTTCATCAAGAGTATTTTTACGTTTCCTTCTATAAATCTCCACATCTACACCTTGACGCCCCAACTCCAGAAATACCAAGTTCCTTGAAGGGGGAAATCAGTGTCTTGATCTCTGCAGTCCAAATGATACCACGCACATTTTAGGCTTTCATAAATACTTGAGAAATAAACCACCAAAACGGAATTCAAAAGCCTCTTGGAGGAACAGGCAAAAGTCAGTCCAGTCTATGAGAAACAAACTGAGGGCTACAGAGGGGAGGGGGGTGGGGGAATGGGATAGACTGGTGATGGGTAGTAAGGAGGGCACATATTGCATGGTGCACTGGGTGTTATACACAACTAATGAATCATCGAGCCTTACATCGAAAACCGGGGATGTACTGTATGGTGACTAACATAATATAATAAAAAATCATTATTAAAAAAAAAAAAAAAAAAAAAAGTCAGTCCAGGAAGGCTTCCCAGAGGAAGTGGGCCTTTCAAGAGATTTAGTAGTGAGGAAACCCCAAAGCCAAGAAGGAAAACAGCCCGCTTTTACAGAAGTTTCCTCTATCCTCTGGAAAACAACCTTCAATCACCAAGGCATCCCATCCGCCTCCCCTGTAGAGACAAACTTGAACTTAAAAAACAGTGACAACCCATCAGCTACCCTTTAAATAAACAAAATACGCAGTTGTCATTTCAACGTGGTATTTAATCCTTCAGAATTGCAGCATATAAAAAGCAAACCCATAAATTTCCCAGAAAACTTTGTTTCTGCAGAGTTTATCATGTCCTCCAAAGAATAATAATACATAAAGTCAAAGACCAAATAACTTCAGCTCTCCCCAAACATCCCATGTGCAGTATTTTATTTCTAAGGTAATTTGAATTTTTTTTCCGCCCTCTAGAAAAAGAAGATGGCTTTTCTCCACAAGTTCAATGAACCTCATTGCTCCCAATTGGGCCTGACTCCCATTTCTGCATGCCTTTGGTTTCATAGCCAGTTAGACATTTAACAAGTACAATAGCAATCTGACACTGCAGCCTTGCCCCCAGTCCCCATCTGTCAGATTCTGGTAACTCCACTGCTCTCCAAGTACCCAGCCACCCTTGGGATGTGCAAAGCAGTGTGAGGAGACATCTACAAAGTCTCCTGCTCCCAGAACGGCTCTTGCACACAGGAAGTGCAAACAGGAAATTTTGTCAAGTTTTTCAATTGGCAGAAACCCTCATGTCAGAAAACGGTCAAGTTTGTCAGCCCAAGACATCTCTCTTATTCAGACTTGATTTTAGCATAGGGTTTGGCTCCCTCTCCACCTTTTGCCACTTGGAGCTGGTAAGGGAGGCTCCAGGAAGCAGCAAAGCAGGCCAGACATTCTTCGTGTCACCAAAGATTTATTCAGCACCTACTAAGTGCCAGGCTAGGAGGAAAAAAGAGCCATTGAAAGGATGATAATTAGATCAATCCATTACCGTCTTCCTCTTTGACAACCGAGGTATCCAAGAGTCCAAAAAATCCAGCTGCTGGGACTCAAACCCACACATTCTGAATTTCCCAAATAAGAATCTAAAAATCTAATGAAAAGTCTTTTTTTTAAGATTTTATTTATTTATTGGAGAGAGAGAGGAGAGCAAGCACAAGCAGGGGGGAGGGGCAGAGGGAGAGGGAGAAGCAGTCTCCCCGCCGAGCAGGGAGCCCGATGTGGGACTCGATTCCAGGACCCTGGGATCATGACCTGAGCCAAAGGCAGACGCCCAACTGACTGAGCCACCCAGGTGCCCATCTAAAGAAAATGTTATGGTGTCCTGGAGCTTGGTAAACTTCCTATTCATGGAGCACTTCACAGGGCATCAGTAAATGAGATCAGGGGGTCAGTGAATCAATGAATGGTGGGGCCGGGGGTGCAGTTCTTGGAAGGTGAGACTTATCAGAGATAAGGTTCTAGAGATTGGGCCTGTCTTGAAAGAAATAACTAAGGCAGGACATATGTGTACCTTGGAGCCCCCTTATCAGAGTTCAGGAAGTGTATTGGTTTTCAACTGTTACATAATAAATTAATGCAAACTTAGTGGCTTAAAGCAAATCTATTATCTCACAGTTCTGTAGATCAGAACTCCAGCCACAGCATGGCTGGGATCTCTGCTCAGGCTCTCACGTTACTGGCCAGGCTGAGTTCTCTTCTGGGGGTTCTTGTGGGAGATCCGCCTGAGCTCATTTGGGCTGACCTTACTGGCTCTTGGCTCCTCTGGGCTACCTACATTCCCTACCAAGGGTCCCCTCAAACTCCAAAGCCAGTGTGGAGAATTTCTTGCTCAACAAACCCCTCCATCAAACCCCTCTGAATCTCTAACTTTCCCTGTCTGACCTCTAGGCCCAGATTTAAAGGGTCATGTGACTTGATTAAGCCCACAAGGAAAATCTCCCTATTTTAAGGTCAACTGATTTGGGACCTTAATTACTTCTGCAAAATCCCTTCCTGGCAACACCTCAATTGAGTAAGCAGAGCAGGTGTGCGTACAGCAGAGTCCAGGAATTTCCCGAACCATCTGTGATTTCTGCCTACCACAGGGAAGGCGAGGAAAAAGGCAGATAAAGCCACAGTAACTTCCCAAGGATCATAGTTTATGTGGTTTCCCTCCTTTCCAGGAGCAGCAGCCAGTGTCAGGGGATTTCAATCCCTGATCCTACAAAGCGCACAGCCACTGTGTCCCCAGCCCCTGAGTAGGGAAGGTTGAAAAAAAGAAGTGTGCAACGTCCTTGGTCTCCTGGAGCTCCAAGAGTAGTCGGGGGACCACATCTATGCCCCCATCTGAGAGACGACCGAGAAGATGGGGAAGATCAGCGTAGGAGGCGTCACGGAAGGGGGGACTTGCAATTGTCTGTGAAGGACAAGCTGGCCACTGCACCACAGAGTTCGAGCTACTGCGGTCTAGCTCGGCAACCTGGAGCTGCCTCCTGACTTGGGCCGAAGCCATGCCGGGCAGCTGGGGCCTCTGTGCTGGGCAGTCACGAGGATGAGTGGAGGCAGAGTCCGTCTCTGGCCGCCGAGGTCTGCGACAGCAGCAACGCTGGAACAAACCGAGAGCCAGAGGTCTGGCTAATGGCGGGAAGAACTAACTGGCAACAGCTGCTCTACCAGGACTGTGGCCCAATGAAAGGTTTTCTCTTTCTCCATCTGGGAGGGTGTCCAGGCCTATATGTTGACTCCAACTGCACTGCAGGAAATGCTGTCACCCCAGGGGCTGCGCCACCCACTTACCTGTACTGCTTTACTCCTTAATACCCTCCAACAGCTTCCAAGGAGAAAGTTCAAGCCCCTTCGCTATGGTCTTCCTTGGAACCGACTATGCGGTGGCGGATCTAGGCCACCAGGCTGAGCTGGCGATCCGTTAAAGGAAGACATATACAGTTTAGCGGCCCCTTTTCACCCCTTACTACAGCCTGGCTTTCACAACAGTCATCTAGCTGGAGAGGTCAAGCAATCCAGCTTTTGGACTGAAAACGGATCAACCACACCCTCCTACCAGGCAGTTCCTGCATCTTGTTCCCCTGGAGCGAGAAGCCTCCTGGCTCAGACAGGAGGGGGTTGGCTACAAGTGCATGCAATATAAGGGGCAAGAGAACACATATGGGTTGAATATTTTTAAATATTACCCCCACTGCATCCTCTTCCCATGACCCTGAGCACCCCCCTGTTAACAAGTGGCAAAGGGCCTGCTAAGAAATTATTGTGAGAGCTGTCTCACCGCATTAACATCTTGTTAAACAGAGCTTAACAAGGACTGTTACACATCACCCTAATTACTTTCATTTCCTGGTTACTTCCGGCAGGTACGTATGGTGAAAGCCAGTACTCAGGGGCTGCTTAACACAGACTGTGTCTTTGCTCAGGGGAGAGAAAATCCTAAGTGTCCTCCATGGTGGCCTGACTTTCTGGGAGACTCGCAGAAATCAGATTCCTAAAGAGAGCATCTTTAGGTTCAGACTGACCAAAAGGATTGTGAGATAGGACACACTTCTCTAGGTCCACATGCCCAAGGCCATCACTTCCCAGCGCCAAGCTGAGACTCATTCATTTAGTTATTTGGTCCACAAACAGTCATTGAACATCTGCTGTGCGTGGGGACTGTCCCGGGATGGAGGTACAGCGTTGAGCAAAATCAGGGAGAGCTCCTGCCCTCAAGGAATTAGAAGAAAGACATCAATCAAATAATCTCACAGTTCAACTTGTAAAAGAAAAATTAGGGGAAAAAAAAAGTAAAGAAGAAAAGAAATCAAAGTAAAATTTTGACTGTCAGTCTTATTTCAAGGAAGGTTTAATCACATCTGGGAGGATGGGCCAGGCTTCCAGGGGGCAGATCTGAAGTTGTTAACTCAATGAAGGGGCCAGGTGAGAGGGCAGGTAGAGCACGGAGTAAGACAGAAAAGTATTTCAGCCAGGAGAACCAGTATGTACCATGGCTGGGTAGTAGGAGGGAGCCTGACCCTGAGCCGTTGGAGGAACTGAAGGGGGCTCAGTGGGGTGGAGCAATTAAGGGGTGTTGTGGACTGAATCTTGTCCCCTCAAAATACACATGTTGAAGCCCTAATCCCCACTGTGATTGTATATGGAAATGGGACCTTCAGGGAGGTAATTAAGTTAAATGAGGTCATCAGGGTGGGGCCTAATCCAACAGGACCTGTGTCTCTATAAGAAGAGATACTAGAGGTGTCTCTGTCTCTGTCTCTGTCTCTGTCTCTCTCCATGCATACACACAGAGGAAAAGCGAAGCGAGGACTCAGTGAGAAGGCAGCTATTTGCAAACCAGAGAAGTCTCACCAGAAACCAACCTTACCAGCACCTTGATTTCAGATTTCGAAGCTTCCAGAACAGTAAAAACAGTAACTACCTACTGTTCAAGCTGCTCAGTCTGTGGTGTTTTGTCATGACAGCCATGCTGACTAAAATTAGGGGAGAACTGCCTTCAATCAAGTTGGAGAAGCAGCTGACCACGAGGGGCCTTACGTTAAGGATGTTGGTCCTTGACTAAGAGCCATGGGAAGCCACTCGGAGGTTCGGATTTGATGGGGCCGGGGTTGAGGGCATCAGTTAGATCCCAGTGGCTGTGGCATGAAGAAGGACAGCTTGGACAAGGGCAGGAGCTGATGAGGCTATTCCTCCAGTGAGGACACATCAAGTCAAGGTCTCTTACCTAGAGAGCACACTTGCTGGAAACAAAGTAGGAAAGGCATTCCAGAAGCTCAAGCTCTTCAAAGGTGCTTGCAGAGAAAGGTGCTCACCAGAGAGAGGGCCCAGGTGAGGCCGTACACTCATCTGTTTACAAGACCTGCCAGCAGCAGTGATGACCAGTCTTCCTTCCAGTACTAAGAAGGCAAGGAGTAGAGGTGTCCCAGGGTTGCAGAACGGCAGGAGAGGTGGACAGAAGGGAAAGGCAGCGAGAGATGACAGCATCGTCCAAGTGGCAGATCAGGGGACCTTGTCTTGTGAGGCAGGATGGGGATGCTTGACTCCTAATTCAATATTCTTCCTCTGTGCTGTCTCCACTCACAAATGATTTTATTCTGAGTGGTTTTAGCATTAATAAGCTGAATACTTTGCTCAGCTGAGGCTTCTGCTGCCTTATTACACTTTGGCAGCCCCCATGAGGCACGCAACTAAGACAGATGAACAGGCAAGCTAATGAATGGGGACTGGGATTCCAATATTCCCTTCCACGGGAACTATGCATCTCTGCAACGGAGAAATGAAATCTTTGAGACAGCCTGATTATAAAAATAAAGCAGCATTATTATATTTGTCTGCCAGGCTGATCACAGGACACTTGAATTTATGACAGATTTCACAAATAGAAAAATACATATGAGGGGCGCCTGGGTGGCACAGCGGTTAAACATCTGCCTTCGGCTCAGGGTGTGATCCCGGCGTTATGGGATCGAGCCCCACATCAGGCTCCTCAGCTATGAGCCTGCTTCTTCCTCTCCCACTCCCCCTGCTTGTGTTCCCTCTCTCGCTGGCTGTCTCTATCTCTGTCGAATAAATAAATAAAATCTTAAAAAAAAAAAAGACAGAAAAATACATATGAAATACTATTTATTACAGCTACATATACACCAATAAATTCTTTTCCAGAATAGAGGTGGTAACCTGAATACTTGAGGCAAAATGTTTTCCCGGCAATATCCAAACATTTGAGTCAAAATAATATCTTACATTTAAAAAGTCACTAAGTTAATTTTGGTGATATTTCCTTGCAAGACTGCACTGGCAGTAAAGAAATAGCATTTGATAAGAAATTTAATGACATAAACATGCTTGTAGGACCAGTTTTTAAACTAGTCAAGAAAAAGCAACTACAATTGACCCCTGAACAGCATAGAGGTTAGGCACGCCAACCCTTACACACTCAGAAATCTGCATTCAACTTTTGATTCCCCCAAAACTGAACTACGAATAACCTACTTTGGACCAGAAGACTTACCAAGAACAACCAGATGATTAACTCACATTTTATATGTTATACGGATTATATACTGTATTCTTACAATAAAGCAAGCTAGAGAAAAGGAAACACTATTCAGAAAAATCATAAGGAAGAAAAAATACACTTACGGGACTGTACTGTATTTACTGAAAAAAAAATTCACATGGAAGGGATCCACGTTACTGAAACCCGTGCTGTTCAAGGGTCAACTGTATTTAAAATTCGTTTGGCACCTTAGGAGCTTTGGAAGGCCTCCATTTTCATGTAATCAGTTGATATACACTAGGGTATAGGGACTGATTTTTCAATTACTTATATTTTAGGGCTATGGTCTGCACACAAGGGGCAAAATTTCATGAAGTCAGAGACCAGGGAGCTGGAGAAACACATGAATCACAAGGGAAGCCACTGACAAAGGAAGGTCTGGCCAAATTAGACCAGTTAATCCTGAAAGAATGGAAAATTGACAAGAATGATGCCAGGAGAGGCACTTCAGTGAGGGTGATTTAAATAGCAAAGAATTCAGAGAAGCCCTTGGGAGAAAACCCTCTTTACCATCTTGCTGAGAAAATCAAACACAAAGGCGATCACGTAATTTTGTCAGAAAAATTATGCCCTCAAAAAAAGCCGCACTTGTGTCATTCTGGAAAAATGATGAGAATTAACATATAATTATAAGCTATGTTTCATAAAATAGAAGGCAAATTTCTTTTCATGATTTGCCCTTTTGTTTTTCACGATGAAGTCCCAATCAAACCTCTTTCCACATGAAATCTGGGACTCAATTCTAAGGAGCTAACTTTAACAGTTCTTTTTAGGTACTAACTGTCCTCAGATAAAGAGAACCCACTGTCACCATCTCAGCTGCCCCTCCCCACCCCCTCTCTCTGACTTGTATACCCAGGAGACATGACTGGACCTCAAAAGCTGGGGTTTGAAACCCAGAGGACGCAATTCTCAGCTCGCTCTCTCTGCTTCTCCCTGGCCACCCCACACATATCTAAATACACATCAACCTTCTTTTTAGAGCAGGCCATTATAGCAGCAACTCTTCAATCTTTTTTCCACCCAGATACACACGATGGATGATGTCCATATTCAAGATATTCTCCTATAAGCCACCCACGTTGACACTGCAATTCCTGCCCTACATTCAACTCCCCCTTCCCTGACTCAGGAGAGCAAATCAGAATGCAAAGGGGTGTAATTATTACAGAGTTCTGAATCTTGTATGATGTTTCTTGAATTTTGTAATTTCACAATTATCTGTAAAACTTTTTCTTTTCACGACTACAGTGGAAAGCCAATCACTGCCTATAGATCTCTAGGAGGTAATTGTAACCTAGTCCCAACCACCTTATGCTCCTGAAAGTTACTAATTAAAACTACACTTCTTTTAAGCTTCTCTGATGTCCCACTTTGAGTGGGTGACATTTGACAGCAGGCCAGGTGTGCGACAGACACAAACATGGGAGTCCGAGGACCCCGATGTCACATGCGGCGTGAATAACTCCAAGTGAGGGTCAGAAAGATAAAATGGAAGGTCCGGGTAAACCTTTGGAAGGAAAGGTTTATGTTGCATATCCTTAACATCCAAGGAATAAAGAGCCAAATGCAGTGGTTCCTCTTCTCCGGACCAACAACCTCTGGCATCAGGCAAGTATTACCATGACCGTATTAGCCGTAACCTTGCAAAAGGAAACAAACCTGGTACCAGTTTCTTACTGAGCTGACAAGAGGCAAGACACACTCACGTTTCCCAGAATGTGCACTTTCACATTATTATTGTTTTTCCTGCAAACTGCTTGAGAGCCAGGAGGCGTCCCCGCCTCTCTTTCTCTCCCTGATTTCCCAATTTGTTTCCATGATCCACCCAGCCCAGCACCTCCACCAGACTGACGCACGATAGTAAAAGACGCAGAAAGGAAAATTAATATTTTCTACATAGACTCCCTCATCTTGAGTAGATTTATGAATTTTGCTTCTGTTGTGCAGAAGTTAGCATTTTTAACAATGAGGGGGGGAAATCCTTAATTGTTTTTTTATTGCCTCAAGAGCTCCAAAGACATCTTGTGCTATGTCGTCATTTACATTTCACATTAAATCCAAAATATGTTTGAAAGGAGCAAATATTTGTTTTAATTTGATACATCTGTTAACTGAAATGCTAAAAAGACAGCTAAATCACTATACTAAATTCAGCGATTTGTAAACAACTTATATATTCAGTTGTTCTGGGTTAAAAATGCCCCCAAGCCCAAGTTTTATGAAACCCACCAAGTAAATTGCATTGTATTAATCTGATGGAGGCAGGCCATGATTTCTTCCTTTTCACTCCATTAATTTATTTCCTAACTTGAGTTAATTAGTGAAGTTCCTATTTTAAAAAGCTCTTTGAAATTCACTGGGAGAGGGGGACATTTGCAAGAACTGCTTTGAAAACTCACTGCAGAGGAAATGAGCTAAAATACAAATGGTAAATTCCCCTAAGACATTATCGCACATTGAGCACCTGATTGCCAGTCAACAATCTTCATGCCTGGGAAAGCAGTGGGCGATTAATATACAGTTGTTATAAGAAAGAAGGAGAGAACTAGAAGGAAAGAACGAGAGCAGCAGGGAGAACAAACTCATTCCAGGCAATTGCTAACTGGATGAGAGGATCCCCAAGGTCCTATTCATCTCTAAGTAAAAGTCTGTGGCATTCCAATTTGATGCTACAAAATGAAGACTGACTGCAACTTGGAACAATACCCACTGGGGGAAATTAAAAAAAAAAAAACACCAGAATTCAGAGAAATAATAATAATAATAAACCTACAGAGATTGGTCCAACAGAGAACAAAGATAAATCAATTATTTTTCCTTGGTCAAATGAGACCTTAATTCCTAAATTAGAGGGGGAGAGAGTACACTGTGCTCAAAAAAAAAGGCAGGGGGAGGGAGGAGGGAATCATTCACACTAAAGTATAAATTACTGCTCAAAGTTTAAGATGTGCCTAAGCGTATATGGGGGAGGAGAGAACTGGCCTTTCAATGGATGTTTAACCCAATCTCCTATCCACTCCTTCCTGGACTACCCTGGGCAGCAGGAGGTGGGTGAGAGAGAGAGAGAGTTGGGTTGGGGGCCCTTCCCAAGTCCCCCGGATGTCGACACCTGCTAGACTCCCTACGCCAACTTCCACAAAAGCTGGCCCGAGGAGGCAGCAACACCACCCACCCAATCTAGGTAGCACCTTCCTTGTCAGTCCTGTTTTGTTTCATCCTCCCTTCAACAAGAGCCACCGGGAGCCTCTCATCTCCTGGCCCTGAGAAGCAAGGTCAGAGTGCGGGAGCTGTACTTATTGAACTAGATCTTCTCTTCTCTAAGCCTCAAATTCCTCTTCTATGAAATGGAAGTATTAACCACCGAGCACAGCCCCAATGCCGAGTAGGCATCCAGAAATTGCAAACCCTCTCATTTCACACAGGCCCCGAAAGGTCAGGTCAGCGGTGCGCTCACAGCAGAAGCCGGGGCAGAGCTGGGACAAGACCGGGTTCTTTCCACCCCTCTTCAAGCGCCTTCAAATTTTTCTTCATGTCAACCCCTGGCCCTGAAAGCTGTTACTCAGGTTTCCCACACCAAAACAAACAGCACCATGATTTCTTCCTTTTCCTGATGCCACACTGGAAAGGGCCTTGTGGCCTGTGGGCTCCTTCCTCCCGGACACACAGAAAGACCCGACTTTCAATATTTGCACCAGGAGAGTCTGGCAAACAAACAGCTTTCTCCGCAGGGAACTGAGCATGTTGGATGATCCATCAAGTCCCAGGAGTCTGGGACACCAGATTGTCGGGATCAAACAGGCCGGCGGTCCCTGCCCTGCTTCCGGTTCCAACACGGAGCAGAGCCACGGCAGCAGAAACTCGAGCTCTACCCTGAGCACTGCGTGTCTGAGAGCTCCGGGTTCTTAAGACGCGGGTAGGTCACTGCTGGGGGGGGGTGGGTATATGCAGCCTGGGGTGTGCGTGTTCCTGACAGCCTTGCTTCTCCCAAGGAGGAGAAAATGGGAGCAAAATCGAATTGCCTGAGGAAGGTTCTCGAGGGTAAAGATGGGCTGGAGAAGAATGTTCCCTTTGATCTCCACAGAACTTGGTCCTTCTCAGAGGGCTTTCACCTCCCCCCCCCCTCGGCCGCCTAATCCGACCCTCACATTTCTCAGTATATTGAACTCCGTTTTACTCAAGATATTTTGGAACTTGCCAGAGTCACAGCGCTGTTGTTCCGAAACGCACCCAGACGCTGACTCCCGCTCTAGTGCTCTTTTCACTGTAACCCAGGCTCCCAAAGCACAGGAAAGCAACATTCGGGGGGTCAGATCAATGCTCCTCGGTCTCGGCAAAGAAAGTGTACACCTTTAAGGCAAGACTGTGGTTAGGAGGCGCGCGGTTGGTGGCGCCGTGGGGGAGGGGGAGCGGCGGCGGGGTGGGGGAGGGGAAGCCAGCCGAGGCGGCCCTCCACCCGGGACTCACTCAGGAAGATAATGGTCTGCCTCCGGGCTGTCCTGCTCTCCGCGCTCTCCGACTTCTTCAGCTGCGGCTGCCGTCCCTTCCCGGCCAGCGTGCCCTGGCCGCTCCTCAGGAGCACCTGCATCATGTTCCAGCACATGAAGGCCACGGAGACCAGGACCAGGAGGTAGAGGATGAAGGCGCTGAAGACGCTGGACTGGAACACGGTCCAGCGGCTGGAGAGGTTGGTACAGATGGACATGTTGGAGGTCTCGGGCCGCTCGTGGTGGCGCGTTTGGGAGCGGTTGCAGGAGAGCCCCCGGTGGTTGGGCACGTTCACCAGGGGGTACTCAACTCCCATGGCAAAAAGCAAAGGCAACGCCACCAGGGCCGAGGTGACCCAGACAAAGCCGATCAGCAGCTTCACCTGGCAGGGCCCCGACACGGCCTTATACCTGAAGGGGTGGCAGATGGCGACATAGCGCTCAAAGCTGAGCGTCAGCACATGCAGCAGCGTGGCGTAGCTGCAGGCCTCGAAGAGGAAGGTGTGAATCTTACAGGACAGGGCATAGTTGGGCGTGGTCAGGGGGTTCCAGATGATGCTGTAGAACTCCATGGGCATGCCAATGAGGAAGACCAAGATGTCCGAGCAAGCCAGGCTCACCATGTGATCCGTCACCTCCTTCTGCAAGTAGCCTTTCTTCTGCAGCACCTGGGTGACCCGAATGGTGACGCTGTTCCCCAGAATGCCCACCACGAAGATGGCCAGGTACACCAGGATGAGGGTGATTTTGATCCAGGTGGCCACCTCGAACTCGGGGACATGGGTGTGATCGATGACAGAGGAGCACTCACTGCTGGGTGCCCGGTGGGAAGCCATGAGGATGAAAGCCACGCCCCAGGTCCCAAGACCTTTTCAACTTCCCGACCTCCTCCCAGCAGAGCCCAGAGTTCGGGGCAACTCACCAAGGTGGGCCCGGGACGTTCTGGCTCGCGGTCACCTGGAAAAAGTAACTTAGTATTTCTGGTGCTTTCATGGAAACTTCCTGGAGTAGCCCAACCTAGCAGGGGCCTGGGAGGCGCCTGGGGGTGGAGTTTGGGGTGTGTGTGTAGGAGTGAGGCGGGGAGAGAGTGGAGGAAGGAGGTTCTAATCTCCCCGCGCAGGGAGTGACTCCTGCAGCCCCCCCCCCCCCCCCTCCTAGCACCGGTCCTTCTCCTCCTTGCCCCCAGCGCTCCCTGCCGGGCAGCCCTCGACCCCCCTCCTGGCTGCCTGCCGCCTGCCGGCCCCTACTCACTCTCCCGAAGCGCCCTCTCCAGAGCTGCCAGGGGCCGACGGTCAGAGATTAATCATTAACCTGGGCTCGGCGGCCCCCGCGGCAGACCCAGTCCAGCCGCGGGCTTTGACTCAGCACGCAGGCACGGTCCCGAAATCAGATCTGGGCGGCGGAGCACAGGGCAACAGGTGGCCCCACCTCCCCCGCCGCCCACGCGGCCACGGCCAAGCCGGCGGTGACCGCCTGTCCCCAATCGCATTCCGGGGTGGCGCGGCCCGGGGGAAGCTGGAGTGCGCTTCCCGACTCGCATGCACTCCAGGGCCGAGGCTGGGAAAGACGAACTTGCCCTCCCCTGCTCTGCTGTGCCCTCAAACTCTGTGCCACTGTCAGCATGGGGGCGGCTGGACCTGGGTGCCAGTCTCACGGCCAGCCGGTTGGCCCCGCCGCCCTGCGGGAGCGAGCAAGCGCTCGCCTCCTTGGTGCCCTGCCTTCCGATAATCGGAGTATTCCCAGTGCACCGCTGGGCTGTGCGCTGCCTCAGTGAGTCAGCCCCCAAGCAACCTGGTAGCAGCCCCATAAAAGCCCTGCCTTTCTCCAAAGCCTGCCTTGTTCTACAGACGGCCCTGCCCCGCTTTGCTGGGGACGGAGGGGAGGAGCGCGGCTCTCTCCTCTCGGTTGCGCTCCTTGGCGCAGGCCCTTCTCCCCACGGCGGACGCGGGAGTCTTTAACTGGGGACAAGTGTATGGATAAGGACGTCACATTCCTCCAGGTTGCCCCTGATGGGAGATGCGTCCTTTCGCAGGGAACTGCCATCCCAACAGGGACACAGCGTAAAAATGGCATTATGGATCAGGACATTTTTCCCCCTCTTCGGAGAGGTGAAAACCTCTAATGGGCCCATTTCAGCTTCTAATTCCAAAACCATAGATAATGCAGGTGGAGCAGGAGAAGGCTGTCCACTGTGGAGTGGTTAGCACCTACAAGCCCCCCACCCCCAACAGTGATGGCCAGAAATTCCTCCGGGCATCCCAAATGTCCTTTGGGGGAACAAAATCGCCCCAGGTGGAAAACCACCACCTTGAAGGAAGAAAATAGATCCCCTTTATCTGTCCAACCTAAGGGTCTAGCTGAGGCCCTGTGCTAAAAACCGCCCTTAAAATATCACAGCAACGACCCTGTTATGTGATTGTTCTAAAGATGAAGAGACTGGGGTGTCCAGAGGGTAGGTACTTCCCCAGGACCATAAAAGAGTCAGCGAGGAACCTGAAAATTAGCCCACATCTATCAGACCCTGAGTCCACACTCCTAACAGGGAGGGAATTCTGGGAGCACATTGGAGTCATAGAAATGAGTCCTCAATGATATGCATTGAGATACAGGGATTGTATTTTCTGAACCCAAGCCTGGACACATGGTTTGAGGACCTCGGGGAATATTTGATGTTGACACTGTTTAGGAAAAAAGGGGGGGCGTGGCTATATGGCCACTGGATCTTTATAATGAACATCATACCTGGCTCTAGTTATTTTGTCTATTTGTGCTCTCTGTATTAAATTACAAACTCCAAAGCCAAGACCTCTCTCTTCTTCTCTGACACCTCTCCACAGCTCCCTCTATAGTATGTTTTGCCAAACCACCCCTCCATGTGTGCTGTTTGACCTACTTGCTGGCTGGGAAACTCATAACTCATTTCCTTATTAGTGCTCTGTGCTTAGCTAAATGACCTCCATGGCCTTAAAGTTGTCCCACAGAATACACAGGGGCTTTCATAGCTGCACATAAGAGTCCTGAATGGACTGCTTTGCAAAAGGTGCTGGTGGTGTGCTATCCCAGAGAGACTGAGGAGTTCTAGGAAGAACCTTCCCACCAGCAGCAGCCCCGTATATACTCATCCCCAACCGTGCCCACTTTGTTCTTCTCAATAGAAAACAAGCTGGGAAGCCCACAAGCATTCAGCCCAGCCACAGATCCTTTGACCCTTCCTTTGGTTATTCCCTGAGCCCCTATAACATGCCAGGCGTTTTCACATAATTCGTTTCTTCAAATCCTCCTGAGGCTAGAAGGAGGATATCATTATCCTGTTTGCAGATGAAATGATTGAGGATCAGGGGACTTAAGTGACCTGCCAGAAAGGGTCAGAGGCAGGATTCGAACTCAGGTCTACCTGGCACCAAAGCCCTTTCCACTCTGAAGTGCTCTCTGTGTGTGCAGCACAGGGCTGTGCCAGGCTGGACAGGGGCATGTTAGGGAAAGGAATTGTTTTTTCTTCTCTCCCCAGCAGCAGCATGCCAACCATCCTGCAACATATTTGATAATTGCAATTTGTTCTGCTCAGACAAGATTTCCATTATTTGTCCAATTTCTTTCATCAAAATTTCCGTTTCTAAAGTGTGAACAAAGATTACAAATGCATGGCCAAACAGTGAGAATCAAGCTAATTAAAATTTGTTCCTTACAATGCAGATGGAAACATGCATTTTGAACCAAGGTCTAGGAGAATTAAATTTTCATTTCACCTTTGCTTTCCCTAAGACCGGTTAAAAACTGTTCATGTGCTCTCACTTGGTGGTAACAGACTGATGTAACACCTGGCCTGGGTCTGTGTAATCTAGACATTTTTTATTAGCATATTGTAGAGAGAAAAAAAAAAAAGGAATGGAAAGTGAGACAAAGAATACTTTAGGTACCCTTTGATATCATCTCTCCTCAGGTCACTCTAGGGTCTTCAGAAATTTATACTCACATTTCACACATTCTAGGTGACCTTTGAGGTCATGTAGGCTAGTGGCTTTCACATGTTTTTTTGGTCCTAAATCTCATTTTTAAAATGAAATATTACACTGGCACCCAAAGTAAACACACACACACACGCACACACATACATATATATTGTATTTTTATAAATTTAAATTATTTCAGATGCTCAAATCGTTAACATTTACTCAATTTAAGCAATTTATACTCTAAAAAGTAACACCTTGTTTACAAAGGTTAATGGTATAATCACAGTGACTATTCTAAGCTACAAAGAAAACTTCAGTAGTTTTCAAAAAGTATAGCATAGACAACTTTATTTATAATGCAATGTAACTAAGAAGTAATAATAGAACCAGAAAACTGAGAGAGAAAACTCCAAAACTCTACCATCTCAAAATTTTTTAAAAATCTCTGAAACAATTGCTGGTCAGAGAGAAAACCTAAACCAAAATCTCAAAATATGTAAAGAGTATTAAACACAAGAATACTACATATCAGTAAGCCAAACAAATCCCAAAGTCACACAGAGCGAGAAGATGCCGAGGTTGCTTCTTGCATGAGTGAAGACGCCTCACTGAACCAAGGGCCAGCCCTTACAAGCAGGACTCAGTTAGCCAAAGAGCTTAACAAAAATATTGACTTCAGCTCTCTAATATGGTAACCACTAACCACACATCTATAATTATACTTGAAATATGGCTAGTCCCAACTGAGATGTGTTGTAAGCATAAAATACACACCACCTATTGAAGACTTTATATGAGAAAAAGAATGTAAATTTGTTTCTATATGTTGATTTCATGTTGAAGTGATACAATGGCTATAGGGGATTAAATAAAATATATTACTAAAAATAATTTATCCTTTTTTATTTTTTTAATGTGACTACTAGGATATTTTAAATTATATTTGGCTTGCATCTGTGGCTGACATGGTATTTCCATGGAACAGTGATACTATAAACAGATAATGAAACCAAAGAGACAGTCCAAGAAAAAAAAACAAATACAGGAATTCTGTTTATGATAGTGGTGGCATTTAAAATCAATAGGGGAAGATGGATTTTTCAATAACTGTTACTGGGATAATAGGTTAGCCATCTTGAAAAAAGAAAGAAAGAAAGTTGGATACCTACCTCCACACTTTATTATAATAGAAATTCCAGGGGCGCCTGGGTGGCACAGCGGTTAAGCGTCTGCCTTCGGCTCAGGGCGTGATCCCGGTGTTATGGGATCGAGCCCCACATCAGGCTCCTTCGCTATGAGCCTGCTTCTTCCTCTCCCACTCCCCCTGCTTGTGTTCCCTCTCTCGCTGGCTGTCTCTATCTCTGTCAAATAAATAAATAAAATCTTTAAAAAAAAAAAAAGAAAAGAAATTCCAGGTGGATCAAAGATTAAAGTCTTTGGATTTTAATCATTAAGGATATCATTAAATGATAGAATAAAGCACTAGAGAATTTTAAAAACTAAATTGGATTTTAATCTTTTGACATAAATCCCAGAATCTATGAAGAAAAAGGTTGATAAACTTTATTTCATAAAAATAAAGCTCTGCAAGGCAAGAAACACTGTAGCCCAAGGTAAATGACAGATTTCAACAGATTTTTCTTTAAAAACTTGGTAAGCTGATTCTAAAATTTTAAATGTTAAGAGCCAAGAATGAGCAAGATACTCTTAGGAGGTGAGAGGACTTGCTCTACCAGATATCAAGACTTATTATAAAGCTATAGTTTATAATGCAGTATGGTTTTGACATGGGGATTGACAAAGAAAAGCATGATACAGAGGACATAGCATAGAAATAAGTCTACATGCAAATGGACAGGATTTATGACAGAGATGAAACTCAGTGCAGAAGAGATGGTCTTTTCCATTGGTGTAGTAGTTGATGACTCTCTGAGGACAGAAGGTGAGGGAATGCCCTAATTTGTAGCATTCGTCAATACCCATGGTGCAAACACTCCAGCCTGGCTTATTTCAGGCTACCCAAACATTAGAAATCTTCTCACAAAGTCCTGAAATTTTAACAATCAGCTCTCATGAGTTCTAGGACACCACTCAATAAATGCTATTTGAGACAATTGAGTATCCATTAGGATAAAATCCATTAAGAAAGAAGACAGACAACCCAATATAAAAAATGAGCCAAAGAGATAAACAGGCACTTCGCAAAGAGGAATCCAGATGGACAATAAACAATGAATAGCTATCCAACCTCTTTACTAGTCAGGGAAATGCACACTAAAACCACAATTAAATACAACTGCACACCTACCAGATTGACTAACATTCAAAGATGACCAGTACCATCTGTCCATGAAGCTGTGAAGTAATGGTGACTTGTACATTGCACGTGGGAGAGTCAGTTGGTGCAACCACTTAGGAAAAAAGTTTGGCAGGGCCTACTAAAGTTACATATATACATATCTCGTGACCCAGGAATTCCACTCCTATGTATATACCCTACAGCTCATGTCACCAAAATGCATATACAAGTATATGTATAGCAACATTGTCAGTCATTACCTCAACCTAAAAAACACCTAAATGTCTATCTATAGAAAAATAGATAGCAAAATGCAGCATATTTATATAAAAGAGCTACTACTATATAGCCATGAAATTAGATACAACATTGCTTCAAAAATAATGTAGTTGAATCTAACAACTATAATGATGCATAAAAGAAGCAAGACAAAAAGTATAAATATGTCCATTTATGTAACATTTAAACATAGACAAAAGAATAATATTGAGGGTTATATGTTATATGGGGATACATACAATAAAACAATTAACAATTAAGCAAAAATGTCATTTCCATCACACACACACACACACACACACACACACACACACACACACACACATATTGTATATTGTCGTGCAATGGGTAGGTGCTTGACCTGGAAAGGACATATGGAATGGAGGTGAGAACTTCTGAGTGCTGACAATATCTATTTCATTTTTTTAAGATTTATTCATTTATTTTAGAGGGAGAGAGCACACAAGCAGGAGGGGCAGAGGAAGAAGAAGAGAGAGAATCTCAGGAGGACTCCACAGTGAGCCTGGAACCCCACTCAAGACTCAAGATCTCATGACCCTGAGATCATGACCTGACCGAAACCAAGAGTCAAACATTTAACCAACTGTGCCAGCCAGGTGCCCCAATATCTATTTCTTAACCTGGGTGGGAATTACATGATAGTAATTACATCATGCTTTGCTTTATGATTTTTATTATGCAGTTATTTATGTCTTATGTACTTTATGGGTGCTATATTTCATAATACTGTAAAATTAAATTTTTTTAAAAAGGAAGAATACCCACACAGCCAGTTGGATAAGTTCAGTCAACCTTGCTTTTCATTCAGTAGGGTGACAGTGCTGCAGCCAGAACACTCTCAAGTGAAAACAGTAGTAACGAGTTCCATGATTAAACACCTACTGTGAACAGACACTATGCTTATTCAATGCTCAGAATAGTCCTGGAAGTTGAGTGTCATTATTCCTATGTACATGTCTATAAATCACCCATCAAGTGCCTCCTCTCCAGCCTGCCCAGACTTGGTCAATGTCTACAGCCTGTATGTTTACAGCCTGAACTTCTTGCATTCCTTGCAGTGTTCAATATCTAGATGCATATAGGAGCAATGGCAAGTTGGACCCTGAGAAACAATTTTCATGTAACCTGAAGACTTCCTCCTTCCTTCATCCCTGGAATGCCATCTGGCAAACAGGATCCAGCTTCCTGGACCACAAGAACAAGGCTGATGGAGGCTTTATGAAACAGGTATATTTTGGAGGCTTCCAGTTTCATAAATTCAGAGGGTTGAGGTCCTGCCCATGGAACTTAAGGAATGCTGTGCTACCTCAATACATAAGTGAGCCCTCACCAAGAGGCTCCAGACTTCTGGAAAATAATGTTCTCTCCTTTAAAAACGTTTTATGTGTTAGGTTCTGTGAGAGTACTGGCAATATGGTGCTATCTTTGGCCCTCCATCTTGTTCATGTCCTCCGGGGGCTATGTGTTCCAAGCCCCTTGGAGATTAATATACATACATTAGAAATGCCAACCAAGGCCAGAATGCAGGGAGCCTTACTTCGGCCCTCTGTAAATTTGTTAAAGAAACATAGTGTCTCCCCTTCCTCATGCGCAGATGGCACCACAAAATCTAACTAAAGGGAAGCTGTCAGTCTGGAACGTGAAAGCCCTTTGATCTCACTATAGTGCCCTTCTGTGTGTCCCTTCACTCTATAAAATCTGTGGACTAAGGTCCAGACTTTGTGGAGAATAGTGTCCTAGCTGCCTGATTGTCGCCCACCCAATCCTCCCTGTCAGTAAGTTACCCTGAATAAAATAAAACTTTGCGTAAACTATGGAGAATCAGCTGCTTCATTTTCAGGTCTCAAAGGGCCTTCTCAGTGTGGGGGATACTTTTTACTTCCCTTCCCTCAACTTCTAACACGTTCCTTCTCTTTTCCCAACGAGAAAAAGTGATTAAGAAAAGAAAAAATGTCCCCCTGGTTTGGGTAAGCTGATGAGTTACGGTTTTAGTTTAGCACATAGCTTTTTTCTTCCTTTAACTTAGGTATTTTAAGCTCATTAGAACGGGCTCCTTATCTGTAAGGGAGTCTTCCCATTACCTGTTAGGCTCTTCATCCCTAGGAGGTGGGAAAGAGTGGCTATTCAGCCCAGGGCCATCTAGGAGGAGACAAGTACCTATGTAGTCATTCCCATTTCTCCTTGCCCTATGTTTTTGCACAGTCACTACAGGCCAGCACCGATTAGAAGACACCTACCACCTGGGCTGCTCCTAGCTGCATTCCCTGCACATTGCATGCTCAGAGCACAGGGAAACAGCACTGCCTCAGTTTTCCGTGCTTCTCCCATATCCAAACCCTTCTGAAGAAACAAATACCTCCAGGTCTTGATGTTTTTATTTAAAAATCCTCCAAGCAAAGAACAAACTATCTTTTCTTGGGTGGAACTATTTTTCTAGCCCACTTAGGCAGAAACCTTGCAGGTCCTCAGCCCCAGTGATTGTTCAGGGATATTGTGATTTTCAACCTTGATGAAGATTTCAGTGATGTCTTTTGATAAAGTAGGCTATGAGCCAACAGCTTTTGCTATGTAACCGACGCAAACTGATACAGGACTGACATCCTATTCCTCCATGGTCTCTTCTGAGAATGCTATAGCATGGTGATGAAATCAAGAGACTCAGAAGCCAGAACCCTTGGGTTTGCAACTGGGCCCCTCCATGCAGCTTCCTTATGCCTTAGTTTCCTCACCTGTAAAATGCAAACAATAGCGCTTACCTCCTGGGTTTGCCGTGAGGATTGAAGGAGTTTACATAAAGAGAGGCTGGCATATGAGCCCATATATGTACTGGCTCTTGTCAAAGGAAGAATGTGGCGCAGTGGGTAAAGGCCTCACTGCCTGGGTTTGCATCTGCTACTCCCTAGCTGCGTGACCTGGGACACTTTTCTTACCTCTGTGCCCCAGGTTCGTCAGCTGCCAGCTTGAGGAAAAATAACAGTACTCACCTGAAAGGGCTGTTTGTAAGACCAAATGGCATAATATAGGAAGCACTTAGACCAATGCCAAGTGCAGGGAAAGTGCCAGGCAGGAGTTAATTATCATTAATGTCATGTCCACAGTCCATTAGTGGTTGCTGTTCACACTGTGGCACCTGGGGCCCAGCAAGGTCCTGAGGCCCATTCTAAACACTCCGGGTTTCATTATGGTGTGGGCTAGGATTACTTGAGGGCCAAGTACATCTTACTGAATTCCACTCGAACAAAATCAACAGATAACCAGTTCAGCAGATCCTTCCTGGAAAGCACGGTAGAGAATATAAGGCAGGAAGACAGTCACTTCTCCGAAGGGATGGATCTGCAAGTCAAGCCAGGAGCGTGTAAATTGTTAGCTGTCCCAAGACAGCAACTGCCGGCTTCTTGGTGGTGGCCGAAAGTGCTACAAATACTTAAACATGGCGTCTGTCCCCACAGCCGAGACAAGACTCCTAGTCTCTGAAAATCGGGACTCCCGTGTGACACGTGGGGAATCTTGGTAATAGCCCGGTTTTTCACCCAGCAGAACTTCCTGTTTTGAAACAGACCACACAACACACAGAACTTACTGCACAACGGAGACCCGGATTGTCCAGCTTCGTCTTCCCTAAATAGGAGCCTCGTGTGGTCGGCAGCATGGCGGCAAGCAAGTGGCAAACAGATCCGCATACACGTGGCCTTACAAGGTTTTTTCCAAGTGCAGAGTGAAACGGCCACTCTGAGAGGGATTCCAAGTGTGAGCCTCGTCACACTGCCCCCCGTGTGTGCTGGTGGAGTTACCGGGCCTACTTGACGGGCTTCAGAATAGGCAGCACCATGGCGGCCATTTCCACCTAAGTGTAGGCTTCATTGTAAAGCCTTTCCGGGCATTAAAAAAACAAACAAACAAATGAAAAAAAAACCAATTTCCTGAACTGATGTCAGTTACTCAAAGCCACTGTTCCTCATTTTCAAAAATGCAGACAGCCCTTGTCCTCCAAGTGACTCTACTTAGCACTGGCCACCCCCGGGCTCCCAGCTGTCAGACCCTCACTGGTCCTGCCATTAGCCCTTGCGGCTCATGGGGAAAGTGCTGGGTGGATTCCAATGTACAGAAAGGAAAGAGCTGTGGGAGGCAGGGCCAGCTTACAGCCGCTGCCTCAAGCATTTTAGCTAAACTAATCTGTCTGCTGCTTGATGTCTACCTTCCTTCCTCAGCTTACATTATGGATGAAATGTGCATTTGTGGGCCCAACCAGCGCTGTTATTCTTGGGATATTGTTTGTTCTGAGTTCCCAACTTGTGAACACAACCCATTTCAAGTTGGGACCAAAAGGAAAGACTTTATTATTTATAATATCTTCCCCTGTTCTTACAAGCATCTTCTCTGCATTGGGGAATGTCTACAATTTGACAAATATGAGGAAGAACAAACCCTCTCATGATTCCTTCCGACAGCTGTCTTACAGCAATAAACAAATTTCCCACTGTTGCAAAGGGGAAAGTAAAAATGAATGGAGGACAGAGGATATTAATCCAAAACCCAAGTAGCAGCTCTACCCCATCTCTGTCTCAGAAAAACACAATCAAAGTGAATTATATCCTCATCTCTCACCCTTCAAGCAGACTGGATGGAGACCCTTCAGAAGAAGAGACCAAGGCTCTGAATGGAAGCACCTAGTGGCTTGGGATCCATGACTATGAAAATTGTGTTTGGTCTGGATCCAGCATTCCCTGGCAGATGGAATCAACACTAGGTGTTACGTGTTCTGCAGGAATCGACACTATAGGGTTGGCCTCTTCTTTGAGCTGGTGGGCAATAAGCCCAGAGTCAATCTGGTTGTCCTCTGACAGTTTGGTACTCTGTGTTGTCACCAGTATATCCCATCATGGCCCACCTCGTTATCACCAGCTCAAGTGTGTTAGAACGTGTAGGTTTGTACCAGCTGGAGACAGGCAAGAAGCATGTCCTGTCTGGTCTGATTTGCCATCGTCGCTTGGCTAGGCAGACAGGGACTTGTGTTTCATGTACTGAGGAACAATCAAATGCAAAGCCCTGGCAAGTTAGGGAGATTTTTTTTTTTTTTTTTAAATACATGAGACGCCCTTGCTTCTGCCTGCCAATCTTGCAGGCTGGCTGGGGGTGCTGAACCTCCACAGATACAACCGTGGAGGATAATCAGTGACCAGTAAATGAATCGCCCTCAAAAGAGTAAAAGGACAGACTCTCTAGTATGACACTCAAGACCTGTTTCAACCCGCCTTCACCCAACTTTCTAACCTTACAAGTACTATATGTGACAACTTTTATTTTCCAAAGGTAGCCACCAGCCACTCCAACATTCATATATATATATATGACATATGATATGTATGGTATATATATGTGTATACTCACACACACATGCACATACCATTATTATTATGGTGTGGCTTCCTATGGTATGACTGCCACTTTACCCCCTGAGAGGTGGGGTCTAGGCTTTCTTTCCTTGCACCTGAGTAGGGACTTGTGATCGCTATGACCAATAAAGTATGGCATAGTGATGCTATGTGACTTCCAAGCTTGGTCAGCAAGAAGATATATCTTCCTCCTGGCTCATTCGCATTAGAATACACATCTTGGGAGCCCTGAGTTACCATGAAGAAATGCAGTTGCCCCAAGGCTGTCACGCTGGAAAGACCTCACAGAGAGACCTCAGAGAAGTAGAGAGATGTCCAAGGAGCCTCAGCGACTTCAATTCCCCAAAGGTTTGAGTCATCCCAGCCCAACCACCGGTTGTGTGCGTGACGCTCCAGATGATTACAGCCCCCAGCCTTCACGCTTCTCCAGTTGATGCCAAGTGCGGCAGAGATAAGCTGACCCTGCTAAGCCCTATTTGAATTCATATTCATGATCGAAATAAATATGTTGTTTTAAGACATTAAGTTTTGGAGTGGTTCGTTATGCAGCCATAGAAACTGGGACACCCCACATCCCAACACTGTATTCTAGCAAGAATGGATTGCTGACGGAACCCAAAACCTAGTAAGTACTTAACAGTGAGCTCTGCCCACAGTGCACAGCCGCTGTAACAGATAGAGCTGGGGGAGGAAGCAGAGAAGAATCATCTATATCTATTTCAGGCTCGTTTAGTCCAGGAAGGATTCTCAGAGACACTAAAAGTTACGGTTGGTATTAAAGGCTAAAGGAGAAAGAGCTGGAAAGGAATTAACGTTACAGATGATGCTAGGTGCTCGTGTATTAGTACGTATACCCATTTCCCTTTCCAATAATTTTCTAGGTTATACAATATCATCCCCATGGCTGACGTAGGGCTAGACATTAGTTAACTGAATTTTCCTGACTGGTACAGCTTTTCTTTCTGCGAGACCATTACAACAAAGTACTCTAAGATCTACCTCCAGAAGGACTTCAGTTTTTATCTTACAGATGTTGGGAGGTTTTGTTTGAAGGATCCTGATCGCTACAATTGTCTGTGAAATGGTTTTGGGCAAACAAAGCAAGGAACTCATGGGGATGCCCAGCTTGGGCCGTGTAAAGTTAGTTCCTCTTCATCACTCACGAGCGACCCCCCACTGCTTGAGGATGCGGCTGTTTTGTGGCCACTGAAGGGCCAACGGTCAAAGAGGACTGCTTTTCTATAAAGAGCCTCAGCTCAGCTGCGAACACCTCTCTCTCCAATGCTTCATCTTCCTTCTTACCATATTCTACTTTACTTTTCAACTGTTCCCTAGTCGAAAAGTCCCTAATTGGAAATTTTCTTCAAAAAGCCGTTGATAACTAACACAGGAAAGTCTTGGCACTATCATGAACGTGCCAACAGAGGTATTCTCGGGTAAGGGAAAATCAAAAGGTTTGGAGCAAGACGACTCTGGATTTGATATCCAGCTCTACCGTCTTATCCTGGGTTCATAACCACTGTCATCCTCGACTTCATCATATATAAATATGGACTAATATCATATATAATATGATACATATGCCATATATCATAATATCATATATAAAATAGGAGTAATACCTACTTCAGAGCAATGATGTAAGAATTCAATAAGGTATATAATACGTAATAGCAGGCACAAAACCATAACACTTATTAACTAATAGTTCTTTTGTTTCCTAAAAAGTGAGAATGACTTCCTAAGAACTGGGTGGGGACTCAGGTCACGCTTAGAGAAGCTTGAAGCATGTCAGATTTGGTATCTGCCACACCCGACATCCCAATATAATTGAGGTGTTTAGGAAAGGAGTTGTAGTGATTTTTGTCTGCATGGATGAGTGGTCATTGAATAAACTGGGTGGGCACCAGACTCATTCCTTGGCCTGGCCAAAGATCCATGAGGCCCTGACCATTGGAGGAATAATAAGGAGCCAAATCAATGAGATTAGTTCCTTCAGAATCTGAACCGGATTTCTGAAGGAGGGAATGAGCCAAGATAAGGGAGAAGTAGGAATGTCAAGTAACAAAGACCATGTGAGCCAGAAAAATGAATGCACTCTGGAAAACAAGAAACCATGGATGGAGCCACCCTTTTTCTTGCTTATAGTAGCATTGTTTCCTAGCACTAAGCCCCTTCACCCTCAGTTGGCTTGAAAAAGTCTGTTTCTTGGAACTAAACAATCTTTCACATATATTCTATTTTTTTAGATTTTATTTATTTATTTATTCCTTCATTTATTTGAGAGAGAGACAAAGAGAATAAGCAGGGAGAGTGGCAGAGGACATGGGATCATGATCTGAGCTAAAAGCAGACACCCAACAGACTGAGCCAACCAGGCACCCCAAAGATTTTATTTATTTTCCTTGAGAGAGCACAGAGGGAGAGAGGAACACAGAGGTAGAGGGAGAAGCAGACTCCCCGTTGAGCAGGGAGCCTGACTTGGGGCTCCATCCCGGGACTCTGAGATCACGTTATTCTCTAACATACCTTAGTGGAGGGAAAGAAAGTTTGCTCTTCTTTGAAAGAAACGGGTGTGCGTTTTAGACTAGGCACTCACCATCCACAGAGGCACGTGAGTAAAAAGACCTAGAGACCGCCTAGACTACCACCCACAGGAAACGCCTGCCAACAGAGCAAGAATACGATTCACTTGCTACAGACGCATTGGGTTGTGGATGTTTATCAGGTTGCGTTCTGACTCAGCACATGAACCTCCTTCCTAGTCCTTGGATTCCCCCACAGTGTGAATCTTGGTGATGGGCAGGGAACAGCCAGTCATAAGAGACAGATCACCTTCCTTCCCAAGCCCTGGCACGAAGGGTGTGGGCACATGGCCTCCGCTCAGACAGGTGAGGTCTCATAGAAGGATTCTGAATCTCGGATGAATGGCAGATACATAAAAAGATACCATTGCGTTACATGCACAGTGGCAGCCATATATAACAGGAGCGCTAACTGGATTGAATGCTGCAGGAGAGGCCGCAGTGGGAGCTGTGTTCGTAAGCAGTGTGTGTACCCTGGGCAGGTGGGTTGAGGATCAGCCGGGTGTATAATTGCACAATTTCCCATCAGTATTATTTCTGCTGTCCTCCCTCCTTTGGCTTTTCTCCTACAAGCTACCAGCCATCCTTCCCATAAATTCCTTTAATGCCTAAGTCATCCATGGTTGGTTTCTATTGTTTGCAACCAAGATCTTTTGACTGATACTTATTGCAAGGAAAATAAACAGTCTGGATGGGTATTACAGAAGGCATGAGGAGAGGTGAGATTGTAGCTGGGTTCTGTGCTCTTAAATTTTGGACCTCGCAAATGAAAAGGAGGGACTGGCTGATGGCTGAGGCCTAGGCTGACATGCAGAAGGGATCAAAGAGAGAAACATTATTGGAAAGTCTACCTCCATCCATCCCACTGTAGTGGATGCTGTGATGCGCGACCCGGGTCTCTTTCAGAACCAAGGCCCTCATTTCCCCAGCTGCCAAGAACATGACTGCAGATGGATGGGTCACAGCTGCATCCTCTCTGGGGTTCGTCTCAGCCCAAGGCAAAGGCATGGCAACGCCACTTCCCCAGGGACAGTTCACATCCAACGATCGGTACTGGTCTCATTTGGGAAAAGCTCTAAAGGATTCCCCTAGCTTCAGACCCCTCTGTGGGCTCAGCTGAGTGTTGGAGATCATGGCACCATAATTCAGCTGCTTCCTCTGCCCAGTTGGGCTCCTTCTAGCTCCCATAGGTCTTATTCCTCATACAAATATCCACCAAAGAGAGTTTTCCAGGAAACTCAAAATAAAATATCTACCTACTGCATTTCAGAAACCACTTCCCCTCTTCTCTGATAGGCAAAACCATGACTCTTGTCCAGCACTGACACCAGTGATATTCTGACACCCAGCCCCTCTTTCAGACAGGTTATTTGGCTAGCTTGCTCACTGCACCCTGAGACTAAATCTGACACTAGAACTCTTCCGTGCTAGTCCCAGTGGAAGTAGAGTATTCTGGATAACAAAAGGCTAACCCATCAAAGAACTGGACTAATTTTGTTTCAAACCTTTAGAATACAGTTCTAACACCTATCACACACCTGTCTATGCTGGGAAATCACATGCATTTGTACTGTAACTTTTTTGTTCACCTGGGTTAATTATACTGCTATGCGCATAACAAAAATAGCCACCATATGTGAAATCCTATTACCTGTAGCAAGCACGTTAATAGAAGCTTTAGACATATTATTTCTAATAGTTTTAATGACTCTGCATGATGTTATTTTTACCAGTGGGTGCTGGTAAGGCAACTCTCAAAACAAAACAAAACAAAAAATCCCTGATTTGTAGCTTTTGCCAATTTCTATGCTATAAATATTCCAACATGACTTATTTCAAGCCACCAGCATGATGTCACAGAAATGAACACTGTGGTGTCATTGAATGTAGAGTAGGGAAGAGATGACAACAAATGGCTGGTGTGAGCCAGCTCTAATATGCTTTCATATGTCCCTTTAGCAGACGACAGGTCAGAGGCTCAAAGAGTCTCCTTAGCGTGCTTCTACTGGCAGAACATAAAACTCTGACTGCATTGCCTTTAAAAATAAGGAAAAATTAATACCTCACATAAAAAGAAATCTGGAAGCATCTCACTTCCCAGAATGGTTAACGTCCCTCTTCATATTCATCTCTGAAACCTGGAATCTTTCCATCCTTCTCTGCTGCCATCTCAGAACGCTGGCTCGGCATCCCTAACGGCCGCGAATGGCTGTCTCAGTTCCTTCCACCTAGCACAGACAAGACAATGTCCAATAAGCAAAAGAAATGGCATAATTTCCACGTATGTATCTTTTTTATGTATCTTTTTTTATCAGAAAAAAAATCAGCACAAATTTCAGTACAGGTTTTAATACCTGTGTATTTCACCAGGCTCAGAACATATATACTGGCTCACATGCAGAGAAGATAGAATTTTCTTTCTTCGCACAGGAAGGAAAGTTTTCATCTTTTGCACACTTGTCTTCACCAATGTTCCCTGAGCTAAATGTTCCTGGGTCACATGAACAGGGAGACTGATGTGAGGAGAGCAAGACCTGCCACTTGTCCTGTTTCTAATCACTGACTAGTCATGTGACTTCTCTCTCACCTGTAGAAGCAAAAGATTAGATCAGCTAAGATACAAAACTTTACAACTTTATACTTCTACGATGAAATGCAACCTAGGATCTTATAAAGATAAGCCCAAGTAGGGGCGCCTGGGGGGCTCAGTCGCTTAAGTGTCTGCCTTCAGCTTGGGTCATGATCCCCGGGGTCCTGGGACTGAGTCCCACATCGGGCTCCCTGCTCAGTGGGGAGTCTGCTTCTCCCTCTGCCTCTCCCCCTGCTTGTGCTCGTGCTCTCTCTGTCTCTGTCTCTGTCAAATAAATAAATAAATAATCTTAAAAAAAATAAAAAAAGATAAGCTCAAGTCAAGGAAAACGAAATACTGAATGCAACACACCAAGCCCAATGCCAGAATTGTATCAAATCTTCCTTTTCTTTCTCTTCCTTCCCACATTGACCCTCTCCTACTTCTGTGAAACTCCAAGAAAATTTTTTAAATTTTGAAAATCAAATGAGAGTATATCAAAAAATTGAAATGAACTTCTCCAAAAGTGTTCATAAGGCATTATTAAGGGGAAAACTGTGCTTTTGGAAGCAACGTGAAAGCCGGTGGAAGAAGCCTCAGGGTCGCCATTGACACTTTTCGCTCCCCTGCCTTTGTTTATCTGCCGGTCATAACTGTTAATAAGGAAGCTCCAGAGCATTCATTTGCTTACTTTGCTGCTAATGATGGAAAGAAATGGCTCCCATTTAATGTGGCAGGATTGCAGGGCGCCACCGGGCAAGTTTGCCATTCTTGGCACTTGCAGTCCCGCAAAGCCCCTGAGCAAACTGTCTTGTCAGCAAATTCTGCCTTGTCCCATTTTTCAGGGTGGCCTGCCTGCTCATTCATCCCTGACTCCCTGGAGGGCCTCATCCCTGGCAGTTGAAAGAAAGACAACACTGACAACTCAACCTAAAGAGTCACTTTGGAAGACAAGGCCTTCTGGGATTGAGACAGTATGTGAGTGTGGAAAGAACAGGGTATTGTTATCCAGTGGCCTTGGGCTTTGAAGACAATTGCCTGGCGCTCCTACAAAGTATCGTTAATACTCTCAACCACTGGTAGAAATTATGTTGAGCCCATTGCACGGGTGTGTCAGCTCAAGGACATTCAGTGTTTGCCCCAGGGCCCCCTACTGCCCCAGCATTTGATTCAGAGCTGCCTCGCATGCAGTAAAACTTCTGAGCTTAATCCTGGAATGGGACCTTGAGAGAAAAGGTGAGCTAGAGAGAGATTTGAGAGTCATCAGCCAAGAGTCAATTGGTGGACCCAACAAAGCATGAGCTATCTTGGTATGAAAATCCAGAGAGAAAATTGAGAGCCAACAAATAAAGATGGGGATTTACCGATCAAGGGAAGAAGGATCCAGACAACCCAGAAAAACCAGAAGAGAGGTGAGAAGGGCAAAAGGCAGTGACAGTCACCCTACTTCTGATTTTTTCAAATGGGATTTTTAAAATGACAGAATGATTTGCCCACCATTCATCAAGCAGTTCTGGCTAAGTGCTTATTTTGTAAGCTCACAAAATGAACTTCCTGCAGGACTGGAAGAGCATAATCAAATGCTGTGGCTGTTGACAGGGAGAGGTAGCGACTACAGAGAACCCATATGTGTCAGAAAGGGGCTGCCAGCACTCAGGTCCAGCTGACCGTGGCCAAATTATTTTTTCCCCAGAAGGAGCTGAAATTCTCAGTTTTTCATGGCCTGCCAACAAAACAGTTCAGCAGCTTGGAAGCAGTCTATAGGTACAAGTTTGATGACTCAGCACTAAAAGGGAGAGAGCCTATCTACCTTCAAGAAATATAAGCATCAGCCGCAAGATTTTGAAGTTCTGGGGATTCCTAGAGCCCCAAACTAAATGCTAATTTTTCATGTATACTTTTTAAATTATGGGGGAAGAGTCATGTATCATTTCTGTGACGCGATCTGACTAGGCAAAGCAGAACTTTGTGGTAGAAGTAATTAGTGTTCAATAATGACTGTACCAGAGAAAAATGGCACTAATGAGGAGTGCATGTTATGATGAAGGTCAAGGGTAACATTCTAATTGCAGGTTGATGCCAAAGGCTGGAAACAGGGCATTTTGAATGACTTTGTGAACAACGAAGTGATAGAAGGATAAAATGTGGGTAACGGTCAACGAGAAGTACAACCCAGGCAGCAAGGGCCTCTCATTTTTCCCTCTCAACTCTCTCCCTTAATGGGTACAGGTCAGGGTTGAATAGAAGCTTACTACTCTTTTGAACCATCCAAACCATTTTTTAAAAGAAGAAAAAAGAATAATTCAGGTAAAGAGAGTCACTACTTAATAAAGCGTAAGAGAACTGACTATCTTGAGGGCTAAGGGAACTTTCATTTGGTATCCCATACACTTATGGGTTACCATTGACCCTCATCAGGCAACGGGTACAAGCAAAACAAATGTGAGGTTAATATTCTGGATTGTTCTGTGTGTATCTATGTGCGTGTGTCTCTGTGTGCTTATAGCACATTTCTCAAAACCACATTCACAAGGTTCCTTTGGGGGGAAGTTCGATCCATTGTCCTGCATTAGCTGCATTGTTGGTTGACAAAGACTAACAGCTCCAGTCCCTGTACTGCAATGGCTGATCTGTGTTAGGCTCTTCCTGGTCTATGGTTTCTGCCTACCTGCCTCCATAGTTAGGGTCCCTGGGCCAGCTAAGCCCCACCGAGGTCTCAGTCTTCTACTTCCCTACTCTAGGATTTGACATCAAGGCACCCTTCTTAGTCTAGCTCTCAACTCTTACCTTTGGCTCAGTTCGGGAACCTTATGCCCTGAGCCCTGCCTTGTACCCTTCCACTCTGTCTTCCTGGATCTGGAATCCTGTCTTACTTTTGGAAGCAACACACTAGCCCTCCCCACCACCCCTGAAACTTCAATCCATTATATGGACAAGACTGATGACAGAATTTTGTAATATTTTATATCTGCCTGGACTTTCCAGTATCGCCTCCCTTGGCTTCCTGAGGCAATTGTCTGCCTGCCCAGATGCCTGCTTCCTTCTGGCACATCCTTCCCACGACTCCATAATCCTTACTGCAGGAACTGTACTACTGCATTGCCTTTGATGTTTGCTGGCAGGACCGTCTTGTATGCCAGCTTTACACCAGTCTTTGCAGCTGGGCTGTCTCCCTAGCTCCCACTTACCCTAATGACAAGTTCAGGTTCTGTGTCTGGCTACTATGGCCCAATGCAGGTAACCAGACCATAACTGGTTCTGAGTCAAGGTAGTACCATGGGGAACCGATACCATGAGACCCGATCTGCTCGCCTCCTTTTATTTTTCATTTAAACTTTCAACATTGAAATGTTTGATATAGAATACAAAATTTCCTATTAGGCAAAGAAAATAATAACAATTATGGTACTTTGGGGCATGTTATAATGATTTTGATTGATACATTTTGCAAGACTTACAAATGAAAGAACAGTATAGCTGATGCTGACAATGATAACAACAGCATTGTCCCCAGGAGATACTATTTATTTTTTCAGAACTGCTTTCACTTAATTCGTTTAACAAATATTTACCAAATACCCACTATAACCCTTCACTGTATCAGGTACCAGGCTAGCCCTGGAGTAAACAAAGAACAATAGGACAGTAAGACAAAGTCTCTCTTATCAAAGAGTTTATACTCAGCCGTCATTTAGTATAGTGATGTTCTAACATTTTTTCAGCAAAAAAATTAATTTTTCATGTGATTATTTTACTTGGCACCTGTATCAGTCAGGATGGGCACAGTTATGCTGCAGTAACAAACAACCCTGACACTTGTGGGGCTTACAACTACAAAGGTTTACAACTACAAAGGTTTATTTCCCATTCATGCATCATGCCCTTCACGGGTCAGCTGAAGCTCTTCCTCGTGTCCTCTTTATGTCATGACCAAGGCTGATGGAGCAGCCTCTGTCTGGAACATTGCTTGTCTCACAATAGAGGAAAAAGAGAGTATAGATAAAAATATAGAGCCCAAACCCTGGCTCTTGCAGCTTCTGCCCGGAAATAACGCATGCCATTTTTACTATTATTTATAATAGTATTATTTATAATAGTAAAAATGGCATGCGTTTTCACTGGCCGGAGGAAATCTCATGTCCAAGCTTGGCATCTTCAAGGCAAGGAAATACAATCTTCTCCAGGAAGGTGCGGCAAATAATTATGAGGAATAATGCCCACAGCATCACAATGTAGAAAGTAAATAAACAGATTGAAGCAGCATCTCTCTTCCTGAGGAACCTCTGTATAATCTTAAGCCTCCGCGGAACTCCGTTGAGCAACCATCAATCAATGATCTAACAGGAAATGCACAGAAAGCCTACGCAGGAAGTAGGGAGATTGTAATTATGCCCATCTGAGAGGCAACGCGACCCTCTGAGGCCCAGGACATTTACATAACTTCCCAAAAGGCGGACCAGGATGGCATGCTTGTGCCTCCTACTTCATAGATCTTCCCATGAGACCTTACTTGAGTGCGTGGTCCTGTACACATGAAGCCCTTTGTCATGATAGCCGTGGAATCTCTATAATGCAAGAATAAGTCTCCTTATCCACTCACTTTGGGCCCAACTGCACTTTGTCCTAGGTGGCCAGCTTAGACAGAGGCCACACCATGCAAAATCTCTGCAGAAATCTTGGCTTGGCTTGACCTTTGGAGTGTGCTTACAAACATGTCGAAAAGCAACAGACAGATTGCGCCAGCTCCACCACCAAACAATTCAGAAAATGAGGCTTAAGGAAGGGCCTAAAGGGAGAATAATTCAGCCTTAAGAGACGGTAACAGTAGTTGGGTAACAGAGATGAGTAGCAGTAGTTTTTCTTATCTAAGATTCATTCCTGTTTATTCTTTGGAACAGAAGCCAGGCTTCCTTTAGCAGAGGGTTATTGAGTACCAACTACGTATCAGGAAAGGTAATATGAGTCAAGAGCAGAGATGACTAAGACACAGTTCCTGCACCCAGAGATTTCAGAGGAACAGGAAAGATGACCTTGGCAATGATGCTGAATGCCATCACTGTCTAGACAGGTCCCACAGGATGGAGCTTCTGGGAGTGGGAAGAAGAGAGCAGGGAGCACCATTGAATTGAGAGGCCAGCATTTACGGGGTGAGTGAGCCACACGTTTACTGGTATCACCTTTACGTACAAATGATTACCTGTGTGTAGGAAAGGGCCTGGACTTGAGTCAAGGATCAGACTGGACTTCCAGTCCTGTCATTTATTTTCCCTACAATCTTAAGCAAATGTCTAAGGCCATTAGCCTCAGTTCCTTGTCTGTAACAGGAAATAAGGAAAATGGGCTGTAACTACTTCACAAGGTAATAGGGCCAAATGCATTGTGAATGAGAAAGTGCTCTGTTAAATGTGAACTTGGCCTACCTTCATTGTCATTCCTGAACACAGCCTGAGCATACACAAGTCATCTTGGTTTGACTGGGCCTTCCTAGTCTCAGTAGTGACAGTCCCACATCTCAAGAACCTCCTCAGTCCCAGATGAACCTGGACATTTGGTTTTTCTATCACATATTCTGAAAGGAGGGGTTGTGAGGTCCCTGCTGACCATAACACTTCTAAAGTTTTCTAAGGTGTATTATTCAGTACGTTTCAGTACTTTCACAAGATGGTGCAACCATCACCACAATCTAATTCTAGAACATTTCCATCACCCCAAAGAGAACTCATTAACCGTTAGTACCAATTCCACCCTCCCCTCAGCTCCTGCCATCCACAGATCTACTTTCTATCTCTATATTTGTCTATTCTGGACATTTCATATAAATGGCATCAAACAATATACGGGCTTTGTGCCAGCTTCTCTCATCTAGCATAATGATATCAGGCTCATCTATGTTGTAGAATGAATCAGTACTTCGTTCGTTTTTTTTAAAGATTTTTTAAAAATGTATTTATTTGATAGAGAGAGAAAGAGAGAGAGACGGAGAGGCAGAGAGCACAAGCAGCGGGAGTGGCAGGCAGGGGGAGAGGGAGAACCAGGCTCCCTGCTCAGCAGGGATGTGGGGCTCGATCCCAGGACCCTGGGATCATGACCTTAGCTGAAGGCAGACGCTTAACCAAGTGAGCCACCCGGGCGCCCCAGTACTTCATTCATTTTTGTGGACGAATAATACTCCATTGTATGGATAGACCTCATCTTGTTTATCCAACTCGTCAGTTGATGGACATTTAGGTTGCTTCTAAGTTTTAGCTACTATGAATAGTGCTTCTAGAAATAGCTCATATACAAGTTCCTGGGTGACCATATGTTTCCATTTCTCTTAGGGGGTCATCTAGGAACAAAATTGCTGAGTCATGTGGTAACTGTGTGTTTCACTTTTTGAGGAACCACCAATCTTTGCCAAATCAGCTGCAACATGTCACATCCCACCAGCGACGTATGAGCATTCCAATTTCTCCACATCCTCGCTGACATTTGTTATTTGTCTTTTTTATTATCGTCATTCTAGTAAGTGGAAAATAGCAACACATCGTGGTTATGTGATATGCATTTCCCTAATGGCTAATGACGCTGAGCATTTTTCATGTTCTTATTTGGCTATAACCTTAAATTTCAAAATAAATGTTCCTGTCACTGTCCTGAACCTCCTTACTGAGAACACAGGAGCTCTGGCAAGCTACTAACTCCTGCACAGAGGAATAGGCTTCTGTCTGCGTCGTACTCAAGACGAGGCTCAAATGCCTGTCCACGGCTACAGAATAAAATCCAGATTCTTTCATGGTATCCAAAACCCTTTACTATCAGTCTCTGATTTACTTTCACATCCTCAACCCCTTTTTTCCCTACATGAAGTCTCCACTCCAACAGAGTGGATCTATTTATTATCCCCTGGAATACATCACTTTGGATCAGTAGCCAATGGGAGTCTCGTTCATAACTCAAGAGTGTGAGAAATGTCACATCTTCTCACTTTCTATCAATCGATATGTTCTATCCGTAGCTACTTTCCTGTAAAACTGATGAGAAATTCTGCTTAGTTCTGAGGATTCTCCTGAATCCTGGAGAAACGTCAAGGCTTTGGGAACTTATACATCATCAAAACATGGAGGTGAGGCGACGGACTACGATAATGAAGATGAGCACAGAGACAGCCACTGTCCTGGACCTCATGGCCCCTTCCATTCTCGTGTTTCTTCTAGGCATGCCAGAGGCACTGCGGTCGCCTGTGCCTTGTCTAGGCTGCACACCCTGGGCCTAGAACTGCCCTCCCTGTGAGAACCACCCCCTCCAGACACGCACAGACACAGAGTTCTGTCACAGGACTGTACTCATGGAACCTACAAACTCTCTACTTCTCTATGGAGAACTTCTCTCTACACACATCCCTCCCCTGCACTTGGGAAACCCCAAGGGGAGGTTTCAGCTATGGGTCTGGGCAGTCCCTGGAGCCACTTCTGGGCATTTCCATTTCCTCCCCACTTGCTGCTAGCCTCCTAGGGCTTCCTGGTGGCCTCTCTGAGGTAAACTGGCCTGACACACCATGTAACCCACTACTGTGTGCCTTCTGCTCACATTTCCTCCTGGTGCTGGAGGTCCTCAGACACACTTCAGTCCCAGTCACCCCTGGTCAGTAACCTCCCCCTGTGAAACAAGCCCACAGCTCAGGGCACCTGTGCTCAACACGACTTGCAGAGACTGCAATGCTATGACCTTCTGTTTCCTCTTAGTTGACAGTCCTCTTTCTAGGATTCAGCATGAATGAATCTAAGATTGGAGCATCAGAGAACAATCTGAGGGGCGCCTGGGTGGCACAGCGGTTAGGCGTCTGCCTTTGGCTCAGGGCGTGATCCCGGCATTGTGGGATCGAGCCCCACATCAGGCTCCTTCGCTATGAGCCTGCTTCTTCCTCTCCCACTCCCCCTGCTTGTGTTCCCTCTCTCGCTGGCTGTCTCTATCTCTGTCAAATAAATAAATAAAATCTTAAAAAAAAAAAAAAAAGAGAACAATCTGAGATGCACATATCATGCTGTACTCAAAATTATTTTTCCTGGTTACCATATGATCCAGCAGTTACACACCTAAATATATACCAAGAGAAATGAAAACATACGTCCACACAAAAATTTGTACATGGATGTTTATAGCAGCTTATTCATAATAACAAAAAAGTAGAAAGAACTCAAATTGATGATCCAATCAACTGACGAGTGGATAAGCAAATTGTGCTATACTCATGCAACGAAATATTATACAGCCATACAGAGGAATGAAGAGCTGATATACACTAAACCATGGATAAACCTTGAAAATATTATGAAAATGAAAGACACGAGACATAAAATGTCACCTATTGCTTGATTGCATTTATATGAGATGCCTAGAATAGGCAGATCCCTAGAAACAGAAGGTGGAGGGGCATTTGCTAGGGCTAGAGGAATTGATGGCCAAAGGGTACAAGGTTTCTTTTTGGGGTGATGAAAATTTTCTAAATTTCACTGTGGTGATGGTTATACAACTCTGTAAATATACTAAAAACCGTTGAATTGTGGCTTTACATGAGTGAATTGTGGGGGCCCCTGGGTGGCTCAGTCCCTTCAACTCTTGATTTTAATTCAGGCCATGATCTCAGGGTCCTGGGATTGAGCCCCAAGTTGGGCTCTGCACTCAGCGCAGAGTCTGCTTGAAATTTTCTCTCTCTCTCTCTGCCCCTCCCCCTGAACTCCTGTTCTCTCTAAAATAAATAAATAAATAAATAAATAAATAAATAAATAAATCTTTTTAAAAAATAAATGGGCGAATTGTAAAGTATATGAATTATGTCCCAATAAAACTGTTACAAAAAAAAAAAATCTCCCTCTCCTTCCTCCCTAACCCATTGTCCTTAGACCCAGTTTGAATGCTTGTCTTCTCTCTCCCTGAGGATAGGTTCCTTCCCATAAGGCACCTCCATTCTTTGTGAAAATGAAGCCCCACCAGACATTCCAAACATACCCACGCATTTCTCAATTTTCAGCAGGTACACCACTTAGGCTGCCCTCTGGGTCCCAGCTACAGGTGTTGTTACCAAACAGTGTTTGAACATTTACCCTAGTTTGAAAAGAAATTAGCATCTCAGAACCTTGAATTCTGCTTCTTCTTTAGCTTTGAAGTCACTGCTAAGTGAGAATATTTTCTGAGGACAACTTCCCCAAGCATCACCAACTTCAATCCTCTTCCTCACCTGTGTCTTACTCTGGACTGAAGCACGACCACAGACATGCCACACACACGCCCTTGTGTGGAGACACCCAGAGTTGGTTTATAGTGTAGCCATCTGGGTACAATTTAATTTTGTGACCCTTCATATCTTTGTGCTACATTTGCAACAGCGAGCACGAATCACTTGCTAATAGGGAAAGTTTGATATTATTGCACAGGGAATATGAATGTGCTCCCCAGTAGGGAACTCCATTTTTCCGTCATGGCGGAGAAGTTGGAAGACAGAGGAACAGAGTAAAAGATGCCCCTTTGATCACCTCCATGAAACATGCTGATCTTACAAAGGTTGGTGAAGAAGATGGTAGCTGGAGGGAGCGTACATGCCAAGTATTCAGGCCAGAGAACGTGAGAGGAGCCTCGTCAGAAGCCAGTTTCATGAATGACTGAAACATTCAGCCAGCACTCTTACAAGGAAATTAGAAGGCAGCAAAGTGGAGTGAGTCAAAGCCTTTTGTAGAATCAGTTGAAAGATTTGGTAATTAAAGTCTGCACAATGAGACAGTGCGTAGGCCAGGATGAGCAACGAGGCTGCTCCCCCTCCAGCCTTCTCAGCCAACACCATGTCCTGCCAACATCACCCTGCCCCTCCCCCAGGCACGCCAGACCTTCAGTGGCACCAAGTCAACACTGCTGGAAACACTGCTAAGGCCACCCACAAACTTGAGCTGGAGCCATCCCACAGTTTCTTTAAGGGAGAGCTTCCTTCCACTCTCTGAAAGCTTTCGGGGAGAGGGGGTAGGGAGGAAGACTAGACTGTGGAATAATGAAATTCCCAAACAGAAAGGAGATTTCATCTTTATCAGGAGAAATCCAAGCTAGAGGTTTAGAGAACTATGGATAAACACCACGTGACTTTATGGGTACCCTGCAGACCCCGAGGAACCCAGGCCCAGGGGGAGAAACAGTGATCCACAGGGACTAGGAGCTAGGACCACCTTTGCAGCCTGGCCCATATCTTCCTGAAGGTCAATGCTAGGCCCCGGGTCGGAACCAGACAGGCCAGCTAAAGGCACAACATCCTGGAAGATAAAAGGGCAGAGCTGTTAGATGTTCCTCCAAATGGTGCCTGGGTCCCCACTGGTGGATTTGGGGAGCCCAGAGCTTCTCCTTGAGCTGCTGGAGGCAACACAGATGGTGGCAAGAAGCCAGTAGGGCTGACGTCCAGTGTGGGTTTCTAGTCTGATCCTTAACATATTAATAATACATCACAACAGCCTCCCATGACAGCAGGTCACTGACCGCATAGCTCTCAGTTCCAGGGTCTGAGGGCTGGGTTAAAGATGCGACGTTCACTTGCCTTCTGCCTGACTCTAGGTGACCTGTCCCCTGGAGCATCTCTCCCCAGCAGAGTTTAATTTCAGCAGGGCGAATTCATCATTTAATGCCCTTCCTGTGCCTTATTGATGAGGGCATCGTGGGAATAGGGCGTAAGGGCATTTGTGAGCTTCTCAGAGGGAACACATCGGATTTCCAGAGTTTCTGGGCTTTAGAGACACATTCACAAAAGTACTGGCAGGGGGTATAGCTCAGTGGTAGAGCATTTGACTGCACCAAAGGACTAGTGATCTGTACTAAGCCAGCAAAGACCGACTGAATAAACTAGACTCAGGAAGAAAGAACTAGCTAGTTGAATAAAGCACAGAAACGGGACATAGAAGACTTGCAAAACCAAAGGGGTAGCACAGGGCCAGACAAGGGGGAACACTGCTGTGAAATGCTAGTGTAAGGGCACTGGGGTCGGACCTCTGCTTTTCCCTGGCTCTCTATAAGCCTTCTGGTGCCACAGGGACCCGTGGCAGCTCAGCCAGCCTCCCCATGAGGAGCAAAACAACTGGAGGCCCAGCTTCTGACAGACAATGTCGTCGGCAACTGACTGGAAGCTCCAAGCCCGGATTCATTGAGAGGTGAGATCACAGGTGTCTTGAGGCACGGCCACACCAACCCATGTGGCCGCAGGAAGTGCAAAACGCCACCGCCCAGGAGGTGAGGCCTCTGGGGTAGTCACAAATTCCCTTCTTCTCACATGTAACCACTTTTGCTAAAAATTCTTCCCGGTCCTAATATTTGCCTGCCAATTTCCTCATAAGCCTACTTTCTAGTATTCTACCACAAATCCGATGAACAGCAGTGACCAAGAAGCTCCTTGACAGAATTCTAGTTAGGCTCCTTTGGGCCCTCTTCTCAAGTAGGCCTCGACCTTGGCTTCCGTGTCCTTCCTTGGTGAGCCTACTTTTAGCAAGAATCCTGGTGAGTCCCAACCCTTGATATCTGATTACCCGAGTTCCCCATCTCCACTCTTGACAACACTTAGTCCTTGGACTGTCATTAGCAAGAATAGCGTCAGGCCAGTTTAACAAGAGTCCCCTATCCCTTGATGTCTCCACTTGGTGATTTTTCCATCCACTCCTGCGGTTGTTCTGCTCCTTGGCTGTAAATCCCCAGCTTCCTCTGCTGTATCAGAGTTGAGCTCAGTCTCTCTCCCCTCTTGCAATAGCATTGACTCCTGTTACAATAGTCCTGCATGAAGTCTTCCTTACCATTTTAGCAAGTGACTGGTATGTAGTCTTTTTCAAAAGTGCTCTTTTTTCAAGAAAGAGAGCAAGCAGCCCCCTAGCTTCTTCCTCCTTAATTTAAATAGTCTAAGGACCAGCACACTCCACACAGACCTTCCCCACCCTCCTGGCAAGGTCTGTCTCTTCTGCCTGCGGATCTGATGGTTCCGCTGATTAATGTGAATGGCACTAAATATCCTGAATGTTTCATTTGGAAGTTAAGTGGAAAAACAAATTATGCATTATGTATCTAAAATTGCTTTCATTGGAATGCCTTGGAATGGAATTATCAAGTCTCTCTTTAATTAATTTGGTACAGAAGTTTATTGTGAGGAGCTTCTGGGACAATGCTGCCACTCTGATAAGAGTAACTGCAGCCATTCAAGTGTTTGAATGCCTGAGTTTTACGGTTGGAGGAGCCCCTTCCCTGCTGCTGTTACCTGGCAACTCACAAACGGGTTGGATTGCAGACAGAAGTCAAAAGGAAGAAGGCCCAGTGATCGCTGGCTTGGTGCGTTCCTCAATTGTAAATGAGACTATTATCGAGATAAGTTGAATATGAATGGTGGTGAGCTTTGCGAACTGACTACGGGAGTCAGAAATGTCAGGGAAGTAAATGGATAAATAAAATGAAAGAGACTCAGAGGGCAAGTTTCACCCTTAAGGGGAAAAAAAAACATGCTTGGAATCTGAAAATCCATTTTCTTTTTAAAAGTGAAGTTTTTTTCACTTCCTAGCAGGGAAGAGATTAATAACTTTGACAACCCTAATGCCACTTTGGTGAACTCTGCCAGCCCTTCCCAGAGCACTGCACGGAGTCGGAGCCTCCAGCCATGGGAGTGGGGTCCATGGGTGTGTCTACACCAAAACTTTAGCCCAAGGTCTAGCTCTTTAAAGACAGTTTGCAATTCTCAGGATCTTCCTCAAAATATGCTTTCTATTGTAATGAATTTTTCAAAATTCCTCCCAGGAAGATATTTTAACATATACTTTGCTTTTGTAGGAGACAGAAAGCTTTTCCTCTACGCTCTTAAATTCAGGGAATGAGGGTGTGTGAATTAAACTAATACTGGACAGATATACAGGGGAGAGGGCATATGAATTTATTAATATTACATGCATAGGGGCATCCCAGAAGGAAGTGAATTCCCAAATGAGAGGTAAAATTTAAGTTTACATACTGATAGGATTCAGGACATGCTACCCCAAAATATGGCACCTTGAAATATTGAATATTTTAAGTTGAAGGAACTTGAGAAAGGGCATGTGCAGGAAGACTTCTGACTTCCCGAAGCAGGTCATAAAACCCTCGTGTGGGAGGTACTCCTCTATGGGGAGGAAAACAACATCCTCATCTCCGAGACACCCAAGAAGAATCTCAGTAAATAGGCTTCACTGTCGCCCCCAGGTGACTACACTTAGCTCATACCCTTTTTGGTGCTGTCACCAGAAGTTTTTCCATGACTGTCCACTCTTCATCAAACCTAGAAATGCTCAGGTTTAACCATTTCTTTGAGTCCTCATTTCCTTATAAAGTGTCCCATGTCACATAAAACTTATATTAAATAAATCTGTGTGCTTTTCTCTTGTTAATCTGTCTTTCTTTATGGGGGCTCCAGTTAAGAATTTAGAAGGGTAGGGGGGTGCCTCGGTGGCACAGTCGTTAAGCGAGCGTCTGCCTTCGGCTCAGGGCGTGATCCCCGGCCTTATGGGATCGAGCCCCACATCAGGCTCCTCTGCTGGGAGCTGCTTCTTCCTCTCCCACTCCCCCTGCTTGTGTTCCCTCTCTCGCTGGCCGTCTCTGTCAAATAAATAAATAAAATCTTTAATAAAAAAAAAAAAGAATTTAGAAGGGTAGAGGAAAAAGATATTTTCCTCCCCTGCAATAACATCTTAATAGGGAATGAGGAGGGGCAGTGGGGCACTTCTGGGGGGAACAAAGATCTTGAGAAAGGGCACATAAGACAACACAAATGACTTTTTTAAAGGTAAAGGGGCCCTTAGGAGATTAGGAGAGAGACCTGATAGTTTTGTGACAATGTCTACCTGGATGTGGTGGCCGCTCTCTCTAAGAAGAGAAGATTGGAGTTGCCTCCTGGGAGGGGATTTATGACAATTGAGTTCTTTGGGGAGCTTCTGCTTTTAGGCAGATAAGGGATTTCGGGGACTCAGATGCCTTTAGCTCAAAACAACTCTTTTGCCAAAGTGGCACATTTTGGGGATGGCATATCCTGATCCCCTTCACTCTAAAAAGATTTTTTTTCTTATTTACAAAGTTAACATTTTCTTCATTTTATATATTACTTCTGATTTTTTTTTAACATCAAATCACTAAATTATCTTCAATTGAACTTTGACTCTAATCCTCTGAGTTGAATTAGCTAGAAAGGGAGGACTTTTCTATGTCAGATCTGTGAGGAACTGAAGAAAACATCCAGTGCAGATGTTTTCCAAAGTTTCCTCTGGGACCATCGTCTCCCAGTGAAGGCTGACATGGACAGCCATTGTGCAAACTGGATAAACGCCTCTGGGCAAAGCTGGGGTCTGGGGTGGGACCTTGGAAGGGGACCCTAGAGCCCTAACCCCTGTCCCTCCCCTTTCCTTCTCTACCAGAGATCAGTTGGCACCAGAGAATAGGTTGCAAACCATTGATCTAGCTCAGGGATTAGTAAGCTCTTCTGTGAAGGGTAGATAGGAAATATTTTAGGTTTCTCAAGCCAAGAGGCAAAACTGAAGATATTATGTAGACACGTACATAATCATTGGAGGCATGCCTGGGTGGCCCAGTCCATTAAGCATTTGACTCAAGATCTCGGCTCAGGGTTGTAAGTCCAAGTCCCACACCGGGCTCCACACCCTGAAGCCTACTTAAAATAAAATAAAATAAAACAATTTACAAATGTAAAAATCATTCTTAACTCATGGGTCATATAAAAATTAGGTGCAACGAAAAGATGGATGCTGTATGATTCCACTTATACGAATAAGTAGGGTAGTCAAAATCATTGAGAAAGGAGAACGATGGGTGCCACGGGCAGGGGAATGGAGGTAATGGAAAGTTTGTGTTTAATGGGGACAAAGTTTCCATTTTTTCAGATGGAAAAGAGTCCTGCAGACAGATGGTAGTGATGGTCACACACCAATAATATGTGTAGTGAACACCATGCTCTGTGCCCCGGATGTGGTTATGCTGATGGTGACACTGAGCTGCCGCCGCCACGGTGTGAGTATGATGCCCCCCCCCCCCCGGGGGGGCTGAGACCAGACACAGACCCGGGTGCTGAAGATATCACCCAGGTGCTGACCTGAGCCACTCGGAGCCACTCCACCTTCGGCCTTCGGTTGTTTCAACTTGTTGAGTTAGATTTTTTGTTATTTGTGAGTGAAAGCATCCCAGCTGGTACAGCATTCAGTACTGCTCGCTATTAATATTTTCTATTAGCTCCTGCTCCCGCCCCCAGGGCTTCCCATTCCTGAGGCTTACCTGAACTTCGGACAGCTACCTTCTAAACCTGTGCGCTTTCAGATCTCCTATCGGAAGGCCTGACCTTTCCCCTGTTGCCTGTCGCAGGTAGAATAGAGGGTTAGCTATTCCTTTCTCTCCTTCTGGAAACACTTTCCTCACTTCTTTGCGAGGTAGCTCCATCCACACAGGGGTCTCTTGGACAAAGCTGTGGGCACATGACTAAGGCGAGTTGATCGACACCCTCCTATGGACTTTGACTGAAGCTACAATGAGGAGGCCCCGCCTCCTGGGGTCTCCAGGAGCTGCTAGTGGCCGCCATCACCAGGCTCTGTCAGTGTGGCTGGAGCCACTCTGGAGTGGCCACACTCAGCTGTCATACAGCTCCCAGGGGCCCCACCCGAATGCTGTCCACGTGCCTCAAGGAGATGGCTACTCCATGCCTTTGGGCACAAATGAACAGAACTTGAAGCCGAGAGCTGAACATGGACGTGCCCTAGGGAGTTACCAGTCTCAAGTCAAAAATACCTGTGAGCTCAGGAAGAAATTTCACACTCGACTGCGATTCTTTCATCAATTTCATTATCATCAGCATAGCCTTTTGCCAACCCCGTTGCTTCTATCCTCAGAGAAATAGGAGACGATAGAAAAAGAAAATAAAAGAAAGCCCAAATTTGAAATAAAATGGAGTGTTTCTTCTTTCCACTAAGTTTCCTCCCCAATATCATTGCACCGGTCCTGCCCCTCAAAGGAGAGATATATTAGAGGACAAGCCTATGAAGGATAAAGGGGGGCGGAAACAGGTATAGCTGGGGATGACTTTAAGGCAGGATGTGGCTTCGACTCCAGGGAGCAGAGAGAAGGGAGAAAGGATGTGGGGGCGGGGTGCGTGTGTGTGTGTGTGGCAGGTGCATCATCCTGCAGGGCAGTTCCCAGAGCCTCTACCAGGCTGGTGCAGAGCTCCAGGGCAAAGACCGCCCATCAGAAGGATCCTACACCTGGCAGGACCCGACCAGCTCTAGGACCCCGTCATGTTCCACTCTAGGGGCAGAGTGGGAAGGGCATGGCCTTAGCGCAAACCCAAAAGTGCAACAGCTGACAACTCTCCAACAGCCACCTCCCACTGCAGGTTCTCTTGGAAGGGGGTCTGAACGGCGCAACTCCGTGGCCACTGCAGCTGCCCCCCATACTGCTGCCTCCTCCAAATCCCAGAAGCACCTGCTGCCGCTCCATCGCTGATCTTTACCAATCCTTACCTGCCCTGCTCCCTCGTTATCTTCATTTATTAACCATTTAACAAATACCCATCAGCAAGGAGATGCAGGGAATCCACAGGGATAACTTCATTTAACTGTTATCAAGCACCAACCTACCATATGGGGATACAATGATAAATTAGGTCTATGGTTCAAGGGATTCAAAATATAGGCTACGGGTCCTCAACATTGGCTGCACATTAGAATGAGCTCGGGAGCTCTGAACTGGGGCCAGCAAACTGGCCTGCCTGCCAAATCCAGCCCACCACCTGTTTTTCTATGACCCGCAAGCTAAGAATGGTTTTTACATTTTTAAATGTTTTCACAAAAATTCAAAGAAAAAATATTGTGTACCATGTGAAATTATATGAAATTCAAATGTCACTGTCTATAAATAAAGTTTTATTGGAACACAGCCAAATCCATCCATTTATCTATGGCTGCTTTCAAGCTATAATGGCAGAGCTGAGTGGCTACAACAGAAACCATGTGCCCACAAGCCTAGAATGTGTCCTACCCGGCCCTTCAGAGAAGAAGATTGCCGAGCCTTGAGCTAAGGCATTACAGATGTCCATAGGATTTTGCTGCTGGGTGCTTCCCGGGACATCAGCGAGAGCAGTTTTGATGGTACCCCAAAACCAGGTGCGGCAGCCCCACGGCATGATGGGCCTCCACGTTCCCGACATGCCCAGGTGCCTGGCGAAAACCGAATCCTACTGACCAAGAAGAGAAGAAATGACAGATCTCACGTCGCCAATCCTCTTTGCTGCCTGTACTCTAAGGGAAGTCCAGTCTTTTACCTAATTTAGAGGGAAAAAAATACCCTGAACTGTCTCAAGAGTGTTGATACTACTTACTTTCCCAAACAAATACATTCTTCCTTGTTCCTAGATCTGGTCTTTCAGGGCTGCCTCCGCACTAACTTTACTCCCTCGGCCAGTTCCTTCAGACGTTATCTCCCTTGCCCATCTTTGCTCCTCCGGTTCTACCTGAAACGTATATTCTGAACAGAACCTTTAACAATATACAATGTTGACATAGCTTTAAAATCACAATCACCGGGCGCCTGGCTGGCTCATTCAGTACAGCGTGCAACTCTTGATCTTAGGGTCATGAGTTCGAGTCCCACGTTGGTGGTAGAATTTACTTAAATTTTTTTTTTAATTAAAAATAAAATTAAATCACAACCACTTACCACCTAAACAAAATAAAAGGAAGGTCATTTAAACCAGATATGGATCGAGTCCTCAAGGATATTGTCTAACTGGGAAGAGAGGAAAGTATATAAATAATGAACGAACATGTCACAGAGGCTTAAAATCCACCATATGGAAACCCAACACTCCACGCAGTGGGAGAGCGCGGGCGAACCGCGCGGGCGAACCGGAGCGGGCTCTCCACCCTGCCCCTTTGCTGTTTTCTGAGTTCTAAAAAGGGACTTCCAGGTCAAGCCCAGTATTGTCTCCAATGCTAACAGCCCTTAACTGCTCCTTTCACACCATAATTGCCCGCCTTGGGGTCCTTTGTTTTCCCTGGCAAACGATTTGGAGCTCTCTCCCCAGCCATCTGCATCTTCCCTTTGTGGCTGCGTGCAGAGCCCTCTTGAGAGAGAACTACTTTGTGTTTTTGTTTCAGTGATTATCTTTTAAAAATGTCCTTTGCCAGTTTATATTAAGAAAACTTCTCTTTCACAGCAATAATCAGCCTGGAAAGAAAATTTTCTATGGAGTCAGAGGTTCATTTTTAAGATAGTATTTCTCAAACTAGGATGTAAGGATGATTTTTCTTTTTCTTGAAACTGTGGCAAAATAGAAACAACATCAAGTTTACCACCGTAACCATTTTTAAGTGTACAGTCCCAGAGAGCCCTGCATATTCACACTGCGGTGCAACCAGTCTCCAGAACTCTGCATCTTGCGAAAATGCAACTCTACACTTACTAAGTAACTCCCCATTGCCCCCTCCCTCCAGCCCCTCGCAACCACCACTCTTCTCTTTCTGTGAATTCAACTACTCTCAGTACCTCTTATAAGTGGAATCATTTGTCCTTTTGTGACTGGTATATTTAACTTCGCATAATGTCCTCAAGGTTCATCCACACTGCAGCAGGTATTAGAATTTTCCTTCCTTTTTAAGGCTGAGTAATATTCTATTGCATAGCTGTAACACAGTTTTTCATCCATTCATTTGTCAATGGATACTTGGGTTGCTTCTGCCTTTCGACTATTGGGAATAATGCCGCTAAGAACATGGGGGTACAAAACTCTTGGAGATCCTCCTCTCAATTCTTTCAGGTATATACCCAGAAGTGGAATTGCTGAGTCATATGGTGAATCTATGATTAAATTTAGGCATCACTCTATTGTTTTCCATAGTGGCTATACCATCTTACATTCCCACCAACAGTGCACAATGGTTCCAGTTTCTCCACATGAGGATGAACTCTTGGGGAAGCATCTGTTTTTTTCTGTAATCAAATGTGAGGTATAATATAAAAATGCGTATTTTCATATGCAGAGATGGGAAGTTAGAAGTGTTTAAAGAATCCACTAGCACCAAGACTGGAATGCTTAGACTCCTCAAGAATTTTTAAATCTTTTTTTTTTTAAAGATTTTATTTATTTATTTGACAGAGAGAGACAGCCAGCGAGAGAGGGAACACAAGCAGGGGGAGTGGGAGAGGAAGAAGCAGGCTCTTAGTGGAGGAGCCTGATGTGGGGCTCGATCCCATAACGCCAGGATCACGCCCTGAGCCGAAGGCAGATGCTTAACCACTGTGCTACCCAGGCACCCCAAGAATTTTTAAATCTTAATTGCTGGCAGTAAATATAATGATATATTAAGTGGTCTTTGGGGGGTGCCTGGGTGGCTCAGTCGGTTAAGCATCTGCCTTCTGCTCAGGTCATGATCCCAGGGTCCTGGGATCAAGCCCTGCAGCAGGCTCCCTGCTCAGCAGAGAGTCTGCTTTCTTCTCTTGCTCCCTCTCCCCTCTCCCCAACTTGCACATACTCCCTCTTTCTCTCAAATGAATAAATTTTTAAAAATCTTAAAAAAAGAAGTCTTGGGATGGAAAGATGAACCACAAAAAGGCCAAACTAAGGTATCTCATTTTTTTTAAAAAAAAGTCTAGCTATTCATCATGGTGGTGGGCAGTTACGGGAGGAGATGGAGGTGATGAGGGAGGCTGGAGGAGATGAGATAGAAAAGAAAAGGACCCATCCATAATCTGTTCTCTAACCACATTTCAGTCAGGGTATGACTAGCAGTCACGAAATGTCGTCAGACACCATGACATCAACAAAATCTACAATGTGTAGGTTGGGACATTTTTTGAAGCCAAGGGGGACCAACCTATAAAAAGGGGGAGGTGGGGATCTCTTGCCAGAAATACTAATACAAAGTAGAAGGTGGGCAGTGGCACGGGAGAAAAATGAATTAACAAAGGGAAACATTTGTTGAGGGCTTTCTCTGCGTCAGACACCATCTTAGACTTGGAATATGGTAAGCTTTGCTCACCTCGCACCTCCAGGAGGACACTTATTATGCTCATTTTATGATGAGGAAAGGAAACTAAGGCATAGGGAGCTAAAGTAACTTGTTCAAAAAGACAGATCGCTAGCAAGCGTCCAGGCAGCACACGGCAGAGCCCAGATGTCTAACATAATCGCGCTGCCTCCCATAAGTAGACTTGCTGGCATCAGAAAAGAGACATTACTTCATGTTCGGGGAGTCAGTGAAGGCTTCATGGGATGTGGGCAATGAAAGATTTAAGGGCTTTGGATGGTTATAAATTAGGAGAGAAAGACATTTACGATGAGGAAATAAACATAAAAATGGCAAATCATTATCTTGCCTTTTTCTTTCTAGTTTCTTTTTGAATATAAGTGGAACCTCTCTTCCCAGTGCCCACAATTCTTTGCTCATTGTGGATGCACAGGTGACAGGTGGTGACAGTAGCAACAGGGACAGGGTGAAGCTGAGAGATGGTAGAGATCTCACTGGAGAACAGCTTGGAATCCTTCCCCTTGGCCTTTCCAGTTATCTGAACTGATGCATTTCCCTCTTTTGGTGAAGGTAGCTTGAGGTTTGTATGTTCTTACTCACCAGTGAAAGAACACTGGGGAACGTAAGAAGCACCGAAGATCTGAAAGCAACCAGTTATGATAGGAAAATGCCACTTCAGAGCTTTCAGCACAGAACACATCCTCCTTCCTCTGCTACTTGTCCCACCCTCCCTGGAATTGGTGCCAGACGAGGAAAGTTGCTTTGGGTATGGCAAGAAGAAAGTATCAGGAGTTCCTGGGACATCCCAGCAATGGCTGAGAAGCAAAGAAGCACACCATTCTTTCTTTAGGCTTCTAGAAGCCATCCTGCTAGTGGGGCCTATTTGCCAGCCGTGCTCCCAAACCAGACAGGTTCAGGGTAGCCCTATCTTGGCAAGCAAAGTTGCCAATATGTATGTTTAATCTGGTATTTACATTATTTTTTATATTAATGAAGGGAGAAGGTATGTCCTCTGGGAACATTTTTAGAAACACTTAACAAAGCACTTGATGGGCTTTGTTGAGAAAAAAAAAATTGAATGGAAAACCCACAGTCTTTTTAATGCTTTGGTTCTCAAAGGCAATCCCTGGGTCACAGCAAGAGCAAGATCTGGGAATTTCCTAGAGATGCGCATCCTCAGGCCCCAGCGCTCTTGTTATAACAAACCCTGTAGAGGATCTGATGTCCGCTCGAAGGTATCTGAGAACCACAAGACAAATTGTTGTGGTTCCTTCCATTCCTTCCATAAACACATCTGTGGTTTGCGACGCTCTATGTTTTAACACCGTCCAATTCTGCTCAAACAGACAAACATACTATTACATTTCACAGAAGGAAGTGTGAAGGCTAGGGGCAGCAAAGGACTCCTGCAAATATTCCCCTCTGCAACTCTCTCAGTTAATTCCAGTATCACCGTTGTACGAAACAGGAAGAGCTCCAGGAATGTCAACAGCCAGGGAGGACTTTTCTGAATGTCTGTCTTTCTGTTCAAGTCTTCAAAGGCAGGACTATCAGTCCTTTACACTTTATTTATTTATTATTTATTTTTTTAAAGATTTTATTTATTTATTCGACAGAGATAGAGACAGCCAGCGAGAGAGGGAACACAAGCAGGGGGAGTGGGAGAGGAAGAAGCAGGCTCATAGCGGAAGAGCCTGATGTGGGGCTCGATCCCATAACGCCGGGATCACGCCCTGAGCCGAAGGCAGATGCTTAAGGACTGCGCCACCCAGGAGCCCCAGTCCATTACACTTTAGGGGAAACATTCCCTCCCTCCGAGAGCAAGATCATTTAAAAATCTCAGAAGTACGTGAGCAAGAAAAAGCACATACTCTTCCAGTAAGCTGTGGAAGAAACAGAACTGGAACAGGAAAGGTGGGGAAAGGCTACGAATACAGAGACGGACTGTACAATTTTGAAGTTGAGGAGATTTCTTAACTCCTTCCCTTCCATTCAGCACCATCCCCCAACCTCTCAGCAGAGGGCACTTTGGAGGGGAAAGGTCACCTACGGGAGCCTATCGATGCACAAACTAAAAACAGAGGTGAGGGCCAACTTGGGTTTTAGAACCTTGGAGGGAAGGAAACCAAACCAGGATTCCCCAAAGCAAGATGGTAGCTCTGACAGGCAGCGCTGGCTTTCTGGCTTTCCCATCGTCTCTCAGAGCCCCACCCTGTAGCGGTGGTCCTCCTTGTTCTTTCTGGAAGGAGCAACACAAAGGCTCTCCCCTTCTCAGTCTGTTCACGCCTTCCTAGGAACAATGCCAAGGCTGGGCTATGGAGACTGAAAAGCAAATCTTACCCCTTCTCTACTCATGTGTGGAAAACGGAGACAAAGGGAGATCACTGTTTGGGCAGGTTGGTACCCACCTTATGGACGTGTGACTTGGCACAAATGAGTGAAAAGCTAACAGGCAGAAGGAAAACAATGCATTTGAAATGCTTTTCTGAAAAACGGCCCAAGTTTGTGGATAAAAGGGGCATATCTAATTCACCCCCAGATTCTAGTCAGTTCCACTTGCCCCAGACCACCCATCTGAATACTCCTGGTCTGCCTGTGAACAGAGTTTGCCTCAATCAGCCAAGGTCAGTCAGTGTCAGACATGCATTCCCTCAGCTGGGCTGAGAAAGGCTGGCCCCATCAAGGGTCTCACCTACAGATGGCGGTAAGGTGTCATCAACAGTCCCATTCGTGGAGGAGGGGTCAGGCCCCTGCCATGAGCCCCACCAAGGGGGTGTCATGAGAAGGGAATATGCACCCCTCCCCCTTCTGAATCAGGGCTGAACAGCACCCTTGCTCACAGACCGTCACCTCACAGACCATCAACTCCTCTGCTCACCTCTCAAAGCTTCTCTGAGGTTTAACTATGCACATATAAGCAGAAATGAGCAATTTCCACCTTCACAGTCTTGATGCTGGTTTCCTTTCCCAAATGAGGGTGGCCGTGACCTTCTCTGTGCCTCTACTCCCCTCTTGCCTCCAACTTCCTGGCCAAATGGCTGTTTCCCACTAGGGAATGGGCAGAGCTCCCTAAAGTGTTCCCATGTCTTCCGTGCCTTGGCAGAGGGGATGGAGTATAAGGTGCTGCCTTCTAAAGAAAGGCTGGGCTGGAGTTCATGGGCGTGGCATATCCTGCCCTCACCACGGCTTTGGCGCTGTTGTGACAGGGCAACCACTGCCCGTGCCCACAAGCCCTCCTTGCCCGACGGTGGGATCCTGGTCCCTCTGGCTTATTCTAGTTCCCGGCACATCTCAGTTCCTGGAACAGACCTCCACAGGGACCCTCTCTGCCCTGTCTTTAAGGATGAAAGACACTCTCATGGTTCATTCCCCCTTCTGTTTACCCCCCCCCTTCATTCTTCCCTTCCTTCTCCTACCGATCTCCCTGCTATTTCTTATGTTCCACAAATGAGTGAAACCATATGATAATTGTCTTTCTCTGCTTGAACCACAAGAGACTATGGACTCTGAGAAACAAACTGAGGGCTTCAGAGGGAAGGGGGCTGGGGGAATGGGATAGACTGGTGATGGGTATTAAGGAGGGCACATATTGCATGGTGCACTGGGTGTTATACGCAACTAATGAATCATGGAACACTGCATCAAAAACTTGGGATGTACTGTATGGTGACTAACATAACATAATAAAAAATATTATTAAAAAAAACGTTGCAAGACACTGACTCAGAGTATGAGCCAAATTTTTAAAAAAGGAAGACAGATACTAAAAGAAGAATGAACCCATGGATTTTTTTTTCATCCTTTGCTGCCACTGAACTGCATAAAAATAAAGGCGATCAAATTTCCAGACCTCCTGGATATGGTCACTACCTGCCTTCTGCCTGAAAACTCTGCCTTCAGAGTGTGAGCGAACAAAGAGGGAGAGGAAAGGATAGCAGCACCAGGCTATTTCCTCTGCTATTGTCCCTGGAGGAGGGGCCGGTCCCCAGATGGCTCTGCGCAGTCAGTGAAGCTGACGGGGTTGGAAGGTGCTGCTGGGGAGCCTCGGCAACTGCCCCAAGCAGATTCTCGCCTGAGCTGGCGACAAGAGCCACTCAGCATCCTACCGCACTGTCATCAATCATGAACTTGGAAAAACTTTCAGTGCTAGAGTTTATTATCAACTCTTAATGAAAATATATGGGTTTCACAAAATCGTCTGAAAAGCGCACCGTGTCTGAATGTGAAACGGCAGAATTGTTTGACGAGGTGCTGGGGCCGAAGTGATTGCCTGATTACAGCTGGGAGCAGCGAGGGGCGTCGGCACACAGGAGCTAATGACGCCTTCGCAGCTCCAGCGTGCGGGGGAGTGGCCCGCTGTACGAGGGACCAGGACGATTGGCTCGCTCAAAAAATTATAAGAATAAGTAGGCTGTTATGTGGAACACTTGCCTGGCCTCTGCAAGAAGGGCTTGACCACCCCACTTCCATTCAATCCTCACAAGCAGCCTGAACACAGTTGGAAGCATTATCTTCGTTTTACAAATGAGGAAACTGAGGCTCAGGGTCATTAAGTAACTCGGCAGAATCTCACTAGGAGTCAAACCCAGGTCTGTCTGGAGTGAAAAGCTTGGGGTCCTCACAAGGAGTGGGTGTTTTTCCTGTAAAGGGTCAGAGATGGTTGGTGTTGTGTCTTTACGATTCTTTAACAAGGATGGGCTTTGTTCTCTGACAGTACCAAACCTGGTCACCAGCTGGATTTGGCTCACAGGCTCTGGCTCGCTGAGCCCCGTGCTCATCATCATACCATGTTTCCATCTAGCCTGTGACCTTGGGCAGGCACTGCTCTTTGTGTCACACAGGTGCATCTGTGGAATGGGTCAAAAAGCAAGCACATGATGGGAAACTGGGAAATGGGAGAGTAGCCTTAAGCCAATTTCCCAGCACCCCGGGAATCTTAATATTTACTAGTTACTACTCTAGTGGTGTCTTTGTGGTTTTCCTTTAGGGAAATCCTTCTCAAATCCAAGGCTGTGATCATCAAATAGTAAGGAGCTTCGAATCCTTTTTGAAACACTTTTTGAGTGTAATTAAATAATCATAAGCAAACAGTACAAAACAATGCCTAGCCATTCACAGCAATTAGAGGTGAAAAGAGCGACATCATTTACTAACTTTAATCTACAACTTCTCACCTTTAATGACTTTAATGGATAAGGCTAAGTTTAAACACAGGAAGCATAGGATAAAGAAATACACTAATTTATTGAATGTTTACTACGTGCATCTTATCTTAATAAGCTCTCCCTCCAACTTCAGGGGTGGTATAAGCTCTAGCAATCCATACTATTGGTTGAATTTTGAATTTTAGGGATTATTTCTCCCCGTCCTAGCTTTTATGTTCTCAGCAGATAAACTGGGGTGGAGAGAGAAACAGAGACAGAGAGAGAGAAGTACTTCTTCAATCATCAAACTCTGTTCCTTCAGTCTGAAGGAGCCAGTTTAAGAGAACAGATGATCAGAGAACACTAGTTATCTTAGGCCCATAATCTTGAATAAATCACTAGCAAGAGGGATGGAAATTCCAGCCCCCTCTTCTGGAACTGAGGTTGTTTGGGGACAGGTTAGGTTTGCTCTGGTAAGAAACAATCCTGATGTCTTCATGTTTCATGTCCCTTATGGCCCACTGGGGACCTGCTCAACATCACGCACACTGGGGGACCCAGACTGAAGGAACAGCCACCATCTGGGGCACTGCTGGTCACTACAGTAGAGGGAAAGAGAGTTCTAGAAGGTCTAGCAGTGACAATTCAAGTCTTCAACCTGGAAGTAGCACACATCCACAGCGTATCAGCCAGGACTAATACTGCCCCACTCAACTACAAGGGAACTAAGTGCCCAGAAGGAGAGAGAATCAGAATATTTGGAAAAGCCCCAGAAACTACCACAGGAGTCGATCAGTGCTGCTACACAAATGGGGGAAGGGGAATGAGAACTGAGAAAAGCCCAGCATATACTATATTACCAGTTAAGGAGAAAGAAATAGAAGCTCCGAGAGAAAAGTAAGTATCCCAGAAGAGAACAAAGAGACAAAGAAAAGATGAGTCTAGTAGGTCTGACATTTGAATAACAGTTCCTAGAATGAGAGAGAGAATAGAATGAGAATGAGAGAACAAAGAAAATGGAGAGAAGGAAATTACCCAAGAAATAATTCCAGAAGATTTCTAAGAACTGAAAAGCTGTATTTCTATATTGAAGGGACTTACCAAATGCCCACCATAAAGACAGAATGGTACCACAGCAAGGGATCAGCATCATAAAATTCTGGAACACCAGAGACAAAGAGAAGACCCTGTAAGCTTCCAGAAAGAAAATTTCAAAACCTAGTTTCATACATTTGGATGCAAGATTCAGAATTGTGTCGGGTTTCTCAACAGCATTGCTGAAAACTAGACGATGATGGCTCAAAGCTTTCAAAGTTAACCTTCTATACCCTGTGAAATTCTCAATCAAAGGTCTGGGTAAAATAAAACAGAACCCAGATGTACACAGCCCAGATGATGACGAAGGGAAGTTTCAGGGAGAGAACTTGAGAGAGAGCAGTCAATGCTAAAAGTAGCCAATCCAGAATAAAGGAAATCAGAGGGACCCTACGAAGATTCTTAAAGAAGATTAAATTAATAGAATGTCTAATGTACTGAAAGAGATGTATATACCTGGGGGAAGTTGAGGATTGTATTAACGTCTACATGAAAACCAAACCAATTTTGAAGTCAATGATTAACTCTGGACAATACAAGATGTTAGACTCAAGAAGAAAAATAATCACAGGCTACTCCATGGATTGGGTGTGACTTGCATTTTTATAGTCAGAGTGATGCAACTCGTGTATGTGGCCCCATTGAAAATTACAATAGAATCGCATGGGCAGGATGAAAGAATGGGGGGTGGGGGTTTGGTGTGATGGGGACAAGGCAGAGGAGTGAACATGAACTAAATCTTTATCCTCCCTCATAGGAAGTCAATAGATGATGGATACAACTAGGGGAAATTAAAAACAAAAAACAAAAAACAAAAAACAGCAACGCAAACGTGGTATTTGGAGATACAGAAGTAACTGCCAAAGGAATCAACTCCTATTTTTGTTGGCGTGGTTGCCCCGAGGAGCAGGGACTGGTGGCAGACACACAAGGGCTGGCTGTTTCTTGCAAAAGGAATTGTGTGACTATGTGCACTACATATACTTTGATCAAATAAAACCCCGATTTAAAAAAAAAAATACTAGAGGGGAAATAATAGCCTATCCCATCAACAAATAGTGTTGCAACAATCGAGGAGAGATTTAAATTATTGACAGTCTCTTCTGCTACAGCAGGAGTTTCTATCACACAGATTAGCTCAAACACTGGCGGTAAATAAAGACATCATGTCAGTATAAGGCAGAAGTCATTTTCGGAGTCGGTGTTCCCCAGCAAGCTTAAGTGTTTACAGTCAAGTGGTAGCCGCTGACCACGACATACGCGAAAACACCTCCATGCACAATCCGCAAAGGGAGGCCATTCTGTATGCCGTGCCTGTTCACGCTACGTCTTCCTCTTGGCTTCGTTTGATAACGGGCTCATTACGAGGTTCCCCCAATCTCTACACACTGTTACTGCCGTACTTAGCAACCTCCATCTTTTCTCCCTCCCCTGACTATCAGGCCAGGCTCCTTTTGGATCTGTTAGGTAGAGTTCTATGTTTGCTATAACAGATCATCATTTATTGGGCAATTAAACTGTCTTTTAAACTATGCTGGTAGCTTTATTAGGACTCTTATTGTCTTTTTAGTGCTCTGGTTGCAAAGTAGCTTAAGTTTTGAGTGTTCTTCCCTCGGCTTTATTTTTTTTTCATGAGCCCTGTTCTTTTTAGGGTATGATTTTGCAGAATATGAGAGTTTTCAGGAACATTTTATTGTGTCATAACAGAAATTCTGTGCTATCATACACACATGATTTAAATTCTAAACATTCTTTTAAAAGTTATAAAAATACAGCGTGGTAGACAGAATTCTGAGATGACCCCCAAGATTCTTCTATTCCTAGCATAACAAACCCTGTATAATCTCTTCCCCTTGAGTGTGGATGGGACCCGCAACTATGGTGAATGTCACTCCTATTGTAAATGGCAAAAGCAAAGAGATTTTTGCAGATATAAGTAAGAACATCAGCCAGTATGTTTGAGGTCATCAAAAGGGAAATTACCCTGAGTGGTCCTGCCCTAATCAGGTGAGCCTTTGGAAGAGAACGCAGAGGTCAAAGACTTGACGCCGCAGATTCTCCTGCTGGCCTTGAAGAAGCAAGCCACCATGCATTCCATGGCTGCAAGGAAGTAAATTCTACCAAGGGAACCTGGAAGAAGACACTGAGCCTCCGATGACCCCCAGCGCCAGCTGTTATCTGAATCTCAGCCTTGAGAGACCCTGAGAAGAGGACCCAGCTAAGCCATGGCTGGACTTGTGATCTAGGGAAATCAAGTAATAAATCTATGTCCTTTATATCTATTATGTTAGTGGTAATTTGTTACACAGCAACAGAAAACTAACACATACAGAAACAAGTTATTTTGATTCCTCCTACTCTTTTATTATGTTAGTTTGGAGTAGAATTCCCTAAAGAAGACATGGAACCCAGAATCTACAAAAGAGAATTTTGAATAGTTGGATTTTATAATATTTTAAAACTACTCTACGATAAAAGTCACCGTGAACAGTGTTAAACGCCAATGCCATGCTAGAGGGAAATATTTTGAGCGCACATGACTTAAGCACAGAGGGTGTGGACTTGGCTTGAATAGAGAGACCTGTGGTCTCCATTATGACACAAGAAGCCCTTCTGTGTACGGCCCTGTGGTAGGCATGATGAAGGGTGGGTGGGACATGGACAATGCAAGATACACTGGCATCTTCTTGCCATCGTGACTGAGAAGCTGGGCAGAGATGGGCTCCCAGTATCTCAGATTCAGAGCTGGAACTGCAAATGTGTTTTCCCATAGAAATAATGATTTAGTAGCCTGTTAAATCTATAGTGTAGCAGACACTCCACCTGCGAGTGGGCATAATGGAGATACCCCCCCCTCCCCGCCCATAACCCCCACCAGAGGTCGTGAGAAGTGGAACTTTCTGCCAAAGTGACAGGAACAAATTCCCTGCCATATAAGATGACATGGGAGCTACACAGCCATTGGACTTTTCTGGGCCACCTAAAATTCAGTAATATTTAAATTCACTGAAATGTACATGATAGGGACCCTCAGTTAAACAGACTAGGCATTGTTTCTATTCAGAGGGAGGTGAAATCTAATAGAAAACAAAATCTAGTATTTAGACTTGATTGTTTAAAGCATGTCTCTTCCAAGACAAGTCCTGGGGACAGTCTGTGCTCTCCCCAGTTTTCGTCCCTAGTCATAGCAACAGCCTCAACTGTGAGTTTTAATGCTCGCGACAATCACCCCAGGAATCTGGACAAATTTAATCAGCAAAAATTAACTTCTGCTTCACGGAAGGCTTGTATTTATGAAGGCAGAACACCAGACACAAACATTTTGGAAAGAGCTTTTTTAACACTGACGAATGGAACAAATTGAGCGCGATTAAGTTATCTTGGGGGAAACACACCTCACCTTCAGAGGGTGAGATTTAGGAGTGAGTAGGCATACTTCCGGAGAGTCTCCCACATGATGCCAGGGGGAGAAGCAGAATCCTGGCTGCATGAGAACCTGCTGGGTGGCATTTCTGAAATTTGGGCCATTAAACACGTTGAACAAAAAGGAAAAAGTAATTACCCAGATAATTGAGGCTTGTTCCAAACCTCTCACATGAAATAACCAGATAATTGCAAAAGATTTATCTTGTATTCTGGGAGTATTTGGGGTGTGTGTTTGAATCATTTATATGAATTTTCCCATTGTCCACTTCCGTTTTCTGGTGTGGAACTCTTCCAAGGCTAAGAAGATACCACCACAGAATTCCAAGAAAGTGTGTTGGCAATGGAGCCTGGCATCACGGATGCAGGCCCCAGAGTCAGAAGGAACCCATGGGCCACTGGGACAGCAGGCGACTCCTTCATTTAAAGACCATGCGGATCAGACACAGCTCTTCCTGGCCCTGTCGGTGGCAGCACCGATTTTTAGAGCCCAATCAAGAAATTAATGGGAATCTGTAGGATGCCTCGAGTCCAACACTTGGCAGCATGCAGGGCAATAATTATGCTCAATTACAGCCTAGCGTGTGGCTTCTGGAACCATAAAAATTTCACATCAAACTAATCTCTAAGGAAAAGAAGAACCTATTTTGGCATTTTTTTTCCCCACTGCTAAATATTAATTCCAAATTTAGTCTCCAGAGGGCTTCTTCCACCATTTCAGATTTGTCACCAGCTGCCATGAAATCCCAGAACTAGAGAGTTCAGTGATGGAATCCAGGTCTCCAGGGAACTTCAAGGTCCATCCTGATTCAGGGATGAACAAAGGATTCTGACTGCCCCATCTTAATGGAAATGCACCTCCACTGAGGTAACAGGATGAGAAAATAAAACAGAAACAAAGCTCAGAGGTGACCGCACAGAAGACGGCTGGCATTCAGGGGCGGGCTCATTTTTAATTTTCAGGTTTCAGCTAAGCCTGCTTGCTTGTTACTTCTTGTGAGCACACAACCCACCAGCTGTTTTGTAAAAGAACAGAGGAAGCCACGCCAAACGAAACAAGAGAAGCAGAGGGACAGCAGGGTAGGCAGATGCAGAGGCCCCCTGCTCCCCACCCAGAGAGGCACTGCAGGCTGGCCACAGCCTCTCCCTGCCCGAGACTCTGGGCACAGAGGAGAGACTGCAAAGGCTGAGGGCTGAGATGCATTGTAAGAATTCACTCATGCTCTGTGTTATTAAGAATGTCTCAAAAACATTAGCTTCTTGATTTCCATTGCTCAAAGTTTATTTATACTGTTAAAAACAAGACAATAGGCCCCAAATGGAGTCATTCATGCTAAGCCCCGCATCTCCAAACTGCGACTTAACTTAATTACAGTGTTGACTCTCCCAGAAAGGGAATCTTAAACCAGCCAGTCAGGAATCGCCTGATCAGCACTAGCTTGGTAACCTGCCCCCTAGACCTCTGCCATCACCTAAGGAAAGTGACCCCCCAATAACCAGTTCGCTTTTTTGCCAAGTGTAACTCCTGGTTCTTGCTCCCTTCTGCCTGTAGAAGTCTTTCACTTTGTATGGGTCCTCAGAGCTCCTTTCTATGTGCTAGATTGGATGCTACCCAATTCATGAATCATCAGATAAAGCCAGTGAGATCTTCAAAATTTACCCAGTTGAATTTTGTTTTTTAACAACACTCACATTTCAAGAGATTCCAGTTTGGGTGGATTATCTAGGAAGTCCCTGATTACACTGTAACACTAGAAAGCAGAATTCAGCTAGATGCAGGAGAGACTGATCTGGAGGAGAGGAAGAGAGAGGGTAAGCACTCCGGCCAAGAAATTGACATCAGGTAAATTATAGATATGGCCAGCAATATGCTGTGAGATAACCATAAATGTCTACAGTATTAAAAGAGCAAAATTATGGTTCTATCCTTATAAAATGGCCATAAATGAACCTAATATATTGATTATCCAAAGGGCCCCAATGTTGTATAAAATGGTACATAGACCATAATAATTCTCCTGTAAATTTGATATAAAATTAATATGCCAACATTAAGCATTAAATATTTGATCTGCTTTGTACAGTTAAGAATCAGTTGGAGGATCAATTTAGATGTCCTGAGATGAGGAAGAAAAAAAATCAACTTGAAATGACTAAAACATACCTCTTCTTTTCTTCCATAAACCATCCAGTAGCAAACAGACCCCAAATCCACCAATGGCTAAGAGAGTCCTCTGAAAAACACACCCTGCAGTTCCACTGCTCACCACCAGGTGACATAGAACATTCAGGAGGCTCAGAAAACTCAAAGGAAAGTCTAAATGTATAAGCCTGATTTGAGTCGGAAAGTAATTCTAGGCTAAAACACCAACAATTCTCATATTGTTTATAAAGTGATATATGTCTACAATCCGTTGCCTGCTGCAGTTGTTGAGCAGGCCAGAGATTGTCTCTCTGTGAGGGGCCTCTAGAAGCCCTTTTGTTTAAAGCTAAAAGTCATGCAACAAAGTTTGCATCTTAGATTCGGTGCAAATTCACACTAGGAAGGTTGGCTGGAGCAGCCTGGGAACGCAGATTGTCCATCTGATAGGGCCAAGGGGACCGCTGCTGGGGAATGGGGGGCAGGGAGCATGTGTAGCTTGGACTTCTGATGCTCTTGAGGACATGTACCACTGAAGGGAGTCTGTGATTTCTGAGGGCTCGGTCATGCATCAGGGAAGGCTGGTCGCATGGATAATTGTAACCCCATGTGAAACCGAAAGCCAATGCCATTGGTTTGAGTTCTTCTGTGTTCACCCTTCTTCAGTGTTCCCTAGAAAGTCATTCCCTCCATGTTGTCATGCTGCCGCTTTTCTGGCATGCCACGTTCCCAGTTCCACCAATGCTGAGATCCTTTTCTCACCTTTCCCATCTAAATTTAGTTGCCTTAGGTCCCCTTCTGGTAGGGCTAATTCTCTCCTAAGAACAGAGGGTCAGCTAAGGTGTTAATTGTTGGTAAGGGCTCATTGGGATATCCTCTGCAAATCTCATTTGCATTTTAATAGAGGTCTTTTAGGCCTTGGTAGAGAAGTTAATAATGGGGTGTCCTGAGAGACCAGTGAGAAAGATAAATTAGAGCACCCTGACATTTACTACAGGGTCCTGTTTCTCTCTGGTCCTGTTAATGTCCTGCTCCCAAGCCCTTGCAGAACTCAGTTGTTTCCTGGAGCTCCAAGCCCCTCCCCCAGAATTGTGCGTCACCCCCTGCAGGCACCTCTAGCATGCAGGACCCATCCCCCTTAAGAGTCCGGGTGAAGCTCCCCTATCCTGACGGTGCAGGCCTCTCCCAAGAGCTTCAAAGCTCAGCAGGTCCTCTTGCATTTCCTGCTCCATCCTTGGAGTGATAGGGCACCAAGGCTGAGGCTACAGAGAAGGGCAGGGAGGGAAGGCTGGCTTGCTAGATTCGGTGCAAATTCACACTGGGACAACAGATTCCTCATGACCCCTTCTCCATCCGCAGTGTGCCTGGGAGCTCGGCAGCCTCCCCTGGGGCCAGCGAGATGTGAGCACAACATGAACATCCAAGTCTCTCTGGCTGTAAGCAGCCCTTGCACGGTCAAGAACTTCAATTCTTGCAGGTTTTTTCCCCCTTACTCCACACATTCCTGGAAATCCCTAGGGTATATCTGACGCGTGAGCAAGCCTGTGTCCCCAAGGAGGCACCACTCCACAGCTCTGTCCCTCTTCACAGGGAGGCTACCAGCCACACTGGCCTTGACCTCTAGCCCAGCGGAGAGTGCGGATCTGTTACTAGTCTCAGAAGAGTTCAAGAGGTCTCTTGGGAAAGAAACCTCACTCTACCATTAGCAGGCTATCCTTGGAATCCTACTCCCTTACTATTATCAGGTTCTGCTAAAAAAATATATGGCTTCCCTTGCTGGATTCCCTTTTCCCAGGACTCACGCATTCTCCCTAAATCTTGGATTCCACCCAACATCCTTCCCAGGCATCATAGAGGTTGATCTGCAAGCTGGCCTTTACACAACATTCTAGGAAAGGATGGCTCCATTCCTGGAAAGGGACGTCAGGATTCTAGAGTGAGTTTACCTGGAGGTCTTGGTCCAGCCCAAACGTTACCAAGAAGCACCTCCAGAGCTCAGACCCATATCCTCAGGCAGGCACTGGAGTGATTATCAATGATGCTTTGTGAAGCTCTTTCTTACAAAAAGGTGAGACCGGTGCTCCTGTAAGAGCAGGGAGAGTGTTCCATCCATGGCTAGAGGAATACACTAGATGCTCTAAGGGAGGCAGGGACCAAGGGAGAAAGAGACAGCTGATGGTGCCTCAGAGGTCTAGTGTGTGAGTTCATTTATGGCATCAAGTTAAACCATGCTTTTGCTGATGTGGCTGAATGCCTGAGATCTCCAGAGACATTTGTTGAGTGTTGAGAATCATAGGGTTGTGCAATTCAGATGTCCAACACTACCCAGAGGTAGACTTAACAATCTCTGCTTAAATAACGAGGCTAGCGGCTCTTACAGAGAACGCTAGACACAGGTGCCTCCAACACATAATTCTGAATGTCCCATACCAACACATTTGCTGTAGTCTTCAACCCTAGACCCTGCTGGAAGAGAGAGAGCCCTTGGACACCCAGAAGGAAAACGCCAAACCATCCAAGGTCATGGCTGGGACAAAAACTCTCTCCTTGACCAAACTTTAGTTGGGCTCCTCTGGTCCCTCTTTATGACTAGACCTCATCCTCGTGCCCAAGACTAACCCAGTCTTATCAAAAAAAATCATGTGAAACCATTCCCCATCCTTGATATCTGATTGCCCTTAATATCTGACCAAGTTCCTCATCACCCACTTTTGATGTCTGTCCTTGGTCCGTCTTTAGCAAGAATCCTTCTACCCTTGATGTCTCCTCGTGGTGATTTTCCAGCTGTTGACCTTTTCACTCTGCTTGTTGCTTGTAAATCCTGACTTATCCGTGTTGTATTCAGAGTTGAGCTCAGTCTCTATCCCCTATTGCAATCAAGTTGACCCTTATTGCAATAACTTTGAACATTACCATTTCAACCAGTGTCAGAATAATTTCTCTTTAACAGCTGAGACCCCCGTCTAAGCTGTGCTGGTCAAGGCAAGAAGCACTCCTAGCCCAGCGGAGAGTGCAGATCTGTTACTAGTCTGTCAATAAAGACAAGAGCTGCATCAGGCAAGCTATCGAAGGGTGGGTTCTAGGATTCAAAGCCTGAAAAAGACATTAGCAACTAGGTTCAGGGAAGAAGCTGTCCCCTCTGGTCATCCTCAACCTCCATCCATGCTGCTACCAGTCTGACATCATACAAATCCTCAATATGACATCCCCAAAGTTAGAGGGAGTTGTGTCCGGGGCCCCAGAGTGGAGAGGAAAGGAACCAGAGCTAGGTGGCAGAGGCCCTGGAGTGGACCGAGGGAGAGATGCTGGTTAACACTAAAGAAGGGGCTGCACAATCCATTCCATGGTTTGTGGAGCCTGGCATCACTTAGGTGACGGCCCTGGGGACAGAGTACTGAGACATAGCAGAGTGCAAAAGACTCATGCAAAGACCACATCTTGTTAACTCCCAGAACAAAGTTAAGTTGAAGCTGATGGAGACTTTTTGCAGGTAGGGTGAAGAACATACTAGGGAGAAAGAAAAACAAAATTTCACCACCCACTCTTGGAGGCTGTATTCCTTAGAAACCTTGGTTGCAAGTGACAGTAACCCAGACTATCTTAAGTGGACAAAAGTAACTGATTAGCTCATGGAACTGAGAAGTATGGGAGTAGTGCCCATTTCAGGCAAAATGAGATCCAAGGGCTCCAATTTGGTTGTCTGGAAACCTTGCTCTGAGTCTACTTTCCTGTCTGTCAGCTTCATTCTCAAGCAGGCACCCTCTCCCCTTCTGGGAGCAAAGAAGACCATCAGCTGCTCTGGGCTTACAGTCCACAGTTAATAATCCTGGGACAGAGAACAAGACTCTTTTTCAATATTTTCAGCCAAAGCCCAGGCACTGACTCTAACTGGTGCAGCTTGTCACACACCTGCCACTGGGCCCATCACTGCGCCCAGAAGGATGTGTGCTGTGACAGGCCAAGCCTGAGTGAGGCCCTCACCTCTGAAGCCCGGAGCGGCGGGGATGGGTGGTCAGGAGGAAGGTATGAGAACTGCACGTTGAGTAGGAGGGGTTAGACCTCCAAAGGGAAATAGATAAGCTGTCACCCAGATAAGAACTGCTGGACAGGTGACACCAGGACCTCCTCAGTGAGCTGCGAAGCCTCCCCTCCCGTGGAACTGCATCACAGTTCAATCATGGAGCTCTGAAGACAGACAGATGTGGGTTGCAGTCCTTATGATGCCTTATGTGAGCTCAGCAAATGGTTTCATTCCTGTAGGCCTCAGCTTTCTCAGTGTGCAATGGGGATATAACCTAAGCTGTGGGTATATTGGACAAGACTACATCTTCACTAAATGCTAGATAGGAATAGTCCTCCTTCCCAACCACCCCTACCACTCCAGCTTAGATACAACTGAATGAGGGTAAAGATCCTGGCTGTTTTTTTCATGGCCTTTTCTCCATTGTTTGTATACAGTAGGCACCCAGCCAAGATTTGTAGATTAAATGAATGATAACAGAATTAATAAATTTCTAGAAAATGTCTACTCTTCAACGTCAGCTCCCAAGCCTTAGCAAACAGCATTAGTCATTTCTTTCTCTTTACCTGTTGGCAGTTTTCATTAACTTCTCTTACAGCCCTTATCAGCCGGACTGTGAACCAGGCCTGTGTGTGGCTCAACTCTGGGGCCCATTGCTGGCCTAGCGCCTGGCAACTCGCACAGCGCATGTTGCTGAGTGAAAACTATCACCTTGTCCAATCTCCTGACCTTACGGATGTTGTCACAGAGACCCAGAGAAGTTAAACAATTTGCCCAAAGCCACCCAGCTTACCAGTTGAGCCACGACTTCTAGTCTAATACTCTTCCTTCTACTTCATACCACTTGGACCTTGTCTGGGTCTCCTGTGCTGCCATAAGCAGCAGACACTGCTAGGGGTAAAGTGAAGTTCTTGGTCCTCTAGAAGGGAAGAGGCATCTTCAGTATGGGAAGCCACCAGCACAGAGAGCAGCATCAAGTCCCAAAAGAGAGTTCAAGGATCATTCACGTGCTCTATCTCACATAGAAGAGCATTTTCAGTCTCCGATGGTTCCCTTTTGCAACCTCTACTTCTTCCCAGTAGCTCGGGCAGGGCTCAGCCATTCCTTCCCAACCCCCCCAACACACGCACACCCAACACCAAACCACTGATGGAGGAGGTCACCAGGCCTTCTCTGGGCTGGAGAATGAATGTGAAAGCCCACAGCAATGGTTTTTTTGCCCCTTCTCCACACTACTCCATCCAGTCCTCCATCTGAAGGAAGAGGTCCCAGCAGGTGCCAAGCCAGCCAGCCAGCCTCTCCCCTTCCCTAACTACTCCCAAATCCAATCTCCTAAAGCCCAGCTGCCCTGTTCAGTTAATTTCTATTCAAAATAGGCTCTACCATTACCACATTCAAGACAGTTTATGCTATTCTTGTTGGAGACCGTGAAAAGATATTTCTTTTATTCATTCCATTTGTTCAACAAATATTTTAGTGGCTGTCATGTGCGAGGCACTGAGCATACCAAAACACAGAAATGAAGACTGAAGAATGTATCTGCTGGCTAAGGCTTCTAAGTTACCCACTAATAATATCTGCTTCAAAATCCCTAAAGCAGAGAAGCTTTCTTATTCACCACCACCCTGCAACCCCCCGCAATATTTAATTCAAAGGAAATGCTTTGAAGAGCATATCATTAATAGATTTTTAATTAAGAGTAAAGGTTCTTTCAAGGTAAAGTTGATCTTTGACTGTTGAAAAGGTGTGTTTTCTTCAAAATTAAAAAAATGAAATAGCAGGTGGGTTCAAACCAATACTGCTAATAGCCAATATTGCTAGAAAGAAGGTTGAGGTGACATGTTCACTGTTTCCTTAACACCAGGAGAAAAGGCTGCTTCTAAATTTAAAGTACGCCAACTGTTTTGATGTGAGAAAACATATAAGAACCCATCAAACATCTCTTTTGAAGGAGCGCAGAAGAAGCCAGTGCAATTTTCTCTAGGACTCAGGTGCTCAGCAAATATGTCTCAGTGAATGAGCTTGGCTGTGCGGAAACCATTTGCTTCCCCTTTCATTTGTAATGAATTCATTCATTTTGCAAAGTTAATGACCCTAATGTGTTAGTGTTAGCTGAGCTTCTGGAATGTTCCCTGGTATCTTAATGCTCCTTCCTTACAAGGCATAAGAAACTATCCTTTTTAGTATAAAAAGGGATGCTTTGCTTTCATATTTATCCAAATATCTAACTTTCGAGTGAGGAGACTGAGGCCCAGAGTATTTTGCTCAGGAGCAGACAGAGTATTAGCACTAGAGCCAAGACTAAAATAAACCTCTTAACTCTGAATTGAGAGTTATATTTAAAGGAGCCCATTAAATAACTCTATATTTTGAAATTTACATAAGAGTTTATTGATTGTTAAGGATCTATTATGTACCAGGTACTTTACATACATATTTTTTCTTTTAATCCTTACATAAAATCTCCAAGATAAGGGTCATTGATAGATGCCGCTAAAGCATTTACATAATACCATGTGTAGCGCTTATGGCATACCGATCTCTTCCTATATATCATCTCCAATTTTCACAAAACTCCTGCAAGGTAGCATCATTCCTGATTCACAGATAAGACACTTGGTTCTCTGAGAGATGAAGCAACTTGCTGAATTCGCATAGCTAGGAAATGATGCGGCTGTATCCACATGTCAAAGCCTGCGCATTTCCCCCATAGTGCTGCCCATGCAGATAGCCAGCAGTGTTCTTCCTACCCAAATAAACAGTACCAGAGACGGTCCCCCTCAGCAGGCCTATTGTTTCCCACAGAACACCCCACCCACAGCGCTGGGTAGCTGCTTCCAGTGACAGCGCAGCTAGGAGAAGTCAGCCGGGGCTTCCAGGTGGGGTGAAGGTTTTAGTACAGTGGTGCCACAGGGGGTGATTGTGCAGTAGGGTCTCTCTGGGCCTTAGCTTGTCAGAGTCAAAAACCTGACCCTTGGGGCTCCTGGGTGGCACAGTGGTTAAGCGTCTGCCTTTGGCTCAGGGCATGATTCCGACGTTCTGGGATCGAGCCCCACATCAGGACCCTCTGCTGGGAGCCTGTTTCTTCCTCTCCCACTCCCCCTGCTTGTGTTCCCTCTCTCGCTGGCTGTGTCTCTCTGTCTAATAAATAAATAAGTAAATCTTTAAAAAAAAAAAAAAAAAAACAACCTGACCCTGTCCTTTCATTTAGGGGTGGCTTGTGTCCTTTAAAGTCACACCAGCCATATCACAAAATAATAATCATATAAAAATGATGATGATGATATTGATAACCATCACTTATTGAATATACGTTATATATGATGTGCTTTGCATTTGTTGTCTTTAATTATTATGGAAATAGACCTTCTCACCAGGAGACAAAACCCATTTTCCATTTAAGACACATCCTCATGTTGAATTACGGTGTTTAAGAGTATCCTAAAGAAAGCGAGCAAAGGACTGTCATGGAGGAGGTAAGGGTCTTACCTCAATCTGCAGTGATTTACTGAACATCCCCTAGTGAAGGATCATTGGTAAGAACTGATTTTTCTTATATGAGTTGTAAGTATTTGACAGCTTAGTCTAAAATCAGAACTGGTGATATGATAATCAGGACTCAAGCCTAGACTAAGGCTATTTTTCCCCCTTTGGTGCTCCTTAATAGTGACGTCAAACATTTATGGCATAATGTCTAAGGTAACAATCTGGTAAGATTTTGAGAAATCTTGTCTGTGTCATCACGTAATAACTTATTTATAAATCTGATCATAATATATGTTACTTCTGGGAAGACTTAACCAGTTAGGGGGTCTCTTCTATTGCACCTTGATTTTGACAATTTTTTGTCCTGGCATTTTGGGAACAAAACAGTGTGTTAGGCCAAGGGAGCCATATCTCATCCTACTATGTAGTGGAAGCAACATCTTTTTATCTATATCAGCAACCAAAACCAACCTCATTCCAAAAAGTAGAGATAGGAACTTATTCGCAAAGTGCCTCAAAAGCCGCCCACTCTTTTGCAGCCTCTGGCCTCTTTTGGATGGTTCTGTAAGGCAAGATCATAACAATAGGAATGAACACAGGCACTTCAAATAGAAGCCATTGGTTCTAAAAGATGGTGAAATAAGGAAGAGTGAAAGTGCCAGTATAAGTCCATCCTCCTATGCCCTCTAGAGAAAAAATATTTCTAAGTACTGTCTCTGGGTCCATGGAAACACTTGATATATGCATGGAGACATTCAACATGCTGACCAAAGACTAGAGAAGGCCCAAATGCAATCTGAGTGTCAAGACTAGATTCCATCTCATTCCTCCTACTGGAGCAAATAACCATGGCATAATTAGCTATGAAAGAGATGTTGGATTCATAAAGACGCCCTGCGTTGTTTGTCAAAAGTATACCAAAATAGTAGAAAAGCTAAAACCAAAATGTTGGGCTGAGGTTAGATACAGGAAAAGTTGTAGACAGGATATAAAAGCCAAGTATGAAGAGTCATAAGTGGGTCAAATTCAGACATGACACAGCTCCAAATACAGTCTAAACATTAGTAATTTCTGGGAAGTTTTCTGCAGATTAGTTTCATCTAACACATGAAGATTCTCATATCTTATCATGACATATTGAGTTGGTTAAGTTTATTTTGAGGACCTACATGCCATTTCCTTCCACAGCTGCACCAACATGCACACACATACACTCAACCAACATTAGTCTCACTTATAAATTATATACAAACCAAATGAGACAGGTTCAACCAGCCAAAAGTTTTTTGGAAAATTGTCCATTCATTTGGGGAAAAAATAAAGATAGATCCCTATCTCAAACTATAATTAAAATTAAAATTCCAACAGGATTATAGATTTAAACATTAAAAAAAAACACTATAAACATATTAGAGATGATACTTCTAGCTACGGTGGCCTGAAAAGGTTGGAAGATCTGCTCTCCAAAAGACAAGTAACTGAAAAGTTTTTATTTGTGAAAACCTATTCAAACTTTCTATAATGACAGCAGGAATCTGGGGCTTCTTGCCTGAGGGGCTCTGATGCCCCATCCCAGTTCATTTGGCAATATTATTTAGGTTTTACTACTATAGCAGGTCTAGCTCAGAACATCAGCAGCCTTGCTGCCAGGGGCAGATTTAATTAGGAGCAGAGAGCAAAAACTCTCCCTGGTAGTGTTGTTAATTAAAATAGCAAACCTGGAGGATGTCTGGGTGGCTCAGTCAGTTAAGCATCTGGCTCTTGATTTCTGCTCAGGTCATGATCTTGGGGTCCTGGGATCAAGCCCCACATAGGGCTCCCCACCTACCAGGGAGTCTGCTTGAAGAGTTTCTCCTTCTCCCTCTGCCCCTTCCCCTGCTCCTCTCTCTCTATCTCTCTCTCTCTTTCTCCCTCTCTCTCTCTTTCTCCCTCTCTCTCTCAAATAAATAAATAAATCTTTAAAAATAAAATAAAATAAAATAAAATAAAATAGCAAAGCTGTTACAGAAAGAATGGGTATAACTTGTAGCTCTGTTAGCCTGAGGTTGTGATCCCATTTGGGGCAAGGGGAAGGCAGGCCAGGAGTTTATGGGGTGATCCTAGAAATGAGAAAGCTATTGAAGGGCTAGATTAACTCTCCCCACATCCTTGGATGGTTGGGAAACATGCGCACATGTGCACACAAATGTGCAAGGAAGACTTGAGAGAACCTGGTATAAAAGGAAAATGAAGGCATACATGAGAACTGGCTGAACTTTGAATGCACTCCCCAACTCAAAAACAGATTCCTTGGCAGAGTTTGTAAAAACAAACTCAAGATATTTGAGCACGACTTCTGCCTAAATCATTGTTTGGTCACTAAGCTATGTAGACATAGAGATGAGCCATAGGAAGTTACGCTAAAAATTTTTTTAGAAGTGTGTAAAAATATCAGTAGCCACATACTACAAAGGAGATAAATCTACAGTTTAAGTACAAGAATATTACAAAAAGAAAGAAAAGAGAATCAGGGTGGAAAATCAGAACCTAGAGTTTCAACAGTATATTATCAACATACTATCTAAAATGTCAGTGTTAGACAAAAATTATGAAACATATAAAGTAGTTGAAAAGTATGACCATATTCAAGAATAAAAGCAGTCAATAGACATTAATTCTGACTGTGCCCAAATGTTGGAAGTAGGAGATAAAGATATCAGAGCAGCTATGATGAGTAAGCTAAAAGAACTACTAAAAGAACTGAAGGAAAATATAACAGTTGAAAATAGGGACTCTGAATATAGAAATATAAACTATAAAAAGAACCAAAGAAAAAGTAGATGACAAATAAAATGAAAAATGGGCTTGAGCAAAGATGTGAGATGACAGAGGAAAAAAATCCATAAATTTGAAGATAGATTAGTAGAAATTATCTTCTCTGAGGAACACAGAGAAAAAAGATTGAAGGAAAATGACAGATCGCATAGAGACCCTTGGGACAACATGAAGAATACCAGCATACATGTAACAGGAGTCTTGAAAAAGAAGAGAGAGAAAAAGGAACAGAGGAAAAAAAATGAAGTAGTAATCCCTGAAAACTTCCCAAATGTGCTGAAAAACATTCTCAGGTTCAAGGAACCCAAAAACCTAAGTAGGATAAACACAAAGAGAGTCATACATCACAGTCAAATTGTTGAAAGCCAAAGACAATGAGAAAATCTCGAATGCAGTAAGAGAAAAATGACTGTCATGTACAGGAGAACAACATATATATCAGCTGACTTTCCATCAGAAAAAAAATGGAGGCTAGAAGGCAGTAGAATGGCATACTCAAAGAGCAGAAAGAAAGAGTGTTAGCCAATAGATTTAACATAACTATTTTTCAAAAGTAAAGTCAAAACAGTCATTCAAAGATAGACAAAAACTGAGAAAGTGTATAGCAATCAGAAATGTCCCATGAGAATTACTAACGGAAGACTTTGAGGCTGAATGAAAATTATGCCAGTCAGTAACTTGAATTCTCACACACACACACACACACACACACACACACACACACAGCTTGACAGAAAGACACACACACACACAAAGCTTGAAATAGTAATTATGTGGTTGAACAAAGGATTGCATAAATAGGTATTGTTCTCTATTCTTTTTCTCTGAATTTCTTTTTAAAAGTCATTACCTATCAATAATTATAGTGCTGTACTGTTGAACTTATGACATATATAGATACAATATATATGGCAATAATAGCACAGAAGAGGGGAGAAGAAATAGAGCTATACTAGAACAAAGTGATCATATTTTACCAGAATTGTCATTATTAAACTGAAGCAGGTTGTGGTAAGTTTAGATACATGTTGTAACTTAGACCATCACTTAGAAAATTAATTTTTAAAAATAGTTAATAAAACGACATAGAAATTGAAATGGCATACTAAAAATATTTGTTTAACACAAAAGAAAGTAGCAAAAGAAGAACAGAGGAACAAAACAGACATTAGATATACTGAAAACAAACAGCAAAATGGCAAATGTAAAGCCAACCATATCAATTAAATTAAATGCAAACATATTAAATACTTCAGTCAAAAGGCAATCCTTATCAGCGTGGTAAAAAAAGCAAGTTCCAACTATATACTGTCTTCAAGAAAAATGCTTTAGATTTAAGGACACAAATAGACTGAAAGTAAAAGAATGGGAGAAATATATATGTACCATCCAACAGTTATCATAAATAGCTGGAGTACTTATGTTAATATCACAAAAAAGTAGAATTTAAAACAAAAATATTACCAGAGATTAAAGAACACTGTGTGATGATAAAAGAATCAAAACATTAGGAACCTATAACAATTACAAATACATAGGCACCTAATAACAGAGTGACAAATATGTAAAGCAAATTATTGACAGAATTGTAATAGATAATTGAGTAGTAAGAGTTGGAGATTTCAAGTCCCTTCTCCTAGCGATATTTCTCCTAGAAATAAAATTAATAAGGATATAGAAGATTTGAAAACATAAACTAACTGTACCTAACATATATAGAACACTCCTTCCAACAATTGTAGTTTATACAACAGTTTCAAGCCAATGTGAACATTTTCCAGGATATGTTGTATCATGAAACAAATCTCAATAAACTTAAAAGGACTAAACTCATATGAAATATATTCTACAACAATGATAGAACTAAATTGAAAATCAACAACAGAAAGAAATTTGGGAAACCCTCAAAATTTTTGAAAAACATACTTCTAAATAACCCATGAGTCAGAGAAGAAATCACAATGTTAATTAGGCAATATTTCAAACTGAGTGAAAACATAACCAAATATATCAAAATGTATGAGTGCAGCTAATGCAATGTTCAGAAGAAAACTTGTAGTATTAAATGCTTAAATTAGAAGGAAGATCTATAATCAATAATCAAAGCTTGCACCTCAAGAAGGTAGAAAAAGAAGAGCAAATCAAACCCAGAGTAAGTACATAGAAAGAAATAATAAAGATCAGAGTAGAAATCAATAAAATAAAAATAAAGGAAAAACACCCAACAAAATCAAAAGTTGATTCTTCGAAAAGATGAATAAAATTGATAAAACATTTACTAGATGGACAAAAGAGGAGATAAAGTATAAATTACCAAAATCAGGAAATAAAAAGGGATATAACTAGTGATCCTACAGAAATTGGAAGGATTGTAAAAGAATATTATGAACAACTTAGTGGCAGCAAATTACACAAATTAGATGAAATGGATAAATTTGTAGAAAGACAAAAGTACCAAAACTGGCTGAATAAGAAATTAAAAATCTGAAAAGACCAGTAACAAATGAGAAATTGAGTTAGTAATCAGAAATCTTCCCACAAAGGAAAGCACAGCCCCAGATGACTTTACTGGTAAATTTCATCAAATATTTAAGGAAGAAATGTAACCAATCTGATACAAACTCTTTCCGAAAATAGGTGTTTTAGTTTGCCCTTAACAAAGTACTCCAAACTGAATGACTTAAACAGTAGAAATGTTTTGTCTCATGGTTCTGGAGGCTAAAGGTCTGATATCAAGATGTTGGCATGGTTGGTTCCTTCCTAGGAGAGAAGGGTCTGTGCCAGGACACTCTCCTTGGTTTGTAAATGGCCATTTTCTCCCTATGCCTTCACATAGGCTTCCCTCTGTCTGTGTCAGTGTCCAAATTTCTGCTTCTTATAAGGCCACCAGTCATATTAGATTAAGACCCACAGTAAAGATCTCATTTTAAGTTGATTACCTATGTAAAGACCCTATCTCCAAATAAGGTCACATATGATTTTGGGGAAGAGGCACAATTCAATCCGTGACAGTAGGTGAGGAGCAAACACTTCCCAACTCATCCTATGAGGCCCACATTATCACCCAGATACCAAAGCAGGACAAAAGCATCAGAAGTAGAGAAAACTACAGACCAATTTCCCTTATGAAAAATTGATAGAAAAGTACTTCAAAAAATAGTACTGGCAAACTAAGTACATAAATACATGTATATTTTTAATTATACACCATGATCAAATGGGAATTACTTCAGGAAAGTAAGATTGGTTTAACATCTGAAAATAAACTAATATTATATACTAAATAGAATAAAGGGCAAAAATCACATTACCATTGGGGCACCTGGGTGGCTCAGTCAGCTAGGCATCTGCCTTCAGCTCAGGTCATGATCCCAGGGTCCTGGGATCGAGCCCTGCGTCAGGCTCCCTGCTCAGTAGGGAGCCTGCTTCTCCCTCTCCCTCTGCCCCTCATCCCTGCTTAGGCTTGCTCCCTCTCTCTCTCAAATAAATAAAGTCTTTTTAAAAAGTTGCAAGATCATCTCAACAGATACAGGAAAAACATTTGACAAAATCCAATACCCATTTATGATAGGAAAAAAAAAACTCTCCACAAAGTAGACAAAACCCAAATTTCCTTAACCTGATAAAGAGCTTCTAAAAAACTTATATCTTAATGTTATACTTAATATGAAAGACTAAAAGTTTCCCCTAAAATCAGGAATAAGACAAGGATGTCCATTCTTTTTTTTAATGTACTTATAAATTTTTTATTTAAATTCAATTAATTAACATACAATGTATTATTAGTTTCAGAGGTGGAGGTCAGTGATTCATCACTCTTATATAATACCCAGTGCTCATTACATCACGTGCCCTCCTTAATGTCCATCACCCAGTTACCCCAATCCCCCAGCCTCCTCCCCTCCAGCAGCCCTCAGTGTGTTTCCTATGATTAAGAGTCTTTTATGGTTTGTCTCCCTCTCTGATTTTGTCTTGTTTTATTTTTCCCTCTCTTTCCCTATGATCCTCTGTTTGGTTTCTTAAATTCCACATGAGTGAAATCATGATAATTGTCTTTCTCTGATAGACTTATTTCACTTAGCATAATACCGTCTAGTTCCATCCATGTCATTGCAAATGGCAAGATTTCATCTTTTTGATGGCTGAGTAGTATTCCATTGTATAAATATACCACAACTTCTTTATCCATTCATCTGTAAATGGACATCTGGGCTCTTTCCATAGTTTGGCTATTGTGGGCATTACTGCTATAAACATTGGGGTGCAGGTGCCCCTTTGGATCACTACATTTGTATCTTTGGGGTAAATACCTAGCAGTGCAATTGCTGGGTCATAGGGTAGCTCTATTTTCAACTTTCTGAGAAACCTCCATACTGTTTTCCAGAGCGGCTACACCAGCTTGCATTCCCACCAACAGTGTAAGAGGGTTCCCCTTTCTCTGCATCCTTGCCGACATTTGTTGCTTCCTGACTTGTTAATTTTAGCCATTCTGCCTGCTCAAGCACTCTATCTCTCTCTCAAATAAATAAATCCTTTTAAAAAATATTGAACATATATCTAACAAATGAAATGGCAATTCTACTCCTAAGTATCTACTGAAAAGAAATGAAGGCATATGTCTACACAAAGACTTCCATGTGAATCTTTTCAGTAACATTATTCATTTATTGTGGAACTGAAAATAATCCACATGTCCATCCACTGGTGAATAAACTAAATGTGATATATCTGCATATATACAATGAAATGATATTTAGCAGTAAAAAGAAACAATCTACTGATACAACATTAATAAACCTCAAAATCATCATGTGAAAGGAAAAAAAAAAGACCCAAAAGATGACATATTGTGTAGTTCCATTTATATGAAATTGCTAGAAAACATAAACTTATAAAACTAAAAAGCAGATCAGTGGTTGCCTGAGTCTGAGGCTGAAAGCAAAAAATAACAATAAATTGATACAAGGGAACTTTTTGAGTTGACGGAATATCTTAAAACTGGATAGTTGCACAACTCTGCACATTTGCAAAAATAATTGAACAGTCCACTTAGCTTGGGTAAATTTTTTGCTTCTAAATTATATCTGAACAAAGCCTTTAATTAATTAAAAAGGATTAAAAGGTACTAGAATAGGAATAGAAAAATTAATATATGTTTATCAAGTCCTGCAGAAGTAAGTGATGTGGGAATGAACATAGAAAAAATATTTTACTTTATTTTTTTAAAAGATTTTATTTATTTATTTGACAGAGAGAGATCACAGAGCCACAGAGGGAGGCAGAGAGAGAAGCAGGCCCCCCACTGAGCAGAGCGCCTGATGCAGGACTCAATCCCAGGCCCCTGGGATTATGACCTGAGCCAAAGGCAGATGCTTAACCAACTGAGCCACCCAGGCGCCCCAGGAAAAAATATTTTAAAGGAATATTTGACAATTTGCCAAAGCTTGGAAGGGGAGGGTGAAGGAGAGGAAGGAACTCAAAGTAGCACAAGTTAGCACATCAAAGCTGGTCATCCAAGGATGCAGATTTGGAAATCACCCATGGAGTTGAAATCATGGGAGTGAATGAGGTCGTGAACGAGAATATTGAGACCAAGCAGGACAGGACAGAAACTTTCAGAACACCCACTCCTAAGGAGCCTGAGGAAGAAGTTAGAATAGAGATAGCTATGGAATTTAAAAGAGAAAAACAATTCTGTGCCCTCATGAGACTCACTCAGCGATGGCAGACGCACACGAGACGAAGACAGGCGTCAGGCAACACACATGCCAAAGCTGTAGTAAATTCTAGAAAATAAAGATCGAAAATGTGATAGCTTTTGCCCTTTTGCCTAACCTCGTAAAATAGATTTATTTAGAAGAAACATTTTCATTTTGATTTGGTTTTTTTGTTATTATGTATTATCTTTCTAATTAGGTAATACATTAACGAATATGATTTTTTAAAATGAAGACAATATAAAAAAGCCAGATAGAGCACCTCCCCACCTCCCAATAGAAAACAACTTGTAATAGTTCCCTGCTTTTCTTAAGGAAGACAATTTGGAGGAAACACAGGAATTTAGTAAAATTATGAAGAAGGGGGTGAAAATAAAGAGGTGAGGGAAGAAGAAATCCAGGAGACAGGGAAGGGGAGACAGGGATCGAAGAAGGACATGGAGAAGACAAAAAGTAGAGATGGGGGATTTTGTAGGGATGTGAGGCTTAGCTTCCATTATTCCCTGGGTTCCCATCCCAGGAGGATTCCCTCGCCCACAACCCTGTTTCCCCCCTGCCTTCCCATACAGAGGCTGACGTTGTTTGCTGGCACAGCAACACTGACCCTCTTCCTATACTGTGCCCTCAAGAGTGGGCAGCCATCTCTGCCTGTGGCCTCCCTCCTTGTGGGGATGGCAACAAGAAGACCTGGGCAAGAGCTGCTCATGTTTTAAACAGGTGCAAGTTTTCAACATAGTCACCAGAAACTCCGTTACTGAATGCAATGCATACTTCTAACTGGATCTTTATGCCATAAGGAGCATTATCGGGACAATTGAAGGCACTTGAATTTGGATGGTGGCAATGTGTCAGCGTTCATATCCCAATTTCGATGGTAGTATGGTGGTTATATAGGAGAATTCCCGGTTCTGTAGGAAGTACTAAAATATTTGGAGTGACAGAGAATCCTGTGGGCAACTTACTCTCAAATGGTTTGGCGGGGGGGGGGGGGGGTTCTTGCAGTAGCCTCGCAACTTTTCTATAAATTTGAAATTCTTTCAAAATATTGAAAAGACTCTATGTGATTGGGTAGGTTGGTGTGACGTTATGTTTCTGGATTGTGGGTTAGTAAACCCAACAAAATGGAACGGGAAAGGGAGGGAGGCACATATCCCCTAGTCCCAATCTTTGCAGAACTCGGGGTTACATAAGACTAGAAGTAACCCTGTTTGCCTTGCAAAATGTAAACAAAGGCATTACACTTGCACAGGGTAATAATATGCTTTCCTCATCCCAGCTAACAGCAGGACTCCGGTAATCAGACCAAATAAGCCTAGTCAATGGCGCTGGGAAGGTTGGCCCCCGCAAAGAAAGGCTATGTAAGTAATGAGCCAGTCTTTATGGCAGGATCATCTCCCAGCCTCAGCGGGGTGCAAGGGAGCACAGGCTGTTATGCAATAAAAGCTATCCTTCATTTTTATACTCTCATCTTCTAACTCAAACTTCCAAAGCGTGCCCAGAGAGGACGCTTTCCTCAGTGACTCTCAGTGGCCCAGATGGGAACAGGCCGATGGCTGAGCCCAACCAGCACATGCTGACGAGCTTTTGTTTCATTTGTGCTTTGTTTTCAGATGAAAACAGCTTCGCTGTTTTTCCAGATTATAAAAGGAATCTGTGCTTGTTATTAAAATAAATTTAGATAAAAACAAATAAGGGCAGTTATAAAGTTGAAAGTTAAAATTATCTATAACCTTCCCAACCAGAGAAAGTAAGGGTTCACATTTTAGTTTATCAGCCTTCAGGTTTATATAATAAGCAAAAATACAATTATACTAAAGAAGTTGCATTATAACCATGATCTTTATTTTCCTCTTACTCGATCAAAGCCATCCTTATATATTAAAAAATTTGTGACCTCATACTATAGAGAGACCTTTGCTCAGATAACTCTATAGAAAACTAAGCCAAGAACCTTGGCAGCCTTTTGAGGGCAATTCCCAGTAAATATTAAAAGAATGCTCAGCAGGCGCCTGGGTGGCTCAGTCGGTTGAGGGTCTGGCTCTTGATTTTGGCTCAGGTCATGATCTCAGGGTTGTGAGATCCAGCCCCGTGTCAGGCTCCGGGCCCGGCACAGAGTCTGCTTGAGATTCTTTGTCTCCCTCTCCCTCTGCTCACATTCTCTCTCTCTTTTTAAATAAATAAATAAATAAAATTTTTTAAAAAGAATGCTTAACTTCATTACTCATCAGGAAAATCTGTATTAAAACCGTGACCGTCCACCTATGAATAGCTAAAATGAATGAGACAGAGAAAAGCACATTGTGGCAAGGATACGAAGCCAGCAGCACTCTCATAGATTGTGGGTGGGCTGCAAATTGGTACAATTACTTTGGAAAACTGTTTGGCACTATCTAGCAAGGCTAATAGTATGTATACGTAGAGGTCAGTAGTTCTACTCCTAGCTAGACGGCCAACAGAAGTACATATTGGTGTTCACTGAAACACAGGGACAAGATAGGCCTGTGCTGAAAACAACCAAACGTCCATGTACAGCGGAATGGATCAACCAACCATGGTCTATCTACAATGGGACACTATATAATAATGAGGACAAACGGATCACACTGCACGTAACAACACGGACGACTCTCACGAAGATGCTGTGGAGAAAAAGCAGCCAGGCACAGAAGATGAGACACGGTACAATCCATTTATAGAAAAGAAACATCCAGAGCAAGCTGACAAATCGGGTCAAGTCAGGATCGATAATACCTTCTCAGGGGATAGGGACTGCCAGGGGTACGTGGAGACTTTGGGGGCATGGCAAAGCTCTCTTTCTCAATCTGGGTGCTGGATATACGCATGTATTCACGGAGTGAAAATTTATCAAGCTGTGCCCTTAGGATGTGTGTATTTTTCAGTATTTGTATGTCGGCGTGTAAACTGATCAACTCTCCAAAGCCTAGAATCCATTGGATTATATTCCGACATCTTTTTTTCCCTCACAACCAAATTGTAGGAGTTTCCTAACGTTTAAGGCAGAATGACATGCAAACTGCGTACTGTATTAGTGGCATTTCCATTTTTAACCCTCTTCAGCTATTTTGACCCATATCCATCTGTCCCCTCTCAGGATGCATTGCTATGTTGAGTAACAAAGCATATCCCAATCCTTGGCCGCTACAGTGATCCCCAAAGGACTAGAACAGTGGTTCTTACCAGGGATTTCCATCAGAGTCACCTGAAGCCCACATGCATCTACGTAAGTGCAAGCGAGGTCGTTTCTAGCTGCAGTTGTAACGATGCTATGGATCTCTGTCTAGACTCTGCCGCAGAGCTGAAGCCCTCGTTTTCCTAACTGTGGACGTGTTGGCTGAGAAGGACTCAAGAGACTGTGGCCCCAGGAATTATTGTCTGTAGAATAAAGCCACCTGATCAAGGTCAAGCTCCTTCCTGGGGCAGCCTACATCCAATAACCGGTCCGTACAAGGATATAGAGGCTGGCTACAGCATGGGCGGGGCACCACACAGAAAGCTCATCCCAGTTCCAGGGCGCCTCAGGATTTGGCTGAAGCCTTTGTTGAAACTGCATCACAGTTCAAAATTTTCCTCTGTCCAGTCTTGCTTCCCTGATCCCCTCCCAAGTATCGTATCTGAGAATAGGCCCCCATAAGCTTCCGGGATGCAAAGCTCCATTTCAAAGTTTGTTTCCCAGGGGACTTAACCTGAGACATTCACTTATGAGAAAGAACTCAAAGTACATGCTGCATCATCGTAAGCCAATGTTGTCCTGGGTAGGCTTCACGGAGAAGGCGAATCTCTAAGTCCACACAGAGTTGATGATTTTGGAGAAGCCAGCTCACAGTTTGCCAGGTAAGGAGCCACCAGGAAAGCCTAAGCTTATATAGATGGGCAAGGTAAGTGGTGGAACCATTGCAAAGGCTGGCCTAACCAGGGCAGAATGGCTTTACTGGGAAATAGAGGTACAAGATTTCATAGACCAATCAGGGTTGGCTGTAAAAAACAAAAATAAAAACAAAAAAACAAAGCCTTGGCTTGAAATTGGTTCTGATTAAACAGGGCCCCTGTGGTGATTTTTTGACAAGTGCTTGACAAAGGTGATGCTGCCTTTGGATAAACTGAGCAGCGAGGTACGAGACCGATGGCAGGTGAGACTGGCGACTTGAAGACCAGCATGGCAGATGCGGCCACAGTCCTAGGGAAAGGCACGACATGCCCAGCTGTAAACAGCTCACAGGGCATAAGATGAGAGCCGTCTTCTCTATCACAAGGCTGTCATGAGGAATTGGCCTTGCTCAGTGGGGCAACACCAAGCTATTAAGGAAGCAAATACCAGCGAAATGCAAGGAACTCATTAAACCAGAGAGCTATCCAACGAAGACCTGGACTTCTCTTTGGCAGAGGCGAGCACACATCCCTGGAGACTTAAAAAGAGGCTGCCGGTTTCTTATTGAAGATAAGCGGGAGCCAGCAATGAGTAGGAGGTGAAACTGGAGCCTCTTTAATCCTGCTTCTAAGCCTTCTGCAAAATTGAGAAGGAAAGCTTAACTCTGCCAAGAGAGAACCAGCTCCACTCTAGTGGCTTTTGGAGATACGGGGGCGAAGAAATGTTTCTAAGTTGCCTCCAGTTTTCAAACCCAGAGGATGGAATGCAGCTGGTAAAACAGTCTCTACTGTGAAAGTTTAATGGTTGGGCTTTTTAGAATAAAGTAGGAAATCTGATTCCACTTCCAGTTGAAGTAGAAACAATGCATGTGGTGTCTTGCTCCAAACACAAGACAGGAGCAACGCAGGAGGCTGCGTGCCTCACTTCATCCAGTGCTCACTCCGTTTTCAAAATGGCGCTTCTCACTGTCGCCTGGCTCACAGTGGCTCTCTTTTCCTTCACAGCTCCTGCACTATGTGAGGAGAAAAGGGACTCCCAGCAGCAGTAAGGCAAGACTTCAACATCCCCTATTAGTTTCTTGGCCCTCACTGCCAAAATGGGGGGAGTGGAGGGTGTCCCGTGCTTCCACAGTGCCAAGGTCAGCCTCCTGGGGCTGAGCCAGATGGCTCTCCTTTCACCTTCTAGTACAACTGGACGGATGCATCCTGGGTCTTTTAAAGAATCCATTATTTTGTTGAGAGTTTTTCGGGTGACTCTGTTTCCTTCTGGAGTTCTGTTTAAATGTTTTGAAGATCTATCTTTGTCCAGAGTTTAAAAAAAGGACTCTGTGGCATTTGATATTTGTAATATATTTATTTTTATTATATTTCTAAAACCAGCTTTTTTTTTTTTCTTTCTGCTGGAGTTCTCTTTCTTTCTCAAGTTTGATTTTATTATACTCATCATTTCTTCTCCCCATCCCACCTCCTTCCCTACTTTTCTGAGGCCTGAGCTGCTTCCTGGTTTCCCTCTTATGGAGCCAATATGTCTGGCTCATACTCAAAGGAAGATAAAAACAGAAGGTATTTGACTCACCTCCTTCCTCACACCATGAGCCTCCATCTTTTAAATATATGACATTTGTTCCCAGAATGCCAGTCCTGTTTGTAAGTATTCATCAGAACTGCATCTGAGTACAGGTCGGCTGGCATCGCGTGCACCAAAAAAGTTCAAGGCACATGGTGACCACTGTGTGTTTTTAGATTTCCTGCCTCAAGTTCACATATCTGAGACCACGTTCGCTCTTGTTGCCCGGCTAACCACAGGAGTCAGAAAGGGGAAATATATTTTCATTTGAGAATTTTATGTGGAAGAGAAGAACATTCTTTCAGCTAAAACAAACTATAACCACAACTATTTTTCAAAGGGCTGAGAAAAAAATCCCAAGGGATGCTTTTGCAACATTTAAAGACAAGAGCAAACTCTACAAAAATGCCATTAGAGTCAGCCTTGGTGGGACATCAATGGTGAGGGCTTCACCTGTGTCTCCAGGCTAAAGGACAGACATGAATGTGCTAGGGAGGGTTATTCTTTTCAAGGACACCTACAGCCCATAATTTAGTGTCAAGATCCTTACTGGTAAAAGAAGGCAACCATGTATTTGTACAGGTTTCTATTCTTTCAGTGAGACAGGTTCCACAACTGTCTTTCCTTTAGACTTCTTGATGTATAAACCTTCCCGTGTGATGTTGGCTCATTACCCTGTAAATGAGGTCAGGGCCATCAGTTCAGCATCCTGGGGACCCAATTTCTGCTCGGTTCCATGTCCACAGACCACAGCTCTAACCTCAGTCAGCAACAGTGTGACTGTATTTAGTATGTGAGTAGTCACGAGAAACCCATGTAAGGAAATATTTCTGTTTCAACTGGGAAAAAAATAAGTGCAATACTCAGGAGAATGTGACCTTTCTTACCCCAGTCCCCACTTTTTCTCTTCAGAAAGTCTTTTTAAAAATTTAATGCCTATTTTTGCAATTATTTGGGGGTTTTTTGTTTTTTGTGTTTTTTTTAAGATTTTATTTGACAGAGAGAGACAGCCAGCTAGAGAGGGAACACAAGCAGGAGGAGTGGGAGAGGAAGAAGCAGGCTCCCTGCTCGATGCGGGGCTCGATCCCAGGACCCTGGGATCACGCCCTGAGCCGAAGGCAGACGCTTAATGACTGAGCCACCCAGGTGCCCCTATTTTTGCAATTATTTGTTAATACACTTTCATCTTTGGGGGTGCCTGGGGGGCTCAGCAGGTTGAACATCAGACTCTTGATTTCAGCTTGGGTCATGATCTTGGGGTTGTGGGATCAAGCTGAGCATGGAGCCTGCTTGGGATTCTCTCTCTCCCTCCCCTCCCACCCGCCCGCTTGCATGTACACGTGCACATATGCCCTCTCCCTCTCTAAAAAGAAAAATACATTTCCATCTTGTAAGAACAGAAAGCCAAATGTAGACAGGAGCAACTCCACCTCACTTGCCTTATATGCCCAGGGTCAACCCTCCCTGCAGGAATCTGCAATTTTTGATTTCTTAGGAATCCTTGCAAAGCTTCTGTACATGTAAGAAATATGCATATAGACACTTATTGTCTCGTTTTTTTTTTTTTACACACACAAAATATACTAAGTTCCAATCTTTTTTTTTTTCATTGAACAACGATTTGGGGGGAGATATCTAAAAGAATACATAGAAAGTTTCATTCTTTTTCATGGCCTCAGAGTATTTCATTTGTTCCACAATTTACTTAACAGCCTGCATTGGTAGACATTTGGGTTATTTGAAATGCTTTGCGTTGAAGAAAAAAAGGTTAATGAATAACCAGAAACATCCTTAGCCTGTTTCTGTAGGACACAGAAGTGGAATTGGGAGGGATATACATTTGGAATAGAGATCACCAAATTACCTCTCATAGGGATTGCTTACTTCTTTAACATATAACATGTAATTTTATTTTACTTATTTATTTTTAAAGATTTTATTTATTTATTTATTTATTTATTTATTTATTTATTTAAGAGAGAGAGGGCATGCGTGCAAGTGGGGAGGAGGGGCAAAGGGAGAGGAAAGAGAGAATCTCAAGCAGACTCTGTGCTGAGGGCATAGCCTGAGTGGGGTTTCACCTCACCACCCTGCACCCATGACCTGAGATAATCAAGGGTCTGACGCTTGACCCACTGAGCCACCCAGGTGCCCCAACATATAGCACGCAATTTTAAAAACAAGGTACCTTGACCTCATAACACATAAAAAATTAATCTGAGGGGCAGCTGGCTGGCTCAATCTGTAGCAACTCTTGATCTGGGGGTCATGAGTTCAAGCCTCATGTTGGGTGCAGAGATTACATACACATGTACATATATCCATAATCACTTAATCGATCTGAGGAACAACCCCCCCCCCAATTTCTTTTTAAAAAATTAACCAGAAATGGAACAAAGATCTAAATGTAAGATTGAAACTATGAAATCCTTAGAACACATGGGTAAATCCTCATGATCTCAGATTTGGCACTGAATTTTTGGATATGACACCAAACACAAGCAACTAATATCCAGAATATATACGGAACTGTTACAATTCAGCAGCAAAGAGACAAATAACCCAATTAAAACTTGAGTGAAGAACTTGTAAAGACATTTCTCCGAAAAAGATATACAAATGGCCAACAAGCAAAAGAAAAGATGCTTAACATCATTAGTCATCAGGGAAATGCAAATCAAAGCCACAGTAATGCACAATAATGTGAATGTACTTAACGACATTGCACTATCCACTTAGAATGGTTACAATGATAAATATGCATATTTTGCTACAATAAAAAGATATTAAAGCATAGACGCTAAGAACAAAAACAAAAACAGAAAGCCACAATGAGATACCACTTCAACCTGCTAGGATGGCTATAACAGATAAAAAAAAATCAAAACATTAAAAACAGAACAAAGCAAGTGTTGGTGAAAATGCTGAGCAATTGGAACACTTGTACATTTATGGTCAAAATGTAAAATGCTGTAGCTACTGTAGGAAACAGGCAGGTCTCAAAATATTAAACATAGAGCTACCATTTGACTCAACAATTCCCTTAAGAGAAATGAAAACATATGTCCATACCAAACTTACACACAAATATTCATAGCACCATAGTTCATAATAGACAACAGGTGGGAACAACCCAAATGTCCATCAACTGATCGATGGATAAACAAAATGTAGCATAGCTATACCTCGAAATATTATTTGGCATAGAAAGGAAAGAAGTACAGATACACAGGATAACGTGGATGAACCTTGAAAACATCATGCTAAATTAAAGAAGCCAGTCACAACCTACCACATATTATATGATTCCATTTATACGCAGTATCTCGAATAGGCAAATATAGAGACAGGAAGTAGATTTGTGTTTGCTTACGACGGGGTAGGTTGGGGGCATGGAGGTAACAGCAAAGGGGTGGATGAGGAAGGGGAGTGATGAGAAAGTCCTCAGCCTGGCTGAGGTGACTGTTGCTTGACTCTGTGAATGCACTACCAACTGGTGAAGTGTATACCCTCAACAGGCAAATTGTGTGGAATATGAATTCTATCTCAAGCTATCACAAAACAAAGGTAATCTAACGACTAAGGAATGAGTGTCCAGTAGGGATGGGGCTATCAGTGGTCAGGCTCATGATTACCAGCACTTGAGAGCTGCTGACTCGACATTTATCACAGTCCAGCACGTCCAGAACATTCTCTGAAAATGCTCCATTTGAAGCACTGGGGACCTGAGAGCACCACCTGCCATTTCATGATTTTTGACCAGTGAAAATGTGCCAACCACCACCATATTCACCCGATTCGTCACCATGTAACTCTTGGCTTTTCCCCATATTGAAGTGAACTATAACATGAAAGAACTTTGGCATTCTTGAGGCAAACTATTCCACAGACTACCCAAAGGTGATTTAAAACAGTAGTTTTAGATATGTGCCAACAAGTCATGTGATTAGTGGGTCAAGGAAGCAGGTGGGCAGGGGAATGCTTGGGAGCCTATTCAACACTCATCTGTGGAAAAACACACTTTATTTACTCTATTGTTAACTAAGCCTTTTGACTGACCTTATAAAAAGAGCTCCTACAAAAGTCAGTAAGTATAAGACCAGTCACCCATTGGGAAAAGAACATGACAATACAGTTCGCAGGGGGAAAAAAAAGTAAAAATAAGATATAGATGTGAGAAAGGGACCATCCAGTCATAAGAGAAAAATGCAAGCTAAAAGTATCCCCAAATTCCATATTTCCTGTCAGAGCGGCAAATATTAAAAAGCTTATTTGTATGGTGGGCTTTCAGAGGTATTAAGAAATAAGGCCCTGGCGCGTCGTTGGTGCAGAAGGAAACTGGCACAGTCTCCCTGGAAGACGATCGGACAGCATCTAACACAGCATACATTCCCCATATCCTGTGACCCAGTGGTTCCCCTTCTAGGACTCAGGCTCCATTCCATTTGTTCCTCAGGCTTCTCTGCTCTCCTAATCTCTTAGGCTCCGTGCCTCAAGTGAAGTCAATAAGTGGGTAATAATTCCCTTAAACTTTGGAATTAATTTCTTTTTGACTGTAGGAATTGGCAGTTCAAAAAAAACCCCTAGATGCCTTAATAATTAAAGAAAAACCTTAAAAGTTCCTTCTATGAAGGTTCACTGCTATAAATGTAATAAATGAAGCTTCCCCAATATTGCGCTGTAGGTCGGGTGAATAATCCTATTCAACAAGAGCGGGCCTCGCCAATTATCAGCATGTGTGCTACCTTAGCGCCCCCTGCTGACCCAATGCAAACACAAATTTCTGTGGTAGGTTTTCCTCAACTCTCTTTTTTTTCAAAAGCTGTTCTAAATGCACTCTGCATTTCCTGGCAGTTGGGCAGGTCTTCAAAACGTTAAGTATAGAGTTACCTGATTATTACCTCTTCTCTGCTCAAGCTCTCAACTCCTTCTTGTATCAGATAAGCTTGCCTCCTACTTCTCCGTGAAGATCAAAGACCCCTGATACTTCACCTCCTAAAGAGACTGGCTGCTTTCACTGCAGTTTCCCGGCTGCTTGTCCCTTCTTTTCTCCTTCCTTCAGCAATTCTAGTTCTGCCTGTTTTCCTCTTTCAGTCTATCTGTAGGCTTCTTCATTGGCCACTTAACAGCCCACATTGCACCTAAGTCCGGCACCCACAACCAACCTGCCATTCCCTCACTGCACTGGCCCGCTCCCCTATCTTTCAGCCAAGGCTTCTTTAAAATGAGGTGTGTGGACCATCTTCACATTATTCACCTGGCTGCTTGCCTAAAATGTGGATTCCTGGGCCCCCTGAATCAGACTTTCTGGAATCCTGGAATCTTTTACAACAAGTACCCTAGGGAATTAGAATTCTTACGTGCGCGCGCACACACACACACCCTATAAACACCACCCTGATTGTTTTGCTCTGATCCAGAAACTTGCCATACCCCTTAACCTTCAAAGTCCCATCTCAAATGTCACTTCTAGTGTAAAGCCTTTCCTCATTCCTCGATGCGCTAGAAATAACCCTTCAACTCTCCATAATGGCAACCGTTGTAACCTGTGGTTTTCATTGTTTTTTTCTTTCTACTTTTCTTATCCCCCCCTAAAAGATCATAAACTCCTTGAGATGAAATTCTATTTTATTCATCGATGTATTCACTGAGGGTTTGCAAACGGTAGCTATCCACACAAGTATTTGTTGAGTTAAATTAGCACTCTCAATTAGAGACTGGCTGTTTAATATATTCATGATGTTTTTATAGGTAGACTTAAAAAACACACCATATTCATTGAGGAAGGAAAATTAAGATTCAAGCCGAATTATTTCTAATAGCAAAGGTTCCTGCTGAATAAAACACAGCTCAAAGTTTAGTGAACCTCTGTATCTTGTAGTCATCTGGAAAATAACCAGGTCTTGACCCTCAGCCCTTTCTACCTCTTGCTAAGCCTAACAGGTCTTAAAGCAGAACTCCAAAGGAAAAACAATGGATCACAAAGTCATTATTTCTCCTATTGCATTCCATATACTAAGGGCGATTTTTATAATTATGGCTCAAATTAGCTAATGTATATTCTCATATTAAGGAAAATGTACTTGCCTATGATTAAAATTCAACAAAATGGAATTCCAATTTAAAAACAAACGCACTTACCAAATCCCAGTGACAAGGTGCTGCCGCTGCAAATCCTCACAGCAGATGGGGTCCTTACTCTTGATGACGAGCACCTGCATCGTCCCCACCCCTCTCCAACTCCTGCTGACCAAACACCTTCTGAAACACTTTAGCAGTCATTGCAAAACTTCTCTAGGTTTTTCTGAATCTAATTTTAAAAGTATAGGAGACATTATTTTTTAACTGCTTATCAATCTCATGCTGTGTGATGTTTTCATACAAGCTGAAGGTAAAAATACTTTGTATTTATTAGGGACACAAAGTTGCTTGCCAGAGCACCGCAAATCGGCTGTCTGTGTTGGGAAAACATGTCATCCATTCAGCCTCTTCATTATCTTAGGAGGGGAAACATTTCTTCCACCAAAAACTCAAAGTCAGCAAAAATACATAAGGATTCCCGACCTTTTGTCAGCCATTTGCTGTCTTCAATATTAGCATTTTCCAAACCATATTCTGTGGAATGGAAGGGTCTCCACATATATGGACAGAGATTTAACAGAAAAGCAAGAGCTTATGTGGGGAGGAGGGGGCAGGAATCAGTGGTCAGCTAAGTTGGAAAAAAACTGCAAGTTGGACCTCATCCCCTCTAGGGGGTCATAGTTCATAAAGGATATGGAAGAGTTCACATGGTTCTGCAGTGAAGCGGGAACGTGGAAACATGTTTCCCTAATTTATTCAATCATGGAATCAGCCTTTAAAAATTTTGGGAGGGAACATCTCTTCAGTTAATCTTGTGGGATGCTAATATTCAGCAGGACTTGAAGTGAGAAATAGTTTCATGCAGGTATGCTCAAATAATCCATCTAAAATAAATGCCAAGAAAACTGATCAGAGTTGAAAATTCAGAATCGCACAACTACACCCAAGACGGAGTGGCTTCTCAATGCTACCCACGAAGGCTGGCTTAACGCTTCTGCACTAAGTGCACCCGAAAGAAAAGAGGTGGCACAGTTCTCGCCTTATTTCGGTGGCTAAAGTGTTTCCATGCACTCTTTGTTGAACCAACGCTCTTAGTTATTTCTTCCAACTGGGTTCAGTGTGGCATAGACGGATGCTGTTGGTCAAGGCCAGCCTCTTCTTTTTCTCTCCCTCACATTTATAGAGCTGTCATAATTGGTGTTTATTAAAGCACCGATGACATTCTCCACACTGTTTACTGAGTACATTCCATGTCAGGCTCTTTGCCTACGCTCACGTAATTTATCACTCCCTACACAGGCCTACCTATGTGCATTATTTGAGGGTACACACCAGAAAAGTTTCCTGGACCAGGAAGTGATTACTGCTCCTGCATTAAAAAAATTTTGAAATGCATCTACCAAAGTCATATTATTCTTTTTAGAGGGCTTGTCACTTTGATTACATCTCAGGTCATTCCGGAATAATGCAAGACACTTTTGAGATGGTGCTATATAGTTGGTCATTTCACAAAAGCATGGTTACCTGCTATTTTCTGTTTGAAGGTACAGTGTTAAGGTACCTGTTAGGTGTTTTTTCTTAACCTTTATGAAAGCAGCTTCCGTTGTGTAATTTGGGTTCTCTTAGCTCTTGGGCTGATTGGGTCTAGGTGGCTAGGTTTGATTCTAGTTGTTTCTCCTCAATGTAAATTTAACACCAAATATTTGTGGTGTCCAGCAAGATTTACACGGAGGTGCTCAGACAAGAGGAAAGACTGCACTGCCCAAAGGAAGAGCTACTTGCCCCTTAAGAGGACATCACCAAGGTGGCTAGACAGGAGACTCCCGAGTTTCTCTCCTCCCACCATCATGCACCAAATACACAGCTACACAACAATCTCCGGAAGAGATCCAGAAGCTAATTGAGTGGCCTCCACACTCTTGGTGACTGAGAAAATCCCTACATTGAAATGAGTAGGAAAGGCTGAGACACAGTCTTGCCATAAACCCCGTCCTCACAATCAGACCTGTTAGAATGGTTATTCTCAAAAAGACAAGAGAAAACAAAAGCTCGTATGTGCAGAAAAGAGAACGCGTGTACACTGTTGGCTGGAATGTGAACTCACACAGACACTATGGAAAACAGTAAGGAGGCTTCTTCAGGAAATTAAAAACACACCTACCATATGGTCCAGCAATCCTGCTTCTAGGTATATATCCTAAGGAAAAGAAATCGCTGTCTCAAAGGGGTGTCTGTACTCCCATGTCCACTGCAGCTTTATTTATAACAGACACGGGGCGGAAACATCATAAATGTCTGTCAACGTAAGAATGGATAAGAAGCTGTGAGATATATATATGATGGAATATTATTCAGAATTTTTATGAAAGGAAATCCTACCACTTGTGACAACACGACGAAGTTGCAGGGCATTATGCTAAGTGAAATAAGCCAGACAGAAGACAAATACCGCATGGCGTCACTTACAGGTGGAATCTTTAAAAGAAAAAAAAAGTCACACTTACAGAGAGTACAATGGTAATTGCCAAGGGCTGAGGGACCAGGAAAATGGGGAAAGGCTGGTAAAAGGGTACAAGCTTTCAGTTATAAGATGAATAAGCTTTCATGATCTAACGTATAGCATGGTGACTATAGTTAATAATACTTTACTGGGTTACTGAAATTTGCTGAGAGAGTAGATCTCAGGCATTCTCACCAAAGGAAAAAAAAAAAAAGTATGCAAGGTGTTGGATGTGTTAATTCACTTGATGGTGGAAACCCTTGTACCATGTACATGCATATCAAGTCATCGTGTTCTATATTTTAAATATATTAACTTTTTTTTTGCCAATTATACTGGAAAAGTTTTTAAAATTGCTTGTTAACTTTTGTTTCCTGAAAATAACAACTGGTGTACGGCCTCCCTTAGGAAGGAAAATTCAAGCCAATACAGCAAGCTGGGTAATCTGGTTCTTCACTTACATCCACGAAGTACCCAGCAGCCCACTCCAGGAGGAAAGTGGATTCAAGGTAGGACTCAACATCCTGATCAAAAGACCGAAGATTAATTGTTGGCCAACCCTGATTCCACTATGCAAGCACACAGGTCTAGTATAAAGAACACCAGACTGGCAGTCAGAAACTGTGAAATTTGTCAGCGGCCTAGTTGTCAGGATATATAAGGTGTATTCGGGTGGTCACATCATTATCTAAACTGTGACACTTGAGTGATAGGAGACACTGTTAGTGACTATAGCAGGACAGCAGTTGTAAACTGGGACTGTCCATAGCAAATTGGGACAACGGTCATCCAAATTATGTCCCTAGATGTTCTCTAGAGACCCTTCCAGTTGTAAAACAACGATCCATGTTAGCAAATTAGTTTTAAATTTTTATCTCTAAAGGTTAGGGTTGACAGATAAAATTAACATTTCAAAAATTATTAGGTTGATTTAAGACATAAGTTTTAAATACTAAGAGCAAGGTTTAGAACACTATCTCCCTAAGAGTCTATTCTTCAGTCTTTCATAGTCTTCTGATAAATGAAGAAATTGTTCTTCTCTCCTAATACTTTCATGAATACAGAGTGCTTTAGCTCTTCTCCTCAAGCACCAAAAAATATTTTTCGTGTTCTTTTCATATTTGGTTCTTTTTTCATATTTGGTTTTTAGAAAGCAATCCTCTCCTTTTAGCCCAGTCTGAGGTGAGGAGGAGAAAGGAAAGGTGGGAGGTGGAAAGTGGAGGAAGAGGGATGGGAATGAGAAATACAAGTCCAGGGCAGGCATCGTCCCTCAATTTCTCTTTGAGGAGTGGACTTGAGATGGACAAAACCAACAGTGGCTCCTGGGTATTTCCTATACTGTGCTGTCTTCACATACGCTGTGATTCTATTGCTTAAAGATAGGTATTTTCCATAAAATCTGGCCTCCAAATGTAAGCTATTCACTCGGTGCTTGTACCAATCCTCTCCTAACTCTGAGGAGTTGACACCCGAAGGCTCGTTTTCCAGCCTCTTTAGTTGCTGGCTTCCAGTCAGGTCCTGCCAATGGGAGTGAATGGCAGAAAGAAAAGAAAACCCAGAGTATTTCTTTGCCTTCTTTGCCTCCAGCTGCATCACCTATAAGGCTCCTGTTCTTTGCTGTGATTCAGCTTCCTCTGGGTGACCCTGGCCTTAGGCTTTGCCCCACATTCTTCTCTTTGCCCCATCAGCCTAGGGACAGCACTGGCATCCTGCTCTTGCTAATTTCTGAGTTGCCTCAGTCTTGCTAGCCCTCTCAGTTCTTTTAATACCTGAGCTGTCAATTCTGTTTTAAGTTGTTTAAAATAATACTCTAGGGTAGTTTTTGTTTTATTGGTGGAATCCTGACTGCTATTATGGTCAATAAAATAGTAAGCTGTTCCAACTGTGGAGGAAGAACTCACTGGAAAGGCTTTATGGTGAGATGGAATATAGATCTCCTCCATGGAACCTTTCCCAGGGTAATGTGATTATTCGAAAATGTTACCTTTTATGTTGGCTTTAGACCTGACCATGCATAGGATGCGACTTCCTCTACGTAACGTGGAGTGCTGAACCATGTTGTTCCACAAGAGGAAGGATCTACTTCATCAAACACCTGAGATACACTTAGATTTAGGTAGGAAAAGATGACTTGAGTAGAAGCATTCTAATAAAAGGAAGCTTTAGAAATCAAATACTTGTTTGTATAAGGATAGATCCAAACACTTATGTGTTTTTACTGAAATAGAAAATACATACTATAAATAGAGTGTGCAAATGATTTTACATAAAAATGCATTAAAAGAAATCACATGTATTTTACATTAGGCTATTCGTAGTCTATAATTGCTCCCAAATAATAGAGTATAAAAATAAGCAATGTTGCAAATGGCCTTCAAAACCAGGATAGTGTGGGCCCCAAATTATATCAGAATTAGTAACATAAGTAGTAATTAGAATTGATTTTATAATTATGTTTAAATTCAAATACTCCAGGATCTTAAAATATTCATTTTACTAAATAGAGAAATAAAATTATCAAGTTTATAATACCAAATTTCAGGTAAAAATCTGCATTAAATTATCCACACCAAGAAAAATATATCTAAGAAAGTGTTTCCTTAATTTATCATAAACATTTCATCTTTCTAAAGTTCTGTTTCATTATATCTGGTCTTCTGGGTCTGCTAAGTGAAGCTGACTTTTACAGAAAATTACTCCTGTCAACTACTACTTTCCCCTGGGAGTGACTGCACACAGCTCCTGATTGCTCCATACAGACCTATCATATAAAATTAAAATGCTGCAACTTGATCAGAATGTTGCACTCTTGCCTTATATAAAAATACAAATCACAGTATGCTGACACTCAATAACTTCAGCTTTAATTTACTAGCCTAAGGGGATTAAGAAGATACTATAAAATTTCACTATAGGAATTATCATGGATGTAAAACAAACCTGCACAAGAATTTACCAGAATGACTATAAAGAAATGAAAATGAAATAAATACACATACCTGGCCCCGCACAAGTGTCTGCATATTAATACTAATCTGAATATTAAGACTCACTTTAGTGTATACTAGTTGAACTTTACCCTGCACTATCTTGATGGGTTTTTGCCATTATCACATACTTCATGTTACACTAACAGAAGGAATTAATACTTTCTTTTTTTAAAAGATTTTATGTACTTATTTGAGAGAGAGAAAAGTTGGGGGGAGCAGGTAGAGGGAGAAGCAGACTCCCTGCTGAGCAGGGAGCCCAACACGACAGGGAACTTGATCCCAGGACCCAGAGATCATGACCTGAGCTGAAGCCAGAGGCTTATCTAACTGAGCCACCCAGGCGCCCAGCATTTTCAATGTCCCACCTACATTCTTCCTAGCCTCTTTAGCTCGGGTTTTCAAAAATAGCAATTTCAAATGCAGCTGCAGTATCCATTGTGTTGGGAAAGTCCTCTCGACCCTTGCCCCTGGGGCTCATCCTGCAGACACCCAGCAGTCCATAATATAAGGAGACCACTCTGGATGGATGCAAATGCTTTATCCAAGTTCCACCTGTTTCCAAACCCCAACCAATTAGTTATACAAGCTTTTTATTATATGTGCTCTTTTCCATATTTATGGTATAGCAGATTAAGACGGTGGAGGAAAGGCAAAAGGATCCTAGTTGTGATTATTTTCTTTAACAAGGTGGAAATAAAAGATGAGAAAATCTAATTGTATTTTAGCCGGGCACTATTAAGTGTCCCAGTTTTTAAGATTACAAATTCACAATAGTGAATACACTAGTGACTACTTTTAAATAAAACACTGAATAATTATGTGCTATAAAAATCATATGCTCACAATTTCAGCTTGGATTTGTTTTGCAGCTTATTTAGTGCTGTCTAAAAATCAAGCAGGTAATGAAAACTACATATTTTGAACACGCATTATAGGAGGCAATGTAGTGAGACTCTAATAAGGCCAGTCACTTAGAAAAGTTAGCGCATTTATCTGATATACTCAGGCTCCATAAAACGGTCATGGATGCAGGTTGTGCTGGAATTTAACTTCTGCAATGCTGCTTTATAAATCTGACTGAAAGCTTTTTGGAGTCCAGATGCTAAGCCCCAACAAAAGCAAAACGAACTATGGTCTACACAGTATTACTGTTAATATTACTCTATCACGCACCACACATATATATGGTGTTTGGCATTCTCTCTTGAACTAGAGAACTTCTAGAATCACACGATTTGAGAGCTGGGAAGAATTTAGAAGGCCCTGATGTAACTCCTCACTTTACACTTGAGAATAGTGATGGAGCACTAATCAAGGAAGTCAGCATCTATAAAGCACCCAGGTACAAGGGGCTGGGCACTTGTGACTTCACTAGTTTATTTCAGATTAAATAATTTCCCCCAAATCAATTTGTTAATGGGTACAAGGGAGAATCCAACTTCAAAGTTAGTGCTCTTTCCTCAGGATAAGTATTCACAAAGTGTGGCCAAGGGACCAGCACCAGGGGCATTCCTAGGAAACTTGTCAGAAATGCAAATTCCCAGGCTTCCCTCCAGACCTACTCACTTGGGGGGAGGCCAGCAAGCCCTGCAGGTGATGCTGGCTCATGCACAGTGAGAGCCACTGAGCAGTGGCTAAATTTAATTTGGAGAATATATATTAAAGTATAATCTTATACTAAGCTACTACAAATGTATTATTATACTTTATACCAGAATAATTAAGACAAAGATAGCCTTAAACAAAATTTTGTTTTGATGTTACATGGATTAACTGACACTGAATTTTTTCCTAAGAAAAAAATGTGAAAGCTATTCCAAATATGCAAATACTGGTAGTAAGACTCTAAAGAACTGTTTTCACGTTCTGTCAAAAGATTCTTGAAACAGAAATCTGCCTGCCTTTCAAGGACCCACCGAAATTAATAAATACTCTTGCCTGACTGACTCTATTATTACTTGCTATTATTAAAACTGGGTATAGAAAAAACAAGTAGAGAAATACTGAAGGCTTAGTATGTAAGGATCTAAGTTAAAGTTAATAAAAGTAGCTCTGAAGAATGAAATCATATATAAAATTAAAAACTAAAAATTTCATGAAGTGTCTTGTTAAAGTTTCAATTTTAAAAAGTTTCACTTTAAAGGTTCCAAGTTGGACATTTTTCTTTCCCAACTTTGAAGTATCATGAAGGAAATGTTGTCTTCATCTGAGTACTTCTCCACTGCAAATTCTCAACTTAAAAATAAATTCACATTCATCTTATCAAAAACTCAAAATGTTCTCAGATATTTTTAGCCTTTCAGAAAATATGCCTAACCAGAGAGTACTAATTACTTTCTGCAAGTAATTTTTCCTTAAATATATGTCAATGATCTCATTGTTTGACATTCTAGTAGTTAATGTATATTGCACATGAGAGATTTTACAGGAAAGCATTCTTTTAAAGCCAATGACATGGAGCGCGTGGGTGGCACAATCGATTAAGAGACTGACTTTTGGTTTGGCTTGGGTTAGGTTGTGATCTCAGGGTCCTCAGATCAAGCCCTACCTCAGGCTCTGTGCTCAACATGGAGTCGGCTTAAGGCTCACCCTCTCCTGCTGCCCCTCCCCCTCCCACCCCCGCCTCAGGCTCTCAAATGAATACATCTTTAAAAATAAGTAAATAAATGCAATGACATTAAAATGATGCTCAGTTTTTAAAATATATAAACCACAATTTTTCTAGATAACCAAAAATCAGAAGGTGACCTACTAAAAGTTAAGTTAATAAACATTTCAATCATTACACAATCTTTATGCCTGACGGCAAAACAGAAAAGCTTCATGTTACTATAACAGTAAATTCCCAACAGTCATTATTTGCTTCTAATTTATAATGAATTCCTCTTCTATCCAGTGATTATTAAAGGCTCTTATGATTTAAAGGGAAATTTCCTGTGTGCATACAGCACACGAACTACAAAACAAAACTTATGAGGCTGATACTATTTAAAAAAGGAAATGGGGGGCAGTCTAAAAATTGAAAGTCTATGAAAAAATACACCTCAATTTATCTAAATGAAATTTTTGGTACACAACAGACATACTAAAACAGAAACCTAACTTTAAATTCTATAAACTGAAAATCTTCTCTTAGCCATGCCACCATTTAAAAAAAAACCACACAGGGGCGCCTGGGTGGCACAGCGGTTAAGCGCCTGCCTTCGGCTCAGGGCGTGATCCCGGCGTTCTGGGATCGAGCCCCACATCAGGCTCCTCCGCTATGAGCCTGCTTCTTCCTCTCCCGCTCCCCCTGCTTGTGTTCCCTCTCTCGCTGGCTGTCTCTATTTCTGTCAAATAAATAAATAAAAATCTTTAATAAAAAAAAAAAAAAAACACCACACAATCTTAGCTACATAAATTAAATCTGCAGATGTCACAAATACTATTTATATATTTCTGTGAATTCTTCCTAAAATATTATTTAGTAATAAAGAATATTTCAAAAGGAAAGGAGGGAGAAATGAAGCAGGATTATAACAACTAGAATTGCTTAAAATAAAAATAACATTTCATTTATTTGCTAATATGATTCTGGAAATAATATCTTCTAATTAATTCCTACTTTATCCTTCTTTAAAGATATTTTGTTTCTTCAACCAGCACACTGAGGATTAGTGCTACATACCTTACTATACTGACTTATGAAAACCCTTGGCTTCCAGAGAAGTCATACCTTGCAACCCCAAACTGGCTCTGCATGATTGACTATAATGCGGATATTAGCATTCTTCCTGAAACAAGGCTGTATACCTTTAAGAACATTCACATTTAACCTTGTGAGCTCACTTCTACAGAAACAGTTATCTTTATCTATCAGCTACCAGGGAAAAATCAGTTTAATGTAAGGAATTAAACCAGGCTGATAGAAGTCAATATATCAATTTCTTAAAAACTTAAAATTTATTTAAAGGAGTAAGTAGAGGTGCATTGCATACACCTAACAGCTTTTCTGAGCTCCAAAAAGCATTAATCTAAGCACTTGTAAGGCTGCTTCATTTTTCAGTTTTGTTTCAGTAGAGAGCCTGATGTTCACCAAACATCAAGTCTGACAAAACAGCAAACTTCCTTCAATTAAGGTCATAATTTGAAATATTATTCAATAGTGGGATTTAAATTACATATAGGAAGAAAAGTAGAAGACTAAAGAAGGTATCAGAAATCACTGATTTTTAGATTCAGAAAAATATGACTATGGGCCAACACTCCTCTAACAGAGAGGAAGGACATGAGCAGTTACCAGAATGTAAACCTCCCAACATTTCCAAAGGCTAGCAATGCAGTTGCTGCGATCTAAGGGCCTTGAAACCTACGTTTCTGGGAAATCACAGAATGGAAGTAATCCACAACTTTATCTCTTGAGAAGATGAACCCTTAACTACAAAGGTGCAGAAAGGAAGTTCTCAACTGCTTACTCTTCATGGCTGCAGTATTCAAATAAAAAAATCATTCAAATAAAATCTGGGAGAAAAGGTAATAGATAGGCCAGGAAAGCAGCAGTAATTCATACTTGCAGTTAATCAATTTAATGATGCTTTCTACAGAGACTGTTCTTAGATAAAACAAACAAAAACAAAAACCCCAGCAGCCTAGTGGAAGAAGTCCTCCGCACGATCTATCCAGCATGTTAACTAAGGCTGACTGAGTCCTGAGTGACAACACCTGATATGTATGATATGCGAACACAGAGCATATGAACAACCAACAATCTCTAAGTTCAACCTCATCTCCTATCATTTTTACAGAATAATTTAAAAGTTGAAATCTACCTTCACTGTTTCAACTATCTTACCCTGTAACTTGCTGAAGGCATTGGTGAGCTGTCGAACAGCAAAAACAGAAAGTAAAGGTATCTAGATAATAAACCTCAACTGAAATTAGTGTTTGAGCAATTGAAATGTTATTTCATTAAGTTCTTTTTAAGAAAAAAAATTCCTTAGACGTCCACATTCTTTACATGCCTTTTCCCTGAGTCAAGGTAACAAAATCAATATTACCTTCAGCTTAACAAGAATTACTGGTGGCACCAAATAGAACAGGTGTTTCTTTTTTAAACTTAATATCATAAACAATCTTTTAAATTAATATAAGAGTTCTCAGGACAGGCAAAAAGATGGCTTACCCATTTTAGATTCATGGTAACACCAAAGCAACTTTAAGAATGCGAGTAACACAAACTGAAGCTAAATAGTGCAGAGGGAATTTAAAGAGTCAGAACTGTGAAGAAATTTTCAAGAGAAACGAACTATTCTCATACAAGTTGAAAAGTAAATGGGTGATTCATCAAAAGTTTAGGTGAGTCCTGAGACATGTTCACCCGCTGACGTCCTACAGTGAACAGGAGCAGCGAGCGGCACAAGAAGTACGCATAGAACCTAAGCTTAAGAACGGTAATTAAGAGTATTTTATATTTAATTTAAGCTTGGTAGAGGAAAAATTCAAATGAAATTTTTAAAGTAGAATCTCTTTTTGCCTTCTTTGGTATTTTGGCCATTAAACATTTATTTAGGAAAACTAGAGGCATCCAGTTCTGGAGTAATTGGGCACACTGATATATGAAAAAAAAATCAGAAACCAGTTAATAGATCTGTCATACACAAATACATATATATAAACATTTTATTTTAATAATACTCTTTATCACTTCAATTTAAATCATTCCATTATGAAAATGTCTTAATTGAAGAGAGAATATTTCTTCAAAACTCTAAATTAAGCAGAGCTTTATCCATTAAATTTACAGCAATAGAGCCTTTAGAAATACATAATTCTTCATTTTGCAATAATACTTCCCCTTTAAAAATTTGTCATAGTTTGTCACAGATTTAAAATACAAGGCACCTAAATGCTAGGAAAGGATAATACAGTTTATGTAGTGTGAGTGAACCAGATGTTTCTCAAATATGGATTCTCTTTAAAGTCCCACTAAATTTACACAGACACACTTGCATAAAATTAAGCACTTTTTCTCTGTTGTTAACTTGCAATATTCTACGAAACTCAAAAATATAATCCGTACCTATTATAGGCAGCTTATTTCATCACTTTATCTGTTAAGAAACACTGATCTATATACTTAAATGATTTCTTGAAAACATTTTCATAATATAGTCCAGCATTTAACAAATAATATGTGAAAATAAAGTCTCCAGAACATAGAATTTTATTCCTTGATTAGTTCAAATTATTTCATCAGCTGAATTCCTTGAGATGTGTAAGGCAGGTTGGTCCTTTAGAGGGACTATGGATTGGAACTTCCTATAACTGTAGTGATATGTACACAGCTACATAGCAAAGTACTTCATTATGAAATGAAGAAAACAGATATGAGGAAAATATATTTTAGAGTTCCAAAGAACTGAAACCGTTATTTTTCAGACTAGGCACTGAAACATTTTCTACAAAAACTTGCCAGAGATTGTCTCTTCGCTGCATAATGTTCCATTATCAAGCTAAAAATAAAAACAAACACAAAATCATCATTAGTTTACAACTGTCGTAGCTTTAATTTTCTATAGTTTATACCACAAAAAGCAAATTATCTTAACATTGAAATATCTATCAAACACAGTTTATATACTTAACAACTGGATACTGGAACTGGAGGGGAGCACTAAGAACTCGTGGGAGTAGGTTCCATACTAATGTCAAAGGCTGACAGCCAACACCACTTCAAGACTGAGCAGTAACAGTTTTCTTCATGGCATACCCCATCATTACCCCATGGAGATAAAGACTCTTGCCACACCTGTCCTTTACGCGCTCTTGTAGTCCATCTTCACTACCTCCCTTTTAACCAGTTCTCACTTCCAAAAATATGGAGTCCTTGCCTGGGTGGGGGTGGGTATGAGTGTGAACATGGGAATAATGCACAGCCTACTAGGGGGAGTGTGCATAAGTTATAGTACGAAAAAGCTTTAAAGAATAACTATATGTTTTTTTTTTTTATTTGAAGATGGCAAGTAAACACATTTAGTTCCACTCTGTCCCCAAAGCTCAGGAGAAGGACAATAAAAGGATTTTTTTAAAAAGAATAAATCACATGGACAAAGAGAAGAGCAGAGACAAGATACCAACCAGGTATCTCTAAAAGGAGGGGTGAAGAAACAACTAAAAACAGGAAAAGTAGCATGGTTTACAGAAAAAGTAGTTAGACATTCAGATGCCCTGCCTTACTTTTCACAGCTGGTCAAGTGTCTCTTCTCCATCCCAGGAGAAGAGGGGAGGTGTATGCTCTAAAAGGGGTAAATTGAGGGTGTCTGGATTGGGGAAATGCCAGGCACAATCCAACATGACTTTATATTTATATTTATATAGTCATAGCATTGTAAACACTGCTTATAGATCTATTCAGAATTACACAATAACTGTGCTGGGATTAAGAGGAGGTGGGAAGGCAGGCAAATGGGGCAGAAGCAGAGGAGGGGGAAACTTGAAAGTAATCTATCCTCATCTACCAAAGTGGGAAAACTGACTGATGATGCCTAAAACTGAGAAATCAAGAAATAGAAGTATAAGCAGCGTACTTAGACTGTGTGTGGCGTGGGCGGGGGCAGGGAATCAAAACAACTGACTACGAGTTTAAAGTGATTCCTCAGAGTAGGACAAAAACGAAAGCAAGACAGGCAGCAGGAGGCAGGTGGCAGCTGCTTTGTACAAGAAATCTTGTAGAATTCTAACTCTCTGAACTATGTGCACGTATAACCATCACAACAGTAAAAGCTAGAATAAAAAATGACCAAAGAAACCCAGAACCAAGACAATTAGCCCTAGGTTTGGGGTGAATTTGCCATGAAGACAACGACACTTAAGCCTCAAAGACCAATTTGAGTGCAAGGAGTTGACAGGAGTTGTTCAGTGTTCTAGGTGAGCAGGGGAAGCTCAGTTGCAATCAGGAAACATTTCAATACAGACTTCCTAAAGTTATCTCAGAACAAAGGGACATGAATTTCTCGAATTTCAGTAATTTATTGTGATCTCTCACTCTAAATGAACATACAACCACTTTTACACATGCCAAAAATATATGTTGGATGTATTTCAAGCATTCATTCAGTGAAAGATAAAATATCATGTACTCGATTTGTCATGTCAGAAATATAAAAGATAATATTTTTAAAAATTTTTTAAGAATGGGGAAATGCTCTTGAAACATTAAGTGAAAAAGCATAGTCAAAGAATCAGGATATACACTATGCTAGTTATGGAAAACACACACACATGTATACAGAAAATACTGGAAATACAAAATTATACATTTTTTTAAACTTTTATACTAGGGGAAAAATATTTTTCTAAAGTATATCATTACATAAAATGGTGATTCTTAGCATGAATAAAAGTAATAGTTAAACTTGGGATCACTTCATTTGCACACAGTTTAAACATACCAAGTATTTAATACCTCCGATAATCTTATGAGAGAGGGACTACTGTAACCCCATTTCATAAGTAAGAAAACCGAGGCACAGACAGGTTAAGAACCTTGCATAAGATCACACAGCTAGTACATGGAGAAGCTAGAATTGGAACCCAGGCAGTGTGACTTTAGAGCTTGTCCCTTACTCTCTAGACGATACTGCCTCTGAAAAAGCTAACTCTGGAAAACCAATTCTATATTTGAGGATTACAGGAATAAAGAATCTTATTCAATACTAATGCTAGCTAATGTACAAACCTGGACTACGGACAACAGCTAACTAGCTCCATCCTCCTGAGAAACACCGTGCATAGGAATGAGACTCTCACACTGCTCACTGTCTTCTGGAACCCTTAAAAAAAAAAATTTACGGCAATAGTTAAGGAAAGCTTTAGAACTGTATGGAGCCCTTAAAAATGATCTATTCCAAAAAAAAAAAAAAAAAGACCTATTCCATTATCTGAATCTGTGAGGTCAGAACTAAGATTAGGGCAAGATTTCCCAACAACTTACCCCAAGTTCTTTTTATAGTAGGATGTAAAAATAAAAATCTTTTAAAAAAGAAACTGAAAAAATTTGAGGCAGTGCTACCATATTTTATCATGAATTTTATTCACACCAGTGAAAGTTTTCCACATTTAAATTCATTATAGCAAAATAGTAAGCACTTTGGTTTTACCTGTAAATCAAAACATTTTTTTTAAGGTAGCTATGAAGAAACTGTCTCACCACCCAAAAGAGCTGAACAACTTATTTTAACTTTACCTGGCATAGTACATATATAAATTATAATCTTTCAATAATTCTTCACAAAATGTCTAAAAATTAGGCCAGCATGATGATTTCCAGTTTATTTAGCAAGGAATATATTTTTTAAAACCTATATTGGAACCAAACCTACCTCTGAATTCGATGTTTTCTGCATACAAAGGCAAAAATTCTTCTGATTCCCACCATCACAGGATCCCAATTATTATAATGGCATAAGAGAGTCACAATAAAAAATGAAAAAAATACAGGGATAGCGCCTGCAAAAAATAACCAAGAAAACTGCACCTAAAAATAAAAGATAGAAAAACAAAAACAACCCACAGTTATCATTAAGACAATTTTCTCCTTTAATGTAAGTTTTCCATTTATGAAAATTTGCAGAAATAAGTTAAAACACCAAGAATACTAAGCATTGACTGTATATTATTAAGTATGTTATTATCAAATATGAGGATTCAGAACTTCAATGTATGATTCCACTTGCTTAAATTACCAACAAAAATACATCTTGCTTGGAAAAGGGCCTGAAGGAAAGCCAGAATGCATGCTTTTCATTATTAGCTGTAGTACGTCCGAGAGCAGAATTAGGAAACGTTAAGTTTTATCTTCCACATCACATTGCCCATTTTTTCTTTACTGATTACTGCTGACTCTCAAGTAAATCCCCTTCAGTTTCTAAAGGCACCTGCAAAAACTCACATTTTAAAAAACTATGTTACATATGCTGTGATATGTTGGGCTATGTTACAGTTCCTTCTTGAAGACAGCACCAAAAACAGATAAACTCTTCAGTGCAACTTTTGCAAACCTTTCATTAACAATTTGCAACAAATTCTAATCCTGACTCTTAAAACTAGTTTGTTTCTGTAGTAACAAATGAAAAATTTCCAATGGAAATCATGGCTAAGAAAATAATGACGACGAATAGGAATACTTTTACTTTACTAAGAAATGTGAGCCAGAGAAGGCAAGCAGCAAGCAGACACCAGTGATGAAAAGCCCCTCGGATATCATCAAGGCTGAGCCTGCCACCCGTCATTTTACCAGGGTTCTCAAGAAAATAAAAAATAATGAGATGCCATAAAATGTGAAGGAAAAAAATCATTCTTTCATGAGTTTACCTTTACCATCTGGATTCAACAAAGATCAAAAACAATTGTCAAAGAAAGCTGTAGACTGAGACTTAGTGCAACCCACTGGTGTGATCTGCTTTCAAATAATGATGAAAATAGTTACTCCTATCCTTAAAATAGTTAAGAAAAACTGTGTTTGCCCTCTTTAAGTGTTAAAAAAAAAGTGAGATTTAGAATCACAGGCAAGACTCCCTCTGGTGGGAAACATATACTACTCCATTTCACAGCACCATTAGTCAGAGTAAAGGGGTTTTGTGAGAATATTTTTTATGAGGGACTCACAATGCATAACACAAGAATAATCACTGACAACTTTTCACATGCATGTCCTGCTTGTATGATACACACACAGGCTGTCAGTCTAAGACCCAGGAAAGAGCAGTCAGTAAGACAAACTATAAAGCTTTCACACAATTTTCACATAATTTTATATCGAATTACTGGTATAACATATTCTTGGAATATTTGCCAGAATATATATAATCAAGAAAAGCCACAATGCACTTAAATGACCCAAGACCAGAAAAAGTATGAAAACTTATGACTAATGAGAGTTTAAAATGCAGATATAGTTGTTAAGAGTGGTTTTCATGAATATTCAACTAAAACCCTATTTTATAACTGAGTAAAAGCAAACTTCGTAAAGGTAGGTAAAACCCTAGTTGACTTTTAAAGACAAAGTTCACCTGTAACAATGCAGTTATTTATGTTGCCACATAATAAAAAACTTCTAATTTGATTTCCAATAAGCTATGAAGACAATTTTTCAAAATAAAGACATTTATTAACAAAATATTGTCTACATTACAAAAAATATCTAAAACCTGAATATATTTGAATATAAATCTGAACACAGAGATGCTTCCTATTATACAAAATATCAATTATATTAAATAGGTTAACATAATTTATTTTATGCACAATAAAAGAAATTGATAAACGCTAAAATTTCAGAAACTATATGTAAATACAGTTGGCTATCAGAATCAAAAAACCTCATGAAAGTAGATTCTCCTAGTTTTTTTTTTCTTTTTAAAGATTTATTTATTTATTTATTTATTTATTTGAGAGAGAGACAGACAGACAGCATGAGCAGGGGAGAGGAGCAGAGGGAGAGGGAGCTGAGCAGGGATCCCAACACCAGGCTGGATCCCAGGACCCCAGGATCATGACCTGAGCCAAAGGCAGCTGCTTAACCAACTAAGCCACCTAGGTGCCCCTCTCCTGTTTCTATTACAACTCTGGGGCACACCCTGCCACTTTTCCCAGAAAGTATTTTCCTACCCTCAATTCCCACCCACCAAAGGCCTATCCCCACTCATTTAACTGGTTGTCTAATTCTAGATGTGAAGACAATCAAGAAAAGACTGGTTATGTTTTTCCAATCATTCAATCAATCATTTATTTATTTTCATTTTCCCTTTTCTGTGTTTTGCCCTATCTAAAATGTTTGATTAAATGAATTACATAATCATTTAATAAAAATCAGATCCCATTTTTTTTAAATCCTAAAATTAACCTTCCATTTTTATTTTTCAAATCTGCAAAAGCTGATGTTTTCAAAATATAGTACAGAAAAATTCATTTACACATCTGTCTACAAAAATCCTCTAATAACAACACTTCCCCAGTTTCACTAGCGCAAGTTTGGTTGATATTCAGGATCCAGAGATGTGGAAGGACCTGGATATTATTCACATCTGTAAAGAATCTAATGATGTGTAACTTCAGTGTTATGTACATTTTATAATATTCACATTCTTTGAAAATGCATGGTACAAAGATAATTCTCAATTAAGGAGAAGCTGTTTTTAACCATAACAAATAAATAAGAATTTACTGAGCCATGAAACAAAGTATCAGCACAGAACTGTTTTTTTTTTTTTTTAAAGATTTTATTTATTTATTTGACAGAGAGAGAGACAGCCAGCGAGAGAGGGAACACAAGCAGGGGGAGTGGGAGAGGAAGAAGCAGGCTCCCAGCGGAGGAGCCTGATGTGGGGCTCGATCCCAGAACGCCAGGATCACGCCCTGAGCCAAAGGCAGATGCTTAACGACTGAGCCACCCTGGTGCCCCAGCACAGAACTGTTTTTTAAATAAAGAGAATACATACCACTTAGAGTATTTTGCCTTTATCCTAAGAACTGCACAAAGATCTAAAGAAAAATCACTTTAAAAATCTGATTATAACTTCTACATATTATAAACCTTCAGGCTTTCAAGTATTTCCTCTTCAAATTTTATTAAACCAAACCACAGACACACATACACACACATACCATTTTGTTACTTAATACTTGGGAGTTCAGGGGAGCCTGGGTGGGTCAGTCAGTTAAGCATACGACTCTTGTTTTTGGCTCAGATCATGATCTCAGGGTTGTGTCACTGAGCCCCCTGTTGAGATCAAGCCCTGCGTCAGGCTCCAGCTGGGCATGGAGCCTGCTTAAGACTCTCTCTCTCCCTCTGCCCGTCCCTGCTCGTACTCTTTCTCTCTCAAAAAAAAAAGTTTGTAAACTTTGAACTGAGTGATAAATGGCTACACTACATTTTTTATTAGTGTACATATGGCATGTCTCTTTTCTCCCTGTTACCCCCAGATGCACTAAAGAAACTCCTCCCTTCAGGCTGGGTGGGAGGGGAGGGATTCTCTTTTCTGCGATGTTATCACTGCCAACGATTATCATTAAAATCCCTGCATCCAGACCAGGACATCATAGAAGAGGGACGGAGCACCTGCCCTCCTGATTCCAGATAGAAGTGAGCATTTGCTGAGAAACATTATTCCTATGTTGCTCTTATCTATAACAGTACCACAGTGTTAAGGAATCTTCAGAATGTATCTTTAAAAATCAAAACACCACTGGGGTGCCGGGGTGGCTCAGTCGTTAAGCGTCTGCCTTCGGCTCAGGGCGTGATCCCGGAGTTCTGGGATCAAGCCCCACGTCAGGCTCCTCCGCTGGGAGCCTGCTTCTTCCTCTCCCACTCCCCCTGCTTGTGTTCCCTCTCTCGCTGGCTGTCTCTCACTCTGTCAAATAAATAAAATCTTTAAAAAAAAAAAATCAAAACACCACTACTTACATAATAAAATATTTCCGATCCCCTTTTCTATACCACTGACTTACCAATGAAATGTGGAATAATCAGCTCCGAAAATGGAGAACTACATATAAAGATACTGTCCTTAACTTAGAAATTAAGGAAAAAGAAAAAAGAAAAGAAAAGAAAAGCTAAAAATGTAAGACATTATCCATTTCTTTGGTAATTCTTATATCTCTATATAGCAAAGTACCTTAGAGAGGCAGAGCAGGCGTCAACTATTATTCATGGTTATACTGCTTATAATTTAATCACATGCCCTTTCATTATCTCTATTTTTAAAATTCACCTAAAATAGGGGAGCCTGGGTGACTCAGTTAAGTGTCTGACTTTTGATTTCAGCTCAGGTCATGATGTCTCAGGGTCGTGAGACTGAGCCCCACATGGGGCTCCACTTTCACCGGGGAGTCTGCTTGAGATGCTCTCTCCCTTTGCCCCTCTCCCCCACTCATGCTCTCTCTCACACGCTCTCTCAAAAAAAATTCATCTAAAACACCTAATAAAGTTTGCCTTACCTTTTGCATACACATGTCAGCTATTATGGACAGAGGTATTGTAAGGCTTAGTGCAAGTGTGCCTATCAACGATGAGGTAAGAAAGCAGCCCCTAAAAAGGAAAAAAAGAAAATATACATTTCCATATTAAAAAAGTAAAACAACCAAAGAAAACACAGGCATGAAAGATCAAGAGTAAAGACAAAAGCTTAGGACAGACTGAGACACAATAAAGCAACTAGGATGATTCTTAAAGTTTACCCTCAAATATTAAAAATCCAAATATATTAGAATAAAATTTTCAAATACTTTACGCTATTTTCAAGATTTGCTTACAGATATTATTCAACTCTGGATGTACAGCTTCCATTTCATTAACATTTTTTTATAAAACTGTCAGAAGAGTTCTTATAGTTTTGTGATGATACTTAGCCAACAAAGAAAATAGCTTTATTAAATTGCAGGACAATACTTCACAACACAGACTTTTAAGAAAGTGGTAAGCTAACTTGTGAGTCTCTCACCAAAGCAAAAATATCTCACCCTCATGAAAACTAAAATAGTCTTCAGATCTGTGTTGCTCTTTTGGTTTGGCCTAGCATTGAACTGAAAATTTTTTAAGGATACTTCCTTCTTGTTTTCCTTTTTTCTAGCAATTGTCCTAACCAAAACCTAAGTTCTTCATTTTATTTTCACCTTGAACTATCAATGTCGGTATCAAATTTTGAAATATCACTCTGCACATAATTTTATTTAGTTGAAAGAAAAAAATGAAGGAAGCATTATACCAAACAGACAAGCCATTTATACAGACTAATAATTTGGGTGTATAAAAAGAAAACAGGGTGCCTGGCTGGCTCAGTTGATAGAGCATGACATTCTTGTTCTCAGGGTCATGAGTTTGAGCCCCACATTGCAGGCAGAGGTAGAAAGAAAAGAAAAAAGAAGAGAAGAGAAAGAGAAAGAGAAGAGGAGAAGAGAAAAGAAAAAAAGAAAAGAAAAGAAAAGAAAGGAAAAAAGAGAAAAGTTATAAGCAAGAAAAAACCATAATGTATATAATTAGGACTACAGACCCATGGAAATTCTAGACTAGTAAATTCTAGCTCAGTGTATGATAGAATAATACCATCCTGCAATAAAAGAGCCTATCTCTTGATAAAGTGTCACTCAACATATTCAACACAGGCTGTATCATTAGTTCTTATCAGTGCAGTAAAGAGAACTCAAGCACTAGTGGTTCCTACTACACATGAGCTGCTCTGTGAAAAGGCAGTTCAGGAGGTCAGATTTTTTTTTTTAATGTGGCATATGTTCTTAGAGATTTATAGCACAAAGTACAATCATGAAGAGTCTGAAACAAAGTATTAAAAAGAAAACTATTTGACTTATACCAGCTTTTCTCAATTTAGCTGATGGTTGAATCATTTTGTCATCTATTATCATTTCAAGGACACACTTTAGGAAGTGCTGAGACAGAGAACTAGGTGGTATCATTCAATATCTATACACATGGTACAGTATATGGGCTTAATAGTGCACCTCAATTTTTTAAAAATAAACAATGAGTGACAAGTACACATCTTTAATTTATTTTAAAAAAAGCTCACAACCACACTTTGAACTATGTAGTTTACTACTCAGCACTTGGATTATGTATGCTGAAGTTTCCTGTTCTATTTATAGTTAAACATACAATAACCCTGATCCCCCCCACAAAAAGAAGGGAATCATCCTACATACAGATTATGACTTCTGATTTAAATGTGTATTTTCTTATGATTTAAAAAGTTGTAAAATATATAGAGATATGTTTCTTACACTTGTTTCGTTGCCAAGAACACCCAGAATTTAAGGGATATGTTTGTTTCATTACTGACTGATTTACTGCTACTGAGCTGTTACCATTAGTACTCTTAATCACTTGAGTGTCAAAGTATATCTGAAAAATAAACCTTCTTGAGTCCTAAAAAATCCATCCTAGGTAAAGATAAACAGCTTTTATCATAATATAGGACGGTGAGTGTCCAATTTAACTATTCAACAATACATACTCATATACACAGTTGGGAATATAAATTGTGTTCCCTCCATGGGGAATGATACGCAAATCTCTATCAAAATCTAAAGTCCATAGGACTGACTCAGTCTTTTTCTCTTACAGGCATTTATCCTACAGAACACTTACATATACATGCGACGATTTATAGGAGAATATTCAATGCTATTTTATTTACAAAGCAAAGGACTGGAATTTTAAAATGTCTATCAACAAGGAATAGGTAAAATACATTATATTCTACCTGGTACATCACACAATGGATTGGAACATAATATTCTATAACACTTCACAAGCTTTGAAAAAGGAATTGAACCTAAGTGCTGATATGTAAAGATTTAAAAAGCAATCGGTAAAAAAAAAAAAAAAAAAGCAATTACAAAACAATATCCATAGTATGTTCCCATTTGTGTGTTAAAAACAAGACAAATTGGGGGTGGATTAGGAGGCTGATACACACTTCTTCATGTATAGAAAATTTGGTAGAAGGTTTAGAAGTTAATAATGGTTGCCTCTGGGAAAAAGGAACGGAGATTTAGAGTGAAAGAGAGGATTTCCTTTTCATTGTATACCGTTTTGCATATTTTTGTTACATATTATTCTTTTCATTCTAAAGAGGTTAAATTAAAAAAATTCCAAAACATGTCATTATTTTTTAAACGTAAAGTTTTCCAGGGAGCAAACTAAAAAAGCTCACATATAGAGATTACATGTCACAACTCCTACTTGATCATCCCCTAAAGCCTACATTAAATTCTGCTAAACATAATAAAACTCTCCACTGTATGTTTAATTAAAACTGAAGCTCTCAATAAAGAATGAGTATTTTAATATTTGCAGTGACACAGTCTGTGTTTACTATGAGTCTTAATGGAATAATGTAATAAGCATCATACTAAACCCTTCTCTAGTCTAACATCCAAAGAAAAATTTAATAATTGCTTTCAAATATATTAATTTGCTTTGAAATTGTTTAATTTAAACTAAAATTCCTAGAAAACATGGACCTATTTTAAAATACAGTGAGTACATAATTCAACTGTAGTAATAATGGTTGAATATCAACAATTCCTCATGATTCAACAGAGTTCAATCAAAAAACTAGTAGTAAGCAGTTCTATCTGTTCAAAACCAAGAGTAGAAAGAGGCAAGAGACGTGAGAGAACAAAAGAAATACAATTGATAGTAAAGAAGAAATAGGGCAGAGAGTATATGATATATATTAATATAGAAAATAAAATATGTAACTCTCTTTGCTTAAAAAAACTGAACATCTAAAATATACATAACAAAAGAGAAGAATGAATGAGTAAATGGATTCTGATATCAAAGAGTTTTTGATCAGCAAAGGAATTTAAGTACATAAATTAACTAAAAAATAAAGTGCATCTTTAAGTATTACATGAAAGGGAGTAAGTATGGAAGAATATCAAGAAAACAGAAATTTCCTTAATTGAGGAGGGGGGAAAAGTACAGGAAGAGCATTAAAGATGTCTTCATGGAAAAGGCTACTTTTGTCTCAGTCTTTTGCAAGGGAAAACTAGTCAGTAGTCTTAATTGGCATATCATAAAATCCATTTAGGAGTTTAAGTACAATTTGTGGGTTTTTTTTCAGTTCCTATTAGATAGAAACATGACTAAGTATCAAGCTCTGTATTTGAAAGATTTCTTAAATTCCACCATGACACTGTCTTCAAACTATGTTAGGATCATTACCACATATCAACATATTTGATATAACATTTCAAAGCACGTTAACATCTCAAATTAATCAGGGTTTAGGGTTACGTATCTGGCTCACTTATATGTAAAGTCCTAAGAATAAACAAAACAAAAAAAAGTCTATGAACAACCAAACATTCCAAAGTCTCTTAAGTCCCCTATTCTCACTGAGAACTCATGTTATTTATATTTAGAATATAAACCTCCATTAGATAATGACACCTTTCATTCATATAACATTCTACTTTTAAAACACTTCTACAAATTTAGATCATTTATATGCATCTATTCATTTAAATATTTATTTTCAACAAATATTTATTGAGCTCCTTCTATGTATAAGGTATTACTCTATACAATCAGTGCACAGAAGTTAAAACACAAAGTTCCTGCTCTAGTGGGGTTACTTTATGTAAGTGTGAAGTGTGTAGGGTGGGAAGGTGCATAGGAGGAACCATCAGAAGACAGAAGAAATATAAATGCTTCAACTATCCAAAAGTCCATGAACTGGTATCTAATAAATCATAGGGTAATAAATAGTACATACCACAACCACAGGAACTCTGAGAGAACTGTTCCAATAAGGCCATTAATGATAATGCACATTAATACTACTTTATTGGGAAACTCAAAGTCCTCAAATCCAGTATAATGAAGTAAAAAGAAACCTGGCCATAAGAGCAGCAGATTAAACAGACCTACAAAACCTAAATATGTATAAAAGAGACAACAGTTAGTAATTGAGATTTATTTAAATTTTTCAAGCTTATAACTCTATAATTAGAAAACATCAGATTTTGCACAAAGGGCTCCAACAGGTTTCCTTTACTGGAACTTCAGTTTCTTTCAGTCAGACGTACAGACAGCTCAACATCGGAAAAAACTGTACTAGCAACTGGTGGTCACTGAGTCTGCAAGGTTCCATTACTCACACTGCACGGAGCAACTACCATGGAATAAACCACTTAATTCAAAAAGAAAAGTTGTTAACCTTAGCTACTAATAAGCCAGTGTCTTCAAACTTAAAAAAAAAAACAAAACTGGTATATCTGTGTGTATGGATATGCAGCCTAAATTAAATATGAGGAAGTAGACAGTCTGCTCTCTGATTCAACTCATATTTATGTTTAAAGCGCCTGTGGTATTGCTAAGAATAATGGAGGAAGTTTCCAAATCAGATACATTCTTGGTTCTTGCCCTCCAGGCTCTCATAAGCTAGTTGGTGAGATAACATACATACACAAATAGCTCAACATATGAACTAAGTGCAGACTGACTACCTGTAAAGGAAGGCTGTAACATTTAGTGGTCTAAAGTGTGTGCTCTGCAGTCTGACTGCCCTGAGTTCCAATCCCAGCTCCACCATTCACTAGCACTGTAAACCTTATACAAGAGGCAAAACCTCTTTTAAGCCTGTTCTCCAATCTATAACTGTAAAATCATATTTAACTAGGTTACTGGGAAAATTAGATGAGACACTTATAAAATATAGCATAGTACCTGGCATAAAAAGTTAGTAAAGGTAGCTGCTATTATTATTAAAGAAATGTAAGTTTACATATTACTACATGTGAATACAAAGAGTATAAAGGAAAAACTTACAATTTTTATCGTACTCCCTATAATTAAATGCCATAGATCTACTATGAGATCCATTAGGTAACTATAGAGCATTCTTAAAAGAAAGTTAAATTGCAGTAAATATATATTTTATATTTGTTGCTAAATAATAAACCAGATTTAGGATGCCTACTTCAATCCTAACAGGACTGGAGCATCCACTCTCTATCTGCCGCTAAAGACTCACAGCCAGCCACCCACCGTCTCTGAAGAACTGTCTTGCAGAGCAAACAAGCTTGCCTTTCCCATGAAGTTCCCACCCTGAGCAGCCCACACCCTTAACAGGCTACACCTAATCCGTGAAGGATGCTCAAGGCCACTCTCATGGCTGAAATCCTAACGGCTCAAGGCCAGAAGGTCTCTGAGCAGTACCTAGACATTACCTGCTCCTTCACCACCCTCCCACCTCCTGCCCCCCGACATGCCATGAACTGGGCCAAACCTCAATTATACATGAGCCCACATGGTTCTTTCCCCTTCTCTATAGTGCTTTTCTTAGTCTCTTGTCAGTTTCCCCTGCGGAGCACCCCTCAATAAATCAATCATCCATAACAAATCCCTGTCTCATATCCTGCTTCTAGGATACCCAATTTAAGACATCTAGTGATAAAAATAAAAACCAATAAAATGAGACATACAGAAAGGACTCATGACCTGAAAAGCTTACACAACATTAAAAAGTTGTAATTAAAACAAAGAATTTGGCATTACCAAAAACCAAATCTAATTTGGGGTCCCTGAACTATATCAAGTCTATGGAATCTCACGTAAATTAACCACCTTGGGACCTAAAGACAAAGGTCCCAATTGCTTCCACCTATTCTCCAGATCCTCCAGAATGTAGCCTGCATATCCTCCTGTCCTTCCCTAAATTAGCCTCCAGTACAATCACACAGATCTACACACTGTTCCCTGTTATGCTCTGCTCATATCCCCATGCCTGAAGAACCCTATACAACCCAATTCTAATTTCTTTTCTAGTCCTGCCTATTGTAAAGCCCAGGTCAAATCAATACTGTGTTATATTATACATGAAGAAGACCAATCAAGTTACATGTCTGTGTATACTGTAATAATAGTAAATTAAATAGTATTTCCTGAAAATTGCCAATCTTAAAAAAAACACTCAAAAAATTTAGTATTTTGTTCCATTCCAAGTGGAATTTTCTATGACTCTAAAATAAGACATCACTAAAATTACCTTCATATTTAAGATATATTTATTGAATTCCGTACTTGAGTGATCACTTGGTCTGGGTAGCTTTCCAAATGTTTTGTTTCTGTTAATCTTTAAGTGAAGATATTCAAACTTTTTTTAGCAGAAAAATCTTTTCTACAAATTAAATTACAATGCAAAAGCCCAACAAAACAGAGCTGTTCCAGCTTAAGCAGCAAAGGACTCGAAGAACCAGAACCACGCACGCAACTCCACCTCCTCCCACCCTTCCCAGGATCCTCTGCAGATCACTCTGAAAGCTACTCATCTAGTCCAATTTCCTCATTTTGCAGATGAGTATGAAATAAATGAAATTAGAACAGCCATATTCCTGGTCTCCTGATTCCCTATAACTATACTTTGAACTTTCATCACCAGGCTTTTTTATTTATTGATACTTAGGTTATCTTTTGGAAGACATCTACAGATATCCAACAGAGAGCATAAGTTTTTTAGTGAGTTGATATGAGGCAAGGAAGAGCTTATAAATCTTATTAGGTATTTTATTTACCAAAATTAAGAACTGATGCCAAAAACTACAATTGGGTAATTTGAAAACCTATATCATAAAAGAGTCTATATCTTAGAGTGAAAATGGAAAGCCTTTCAATAGCCCGTGAGTTTTAATGAACAGCACATAGACAAGAATAGTATTATATGTATCAGTTGGGAGCAGTTTCTCCAGTCCTATGCTTCTAACAATTTAAAAAAAGCAAAATGTGTAATACAACAGGCATACTCTCAAATGTTTATGATAGCATAATTCTGTCATATCAGTGAAGAAAATATCTGATTCACAGGCTAAAGACATGAATGGTATTAGGAGGAATTTCTTTCTTTGCCTTGCACTGGGGAAACCAGCATTCCATCCTAGATGCATAATCATGCAGGGCAAAGTATGAGAAAAACACTGAGACTGGACTTCAAAATCTTTAAAATGTGATGGTTTTAAAGAATCATATGGAGAAGGAGAGAAAGGCTTCCTTCCTTATTCCCTCCAAAACCAAAACCCTAAGTTAGTCATTCAAAGAAAGCAGCATCAGAGGTAAACATACTCTTACCAAAGAACATTGGAATATCCAACTTATCTTCTCTGTCTACTTTTCTCTTAATCATAACAATATAGACAGCATAGAGCATGGCTCCAACGAGAGACCAAATAGAACCTGTAAAAATTAACATAATAAGTTAATGCATTTGTTCATTAACTCATTCAACACACACTTATTTAAAATCTGACAATGTGTCAGATGTGATTTCAAGAAATACACAAATATGAAAAGATAAAAGTAGATCCCACCCCCTTCCATGTTCTCCAGGAGTATAGGAAGAAGTTTAAAGAGTGAACAAACACGTGCAAAAACATCCAATGATCTAGCCAAACATGCATGTTATAATATTAAAACTCACATAAGTAACACTTTTTTTAAAAATTTTGAAATGCTACTTCATATTTTCCCCCAAATAAACAATTTGGCACCTGACACTGTCTGGCATAACAATGTTTCTTTCCATCTCTAAGCCACTGCTTATACAGTCCTCCCCACTGTGACCTATCATCTCTATTATATATTCCACTACCATCTTCAAGGCCCAGTTAAAGTTCACCCTTCTGCCACAAAGCGTCCTCTTCCTCCACTGAATTTCCATCCTCATCTTCTATTTCAGATCATGTAATATTACATGGTTAAATACAGTATTATTTATTCTTTAGTAGTTTCATTTTATAAATCTCAAATAACGATTAAAATCAAGAACTCCCTGAAAACTGCAAACACATTACTTATACTTTCTAATGTTCTAAAATATCTAACATAATATGGAGCTTATAGTATAGGCATAATCAATACTGATTTTCTTTTTCTTTTTTTTTAAAGATTTTATTTATTTATTTAACACAGATAGAGACAGCCAGCGAGAGAGGGAACACAAGCAGGGGGAGTGGGAGAGGAAGAAGCAGGCTCACAGCGGAGGAGCCTGATGTGGGGCTCGATCCCAGAACGCCAGGATCACGCCCTGAGCCGAAGGCAGACGCTTAACCGCTGTGCCACCCAGGCGCCCCAATACTGATTTTCTTAATGTTTAACTCATTCTCAAAAACATTTCAGTAAGCCTTTAAAAACAGCTAAATTAATGTGCTGTCTGCCAAGTGACCACATTTAATACTTTAATTATCCAAAAGTCCAATGTTTTATTAAATCTATTTTTTAAAATTATTTTAAAACATTTGTAAAAAGCAAAAAGAAAGCCTATCAATAAAATCTCACACATACATAACAAATACATGTGTTGTTTTACATACACAAAGCTCTCTGGGTGAGAAAGGTGATACAGTTCAAGGCATGGCTCACTGGGCAGTGACCAGGGATAGTTTAGAAAGCACCTTTCCATTCAATCAACTTTAAATATCTAAACAAAGTATCCAGACGGAAGCCTTTAAGCTGGGTTGATTGTCTTTGTTTTTGTTTAACCTAAACAATGGATCACAACTGAGTGTTCACCATAGCAGTAAATGTTTCAGGCAAGACGCATGAGTGAATCACAAAATTAGTGGGTGCAAGTATAACAGAAACAGGGTATTTGCAGTCTCAAAGTATTTCCCCACAAGATGCTTATTACTTAGAAAGAAAAAAATTAGTAACTTTACACTGGAGCAACCTGGCAGACACCACCTTAAAATTAACTAGTCACTAGGAACGGGACAACATCATGCGCCTTCTGATATGATGTGTTGATCAGGACACTTCTAATATTACTTCCATGGCATTCTTACCAAAAATACACAACATAAATTTAACCATAAGGAAGTATCAGACAGACCAAAAGTGAGAACATTCCACAAAACAACTAGACAGTATCCTTCAAAAGTGTTAAGGTTATATAAAAAGACCACCACCATCAACAACAACAACAGAGACTGGGGGACAGTTCCAGATTAAAGGAAGCTAAGGAGATATGAAAACTAAATGCAACAAGTGATACTGTACCAGAAAAACAACATTAGTGGGGAAAATGGTGAGATTTGAAAAGGTTATACATATAGACTAGATAATTTAATTATAATCAATGTTGGGGTGCCTGGGTGGCTCAGTCGGTTAAGCGGCAACTCGATTTCGGCTCAGGTCAGGATCTTAGGGTTGTGAAATTGAGCCCACATGGGACTCAGCACTGGGCATGAAGGCTGCTTAAGAGTCTCTCTCTCTCTTTCTCTCCCTCTGTCCCTCCCCAGGCCCCATCTCTCTCCCTCTCTAAAAAAAAAATAAAAAACTATTTATATATATATATAAATAAAATAATCAATGTTAATTCCTGACTTTTATAATTATACTGCAGTTATGTACATAGTTAGCGAAGAAACTGAGTGAAGGCTATATGAGAATTCTGTGAACTATTTTTGAAATTTTTTACATTATTTCCAAAGGAAAAGTTGAAAAAAGAACCCATTAGTGCCCACCCTCTGTGTGTGTGTGCACACGCATGCAAGGACACAAATAATGACACGCACAAAACTTTCTGGTATACTCTTAACAGAAAGAATGCAGAGTCACATACTTACCTATTGTATCTCTTCCAGCAGATTTCTCAGACCCTGACAAGTTTACCAGCACAACACCTCCAATGCTACGGGAATAATAGGATTACTGATGAGCAAAACAATAAACTCCTGAGAAAGGGCTAATAATAAAGATAAAAATTATTTACAAGTGATCTAGACTACTCTCAAAACTGGGCAAAACTACAACTGTCAAAGAATTTAGTGATTTAATTAATAATATCTAACAATATTAACAGGGCAGTTTAAGTGCTATACTTGTAATCATTTAATTCTCACGAAATGTACATATTACCTTGTAATAAAGGTATTATTGTTACCACCATTACCATTTTACACCTGAGAAAACTAATGCACAAACATACAAAGTACCTTGACCACGATCACACAGCTGGGACTGAAACTCAGCCAGTCTGCTTCTAGGGAAGCATTTTTACCTCCTGTGCTACCTACTACTTTCCAGTTAACGAAGTTGCCAACTTGTCAGCCCTCTTCCAAACGTTTTTTCTGAAGATACACATACAGTATATCCATACAAACCTAGCAATAGCACTAACTCTTGCCTACGAGTAAAACCTAGATTAGCAAAACTATCCTTAAATGTTTAAATGATTAATTAATGGATGAAAAAACACTGAATTAAAAATGTAGAGAAATCAGAGATCATTCATTCACTCAACTGTTATCTATTGAAAAAAAATTTTTAAGTTATTATTTATTGAGCTAAGCACTGTGTTACAGCAGCAAACAAAAGAGATGTGGTTCCTGTTCTCAGAGAGCTTATACTGTCTATTCCTATGCATCTTGTAATTGTACATATTTTCAAAGCAGATAAAATAGTGTTAACTTTTTTTAAAAGCCAGTCTAATTCTTTCACCTACTGATCCAAAAAGCTAAGTGACACGAGAGAGGAATATTAAAAAAAATATTTTTTCCTTATGGAATTATATAAGTCAAATCTAGTTACATTAAGTATTCATGTCTCTCAATTAAATATTACAATTTTCTGTTGTTTAAATTCAGCTATTATTTATTGACCACCCACAACATAGTAAAAACTAGAGGTTTCAATTCCATTTAGATAATAATAATCACAATGACTAAATACATTGAGCACCTATTATACATCAGACACTCTTTCAAGCACTTTTAAAGTTTTAACTCATTTAATCCTCATAAGAATCCTTTCAGACAAATCTTACTAGTATTCCCAACTTACAGGTGAGGAAACTGTGACACAGAAAAGCAAGAAACTGTGACACAGAGAGGCAAGAAATCGCAAAACTAGTAATGATGGAGGCAGGACTGAATTCCAGATAGTTTAGATGGCGGGTACCCTCTTTTTTGTCTCTTGACTGAAGTGAGACTTTTTAGCTTATCAGAAGACTTCCTTCAAGATTGTTGCTATGTCAAATTCTTTTTATAACCTCAGAAACTGATGTGTAAGGTTATTTCAAAACAAAGTATAAAACAATGTTCAATACAGTATTAAGAACATGTAATAAATACACAAAAAAATTCTAAGTAATAATTTTTCTAGACCACAGGTCAAGAAAACTTCCTTAAAGGAACAAACAGTAAATATTTTAGGCTTGCAGACCATATAGTCTCTGTTGCAACTGAACTGTCATTATGGTGCGTAAGTAGCCGTAGACAGTTTGCTAACAAATAGGAGCGGCTATATTCCAATAAAGCTTTATTTACAAAAATAGGAAGAAGCTAGCTCACCATAGTCTACTGACCCCTGTTCTAGATCTACTCTAATGGGCTTTGTCAAAATACTTACCACGTTCAATATTTTATATCTATTTCCTTCTTTTTCAAAACTTTATTAATATAGTACAGAGAAAAGTTAAAAATTAGCATGAATTTTGAATAAAGTTGAATAAAGCCTCGTTTACTTCTCCAGTACAAATATATAGGATTTCCCCAATACAAAAAAATGTTTGGCTAAAACAATTAGTCAATCATGCAATATAATAAACTTCTAGTGGCCATAAAATCTAAATAGTAAATTAGTTGGTCAACCTGCCTACCCTTGGAAACTACCATGGTTATATCTATAAAGGAAAAACCCATCATAATAAGAGTACCTCAGTCCCCATGACAATCATTTTATATATATATTCCCTCCAAACTTTAAAACAAGGTTGGAAAGTAGATGCTATCATCATTTTCTCACCTAAGAAGCCCTCTCAGAGAGTTTAAGGGGACTGACAGAAACAAAGAACAAAGCTCTAATTCAAACCCAGTTCTGACAGCTAAGAAACATTACTCACTCCATTAAATCATTCTACTACCTTCTCTGATTTCTGATTTTTTTTCTGTAAAAAACAACAGCTTTATTAAACTGACACATCTTTTTTGAGTACTGCTGGTAAGCAAAGCCCTAGGCTAGACTGTTGGTGGCACAAGTAAGGATAAAACAAGGCCTTGGCCCTTAAAGGTTTAAAATCCACAGAAAAGACAAGACAAACATACACAAAGTCACATAAAAATAAAAGACTTAAATACAGTTATTGACAATACTGATGCTATACAGTAATGCAAAGTTGCCAAATGATTTATACAGAACATAACTGAAAGATCACTTGAGGCGGAGTCATCAGAAAAGACTGCATGTTTGACTTCCAAAAGTAGAAGTAAAAGCCAAAATCAAAACAAAAAAGGGAACTTGTTTTAGGAAAAGGAAATAGGAACTTGGGAGGTAATGAGGATTAAGTTACCACATTAAGTTAAACGTAAGCATCGGTAAAATACATAGTATTATATACCATCTGTCCTCCCATGAATGGGAGCCAAAGCTGCCTTGGTGTCCTTCCCTCCAGTTACTCTCCCCAGGAACATTTAGAAAACTAGTTAAGGATGTGACACAGGCTGAGTAGCATGCTGCCATATAAAACCTTCTTTTATCCTCATCTTTCTCTGCCTATACGGTATACTATAATATAAACTATCCTATGTCACTACCAGAAATTTTTTAAACATCATATTTTTAAGCAGAATTAACTAACTATTATGCTATATTCTTACCTTAAAATTACAGCTAATAGTTTAGAAAGAGTAAATCTATCTCCACTGTTACTTGGAAACATTGCAGCAAGAATTAAGGTAAAAAGTCCTACAAGGAAAAAAGATACATCAGTTTAAATACTGTCAAAAACAGCCTTTAAACTAAACCATGCTTATTTTAATAACACAGATTAAGTACAGCCCCGTTTACTTTAAACTAATAAGACAGTGAAATTGAACACTCAGAGTAACATTATGACCTCATCATAATCAAGCATGTGTGCTCAAGTTATTTTTATAGCTTCAAAAATACTCTTCCTCTCCCAGATTTGGAAGGTGATTCAATTTTTAAAATAAAACATCTTTCATAGGGTAAATTATGGTTCTGAAATAAGCAATTACATTTAGCCAAAGGGTCTAGAAAAAGATCTTCAGAAAGAATATGTGAAAGGAATGACTACAATACAAAGAACCAGCCTATAAAACCTCAATATGCTACATAAAAAAATACCATAAAATAATCAAAGGAATATAAATAGCACAAGGCCACAGCATAAAACTACAAATATTATGTAGTTACAATACACTAACGTACATTAGAATGAATGTAATAATTTGTAATAAGATAAAAATGTGTATGTGTGTATGTGCGTGTATATATACACACATATATGTATGTGTGTATATATATATATAACAGAAACAGATTTCAACTTACAATGTAGATTTTGAAGACAAATTTCTTACCAGAAGTTGAGGACAAAATATTAACTATAGCAACTTGTGTGTCTGAAAGTGCTTCTTGATATGACAAATTTGCCAGAAACCACTAAAGAAAAAGAAAACAAAGTAAAACCTAATGAATGACATGCTTTTATCTGTCATAATTTACAGGCCCCTCTTTTCCCCCTCCTTAATATTTTATCGTAAGAGCTTTTAAAATTGCTTTCTATTGAAAAATCACAGGCCTAAAAAGAGGGCACTTATAATTAGATTGAAGATCTTTGCTATTCAATTTCCCTTAAGAAATTAACAACTAGGGTAAAACTGAATATTAAATCAATTTTAAAATTTGCTTTATCCAAGCATTTCTAGCATTCTATTAAAGTTTATCTAAGCCAAATTAAAATTTGGGGAAATTCTCAAATATTAAAATAGGTACAGATGAACACAGCATGATGAGAAATCTATTGAACAAGATGACACCTTTGGGGATGGATCAAAATAGCAAGCTAGGTAGACTGAAACATAAAAGGACATAATCACTCTTTGGAAATTTAAAAATGTCCAATGAAAAATGTGAATTTGCTGGCTAATTGTGATTCTATCTCTGATTCTCAGTTTGGAGACATAATACAGAGTTCCCATAACTGGATATAATGAAAGGAAGTTTTCCAGTTATGAGGATATTTTTTCCCTTTCTTTTGCTCATCTAGGCTAGGATATTCTTATATTCTCAATACTGTACCTAATGCGATTTAAGGAGTAAAAAAGATCTCTTTTTGATGAAGCCTCGGGTGTGTGTGTGTGTGTGTGTGTGCTCGCGCGCGCACGCGCACGTGGGAGGAGTTCCAAAATTCATTTATTTTCACTGCTATCAGATATTCTAAAACATATTACCACAACTCATCCATTTTTCTGTCAATGGATCCTTCTAGACTATTTCAAACAAAGCTACTACGAACATTTTAGTGCGTGCCTCCTGGTGCACGTGTGCGTGAGCGTCACTAATACATACACTAAGCAGCAGACTGCTGGGTCAATCAAAGTAAATTAACTGCTTACCTAACTGGTTTTGGCATCACTGTTACTTAAACATATTCATATTCCACTGAAGATCCCTCTCTTAAGACAGAGGCATCTCTTGATCTCTCTGAGAACTTGTAGTTAAGTGAGTACTATAATTATTAGCATTTATACTTCAACAAAGCAACAAAGACATATGATCTTAGAGCACTGCTGGAAGGTAGCAGATAGCTGAGTTTAGTAGACTCCACTTAGTCTACACCGTACTCAAGACGAAAGCCAGAATAAAACTACGGCAAAGTGATTTTGACACCGTCTGTAGTCCTCCGACTTCCTAGATAATTTCACTGGACTTTCTAAACAAGAAAATGAGGTAACAATTGCTAAGATGAGCAATATCTAACATATATGAAGTGCTAGAAAAAAGGTAGAAGATCCTGCTCTTAATCATCTTTTGGAGATCTATCTACAAGAACAGATAATACTTATAGGGTGATAATTAGCTCTCTTGACCCACTTTCCTTAACACTTTAACACATACTGTGCTCATTTTCCAGACAATCTCACTGGTCTCTGCTAATGCACGATAAAGAAATAAAGACAGATCATTCAGGTAGCAGCCATTCAAAAATCGTAAGAAATCATCATTAGCTATAAACCCTTTCTAGAAAGATCTTTCTATTCTACACCTCTCCCCATTTTCTAGCTCTCAAACCCAAGGCACCCTCATTTCAAAAGAAGACCCATCTCAATTACCTCCAATAAAAATTAACCTTACAATGCTTCCCCTTCATTATTTCACAGTGGAGGACAACCACTTACTAATAAACAATCTATCACAAATAACTTATATATTTCATTATTTCATGAGTGGTAAGTTATCTTAAAATTATCATAGAAAATATTCAAGGTAAACACTGTACGACCTAAATTATATTCTACAGAGAAAAATTAAAACATTGTAAGCCCTAACGAGACAAAAGATATTCAAGGAGGACCGGCAAATACAGGAATTAGTAACTCCTGCCCTGCACTGTACAATACACTAGCCACTAGCCACATGCAGCTACTAAAGAACTGAAATGTGGCAAGTCTGTATTGAAATATTTAACAACTAAAATTGAAATAAAAACTGAAATTGAAATGAAATAGAAAATGAAATGCTTAGAATATTAATACTAACAAAAATAAACTATCTCATTAATAACTTTTATATAGATAACATATTAAAATAGTTTACATATAATGGGTTAAATAAAAACAGTATTAAAATTAACTTCACCTGTTTCTCTTGATTTCTCTTAAAAATTTAAAAATTTTTCTAATTGTAGAAAATTGAAAAATACGTATGTCACCTGCATTTGAGGCTCATATTATATTTCTGTTGAACAGCACTGCTCTAAACCTTATCAAAGCTTACCACTCTTAAGTTAGATTTCCAAAAAGCTATATACCTGGACTATCTTACTCTTTCTACAGAAATGTCTCTACTAAAGACTAACATAGTTTTCAACTCTTGTAACTTACTAAAGACTTTTTTTTTTAAACACTACTGAAGGTAGAAGCACCCAAGTGCAGATCCACAATGAATAAACAAAATGTGGTGTATTTGTACAGTGATACGGTATTCACCCTCTAAAAGGGAAGAAAGTTCAGACACATGTTACGAGGATGGACCTTGAAGACTTTATGCTGAGATAAGCCAGTTATAAAAGGAAAACCAGTGGGGCGCCTGGGTCGCTTAGTAGGTGAAGCGTCTGCCTTAGGCTCAGGTCAGGATCCCAGGGTCCTGAGATGGAGCTCCACATCCGGCTCCCTGCTCGGTGAGGAGCCTGCTTCTCCCTCTGCCTGCTCTGCCTGCCACTCCCCCTGCTAGTGCGTGCTCTCTCTCTCTGACAAATAAATAAATAAAATCTTAAGGGAAAAAAAAATTAAAACAGTGTAGAATTCCACTCACGCAAGGTACTTAAGAGTAGTCAAATTCATAGAGACAGAAAGCAGAATGGTGGCTGTCAGAGGCAGGGGGAGGTGAGAAAGGGGAGTTATTTAATGGATATAGAACTTCAGTTTTGTAGTATGAAAAATGTTCTGTCGATAGGTGGTTGCACAACAGTGTGAATGTACCTAATGCCACTGAATATACACTTAAAAATGGTTAAAATGATAAAAAAAGGTTAAAATGGCAAATTTTATAGCACATATATTTTACCACAATTTTTTAAAAGGCTTTTTATATGGACATATTTATCTGTAAGTCAGCATGGAATAGTACCTATATAATGTACTTATGTAACACATTCTCTCAGAGTTGTGAGTTGGGAAAAAAGTTTGCTTTTATCCAATGAAGGGAAATAGTTCCTTTTAATAGGCAAATAGCTGTGTAATTCAGGAGGTTTTCCTTTTTGCTTTTCCTTTTACCAATTTGCCAGAGATGAATTGTGTGCTCAAAGTAGCTTTCTTCCTTTAAATCAGAGTTCCTGATATAATCATCCCATTCCACAGCCAGCTTCTTTCCACCACACACACATCCTACCCATTTAATCTGACTCTTTTCATCTTTGTTTTTAACTTTTACTATGTAGATGCTTTATTATTCTTCACCTCAAGTCTCATTTGAAAATTAGGTAACATATGATAAAGCTTAGTCTTGCTCTACATTCATTTAAAACAAGCAAACAGAAAAAATAATTAACAGCATACACCAAATGTATGAGCCTTTAAATTAATTTTAGTATATATGTAATTATCGTAACTCACAATGATTTTTTTATTTGTACTGCTGAATATATTAATCAAGGCATCACTCAGCTAGATGTTATTCAGGAGGAGGATGGAGAAAAATGGGCTCTGCAATGAGGCAAAACTGTGAAGTAAAAAAATCTTATGATCAGGCTAATGATTCGACATTAGCACTGCATTATCTGGTCTTTTAAAAAGCTCAGTATAAATTTAAAATCTTAAAGGCTCGTATTAAACCACCTTGGATTAGGCTGCTCCCAATGACATATGCAGGAAAAGAGCCCTGAAATTCACTATCGAATTCTAAACTTCAGTTTTCACTAACTCGGACAAGTCTAATCCCAGCTTATTCTAAAATAATATTTGCTGTATGATTATTCTATGTGAAATCTTTAGCACATTTTTCAGTTTATTAATAGAAAAACTATTAACAATAACATAAATTCTATAGAAGTGTTTATTTTGAGTACTTGCTAAAATATTTGACATTTACACCAATTTACTATACAACTACAAAACCACTTATTCAACAAAATCAATGCATACAGTAAACTCTCATCTGGTTATTTACCAGCCTTTGTATATATCATAGTGTAAAATAACTATTAATTATCCTGACCATGAAGCAATGCCAAATTCTGAATATATATAAGTAGTTGTTGTGTTATAGTATTGATTGAATTCTTTGAGGTATGGTAAGCATTTGCTGACTTGATATTCAAAGTTCCCAATGATGCCAGATAGCTGAGTTTTAAAGTCACAGTTAAGCAACCTAACAGTGTTACGTTTCCATAGCATACTGCTGGCATGTATATTGTCTTAAAATTCAAGTTCTAAACATATAATAAAGAGAAGACCTACCACAAAGCAAAAAAAAAAGCTAATTTTTGCTACTTGAGTTGCAGTAAGCTTCCCCACAGTTTTGAATAAGGATTCTTGTTCTTTCACAGTAGGATATGACATGCGAGACAACTTAGCTTCCAATGCATGGCTTGATGGAAGCTGCCGAATCTCCATGATATTACTGAACCTTACACGAGACTTTTTGGGAGCTTAAAAGGAAAAGAATAATACAAAATCATTAACGTCTCCCCTCACATCCAATGAAAGTCACAAGTTTTAATTTACTGATAAATGCATATTCTTTAATCTACATATAATCAGACTTGGGACAGCAAAGAAAACCGGAGTTCTATTATTACCTGGGGCAGTTCTGCTCAAAGAGTAAAAGGAAAAACATTTTCATCTATAAAAATGTTTTAAAGGTTTTAAAATGAGACCAATATTCAAAGAAAAGTTCTGCAATTGTGTACATACACAACTGCCTAGATCAGGATTATAGTATGGTTATTATTTTAGCATTTATGACAAAATTTTATTTGGAGTTATCTTCATAGATAGCCAATTTATGAGAATTATGTTCCTGGTCCAGCATGCAGAACATTCCTCTAGAGGTCCATTCTTTGCAAGAGAGTATTATGGATAAATACTGTGCTTACACTGAAGCTGATATTCTTTACTCAATTCACAGAACCAACAAAACTCCTGTAATTTGCTATTAGGAGTCTCAAATGGCATGGCTGAAGAGGATCTTGTTCATTTAAATATATACATATATATGTATGATGAAACCATAGAGATATCTGATATTTGGAAATTATTTCTGGTTTAAATAAAAGCTTCCAGTCAAACTTCTGGAAGACTAGAGGCCAGGACAATACATCATGGAAAAGAAGAAATGCCAGGTGATCCCCATCAACCCACAAAATCACTAAGTTTGGGGATGGCTTAAATGAAGCTAAAATTTCCTCCCATTTCTAAGTTATAAAAATTCTAAGTTTTGCTTACTTTCTTCAGTATCAATGTTTGTGTTCTCAGGTTTTTCACTTGGAATATCATGAAATTTCACAGGAACATAAAGAGGTTCACTCTAGAATGTAACAAAAACAGAAACAAATATAAACAGCAAGTATAATAGCTGATATATTGGCTAAAATTTAAGTTGATGGCATGTAGACATAAATACCACTCAAAACACAGCTGTTCACCACAGCAGAATTTTCCCAAAATGTACTGGAATAGCACTGGTACATTATACTTAACATTTAAATGTCATAAAAACAGACCTCTTCTCGAGCTAACAGATTATCTCCAATTCCTTTTCATTTATTCTTTTAACAAATACATGCTGAGTTCTACTATGTCAGAAACTGTTCTAGATCCTGGGGATATAAGACTGAAAAAAGACAAAGTCTCTGTCCTCGATGATGATATAGTTTACAGGGGAAGGCAGACAATGAAGTGATAATCAAGATCTAATATGTGTATGAATTTGCCAAATTGTTTCCTCTGATTACTGAAGATTCAACTAAAGATTAAGATTCCTGAAAACCATTACAGGATTAATAAACAAGAAAAAATCGGCTACCGTTTATCAGTTCTCACAATGTACCAGTTACCAAGTCCAGAGCAGTTAAACATGTCTTTCTCATTAGTCCTCATAACAACCTCATAAAATGGTATTTAAAAACTTTCCTAGAAACAGAGATGTAAAATAACCAAGTGGTAGACAATAGAATTGTCTAGACAATAGGTTTATCTAACCATGCTCTAAAGGTCTGTGTTCTTAAGTGGTTCTGAATTCCTCTACTGTTTTTACAAATGTTTTTTAAATGATCTATATTGAAGGCACAATTCTCCAACTAAGCTGTTTCTTAAATTAACAGAAAATGTTTTCTATTCAATTCTCTTTTAGCTCTTGGTATAGAACTCTGCCAATGAAAACTACTCAGTAAATGAAGAGGCAATGGATCTGAAAATAGACAGTCTCTTCGTTACACTGAGCTTTTCATTAAAGCATTTGGCCTAGAACAATCTGACATACCCATCTTACTGAAAACAGCAAAAATGTATTAGAGGAGGTAGAAGAATAATCTGTCACCTCCACTCTGCCTTCTACCCTGATAGGGACAACTGATATTAATTTTGCGGATTCTTAAGATCCCAGAGAAACAGAATGACACTTTCTCTAAGTTTCATAAACTCTTCATAGCACCTGGTAATCTACCCTGCATGTAACTATAGTCCTAAAAGCCAGACAAACAAGTAAAAAACTATACTGGCAATAAGGCCACCATGCTAATGTTTTATATACTGATGTTAAACTTTAGGGAAACTTTACAATTTTTCTCAGATAGAATACCACATTTGGAACAATACACCTTAAAAGAGATGCCTTAGTGATGATCTAAAAAAAAAAAAAGATTTCTACATACCCTCTCTCAAACTAGATTATAAGTGCTTAAAATAAATGAATATGTTAATTACTTTACTTGATCACTTATTATCTGTCTCTTCTGCCCTCCCTGAACACACACTCTCACACACTAGAACATAAGCTATGTATTTCTAGAGCCTAGAACAAGTGCTCAACACTAAGGGACACCTCGATGGTGCAGCTGGGGGAGCATCCAACTCTTCCTTTAGGCTCGGGTCATGATCTCAGGGTCATGAGACGGAGCCCTGTGCTGGGCTCTGCGCTCAGTGGGGACTCTGCTGGAGATTCTCCCTCCTTCTTCCTCTGCTCCTCCTCCTCATGCTCTCTCTCTCAAATAAATAAATATATCTTTTAAAAAAAAAAGTGCTCTTAAAACTTTGTCGAAAAAAATCTGTGGAACAAATGAACAATTTGCTTATATATGCTCAGTGTCAAACAAATATATTTGCTTCTAAGTGATAATAATAATGAATACAAAGTGATGAAGTGGGTAAGAAACAAAGGACAAAGGACTGTCCCTTAGGATTTTCACTCCTTAACCAATTGTCCTCCTCTTCCCCTCTCTCTCAGAAGGCTGAACTGCTTACTTCAAGGTCCCAGAAAGAAAGTACCATATTACAATTCTTACGGTGGGCACCCAATATTAGGATATATCTACATCCTAATATAGTGGTTTTACAAAGCTATTTCAGTCCTTCCTGTCGTGGCTCAACTCCACCCATTCCACTCCTGATGAGAAAAAAAGCACTTACCAAAGAACTATTCATAGTTGTATCTGTTGTGCAAGCAGCAAAGTAACCTTCAGCATCTGCAAACTACAGATAACAGGACATAAAATTCGATTAAACTCATGTTATAAAGTAAGGCTGCTGTCAGTCACACCCAAAGGAACAGAATAAAAAAAATCCAGATTATTATAAGGGTATAATTATTAGTAATCATAATAGCAGCTAAGGCCAAGTATTCAGTTATGCAAGGTAGGTATTACCATCTTCATTTTACTGATGAAGCAACAGGCTGAGAGATTTCATCTAAGTAACAGAGCCAGGATTAAAACCAAAGTCAGTCTAAATACAAAACTTATGACCTTTTCACAATACTATTTACTGTAACATATCAGATAAGAAGGAAAAGGATGGGTGGGTTAATGAAAAAGAGAAAGAACATCTTAGTGTTATCATGATAATAGTATTAACATCAAGAACCCCCTAAATGGACAATGGACTGGACCACATTTGGAGAACCCTAGGCTAGTGCCGTACAAGCACGTTTTTATTCACCCATAGCTACCCTATCATTATCCTTGCTTAAAGTCTGAAGAGGTTAAATAACTAGCTCAAGGTCACACAATCAGCAAATGACAGAACAAAATTCAAATACCAGGGCCCATGCTCTTAAAGAATTCCTGTAAGTCAATAAGAAGGAGACAATGTAGAAAAAGGAACAAGATATAGACAACTCCAAAAAAGAATTCTATTGTGCAACAAATATATAAAAAACCACCAAAAGCATGCAGATTAAACAAAATATCATTGTTCATCTATCAAATTGATAAATGTTGGGATTGTGGTAAGGATTCACTCTCATGCACTGCTAACAGAGATATGAATTATAGATGATAATTTAGCAATAGGAAGCAAAAGCTTGAAAAATGGCATTATTGTTTTATCGATACAGCAATTATACTTTGCAGATTTATCCTAAGTAAATAACTATAGATGTGTATAAAGATATTCTATTTACTTATATCAAAAGAAAAAGTGAAAACAATCTAACTATCAAGTAACAGTTAAATAAAATAGAAAAGATAATAACAAATGTTTATTTATTAGCCTGGAGAGGTATTCATGATATATTGTTAAGTAAAAAGTAAAATCAGTTAGACAATGATAAGGACTAAACTTACTTCTATAATTGTACATATATGCACATGAACACTTAGCTACAGAAAGTATCATATACAGTGGTTGTAGAATGATGAGATTACGGACAGACTATTCTTATTCTTCACGTTACCATAATTCATCTTCAACAATGAACATGCATCACTACTACAATTTTAAAAAACTTAACATTAAAAAATGTTCTAGGAATAATAAATTACACAGAAAGTTGTTCATGATATACCACTAAGAACAGAAAGTCCACTGTAAAACAGGACATAATAGTACAGTTTCACTTTTGTAAAAAATAAAATAAAAATACACACATGAAAAAGAATGACAGGATATACGTCAAAATACTCTGAAGTTATTCCTTGAATGGTGGAATTTACTATTTTCTTCTTTTTGTTCCTCTATATTTTCTAAATGTTCAGTAATGTGCATGTAGTATATACATGTAACATACTCCTACCTGTAATAGTACAATGTATATATGCATTTCTATAATGTATATGTATTACTTTTACAAAGTAAAAAATGGAAAGAGTTCATTAGAAAAGACGAGAAATAACACTAGTCTAATGCACCAAAAAAGTACACATAAAAGAAAATAATTAAGAGAAAGAAAGTATTTGGGAGGAGTGAGGAATGGGAGTTAGTTATTATTTAATGGGTACAGAGTTTCCGTTTGGGATAATGAAAAAGTTTGGAAGATGGGACAGTGGTGATGGTTATGTAGCAAAGTGAACGTAGTTAATGCCACTGAGCATTTAAAATGTTCGCTATATACCACTTTACATTTAAAAATGGTTAAAGTTGTAAATTTTATGTCATATATACTCTACTACAATAAAAAAAGAGGGTTAAGAAAAAAGGGCTAAAATGGTAAATCTGACGTTATATACATTCTATCACAATTTTAAAAGAAGAGAAAAGGAGAAAGAATGGAAAAAGAAAAGAATTAATTTAAGAGGCAGTTTTATTCTTCATTCTCAAAAATTTAGTTTCTACTTCTAGAAAATATATCACTATATAAACTGCCATTTCTGTCAACACTATCAATCAGCATGTTATGTTACATCAAGGAAAGAATATAATATAATTCGGTTAGCCAAACATCTGAAAGATGGCTGGAAATAATCTTTTTTCATCTTAATAAATAAAACCTTGCTTTACTTTATTTCTAAGAGCAACTTTACAACTATTTAGATGACACTCATCTGGTATGCAAATGACCAAAGACTCCAGATAGTCCTCTTGTTCCTCACTCCCATCTTCATCTTCACATTAATGATTTGGGCTAGTTCTATTTTTAACAACCCAGAGGATTTTACAAGATAAGGGAAAGAAAGTGCTTATGTACCTTTGATTTCTCACAAGATATTCCGATACCGAGTTGATTAGAAGAATAAATTTAAAATTTTGGACACAAGTAGGTTTCTCTTATATCATGCTATCTACACTCACTTAACCGAACAACTTAAAATCTGATATCCTTCAAGAAACTAAGAACTTTAAACTTTGAAAAAATAAATCCCCTCTCCAACAAACACTTAAAATTTAAAACTTACAAAAGCAGCATTCTTTCCTCGAAATCCTCTTGTACACTGTTGTCTCCATGGTTTCCAAATAATAAAGCCCAAAAGGTATAGAACAAACATAGATGTTTTTGCAAAGGTGCTGAAGAATGGCTTGTTGTACTGAGTAAAAACATACTGTAGAGAAAAAATTTACATAAACTATGAAATGACTTTAAACCTTATTACTTATCTCCAGCAAAATAAAGCTATTACATGACTTTAAACTCTAGAAGTTCATGTGGAAGGGAAGATCAGAAGACATTACAAAAATATTTTATACTCATTTCTAAATATTATATTTGCTTGTATACAAAAGATAACATTCCCAAACAAAGCAGCAACAACTCCCAAAAAAAGTTTTGTTCAACATTCATTAAAAACCTAGCAAGAGTACTTGCGCTAGGAGCTAAGGAAAAATAATGCAGTCTTTCCTTTCACATATATATGAAAAGTACACAGCATAATATGCTAAGTACCACAACAGGGGTATACAGACACTGTGGGATTACCAAAGGGGGACAGATCATTTTGAGGATTGTGGAAGATTCCTAAGAGAAGCTATTCTTGAGCTGCATGTGTAGGGCTGAATAACAGCCCAGAGAAAACTGCATAAAGAAGAAAGGCAATGAAGTAGAATGGCATATGAATAAAACTGCATGAAGGTTAATGTTGTTAGGAAGTTACATAAAACCTATAAGCTTCATTTAACTTAGAATTCTTCATTTTTTGTTTCCTTAAAAAAAAAAATTTCCTAGTTATATACATTGAAAGGCCTAGAAAAAATGACAACCCGGGAGGAATGAGCACCTATAGAATTGAGAAAGTGATCTGTATCATCTTGCAATAAAAGAAACCATGGGTTCTTAAAGAAATGATCAAATCCAAATATGGGGCAAGAAAATTACCAGATGAGCCTGGGGCATCTTGTGCCAGAAAGCAAATAGGATGTTAAAGATTAATAGGGTCATATTGAAAGGACAGTGGAGCCAATTTGAAGAGGTTCCCACTGGTCAAAGACAGTACAGTTTAAGCACCAAAAGGAGTAACTACAATTGTCTGAAAAACATAAAATCCACAAAAAATCATGAATGCATGATCATACTCTATGGTTACTACTCAAAGTTGCTAAGCAACATTACTCTAAAACAAACAAAGAATCAAGATTTATTCAACCCTTCCTATATGAACCATGTTTCAGAATAACCAAACGGTAGTGGTGAAAACCTCTCCTTAAAGAACTCAGCTAATAAATGCACAAGGAATGACCCTTAGAAAAATCATCATTTTACAACCCCTAATGAAATACTCTATCTGGGCAATAATCACAAGGATATTTGACTATTACCTAAAGGTTGATGAGAAACTTTATAGTGCTGAAGTTGGCATCATCCAAAGTAAGACTTGCAGTCATTATGCACCTCATGTGTTGTCACAAGAAGTACCCAGTACCACCAAGGTGTTTTTTCTAAAAACTGAACCTGAATCAAATCAGGACTGTACATCTAACTACCATTTTACAGGAAATAGGAGAAAAGGAGGAGCGAGTTAAATGACAACCCAAGGAAACAATCAGCTAAATTTGAAATGTGTTCTAGAGTGAATACGTGTATCCTCCCAAAATTAATATGTTAAAAAAAATTTTTTTTAAAGATTTATTTATTTATTAGAGAGAGACGGCCAGCGAGAGAGGGAACACAAGCAGGGGGAGTGGGAGAGGAAGAAGCAGGCTCATAGCGGAGGAGCCTGATGTGGGGCTCGATCCCATAACGCCGGGATCATGCCCTGAGCCGAAGGCAGACGCTTAACCGCTGGTTAAGGTGCCCCAATATGTTAAAATTCTAACTCCCAATGTGATGGTATTAGGAGGTGGGGCCTTTGGGAGGTGATTAGGTCAAGTGCAGAACCCTCATGAAAGGAATTAGTGCCTTATAAAGATATCACAGACAGCTTTGCTGACCTTCCGGCCTTTTAAGGACACAGTGAGAAGACTGCCACCTAAGAACCAGGAAGTGGGTCCTCAGCAGACACCGAATCTGCCAGGGCCTTGATCTTGAGCTCTCGAGCCCCGAGAGCTGTAAGAAATAAATGTCTGTCGTCTGAGCCACCCAGGCTAATGGCAGTCTTGTTGTGGTACCCCAAGTGGACTAAGACAGTGTGATATATCCTATAGGAAAAATGATTCAGTTTTTCCAACGAATCATTAGCATCATTTAAAAAAAAAAAGGTGGAGGTTAGGGAACACAGTTAAGGAATGGAAGCAACTTAAAAGAAATTTGAATATGGACCAGGTACCAGATGATTTAAAAAAAATTATAATTAATTTTGTTAGACATACAATGTTGTTAATGGTACGGTGATTATATTTTTACAAATTAGGACCTTTTCAGTTTGAGATGAGTATGAAAGAATTTACAGGTGAAATTACAAGTGGCTAGAATAGACTTTAAAATACTTCAGGAAAACATGCCTAAGAAAAGACTGGCAAAATTTAATAGTTGTTAGGTATATGAAGATCCATTATACCATTCTTTCTACTTTGTATATGTTAGAAATTTTCTGTAATAAAAAGACTGATTTTCTTGTTGAAATACACAATGTATCTCAAAAGTTTAATGTGCATATTTGGCTGAAGATTAGACATATTACATATGCTCTTGGATAACAAAATTATAAAATATCGTCGAATACAGATTGCTAAATTATAATTTGATCAGCTCCTCTTCTGTCCTAAATTTTATTACCTGACAAATAAAAACCAAACTCTTTATTTAAAACAAAAATAAAGTTTTACAGATAGATTTATTTCCCCTTCAACATTAAAGAGATTTCTTTGTGGTTAAACTACAGAATGTTCATCTTAAAAAAAAAAAGGGGGGGGGTTACAGAAGAGTGAAAAATAATAAATGGCCTATTGTATTCCAGAGTGTACTTCCAAAACGGCTAAAAATTTATTTACTCATTGGCTACAACGTCAGTGTCAACTATTTACTTAACTATGATGTGAAATGACCAGCGGTAGCAAACTGCTTCTTTTGACATTTAAGTTCATCTTATAAATACAATTTCCTTTTGTATATTAGCCTTAAGACTACAACATGTAAGTTGAAAAGCAGTAATTTCTGAAAATAAAATTGCACAACTTTTTTTTAGAGCTCATTAACCAAACAGAATAAAGTATCTACATATATATTAGAAAGAAAAACTACTTTGTGCACTCAAAATAACACATTACTATCAAGAGGACACTGGTAAAGGAAAAATAAATTTTAACTGAATGCAATCACCATATACCATGTATTTCACAATGTGTGAATTAGCAAATGTATAAATGTGCACACACCCAGGCATATGCCCAATAGTGACCTGTACATGAAAGCTCTGATCACTTTCACTCATCTGTCTGAAAGCATTCTTACTTTCCCCTAAATGTTGACAAATGGCTTTGCAACCTAGATACTTGTTCCACTAGAAAATATTGTTTATAAACAAAGAAATTAAATTTAGAAGGAAAACAAGAGATACATAATCAAATATTAAGAAAACAAGAATATAGTCTCATCTTCAAAATAACCCTAAAAGATCGAAGAAAACTGAAAGAAAGACTATCTTTTGTTTCAACTTGAATTGACATCAATTCACATATCAAAGAAAATATAAATAATTCAACAACATTCAAAATACTGCTTTAAGTAAGCATGAGACGTAGAAATGATTACTGAGATATCACAGATTAACAGCAATATTATTATTATACAATATCATTACTAGACAAGAATTACCTACCGAAGTAAGTTCTGAGGATGCGACCCATATCACATCAACAAGTAGGAGAATAACAATCCCAAGAGCCATTCGCCTGCGCTGAGTGAAACCACTGCTCTGGGAATTCATCCGGTTCATGATAAATACACACACCATTTGCAGTCTGTTTTTTTGAAAATATAGATCACATTAGAGAAGATTTTTGAAAAACAACCGTAGAAAATTAGTATAAAAGAACATCTGACATTTAACTGATGTTGTTTGAAAGTCACACAGTAAGTTAAAAGTGGGATTTACCTTACTTTAAAGGCCTTTCTAAGATCTTCAAGAGCAAAGCCTGAAAACTTGGCAGATCTGAGTCTAAAAGGAGGTGAAGAACTCAGCGCACCTAAAAACAGCAATAAAATGATGCTTATGAAAACATCAACCGCTCAAAATAAGGTTCATCAGATCTTTCTTACCCTTAAAATTCAAAATGAACAAATGAAAAATACCAAAATGTGTTCAATATAACTGATACTCTTCTCTAGCCTCGTTATTCACTGTATATTTCAAATTATACTCAGAAAAGTACACGGTACAGGAAAAAAAAAAGCAATCTTCAATAAACGGCAATATTTAAGAGTAGGCAGCTACTGGTAAAAAGCTCCTCCGAGTTTCGTAAATACAGAAACTCCATTCGCCTCTCCCTACAGAGGAATCCACCCCAAGAGGCAATGCCTAGACTCGCGCCTGCTTCTGTCTTTTCTGTCTTCGATCTCTTGCAGAGGAGTTTGATTTTTGAGAGGAAGTGATTTATTGTGAGTCTTGGCAGCGCGTTTCCAATCGCCTCACGTGGTAGAGAGAGAGGATACTCCACGCTCCCCACCCACCCTTGCCTGTCACTGCATCTAGCTTCTTGAGATCGAAAGAGTAATTCCGAGACAAGTGAGGAAACAGCTGTTAAAGGGAATCCTCCTCTTCTTTTGAGGGGGGAAAAAAAAGTTAAGCCAGTGACGCCTCCCCAGGGAGTGAGAAAAAGCGCGGAGGTGGCGCTCGAGCAGCTCCCACTAGTGTCGGAGTCCAGACCAGGCTCACACGCCCCTGTCAGCCTTCCCCTCACGCCGCCCCTCGGAGACCAATACCATTTCGGCCAGGGAGCTTCTACCGACCCCAACAGCTGGGGGTGGGGCCGTTCGTGGGCACTCTGTCCCGATTTGGGCTCCGGGGGATTTCGGGGCCCTCCCCTGCCTGCCTACCTGGCCTTCCTGCCCCGCGATGGTGTCGTGGCGGCACCATGAGCGGCCTCGGCCCGGACCCGCCGCCGCCCAGCGCCACGGCCGCGGCCTCGAACTCACAGAGCTGTCGCGGTGCCTGACATTGCGCTGCGCTGGAAACCCAGCCCCTGAAGCCGCGGTGTCCCTCGGGGTGAGGCTGCGGACGCCACCCGGCCCCACTCGGCCCGGGAGGGCGGGGAGCGGGCGAGTAGAAGGGAGCGCGCAGGAAGCGATGGCCGCGGAGGCCCGGAGCTGGACCCCGGCCCCGCCCCCGGACCCCGGCCCCGCCCCCGGCCGGCCAGCCAGCCCGCCCGCCCTGCGGCCCCGCCCCCCAGCCCGACGGCGGCGGCGCTGGGGTTACGTCATGGCGGCGCGACGGCTGGCCGCGCGTGGGCGCGTCTCCAGGGTGACTCGGCGGCGTGGAGCAGCGTACTGCCCGGCGCCGGGAGCGGAGCTCGAAGACGAGTCAGTGACACTGGGAGGAGCGGAGATAGAAGTATAGCGGGGCGTGGTGGAAGAAGAGGGAAGCGAGAGTGGGTGACCGGGGCGAAATGAAGGACGAGGGAGGTGGCCGGGGCTCCAGATGGCCCCACCCTAGAAAGAAAGATAGCAACTACATTTCGCACCAAGTTCAGCCACGAAACTCTCTATCCCTTTCTCGAGCAGAGGACCGAAAAGCAAAGTGGTTTGGCAGAATTTTGCTTTCTGTTTTGTTTACAAACAAAACCTTTTGTTTGTAAACTAGATCCTAGCTCTCGGAGTTAGCTCCGTCCCTAAGGGAAAGCTACTTCACTTCCCTGGCCCTGTTTCCTCATTGATAGCACCTGCCTCATCTTGTCTATATATATATATACTCATATGTATATACACACATATATATGCAAGGATTACATTAGTTTACAAATGTGAAGGGCTTAGATCAATTCATGGCACATAGTGAGAACTCCGTAAATGTGAATAGTAAGCTGTATAGATTTTTTTCCTATCTTGAATATCCCATAAGAAAAAAATGCTTGGCCAACGTCCTAACTTGTATTCGGAAGACAAAAACAAGACTAAAGGGTTCTGTAATTTAACTAAGTTTTTCACCACCCGTGCATTTTTAACATCTTCAAATAGCACAAAGAAATTAAATTTTCTTACTTCCATAGTGAAAATATAATGCACTTCTTAGTTATCTTGTCTTCTCGTTTCACTAATCTTAAATACATATTCAAGTGACTAATGAAACACCAATGGACATTTTTTGTATTGATCCAATCAGTCTGTAATAAATGATCAGCATCAAGCACCCCCTAGGGAATCATTCAGAATTAGAAAAATCTTTTTTTTTAAAGATTTTATTTATTTATTTGACAGAGAGAGAGAGACAGCCAGCCAGAGAGGGAACACAGGCAGGAGGAGTGGGAGAGGAAGAAGCAGGCTCCCAGCGGAGCAGGGAGCCCAAGGCGGGGCTCCATCCCGGGACTCTGGAATCACGCCCTGAGCCGAAGGCAGACGCTTAACGACTGAGCCACCCAGGCGCCCCAGAATTAGAAAAATCTTAACCACGTACTTGAAATTACTACTTGGGGCAAATTTGGTTGCATACATTTACCAGCACCCTTTTTATTCTTTTCTTTCTTTAACATTCATTAGAGTGTCAAGCTCATAATATACTACATTTATGATATATAGACTGAAAAAATAATAGCGGTATAAACACCTCTCAATATCTAAGGGTCAGGAAAACTATATTCTAATTCTTAATCTGACCACAATTTGTTATGTAATTTTGAGGTTTATTCCACTCTCAATTTTGCCTCAGTTCTCCATCTGTAAATATAGGGATAGGGCTAGCTTTTTCTTAAATAATGTAAATGATAGTACTTTACAAATGTATGTAAATCCAAGTTACCATTATTACCACCTACTGCCAGAGCATCCACTAAAGGACAAATGCTGTGATATTCTCGTGATAATGAAGATAAGGTAATTCTAGACCAGCTATCTTCAAGTAGTCTCCAACCCTAGGTTAATCTTCCATTAGCATTTTTTCCCAGTACCCTCAGAAGAAAATTCCACTGTACTGCTGCGTGACAGCAGACTCTGGTGAGATTTCTGCGCTGTGACACCATCCTGATCTCACGCATTCCTTTCTTTGGACCCCAAGTGCATATCTTGCTCAAGGATAAGTCCTCGGTAACTTCAAAGTCTTGCGCCAAATACCAGCTGTCTGCATTTTCAAATACAAGTTCCACAAAAGCAAGGATTTTTGTCAATATTGTTCTCCACTATATCCTCACCATCTAGAATAGTACCCAGCACAGAGCTGGCAGTCAATATTTGTTGAATGAACTTAAGCTTCCTGCTGTCTCTTGACCTTTATACCTAATTCTTTTTCCAAGTCTCCATTTCTGTCAGTTGGTACCACTTTTATTCTAGTCTCACAGGCTTAAATGGTTATCTTTTATTTTTATTAATTTCCTTTTCACTCTTCAAAGTTGATCACACCTCACTGAGATCTCTCAAGAATAGACCCTTAAGATCCACCAGGTATTAAGTGTGACACATTAAAAAAAAAACCCACCTGAAATATGGAGAATATATTTTCTCCTGTAAAGTACATATGAATTTGAAAGCAAAGTTGTCTGCGTACAGAGCAGTCACTAGCTAACTCTCCTGTACACCAGCCTCAAAGACCACAGTTCAAGTTCAAGCTCAAGTAAAATTATAAATGATTATGGCATGAGTGTTTGGGGCCTCTAGTTAAGAATTGAAACCACCTCTAAGTTTCAAGAATGGAAATAAGCAAAGGATATTTATTCAGAGCTTCTTAGAGCAAGTTGTCAGCCACCATCACTTGAATTGGGCCAAGACCCAAAAGCAGGCAGGGACTGAAAGCTTTACAGTAACAAAAGGCTTTGGGTATGCCCTGATAGGTTCTCGGCAAAAGGAAGGCTAACTAGAGGCGAGACATCCTATGTGATTGTTTAGGAGTGAGTAAATGCCTTTCTCTAGTTGGCCCTTGGTTGGAAAGGGCAAAAACTAAGGAAGCTGACAGTTACTGATCAAGTCCTGGCCAGTTGCCAGTTGCCAGTTGCCACATAGATTGTGGTTGCCTTTCTGGACTGACTGCTGCAGAGGTTGTGGGTCAGAGTTCTATTTTTATATAGGCTCTGGTCATTGTTCCTTTGTATCTTCAGTCTCTCACAAAAATCTACTATGTATCATCTTATTCTCTGCAGTACCTACCAGAATGCTGGGCACATAGCTCAATAAATATTTGATTTTATTTGCTTCCAAGGCATAGTTTAATGGATTGAGGTTTGCAATTAAAAAAAAAATCATTGTATATAAAAGACTGCTTTTGGATGTGTCGCTTCCTGCATTTTATGGGGTAAATCATGTGCTACCAGGAAAGTCATAAACTTGGGAGGTTCTGAGATATTACAGGTACAAGGGTTTATTGCACATAACCAAGTCTTAGATTTTAAAGCATTTCAAGGCAGGTTAGAGGAGCAAAATATCAACAGAAATTTGAAGAAAAGTTCCAAACATCCATAGAATAGGCATGCCAAGACAGTGCTTGATTGATGATCATTCATTGCCATGTCCATGAGGGCATGGACTAGAGCTCTGAAGGCATGATCGCTACAAGCAGATCTAGATAGAGAAGGCTTTACAACAGGTGGAATCTGAACTTCATTTTAATTATGGGTAGGATTTTGATGAGGGGGTAGGGAGAGGAATGATTTCTAAGAGAGTAAAAGAATATAAGTGTGGGGGGGGGTGAGAGAAATTCTTTTTCCTTTTACCCTCCTAGATTCTCCTGCTGGGACCCTATAAAATTAAACTGACAAAAGACAGATTGACAAAAGAGAAGCAGTTTATTAACATGTACAGCACACATCATTCAGGAGAAACCTCAATGAAGAGTAACTCAAAGGGGTGGTTAGAACTTGGACTAATACAGCATCTTAACAAAACACACAATAATTTGTGGAGAAATAACAAAACAGAAAAAGTTGTAAACTTTCAAAAGCACTAAACCACTGGAAAATAAACATATGAGGGAAACTAATGGAATAAATGTTTTTGCAGGTCCATCTTCTCATTGACCTAAAGATGTTCTTCATGGCCATGAAACTTCCCTGGGCAAGGGGATTTCCGGCAGTCCTCATTTTTCAGAAGTTTCAGCCTTTAGTCAGATAAAGGAAACCTCAGGAAGGCTTCTTTCTGCATCTATTAATTCTCATTTGCTCAAAATTATCCTTATGCCAAAGCAGCGTATTTTGGGGTGACATATTCTGGGCCCCTACATGAGCAACCAGAAAAGGTGTGTCCAGAGGCAAGTTATAAAACCGACTGGGCAGAGCACAGCATGTATGAAGAGAAGCAATGGGAAATGAGACAGATCAGGTGAATTCTGGAGCTGCAGCATGCTCTGGAAACTAGGCCAGAGAATATGGACTTTTATTTTGTATATGATGGAACCTAAGACTTGCAAATAAGAGAGAAACACTTTTAGTAAATCAGAAATTACTGTCCATTAGACATTTACCAGTGTGGTCGTACTATGGAGACACCGCGTAAGATAAGGAGCCTGCCTTCAGGGAATTCGTGTTATAGGCAAAACTGATTATGTAATTAGGGCAGGTATTTGCTAGGCTGGAAGATACTGAATCTAAATGTACTTCTCTATTATCCCTGTGCTGTGCTGGCCACCAAATTGATGCTCATATGGAAAGGGTCTTACTTGAATACTACTTCCTTCCTTATCTTCCCATTGAAGGCATAATTGGCAAGGTACTAGGCAAGAAACTAAAGGCCATCTAATCCTGAGGAACTTAAAATGCCACTGTCCATGCCCACCCTGTGCCTTCAACCAGCTGACCAGGCCCTGGCCAGCTGAGTGGCCCATGCCAACAGGCTACAGCATGGTAGTGAGGAGCTCAATGAGAGCCGTATCCACTTCCCAACATAATCTTGTTCTCTTCTAACTTGTTCTCTTATCTCTCATCTTTGGCTTGTGCTCTGTTCCTGATACCTGGTATCTGACACCACTCACCCAGGACAGCCTTGGCTCTTCCCTCTCTTATTGTTGGCACCAACACCTAAGCTCCCCCATCTGCTGCTAGACATAAGAAAACAACCCAGCCTGAGCCTCATAGTCCCTGGAACGCTCCCTCAACCCACGTGGCCCATGTGGCCCATGTATAGCCCAGGTTGCCTCAACACCCAGTGGAAAAGATTTGAAAGAAAAAGCAGACTGAGGCTAAGACACATGTAACAGATGCGACTGTTCTTGTTTTCTCCTGCTTTGAGCAGAGGCCCCAAAACACAGAACAAACAATAGGTAGCAAAAGACAGTTGAGTTTTAAGGTGAGGTGTCAGGCAGTCTATGGGGGAGTGAGAAAGAGGGTGTCCTACTCCAGCTTTGCCAACAGCATACCACCTGTAGCCAGACTGTATATGTAGGCTAAGAATCTCTGCGAGGATTCAAAAGATGGGAAAATAATTGTTTGAAGAGAGTTGTCACGTGATCTGACATCCCCATCGGCATCCCCACAGGGAATTAGGAGGTATGCTTCTCTCTTCTTCCAGTCAACCAAGGGAGGAGGGGAGGGCAGGCACTTCTAGGGAGCATTCAGAGTTCCTGGCACATGTTCTCTCATGTTTAAGGAACACAAAACACAAGGACTGGTGTCCAAGTCAGAGTGACAAAAGCCACTGAAGCCTACAGAAGGCTTGCTGCTCTGACTGCATGATAAAGAAAGGAAATTCTCATGGGAACAGCCTGTATTTTGAGGCAGAACAAAAGAAGGTGAGTTTCTCCTGGGCCAGAAGGGAGTTCCATAGGAAGGAACAATTTGGGATTTTAAGGATGACTCTATCTACTAGGGCTGCTTGGAGGGATGAGGTATCCCTAACAGATAGCTACCCCTAACTACTCAGGGGAAGATGGTGAGAAGTCGAGTGGATGAGACAGGACCAGGCCAAGGTAACTACAGGAAGCACATTTCCCACCAGAGGCATTCCATGAGAATGAAGCCCTGCATTTGGAATATACCACAGCAGGGATGTCCTGGTAAAGGTTTAACAACTGGATCTTCAGGAAAACCGTCCAGATTTGTAGCGTTTCGGGCTTCCGTGATATGATTCCGTGGCTCCACACACCCAGCACAGCCAATTTCAGGCTACCCATGTGGCGTCTACATGGCATTAGAAAAAGATGCACTCCATTATGAAGTACTTCCAGCATGCAATGGAGTAGACATAAGTAAACTCAAGACGAGAACATAGATTATAGTAAAATGTAGGTAAATAACTAGAAGGTGATGAGTATTTATTATTTAAAACATTTATTTAATTGTAAGTTTACATATAATTAAATTTTTTTTTTAAGATTTTATTTATTTATTTGACAGAGATAGAGACAGCCAGCGAGAGAGGGAACACAAGCAGGGGGAGTGGGAGAGGAAGAAGCAGGCTCATAGCGGAGGAGCCTGATGTGGGGCTCGATCTCATAACGCCAGGATCATGCCCTGAGCCGAAGGCAGATGCTTTAACCACTGTGCCACCCAGGCGCCCCTACATATAATTAAATTTTTAATGATGGCTATGTTTAACAATCACCTAATGGTCCTGATCATGGAACAATTAGCTTCTGTAAGTTGGTACGGGCAAACCCTAGCATACTACTGTACCATTCCCAGAAGTCACAAATATCATGTTACAGCCAAACCAGCCAAGTAAGACCTTTTCTCTTCCTTACCTGGCTTCCTTCCTCTACCCCACCCCCTACCCGCAGAGGCATCCTAGAGCCAGCCTAGAGAGTGGGGGAGAGGAAGTAGAACAAGATGGGAAATAAAGAAACCAGCCACACTTTCCTCCCAACAACCAGCTTTCAGGCCTGAAATATATCCTTGAGTTGACAGCGGGGTGAAACTTAAATTGAATGTTAGCTCAAATTATATGATTATAAGACAAAAATGGACTTTTTAATATCTAAAAGTATCCAAAAAAGCTAAGCAACATGCTTATTATTTCATCGTGGGCAGCAAAGAACAAAGAGAGAAAGTATGTTTATTAGGGGAAAAAGCAAGAAAGAATAATGTTATTTTCTTTGCATCCTGCAAAGTCCAGCTCATTGAATAAATATACTAATCATATACTGTTGTGTAACAAAGCTTAACAGTTTTAAAAATTATTTCACGGTTTCTCCTGGTCAGGAATTTGGGAGTGGCTTGGCTCAGTGGTTCTGGCTCAAGGTTTCTTCTTAAGGTTGTAGTCCAGAAGATGGTGGCTGGGCTGCCATCACCTGAAGGCTGGAATGGGGCAGAAGGCTCTGTTTCTAAGATGGCTGACTCACATGGCTGAGAGTAGGAGGCCCCACTTCCTTGCTGTTTAATAGAAGGCCTCACTTCCTCCCTTGGTGAGCCTGTCCACAGGCTACAGTCATGTCCTCCTGACATGGTGGCTTGCTGGCTTCCCCCAGAGCAAGCAGTATGAGGGAGAGCAAGGAAGAAACCACAGTGTCTTCTATGACCTAGCCTTGGAGGCCATACCATCACTTTCACGTGATTTGTTACTCATTAGAAACAAATCACCAAGCCCAGCTCATTTACCTCAGGGGTGGGGAGGTGGAGAGGATAGGGGGTGTGGAAATTGGCTCCGCTTTTTATTAGGGGAAGTGTCAAGTTTGTGGACATATTTTAAAGCCACCACAACCAATAAGCATATCTGAATAAACAGCCACATGTATTTGATATGGTCAAGTTATCTCAAAGCATTATGTACCCATTATTGAAGGCTTAACTGTGAATCTTTTTATCTCTGTATAACAGGATCTCTAGCTTGAATCTAAGAGGCATTTGAAATTATCTGGGAATCATTGGCAGATATTTGAAGATTGAGGTTTTCCTGGAAATTGGCTCATCCTGGGAAAGAAATAAACAGGGAGCAAAGCTGGGGCCCTGTAAGAAAGACTTGGTCCTCAAAGAGGAGCAATGTTAAGTAAAACCTCGTATTGGTCTTTTCTAGCATCTCAGCCTCACTGAAGGCTAGCGGAGAGAAATAACAAAGAGTGCTTCTTCCTTTCAAAATTCTGTAAGAAATTGTGAAACAAGCAGCAATCTGAAAGAATAGAACACAAAACAGAAAATGAGAACTACACAACCTTGATGCCATCAAGGTCTTGATGAAGGTGCACAACAGCGCAACAGCGATGCCGAGAGGTGGGAGCCCTCTGCAGCGCCCCAAATGTAGTGGTTTCACCCAGTTAGAGAAAGCTTGGGTGCAGGTACACGCATATTTGTAGCAGCACCATTCACAGTGGCCCGAAGGGGAAGCACCCTTCATCCCTTCAGGCTGCTATAACAAAATCCCTCAAACCGGGTAGCTTATAAATAGCAGAAATTCATTTCTCATAGCTCCGGAGGCTGCCAAGTTCAAAACGAAGGCACTGGCCTGGTTGTATTTGGGTGAGGGCCCTTTTCCTCGTTCATTGCCAGCACCTGCTCTCTGCGCCCTCACATGGTAGAAAGGGATCTCTCGGGATCCTCTTTTGTAAGGCATGAATCCCATTCATGATGGTTTCATCCTTGTGAACTAGACATCACCCAAAGGCCCCAACTACTAATACGACCACATTGGGTATTAGTGTTTCAACATATGACTGCGGGCAGGGGCACAAGCATTCATTCCATAGCACAACCCAAGTGTCCACTGATGAATGAATGGATAAATTGAGGTCCGTATGTATAATGGAATATTGTTCGACCATACAAAGGAATTGAGTACTGATCCATGCTACAGTATGGATGTACCTTGAAATCACTATGCCAGGGTGAGAGAAGCCAGACACAAGAGGTCACATAGTGTATGATTCCATTTATATAAAAATATCCAAAGTAGGTAAATCCCTGGAGAGACAGCACATATATTGATGGTTGCCAGGGGCTTGGGGAGGAAGAATAGGGAGCAACTGCTTAATAGGTATGGGCTTTCCTTTTGGGATGATGAAAATATTTTGGAACTAGATGTGAATGGTGGTTGCAAAACATGGTGGATGTAGTGAATGTTCAATTTTAAAACAGTTAATTTTATGCAGAATGAATTTCACCTCCATAAAAACATTATTTTAATTAAAAAAAAAAGAAGCCTTGTGTGTGAGCACATGTTTAGAGCATCTAGAGCTACCGAAATCCCTAGAGGGGAACAGAGAATCTTCCAGGGCGTGACACCCAGCATTACGTATGCATGCAGGTAACCCAGTGAAACTAGGGGTGTAGCTACTATGTACTCGTACCCACTTGAAAGCCTGGGTGAGTTCAGGTTAGAAGCCGAAGGCACCGAGAATTGTGTCCTACTACAAGCTGTCCAGGCTTGGTAGTTCGTGGCACAGAAGCTCAGTTTTGCCCAGGCTGCATTGACTTTTGAAAGACATCTGTCAGGTAGAGGCAGGCTTATGTCTTGGAATCATGAAAGAGTCCCTCTTCCCTTTGGCTTAATTCATGAAAAGATTCAATCCACTAATACTAGGAACTCCAAAAAAGGGGAGACTTTTAAATTTAGTGATGTAAAATGACTGAGCCCGGTCCTTAATAGCAGCTCTTCTCCATCAGCCCACCCACCGCTTTCATTTCCCTGGTGTATTCCCAAGAGTGTTTGGGGAGCAGAGAAAACAACTTCCCTAAGTTACCCCTAACCAAGTGAGAGAGTGTTTTCGAGGAAATGATTCTTTTGAAGGAGAATCGCTTCTGTGGAGTTACATCCCTGAGAAATCTTAAGATGGCTCTGGGACCTTTGCTTTGGCCAAGACTTCAAGGACCTGGTTTTGCTCCTGGAGTTCACAAAAGGACAAGTTAATAAGTGAAGTTTATTCATGATGTTATAATTTTTAAATATTTAAATGTGCCTTTTATGCATAGGACATTCTTTTTTTAAAGATATTTATTTATTTGAAAAAGAGAGCATGAGTGGGGGGGTGGGGGGTGGGGGGTTCGGGGGGGGGAGGGACAGAAGAAGAGGGAGAACCAGACTCCCCGCTGAGTACAGAGCCTACTCGCCTACTCGATCCCAGGACCCAGAGATCATGACCTGAGCCGAAGGCAGATGCTTGACCAACTGAGCCACCCAGGCACCCCATGTATAGGACATTCTTTAGAAAATGTTGCAATATAGGTTTTGTACAAATGTGTGTATTAAATATTTTATACCATGAGTTTATGACATTGTAATTCCTAGTAACTCTGAAGAACAAAATATAGAACTCTAACTCAAAACATAGTATAATTTGGGGCGCCTGGGTGGTTCAATCCTTTAAGCGGCTGCCTTCAGCTCCCTCCTCAGCAGGGAGTCTGCTTCTCCCTCTCCCTCTGCCCCTCCCCCTGCTTGTGCTCTCGCTGCCTCTCTCTCTCAAATAAATAAATGAAATCTTTAAAAAAAAACAGTATAATTCTGCAAAGGTGTTATTTCCTATCACAGGCCCTCACAGGGCAATTGATCAAAAAGTATTTATTGATGCTCTCTTGTATGACCATTGCTGGACAATATGAGGATATATCCATCAACTCCACAAATATTTATTGAGTGCCTACTGTGTTCCATCCTCTTTTCAAGATACTGGACCATCTAAGAATGACCTTAAGTTCAAGTCACCTAAAGCTATAGCAATAAACAGAACAAATAAGGCCCTCGTATTCTGAAGCATATTTTCTAGACGGGAGAGGTAGAACAGTAAATAAACAAATACATAAATGCGTTCATAGGGGTTGTGATAAATGCCCCAAAGGAAGTACACATGGAGATGTGTTGGAAGTAGGAGAGGCTGGTTTCCAATAGATGTGTCAGGGAAGGGCATCTCTAAGCAGGTGACTTTGGTTCCAAAGACAGACTGAGACAGTAATGGAGAACTGTGGGCTGGGGGGAAAGCAACCCCATGGAGGACACAACAGGCGGGTTTAAGAAAGAAGACCAGGTGTTCCTAAGCCTTGGTGGACAAGAAAAGGTATGAGATGGGAATGGAGAGGCAGCTGGTAGCCAATGTGCAGGATCCCGAGGCTCGTGGTAAAGTTAAGATTCCCTTCTTAGGCAATGGTAAGCAAGGAAGTGACAACATTCTGGGTGAAGTCAAAAAAGAAATTGCTCTGGCTGCCATAGGAAGGGTGAATGGGGGTGGGGAAAGAGCAAATGGAGAGATCAGAAGGTCACTGAGGGAGTCCAGAGAGAGATGATGGTGTCTCAGGCTTGATGAAAAGTCATGAAAATGTAGATAAATGGACAGCCTTGAGATAGATCTTGAAATAGAACTTGCTGAAGAATTGGGTGTGGTACTGACCTGAAGAGTATTAAATATTGTCCCTACAGCACAGTCTGCCTATCTTTAGTGCCTCAGAGGGTACCTGGAACATGCACATATTTGTTGAGTGATTAAAACTGGCTGGGCAAGCAGAAAGATAGGAACTAAACAAGAAATATGGAACAGTCATATCAAATCCTATTCTGTGGTATCTATGATAGCCACTCAAAAATACCAAAGATAAAATCTGTCGTCAACTATTCTAGGCATGAAATGAATAAATAGAGGTGCCTTTGTGGCTCAGTCAGTTAAGCGTCTGCCTTCAGCTCAGGTCATGATCCCAGGGTCCTGGGATAGAGTCTCCTGTTGGGGTCCCTGCTCAACGGGGGTCGGGGGGGGTCGTCTGCCTCTCCCTCCCTCAGTCCTCCCCTTGCTCATGCATGCATGCTCTCTCTCTCAAAAATAAATAAAATTAAAAAAAAAAGAAAGAAGGAAAAGAAAAAAATGGAATTAATAGGTAACAAAGCAGAGTGCTGCTCCAAGCTGGGAAATGGGAGGAGTCAAGAACCAACTAATGGTCGTGGGTAGCAACCAGAAAACTGCGTCGCAGGAAGTGGGGCAATGTAAGTCCTGTTGAAAAGACCCTGAATTTGGCTCCTAAAAGATGCATTTAAATCTTAGGTCTCTCTCTCTCTTTTTTTTAATTGGCGAACGATTGTGTATGTGGCTATTGTTAGGTTAGATTTTAAAAGCTGAACCCTGTAAAACCTAGAATACCTAGAGTACTGCTTCGCCTTCCAAAGTCCTCTGTGTTGTGCTTTCAAGGATTTTGAACTGCAATTCAATTAAGATATAAAAAAGGTGCTTTGAAATTCAGGAAGGTGTGGGTGGTGAGCAAACCAGGCAGCCAAAGCTGTCGGAAAATCCTCATCTTAGAGTGACCTTCACTTCAGCTTCCCCCCCCTGCCAGGAGTATGCATCGTTAACGTCTCCTTGGTGCAGCTGTTATCACTGAAACAGTATGATTTTCGAGGTCACTAACTATGAGAAGGACACACCAAAGAGGAAAATTGGAAAAATGTAGTTAGAGCGCCCTAGATTTAGCACTAATGTCTTAGCCAATGTTAAGATCTTTTTTCCCCCGATAGACTTTATGTTTTTAAAGCAGTTCTAGGTTCACAGCAAAACTGAGTGGGAGGTGTAGGGTTTCCATATACGCTTTTCCCCTACCCTCTAGCAGCATCCTGCATCAGATTAAGGTAGTATTTCAAATGTGGTGATTTTACATAGACAAGCCATTTCTCTGTGCCTCCCGTCTGACAAAAATAAACAAAAGGTTCTTTTCAACTGCGCATCTGCTGCAACTAAAAGGGAGTCTCTGGTACTTTAGATGATCGACCCTTCGGTTTCCTGACAGACCAAGTTGATCGCCCCCCTCTCCCCCGCCAAGGGCATGAACACCTGCCCCTCAGTGCATTCCACACAGAGAGATGTCAACTGCCTTCATCCCACCACCTTCTCTGTCAACCTTAAACTGTCAATGGTCTTCTCTTTTAAATAAAGGAAATGAATAAATCCGAAACTACAGATGGTCCCCAACTTAAAATGGTTGGATTTTTTGTACGTCAATTTTTTAGTTCTTCTCATACTGATGCAAAAGTGATATGCATTCCGCTGAAACTGTACTTTGGAGTTTGGGTTTGGATCTTTCCCCAGGCTGGTGATAGGCGGTAGGATCTTCTCTTGTGATGCTGGGCAGCTGGCCGCAGCTCCCCGCCCGCCATACAATCACAGGGGCAAATAACCCAGACACTTAAAATCACCCTGCACCCATATAGCCATTCTGGTTTTCACTTTCAGTCAATCAATTCCATAAGAGAGTCAGCAGTTCATTATAAAATAGGCTTTATGTTAGATGATATCGTCCACCTGGGGGCTCAGTAAGTGTTCTGAGCACATTCAAGGTAGGCAAGGCTAAGCTACGATGTTTGGTAGCCTAGCTGTATTAAATGCATTTTCGACTTACTGTAGTCTCAGTTTATGATGGGCTTATCAGTCTATAACTCCATCATAAGTTCAGGAAGATCTGTACTTTCGTACTGTGCTATATTTGCCTGGCTGTATTTTATAATGGGTCAACTAGGGCTTTGAACTTTAAATCCAATGTATTTTCATCATAAAGATTACATGGAGCCAACCCAACCCTTCCTTGTTCAATCCCCGGGCAAATCTGTAGTGGAGACAATTGAGTACAAACATAACAGGGATACTGAGCAAATTAACACAAATCTAGTGCTTTAATTCATTAGCTTGGCCTTTATCACATACTTATTCTGTGCCAGATATGGTGCTTGCCACACATAGTAAGTTAATCAGATGGCCCCTATCCCTGAGGAGCTCAGTCTAATGTGGTGGTTCTCAATAAGCTGATTTTATCCCTGCAAAGGACATTTGGCCCACCTCTGGAGATATTTTTCGGTTGTCCAATGGGAGAGGTGCTCCTGGTATCTAGTGGGTAGAGACAAATAATGTTGCTAAACACCTTTAATACTTAGGATACTCCCTTAAAAAAGAATGTCAATAGTGCCAACAAGAGTCCTATCCCAAAACGTCAACAGCGCTGCGGTTGAGATACTTCGGTATAATAAATGGAATCATGTTACTCACAGATTTACTGAAGAGTAAACTCAATTTTCCCTGGAGGATTCCCCCTACTGGGACGCCTTGCTTAGAATGAAGTGTTTTGAGTTAATATAGACGTCCCAAACCTGCAAACAGAAATAGATCCAGCCCACACCGGAAGAACACACAGGACACACAGCCTGTTTTGCTTCCTGTGATGTTTTCAGGTTCTGTTACAATGACGCTTACCTAAGGACCAAGGTGGGATTACATGAAGAGTCTGTAAAAACTTTGGTGACAGGCTACACTCCTACTTCACATCCAGGAGAGAAATGCCCGCCCAACTCAGAGACATGGAGGCTTACCGCGATCCTACACTCTCACTCTCTCTCTCTCTTTCCTTCTTCCTTTTCTTCCTTCTTTTTTTCCTTCCTCCCTTCCTTAAATTCCTCCAGCTCTTACATGTATCTTATTTCACACTTGACTATGCATAGCTTTGAAGCTATGGTCTTGGCATTTCATGACGAGAAATATTGTCTTCTCAAGAAACGACATAATAGGAAATTTCTTCTCTACTTCTTTTTTGTCTTCCCCTGGCCTAATACAATGGTAACCATTTAACAGATGCCTAGTGACTTAAATAAGGGAAGGAAAGACCCATATCTTAACATAAAGGTTCTGACTGTAGAGGTAGGAAAAGAGGGAGAACATCAAATATGTCATAAGATGACAATGGAAAATGACATATTTGATGATTGCACAACTAAATACAGGGCAATGAATCAGAAGAAAAAAATGCTAGAAAGGCTATTCCCAGGACACCCAGTACAATTTGACTGTACAGTGGACTGTACATTAGATAGTAATGGGTATCAAAGTTAAATTTACTGAATTTGGTCATTGTTCTGTCGTTACATAAGAGAGTATCAGGAAATACACCAGGAAAAGGTAAAGGGTTATGATACCGGGAATTTACACTTAAATGGTTCCACAGCACAAAAAGCAGTAATAATAAGAAATGTGTGTGTGCATTTATATGAACATATACATATAAAGAAATGGTGATAAAGCAATTATGACAGAATGCCAACACATAGAGATTTGAGAGGAAGAGCGTATGAGAGTTCATTGTACAATTCTTCTTTTTTTTTTTTTTTAAGATTTTATTTATTTATTTGACAGAGAGACAGACAGCCAGGGAGAGAGGGAACAGAAGCAGAGGGAGTGGGAGAGGAAGAAGCAGGCTCCCAGCCGAGCAGGGAGCCCGATGTGGGGCTCGATCCCACAACCCTGGGATCACGCCCCAAGCCGAAGACAGACGCTAACGACTGAGCCACCCAGGCGCCCCTCGTTGTACAATTCTTGGCAGTGTTCTATAAGTTTTAAGTTTTCAAAATAAAGAATTTAAAAATTACACATATATAAAATATTGGAAGGAAATTTAGCATACGCTTGGCAGTTGCTTAAAAGCATCCAGCAAAGGAGAGTGAAAGACAGTTTCTTCAAATGGAAATTACACCTTTGCCATCTGTCATAAGCATGATTTACTTATGAAGCTATACAGCACGTTTCATGTGTGAGATGGCGTTAAGCCAATTTAGGAAGTGTTGTGCTTTTCTTATCAGGCAACATATGCCAAAGCTACATTTGGATGAAAGCCTGTAAAACTTGGATGGAGAGATTCTCCAGCTCCCTGTTCCAGCTGAAGGGGCAGCATCCAATTGCTTATTTCCACACAGTCGAGAAAAAATTTACATTCTCACTTCCCCTTGAACTTCTCAAGTGGTAGATCAATGGTCAAGGTAAAAGTCAGAGGCCTTAGGGGGAAATGCCTAATTCTTTTTCTTCCATCCCTTATTTCAAGGCCTGAAAATGTTCTGAGCTTCAGTTCAGGGCCAGTTCTTGTAGACTACTGGTTAATTTTTTTTCTGCCATGGCACTCCTAAATGTGTGTTTTCAAAAGTTTCTATACCCCAATGCCTGAAATTCTATGATGATTTGGAACAATTCTATTACATTCTATGATGATTTAGGACAAAGCTATTATATACAGTTATCATCTCACCACAGTGAAGAAGTAAACTACTCATCATCCCCATCACCCCAATTTTGAGCATCATTGATTGTTTGATTCATTGGATCATTCAACAAATATTTAATAAGTGCCAAACCTCTTCCTCTCCCAGTCTTTCACCATCTCAGTAAATGGGCATATCATTCACCCTGGGGTTGGGGAGTGTTAGCCTTTATTCACCTCTTTTCTCACACCCAAGTACATCAACAAGTTCTGCCAGCTCCACCTTCAAAATACGTCTAGGCCCTTTTCACAACCTCCACCTCCACACCCTAGTCCAAACCACCATCACCTCTCACCTTGACTACCGAAAGTACTTCCTATAGCTCGGCCTCCACACTTGCCCCGCACAACCTTTTTCTCCAAGCTGCATTTAGAATGATCTTCTAAAAATGTAAATCAAATTATATCATTCCCACTCTCAAAACCATCTACAGTTTTCATTGCACTGAATAATCCAAAAATTCTTACGGAACCTACAAGGCCCTAGATACAGGGGGCTCTACCCACCTCTCCTGCCATTTATCCCCTAGTTCACAAGGTTTCAGCCACACCACCTTCTTGCGCTCGGTCCCTCCACCATCCTTAGCCCTTCCTGCCTTGGAGCTTTTGCACCTGCCATTCCCTTCCCCTGGAACACGAGTCCTGAAGTGTTCTAAGTCATCTCCTCAGAAACATTCCCCCCCCAATCCATGTCCTCCCATCACTGCACGCATACACACTCCCATCACTTTCCATTTTCCTACCATATTCTTTTCTTCATAGCACTTAGCACTTGACACTAACTGAAAATGCAGTAGGATCTGTTTCCCATCAGATTATCAGCCCCATGAGTGCAGGAACTTTTTCTGTCTGGTTCACTGCTGCCTCCCAGCATCTAGATCAGTGTCTAAAATATGAGAAGAGCTCAATTAGTATTAACTAATGGCATGCATGACAAATGCTCTCTGACAAATTTTCCTAAAGAAGCTCCAGAGCAACTAGCCTACAGTTAATGCTGTTAGAGTCATCGTCATTGTCCTCCACTTTCCAGAACTCTTGCTGTTACTGTCCCCTTGTCCTCCTAAGAGCTCTTAAAAACCAAGACTATGAGAGGATAAAGAAAGAGATTAACAGTTTGGAGGAGATCAACTCACTTTTCAAGTGTGGCATAACACATGGGTGTAGTATAGGCGTGAACATGTGGGATCATCTGAGATGACAGGAAAGGCAAGTATGACAAAAAAATACCTCCTCTACTGGACTAGCACATAGCCTGAAATTCTGCTGTAAGGAATTAAATTATTAAGTCATCTACCATAGGATGTTGGTTCTTCTTCAATTATTCAGACCATTGATAAGTTTTCAATGAAGGGTACTCTTCCCCATCCTCACTCAGTGCCTCCCATGTGACTTGCAACATTAACTGTGTATATATTCAATAAGTATTTGTTAAACAAATGAATTGACTCTCTTCTTTGAGTTTACTACCTCATTTTCCTGGCCATTCACTTAAGTCTCTATTCTACACACTCTAGCACCACTTCAAAGTCTGATAGTTCTTTTCCTATTTTAACCATACACCTAGATTTTTTCCAGAAATAAATACGCTAGCTGCCAGTTAACAGCAAAGACCTTGGCAGCTGAGATGAAGGGCACAAATGCTTTTCTGAAATCTGAGCTCTTCCACCTAGCATTCAAACTTGCCAGGAGACTGATTCTGGCCTCTGTCTTCCAAATGTATCTGCCCAACTTCCCAGCCTGAGCCCTCTGTTGCAAGGTGACTAGTCTCCCCATTGTCCTCCAGGCCATTTTTACTCTCACCTTTATAAACTGCTTCTATGTTCTTCCATCCCTCTTTCTACTTCAGCCCAGGGAAACGACAATCATCCTGCAGAGTTTGGATCAAGGAACAACTCCTTCGTAAATCCATCTAAGGGTTTGGATCAAGGAACAAGTCCTCCATAAATCCATCTCGGACCATGCTAAGCTAATTAATCTCTCCATCCTCTGAAATCCTATAGCAGTAAGTATTAGTGTCGCTGGTTTGAACACATAATTACATATTATCCTGGATCGTAATCTAATTCTTCCTGCATTTATCTTGTCTCTCCAGCTTGACTGTATAAGCAGGGAATATATTCTATATTTCTCATGTATTTCTTCTGCATTGAACACAGAGCACAGCTGGTTGCTTTTACACAATGCTAGAGCTCAGTTAGTACTTGTTGAATTGCACTGAATAATGATTAAATATATTTGACTACAGGAGAGAGATACATGCCATGTAAAAGGTTTGGGTAAAGCCAAAGATAGCAAGATGTCACATTCAGCGCCCTGGTTGCAATTCTGAAGAGAGGATGAAGCTGAGATAAGACACAGCAGTGATCTTCCTTCCTTATTCTTTATGAAGCTCTCACCAAATATGGCTTGGCTTTTTGGCTTTCCCTCTGAGATACAGTGAAAATAATCTCACCATCATATATAAAAATTTGAGTTTTTAAAACACATTTTATACATAATTTGTCCTGGTCACAAAATTATTAATCTTTCAACTAAAAAGAAACTCTCTTCAAATATATTAAAATGAAGTTGACCTGCCATCACTGTATCTATTATAAAATTAAGTGTTGAAAACCTGATTTCAAGTCTGAGACATCCTGTCACACCAGGAGCAATGAAGCCGTCAAAGATCCATTAGTTATATCAAAAAGGTTCAGGGGCAACTTCACGAAGTTCCTACTGCGAAAGATGGAATAATTTGAGCAACATCAAAACAGTAATTGCAATAGATTTTGAAATACCAAATATGTTTGAAATCTATAAGTTAATCTTTTAAAAAAAATCCTATAAAATTCATTTGCTAGCTTTTGAACATGGTTAATGTCAACATTTTGAGAAACTAGTAAATTTCTTTTTATAGAGATATTCTGACTAATTAATAAGAAAAAAATAATAATGGAATATCACTTTGACCGATTGTGTTTTGGCCCAATTCTTCCCTCCTTCCAGTATCCACCCCCTTTTTTATGTAATTTTGCTATGCCCCCTCCCTATTGAGCCCCAGGTGTTACCAGAGTCAATTAGGACAACAGCCAAATTGAAAGCAGCAGTTCAGGCTTATTCACTTACTGCAACAATGCAGGTAAGAGGCAAAAGAGCAAGGCACCAGCTCCCCTGTGTCCCCGTTTTCCCCATGGAAAAACACGAGACTAGGGTCAGGTGGATGCCCCGCAGATGGGGACAATCAGCTCCCTTCCAAGGAGCCCTGAACAAAAGGCTCCTGCCTTTTTTGTAGGCTCAGAGGCCGGGAGGAAGGAGAGAGGGAAGGGCTCAGAGTACAAAAGTACTGAGTCCAAGTGGAGAAAAATGCCTCAGCCACGGTCCTGATGAGGGTCTTGGAGGTTATACCTGGGAAGGGCCACACCTGAGGTTCCCAGTAAAGCGAAGTCTGAATGGAGGCATCTGGGCTGAGAATGCAGCCAGGTATGAGAACGTGGCTGGTGGGGGGGAGAGGACCCAAGTCCCTCTCTACCCCTCCAGTGACTCTAATGTGCCTTGTACCCCATCTGGCGTGAAAAAGCAGCTTCTCCCCGAGGCCTGAGGGCAAAGCCTTGCAACTGCCTATGGTCAGATCTGAAAGGTCACACGTGGGGTTGTGGCCTGTGGCCTAAGTCTTCACTCCCATTGCAGTCAGAACTATCTTGCCACCTGCTGAGTTTGGATCTGGCCATATGACTTGCTTTGGCAAACAAAAGAAGGTGAAATTGATGGGAAACAAGCTAAATAACTACTTCCCTATTATATGCCCCTGAGATTCTCTCATCTTTTCTAATGTAGTAATAGCCAATACAGTCTCCATTTCACAACCCCGAATTCATGAATGGATCTGGGCAATGACTGTCAGTGGCTGCTAGCATCAGAAAACAAGAGACAGCGTGATACGATGTGCCCCCTGACAGAAGTGTACCCCACCACCTCTGAAACAGCCTGGCCACAAATCAAACCTGAAATTTATGAAGTCTCTATATCTACAGCACAGGTGATAGGAGAACGTATGAAATAATGCCAAACCCTACATTGTGGGAAACTGAGGACAAATAATCCACTTTCTTTTTTTTTTTTTTAAAGATTTTATTTATTTATTTGACAGAGATAGAGACAGCCAGCGAGAGAGGGAACACAAGCAGGGGAAGTGGGAGAGGAGGAAGCAGGCTCATAGCAGAGGAGCCTGATGTGGGGCTCGATCCCATAACGCCAGGATCACGCCCTGAGCCAAAGGCAGACGCTTAACCGTTGTGCCACCCAGGCGCCCCAATAATCCACTTTCTTAAACAAATAATTTGAAAGGGAAAAAAAGGAAGAGGAAACCAATAGATTGAAAGAGATTTAGAGATACAAAAGTCAGTCTCCATGAATTATTTAGATCTTGGTTAAAACAAAATGTTGAAAAAAACATGAGACAGTAAATATGATTGGTGATTTGAACACTGGATATTTGGCATCTTAAGGAATTATTGTTAATTATTTTGGCGCTGATAATGGTTGTATAGTTGTTTCACTGTACCTACTGCAGCGTCATAAATAACCCCGAACTTAGTGGCTTAACACAACAAACATTTTATTAAATCTTACAATGCTGAGGGCTAGGAATTTGAGCAAGTTTCAGCTGTGGGAATATTCTGTCCATGGGTCGTCACTCAGTGGCACTTGGTTAGCAGATGGGCAAGTTGAGAGTGTCCAAGATGATTTATTTATTTGTTTAGAGACAACTTTATTTACAGGAGGCTGGGCTCAGCTGAGACTCCGGACCAGCCGTTTCAAGGTTGTCAGAGCTCTCAGAGAATGTGTCCCAAGAGATCCAGATGGAAGCTTCAAGGCTTATTAAGACCCAACCTTGGAAATACCAGAGTTACTTCTGCCACATTGTACTGGTCAAGCAAGTTACTATGGTCAGCCCACATTCAAGGTAAAGGGAATTAGGTTCCATCTCTCAGGGGAAGGTATGGACAAAAATGCGAGACCATCTAGTAATCTATGGAGGATAAGGGTATAGATGAAACAGGGTAAGCCATGAATTTATCATTAGTCGAACTGGATGATAAGTATGTGTGGGCTTGCTGTAGCATTCTATTATTTCTATTTTCAATTATTCTGTTTGAAATTATCTATAAAAATAGGGTTCAGTTTTCTTTTACCTGGAAGCTATGTGATATGAAAGAAAAGACCACTGTAAATACCTCTGGCGGTATGTATTTGGTATACCTTCACTGATTTTAAATACTGAGAGAGCCTAAATAAATTTCTAGTATGGACAGGAACTCAGGGATTTGGAATTTGAAAGAGAAACTTTCATTTATTCAGATTACTAGTGTACAGTAGTATACATGGTATGAATTTGCAGATGCCTTATATTTGAAATATTATCAATAATTTTTGTGGTCTGTGAAGTGCTTCCAATACCTAGTACAGTACAAACTTCAATTGGGTGCATTCATGAGTTTTTCAAAATTTATGTTTAAATAGTTACAGTGGTAAAATCCAGGGAAACAATCAACTATTTTTTCAGTTAAAAATTATCATGGTTTTAATAACCACATTTTTCCTTTAGACCTAATACGATCACTGAATTCTTTTTCTTCCTTTCAGATCTGTCACAAAGTCTCTTATGCAAGCACAATTCAAGTGAACTAATGAAAACAAGAACTGTAAGATATCTGAATGTATAAAGTGTACAGTCTTTTCAGTTTCCCTAAACTCCATGTAACCACTTATTGTCATATTCATTAGGTCTATTATTGAACAATCTGTAACTCTTAATAACCTTATTCTTGTTGATCTCTCATCATGCACAAAAATATGGAGGAGGAGCCACTAACACTTACATTACGAACTGTATGACCAAATGTCCATAACCACAAGGTTGGGTTTGTGCCTTATAGATGATCTGAAATCCACCCAGTACCTGTACCACAGGCTTTGATGCCAAGGCTTATTGCTACACTACAGTGAAAGGGGGTCCTAAATACCAGGAAGTAGGATTCTGGCCTTATTTGACAAACATGCAGTGATTTAGAGAACAGCATGAAGGGAAGGCAGATGACTTTGAGAGGTGCCGTGTTTGTACACACAACTTCCCTCCCCTTCCAACACCACCACAATGGAAGATTCTCCTTTCCACAATGTTCCCCCATGATGCTGAAGTAGAAAAACTAGAGAATAAATTAGAACTCATAGCCATGTGACCGTGGGGCAGACATTTATTATTTCTGTGCCTCAGTTTCATATCTATATAATAAAGGTTCACCTATCACACAGGACGGTTAGGACCATCAATTTATATAATGTTCACTGAAACAACTTTAAGTCTTATAGCTCTGTATAAGCTTATTACTAAAAGTAGTATTCTACATACATTTAATTAGAGGAAATACAGAGCTACTTTATTCAAAAAGGACTCTTCGTTTTCAATCCCTTCAGCATTCTCCACAATTTTTCTTTAGAAAATCAGATGCCATGATTTCTAAAAATAGGAAAAATATTTTTAATTACATGGACATAGAAGTGACTACTGGTCACTTACTCAGTAAGTACTCTCTTCTTCCATTCCATTAAAACCAAGATGTTGTTCACTGTATCCAGCTAATAGACAGTATTTCCTGTCCCATGTTACAGTTAGTTATAATCTTGTGACCATGTCCAAGATTGTGATAGCTTATTTAGAGGTTGGAAAGTAAACACCAAAACAATCAGAAAAAAGAGTAGAATCACCACATTTTCCTCTCATCTCTCTCTTCACTGTGTCTCTCTGTGAGGCTTATTTTTCTGCATAGATAATAAATATTTTCCAAAGTGCTCTCAGCAAAGCCATCAAATATGGAGAAACCTGAAGGGCTCATTCATATTAAAGTGTTAATGACTCACAGTGACTTAATATATTTAATGGTTGAATTTAATATAATCCCCCAATCAAAAGGCCAAGAGAATTCAATCTTCACATACCATGATGAAAATCTATGATGTCTAAAATTGATAAATGAGAAATAGCAGTATGAACTGTAACAAACAAAAGAAACAACTAAAAGTTTACAAGCACAGGGGGTGCCTGGGTGGCTCAGTCGTTAGGTGTCTGCCTTTGGCTCAGGGCGTGATCCCGGGGTCCTGGGATCAAGCCCCACATCGGGCTCCTCTGCTGGGAGCCTGCTTCTTCCTCTCCCACTCCTTCTGCCTGTGTTCTCTCTCTCGCTGGCTGTCTCTATCTCTCTCTGTCAAATAAATAAATAAATAAAATCTTAAAAAAAAAAGTTTACAAGCACAGGATAAAGAGTGTGGCAGGAGGACAGAATTCTATTGTTTTTCTTAAGAGAGCGATCATTTCTCTGCTCTTCTAACTTTTAAGACTTGCTTCTTCTGCTACTACTCAAAAAGAGTCATGTACACATATTAAATTGATTTTTAAAATGTTTTTTGATCAGTTATTGTTCCAGAGTAATATCATCCGATATTTCCAGTGCTTTCATTTTACGTCACATATGTCCAGGCCCTACTATTTATTAAAACAATTCACAAATATCATAAAAAATGCATATATTAATTCAAAACACCTTAATTTTGTACAAGGATGTGCCTGTTTCTATGTTGCTATCCTGAACTTGCCCTCTAGGAGAGAAGTTGGGCGCCCTGTGTAACAAGAGTCCAAATACTCTAAATACTTGCCAGGCTCCTGGTTCCTTCACGACACAGTGACTCTGAGTGGGTCCCTGAGTATATCCTGACTTGCACTGTATCATGTGACTATAGCTGAAAGGAAACCAAGATTGGTTTGCTGAATAAAAGCAACTAGTTTATCAGTTGAAGTGGCCTTGCCCCCAAATCAGTCCAGCTAACACTTCCATATTGGAGGTCAACTAACAGAACCAAATAGGTTGTCTCTTAGGAAAATATGAATGCAAAAGAAAGAGCAGTTGAAATGAGTGAAAAGAGAGAACAGTTGAAAAGGAGGCCTAGTAGAGGGAGACACATTCAGAGAGAAAAGGCTTGAGTTAACAGCTCTCTATCTACTCTTTTCAGTGCAAGTCAGTAGTCAGTGCTAGTGAGTCCAGCCAGATCAACCTCAATAAACTTCACCAGGGCAACCATGGAAAATATGTCAAGGAGGAGTGCCTGGGTGGCTCAGTCAGTTAAGCATCCAACTCTTTGATTTCAGATCAGGTCATGATCTCATGGTCATGAGATTGAGCCCCAAATCAGGCTCTGTGCTGGGCATGGAGCCTGCTTAGGATTCTCTCTCTCCTCTCTTTCTGCCCTCACCATTTCCCACTCCCTATCCCCTACAGGAACATGTGAACATGAAAGAAAGAAAGAAAGAAAGAAAGAAAGAAAGAAAGAAAGAAAGAAAGAAAGAAAGAAAGAGAAAGAAAGAAAGAAAGAAAGAAAGAAAGAAAGAAAGAAAGAAAGGGGGAGGAGGAGGGAGGGAGAAAGGAAAGAAGGAAGGAAGGGAGGGAGGGAGGGAGGGAGGGAGGGAGGGAGGGAGGGAGGGAGGAAGAAAATATCTCTTGGAGTATGCAATGACCCATGAATCAGCCACTACCTTTTCAGCAGCCCTTGCCAGGATCCACCTGAGCCTCCACGGTCACTGGCCAGCTACAGACAACGCAGGTGTAGCCGCAGCAAGGTATGCTGCAGGTGTGGATGCTCCAATCCATGGACCCAAGAATGTCCTTCTAGAATGAGTGTGGCCATCAGGCGAGACGTGTTGGCAAGGATGGCATTATGTGCAACAGGGTTCTGCATCTGTTTCAGGTTGTTGTCTTCAGGGAGATGCCTGCAGTGCTTGCAGCCAGAAGCCCAAGCTGGAGAGACTCAGTTGTTACAAGTAAGGAAGGCAGCCTGGCTCTCTCACTGTGGCCATGCGGACAAGCAGGAGGGCTATTCTTGTGGGAACCTAGCCACATTCAAAATGTCTGTGCCAATGGGATATTTTTAAAGGTAAGCCAAGAACTTTATCTTAGCCCCACCCAATGAACATTAACAGTGATGGAATTAAGTAAAATAGATTGGCTATATGTTATTAAGTGAGTATCAGTGCACAAAATGAGGTGTCTAAGAAATACTACATTTCTTTAAATCAACTTATCACTATGAGCCTCTCTTCTGCCAAACTAGTGAGAAATTCAACTTGAATTCAACTTTGGGCGCCTATATCCCAAGGAGAGTTGTGCAAATATCCTGGGTCTGACCTAGAGCCATACTAGTTACTGTTGATTCACCCACCTCACAAACCACACTCATGTCCTGTGGCTCTCCTGCTTCAATCTTTTCCACCCAAGAGCCACAAAGCCATTCCCAAGCTCCCCCAGTGGCACTGAGAGCAAGGCCAGGGTCCCTACATCCCAGGACTGTGACTCTGAGGACATTTTCTCCAGCCTTAGATCTTCTCAAAGCAAAATTTCCTCCTCTCCTCCTCAAAGAAACCTAGCAGAAGTCCTTCAAAGCTCAGCCATAGAAGTTAGATTTCTATCAACCCTACAGGATCCCTTGGCCTTTGGCTGTTTCTGCTTTCAGACCAGTCATAAGCCCTGAGGCAGAGAACTGCAAAGCCTGATGAAAATAAGGGAGGAAGAGAAAATGTTACAAGAACAAACAGAATTTAGTAATTCAATAAATTATCTTGCCACCTTCTAGTGCTTTCCCTGTTACCCAGTGAACAACTGGAAGATCCTACTTTGGCCTATAGAGTCTGACATGACTTCCAGCTGCTCCTCGGACCCTGTCTCTTCCTTTGCACCCCTCATAATTCCAGTGTACTTTCTCATGTTCCCTGAACTTGCCAACCTCTCTCCTTACCAGAGCCTTGTGGTAGCCGGCCTCCAGGATTATCTCCAGTGACTCCCTTCTCATGGTATTCATACTCTTATACAGTCCCCCTCCTACCCTGAATAGCATTCATCTATGAAACAATTGGATATTGCAGAGATGGTGGTCTGTGACTATGTCATGCAAGACATGTAGCCTCCACCTTGCCCTATCTCAGACCATTTGCTCTGGGAGAAGCCAGCCAGCCAGCCACCATGTCATGAGGATGCTTAAGCAGCCCACAGAGAGGTCCATATGGGGAGATACCGAGACCTCCTGTCACCAACCAGCCTGTGAGTGAATCATTTTGGAATTGGGTCCTCCCACCCCTGACAAACCTTCTTAGACTATAGTCCTGTCTAACATCATCTTGAGTGTCACCTCTTAAGAGACTGTGAACCAGAAACACTCATTCAAGTCATTTTCAAATTCTTGGCCCATAGGAACTGTGAGATAATAAATATTTAGTGTTTTTTAAAGCCAGTCAGTTTGGGGATAACTTGTTTTGCAGCATGAATGGCTAATACAGGGCTCGACATGCCTTTTGCTAGAACACTGGATCTCAAAATGCTCCCATGTCTCCGGCACTCCTTTGAATAGCTGCTCTAAGTTCTCCTTGTAATAAGGCCTTCGACCACCTGTGTAAAAGTAGCCTCATCTCCCCACTATGACCTCATGCTCAGGCCCCAGTTCCCTGCTTTATTTTCCCTAATGGACATTTTACATACGTGTGTGTTTGTTTACTATCTGTGTCCCCATGCTCAAATGCAGACTTCTGGTGAGCAGGGATTTGTTTTGTTCACTGCTGTTACCTCCAAAGCTGAGAATGGTGTCTGTTCCATAGTAGGCATTCAATAAATATTTGTTGAAGGAAGGAAGGAAATTAAAAGTCAGCGAAGGATCATCACGGAATTGTGGGGTCAGGCCAAGGATATGAAACTCAACTTGTGCCTTGAAGACAATTGTCACAGATAGTCATTAGGGTGCTATGTGCCAGTCCTGGTCCAAGCAATGAAACCAAAGAGAGGTTGCAGAACTACAGCTTACAGGGTGATGAGGAGGGACTGAAAAGATAGAGAAGGTTGAATTTATGAGGAAAAGCCATAAGTGCCAAGCCAGGGAGTTCCAGGGATTCTTTCAGAATCACGAGCATGAAATGTGATCCTAAACAAATCATAAAACCAGTTTCAAAAATCAGAGAGTTTGATATAAAGCCAAGCTTTGCACAGTATTAATGTGTTCTTCTTACACATTTATCTGCAGTGTAGAATTACTTCTTAATAATCATTGAAAGTCTTTAAGCATTGAAAATGTAAAAGGCTATCCTGGCCCATGGAACACTCAAGACAAGTCCATATAGAAGTTTCTGCTTTTGTGAGCCCTACTAAGCAGTTAAGGCCTAACCTTTGTAAAAGAATTCAGTCTAATACCTTTCAGAGCATGATATTGAATTAAAACCACCACAACAGACAAGGATCTGAGTAGCGGTGGCTATTATCTGGAACGTACGTGGAGTGGGCCACTTATGCGTATCAAGAGCCTCCTTTAGGGGCGCCTGGGTGGCACAGCGGTTAAGCCTCTGCCTTCGGCTCAGGGCATGATCCCGGCGTTATGGGATCGAGCCCCACATCAGGCTCCTCTGCTATGAGCCTGCTTCTTCCTCTCCCACTCCCCCTGCTTGTGTTCCCTCTGTCGCTGGCTGTCTCTATCTCTGTCAAATAAATAAATAAAAAATCTTTAAAAAAAAAAAAAGGAGCCTCCTTTGTTTGAAGTTTCAGAAACAAAACTTTTTTTTTTTTTTTTTTTTTTTTTTTGAGGAGAAAAGAGTCAGAGCAGTCAACCAAGGTAAGAAGATGAGAAGATTTTTTTTTTTTAATATATCAACATATACTTTTAGGTAGGGCTTTTTTTTTTTTTTTTTTTGGCCTCATCTATCCTTAAAATACATTAAATATTTTAGTACATTCTATCTCACCTCATTTCCATTTGTCTTTGTTTATCTTCCTTATTCTGACCGCTCTCTGTTTATATTTACTGAGCTTGTGGTCCCTTGGCTGTTCAGCGTATTTGTTGAAGATCTGAAAGCAAAGTTTGACTTTCGCTCCATTGTTAATATTATAATTTTGGTTCCACATTTTCCGACTGTGCTCAACTCTTGTCTTTATCTCTTGTTTGGGCAGTAACCCTACTGAATGTTTCCTTATCAGAGCCTCCTTTGATTTCAAGGAAGCAAATCTTTCATTATCTTTTTCACATCTTCTATAAAAAAAAAAGCAACTGTCGTTGCTCAAAAAATGGTAAATGTTAACAAAACATTCAATGAACAACATGGTCTTTAATGCATATATATTACTACTTGCCACAAAATAACTCAAAGTTACACTTTGCACTTAAGTAGCTTCTTCTCTTTGACAAACTGAAAGGTTTGTCTTTTCTCTGTCTACCGCAGTTCGACTCAGGTGGACAAATGGATAATCAGTGAAGCAACAGAATTGTTAGGGAAAGAATCAATGTTTTGTCTCTTGAAATTGTACTTCATTCTTCCTAAATCTTCCTATGTTACCTTCCTATATACCATTCTATATACCGAGGCTAATATCTGGGGAGAGAAGGTATGGTGTTGCAAGTTCTATGAAAATTTTACTGGATCTCCTAAAAGGACATTTCTGAGATTATTTAATGATTTAACTTTCATTTAATGGGAAAGGAGAAAAAATAAAAAGCCATTCATACATCTACAAGTTGACCTTCAATACACCATTGTTAAGCCATGGCTTGTCTTCTAGAAGAGGACAAAAGGAAACGCATCAATGAAATCCAGGGCAGCCTACATAGTCATTCAATGAACCTGCAAATTTACCTGCCTGAGTGTTATTCTAAGCACTACAGCAGATACATGAACTGAATGGTGTCAAGTGAAAAGTTGTGCTCTGTGCATGATTCATTATTTGACTAGGCATTCAACATCTTTTCATTATCACATAAGCGTATTGTATTGAAAAACTAACAGTATAATACTGAATGGGAAGACCTTCTTAAAAATGATATAAGAAACCTATCACATATTTACAAATATGCAGGTAGAAAACCTTTAGAGAACTTAAATTGCCCTAATTAAATTTAAAAAATTTCAACTTCAGTGTATACATGGACCTGTCATTGCTAATGACTTGTAATTGACCTCTTCTGTCAATATAGTAAATATTAGGTTTTTATTCCAAGAACCTGCTGTATTGTTCTACCTAGGTTTATGCTTTTTGGCCCATGACACCAATCTCTAACCACATTTTCCATAATCTCTTGCAATTAGGTTGACCGTGTGACTAAGTTCTAACCAATGAACTATGAAGTTGTATCTTCATCATGCTTTATCTTTTTCCTATATCCCCACCAGATGGATACAACAATGATGAGGCACTAGATAATTCCTAGCTACAAGATGGTGGAGCCTGAATCCCTAACTCAAGTCACAGAGGAAAGCCATCCCCACTAGGAACCCCTCATTGGACAACCACATGAGCAAAAAGGAACTTTCTACTATGTTAAACATTGTAATTCTAGATTTTATTTATTATAACTGCTAGTTACTCCAATATAGTCACCTAAGCTAAATAGTATTCTACCTTACTAGAAAAAACATATACACGTATATACACAAACACGAACAAATACACACAAATACACATGCACACTCTTCTTTCTTTATATTGCTAATGGGCCTGTAAAATTTCACAACTGTTCTGGGATGCAGTTTGAAAGTATTTATCAAAACCCTTAATTATGTGCTATTTATGCTTAATTATGTGATTACCTTTGGCCTATTTCTAGGAATTTGTCCTGAGTAAACAATCACTACTTGATATGTGCAAAGATTTAGCTCCAATGACGTTCAGGGTAGGATTTTTTTTATATTAGCAAAAAATTGTAGGGAACAAGAATATTCACATTAGAGCATGATTTAAATAAATTGAAGTACTTTAGACAATGAATATTTGAGATAATTAAAATAGTGCTAATAACACAAGTGAAAACAGCAAGTGGCAAGATAGCACATATACCTTGGTTTCAATTTTTTTTCAGTTATTAAAAAATATGTATCTGTGTGTGTGTGTGTGTCTGTGTATCAGAACAAAAAATTCCCAAAGGTACTGAAAGGAAATATACTAAAATATCACTAGTATTTATATCTAGATAGTGGGATACGGTGATTTTAAAATTTTCTTTTATTCTGTATTTTCTAAATTTTCTTAAATGAAATACACATTTTTGTTTACATATATATATATATATATACATATATATATACATATAACTTTTTAAAATTAATTAACCCCCATAGTACTCATGCAGTGATCCTCGCCTAACATCCACACATGCTATTACCATCCTAATGTCTATTTCACAACACTGCAAAACCATGCCTGTGTCCAAGAGACCAAAGGTCATCATGGCAAATGTATATTTTGTGTTTTTAATAACCCCCTATGATCTGCTTCTTTGTCCCTCTGTTCTCTATATTTTCTCTTATTTTATAATAATCCTTAACCACCAAAATTCTAAAATTGTCTGGTTTATTTAAGATTTGAACTCTTCAAATTCTAGCTTCTTCCAAATTGAACATGTCTTGAGAAAGTCACTGCACCTCTTGGGACTTTGTCTTCTCCCTTATTCAGTGAAAGAATTGGATCCCAGGGCCCTCTTCTATTTCAACATATAGCAACTCTGGGCTAGTCAGTTACCATACCAAACTGATCTTAAAATTCACTTAAGTTTCTTTTTCCTGCACCTCTGTTTCGTGACCTAAAATATACCTAGTTCCCAGACAAGGACTTCAAGAAATAGTCATATCTGTGCCTGGGGATTTTTTCCTTTTTTTTTTCTCTTTGTCTCTTCTTCTCTCTCTCCCTCCTTTCCTTTCTTTCTCTTTCTCTTTCTTTTTATAGTTACTAATATTGTCTTTATTAATGTTATTTCTAGTTTTATTCTCCTCTTGTCTTCCCAACTCTTTATTAATGAGAAAGATGACAACTACCCACATGTATTGATTACACTCCCATAATTCAACTTCACCAGGAGGATCTGTCAAGAACAAATGTGGGAGAAAGCGTTTCCTTTTGATAAACTTCGGGAAAGTGAATCATTCAGGATGTCTGGTTGGTGAAACCAAATATGAGCAGGGGCCCATGTGGGACTGCCACTCACATTGACATTGAAAGGGCCTTGGTTAACATGCCTTTGAGCCAACCAGAGAGTCCCTCCAGCCCACGTGATTGGGTCTGGAGACTAGGATGCTGAGCCTCTTGTCCTGGGGAGATGTTCTTTGGGCTTCTCCCTTCTGGTAAGGCTCAGTATCACTGAAGTTCTTGTGTAATCTCCTCTGATTTTTATTCTCTGGCCATCACCTTTTTTCAATCATTCTAGAGTTCACAGGTAAATGTAGTCTGTGTGATTCCACTGGGAAGAGAATGGTGGGATGTAGGGCTTTGGAATCCTGGGAGCAGTGGGTTCCTTTCATTTCCCCCCACAGTCAAATAACTGTGTCTCTGGTGTAATTTCATTCTGGAGAGGTCCTCTGAGCTTTTTTTGATAATACTTTCCTTTTCAATGAGAAGAAAGAAAAAAAAAAACACCACTGTAGGGAACCACTTCAGGATGCAATCAGGGTAGACAATGAATGAAGCAAGCAATGAGAAGATAAAGAAATTCTTGGGAGCCTTGAGAGGAAACTGTTTTTCTCCCTCTGAGAAGTAATTCCATCATGTGAATATCAAGGTCACACAAAAGGCTATATGGTCAGTCCAGCTACCATTCATCAAGCACCTATCAGATGCTAAAGACTTTCCACACATTTCCTCACTTAAGAAAATTTAGTGAGGGGCGCCTGGGTGGCACAGCAGTTAAGCGTCTGCCTTCGGCTCAGGGCGTGATCCCGGCATTGTGGGATCGAGCCCCACATCAGGCTCCTCTGCTATGAGCCTGCTTCTTCCTCTCCCACTCCCCCTGCTTGTGTTCCCTCTCTCGCTGGCTGTCTCTATCTCTGTTAAATAAATAAAATCTTAAAAAAAAAAAAAGAAAATTTAGTGAACAATAGATATCATCCCCATTTTATAAAAGAAAAGATGAGAGGTTGAAATTTCACCAAAGGTAATGGGGTCTATGCTTCAGATTCCTAAAATGTATTATAATAGCACCTACCTCATAAGTTTCAAGGCGTGGATGAGATAAGATCTGTAAGGAGGTTTGCACATGGCAAACACGTGATCATTGTTAGCTGCTTTTTAAATTATTTTTAAATTATCACAAGTAAGTGGCTAACTCTGAAGTCAGTTTTCTTATTTTTTTCCCCTTCCTGGAATTTGAATAAAGTAGTACAGTACAGAAAAAACAGATGAAAAGGCTGGAGCAACACCAGGAGGAACAGCAATACGGCTCAGGAATAATCCCCAATCCCACAGAAAATGCTGTGTTCGGGACAGCGACCTGATCAATAGGCATGCAGTTACCTGATTCTGATGACAGTGCTCATAATAAGAAGAGCCACTATAATCTTCATAGTATAGCAGTGCTATCTACACTCACTTAATTACTTGCCCTTTGGGAAGCTTTTCAGCCACACTTTGAAACACAAGAAACAATACAGATGTTCAACATGATACAGATATTCAATATAGATTTCTGTATGAGAACAATAGTTCTCCCCATGCAAAATTCTATTTGCTCCTTTCTTAACATAACTTTTATCAGAAGGCACAATAAATATAGGTTTCATTTTGAAACACATACTCGCAGAATAATTTTGAACAGTAGAAGTGATTTGTGGTTGCCTCTTTCCACAAAACCAGAACTGCTGTTTATAAGGATTTCCAAGAACTGGGGAGCACAAAGCTCCTTTTGGGGATAGAAAACAATCATATTTTTTATTTGAAGTTAAAGGTAGAACAGAAATACTCATTAACCAATCCCCAAAGGCGTATGTGGAGGAGTTCATTCTCCACATTACCCAAGCCAAACTATATTATAAATAGTTTTAATTTTCTTTCTTTTTTTTTTTTTAAAGATTTTATTTATTTATTCGACAGAGACAGAGACAGCCAGCGAGAGAGGGAACACAAGCAGGGGGAGTGGGAGAGGAAGAAGCGGGCTCCTAGCGGAGGAGCCTGATGTGGGGCTCGATCCCATAACGCTGGGATCACGCCCTGAGCCGAAGGCAGACGCTTAACCGCTGTGCCACCCAGGCACCCCTAGTTTTAATTTTCTATATATTATGATGTATTTACATCTTAAAAAAGCCTTCTGTTTGGGGAGACACTGCCTTCCCCCGGGCTAGCCAATTCTTAGAGATAGCAAAGGGCCCAGCTGGGACTATGTCTCTGATAGGCAAACTAACCAATGCAGAATTGTACTTCCTCTAGCAGGGACAGGCACCAGACAAGTAGGGATCACACCTATAGCTTAGAGGCCATCAAAATGATTCAAATTAGCCAGTCCTAAGTGTTTACCCTGCCCCGCCTTGCCTTTCCCATGGAATCCCCAGTAAAGCCCATGGCCTAAACCTTCCCTTCACTCTTAACTTCTACCTCCTGACAACCCTAGTGGCTTTCCCATGTGGCCTTCTGTGGCATGCTATATCTCCTGTCTCTAGGACTTGTGAGTAAAATAAACCTTGGGTTTTTTCCTGAGCCTCTCTTCTCTCTCCACTGTGGCCACACCTGACTGACAACCATATAAAAGAATACAAACATCAGTTCCCTAAAAATAAATAAATAAAATGGCACCCTTGGCCCTCCATATAGAGGTCACATTCCTTAAAATGGTAGGCAAAGCCCTTTAACATTTTACCTTTGTTTACCCGATAACCTCATATCTTACCCCATCCAAATATCCACCCTTCCAGTAACTTCCAGCAAATTGCAATGTCCTAAACACAAATGTTAATTTGTGTTGGCTGTCAACACCTGGCCAAATGTTGAAGGCATGTGCCAAACATGCACACAGAACTCTTTAGCAAATACTGGGGGACATACTGGTTCCAGGTGATTAAGGAAATCTGTCTAACTGTTAGCTGTCACTTAAGCTAACTGAGCAGAGACTTCAGTGACCATATACAACAAAGAAGACAGACTTTACAGAATTAATTCAGAAGTCACTAAACAAACAAACAACCCCCAAAATAGTAACAGCAACAAACCCATGGGAGATGGGAGAGGTAAGAAGATACTCTGATTTCCAGAGTTTTCATATTAAAATATCCAGTTTCAATCCAAAAGTTACAGGACATAAAAAGTAACAGGAAAGGAGAAAAAGTAGCAAGAAAGTATAGCCCATACACACACAGAAAAAGAAATCAATAGGAACCGTCCCCGGATAAGCCCCAATGTTAGACTTACTAACAGATTTTAACTCAGCTATTTTACGTAGGTTCAAAGAACTAAGGGAAACCAGGCTTAAGGAAATAATGTATAAAAATGATTTCTCACTGAATAGAGAGTATCAATAAAAGATAAAAATTATTAATGTGGATCAAGTAAGAACTATGGATTTCAAAAGTATAGTGACTGAGGGTGTAGTGTACAGCATGGTGACTATAGTTAGTAATACTGCATTATATATTTGGAAATGGCTAAGAGGGTAGATCTTAAAAGTTCTAATCACAAGAAAAAAATTCTGTGATTACGTATAGCGATGAACATTAACTAACTTATTGTGGTGATCATTTCATAAAATACACAAATATTAAACCATTATGTTACACAGCATTATGTTGAATCAGCTCAACAGCAGATTTGAGAAGGCAGAATATGGAATCAGAGAACCTAAATACAGATCAATTGAGATGATCCAGTCTGAGAAAGAGAAAAAGAATGAAGAAAAATCAACAGACCTCAGAGAGCTGTGGGACATCATCAAGCATTCCAACATACGCATAATGGGGAGTCCAGAAGAAGAAGAGGAGAGAGAAAGGGGCAGTAAGAATATTTGAAGAAATAATAACTGAAAACATCCCAAATTTAGTAAAAAACCTTAAACATCCAAGAAGGACAGTGGACTCCAAGTATGATGAACCAAAAGAGATACATACCAAGACACATCATCAAACTGAAAAGACAAAGACAAAGAGAAAATGCTGAAAGTAGAAAGTAGTGACTCATTTCATACAAGGTATCTTTAAAAATATTAAAAACTGATTTCTATCATAAACCACAGAGTCTATAATTAGTGGAATGATATATTCAAAGTGCTGAAAGAAGAAGACTGTCAGCCAAGAATTCTAGCTCCATAAAAACTATCGTTCAAAAATGAAGAAGAAATTAGGACATTCCCAGGTAAACAGAAAGTGAAAGAATCTGTTGTTAGCAAAACTGTCCTGTAAGAAGTACTAAAGGGAGACCTCCAGGCTGAAATAAAAGGACACCAGACAGTAGATCAAGTCCACATGGAAAATAAAGAGCACAGATAAAGGTAACTATAGGGGTAAATATATAAAACAGTATAAATGTATTTTTTGTTTATAACTCCCTTTTTCTCCTATCTGATTTTAAAGACAAGAGCATAGAGCAATAATTATAAATCTGTGTTGATGGGCATACAATGTACAAAGATATTCAAGATATGAAAAATAAATTGCAAAATAGCAGACTAAATTGTATCTTATCAGAAATTACATTACATGTAAATGATTTAAACTATGTAATTGAAATGCCAAGATTGGCAGAATAAAAAACAACCCACATGATTTGACTGTATGCTATCTATGAGACATACTTTAGATTTAAGAAGTCAAGTAGGTTGTAAGTAAAAGCATGGAACTAGATATATCATGCAAATAGTAACCATAAGAGAGCTGAAGTGGCTATACTAATGGAAAACAAAATAGACTTTAAGATAAAAATTGTTACAGAAAAAAAGCACATTTTACAATGAAAAAAGGGTCAATCAATACAAAGTTATAACAATTATGAACATATGGGAACCGAGAAACACAGGCCCAGCATATATAAAGCAAAAATGACAAATCAAAAGGAGAAATAGACAATTCAAAAATAGTAGAGGCATACTCGGTATCTCGGTATCTATAATGGGTACAATGACAAGATCAACAAAGAAATGAATAACACTAGACTTAACCAAGGAAACTTAACAGGCATCTATAGAGCACTTCACACAACAACAGCAAAATACATATTCTTTTTAAGTGCACATAGAACATTCTACAGGATAGGCCATATGTATATGCCATCTAATAAGTGTCCATAAATTTAAAAGGATTGAAACTATACAAAATATATTCTCCAACTGAATGGAGAAAAATTAAATTGATAACACAAGGAAATTTGAAAAATTTACAGATACACAAATACTAAAAAGCCCAAATAACCAATGATTAAAAAAAAAACTGATGAGGGAAATTAGAGGATACTTTGATATGAATGACAATGAAAACAGAACATACTAAAACAAATGGGTGTAGCGAAAGCAATGCTCAGAATGAAATGTATAGCTACAAATGCTTACATTAAAAAAGAAGAAAGGTCTCAAATAAAACTTAACCCTCCACCTTGAGAAACTGGAGGTGGCTGGAATCAGACTAAAGCCAAAGGAAGCAGAAGTTAGGAAATAATGAAATTACAGTAGAAAAAAATGAAATAAAAAACCAGAAAAACAATAGAGAAGATCAAAAACAACAACAAAAGTCGGTTATTTGAAAAAAATCAAGAAAATTGGTAAACCTTTATCTAGACAGACCAAAAAAGAAAGATGAAAAACTCAACTTACTAAAATTCCTAGAAAAAAAAAAAACTGAAAAGAATTCAAGAAGAAATAGAATATTTAAATAGACCTATAACAAGTAAAAAAGAAATTGAGTAAATAATAAAAAGTCTATCAACAAAGGGTACCTGGGTGGCTCAGTCAGTTAAAGCGTCCAACTTTTGATTTTAGCTCAGTTCATGATTTTGGGTCCTGGGTTTGAGCTCTCCAGTCAACATGGGTAATGGTCCAACTTCATGCTTTTGCACGTGGATATCCTTTGGTCCCAGCACCCAGGATGTCATTCATCACGTTTGGTTTTCTGTTGATTGTTTGGTGGACCACATGCTCTCTGTTGGTCAAGCGCCAACATTTCTCTTTGAATCCCTTAAAAGCATCTATAATAGAGCAGCGCTTTTTCCAATGTAAAAGTTTACGCCACTGAAATAGTATTTAAAAAAAATATCAGAGGACTCAACTGTAGTTAGGATAGACATTGTTTGGGAGAAACTTAGTTGCAGTTTTTAAGCCCCTATTTATGCCTGTACCTGTGCCCACGCATGCCTGCAGGTGTAAACGCAGGTGTACTGGGTTGAAATTGAAAGTGTATTTCTTACATTCTACAGTTCATAAACGTACAAATAAGTTTGTGAAACATTGGCCCGCAAACACGTGTCTCCCTCAAAGTGGGTATTAAGTGAAAAATAAATAAATAAAAGAACCATCAAAGGCTGCTTTCTTTTTGCCTTTAGACGTTCTGCCTTTCTTAGGAATGTGCTTGTTGGACAAAGGTAGCCGGAGTGCCAGATATCAAGAGCCCCAGTTACCTCCTCTTCTAAGTTGAGAGCAGAATAAACACTCTTGTGCCTCTCTAGCAACAGGATTCTACTTGTCCTTTGCCCTTGGCATTTTCAGGTGTTCATGAAGATAAGAAAATGCTATATTCCAATGGGGACATTGTCTCTCCTCTGGCTGCTTGACAAGTGTAGATAGGTAGTCTGAATCACAGGCTTGGCTTCTTTGATTTGTAAGGTGAATCCAGCCAACACTTTCCCCCTGGACCTGGCCTTCCAACAACAAGGAACCTCCACTAAGATGAGCAGCTTTTAAATTAGCAAAGGAACAGTGTGAAATCATTTAGTAAATACATAGTTGTAGTCATAAATATAGATTTACGTTTAATATAAATATAAATTTTATTTACATAAATTTACATAAATTTATTTATATTATGTTATAATATAAATATAAATTTACATTCATAAATATAGAAGGCCCAAGGAAAAATGTATTTTTAAAAAGATATTGGATTCTACTTAACAGGGGATATTTGATACAACATAAATTTTAAAATTTAATAGTTACTAAGTTTTTAGTGTAAGTCACACACCTTAATATGGTAGCTAAGGAATATGCTAATGTGTTATCTACGGCAGCAAATACAGACTGTTTAAGGGCACCGTTTCTTAGTATTCCAGCAACCAAACTGTAAAAACCTTGAATCAGAACTAATATTCAGAAAGGAAAGCAAAGCAGAGCTCACTATAAAAGGGTTTCATTTTTAGATTTTTGGAGGGGCTCAGGGGCTTACCCAAGGTTACCCAGTTCATCAGTTGAAAGCTAAGCCAAAAAGTAGAACCCAGGCCGCCTGACTCCTTGTCCAGTGCTCCTTCTATGTTGCTGTTCTCTACATATTTCCTTAGTCTTATGAAGCTTCTTTAATGACATCTTTAATGAACCATAACTCATTCATTGAAAATGAACTTCATTCCTACAACGTGTCAGGCAGTCTTCTATGACAAAGTCCTTGCCTTCATGAGGCTTACTTTTAGTGGAGTGACAGAAAACCAATTAATAGTGAAGGTTCTTCAGAGATTAAGACAGTAGTAAGTACTAAAGTATGGCTTTACTTCTTTGGTTAATAGGAATTTACGAAAGTGATTACACTTTTCTAAACAGAAAATATAAAACTGCATGGTGTATGAAAGCCCTGATTCTGGCTCAACTCACATTCCTTTACTCCAGATAAGTTTAACCATAACCCCAAATTAGAAAATGCTGAAAAAATTTAGTTTCTTCCCTGTCCTGGGGTTACTCTGTCTCCCTGAATTGAAAGATTTAGGGGAGGAAATTACATTGTAGGCCATGGAATGCCTCAGACGTGCTGGAGCCAAATTGTCTCTGTTCAAGATGAGTAGATATACCCTTTTTTTGGAAAAGATTTTATTTATTTATTTGAGAGAGAGAGAGAGAGAACATAAACAGTGGGGGAGAAGCAGAGGGAGGGGGAGAAGCAGAGGGAGAGGGAGAAGCAGGCTCGCCACTGGGCCGGGAGCCCAATGCGGGACTTGATCCCAGGACCCTGGGATCATGACCTGAGCCAAAGGCAGATGCTTAACTGACTGAACCACCCAGAAGCTCCATTTTTTTTTTTAATCCTAAAAGGAAAAAGGGTTTCAGGGGGAAAAAAATGCCATTTATTACCGTTTTATAATCAACAATATCAACTACTCCTAGGAAGCAGGAAAATAGTGACTACAGACACTGCTGTTTAAAGAAACAGTAAGGGATAGCTCCCTTTAGGAAAAAATCAAAACTTTGAGCGATTTTAACAGATGGGAAAAAAAGTCACACAGGAAAAGAAGCAAGCCAAAACAAGTAAGCAAACAAAATAGGTGAAACAGCTTCTTCAGTCTTGAACAATTCCGGAGGTAAGGTGGCACTCTGTTTGTCCCGTCACCACCTGGGTGGGAGGGGGCTGCCTTCCAAAAAGGCAGATGGGCGGCCTAAAAACAAAGAAGCAGATCCAAACTTAAAGCTGTAAGATCACAGAAATAAAGACCTACCTACCTTTCCACGGGGCTGAACTAACAGAGGCAAGCGCGGTAAATATTTTATACTAAATTGGTTAGCAAAAATCTTGGAACTGACAGAGAAAGAAATCTTCATTCCAGCCCTAAATCCAAAGATACTCCCTTGGACACGAGCTACTTAAATTTGTCAAGCATGCGGTTTTTTCATTTACAAAATGGACATGATATTAATAACAACTGCCTGTCTCATAGATAATGGAATAATGTACGTGGCACAGGATTAAGAAACCAATAACTTTTATCAGCAGCAACCACATCAGCAACAATAATCAAACAGATTCACAGTAGGGAGTTGGGGCATCCAAGCCCCTGGGGAGCCAGGCTAGGAATAGCTCCTGAAAACTCCACATAACTCAAAACACTCATAAGACATCGAGACATCTCCCTTAAGAATACATGTAATGCCCCCCCAAAAGGAATAAATGTAAGAAATAACAGTCACAGTACACATAAACCTAGGCCATTGTAATGCATTCCTTGCATCAAAGTTACTCTTTAATATACAATAAACAATTTTTAGTCTGGGGTACTCATATTGGTTCAACATTCATGTATAAAGTAAGACTTTTGTAATATTTTATTGCTCACTGTTTCAGATTTGTTCATTCAAATTAGCGTGAAATTTAACTACACTGTTTATCCAAAGGCCACTTAATATCAGAGATGCTATTATAAGAAATGAGGCATAGGGGAGCATGTTATACGATTTCAAGAGAAATACTCTAACTAGAAAGGCAAACAATAGAGGGGCGCCTGGGTGGTGCAGTTGTTAAGCGTCTGCCTTCGGCTCAGGGCTTGATCCCAGGGTTCTGGGATCGAGCCCCACATCAGGCTCCTCCGCTATGAGCCTGCTTCTTCCTCTCCCACTCCCCCTGCTTGTGTTCCCTCTCTCGCTGGCTGTCTCTCTCTGTCAAATAAATAAATAAAATATTAAAAAAAAAAAAAAGGGCAAACAGTAGAAACTGTAAACCCTGAAACATCTTGAATTTAAATGATTGGAATTTCTTTTAGAAGTGTGAAGTCTATAAAAAGATACATTTTATCTGCAAAGAAACCTACAGAGGAATGTGAAATGATGACAAACACCCCCCACCTCCACCACTCCCAAGACGCTGCTGTGATGAAAAACACAAAGTGAGTGTGGGGGAGGGGAGTGGATCCTACCAACTACATGGGCAAAAGCCAAATTTCTCATAGAGATTTGATTGTGCCTGCAAGATTTGGATTCATGGCTCACATTTCTACTTCATGGAGTCAGACAGAGCCCTACCTGCGTACCTGGTTTCCAGATTCCACACTTAAAGCCAGATCTTTGATCATCACGTACTTGTCCAAAGATCACATGGAGTGGTAAGGCTTTATTGCCACAATTCTGATGTGAAAAACTGGGAAAGAGAGGGTCGTAGTTTTGTTTTTTGATTTTAATTGGGAGGAGGGATTTCTTTCAGCTTATGATTCAGGCTTAAATCTTCAGTTTTTCCTATTTCAGTTTACAAAATAGGATGTAAATGTATAATTCACATGGTAGTGAATTATATTCTTGGGATAAAATCCTGAAAACCTCATATAATTCAAAACTTACAAATTCTAGGCAGATTATTCCCCAAGAGAAAGCAATATAATGTAAGGATTAGCATTCTCAGAATACGTAAGTTTATAACATTATACGGTGTATCTTAGAGCAAATTTTTAGACACTTAAAAAAATAGTTCAAAACATGTACAGAAAAGATTTACAAAGATAATATACAGACTTTCCACATACCCCTCACCTAGTTTTCCCTATTGTTGCATGTTACCAACGGTATATTTGCCGAAGCTAAGAAACCTACATGAGTACTATTAACTGAACTCAAGACTTTATTCATATTTCACTAGTTTTTCCATTAATGCTCCTTTTTTTTATTCCAAAATCCAATCCAATTTTAAAGTACTTTTGTAAGTTTTGGAAGGATTCACATTACAGTTGACCCTTGAACAACACGGGTTTGAATCGCATGGGTCCACTTATATGCAGATTTTTTTTTGACAGAATAAATGTAATGTCCAAATTAATGTAATGTAATGTCCGGGGCTGGAGTGGGGGAGGGCCTGGGTGCAGAGAGAGAGAGAGAGAGGGAGGGAGAGAATCCCAAGCAGGCTCCACACCCAGGCAGAGCCCAACTCAGGGCTCGATCCCATGACCCTGATCAAAATCATGACCTTGCTGAGGTCAGACAATGACCTGAGCCAAAATCAAGAGTCGGGTGCTCAACCAACTGAGCCACCCAGGGGCCCCTATATGTAGATTTTAGAAAATAAATACACTACAGTATTGTAAATGTATTTTCTCTTTCTTAAGATTTTCTTACTAACAGTTTCTTTCCTCTAGCTCACTTCATCGTAATAATACAGCATGTAATACATATAACATCCAAAATCTGTGTTAATTGACTTTGTTATCAGTAAAGCTTCTGGTCAACAGTAGGCTATTAGTAAGTTTTGAGGGACTCAAAATTTCTAAGGGGATCTTCAACTGTAGGGGTTGGGGTCAGCAAATACAGTTCAAGGACCAAATTGTATTTGAGATTTGTACAAACTAAGAACGCTTTGGGGGCTCCTGGGTGACTCAGCCTTTAGCTCGGGTCGTGATCCCAGGGTCCTAGATCCAAGGCATGGGGTTCCCTGCTCACCAGGGAGTCTACTTCTCCCTCTCCCTCTGCCCCCCACCCCCACTCATGCTCTCTCCCTCTCTCTCTTGAATAAATAAATAAAATCTTAAAAAAAAACTAATAACATTTTCGTGTCATGCTCTGTCAAATTTGTGAGATTCAAATTGGTATGAAGTATAACTGCAGTTTATCCAAAGACTTTCCACGGGGTTGAACCCAAGGACGGCTGAAGACTTAACCCACTGCAGTAGCCTGAGCCAGTAGTACCACTGTGGAATGGCAAGGGGAAGGGAGGGAATGTGTTGTACTGGGTTTCAGCTGAAATTTTCATGTGAAGAAAATCGCTAAGAAGAAAATCCAGAGAAAATATTAGAATAAGTTAAAGAATACTAAAAATAAGCAAACAAGCCAAAAACTAGATATGATCGTGTTACAAGAAACTCTCAGAAAATTGTCTAGTCAGGCACTATTTTTTATATTAAATAGCTTAAACTTTTGCCTCAAAGAGCCTCCGAGCAAACTGTAGCCACATATACTGCAAAATATTCCCCATTTGCTGTTACTATTATTAAAATATAAAGAGCCTTTAAAAATTAAAAGAAAAATGGGCAGAGTCAGTTTATGGCCAATAAGCATTTGAAAAATATTCAAACACATTTTCAAAGAATGCAATTTAAACAGCAATGTACTTTTTCCCTACATATAAACCTGGTAATATTCATCTAGAGTGTGGGCTAATGTGTCAAGAGCAAGGCACTTGCATACATTGCTAATGGGACTAAAACTTGAAACAACTATTTTATGGCAACTTGGCAATATAAGTGTTCAATTACCTATCACTGACTAATAAACTTTTTCAAAATATAGTTGCTTAAATCCACACAAGTGTATTGTTTCTCACATTTCTCTGAGTTGGCTACATCGTCTCACTCACTATGTAATGTTGTCCAGGGCGGCTCATGCAGCTGCACTCAGCTGGAAGGCTCTAGGCTTCCCCTCTTCACCCCATGCTCCCCATCCCCTTGCACCAGGACACTAGCACAAGGATCCTTTGTGTCAGCTGGATGCCAAGGAAGCAAAAATGGAAGCTGACAGACTTCTCAATGCCTAGGTCTGGCAGCAGTGGCTTACGAGAGCCCACCTGCACAAGGTCCTAAGAGCCTCTGATGCATATCTCTTTCCAGCTCCATGTTCAGGGGTCTCCCATTGGTAGCTTGAAATCAGTCAGGATGGCAGTATTTACACCACAGAAATTGGCCAATGCTATAAATCAGGGCTTTTAGAAAATGTTTTCGGAGCTGATTTTCCAGAACACTATTTCTGAAAGTCACGTAGCCTCACATTACCATATTCTATTTATTCAGGTAAATCACAAGGCTATCCCAGGGTCCCTGTGGGAGGGGAAACAGACTCTACCTCTTGATCAGAGAAGTAGCAAAGAATCTGTGATTATATGTAATCCATCACAGTCTGCCTTCCCATCACAAATAACTTCTATCCTTTCCACATGTAAAGACAAAACAAAAACAACTCGCCACCTTCCAAGATCCCTCAAAATCTCATCCATGAAAGCATCAGACTCAAAGTTCAATATTTCATGATCTGCACCATGTCCAGATATGAGTACAGAAACTCTGGATCTGGAGAACTGTGTTTTCTGCCCCTCCCCAGCTCCCTCTTTTTCTCCTCCTCCCCCAGACACAAAATGGTGAGAAAGGGACATGAAACCTACAATAGATACTCCCATTCAATAACAGGGTGATAGTTCTGAAATCTACCTAGAGTCATGCTGTTAGATCCTCCTTTCCCAGGACTGGGAGCCCAGCTGGGGCTGCAACATCCAAAATGACCTCTCATCCTCCTAGATTTTTCTGGGTGACCTCTCTTCATTTAGGAGTCTGGCCTGAAGTTCTTTACAGCATGGTAGCTGACTTCCAGAGGGCAGGTTTCTTAAAGGCTAGGCCTGAAACTGGAACAGCATCATCATACCAGCCTAGTGTAGTATCGTCATACTTATCTAGTGTTGCCCGCTTTCGCAAATAAAAAACAGGATGCCCAGCTAAATTTGAGTAACAGATAAATAACAAATAATTTTTCTATGAGTATGTCCCATTTTTTTCTGTGTAGTTGATGTTCTAACTTTACTGAGTATCCTTTATTTTTTTCTGGTGATCCTACTTTTACCACATTCTGAAAGTCAAAGCACGTCATTCAAAGATCAGGGAAGGAGACATCACCTTCTAATGAATGAGTGGTTTGCTCAGAAAGGGAGGGAAGAAGCTAACGGTGGCCATTTTGCGGACTACCACACTGTAACAAAAGACTTGAAAATGTGTATCAGTATAACCAGTGATTCTATTCCTAGGGATTGTTCTGAGAATGTGATTAAAGACATACCAAATGTTTAGCAATATGAATGTTGATTGTAGAATTACTTATCATAGTGAAAAATAGGAAATAACATAGATGTACAAAGGTAAAAAATAAACATATTTTTTGAGCTCCTAATATGTGCAAGACACTGTATTGAGCCCTCAAAATATACTAAACACAGAATATCTCTGGCTTCAAGAATCTTAGAGACTAAAGGGGTAAGATTCACATTAAACAGATAAAAGTACATTTGAGTGATTGGCTATAAGTGTACTAATTACTCTAAAAGAGAACTAGTGGGTGCCATGGAATCATCGAGGGACCAATTCTACTGGAGGCTGGTTTAGGAGAAAGGACAGGAAATAAAGGGAAAGAATGAGGGAAGAGAATGTTGGGCAGAGTGAATAGCAGAAGGATTCTAAATGTGTATATTTACATGGAAAGGTGATCATAATAAACAATCAGGCATGCGACGCTCATTAAACATTCAAGTGGAAATGCCAAATTGTATTTAGATATACAAGTTGGGATCCTGGGAAAGGTCAGATCTGAATATATATATTTTTTATTTTGTGTGTGTGTGTGTGTTTAAGATTTTTATTCATTTGACAGAGAGAGAGTACGAGCAGGGGGAGTGGCAGGCAGAGGCAGAGCAAAGCAGGTTCCCCACTGAGCAGGGACCCCGATATTGGGCTCCATCCCAGGACCCTGAGATCATGACCTGAGCCGAAGGCAGGCACTTAACTGACTGACCCACCCAGGCGCCCTGAATATATATATTTGGGAGTTACCAGCCTACAGTCAATAGGCAGTAAAATAAAAAGAACATCGGGGAGTAGGTTATCAGCAAAGCCCAAAAAAGAGAGTTTCAATAAGAGAGTGGCCACTTAGGAGAAATGCCAACCAAGACGCTGAGTAGGATGAAGGCAAAAGGTGACCATTGCATTTGGTGACATGGTGGTCACTGATGACGTTTCAGATGTAGAGACGAGGACAAAGATCTAACCGAGATGGACTGAGGAAAGGTGATGTAATGGGGAAGCCATTCATTTGAGAAGTTTTGCTGTGAGGGAGCAGGAGAATAGGGCAGCAGCTAGACAGGAAAGAGTAGGTTTGTTGGCTGATGGAAACAAACCCCAAGAGAGGGAAATCAATAATGCAGGAGAGAGGGGTCTATCTATAGGAGAAAAGTGCGAGAGAAGGTGAAAGAGGATTTAGATCCAGAGCTCAAGGGAAGGGTTGACTTGAGCAAGGAGCAGAGAAGTTCCCTCCCACAGTAGCAGGTGAAAGACAGAGAGTGGGTCCTGATTCAAGGCTGCAGAGATGCAGCAGGAGGAAGCGTCTGTCTGCTTCGATTTCACATGAAGCACAGAATCAAGGTCACCCATAAGAAGGAAAGGGAGGAAGGCGGAAATTAAAGGCATGTTCCCCAAGTGTACTTCATATCTCATGTTGAACATGCCAATTTGAAGATTATGCATGTATAGACTCTCACTTACCCAATAAACTCTACAGTTTCCCAACATCTCAAACAAGAAAAAGAGCAAAGCAGGAGCCATTATAAATATCAAGAACAATGGTGCACCAATCAAGATGAATTTTTTGGAGACTTTTATTTAAAAGCCTTAGAAGAATTTAATAATCATGTATTAAAATCCATCAGTGTCAATTTAGCAATCGGGAGAATTCTTAAGTCATAGAAGGAAGTGCACATCAAAGTATTGTTCAGAGTCATGCATATTAGTCCAAGTTAACAGGGGCCTAGTGACAAGTTAACAGGGTCTGTTTTTGTGACTTTACCAATGCATTAAATTGCTTATTTCCATATTAGCAAACAGACTGAAGTAGTAATTGGATGATGTATTTATCAGGACCAAAGCAGGCTGGACATGAGTAGACACTTGTGAGACAAAGTCAATGAGATAAAATGCAGTGCGCTGCTGGAAATCACAACTACCGGAATTGACATGACGAGTTGACACTCCGGGGAGTGTTTTTTCAGAAGCTATTAGAAAAAGATGAAATTTGCGAAGAGTTTTTGGGTCATCAGTGCTCTATATTTAGAATGTTCAAATAATCATAGATTCTAGCACTTTGTCACCAAGAGAGAAATAAAATGGGGTTACCTCCTCTTTTCAATGCTTTTTTTCTTTTTCATTGAACACACCAGAAGTTTCTGTGATGGGACAAATCCCATTCTGAGGCTTAAAAATAGATGTGATACTTTTCAGATGAAGTTAAAAGTGCATTATGATAATGAAAACATAATAGTAATATTATTCACAATGCAATACAAATTTTGAAAAGAGCAAATATTTATTGAGCACTTATGTACCAAGCACTGTTCTTTGTATCTAGTGTATGCATTATCTTACATAATCTTCAAAACTCCTAAAACATCTTTATGAGGTAGATTCTATCACTTTCCACATTTTACAAAAGAGAAAACTATGGTTGGTCAAATGCACTGTAATAAAGACCCTTACAAATATTGCACACTTGTTTTGAGGCAAGTGTATTGCTGTGTTTAGGGGATGGTGCGTGGCAAAAATGAATGAGGTCCCCCACTCACAACCTCCTGGAGGAGAGAGATGGGTAAGCAGATGACTAGAATTTCAATGTGGCATGTTTTGTGAGAAGATGAATAGCTAAGTCTGCTCGGAGCTGGAGCTTGAAGGGTGAGCAGCGGTTGGGAGAAAGGCAGAGGAAACAGGTGCAAGTGGTACAATTGGGACGAGGTTCTGGCTGCACAGGAAACGGAGTTCAGCATAGCTTATGGAGGAGGTACAAGTTAGGGACCAGCAGGAAATAATGTCAGAGAAATAGGTGGGAGAAGATTGGGAGGGTCCTGTATGAAGCTGAAGAGTGTGGAACGGATTCGGTAAGCACCATAGAGCATCAGAGACACGGGCGCTGGGAGACACGATCAGCTCTGATTTTCAGGGAGATAAGCCTGCCACCAGTCTGTGATGCTTACTTGGTGTGAGAGACTGGAAGCCGGGAGAAAACTGGATGAAGTTAATGTCCAGGTACAAAAGGAGGAGGGCCAGAAGTAAAGTGGAGAAGCCATGTGTTTCTGAGCAAAGATGTTGAACTTTGAAATTTCATTACCTAAAACCAGAAATGGTCACAATATGTCTGTACCTATGGATTGATGCTGGCAATGACCAGACCGCGTCACCGGAAGGTTTCACCTAACTGAACAGCTACATCATGACAGCCACTTGGCTGATAGCAATCGTGAGATGTCACCCCGTTATAAGATGCGTTTGGATTTCAGTATGTTAAAATGTGTGTTTAGAACGGATGCAACGGGAGCATTGTGTTAAAATACATCCCATATCCAACCACTTCTCCCTTCTTCCAGTCCCCCACCCTGGTCCAAGCCAACACCAATCATTTCTTTCCCAGGTGATGACAGTAACCCCCTAACAGGTCTCCCTGCTTCTGCCTTTAACATCTCCTCTTCGCTCCTAAAGCCTTTCTCAACAGGGTAGTGAGGGCCAAATCGTGCCGTTCCTCTGTTCAAGATCCCCAGTGGGGGGCGCCTGGCTAGCTCAATCAATAGAGCATGTGGTCTCCATGCAACTCTTGGTCTCCAGGTCATGAGTTTGAGCCCCACGTTGGGCATAGAGATTACTTAAAAACAACAACAACAACAACAAAAAACAAATCCCCAGTGGCTTCTCCTCTCACTCAGAGAAAAAATCCGAATCCCAATCAGAGGCTACAAGGCCCCACGGCACCGGTCCTTCCTTAGCTCTCACTTGCATCAGCCCATCTCCTGCTCCTCCTGCTTTACTCCCTCCACTCCAGACAAACGGGCCTCCTCCAACACCATACCAGGGCTTCCGGCTCGGGCGATTGGTACCTGCAGCTCCCTCTGCAGGACCTGCTCTCCTCGCAGGTATCTGCAAGGCTCCTTCTGAAGTCTATCACACAATGCCACCTTGTTACGAGGCCTCCTTTGCCTTCCCTTGTCTGAAATTGCCCTCACACCCCCACCCCCTAACTCTCAGGTGTTCCCGATCCGCCTCCCTGCCTTATGTACTCAGTGAGTTCGCACTTACCACTCTGTAGTACAGCAGCCGTTTCACGGGCTCGTCCCCATAACTGTCTAGAGTGTGACTGAAGGGTCCGCTCCTGGTTCAAAGCCTAGGGTGATTTTTCAGGCCTGACCGGAGGCGATTTCAAAGGCTCCAACCTGGCAGGCTCGCAGGGGAAAGCTGCTATTCCTGCAGCAGGCTTGGCTCCCAGCCAGTGCCTCGGGGTCTCTGAAGGGAGGTGCAGGCAGGGACCCAGGGCCCCTGGCCAGACAAGCTCTTTCACAGATCTGCACTTCTAGCCCGGGGCCTTCATTCTTGGCTTTCTCTATATGAGGCCTTGGGCACAGAGCTTCTCGGGGCTTCTGCTGAGTCCTCCTTATGGGGGTGGGGGAGGAGAGGGTAAACTTTGAAGGCACTCTTCCTCACTCTGACTCAGTACCCAGTATTGTTTCACTCCTAACCCTCCCCCACCTTGCCATCTTCTCTCCATCCCCCACCCCTCCCTCAATCCCAGAATCCATGAACAGGCCGAAGACCCTCACTGGTGTGCCATTTAGTGAGGGAAATGAAACAGGAGGGAGTCTGCCCTTTCTCCAGCTTTAGATTCTTGCTTACTCCATCACAGTAAGGGATTTAAAGGCTTAACTCTGATTTTTGGCTTGTTGCTTTAAACAGCTACGCTGACCCCTTTCTTTCTCTCCCAGCTCAGCAGAGCTCCTGACAGTTAGTGTCACAAGGGCAAGCGTTTGGCCTTTGTTTTTATTCTTTTGTTTTTAAGAGACCTTATTTTTCAGAGCAGTTGAAGGTTCACAGCAAATTGAACCTCCACTCAGGTGAGCCTCCCCCATTGTCAACGTTCTTCACCAGTGGTACCAGATACCCGGAGTCCGTAGTTTACCTAAGGGTTCACTCTTGGTGTTGTTCATTCTATGCATTCGGACAAGTTTATAATGACATGTGTTCACCACTGTAGTATCATACAGAGTAGTTTCACTGCCCTAAAAATCCTCTATGCCTGGCCTATTTCCCCTTTCTTCCCCTCGACCCCTGGCAGCAAGGGGTCACTTTATTGATCCATAGTTTTGCCTTTTCCAGAATGTCGCATCCTTGGAATCATCCAGTACGTAGACTGTTCAGATTGGCTTCTTTCAAGTAGTAATATGTATTTAAGGTTTCTCCCTTTTCATGGTTTGGAAGCTTATTTCTTTGCAGGGCTGAATAGTACTCTATTGCCTGGCTATATCACGGGTTATTTATCCACTCACCTTCTGAAGGATCCTGGCTGCTCCAAGTTTTGGCCATTATGAATAAAGCTGCCAAAAAATTCAAGTGTGGGTTTATGTGTAGACATAAATTTTCAACTCTTTTGAGTAAATTCCAAGGCGCATGACTGCTAGATCAAATGGTAAGTGTATATTTAATTTTATAAGAAGCCACCAAACTGTCATCCAAAGTGACCACGATTTTTGCATTCCCACCAGCAATAAATGAGAGTTCTCCACATCCTCACGAGCTTTTGGTGTTGCCAGCGTTCCAAATTTTGGCCACTCTAATAGGTGCATAGTGATATCTTATTTTAATTGGTATTTCCCTGATGACATATGATGTGAAGCATCTTTTCATAGGCTTATTTGCCACCTGTAAACATTCTTTACTGAGTTATCTGTTAAGGCCAATTTATTTTATCAGTTTGGTTTTTTTTCTTATTGTTGTTTTAAGAGTTCTTTGTATGTTTTGGATAATAGGCCTTTATCAGATGTGTCTTTTGCAAATATTTTCTCCCAGTCTGTGGTTTGTCTTTTCATTCCCTTGACAGTGTCTGCCACAGAGCAGAAGTTTCTAATTTTAATGAAGTCCAGCTTATTGAATATTTCTTTCATGGATCATGTTTTTGGTGTCGTACCTAAAAATTCACCACTGAGATTTTCTCTCATGTTATCTTGTAGAGTTTCATAGTTTCACATTTTACATTTAGATCTGTGCTCTGTTTTGAGTTAATTTTTGTGAAGGGTGTAAGTTCTGTGTCTGATTCATTTTTTCCACGTGGACATTGTTCCAGCTCCATTTGTTGAAAAGACTATCTTTTGTCTAGCACATAGCCTCTGCTCCTTTATCAAAGAATAGTTGACAATATTTTTGTGAATCTACTTCTGGCCCCTCTTTTTTATTCCACTCATCTGTCTGTTCTTTCACCAATACTACACTGTCTTGATTACTGTAGCTTTCTAGGAAGCCTTGAAGTCAGGTAATGTCATTCCTCCACTTAGGCTCTCTTTCAGTATTGTGTTGGCTATTCTGGGTCTTTTGCTCTCTCAATAAACTTTAGAATCAGTTTGCTGATACCCATAAAACAATTTTCTGGGATTTTGTTTGGATTACACTGTATCCGTAGGTCAAGGTGGGATGAACTGACATCTTGACAATATTGAATCTTCACATCCATGAACATGGCATATCTTCCCCATCCATGAACATGGCATATCTTCCCCATCCATGAACATGGCATATCTTCCCATTAGTTTAGTTCTTTGATTTCATTCATCTGAGTTTTTTAGTCTCCCTCATGTAGATCATGTACTTACTTTGTTAAATTTATACCTAAGTATTTGCTTTTGGGGGAGTGCTAATGTAAATGATAATGTTTTAAATTTCCAGTTGCATTTGTTCATTGCCAGCATATAGGAAAGTGATTGACTTTTGTATACTAACCTTGTATCCTGTGACCTTGCTATCATTGCTTATTAGTTCTAGAAGTTTTTTTGGTCAATTCTTTCAAATTTTCTACATAAACAATCATGTCATCTGTGAACAAAGGCAGTTTTATTTCTTCCTTCCCAAATCATATACCTTTTTTCACCCTTGTCTTATTGTGTTAGCTAGGACTTCCAGTATGAAATTGAAAAGTCGTGGTGAAAGGGGACATCCTCGCCATGTTCACAATCTTGGAGAGAAAGTTTCAAGTTTCTCAATATCAAGTATGTTGTTAGCTGAGGTTTTTTGTCGATGTTCTTAATCAAGTTGAGGAAGTTTTCCTCTATTTCTAGATTGTTGAGAATTTTTTTTTATCATGAATCAATGTTGATTTTGTCAAATGCTTTTTCTGTATCTATTAAAATAAGCATGTGATTTTTCTCCTTTAGCTTGCTTGCTGATGTGGTGGATAACATTAACTGTTTTTTAATGTCAAACCAGCCCTGCATACGTAGGATAAAAACCACTCGATTGTCTTGTATAATTCTTTTTATACAGTGTTGGATTTGATTTGCTAATATTTTCTTGATCATTTTTGCATTTATATTCATGAGAGATATTGGTCTGTAGTTTTTTTGTTTTGTATTGCCTTTGTCTGGTTTTGGTGTTAGGGTAGTGCTGGCTTCATAGATTGAGTAAGGAAGTATCCCCTCCGCTTTAATCTTTTGAAAGAGTTTGCATAGAATTGGTATGATTTCTTTCTTAAATGTTTGATAGAATTCACAGTTAACCCATGTGGGCCTGGTGTTTTCTGAATTGGAAGGTTATTAATTACTGATTCAATGTCTTTAATAGATATAGGCCTATTCAGACCGTTGGTTATTTTGTTTGTGGTTTGTTTGTTTTCCTGCTCTATCTCCAACAATTAGAAAAAAACCTGGTGCACATTAGGTGCTCAGTACATTTTTTAAATAAATTAATAAAAATCTACTAAATTCTTGAAACAGAATAGATTCTTGGAATAAAGGTAGATTGTTGCAATAAAAGTCCTCTTCATTTCAAAATTTCATTATAGGTCATTAAGTCGAAGTATTATGTACAACGCCAAAAGAATCATTAGAATAGATTAAGGTTTCAGATTAACTCAGGTATTTTGATTGCCTACATACTTTACTTCCTCTTTAAGCAACAGAATTATAGCTAATAAAATTAATATTAGGTAAATTAAAAAAAGCAGAACAGATAATATTTTGTTTGGGGCAGAAAACAGGAAGAAACACCGCAAATTGACATTCAAAAGGAGAAGGAATAAGATCCTTCTTCTTAGATCCTGGTGTTCTATTTGTCTTTATCTCACCATTTAAGGTCCCATGTAGATGGAAACACTACTGTCTGGTGTGCAGGTGGCTTTTCCTTAAGGGTTTCAAAATGTCAACAGAGAAATGGAAAGCAAACTAGGGAAGAATTCTAGGAAAACTAGGGACATTTGGAATGCTGTAAGCTTTCAACCAACTGTTAATCGTTGTTACAGTTAAAGAGTTTTGTTTTCATGGTACTCTTATACTCTGTATGTAAGAGGGAGGAAACAAATACTGATAAACTGTAAAGCCAGCCATCTCTCAAAGGTTGCTGAGCTGTCCCAAGGCTCAGGCTGTCTTGGTCCAGAAGAATTCAACTTCAGGGGACGTTCTTATAGGACCCTTATCTGCTAACCTCCAGGCTGCTAAAAACTGAAGGACTCCAGGATTGATGTGCCCTCAATAAAGCCTTTGTATACTATTGATAATCCCAGACATCCCCTTCTTCTAGAAGCAGCTTCTTCCTACCCTACCCTTTTCTGAGCAGGAACCGAGTGGTAAGAGAACATCTGACAAGACCTCTATTAGTCTACATTCTGGGTCAGTGACAGAATCAATAATGGCCACAATTACCCTACATCCTCTGCCTCCCTTGAAATGTGCCCCAATAATTTTATGTCACCTCGAGGCGTCCTGAAGTTTTCTCCAATAGGGTTCATCCACCAGTCAGTATTCTAGGACTTTTCTTACTTCCTCACTGGACATTATAAATTTTTGGCTTAGTATTCTATACTGTTTTCTCCTAAGCTGAAAAACTAAATCGAAAGAACAGATGGACAAGGGTGGTTTAAAATATTGCCTCTCCCTGGTAACAAGTTGTCTTTAATCCTACCAGGTCCAAAGGCAACTTACTAAGGTTGCAATGATAACAATAGGCATCCCCTGCTTTCTAATATCTAGCCCATAGCTGACATTCCCAATCCTTTCTTGCTGACTTGCCATTGGAGGAATGATTGCATTATATGCTTGGCTTGACCAGTGAGTGAGGGATCAAGGACCAGGTTGATTGACATCCTACTAGTTCTGCAAGAATTCTAAATGTCACCTATCATAGAAGTTGAGTCTAGTTGCTGGGTGAAGGACTTTTGATCTGTTTATCATTTCACTGTTATCACCTTGGCCAGAGTAAGTCCCATGATACTTGTGCTATTGTCAGACGGTTAATTTATCTCAGAAGTGACAGAAAAGGAGAAGCTCAGGGGACCTAAGTCTATCCATCTTGCACCTAGAAACTTAGTTCACCTTATGCATTATATTTTTTTGGTTTTTGTTTGATTCAATTTAGCTAAAAAGAAGAGCTTGAATAGACATTTCTCTGAAGCAGATATACAAATGGCCAGAGGCACGTGAAAGGATGCTCAAAATCATTCGTCATCAGGGACATGTAAATTAAAACCGTAATGAGGTACCACTTTATACCCTAGGATTCCTAAAATAAAAAATAAGAAAATAGCCATTCTTGGTTCAAACCCTCATACACTGCTTGATGAGAATGTCATATAATGGAGCCACTTTGAAAAATCGTCTGGAAGTTCCTCACAAGGTTAAACATAGAGTTATTATATGACCCAGCAATTCTACTTATAAGGATGTTCTCAAAAGAATTGAAAACATGTGTTCACACAAAAACTTTTACATGAGTTTTCACAGCACAGTTATTCATAAGAGCCAAAAAGCAAAAACAAATGAAATACCTATCAGTGGATGAATGGATGAAAAAAACTGTAATATATGCATACAATGAAATATTATTCAGCTATAAAAAGGAAGGGAATACTAATACGTGAATAAAACTTGAAAACTTCTGCTAATTGAAAGAAGCCAGACTCAAAAAGACTACATATTGTATGATTCCGTTTGTATGAAATGTCCAGAATAAGCAAATCTACAGAGAGAGAAGACAAATTAGTGGTTGCCAGGGATTGGGTTGGGGAAGGAGTGGGGAGTGAGTGCTAATAGGTACGGAGTTTCTTTTGGGGGTGATGAAAATGTTCTAATCTTAAATCTTGATGATGGTTGCAAAACTCTGTGAATATACTGAAACAGTTGATCTGTATTTTTTAAATGAGTGAATTGTAGAATGTGTGAATTATGTCTTAATAAAGCTATTTACAAATAAAAGGAAGGCAGCTTATTAGATGCCTTCTAAATATTAGATGGCTGAGAATGTTGTTGTTACTATTATTATTATTATTAACTTCAGAAACCAATGAAAACCTTAAAGAGGAAAAGGCAACCCCCCTGGTATTTAGGGCCAGACTCTTACCACCGGGAATGAACCTCTTAGTCGTGTGGCAGGAATTAAGAAAAGAACACAGCTTTTGAGAGGAGACTCTGACCCTCTTGAGGCCATGAACAGCTGTGGTCTCCCCGTGTCATTTTAAGGCAAACCTAGAACCAATGAACTATATTTGCATATTCACGTTTCCATTATGGAAGTCAGACCTTGAAATTCCCTGAATTAGGGATTGCAATCTTTCAGAATTTGGGACCACCTATGATGATCAGCTTGTCCTGGTTTATCTAGAACTTTCTAAGTTTTAGCACTGAAATCCTCACATCAACGCAATCAGTGCCAGGTAAATTAGGACTACCAGCTCGAGCACACGACCCAAGGAAAGCTGTTATCTGTATTTATTCTTGTAATAAAGAGGCCACAGTGGAAAAAATTATTACAATTTCTTTTGCTATAGAAAATGGACTCCCCTCTTCCGCTGGGGTCCTGGGGCTCCCTGTTGCCCTTACCCACTTTGGGAGAATGACCAAGAGCACAGAAACAATCCAAGACTGCAAATCATAATTCAGGTTTAAAAGCACCAGGAACCACTGGTAGAATTCTGTCTCACTCACATATCAGAGCCATGCTAGAAACCCACAGGGAAATTTATAGTATAAATAGAATGCTTGCCCATAAGCAGAAACCAAATACATCACAAATTCTAACCTGAAATTAAAACTATTGATAAAAGATGTTCATTAATGAGGGAGCCTTTCAAGCTGCTGTGTGTTTCTCTGGCTAAAAATTTCCTAGATGCTAATCATAGCTGTCTGAAACATCCTTTAATAGAATTTATGAACACTGCCTAAAGTGAAATCTGACCTACAGAATGAGGCAATATAACATTAAAGGACTATCATCAAAATTAAACTACTTATATTCTCCAGGGGAGAAATAACATCCATTCATAATCAGCTACCAACATTTAAGAAAACATATAGTTTCTTTGGCAATGAGAAACATTAATGTTTTGAGTTTGTGAAGCCTCAGAAGAAAAAAAAACCCAGCCATCTGAAAATAGGTACAAAACAAACTGTTGTGAGGAATTTTATTCAGACCCCTACATACTAAACAAAAAAACTGTAAAGGAAATGAGCAAATAGTAGAAAAGTTTTATGCAAAGGAAAGAGTAAGTTTCAAGAGCAATAGCAATGATGGTGGCCTACCCTGACAGTGTCTTAGCTTCTGTGTACTTCTTCCAAGTGGTGTCTTAGGATCAGTTGAAGCAGACTGTTTTACAAAAATAAACTAACACAAAAAAACTTTGCTCCACTATTCAAGCACAGAAGATAATTACGATTGAAGATGTAATGCCAGAATCCTCCTTTTCACATGATGACCTCGTGGTTTCTCAGTTGTTACACATAAAAAAGGCATCTGACCAAAAATGACTCAATTTCTTAAACGGTTTATAAATTTGTTAAAAGGAGAAGAAATTCTTTCTTTCTTTCTTTCTTTCTTTCTTTCTTTCTTTCTTTCTTTCTTTCTTTCTTCTTTCCTTATTTATCTATTAATCTGTCTACTAGCTTGACTTTCTGTAAGAGTATGTGTGTTTCTGTGTGTGTGTGTGTGTGTGTGTGTGTGTTGTGGTGTGTGTTTTACAGCTTGGCAGAGGCCAAAGTCATTCTGTTGTTTTGGAAGTCAAACACATGTTTGTTACTCAACTGATAAATCCCACATGACAATCATAGGATGAGTTGGTTGTTTTTTCCGAGGTGTCACTCCATCGTTGCTTCTTCTCCCCTAGCCTAAAACTCCTCGGCTTCAGTGTTGCCCCTTTCCTCAGCAAGACACTTCTTTGTCATGAACTAAGGCCAATTCCGTACTACTGCTATAATGAAACCTACAATAAAATCCCAGATGTAAATGAATAGTTTTAGACATCATTGATTTGGTAAATGGGGAAAGCAGCCATTGAGGAAGGCGAACGGGGTAAAGCCTGTGCTTCTATCATCAGCTGCTATAACCCTTGAGGCTGATATGTCCATAATCAGACCTGGAGCCCTTTGTCTAAATTAAGTCAAAATAATACGACTGTCTTTCACATTCCTCTACCCAGGTTGTTCCTTAGGACTTTTTCTCCTTCAGTTCTGGTCTTGGAGCTCAGACAAGCCTATTATCACCCAGATATGGTTTTATTTGACTTAGCATCTCATGATCCCAGGAAGTACAGGATCCTGCTTTCCCTGAAGATGGATGGCCTTGCACTCTCTATGTCCCAGGACAGATGCCACATTGCGTGAATTTAGTATCTACAATGCTGGTCATTTTTAAAACTAATTTGAGGTAAAAGAAGACCCCATAAGTCCCTTTAGCTTTTGCTCTTGGGCTTCTTTGGATCAACAGCCCATTATTTCAACTGCCAGTTTTTCCATCCTGGGGAAAGAAGTTCCTCTCCTCAGGACAGGCAAGTGTGGGGATGCTTCTCTTGGAGGCATGCCTTATCTCTGCGGTGAATGAGAAGAAGGAACTGAACACTCACAGTTTAGCCCCTGTGCTTTACTCTTCTTTTCTCTGCCCTGCCTTTTGTCGAGAATTTCTCACTCTGTTTCTCCATGAGGTGAGCTTTCTAGGTCAGGATCTGGCCTTGTAATGGGCAGACTTGGAAGTTTGGGATGGGTAGGGTCAATTCAGAAAGTTATTAAAGAACCCAATTGTGGCTGATATCTATGTCCGTTCTCCAAACTGGCCCATTGAGTCCTAAGACTGTGTATTTTGTTCTCCAATTGTCTGAATCTTGTGTCCACTTCTCAACTGCTCTTGAACTCATCGGGTTGACAGGAAATTATCACTTCTATAGAAACAAAGAAACCCCAAATCCCAATGGTGAATACAACAAAGGTTTATTTCTTGCTTGTGTTATACATTCACTGAGGCTCTGGTCAGCCGTTTTGCCTACACACCCCGATGTTTACAGTATTTAAAGACAGGTTCAAATTTTAGCACCTCTGAGTAGGACTTTATTAGCAAACAGAACTAGAAAAAAATATTCACATTTGAGTCCTGGGATTTAATTACAAAGACTCTGCCAGAGCGATATTTTCAAACATAACCTTCTACTGGGGAACCATATTTATAATAAACAACAAAAAGAAATATCATCTATAACTGAATAGGCCTTTTTATATCCCTTGAATTGCTGAGAATTATTTTTGGGAATACTTAATTCAGAGCTTTTCTTTCAGGGTGTTGGCACTTTCCCTTTTCGGATATGAGTTATACTAAACCGACCTCTATTATTTCTGGATTACATGTCAGCAATGGAAAATGAATTGAGTGCTTTGAAGAGAAAAAAATCATTACCAGAAAGATGAATAGACCGATTGTACTGGGTTACTAAAAGTGGTGGCTCTGGAAAGATCATTGGTTTGATTTTTCCGGGAAACATATCTTCTTGGATACTCTTCAGAGCTATGATAAATTCCTCCAGCAGCAGGTGGGAGGTAGGTCTATTGATCTCACACTTTCTCCTGGCCCACTGACTTCAAAGACAGGCCTTTCTTTACTATGTGGTATTCAAATATAGAAACTGCTTTGGGCTCTCAGATTTCGGCTTTTGGAAAAGAGTCAACAGTCAGCCAAATTTACATATTTATTGCTTTTGCTAAAGGAAGGAGAGACCTGTTTTGACAGATATGTATTATGTGCCAATGATAGAGCACTGATCAAGACTGACATAGCCCCTCACCTAACAGAGTTCTCAGTCTTGGGGGAGAGAGGTGGTTCTATGTGGGTAAATAGCCTACAGGTTGGTGTGAGAAATAGCATGACGGGAACACACAGGGTAGTATGGGAATCTCATAGTAGAGGAGATCAGGGAAGACCTCCTGAAAGAAATGACTTGTAATTGTGACCTCAGTGGCAGTCGGTCTTAACCAGAGGAAGACAGAATGAGCAAAGGCCCTGAGGTTGGAGAGAACATGACATATTTGAAGGACTGAGAGTAGAAAGTAATTGCACAGATAAAGGAGAGAGACATAAAGCAGCAAACAGACTGTCCGGCAGGGTCATGGGCAGTCTAGCAAAACATGTTAGGAAGTGTGGCCTCTATCTCCATGGACAGTGTAGCTGAATAGTTTTTTTAGCAGGGAAGTGGCATGATTGGATTTATTTCTGGACGCCACTCTGATTGCTATGCTGAATATAGATTGTGAGAGAAAGTCTGGAGATAAGAGATGGAAAGACCAGGGCAGATATTATGTAGATATCTGGATAAGAGATTATGGTCATTTGAGATTATGTATTGGCTGTGGAATGCACAGATGGGCAGATCTGAGAAAAGTTTAAAGGTAGAATTGACAGGACTTGGTGACAGATGTGACATGGGTAGAATAGGAAAGAGAGGAATTTAGTGTGACCCTGAGATTGCTCATGTCTCTGGCTTGGACACTAGGTTGATGGTGGGATCATTTACTAAAATGAGAAACCCTGGAGGAAGAACAGGTTTGGAGGGTAAGCCCTTGAATTCAGTTTGGGGTGTGTTCATTTGAAGAGTATTGAAGACACTGTCAGTGACATATTCATGTCCCCTTAGCCTACCATTGAAGTTGCCTGCAGATAGTTCCTGCATGTGAAGACAGCCTCTGCATCTTTCTGCCTGAGGTCATTCTTTGGCCACTAGAGTGAGCTTGGCTGCAGGACACAGGCAGTCAGGCATGAAATTCCAGCGACTTAATGTCCCAGGAATGACCATCAACAGTGAGGGATGGGAACTGATGAATGACTAGCTCAGCTTTCTTGTCCCTCTATGCATCAGGTCTGAGGTGTCTTCCAGCCAGTGTCTCAGAGGGTCCCCAAGGAGACTGAGCCCCAGTGGCCAACAGTGATAACCTGCTCGTTAACACACTGCCTATTGGCTCTCTTCCTTTCTCCGTCTTACTTCCCACTCCCCTAGAATGCCTCCTGGGATCACCTCCTTTCAAAATAAACTACTTGCACCCAAATCAGAGTGTCAGAACCTAAGATAAAGGTGACTGTGAAACCACTACATGCAGTTTCCAGAGGGCGCAATGGATGTGAAGGTCTAGAGCTCAGGAGCAAAGTTCGTATGGGAGGCATACACTCGGGCAGCATCAGTATATGCTTTCTCATTGAGGTTTTGGATGCAGATGATTTTCAAAAGCGTATGTAAGAAGAAGAGGAGTGTCTATCATAACACATATCATTTAGGGAACAGCCAGAGAAACTGTCGGCCTCAATAAGACTGGAAAGGAACAGCCAGAGGGGTGGGAGGAGAAACAGTGGAATGTGGGACCACAGAAGTCAAACATGGGTGCAAGTATCTCAGGACGATGGGGTTCTCAGGGGACTATAAGAGACAAGCCGAGAAATGGTCACTGGACTTAGCTACTGGGAGGTAACTGGTGACCTGGGGATACAATTTTAGTAGAACAGGGAGGAAAAGTCAGGCATCATAGATTAAGTCATGAATGAGAAGTGAGAAAGTCCTGGCAGAGAACGCAGAAACCCTTTCAAGAAGTTAAGCTATGAAAGGAGAGAGAAGAGTGGAGCAGTAGTTTGAGATAGGTACAGAGAAGAGGAGGGGTTCTTTCTACACAGCATCTTCAGATTCCTCCCTGACCTCCTCTTCTGCCTCCCTCTTCCACTTGAAGGAATTTTTGCGATTACTTTGGGCTCACCCAGAGAATCCAGGGCCATCTTCATATCTTAAAGTCAACTCATCAGCAACCTTAATTCTGTCTGCAGCTTTAATTCCCCTTTGCCGTGTGCCCTAATATATTCATGGGTTCTGGGGACTTAAGGATTCTTTTTACATTCATAGCTCCATCTTCATATTGTGTCATCATTGTGTTGTGTCAAATTCTTCTAGGACTCACCTTTGCAATTTGTGCGGTATTCCTGTACATAATACATTGTTGCCTGTTAATATACGTTTGGCCTGAAAGCCATGGTGATGATTTTTATTTTTATTCATAATTTATGTAAGAAATGCGAAACTTAAACTTTCAGGCCAAATAGTAAATATATTACGGGGCACAAAATAAATATTCATGGGACTTTTCTCCCAGTCTTCCTAAAATCAACAAAAGAGCAGCTGAAAGATTATGAGGAAGGAATAAATATTAAATACCAATGGAAGCAGTGGCTGTCTAAAGGTTCCCAGAGCATACAGTTGATCTTTACTAATGGTTCTTCTCCAGACCAACCCCAGCTCCTGAAGTTCTTTATTGGCACTACCCCATAAATTTTTAATGAGCCCTATTCCACTCTGATCTGGGAGGGAAGTGAGACGAAAAGGCAGGGAAGCAGAAATACGGGTTGTCATGAACGTGCACAAGGACCCTGGAGTATGAAAAGGGTGACCTCACTCACCCACCCAAGCAGCCGCTAGTGTACGGTGGCCAACTCCCATGGAGGCCACAACCCAGGCTGCTAGGCTGATCTGCGTGGGAAGAGGTGTGTCCTGATGGCTGCTGAATGGACCCAGCTGCCCCCAGCCTGGAGTGCACTTCTTAGATCATCAGTTTCTAAGAAGTCAAAGCCACTAACATCTCCTCGATGATTAGTTTACCAGATTGATTGGCAGATCAGCAAAGGCCATAAGGGAATGGGACACCAGCCAGGCAGGGAAGCGGGGCGGGGGGGCGGGTTGCCCTGGGAATATTGTAGGTTACCCTAGGTAGAGTAATGGAACTGAGCACCAAAAGGGATTTAAACACCTTCCTAGAACCTCCTACCCCTCATGTTCACACACGTGAAGATGACTTAGCATATGAAAATGGCTCGCACCCCATGGATGAATACACAGTAAGCATCAGACCTACTTCTCAGTGCATTACCAAAATTTTCCCATTTAATCTTCTCACAGTTCAAGGAGTCCCTCTTAGCACGTACAACTAACAGAGAAGAAACTAAGGCCACAGAAGTTCAGCTACTTAAAGTCACACAGCTGATACACTTTGGGGTTAGGATTCAAATTCAAGACTTCTGACTCCAGAGCCCTCCCTTCAACTGAGAATTTCCTTCTACATCCTTCTCTTCAAGGTAATCTCTTCCTCTGTGGAAGGATGATTCAAGTATTCAGCCCTTCTTGCTTGATACAAGTGGCTTTTTCTAAGGTTATTTGGGATGAAGTCTGACATAAATGTGTGAAATAAGTAGGCCAGGGGAAAGAAAAGAACGATAGGCAGGTATTTTGCTCCATCTACATCTGCAAGAAGAGAGTTAATTTTTGATTTCTTAGGCAAGATGTGGGGAGAACGTATAATAGTTCCTATCAACACATACTTATTTAGTATCATCACTAGGAACAAAGATGGCCCTTGGTAGTCACACTTTGTCTTCAGGAAGGCTTGTTTGACTTGATTTTCCATGCAAAGCTGCTCTGGGGAAAGGAACTTGGGCTAGCATTGCTTTACTTGATCTGACACTCTCTGAGAATCCCTTGTGTCGTCCTCGTATCAGCACCTAGGGTGTGCCGTGACAGTGACTTGTAAAAGCGTGTTACTGGGTGTGTTGTAACCATCCACCAGTGTCTACTTGGCTGGCTCATTCACAGGGGAGGACAATTACTGGATGCAGCCACTGTGCTTCTGTAAACATAGGGCTGGAATGACTCCCTAACTCTTTCTGAGAGTTGTGGAGAGGGTCAGGGTTATCATGTGGAAAGGGGACAGGACAATTATGGCCGCAAAATCAAATCACCAGCAAAACCTCGTTGACCTTTGGTATAGAAGGAAAATTTAAATTCAAAAATTATGAACTCTGCTTTGGGACTCTGCTCTTGCAAGAGCCCCCACATTTCAGAGCGTTTTTGTTTTCCAACATTTTAAAACTCTAAGAGATGATTACACAGTAAAATATTTTATTTTTTTCTTTTGATGTAAAGTTTATGAATTTTAACACATGTATAGACTTGTCCAACTACCACCATGATCAGAAGACAGAACAATTCCATCATCCCCTATAACGCCATCCTGTTATTGTTTTAGAGTCATTCATGCCTCGCCCTTGAAAACCACTGATCTGTTCTTCCTCCCTACAGTGATATTTTTGAGAATGTCACATAAATGAAATCTCACAGCATGTAACCTCTTGAGACTGGCTTCTTTCAATTAGCACCATGACTTTATGACTCATCCAAGTTCTTATATGTATCAATACTTCCTTTTTTTTTTATTGCTGAGTAGTATTCTATGGTATGGATGTGTCATCACCATTAACTTCTTGAAAGTTAATTTATTATTTAAATTGAGGTTTAATTCACATACCAATAAAATCAGCCACTTGAGGTTTTGCAAAAAAAGAAGAACTGGGTTTTATGATAATCTTCACCCCATACAAAGATAACCTTTAAGCTGGAAACAGATTTTTGAACATGCCATGTTTGTCTGACTTTCTCTGGTTTCCTGCCCCATTGTTCCTCTGCCTTTGGGGGGAAAAAGTACACTATTTCTAAATTTGGAGTATTGTTCAGTGCAAGATCCTTCTCCATCTGCTTGCACTCATGTTATTAACAAAGTTTCACTCCTTTCAACTGATTTCCGATTGACTCTCCAACACTCTAAATTGTCCTTTCTCTTTGATTTTTTGGACAGGTAATGCCTGACTATTGCACAAAACACAAAAAACACGAAATGGCATACCAGCATCAATAAGTATCTCATTCACTGTCTCTGAGCAATGTAGTCCCCTCTCTGGAGCCAACAATGTTTTCAACTTTCTGAAGCATTATTGCAGAGATTCTCTATGTATTTATAAATATATGCATGTATAAATACATTTAAAAATCTGATATAAACACACATAGAAGTATACAAATGTATGCTCACAAAATATAAATAGAAGCATATAAAATCAATGCACATACATGCATCACACGTACATTTTCTCCACATGCAGGGGGCAGATTCTGCCCAATTTTCTAATTATTCTCTCAAATTCTAAACTTTATTCTCTCAATTTCCCTTCTCTTGAACTTCTTTCCAAAAAGTACATTTAGAACAGTCTATTGTGTTCATTTTATGCAACGGTATGAATGTATCATAATTCACGTAAGCATTCCATTACTGATAGGCATGTATGCTCTTTTCAAACTTTCCTCTTATAATGAATACCTACAATGAGTATACCATTTTATTTGAATCATTTCACACATATGGAACCATCTATGTAGGATAATTATTTAGAAGTGGAATTTCTGGGTCAAAGGGTACATGCATTTCTGCATTTGAAGAGTATTGCCAAATAATCCTTCAGAAAAGTCGTATCAATTTATATGCTATTATGGAGCACTGGGTGTTATGCGCAAACAATGAATCATGGAACACCACATCAAAAACTAATGATGTACTGTATGGTGGCTAACATATCATAATAAAAAACACATAAGTAAATAAATAAAAATGTATATGCTATTAGCAATGGATCACATTGTTTCTACCTTACCTATATTTATTAACTAATTATTTTGACATAATTTCAGACTAATGAATATTTGATCATCAATTATCAGAAAATTAGTATTAGTAGTTCTTGATCTTTCTTTCTTTTCATGACATTAACACTTTTGAGGAGTCTGAGCCAGGTATTTTGAAGAATGTCCTTCAATTTGGGATTTTCTTTTCTTTAAAACAAAGAAATAATTGCAAATAATTTCAGGCAAATAACAAGAAAAACTTTACAGGTATAAAAAAAAATAAGCCAAATAAAATTTTAAAATGTAGTAAGAATACCTACCATAGTTTGGGTTTTTTTCTTCTTCTGACTACTCACCATATTTTGAACAATTCCTACATGCCACATATTGAGTCGGGCACTTCGCCTAGTGATGATACCCAACATTTACTGGATGCCAAATTTGTTCCAGGCAAAGCACTAATTTCTTTATATGCATTATCTCATCTATTCTTCAAAATAATCCTTCAAGAAATAATATAATCCTCCCTGGGTTATATTAGTCTTTATACCACAAGGTCATAAAATATAATTTGTATTTTTTTTTAATGGAGTAAGGGGCCCATGAGGACCAAAGGGCCATAGGCCTCCGAAAGTCATTAGCGGCTCTTGCCAGAATTATTCCCACCTAACAGATGAAAGTGAGGCTCCATAAAGTTATGAAATAAAACTTGCCACACAGCGAGGAAGTGGCAGAGGTAATTTGGGGATATAGATCCGTGGGATTCCACCAATGAGCCTTCTAACTGCCACATTATACACCATAGAACATTGCACGGCAAGAAGCTCATGCGAAGTTAAGGAAACAAATTTGTCCTACATTAACCAGTTAGAAAATATTTCAAGGAAAGAATATAATTAAATGCCTAAATGCAAAGGTAGATCCCGATTACGTGGGACCCAAGGCTTTTACAACGTGGAGAATCTTCTTTAAGAGAAAAATACAAAAGTCTAAATAAAAATGAGGTGTACAGTCCTGGAGGGGGGCTGTCCAAAGAGGGGGCCTTCAAATGTAAGCTTCAATTAGCTTCGAGGTACATCACCTCACTCGCATGCCCTCGGGGCCTAAAGAAGGCCAAGGGAGGAAGGAATCCATGTCAGGCAGGTGTATCAGCAGAGGTTTGAAGGTGGCAATGGGGCTTTGAAGAATGGCTCTCATCTGGCCACCCTGTGTGCAATGCCTGGGCGGCAAGTGTGAGCATAATCTGTTCGGGGGAAGGTAGAGAACTCCACCTGACTGAAACCCACTGCTATGGGGCTTAGCAATGCCAGGAAGAGAGCAAGCACTGGGTTTGCTGATGAAAGTCGTGCCTGCTTTAAATACAAGGATGCAAAGGCCACCGGGGATCTTCGTGTGCCCCTGGCTCTTATGTCATTACATAACGAAAGGCGACACCAGGATGAGGAATCTGGCTGCATGGGCAGGATTCTCAGGCTGTGTGGGAAGAGGCAAAGAGATCTCCCTGAAGGGCTAACCTGGGTGTGTTTTAGCGAGCACCTGATAAACTACGGTTGGTAAGGAGGAGGCAAGAGTAAAAAAAGAGAGAAAAGGAAAGAGTCAGAATCAAAAAGGATCAATCAAGTCGATATGAAGAATAGAGGTGAACAAGAGTCATAGATGATTTTTATGATCTGAGCTTGCGTAGTTGAAGGAATAGTTGTGGGATTCTCAGAAATTTAAAGGTTGGTTAGATTTGGCTCTAGAAAAGTTAAATACAACAACAACAACAGCAACAACGATGATTGCAAACAACGGGGCTGTATCCACCACCAGAGGAAGCTGAGCCCTTGGGACTGGGAAGCATCATGAACACAACTTGACCGGCCTCCACTGGCATTATTAGCTTTTGCAGTGTTTTCCTTACACCAGCTCCCCTTCTGATCAACACATTTTTTCTCAGTTATGATAACAGCTTTAAGAACCTTGCAGCCAGGTCTCCCTCTCCTGCTGACTAGGAAGCATTTTGCCTTTAACATGGCTGTTGTTAAAAAATCCCACCACTATGGGATTTGTTATCATTTAACTCTTGGAGTTTCAGTCTGTCCCGCTGCCTCTGCAAGGGAGTGGTCAAGAGGACTAGTCCCAACAAAAATAGAAAGAGAACAGATTTCAGAGGAAATTACAGTTATAAAAAAAAATGAAAAGGATATGGAATTAGCAAGAGGGTGGAGTCTTCCAATGATTCAGAAAATATTTACTGCATACCTATTACCTGTCAGGCTCTGTGCTTGCACTATCAGACATGACTATGAAAGATATGCAGGCCCTGCCCCCAAAGGTACCTGACTTTGTAAGGATGGGTGTTTCAAGTGAGCGGGGCAGGCAGAGGGTTAAGAACAGCAGATCCTGTGGGGGTGGGGGGGGAGCAGGATGATGAATTTAGTTTTAGCCATGTTAAATTCGGTGTTCTCAAAATGTAAAGTGATACTGTCCTATACATGGAAATGGAGCTCAGGAGAGAAGCCAGGGCAAGGGACATAAATTCTAGAGTATACTAACCAGCATAAAGTTAATGCCTGGGGCAGGCCTGGGGCACAGAGTGTTGTTGCCAAGTATGTCCATCAGATTTGGTTGGTTAATTGTATTATCTACACAATAAAGATACATCTTTATCCATATGACTGTTTTGACTGCATGGAATCGATTTTTGAAAGAAGTTTGTTAAAAATCTCTTATTATGATTGTGGATTTATCAAATTCACACATTGGCTATATAGACTATAGTCTATAAGGAACATGAATAGAAATAGATAGAAGACCGGTTCAGGTGAGAAATGGTGGTAACCTGGCCTAAGATGGTAAGAATGTGGAGAGAAAGGAAAAGAGAGAAATTAATACTGATCCCTAGGTTTCTGGCTTGGGTAACTGGATGGATGGAAGTACCATTCACCTACATGGATACACAGGTATCCATACACGCATGCCACTGACCAGCGTTTTTCTTTCAGCAAATTACATAACTCTCCGGACTCAGTTATCATATTTATAAAATTGGGTATATTAGGGCGCCTGGGTGGCTCAGTCTGGTAAGTGTCTGCCTTTGGCTCAGGTCATGATCTCAGGGTCCTGGGATCGAGCCCAGCATCGGGCTCCCTGCTTGGCGGGAAGCCGGCTTCTCCCTCTCCTTCTGCAGCTCCGCCTGCTTGTGCGCTCTTGTGCAAATAAATAAATAAAATCTTTTTTAAAGAATTGGGTATGATAATAATAAATTGTATTGCATTGGGTTATTATGATGGTAAAAAGAGTAAATGTATGTAAAACACTTAGCGCAATATCTAAATAACTATTCTATAAAAGCTTTCTTTTTTTTTTTTAAAGATTTTATTTATTTATTTGACAGAGACAGCCAGTGAGAGAGGGAACACAAGCAGGGGGAGTGGGAGAGGAAGAAGCAGGCTCCTAGCAGAAGAGCCTGATGTGGGACTCGATCCCAGAACGCTGGGATCACGCCCTGAGCCGAAGGCAGACGCTTAACGACTGCACCACCCAGGCGCCCCTCTATAAAAGCTTTTATTATCACCACCTGGGATATAGTTAAAGAAGAGAAGGTTTAGGTTTGAGGTGGGATTTTTGAGGTGGGATCAAGATTTCCTACTAAGGCTCATGATGTTTGAGTTCTTTTCTAAGTTATCTTTCAATAAAGAGGGGCTGAGTGTTCCTGACAAAGACTGCTTAGGGATGAAAGAGGATGGAAGTAAAAAAAAAAAAAGACCTCTGGAAGGTCAAAGGCAACTTTCAAGAGGCAGCAGAATCAAGGGAAGATTCTCTTAAGGTGGGGAGAATGGATTGTGGTTTCAGCCGGAGAATAAGGAAGAATTTCAGAGGGAGGAGTAACTGTCTACATGTACTTTCCTGTTTATTTTTGTTGTACGATTTTACAGTGCGTTGTTGTCTGGCTTGGCTCTGGGAAAGGAAGCCAGTCATCCCCCAAAGGCTGCTGAAGAGCAGAGTTCTGGAAAAAATGACCGCAATTAACAGAGCAACATTTACTTACAGAACAACATTAACTTACCTTGTGTGTTATTTATCATATGATTAGTAAGCAGATTACTCTAGTGACAGGTTGTGAGGAAGGCTGTATTAAACTTTTGGTGCAGTGGGGAAAAGTGATTAACCTGACAAAGATTCATGAGCACATATGTTTCCAGTTTTGAGCTACTGTGTGGAATGAAACCTGAAATGATAAATTCCATAGTATGCACTGCCTTGGCAGATTTTAGTGTGAGATTATGCATGACTACACCTCTCCCACAAGTTTGCACAGGCTTAGGAATTTTTTTATTAAAGGTGTTATGCAATATGCATTTTAGCAAGGGCATACAAATGCGTGGAAGGAATATTCCCAGGCATATTAATCTTGATTTATAATTATGCGTCCCCCTTCACTGGGTTAGTGAATTACTTTTTCTCTTCCGTATTGTTAAGGAGGAGAGCATTGCTTTAAGCTTATTGTAACTGGAGCCATCTTTCATAAATCAGTTTTTGATGTATCACAAATGAATTATAAGCTAGAGTCAATTATGAAGCCATTAACACACTTCACATGAATAGAAAATGAAAAGCAAGTTCTGTAGGAAGATAGGAGATTTAACATGCACTTCGACTCTCTCACCTTCCTAAAACCCCACTAACACAACCAGTGAAGGGATATTTTAAGGCTTAAAGTCCATGAATGGAGAGAACTGGAGAAATCATTTTGGAAGCCAGGAAGCAGCTGAATACGGAATGATAGAATAAACAGAGCTGAGAAACAATCTAATCACGCAACAGAGAAAACTAACAACTAATCTGTTGGATAGAATATCCAAAGGCCTAGAAACTAATGGCAGCAGGTCCTTGTGAATGTGAGGGTCAAAGAAGTATGGTCTTAATAAGGGGGATGGTTACAAAGTGTGTTTTACAAGGGATTGGATCCCTAGATGTCAACGATCTATGCAGCCGCCCAGAAACTGCTCCTCCCTCATTGGCAAAGAGTGATGGTTTGTTTTTAGAAGGAAGTAAAGTGGATGGTTCATGTGCAAGAGGGTGAGAGAACTGGACTAACAGTAGGGGATGAAGGGAAAGTATGCAGATCAGCTTCAGAGACAGAACATGCCACACCTGTCTTTCTCTGCTCTGAGTCCAAGACACGGGAACCTAGACCTTCACCCTTCCATCAGGACACTGAAAAAGACTTCTCCGGGAAATACGGCTAGCCCACGAGGAAAGACATGACATTGGAAAGATAGTGACATTGGAAGTTTCCTCATTCGGTAAACCCACCCTGGTATTCCTACAGCAAATCTCACATCAGACCAGCTCCCCGCTCATATTCTCAGAGCTTCCAGCTGGTGTTTTTGTATCTCCCTCTTATATATTATGAGGTACAAAACTGTGAGATATCCAAGGAGAGCCTTTAACCTAGGAGCTTGAAAATAAAATAAAGAGAGAAAAGGGTTTTTGAAAAAAAATCAAATAAATGTCAAAAATCTCACAAAGGGACGCTACCATAACTCTGAAAAAAGAACGGAATTCTACCCCAAAATAAACAAATAGGTAAATAAACAGAATGTTCCAAAGACATAAAGAAGGCCTTAGAAATTAACTTAGGAGAGGAGAAAGGAAAATTTTCAATAAAAAGCCTGGAATATAAAGCTGAGGAATTTTGCGAAAAAAAAAAAAGAGAGAGAACAGGAGATGGAAAATAGGAGATAAAAACTAAGCCAATTAGGAAATTGAACAAGGAATATTGGCATTAAAAGGAAAGGCCAGAAAGAGAGAATAGAGAAGACAGAGAGGAGATAGTTAATGAGCTGAGTTTCCAGACTGACACATTCACAGACTAAAAACAGATCAGTCTGGGGTAACATTTTCAAATACTGAAGGCAAAGAGACGATCCTGCACTCCTATGAAGAGGAAAGAAAATATCCAGATCATATACATAGGCTCAGCAATTAGTGAGAATAAAAATGTTTCCAAAAACTTCATTTCCAAAAACTTCAGTAAAGGCTATCATTGTGTAGTCATGGTACAGGTAGCCATTAAAACTGGTTTTTAAACTCATTTAATTGATCGAAATCCCCTCTCTCTAGTAAACGTATCTTTGCCAGCCAACAAATCAGATGAAGTCTTCAGTTTTGACATTTGACCACTCAGTGATGGATTCGATCCAGCAAACACACCCCAGGAAGTGCTAGAATCACTACAAATAATAGCAACCCACTGAAGCCTTCAGAGTCTATCAGTCCCTGAACTCCATGCTTCCCCCAAATCCTAGACAAGCTCGGCAGTCTGCTCTGCTTGGAGACACTGTGGCTGGCAAGTGTAGTTCTTCCTTACTAGAGCAAGTGGTAACTTCAGCTTTGTCCTTTTATTTCAGATATCGAGTCTCATCAGTCTTTGACATAAATTGAATTTAAACTTCCGAACAGGAGCATTGAAATCTACAAAGAGGAGCAGCTGGGTGGCTCAGTCAGTTTGGTTCTAGTTCAGGCTATGGTCTTGTAATCATGGAATCGAGCCCCACATTGGGCTCTGGGCTCATCACACAGTCTTCTTCAGATTCTCTCTCCCTCTGCCCCCTCCCCAGCTTGTGCTCTCTCTCAAATAAATAAATAAATAATCTTAAAAAAAGCTACAAAGCAAGGAATAATGGCTTTGAAAATTCTGAGGAAAATAATTAGCAATCTAGAAAGGTACACCCAAACAATCATTTAAATACAAGAATTTTTTTAAAGGGCACGCAAGATCTTTTTTTTTAAACTTACTTTATTAAATTCAATTAGTTAACATATAGTGTGTCACTAGTTTCAGATGGAGAATTCAATGATTCATCCGTTGCATATAACACCCAGTGCTCACTATATCACATGCCTTCCTTAATGCCTGTCACCCAGGTACACCATCCCTCAACCCACTTCCCCTCCAGCATCCCTCAGTTTGTTTCCTATAGTTAAGAATCTCTTATGGTTTTTCTCCCACACTAATTTCATCTTATTTTACTTTACACTCCCTTTCCCTATAGTCCTGTTTTGTTTCTTAAATTCCACATATCACTGAAACCATATGATAATTGTCTTTCTCTGATTGACTTATTTTGCTCAGCATAATACCCTCCAGTTCCATCCATGTCAGTATAAATGGTAAGATTTTGTCCTTTTTGATGGCTGAGTAATATTCCATTATATACACACACCACATCTTCTTTATCCATTCATCTGTCAATGGACATCTGGGGTCTTTCCATAGTTTGGTTGCTGTGGACATTGCTGCTATAAACATTGGGGTGCAGGTGCCCCTTAGGATCACTACATTTGTATCCTTTGGGTACATACCTAGTAGTGCAATTGCTGGGTTGTAAGGTAGCTCTATTTTCAATTTTTTGAGGAACCTCCATACTGTTTTCCAGAGTGACTCTACCAGCTTGCATTCCCACCAAGAGTGTAAGAGGGTTTCCGTTTCTCTTCATGCTTGCCAACGTTTGTTGTTTCCTGACTTGTTAATTTTAGCCATTCTGACCAGTGTGAGGAGGTATCTTGCTTTGGTTTTGATTTGTATTTCCCTGATTCTGAGTGATGTTGAGCATTTTTTCATGTGTCTGTTGGCCATTTGTATATTTCCTTTGGAGAAATGTCTGTTCATGTCTTCTGCCCATTTCATGACTGGATTTCTGTTTTTTGGGTGTTGAGTATGATAAGTTCTTTATAGATCTTGGATATTAGCCCTTTATCTGATAAGACATTTGAAAAGACCCTCTCCCATTCTGTTGGTTGTCTTTTGGTTTTGTCAACTGTTTCCTTTGCTGTGCAAAAGCTTTTTATCTTGATGAAGTCCCAATAGTTTATTTTTGCTTTTGATTCCCTTGCCTCTGGAGACGTGTTGCTGCAGCCGAGGTCGAAGAGGTTGCTGCCTGTGTTCTCCAGGATTTTGATGGATTCCTATCTCACATTAGGTCTTTCATCCATTTTGAATTTCTTGTGTGTCCAGTTTCACTCTTCTATGTGTGGCTGTTGAATTTTCTCAATACCATTTGTTGAAGAGACTGTCTTCTTTCCATTGGATGTTCTTTCCTGCTTTGTTGAAGATTAGTTGACCATAGAGTTGAGGGTCTTTTTCTGGGTTCTCTGTTCTGTTTCATTGATCAATGCGTCTGTTTTTGTGCCAGTACCATACTGTCTTGATGATTACAGCTTTGTAATAGAGCTTGAAGTCTGGCATTGTGATGCCACCAGCTTTGGTTTTCTTTTTCAACATCCCTTTGGCTTTTCAGGTCTTTTCTGGTTCCATACAAATTTTAGGATTATTTTTTTTCAGCTCTGTGAAGAAAGTTGATGGTATTTTGATAGGGATTGCATTGAATGTGTAGATTGCTCTAGGTAGCATAGACATTTTAACAATATTTATTCTCCTCAATCCATGAGCATGGAATGTTTTTCCATTTCTTTGTGTCTTCCTCAATTTCTTTCATGAGTATTCTATAGTTTGCTGAGTACAGATCCTTTGCCTCTTTGGTTAGTTTTATTCCTAGGTGTCTTATGGTTTTGGGTGCAATTATAAATGGGATTAATTTCTCTTTCTTCTGTCTCGTTGTTGGTGTATAGAAATGCAACTGATTTCTGATAGAAATCTTCATTGATTTTATATCTGGCTACTTTACTGTATTACTGAATGAGTTCTAGCAATTCTGGGTGGAGTCTTTTGGGTTTCCCACACAAAGTATCATGTCATCTACAAAGAGTGAGAGTTTGACTCCTTCATTGCCAATTTGGATGCCTTTTATTTCTTTTCATTCTCTGATTGCTGAGGGTAGGGCTTCCAGTAGTATGGTGAACAACAGTGGTGAGTGTGTACATCCCTGCTGTGTTCATGACCTTAGGGGGAAAACTCTCAGTTTCTCCCCATTGAGAATGATATTCACTGTGGGCTTTTTGTAGATGGCTTTTATGATGTTGAGGTATGTCCTCTCTATTCCAACATTGTGGAGAGTTGTAATCAAGAAAGTATGCTGTATTTTGTCAAATGCTTTTTCTGCATCAATTGAGAGGATATCATATGGTCCTTGTCCTTTCTTTTACTAATGTAGTGTATCACATTGATTGATTTGAGTATGTTGAACCACCCTCGCAGCCCAGCAATAAGTCCCACTTGATCGTGGTGAATAATCCTTTTAATGTACTGTTGGATCCTATTGGCTAGTATTTTGGTGAGAATTTTTGCATCCATGTTCACCAGGGATATTTGTCTGTAATTCTCCTTTTGGGTGTGGTCTTTGTCTGATTTTGAGGTCAAGGTAATGCTGGCCTCATAGAACAAGTTTGGAAGTTTTCCTTACCTTTCTATTTTTTGAAACAGCTTCAGAAGAATAGGTATAATTCTTTAAATGTTTGGTAGAATTGCCTTGGGAAGCTATCAGGCCCTGGACTCTTGTTTGTTAGGAGGTTTTTGATTACTGCTTCAATTTCCTTGCTGTAAGTTATGGGTCTGTTCAGGTTTTCTATTTCTTCCTGTTTCAGTTTTGGTAGTTCATATGTTTCTAGGAATGCATCCATTTCTTCCAGATTGCCTAATTTGTTGGCATATAGTTGCTCATAATATGTTCTTATAATTGTTTGTATTTCTTCAGTGTTGGTTGTGATCTCTCCTCTTTCACTCATTATTTTATTTATTTGGGTCCTTTCTCTTTTCTTTGTAATAAGTCTGACTAGGAGTTATCGACTTTATTAATTCCTTCAAAGAACCAGCTCCTGGTTTTTTTCCTACTGTTCTTTTGGTTTCTCTTTCACTGATTTCTGCTCTAATCTTTATTATTTCTAATCTTTATTTATTTATTTCTCTTCTCCTGCAGGGTTTAGGTTTTATTTGTTGTTCTTTTTCCAGCTCCTTTAAGTGTAAGGTTAGCTTGTGTATTTGAGACTTTTTTTTGTTTTTGATAAAGGCCTGTATTGCTATATACTTCCTTCTTAAGACTGCCTTTGCTGCATCCCAAAGGTTCTGAACGGTTGTGTTTTTATTTGCATTTGCTTCCATGATTTTTTCCTTAACTCTTCTTTAATTTCCTGGTTGACTGATTCATTCTTTAGTAGGAGACTCTTTAACCTCCAAGTGTTTGAGTTCCTTCCAAATTTTCTCTTAGAATTGAGTTCAAGTTTCAAAGCATTGTGGTCTGAGAATATGCAGGGAATAATCCCAATTTTTTGGTACTGGTTGAGACCTGATCTGTGACCCGGCATGTGATCTATTCTGGAGAACGTTCCATGTACACTTGAGGAGAATGTGTATTCTGTTGCTGCAGGATGAAATGCTCTGAATATATCTGTGAGGTCCATCTGGTCCAGTGTGTCATTCAAAGTCCTTGTTTCCTGGTTGATCTGCTTAGATGATCTGTCCATTTCAGTGAGGGGGTGTTAAAGTTCCCTACTATATTATTATCAATGTGTTTCTTTAAATTTGTTATTAATTGGTTTATATAATTGTCTGCTCCCAGGTTAGGGACATAAATATTTACAATTGTTAGATCTTCTTGTTGGATAGACCCTTTAAGTATGATATACTGTCCCTCTTCATATATCATTACAGTCTTTGGTTTAAAATCTAATTTGTCTGTTATAAGGATTGCTACCCCAGTTTTCTTTTGATGTCCATTAGCATCATAAATTGTTTTCCACCCCCTCACTTACAATCTGGAGGTGTCTTTGGGTCTAAAATGAGTCTCTTGTAGACAGCATATCAATGGGTCTTGATTTTTTATCCTATCTGGTACCCTGCATCTTTTGATTGGAGCATTTAGTCCATTTACATTCAGAGTAACTACTGAAAGATATGAATTTAGCACCATTGTATTACCTGTAAAGTCACTGTTTCTAAACTGTCTCTGTTCCTTTCTGGTCTACGTTACTTTTGGGCTCTCTCTTTTCTTAGGCTCCCCTTTAATATTTCTTGCAGGTTTGGCTTAGTGATCACAAATTCTTTTAGTTCCTGTTTGTCCTGGAAGCTCTTTATCTCTCCTTCCATTCTGAATGACAGCCTTGCTGGATAAAGTATTCTTGGCTGCATATTTTTATCATTTAGCATCTTGAATATATCATGCCAGTCCTTTCAGGCTTGCCAGGTCTCTGTGGACAGGTCTGCTGCCAGCCTTATGTCTCTACAGTTGTAGGTTAAGGACCTCTTGTCTTGAGCTACTTTCATGATTTTCTCTTTATCTCTGAAATTTGTGAACTTCACTATTATATGTCAGGGTGTTGATCTATTTTTATTGATTTTGAGGGGGTTTCTTTGTGCCTCCTGGACTTGAATACTTGTTTCCTTCCCTAGATTAGGGAAGTTCTCAGCTATAATTTGTTCAAATAAACTTTCTGTCCCCCCCCCTTTCCTCATCTTCCGAGACCCCAATTACTCCATTATTATTGCCCTGTATAGTATCACTGATTTCTTGAAGCCTCCCCTCATGATCCAGTATTTGTTTTTCTCTTTTTCCATCATTTTGTCTTCTATATCACTCTCTCTTCTGCCTTGTTTGCCGTAGCAGTTAGAGCCTCCACTTTTTACTGCATCTCAGTAATAGCATTTTAAATTTCAGCCTGATTAATTTTAATTCTTTTTATTTCTGCACTAATGGATTCTCTAGTGTCTTTTATGCTTTTTTCAACCCCAGCTACTATCTTTATAGTCATTGTTTTGAATTCTAGTTCCAACATTTTACTTATATCCATATTGATTAAATCTATGGCAAAGAGTAATTCCTCTGGTTCTTTCTTTTGTTGTGAATTTCTTCTAGTCATTTTGTCCAGAAAAGAAAGGAGGAAAGAAAGAGGAAAAAAAAGGGGAGGGGGAAAGGCAGAAAAACAGCAATAATAATATCAACAGCAACAAAAACTTCAGGAAGTGTTCCTGGCATATGCTGTGTATACTCTGCTGTTGTGTATTGGCTGCTCTTTCCCGCTGGCTCTTCCTTCTACAGAATTCCTCCTTGCTTGTAGTGGGGAGTGTTTGTTCGTTTAAGTAGGTATGCTTTGATTTGTTTGTGAAGTTAAGCCAGAATTTGATGTTTTGGAGCTTTCTTTAATCAGTAGACTTCATGTATGCTGGGGTTTGTGTTGATCTTCCAAGGGAGAGGCCTGCTGTGCTGGCTCACAAGCTACCTTGAAGGGCATACAAAATCTTAAACAGTTTACTTCTCATATACCCTTTCTGTGGAAGTTAGTGAAAGAAGCAAAGCAAGAGGAAGATGTGGGTGACTGGAAATAAGAAATCCATCTTAGGGAAAAAAAGCAAAAGACAATGACGAAGATGGTGAAGAGTCCAGGATGTTAGTTATCCTCCCGAGCAAACCAGTCCACACTGCAGATTGTACCAGTTATCTAGTATTTCATAACCAATGAACCCAACATGCAGTGGCTTAAAACAACCCTCTTTAGCTCACATTTTACTGTGCAGTTCTTCTTACTGATATAAGTAGGCTGACTTATGCATCTGTGGTTAGTTGGCAGTTCAGCTGGAATTGATTGGTTCCAGATGGCCACACTCACATGTCTGACAGCTGACTGGGTGGTGGCTAGGGCCATCAGGGTGAATGGGCTATGTTACTCATCTTATTCAGCCAGTGGGTCTTTCTCTTCACAGGGCAGCAGGGCTCTAAGAGCCCAAAGCACAAAGACTTTTCAAACCTCTACTGTGTCACACTTGCTAACATTTCATTGGCCCAAGCAAATCTCATGGTCAAGTTCAGGGGTGCCTGGGTGGCTCAGTCATTAAGCTTCTGCCTTCTGTTCAGGTCATGATCCTGAAGTCCTGGGACTGAGGCCCGCATCAGGCTCCCTGCTTGGCAGGAAGCCTGCTTCTCCTTCTCTCCCCTGCCTGCTGCTCCCCCTACTTGTGCATTCTCTCTCTCTGTCAAATGGATAAAATCTTAAAAAAAAAAAAAACAACTCATGGTCAAGTTCAGAATCAAAGTGGAAATTGTACTCAAAGTTATAGAGCAAGGGAGCATGAATATAAAAAAGGGAATCTTTGTTGGCCATTTTTGTTAGCAATCTACCACTGAGCTTATCAAAAGATTCCAGGAGAAAATTCTTTAAGAAGACAAAATTGGCAAAATATTATCTATGTGTCTGAACATGTTGAGAGAAGATTTAGACAATTGTCAAAGAGTTTGATGTTCAACTTATGAGAATCATAAAGATGACTAAGCAAAGGGGAAAAATAAGCAATTATTAACTCTGAAGATAACATTGTTCAGCAAATAAAAATAACCATAGTTTGCAACAGACTTACTGGTAATTAGTGTTTACTTAGTCATATGCCAGTCAACACCGAATGTTGAACTAAACAAAATTACAGTTTGACCATATTAGGAGAAAAAAATGGGGTGCAAAAAGTGGGTATAGATAATGGGGAAGGAAAGATAAAAGAGTGGAGCCCTGCTCTCTGGTCCTCTTCCTGAAAGAAAATCAAGACATCTACTTACCTAGAAAGTCCAGAAATAACAATGCAAGAATGCTACCTAGAAAAATGGGTACTAATACCAAAACAAGCAGGTAAATGAGGAGAAGCTGCTGCCTCTGGGAAGGAGGAAATGATAAGTGGGGGGAGGAGGACCTGCTGTGTTTCACAATCAGCCATGGAGAAATGTATGCATTCAACATTATGTACATGTTAACTTAAATACAAATAAATAAAGAAAAGAGACAGAAAATAAAGTGATCAATGTCTTTAATACAGACTGATATGTAATAGTCTCTAATATCAAGTGACAAAAATCAAGATACAGAATAGCTTGTATATTAAACAATTATTTATGTTTTCAAAATGGAGTGACAAATATAAATATATATTTTGTGCGTGCCTAGAATAATTCATCAGCAACCGTTGTTGAGTCTACCTTCAAAATAAATCCCAACTCCAGCCATATTTCTCCCTGCATCGCTCTCATCCTTCAGAAAGCCATCACCTCATGCCTCTGCTAGGTTAGCAGCCTCTCGTTGCTTGACCGGCCTCCTTGCTTTCATCCTTAGGTCTTATCTCCACACAACAGCCCAAGGAATCCAGTTAAAAGAGAAATTAAATCACATCATCCTCCTGTTCAAAACCTTTAAGGTATTTTTTCAGTCAGCCAAGTAAAACCAGACTCCTCACCAGAGCTCCACAGCCTCATACGATCTGGTTCTGACTTCATGCTTTTCTTGTTCTGCTTCATTCTTACCTCAAGGTCTTTGTAACTCATAACCCATCTGCCTAGAGTGCTTTTCTCAGATACTGCGAGGCTGGTCTTTCACCCAGATCTGTACTCAAATGTCATCTCCCAGAGAGAACTTTCCTAGTTCCTCTCTCCATACCCTCCCTCCCTATCAATTATTTATTTTTTTAATACAAGATCAAAACTTTATCACCCCACCCTCATTTATTTTTCTTCATAGCACTTAGCACCACTTGACAGTTAATTATATATTTAATATTTAGTTGTTTATTAGCTATCTCCCCCAACAGAATGTAATTAGTGTCCCATGAGGAACACTACAGTCTAAAGTCCCATGATGGAAGCCATATTTGTCTGTTTTGTTTTTTGCACTTGTCTCCAAGCACCTAAAACAGGTTCTAGTGTATAGCACCTATTAATACATTTCTTTTGAATAAATTAATAAACAAAAATACACAGACACACAAAACAAAAAACCCAACTATTTATAGTGGCTGCTTTGGGGAAGGAAATTGGGAACTTGAGTGTCAGGCATGAGAGAGCAAGAGAGACTTACTTTTCACTTCTCTTTGTCCCACGACCTTCAAACTCCTCCAGCAGTCAGAGTCTGGGCAGTGGTCTCCACGGTACCACACGCCATGGTGCACTAGGGTGAAAAGGGCAAATGTGAGAACATTTATTTAGATTTACTTTTTCTGAAAGGAAGAAGACATTATTCACATTGAATTCATATTTTCAGTACATGTAAATAATTTATAAATTACATTCTGAATTGCATGTTCAATGTGTATTTTTTTTTTTTTACTGATGAGGATACAAAATCAATAGAGTTTTGGTCTGTAAATGTGGTCACAATTTTTTTTTTAGTTTGATTGTCTCACACTGCTTTAAAATTGTTAGAATCAACATTCAAGTCCAAAAATTTCACCTAAGATTCCAGGTATCTGGGGTTTTTTGAGACACCAGAGTTGCTGTCAATACCAGTCCTGTGATTCATAGAGCCATGTGAGCACAGTCCTGCTTAGAGGGTATGTAATCCTTCGCACCATGGTTTTCCCCTGAGGCTTCCTGTGGGCTCTCATGTTCAGCTCTCCTCACTTCCTGCAGGCATTTCAGTTTATGACCCTCTTCTGACTGTTTCGCAACCTCAGCCAAATAATATGTACCTCATAGCTCAAAAGATTGAGTTCGGAACTATCCCCATCTCTGCGCTGCACTTACTCATTCAATCCTGTTGAGCAAGAGTAATAGGAGACAGAGCAGATGTTGGCACAACCACGATTAACTGGAGAGTGTGAATCATAGTCCCTCAGTTGTGTCCTGGCTGAGAGCAGGCTGAGAACCACTGATCTGCAATTTTGTGCCTTAATATCCTAATTATAAGCAGTCCTTCTTCGTTATATTTGCATTTACACCCTCATAGAAACTTCTTGCAAGGAGTGCTTTGTGTATAGCACTTCTTTTTTTTAAATTTTTTTTATTATATTATGTTAGTCACCATACAGTACATCCCCGGTTTCCGATGTAAGGCTCGATGATTCATTAGTTGTGTATAACACCCAGTGCACCATGCAATACGTGCCCTCCTTACTACCCATCACCAGCCTATCCCATTCCCCCATCCCCCTCCCCTCTGAAGCCCTCAGTTTGTTTCTCAGAGTCTATAGTCTCTCATGCTTCATTCCCCCTTCTAATTACGCCCCCTTGCTTTATCCCTTTCTTCCCCTACCGATCTTCCTAGTTCTTATGTTCCATAGATGAGAGAAATCATATGATAATTGTCTTTCTCTGCTTGACTTATTTCACTTAGCATTATCTCCTCCAGTGCCGTCCATGTTGCAGCAAATGTTGAGAACTCGTTCTTTCTGATAGCTGAGTAATATTCCATTGTATATATGGACCACAACTTCTTAATCCAATCATCTGTTGAAGGGCATCTTGGTTCCTTCCACAATTTAGCTATTGTGGACAATGCTGCTATGAACATTGGGGTGCATATGGCCTTTCTCTTCACTACATCATGACACATCTCCAAAGGCAAGAGAAACAAAAGATAAAATGAACTTGTGGGACTTCATCAAGATAAGAAGCTTCTGCACAGCCAAGGAAACAGTCAAAAAAACTAAGAGGCAGCCCACGGAATGGGAGAATATATTTGTAAATGTTGCTACAGATAAAAAACTGGTATCCAAGATCTACAAAGAACTTCTCAAACTCAATACGTGAGAAACAAATAAACAAATCATAAAATGGGCAGAAGATATGAACAGACACTTTTCCAATGAAGAAGTACAAAGGGCTAACAGACACATGAAAAAATGTTCAAAATCATTAGCCATCAGGGAAATTCAAATCAAAACCACACTAAGATACCACCTTACACCAGTTAGAATGGCAAAAATTGACAAGGCAAGAAACAACAATTGCTGGAGAGGATGTGGAGAAAGGGGATCCCTCCTACATTGTTGGTGGGAATGGAAGTTGGTACAGCCACTCTGGAAAACAGTGTGGAGGTCCCTTAAAAAGTTAAAAATTGGGGGCGCCTGGGTGGTACAGCGGTTAAGCGTCTGCCTTCGGCTCAGGGCGTGATCCCGGCGTTATGAGATCGAGCCCCACATCAGGCTCCTCTGCTATGAGCCTGCTTCTTCCTCTCCCACTCTCCCTGCTTGTGTTCCCTCTCTCTCTGGCTGTCTCTCTGTCGAATAAATAAATAAAATCTTAAAAAAAAAAAAAAAAAAAGTTAAAAATTGAGCTACCCTATGATCCAGCAATTGCACTACTGGGTATTTACCCCAAAGATACAGACGTTGTGTATAGCACTTCTGAGTTCCTTGGAGTATTGAGTATTGAGAACATTTAATAGGGACTTGTTGGTTAAATGATTAACATAAAAAAGCATGGACACATCTGAAACTAATATAACATTGTATGTTAATTATACCTCAATTTTTTAAAAAAAAGCATGTTTACTGCCAGTACTTATATCACCATTGTTTTTTTTTTTTTTAAAGATTTTATTTATTTATTCGACAGAGATAGAGACAGCCAGCGAGAGAGGGAATACAAGCAGGTGAGTGGGAGAGGAAGAAGCAGGCTCATAGCGGAGGAGCCTGACGTGGGACTCGATCCCACAACGCGGGGATCACGCCCTGAGCCGAAGGCAGACGCTTAACCGCTGTGCCACCCAGGCGCCCCTATATCACCATTGTTTGCACAGTTAAATATATGAAGATAGTAAAAGACATGCGCTCACACACACATATGTTCCTCCAGTAAAAGCAAGAAGAATGCCTTGATCATTTTTCTTTCCCTCTGGTGCCTAGGGAAGTGGCTTTGCTATAAAAGGTGCACTATAATAACTGGATGAATGGATGAATAAATGAGTGAATAAAGTGCATGATGTCCACCTGGATAATAATCGTAGGTACTACCTGTTAAGCATTATCTGTGGACTGGCCACTGAGCTAAGTCCTTAATGTCATTTTCTCGTTTAATCCTCACAATAGTTATATACAGGCAGTGGTTTTTTTTCTTTTCTTTTACTAATACAAACAAGGAAATAAGACTTAGAAAAGTGAAATAAGTAGTCCACAGCCACACAACTACTAAAGGGCAGACACAGGATTCAAGCCCAGGACTTCCCAAAGCTAGTAGTCTCTACTAAGAAAAACCAAAAACCAACCAAACAAAAACCCTCTGGATGAGAAGATGTTGAAATTTCTCCAATGTTCACATCCAATGACTTAGCTGTCATGAAAAATAAGCTATAAAATCAGCAGATTCTGCAAGAACAGAACTTATGGATGTCTTTAGCCAAATTAATGGGGGGGGGGGGAGACTGAGGGCATTCAGAATAAAACCCAGGACAGGTTTAAGTACATGGCCAATAGAAGTTACAACATTCACATTTTAAAAACTTGATCCAAAGTTAGAGATGACCTTGAAAAATAGTAGACAGTTGGAAATTACTTGTTATAAAAATGGGAAGTTGCTCCTTGGGCACAACTTCTATTTATTGTGGGTAAAGAGTAGTGACTGGATCAATTTTTTATTTTTTTAATACAAGATCAAAACTTTAGTTTCATTTATCCAACAGAAGCTCTTCCTGCATGACTAAGGCACTGCTGGGCAAAAGAGACATAAACAGGTTGCAGGCTTAGGCTCCACTCCCAAGGAATTCATCATCCACTACAAGAGTTGAAGAGTTTACCCATGAGAGAAAGAGACCCCTAGGTCAAGTGAGATCCAACCTGGACGGTCCTGCCAGGCAAGCAGAGAATTTTGGACTGATAGCTGTCAAATGGAGAACTTTTGGGCAGCAAAGGGTTAAGAGACCACTCTCAGGGGCGCCTGGGTGGCTCAGTCAGTGAAGCGTCTGCCTTAGGCTCAGGTCATGATCTCAGGGTCCTGGGGTAGAGCCCCACATTCGGCTCCCTTCTCCACGAGGATCCTGCTTCTCCCTCTGCCTGCTGCTCCCCCTGCTTGTGCTCTCTCTCTCTCAAATAAATAGATAAAATCTTTAAAAAAGAAAGAGAGAGAGAGGGAGACACTCTCAGCTCAGGCGGCATACAATAGTACACACCACTGAGAGAGAGCAGCTGTAACCGGAGTCCTTCTTAAGATAAAAGACTTAAATAAATTAATCAGAATTGTTCTGAACATAATAAGATAAGGGGCTCAGCTGGCAGAGGGTGAGGCAGCTGTTGAGTCAGAAGAGATATACATATTTCTCCAGTAGAAGATGGGTTCAAGACAATTTGTTTAATAAAAAGGAAAACATGTTCATTAGAAGGAAAGCTGAAGGTCTGTTGTGTGCGCGTGCGTTCACGCACATGCGCAGGACTGTAGGTAAGAAATCCAAGAAGAACCCCTACGCTGGCTGGTAGACCATTTATGGGGTGATGTGAGGGAGATTTTTAGTTTACTTTTAAAATTTTTCTAATTTTTTCCCTATTTGAACAAATAATACGTGAATATATTTTCTTTTCCAAAATTACAAAAGTTATAGGTCAAAATAAAGTCCACATCCAAATCTCAACACCTCCTCAAATGACCTTTTCTGACGTGCGAAGTGAGGCGCATGTAGTATTTGAGCATGAGTCCAAAAAAGGGGGGGTTGGGGGCAGTTTGCAGTAATAATAACACTAACTCCCCTTTTGTAAGTAGGTGTTTCGCTACTGTCTACATGTAAATTATTAGCTCATTCAGCAAATGTTTTTTTGTGAACTGCCACGTGCCAAGAACTAGGACTACAGCAGTGACCTCAAAGAGTTCGGAACCACCACCAAGCTTGGCCTATTTTTCTCCACCTACCGATAAGAAAAGACTCAGAGAGATGAAGCAACTCCCCCAAGGTTACTGCGAGAGAAGTGGCAGTGCTGGGATTCAGACCTGGTCTGTGCGTCTTCAAAGACTGGCATTCCTTCCTCCAGTATTCCCCAGTTGTTTTCAAACCATTCATTTTAAAAGCAGAAGTCTTTTTTATTTTTTTTAAATTTTACAGGTTTTTTTTAATACTATTTTTTTATTATATTATGTTAGTCACCATACAGTACATCCCCGGTTTCCGATGTAAGGCTCGATGATTCATTAGTTGCATATAACACCCAGTGCACCATGCGATACATGCCCTCCTTACTACCCATCACCAGTCTATCCCATTCCCCCACCCCCTCCCCTCTGAAGCCCTCAGTTTGTTTCCCAGGGTCCATAGTCTCTCATGCTTCATTCCCCCTTCTGTTTACCAACCCCTTTCTTCTTTTGTAATGAAAATAAAATTATCACCTCACAGCTCAATGCAGAAAAAAAAAAAAAAGTTAAAGTCGAAGCACTCTGGTTTCCCTTCAGTGGCCTGATTGTAAACGTGTGTTCTCAGCAAGAGGACCGGATGGAATTGTTTAAGAATTAATAACTCACGGGGCCAAGTCTCCTGTTGTGAAAGAGCTTCGGGGACAACAGCAAACACTAAAGTTGATGGAGATCATCAGGGCTAGTGAATGACAAACCTGAAGATGCCTGGGACTGGCAGCTTCCGTCTCTCTCCCACTACATGGGACACTCCACTGCTGACCCTAAACTCCCTGGGACTCTGAGATCTGGCGTTGTTAGAAGTTCCCCCTTGGACTGATGATCAGCAGGATTTGAGGCACAATTCCAGCACAACTCTGCCCTGTGCAGTGATCGCTCTTTACCACCCGATCAGTCTTCCACCCATTCTCCCAATCTGGAAATATTTGACTAGACCTGTCCCATAGGGCCACTGTGTGGGATGCCCAGCGTTCGTGGATTATCATTCTGAAATGCCTTGCTTTCCCTCCTTCTGCTTCAATTTTTCATTTCTACCTACCTTCAGTTATGGGCCACATAATCTTTTCTAGAATGATGTAGGTCTAGTATTCCTTGCTTGGTCTAATATTTGCTTCCTAGTTAACTGCTTTAATTTCTCATTCTTGTTAGTGAGTTAAAACTCTCTTCCAGGTAGTACCAAGCTCATTTGATTCAGCACCCACACTTCTCTTTCTGATGCTCTGTCCTGGCAAAGTCCCATGTCCCCCTCCCTCTGCCCTACCAATTTCCCCAGGTCAATCCTGGCTTCGTGGATTGGACCCAGGACACCATTCCTTTTTGCAGCAATGGGTTTTTCCCCTCTGAGCAATCATCCAATGTCTGCTTCTTTCTTTCTTTTTTTTTTTTTAGGATTTTATTTATTTATTTGAAAGAGAGAGAGAGAATGAGAGACAGCATGAGTGGGGAGGAGAGGGAGAAGCAGGCTCCCCGCTGAGAAGGGAGCCCAATGTGGGACTCTATTTCAGGACCCTGGGATCATGACCTGAGCTGAACGCAGACGCTCTAACCAACTGAGCCACCCAGGTGTCCTGTCTGCTTATTTCTATTCATGGAAAGTTCTCTTCTTCACGAAAGAGCTTCTCCTTTGTTGGAGAATAACAATGGCTTTAAACAGATTCCTCTTAATCTTTAGCTAAAACTAGCTATTCTATTCTGCCTATTTGTTTTCCCCTCCAGAATAGTGTTTCTCAGCGTGGTCCCCAGACCCAACTGGTAACTTGTTAGGAACGCAAATCCTCAGGCCCCACTACCGACCTGTTCAACAGAAACTCTGGGAGGGGGTTCGGCAGTCTATATTTTAATAGTGATTCTGATATACTCAAACTTGAGAACCACTGCATTAGAAAGCAAGACTCTTGGACCAACTTTCCTGGACACATTTAACTTGAACTAGAGTTTTTAGTTGCATTGGTACTACAACGTGTTGGTCCAACTCCCAAAAGACACTTGACTCTTTCCAATAGAGTTTATCTGTTGGGCGAAGGGCATATCATTTTTTTCTTTTTGAGGGGATGGAAGTAAATCTTTTATTATTTTTTAAATTTCTTACTAGGCCTAGGGATAAAGTGTTCTTTAGGCTAAGTTTGATAACCAGTGTTCAGTTATAGAAAACAGTTGATATGTTTCTAGCATAAACACAGACATTAGTTCTTGATACTTATATGTTCTGTAAATATTTAACTGACAGATGGTTTTGAAAACATATGAGAGATGTGATGGTTAGTTGTGGTCAACATCAAGCTTGGTTAATCAAAAAGACTTTACGACGGACATGAGAATGCTGTTGAACGTTGACAGAACAGATGCAATTTTACCGGCAGAAAAAGGGATAAGGACAGTGTTACAGGCAGAAGTTGTGCTAATACAAGGGGTCTCAGACATGGGTTTAGAACAGTGGTTTGAGAATCTAAATGCCTGGAATTCTACTACAGTTCTGCCACTTACAAGCTGTGTGACTATGCTTTGCAGCTGTAATCTGGGGTGTCACAGTGGTACCTCCATGTGGTGGGCAGCATTCTGAGATGGCCTCAAGATTTCTGCCCCATGGTGTGGATGCCCCAACCCCCTGCGAGTATTGGGTGGCACCAGTGAATATGATGAAATATCACTCCTGCAAGTAGGTTATTAATCAGTTGCCTTGGAGTTCATCAAACAGAGAATCCTAGGTGAGCCTGACCTAATCAGATAAGCTTTTAGAAGAAGGGAAAGCCTCAGAGAGACTCTCCTACTGCCATGAAAGAAATCAAACAACCTATGAGAAGAGAAGCCACATGGCAAGAATCTGAGGGTGACCACTTGGAGCTGAAAGCAGTCCCCTCCTGGGAGCTAGCAAGAAAATCAGGACCTTGGTCATCTTGCTGCAAGGAATGGACTCTGCCAAAAACCAGTGAACTTGGAAAAGGACCAGAGCCCCAGATGAGATTACAGCTCCAGCGGACACCTTGTTTTAGCCTGTGAGACCCTCAACAGAGGACCCAGCTAACTTGTAACTGGACTCCTGATCCACAGAAACTGTGAGAGAATAAATTAGTGTCATTTTCAGCCACTAAGTTGGTGATGATTTGTTACAGAATATCATCGATAGAAAACCAATATACTATCGCAGAGGGTTGTAATGAAAAGATGCTTCTAAAGTATTCACCATAGTGCTTAACATTTAGTAAATACTTTATAAACTTAAAAACATTAGAAATGATTTTGGATGACCAGATTTGAGAAAAATAAGGTCACAAAGGGCAAGGGTTCTGTTGCGAAAGGAGTTACATGTTGCTTGGAGAGGGAGCATGGTTAGTGATGCAGATGTGGCCTGACGGGAGAAGGCCTCAAGCCCTTTGGTCTTTGGGGGCGATTTGGAAATATTGGGGAGATGTATCAGGGCCCGGTGGGGGGGGGGTGAGGCACCAGTAGAGCAAGACTCCGGTGAGAGAGAAACTGAGGATCTCTGCAAGGCCACACTCATTGGGCCATCTAGAAAGATGACATCTTCCACATGGGTCATTGTTCCAACTGTGCACCCTGTCGATGAAGGGATTCTTGACCACTTGAGCGTTGAGACAATGTTTCTCTCTTAAACCCACCGTGGGTGCTGTTCCCTTAACAAGGCTTTCTCCCTGCTTCACCCACAAAAGCCTGACTTGCCCTGACTTGGGCGTGTCCTTTGTTCCATACTCACCCTGCCAATCAAATGGACCCCGGTCACCCACCCTCTGACCACAGTCTTCTTAAGGACCTCATCCTGAACTGACCCTATTACAAACCTTACCAGTAATCTCAGTTGTTTTTGACCCCTATAGAATCAGCTTCAAACCATGTTCCTTCACTGCCTTGGTCCTACCTGACAGAGTTCTGACTGATTTGGGTAAACAGGGCCCCTTTTCAAAGAAAACATATTTTTAGTTGACTGAAAGCAATTAATTAATGACAAGCTTTAAGGCAGTTTGAATTTAGAAGAATCTAAAGTGGGAGGACATTGACTAAAATTGTCAAACTTACTTATTGAGAACAAATGACATGCAAAGTACTGGCCCTGATATCATGGTGATTCAGAGAGTGAGAAGTATGGTTCATCTTCATTTACCCTATTTGGGAAATAAAAGATAAGAAATTACCAACACAAATTATACATAATAACGTCATACGGCAAAACAAGAGATGTTACAAGAGAGCTCATGACTGATTACCAGACGGTTGGTAGGGATAATAACTTCCACACAAATTCTAGAAGGACCATGTCACTGTGGGCTTTTGGGATCAGAAGACAACATAGGGGAGGAGAAAAATGTCGATCTGTATTTTAAAGAACAGGCAGTGTTAAGGGCTGAATTATGTCCCCCGCCCCAAATTCATACGTTGAAGTGTTAACCCCCCAGTACCTCAGAATATTATAGTATTTGAAGATAAGATCTTTAAAAAGGTGATTTTCAAATGAGGTCATTAGGGTGGGCCATAATCCAATATAACTGTTGTCCCTATAAAAAAGGAAATTAGGACATAGACACACAGAGGGAAGACCATGTGAGGACACAGGTCATCTAAGACACAGAAGGAGGTCATCTACATGCCAAGGAGAGGTCTCAGAAGAAACCAATCTTGTTATTGGATTTCCAACCACCAGAACTATGAGAAAATAAATCTCTGTTGTTCAAGTCACCCAGTCATGGTACTTCATCGTAGCAGCCCTAGAAAATTAATGCAGGCAATGTCTCGTATCACTTGCTCTTCGAATGTCAGGGAATTAACTGATTCCATAAGAGATAAAGGAGAAAGGGGCAATAGAAGAGGCTGGATAAAAACGAGAAGATGGATTTCAGGAAATGGTGGAAATAAAATTAAATGGATAAGAAAAAGTGGACAGTGATTGCCAAGATAAACCTTTGATGAGTAAAGAGCAGCAAGATTACATACTCCAGCAGATACTTTTGTTTTGAGTCAACGGAGGAGAAAACTTCATGAGCTCAATGACAGAGGCAGGAAGAAGGGGGAAGAAAGGGGTTCCAGGGAAATCCATGAATGTGAAGCCCAAAGGAGATGAGAAACACCGTGGAGGGTGCCTAAGCTATTGAAGATAGAAAGACAGAGGAAGGGGAAGTAACATGAGTCCTGAGACTAAAGGAAGTAAAAAATTAAGAATCTAAGGAAGTAAAAGGAGTTCAAAGTAAGCCTAGAGGAGCTAAAAATAACCATACACATATGGGCCAAGCATTATATAAACCAGAAACAGGTCATTGAGATGGCATTAGATCCCTCAAATTTAGAGTTACAGTCTATGGAGGTCAGAAAGGAAAGAAACAGGGAATAATTTTATTTATTTTTTTTAAAGATTTATTTATTTATTTGAGAGAGAGAGGGTACGAGCAGGTGGAGGCACAGAGGGAGAGAATCCCAAGCAGACTTCATGTTGAGGACAGAGCCCGACGTGGGGCTCCATCCCAGAATCCTGGGATTATGACCTGAGCTGAAATCAAGTCAGACTTGACCGACTGAGCCACCCAGGTGCCCGCACGGAATAATTATAAAACAAGAAATAAAGTAATACAGGAAGAAAGACTGGGTTTGGGTATCTACTTTTTAACTCTTAATTAGATCCTCTGAGCCAAAAATTTCCCCATTTTACACCAAGTTGGAAACCAACCTAAATAATAAGATAGATAACTATGGATGGAAGGAAGAAGAGTGATAGATTCTTTTGGCTATGTTGAACAGATTAGATGTAATCTACTCAAAGTATAGCTATGAGCAAGCAAGTCACCACACAGCCCCTCAGGGGAGCCACAGAACCTGTGATTCCTACTGAAAGGGTAGGCACGTTCTATACCATACGACCGATCCTACCCCTGCCTAATTCCTCACCCCCCAGTTCTCCCACCTCCGTGTTAGCCCCCAAACAATTTTTAGATGTGTCTAAGGCCTATAAGATGGTTTGGCATAGAATGTCTGTGCAAAGAGGGATATCATCAGGTCAAGCAGACTCCATCTCCTAGAAATTTGACATGGTACTGACAAATTACGAATAAGTTGAAGATTTGCATTATTAGAAAAGGTGAGCAAGCAGTTATGAACAAGCAGAAACCATGGTAAGCTGAAATCAAAAGGTATTGACAGGGGAGTTGAGAAATTGGTGAGTAGGAATAGAAATGGAGCAGTGCAGATGGAGGGGGGCTGAGTCACGGTTATGGGGATCCCTGAGCTCGCCAAGATGACTCAGGTCAGTGACTCTTCCCGGGATGCCTCTAGTGCCTGAATGACTGCCAATATCCATGAAGCCTAACCCCATAGCTTCCCCTGAATTCCCGGGAGGTTCCTAGAGCCCTTACTTCCATGAATATCCTCTTGATACCCCTGCTTCTATCACCCACATGAACCATTGTTTTTTGTAGTGTAAGGATATTGACAACCATCTCAATAAAAATATTGGCTAACATTTATCTAACACATATCATGTGAAAAGCCCTAGCTGTTAACTTTATATATTCTAGCTTATTTAATTTTCTCAACAATCTATAAAGCACTATTATTATTCTCACCATTTTATAGATGGAGAAACCTAACTTAGAGAGGTTACCTCACTTGCCCAAGGTCACACAGTGATTCTGAGGCAAAGATCATTCTGAATCTAGATGTCTACAATTTCAGATCCCAAATTTTTATCTATATTTAACTACTGTCAAGTGGCTTTCTTTAGGGTCATTTTGAGACTAGAGAATGGGAGTCAACTACTCTAAGTGATAAAATTTAAAATGTAGAGATCAAAACTAATAGGGAAAAGACTCAGCATGAATATCATGTGCTATAAAATAAAATAGTCATGCATCTTGCTGAAATCTCTTAAAGGAGAAGTTCTGGAAAGTTCCCCCAAAGCAAAAAATGGTGAAGGGAAATTAACTACTAACTTCAGATGCATTATACGTGCTAGATGTATTATTTTATTTTAATAAATGTTTAAGGAAAATATGTATTTTTTTTCTAGTTTAATTATGACCTAATTTCCCTAAACTAGTTTTCCTCACAAAGCCTTAAGCTCCTTAACAATGAATTCTCTACAAAGAGGTTTTTAGAAACCAAACTTGGATATAGAAGAGGTACTACTGTGCATTAAAAAAAAGGAAATGAAACTGTAGAGTTTGAAAATTTTATGTGCAAGAAAAAGAGGCTATGAAATATAAAGTGCAAGACTAACTCCTTTAATAATGTTGAAATAATAACTAAGACCTATTTCACAAAAATTGGGAAACTTAGCAGAGTATAGGGAGGATATATCCGTTTGAGAATGAATAATAATGTTGAATATGCATTAACCCCATGGGAGCATAGATTTTTGTTTGTTTGTTTCCTTCACTGCTGGCTTCTCAGAAGCTACAACAACTTCTAGCATATAGTTAGCACTCAGTAAAATGTGTTAAATAAATGAATAAAGGACTCAAACTCAGGACACAGAATGCTCTCTGAATTCTACCTCTAAGTGATACATGCATTTGAGCACATCATTCAGCATCTTTGAGTGCAGTATTTACTTACTTACGTATTTACTTATTTATTCATGCCATTTTGGGGGATTCTTTATTATTTTAAAAGATTTTGTAAGAAGATAGGATTTGTTCTACTGAATTTCAAAATTAACAGCATGCTATTCATTTAAGAATAGGCAGGAGATCAGTGGAATGGACTAGAAAATTAAGAGACAGATGTGTGTGTGTGTGTGTGTGTGCGTGTGTATCTCAATTTAGTCTATGCATGCTGTGTGTATGCATTTAGAATTCCACAAAGGGGGCATACAAATTCAATATATAAAGCGCAATGAATTGGTTTGGGACACCTGATTATTGTTTAGGACAAAGAATAATGTTCATTTCCTCTCATATCATATGCTTAACTCCAGAAAGATTAAGGACCTGAACACTTTTTAATAAAAAAGAAAATTACAAAACTACTAAAAACAAAATTCACAGAAATGTTTTTACAACCTTAGGGTGGTAAAATCATTTTTTTGGAAGAGCATTAAACATGCAACTATAAAGAAAACCAGGGAAAATGTGAACAATTATGTATTTTATAAATTTATATTTAAAAGTACTTATAAACAAAATTGGGAAGTGAATGGCAGTCTAGGAAATCACAATTATAACATAGAAGACAAAGAATCCCTAGTCATGATAGAGATCACGTGCTACAGATCAATAAGAATTATAAATAATGTATAACACAGTAGGAGAACAGGAAAAGGGAATAAGGAGGACATTCAGAGAAGACATTATATAAATGGCTAATATACATCAGAAAATCTACTAATGGTAAATATATACGTGGCCAGTAAACATGAAAATTCACTATTCATTAGTATAGGTTGGTACAACCTTTGGAGGCCGTCTTGGCAATATGCCTCAATAGAATTGACCTGACTAAACACAAAGGTGTAGGGCAAAAGAGCGCTGGTTTTGTAGTGAGGTGGAACCAGGTCTGACATTTGCCTCTGCTATTTACCAGCTGTATGACCTTGAGCAAGTTGCTTAAGTGATCCGAGTCACAGAGTCTGCATTGAAAAGAGAGGCTAACACTGCCTCCCGGGCTTGAGGGAGTACTGGGAAAACGCCTATACAGAGCCCAGCAGATGGAAGGGGCTCAGTAAATATGTTTCTCCTCCTCTTACTCTCCTTGTTCTCCTTTCCCCCATCCTCCAGATTGTCTGCCCACTTTGATTGGACTGAGAAATGGTTCGAGGCAGGAAAGTCTAGCTTCTCTTTCACAAAGTCACAGCTTGGTTAAAGCATTTATATGTATTTCAGGGACAGCTCTCAAGAAAAGCAGCAAAGCAAAGTGTTATAGTGAGTGAAGAAAACAGAGCAGAAAAAGCAAATTACAAGTAAAGATTTGGCAGCATCAAGATGATGAAAAGAAAAAGAAAAAGTCAAACAAGAATGAGAGTGACACCAAATGCCAAGCTATAGAGAACATAGATTAAAATGCAAATAATTATGCACATAAGAGTGCATGAGAAAATAAAAAGGGTCATGGAATTAGGAGGAAAAGTTAGACACGTGGAGGTGATCCCACACACTGATGTTAATGATGTTAGTTTAAAATATTTCTGAAATTATGAAGGTGATATCACATTACTAAAGCTTAAGGGAAGTAAAAGAAAAAATACTCTCAACATATTACATGACTATCATTTTAGTTTATTCACTGGTAGTATTTTTTCATAGGCATATTTTTTAAAGATATATTTCACGTACGATAAAATTAACTCCTGTAAAGTGTGAAATTCAGTCCTTTTAGTATATCCACAAAGACGTGCGGCCATCACCACTCTCTAAGTCTGAAATATTTTTGTCACCCCACCCTCCTCAAAAGCCCATTAGCGGTTACGCTCTATCCCCATGCCTCCAGCTCTGGGCTCTACTTTCTACCTCTTCGTGTTTGTCATAGGCATGTTTTAAGCCAGTTGAATTGGAGGAGCCTTCCTTGTTTCTCTTAATAGTCTATCAGAAACAAGCTTTCCATAAATGGATAAATAGTTTTTAAATTTTTCTATAGAGAAATCACTGCTAAAACGTTTGCAGAGGGCACAAATTAAAAGAAAGAAAAGAAACAGAGAAGGAAAAACAAAGGACCATTCTCGGATACCAATTAAAGGATGAGGATGTAAATAATTTATCAGCAAGCATGCAATATAGCCTAAGAAGTAAATACTAACTTGATCAGATGATTGAAGGAAGGGACGTTTTCTTGGGTTTGATGGTCTTCACATTGTGCTTTTAAATCAAACCAGTACATGTGCACGTTTACCAAAAAAAAAAAAAAAATCGATGGTGCTGGCGAGCTTATTCCAAAAGGTCAGAATACTTTGCTGTTACATCAAGCCCTACTCCACCCCTTTTCTTTCCACCCAAACCCTAGACCCACACTTGAGAAACAACCAAGTTTAACTTTGTAACAGCGTTCTTAATTCCTCTCCATGATTACTTCCCTATCTCTCAGTAAAATAGTCAAATTGCCGCTTCTCCATTTATCAGCCAGACTTTATCTGTGGACTTCCTTCCCATTCTGATAGATGAGTGCTTAGTTCACTTACACCCTCCCCCATGATATGACTGCCTCACTATTTTTAATTCCTTTAGTGTAATTATAGGTAATGCACTTACTTCACTTCCTATTTGTACCTTTCTCAACATACGTACCTTTGTTTCCTGTTCCACTAACTGTAACCTACATCTCTCAATTCTCTATTTTGTATGGGTCCCCTCCTCTTCCAAAATTCTCTTACTGATGTTTTCTGTAACACATCAATAAAGCAGCTTAAACGACCAGCACAATGGAATAAAAAGTTTTAACAACGACATTTCTTAAATTGCGAAATATTTCGTGCACATAGGCAATAATAGAGCCTAACGTGGGAACACACCCATAGATACAGAGAATATAGATCCACCTTTCAGCTTTATCAGATCTTAATGTTGTAACATAGTTTCTTCCCCTTCAAAAAAGAAAGAAAGAAAGCATTACCAATCCACTGAGGGCCCCTATGTTAATGACTGCCCCTATTTCTCTTCCACCTCAATGTCTATCATTATGTCAAAATCTCTCTCATTAATTCAACGTGTATCATTCTTTTTTTTTTTTTAAGATCTTATTTATTTATTTGACAGAGATAGAGACAGCCAGCGAGAGAGGGAACCCAAGCAGGGGGAGTGGGAGAGGAAGAAGCAGGCTCCCAGCAGAGCAGGGAGCCCGATGCGGGGCTTGATCCCAGAACCCTGGGATCACGCCCCAAGCCGAAGGCAGACGCTTAAAAATTGAGCCACCCAGGCACCCTCAATGTGTATCATTCTAACACGTGATTTTATATTTTTGACACATCCTTTGACATCCATATATATTACATACACAAATAGATTATACATTGACAGTGACATTTGCAAAAGTAACATGGAAGCTATTGGGAATTGGGAAGCATTAGTAATTCTAAATTCTAAGATTTTTGGTCAAATATTATTGCTAAGCAAGCAGAAAGTTTCTGGAGCATGACTCACAAAGGACAAAGTATACCACAAATGAGTAAAAAGTAATAGCTTGGTGACTTAAGAGGGATTATGGGATCTGCCAAAGGAGAGAATCAGGAAAGTGATTTTTAATTTTGCACCAATGCAGATTTAAGATTGGGCCATCCAGAAGGAAATGAAGGGCTGCAATTAAAAAAGGATGTTCCTGAGCAGAGTCTCCTCTCTGCGCGCACAGGGTGGGTAGCAAGGGAGTGTCGGGGAACATGAAGCAAGGCTGATCTTTATTGTGCTTCACAGTACAGATCACACTTCAGAGAAATGAAACTTAAGGAAGGGCCAGAGATCTGTGTACTGACCCCATTTTCAGCTACGCAGAAGAAATCATCCATTATAGCTAGAATGTATAACAGAAGAAGCATACCATCTAGCATTTGAACATCTGAGCACAAGCCAGAGAAGCAGAAGCAGCTGTCACAAAAGAAAGTACCAAGTTAAAAGAAGGGAGGCAAAGGAAGACTCAATGCCATAAAGATAAAAACGTAAGCACATTAGTTTTTCTTTATTAGTAAACAGACCTAAAATTTTTACAAGGGAGTCTTTTCAAAGATTTATTTATTTCTGTTAGGGGTGGGGTGCAGAGGGAGAGGGAGAGAGAATTAAGAGCAGACTTCTGGCTGGCTGGCCAGCTGGCCTGCTGGCTGGCTGGGGAGGAAGGCAACAAGAGCCTCAGTGCAGGGCTCCATGGGGGGCTCCACGGGGTGAGGGAGGGGGAAGGGGGATAGGGAACTCCACGTGGGGCTCGATCTCTGGACTCTGAGATCATGACCCAGCCAAAATCAAGAGTCAGACGCTTAACTAACTGAGTCTCCCAGGTGCCCCTACAAGGGAGTTTTTTAAAGCCACCCATAATCCCCATATCACTATACAATAATCTTTTGTTCCTTCAGTTTCCTTCATAATTTTATCCAACCCCCTCTACACACACACACACACACACACACACACACACACACACCTGGTTTTAATCATAGCATAATATAAAATTTAGTATGCCACTATTAAAATTTCATGTTTACATTAACACAGTTATTAGACTTACTCTTCCTTTTTTAAGCTTATTTTATTTTATTTTATTTTATTTTATTTTAGTAAGTAGGCTCTAGGCCCAGTGTGGGGCTTGAGCTCATGACCCCGAAATCAAGTGCTGCAGTGACTGAGCCAGCCAGGAACCCCAATTTAGTCTTCTTAATGTCTGCATCTAGTACCTATTATTTCCAGGTGCCTACTATAAATATGCTACTATAAGCACAGTGGGTATTCTCACCACAAAGGGGGGAGGAGATACTAAGAAAAATGAGGAAAGGAGCATTTTTAGAAGGAAAACGTAAATGTGGGAGAGATAGAAGCCAGTGGATTCAGCAGAATTGGGTCCGTACTTCTTGGCCATTAACTGTGTGTGTTTTAGCACATCTGCAGTTCTGCTTAGGGGTATTTTTAATTTTTTTTTTAATTTGAAGAAATTTATAAGTGCAAAAAAAAAAAAAAACCCCACAGGTGATAGGAAAACAATGTATCCAAAATTAATGTTCATCATTTTTTTAAAATAAAGAAATACTCCCGAAAAGTTGAAGTCTTCGTTGGGTCGTCTGCAGTCACATGGGTAGCTTCTTAATGACTCCAAGGAACACAAGGCAACTTAGTTCAAAGCAGTTCACGTAAATGATGATAAAGAGACAAGGGAGGCGGATGATCTAAGAAGAAAGACTTTAGTGTTTAACGGGCTGCTGTTCCTCACATAATTGTAATGATACTCTATGTTTGTGTAATGCATTAGAGTTTGCAAAGTGCTTTTGTGGCCTGTAGAACAGGGAGATGCGAGGTAAGCTTCAACCCGGGCGGCCCCACTCCCCGGGGTGGGTGTGGACCGAAGCAGCGGCAGCTACGGAGGGTGCTTCCGGAGCTGCGCAGAATGTAGCCTTGGTCCAGTTAGGAGTATTTATCAGGTTACACTACTTCAAGCTCTCTTCCTACTAAAAGGGGAACGTGATAAATCCCTTCTCCGTAGATCAGTGTGACTCAGAGAGAGCTCGAGGACGGATGGCTTTCGACCGGTCAAAGCTGAGAGCTTCAGCAAATCTACCTTTAGCGGAAAACACTCTCGAGAGCTATCGAGAGAGGATTGATCGCGGGACATAGGGCTTCTCCTCACATTAAAGACAGCCGCACTTCCCGAAGTGCACACTGATTTGGAAGCTGCAGCGTCTGTGGAGGTGTGAAAGCAGGAACAGAGGCTGCATGGTAAGACCACAATACTGAGCCTCTCCGGGTGTTTCTTTGAAGGAATCCCGAGGCATGTTGCTTACTTACAGGGTGTATGATGCTGACAACAAACAGGGTGAAGAAAACACAGACCAGACAACAAAGATGCAAGTTTTAGAAAGAAAGGAAGCAAGGAAGAAAGGAAGGAAGGTTTCTGGGGGGATTAGTGTTAATAGGGGTACATGTACATATATATGCATACTGACTCCAATTTCAGCTTATTTAGAAGAAATTACCATTAGTATCTACAATGGAGAAGCATAGCTTCGAGCATATTTAAACGCTTTTACATAGGCTAGAGAAATAGAAGCAAGAGTCATAAAAGAAAGCACACTATTTCTAATATATATGTACAAACACATATGTACATATCCATACAAACACATGTATATACTGCACACACATACACATATATATGTTTGTAAACTATAAATTTATGGATAAAGTGAAAAGATCATTGAGAAAAGATGCGAGAATTAGGACAGACCAGAAATGTCAGTAAGCTATAATTTTTTTCATTTTCACAAAAATAACCGCTGGCTAGAACCAACATGGTGAGCCTAATTAGTATCAGTATTAGCCTTTGTATGAGGTGTCCTGTTCCTCCCACCCCCCTCCCCCCATCACGGTTGACTGGTCCCCTCTATGACCCAGAATACTTTCACTTTGAGTCTTTCTTAGCATCAGTCACAATCATGATGGGTTGTACTCTGTGCTTCATTTGCCCCCCCCCCCCAACTAGGCTTTGAAGTCCTTAGGACAAGGACCGTGTTCCATTCATCTTCATATCTCTGGCAGCTACTGCGGTATTTGGCCAATATAAGTACACTGTGTCCTCATGGAAACCGAGCCACTGTCTGTCTCAGAGATCAGTTGTACTGCCGAAGTGACTTCGTCCTACCTTCCAATCCCGTTCTCCCAGCTTTGTTCTCTTCCTTATGCAGAGAACCAACATCTGTCCTGTTATGTTCACAGGGGCTTTCTTTTACTTTCTTCTAGAGGGGAAGAAAGGCCAAGTCTTTTCCACAAAGGCTGACACTAGTTTTTCTTACGTGCTGCTTAAAAAAAAAAAAAATTAGATTATTAGAGACCTAAGATTAAGTGCTGAAGTGGAAAAGCAGGGAACTTGACCCAGACAGAGGCAGAAGTCTAGGAGCCCCTCACAGATGAGATTCAGGAAAAGAGAAAGGGGGTAGGTCTTTTTTTTTTTTTTCCTTTTCTTAAAGATGTTATTTATTTATTTGAGAGAGGCAGGGTGAGAGAGAGAGCCTGAGTGGGGTGAGGGATGAAGGAAGAAGCAGACTCCTTGCTGAACAGGGAGCCCGATGTGGGGCTTGATCCTGGAACTCCTAACTGACTGAGCCGCCCAGGTGCTCCAAGATGTAGGTCCCCTAAAGCCAAAACACTTAAACTTTGTCCCGTATTAACAAATGAAAAGGTCTGAGTGATGCTGTTTGGCTGGTGATACCTGCCTTTGCTGTTGTGTAATTACGGGGCTAATCAGGGTGGTCTTCTTTGGAATTGTGGTATGCATTTGGGCTATACCGGGATTATGGGATGCAGGTTCCTCGTGACCTGTCCAAGGAGATCGTGTCATCCACTTGGGTGTCAGCAGATGCCCTGGTTTCAGCAGGTTTCGGGGGCTGGCCAGAGTTCAGCAGCTCATGCAGTTACCCTGGGGTTTGAGGGTAGAGTTTCCACCTCTATTTCTGTCAGGAAGATCAAACCCCAGCCCTTGTCACGTAAACTGTGAGTGACTCAGCACTTCAACAGTCCTTCTATGAGGTAAGGGAGAGGAATGAATATTCATTCAATGTCTATTGTATGGCAGGAACTGTAGTGCACTTAGAAACTTTATAAATGGTATCAAGTGGCTATCACCACTTTATGTGGGATGCCACATAGCTATTGAGTGGTAAATCCAGGGTTCAAAGTAGGGTCTAGCCTGGCTTTAAAACTTTGGTTGATAGCCCCTGATGCCCTGCGACTACCTCAAAAGGTCACAGTGGCTCTCACAGTACCAATGAAGGGCATAGGAGTTGACTATAGTATTAGGGGGCTAGGTATTTATCCCATTGTGAACTTTTTCTAGGTCCTCTAGGTTTTGTGTTACTTTGCCAAGTGAAAGACTAGAAGTTTAGAGCGTCAAAAGAACTGACTAGGGGCATAAAAACTCTCTAGTCAGAAGGAAAGAAAAAGACAAAACTGAGTGAAAACAATGAAAGCTTGAGAGTATTTAGGCTGTAAGAAACTAATTAATTAACGAGGTCTAATGTTTTATCGGTTTTGATAGTGGAAAAGCAGTATGTAAAGACACATGATATAGAAAATGCCCTTTATGGGGCGCCTGGGTGGCTTAGTCGTTAAGCATCTGCCTTCAGCCCAGGGTGTGATCCCAGCGTTCTGGGATCGAGTCCCACATCAGGCTCCTCCGCTGGGAGCCTGCTTCTTCCTCTCCCCCTCCCCCTGCTTGTGTTCCCTCTCTCGCTGGCTGTCTCTCTCTCTGTCAAATAAATAAATAAAATCTTAAAAGAAAATGCCCTTTATGATAGACTTCACCAAAATTCCAATGAAATCATCTGAAAGTGCTCTAAGAGCATAAAGTGCCCCACAATTGTGAGAGATCCTTTGTGCAAGGAGAAACCTTTATTTATTTATTTTTTAAAGATTGTATTTATTTATTTAAGAGAGAGTGAGCATGAGCAGGGTAAGGGGCAGGGGGGAGAAGCAGAGTCCCTGCTGAGCAGAGAGCCTGATGTGGGGCTCCATCCGGGACTCCGGGGTCATGACCCGAGCTGAAGGTAAAGCCTTAACCAACTGAGCCACCCAGACACCCCAAGGAGAAACCTTTGTAAGAGAAACTTGAAATGGCCTTATGTTTGCCTCTCCTTCAAGAACTAAAGCAGGCTTAACAGTTGCTCCTTGGTGAAGAAACAACTCATGCTGCTTCTTTTCTCAGTTTGGCAGGTAAAGAACAAAATTAGCTTTTAGGAGAAGAACCTCTCTGGGACTATATGAGGCTACGTAACTGTATTCTGAACTGTGGCCAAAAAGGTTGGGTAGCACTTTTCAAACTATTTTTAGAAAAATACATAGCAAGCGCGATACAGTTGTATAATCTAAATTAAACATTAATGGCATCCCTAGGGACTTTGTACCGTGAAAATATTTTTACTCAAAAAAAAAATCAATTTTTATTTTATCTCTGATAAATATTCACTCTTCCTCCATTAAATTTCTTAATGTCAAACCCTCCCCCTGCCACCTCTCATTCTTTTCCTCTCCAACCTTGTATCTCTCACTATACTTAGGAGAAATGGTTATTTTGCTGTTCCTTCTCTGATTCTTTGAGGTGTCTGGTCAGATACTTTTCTGAGTCTGAATGTACATCATGCCTTCTTTTTATTCTACCCTTCTCCTTGTTCCTTTATTCCTATCCCTGCCTCCTTAGAACTTCAAGTTCCCACTACAATTTCAAATATAGCATATTTTCCTGTTCCTTCTACAAGAGAATTTAAATGCCTCTAATTACACTGTTTTCCCCATCCTTCCTCTCTCTCGCAATTTAGATGCAGCCTAGCAGTACCGTTTGCCTGACTCTCCTCTCTGATTTGTCATGTCATGTTGATGGATTTCATTCTATGTGAGTCTTGCTTAAATAGTAGCCCAGCACCCCATCTGTGTCTAAAAGAACTGCTTCACAGGCAAAGCAAAAGGGCCACAGAGCTGCAGCCACACTGGGCTTTCTTATTCAATCAGTGCCAGGTTGCTATTCAACTCTTGGTTGGAAAATAAGTTTCAGTTTCATTTGCCTAAAAAGATCCCTTCTATTTAGTAAGATTGGCAAAGTCTTGTTTTAATCTGGACATGGTCACAAATGAAAATTACTGTAATGATATTTCCATCGGTCTAGACTGAAATTCTTCAAATAAAGCTGGGTCTGTGCAACTTCCTTGGACAATTCTTGAACATCCTTATTGATTGATTGATTTAGAGAGCAATTGGGGGGAGGGGCAGAGAGCGAGGGAGAGAGAGAATCTTAAGCAGGCTCCATGCCCAGCACAGAGCCCAATGCAGGACTCGATCTCAGGATCCTGAGATCACAACCTGAGCTGAAATCAAGATTTGGATGCTTAACCGACTGAGCCACCCAGGCGCCCCTTCTCCTTAGGTCTGACAACTACCTGAGAAGTCGTGTTGAGAGAAGAATAACACGTGTATGGGGCAGGACAGTATTTTGAACACTAACTTATGTTTCCCTCTTTTCCCATCCATTCTTTCCTTCTTTCCTGTTACCCCATCCCTTCCTATTCACTCTTTAGGCTACTCATTCTTTTGCCTTTATTGCCTGAAGAAAAGAATGAAAGCAAACATAGATTCTTGATTTTTTTTTTTTCAGTTAGAAAAATAGACTTGGAAACTCTAAGCAGGAAAAAGTTTGGGAGAAGAGTCTGTGAAGGTAGAATATTAAGCTTTTGAAATTTCAAAGCCAATGCCTTGAACGATCCAAGACCTGGATTCTGTGCAATCTGTCAAAGCCTCACTTTTCTGTCTCTTGAGACTAGTAAGGGTCTGGATCCAGGAGAGCCAGTGAGGAAGCCAGTGGTGGTTTCAAAGAAAGTGGTCTGTGATGTATACTTCCTGCCTGAGAACAGACGGGACATGTGCCCCCCAGGCTAAGGTAAAGGCAGTGGGATCCCAGAGTTCCCTTCCCCCACTAATAAGGAGCAGAAAGCAGAAGGAATGACTGGGAGAACACCAGGGCCCCTGAGCCTGAGGCACCTTCCTAGCACAATTCTGGGGAGTGAGTGGGAAGTGGTGAGAGGAGAAAATCCTGACTTAACTGATGTCACATCTCTACCACTTGGTGGCATTTAAGGTCACAAATAGGAAAAGAAAAACAGTTCTTATACATTTATTTTCATGGCCTGAAATTCATACACACAACTCTGTGGGAACAGATCTCAGTTCAGGTCAGGAGTCTCTCGAAGCTGTGTGTGCCACCGGGCATTACTCAGCTTTTGGGAACCTTGGCTTCCTCTTCATTAAAATGAGGATGTTAATATGAGGTTGAATGTAAGCAACAGTCATTTTTGTAGGTCAAAATGATTTTCCTTTCCACTTATAGGTCATGGAAGCCAGATTAAAGTACCTCACTCTTCATGGTTTCCATGTTTAGAAATTCTCTACTCAATAAAAAATTTTTTTGTAACCCCAAATCAATACCCATAACATTTTCATGGTTATTCCCAGACATGAACAGAGTGGCAAAATTTGAGTTGATGATTCTTTGCCTTCTTGATTCGGCTCTGATACTGTAAACAAGCATCCTTTTTGTGGTCTATCTAGGGCTAATTTTTCACATTTTTGTGCTTTTTGTGGTTGATTTTGCTGTTTAAAATGGTCCCCAGGCAGAATGCTGACGTGCTGTCTACTGTTCCTAAGTGCAAGAAAGCTGTAGTGTGCCCGAAGGAGAAAACAGAAAAGTTTCATGCAGGCAGGAGTTACAGTGTTGCTGGCCATGAATTCGATACTCATGAATCAGCAATGTATATTAAGGAATGTGCCTTTAAACAGAAGCACATATAAAATGAGATTAGGTATTTGGTTGACAAAAATGTTGTGACCAGAGCCTCATAGGAACCTAACCCTGTATTTCCCTTAGGAGCAATGGCTCGGTATATGCGGATTCCATGTTGGCAGACACTATAGCATATAAGTCTGTGTATTTTAGAGCACCACAGATAAAGCTTTCCCATCTTACTTTTTAGTTCTTAGTGTCAGTTTAACTTAAGTTTTTCTTAAATATGATAACTGTGCCATCATATCCCACATTTTTGAGCCTAAAAAAGATAAATCTTTCACTGGGTGCAAACATGGCTTTTAAATGCCATGGGTAGAGGCATTGTAGGAGGGCACAGACTTAAAGCCATTGCTGCTTTGAGTGGTTCAAATATCTTGCCAATTTCATAGATTTTGTACCACTTATGAAATAAATAATGTGGCAGTAGCTACCAAGTTTACAGTCCCTTCAGCAGTGTTTATGTTTTTTGTTAGTGTTAAAGAGGTTTACAGTAATCTTCAGTAAGAAATTATGAGTACATATCATTGTATCAACAACATGGAATCTAACCTTATTTTGCCATTAATAGAAAATGCAGTTTTTATGTTAATTACAATGAAAAACCAAGGGCTGCTTAGCAAGTTTTTACTTGTAATCACAAGTGTTGCTACCATTCACATTACAGTGAGGAATGGGTATATTTTTGTGATTTGATTGAAGGTACATATTTCCAGAATGGACAGTATATTAAACTTTATTGCTTTCTTATACTACTTCATATCCTTTTGGACTGTTATACTTTATAAATAGACAAAGACAATCCTAGTGAATTATGCTTCGGTGTGAATGAGTTTACCAAATGGGCTCCTGACCTAAGTTCTGCCAGAAGGCTGTGGTGGAAAGAAATGGGTAGGTGGGTGTGGGAAGAAAAGTTCAGCAAGAGACAATGAGCTAATCTGTGTAAATGGCCAGTTAGAGATTGAATTATCGTCCTCTCAACAAGATTTGCTGAAGTCTTAACCCCCAGGACCTCAGAATGTGACTTTATTTACAGATAGGGTCTGTGCAGAGGTGATCAAGTTAAAATGAGATCATCAGGGTAAGCACTAATCCAAAATGACTGCTGTCCAAATGAGAGGGAAATTTGGGTAGAGACAAACATCACCCACAAGGAGAATGCTAGGAAGAGATTAGGATGCTGCTTCTGCAAGCCAAGGAACATGGAAGATTGCCAGCAAGCCACCAGAAGTGAGGAGAGAGGCCTGGAACACGTTCTCCCCCACAGCCCTCAGAAGGGAGCCACCATCCCCACAGCTTGGTCTTGGACTTCCAGTTTCCAGAGCTGAGACAGTCAATTTCTGTTGTTTAAGCATCCCCCACCCTCCTGGGTTTGTGTACTTTGCTACAGCAGTCCCAGGAAACTAAAACATGGCCCATCACTCCTTGGAGAATAAAACTAGTCCCCTATGTGACTTCCAGTTTGGCTTCCTCTCAACAAAACCAGACACGGATTTGCTTGGGAGCTAGACATGATGAACTGAATCCTGCCCAAGATCACGAAACCGCAGCCTCAACCTTGCATAGAGCACAAAATCTGATTTCAAATCCTATCTCCAAGGATGGCTCACCCTGAGACCTTTAGGTCACTGACAACTGTCTTAGACTCTCCCATCCATTGAAGCTTGACTGCTTTTGTGTCATGGGAAGGTCAAATTAATGCAGAGAGATAAAGAGTGTCTGGGGGAGAGCTGCAGGGGACTGCAGAGAGGTCTTCATTGTTATTTAACAGTAACGGTTTGTTTCCTAACCTGGGTGTTGATTAAGTCTTTCTTTCTTTTGTGCAGGCAAATCTACTTGGAACTATTTCGGGCTCCGCGTGGGCATGATTCTTTGTTCATTCTGCTCCATTCCCCATGGTTTCCCTATCGATGGGAGATTACTAATGAATGAAGACAAGAACTAAGCGAAAGTGGCTTTAAAAAAAATTAAATAACTGTTTCCATTGTATTCTTTATTTTCAACAACGCATTCATTAGTTATTTTCTCTCTCTGCTGGACGTTTTGGGATGTGAGCCTTGCAGTACCTACATAAATTGTTCTGGGATGATAATCATTTTGTTCTTTGCCTAACCACTTTCCAGGTATTGTGACCTCAGTGTATGAGATGGGGTCCAACCAGAAATCAGAGCCCAAGTGAGGTAGTTCAGTTGAGGGAATTTAATACCAGGGACTAGGTACAAAAGTGTTGGAAGGACTGGAAAGCCAGATTGGGGAAGGATGGTCAACCCAGCGAGTAGCCATAACAGGAAGCCTCCCCTCTCCATGCCTAGGGTCCCAGAGCCAATGATCCTGGATGGACCTGGAATGGGAATCATAGAGAAGTAGCCACTGTGGGAGAAGCTCCCTGAATCAGAGAGGAGGAGAAATACCTTGGTTTCTTCTCTTCTTCTGCCAGTGTTCCTACTTCGTCTTTTTATCTTTCATTATCCTGATTTCTTTGGAGCATAGGCAAGTGAGCCTAGCAAATGGAGTTGGCAGGAACCAACTTCCTTCAATATAGATAGAGCAAGAGAAGAGCAAGGAACTAGCACATACCTATCATAAATTGTAAGTTGAAAAGCATTAAAAAACCTCCTGGAAATCAGGGGAAACAGGAAGTTACAGATTTTTACAATAATTAGGCTATATCAAGTACATTTACACACACTGGGAAATAACAAAGGGTTAAAGAGGCTTAGAGAGGTACAATTCGGTATCTATATGTAAAAATTTAGTACAAATAACCAGTTTGAAATGTAGGCATTAGAATCCAACAAATATTTTTCTTTTTTTTTTTTTTTAAAGATTTTATTTATTTATTCGGCAGAGATAGAGACAGCCAGCGAGAGAGGGAACACAAGCAGGGGGAGTGGGAGAGGAAGAAGCAGGCTCATAGCGGAGGAGCCTGATGTGGGGCTCAATCCCATAACGCGTGGGATCACGCCCTGAGCCGAAGGCAGACGCTTAACCGCTGTGCCACCCAGGCGCCCCCCAACAAATATTTTTCTTTTTTTTTTTTTTTAAAGATTTTATTTATTCATTTGAGAGCATGAGCAGTGGGGAGAGACAGAGAGAGAGAGGGAGAAGCAAACTCCCTGCTGAGCTGGGTGCCCAATGTGGGGCTTGATCCCAGGACCTAGAGATCATGACCTGAGCTGAAGGCAGATGCTTAACCATCTGAATCACCCAGGCACCCCCCAAAAATACTTTTCTTAATTTTTGCCGATATCTTTGCTATTTTACGTTTTTTTTTGTTTTGTTTTTGTTTTTGTTTTTGTTATCTGAAGTTAATTCCCACATCTGCTTGGAAATCGTACTTTGAAATTGCTGATATTAACTTGGTTACTTGTCATTGCTTTTTCTCATGAGAGTAGATTATAAAGAAAAGTTGTAACTATTTGAGTTTTCTGTCGATTTGAAACTCTGTAAGTAAGATGTTCCTGTTCAGTACTCAGTGGGCACTTATCTACAATAAGGAAGGCAAAAATAATAGGGAATAAACAAAAAAGGAATGATCCAATCAATGAACAGAATGAAAGCATGTACTTCAAGTTAGCCTTACATTTTCTGTCCTATTATTTATTTTGCATGGCAGTGACTCCTCGGGGCTTGAGCCTCTCTTATTTATCCCATATAGCATCATCTGAGAAAAAGATTGATACCTTAAAGTGATCAGACCACTCGACTTAAAAATAGTCTCTGTTGATCCATATGCACTTATTTGGATAATTGAAAATTATTCCTTGTCTTTAATTAATTAGCTTAAAAGTTTTAAAAAGTAATTTTTTTACTAATCAAGCTCTTTTTGGTAGAATTTAAATATCTGTGGCAGATGCTTGGTTCACTAATTACACATGCATCTTGCAATAATTAATGTTTGGAAGAAAGCCCTATATCTGGCATACTCTTATTCATCATAAAAATGTGCATTTTGGAAAATAATAAAGGAAGCATGTAGAATTACAGAAATGCAAGTTTATATAAACACACACACTGCCTATACAGATATAATGAGGCTGCTGTGGCTGTAATTATCTAGGTAATAAAATTCATTTACCTAGAAACTTGAGCATCAAGTATGTGCGGGCACTAGGCTAGGCGCTGAGAACACACGGTCCTATAATCCCTGGCTTCAGTTTATAAGTGAGAAAGCCTAAGTAGCTACTAGAGGGATGACAGATGACTACTGGTGGCGACCCCACGTGGCACAAAGAAGGGAGGTATTCCTGGGTGAAGATCGTCAGCAAGTTTTCCAGCTCAGATCCGAGCCTCTGGATCTTGGATAGCCCAGCCCCAAGCTTTGGCTTCCTGCCCGTGGCAAGTGCCAGCCTGGTCTCCCACCTTGAGCTAACATCACCCTGCAGTACACACAGCCACGCCTCCTGTTTGCCTCTTACTTCCAGTTCTCAAGGGCACCCCTAACAAACTAGATTCCGCCCCCACCCGCCCACACACAGCACTTCCCACATCAAACAGATTATTTAGTCCCCCGCGTTGCGTTTCTCAGAAGTATCTACGAGCGCCTACCTCCTCGGCACCCCCCCACCACCCCCCGCCTGTGCCGCAGTGTGGGTGCTAGCCATTTCTTCATTTGTTCTATCACAACGGTCTCCTATCAGGTCTCTCCATCTCCTGTTTCGACCTGCTGTACTGCAACTTTCCACTGGCAAAGAGCTGTCTTTCCAAAACATGTTATTCTCTTTCCCAGTACCCTCTGAAGGATCCCCGTTGCCCATGCACCGTGGTTCTCAAACTTGCGTGTGTTCCAGAATCACACAGGGAACTTTAGATTCTTCCTGAACCCAAATTTCCGGAAGCGGTGCCTGGGCAATCTGTATTTTTAACAAGTTCTCCAGATGGCTCTTTGCTGTCAGCTGGGTCCTAGTTTGGGAACCAGGGTTTTGGAATTGGTTTTGGAACTGCAAGATCCAGTCCAAACTTAGCACATGAAGTCATTCACATTGACTCTGACCCTGTACACAGCTTGAACCACAGCCACAGTTATATCCCATTTCTGAGACTTCCACAGTTCCTTTAAGCTTTTGTGTTGCTACACATGTCATTCTCTCCAGAACTGCCTGTCACCTGCTTTACCCTGCAAAGGCCCTATGCCTTCTTTTTTGAAGCCTTGCCTGGTCTCTCAGCTGTGTGAGTTATGGGTCCTCTGCTTCTAAAGTCCTGTGCAAATCCCTTCCCATAGTGTACTTTAACTTTTATTTGTCTGTTTCCCTAACTGCACTTTGACTTCTTCAAGGGGTGAGGCTGCAAATTACTCATCTCTTTAATCTTATGTCCAGCCTTGTTCCTGGGTCTTTAATCTTATGTCCAGCCTTGTTCCTGGTTCGTAACTGGCCCATAAGTAAATGAACAAATGGATAAATGAATGAGCAGAGTTCTAGTTACACTGTGATAAAAATTAGCTATGTATGAGGCCATTACTCTTTATGAACTGAATAATTATATGCCTTCCAATGGAATACGATTAAGTGAAGTTAGCACAAGCTCATCAGCATTAGAGATGAAATGGAAACCAAAATAAACAAATGTTACTGCAAAAACATAATAATTGCTTTCCCAGTGCAGGATTGAGAGAATAATTAAGCACTTAATGTAATGTTTGGCAGATGTCCGACATTTTAATTTTTCATTTGCCTTTGTGTTCAGTTATGGACTGACAATATACACGTATACATGCCATGCATCTTTTTTTTCTCCAAACGTAACAATATTTTTCAGTGTATTTCTGTTTTTTCTGGTTTTACAGTATCCTCTTCTAGAGGGCTGGTAGTATTTTTTTAAATGAAAATACCAGGAGCCCCCAACCACTAAGCAAGAAATTAGCACTTCATTGTATCAGTTTACAATTCAATGTAAATTTAATAGACTTTGTTTTGTCTTGCCTTATAGTCATTACTTCTCTTTGGGTAAAAAACCCTTTTCCCCCTGTGTGACTACCCCTCCTCCACTTCCTACTCACGTGCTTCTTTTTGGTGGGATTGGTAGGCAAGAGGTAGAGTGTGTGACCCAGGCTTAGCCAACTGGTCGCAATGAAGTGGCCAGGAAGGACACTCAAACCAAACCGGCTGAAGAGTGTTGTCCCTGGTTCCTTTGTTGGGGCCATGGAGAAAGGGAAGGGAAGGGATTTGCACAGGACTTGAGAAGCAGAGGAGGACCCATAACTCACACAGCTGAGAGACGAGGCAAGGCATCCAGCTATGCCTGAACCCATTTGCCTCTTGGAATTTACACTTATTTGAAATACACTCATACTAAAGAAAAAATTCCTTTTTATTTTTGAGCTGATTTGAGTTTGGCTTCTCTTATTTACCACCATAAATGTCTTTACCCACTGGAAATTATGCCAAGATTTTATAGCATCATTGAATTTGTTGTATTTCACAAGAATTGTTTGGATTTTCTTTCTTTTTTTAAAAGAAGATTTATTTATTTGACAGAGAGAGAGAGAGTGAGAGGACAAGCAGGGGGAGGGGCAGGCAGAGGGAGAATCACGCCCCCCACTGAGCAGAGAGCCAGACATGGGGCTGGATCTTAGGACCCTGGGATCAGAACCCCAGCTGCAGGCAGACGCTTAACCAACTGAGCCACCCAGGCGTCCCAACTGTTTGGATTTTTGATATAGCTTTTATCATCTATGAATCTCTAGAGGTATAGTGAAGTAGAGGTACACTCCACTAACTTGTTGTGAGATCTTAAATAAGTCACTTAGTTCTGTGCTCCAGTTTCTTCATTTGCTAAACCGGGGAGGTATACCAAGCTTCTTATGTAAAATTATTATTCTGTGAGAAAAACACCGTAAACATCACAATTCCCTAGGCATAAATGCTGCAGTGGTACATGGTGTATCCCGGGGTGGGCTGGGAGTGGGGGGAGCAAGCACAAGGAGAAAGTTCGATAACTTCATTTTGGATAAACCCCAAACAGTTAAGTAATTTATTATTTTTCAGATTGTCATTATTAGCTTCTTCTATAATTAGTGGACTTGTTCCAGAAACGTGAGAACTGTCACAGGTTGTCAAATTTACCAAAGGATGAAAATAAATGTGTCTGAAAAAATGTATTCACAATTTAATTTCTTATCCTCAAACTGGTACCAAATGCGGTTTTAGATTGGAATAAGAAGCCCGGACATTTTTCAGATGTGTTTTCAAGAGCATATAATGGCCGAGAGGCAAGCCGAAAAAAAAAAAAAAAAAAGCAATAAATATTTAAAAATCTGAATTACTTGAAAACTGGAACTGGTTTTAATAAAAAGAGCATGACGTGTTAAATTAAATGCAATGTACACATTGGGCCACGTTGTAATTTTAGAGAACTAAGAACATACTTCTTTTTATCTTTCATTGAAAAAGTAATCAAGGTACCATTTCCTGGAACATTTTTTTCTCCCAGTTGGCAAGTGTATATATGTGACTTCTGGTTCATCTACGTCTAACAAAAGTCACTGTAACCTACAACGTGTATATGTTTTCCCTCTCAAATCTGTATTTTCTAGTTTTAGGTATTCATACTTAAATTAATGAGTTGCTCCTAAGACAAACTGAACTTCCTCTGACGGGGTTATCCTAAAAGCTTTCTATGATTATGTTGTGGCATTGGAGTTTCAGTCTGGCTAACTTCAGCAGTTTTCCTCCTATTTTTTTTTTTAAAGATTTTTTTATTTATTTATGTGTCAGAGAGACAGCCAGCGAGAGAGGGAACACAAGCAGGGGGAGTGGAGAGGAAGAAGCAGGCTTCTAGCCGAGGAGCCGATGTGGGACTTGATCCCGAACGCCAGGATCACGCCCTGAGCCGAAGGCAGATGCTTAACGACTGCGCTACCCAGGCGCCCCTTCCTCCTATCTTAGTAGACTTTCTTAAATTACAAAGTTACTGTGTATTCATTGTAACAAGACAGAAAATACAGAGTTAAAGGAAAAAGTTAATAACCTCCCCCTTCAATCTCACCCCTTTTAGGTTTCATAGTTTTCTGTGCAAACTTCCATAACGTCTCTATGTTTATGACACATATGAGGATGTACAGTGGTCCGCCTTGACCCTTGGGCGACATGTTCCAAGACTCCCAGTGGATTCCTGGAACTGTGGGTAGTACTGATCCCTCTATATGTTTGTCCTGTACGTACATGCCTATGATCAAGTTTAATTTATAAATTAGGCACAGAGGTTAACAATAACTAACAATAAAACAGAACAATTATAACAATATATTGTAATAACAGTTATGTGACTGTGGTCTGTCTCTCAAGATAATCTGATTGTCCTTGTCGTGATGCTGTGAGATGATAAAACATCTACGTGATGAGATGAAGTAGGGGAAGGACACAGGTGTTGTGATGTAGTGTTAGGCTACCATTGATCTTTGAAGCTACCTCAGCGGCAGCATCTGCTTGCAGACCGTGGCTGACCCTGGGTAACTGAAAGCACGGAAAGTAAGACCTCGGAAAGGGGGGAGTAAGGTACATATATAGTGATGAGAGAAAAACTCTCTAAAGGCCTGATATACAAGGGAAGCCATTGGAGCTTTCCTTCTAAGTCAACATGACTGTACATAAACTTCATTCAAACCCAAAGCCTCATTTATGGCCCGCCAAGCATGCATTGTACATCTGCTTTGTGAATGAGTAGCCTACCAGAAAACCGTCTTGTTCTTGAGATGTCCATGCAGGCTCCCACTGCTTGCATTCCTTTATGATAAAATTCATGATTCCTCCCTATATGCACATCTATAATCTGTTAAGCTTTGACAAGACGTAAAAAAGCATTTAACTCTGTTAAAAAACTGTTCATTCTCCAGAGCACTTTCTTCCCTGTGAACAGCATGCTTCCTGTCCTAACACGGGCGTGAATTAAACTCTCCTTCTTACTTTCAGAGATTCTAAAAGGTTTGTTCGTTTTGCATCAACCATAGGGCTTTCCTTCCTTTCTCCCTCTCTTATTCCCCTCCTTTTCTCAAATATTCCCCCCTTTTTCCCAACTATTCCCCCGTATTTTACCAAATATTAGATCACGCTACAAATCACAGGTCACAAACTAGTGGCCCGCAGTCTAGATACGGCAAAGAAAATGTTTTGTTCGCAAAACATTGTGGGAAATTTAATATGAAAAACTGGAAGAGTGGGCTCCACATGCCTCCATGGCAATAATATTACTGATGTTGCATGGGCTTTCCAATTTAACATGGTCCTCTCCATTTCCTATTGTCACCCACTAATCACCTGCAAGCATTTGAGTTTATATCCTTCTGATATTAAGTAATACCAGTTGCTCAGTAGCAACTTGCTTTTTGTATTTAGCACTGTAACATGGCGTTATCAACCAGAATTAGATTCAGCTGCATATAACTAAAAATACCAAATTACGGTGGCTTAACCACTAGGGGTTCATTTTCCTCTTACCTAAAATGAGTCTGAAGGTGGGTGGTCAAGGGTAATACAGCACTTCAGGGTCATATGGGACCTGAGCCCCTTCCATTTTTTCGGCTCCATCTTCCTTAGGACATGGCTTCTACTCTCAAGGTCAGGTAATCATCCATAGTGGCTGAAGAGCTCCAGGTACTTTATCCATGTTGTGGGCAGAAGAAAAGTGGAGGGAAAAAAATTGGTATTCTGAGTAAACCTTTTTAAAAGATAATTTCTAGAAACTCCACTCAACTACTTCTACTTATGTCTCACTGGCCACAACTTAATTGCACTGCCACAGCGAGCTGCAAATGAGATTGAGAAACGTTGTCTTTTGGCGGGGCACATAGGCACCTGAGTAAAATCCAGGTATTGTTATTAAGGAGAAAACATAAATATCGATCTGTTACATTTCCCCGCAAGTTATTACTGACATATGGAAGAGATCGTGAGTCCCTCTCAAGACCCAAGCTCCCCTTCTTCTAAGTTAAAAGAAACCTGAGATTTACCTCGTCAGAGAGGCACTTGGAGAATGTATTTCTAAATTTCTGAATTTTAAAATAATTTTTCCTGATCATAATCTTCTCTCCCTCCCATTACAGTATTTCTATTTTTTTTAGGATTCACCAAAATGGGATTCCTAAGACTAATATGTACAAATACACAGAAGTAAATAAATCGATATCAATGGCTAACTTTGTAGGAGGTGGGGTAATTCACATTCTCAGGAACAGCGTACAGTGCACATACATTTCTATGCACTTACCAGCACTGGATATTTTTTCTCATTTTATTTTATATTTTTAAGATTTTATTTAGTTATTATTTGGGGCGCCTGGGTAGCTCAGTCGTTAAGCATCTGCCTTTGGCTCAGGGCGTGATCCTGGTGTTCTGGGATCGAGCCCCGCATCAGGCTCCTCCGCTGGGAGCCTGCTTCTTCCTCTCCCACTCCCCCTGCTTGTGTTCCCTGTCTTGCTGGCTGTCTCTCTCTCTGTCAAATAAATAAATAAAATCTTAAAAAAAAAAGATTTTATTTATTTATTTTATTTATTTATTTTTTATTTATTTATTTAAAATCTTAAAAAAAAAAGATTTTATTTATTTATTTGAGAGAGAGAGTGAGAGAGCGTGCACACGAGCGGGAGGAGGGGCAGAGGCAGAGGGAGAAGCAGACTCCCCGCTGAGCAAGGAGCCCAACACGGGGCTCAATCCCAGGACCCTGGGATCATGACCTGAGCCCAAGGCAGCTGCTTAACCGACTGAGCCACCAGGTGTTCCTTTTTTCTCATATTAAATGTTATGAATGATGGGTTAAAAATGGTATCATTGTTTAATTTGTATTTCCCTTATTACCAGCAATGAAAAGCCTCTTTTTCTATGTCAATTGCCCATTTTAATCGTCCTACTCCTCTGTAGGGAATTTGTGTTAATAACATTTGCCAATGTTTCTGTTGCATTATTGGCACGTTTCTTATTGCTTTTAACTCTTAGAATATTAACCTTTGTTATATGTAATATAAATATTTTTTTAATCTATAATTTCTAGAAAAATCTTGAGCCAATGAAAATCCAGTTGTTTATCTAACCAAATCTTTCCATTAATGGCTACGGATCTCTACTTAAGAAAGTCTCCCCCACTTTGAGATCATACAAATATTTTCCCAAATTTTCTTCTAATACATTCAAAGTCCAATTTTTGCTATTCAACTCATTCATTCAATTGATATTTCTTGTGCACTTATTATGAGCCAGTTCCTTTTCAAATTTTTAGAGCGTATGTTTTCTAGCTGGGAGAGATAGATAATAAGCAAATAAACGAATATATAAATAAGGCATTTCACTAGGAAACTAAAACATGGTGACATGGGGGAGTGAGCCAGGCTCCCTCAGAATAGGTGGTCAGGAAAGGCTCTCCTGAGCAAGTGAGATTTAAATGGATTCTGGAATAAACCATGATTAGGGCGAAGTCCAGGGAAAAGATGCAGGTAGAAATGGCCTCAGTGTGTGTGAAGAAGAGCAAGAAGGCTGATGTGGCCAACTCCTGGGGGACAAGAGAAGTTGGAAAGGGAAGCAGGCATCAGAATATATGGGTGTAGTGCACCACAATGAGGACTATGGATTTTACTCTATACTGAAGATTTGTAGCCCATCTGTAACTTGTGTTTATACGTAATACGATGTGTGTGGGTGGCGGGGGGAGGGAGTCTAACCTGCATTTTCTTTCAAATTGATTTATATATTAAATAAATTATTCATTTTTTGCAGCGGCGAGGGAAACTAGATAGTGATAGATCCCACAGACTCTCACCTCATTTCAAACACTGTACAGGTATTACTACATGAAATATATTTTCAGTTGAAATTAAACATATAATGAGTGTAACATTTCTTATCCCAGGGATGTGGCCATGGAATAAAATCATTTCTTTCAGAACTTCTTTTTAGAAGTTCATGGGCAACAGCAGTTGATAAGTCACTTATGAAAACCAGTTAGTTTTATTACTTTGTAGTCACACAAGGTTGTTCATCAAAAAACATAGCCCTAGTTGATCAGCCATTTTATTCACTAGACTTGGCTCTGACAAAACTGACTTTTGACCAATTCCAAAAAAATCAAATCTACCCACAAAAGGCCAAGATTTGCCACCAATGGAGACATTTAAGAGAATGTGCCATGGGCTCTGAAAGCAAGTCTGTAGGAGACCTTCTAAAAATATTCTGCACAATAGTAGCATTAAAAGAGTAAGCACCCCAAGATAACTTCTGTGACGAGGAGGACACATTTTTGGATGTTTAAGTCTGTATGTTTAGGTAATAAGTAAAAGAGTCATGACTTCATAATTAAACCATAGTCCTCTTGATCTGTCCATATAAGATCATTCTATAATTTATAATATCCTTTCTTAAAATTCCAGCTTTACAACAGCCCCATAGGTTAGTTATTTCTGCAAATTTATAAATGAAAATAGATTAATTTAAAGAATTCACACTCAAGTCTCTCTTTCTCTCTCTCTCTCTTAAGATTTTATTTATTTATTTGAGAGAGAAAAGGTGCATGAGTGCATGAGCCAGAGGGGCAGAGATAGAGGGAAAGGGAATCTCAAGCAGACTCCGTGTTGAGCGCTGAGCTCGACACAGGGCCCGATCTCACAATCCTGAGATCATGACCTGAGCCAAAACCAAGAGTTAGACGCTTAACCAACCGAGCCACCCAGGCGCCCCCACCCTCAAGTCTCTTGATTCTAAGTTCAGTGCTGTTTCCACACACTAAGTTAGTTGACTAAGTTCACACAACTGGAGTAGGGAGAAGCCAAGGTTCACAGCCACTCCCTCTGACCACTACGCTGCATGGACAGCTTGACCATTTATCCATCTGCCCTTAATCAATACTCTCTGTGGATTTGATTGGTCTGCTAATTAGCAAACAGTCATACTTATGTTGATTCAAAAATAATAATAACATTTCCCATTTTAAAACAATGGAGATTGAGTGATACGTGAATTTCTTGAATGTTTAAGATCCAGAGACATTTGCTAAGTTGGTCTTAAGGCATAAATAACCTAGGAAATCTCACAGTAACTGGTAACTAGTACATCAGTCAAAATTAAACAGTGCTGTGGCATTACAACTAAAGAGCCCTGAAAAGAGCTGGACTTTGGTCTGGGTCCTGTTCCCTAGTTTCTCTAAGATGCTGGGAAAGTCACTTACATTCTCCGGGATTCTGTATCACTTAGTATTCTTAAATTTGATGTAAGCAATGAAAGCTGATTACTACCAACTTAAGCAAAAGGGGTTTTCTTGGAAGGATATTATAAGACTCACAAATGCTTGAAATGTTGGGGACCCAGCTTAGAAAGTGACAAGCACCTGGCTGATCTGAACTAAAAGGAAATTGCGGTGCTCTTTGGGAAGAATGGATATGGGGCAAACAAAACCCACCCATCCACCACTGCTTTCCTTTTCATGTCTAACAAGATCATCTCTGTGAGCTCTTCTAGCTTCTCTGTACTCGGAGGAGGAAATATATGCAAACAGGGTGGTCAGACACGCTCTGGCTAGATGTGCATCTGAAGGCTGCGTGCCGCTGAGGAAGTCTGAACCACAGCAGCACTGCAGAGGTTCACCAATTTTGGCACTAGCAAGTAGGAAGTAGGAGGGGTCTCAAGCAGGCAAAGTGTTTGGGTAGATAAATGATGAGGAACAAGCACAAATGATGCTTCCAACGAGTGTTAGAAGCTTCCAAAGATTTCTAACAGTCCCATCCTTTACAAAGGGCAGACTTGACTACATGAAAGAGACTATCCTAGAAGGTTCCCTCATGCCAGTGGGATACAGTATCTAGCACTGACCTGAGCTGCATATTTGAATGCAATATACATGTAAATGTTAAACAGTTTCCCAAATCAAAACTTGAAAACTGGTAGCCCGCAGGTAAGATATAGCCTGCAGAGAATTAGCTATCAACAAAAATACAGATTTTCAATTTTTCTGGAACAAAGGGAAGCTCTGGCAACACTGGGTCTACATCTCTGTGTAGCAAAGTTTCCTACTGCCTTTGCTGGGGATGTGGACTCTCCATGTTGCCAAACCTCCTTAGGGCCCTCTTCAGTCATAACGGCACCTGCTTGGACCCTGGCAGCATTCCGGTTTCTGACCCTTGATGTAACTACTTCTGTGACAGCCCACACAAGGCCTGTGTGTGAACAGCCATCTTGAGGTTCTACCAGTGGGGGTTTCCCTGACGACCTGTTCAAATTCCAAACCTCTGCTCTTGGGACCCCTTTGGTAAGATCCTTTCACTCCTGTCTTACTACCGGTAATGTTGGAAACAACTGTTTACCCCAACCAACCCACATGTCCCTTTTCTGTCACAGCTGATCTTCAGGCATCTTTCCTCCCAAATGACCTTAAATATCTGATGTTGTAAAAGGCAGCAAAGAACCCCCATTTAGCATTTTCTAAAATGCAGGGAAAAAAACAACTATGCATCTGAACAGAGAACCACTTCTTCTTGACTTCTTGGAAGACAATCACTGAGGAAAGCCTCCCTGGAGGATCATCTATTTTCTGTAACTGTGGATGTGCTGGGCACTAGTTGGTGATGATGATTCTTCTAAGTTGTTTCTTCTGCACACGTTTGATCCCATCTGGATGTTACTGCTCACATAATTCTATCCCTGATTTATAGCATACAATGTATTATAAGACCATTCACTTCACTCTTTACTTTGTGGGGTCCATTCCCTACAAAGCAGCCACATTTCCTTGCTTAAATCTCTTTGATGGCTTCCAGGCTCTTTTTAGGCTAAGCTTTAAGATTCGTGGAGAAGTCTACAAATCCTTGCAGTTCGATTCTTCCTTACCTACCAGGCTCCATCTCCCATTGCATCTTCCCTGGGTCACTTCACTTTGACCATTTGGGTCTTCTCTGAATTTGTGAAAGAAGCCAAGCTCTTTCCCAACTCAGGTCCTTGACTCTTGCTGTTCCCGGTTCTGGAGGGCTCCCATTCCTCCTCACCCTTTCCTATCTCCTACCTCACCTTTAAAATGTCACTTTGTCAGAGAAGCTATAGAGAAGCTATATTCCACTTCTCTCCCATTCTCCCACCCTTCATCTCCATTTCTCATAGTCCCCCGTCTCTGCTATTGCTTATAACACAATTTATGTTTTCCCACTAAACTGTGAACTCTTGAGAGCAAGGACCTTATCTATTTTGTGCCCAATGACTATGCAGGGGCAGCATGGTCCCTGACATAATCGAGAAGGTGAGCAATACTTACCTGTCAAATGAATGAAAAATCCACTTTCCATCCCACAGCCCGGTCTAACAACTTAGTTATCTTCTGTTGTAAATAAGACATCCTTTCTTAGGGAAAATATTTTTATTTTCCCTATAAAAAATATTTTTATATCAGGCATATAAGCAAACTGATGATTTATCAGAAGATAAGCCTGGTGGAAAGCTGTTAAACTTCTAGGTTCCTCAGGTGGGGTCCCACACCATCACCCGAGAACTTGCAAATTACCAGGCCCTTCTCCACACCACCTAAACAGAATATTCTGGGGATCGGGCCCAGCAATCTGTTTTAACAAGCCTTCCAGGTAATTCTGATGAACATTCAAGTTTGAAAACCATTGTTCCAGGCTTTCTAGTTTTTAATCTTTTTTTCCTAAATAATTTTTTTTTGGTTCCTAATCCTCGGTATAATCCTGCTAGTAAAACAGTAGAATCTTAAACTTGTGCAGGGAGAATCTTTGTCATCATCCAAAAGCCTTGAATAACGGACTATTTTTTTTAGAGTACGTTGGGTAGAAGGTACTCCCAGGACGTTTGTCCTCGTCGTGGGTACAGGCCTGCCCCGGGGGGCCTACTATCTAGACAATGTGTAACACTTGTTCTGTGCGATGTTGTAACAACGCTCAGGTGTAAATGACTAAAAGCTCCGCACAAAGGCAGAAGAGCTACGGTGCAAGCCTTTGTTCACCCATCCCTCCCGACTGCTCACCCTCGGTCTGATATCGCTCTTTTCCACCCAGAAAAGCAGACTGCCCAAGTTACAAGAATGTTGTGTGCCGCTGAGAACGTTTTCTATTAGGCCAGTTTTCCCCGGGGTACTGGAGAAGATATTCGCGGCTGCGGGAGCAGTTCCACTCCTGCCTCAACCTAGCACAGAAGTAATTGAAACTAAAAAGCCCTTCCAGCTTCAGAAGAACCGGAGGCTCGGGCCGACTTCCCCGCCCCTACCCTCTGGCAAAACCCGAAGTGGATTTCCTTAACGTCGGGATGCGAGCGGCGGCCGGCGGCGGCACGTCATTGCGCATGCTCCCTCGCCCCTCCCGCTCGGAGCCGGAAGGGGGAGCGCTCGCGGCCTGGGCCTGGCCTGGCCGGGGCGGCGGCACCGGCGGCCATCTTGGCTTCCCGGGGCAAGGCGGCGTGGGGGGAAGAAGTTGTAGGGTGGGGGCAAGAGGGAGGAGGAGGGGAGAGAGAGGGGGAGGAGGCCGCGGCGGGGCAGGGCGGGGACTGCCTGCCCGCCCGCCTGGGTTGCGGAAGTGGTAGCCGCTGACCGAGCCTGCTGCTTTCTCGCTACTGCTTCGGCTTCCCGGCTCCCCCCCGGACGGAGAGGGCGGCCCGGCTGTGGATGGTCAGATAGCTCCGATCTCCCGCCGCCAATCCCTGGCCCCAATCAGCACGGAGCAGACGGCGGCAGCGGCAGTAGCAGGCGAGGAGGAAGATGGCGGGACGGCTGCCGGCCTGTGTGGTGGACTGTGGCACGGGGTAAAGGGGCTGACTGACGGGGGTGGGGTGGGGTGGGGAAACTGAGGCGGAGGTGGGAAAAATGGCGGGGGAGGGTGGAGGTCGGGAGATGTGTGCTGCGGCAAGGTGCTGCGGCCGGCCGTGTCAGTCTTAGCCGCACCGTGTTGCCGGGGTGGGGCCCGGAGCCAGGGCCTCCCTTGTTACCTCGCTTCACCCGCTGGGACCGGGGCGGGGGCGCGGGGCCGAGAACCCCCCTGGGAGAGGCTTGCTCCGCGCGACCCCTCCCGGCCCTTCCCCCATCGCGGTGGGCAGCGCCGCCCAAGGAGACGAGGGGCTGGTCGCCCCTCCGGGGCCCGCGGTGCGGTCGGGGTGGTCGCGAACCTGGCGCACCCGGCTCTCCTTTTCCTCCACGTCCCTTCCTGCCCGTGGATTTGGGGACCGAGTGGATCGAGCGCGGGGACAGCCTGGCAGAGGAGCGAGAAAAGAGAAGCGGTCCTTGTAGGTTTTGCAAGATTGCTGTGACAACACTCTGCCCAGGGTGTGGGTGGGGAAAGGGAAGAATCGGACTCTGAAAATGGGAACCTAGGTCGGGGCTTTTCTTTGACCACCCACCTCCTCTTCTTTTCGGACTCCCGGTCTTTTCCATCTCCTACTGCGCTTTTACCGGTGAACCAAGTTACATTTTAATTTGAGAGAGAAAGATGTCATGTGTTACTTCTCTTGCCTCAAAAAAGTCCCCCAGTGAGCAAGCGCGCTGCAACTTCCTTAGTTTTGTCAAAGCCGCTTCCTGCTTTCAGTCTTTTATACCCTTATAAGGTAGTTTTTCGTTTCCAACCTGAATACATCTTACTAGAACTTTCAAAATTAAGCATATTTCAAGTAGATTGAATTACTGGTGCTAGTTATCACCTTATGTGAACTTAAAAAAATATATATATTACTGTTTCGCGGGGAGGGAGGAAGGGAAGCACCCGGGAAAATAATTTAAGTTGTGTGCGTTCATTCTGTGAAGGTAGTTCAAGTCGAGAAGGAAGATACAGAGCTCTGAAAGGATGTGGTTGCTTTTCAGGGAGTTACAAGATCTGTAGGGTAGCCTTTTAACGTGTAGATTGGCGTTAAACTGTATAAATAGGCATTTTAGAGTTTTGGCAACTTCGTATTTTCATAGAAAATACGGTCTATATTTTAATGTGGAATGACTTCTTTATGTTACAGTGTTGGGAGTGTGTGTGTGTTTGTCCTGTGCTGATATATTGTTTCATTTCTAATTCTCAGAATAATCCAATGAGTGGGGGTATGTTATGAGAGGTAGAGTATCAGCCTATTTTCCCTTTTTATTATTCAGCAAACTTTTGTTGCTTAAAAGGATTGTGTATGCTCCTCATTTCATTTGCTGTCTGTAAAACAGCTCTAATCTTCACGCTCAGAACTTTGTTAGTGTGACAGTTTCTAAAATCCCAGCTGTGCATGTGGAAACATCCGATTTGTTAACATTTTCCTCTGGGAAACGCCAGCCTACTTTAGCCTTGGAACTTCTAAATGTATTGTTTTGATGGACAGCTTATTAAAGGTATTATTTTTTTATTCTGATTTTCTTGAGCCAGTATTTGTTGTTGTTGTTGTTGTTGTTCTTTTTCTCTCTCAGTCTAATTGGTGAGTAGTTTCATGCTTAGGGTCAGTTTTAAAATTAGATTTGGCCCGACTTAGAAGATTTTCAAGTGTGTTTTGTTAAAGTGAAAAATACTGCTACATAATTAATATTTTATGCTTTAGAAATTATTGGGTTGTTAATAAAATTAGTGTAGATAATTGTAGTCCTAATAACTAACATGGTAACAAGTAGGATGTTACTTTTTCTCACTCTATTTTTCCCCTTTTGAAATCAGTTCTGGTTATTTTTGAGCTATACTAGGTATTTCATTGAGGTTAACTGTCCTTAAGTGACCTCCCTCTGATAGGGCAACCCTGAGTTTGAAACACATGCTGAGTGACCAGGAGGTGCTGGAGGGATTCAGTCTATACTTAGGATTATTTTTAATATTTCAGTTATTACTACGTTATTACATTTTACTTTATTACGTTAATTTTACCTCACAAGGTGAGGTAGTTAACTGGACACTCATGATTTAAATGGAAATGATTAGGATTCCCCATTGCCTCTCACCTTTTTTTACCATCTGTCCGAGCTCCATTTATTTTGGTCTTCAAAGGTTTTTTTGGTCTTTTGTGTTGCCTATTAATGCAACTCCTGGAAAGTCACACCTGCAGCTTTATTAGCACATAGAGGATAGCTCATTGAGATTCAATAAGCATATTTCAGTAAGGCCTTCATAGGGAGTTTTATGTTCCAGAGTACTGTGGTCCCCAGATGCAAATTGTGTGCCTATAATTTGTGTGTTTCTTTGTGCTTTAGAGAATGCATTCATCTATTTGGTCTATAATTACAATTACCCACTTAATATACATGAAAAGTTATAACGTAAATCTGGTTGCTCGTTCCATTTCATTATATAAATTAGGAAAAAGGTGACTGAAAAAATTGGCCATCTATGAAACGTGGTGTTCTCCGATAAGAAAAGCTGTAAGAGTTAGGAAACTTGAAGCTTAATCCCCAGATTTAAAGTTAGAGATCCCCCAGCAAAGATCCTTTATCTCAGCATAAGATAAAGAATCACCTAAGCTCAGACCATAAGAGAAAAGAACTCCTTTTGAAAAGAATTTAGAAATAACAGTTTCTTTCATATTAATATATCTACACACTTTTTTGGTCTGCATTGGAATAGTACTATAGAAAAAAATTTGGGTAGAGATTTTCATTGATAGGACTGGTTGCTTAAGAACGGAATTACAGAACTCAAATCTGCTACCAGTGGTGAGGGAAACTTTTTTTTCAAAGGGATTTTTATAACATTGTAACACTTGCAAAGTTTAAGAGGATCCTAAATTATTTTTTGCATGTTTTCACTCATTTCTTCAACCTTCAAGCCAAATAAAGGAACTCGTTACGTACTTTTTTATGCTATAGCTTGATTACAGAACTTTGCGTTGTCAAATTTCCTTTTCCTCTTTTTTTTTTTTTTTTAAAGATTTTATTTATTTATGTGACAGAGAGACAGCCAGCGAGAGAGGGAACACAGCAGGCGAGTGAGAGAGGAAGAAGCAGGCTCCTAGCGGAGGAGCCCGATGTGGGACTCGATCCCGGAACGCCGGGATCACGCCCTGAGCCGAAGGCAGACGCTTTAACGACTGCGCCACCCAGGCGCCCCTCCTTTTCCTCTTTATGGCTTTCTTTTTTACGTGATCAGTACTGCTTTGGTAAATTATTTCCATTATGGTAGCAGAGGTTAATATGGCCTTATTGTAGAGCTATATATTGATATCTAAATATATTCAGATTTAGAATGGATTCAGGAATTTCCGTAATTGACTTAACCTTCCTAGCATAATTTTAAAATGTAAGCATAAATATTTTGTTGGAGTCAGTGGATAAGGAGCTTATATAATTCATACTGTGGCCATGTTCTAGCAATTAGTACAGATAGGATGATCTTCTTTGAGAACCAGTGGGGAAGAGCTGAGTGGGTGGGGGAAAACATAAGTGGGAAGTTCATTTTTCCTATGTAAATTCTGTACATCATATTTAATAATAACACTATTTCTCCAGCCATCTTCAAGGGCAGAAATATTTACAGTATGTTGTTACCAAAAAACACTGAAATTCTTATTTCTTCAGGAGTCATGTTTTGCATGCCCTTTGAAGTAAGTATAACTGGCTCCTGTTGAGAAGTCATATTGTTTTTTGAGCATCTTTTTAAATTTAAATTCAGTTAGCCAAGGTATAGTACATCGTTAGTTTTTGATTTTATGTCGTTATTCATTAGTTTAATATAACACCCAGTGATGGTTATGAAAGGGAAGTGGGTGGGGGGATGGGGTAACTGGGTGATGGGAATTAAAGAGAAGTCAGTTTCTTACTTAGACTTACCGAAAATCTTCTTTCCTTTCCCACCAGTCTCTTCTGCATGCACATTTTGTGTTTAAATACTGACTTTGGGTTGTGTGTATATATTTTATCTAATGAATTTTCCAATCTAATTGTAAAGCACAGTTCAGAAATTTATTTTTAAGCACAGAATGGGAAGCTCCACTAGCGGAGTACCTGCTGGCCCGGATTTTAATTTATCTTAGCTTTATGACAGTCATTTTTACCTCATTTTACAAGTGAGCAAACAGGATTAGAGAAATTTAAATTACTTATTTAGTGGCATGTAGTTAGCAGGTGGTAAGAGTTGCTATTTGAACTTATGCTTTTCTGTATTGAAGCCCTGTGTTCTTTCTGTTACACTGCAGGGATTCCTGAGCCATGCACATTTCTTTGTTTTTATTAGTAAGGTTAATTCTCTTTTTAAAAATATTATTATAAATCCTAGCCTTATGCATTTGATTTGATGAATTAGAGAAACCATTCTTGTGGAAATCTTTCAGATTTGAGATATATCTGTATATCTATATATAGATATATAGATAGATAGAGGATATATGAATTCCTAGCTTATTTCCTTGTCACTTTGCTTAAATTGAAATTCTGTAAAAATTTACTCTGCTTTATCAGGAAATACTAACAGCTGGTATTTATTAAGAATTACATGTCAGACCCAGTGCTAAACGCATTATATTATCTTATTTACTTTTCACATCAACCTGAGAATTATCTCTGTTTTAAAGACAGAAAAATTTAGGGTTTAGAGAAGTTAAACTATTTGCACAGGGTATTGTAGCAAATAAATGTGGTACAGCCCCTACTCGATATAGTAGTCTCCTTACATAGAGGATGAGCCTTTGACAATTTTGAATCATTTCGATATTTTTTTGAGAGAATTCATTTATGATGTTGTAAAGGCAGAAAGTAGTGTTAGTAACTTAAGGATTACTTGCACAGGTAGAAAAAGTGGTATTGCCAAATCAAGGCTAACTATACACTTGGCAGCTGGTCAGACATTCTTGGAATTGTAGTGAAAATGTATAATACAGTCTGCTCTCAAGAATCTTAATCAGATAAGAGCTAAAAATTATTTTAAAAAATTAGGATGATAAAAGACTGCACTTTATCAAATGCTAAGATTTTTACTTTTTGGATAGTAATAGCTGCTCTGTAGGTTGTAAGAGATTATTGTGGTCAGGAAGAGTCAAGGAAGTTGCAGTGAAGGTAGGGTATGTGCTCTCCTTTTAAGGATTTGGCTATATACAGGAGATGGAAAAGCATACACAGCAGAAAGAGCTCGAGAGTAGCTGCTGCTTGTGTTTAGCCCTGATAGCATACATTGCACCACCCCCTTCCGTTGGAATTGAGGACCACGTAATAATGCAAATCTAGATTACGTAATGTGAAGGGGAACTAACATTTATTGAGCACCTACTGTACCAGGTATTCATTGTGTGTCAGCAGAACTTTGATTCAAAATATTTGTACTTGATAGGAAATAAAAATCCTTTATAAGAGGAGTTAAATGTTGTAAATAGGGCTTTTAGAATATTTGCAAAATGGAATGCAGTTGGATTGGATGTAGAGGAGGTATATGGAATGAAGTTATGGGACTTGACACGTAATATGAACTCACATCTTTTTTGAATGAGCGAGCAAATGAATGACGGAACAAGAATTAGGGGTATGGTTTAAAAAAAAACTGCCTGGGAAACACCCCATACCCAGTGACTCAGAATCTCAAGGGTTTGGCCTAGGAATATAAATTTAGATGCTCTTCCTAGATGATTTTTAAACAGCTTTCTCAGCGCCAGCTTTGCAGAAATTCTGAAATGTGATATTGGAAGTAGGAATAGAGCAGAAGAGAGAAATTTGGGAAAGGTTGCTTCTTTTTTGTTTGTACTTCCGCAGTTATATTGTTTTGTATTATGGTTAGCAAGGACTTTGTTGTCATAGCTGTTTTTGAGTTCAAGCTTTCCTAGCTGTATGACTTTGTACACTTCAAACTCTGCACGTCACATTTTTCCCATGTGTAATTTAGAGATCATAGTATCTACCTTATGGGTGGGGTTGGTTTGTTTGTTTCTTGTTGTTTGAGATAGTGCATGAAAATGGTTAGTCACAGTGCTTGACACATAGTAAAAACTTGATACATCATAATTATTGCAGTTATCAGTTAGCTCTCTTTTTTACTGAATTGACATTAAAATTTTTAAGGACAGGAACACAGTGTCTTATGCTTATTTATTTTTCTTCTGCAGTGCTTGGCTTAACACAGTTCTTTGCACAGTCAAAATGTTTTTGCTGATTTGAGAGATGGAGGTATAGCTAGGGCTTGGCAGTTGATTGTGGTGGATTGTAGTCATCAATGAAGATTAAAGAATTTTGAGTTTGAGTGGGACGATTAAGGGAGTTGGTTTTAAGCTGAGTATAATTGTTATTTGAATTTGTTATTGAATTTGGATGATGATCATAATTGGAAATATTCTAGAGGAAGTGACAAATACAGGAACTTCAGGAATGAAGGTGGAGATGTGGCAATCATCATTCAGTTAATAAACTCAATTTATAAATTGAAGCTATTAAAATGTTAAAGAGAAAACAAAAAGATTGAATATTAATGTTCCTTCTTTTAAAAATCTTGGATGTGTAATCTGGCATCCTGAGCATCACAATGCGAAGAATGAGTGAGCACTCCGAGTGATGAGTGATCCGCTATGCTGACAGCCAGTCTTCTGCTTCATCCCACTCTTTAGGAGGAGATTTTAGCTCAACATAGGGCTAAATTTCCCTCCACAGTGTTCCTCCTTGTCCAGTGTGCTTCCCCACCTCCAACAGATGAAAACAGCTGAATGATTGGAGTAGGGGCAGGAGTGTGGAATGGTTGAAAGGGAGCTTCAAGTAGTATGTTTTCTGAAACAAAATTCCCTGTGAATGCTTGTCTGTAATTCTATTGGAACTTGCAGTCTCTTTAATGACATTAGGAATCTATAATAGCCACTGGCATAAAGAGGCAAGAGCAAAGCAGTTAAGTAATAATAACACTACATTAACATGCTTCATAGTTTACCAAGCACTTACTACAAATTCGTGTATTATTAAGTAACAGCACAAGATAAGGTGATGTTATTGGATTAATGTTTAAATTTGGTTCTCCAGAATAGGATAGTGACTAACACTACTTTGTGTGCTGGTGGTTTTGTATCTTTATATGGACCTTTATATCATACAATAAATATATAAAAGATATCTCCATAATTGATGAATACCAGAACAAAAAGACAAATAATATCTTAATTTTTCCGAAGGACCATTTGTGTAATTTTGTTTTCTTTCAAGATTTTTTTCAAAACCTTTCAAAACTGTTGACTTAAACTCAAGTCATTCTTACGTACTCCTTATAACCAGGAAAGGAACAGCCTTGAATTTGTGTGGTCTGGTATATTTTCCTTTCTAACTCCTCTCTACCCCTAATATATACCTCACAAAAATATTTTCTTCATCTGTTCTGATGCTTAACATTACATCTTTAAATATTCTCTCCTTTAAGTCTTGCCCATTGTGAAAATGCAGTTCCCTTTAGAAGGGTGTCTTTAAGACTTCTTCAGTTACAGTACTTAGTGTGAATGAGGGGTTACTATGAGGAGATTGAAAGTCTGAAGATGGGGAGTTAGGGTGCAAAATGCCTTACAGTTTAGGGTTGGTTTTGGAACTGTAAAATTACAAACTATGTTTTTAGTATTGGTCTGTGATAAAACTCTATTGTTTGCTTATTTAAAGTCTTAGAGCTTAGTATAATTAAGTATGAAGTGTTTCTCTTTAAGCATTTTTAACTTCAGTTATTTCAAGACCACAAAAATAGCAGTTAATGTGTATTCGTGAAACTTACTTTAGTGGATTAAGGGAAGTGCCTAATGACTTACGTAGAATTATGGAGATGAAAAAGACTTTGAGAAATAATTTAACCCGCTCTTTATTTATAAATGAGGCAGAGTTCCAGAGTTGAGAAATGTTTTTCAGGATTGTTCCTAGTTATCAATTGATAACATTGTTGAATTCTCTTTAAAATTTTCTTAGGAGTTCACATTTATGAGTTACAGTAGTTGACATTTCTTCTTGCCAGTTGAAATAACAATATATATTTTTTTTAATAGTTAAAGTAGTTTTGTTGAGGCCTGGTTCAATACATGCTTCAGAAATCTCTGGTGTTTTTGTTGTAATACAGACACATACTAGATGGCACAGATGCAAAACTAATTTTGTTTCCCATCACAACATTTTAACACACATTCAGAAACTATTTTCATAAAATGAATGCCCTTTTTAAGGAAATACTTTTTTAAATTGTTTCAGACATTTAAATTTTAGAAGTACTTAATTTAGTTTTTGGATTTGAGTTATTTAAAGACATTACATGGGATGTGTACAAATCAGCCTTTCAAAGCCCTTTAGGAGTTATGTTTTTGAGATAATTATTTATAACCTTTTCAGAAACCCTATGAAGTGTAGGTACTGTGATATAATAACTTTTAAAGGTTAGGAAACAGGTACAGAGAACTTAAGTAACCTGTTCAAGTAAATAGTAGCTACCGTTAGGTAGTAGAACTAGCATCGAGCCCTCAGGCAGTCTTGTTCCAGAGCCCACTGTTAATACTGCCTTCGATTGGGATATATTCAGTATCAGCGGTTAAATTGTTAACCGAGTCTTTGAAGAGTATTAAATTTTAAACAGACCTTTTTTAAAAAATGAATTTTTAGAACTGTTAATGGGAAGTCTTAGTGACTAATTCATTGATTTGATTAACCTAAAACACAAGCAAGTTAACCAACATAGAATTATTTGTTAACTATTTGAATATAGCAAGGACAGGCATTATATGAAACATGATAAAGCTGACAATTGCTGGTTAATTCAGGACAGCTCAGTTAAGGAAATGATGTGTAATTACATATAACTTCAGAATAAAGGTATACATATTCCTGAAGCTGCAGGTTGAATAATTGATGCATTACAAAAGTTATTTCCTCTCATTAATGCAGAAATGAAATTGTTGAACTTAAGAATAAGAACTTAAGAATATAGGATTATAGAAAAGAAACTTTTTCATTAGATTCAGAGTACTTAATGTTTGGTATTTGAATCTGAAAATAGTGAATATATAGATTAAGGGAACAAATGGGTTACCATAAAGTAGCTTTTTTTTTTCCCCTTTAAATAAAATTAAAGAGATTGTTATCTCTGGAGTTTAGGATGAATTTTGATGCATTTTATCTAAAAAGTACACAGTTTTAGTGGACACTTTTGTTTCCTGTTTGAAAGTATTTATTTTAAAATTTTGCTTCATACTAATCAAAAAGGGTAGAGGTAACAGAGCAAAGGAAAGAGACCTTTTTGGGCTTTTTTTCTTTTCTTGATTAATCTGTTACTCAGATAACAGACTAGTTGAGAATTTTATTGCTTCCAAAATGCATTTCGAAGGGGCCTGCTTTACTTGTTTCTAGTTGCCTTGTTAGGAAAGTTATTTTAAAAGTAAAACAATACTTTTTTTTTTTAATAGTGAAACAGGGTTTAAGTTGATAGGAAGAATCTGAGAAGTAGAAATGAGAGGAATGTAATGTGGTTATATCAGTGAGAAATCTTGGATGCAAACAACAAAATAACTAGCTAATATAAGCCAAAAAAGTAATTATTGAAAGGGTATGGTGTAGATTACAAAATTGATGGGAAGGCTGGAGAACTAGGCTCAGAAAAGCAGTGAAAAGGAGACCACGCAGCAAGAGTATGCCATCAAAGTCACGTTGCAGGAAGTTGGCAGGATGCTGCAACTAGATACTAGCAATGTAAGTTCTAAAACATCTGTTCATCTTGTAGTTATTCAGTCAAGATTCAAAGTTCTGACCTGAGCTCAGATTGGTTAGGTATCGATCATGTGATGTGTAGTAGGTGGCAGGAGTGTATCAGTATCAGGTCTTCCTTCTATAAAGGGATGTGAGGTTTTGTGTCCTGCAAACACTTAATCCTTGGTGGATTCATCAGAATGGGAGTGGGAATTTGATGCTGGCAGAAAAAGTGAGTGTCCACTGTCGGGAGAGAGATGAGGTTGGGGAAGTTTTGTGTCCATTTTTCTTTATGTTGCCTTAAATTCCTATTTCATTTTGATAACTGCTTGATCCTTTTAAATAAGTAGCAGTTTGAATTAACACATTTTATTCCAAAAGTGCAAAAACCCTGTGAGTTGCATAGTGTTCATTCTAAATGTGTGAATCAAGAACAGTTTTTGAAAGGAATAATTAATGATGGTGTGAATAATATGGGATTTTTCATTAGAACAGAGGTGTAACAGTCTAGTAATTTTGGGATTATGGAATATTTTGGCAAGTAGGACCAACTTGATAAATGCAGCGATATGATAGGCCATTTCTTTAAGTTTTTTTTTTTTTTAATAGTAAACCTGAATTATAATTAAGAGAATTTGAGCTGCACCAGTTTTTTCTTTTTCAGAAATAATGGGCCGTATATATTTATTTATGTACAACAAAAAAACTGGGAAGTAGGAAATAGCTTTTGCATCTGTTTTGTTGATAGTTGGAAAAATTGTTTTTCAGTAATTCTAGTGAGCACCTGTGCAAACGCATTCTTTTGCAGTACTTGTGTTGTAGAATATAAGGATGATTAGGAAATGGTGCCTGCCTTTAGGAAGCTCACATGTACATACTAACAATATGGTAAATGCTCTGGCAGGTATAAATGAAACTTTTTGGAATCATAGGTGAAGGAAAATTTACTTTTTCCAGGGAAGATGAAAAAAGGCTTCCTGGTAGAGATAATAACTGAAGTAGGCCTTTAAGGATGAATAAAGTATTGATTGGCAGAAATAAGACTAGTGTACAAGGTGAGAGAACAGTAGTAGGAAACAAAGTGAGATGGAAAAGTATAGGTTGAATTTGGATATGTTAGGTTTCGTATGGTACAAGGAAATAGTGATGTTTAATATGGTACAGAGAAATAGTGAAATACTTGATACGGTACAGGAAAGTAGTGAAAGTGTCTAATGTATGATAAGTGCTCAGTAAGTGCTTCTTGAGTTGAGTTAAAAAGATACGTTGGAACTGGATTATGGAGGTCCGAAAGTCCTTGAATTCTGCACTGCTTTGGTATTTGTGTTGTAGGTGGTATGAAGCCATAATCTATCATAAACCAAGTTTATGAGACTAGGAAGTATATTTGGTGACTTCATTATGGTGATTTATGGTGATGAAAATAATAGCCAACAGTTATATAATGCATACTGTGTGTCAGGCACTGTTCTAATTGCTTTATATGTATTAATTCATTTTGATATCTAATCGTATAAGGTAGGTACTGTTACTTTCTTTTAAAGATGAAACTGACAAAGTGTAAGTGGGGAAGATCCCATAGCTAGCATTACAAACTATACTGTTAGTTCTTTCTCTGGTTTTATTTTGGAAGTAACTACTCCTATTTAAAGGAGACAGTACAAAAGACACTGACTTTGGGAGCTGATAGATATTTGAGTTCATCTCTAGCTTTAGTATTTCTTTGCAGTGGTTTCTTCTTCTGTGAGGTGTACTTTCCCCAATATGGAAACAGATGCATTTTGCATGGTTTTGATAATGATTAGGGATAATATAAAGCACATAGTAAAATAATTGACATACAGTAACAACAGCAGCTGTAGTTAAAATTGATATAAAAAGGTGCAAATCAGTGAGATCTCATATGATCTCAATATGATAATTGTCTTTCTCTCATTGACTTATTTCTCTTAGCATAATACCCTCTACTTCCATTCATGTCATTGCAAATGGCAAGATTTCATTTTTTTTGATGGCTGGGTAATATTCCAGTGTGTGTGTGTGTGTGTGTATGTGTGTGTACATATATATACACACATACATATATGTATATATATATCCCACATTGATAAGCGGAATTTAAGTAGCAAGGCATAGGATCATAGGGGAAGAGAGGAAACAATGAAACAAGATGAAAACAGAGAGGGAGACAAACCATAAGAGACTCTTAATCTTAGGAAACTGGGGGTTGCTGAGGGGAGGGGGTTGGGGGGAATGGGATGGCTGGGTGATGGACTTTGGGGAGGGTATGTGTTGTGGTGAGTGCTGGACATTGTGTAAGTTATGAATCACAGACCTGTACCCCTGAAACAAATAATACATTATATGTTAACTAAAAAACAAAACAAAAAAACCCCCAAATAAAGCCATTAGAAGGCTAAAAAAACCCAAAACCCAAAAAACAGAACTAGAAACAACCCAGATGTTCTTTAACTTGTGAATGGTTAAACAAACATACATACCATGGAATAATACTCAGCAATAAAAAGGAATAAACTATTGATATATGTAAAAAAAAATGGTATTGCGTGTAATCAACTACTTATTTCACCACTGGAATTCTCAGTTCTGTGCTGAATACTATGGTACATACAGAAAGCTATGGCATGATTTTATTCTTAGGCTTACAGTTGAGTTCCAGAGTTGAAACTAATGTATGTGAAATAACTAAAGATGGCATATTAGTATTTAGTTGGGGAGATTAATAACGGCTGTAGTGTTTGGGAGGATTGTTTGTGAAGGAGCTGAACTTGCTCAAATTCTTGGAAAAGCATAAGTAGGTTATGATAGATGGAAGGGAAGGCAAGCTTTGTTAATGGAAGCTAAATTGGAAGCTTTATGATGGTAGGATGTCTTTTTTGTTCACTTCAAGTTATGGCCTTTTGCATAGTATTTAGTAACGCTCTGTAAATATTTTATTGATGAAGTCAGGCAGGAGTTTGGAAATATTGGAGGGAGGGATCAGCTAGGAGATTGCGCTACTTGGAATTGATCCTGTTTGGAGCTGTGGGATAACAGGTAGTTAATTTTATTTATTTATATCTTGCCTTATTTCAGAAGGATTTTAAATGGGAAACTGGTTTAGAATTGATTTGATTGGCAGTAGATTGTGTAGATAATTAAGCAGAAGATCGATAACAGTTAAACTTAGGCAGTATCAGTCTGAGTCTCGAATTTTATTCTATTTTAAACAGCTCTATTGAGATATGATTAATGTACTGTAAAATTTACCTTTTTAAAGTGTATAATTGAGTTACTCACAAGTTTGTGCAACCATCTCCACAGTCAACTTTAGAATATTTTCATCACCCCAAAAAGAACCTCACACACATTAACACCAAGCTCTCCATTCTCCCTGCCTACAGCCCTTGGGAGTTACTAATTTATTTTCTGTCTTTATGAATTTGCCTGTTGTGGTCATTTCATATAAGTGGAAATCTACATCTCTAAGTGATGGTTAGTTAGACTGGTGTACTAGCAAAGAGGTTGGGAAAACATTGCTGAGTTTTGAAAGAATAGTTACAGGGATGGGTGGAGAAATAAAAGGAGGCTCATGGATAAAGGAAAATGATCTGGGGGTGGGGAGAATTTACTGAATACTTAGTGCCATCTACTGTTGTCTTTTTTAATCCTCGTGACAGTCCTGAGAATTCAGTTTTACTCCTTATGAATTAGGAATAAAGCCTGTGATCATAGGATAGTTAGTCAATGGTGGAACAAACATTTCACTCATGACTTTTTGATTCTAAGGTTCATATTCTTTCTTCCCCACTAATGAAAAGGATTTAGATTTTGAATTTTAGACCTAAAAGGATTGGGAGAATGTCATTTCCGTTGACACAAAGGAGTCCAGTTTCTTCCACTCAACAGTTTTGTCAGTTTTTTTGGGTGTCACGTTGACTTTAATGTAGTGAGAAGAACACTGGAGGGCTTTGGGATTGCTTTTCAAAATTATTGCTAATTATCTTTATAGCCAATACTCCTTGTGAATTAGCCACTGCATTCTTGTTCTAAAAGTTCCTAATAATAGAAGTACAAAGAAAACTATAGCTAAGCTGAGACTTGAGATATTACAGAAGTTAAGTAGTGGGATTCATTTGTAGACCTCCATTTTCATTTAAAATTTGATATTTATACTTAATTTGTACTTTGTTTTTATGATACGGTAAGGGTGGAAGCTGGTCATTTTGAGGTAGAATTCTTTCAACTTTAAATTGGTGGTGGTTCATACCCAGAAAGTTTGGAAAATGGGTTGCACTAGATCATTAAAGTTCTTTCTATCCTAAAGTTTGAGGGTCTTATATTCATTTTGTTACATGGTTTAAGATTGTGGAAACATGGAAAGTTAAAATTCTAGTGCTGTTTCTCCCTTACATGGGCTGTGGGTTATTAACTGGATTTAGTGTGAAAACCTCAATACATGTTTGTTCTTTCCTGGAATGATTTTTTTTTTTTATTGTAGCTTTTTATTCTAGTTCATTTTGAACTGTTTTTTTTTTTTTTTATGATTTTTTCCCCCATTTAGTGGTTCATTATCAGTAACGTATTGGGATCTTCAGATAGCTTTTTGCTGTGAGATGTTTTTCAAAATAAAAAGAAATATGAACCATTGTATTAAGTAAAAGTACTCTTTGTCAGCTACATGCTTTTAATAAGTAAAATTTGAATTTGCAGAATTAAAAATAATACCCAACATAAGGAATGCTAATGTTTTAAACAAGCATAACTGGTTTTACTACTGGAAAAGATTCTTTCCTTAAATGAATTCTTTTCTTTTAGAAAAGTACAACAAATAATAGGACAGATACTCCTCTATTTATCAGAATTACGGCCTGCTAGCATTTTATCACATTTGTTTTATTTCTTTTTAAGAGTGAGAGTGTGTTACTGATAACTAACTGTTCCCATTCCCAAATCTACTTTCCCCTACCCCAGAGGCAGTGAGGACCATGATAAATCAATCATTTCTTACATAAAATTCATTTGTTTTTTGCCATTCATTACTCCCAGTGCAGGTCATTCCTCTTTTGTAACTTCATTACATTTCCATTACTATTCTTCTAGTCACCAAGTCTTTGATAACTTCGAAAGTGCTTTCTGAATTCTCTGCTCTGTTCCCTTCTCTAAGTCATTTCCAATTCCTTTCCCTCCTTGCTGGCCCATATCAGCATTGGAGATTTTTTTCATTGCTGTATAGTTCAGGGAAAGTTTTTGTAAAGTTAACTTGCTGCCTTGGGTCACAAAGGAAAATTTTGGTTTAGTTTTCCAAAATACTGTGTTGTGCTTATGCATTTCATAAACATTAGGTAGGATAGCTTCGCCTTTTTCATTTTATGGTCTTTTTTAAAAAACCATTTAGAAAATGACACTTTCTTTTTAAATACAGGAACGTATATAGAAATAAAGTGGATTTGTAATTTGACTGTCCAGATAACCCAGTGACATGTTTTAAATCAAAGTAATACATATGCAAGTTCATGCATGAATTATCTCTGGGATTTGTAAGTGATTTATTCTTGGGAGGGCAACTGGGTGGCTAGGGGTTATAGGCATTGTTGGGAAACTTAACATTAGTATTTTTTCAGTATTACTAAAATTTTAATGATGGGCAAATGTTATCAGTTCAAAAGTTCTTTTACTTAAAAAAGTAACGTATGTGTACGGTTAGATCATTTAAGACAGAATAGTGTAAATTTAGAAAACGTAATTCTCCCTTCTCTCCGTCCTGCTGTCTGAAGACAATCACAATTTACTGTTTCTTTTGTAGAGTTCCAAAAGAAAAAACGTATGCATATTCTAGCATTCTGTAATAGAACTGTTCTTGATGTGTAATTTTATTTCTACTCTGCATGTAAATGTAAATTTGTTTACAATTGACATCAAAAAGATACCACATGAAAGTATCTTTGAAATTTCAGGGTATTTACAAAATGTAATTTCCCTGTTTAGAATTGACATTAAAAAAGGACTAGGTTTGAAAATATTCTTAAGATAGTGCAAGGTAACAAGTGCGAGGTAACAAAGTGTACTTTAAGCAATAATAAAAGTACACACAGGTGAACACACATAAGTACGCACCATTTATTAAAGAATGGCAAGTTGGAAGGCATTAGGGCTCTACTAATTTTGCTTAAGAATCATACTGTGAAAATTGAATGTGTCCAAAAGGAATGATGAAAATGGATGATTTGAAAAGGGCCCCTCGAGGAAGTGAAGGATTAGGGTGAAATGAAACAAAAACAACAATGGAAAGAAGGATGAGCATTGTGTTGTGTAAGTGCTAGGATTTATGTGTTCTGTTCCTAACTATAATTATCAAGACTTTATAAGATTAATTCTATCTACTTTAGATATAACAGTGTGTTTCGCAGGGGGTTGAGGGTTATGAAAGTGAAGTGGGTATTTAGAGGAGTCTGGGAGGAAGTAGACATCAGACCATAGCATGTTGAGGAGTGGTCTTCAAATTAGTGAAATTAATTGAAATGTTCTAAAAAAGTGGGGGCTTGATTTTTCCAGTTAAACCAAGCTTGGATTCTTGGGCTAAGGCTCACTTAGTTATGGTGTATATATACCCTTTTTGCATATTGTTGTATTTCTTTTGTTAAGGATTTTTGCATCTGTATTCTTGATGGATATTGACCTGCCATTTTCTTTATTTGAAATAATCTTTCTGATTTTGGTATTAGAATTATGCTGTCCTCATGGAAGGCTTGAGATTTTTCTTCTGTTTTCTGAAAGAGCTTACTGTAAAATGATTGTTACTTCTTCCTTAAATGAGTGATAGAATTTACCAGTGAAACCTGCAGTTTGCTTTTTGGGAAGGTTACTGATAATTTCTTTAATAAGTTTGGGCTTATTCAGATAGATTTTTTGTTTCATCTTGTGTTGATTTTGGTAAATTGTATCTTTGAAGGAATTTGTCCATTACATCTTGAGTTCAATGTGATGGTATTGTTGTTATAATTTTTTTTTTATCATTTTCATGTCTATATGATCTGTAGTGTTAACCAGCTTTCCACTCCTTTTGTTGGCAATTTCCGTACTCTTTTTTTCTTGATCAGCCTATCTTTTTCATGGTACCATCTTTTTCTTGTTGATTTTCTCTATTTCTTTCTTATTAACCTGATTTCTGCCATCCTGTTTATTGTTTATTTCTATTTATTTTGGGTTTACTTTACTTTCCTTTTTTCTAACTTTTTCAGAAATCTATGTCACTGATTTTAGGCCTTTCAGTTTTTTCCAACATAAGCACTGAAAGTTGGAATTTCCCTTTTAAGCACTGTTTTAGCTGCATCCCACACACTTTGATGTTAAAACTTTTATTTTCACTGTTAATCAACTTGAAATAATTTCCCTTGCAACTTTTTCTTTGAGTCATGGATTATAGAGAAGTGTTTAATTTCCAAATGTTTGGGGGTTTATTTAGGTATCTTATTACTGTCGGTTTCTAACTTAATTCCTTTTTATTCAGAGAAATTGTATTTATGATTTTAATGTTTTACATTTATTGAGAATTGGTTTATGGCTTAGCAAAAGGTCTAGGTCAGAGATTGGCAGACTTCTCTGTAAAAGACCAAAATATTTTAGGCTTTGTGGGCCACATATGGTCTTTGTTTTAGGCTAACGGGCCAGGCATGGTCTCTGCTGCTGCTTTCCTCTCCTCTCTTTTCTCTTCCTTCTCCCAAAATGCAAAAAAAAAAAAAAAAAAAAAGAAAGAAAGAAAGAAGTAAAAACCATTTTAAAATCACTAGTGATACCAAAACAGAGCACAGGCAGAATTTTTTGGGGCCATAGTTTGCCCATTCATGGTCCAAATGAATGTACCATGTGTTACTTAGTAAGAATTCATATTCTGCATTTCTTGAGTATATTCTGTAAATATCAGTTAGATCAAAGTGGTTATTAATGTTGATCCTCTATGCTTTTACTGATTTTGGGTGTGTGTGTGTCTATCATTTTATCCATTAACCGAGAGATAGGTGGCAAAAATTCCTACTCTAAGAGTTGAATTACCTCAGCATTTAATTATGATACACTTGAAGTATGTTGAAACTTATGTTAATAGGCACATATACATTTAAGACTGTTATGTCTTGATGAATTTATCCTTTTATTGTTATAAAATTACTGTATCTCTAGTATTTACCCTTTTTCTTAAAGAGTAGTTTTATTTGATATCAATATAGCCACTCCAGGTATCTTAGGCTTGCTTTTTGCCTTCCATCCATCTTTTTTCATTCTCCATCTTTATATTTAACGTGCCTGTCATGCAGACAACGTATAGTTGGAGCTTGCTTTATTATTATTATTTTTAAATGTACTCTTTTAATTGGAGAGTTTTGTCTCTTTTAATGTAATAATGGATATGGTTGAACTTAGGTATACTGTTTATTTTAAAAAATTTGTTGTCCTTGTTTGTTGTTCTTTCCTCTTTCCTTCTTTTGTTTTTTTTTTTTTTTAAAGATTTTATTTATTTATTTGACAGAGATAGAGACAGCCAGCGAGAGAGGGAACACAAGCAGGGGGAGCGGGAGAGGAAGAAGCAGGCTCATAGCGGAGGAGCCTGATGTGGGGCTCGATCCAGTAACGCTGGGATCACGCCCTGAGCCGAAGGCAGGCGCTTAACCGCTGTGCCACCCAGGCGCCCCTCCTCTTTCCTTCTTTTGAATTATTTGAATATTTTTTGAAATTCCATTTTAATTTACCTTTGGCTTTTTAACTATACCTCTTGGCATTTTTTTAGTGATTAAATTAGGGGCTATAATATACATCTTTAAGAAAAGTTGCTACTTACTGTTTCGCTAGAGTTAATTTAAAACTTCATGCAAAGAGTAGAGACCTTGCATCTCAGGAAGTCTCTTAACTCCCCTGCCTGCTGCTTCCCGTGCCTGTGCTTCCCACTGTCCTTTTATGCTGTAGTTGTTACAGATATTACTTCTATGTACAGTATAACCCCACAAGATAATATGACTTTTGCTTTAGTTATAAGTATGTTCAAAAAACTGAGTGTAAAAAATAGTCTTTTACATTTACCTGTTTACTGTTTCTGATGTTCTTTATTAATGCCTCACTGTCCCACTGGTATCATTTTCCTTCAGCGTGAAGAACTTTCTTTAGTCCAGGTTTGATCAAAGGCAGTGTTTGTTTTATTTGAAAATGTCTTCATTTCATTTTCATTTTTGAAGGATATTTTGGTTCCTATAGATTTTTGGGTTGACTGTTTTCCTGCCGTCTTCAGACTTTAAAAATGTTATTCCACTGTCTTCTGGGCCTAATAGTTTCTCATAAGGTGGTAGTAATTTGATTTTTGTTTCCTGTTAATGGGCCTTTTTCCTCCAGCTGCTTTCAGTATTTTTTCTTTATCTTTGATTTTTAGTTTGACTATGATGTGCCTAAGTATGGTTTCTTTGTATTTATTCTGCTCTGGTTTTCTTGAGCCTTTTAGATCTATAAATTGCTGTCTTTCACTAAATTGGTGAAGTTTTCTGTCATTTATTCCTTCAAAAAGTGTTTTAACCTGTGTCTTCTCTGTCTGGGACTTCAGTATATCACCTTTTTCATATTGTCTCCCAAGTTTCTGAGGCTCTATTCTTTTTTCTTCATGTTTCTTCTTTTAATTTTTCCCCCCTCTCTTTTTCAGATTAGATAATTTCTGCTGATTTGCCTTCAGGTTCACTGAGTATTTCCTCTGTTATCTATGTTCTGTTGTTTAGCTCATCTGGTGATTTTTGTATATCTGGTATTGCATTGTTCAGTTCTAGAATTTCATTTGTTCTTTATGTAGTTTTAGAGTTTCTGGTGATGTTTACTATGTTACTGGTCATTACAAGTGCACTTTTCTTTATTTCATTATGATAGTTATAGCTTCTTTCCAGTCTTTATCTGGTAATTCCAACATTTGGGTCGTTTTGTCTTCTGTTGAATACTTTTCCTTGGAGAATGGGTTACATTTTTAAATTTTTCATGTGTGGAGTAATTTTGGTTTATATGAAGATACCACCCTTGTTTGTTTATTTTCTTATTGATGAACATATGTTTTGCTTACAGTTTTGGGACATTATGAATAATGCTGTTTTGAACAAATGTGTACATGTCTTTATGTAGACATATGTTTTTATTTTGGGGGGGTATGTACTAGAAGTAGAATTGGTGGGTTATATGGTAAGTGAATGAATGTTTAGGTGTTTTCCAAAATAACTGTATCATTTTTGCATTCCAACTTTGAATGTATTAACGTTACCTCAGTGTACTTTTAATCTGCATTTTTTTTAACCCTAAGGAGTTGAGCCCCTTTTCATTTATAGCCATTTCTATTTCTTTTTCTTTAAATGGCTACTGTCTTTTGCCTTTCCTCTATCCTTTCTTTCCTCCTTTCCTTTTCATTTCCCCCTCTCCCTTTTCTGGGTATCCTATACATATTAAGGAGATTAATTTTTTGTTTTTGAGTACAGTTTTTCTCTGTTGGTCATTTTTCTTCTGGCTACTTTTGGTATGTTTTGTGAAGAAGTTTTTAATTTTTACATAGTTGAAATACCAATCTTTTTTAGTGTCTGGATTTTGAATTATAGTTGGAAAGCGTCTTCTACTCCAGGGTTATAAAGAAATTATCCTGTATTTTAAAACTTACGGTTTAATTTTTCTTTCCTTTTAATCTTTGATCCATTTAGACTTATATTACTTCAGCATGTATGGTATGGTATGTACCCAATTTAATTTTTTTCCAGATAGCTACAAAGTTTAGGTTTTTTTTGAAATTGTGGTAAAATATACACAACATCAGAACATTGTTAAGTGTACAGTTTAGCGACACTGAGTATATTCAGTTGTGCAACTATCACCTCCATGGTAAGAACTTTTTCGTCTTCTCAGACTGGAACCTCCAAACTGACTGGTATGTTCTACTTTCTGTCTATAAATTTGACACTCTAGGTACCTCATGTAAGTGGAATCATACAATATTTGACTTTTTGTGATTGGCTTATTTCACTTAGCATGATGTTCTCAGGGTTCATCCATATTGTAGCATGTGTCAGGATTTCCTTCCTTTTTAAGGCTAATATTCTACTGTTTGTATTTACCACAGTTTATCCTTTCACCTGACAGTGGACACTTAAGTTGCTTCCACCATTTGGCTTATATGCATAATATTGCTGTGAACATTGGTCTTCAAGCCCCTGCTTTTTCTTTTGGGTATATACCCAGAAATGGCATTGCTGGATCCTATGGTAATTCTGTGAAGAACTGTCCTTTTGTTTTCCACAGCAGCTGTACCATCTACCTTACTACCAGGAATGTGCAAGGGTTCCAGTGTTTCCACAGTCTCACCAACATTTGTTCTTTTCCTCATTTCTTTTCTTTTCCTCTGTTCTTTTCTTTTCCCCTCCCTCCCTTCCTTTCTGTAATAGCCAATCTAATGGGTATGAACTGGCATTTAATTTGGTTTTGATTTACATTTCCTTAGTTATTAATGATGTTGTGCATCTTTTCATGTGTGTATTGGCTTTTTGTATATCTCTTTTTTGGAGAAATATCTATTCAAGTGCTTTGCTTATTTTTTAATTGTATTGTTTGTTTATTTTGTGGTTGAGTTGTAGGAGTACTTATATATTCTGGATATTAACTCTTTATCAGATAAAGATCTTCCTCCACTTAACAATGAGTTCACATCTGGAGAAACCCATTGTAAGTTGGAAATATCCTACGTCGAGAATGTATTTAATACATCTAACGTAGCAAACATCATAGCTTAGCCTAGCCTACTTTAAATATGCTCAAAAACTTACATTAGTCTACATTTGGACAAAATCATCTAATAGAAAGTCTATTTTATAATAAGGTAATATGTAATTTATTGACTACTGTACTGCAAGTAAAAAACAGAATGTTGTATTGGTCCAGAGTGATTATAAGTTTATTGGTTGTTTATTATGATCACATGGCTGACTGCGAGCTGAGGCTTACCACTGTTGCCCAGCATCACCAGATGAATCATACTGCATATTGCTAGCCCAGGAAAAGATCAACATTAAAAATTCAAAGTACAGTTTCTCCTGAGTGCGTATCACTTTTGCACCGTTGTAATACAGTCAAAAAATTTTGAGGTGGATCATTCTAAGTTGGAAACTGTGTGTGTATATGATTTGCAGGTGTTTTCTTACATTGTGTGAGTGCCTTTGCACTCTGTTGATGGTGTCCTGGGGTGCAGAAAAGTTACAAATTTTGATGATGTCTAATTTATTTTTTTGTTGTTATTGCCTGTGCTTTTAGCATCACATTCAAGAAATCATTGCTAAGTCCAATGTCAAGTTATTTGGCTATGGTGTTTTAAATGTAGTAGAAATGATTAAATGTTGTGGTATATCCATATAGTTGATACGCTATAGGTAGCTATTTTTGTCTTTTGGGGAAGAGCACATTTATTTTGATTATGTATTGACTGTTCTGTGTTATGTTCATTGATTCTTCTTGTGTTTGTTCTGAAAGTAATTTATTGCTAAATATGCTCAGCCTAGGGAATTTGATTTTGACCATGGATGAAATATTGAATAATCTGGTGAACTTGATAAATGGAGATTTCCTTAAGGGAATTTGTACTGTAATATGGTTTCTACTTCAAATATCTTACTGCCATATTTGGGAGATGGTATTTATGCATATGAAAATAACAATATAGGCTTTGTATAGTGAGTGGTTATTGAAATAGAGTTTATTGAATAATGATAGTTAAAATGATCAGGAAGGACTTCATGAAGGCGTCCTAGGTTGTGGTGGGAGCATTTTGAGAGGGTGCAAAGTAAGCCCAGATAACACGTGATGGGGAAATTGCAAGTCATGTAGGGGAAAATAGTAACAAGTACAGTGTATTTTGAGCTGAGTTCACGGAAGCAAATGATGGGAGACACGTAAAAAGTTTAATTGTGGCTTATTGTGAAGTACTGTAATACTCAGCTGAAGGAATCAGAATCATGTAATTTTTTTTTTTAATCTGAAAGGGACTTTAGGAATTACAGTGAATCATTTTATAGAAGTGAGAACAAGTTTGTACCTAATTTTGTAGACAGTAGAGCTTCATTTGAAGATTTTTTGAGTTAGGCAGTGATTTTTAAGGAGATTATTCTATTTGTAGGGTTCATAGAATTGGAATTAAGGTATTCTGTTCTGCTACGGTATTGTGTATAATGACTTGAACTGCTGTGGTGATCAATGGCAAAAAAAAAAGTGGAGGGATTAGATAAAGGAATAATTAGGTATTAATCCTTTCACTAAGTGTTAAGAGAGTAGTGTTAGGGTGTTGTGGCTCAGACAGTTTTAGACTGTCTTATTTTGTAAGTATTGTGATAAGACATAAATAAGTCCGTTCCATTTGTCTACTGTAGGGGCAAAGTATACTGTTGGAGTTTAGAAAAGTTTTCATATAGAGGCAGTGATACTTAAGTTTTATAGGATGGATAAGAGTTTAGCAGCTGCATTCAGTGTTGAAAGGGGAGCATCTTCTGTAGTTGGAACAGTATTAACAGTGGCTCGGTGGCATGAAATGAGTTGGTCTGTCCAGAAACTGTTAGCAATTTTATGGCTTGGGAGACTGGTGTAGTGTGTCAGGGCTGCTGGGAAAGGTGGTCAAGAGCCAGATGTTAAAGGAGCTTTTTTGTATGCCTTGCAAAGAAGTTTTATTGTTGATTTTTTAAATGTGGACAGTGGAGAATCTTGGAAGAGGTTTAGTCAGAGCATATCCCATTTGGATCAGTTTATGTTTTCTACTTATTTTTAGTGATTTAGCATATTTGGCACTCTTAGTTCTTGAACTTAGTTTTGGGACTAAAATATCCCTCAAAGAGAGCTTTTTTCCCTCCTTCTTATATTAGAAAAAAAAAATTCTGCAGATATTCTTAGAATCCAAGAATTTCACAGCAATTTACCTCCCTGCTCTTTAGCAGTGAGTTTGAATATGGAATAATATAAAATGTTGTTACTTTCTCTTTAAAGCCTGCTCATAGTTAATAGGTTTTAATGCATAGCCACAGAAAAAAATCCAGCTATCTCCTGTGTAGCTCACAGCATGCAGCTTATCAAAGCTCAGCTTTTATAGTTCCTAATCATGATCGTCATTATTTTTCTATTGTAAGATTATAGGCTGAATCCACTGTGGCAAAACATTTAAAAATTACAGTTATTTTGAATAATAATGCATTCAAATGGTATGAAAAATATGCAATAAAAATTCTCTTTGTCACTCCTGCCTGTCACCTACCCAGTTCCTTCCCTGGAGACCAGCAAAATTAGTGACTGCTTTATATTCTTCAAGAGATATTCTATTCCTGTACAGTCAGATGTATTTTATATGTTCTTACCACTCTCCCTTACTTTTGTACAAATACAGTATACTTAAAACATTGTTCTGTCCATTGCTTTGTTCAGTTAACAATACATTTTGGAGATTGTTCCATATTAGTCCATAAAAAGATTCTTCAATCTTTTTTAGTAGCTGCATAACCTAAGAGTATACATTTAGCATATTTAACTAGTTTCTAATTTCATGTTTAAGTTATTTTCAGTCTCTTGCTGTTATAAGCAAGATTATAGCTAATGGTCTTGTTATATGTTATTTCACGTATGTATGAATATCCCTGTAGGATCAGTTTGTAGAAGTAGAATTTCTTGTTAAAAGCTGTGGGTATAATTTTGGTATAGCTTTGGAAAGTAGGGATGTTTAAATGCATTGAAGCTGTAGAATTTTGTATATTTACCCATAGTGGAATCTCACTTCATAACAAATGGAAATCTGAGAAATAAATTATAATCACTAAGATATTAGTGAAATCCTTATAATTTTCCTTTTTGTTTTGCAGGTATACAAAACTAGGATATGCTGGAAACACAGAACCACAGTTTATCATCCCTTCCTGTAAGTATTCTTTTAAGTCACAAATAAGCTGATTTAAAGATCTTTTTTGTAATAGTTAAAGTAAAAGATAATTGTTTCTGACACTAAGATTTAGTCCTTTAGAAACATGGTTTGCTCTGTGTGACCTCATTTCCATGCCTCTCACCATTCATTTTAGCTGTTTAGTTCTTCGTTTACCAAATCTACCAAATGTCTCTTTTTAAAAATTTAAAAATAAATGAGCTGATAATTAAACAATTTTTTGCTTTGAAGTTATTGCTGTTGATAGCACGTGGATGTAAATATTAAGTAGTGCATCCTCCATCACATACATATAGAGACTATTCTTTGGTGTGTGATGAACATGATTACCATTTGCCAGGCCTGGGCTTATTGACATCCCTGATGAGAGACCACATTTCAAAATAAGGATGGCATCTCATTTTTAGAGATATTGACTTCAGCTGTTTTTTAATGTCTTATAACCATAATTACATTGTTTTGTTTTGTCCAGCCTGGCCATCAGTTTTCAGTAGTGTTTGTCTCTTAGCAGTTTTTAAAAAATACTCTCACACTTGGTTTGTTAGCGTTCTCATTTGTTAGTATGAATTATGTATCTGGTTCTTGATGGACATACTTTTGTACTTTTGACTTTCCAACAGTTTACCTTTTGTATATTGTATAGTTATACCTCTGATGTACTTGTCCTGCTGCAATATGAAGACTTGAATGTATCAGATGAAAAAACCTTTGGAGCCATTGCTTGGTGATATTGACTCCTAGAGTGTCACCAGTTTTACACAGGAGTTTATGTGACTGAATGTTTTCATGTATTGTATTCTTCTTAATTTATGAAAATAAGGAAATGGAAAAGTAAACATGTAGGATAGTGAAAAAAGCTTAGGTTTCAAATCAATGAAGTTGAGAACAAGGTAGAAATTATTGGGCTTGTCAGAAACTGCAAATGTTTAGTTTCACATGGGCACTCATTGGATGTGAATAGGTCAGTGGTTTTGTAATTAATGTAGCAAGGACAAAATTAAACGTGAAATATGGGAAATGAGTTGTCAAAATTGTATTTAAAAGGGGAGCTTATATATACACATACATACATATATATATATACATATGTATATGTATTTTATTTTTTTAATTTTAATTCTCCAGTAACCTGTTTGAACTTTGTACTTGTGATATACTTTTGGATACTTAACTACGAATTGATTGTGTAAGAACTTAGGCTACTACCAAGGGGTACAAACTTCCAGTTATAAAATAAGTAAGTCATGGAGATGAAAAGTACAGCATAGGGAATATAGTCAATAATACTGTAGTAGTGTTGTATGGTGACAGATGGTGACTATACTTAACCATGGTGAGTGTTGAGTAATGAATAGAATTGTTCAATGAGTATGTTACATACCTGAAACTAATATGACATTTTATGTTGATTATACTTCAATTTAAAAAAAGCAAAAAAAAATTAGGCTGCTACCTAAACCTAATTCTTTAATACATAATATGGATTTTAGGTGACATTGATGAAATAGCTCATTCACGTGACTATAGTGGTCTTAGTTTGGTGGTACTATTGTCTTTTCCTTATGTTTTATTTATGCATGTTTGTTATCTACTCGGAAGGACAGGTTTTTTTTTTTTTAAACTTTTCCCCCACATTTATATATCAATATATTGATTGTTGTTTATTTTAAGAATTTGATGACAAATAGTAGCTTTTTTCCTGACTAATATGGAAGTACTTTTGTGGATCTGTACTTGACTTTGGTTATGTTTGAGTTTAGTGTTAGAGGCTTGTGTATGTTTATATTAGTTTCCTAAGGCCACCATAACAAAGACCAAAAACTGGGTGGCTTAAAACATTAGAAACTTACAGTTCTGGAGGCTAGAAGTCCAAAATCGGGGTGTCAGTAGGGCCATAATCTTGCTGACAGCTCCAGGGGAGAAACCCTCCTTGCCTCTTCTAGCTTCCCGCGTTTGCTGACAGTGCTTGGTGTTACCTTGCTTGTGTATGCATCACTCCAGTCACACGGCTGTCTTCTCCCTGTCTTCACATTGTATTCTGTGTGTGGCTGAGTCCAAATTTCTTTTTTTTTAAAGGACAGCAGTCATAATGGATTAGGGCCCACCCTAATAATCTCATTTTAACTCAGAAGACCCTTTTTCCACATAAGGTCACATTCTGAGGTACTGGCAGTTTGGACTGCAGCATACCTTTTGGGAAGACAGTTCAACCCATAAAATACCAATTTTGTTATTTCATAATGTATAATTTTTTATCAGGTGTTATGCTGTGATTAAACATTTTTTTCATGAGATTACTGATGTTTTATGTTCTTAAGTGGCTGTGTTGTCTTTGTTGGAGACCTATATAATCTTGATCTTTTGAACCTTAGGATTTTATCACCATTGTATCTAGTCTGTCTCTATTTTCATCTCTTTGCCAAACTATGCACTTTTAGTTTTCATTGTCTTTCTTATGAGACGTTGCAGCTTGTTAAAAACCCATCTTCCTGTTGAAAGGAGGTTTTTGATTTTGGAGTTTTTTTCACCCAATTTTAATGCTGCAAGTCCAGTGTTTATAATCAGCAGATATGGTTAATTGCCACTGATGAGCATGGGTATTAATCTGGAAAGCCTGTTTATATGGTTCATGGTTATTTGCAGACATCTTTGTTTTTCAGGAAACTTATAGTGAGCCATCTGGATGTCTGTGTACATTATAAATAAATTACTAGAGAAGCTTTCTAACATTTTGAAGGAGTAGACTGGATTTAGAATGTCATTCCTTCAGTATTTTCTACCCGTCTTATTAAGGATATAATTGATTATAAATGCAAGTGTAACATTTAAGTGCATGCAGATAATTATTTTGAATGACTGCTTAACTTGACAGATTCAGAAATGTATAACATACTTAAAAAATATATAACAAGTTTTAAGTCAAGTACTGTGTGCTGGATTTCTGAAATTATTTGAGGGGATTATTGTGAGTTTTACCTAAATGATTTGAAATTTCCCTTTGTATGTGTGACTAAAATTTAACAGAACCCTATGCCAATGTTATTTTTAAATTGCCAGTCTATAATAGTCCAAGTAGGAAGAAAGGTTTTTTTTAAAAAAACTCCCCTGGCAATTTTCCTATTTTCATTTGTTAGCATTTTTCAGTTTTTTCTTTCTGATTGTCCATCAAGCATATATTGACTTTGGTGGGATTATAATTTTACTCAAATTGAAATAGATCTTACATAGTTTAAAAAAATACAACTGAAACATTCCCACAGCAGTGCTTTTTTTGGCTTTTTACACTTGAGGCCTTGTCTCTAAATGGAAGTTGAGGTTTCATTGTGTTAAATGAATTTTGTCATCAATTTCTTAAATGACCTCTGTGCTTTAACAGTTTAATTGTGTTAGATCATATTTTGTATAATAATACTTTATAATGGAAGAAATATAAGTTAAAATTCTGTCTCACTTGAAAAAAGCAAACTTTGACATGTATAAATAACTTTTATTTTTAAGGTATTGCTATTAAGGAGTCCGCAAAAGTGGGTGATCAAGCTCAAAGGAGGGTGATGAAAGGTGTTGATGACCTAGACTTCTTTATTGGTGATGAAGCAATAGAAAAACCTACGTATGCAACAAAGGTACATTTTTATGATTTGTAAAAATAATATTTTCTTTTAAAAATTAGTTTGTTCAGGATGCCTGGGCGGCTCAGTTGGTTAAGCATCTGCCTTCGGCTCAGGTCATGAGCCCAGGGTCCTGGGATTGAGTCCTGCATCGGGCTCCTTGCTCCGTGGGAGCCTGCTTCTCCCTCTGCCTGTTTCTCCCCCTGCTTGTGCACGCTCTCGCTCTCTCTCTTTCTCTTACAAATGAATAAATAAAATCTTTAAAAAAAAAATTAGTCCAGTGATTGTGCCATCTGGAATTTTACTCAGTTATAGGCCTAATATCCTCAACCTCTTCACCATAGAAATTTCTTTTTTCCCTATGGCTTTTCCCAATATCGCTTTAACTCTTTTTTTTTTTTTTTTTTAAATCCTGAGAGGAAAATTTTCACCCAAATGAGCAGTATTTTTTCCATACCAGTAGATCTCAGAGCCGTCAATGTGAGTGGCTTTCTTTTACCTCCACATTGTCACATCTAGAGACATGTTTAGTTTTGAATATTGTGTTTGAGGTACCTGAGAGACATCTTATACATTGTTAGGCAGTGAAATAATGTGGCTCTTGGAACTCCTAAACAAGACAGCTGGAGACAAATATTTGGAAGGTAGCAATTAACCTCTAGAAATTCTAGGATGAAATTATTTAGGGGAGTGTACTTGGGAAGAGGCCCAAGATGGAGCCTGTTCAATCTACCATTTAGATTTGGATAGAAGAGGAAAAGCCTACAAAGGAGACTGAGAATCCGTGGTTAGAGAGACAGGGCTAGACAGGAAGGAATGTAAACAGTGTGGAATGCTGCTAATCTATCAAGTAAGTTAGAGCCCATATATTATTTACTGTCTTTAGCTATAAGGATGTCATTTGTAACCTTAATAAGAATAGTTTTAGAAGAGTGACAGCCCAGTGAGGCTGGGTTCAAGTAGGTTGGATTATGAATGTTAGGCCAGGAAAAAATGACAGTAATATTCAATGAGGTTCGGCTGTGATTGGGAGGCAGAGATAGTTAAGTAGACATGAATAGACAAGTTGTGAGGTTAAGATGGAAGAGATGTTTAAATGCTAATGTGAAGGAGCCATTAGATTTAAGTAACAGGAAAGATGGAGTCCAGTCGAGGTCTCTGAGAAAGGTAGAGGAATGGGATCCAGAGCACAGATGATCTAACTGATATGTGTGTGTGGGGTCTCTTACATTACAAAAAGGTGAAATGGGTAAGTATGGAATCAGTTTTATAGATTTGGTGAAGGGAGATTGGATTCCTGACTGTTGGCCTCTGCTTTCTCTGTGAAATACATAATGACATCATCTCTGCTGCCCAAGGGGTCGGGGGAGAAGGTGAAATATGAGTGATAGGGAGAACATTTAAAATTATCATCATGAAGAGTGAAGATGAGCAGAGTAGGGAAACGAAGACTTGCCATGCAAAGTTAGGTTCACTTGAGAACAGCAATTATGAGTTCTTAGTTTTATCCTCCTAGTTATGTATGTGTCTTCAGTATAATCAGCATTCTGGGTATAGACAAGTTTAGTGAAGGGTCATGCTAGGTTGGGTTTTTATAGTCAAAGTGATGGAGCATAAAATCTAAACTTCGTGTTTGTGTTTGTGTGTGTTTGGGCAGGTTTGATGGTTAGGGAATAATTACAAGAGCCAGTGGACTGCAAGTCTAATTGTGATCAGGAGTATAGTGGGCTGCTAGAGTGTGGTAGGAGGAGAAGAGGTTGTGATCAGAGAGGGATGTATTTGGATTTCAGGAATTTAGAGAGAAGATAGTGATACTAAGACCAAACTGCAGCCAAAATGGAAAAGAAATCCTTGAAGGTGGTGAAGTCAGTGAGCTAAGACGCCAGAGTTTTTCTGCACTGATTCTGTTCTCTTAAACACATTTTTAAGTCTTCCAAATGCTACAAACAAACCAAAACAATGAAACTTCTCTCAGTCTTTACTCCTATTCTTTTTCCTCAGCCTTTTAGCTGTTGTTTTCCTCTTTCTTTTAAAACCAAACTTCTTGGGGTGCCCAGGTGGCTCAGTCGGTTAAGCGTCCGTTCTTGATTTCTGCTTAGTTTATGATCTCAGGGTCCTGAGGTTGGGTTCAGTGGGGAGTCTGCTTGAAATTCTCTTCTCTCCCTCTCTCCCATTCCCCCTGCTCACTCTAGTGCTCTCTCCCTCTCTCTCAAATAAATAAAATCATAAAAAAAAACCCTCAAACTTCTTATTTAGTTTCAGATTCTTCGAGCGCAGATTATTATTAAGCTCTTTGTTAAATCCCATTGTATATATTAATCTTCATCCTTCTTGATTTGTCTGTGACAGGATTGCTCTGATGATTCTCTTCCTAATATTTACATTACGCATTTTAATTGAACCACCTGAAAATATGTTGTGGGAATAATTTCATTGATCTCTAAATAAAGTATGCATCTCCTAAGGATGATCCACAGTATCATTAAATCACACCTGAAAAATGGTGTCCTGATTTAATATTCTCCTTTTTTGGTAGTTTTATTTACTTTTGACATTAATAAGATTTCATTTGTGTTTTGTGTTTTGTTTTAATAGTGGCCAATTCGCCATGGTATAGTTGAAGATTGGGACTTGATGGAAAGGTTTATGGAACAAGTGATCTTTAAATATTTAAGGGCAGAACCAGAAGACCATTATTTTCTTTTGGTAAGTACAAATTATAGTTTCACCAAGGACATTTTTGAAGAAACTTAATGAGAACGTTTTCATCACATCTGTACTCACTAGGGCATACTTTATGGTTTATTAAATTGTCCTATGTCTAAAAGACTTTGTTACAATGCTGTGTCATCTTTAAGATTGTCCGGTTCTGGGTTTCAGTAGAGTTGTAATATATTGAAGCACCAAGGTTTAGGCACTTAGAAAGTTCTTTTCATAATTAATATGTAATCTTTATGATAGGAACAGTAAGGTTCAAAAAAGTTGGAAATGTGGCACTTTGCCTTTTTTTTTTATAACTGGTCTGATTATTATTTCACTAGTAATTCTTGGCAACAAAAGTACAGTACAAAAAATATAATTTTTGAATTTTTCTTGTTTTTATCAAAGCAATGCATGTTTATAGCTTACAAAAACCAACTGCTATAAAGATTTAAAACAAAAAAATAACACTCTCCTTCCTCACCTTTCCCAGCCTTTGATTCATATTATCTAGAGACAAACACTTTAAATTTTTAAAGAGCTTTTTGTGATAGTTACCTCATAAATTTAAACATGTTTTCTATTTCTTGTTTGTTTATTTAAATATTAGACACTACCTCCTGACTTCCTAAGTAGGAAAGATGAGGGTTTTGTTTCTTTTACCCTCCTTCTCTAAATCATAATCCCTGTCTTCTCCCCCTCCCTACAGTATAGTTATATGAAATCCATATTTTATATTTTATTGTAATTTGTGAATATTGTTTATGGGTAGACCATAAACATAAAGTTAAAAGAACTTTACAATAAACACCCACATGTACACAACCTAGACTCAAGTATTGATTTTATTATAATTGCTTTATGATATCAGGTTATCCATCACTTCATCTTATGTTTTTAATTATTTCAGAAAGAGTTGCAGATGGACTAGTTTCACCCCTAAATACATTAGCATGCATATCATCAACTAGAGTTCATTATTTGCTTATAATTCTTTTATGTATATAAAATTCACATGCTATAAAATGTATAAACCTTAACTCTGCCATTCTGTGGGTATTGACCAGGCTTTGGTAGACTTTATCTGAAGGTTCAGATAGCATGTATTTTTGGCTTTGAGCACCATCTGGTCTCTGCAGCTACTCAGCTCTGCTGTTGTAGCAGGAAAGCAGCCTTAGATGATACCTAAATGTGTTCCAGTAAAATTGTATTTACAAAAACAAGTGGTGAGATGGCTTTGTCTTACAGGATGCATGATACAGTTTGCCCATTTCCTGGTTTTAACAGATGTATACATCTGTGTAACCTAAACCCTTATCAAGATATAAAACATTACTATCAGTCTGGAAAGTTTTCTGATGTCCTTTCCTGATTAATTCCTGCTCCTGTGCCATAGAGGCACCCACCGTTCTGATTTTTCCCAGCACAGATTGGTTTTGCCTATAACTTTATATAAATGGAATTATACAAGATGTGCTCTTTGGTAAGACTTCATTTAGCATAATCTTCGAGACTCATCTACATTGTTGCATATACCAATAATTTGTTGCTGAATCATATTCTCTTGTATGAATATGCCTCACTATCCATTTTCTTGATGATTACCTGGGCTGTTTCTAGTTTTTGACTGTTAAGAATATTTTGGTTTTTGTGAACATTGTTACACAAGTCTTTTTGTGGACATGTTTTCATTTGTCTTACATAAATACCTAGATACCGCACTGCTGTGTCATAGGGTAGGTGCATGATTGGTTTTATTGGAAACTTTCAGAACTTTTTCTAACGAGTTGTACCTTTTTGCACACCCACCAAAAATGTGTTAGCAATCTGGTTGCTCTACATTCTTTCCAATGTTTGGTGTGTCAGTCTTTTTAATTTTAGCTGTTCTGGTGGGTGTGTAAGATTTCTCATTTTGGTTTTAATTTGCATTTTCCTGATGACTAATGTTTAGCACTTTTTTATGTGCTTATAAGCTATTAGTATATTTTCCTTGGGAGGTCTTCTGATTATATTTTATTTTATATAGAACTTCTGTTTTTCTTAGAGTTTATAATTTAACTGCCTTGTTTTTTTTCACTTTGCTTAATTTTGTATGTATCTATCACTAAATTATCTCCAAAGCCTTGAACATAGTTCCAAAACTCTTTTAAATAAGTTTAAACACATCAGGTAGTTTAGCTGTTAAAGGTTTTACATGTGTACAAAGTCTACTCCTAGTTGACCATTTTCTTTAAAAACCTTATAGTGTTTTTTAAATTAACAAAAAGATTTAATTTGCAAAGAATTCAAGTTTTATTCATGTTTCTCTGTAATTTGTGCTTTTGAAATTTAAGGAATCCTTACCTCAAGGTCAAAAACATCATTCTTCTGCATTTATGAAGTTTGAAAGTTTTGCCTTTTATTTTAAATATTTGAGATAACAAAAAGAATTGTCAAATCAGATTCATAAGAATCAGAGGTCTTACCCAGTTTCAAGCTTTAATAATTTAAATGATTTAAGTAATCACGAGGCTTAGGGGAAACACGGAGTCCGGGATTGCAAGTACTGTTTCCTCACTCCTCTCTCGCCTCATTAGAATGTGTTCTGGTCCAGACTTCATCTGCAGGTTTCTAAATGATGCCTGTGGTCATATAAACTGAAGAGAACTGTGTAAATATCTCTATTTTAATACTCTTAGCAGTTATATAACTTAAATAACAGTTTCCAAGAAGCATGGCATAAATTTGTAGAATCTTGGCTTATTTACTGTAGTTGTAAACAGACCCGGTACATCCTAGTGAAAACATTCCATAGGTGAGAATTCTGCCACTAGAAACACCATTGGTATGTCTCCCTGGGGGTCTGTCATTACCCTTTTATAAGATGATTTGACTAGGTCTCCCTTCTCTCTCTCTCTCTCTCTCTCTCTCTCTCTCTCTCTCTCTCCTTTTATCAGTGTTTACTGGTGTAATGTAGGAACTTGGTTTCTTTATTTGTGTGTAGAATATATTGTTTTCATATATGCATAGACCTGTTGGAATTCTTTATATAGTTTTCTTTGGTCTATGTGTCTATCTTTGTATCTCTAAATTTAACTAAAATTTTTAAATAAAATTTTTGACATAAAGTATTTCTTGTTTAACAATTGCCTATGAAATTGTCAGAATAATCTGATCTTGTCTATTTAAAATGTTACTAAATTTCATAGACTGAACCTCCACTGAATACTCCAGAAAACAGGGAATATACTGCTGAAATAATGTTTGAGTCCTTCAATGTTCCAGGCTTGTACATTGCTGTGCAGGTAAGAAAGTTCACAAGTCAAGATAAGCTTGACTCTTGAATTTTTATCTGGTTTAATTCACTCTTTAAAAATATATTTTTTATGACCTCAAAGCATTTCATAGTTCTCTCCTGACTCAATAATTTAGGAATCATAGAAAATAGAGTTAGTCAGCAAAAGAGAAATGTTGAAGGAAGGAAGTTAATGACCTTTAGATAATTCAAGGCTTTTCATGGGACAGAAATAAGGGTATTAATATTTATTGAATGTTTATTCCAGGTCAAGAACTTTATATACATTTTCATTTATCCTTGAAACATTTGTTGTGTCCTTTTTTCATAGTTTGTTTTGATTGACTTACTGCTGGGTGTATTTGACCACCTTCCCCTTTGTGCTCCTTTGTATTCTGTGTATCATAAATCCCTGTAATATTTTATTGAACTTACTTTGTAAATATATCTTCATGGAATAGCTTCTTTCCCACCTCTTAGGATCACAGCTCACCTCTTGTTTTTTAACCCTGTAGTGAATGTGATGCATAGCATATCACAAATGCTTAATAAGTATGTAAACTATTGTATAGTTCTCTTAGGTAGCAATGATTATGAGGTATGATCCTGTGTTAAAATAGGAGGGTGGCCTAGATAACTTTCTAGGTCCTGTTCAGCTATTATATTGCAGGTAGGTAAAAGTTTAGCTCGGTTTTTGATTATTGGCCATATATCTTATTGGAGGCTTGGATTCTGTGAAATTCAGTTTTTAAAAAATGAACTAGCTGTGTTCATTTCTTAATTTGTAATCTTAAAAGAATTGTACTTTATTGCCCACGCCAATCTTTTTCATAGAAAAATGTAATTTCATCAACTTTGTTTCCTAATTAAATTATAATATTTAAAAGTATATAATGGCTTTTTCTGTGGTTAAATACCTTGTTATATATTCCTAAATGCCTGTTGCACTTAGAAAATTTGGAGCTAATCTTATGATGGAGATACTTGTTTATAGCCATCTATGTATGGAATAACTGGTGATTGGGTGCTTGTGTATTTCTTTACCTTACTTAACACTTTGTGGTTTGTGTACAGGCTAGCCCATATAAACATAATTTTAAGTCCTGGCAGTCTTAGTACTGTGATACTTCATGTTAGTCTTCCCCATTTTAGCCCTTGTAAAAACATGGAAAATTTATAACTATGCCCCTAAAAGTATATAAGCCTGTAACTTTGTCTTAAAATGTAGGATGTGAATAATTTTATTGCATAATGTAATTAATTTTGTGTATTTTCTTGCCAGAGATGACTATAGTTGACCCTTGAACAACACAGGTTTGAACTGTATAGGTCCACTTATATGCAGATTTTTTCAATAAATATAAGAGAGTACTGTAAATGTTTGTCTTCCTTAAGATTTTCTTAACATTTTTTTCTCTAACTTATTTTATTGTAAGATTCAAAATCTGTGTTAATCGACTGTTTATGTTATTGATACTGCTTCTGGTCAACAGTAAACTATTGGTAGTTCAGCTTTTGGGGAGTCAGAAGTTATACTTGGATTTTCAGCTGCTTTTGTTGGAGGGATCACTGCGCCTAACCCTGGTATTTGTTGTTCCCCTAACCCTGGTGTTCAAGAGTCAACTGTACATTTAAAATTGAAGTACTCCAGTGAAATATTTTTTTCTATTAACTCTTTGTGCTTGTTTTTATTTTCTTGCCGGTCATATTTATTTTTGTCTAAGGCTGTTCTTGCCTTAGCTGCATCCTGGACCTCAAGACAAGTAGGAGAACGGACATTGACCGGTACAGTAATAGACAGTGGAGATGGTGTCACTCATGTCATTCCTGTGGTAAGGATATTTTAAAATTATCAAATAGTCCTATCAGATAACAAATCTGGAAGAGTTAAATGGTATGAAATTAATACCATTTTTAAAAAATTTTAAATATTTGAAAAATTTGCTCTGATTTGGCCATTTGTTCAGCTAGTGCTGTATTTTGCTCAAATTAATACTAAAATTCTATAAACAAATTTCAGAATCTTTCTTTTGCTATATAGGTTTGTACTGTAATTCGAATATGATTTAAAAATATTAGAAATTGTTTCTCATTCATAATTAGAAAATGTTGGAGTAACTGGAATGGAAATATATTATGCCTTTTTAAAGATTTTATTATTTGTTAGAGTGTGAGCAAGAGCATGGGTGGTGGGGTGGGGAAGAGGCAGAGGGAGAGGGAGCCTGATGTGGGGGCAAGGTCCCAGGACCCTGGGATCAGGACCTGAGCTGAAGGTAGATGCTTAACCAACTGAGCCATTCAGGTGCTCCTATGCCTTTCTTTTCTTAAACATGGAATTCTGTTTTCTGGTTTGGATGTGTCTGTGTTGTATAGGTTAGCCAGTTGATAGTCTCTCTTATCGTTAATTAATAGATTTCAGTTTGGTGCATAGGTTAACTAAATAACAGTTTGTTATAAGCACGTGGCCATTAATGACTTTTGGGAATTTTATTTACTCATTTATTTAAATTAAGCTCAATGCCCAGTGTGGGGCTTGAACTCACAACCCAAAGATCAAAAGAACTACTGACTGAGCCATCCAGGTGCCCCTAGAAATTATTTTTTTGAATAAAAGCTCAAGTTATGATTGTGTTTTATGGTTTGGATTTAGTAAAGCATATTAAGAAAAATGCATCAGATTGGATTATTTATCAGAGATGGCGTTTTTTCTGCCAAGGCCTTTGTGCTTCCAATTTTTAATGACAAATTAGGGTTTTTATTGTGCCTAATACATTCAAAATGACTACTTGAAATCATACTGATAGTATTAGATAGGTATATAGATAGTTTATCTTTTATTTTTTTTATTTTTTTTAAAGATTTTATTTATTTAACAGAGAGGACAGCCAGCGAGAGAGGGAACACAAGCAGGGCGAGTGGGAGAGGAAGAAGCAGGCTCATAGCAGAGGAGCCTGATGTGGGGCTCGATCCCAGAACGCCGGGATCACGCCCTGAGCCGAAGGCAGACGCTTAACGACTGCGCCACCCAGGCGCCCCATAGATAGTTTATCTTTTAAACTTTTTATATTATATTGAATATTCTGTAAGAAATGAAATTATTTTGAACTTATTTCTTCATTACTAATCATTCCTATTTTTATTGCATCAGGCAACCTCTGTTGAGGATTACATCCTCAGGGTGACTACTTTTAGATTAGATGTCATAATCTACCCTCCCAATGTCCTAATAGATTTAGTAATAATTGCCCTTTTTTTAGTAAAAGCTTTCTTGAGATATAATTTACACACCAATAGAGTTCACCCATTTAGAGTGTATACTTACGTGGTTTTTTGTATACTCACATAGTGCATCCATTACCACAGTCAATTTTAGAACATTTTTATTACTCTAAAAAGAAACCCTGTATCCGTTAGCAGTCAGTCTCCCCCTGATAACCTTAGCCCCGGCAACCACTCATATACTTTCTGTCTTGATAGATTTGCCTTTTCTGGAATCATACACTTTGTGGTCTTTTGTGATTGGTTTCCTTCATGAAGCCTTAAGTTTTCAAGATTTATCCAAGGTGTACATGTATAGTACTTCATTTCTTATTACTGCCAAATAATATTTCATTCTATGGCTATACCAGATTTTATTTTGCCATTGGAGTATATTTTAATATTTTGGAAATTGGGATGTGGCCATTATTTCATGTTTTTTTTTTTTTATAGTTGACAACATATTTTAGTGCTACATAGAGATACTTAAGATTTTCATTTAAACCTCAGAATCTGTAATGTAGGTTATATTGAAACCTCAGTTTACCCATTAACAGCGCAAATAAATGAATTGCCTAAGATCACCAAATAGTACCTTGTGGAGGTAGGATTCAGACTGGTTCTATCTGACCCCAGTCTTAACATCTGCACAACTAATCAATGATATTAGTATCTTGATAATATTCAAATAGGTAATTTTCAAATATAAGTTACCAGCATGAAAAAGAATGAATTTTCATAAGGATATTAAGAATTGGATACTCCTGTGTTTTGTTCTCTTTTCATTCTTTTTAGCTTTCTTTTGAATTAATGGAGTATTTTTTTTGTAATTTATCTTTATATCCTTATTGACTTAATTAGTTATATTCTTCTTTGTTGTCATTTACTTATTTTTTGGTGGTTGCTCTAGGGTTTATAATAAACATCTTTAATTTATAATCTAAGTACAGATAATGTTCTACTATTTTATAAATAGGAAGTGTACAATAATGTACTTCCCTTCTGCCCTATAATGGTTACTCATTTTACTTCTCCATGTTACAAACTTTATAGTACATGATTAATTTGTTTCATTTAAGTAGTATATTAGTTTTGTTAGGGCTGCTGTAATAAAGTACCACAGACTTAGTGGCTCAAACAATAGAAAATTAATTTTTTCACAGTTGGAGGCAATAAAGTTGGAGATCAAGATGTTGGCAGGGTTGATTTCTTCTGAGGCTTCTCTGTGTCTTCTATCTAGGTGGCCTAATTTTCTCCATTTGTCTGCACATTGTCTTCTTGTGCGTCTGTGTCCTAATCTCTTCTTTTAAGAACATAAGTCATATCAGATTAGGATGTACTCTAATTACCTCATTTTAACTTAATTACCTCTTTAAAGTCCCCATCTCCAAAAACAATCACATTGTGAGGTATTGGGAGATGGTACTACAACATACGAATTTTGGGTGGGGTAGGACATGTCAGCCGAGAACAAATCACCATCTTTAAAAGAGATTTTGAAAAAGATAAACTTCTTTTATATTTACGCACTTAGCATTTCCAGCGCTTGTTTCCTTTGTGAAGGTCCAGATTTCCATCTAGCATCATTTTCTTTCTGCTAGAGTGATGGCCCTTGGCGTTGCCTTTTTTTTTTTTTTTTCAAGATTTTATTTATTTTAGAGAGCATATGTGTGTGTGGGGGTGGAGGGGAAGGAGGGACTAAGGGGGAGAGGGACAAGCAGGCTCACATTAAGTGGGGAGCCCTGCAGAACCAGTCCCACAATGCTGAGACCATGGCCTGAGCTGAAATCAGGAGTTGGATGCTCAACCAACTGAACCACCCAGGCACCCCGGCCTTAAGTACATCTTATGGTGCTGGTCTACTGACTGGGACCTCTTTCAACTTACGTACATCCTTTGAAAAAGTATTTTGCTTGCATTTTTGAAAGATTTTTTACTTGGTGTAGAATTTTAGGTTGATAGTTTTTTCCTTTCAGTATTTTAAAGAGGTAGTTCTAATGACTTTTGGCTTACATTTTTTCTGAAAGTAAGTCCGCTGTCCTTCCTGTGCTTGTTTCTTTGTGATATTTCTTACTTGTCTGGCTGCCTTCAGGATTGTGATGTACCTAAATGTGTTCTTTTTTTCCCCCTTTTTTCTTTTTTCCACTTCTTGAGGTTTGGGTTTGTTGAACTTCTTGAAACTATATAGATTTGTAGTTTTTTTAATCATACCAGAAAAGTTCTTTATTATTTCTTGACATTTTTTCTGTCCCTTCTTTTCCTCCTTATCTTTGGGTACTCTAATTACATGTCTCTTAGACTGCTTGAAGTTGTCTTACATGTTACTGGTGCTCTGTTTATTTTTTTTCCCCTAATCTTTTTTTTTTCCTGTGTTGTTCTGAATAGTTCTTTCTTTGTCTTCAAGTTCACTTCTGTCTTTATTGTTTAGCTTGCTATAATCACATTTAGGATACTTTTTATTTCAGATATATTATTTTTCTTCATAGAAGTTCTTTTTGGATCTTTTTATATCTTCCTTTTGTCATTCATGTTTCCATTGAGCTTCTTGATCATGTGGAGTATATACTAGTTGTTCTAATGTCTTTTTCTAAAATGCTATTATCTTTGATATTTCTGTTTCTTTCTCTTTTGATTTTTTTCCCCAGTCAAGGGTTGTATTTTCCAGCTCCTTGCTTGCTTATAGTTTTTCACTGGGTAGTGTGTTCACATTGTTATGTCCTGGATTTGGGGACTTTAAAAATATTTTGATGTTTTTTTCCTTGGGACACAGTTAGGTTACCAGGAATCAGTTTGATCCTTTCAGGGGCTCCTTTTAAACATTATTGAGCAAGTCCAGAACAGTCTTTTGTCTGGTCCTACTTTGTCCCCACTCTTGAGGCACTATTCTTTTGAGGATTCTGCTCAATGTCCTGTGTTTGAGGTCTTGATACTCTGGCTAATGGGAACATGAACTATTCTCAGCTACACATAAGCTTTGGGGATTGTTTTGTTCCCACCTTTCCAGAGGTTTTTTCCTCTGGCCTTGATGGTTTCCTAACATGAATGTGATGAGTACTAGTCAGCTAAGGTGTTACTTTTCATATCTCAGAGCTCTGTGTCATTACAGCTCTTTCAGCCTTAGTAGTTTGACATGTAAACTGTAGTCATTTTGACTTCCCTAAAATCTAAATTCTGTATCCTCAGCTTAATGAAACTATCTGACTCTGCTTGGGTTCTCCCTCCTGTTATTGCTGCCAGGGAACTCTTCCTAGGCAGTGAGATGGGATGTTTATAGCACTCCATCTTGTTTCTTTTCCCTTCTCATTGGGAACACTGCCCTACTCTGCATGTTCAGTGTCTGAAAATGTTTATTTCATTTAATTTGTCCTGTTTTTTTCTTTAAGGTGAGAGAATAAATCCAATCCCTAATACTCTGTCATGGCCAGATGATATTCTTTGTTAATGAAATTTAATTGTATTACATATTTTTTTGTACTTCCGACTCATATCAATAAATTTATGAATTCATTGTGTAGAATTTAATTATTTGGCATTATGATAATGCATAGAATGCCTCAGCCTTTTGAAATTGGTATCCACTTCATTAGGAAAAATGAGTTTGTGGATTAATGATTAAATTTCCTACAGTGCTATCTAAATTGTTTACTGAAATTATAAAAGATTTTAAAATAATTTCCTATCTGGTCCGCTATCAAAACATTTAAAACTTCTGAAATTCATAATTTCTGTGCTGTTCTGTCATTTCAGTCTTAGTTATAATAACTCTTACCAGTTAAAGGATAATCTAAATTGTTGGCCATTCTTGTTCATAATATCTGTGCAGTATTGTAAATTATATAATACGGTATTGTGAGGAATACTGTTGAAGAATAAAGACTGGAAGAATTCTCCTGGGATAAATAGCAATACTTGGGAATATAAACACACTAACTTGAGAAATTAATCTTTGATGGTTATTTAGGTTATATTAGTTTTGAATAATTGAAAGTAAATTTGCCACTCTTTTATTTTATTTTTTTTTCCCATCTAGGCTGAAGGGTATGTGATTGGCAGCTGTATTAAGCACATTCCAATAGCAGGACGAGATATAACATATTTTATTCAGCAGTTGCTGAGAGACCGAGAAGTAGGAATCCCTCCGGAGCAATCCTTGGAAACTGCTAAGGCAGTAAAGGTAAAAGTAATGATGAGAGTGTAATTCAGTTCAAAATTAAAGTCAAATTTACAATATTAACATGAAAAACACTCAGGTGAAGAACAGTACTTAAAAAAACCCTTTTGTTCAGCCAGTTATAAATTATTACTCTTAATTATATATATGTTTTCTCTGTATTTCTTGTAAGGAAATTTTGTAGGATTATCAACTCTGTGCCGGTTGTCTCCACTTTTCACATTTGAGTCAAGAACATTTGTACCAACTGACTTTAGCATACATTTTTGTGATTATTCCCTGTAGTAAAAATAATTAGTTCACTTCAGAGTCCTTGTATCTCAATTTCTTCACTGAATTCTTTATTTTAATCCTAACAATTTTCTGTTAAAAAAATTTTTTTTGATGTAATTGTTTCATTTCACTACAGAATAGAGATGGTGTTTGGCTCAAGTGATATGGCAAATAGAAGAGAAATCTGAAGACTGTTTAAGGTGTTTTAATAATTTGTATGTTATGTAAGTCTTTGTTAGATCAGTGTTTCATGTAAACTGTCAAAATACTTAGCATTGCTTTTTAAATTTATCATTTGCCAACATACCTTCAAAAATTTCATTGGGTTTCTCATGTATTTTCAATATGTGAAAGCAAAACTACCCCAGCAAAAATAACTTTATTTGCCTATCTTTGTCTGATTATAGGGTTTCTTTCACTCTTCAAAGGTTAGGAATGAAAAGGAATTTACTACTTCCTAGTAGTAAAGGAATTATGAAATGGCTGCCAAAACTCACCCAATGGGTGACATCGAAATTAAATATGTAAAAAATTAACATGAATACTGCTTCAGCATCTTTGGGAACCCTGTGGAGTTTAAAAAAAATAACAAAAGCACGAAGGATTGAAATCTATTGTAGAGAATACGGATGCTCAGTCTCAGTGTCTTTTAAGAATTACCATTTCCATGTAATTCCTATTTCCAGCGTTTGGAGAAAGACGTTTGTCGTTTGTTTTCCATATTCTTTCCTTTTACATCTTTCAGTTATTAGTAATAATATTTGTATCCGTCATGGATTAGAATTCTTGATGTGCAAAAATATGTGAAATGTGTGTTTTTCTTTTAAAAAAAAATGGAACTTGGAATCAGGAGTCCGTAAATTGCAAAAAGAATGTTATAACCCATAACATTTTTGAATTGCATTTTTGTTGGAAACTTTTACCTAGGACTTATAACCAGATACGTAACAATTTAGCATTGCAGGTGATAGAGTAAAAAAGAATAGTTTTTACTTTCAGCCTCTTTTCTTTTGCTCATTTACTTTCATTTACTTAGACTATATTCAGTTTTGTTCCAGGAAGATATTAAGGATTAAGGGTCTATATTAATTTGTGGGTTATATCAACTATTATTTATTCTCCAGTTCTGTATTTATTTTATGTTTTTTTCTTTTTAGAATGCAAACTCCATTAATTATTGGAACGATATAAAACGTTGAATGACATTAATGAACGTTTTCATGAAATAACCTTGAGATAGTAGAGGTTGTCTCTTTAGCTGGTCAAGTCTTATTAAATTTATATATGAAGCCAGGAATTCCGTGTAGGAGATGAGAGATGAGTTGTTTATTTGTACTAAACATAAACTACTGTCCTAACATAAAATTTTCTTCAGCTTAATTTCTTAATTTTATTTTCCTATGATATTTGTTCATTTGATTCTAGTTTACTGAAAATAAGTCATCCTTTTCTACTGTTCCTAAAACGAAGAAATAATTACTCATTTCTTTGTTCTCCTAGGAGCGCTATAGTTACGTCTGCCCAGATTTAGTAAAAGAATTTAACAAGTATGACACAGATGGATCAAAGTGGATTAAGCAATATACCGGAATCAATGCTATCTCAAAGAAAGAATTTTCTATTGATGTTGGGTATGAGAGATTCTTGGGACCTGAAATCTTTTTTCATCCAGAGGTTAGTTTTTTTTTTTCTTAGATGGAATTGTTTTGAAATATTCAGCAGAAATTATCAGTCAACCATAAGAAATTCAGGAAAGAGTTAATCTCAGGAACTTTCTTTTGTATACTAAAGTACTATAGTGAGTTATTTTCAAGAGGAAAAATTGCCTACGTTGAAATAGGCTAAAAAAGTTACTATTTTTCATATATTTAGAAAACTAAAACTTGTTTTTTTAATACTTGTGGCTTATGTGGAGTCATGGAAAAAGGGGAGCCCTAAAATTTATGACCATTTAATTAAGATATTTTCGGAAAAGTTCTAGAACTACCACTGCCCCCCATATAAAATAACCATTAAACCAAGAACCATTAGTTGACTATCATAACAAAATATTTATTAGCAAAATAGTTTTCTGTCTCTATGAAATGTTAGCAACATGCAGGTCTTATTAAATTCATGAAGTGTACGCTTTTAATAATGAAAAATTCTTTCAGTAATTTAGTATAAGAAATTCATTAATAAAAGAAATTTATTAATAGAATTACATTAAATGCCTACTGTGCTTATTCGGCATTAAAAACAGTTATTTTTTAATATTGTTTATTCACTTAGCAAATAGTAAATGAATATAATTTTCATGGTCGCAGTTTAAGTATGGAATATTTAAAGATGAAAAATTACTTTATGTTGCTCTTACTGAGCTCAGAGAATAAGGGAGATGAATATCTAAACAGGTATAGTTGCTTTAATAGATGCATGGATTTGGGGAGGGCATAGGAACAAAGAGCATCTAAGTCTGCTTGGGAGGACTAGGGAAACTTCTTAGAAGATGTGACATTTGGAACTGAGACTTAATGGGTGAATATGTATTTGTCAGGCAGGTATGTTAGGGGGAACATCTTTCTGGCAGCCGAAATAGGCTGGGTAGAAGTCTGGGATAGGAGAGAGCTAGATAATAACATTATAAAGAAAGGGATTGGTAAGAGATAGGTGGTCATGAGGGATTGATATGCTGTAGAAAGGAGTTTACTGGATTCTGTAGTTGTGCAGAAATCTTTAGTGCAAATGACACAGATTTTTGTACGGTATTAGAAAGGTTACTCTGACTGCATTGGGTTGGATGGATTGAAACAGAGGTGTGAATTCTGTTGGAAAGAGGTGAGTTTATTGCAGTTTTCCAGATGAAGGATAAGTTATGTTAGGTCAATAAGAATGAGAAAGAGTTAAGAGAAAAGCAGTAGAATCAACATGACTTACTGATTACTTAGATGTGAGGAGAACAAGAATATGAAGAATCTGTGATGATTCCCATCTGTGTAACTTGAACAGCTGGATGTTGTGCTGTCCGCTGAAATTAGGAATACTGACAGGGAAGAATGAGTGAGGTAGAAACAGGAGATGAGTTTATTATGCCTCTTTAAAAAGGTTCAAAAATAGGGGTACCCGAGTGGCTCAGTCAGTTAAGCATCCAGCTCTTGAGTTCGGCTCAGGTCATGATCTCAGGGTGGTGAGATCGAGCCCTATGTCGGGCTCCACGCTGCTCTTGGAACTTGCTCAAGATTATCTCTCTCCCTCCCCTCCCCCAAATAAATAAATAAAAATTAAAAAAAGATAAAAAGGTTCAAAAATGAACACTTGGGTTCTAAGTGTTGGGTTGTGTGTCCTGGAGTGAGCATAGATGTGAAGTCATCACCATATATAGCTCAAAGGAAGCGATTGGCCAGGGAGAGGATGTGGAGTGAGAAGAGGGGGAAGAATGGGGCCCTGTTGAACACTGACACTGTGGATGGAGGAGGAGAACCTACAGAGAATTTTGAAGGATACAGAAGGGGAGAAGCCACGCTAAGGGATTGTGCTCCGATTGAGAGAAGTGAATGTTTAAGGAGGGAGATTAAATAGTGCCAGTTGGCACATTGAGGTAATAGGGGAAACTGAGAGGTACTCATGGATTTTTAGTATCCAGATTATTGGTGCTCCTAGGAGAGCAACTGTAATGGAATGATGTGATAGAGGCAGTTTTTTGCATTTGAGAATCGACAGTGTGGGCATCCTGGGAGGTGGCTCTAAAACAAAAGCATCCTGGCTACTCGGAACTGGTAAGAACTCAGTTGCAAGAATAAGGCTAAAGTTAGTTTTGTCTTTAAGAGGTATTACTCCAGTGATGTAGAGGTAAAGAGTTAAGTATGGATACAGGAAAATGTGGAGCTGGGAAGGGTAGAGGAGCAGGTGGGTTCTTGAGTAAGTTCATTGTCACAGTGCATACTTCTATTCTTCATGAAGGGGAATCAAGTTACTGTGTTGGGAGAAGAGGTTGGATATCAAGTTGAGGGCTGAGAGAGAACAGTAACTTTTATAATCACTAGTGAGGAGAATTGAGAGGGTGACTATTTTAATAGTACTGGGGACTCTAACTATGGAAGTTAGAGACCCAGAACTTTAAGTCATATAATATTCTTTTCCCTCCCAGGCAGTTGTGGAAAAGGAACAAGGCAGAGGTTAAAGTGTTGCAGCATACAGGAAAGAGCCAGAATCCGAAAGGTGTGAGTTACTTAGGGTTAGTGAAGCATATGGGCAGGGATTGGAGATGATGATGAATTGGCATATAGCTGTAAATTAGGAGCAAAGGAGTGAGCACCTGGGATAAGGCATTGTGGTCAGACAAGTATATGGATGTTTTAAGGCTTTAGAGAGCACATTTTCTTAGCAGTCTTTAACATAAAAATTCATAAAAGGATATATGTGCATAGTTTTAAAAGTCATACATAACACTGACCAGCTTAAACAAAAGCAGCAGCTCCTCAGCCTCCACCCCTACTCTGTCACTCTTTCTGTGTTCTGCGGAGCATTCACTAGTTCTCACTTAGCCCGCGCTCTTGGTAATTACCTCCACATTTGCAAATATTTGTCATCTTGATTTCTTGGCATAGCAATGTTAAGTATTTTATCTACCAACTTCCTTTTAGGTTAGTTGATATTTCCTTAGACCCTCTTCCCTTAGCCTGTCCGTATGTTACGTTATAGTTATTAGCTAAATCAGTAGTTTTACAGTATAGAAATAGTATTATACCTGTTAATGTTTTTTGCTTTTGAGGCAAAATTGTAATATTGTAAATTTTTTCTCTTGAAATTGAGCATTTCCTAAATTTTTGCCTCATTTCTTCATTTGTGTCATTTTCTCTTTGTTCATTTATTTCATTTATTCATTGAGGTTTTTTTTTGTTTTTTTTTTTTAAAGATTTTATTTATTTATTCGACAGGATAGAGACAGCCAGCGAGAGAGGGAACACAAGCAGGGGGAGTGGGAGAGGAAGAAGCAGGCTCATATAGCAGAGGAACCTGATGTGGGGCTCGATCCCATAACGCTGGGATCACGCCCTGAGCCGAAGGCAGACGCTTAACCGCTGTGCCACCCAGGCGCCCCTATTCATTGAGGTTTTAATTAACTGTTTTTACAAGATCTGGTAGGGATCCTGGGCATCTCACTATTTCTATATAGAGAAATTAACAGTTTTTTAAAAACCTTATTTTACTTTTCCTTGTGTGGTTTCTTATCCTTTCAATTTGGGGGACTTCAGGGTGAACAGATTGACTTCTTAGCAGTATACCCCTCTGGAAGCACTTAGGATATAACATTCTTTTTTTTGTCTTCCAAACGGGAAGACATTCTTGGGCATTTATCCTTTCTTGTAATTTCCTTTTGTCATTTTAGTAATGATTTAAGAAGATAGAAAGATAACCACGCAGCTGGCGGTCAGGTCACATTTTCCTCTGGGGTCATGTATATGTGAGCTGCTGAAATTGAATGGATTAGAGGTTATGGGTTAAGGAACATCAATTAAAGTTGAAATACTGGAGAGAGATACTAAACCTCCGAGTGGAGGACAGGAATTAGAGAATTACAGAAGATCCAAAACCAAAGTCCTGGATGAATAGGATCATTATCACAGGATAGATAATAGCATGGGAGGTAAGAGAAATCTTCGATTTTAAAGGAAGAAGCGTGGAATACTCTTTATAGACATCCTCAGCTAAGGTTGTGATGGTCTTAAAAAACCTTTGACACATTAGATAACATAAATAAACTGTGGTGTTTTGGTTGTGTCGTGTTGCTTAGGAAAAGGATAGTTGTCTGGATGTCAGTTTACCTTGTTGCTAATGTTTCATATGTAATTTTTTTCTATTTAAGTAATTTTTATCATTTGATATATCAGGTTTTCTTCATTAAGTTTTTTAAAAAACATCTTTACTCTCTATAGCATATTTTTCTTTGTAAATAATTTCTTCTGTGAGAAATCCATGTTTTTCTCTTCTTCAGAGTTGTTTTTTAAAATCAGTTTATGTATATGCACATTGTTTAAAAGTCCTAGTTATTGAAATCCTAAGAGAAACTAGGAGTACCCTGCATACTTCTCTCCCTATTTTTTTTTCCCTAGAAATAAGCACTTCAACCTTTTTTTAGTTTATTCTTTTGGTGAGTGCCTCCATAGCTACAAATTGGTTTGGTTGCATTGCAACTTCAAGTTTTTTTCAGTTTTAGTCATTTTCTGTCAGTTTCCAGCTATGGAGGAAGAGGATTGCCTTTTCTCTCTTTTTTTGCCACGACAAACAGTACCTTTCCATACCTTTGTGTCCCAATAATTACATTATAATTTCAATTAAGTAAAAATTCAGTGCTTACATTTTTGTGAACACAAATTGTAATCAGATCTTGTGAACACAAATTCTAACCAGATCTGAGTCATGCAGTTTACCATGAAATATTTTCCTGTCCTCTATTTTGTTTGTCATGGAAAACAATAACTTATTTGCTTAGTTTTAAAATAATGATCCTTAGGGGCACCTGGGTGGCTCAGTCGTTAAGCGTCTGCCTTCAGCTCAGGGCATGATCCCGGCGTTCTGGGATTGAGCCCCGCATCGGGTTCCTCTGCTGGGAGCCTGCTTCTTCCTCTCCCACTCCCCCTGCCTGTGTTCTCTCTCTTGCTGGCTGTCTCTCTCTCTGTCAAATAAATAAAATCTTAAAAAAAAAAAAATAAATAATGACCCTTAATTCACCTCTAAACTCTATCCGCCAGTTTTATAACTGTCTTCTCAGGATATTCAGATGCATAGGGTTTTATAATCAATTTAATATTCCAGAGCATGTGTTACATCCCAGTATGAACCTGTTTCCTTCTGCACCTGGTACAGAGTTATGTTCCTTCACCATTATTGTGGGGATTCCTGTTGCCTCTCAGTTAAATCCCTCTTCCCTCTGTCCCATATCTTTCTCTTTCTTTATTTTGGTGGAGATCATTTCCCATTGGGGTTCCTGATAAAAAGGGCACGTGAGGGATGAAATTTCAAGACCTTGCATGTCTGAAAATGTATTCATTTTATCTTCATACTTGTCTGATAATTTGGGTATTGAATTCTAGATTGTAAATCATTTTTTCCCCCAGCATTTTGAAGCCTTAGCTTAGTTGCTTCCTGTTACAAATTGAAGTAAAAAACTGTTCTGATTTCTAAACCTTGTATAGGACCTGCTTTTTTTCTTTCCAGATACTTGTAGATTGTCACTTTGTTCCCCTAACATTCTGATGTGCTCTCTGTTTTCTCTTCTAGTTGTATTTTTTCTTTTTGTTCCACTCTTTAGGTGATTTCTTAAGTTTTACCTTCTGAACCTTCTATTGAGTTTATTTTCTGTTAATGTACCTAATTTTCAAGGGCTTCCCCCTCATCTGCTCTTGAATATTCCTTTTTTTATGCTGCTCTGTTCTTGTTTCATGATTGCATATCTTCTGGCTCTCTGAGGATGTTGGTCTAGGTTTTTTGAAGTGTTGTTCTTTCTGCATAGTCTCTTTCTTCCAGGTTGCTTTTCTCTTTGTTTTGATTCCTGTATTTTTCATGCTAGAGATTTTTGGGGGCCACTCATTTAAGAAGGGGACACTAAAAACCTGATTGGAAATCAGAGCTTTGTGGGTAGGGCTTGTTGACTGTGGCCTTTTCTTTGGAGGAATGCCCTATATGTGTTTCCTTAGATCATTTCGGATAGTCCGATTCCTAAGAAGATAGCTGCCTGGAGGGTAGAGGTTGGCAGCCGAATGGGGAAGAGGGGAAGAGGGTCGTCGGCATTTGTGTGTCAACAATAGGCTGCGTACCTTCACTTAAAAGCCTCCGACTTTCATTCCTTTCAGCCATGTATAAGAGTCCGGGGCTCTCTAATTTATTCCCTTTAGAGAATGGATAAGCCACCTTTCTCCTTGAATGAGGAGGAGGCATTTCATAGACTTCTTTGGTTGGGATCTGTGACTTTAATTGCTTTTCACAGAGACTTTCAGCCAGTGTTCTTTCCTGTCCTTCTTCTACCTCACTTTCAGTGCTAACAGGTACAGCCGGTTCTTGGGGGGGGGGGAGGATAGAAAACAGCCTTATTCTTGGCTTTCCCTACTGATGACTTACTAAGTGTTTTGGAGGGAGTGCATGGTCTTGTCCATCTGCTTTCCAGATTCCAGTTTGCCAAATTTTCTTGCTGTTTCTTCTTGTTCTGTTCTCTCCATACATTTGGGATTATTCCTTTTTTAAAAAAAATCTTTATTGGTGCTTTCAGTAGAGAGAACAAGTTGGGATATGTGTGCTCAGTTCACCATGTTTTTCCAGAATAGACCTTTTTTTCCTTTTTTTCTTTTTTTGTATCATATGAACTGTGTCACTTCCCAAGTGAATTTTAAGATTCTGTCTTCTGTAGTTCTAGATATTTCTGTGTCAGAGTTCCTCTGTCATTTGAAAGATTCACTCTGTTTTTTGTTTTGGCTAGATGAAAGTGTAGGTATCTAAACTTGGACACTGAAGATACCCTGTATGAAAGAGTAGGGATATTTATTTTTTGAATTGCTAAATTCATCACAAATGCTTGAAAGGAGTATTTTTAGAAGGAATGGGCTTGGCACTCTTTTTTTTTTTTTAAGGAAATTTAAATTTTTTTGACGAAGCCATTTGAACTGCTTTGTGTACTTGGGTGTATTCTTTATAAATTTTTCAGAAGAGAGAAAAGATACTCCTCCCTTGATAGTCACTTGTAGTAGTATTAAGACCTGACTAGAGAGCATTTAGAGGCAAGACTACTCCTTTTGTTGAAAATGAAAACAAAAGGCCTAAATATTCTTAGTGGGGACCCTAGGTTGAACATAGTCAAGTATTGAGTAACCTACAACAATTTATTGTTAATTCTTACTCTTTTCCTTCATTTATTTACTAAGTAGCCATTGTTTGCTGCTTTACTACATATTCTACTCCTTTTCACCTGGGATTCTATATAGCACAGTACTCCCTCAGCTTTTTGTGAAGATGTATTCAAATCAGACTTAATTTCTTTCTAAATCAGAATATCTGTGGATCGATTCAGAGTATGTGAGTATTTAAAGGTTGTATAAATTCTTTCTTTTGTATGTTCTTGATTAAAAATTGCTACGAGAAGGACATAGCACAGGAATGAGTGACCCCGTTCCTGCCTTTTACTTGCTCATGTTGTAGCAGATAAACTGTTTCAAAGGTTAAGGAAAGAATTATGGGAGGTTAATCTCTTGAGCACACGCATTCCTCTGTATGTGTGTGTGTGCGCGCGTGCATGTGTGTTTGTGTGTGTGTGTGTTGTTTAGGTAAATATTGAAGAAGTATGGTTAACAAAGACAGTTTAGAGAATTTGTAAGTTCTATATTGATAAGTTGATAAGATACTATATTAAGATATATAGACCATATATTTTCTATCAAATTGTTAATGTTCTTTGTCCACATTTTAGGGATTAAATCTCGTGACGGGGTCTCAGGTTGAAGTATCATGGGATCATAAAAGCATGTTTTGAGAATTTAAGTTTCCTTGGAAATTTCATAGTCTGAAACCTAGAGAGTTTCTACAAATCACAAAATAAAATTTTCAGGATTCTAATTCTGTTGCTAATTATAGTTAATTGTGGACTGAGCCATTCCTTGCCTGTGAACTAAGCTTGTCTATAAATGGCATATAGAGCCAATCAAATTGAGTTATATTTTCCCATTTTCCCACAGAAATACAATATGGACTACTTCTGACAGGTAGAACAAATAGTCTGTAGGTTGGGTTTTCAAGGTTCGGTATGAGCCACATTTCTATACTCACTCTTAGGTATTCATTATCCCTAGGAATTCTGTATCCCTGTTAAGGTTTCTTATGTGTGCTCTTCAACATGCTTCAAAAAGATAGATGTTGGCCGCCATTTTTTTTTTCTCTTACTATGATAATAGAAGTCAGTGGAATCGTTGTTGGGGATATTTTACTTTATCTAAATTAAAATATATCATTATGCTTCATCACTTAAGTAACATTATCTCTTTTCATTGTATGCCCAGACTCTTAATGACTTCAAACTGATCTTTAAAACTGGAAAAAATTGGCACATCCCTAATAGTTACCAGTCAAGTTACAGAATCAGTTTAACAAACAAAGGAATGTTGTCTCTCCCATTAGACAGCCTAATGGGAAAAATGAGAGGCCAAGAGAGGTGGTTGGCAACCCATTTTCTAGACAGTTACTTTAAATTTTGTTCATTTGAATAAAATAGACTTGCTATTTCGACAAAATAAAGCTAAATTTTGACCTTTTATTTTTACCTAGGAAAAATTCCATGTAGCATTTCCTTTCCAATTTTAAAGAGTAATAGATGGCCACTTACATATATTTTTGAAAATTAGGTCTTTGTTTCAGAATACAAGTTTAATTCTGAGATCTAATATTTTATTTATGTATATAAATTTATATACATATATGTATATATATAAATATTTATAGTTCCTCTCAGGAAATATACAGTATGATTTTGGAGGGTCATTGGCATGCATATAAAAATAAATGATGGGGAAGAAAGGGAGCCTTCCTTAATCTTATTTCTCCTTGTATAAGGCCTGTTGTATATAAAATTTTTTTAAAAATTTATTTTTTTTAACCTCATTCTATTTCCATAATAATTGAAGCTGTCAAACTGCTTTCCATCTCAAACCTACCTTATCCAGTCTGTTAAAAAATTTTGAAAAGTTTTGTGTAATACATGTACCTTCCATTCCAAATAAATACATACTAGTATTTTAATATTTATCATATTGAGATCTTATTTTAAGAAATAAAATATTACAAGGGGTATCTTAACTTCCTCAGACCTTTTCCTTTGTCTATTTGGTTTCCATCCTTTCTTTTCCCTCCTGAGGGGAGTTGCTGTCATAAATTTAGTGTATATCCAGCTTATATTTTAAACTCTATATGTATTTACAGAAACATATTTTTAAAGGATTTACATAAATGGAATCACTCAAGTTTTTTTGAAGTTAGCTTTTTTAAAAAATGAGTTTTGCTTTTGAGTGTCAGCTATTTGGAAATAGTTTAACTATGGTATGTCATTATGTGAGTATACAGTTTATTCTCGTTATTCACAGTAGATACTCTATATAAAGTTGCTATGGACGCCAAATTAGCGAATACTGAACCATTGCTCGTAGGGGGAAACAGGGTTAGGTTCTTTGAGCCTTAGGTTACAGCACTTGTCAGGAACATAGAACCTTGTTTTATTTGTGTTTCTGTTTAAAGACACACTATTTAATATATATCGTTGATTTATTAGCACTGATCCCACGGCCAGCAACAGCACTGTGACTCATGTCTGAGTGAACCTTATCTAAAACTGTATTTTCTCCGTGACACATATCACAGCCTTAAGCTTAGGAACAGTAGATAGCATTTTGGCACTACTATGGTTGGGGACCTATTTATTCATTCATTCATTCATTCATTCATTCATTCATTCATCCATCCATTCTTATTTATTTATTTATTTATTTATTTATTTATTTTTATATTTATTTATTTGATTTTAAGATCTTTTATTTATTTGAGAGGGAGAGAGACAGATTAAGTAAGAGCATAGGAGCAGAGGGGTAGGGAGAAGCAGACTCCCCACCAAGCAGGGAGCTCGATGATTCAGGGCTCTATCCCAGGATGCTAGGATCATGACCTGAACTGAAGGCAGATGCCCAACCTCCTGAGTCACCTGGGCGCCCTGGGGACCCTTTTAAATAGCAAAATCACCCACAAAATGTGGAAACTGTGGCACTAAATAAATCATGAAAAGGACACTTATATATACATACATACATATATATATATACACACACACACTTATATATATATACTTATATATATATACTTACATATATACTTATATATACTTATAGTATAAAAGCTGAAATGAGAAGACTGAACATTTCCTTGTTTGACCTCAACTACGAATGTGTCGGTCAACTCAGATTTTCAGAGCTCGGCTCGTGTGCATGTCTACAGATTTTTACCAGCTCATGGTATATGTGTGGTTTTACATTTTTGCTATTCTGATGGTTATGAAATGGTATATATCATCATTACTGTAATTTGATTTCTTCTGAAATCTCTGATTTCAGTGTCTTTAATTTTGAATTAGAGACCAGAATTTATGTTTGTAAAAAGTTTTTGTTTTTGGAAACTTTCTTAATTTTTTATTGTGATATTTAAGTTATTAATGATCTAATCTCTGTCATATGTCCACCTTTACTTACTTTTCAGTTTGCTAATCCAGACTTTACTCAACCTATCTCAGAAGTTGTAGATGAAGTAATTCAGAATTGCCCTATTGATGTCAGACGTCCTCTCTACAAGGTCAGTATTTACAGCAAAATTGTTCAGGGTCATACTTTTAAAAAACTTTATTTTTCTGTCCGTTGTTGAATATTAAATTAAAAACCCTCTCTTCAAAAGCCTATGATAGGATTTTAGTACTGTTTCTTATGTCTTTAAAATTTTTCTCTTTCTAAGTAAAAGTCATACTTACTTATTTATTTTTCTCCACTAATATAGAATATTGTCCTCTCTGGAGGTTCAACCATGTTCAGGGACTTTGGACGTCGCTTGCAAAGAGATTTGAAAAGAACTGTAGATGCCAGGCTGAAATTAAGTGAGGAATTGAGTGGTGGCAGATTGAAGGTTGGTTTTCTCAGTTATTGGTGGGAGGTTTGAGGGTGCCTTGATTATTGCAGTGGGGATGGGAAATGTCTGTCAACTTTTGCTTTTATTTAGGAAAATAAGAGGATTTTTATCAGGCTTTCTAATGGAAAGTAGTTAATCATATTGAGATCTTATTTTAAGAAAATATTACCGAAAGAGTACCTTACCTTCCTCAGACCTTTTCCTTTCTCTGTTTGGTTTCCATCCTTTCTTTTTCCTCCAGAGGGTAGCTGCTGTCATGAATTTAGTGTATATCCAGTTCATGTTTTTATCTGTGCATGTATTCACAAAAACATATATATATATATATATATATATTTTTTTTTTTAAAGATTTTATTTATTTATTCGACAGAGACAGAGACAGCCAGCGAGAGAGGGAACACAAGCAGGGGGAGTGGGAGAGGAAGAAGCAGGCTCATAGCAGAGGAGCCTGACGTGGGGCTCGATCCCATAACGCCGGGATCACGCCCTGAGCCTAAGGCAGACGCTTAACCGCTGTGCTACCCAGGCGCCCCCAAAAACATATATTTTTAAAGGATTTACATATATGGAATCATTCAAGAATGTCATGTCTATGATATTCTTGGTCATTTGATTCCTCTAGGATATTATCAACATTTCTGGAAGATATTCTTAGTCTGTGTGAGTGACATTTTTTTATACGTCTCTCACAGATAACATAGAGAATTCCTCGCATACTCTAGGGATAATATTCCGTAAGGATCCACACAATTTAAAATAGCAGTACAAGAAAGATGAGTTGAGAGGGAAGCTGATGTTGTGGGGTCAAGCCTGCTTGCACAGACTCACTGTAGCCTCCCCCATAGTAGCCTCATAGTGTGAAATCAAGTGTGGTTTAGCAGAAGTAACTTTTCTTTTACATGTCCTGGACTTCAGGTTTGCTGTCAGAATCAAAATTAATTTTAAATTCTCAGATATCTGCTTTCTATATTTATGAGACAGTTTTTCAGTAAATGTCATGTTTCATCCTTTTTCAGTGTAGAATATTGAGGCAAAACATTGATTTAGAGGATACATTTCTAAATAAAAACATTTTATTCAACTTGAAAAATTATCAAGAATTAGGGTTTCATCTGAGACTGCTAGTCATTCAAAATTACTTAAAAGTAAAATACAATCCTCTAGGGTTTGCCGCTTGTTTAGAAATCGCATGACAGCTGACTGTTTTCAGCCCCTAAATTTTGATTATCTTAAACTTATCCCTTGGAGTGCAGTAAAAAAATATGTTTAGGTAGTTGTTTCGTTTGTAATGGACTCATTATAGATACGTGAAATGAAACAAATGCTGTTTTTGAGTGTAGTAGTTTAGTAAAGTAAAAATTTAATATTTTTAGGCTTCTTGTGCATTTCAAATAAGAAATGAATTTTTTTTCCTGCAATGATATCAGCACTGTACTGACATTAATGATACAGGAGAGAGAAATCCAGTTTACTGGAGGACTCTGCCTCCCTTTTTTATTTTACTTGATATTTTTATGGATCTTCATAACATTTTTATATATCTGTATCTAAATCTGGCTTTGTTCCCTTTCAATCTGTATTTTTAATGGCAACTAAATAACTTTCTTAACAAAAATAAGCCATTTTTTATGACATGTAAATATTTTTAAACTTTTTCTTTTGAAATAATTTCGTACTTACAGAAAAGGTACAAAACCTAATAGAAGGAATTCCTATATATAGTTCAGCTAGATTCTCCAAATGTTAGCATTTTATATTTGCTTTATCGATATCTGTAAAGATATGTACATATACAAATATACACATATACCTATACATGCAAATATTTTTTTCTGAACTATTTGAGAATGAGTTGAAAATATAATATCCCATCACCCCTAAATACTTTAGTGCGTATGTCCCGAAACAGGACATTACAATTGTCAAAAATCACAAAATTAGCCTTGATACAATAAAAAAAATCTAGTTAATAGACCTGATTCAGGTTTCACCACTTCTGCCATTATTGTCCTTAAAAGGGGGAAAAAAACGTATTTTTTTCTGGTCTAGAATCCAATTTAGGACCACATGTTTGAATTAGTTTTTTTGTACCTTCGATCTGGAGTAAGTACTCAAGTCTTCTTTTCTCTTTCGTTCTTTCCTTTCTTTTCTTTCTTTCTTTCTTTTAAAGAGTTTATTCATTTTAGAGCGAGAGAGCAAGTGCTCTTGAATGGAGAGGGCTAGTGGGGGAGGGAGAGGGAGAAAGAATCTGAAGCAGACTCCATACTGAGCGCAGAGTCCCACAAAAGGCTCAATCCCACGACTGCAAGATCATGACCTTAGCTGAAAACCGGAGTTGGGCACTCAACTGACAGAACCACCCTGGTGCCCCTTTTTTGTCTTTCTTATTTAACCATAGTTAAATAAGTCAAAAACCGTGGTGTTTGAAGAATACAGGCCATTTATTTTACAGAATGTTTCTCAATTTGTGATTGGTATTTCCTCTTGGTCAGTTAGGTTCAGATTACGTACTTTTGTCAGTAATACCACAGGAATAATGTTGTTTCTTTTCTTAGTGCATTATATCACTAGACACATTGTATACTTTATCCCAGATGTTAATTTTGATCAGTTGGTTAAAGTTGTGTCTGCTGGGTTTCTAAACTAATAATAACTAAAAATAGTTATTATTTTTTCTTTATGTGTGATAAGAATCCTATGGGAAGGTATTTTCAGACTGTGCAGCTATCCTGTTTCTTATCAAACTTTCAGCCACTGGTTTTAACATCCATTTTTCTTTCCTAAAATAGTTACCACTGCATAGTAGTTGCCAACTGGTATTTTGCAAATTCCATCATTCCTTCTATGGTTTTTAGTTTCATTTTACTGTAAGAAGACAAGTTTTCCCTTCTTCACTCACTCATTCATTCATTCAGTCATACCTCTATAAAAACCTGATTTCTCATATTATTCTTCAGGCTGTATTATCATTGTGATGAAATATCAACGTATCATTAATACTATTAATATCTTTAATTTTGATGTTCAGATTTTCTCAGATTTGGCCATTGCGAGCCATTAAAGGTGGCTTTTTGTCCTTTTGATGTGGCCCTAGTATTCTTTAGGCTCTTTGCTACTCTTTGACACAGCAAAATAATTCAGGTTCATCTTGTACTTTCTGTTCTCCGGTATTAGAATCAGCCTTTTTTTCTTTTTTTTTCCCCTGAGACACCCTTGTTCCTTTTAGTGGAAAATGCTATTAAGGAACTGAATTTTGGACACTAGGTATATTCATTGTTATTGAAGGTCACTACCTCAGGCCTTCTTGGGAGTCAGAACTAGGATGTGTTTGTGTGCATGCACATACAAACTCATCTGCATCCAGTTTTATATTTATATAAATTAAAAACTCTTAATTCATAGTGATACTGTTAGTTCCAGAATACCAGAAGTTCATTGTAGCCTTCCACTTTTCCATATTTTTAATGCTCTTGTCTGACAGTGAGAAACTTGACTTATCTACATTTATGTTTTTGCTCAAACTGGAATACGTATTATAGTGGTTTCAGAACTGTTAATCCATACCAGTGAGAAATATAGTAACTGGAGTTCAAAAGAATTTTTTAGAAAGATTTATTTATTTGAGAAGGAGGCTGAGGGAGGGGCAGAGGGAGAGTCCTAAGCAGAGTCTACACTGAGCATGGAGGCCAAGGCGGGGCTAGATTTCTTGACCCTTAGATTATGACCTGAGCTGAAACCAAGAGTCAGAGGCTTAACCCACTGTGCCACTCAGGCCCCCCTCCTTAGTTTTTATCTTAAGAGGGCATAGTCATAAGTGTGTGGTTATTGTTTTGTTTTGTTTCAATAAAATTAGCTTAATTTGTTTCTCTGTTTTGCTTTATGTGCATCTTGCCTCTTCTAAAGTTTTATTTACATGTTTTTGAGTATGTGAAACATTACATTTGTGTATTTAAAGTTAAAATGATACAGAAATTATTTGAATTTACTGTTGAACTCCTCTTACTATGTCATTTTTAGCCAAAACCTATTGATGTACAAGTCATTACACACCACATGCAGCGATATGCAGTTTGGTTTGGAGGATCGATGCTGGCTTCCACGGTGAGATAAAGCTTACATTTAAAATTTGATTTTTTTTCAGATAGAAGAATTCGCCAGTCCTTATACAATATAGACTAACAAGGGAAATTTCTTTAAATTTATCTGCAATATATCTGTGTATTGCATGAGAAAGTTTTTAAAAATTGGATACGTATATATGTACATAGTATTTTAAGAAGTAGAAGTATTATTTGGATTTTATTTTTTGGTTATTAGACAGTTTTTCAGAGTGAACATTTAGAGTTTTTATTTTTTTTATTTTTTTATTTTTATTTTTTTTTTAAAGATTTTATTTATTTATTCGACAGAGGTAGAGACAGCCAGCGAGAGAGGGAACACAGCAGGGGGAGTGGGAGAGGAAGAAGCAGGCTCATAGCTGAAGAGCCTGATGTGGGGCTCGATCCCAGAACGCCGGGATCACACCCTGAGCCGAAGGCAGGCGCTTAACCGCTGTGCCACCCAGGCGCCCCTAGAGTTTTTAAATTCATCTGTAGGGAAAGTTCTTTTAATCTTGTGATGATATAGATATCAGAAGGTCATTGTTTTTTCTGTGCGAATATTTAAAAACAAAGATTACTGCATGGAAGTATGATGTTCAAAACTTAGTAAAGGGAATTATTCTAAGGGCCTGCTCCCCAAACCAAAACATCTTAAGAGCCTCTTTAAAAGATAATTTAACATCATTAGCCTGTTAAATATCAGTGCTTTAACCTGTAGTACGCAGAGTATTAAATAAAATGAAGAAGCTTTTATCTGAATTATTGAAAACTATACAGACTTGGATTTTTAAAACCATTTAAAAATAAGAGGTAAAAATTACTTTCTTAATTCTTAATTTTAGTTATCTTCCATTTGTGCCATATAACCTAATGAGTTGGTAAGTTTGCCCTTTAAAGAAGTTAACAGAGAGAGCCTCTGTCTGTACCAGACCTTGAGTGAGGAAAGCAAGTTAATCTAGAAGTTTTTGTATATGACCAAGAGGAGTTTTTATTTTATTTTAAAAATTTTATTTATTTTAGAGAGCAAGAAAGAGAGTGAGCAGTGGGGGTGGGGGAGCAGAGGGAGAGAGAAAATCTAAAGCAGACTCCTCGCAGGGCTGAGCAGGGACCCCAGCGCGGGCTTGATCCCATGACCCTGAGGTCATTGACCTGAACATAAAGAGTTGGACACATAACTGACTGGACCAGTGAGGTGCCCCTTATTTATATTTTAGATCAATGCTGCTTTTTTAGAGTATTGGTTTATTGTACAATGTGGGGAAGTCTCATCAGAATAGTCTGGGCTTTTGAGAATCAGTCTTCTAGTCCTCAGAATTTCAGAATCATGCTGAGGTAGGGGGATGTATGTTAGGACATGTGGTAAGTGCTACTTTTCATTTCTGATGAAGATTATAGCTGATTTTAAGTCACGGTTTGTAGAATTTTTAAGCTTTATTCAAATACCAAGATGGACTAATAATAAACATTTAAGATTTAACAAATCTATTTTAAAGCGTATTGAGAGGTGGTACATTTTTTACCTTTGTAAAAATACATGTCTTTATTTTCAGCCTGAGTTCTACCAAGTATGCCACACCAAAAAGGATTATGAAGAAATTGGACCTAGCATTTGTCGTCACAATCCAGTGTTTGGAGTCATGTCGTAAAATTGATTTCATAATTATTGGGGTTAGGGAGGTGGGGAAGAAATAATCTTTCTGATTACCTGTTTTGTCTGGATGGCTGGTTTTGAGGTTTTAAACCTGACTTGAAGTAAGAAGACCAAACAATTATACGGGAATATTTTAATAAGTATATCAACATGCGAATGTAGAGGAAAGCCAAAATGATTAAGTGTTTTTCTTTAGACTGAATATTTGAATCTTATGTGTAACGAAAAGAAGTGGGTTTCAGTTCTCTTTGTGCCCTGATATTTTGTATATTATTGAATTATCCAAGATTTGATGGGATTTATCGGTATGTAGATAGCTCTATAATGCTTGAGTTGTACACTTCTAAGTGTGCAATGTAAGAGCTTGTTTATATTTCATACTTTTTATACTTTGAGGAAAAAAGTCAAAGAAAAACTAGTATTTGAGGAAAAACAAGTGACCAAGTAAAGGATAAATTAAAAAAAAAAAAAGCCTCATGAGACTTGGCGTACGTACACACTCATGGGATTCCAGTTATTACAAATGGCTTCCACCGCCTTGTACCCCCCAGTGGTTTTCTTTGCAAGTGCTTTTGGAACTAAGAAGCTAGTATCTTGGATTAACTGATGCCCGCTAGTGCTTTCTGATTACTCAAATCCTGTTTCTTGCTTTAAAGGAAAAGTAAAGACAAGACTGTTGGACCAGTACTGCAGTTCTGTAGTGTCATTTCTTATTAAAAATAAATAATTTGATTACCAAAATTGGTATATTTAAAGCCTAACACCATTCTAATAAAGGCACAAATTTCTTTTTAATACTTGTTTCAAGCTCTTTAATCTCTTTATAAGTTAACTAATCTATTTTCTTCAGACCTCTGCAATAGTTCTTTAAAATCACAACAGTTAGCAAGCTGACTTTTTTATGTGCTCTAAACAAATAATTGTGAACTTTTAATATGTTGAGTGCTTTCATTTTGATAACTGGATCTCCATTTGATATTTTCATTTGTATAACTCATTTGCAGTCTGAAAATTTTTTTAGTGCCAGTCCCTGACATATCATGGAAAGTTAATTTTCTTTGCATTTTAAAATATCTGGATCATGAAGAAAAAGTGATGAAAATAAATTAAAACTGAATTACCTTTCCTAATGTTTTTTTTTTTTTAGAAGCAGTGTCATTCTATTTTGTGTTTATGTATTTTATATGATTTCTATTTCTACTGGAATAGTGGGATTCATTGAAATCTCTATAATGTGTGTGGTAGAAAATATCTTGTGAACTTGAAGTTTAATCAGTTATTTATAGAAAATAAAAATGAAGTTTTTTTAGGCTTTTTAGAACTTCAGCATTAATGCCAGTGAATATTTGAACTTCATTACCCATGAAAATGCACATAGAATTAGTATATTTCTGTCTAAAAGTTAAAGAACAATTAAAGGGTCTTTGTTGTTCGTATTTAATATCAAAATAGAATTGAGGAGTAAACTTTAGATTTTATTTAGAATGAAGCAGGATACTTAAAATTATATTAATCATTTCTGTGAAGCTTTGAGTATGGGAGTAAAGAACAAAGTGTACGTCCTCTGGTAGTTGTAGTATCAGAATCAAAGTTGTTTTTTGTTTTTTGTTTTTTCCTCAAAAATGTAGTTCATGAACATGTAAAAACAAAAACAAAAAACTGTTCAAACAGTACCAAAGAGTAGATAGTGAAAGTAGGTTTCTTTTTCACCCTAGCTTATTTTCTCATTACAGTTAGAAATGTCTTTGTGTCCTTGTAATTATCTGTGCATATTGAAAGAAGTATAGCTCCCTTACTTTAACATGAATTGGAGTTTGCTACATATACTGTTCTCCATTCTGCTTTTTCAAAGATCTTTTGATACAGAACTAAATGGACAAGCATTAAAGATTTCATTCTCCTGTTCCAATAAAGTATTATTAGCATTTCCTTAAATATGTCTTTTCCACCTAGTATTATTGAATAATAAATGAGTAAGCTCAAGAGACATGTTTACAGAGCCACCACAGATTACAATCTTATGAATACTTATATAAAGATGTTAACTGTTTGATATAAAAATGTGAAGGTCAAAAATTTTCCTTTAAACTTACACGTGTTTAGGGAAATAAGAAGGCTCAAACCTTTCCTGTATATTTCTTGATAGCCCTTTTCCTCTGCGTTTATAGGACTGAGCTATAATAGGGTAAAAACAGTGCTCTTATTTCTTTGCATCTTTCCTGTCACTGTGTATCATTTTGCAACTTACAGCACCTTTGGTTGTATATGTGTAGATGCTGGCCAAGATGAATTCAAATCTGTAACACTGATTCCATGTCAGGCTACATGAGCATGGTCCACTGGAAAAACACCAAACTGAGACCAGTGATTGAAATTTTTATTCTGGTTCTACAATTTGATAAAAATCCTTTAACTTTAATTTTTTGTTGTTTTTATTGTTAAAACATGGAAGATATATTTGTATAATCTTAGACAAATTCTTTGAACTTTCTGGACCTTAATTCAATTTACATAGGTGGTGGTATTATCTGGATTAACAATGCAGCTTTGATTTGTGAGAATTGATTCCTTTGTGATAGTAAAGGTGTTTTCTGATGTCTCCATTTTAATAGGCAGGGCTTTGATCAATTGGGAAATATTAACGGACAGAAATAAAGTAGATGATGGTTCTCTAACTTGCCTACTCTTCAGTAAGCCAGTTTTCACAACTTAATCTTTACCCTTTAGTAAATGGCATATACTGCAGTTGATCACCTTCTTCTGGTCTACCTTCCTTTTTGATAAAAGATACAGCAGTTACCTGTTCAGGTCCACCAATATAATTTTTTTTGTTTGCTTTCAAAGCTACTGTTCTGAACAAGTTGAAATAACTGTTCTTGCAGTTATTTGTAGAAATATCTTCAGAAATAATAATACGAAGTATTGGGATAATAGGCTATTATATTCTTTAATTTCTACAGAGAAGTCCTAGAGAATATATCTACAGAAATAGAAACTTTCTTCATTCAGATGACCGTAAGGGTGGTACCAGGTTACTTTGTAACATTGTTGATGAAATTATGTATAGGGTCAAAAAGGGTACTTGTGCTGTTGTAAAGAGTGTTGTTGTTCCTCTAAATACCAGACTAATCAGTCTGTAATAATGTCCAGTGTATTTCTGCTTTTCTTACCAGCTCAGCTTTGACTCCTGTGACCCTCTACTCCCTTATCTTGTTCATATCGCCATGCATGAGTACCTCCACTAGCCTTCTGCAGTTTCTGTAGCTGTTAGCACCTAGATTCCCAACTTAGGTTTATGTCATTAAATATATTACCTAAAGTACACGGAAACCAACATATGTACCAACTCTCAGAGTGAAACCTCTTAACTCTGCCCTGGAACTTATTTCAGTGTAATAGCATGTGGCCTATACACTTGGCCATGGGCAGAGTTGTCAGCGAGAAGTTATGGGGAACTTTCACAACAAATCCTAAAAATAAGTACTTTGTTTTTGTAATTAGGTCCATATCACATCTAAGCTGACCTTGAGAATTTTTAGATGCTGGAGGGTCTGGAGACTTGAGTAAAAAAGGTTTCTGCTACTCTCTGTTGATGACTCCTCAATACTCTTCATTCCTCTTCCGTAGTATTTGTTTATCAGCATACCAACACTTTCGTCATAATGTGCTTGGTCTTAATAGAATCTTAACAAAAATAAATTAATACCTGTGGTTGTCTCTGGTACTCTCACTGTCATAACCCAGTTTAATTGATGCACTTGAAACTTGGGAGTTGAATTAAATAACACCTATTTGATTTCAGAATTATATTAATCTTGCCCCAGTGAATGCCACAGCAGTAAAAAAGGGTACAAAAATAGAAATGAATGATTTAGCAAAACTGGCAACTGAAGCCAAAAACTGAGAAAACTAAAAATTAGAAGAAAATTATTCTTGTTATTTTGATTTAACGAATGATTGATCTTGTTTTTCAGCATTCCATCACTTTTAGTGACTTTTATACATAAGGTGCTAAATCAGAATGGTTTCACATTTATTCAAACACTACAGCTCACTTACACTACCCGTGTACTGCATCAGGTTTTGGGCCTCCAATCCCAGAGGCATTTCTTGCTATATACTGTGTTTCAGGCACTGTGTCTGATAATGAATAAAACTTCCTGTCCTGAGCTCAGAGGCTTGTGTAGTGGTAAACACAGAGATGAGTGGTATTTCAGAGATGTTTTAATAAGCCTAGGATATTTCTTGATGGTGGTCATGGTGGTTGTTTTGAGGGGAAAAAACTCAGCTAAGTACAGTAAAAGTTAAAATGTGTAGTTATGGTTTAAAATTAGTCTTTTATGTGTCCCTGACATTCTTACTTAATGAGAAATGTTACATCCAACAATAGTTGAAAGTAATTACATAGTAGGATCAGTCTTATTCATTTGCTATTTCTAGTGCCTTACGTATTACCTGGCACATGGTAGTGGTTCAGTAAATATGTTTGATAGATGAATGGATGAGTGAATAAAATCCATCTTTCATTTTGAAATTCAAACTTTGAATTACTTGTGTATACAGTTTTTGGTCCTTTAAAAAATACCCGTATTTATCAAGAAAGTAAAACTGTGAATTACTATACTCTTCTGTTCCTCTAGTTTTTATCTTAAATAAAACAGTGATATTCTATATAAAACAGTAGAAGATTATTAAGTGATCATAAATTTTCTGAAATGGGTCTTCAGTAGTTCTTTAACTTAGGTTCTGGTAATTTTTAAATCTTTGTAATATAGTAATATAAATGTGCACTCTAAATCTGAGCATAGTATAGTGCTAACTTTCATGCTTTGAAATGTTTGGTACCATTCAACATCAACAGTAGAAACCCTGCTAATTTCTAGCTTTGCTTTTGTTGATCAGCTTTGATTCTCTCTTATCCAAATCCCATTTTGAGATAATTAAGAGATGATGACTTAAATCAAAACTTTCTCTATTTTCTTTTCTTTTTTCTTTTCTTTCTTAGAGAGAGCATGATTAGGGGGAGGGGCAGAAGGAGAGGGAGAAACAGGTTCCCCACTGAGCAGGGAACCTGATGCAGGGCTCAGTCCCAGGATCCCGAGATCATGACCTGAGCTGAAGGCAGACGCTTAACCAACTGAGCCACCCAGGCGCCCCCAAATTTCCTCCATCTTCAATGAATGAGAATCATTGGTATGGTAGATTGTTCCTCTTTCTTGGAGGCTTATTAGAAAATTGATATTGGAATTGAGAGTATGTCCTTTCTCTTACTGGGAGTACACAGTATCTTTTGAAACAAGAATTGACTGTTCAGAGGGTTGTGCAATAAGAAAACATGAGACTTGTGTTTTGGTGCAGTAATGCTTAGTTGGGATCTCTTGTCCCTTTTTGAGATGACCAGAGTACCACACACGCAAACAGCTGATATCAGTAATGTGGAATTTTCAGAGTTTGGTCTAGTCCTAATCACATTTTACAGATGAGGGAACACACTGATATTGTAAGTGACTTGGCAAAGGCCATGTAAGTAGTTAGGGGCAGAATAGGACTTGTTGGTAATGATTCTTATAATGTTTTATTTGGTTTATTAAATATTTTTCTCAAAATTTACTTGGCAGTGACCCATTTAGTTGGGAGAGCTGATATTATTGTGCTAGATGCTGCTGATGAGAGGGAGGTATCAAATGACCTTAAATATTTCTACCAAATCATGCATGATGCACATAGCTGGCAGGCTGAAGTGCTGAGCTAGTAACAAGAGCGTGAAACTCAGCAAGTCTGTTGGAGGCTGAATTGGATGTTGTGAGGAAATGATTTCTTAAAAAAAAAGAAAGAAAAAAAGAGACCCTTCTGTGTACAGAACAACCATTGAAACATTGAACTGTCGTGATCTAGGCCAAGTAGTGTATTTGAGCTCTTGCACATTTTGGCCATGTCTCTTCAAATTAGCTAAATTTATGTCCCTCTTAGCAGATTTCCTACTGAAAGTTAAACTTGCCAGTGACATAACTGGATTTTTATGAATTAGAAAGTACCTGAACTGGTTTTAAAGACTGGGAAAGCATTTTTTTAGGCTACAGATAAAAGTGAACTTTGTCATAATGTTATGAAATACAATTCTTGGCATGTGGCAAGTGCTCAAATATTTGTTGAATAAAGTTCTGGAGTAAAAACCACATGTGAAAATGGTGTTTCTGGTCCTATCACTGTTTTGATATAGTAATTATGCATACTTACGATACAGGCAGGGTGATAATCTATTTTTAAAATAGATCACATGTTTGGGGCACCTGGGTGACTTGGTTGAGCGTCCGACTCTTGGTTTCGGCTTGGTTTATGATCTCGAGGTGGTGGGATTGAGCCCACATCAGGCTCCACACTGGGCAGAGGAGCCTGCATGGGATTCTTTCTCCCTCTCTGGGGGAAAAATATGTTTGGCATAAATTACAATTCTATTTACATATCCATTTATAGCTGTCTTTTAAAAATTCATCCCTTTCAAGATAGTCCATTGAAAAAGTGGTTCAACCCTTGTATGAATGTATGTTTTAATAAACTCAAGATAAGGGTCTGCTAACTCACATTCAGATTACATTTGAATTGTATGTCTGTGGATTGAGCTGCCTCTAACATATCTGTAAAGAAATAGGTTTATTTGATGTGAGCAGTACTAAATTTGTCTACCTATTTCTTTTTCTTCACCTTTATAAAATGGAAAGTTGCAACTTTATGGACATGATTCTTTAGGGCACTTGAAGCATGAACATTTTAAGTAACTTTTTTTTCCCCCAAGGAGAAGGAAGTGACTTCTTAAACTCCCAAGTAGAAGAATTTTCATTCAGGCATTAGCATTCTAGTAGTAGTCTTGAAATTGAAGGAACTACTTGTCTTTGACCTCTTTCACAAAGAAGACAATTTTTTCAGAGACATTTAGCAAGAGAAGAAAGGAGAGGCAGATGTGGCTTTTGAGTTTTGAATCTTTCAGTCCATCCACTAGATGTCTCTCTTTTCTCCCCTCATCTGTAAATGACTCTATTTCAATTAAATTTGCTGCTGTCAAAAGCAAGGTGGATCTGAGTTATGGAAATAACACATTTCATGTTCCCATTTAAAGTATGCCATTTTCAGCAACATACCCATGATTTCAGTAAAAACAAAGATGTTCCTTAGGCTGTGACAGTAATTCAGTGGAATTTATTTATTCAGCAGTATCAATTTGGAACCTTTGTATGCTAAACACTTTTCAAGGTGTGTGGGGATATAATAGGCAAAACAGACATGTTTTTGCCTCCTAGAACTTTAAAAGAATGTTCAAGCCACAGCAAAATACATTAAAACTTCAGTATGAGAACCATCATTTATATTTTCGTGTTAAGGAAAGCCAGAAAAGGTAAGGGATTGGTTAACATTTTAAGGTTTTTTTCATGCTTAAAAGTTCAGTTTTTAATAGTAATTCCTAGTGTTCTTCGTGTAGGTTTCTTTAAGGTTAGACTTTGTACATTTTCTCTTTAGTGATACGGATCATTGAAAAGATGCAAAGTTGGATTGCAGAGTCAACAAAGAAATGGAAGACAGATTTCCTTCCCTTACTCTTAAGGTACATGGAGATGATTATTGCCTTTAATTCATCATGCAGATATCAGGCAACCATCAACTTAATGTCCCACATTTTCCTATTAATAGTATAAATGAAGGTTCTTTTCTGGAAACAAAGTTCAAAAACAATTACTGTTTTGTGACATGTGATGTAGAACTCCATGAGTGGTTTGTTTTACATGTATTGAACTGAACCTTGGGTGATAGCGTGGATTGGTTTAGCCAGTTGCTCTTACTACTTTAGCATAGAACTAACCCTAGGCAACCTGGTCCTGAGCTACTTGAACTTTGGCATGGGAGAGGATTGTGGTTTTGGTTTTTGGTTTCAGAATATATTAACTCAGGATAGTCCCTCCTCTAGTCCATATCCTAATAATTTATTGGTTAGTGATTTCCCATAGAAAATCTATACTTTTTTTTCCCTAACTGGTGAACATCTTAACAATTGTAACAAAAACTGAGAATTTGTGGTGTTCTGAGACCCAATAATTATGTCCTCTGGGTTGTTCTGTTCTTGGCTAAATAATGCCCCATTTCCCAGAAGCTTTCCTGCTCAGGCCCCCTATGGTCTCAAAAGTGAACAACATAACAATAGCAGAAGGAAGGGAATAAAGGTTAAGAGGATGTGGGGCATTTTAGCCTAAGTAGTAAATAAAGTGAGGTTATACTTTATCAAACAAGCATTTTTCTCTTCTCTGTGCTATTATGTTCTTCTGGAGCATCCTCATAAACCTCAGAATGAACTCAGCACAAGCCAAAGCTAACTCTTAAAAGAATCTCCCCTACCCCTGTCCCAGGGCTATTTTGAATTTGGAGGGGATGGTGGTTGAGATTGAGATCAAAGCTCCCTGAAGTTAAATACAAATGTTTTGAAAAACGGAATAAATGTCCCATGTATTGTTTTGACATGTATAAGTATTTTAGGTAGTCTTGAGTTACTTTGCAATGAGGGAACTTTCAGATTACACCAGGCAGGAGACCCCTGGCTCTAAGACACAGCTGTGGTAATACACAAGTCATGTTGCTCCTTATCTCAAAAGGGGGCTCCACATGTTGAATGAAAACAAAGCAATCTTTTTTAGGGAGAGGCATTGCTGACATTTGTCATCACTGCTGCCTCTGAACGTGTGTCTTATGTGCCCTGAGATGAATGCCTGTTCTCCCAGACATGGCTGATCATCAAGACGTGGAAGAACGCTTGGTAAGGAATGTTCTTTAAGAATGGTTTTCATTTAGTAGTCTCAATGTTGACATGAACTCTGGCTCACAATTTGGTGCAAAGCAGAACTGCTTTATGAAATGGGAATTCTGGCATTCACTAAATCCTTTTAAGTTTACCCTAGAATTATTAAATGCATAGAAAGATTCTAGTGTCATTTCTTTAGGTCTTGTGAACAACAGCTTTTTGTACTCGTTTTCACCCACCAGGCCAATTTATAAACAACTTGAAGTATGTTAACATTTCATGATGAGAGGAAGTGGAAAGTGTTCCTATGACACAAAAGCCCTTTACTTAAGGGGTACTTTGGGGTTGAGAACAGTTCTCCCAACTCCAAATGATTTCATTATGTTCTCTATAATGGGTGTGATTGTTTAATGATGACATATTAGAACTGAGATGATTGAACAGACATTACTTGAACAAATAAAAACTTGACAGGCTATGCCTTTTTAAGCAATTATGTATGCCTCGGGCAGGATCAGATAGAAAAGGCTGATTACTGTCACCATTCATAAAAAAGAGCAAAATCTGAATGGCGCAGATTTGAAAGTATACTGTTCATGTAGCATAAGGCTAACCCATGTGCCTAGCTGCTTATTTCTTTTGCAAGTTCCCTTTGTCGGTGCAACTTTGCTGAATGGATTCCTGTTGAAATTCTGTTAAATGTTTCTTCCAGCTTAGGAAGAATGGCCTGCCTTCAGTTTTGCAAGTGGACAGTCTTTCTGTTATTAGAAGAGCTTCCTAGCCTGCCACTTGATGTCACCTAATCTTAGTTTTGCTTGGGCCTGATGTGCAGTCATTGATGAAGTTGAAATATTGCTATTTCTTGATAATCAGATTAAATCCAGAAAATAGTTTTGAGCACCCACCACATCGGGGACAACTGCTAGACCTTGGTGGGGACACAGTACTTTGTATTTGTAGTCTAGCTTGGAGACAGCTCTGAACATTACTAACCAAAATGCAGGGCGATGTGTGTTTTGAGTTGTCATGGAGGTGAGAAAGTAAAAATTAGCTCAGACTAAGAAAATATAAATCTGCCTTGCCCTGCATCAGACACAGATAAAGCCAGCTGCAGTTAACAGGAAAAAATATTTTCCCCAAGGATATGCTGCAGCCGTAACCTGTCACAACAACTCCCTTCCAGTATGTACTGCTTTCTCACTCAGAGGAACTTTGTTCTCTAAAATCAGACTATCAGAACTTTTTAAATTTGAAATGACATCAGTAAGAATGAAACATACCATATTTACGTAATTTACTTTGATCCAGAGAAGTTGCCTCGGTTTCCAAAGAAGGTGCAGAGCTTCAGATAAGGGGTTTTGGGACACAGCACTCCACATCTAAACTTTAGTTTCCAAGGATATGGGCCCCTCGGTCCACTTTGCAGTCCAGATCTGATGTCCAGCCCTCTACATTCAGCCTTGCTTTGCTCTGAGCCAATCGTCATGCTAATTTATTTTTTTGTTTATGCTCTACCCTAGATCTTGTAATTTCCACCTTTCCTCCATGTGCTGTGTCCTTCATAGTAATGGGTCAATAAATTTGACTTTGTCAGACTATTGATTTGCTCCTGAGGTCTTAGGCTGATGGGCTAGGACAGAAGTGCTTTCAAAGTGCAAAGCACAATAGGATCCAGAAACCGATTTTAACTGAGTGTTCAGGAACACTTAAAGAAGGCAGTTGCACTAATGATTTATTAGGTGTCACTGTTTAACAGTTTATTTGGTATTACAGATTCGAGACCACATAAACTTCTTTTTGACATATCCATTTTTTGATTTTTTTTCATTTTGACAGTTCTCAATCTAGTATTAAATATATGTGTATGTGTAATGTATTTACGTAAGATGTACATTACATATAGTCCCATGTTGCATTTTTTTTTCACTTTTATGATTTTATATATAGATACTTTACTTCCACAAAAGTAGCATCTCTTCTTGGAGGGTGGAGTGTGGCTGCTTAAATATCACCTGTTTTTTTTTTTTTTTCCCCAATGTCTTGGCTGGTGGTGTGCATACAGTAGATGTTCAATAAATACTTTCCACAAAATCAAGGAAGCTTTGTGTCTTAGCTATTTCTCTGATACTTTCCCTAAGTTTGAAACCAGCAGATTGTGGTATCTTCTTCACAATTCCACCTCTACCTTATAACGTACAAATTACCCTTAGGCAATGAGGCGCTGAGCAATTGAAGCTTTTTATAGCTCCATTTGTCTGCAGTCACCTAAATGTCAATGGATAGATGCGTTTGTCATAATGTGCGGTAAGTGTAAGTAAGCCCCCTGTGAGCAGTATCATTAGAGATAAAATAGATGCACAGGAACTCAAAGAGGTGATCAGCTGTCAGATTCCACTCTAAGGAAATAACAGAATGTCATTTGCAGTTGAAAATGTGCATAACTAAATGCACAATTCCTCACCTCAACCTGATTTGTTTTTCAAACCTTTGCGTATTTACTTTTGTTCATCCACCACTTCAGTTGAAAAAGAGTGAACTAAACCATCAATTAAAAATGGCTCAGGAAAACCACTGAAGACATTAATAGATTTGAATATAGCAGCATTGAGAGCACAGTCTGAATTTACTCAAGTGCCTTCACCCTGGGCCTTGCCCTTTGTGTAGGGGACTGGTGGAGAAATGGAAATCTCTGTCTCAGAGCCTGGAAAGGGGGCTGTGTCATTGATCTACCAATACCGATATCTGTACCCCATCTGTCTGCTGTGCCCTTCTCAGTGGAGAGGCTCTGTCCTCAGGGTGTCTCCTCCTGTGGTTGATAGATGATGTTGCTGTTTCAGGCTTCACATCCAGGCATAATCAAATCCAGCAGCAGAAGAGACCTCTCTTCCTGGGCGGTCATTTTTAAGAGGGGAATTTCCTGCAAGCTTCTGAGAAGAGCTCTTCTTATGTCTCAGTGATCGGAATTGCCGCGTTATGTCTGTCCTAAGTGGGATGGATTTCAGTGACTGGCTTGGTGGGAGACCCAGTGGAGAAATGTGACTTAACTGAAATCTGGCCTTTTGGAAGGAGGGTGTGGGGCCTGCGTGCTTGGTGGTTAGATACGTGTCCAACTGTGTCTGCTGCACTCAGCAGAGCAGAGCAGCACAGGAATTCAAATCCAGTCTGTCGCCTCCCAACGCCCGGATTTGTCTCACTCCCCAAGCTCACATGTGGATGAGGGTTTCCTGCGTGTGGCTCTTATGAAAAACATGACTGGAACAAATCCCAATTTTTGAGAGATTTGCACTTGTAATTATATTTGGGTTACATAAGTATTAAAATGTGTGCACTTTCTCTGAACATTAGCCAAGTGGTGTGCGTAGCAACTGTGGTCTTGAGTGTGACCCCCCTAGCAACACGACAGCAGCATTTAAAACAGTTTCTCTGACTGGTGTGAGTGTTTTACAGTGTCCCTCTTGCTCTCTCCTTACTGAGAAGTGCTGGCTACTGACTTTGGGAAGTTAGATTAAGGAGGCCCTTGAATTTCAGGCTAAGGGATATAGACTTTTTTTTTTTTTCTCCTGCTCCAAGATAGAGTCATTGAAGATTTTAGTTAGAGGAAAACATGACCCTGACTGCGATTTAGGGAATCTAATCTGTCAGAGGGGATAAGAAGAATTGAGAGAAATATTAGAGGTTTTTACATTTGCAGGAAGTGTTAACTCTCAGTCCACCAAGTCTGGTGTGCCAGAAATGCCCATTTCTTTATTTTCTTCATGTTTAGTTTTCAGATTCATTCTGCTGGGCTGATAGGAAATTCAGTATCAGCCACTCTTTGGCACTCCTGCCTTCCCAAGAAGGCTCTGAAATCTGGAAAGATTACTACATACCCGGTAGGACTGGGAAGGACCCCTGACCTTTGTTCCATCATGGTCACACCAACATCCACGAAGGCCCGTGGCCTTCTATGGCGTAGAGTGTGCGAAGCATTGTGAATTCTGGGACTCTTGTAGCCCAAGGTCCAGGTTCCCTAAAGACATGAGACGGCAGTCTCCTCTGAGTGGTGTTTCCTTCTTGGGGTGCTACCATCAGTACCGCTCCCATCACTGTCCCCCAATCTCTGACCTCTTTTTAAACTTCAAATTCAGTGAAATTTGTAGACCTTCTGTGTAGAGTTGGAAGCATTTGGATAAATGGAATACCCATATAACATCCCATTGAAGGTATAGGACATATCTCACTCCAGGAAGTTCCCTCATGCCCCCTTACCCTGAGCTTGCTACTGTTCTGAGTTCTATCCCCACACATCAGTGTACCTGTTGTAGAATTTCATAAATATAGAATCCTACTCCAGCTTCTTTCCCTCAACATTTTATCTCTGAGACTCACCATATTGTATATGACAATAGTCATTCCTTTTTGTTGCCTAGTATTTCGTTGTGGAATAGTATTTCACTTCTTTTTTTTTTTTTTTAAGTCTTCTTTCTTCCTCTTTCCATAAAAGCGTCTCCTCCTTCCCCTTGTTGCTCTCAAAGGCATTAAGTATGTTTTCTCCAATAAAAGCCATAAAGGACTTTACTAGAGGCAAGGATACACAACGTATTTGGCATCTTTGTGGGATAGAGAAGGAAAGGCAACATGAAAACACACAAATTGGTATCTCAACAGATTAGCCTGGCCCACAGTTATCCCGGGAAGAGGCGATGAGGGCCTGAGTTAGAGTGGAACATGGAAACAGGGTAGAGAAAGCTGGTGCAGGGGCGACACCCATGGAGGTTGGTACCTCATCAGGCCTGGAAGGACAAGGCTGAGCAGTTTAGCCTGGGTGGTGACCAACACGATCATATTGGGAGTAAGGATGGATGTTGGTGCCAATAGCAGAACTAGAAGTAGACCAGGTCTAGGATGGAAAGTGATCAGTTAATTTGGTAACCATTGATTTTGGGGGGGGTATGGAAGGTAGCACTGGAAATACCACTGGGTAGGTGAAAGTAGAGATCTCCAGCTCAATAGCACCTTCAGAACTGAGGGTGAGGTCAAGAGTTATACACAAAGAAGTGAATGTTGAAGTCTTGAAAAAGGAAAGTTAAAGGAGATAAATAGTCAAGGACAGAGCTTCGAAGAATGCCATGCAGAGGGCTCAAGAAGTAAGAGGAGTCAAAGGAGAAAGGAGGAGTGGCAACAGTATTAGGATGAGAATAGCAGGGTGTGGAGTGGCGTGGGAACTAGGAGAGCAAAGGTTAGGGAAGTAGCCGGCAGAAGTGCCAAAGCTGCAGAGAGCTGACCAAGGTGAAGACAGGATGACAGGTCATTAAATTTCCCAACTGGAAGCTCACTGCTGGCTTTTGAGGGATCAACTACAGAAGAGAAATGGGAGTTGAAGCAGGTTGCAAGGAACTATGGAGTCAGAGGGGATACTGAGACAGAGCTAATACCTGTGAATAGCTTTTTTTAAAGAAATGTGCACTTAGAGGAGTCAAGAAAGGGCCCAGGGGTAACGAGGGTGGGAGGAAAGGCTGGAGGACGGGCTGCAAGGATTGTTTCCTTGGGAAGCATTGAGCATGCCCGTGGCCTGGGCAAAGGAAGCAGGAGAGAGTGTTTCTGACTCAGCTTTCTGGAAGAGTTGTGAGAGACAGTGGGATGGAAAGTGGCAGGGGGGCAAGTGAATTGTAAGGGGTCAGTCTTCACCTAAAGCAGGGGAGGAGGAGACAGGTGAGCCCTTCCTGGGTGAGGATGGAGTGAGCATTCCGGCTGCGGTCGCTTGTTCTCAGCATGACATGCTCTTTAAGAGATTTTCTGTTCTATTTACTCTGAATACAGGAAGTTTATAAAATGACCCCTTTAGTGTTGAGGAGGTTGGATTTCAAAGCAGTGCATATAGAGGCGGCCTTTTCTGACTGCTCAGGCTAGATGGCAGAGATCACTCTCCCAGGAGACAGTCTGTAATGTCTATCATATTGTGGCAGATGGCAGCAAGCCCTAGGTTAGGAGCCCAGCTACGATGTGTTAGCAAGAGACACTGGCCACATGTCCTTTGATCAGATTAATCAGATGGAACTACCGCATAATAGGTGAGATTAGCATTGGCTGGGAGGCTGGCAAGGCGAACTTGGAACATACTTGACTTTGAATTCAGAACCGTTGCTTATTTGCATTCATTTTCACAATTCTATCTGCAGCACAAAAGGGGCTCCCAGAAGATTGCATGGGCTTCACAATGAGCATGTGGTTTGCTCAGGCTAGGATGATTCTGTAACTCTTTGAGTGCACGCCAGTGTACAGCAAGACGGACGGTGTGGCTTTTCACTTGATCGCCAGGATCCTTTTTGTGTTCTGGAGGGTTGAAGTTACTAGAAATCTGGCTACCTCTTAGAAAGGATGTTATATTTTTTGAAACCTCTAGCAAGCGTTCTCAGTATGGCTACTGTAAAAGGACCAAATATGCACAGGTTGAAACATATGCAAATATATTTGTTGACCTTCTAGGCGGAGGACATTGGTCCAAGGTTGCTGCACTCATTCACGGTGTGGTGGCTTCTTCATCTGATATCACAGATTTATCATTGATCCCTCGAGAAAAAAAGGGCACCTCCCACCTCCCTTCTCACACCTGTGGATCTTGAGACTTTGTCAGTTCCTTCTCTTATCGTGGCCTAACCTCAAACTACTTATGGTCGGTGCTGTAAGTGGCAACATACAAAAGAATAAACTGTGTTTCTGGAAGATTCCTCTGTTCAAGGACACTTGTTTTTCTAAATGTTTAGAAATCGATTCCTAAATTCTATCAGTGCGCACCGAGTGAGGGTATTTCAGGAAGTGGAGGCCATAACCATGTGTTGCCCTCCAGCTCCCACCTTCCTTCTCCCCCCCACCCCCCTCCTGGGCTTCTTGCACGTAAACTCGCTCTGCCTGGAGTCGGATGCGGCACAGCACTGAGCCCCTGGAAGATGTGCTCCAGGCCTCTGGGAACACAGACTCTATGACAGATGGCAGCAAATTAAACTAGCAATTGAAAAAGCCGGAGCATTTCCAGGACCTCTGTTAGAGGAGCCATTCCAGAGGGGGAGAGGCAGGGAAGACAAATCGCTGGAACGTGGCCAGAACTATTTGGTACTCAACATCAAGTTGATCAATAAACACTTCCGAACACCTAGATAGAAGAAGCTATTCCAGGTTCCATGGGCACACACAAAGATCAGACAGACCAACATTCTGTCCTGTGTTTAGGAAGATGGACAGCACATGGAAGGCTGCATGGACAATTCTAGGCTGGCAGGAGTCTGAACAAAGGCTTATGTAAGGGTGAGCTGAAAATTGCACCCACCACACAATAACATGATAATGCGTGTTGATGGCTGGGTCCTGGATGATATGCAGAGGGTGAGAGAAACAAATTCTGGGGCTGGAAGGGACACTGGGCAGTCCCCTCAATTTAAAGATGAGGGAACTGAAGCCCCTTCTCCACAAGATAAAGTGGGTGTTCAAGGTCAAGTTCACTGTTGTTTGCAACCCCGTGATTAATAGTACTACAACTAGTGATCCTAATAATAGTACTAACAGTGCTATCAATCGCTAAGACACTATCCTAAGTGCTTCAAGTATATTAACTAATCTAATACAGCAGGTTATGTTATTTTCACCCTTGAAATGGTATTTTCACACATGGAAAAACTGAGACAGAAGAGTACCAGTACCTTGCCCAACGTCCAGCCAGTAAGTGGTAGAACTGAGATTTACATGTTGCAGTTGGGCACTGAATGAGGGAGTGACATGACAAAATTTAAGGTTACTGGTATGGCTTCAGTAGTCAGTGTAGACCAGAGAAGAAATGGAGAAGGGAGAGCAGGTAGAAGAATGTCTAAATACACTTGTGATGAATATTTGAAACACAGCAGGAATAAAGACTACATTGGACAGAAATGGTTGGTTAGCAGTCATTCACTCTGTAGTCTGTCCTGTTGCTTATCCTTCTAGAAAACAACTCTGACTGTAGAAGGAAGGAATGGAGAGAGGGTACAGCAAAGGGAAAGGACAAAGGAACAAGGGTAGAAATGGGACAGATATTGATGACTTCCCAGTATTCCTCACAGAGATCCTGATCTTTTGGGGATGATTTCATCTACTTTAGGTTAATGTCCATTTCTCATTGAATGAAGTAAAGAAGGAAGAGAACAAGGAAGATGCCATCTCTTAGTGGGAACAAGACCTTAGCAAGTGGGTAAAGATTACACTAAGAGCCTAGCGTGTTTTCACAGATTGGGGTCTCCCTTGGGGAAAGACTCATCTCACCACTCCTAGTGGTCAGCAGACTGCCTTCAGCTGTAGAGAGCCTCCTTGTCCAAGGTCCTGACATTTCCCATGTGACCCACGGCCAATGACTGGCTGATGCAGGGATATAAAAGCCAGCAGAAGGGGCCATGGTAAGCTGGGGAGAGGACCCCACAGAGGGTCACTGACTGTGCAAATGTGTTCATGGAATAAGGTGTGACTAGATTTCTCAAGAGAAAACCCTCATCAATAAATTTCTGTGATAAAGAGAAGCAAGAACTATACTTCGAGTGGAAGAGGACAATGAATAGCTGTTTGAATTCATGGTAAACTGGACAGAGGAGGCCAGGAAACAGAGAAGACTCTTCTGGATGCTTCTGATTGGTTTTAAGAATAACCATGTCTACACGCATTTGAGGGGCTCAGCCCGTGTTTGAATGCAGAGCTCTCCTTCCGTCTCGGAGTGACATTTCCATCGGCATGCTGCTGCGGCTGCACAAGCCGCCCTCAGACGCTCGTTTTCAAATGCAGGATGTGAGCAGTTTCCCAACTATCCACCAGATGGTACCTTCCTACCAGAAATTAGGTTTCAGGTTGTGGAACTCCACATTGTTCTTCCACCCCTCAGACCAGCTACAGAATCAGATGCCTGCCCGGGCTACCGTTACAGGAAAGGAAGCTGATAAGAACACATCCCAGGGTGGGAGCGCTGAAGGGCGGGGTGGGCGCCGTTACAGTGTTTTTATTTTCAGGAGTATGGGACTGAAGCCAAAGTGTCCTTTTTGTGATGGGGAGAGCCACGTGTGGATGTGTGGCATCGAGTGTCATGGAGAAATCTCCCAGGGAGAGGAGCACCGTGAGTTTAGCTCCCCAGAGGCCTGGGTCGTAAAAGTCCTTGGTGTCGCCTTGGTGGTATTCCTCGGGCGTCCGCTCAGCGCAGCCGAGTGCTCTGAAACATAGCCAGTTGTCCCATAAAGAAAGCCTCTGTTGGAGAGACTTGCTCGTTGAACAGTTGGGGTTCCGAGGCCTGAGCAGCAGCCTTCCCGGATTGCTCAGTGTTCTTGGAATGGGAAGGTAGCTGGTCTTTACTGCAGGGTGGCCACCATGTCCTGGTTTGTCTGGTACTTTCCTGCTCTCGGCACTTGGGGTGGTTGGTCACCCTGGCTGCCTGGAACTTACACACCAGGGACGAGGCTAGACCTTCACACACACATTGGAGGGAGCTGGGGGATTTGGGGCAGCACAATAGTATTTTCAAATTATGAATCCTTTCATCACTGTTGTTTTCCTACCAGATTCCCGTGCCCCTTTTGCCAGTGAGACTTATGTCAGGGAAGGCAACGTTATGGAGGAAAGGGGTCTTCTCTTGGTTTTTGAGTTTCAGAAGTTTAGGCTTTAGCCGATAGATTTGGGAGAAGATGTAAATAAACACAATTTTCTCAGGTTGGGGAGAGAGGAGAGAGTGGTTGGGGTGATGAGAGATTGGGCCTCTGAGCAGGGAGACACATTGATTCTCATTTGCCTTCTGCCCACTCCCCCGGCAAGGGTGGGTGTGTGTGCTTTCAGGGTGAGGGCCCTAAGCCCCCTTGGCTGGGGGATAGCCCAGGACGGGTGTGCAGACCTCAGAGAGGAGAGGGTGGTATTCTTGGCCCAGAGCAGAGTGCCAGAGAGCTCGGGGTGCCTCGGAGAGGCACAGGGCCAGCAGGGGAGGTCTGTGGGCTTGCAGGAGCCTCTCAGAGAACAGACGGCGGCATAGTGCCCCTCCAGACTCCTGTCCACCTGGGGCTTCACCATGCAGCTGAATTTGCAAACAGGGCTCTGCAGGTATAATCAAGTTAAGATGAGGTTGTACTGGATTAGGGTGGGCCCTAATGCCATACTTAGTGTCCTTATAAGTAAAGGGAAATGTGGACACAGAGCTGCACACACACGGGAAGGTGCCCTGTGAACATGGAGGCAAAGCCAAGGAATGCCCAGGACTGCCAGCTGCCGCCACCACAGTGACCAAGAGGCAGGAAAGGATTCTGTCCTAGAGCCTTTGGAAGGAGCCTGGCCCTGCCGACACCTTGATTTCGGACTTCCAGCCTCCAAAGCTGTGGGAGGATAAGTATCTGTTATTTTAAGCTACCCAGGTTGTGGTGCCTTGTTCTGGCAGCCCTGGCCAATGATCCTGATGGGCACGAGGATGATGGAGAGGCACTTAGCATGGCCACAGCTGACAAGCAGAGAGGTGGAGACGTCTCTGTAGATGTCAGCACAGAGACCAGCACTGAGCACCGGGTGGGCCCATCGCAGCACGGGACACCTACAGTGGGAGCCCGGACTATGGGCAGTGACCTCTCCGACATCAGGAAGATGAGGCCTGACACAGAAAGTGGGTAAGAAAAGTAATGATTACTATTAAACGTGTCTTATTGCTTGGGTTTGTGGGCTACGATTTGCTGTTCCAGGAGCTGAGGCTTAGGGCATCAACCAGCGAGTCAACCACGGCCACTGAGTGGTCTGCAGTGGCAGTGGGATTCAGGCCTGCCTCTGCCCGCTTGCCAAGCCCTCCTGTCCTTCATTATAATTTCCAGTTTTCCCTGGTACATGCCTGACATTATGGTCAAATGGGACTGGGCCCTGTGCTGCAAGCACAACCCTGTACTTCCTACTCTAGCCCTTAGATCAGGCTGTACCTTTGCTGTTTCCTGTCAAAATCCTACCTGTTTTGCCAGGCCCGGCCCAGGAGGGCTTTCCAAGCCTCCCAAACACATTGTCATCTCCTTTTCAACTCTGGCAATTGTTTTGGAATACTTCTGATGGCAGCCCCCACGGTGTCTCATACTCTTTTATCCCCCCAACAGTAGCATGGGGTATAATCATTGCCAAAAATGCTACCGTATCCCACAATGCACTGTGGACCGTATGTCTTGTTTGTGACCAAAGCAGGCCCTTTATGAGTTAGGACATGGCTTCTTGCCTGGGCTGCACGGTCCAATGGGCAGAAGGCTCTGTCATCAGGACTGAAATATCATAAGCACTTACAGGGGGTGGCTTATGATTTTCCAAAAAGGTGAGGGAAGAGTAAATATTTGGGGCCGTTCTGTTGGAGGACTTGGCCCACGTGCACTTGGGGCAGCTCCCGTTGCCTCCCTAATAAAGCAGAGTAGCATCTGTGAGCCCCATGGGTGGCCTGATTTTATCACCTTGCTGACTGCCTTTCACTCTCGTATCTTCCTCTGCAGATGCCGCAAGTCCCTTGAACTGGCCACACGCACCTGCATCCTGGAATCAGAGATAAGACACGGGAGGCAAGGTTTCTAGGAAGGAAAGGGAGCGATTTAAATTCTCGCTGAGGTCGGAGCTGCCGATAGCCGATTCTTTCCTGAGAACAGGTTTCAACTTGGGGGAGGAGGTTGGGCAGGCAGAGCAGGAGGACCCTGAGGTGGCTCGGTGGCCAGGGCAGGGGTGAGCAGAAAGGAAGGAGCAATGGTGGCAGGAAAGGGCCTGGGGGACCCAAAGGTAAAGTTCATCTACTTCATTTTTTTTTTGTTAGGGACCCTGTCTGATTCTGACATTCAACACTCAGGGATCTCCTGACATGAGTTCACACACCTAAAAAACCATTTACTGAAAGCATTCTGGAACACCAGAAGGTTGCCACTACTTATTTGGTTAAATAAGAATGTAAAAAATAAAACAAAAACCTTACCATGTAAAAGAAAGGATGTTTTAATGGTAAAAGAATTGGGAAAGAAAATCTCGGAATAAAGGACAGTCCTTTTGAATTGGATGAATATAGCTTTATAGGAAAAGAAAAAATGACTATTTCCCTTTCCTGTGGGCCCAGGAAAATGTTGGCAGAGACTGGCTTCCCAGTACCAACCGGTTTACGATAGGATCACATCCACCCTGATTCTGAAGGCCCTACCAGGTTATAGTTCATGACACTATGCTGCCCCCTCGTGGCCAAAAGGAGTTGGCTGTAGCGGCTAAAGGGGTCTCAAAACACACTTATGGCTTCCTCCCAGCAATTACTTGTATGTTTATTTAACACCCACCCTGTGCTAGGAAGGGGCCATGTGGGGTGAAGACAAATGGAAATGAGAGATCCAGGCCCTTGCTCTCAAGGAGCTTTCCTATAATGCTGCTGTTGCAAACAAAAGTTAGCAGCAATGTTTGGGTTTGGGCGTTGAAATATTGGCTCCCCACCCCCATCCTCCTGTCTGCCAGAGGCTGCATCATGGAACGCAGTCAGTATCTCAGCGTCAGAGCAGGCCTGTGACCTGGGTCCAGGTGGCCACCTACAGCTTTATATCCAGCCCTGCCCCGAAGCCAGGGCCCACACTCAGTGATGAAGCTGGAAGGTGGCGGGTCCCCCACAGGGCGTTTCTGCTCTCAACCAGCTCTTCAGCAGTCTCACGCCTGTTTACTCGGCCATCCCTGGGGCAGGCAAGCCTGCGTTTTCCATGAAGTCCTTCCATACCTACTCCAAACCCACAATGACCTCCATGACCTCAGGACTCCTCTCTACCGTTGTTTCGTCTTCTTTTATTTTTCAAGTAGACAAGAAAGTCCCTGATGGTTAAGGCTCTGTTTTTAACAATTTTTTCTCCATCTCCCCTTCTCAAAGTACGTCCTGGAGCTCTCAGTTTTCTCCTTTAATATGCAGGGAAGCTCCCTACCTCCTTTCACATATTAGGGCTACACTTAGGCCTCATCAAAATATTTTCGTATCAAAAATGGGAAATCGTTAAGTCAGTTTAGGCTAAATTATTTGGCCATGACAGATAATCCCAAGTCTCTACAGCTTAAAATAACAAAGGCTTATTTCTTCTTAATGCTACGTGGCCTGTGTGGATCACTTGGGGGTAAGGTTGCCCGAATTAGCAAGGAAAAATACAGGACACCCTCAAATAATTGGTAATTTTTTTTTTGGAATAAATATGTCCCCCAAAATGTATACTAACAATTATAATTTTCTGAAGTTCAAATTTAACTGGAAATCCTATAATTTATCTGGCAATGTTATTTGGGGGCTCTGTTTCTCGTTCCCATTCTGGACCCAGGCTAATGGTGCCTCTACTACCTAAACATCACAGAAAGAAAGGGGATGTGGCCATTTGCACACTGGCTCTTGACGTTTTCTTCCGGAATATACAACATTTCCAATCCTCTTTTTTTTTGGTCAAAGTGGGTCATTTGGTCATTCCTAACCTCAAAGGGGTGAGGCAATGCAATCCTGCCGTGTGCTCAGAATGAGAGAACACCAGGCTCTTTGTGAAAAGCCCAAATCCCTGCCGTAATTACATATTCTGGTAACAGCGGCTAAGAAAATACTACTTTCTCCATCTTATTACAATAAATTATATCAAGTGTAATCTTTATCCCTGTGATTTCTATCTAATGGCTTACTATTGATTTCTAGTAAGCAGAGAAAACTTCCCCTACCCATTTCAATATGTGGAGACAACTGAACGCCACCTTTCAACTTTTCTTCTCAGCATGAAACCCCTCCCATGCCTCCTGTACTTTCTTCCTGTGATATAGTTTCCAACCCTTTACCATCTGGTCACTGTCTCCTTGGTTATATCTGACTATGAAGTGAATGTGATGGGGAAAAAACCAAAACATAGCAAGAAAAGGTAGTTCCTTGTAGGGATAAGCCAAAGATGGCTTTTTGCGTAACACTTTGTTTTTGTTCCTAGTATTGTCTACAGAAGATCAGCAGTTTTTCAGCCCTCAGCAACGACAGAATCGCCCGGAGAAACAAATCGGTGAGGTACAGGCTTCTCCACCAGGGATTCAGATTCATTTGGCCTTGCCTGGGCCTGGGTGTCCATATCTTTTAGCAGTTTTGTTCCCTTATCTATAGCTACATAACAGACCAACCTCAAACTGAGGAGCTTAAGGCAAAAGTAGTCATTTTATTATTATCTTTCCTGGTCCTTGGGGCTGACTAGAATCAAACATATGAGAAACCCACTAACATTTTAAGAGAATTGTATGGGCAAAAACGCCATCAGCTTGGAGTAAAACAGACTGCACCCATTTGATACTTAAAACAAACTTTGCCTACCCCAACATTTTATAGGTCGAGAGTGGTCTGAGAGCTTGGCTTAATGCCCAGAGAGACCATATTCCTTTTTAGATATAGCAACAGAGGACAGTGAAAAAGGAAGGATCTCTGAGTGGGCAGAGCCAAGGACAATGGAGAAGAGTGGACTGGAGAGTTTCTCCAGGGTTAAGAGCATCAGTGGGAGCTAATATGGAATGTGGGACGGGGCTGCCTGTAACGTCTGCTTGGAGGGACTGTAGACTTCCCGTGGTCCAGTGACTGTTAACGACTCCCACACTTGCCACTTCCACATGGGAGTGTTTATTGTGTCCCCGCCTCTAATTGTGTATTGAGTTTGTCTGTGGGAGCAAGTGACTTACTTAATTTCAAAAGTGTCCCCACCTAAAGGAGGCACATCCAAACTTGCTAGAGACGTGCCTTATGCATGGATCCTGGACTTTGAGCTCAGAAGGCCACCTGGAGGGAATTTGAAGTTGTCTGTCTTGGGAAGGGTAAGTGTCCGCTTACGTGTGCAGGGAAAGGAACTGCATGTCTGGTGTACAGCATACAGACTGTGGTGGGTTATGTTCATATTCACCAAGTATTGTGACACCCTTCTCTGCAGGGCCTCTCCCTGTGGTGGGAGGGCTCTACATCCTGGTCCTTTGGTACTCAGTGTGACCATTTGATTTGGTTTGGCTGATGACATGTGCATGTTAGAGGTGACAGGAGGCACTTCTGAGCAGAAGGATTAAGAACCACGGTGTTCACCTTTCTCTCTGCTATGACAATTGACAACGTTCCAGATAGAAGCTGCTTTCCCAGTCTTGGTCCTGGAGTAAAGGTAATGCAGAACAAACCACAGCCAACCCACGAGGAATGCAGCATATGAAAAATTAAAGTTCTGTTGGTATAAGACCCTGGATGCTAATCCTAATGAAGAGGGCTTGGGTACCCTGACAACTCTGAGCAGCCTTGGGTCCCTCTTGCATGATGGCTACCAACGGCAGAAGGACACAGACTTGCAGCTGCCCAGTTTTACTGTCCTCTCTGAGAAAGACTGATCCCCTTCACATTTCAGCATGCCTGCCATCAACAGTAGGTAATCAAGAGCATCCCGGGCAATGCCAGCCTCCAGAGAACCTCCTGTTGACAGTATTCATCTCTGTGGAGCAGAGACTGTGGGGAGATCTTTGGTATTCTAGGTTCTGGGCTAATGAAAGCTGGCTGGACACAGCCAGATATTTTAAGATGGTGGCAAGTCAGAGGGTCCTTCCGTCCTTACCTGCTGGAGTTTTCTGTTGCCTTGGTGATGTCTCAGTCTTGGCATTCTTTTTTATAAGATGAAGAAATTGGTGGTGACAATGGGAAGGATGAGAAGATGAAAGAGGTGGTACCCATAGCTGGTTCTATGCAGCAGAACTAAGGCTCGGGTATTGAGGTAAATTAAAGATACTTGTCGCCTGAAATCTGGATCAGCCTCAGTCATTCAGTAGAACCAGGAGACCAATCGAATGTGGCTGAAGCAATAATGCATGCCTTCCAAAGCTAGGTCAGAAGAAGCCTTGCAGCTCCCGCCTAGGTCTCTTAGAATGCTACCTCAAGAATCCAACTTACTGTGTAAGAAGTTTGGCTACCCTGAGGCCACTATGTTGGCATAGTTGCATTCAGGAGCTCCAGTTGACAGCCCAGCTGAGCCCAGACTTCCAGCCAGGCCTGCCAAGGCTCCCAAAATATGAGTGAAACTGTCTTGGACCCTTCAGTCCCACCAACTCATCATCGAAATACCACAGACTGACCTCAGTTAATGCTGATTTGCTAAAAACTGAAATGTCCTCCAGCTAAACTTGGCCTGAATTCCAGACCCACAAAATCATGAGATATAATAAAATGGTGTTTTCTTAAGACACGAAAATAATGGAAGAGATACAGTTGCACTTACTACTCATGCCTAGGTGCCTGGTTTTCCTTTTCTCTTAACATAGATCCTTCATGTTGCGTGCCTGGATGGTCTAACCAGATTTCATGAGTTGGGAGGTATGATTAGCCTGGGATCTCCACCTTCAACAGGGATGATCCAGATAAACTCTTCATTCAAACAGGGTTTGGGTTACCCTGAGGGTCCAACGTTGTTCTTAGCTTAAGTCCAGCAGGTAAGCAATCTAGCATTTAGTGAGCCCCTCCATTGGGAGGGAACTATGGTGGATGGTAATGTACTAGGTCTTGCTACAGAAGGTAAAACAGCTCACTGTGGTTTAACACTCACATGCTTAATTAATTTTTTTTCTTACAGTTACCTTGTGAAGTAGACATTATTTTATTACATAAACAAGTGAGTTGAGTTCAGGCTGCAGAAACAGGAAGTGCCAGAGATGAGTTTTGAACACCCAGCAGGCTTATCTACCAAATAGGCTACGATGAATGTTAAAGCCTTATGAGACAGATGCAAACCTTCATTTTATAGATGAGAAGATTGAGGACCAGGAAGAGGGCGTAGTATTGCTGCTGTGTTCTATCAATAACCATGAATTCTCTGGCCAGGACCACTCCATCCTGGTCCTAAAAGGTTTCTAGAGTGCAGGCCCAAACCATATTGAGTGAGTGTCTTTAGAACTGTTGCTTTAGGGAGGGAGTTAGAGGAGATGATGTCAGCACTGCCCTTTCCTATATGTTCCCAGAGAATGCAAGATTTTGGTTATCCTCCTGTTTAGCTCCTGGCTGAGAAGTGGGGGCTGTAACTTGGCCACTGAACAGTTTGTGGGCCCAAAGCATGGATTGATTTTATGGGCTTTTCTTTGGAGAAAGCATCCTCCCATGAAACCATCCATCCCTATGGTCTGGGATAAGCCACAGAGATAGATCCATTTTTGCTTCAGAGCATGGAAAAGCTGAGAAATAATAAGTCAGTGGGGCTGTTCATGAATCGAAAGTTACTCAAAAGACCATTCCTGGCTTGTCCTGGATCTCTGGGTCTGCCGGAATGGCACGTTCCAAGCCAATACACATCAGCCACAGTGGGAGCTGTGAAGGGGCTCATGCGGAACACGTAATATTTATAAATGGAACAGGGACCCTGTGTAACCCTGGAAGTCCAGATGGAGTGAGTAACTCGAAGTTGAAGTCTCTCTGGAGGTTAAGTATTTATGAAACACTTCGTACCCACGAAGTGAATTTCAATCATTTATCATCCAAACTCACACTATCACAGTAACATGTAAGTGTTTGTATTATGGCTGGTGGCCCAAACTTGAACTACTGCCTGTAAGACAGGGGATATTTCCATGCACTTGGGACCTGTCTTTAATGCCATTGTGAAGAAAGATCAGGAATTTTTTAACTAAATACCTGAGTCTTGATCCAGGCCCATCATTACCATGCAAGCCTATAATTCTCTCCCGTGGCGCTTCTGTGCTGGCTCTCCTGTTGGCAGACAGCAGGAAAAGGTGAATTCTTTCATATGAATCCCTGACACCTCTTTCCTTTTTATCCCACAGCATTATGACTTACCTTTGTGCAGCCCTTTGTGTTCTGAGATGACCAGATGACATATTGGGACGTTGATGATTTGAAATATGTGTATGGCTGAGAAGATCACACCAATTAATTTTCATCCAGAATTCAAGGTGAAAACTGCTTTGGATTGTGGCAGTTGAAGCTGTTTGAAGAACGAGGGACTGATTATGGTTTTTTTCTGAAATCTCCCAGAAGCCTCCAGGAAGGCAAAGCTATACCTTAGTTCTCATCTGACTGTTCATATGACCCACTCACGAAAGGACTTCGCTACTTAATCTACCTTATCTCTCCAATTGTTTAAAACCCTATTCTACTTTTTAGCTAGAATTATTGACCACAGTATCCAAAAGGATTTTTATAGATCATTTGGTCCAACCAAATGATCATTTTACCAATGAGGAAACCAAGGTTCTAAGAGGAAGACTAGAATCCAAGCATTCCAAGTCTTCCTTCCATACCCTGTTTCAGAATCCTGTGGTGTTTGATGTTTGATGTTAAATGTGCTCCCATAGCTATGTGGAATGCTTTTTCACCTTGGATTTTTCTGCATTACCCAGCATGCCTTGCACAGGGCTCATCCACAGCCAATCAGCAGTTGACTGTTAATGGCCACCTGCAGTGCTGTGCTGAGGAGGACTCAGTCAGATCTGCTCACTGCTGGCCCTCTCTCACTGGTCAAGTTTCTCCCCAAAAGTGACCTCTACAGAGAGGACGTTAGCCACCCTAGCTAAAGTGACATCCCTCCCCCATTCTCTCAGCCATAGTCTATCGCCTTTCCTTGCTTAACTGTATATCTAGCACCCTCTTTATCTGAAATGATCAATCTTTCTTGTGCATTACCTCTTCTCCTGCTAGAATGTGAGCTCCGAGAGGGCAAGGGCTTTGTTTCTCTTGTCCACTACAATGTCTCTGTGCTTATTAGGGTGCAGACGTGTAGGAAAAACTCAGTAAATATTTGTGGAATTGATGGCCAAATGCTGTAATTGATTAGTGGTGTCTGCCATAGGCAGTGGATAGACAAGTCATGATGTTAGTGCCAAGCTTTTGTCATCATAGGGTTGGGTCATTGGATAACCAATCCTGGATGAAAAATTGGTTTCCTCCTGACATGCAGTTTGATTCAGCTTGACTAGTCATTAGGTACTCTGGATAGGAAATTCCTTTAATCACCAATTTAGAATTTAAAAGAAGGGCACATTTTCTGCTGTTGTCTTCTTACCTCAAAAGTATTTTAATGTCTTATTCATCACAGGACTTCTGTGATATTATACAATTCTTCACACAGCAAATATTTATTCGTTGATCACTTGTGTTTTTTCAGTGCCATTTAAAATGTCTATGCTGCCCAGAGCAATCTACACTTTCAAAGCCATCCCTATTAAAATACCATTGGCATTTTTCAAAGAGCTGGAACAAACAATCCTAAAATTTGTGTGGAACCAGAAAAGACCCCGAATCACTAAGGAAATTTTGAAAAAGAAAAACAAGGTTGGGGGCATCATGTTGCCTGATTCCATGCTATATCACCAAGACAGCATGGTATTGCCACAAAACAGACACACAGATCAGTGGAACAGAATAGAGTCTCCAGAAATGGACCCTCAACTCTGGCCAACTCATCTTCGACAAATCAGGAAAAAATATCTGCTGGAAAAACAGTGTCTTCAATAAATGGAACTGGGAAAACTGGACAGCTGTATACCAAAGAATGAAACTCAACCACTCTCTCACACCATACGCAAAGATAAACCCAAAATGGATGAAAGACCTTAATGTGAGGCAGGAATCCATCAAAATCCTAGAGGAGAACATAGGCAGCAACCTCTTTGACATCAGCCATAGCAACTTCTTTCATGACATGTCTCCAAAGGCAAGGGAAACAAAAGCAAAAATGAACTTTTGGGACTTCATCGAGATAAAAAGCTTCAGTGCCATTTTTAGGGATTTTTTGACTTTCCTATTAATCTGGAGTAGCTGTGCCATAGTACACAGTACACAGTGCACACTGGTGTGACCAATTAAGATTTAAGTGTACAAAGCCATGAGCAAAGTTCAGGTAAATATCCCAATTAAGCTGTTTTAAAGTAAGGTGAGCAGCATCCATTACCTTAGCCCTGAATATTGGCTGTTCTCATCCATCCTTTCTTGGAAGTCAATATTTGAAATAGGCTAGTGTAAGGCCGGAGAGGCTTGAGAAAAAAAAAAAAAAACAAAAAACCAAGGAGGGATTTAGTGCTTACATATAAAGTTACAAATTCATCTCGATTTCTTTTTATCTCTTTTTAAAGAATTGTGGTATATATGGAAACATTTGTAGCAGGTAGAGGTTTTTAGAAATTGGCTCATTTTTAACTCAATCGATACTGTTATTTCATGTCAAAAGCAAGCTATGTTTCAGTGCCCTGGTAAATCTGATCTGATTTAATATTCCCTAGGACTCTGGAGTTGTATACCATCTCTACTCTCCTAAATTTGATGGTGTCAATATGACCTGACATTTAATTATTTGCATAGCCTATTTAAAATTAAAATAGCAACAGGCACTGAGTTCTTTTCAAGTTTTAATACACTCTCCCTTTAAAAATATATTTTTCATAAATTACTCTGCTGTCTGGCAGGCCATCACATTCTTCAGTTCCTGTAATAAAAGGGGAATGGTGCTATGTGGGTGTGAAATGTGAAACGTGGAGGAGAACACCGTGGTTAAACAAGAGCGGACACTGATCAAGTCCATTAATCAAAGTGCCTTTTAAATCTCTGCAAGTTGAGAACTGTAGCATCCAGGGATTTGATTAAAGAGGAAATATAAAATGGCAGAAGAGGTCCAGTAGCTGCCTGAACAGGTCACATCTCAGAGCTCCTGGTTAAAAGGATGTTGCTTCCACTGGGATTTGTTTCCCCAGGGTCATTTTCTTTCTTTCTTTCTTTTTTTTGAGTTTATTTGCTAAGGTAGGGTGGGTTTATTTGCTAAGGAAATGTGGGTTTATTTGCTAAGAAAAGCTCCAATGTTTCCTTCTCTTGGGTATTGGAAAATCACCAAATCCATATTACAGAAGCTTGCAAATCTCTTCATGCTAGCATCTTATGTCTTTCTGTCTTTGGGTTACCCCAGTTCTTCTGATTTCCATGAATCACAGAGAGGCCCCTACCCTTTTTATTCCTCCAATTCCAATGTCCCATATCTATGACTACAAGGATTCCCAAGCACTTTTGAAGCATATTTTAACCCTAGAGGTAATGTCTATTGTCGTTGGTGCCATCTAGTCATTCTTTGATTTGTTCTTCATCTTGTTAATAAACTCATTCAATAATATTGAACATTTGTATCTAAGCTCAAAAATGGAGGTGTGAAAAAAGGTAAGAAGACTCCAGAGCTCTTCTCTTAAGTGCTCACATCATGGAGGAGAGAGAGGACCACAAAATATGGAGAGGTCTGTCTACCCCAGGGGCTATTCGAGTTACAGCAGGGGCAAGTACAAATGAACTCTTAAATCTCTGGGGGTGGTGTCGGGGAGGGCTCCCAGGGAAGGAGAGGAGCTGGGAGGCTGGGAACGGGGGGACCCAGTGAAAGTGAATGCTTATGCAAGGATTGGAGGTGACAGAGGAAACAGGGCTTGCTTGGGAATAGCAAATTTGGCAAGAGTGAGTGAGAATGAGGTGTGGAGGTGTGGGCAGGCAAGCAGGAGCCAGGTCATAAAGGATCCCTGTTCCAGGGGATAATGGGAAGCCACCCCAGGGTTTTCAATGGGTGAAATGTGCTAGATTTAGATGTTGGAAAGACCGTTTCTGGGGCAATATGGACAGTAGTTGGGAGTCAGAAGAGAGGTTTGAATGAAGGAGGAAATGAGGACCTAATCTGTAATCTGGATGAGAAATGACTGGAGCAGGAGGGAGGAGGAATGGGAAAAGGAAATTTAGGACGTGTTCTAGAAACTTGCAGAGCCATTGTGAGTTAGGACAGATTTGGTGAGAAGGAAGACTTCAGCTCAGTCCAAGACTGCTTTTACTTTGCTCACAAAACCTCAGGTAAGCAGATGATATGCCATTTGTGACATACTGTTGCCTCTCTGGCTTTTAGATGGGGCCTGTATTTTGGAGGTTTTGGCAGTCCAGCGAGATGATGTCCACCAGGTCAGGGAGGCCAAAGGCTGTGTGTTTCGTGGCCTGGCCACATCAGTACCTAAAGCCTCTGATAGTTCCACACAAGGCGAGTCACACCTGTCACGCTAAGCTCTGAATTCTGAGTCCTGAGATTCTGGGTTGAGCAATTTCTCCTTTTCTCTGCCAGTGTTTCAGGGCCTGGACACCTCTTATGTACTTTGTGTCTTTCTATGGCCAGGAGCCACCCAGGCTTCTGATACAAGGTGAGTGCCTAGCCATCATGGGTGAAAGGGAGAGTCTAGGCCATCTGCTGCTAGTCAGTCTTCCAGCACATGTTAATGAGTGGATGGTCGTGCCATGCATCTCCCACAGGGGTGAATAGGGTGAAGAAGCAGGATTGGAAAAGGGTGGACACTTCAGGGCATGTGAGTTTGAACTGTTTGTGGGACTCAGGGGAGTTTGGAATTGGAGTTTGAATCTTTTGGGACATCTTTGAGATTTAAAGAAATGGGATGAAAACCATCAATGTGTGTGAATGATGAAGAATGTGTAAGGCATCAGGCAGAGCCCTGGAAAACATCCGTGTATAATTAGGAGAAGAGGAGTGTTATGGATTGAGTGTTGTACCCCGCCCCTCCCCCATTCATATGTTGAAGGCCTAACCCCCAAAGTGACAGTATTTGAAGATGGAGCCTTTGGGAGGTAATTTGTGTTATATAAGGTTGCACGGGTGGAGCCTTCAAGATGGTATTAGTGGCCTAAGTAGAGGAAGAGAGAGATCTCTTTCCTGCGTGCACGTACAGAGGAAAGGTCCTGTGAAGAAAGGGGGCTGGTGCCATCTGCAAGCCAGGCAGAGAGCTCTCACCAGGAAAGGGATCAGCTAGCACCCTGAGTTTGAACTTTTAGCCTCCAGAACCATGTGAATAAAGGTCTGCTGTTTAAGCCACCCAGTCTGTGGTATTTTGTGGTGGCAGCCCAGGGTGACTGAGACAGGAGCCCCTGAGAAAGAAAGCGAGGACTGATGGGATGCTAGAGGGAGAGCATGGAGAGGGCTTTGTGGGGTGAGCATCAGACAGGGAGAAGAAAGAGCTGGGAAACCTCTGAACTGGAGGTGTCTGGTGGACTCCGTCAGGCTATTTTGGGCTTAATGGTTGGTGTCGTCCATGTGTGTGTAGTATATGGCACTTTTGGGTGGAATAAACTTATTAAGAAACACTATAAAGAGTGTTTCTTCCTTGATTATGCCCACTCTGATCATCAGCAAAATTTCAATTTCAATTTTACAGCTTTTTTTTTTTCATTTTGCAGTGGTAACAACTATTTATTATAAGAAAAAAAGAATTTAGATTAGGATAAAGAAAAAAACACATAAAGAAACTTCTATAAAATTATTATCTAGAGAAACTTTTTTAAAATATCAGGGTAGTGTATGACCTTCCTTGCCCCCTTACTCTATCTTTCTTAAATTTATATTGTATAATATTATATGAATACAATGGGATCATATTCTTTGTAAACTGCCCTTTTCAACCTAATGATCTCATTCTATGCCAATAAATATTTATCCGTGGAATAATTTTGTAAATGGCTATAATCAATCTCCTACTGTTGGATATTTACTTATTTATTTATGTACTTATTTATTTACTAATTTAAAAAAAGAATTTAAGTAGGTTCCATGCCCAACATGGGGCTTGAACTCATAACCTCAAAATCAAGAGTCACATGCTCTACCACTGAGGCAGCCAGGTGCCCCCTATTGTTGGACATTTAGATTGCTATTATAAATGCTGGTGTAATGACTATGCTTATAGTAAAAAGTTAATACACATTCTTACTTATTTCCTTTGGTTAACCTCCTTAAAGGAGAATTGTAGGGCCAAAAAGTGTTCAAATTTTTAAGAAATCACAGCACAGTCCATCTGTTTGGGTACTGTATGTATGAAATATTGAGAGAATTTCTTTAAATCAGAATTCGTTGGCAGTGACTAACCCATAACTCTTTTAGCATATAGTTCACTTTGCATATTTATATAACTTGAAAACTGAAAGACTTACAGCAAATTCTGGTGGCAACGTTTAATTCTTTCACACTGAGAAAGTGGCGGGAACCCCTGATCAGTGGGACCGAGAGAACAGACCCTCTTTTAGACTATTTTGGATATCCTTCTGCTTATTGCATATTGCACTTATTTGTGTGAAACTCTTCATATTTACTTGTGTACTTGTCCAAAGTTCTGTTTTAAGGTGCTGACTTTATTGTGACTAATTTTTTTGCTTAGTATCATCTAGTTGCCTGTTTTTCTGCTGATGAGGAATGGCTGTATGAGATACGTCCCCTGACTTTCTAGTTAAAAATTCTGTGTTCTCTGAGGTGATGAGTAGTTCCAGGAACCATGGTGGTCAAGGAGAATTTAAATCTGCTCTGTGGGGAAGAGTTCCTTCTAGGTGGTAGTCTGAGCTGAAAACAGATCCTTCATTGAACTGTACTGCAGTGATTTCTCACAGAGGGCTCAGTGCATGACTGTAGGGTCACTTCACTCTTTCACACAGCGAACACTTATCAAGGGGCTGCTGCATTCCAGGCTCCGTTTGATGACACTTGTGAGCAAGACAGACAACACCTCTGTCCATGTGGGCTTCCGTTCTTGAGGGGAATTCAGACAGAGAGTAAATAAAAAATAAGATAATATCACATAATTTTAAATGTCACGGTGGCAGCAGGAGAGATTGATACAATAAGGGTAGCTGGGGTGATGGTGGTGGGTAAGGAGGTGATATTTGAGCTCAGAATTGAATAATGAGAAGGAACCAGCCTCAGGAAGATCTGAGGCAAGAGTGCTTCATGGAGAACATAAGTGCAAAACTCTCCCTTGGCACTGAGTCGGTCTGTTGGAGCCGCAGAGAGAAGGTGAGGATGTCTGGGGCAGAGTGAGTGCACAGTGGGTGGTCAGAAATGAGCCGGAGGGGCAGGTAGGGAGAGGTAATGTGGAGCACTGTGGGTTATGATAAGGAAACCAGATACTTTCAAAGTGTGTTGAGAAGGTTTCACGTGTTTTAAGCAGGAGAGTGGCATGGCATGTCTATTTTACATTTACAACAATTGTGGGAAATGGATTGCAAGGTAGCAGATCTCTTGTCATGGAGTAAATACAGAGTTTCTGGAAAGAAGGAAAACTCAACCGTGTTCAATTCTTCTAAGAGGCTGAGATGAGGACAGAAAAACATCCTTTGGATTTAGCAAGATGGAGGTCATTAAAGACTTAGATAAGAGACTCTTCATTGCAGTGGTCAGGATGGAAAACTGATCAGAATGAGCCGAAGAGAGAAGGATGCCTGGGAGAGAGACTGGGAAGGAGAAGCTCTGGGCTTGGGAGTGGCCACACAGAAGTAAGGCAAGGCATGCAAAGGGCATCAAGGTAAACTCTACATACGCGGTGGGGTAACCTCCACCTCGTTGCCTTTCCGAGCAACCAGAAAGCTGGGAGCCGTAAGTGTGAAGGCCAGGAGGTGGGAGGACTTTGGCCTGGAGAAACTATGTAGTGTAAGATAGAATAATGCCACACACCGACATCTAGGAACCACAATAAAGAAGCCAGATACTCGCTCCCTCTCTGCTCAATGAGCTCACCAGTTAGCATACTGCACTGTGACACACTTAGCTTCCAGTCATGTTTTAGTGCCTTGCTTTTAGACGTGAACAGAAAGCCAATGAAGAACATATACTCAGAAGAATCCTTTATGATGAAACACAGAGCACAAAACAAACAAACAGGGGAAAAAAAAAAAGAACCTGGAGAAGTCAGACAATACAGAGATCAGACAAAAACTTCCAATACCTTCAGCAAAAGAGAAGATTTTACATTCATGAAAAACAATAGGATACTATTATGAAGGAATATTCAGAGAAAAGATAGAAGCTAGGAAATGTAAAATGTGCTAAAAGAATTGGTGTGATAAAGTTAAGGAATCTTTCAGAACATAAAACAACACAAATGTGGGGGGAAAAGCTAAAAAATTCATACTACTATAAAAAATAAAACTGAAAGAAAAGGAAATTTTAGCTATTTGACAAACTCAAGATTTTAAACTGTAATCAAACAGAATGTTTTTAGTGCTAGATATTAAATGAAATGAAAAAGAGACATTTATTGACCTAAATAGTTATAATTAAGTGGAAGAATGCATTTTAAAGAATATTGGTTTGTTTTTAAAACTATATTCATGCAAAACAAAGTCCAGAGGATATCATTAAAATAAGTATATCACTAGATTGTGAGATTATGGGTTATATTAGATAGGATAGGCTGAACCGTTGTAACAAATATACCCCAGTAGCCAATGGCTCAAACTTTTAAAAACAGCTTTATTGAGATATAATTCACACACTATCCAGTTATCTTATTTAAAATGTAATTCGAGGTTTTTTTAGTATATTCACAGATACATACAGCTATCACTACGGTGAATTTTAGAGTATTTCATCATCTCAAATAGAAGCCCCATACCCTTTAGCTAACTATCACCCCTTTATTCCTACATTGCTAACCTCCCAACCATTAGCAACCACTGATGTACTTGCTGTCTCTGTAGATGTCCCTATTCTTGACATTTAATATGAATTGAATTATAGAATATGTGGGCTTTTGTGACTGACTTCTTTCACTCAGCATAATGTTTTCAAGGTTGGTCCGTGTCGTGGCATGTATCAGTACTTCATTTCTTTTGATGGAATTTACTGCATTTTGTTTATCCATTCATCAGTTCCACCCTTGCTTGTTACAATTCTGCTATAAACATTCAAGTACAATTTTTTGTGTGGAATATATTTTAACTTACTTTGGGTGTATATACCTAGAAGTGGAATTGGTTGGTCATATTGGTCACTCTGTATTTAATTGTTCGAAGGATTGCCAGACTGTTTTCTAAAGTAGCTGCATCATTTTAAATTCCCACCAGCTGTGTATGAACATTTCAATTTTCCATATCCTCACCAATTGGTTCATTTTTTCCCCTCATGTTGCTTATCTTTTTGTGGTCATATCTAAGGCTCCTTTGCCAAATACCAGGTCGTGAATGAAGATTCACCTCTGTGTTTCCTCCTGAGAGTTTTATAGTTTTAGTCCTTACATTAAGGTCTTTGATTCATCTTGTATTTATCTTTGTATATGGTGTGAGGTAAAGGTTCAGTTCCATTCTTTTGCATGTGGCTATCCAGTTGTTCCAGTGCCATTTGTTGAAAAGACTATCCTTTCTCTTTTGAATGTTCTGAGCACTCTTGTGAAAAACAGTTGACCATTGATGTATGGGTTTATTTCTGGGCTCCCAATTCTATTCTGTTGATTTGCATATCTAATCTTGTGCTGGTACCAATCTGTCTTGATTACCATTGCTTTGTGGTAAGTTTTAAAACTGGGAAGTATAATCCTTCCTATTTGTCCTTTTTCTGGATTTTATTAGCTATTCTGGGTTCCTTGCAATTCCATATGAATTTAGAAAAAGCTTGTCAATTTCTACAATGAAGTCAGCTAGGATCCTGATGGATACTGCTTTGAATCTGTAAATTGGTTTGGGGATGATTGCTATCTTTTAAAATTTAACTTAATTTTATAATTTTTATTATTTATTGAAGTATAGTTGACTCACGACGTTACATGGGATGATTGCCATCTTAGTACAATGTTGAGCCTTTGATCCATAAACATGGCATGTTTATTTATTTACTTAGTTCTTTAATTTCTTTCAATAATGTATTATAGTTTTCAGCATATAAATTTTGCACTTTTTTTGTTAAATGTATTCCTAAGTATTTTATTCTTTTTAATGCTATTGTGAGTGCAATTGTTTCATAATTTCATCTTTGGATAATTTATTACAAGTGTATTAAAATACAGTTGATTTTTATGTATTGATGTTGTATTTTGCAATTTTGCCAAGCTCACTTATTAGTTCTAATGGTTTTTTAGTGGATTCTTTAGGATTTTCTGTATACGAGATCGTGTCATCTGTGAACAGAGATAGTTTTACTTCTTCCTTTCCAGTATAATTTCCTTTTATTTTTCTTCATTAAGTGCTATCATTGACTGAATGTTTGTATCTCTCCCAAATTCATGTTTAAATCCTAACCCCTGATGTGATGGTGTTAGGAGATAGGGCCTTTATTAAGGTGATCAAGTCTTGAATGCAAAAGTCTTATAAAAGAGACTCTATTGAATTCCCTTGTCCCTTCTGCTGTATGAGGATACAGTGAAAAGACTGGTCATTGAACCAGGAAACATGTTCTCACCAGACAGAGAATCTGTTGGTGACTTGCTCTTGGATTTCCCAGCTTCCAGAACTGTGAGAAATAAATATTTGTGGTTTAAGCTATCCAATCTGTGTTATTTTTCTTATAGCAGCTCAAATGGGCTAATTGCCCCAGCTAGAATATTTAGTACAGTGTTGAATAGAAGTGGCAAGCATGGCCATCATTGTCTCGTTCCTGATCTTAGGGGAAAAGTCTTCAATTTTTCACCAGTAAGTAAGATGTTAGCTCTGGGCTTTTCATAGATGCTCTTTGTCATGTTGAGGAAATTCCTTCTGTTCTTAGTTTGTTGAGTGTTTTTATCCTGAAAGAATGTTTGATTTTGCCAAATGTTTTTGCTGTGTCTTTTGAGATGATCATGTAATTTTTGTTTTTATGCTATTGACATAATGTCTTACATTAATTGATTTTCCTGTTTTACACCAACCTTGCATCTCTGGGATAAATCCCACTTGGTCATAGTATATAACTTCCTTTATACATTGCTGGATATTGTTTGCTAGCATTTTGTTGAAGGGTTTTACATCCATATTCATAAGAAATATTGGTCTGTAATTTTCTTTTTTTCTGGTATCTTCCCAGTTCTGTTATCAAGGTAATACTGGCCTCGCAAAATGATTTGCAAGGTGTTCTCTCCTCTTCTATTTTTGGATGAGTTTGTGAAGAATTGGTGTTATTCTAATTTAGCTGATTGGTGGGATTGAGTGGTGAAGACATCAAGACCTGGGCTGTTCTTTGTGGGTAGTTTTTTTGACCAGTAATTTAATCTCTTCACTTGTCTTAGGTCTATTTAGATTGTCTACTTCTTCATAAGTCAGTTTATGTAGTTTGTATCTTTCTAGGAATGTGTCCATTTCATCTAGTCTAATTTATTAGCGTGCATTGTTCATAGTATTCCCTTATAATCTTTCTTATTTGTGTAGGGTTGGTAATAATGTTCCCTCTTTCATGTCTGATTCTAGTAATTTGAGTCTTATGTCTTTTTTTTTTGACTTACTATACTTTTCAGCTCCAGAATTTCCATTTTTTAATAATTTCTATTTTTTGATATTCTATACTTGATGCACGATTGTTATTAAACCTTCCTTTACTTCTTTAATCATGCTTTACTTTACTAATTTTACTATAGTTCTGTGAACATATTTATAATGACTACCTTGAAACCTTTTTTTTTTTTTTTAAATCTTTTGTCTGTTTGCTCTGACAGGCAGTTTCTGTTGCCTGTTATTGGTCACACTTTCCTATTTCTTTGCATTCCTTGTAATTTTTTTAAGGAAACTGACATTTTAGATAATATACTGCAGCAACGCTGGGTACTGTCTAACTCCCCTCAACACTGCCTAGGCTTGTTATTGTTATTTGCTTGCTTACTCGTTTAGTGACTGGCTGGATTATTTTAGTGAAGTCTGTTCCCTGCCTTTTCCACAGTATTAATCCGATGTTGCTCCTCCCTCTAGGATGACACCACATGACAACGGTACTGATAAAGCTTTCTTCTACACCTTTCCCACACAGCTATTAAACTCCACTAATTGCCAGCTGATTGCTCTAGGGTTTTAACAACGCTCTGGAGTATATATTCCTCTGCAAACTAATCCAATTAAATTGTGGTTCTTTTGTAGGAATGATTTTCGTGGTTAGCGTTTGATGTTTGATCTGATCTCAAGAAAGCTCCTCCCAGCTGTGTTATTCCTCATTTCTCTCCTGTAGTAACCAGTCTACATTCTAGCTGTATCTTCATTGATCCACGGATCTCCTTCCAATTGCCTTTCACTATAATCCTCATTATTCATGAGAGCCATTCTTAGGCTTGAACTTCTATGTGCTCTGTTGCAAATGAAGTCACTTCTTTTGGGAAAAGATTAGGAGCTATCTGCTTTATGACCTGCTTCTTCCCCTAAGCAAAAATCTTTGAGGCAGGACTCTGGGGCTGAGAGTAGGGAAAATGGCGAGCTTCTCCGAGGGACAGCCCCCCACTCTAGGTGATGAACCCTGTCAGGGGGCAATAGCCTGGATTTCTCTCAGCTTGCATCTTCTGGTGTGGAACCACTGATTCGTGAGTCAAAGGAAGGACCATCAGGAACCTAGTATTCTCAATGTGCCACACCCAAGGTAGACCCTCTATTCCATGAATAGGAACTGGGTGGAGGAAGAGAATCTCCACTTCTTACTCACACTTGCCCAGAGCTTAGCTTTGGCAATAAGGTACTGAGGGTGGAATAAGAAACACAGATATCCTGTTCCCAAGTAGAAGCCCTGGGCTCTTGACTGAAGAAGTCTGGGATGGAGTGTCTGACTACTGAGCTGGAGGGAAGGAGAAGAAAGGAACAGTATTGGCTCATCTTTGGCTCTCATCTCTCCTTCTGAATTTTCATAGATTTTCTTGAATAGGTACTTCTTCATTTGCTTTTTACCTTTAGGACTGTTACCAAAGGCTTTGAATAATTATTAAAAAAAAATTTTTTTTTCACCAGTTTCACTGGGAAGTAAGTCAGTGGCACTTCCTAATGCTGGAAATCAATTTCTCAATGGCTCAAACTTAATGGAGGTTTATTTCTTAGTCTTGGCCTAGTCTTGGGCTAGACTTGAAGGTTAGCAGATGGCCTTTCTCCAAAAAGCCCTAGGACCAAGACTAATACTGACTCTGCCATTTTCAAAAAACCTGGCTTTCTAAGTTGCTCTGGGCTTTCCTTTCAATCTTCCAGGGAGAGGAAAGAGCAAAGAAGGGTGTGGAGGGTGGTTTGTGGCCCATGCCAGTAAGTAGGACATAGCACTACCACTCACATTTCATTAGTGAGTAGACTATGAGACAACATTTCACTTACCAGTGGAAAGTAAGTGTTCACTTGTGCAATGGAGGCTGAGAAATATAGTTTTTACCATGTGCGTAGCAGTTTCCCACATAAGTACTTTTAATTTTCTCATAATTTATCTGTATTTTCTGATTTCCACAATGATTTCATATTTAGTATAATATAAATATAAATTTAATTAAAAATAGAGAAGAGACAGTGAGAAATTAGAGATAGGGAGTATATAAACGATTCCTTCTGAGAAGTTTTGCAGGTGTCATTTCTGGAGGGAGAAACTAGGTTAAGAGAAGATAATTAAACATGGAGATTTGAGCATATTCTTGTAAGCTAAGAATTATCCAAGAGAAAGGGGACAGTTGATAATGAATACTTGAGTTGGCTCTCCTTAAAGACTATATAGAATCTCTTTCTCACTTGAGAGAGGAGAGAAAAGAAAAAAGAGAAAAGTTTTAAAATGTTTGCCCATGCTAATTCCACTCATTAAAGGGGAAGCTTCAGGATTTCAAAGCTTCCCTGGAAGTCTTGTAAGTGGAAAGAAACAGTGTTTATTGAACTTGACAAAGTTAACGAATTGTGAAAATTTCCAAAGCTAATTGTTGTTTTTCTAAAAAATTGCTTTGATATGTTAAGAGTTTTAATTAGGGTCATTATATAGAAATTTTTAGGTTGCAGAGAACACCAGAACCACCCACTGATGTGCTGATGTGTTGTACCTTAACCATATCATGCAAAATGAGACCATCATGCAACGGGGCTGTTTCACAAACTTTCATGGAACTTACTACAATATGAGGCAATCTTTTGAAAATTTTATCAGCCATAAAAAAGAAGTACTATGGGAATATATAAAGGGAGGGGCTAATTCCCATTAAGAGAATTGGGATCAGCTTCAGAGAGGAAGTGGCATTGGAGAAAATTCTGGAAGGACAGTAGGATTTTTGGCAGAGTCCTTGAAGAGAAGGAATCATAGGCTGAAAGTGACAATATGGCTAGAAAGCAGAGCGCAGGATACAGGAGGAGCTAGAAATTGGCTTGACTCTGGCTTGTGAACATGAAGAGAGGCTCAGTGGAAGGTAAGTCCAGCGAGGGAGGTGACAGCCAGCATGAAGGATCATGAATGCCAGCTTGAGAACTTGTAATTTCTATTCTTGGTTCTGATCAGTGTTTAGAAAAATTTATCTGTTTAACAGTGTGGAGGGAAGAGTGAGAAGGGGAGAAATACTAATGGCAGATTAGAAGGAGGTGACTGGAATGGTGTTTTCAGGAGGGGAGATGTTGACTAGAGCCAGCACAGAGAGATGTAGGGGAGAAACTGAGACTCCCCTAGAGTGTGAAGAGGAGTTTTTACAACTTCCAGAGGGAATAAAGTGGTGATGACGGATATGCAGGGCTCTTTGACCCTTCCCCAGATGGGGAACAGAGAAAGTTTGAGGTAGATGCAATTTGAGGAGCCAACATATGGATTCTCTCTCTCTCTGTAGAACATTCTTTCAAACTCTCAAGGGAAACCAATTCTTCATGTTGTTAAAGTTTCATCATAGATTTATGGAGAAGGCATTGACAAAGTTGTGGCATAAATTGTTCTTCAAGTGCCAACTGTTCCCACCAACAAATCACTAAGGATTCTCTGAGTTTTGCAGTTGTGGCATTATTGATTTTTTACCTAGCCTTGGATGCACTGAGCTGAGTCTCCTCTGCGACTGGAGCCCTGCCCTATCTGATCACCTCACTTACCTTAGAGTGTCCCATTCTTTAGTGGGATTAAGTCACCAGGATCCTCACAGGCAAACACTCTAGGCGTCCCCAGAGAGCTGCCCCACTTGCTCTGGCTGGCTGATGCTTGACATTTTGCTCCAGGCTCTTCTGTCTGTGACTCTGTCATTGACATCTTCACTCTCCCAGTCATGTGGTCCTTCCTTCATTCATTGGCTTATATTCATCTAGCAAGAATTTGCTGGGCGTTTACAGGCTGTCTTCCTCAGTGTGGGGGTTGGTCCAGCAGTGAATCCCACAGGCATGGCCTTGGTGGGAAAGACTGGGAATTGTAAAAGTCTATGAAGCCTGCTCTGGGGGATCCACAGGGTGCTAAGGGAACACATGGGAGATGTATATGGAGTAATTCTGGGAGGAAGTGGCCAGGTGAGAACTTCAGTCATCTTCAATGAGTTCCTCTTCTGTGCTCAATGTCCACACATACAACACAATACAATACTTCTGCTAGGTCAGTTCTTTCCTTTCCATATCTTCCCATAAAGGAACATTTACAATAGTCTCTGTGGGAGGCTGACTTATAGATGCCAGGCAGACCTGGCACACCAGCTCTGTGGCCTGGAGCAAGTTACTAAACCCCTCATGGTCTCAGTCTCTTCAACTAAACAATGGGAACATCAACTCTTTCCCCATAAATCTATGATGAAGAACAAATAAGATAATATTTTAGAAATAGCCCCAGGCCTGGCGCTTCAAAGATAATCATTCCAGTCTCTTTCCTATGCCTGCAATTTCTCCCTTTGTTTAATATACTCTGCTCTCAGCTGCTGAATTCATCTTCCCCAAACTTTAATCTCATCTCTCTCTGGCTTGAAAATTTTTAGATTCCCATAGACTGTGGAATAAAGTTTGTACCAGTAGGAAAGAGATGCACACTCTAAGGGATCAATGAAGAAAGTGTAAGGAAGAACAGCTCAAGAGCGCAGAGTAGGGACCAGGGCATATAGTCCATTGAGCACTGGACTACTCCTTGTGGAGGTGATCTTGAGCTGAGATATGAAGGATAAATAGGAGTTTACTAGGCATAAGGAGGACTGGAGGGAAGAACATTCCAGATGAGGGCCTTCAAAGAGAAGGAGGAGGAGGAGGAGGAGGAGGAGGAGAGAAGGAGGATGGGGAGGAGGTGGGAGCAGCCAGTATGGCTGGAGTGCAGAGAGCAGCAGGGAGGGGTGAAAGGAACCAGGGCCATTCAGGACAGAGACTGGTAGGCCATGCCCTTGTGCAAAATTTCCATATATGAAGCAATGGGAGACATGGGAAGATTTTTAAGCTATAGCTTGTTCTCACATCAGTTTCTCTTGTTAGGAAGGGCCATTCTGTATTCTTCATAGTAAACTCCATAGTTGCTTAAGGAATTTGACTAATGAAGTGAATGCAATTATAATTGCAGAAATAGAGGAGAAGAATCCCGGTAGTTGAATTTTCTGGTTATTTGGGTGACGGTGTACTGAGGTTTTACTGTACTTCACCATCCACAGAGTGTCCGGGGACTGCTGCCAAGTTAGAGTTTGAGTTGATTCAGCTCTCCAGGAACACAGAGATGAGACTGACAAACTCGTATTCCCCTAGAGGAAGAAAACTCACACTATCCCAGAGACCTAGTCAAAGGGGAATTAAGCTCGCTTGAACTTGAGCCTGGGGACCAGAGAGCTGATGGCAGCTTGGCAGATTCTTGGGTCTCCATGGAAACAGGCAGATTCTGGAAAAGTTTTCTTCTTGAAGGGAAGGGCGGTTTTGGCTGTTTCCTTTCCTCTGGACACCCTCAGCATGCATGATTCATAAAGCATCTGTCTGTAGATTCGCTCCAGACAGGGGGCAATTTTGCACCATTTCTGACCCCTACACTCCTGTCTGCCCCTCTCTGTAGAGTTCTGCAGAGCTCTCAGGCACTCCTGTACATAGTATGTCCAGCTGTCCCACACTCAGTGAGGATCAGTCACATGAGACATGAGTCACAGAACCCAGAGTCACGTGTTTGGTTCATCCTCATATTCAGGCCCTAGGATGGTATCTTACATAAAGTGAAAGTTCAACACATTTTTAGAAAAAAAAATGTGAAGAGTAGAAGGGAATGATAGCCAAGTTCCCAGGTGGTCCTCTTCGTTAGAGTTGAGAAACAAAAATGCATAGCTCAGGCTTCTCAAATTTTAAGTGCATACAATTAACCAGAGATCTTGTTCTGATTCAATAGGCTTGGGATGCAACTAGATAGTCTGCATTTCTAACAAGCTCCCAGGTGATGCTCATGCTGCTGGTCCTTGGCTCGCCCAAGGGAATAAACAGAACAGCTGACTAAATAGCCAAGCTTTGAGAAAGGGCAATTGTCACTTACAACACTTTATAAATTGGTAGCCATCCCAGCTCGCCTATGAGATAAATGTACAGGCTCAAGTTCGCATGCATAAAGTTCAGTGTTGTTTTGGAATATTCATTTTATTTACACCTGTGGGCATCGTTGGGGATGCATAGCAACCATATGTATTGAAAGTCATCTCCATATCAAAGAGATCAGTAGGCAATTCAATAGCAATTCATAGCATATATTTCCAAGTGATTTTATATTATTTCAGAAATGTTGAATAGTTGTGGGGTTTTTGTTCATTTTGGTCATAACTTCATTCATTTAACAAGCATTTGTAGAAGGTTAACCATGGATAGAACCTCTCTCGGGGCCCTGGAAGGCACTCTTCATGTCCTCCTTGAGCTCCCAGTCTAGTGGGTGAGACAGAAAGAAAACAAATAATGACAGTATAATGCGATGAATTGTCCTCACCAGTGCTATACAACAGAAATATAACATGAGCTACAAAAAGTAATTTAAAATTTTCTAGGAGTCACTTAAAAAAATTTAAAACAAACAGGTGTAATTCATTTTAATAGTACATTTACTGAGCCCAATATATCCAAAATAGTCTCATTTCAATATATAATCCATATAAAGAGATATTTGACATTTTACTATTTTTCATACTAAGTCATCAAACTCTGGTCTGCATTTTGGCGTTACAGCACATCTCAAGTTGGACCAGCCACATTTCAGGGCCCCCAAGCCACCCTTGACAGTGGAGGTCTCTACAGTGGGGCTGAGAGAAACTTCTCTGCTGTCGAACCCGAGGGGTGGGTCAGGAGAAGGGATAATCAACTGTACTGGAGGCTAAGGGTGGCAGGTAATGTCTGGAAGGGCTCAGAGGAGGTATAGGAAGATGGATCTGCCACCTGGCCCAAGACACAGGTGTGACAGGTGAACAGCTGCCCTGCAAATGGTTGGGAGGGCAGGGCATGGTGTTTAGAAAGGGGGCTCATGCAGAAACTCTGGAGCTCTGTGGGCCTGTGGTCCTCAGCTTCTCTCAGGCCAGTGGCTGGCTGGGTGTCAGACAGTGGCATGAATGGGGGGGGGGTGATGATTTTCGTTTCCTCTTCTATCTGAGTGGATCTTGTTCTGAATGAGTGCTGAGCTTGGGATGCATCTAAGCCTTGGGGTATCTTTTCACCAAAGGGTCACTATCTTCTGTGCTGGGGAATCTCACCCTTGAGGGTCAGGATTGGAGTGGCTCTGTTCTGCCGCCATAACTGAGGGTCATTAATTCTGAATCCGGCTCAGGGACAAGATAGGCCAGGCACTGTGCTGGGCCCTTTACAGACCCATTATACAAACGTGGACACTTAGGGCTCTGGGAGGTTAAAGGCGATTGTCCAAGGTGTAACAGGTGATAAGTGGTAGGACCAGGATGGAAACTGAGGCATGTGTGACTCACTCTGCTTTCCCCACAGCACACTACCCCAAACACGAATATTGGAGTACAATACGCAACCCTGGGGATTTGCATTTTCAACTTTATAATCAATCAGCAAGCACTTATTTAATACTGACTGATGGGAAAGAATGCTGTGGTAAGTATGTAGGACATGGTTTCTTCCTCAAGTACGACACACAAATGCCTGTGACAGGTGAACAAACTGAAATAGAAAAAAAATCAAAATAATTTCAGGAGAAATTTATGAGACTAGATATGTTCACTTAGTAGTTAAAATCATGAACGCTTTAACTGTGGGTAAAGGAATATTGAGCAGCAATGTGGAAGAGGGTGGGACATATTTTGGGCTGTGTACAGGGTAACTTTGCCAGATTTCCTGAATCACAGTTATAATTTGCCTGAGATTAAAATCTTTTTATTGTTTCCTATCCTTTTCAGGCCACATAGTTGGCCAAGGGGGCAGGTAAGGATGCTGATCTCCCCGGCTTCTGGAAGGCATGTTCTCAGCTACTGATGTAAACATCAGGGCATCGATGTGTCCATCAGGAGACACCTGGTACAGTGGAAATAACAAAGAACCTGGAGACTAAAACCCCCAGCCTTCCGTCCCAGCTGAAGGTCTGTGGCCACATTACTTGATGTCTCTGAACTTCACTCTCTTCCAGGGCTGTCTTGAGAATTTAAGGACGTAAGTAACACATAAAGTGTCTATGAAGATTCTGGACTTGTCTTAATTTTTTTTCTCCTTCCCTTACACCTAATACTCTAACCAACCTTTGGGATCCTCACTTAATAAGAACAAGCAGAATTAATTTGAGCAATTTTGCTGCAACCATTCACAAGTAGATCCATATGACACACACGATTTGTTGACCACTCAAAAGTCGTTCCGAGCCCCCTTTCTCCCGGTAGGCTCTTGCACTAGAGGCTGGAGCACCAAATACTTGCTAGTAGAGGCCATGCAAGACAGTTCTGTCCCATTCATGATTGCATGCTGCCATGCATTATTCGACAGACAGTATATGGCCATTTGACATGAGCTAAACACTGTTCTAGTCACTGGGGGAGAGAGAAAAAAATATGTATATATGTTAGATAATGCTATGCAAAAACAGTGAAATAAAACACAGAAAGGAATGGAGGAAGGGAAGTTGGAATTATGAATAGGGTAGTCAGGGAAGGTCTTACTGCAAAGTTGAAATGTGCTCAAAGCCTGAAGGAGGTGAGGGAGCCAGCCATGTATTGATAGAGGGGAAAAGCATGCCAAGTGGAGGGAACAGCAGATGCAAGGGGGAGGCCTGGCCGCCTTAAAACAGTGGGAACCAGTGTGGCTGGAGTGGAATGGGCAAGCATTGTGTAGTCAGGAGGGAATCAGAGCAGGAACAAGATAGCCAGATCACATGGGCCATCTGAGGAGCTTGGAGTTGACTCTTGAGTGTGCTGGGAAGCTACTGGGGTTGGAGCAGAGAAGTGCCATTTTCGATTTCTACTTTAATGTGCTCACTCTGCTTTCTATATTGAGAAAGGACAGGATGGGTCAAGGGGAAGAAGGTGGGTGACAAACTGGGAGGCGATGGGGTGATATGATGGTGACTTGACCAAGGGTGACAGTGGAAGTATGTGGACATCAGCTGCAGGCTTCTGGAAAAGGTTTTGATTTCCTAATAAAAAGAGACAGACCATACTAAACCGATTCTTCTCCCTTTACTCTTCTTGATGAATGTGATGACCTGACCTGTAGCATCCATCTTTGGTCCAAAAACACACTGAGACATTGACCAGGGGCTTTGTCGATCCCCCCAACCAAGAGCAATGACTGTTCATCTCTAGATTTCTTGTACTGTGAATAATCAAACCTCTGTTGAGTGTATCTTTAGGAACACAGTGCCCTCAATGAAGCCCTCCTTCTCCTGAACCTCTTCATCAGGAACGAGTGGCCTGAAAGGCCAGGCTGCAAACTGCTCCAAGGAAGCAAAGAGCCTCTGTGCAATTGCAGGAGGAAAAGAGATCTGAAACATATCCTCTCCTAATCCCCCTTCATCTGAGCTAATTTTCAAATGGACAAAGTAATCAATTCAAGTGATAAATATAGCTTATTCACAGGGCTGAATGAGTGGCTCGAACAATTCCCCAAACTCTGGTTTCCATTGAATAATTGAAATTATGCTAGGGCATGGAAATTTTTCAACAAATAAAATATGTCTGAAAATCTATTAAAAATACGTCTGCAAGAATCATTTGCAAAAACCCAACTCAGCAATAAAAAATAAATTACATTCCATTCTTGCTGCCGTTCCCTTTGGGAAAGAGCGTATTAACTACCACTTCTTGGACAAATGGAACCAGTGCATTTTGGAATGAAGGATGGGACAACACGAGGTTTAGGTAAAGATTCTACACTGGAAAGCGATGAGGGAAAATTTTTCCTGACTTCCTGTTGCTCAGATAATATATATGCTGTTTTGTTTCATCCATGAGGATTTTTGGAATCAGAGTTTTCCATCTGTGACTTTGAGTGACAGACAACATTACTCAGAAATGTTGGAGCTCATTCCAGCCATTTGGACCAGCCCTATGGGGATCAAAGAGCTCACTAGAATCCCTTCTTTCTATTTTCATCTCGTCCTGAGCACAAGGCTCAGAGGAGAAAGTCCTTTCAAAGGTAGGTTAGAAAGTTGACCAAGGGAATGTAATTTTTGAACTATAAATTGAAAAATCTTCTGAGTAATTTTTTTCCAGTATGATGCAGCCCGGCCAGTTGGCTTCAAAAGCTGGTCGGGGTTGTGTTTCCATCACCCTCCTATACTCTCTCTATTGGTTCAGAGAGCGTGCTGGACACCTCTTTAAATTAAGACCTCGCAGCTTAAAGCCACAATCCTTTTGCCTGTTTCTTCTTTCTCATCTCATTATTTTTTGTTGCAGCTCGGGGCGCTGGCCTGGGGTTCGCTAACTGCCTCGGGCAGGGCAGGATCTGTGATTTCCTCTCTCCAGATGGGCTCTAGCACTCAAGGGTTGCACATTAATGCGGGTCTGCGCCAGCCATATTTACCTCCAAGTGGATTCATTCCAGGGGAAACTTGGACTGGGAAAGAGACACAGCCTCTCCTCGCAGAGTCCAGACCTCCTCCTAACTGAGAACTATCAGAGCTATGATTCCATTACTTAAAAGACGCCATTGCCTCTGGCCCCAAATTAAGAAAAAAGACTCAACTGCCCACATCGATGAGCTGCGGCATTAGAGGCAGCTCAGGGGCGAGCTGAGGGGATGAGCGGTTGTTGAAACAGAAAGATAGGATAATGCAACATCACACCCTGCTTCCTCCAAGTGCAGAGTGAACTTCAGCAGTGGTACCAACCTTGGTCCTGTGAGCAGGTCAAGTGTGTTTGAGAAGGGAGGTGGAGAATGGTTCTTCTTTCCTTTCAGGGTGAGAGCAAGTTTACCAGAGCTGAGGAAGAGAGTGTCTTAAAAAAAAAGTACTTTCTATCTGTCAAACACCGGACCCAGCACTTCGTGTTTTAACTCACTTAATCCCCAAAACAGCCCAATGAGGAAGCTATTTTTATCATCCTCATTTTACAGACAAGGTAACAGATGCTTAGGGCAGTTAGATAGCTTGCCTAGGGTCATGGGTAGCAAATGATGTCAAGGCCGTTGCTCTTCACCTCTACAGGTGGCTTTGAGGGGGGCCGATGGGCTTCTGCAGAGGTTCGAGGTGTGTAGAATTGGGTTTCTATTTCATGGTGGCCTGACATCTGCTCTCTCGCCGGGTGTGCACACCTGCTCCCTCGATATCTCTCCCCCTGCCTCTTTCCCAGTTGGCCCTCTGCAAACTATGGCTACGAAGGGGTGGTAGAGGTTGACCTGAAAGAGGCAGTTACTTCAATAGCCATTGGTCTATTTGTAGTGGGGTGCTGGCTGGCGGCACATGGGGAGCCTGGCAGCCATGGCCCCGGGGAAGTCCGTTGACCTCACTGGTTTCTGCCACCTCAGAGGCAACCTGAATGTGATTTGAAAGGCATCTGATAATTGCACTGTGTACTGTTTAGTTTCCTGACATAGCTGGAGAGGATGGCAGTAGACGCATGAGTCCAAAATGGTGCAGGAGGAGTGCGAGAACCCAGTGAGGAGAATGCGGGAGCACCTGCTAAAGCCTGCTGCCACGAAATCCGGTTACCCGGGTGGTGGCTGGGTGACTGGCAGGAGAAGGGGGCTTCAGATGGTTTCTGGACCCCAGGCAAGGATTCCTTTCCCCACCATCCACGTGCCCTCATTCTCGATTTCTGAAATTCTATAATTAGGCATTAACTTTAAGGTTCCTTATCTTATCTTAAAAAAATCAATGGTAGATTAGTTAAAAAGAGAAAAAGGAGAAAAATATTGTGTTGACAGAAAGATCCAGGTTCTTGAAGTAAAAAAAATCTGTAAGGAATTTGTTAATTATACTATACATATAAACATTTCAAAAACGATGTTTTATTTATTTTTTTAAGATTTTATTTATTTATTTGACACAGAGAGAGAAAGTGTGAGAGAGCACAAGTAGAGGAAACGGTAGAGGGAGAGGGAGAAGCAGGTTCCCCTCTGAGCAGGGAGCCCAATCCCAGGACCCCAAGATCATGATCTGAGCCAAAGGCAGACGCCTAACCCACTGAGCCAACCAGGTGCCCCATAAAACTCCATTTTATTTTGAATTACATATGGAAGTGACTGTTAATGTCAAGATCTTTTTACTGTCTTTCCGATTTTTTAGTACATTAGGTCTTAGTTTGAGCCCCGTAAAATATAAATACTCTTGAGGAACTCTAACTTTGTCTTCCTTTTCTATTTCTGTGCAACAAACTACCATACATTTAGCAACTTAAAACAACACCCATGTATTAGCTTTGTAATTTAGACCAGTCACTTCATTTCTGGGCTTCAAGTTTCTCCTCTGTCATGTTCTGTGCATGAAATGGGGCTGTTTTTAAACAGTGTTGTCAGTTTAGACTTTCTGAAACTTGGTTCCAAAGTTACACAGGCTCTCTAATTGTACAGATGCTTGGCATCGCTTACAAGGAGCGATGAAAGGGCTGAGGATGGCTCATTAAAATGGAACCCTATCGAATGTGCACTGCCAACAGAGCCCCGGGGGTCACGGTAGCATCTGAAGGGTAGCTTTCGAAAAGTAATTGATACCAGAGGATGGTCAGGACGAGGGTGGCCAGACTTGTGTTTCACAAGGTCATTCATTCAAGCACTCGTACTCCCAAGCATCTGGACAGCACTCCCTACCATGCTTGGGGCTTTCAGAGATCAAAGTAAAAAGCAAACAATAACAAGTCTTCTTATATTTAGGAGCAGACCAGCTATGGAAGACACTACGGCTGCCCACCAGTATTTCCTGCTTTCCTTCCTTCGGCCAAACAGAATGATTGTACTTCCCCAGCCTCTGAAGGTGGATATTCCATGTGATGTTTTTGGTGAATGAGCTGTGAGTGGGAGAGGAGTAGGTCCCTTCTGAGTGGAAACACTTAAGAACTGGTATGTGATTCTAATTAATGATGCTGCATATCATATATTTGAAAGTTGCTAGGAAAAGAAATCTGAGTTCTCACCATAAGAAAACACAATGTGGGGGTGCCTGGGTGGCACAGCGGTTAAGCGTCTGCCTTCAGCTCAGGGCGTGATCCCGGCGTTATGGGATCGAGCCCCACGTCAGGCTCCTTCGCCATGAGCCTGCTTCTTCCTCTCCCACTCCCCCTGCCTGTGTTCCCTCTCTCGCTGGCTGTCTCTCTCTCTGTTAAATAAATAAATAAATCTTTAAAAAAAAAAAAAAAAAGAAAAGAAAACACAATGTGTAACCAGGCGTGGTGTTGGATATTAACTAGACTTACTGTGGTGATCATTTCACAATGTATACAAGGATCGAAGACAAGTATGGTGTATACCTGAAACCAATATAAAATTATATGTCAATTAAACCTCAATTTAAAAGAAGAAAAAAGAAAAATAATACTTGTACTCCAAACAAACAAATAAAGAATACCAGAAAATTAAAAAAGAAAGAAAGAAAAAACTGGTGTTGTTTTCCATGTTCTCTTCCTCATGGTGATCATACAAATTGGGGTGATCATCAATTTGGGGCGATGGGTGATATAACACCCAAGGCAGTGACTAGAAGGTGCCAGAACTTGCATATACTGCGAAATAAACTATTGTGTTTTAAGCTTTTAAGATTTTGGGCTTGTTAGTTACTGTAGTGTCACCTAGCATAACCTAACTGATAGAGAAAGAAACAGGCCATAAAATTTGGTCAATGGTAGAAATTGTAGTCTAGAGAGAAATATCACTTTACCGACAGAGGAAGAGAAAAAAAGCGCTGATAATCCAAATTCCTGGATGAACTATTTTTGAGTTTTCTTTTTATGCTCCCTCCCAGGCTTGAGGGAGTTGGTGAAGTGTTAAAAAGCAGATAGCAGGGGTCTCAAAGAGATGAAGAATTAGTCTGGATTCACAGATCGAACTGCCAGCCTCTGGCCGACGGAGAGCTGGTTGGATTCTCAAGCTTGGTTTTCTAAGGAAATACCTCTCAGGGTGTCGTCTAAAGCCTTCTCGGAGTTCACTTGTTTCAGCTCTGATGGGCTGTGTGCAAGAAAAAGCATTGGAATTGTCTTTCAGCTAAATAACTTGGGATCTTTTGAACTCTTGTTATGTTTGGTCTGATGCGTTTTGGCCATCTTCTCAAAAAACATTGTCCCTGCTGCTTCTGCCTCAGATCGATTTCCTGGAATGGTCTTCTGAGCTCACCCTTTGCTCTCTTTCTTTTCTTCTTCCAGAGAAGAATCTAGTACAAGCCAAACATCAATCCTCAAATCTGAAATTTAGAACCACACATTATGGAGATGGAGGCTGAGTTGTTCTTCTCAACACCAGCCAAGGTATCCTGGGCCATCCTGGGGGGATAACAATCAGCTATGCCACAGAACCCAAGGCATGGCTGTCCTTTCCTTTTTCTTTCTCACATCTGAGAATCATCGGAAAGTTCAGATCGCTTGTTAACTTTGTAAATGTTGAAAGTTCTCACACCTATGTAAAAGCAGAGTTCGGTACTTTGGGGATAGAAAGATGAGTAAGAACTTCTCTGCTTTCTGAATATTCACTACGAGTTGTCAGTTCATATAGTGCAGTAATGGAGAGCAAGACATAGTATGTTAAAAGAGGTTCTGAGAGCACTCTTTTCCTGAATTATAAGTAGGCGATTTGGATAGATAGATTAATTTGATTCTCAGTATAACTTGAATAAATTAGAGAATACCTCAAGGCTCCGTTTGGGCAGGGTGTTATGTTCAAAGGAGCAATATGGTGGCCAAAAGGTTATAACCAATATTTCAGTTCTTTACTCAAATTCTTATTGAAATGGGAAAGGGGCTAGTGTGTTCTTAATACATGGCCACCCTCTTTAAAATAGTTTTCCTTCCCTTGCTTCTCCTTTTACTATCCTTTGCTCCCTGAAAGTCTTTCTCTTCTACTCTCATTTCCCTGTCCCTAAAAACCATTGCCGGACAGTTTTAAACATAACTGTTCTCTCCACTTTCCCTTTTGCCCTTTCCAGAATCTCCAAACTGTAGAACAGCCCAGGAGCTGAGCTGGCTTGCAAGAATGCTCCCTCCGTAGATGCCAGAGAGAGTAGTCACACACCCATTTTTGTCCCTGTTCCAAAATAATACTTTTGTCTCTGTTAAATATTGAGAATATTTACATGAAATATGAGTTTCCTGACCTTCAAACATTTCCACAGCATTTCTTCATTGCTCTTGGGACTCAGCTCTGGGACTGAGCATGGTATAAGGTAAAGTGTCCCGGTCTGGGTGGTCAGGAACTCTGCCCCCACTGGATTCATCACTTTGGAAAAGTCCCTGAACGCCAGGTTCATTTGGTTCCTTCACTATAAACTAAGAGGAGACGGATCAGTCGGATCTCAGGCCTCTGATGCTACACTAAGTGGAATCCCAAGTAATTGCCCGGTGGGGCAGGCAAGGAGCGCAGGACGGCGCTGGCACCATCTATATTGTCAGACGAGACAACACAGCGAGAGAAGGCTCTCCCTCTTCATAGGATTTGCAGTGCAAGCGCACCATGTGTGGCCCTATATTAAATCATAAAACATGTCAAGGATGGTTTCTCAGTCTATAACAAAGATAAAAGTATTTTCACAGTTTAAAAAGAAAGTTCATTCATCCTACATTCCTTGATTGTCATAGTTCTTTTTAAAAAAAATCTTCCTTCTTTTCTTTCCCTTTTGTTAATCTGTGGGGCAGCAGCTACAACCTGGGATTCCTGACATGAGCGTGGCTTTCCTGTGGCCTCCATCATCCGCGACATTGATGGCATGAGCTATTTCTGCAGGCACACACAATGCTCGTGTGTCATCAAGGTATGGCCCCGTGTTAACGTTCCTGTCACAGTGTCACCGTGGGCTTTGTATTCGGCAACAGCTATATTGAGATATAATTCACATACTATACAATTCATCCATTTAGAATGTGCAATTCAATGGTTTTTTGTATATTCACAGAGTTGAGCAACTATCACCACAGTCCACTGTAGGACATTTTCATCACCCCAAAGAGGAACCCTGTACCCATACCTGTCATGCCCCATCCCCCACTTCCCCAGCCTCTGGAAACCACTAATTTACTGTCTCTGTGGATTTACCTATTGTGGGCGTTTCACATAAGTGGCGTCCTGTAATCTGTGGTCCTTCGTGACCGGCTCCTTTTACTTAGCTCAGTGTTTTCAGTGTTCATCCATGTTGTAGCAGGTGTCATACTTCACCCCTTTGATGACCAAATCATATTTCACCGTATGGATATATACCACATTTTGGGTACCCATTCATCTCTTGATGGACCATCGCTTCCTTTTTCCGCTTTTTTTCCTCAAACTTACTCTCCTAATTATGCTAAGACATGTCATGATTCCAAATGTCACTGGAGAAAAAGCACACAGCTGTTTCCTTTACCAGAATCTATTTATATGCACATTGGACGGGCACCTCCAAACTGTGGATCCCTACATAGAAGCTGGGTGACCCTTTGTGAAGAACATGAGACTCCTGAGTCAGACTGCCTGGTTTGAATTTTGGTTTTTACCACTTATTCTGAAAACAGCACTTAGCTCCACCTTTTTAAGCCTTAGTGTCCACATCTTCAAAATGGGAATTATACCATCACCTCTCTAGGGCAGAGACCGCCCGTCAGCCCTTAGTTACCATCCTCACTTCCAAAGTGATAGAGCTCCATTCTTTGGAGAGACATGGCTACCCGGGATGAAGGTTGTACTTCCTAGGTCCTCTATTGTTAGATATGGCCTTGTCTCTACCTCTGGCCAATGGTATGCAAGCAAAAGCATCATTTAGCAGCTTCTAAGAGCATTCTTTTAAAGACGTCTGGCACATGTCGCTTTCCCCTTTTGATTTGATCTCTTCCTCCACCCTGCTCCCTGGAAGCTGACGCTATAATCCTGGACCATATGATCAAAGCCTAAACTATAATATGGAATTTGGTTCCTGAAATGGGAGGCTGCAAGTAATAGACCCTAAGCATGTGGCATAGGATTAGTTGAAGTGGTCAGGTAGTGGGTGAGAATACACGGATTGCAGGCTACCTGGTGAGCTTTGCTATATGGTGGTAAAACATTTATTAAACACTCTTCTCTGAGTTCACTGGGAGGCAGAGCAGGGGCAGACTGAGTCCACAGTATTAGGGAACAGCTGGGAAATTTTTACAGCCTGGTGTGTGCTGGCTGTTTCTTGACACTCTTGCCCTAAAATTGTCTAGCTTGGGTTAACAGCCTTGTAGGCATTGGTGGAAGGGAGTCGGGCTTTGCTAAAATAGGATTTTACCTGCATCCTGGAATCTAAGTCAACTGAGGGTGCAATCATTGTGGGAACCTGGCAGGGCTAAAAACACGAAGGACATTTCTCTTGCAGACAGAAGAGGTTAGTAGAGACTCTGCAGTGGTAGCTTCACCAGGATATAGCTTATGGCCGCAGGCCTCTCTCAGCATCCTCTGTTAAGTGTTCTCTGCATCACCATAGCGATGTAAAATAATAATAGCAACAAAGATCAGATAGGGCGTTATCTTTGCTCTAAAGCCGACTGATCTCCATGACTTCAAGGGGACCACCGTGAGGATGAATGGGAAGGGTATGCCGCACCGAGGCCAGGAATAACAGACTAGAGCAGTGGTTGGCAAACTGCAATCTGTCAGGCAAATCTGACCTGCCATTGGTTCTCCCCCCGCCAACCACCCCCGACCGTAAAACAGGTGAGAAAAAAATGTGGACATATGTTTTCTTTCTTATTATGTAATTACCTACATGATACTCTTGATTTTTGCCTGTGGGCCCACTAAGTCCAAAATATTTACTGTTTAGCCCTCTGACAGGACAAGTTTGCCAATGTCTAGACTTAAGTCTTAGGCATAAAGATTAGGTCAAGATAAGATCTTGCACACACAGTGACTGACTACGGGAAAATAAATAGACAAGAAGCTTAGCAGAATTTTGAAGGAGTTTTATTGCTGTAACTATTGTCTTCACCTGCAAACGTCTGGAATTGTTCAGCCCCTGAAATAATGCTGCTGATCCCAAACCTGCCCCAGCAGGAAGTAGGCCGTCAGCCTCTAGGAAGGGCACTCTCTCCAAAGCCTACATGCTCTCCAAGGATAGCACACGAAGTACCAGATAGGCCACCAGCCAACTTACCCTGAGGCCTGAGAAGGCGCTGTGGCAATCCTTGCCCTGTGGGATTTAACAAAACGACAAGAAGCCAGTGACTGCCATGTGTCGCTGTAGTCACCCTTTTCCTGACGGGTGTTTTATTTGCCACTATGGAGTCTTAGTCCTTCATCCCATATTGTGTGTGTACGTGTGTGTGTGTATGTGTGAGTGTGTCCTTTAGTTGTTAGGTCACTGGGCACTGAGAAGCCATGTGTGTTTCTGAGGCGACACAACGTGAGTGGAAGGTAGTCTCTAATCTAGTCCCAGGAGACACGACTGTAAAACCATATTTTCATTTAGACAGTTCAAACATTTCCACATCATTGTATTTTTTTTTTTTGAAGGGAGTGGTAGAGGGGCAGAGGGAGGAGAGAGAGAATCTTTTTGTTTTGTTTTGTTTCGTTTGTTTTTTTGTGTGTGGGTTTTTAAAATTTTTTATTATGTTAGTCACCATACAGTACATCCTTAGTTTTTGATGTAATGTTCCACGATTCATTGTTTGCGTATAACACCCAGTGCTCCATGCAATACATGCCCTCCTTTAATACCCACTACGGGGCTAGCGCACCCCCAACCCCCTCCCCTCTAAAACCCTCAGATTATTTCCCGGAGTCTATAGTCTGAGAGAGAGAATCTTAAGGAGGCTCCATGCCCAGTGTGGAGCCCAACATGGGGCTCGATCTCACAACCCTGAGATCATGACCTGAGCCACAATCAAGAGTCGGACACTTAACCAACGGAGCCACCCAGACACCCCTACATCATTTGGATTTTATACAAAATACCTGTATAATGTTCTGTCTTAAAAATAAAAGCAGGAAAATAAAAAGAAAAATTCTGGCGTACATATTCAGCTGCGGATAATATTTGTGAGCTCTTTTCAAACTTTGGAAACAATGGGAGTCACAGCGTTGTCATTTCAACACACATACGTCAGGGCTTCTATTCCAATTCATAATCAGTCTTGGGAAAGGGGCAAATTTTGCCATCGTACTTTCGTCCGTCTAATATCTTCAATTTTTTTTTCATTTTGCTAAACCAGTTTCTTAAGATAGGACTCTCAGGTTTTTTTTTCTTTTAAGAGACAAGTGGTTCTCATTAATTAATTACACAATCATTATAGCTACATTTTAGTACATCTAGACATTAGCACAATATCATCCTAATGCTACCAACCTAACCCAACTCTCAACATGGCCCTTACCCCGTTCTAGTCCTTTTTGGTATTTTTTTTTAATGGTTACAATCGTAATGTACAAAAATTTTATGCCTTGCGTTTTCATTAAATACCATGTAAAGAAATATTTCTGTGTTTTTACATAGTCTTTTAAAATAAGCTTTTTAATGGCTGCTTCATGTTCTGTGTAATAGTGATTTCTGTTTTAGTCATCTATTGCCATTCAACAAACCACTTAGAACTTACTGACCTAAAACAACAATAGCCATTGTATTATCTCTCATGTGTCCTGGGCTTGGGAAAGCTTGCCCGGGTGGTCTAAGTTCAAGCAGTTGCCATCACGTGGTGGCTGGATGTGGGACAGGGGCTGGGGCAGTTGGGGGCTGGCCAGGCTTCCACCTCTCTTTAACGTAGTCTCGGAGCATCTCAGAGTGGAGCCCTGACTCAAGCTTCTTTCAGCTTCCTCACAATATGGCAACCTCAGGATGCTGGGACTTCTTATGTGGTGGCTCAGGGCTCTAGCAGGAGTGTTCTAAGCTGTCAGGCAGAAGCTGCATTGTCTTCTATGACCTTCACACAGTGCCCCTCCAGCTACACTAACCAGTCATCAAGGTTGGCCTAGGTTCAAGGGGAAGGAATATGTCTTGCCGGCTGGGTGATGAAAGAGTCTGCAGAGATGTTTTAAAATTCAATTTCACAACCCGTTTGGTTATTCTTTTATCACTGGACATTTGTTTACTTCTGGTTTTTTTGCTGCCAAGATAATATTGTGATAAACATCTTCATGTGTATAGCTTTTCCCATATTTTATATGAAAGTAGGATTATCATTTCCAACAATATAATCTTTCCTATGGTCCCTGAACTATATTGCCAAGGAACTTTCCAAAGGGATAGTATAGATTTAAAATGCTATATGCAATGTGGGTGACAATATTTTTGGTTTGTCATTATTAGTAATGTAAATTACCATTAGACTTTTATTTTGTTAATATGTAAGCTGGGTTTTGTTTGTTTAATTTGCATTATTTTTTATAACTGGCAAAGTCATCTCTCCTGTTTGCGAATTTTATTATCTCATTGTCTTTCTAGTTTATGTATTGGGTCTGAATGTGTCTATTGAGAGTTGCTTGAACTTTTACATGCTATAAATGTCAGTCACTTCTATGTCATATTTGCCGGCTTACTCTTTTTCTTTTGGTTAATAACTTTCCTTGGAGCTTACATGTTTTTAACTATTTCCTACAAATCTACTCCCTGTTCTCTCTGATTTCTTTTATCACATTTGTTCTTAGAAAGGCGTCCCTCCTCCAGACTTTCCAGAAGTAAAAAATTATCAGTGATATGAGAATCTATAATGATATTTTCATGGTTACAGTTTTACATTTAACTTCTTATTCATTTTAAATTTATTTATCATGTTACTTGGGTCTAAAGTAATTCTTCCTCTAATGCTAATAAGCAAAACCAATGCTATGGGATAGTTCCAACTTTGCCTCCATTGATTTATGATATCTTTTTACTACATATAAAATTCTTATTTATAATATGGTCTAAAATTCTGGACTATTTATTCCATTGAATTTAAATAGTCTCAATTGTTGTTTTCCTTTGTTATGCTTATCTGTTTTCTATCTTAGATAAACTCCATAATTAATATGCACTAAGTCCAAAGAAAAACTTTTTTTTGAGAATATGATTAAGAGTTCATTGAACTTCATCTTGAAATATTTGATGTTTTTGCAATATTTAGTTTGCAAATACAGGTGCATATATGTGGTATATCTCTTCATTTATTGAAACTTTCAAAAAATAGCGTTTAATTTATGTAGCTGTTTGTCCACATTCTTGATTTAAAATCCAGAATTTCTTTTCTCCTTAAGGGCCAGTACAGATATTGGATTTGTCTCAGGGACAAAAGTCTTTGATTGATGTTTAAGCAGTCAGGTGTCTCTTGAGTAGTCCCTTTAGCTCATTCTATTTTTTTTTTTTGGATTTTATGTAAAGCATCTATAATTTTTGACTTAAAAAAATTGTAGACCTAATGTTGAGAAGCCAAATAGTAGTCAGGGGTTGCTAAGACAAGGGAAGGCAGGTTCATAGCTTTCAGTCCTAACAAAGAGGAGGAGAGGAAGTAGAGCTGGGAGAAGTGAAGGTAACTCTAACAGGGTCCCAGACGCCTTCACAGGGCTCAAGGCACAAGCACCATCCATGCTTGTGTTAGGGACAGACATGGCACATCACAGAAAGTGGCTATGACAGATATGCCCTATCTGGAAATTCTGTCAAGCTTGGAAGCCTGAGCGCATTTTCAGTGTCCAGCCAAACGAGGAGAAGGCATTGACGCCCTCTGTGTGCGCAGAGGACACCGTAGGCTGCCAGCAAGACAGAGTGTCCCGAGCTCCAGGAAGGGCCACCAGATAGGGGCACACTCGGGCAGTCTCCTGTCTAAACACCACCTCGGGTTCATTTCCAAAATCCCAGTTTCCAAAATGCAAACACATGTGGTCATGCCTCTCCTCCAGCAGGATGACCCCTGGGTGCAGTCATTTGAATTGACAATCAGTTCCAGTAAGTGCTGAGGGCTAGAGCCTCATCCAGGAAGAGAGAAAAAAAAGGGAGAGGGAGAGGAGGGACCCAAGTAGGAGGAGGGGGAGGTCATCTGGAAAAAGGAAGTGGCATACCAACTGTCAAAGTCTGGCTGGGGGGTCATCTTTCATATGCACTAAGGAGATGGGATTCATGTGCCACGTCACCACCAAAGTCACCTCTGCTGAGTGTCAGGGCTGAAGCCCATGTCCCAGATGAAAGCAAGCTGGAGCTCCCTCTTATCTCAGGCAAAACCTTGCATTTAATGGTTAGGGAGCACATATATCATGCACCATTAAAGCTGCCAGTTTCCATCTCTTTCACACCATTAGTAGAATATATATATCATTAAAGGAAGTGAGTTACAATATAAAAATATGGTAATTCAGACTGTCAGGTCACAATTGACAGCACATTTGGGGGGCTGTTTTCCTGATCTGTCTCCAGAGACCCTATATTTAGTGAAAAGACATTTCCCAGAAAAGTTTTCATAAATATTCTCCATGGGAAAAATGTATATTTATCACTTCACATAAAAAGAAATCTAAAGTAAATGTTTTAGAAGCTGGCTTCTCAGAAAGTGAGTGGCTATTTTTAATCTATAGCTAGAAGATTTTTTCTTAACAACTTTTTAAGAGTCAGGGAATGCTCCGCGTTATCTGCAATGTTAGTAGCAATATTATCTGTAATTTTTTCCTCTTTTTTGTCCTCCCTACAACCATGCTTCATGCCCTATGGTCTGATTCTGGTGTTGGGAAGTATATTTATCATGTTTTTTATTTTCTAGATTTTATGATGCTCTGATATCTTGGAGACTAGCTGACAGGGGAGACACTGACCCTCTCAGGGTAAGCCAATTCCTAGAGAGAGCTATGACTCCTCTGTACCAAACCCAAAACCGACTGATCCAAAGCCCATCTCCCCCACCCACCTCCTTTTTTGGGCTCTCACACTCTGGGCCACTATTCCCTGCCGCCGTAATCACCACAGGGCCAGGTACCAGACAGCTAGGGACAGCCCCTATGCCCCAAACCTCCTTTAAGTATTCCTACTAGCCAATCCTAAATGTTCAAGGCCTGCTAACCCTGCCTCATCCATTTCTTCCAGCCAAAACCACGAGAGAAGTTCTCATCCATGCTTTCTCCTTGCCTCCTCTGCCTCCGGACTAACCTCACTCCTTCCTCCTAAGGCTCTGACAGTGTCGTGTGTGCCCCTTCCTCCTGGTCACTGTGAGTAAACAACTCTCTCTTCAGTGGCAGCCCTCTCCTCAACTGTTGGCCTCACCAGAATGGAGTAATAATAAACTCTACATTTTAAAACAGAAGTGGAGAAATGTTCACAAATCTCCTGTCCAGGAGCTCAGAGGAGTAGATTATCCCTCAACCTGCATGTAAATAATCCCGATGGCTACTCACTGCTTTCTTCTAATAGGTCTCAGTTAGAATGAGACTTTATTCCACTTCAACGGGCCGTTCTCCATGCGGTCAGAGGGAAACCACATGGATGAAAAGCTTTGGACTCCAGCAGCCATGGGAGAGAAGTATAAAGAAAATGCAGTTGGAAAGCCTGAGGTTAGTCAAGGCGGGACCAGACCAGGGTCGGAAGTTTACTGAGGAAAGAGACCCTAAAAAAGAAGGTAGAAAAATCAGATTGGGGAAACAGGAGAAACATTCATTTCAGGTAGAATAAAATGGAAAAACTATAATTCAATGGAAGTCTTCTTAGGCACGGCACTGGGTTCTGAGGGATGCCTTGCCGAATGAGCTGGGCAGCATGCTGGTCTCCAGAGATGAAGGACGCAAGGACGCTGAAGTACCCGTGTGGGAGGCCTTCACAGTCTCTTACGGTGGGTGAGCAGACACGGAAAATGGGCAACAGCTACTTAGTGTGAGTGCCCCAGTGGGTAAGTGTAGGGACCATGGCAGCACAAAGGAGGAAGGTCAGAGAAGTCACCCGGTAGGACCAGGAGGCATTTGCTGGGAACTGAGGAAGTGGGGGAGGGGAGGTGTTCTGAAGATGGTTCCAAGCACAGCAGACAGATTTTGCAAAGGCCAGAAGAGAAGGTGAGCCAGGGAAGGGTTTACAACAGGCAATTATAAGAACAGGTTTTTATAAAAAAAAAATCGTCAGTTGTGGAACACATCACGTAATATAAAATTCACCATCTTTACCATCTTTAAGTGTAAGTATATACACATTTTTGTGCAATAGATCTCTATAACTTGGACATCTTGCGACTGAAACTCTATACCCATTGAACAACTCCCCTTTTCTCCCTTTCCCCAGCTCCCAGTAATTGCCATTCTACTTTCTATTTCTACAGACTTGGCTACTTTAGATACCTCTTGTAAGTGGAATTATACATACGTCTTTTTGTGACTGGCTTCTTTCACTGAGCATAATGCCTTCAAAGTTCATCCATCTTGTAGCCTGTGATGGGATCTCCTCTTTTAATGTGGAATAATCTTCCATTGTATGTATATAGGACATTTTCTTTATCCATTCATCCATTGATGGATGCTTGGATTGCTTCCACCTCTTGGTTATTGTGAAAAATGCTGCAGTGAACATGGGAGTGCAGGTATCTCTGAGAACCTGCTTTTGATTCTTTCAGATAAATACCGAAGTGGGATTGCTGGATTGTATGGCTGATTTTTATTTTTAACGATCTTTCTGGTGACTACATGTAATAGTAACTGGATGGGGCAAATATTGGAGTCAGGGAGACCTACTGATTTGTCTAGACAAGATATAACAGTTGCTGAGAGTACGGTAGCAGAAGTAGAAAGAGAGGAATAGATTAACTCCAGGTAGATTGATGACCATGTTGACCAGTTGAATGGAAAGCACGAGGAGGAGTGAACGGTGAGGCTCAGGTTTCTGGGTTGAGTACCTGGCTGAATCACGGAATCTGTTGTTGTAGTAGAAGCATAGGAAGAAGAGGGGGAGTGGATCCTAACTGTTTTGGAATGGTGCTTTAACAACAGTGGGGGCATGGCAACGGAGAGACCCAATCCTGCAAGAGAGCTGGCCTAGGGCAGTACAGCAACAGTGGAGAGAAGGTCACAGACTGGAGGAAGCAGCCACCATAGAATCTATTACAATGTCTGGTGACTAATGGATTCTGGGGGACTTACAGAAGGGAGGCCTCTCAGAATTTTGATGAGATTTTGATGGATGGTGGTATGAGACCAAGCTGCTTAGAATTTTAATTTTATGTTATTATTATTTTATTATTTTTTAAAGATTTTATTATTTATTTGAGAAAGAGAGAGAGAGAATGAGCAGAGGGGAGAGGCAGAGGGAGAGGGAGAAGCAGGCTCTGCACTGAGCCGGGAGCCTGACATGGGGCTTGATCCCAGGACCCTGAGATCATGACCTGAGCTGAAGGAAGACTCTTCATCGACTGAGCTACCCAGGTTCCCCGGAATTTTAATAAATATTTTGCCTGGTTATAGATAATTTGATTTTGACATATCTGTGGAATGTGTATAGATAAATATCTAGCTGGAATACTGGAATACTAATTCAGTACTTTTTAGTTAAAGCTTAGAGCAGAGTCAGGCTAAAGACGGGGATTAAGAAGTCAGTTGTCAGCATGTAGGTGAGAAATGGGGTTATGGGTAAGTGACACTTCACCAAGGAAAGCAGAAATGACAGCTAAGGAAACTGACACATCAATGTTTTGGAACTAATAGAGGAAAATGAGCCAGGGAAGGAGAATGGGGAAGGGTTAGGAATGGAAGAAAGGAGAGCGTAGTGTTGGAGACAATAAGGGAGGGTGAGCGAAAGAGGGCAGAGAAGATTTTTGGGTAGGTGACCAAATCTGGGCTAAGGGCATGTGAGCAGAGCTGATGTGAAAGGGGAGTGTTATCCAGTCCCTCCCTTGCGCTGCGTAATGAACTTTGCAAATACGAAGACTTTCCCACGTTGATGGTGGCATATTTCTGTTTGTCTGTATAGACTAGTTGTTCTCAGTGGGGTGGGTATTCTGGCTACATTCTTGGCTATCACAACTGGGACAGGGATGCTCTTGGCCATCCAGTGGCTGAGAAGCTAGGAATCCTGCTGGACATCCTACAATGCACAGGACACACTCTCCCCACCCCAGCAAAGAATCATCCAGCCCAAAAAACCAACTTAGAGGCCTGAGAAACCCTGGTATAGACTTGGTGTGTTGGATATATTCATCCCATGCATCTTTTTAAAGCTTCAGGCATGGTGTTTACAGTGAGGACCGTCTGCGACCACGAGGCATTCCAGCTCCTCCTAGTATGTGGCTCAACAGTGGGGGCCCCCTCGAAAGATTTGACAGATTCCAGAGAACCAGCCCACCCTTTCAACCAGCCCAAGCTGTACATTAGCACGGTAATTTTAGAAATAACTCCTAAATGCCGTAACAGACTTAAGGGAAATATGTTCAAAGAATTAAACATCTGAACTCAGCAAGATCACTCTTTCCTTGGAACTCCTCCCAGCTGCTGCTGCAAGTCCACTCCCTTTCAAGCCTAGGAGAGAAATGGGTCTTCTCCTAGTTGTACTCTTTGAAGCTTTGGCCCTGCTGGTCCTCCCAGGAACGTCAGCTACAGAGCCCCTGAGTTCTTTTTAGCTTAGGTTAGCACACTGGGGCTTTTCTTAATTGAGAGCACTTGTTAATAACTCAATTTCCTAGAAACCAAACAGCATTAACTTCTGCTCCTAGGCAACCAAGCTTCCTGATCATTCAGCTGCCTCCTGTGGGTCCTCATTTCCTCTGTCAGTGGAGTGGAGCTGGAGCGGGAACATGGCTGCTGTGGGTTCATACCATCTTGTGCCCGCACTCTCTTCTCAGTGTCTCCTTCCAACTGTCAGAGCTCACGGTTGGAGGTTCTGAGTAGGATCTGAGTTAGAATTCATCAGCTGGGTAACCAATGTGGGCAAGGGACTTAATATCTCTTACGTGAGATGAGAAGAACAGTACCTCCCTCAGAAGGTTGCTTGGAGGATGAAATGGGTAAACATGTGGGAAGTGCTCAGAGCAGTGCCTGGCATGGGGCGAGCTCTCAAAGTAACGTGAGCAGCATTAGTTTATTGGCTACTGTATTGGTTTTCCAGGCTGCTTTAACAACGTGCCACAGATGGAATGGCTTCAAACAACAGACATGCATTTTCTCACTGTTCCGGAAGCCAGAAGTCCAACATCAAAGTGTCGGCAGAGTCATGCTCCTCCTGGAGATGCTGAAGAGGACTCCTTCCTCGCCTTTTGCTGGCTTCTTGTGGTTGTTGGCAGTCTTTGGTGGTTCCTTGGCCTGTAGCTGCATCTCGGCAATTTTTACCTTCACGTTCACATGGCCTTTTTACGTATGTTCGTCTATGTATTTACAAATATCCCTCTCCTTACAAGGACACCAGTCATGGATTTGGAGCCCAACCCTGCCCCATCCAGTATAACTTCATCTTAACTAATTACATCTGCAAAGACCCTATTTCCAAGTCTGGTCACATTGCAAGGTTTTGATGGACATGAATTTTTGGGGAACGCTACTCACCTACTATGGCACCATTACGGTTACTGGGCGAATTCATACTGGTTTAGCAGGTGCTTCTCTTGGTGAGGAAAATCTTATCAGTATGTTTAATTTTTTCAGACACATTTTAAAAGCTGGTCCTTTAAAACATTCTGTGTGTTGTAGCCTGAACATCATCCTGTAGAGACAATTTATAAAAAAAATCAAAAATAGTGTTTGACTCAGACTTCCTTTGGCATGAGAGCTGATGGAGAGAATTTGGGTGGGCGGAGGGGGTTGAATTCAACTCAGCCTACCACCTGTCCACAGACAAGGGTACAGACATCCATGAAATCAACGGAGGCAGCATGGTCTGTAATGCAGAGCCACTTCTCTGGTTTATGCCAAGCAGAATTAGATTTGTGTGTTCTGAATATCGAGCGACCCAGTGCCCCAGGGCAACATCAGAAGACACGTGGTAAGAGAGTGGTGCCAGTCAGTACCCTATTTATGGGCAGGAAATTCACACGCAAATGTCTTTAGGTGGATGTCCTTTCCCCTGGTTTCCCAGGCGGGAGATGACCTGGTGCACGGCACTTACCTATGCGTTCCCCAGCGTAACAGGTGCAAGTCTACAGTATGTGCCACTTCCTGCACATACTTGTTGTGAGTGAGAACCAGGTGATGCTCACCAGGTCAGTGTCTGAATGCAGTCAGATGCATAAAATACCCATGGAACTCTCATGGAACGTACCTGAGAAGATTCAACTTCTTTCTATCCATTGCTGACTGTCCTTGTGTGTATGTCTTCTCTACTGGTGGTTCTCAAAACTTGGCGTGTATACAGATCACCCAGAGATCTTCTTAAAATGCAGATTTAGGTTCAATATATCCCAGATGGGCTCAAGGTTCTGCATTTCTAACAAGCTCCCATGTGATGCTGATGTTGCTGGCCTTTGGAAAGCTTAGCCTGCAAGGCTCTGTGTGAAATGCCTCCCACAAATCCTTTCCAACAGGTGGTACTTGTGCACCAGAAAGGTACTTGTGGGGTAAAGCTTATGGATTCTGAGAATGAGAACTACACCCACTGCCCAAGGGATGCGTGAAGGTATAGAGGAAAGAATGCCAGACTGGAAGCTGGGAAATAGGTATTGGCATGTCAGTCCTGGCTTTGCTGCTGAGTGGCTGTGTGATCTTGGATGTATCCTTTAACCTCTCAATGTCTCAATTTCTTTACCTGTACAGTAGGAGTGATATTGCCCCCTTTACCTATCATTCAGAGTTGGCGAGAATGAACTGAGGTGATGTAACTTTAAAAACTGTAAAAAGTATAAAACATTATTTTTTAAAGATTTTCTTTATTTATTTGAGGGAGCGAGAGAGAGAGGAGAGGAAGAGGGACAAGCAGACTCTGCACTGAGTGAGGAGCTCACTCGGGGTTGGATCCCACGACCATGAGATGATGACCTGAGCCAAAATCAAGAGTTGGGTGCTTAACCGACTGAGCCACCCAGCCGCCCCTGAAAAGTGTAAAGCATTATTAAAGATAAATTTGTTTCTCCCTCCATGCTCTCTAGAGAATGAAAGACTGGTTGTTGGTCCAAACAGGAGAGTGCTATGTGTAGGGGGGCTCCGTTCGTGGTATCTGCGTGTGCCTCTTTGAGAGGTGCTCCAGGACCCTGAAGGGGGCTTAAAACCATGTTCAAACCTAAAGCTTTTATTGCTAACTTCCAGCAATTCAATATAGTTAGCATTTACTCAGTTAGCTCTGTGCATGGAAGGTGTGGTCCTTGGGCTATGGATGTATCAAGATAAATGAGATAAATCAGCTCAGGGCTCTGGACCTGGAATTTAATTCCACTATGAGAGAGAGAGATCCTGGACCTGGAGAGCCCAGTACAAAGTAGAGGGTGGGTCACAAGTAATGGGGGTGGGGATTTTCAATAAATTACCCCACTGGCCTACTTTTCCACTTACCAAACCACTACCCCTTAGGATTCGCACCCTCTGTTTCAAGGGATCTAACATGTATCCTGAGTGATGAGAGAGAGTGTTGAGTAGTGGGTGAAACCAGGGCTCTGGAACCAGACTGCCAGGTTTGACAGTCAGCTCTGTATGACTCTAGGCAGTTTATTTAATCTCTCTGTGCCACAGAGATGTTTACACTGGGGATGCGTCATTGTAAAGAATAAATGTGTGAATGACGTACAGACATGTATACACACACGTATGGACGTACGTATACATGTGTTTCCACAGTAAGCTCTACGGGTTAGCTGCTGTCCTTCTGCTGAATGAGAGGGGAGTCACAGAAGGCAGTAGGGGTGGGGCTCGGCCAGCGTGGGGCCCCGGTGGCTGTGCTTCTGCCCGCTCTGGTAGAGAATCCACAGGCAGGGTGCAGACAGCTGAGGCTGGAAGGCCCTGCCCCAGCGCCAGCAGATGCACAGTTATGGGGTTTCCTGCTTGGATAATGTGGAGCCTTGAATGGCAGTGAGGGACCCCCAGGGGTGGCTTGGCTTGCACTCTCTGCGACTGCTCCCCTGCCCCTCCCTGGAGCCAGCCACACAGGTCCTGACTCCTGAGCAGCGCCTCCTCTTACCCTGGCCCCCCAGGTCAGAATAGGTTGCCTCTCCACCAGGTTTCTTCTGAGGTCACACCTCATTCCACTCCCTCCTGCTGCCCCTCTCCTGTTTCCCTAAGGGCGGAATGGGGTGGGGGTGGGGGGTCTCCTCCCTTCTCCATTCTCCTGGGCAATTCTGTCGTGCACACGGCTCACTCCTGCTTGTCACAGGGCTTCTGTTGTTCTAGCAGTAAAATATGTTAAGTATTCATTCCCTCTACGTGACAACTCTGAGTCTCCAGGCAACGTGCGCCTCCTGCACAGATGTAGGGAAAAGAAAAACAGAAAGTCCTGTTCGGTTTACGAAGCGTCTGCAGAGCCTGCAGGAAAGGTGTGAACACAGGAGAAGGAGAGCAGAAGAGGGTGCCAGCAAGCAAGCAGCACGCGTCTGTTTGTTGTCATTGCCATACGAGACACCACAGGGACACGCAGGACGGGGGCAGTCTGCAAACCGGGTGGACGCTGGTGTGTGGCCAGGGAGCGACGGACCCTTCCGGCATCTGACAGTGAGGACAGTCTCACCAAGGGAAGGCTCAGGTCTTGGGGAAAGAATGTCAGCTTCCTGTCAGCCTCTGCCATTAAGCCCTGCTAGCTCCAGCCTGGAGGAACTCATTCATTCATTCATTCATTCACTCACTCACTCACTCACTCATTTACTATGCAGGGGCTTTTGGTAAACCTTGCGCTTTCACTACTTCAGGCCACCTAAGGCTTACACATTTCTCGGTACTGGCTGACTAATTAGCCTGCCTCCACTTCCTGTAACAGTGTGGGTCAGAGTGAATGGGGCTTTCCATCAGACTTTCAGTTTGGCAAAGGGATGTGGAGTAGACTTCTGGCTCTGTCACTTACTGGCTACGTGATCTTGAGCAAATTACTTAGCCTTTCTGGGTTCCGTTTTCTAATCCACTAAATAAGGTTAGGGCTGTTCGGCAGCTTGGGCTGTCAAACAACACCGTGCACCGGAGGTCTACACAGCAAGTGCTTATTCTCAACGGTTCTTGAGGATGGAAGTCCCACATCGAGGTCAGGCAGGGTTGGTTCCTGGTGAGAGCTCTCTGCTTGGCTTGCAGAGGGCTGCCTTCTCTCTGTCCTCACATGGTGGAGAGGGAGAGAGACACACACACACACACAGAGACAGAGAGACAGAGATCTTCCTCTTCTTCTAAGGCCAGAGTCCTATTGTTAAAGACCCTGTCTCCAGATACAGTCATAGTGGGGGTTAGGGCTTGGGGAGGGGACACAATTCAGTCCATAACAGCTGACATGCAGCCATTTCCCACAAGTACCTTCCTCAGTGGGGGAGGCAGGTCCAAAGGGAGTGCGGCAGTCCAGTCCCAGCCCGCCCACCGAGGAGCAAATTCTGAGCTGAGTAATGCTCCTGATAGTGGCACATTTCTTCTAGGGAGCCCCACTGTCCCAGGCAGGGCCCTGGCCGCTACTTCCCTTCCTCTCCCGAGGCTCCCAAGCCTCGAGGTAAATTAGCAGACGTACAGACCCACCCGGGAAGGGCAGGGACTGACTTCTCCCACCTCTGACTGCAGAGCTCCTTGCCAAGACAAGGACAACTGGTCAGGCAATTCTTTCAGAACGCACGAGTGCTTAGAGCACTGGCCTTAACCTAAGCAGCTCCGAAGGCCTCTCAAATGCCTCTTTTCGGAGTAGCAATGTCCTCCAACTTGGCGTTTCATGCTCTAGAAACAGGGAGGGCCAGGCCTGGAGAAAGTCTGTTTTCTTCCCAGTGATAGAGCTTTGCTTTATCGGGCACATCACTGTACTTAAAAGTGAAGTAAGTCAACCTTTTTTTTAAAAAAATGGGTTTATTTTACTCTTCGTGTTTATATGCAGGGCTCTTTGCTACCGGCCATCCGGAGAATGTGAGCGACGAAAGACAAGGGCTCTCGGCTTGTCTTCTCGCTTTTTTATTTTTTTTATTTTTTTTTATTTTAATGTTTTTTTTTATTATACTGTGTTAGTCACCATACAGTACATCCCTGGTTTCTGATGTCCTCTCGCTTTTGAAAAGCTTCCAATCTAGCTTGAAAGACAAAGCAGAGACATGTGAAAAGATTAATACAGCATGGGATGTGAGACCGCGAAGACAGCCATGAGCGATCTTTCTGCCCCTGCTGCATACGGTCATGGTGAAGGTGAAGGTGGTGGGGGGCCCAAGGAATAGTGGTTGGAGAGATGAATACATGCATGCAGGCTTGCTGGCCAATGGGGGGGGGGGCGCGGGGCCACAACAGCCAGTGGAGTGGGGCACAGGGACAATACCTGCCTGGAGAAAGCCTTGGAGAGCGCCCCCTCCCCCCGCCGCCCACGGATGTCAGTCACCCGAGTGAGGATCTCAGCTCTTTCTAGGTCCGCAAGCCCTGGAATTACCCATCCATTTACAATGCTCACAGGCAACAGAGGAGCGGTTCAATTTTTTTTTTCCTTTCCACTTTTTGCCTTTCAATTGATAGAGCAGATGGAAATCTTGTTTCTCAATTACTCAGTGTCCCCATTTGATCTGAGTACATCTGGAAGGAGATTATTTGGATACATTTGCTTTTTAAAAATGAGAGTCAAAACAGACATGGAGTTGGGGGCAGGCTTTTTATCTTTTGTTTCTTCTCCTGCCTGCCCCATCAATATAGTTTCCCAAGAAAAACAAAGAAATAAACTCTTACAACATTAAGTCACAGCGGGGGCTACTTCTGCTCCATTCCTCTCATCTCAAAATAAACTTAATTTATAAGGACTGGGGGGGCTACAGTGATATTCTGCAATGCAAATAAAACACAGCGTGAACACATACACAGGAAGAAAGTTTTGCTCTGTAAATATACCCAGGAAGTTCAGAGAGGCATAAAAAGTTGGGGCAGGCGCTAGAAATGATTACTTTGGAAATGAAATGAATTGCAGTTTTCCATTTTTAAGGGAACATATGTCGCTATGGTTTTTCTCTGCCAGGATTGACGAGAGGGTGGCCTTTAGCCAGTGTTTTCACCCTGATTGATTTGGCTGGCTGTGTTGCATTGGAAATGCCCATGACAATGCTCTTCTTTGGCTATTTTCATTCCCACCAGTTTCTCTTCTTACAGCCTGAGCAGCTCACAGTTATGTCACCACCAACTGTAATTAACCATTTACCATTTATTTCCTCTGGCAATTAAGAAGTGTGCTAACCAAACTATGACCGACCTACCAACTGAAGCATGTCTCCCCCGCTCCCCCCATCCTGGCACCTCACTTTTCTGAAATTCTACTTACAAGCCTAGAAGCAAGGACGGAATGATAAATCTTTTCCTGACCTTTGTATGAAGTCAGAGGATGATATTTGGACAAGGCAGGGATGTAAGACCAGCTCTCAATCAAATGGTGAGGGTAGAAAGTGTCCTGGGCACTGCCTCCCGCCTTTCTCTGCAGCGGGCCATGCTAGAGCTCTCCCTAGACTGCCCATCTGTCGGCAGCCTTGTTCCTCCAGGCAGGAGGAAGGCAGTCTGACCAAGGCCAAGGCATTAGAGACCTAATGAACTGTCAATCTTAAGAATATTTAAATTTATTAAATTATGCCTGCAAAAGGCGTGGCTTAGCTGAAAGGCATATTAATGGTGGGATTTTAGACACAGTAAATCTTGGATTGGGGGAGATATTTGGGGTGATGAAACACTTCTTGACATTTCAAAAGTAGACGTTATTTACGTAATTTTCTATCATCTGTGTATGTATGTATGTATGCATGTCTCTATCTTTGATCCTGAGAGTTTATTATTTATAATGGTTAGATGACTAGACTCAGACATTTATGAGCTTGGGTCTCGCTTTGGGCCAGGTTAGGATGCTCCCAAGATGCTCTTCATGCAACGCCCGGGGAGTTCTGGCCTCCCATCCCTGTGGGTAAGGAAGGGTCAGGTCACGGGCAAAGCTGGGAAAGAGAGACATTCATCTTTTGCAACCACTTTTTCTTTCCAACTTTTCCCTTCCTTAGGTGCTATTTGGAAACACGAGGTGGCCTTTTTTTTTTTTTTTTTTTTTTTTTTTTTAATTTGAGGCAAAGTTAGGGTTACTGAGGGAAACTTACCATTAGATTACGGAAAGTTTTAAAGAGAAGCTGAATCCCAAAAGTAAATGGGGAGAAGCTTGTTATTGAACAGACTGAGCAAAAGAGAGACTGGACTGTTCAATTTAATTCTTTAAAATGCTTTGAGTTAATTTTAAGGGCATTAAAAACATTTCAATGGAGCTCAGTATTTAATCCAGAGTTGTTGCCCTGGCGACTGAGGGGTGGTCTCCTAGGTGGCATGATCGAGGGGGCTGGACTGTGGAGGGAAGAGCAGTGTTTCTCCAGGGCCCTTCTTCCTAGCAGATGTCATTAGATGGTTTACCAGGGAGTCTGGTTGACAGGAAATTGGACTGGTCACCAGCTTTGTTTTCTGTCTCTTTGTTCTGCCCCTGTAAAGACAACGAAAGTGTCATTCTTTCACCCCAGCATGGCATGCACTGTATGTCTGTTCCATATGGACTATATGGACTGTTCCAAGTGCTTTCCCTTTTTTTTTTTTTTTTAACTCATTCAGGCATCCTAACAACTCGGTAATGTGGGCACTATTATTATCCCGACCTTATGAAGGAACTGAAGCACAGAGAGGTTAAGTGACTTGCCTAGAGTCACACATTTTATAAGCAACAGAGTGGGCATCTGTCCCCAGGCAGTGGTTTGACTTCTGAGCCCACCCCTCTGCCTCTTGTCTTGCCCCTTCAGCCCTGATTTATGCTTCTTGGCCATCTCTTATCCCACCCTGTCCTCTATTATTACTTGACCAACACTTGCCTCTTCCCCTGCCACACCATGAATTCCCTGGGATTCGGAATTGTGTCTTATATTTGTGTTGCATTCCTTATAAGGTGTTGCTAGCACGTAGTGGGCAAACGTTATGTGTTTGTTAACTTTATTACAAAACCTTTAGAGTAGTTCCCTGGAAAAAGAGCATATTGCTGTAGGTCCCTGGGATTTCTTGCCCCACCTCTCCTCAGTCCCAGGAACTGGGCAGTGGCCGGCCTGGGGCCTTCCCCACTAGTGGAAACTGGAGAGGGGCCCCCACTTGGGCTGTGGACTGAGGTGGGCTTCTTGCATTTGTTTCCTTTGACCTGAAGAATCTTAAAGTTGCCAGAATGCCTTGGGTGCAGATGAAATCAGAGAATCTGTGTGTTGAAAGAGAGCTCTGGAAAGTGCCTCCAGGTAAGTGACCCTCTGACCTGCAGGACACGGGTTTGTTTTCTTCTGGAAGCTCTTTAGGATGGATGACAGGGTGGTATTTCTCAGTCGGTTTTCACTGATACCTCCTTTTTATTCTTTCTTCTTGTGAGAGAATGTGAGCTCTCAGATATAGTTCAATATAATGTGGAAGCATCAAATTAAAAATAACAGTAGAGCTCACACTTTGAAAGGAACAGCATGAGTAGATGTTCCCAGGCACCTAAGAGGTGCTAATTTAACAGTTTTTCATTGATTTTGGCTCCAAAAAGTGAAATAAAGTTACATAATTTTCCTTGTCAGAGAAAAGAAATCCTATAAAAATATGACAAATCATAGCTACTCCTTGGGACTAAACTCAAGGTGGGGCTTATCCACAAGGTCCTTTAAACAGGGCATTTAGTCATTAGTGAGCACTGTCGTTAAACATGAATGCTACCACTTAGTGGATTCCTCTCATAGCAGGCCTGTGGCATATCCCTGAGGCCTATCTTACCAAGGCATTTCTGTGGGTGCTGGGAAATCTATATTGTGGTAGCAGGGCATTTGAGGGTATTCAAAGCATGTGCACAACCATGAATGATCACCATGGCTCATTATTGGAAACTGCTAGAGGTCAACAACACTAGTATTATTGGCCTTATGTCTCATGGCAAATAAGTGGTAGGCCTGGGACTTGGGTCCAAGTCTTCTACTCTGAACTCTTCACACTGTGCTGTGTAAGGTCCAAGTCCTTGGCTTTCTAATGACATAATAAGGAAGGAGCCCAGAGACCCTAAGGAAATCATGTCAGTAACTTGTTCATTAATGTGGCTGTCTCAGTGTCCTGTCCATTGAGAGTCAGCTTACCTAGCAAATGTCTACAGCATTGATTCTCAGTATTTTGGGAATTCTGCAATGTTGATTCGAGTGACTGGGGAGACAGAGTCATCATCCTGTTGAGAGAGCGACACCTTTTAGGTCTATCACCCTGGCCGAATCATCCTAAGTGGCAAATGGATCTTATTTCCTATCAGCTTTAAAGGGCCAGGGGCAGCTGTCTTCCTGTGGGCTGAGAAAGGTCTGAGGCTGCATGTGAACTTGGCAGATAGGATTGGTATTGGGGGATGTGAGGGAAGCGAGGAAGTGGTGTTGGCACATAAACATGTATTATTCAAACCCAAGACACTCAGTTTTTACTTAAAAAAAAAAAAGAGAGAGAGAGAAATGCAGATGTCATAACTGTTGGCAGAGGAATCTGGTTTAGTCTCAAAGGTATGTATCATTTATTAGGAAAAACTTTAAGACAGATGTTACCAGCCAAAGGCTTCATTCATCAAAGAATCTTAGTATAATCCTGGCGAAACTTCTGACTTCAAATTTAGCTGCATCATTGGAATAGGCCCACCAGGAAGAGTTTGCTGTAAAAGTATACCCTTAAGTAGATACGTGAAATTACTTTATGGGCAATCTTGTTTATTGGACATGTGGGGAAAATGTGCCAAACACAACCATCTCAGCTCTTGTGCAATGAGAACCTGAGCTACTCTTTTTGGACAGTCACTCTCCAACATGTTCAAGTGCTTCTGATTCTGTAAGCTAACATTTTGGGCCTTCTCTAGGCACCAAACATTGTCCTAAGCACTCGGTGAGTCTGAAGGTACTTAATCTTCATAACATCCCTATCAGATAGGTCCTATTGTCATCCCCATTGGTGTAGGTGAAGATAATGACTCATGGTGAAGTTAATTACCTTGCCCAAGGTTGCCAGTTAGTAAGTCGGAGAGCCAACATTCAATCCCAGGTAGCCTAACACCATAGATCCTGTCAAGTACAAAGAAGAGGACAAGGGGTCACTGAAAGCCCAATTTTATGACCGCTATGAATACCCACAGAGCCTCCTTCCCACCAGTGATGTCTGATTAGGAGTGGGAATCATATAGCAGGTGAATCCAGGGTGGGGGTTTTATAACCCTAGGGTTGAGAGCTACAGGGTCCCAAGGTGCTTTGTGTGTCTCTTTCCATGACAAAGACATTGCAGAGACATTGATGTCTGCATCACATCTGAAGTCCCCCAGTGAGAGAGAGACATACAAATTTAGAAGAGCTCCTGACCCAATTTCTCAAAAGAGAGTGGAGTGCTATACCCCAAAGAAGGGAGGAAGCTGCTGCTAGTTGGGAAACAGCATGTGTCTGCTACAACATGCCTGTAACTTACTTGCCCAACAGCAGTGTACCAGGGCACTAGCTACTCAGACATGGGTTAGGATGTGGTCATGTTTGGCACCATTAGGATCTGGAATTGGTTCTGCCATGGGATCACCACTCCCTACTCTGATTTCAGCACTAAAATGTCAAAATGGCCTTTCCCCTTCCTTGTCCAATATCCATATCCTAGACTGGTCTCCCATTAACCTTTTTCATCTGCTTTCCCTATATTCAGTTCCCTTACCTTCTAATTTTTCCCGAGGATTATTCTAATAATTAGCTTTGATAGCATAGATCTTATCATGTTACCCCAGTTAAAAAGCCTTTCAAACTTTCCTAATTTCTCTCTTGCATGCCTTTCAAGATTCTCTAAAATCTGACCCTCATGTAATTTTCTTCCCGATGACTCCTTTGACACATTAGACGCCTCAGCTAAATGTTTAAATTCTCCACCTCCTTTCCTCTGCTAATACCATTTTCTCTACCTAGAAATTTCCCATCTCCCCCACAGGAATTCCACTCATCTTATGAAGATTACCCCAAATACTGATTCTCTGTGATATCTTCATTAATCAGCTACATTTACCTATATGCTGGTGTCTTGTTCTCAACTCCTTTTTATGTGTGCATTATGTTTCTGTTGCGTAGGCTACTTAGAATTGTAGAAACTAAAAGTAACTTTAGTTAGCTTAAGTGAAAAGAAGAGGATATGCATGCAAGCAGTAGCATAAGCCCAAGGGCAGGGATGCAGCCAGTCAATAGGGAGGTAACTAGAAACCAGGTTCACAGACTCTCTCTCTCCCTCATTTCTGTGCATCTTTGTATGTCTACCCCATTCTCTCTCTTTTTCTGTGGATTGATTTTCTCTCTTCTCTGTTCTGCAGGGTAGAAAATGCCTACCCTTCCAGCTACAGAGTCTGATATGATTTTTAGTCCAATCCTTAACTTCCAAGGGAGTAATATAATTAGCCCATCTTGAGGAAGATGTCAGCCATAGGTCCAGTGAGCCATGCCTAATGAATGGCATTACCATACAAACATGGCTGTTGGGGTCCATCAGAGGGAATGGGGATGAGCTTCCAAAGAAGTGGGGCATCAGGCCATGGGACAGATACATAATTCCAAAGAGTTTCAACTGTAGTCTCCACTAGTTTGTGAGGACCTCAAGAATACAAAGCATATTTTCTTCTTCATTTCATTTTCTCCAAACTCTTATCTTCTCAAGGTTCAAAGAGGGCTAATCTTATAGTGGCACTCAGTAAAATAAGAGTTAAGGACAATGCATATAGAGAGTAACAAGTTGTTAGATGTTGCTATTACTGTTGTCTCAGATTTTCCATAAAGATTTCAGAGAACAAATCAACTGGTACCAAGTATCCACACTCACATGGCGATGTGCTAGATCAGGCCCCCGGGCCGAGTACGTACAGAGGCTGTGGAATTGGTCTGTCCTCATTAGCCCATCATTCACTTTCGGCATCTATGGGAGGGACAGATTGAAGAGTTGAAAGAAGGGGTTTCTTTGGAGGGAGCCAAGAGGGTTATGTGCATTTCTTCTATCAGTATTCATCAGTACTTTTCAAGCCAAATGATTTTAATGATCTTAAGCCAAATGAAGAGGGGTTTCAAGTAAAATTCTCAGAAAGGCTGGCCACATTCCTTGGAATCTGGGAGACTCAGAGACCGATACCTGCATTTTGTTTAAAGTGACGAAAGGCTGGTGGCTGGAGCTGTGCCTGGCCCACAGCCCTGGGACAGCAGAATCAGCAAAGAGATGACTGAAGTGCTGACAGTGGAACAAGGGAGCACACTGCCTCAGAGATGGGCCTCACGGAGGGAGAGAGCTTGGGTGCCTGCCCGGGAAGTTCATCTGGACGGCTGATACAACCCTAACTGAGAGATCAATCTCGGGAAATGAAGTGGGGGTCAGAAGCAATCAGCCAGGGGAGAAGCACTGTCTGAGGCAACAAAACTAGAGTCAGAAGTGGAGAATCCCCAGAAACCAGCAAAAGCACATCCGGAGAGGTAGAGTCTGCTTCAGACATCTGCAATGGCACAAGGACGTTTCCAGACCTCAGCTATGCCAGGAGCTAGTGAGTGGAAGAGGACATGGAGCAGAGAAGAAGGGCAGGGAGGCAAAGATGACCACTGCTTCTCCTCCGCTGCAGGCTTCCAAGGCCGAGGCAGGTGCCAGATGTGGGAGTAGGAGAAGGTTTAATTAAATAGCAGTTTGGGGATGTCTATTGCCCATGTTAAAGTTGTAGGATTATGAGATTGGACCGGGTTGATGTTCTGCTGTTATTAGTTTTGACTGGACATTTTCATATCTAAAAATGGCCAAAGCAGAGGGACTCTGCCCCAAATTTTAACAAAAGAGGTAGTGAGGAATGACGGTGCTAATCAAACTTACAGAAAGGTGAGAAAAAATAAAATTGGTTTTTGCTTGCTCCCCATTACATCCAGCCCATTCGATAAGACATTTCTGGAGTTCAAATGGAGAGCTCTCTGAGGGCAGGGACGGGCAGAGAAAGTATCATGGAATAGGAAAGTCTTGAGCTGTGCCTTAAAAGAATGGGTTGGGTACAGATAGACCTCTGACCTTGTTTTTCCACATGAAGCATTTATTACAGCAACTCATTTTCTGTGCTTGTTGGTTCTTGGAACCTCTGAAGATTCTACTGCCACTCCAACTAGGTTGGCAAAAATGAACTGTGCACATTTTATGCTATTTACTGACCTCTGGACAGAGAGCTTAGCTTGACAGAAACAGCAGTGACAGTCAAAATGTCACTTGAAAGGCTTCCTGCGTTCTGAAGCGTCTTCTTAAAAGCCAGCATTTGGGTAGACTTTGGAGATAGGTCAACACCCAAGGCAACATCTCTCTATTAAATGACTTGGTGTTGATTTAAATAGCTACATTACTTGGATTTGGATACCCCAGATTTTGTTAGTATAATACATACATCACTGAAAGAGACCGATAGATGGTAGAACATATTTCTTCCAAGGAGTTTTCGCATCCGATCTCATTAGGTCTGTGTGAGGACGAGAAGGGTGGGATTGCTTTTCTCATTTTATGAGGGAATTGAATGACTTTTCATGCTGACACTATAATATGTCATAACCTACTAGGATGAATTTCATTATACTAGAAGTTCTTTTTCTACAAAGAGGTGTCTGAACTCTATGCCTACCAGGTTGCAGTGCTCCAGGCGCTGGAGTAGCCCAGTTCTTATCTATTTCCATCACAACACGTGGTAGACTGCAAAAATGGCCAGAGATGATTCCCCTCCCTTTATCCCTGTCCTCTGATAGTGCCACCCTACACTTGCATTGAGACCACCTTTGGCCAATGGTACCTAAGCATTACAACACACACAGAGGTTTAAAAAGTACTTATATATTGGGACTTTTTTTCTCTTGCTGTGCTTAGAACCCTGAGACCATGAGGTGAATGGGCACATGCAAGCTATTATGGGATGAATTGTGTCCCTCCACCCAAATTCATCCGTTGAAGTCCTAAGCTCCAATGCCTCAGAATGTGATTAGATTTGGAGATAGAATCTTTAAAGTAGTAATTAAAGTTAAATAAGATGACTAGGGTGGGCTCTAGTCTAGTAGGACTGGAGTCCTTATAAGAAGAGTAGCTTAGGGGGCGCCTGGGTGGCGCAGTCGTTAAGCATCTGCCATCGGCTCAGGGCATGATCCCGGCATTCTGGGATCAAGCCCCGCATCAGGCTCCTCCACTGGGAGCCTGTTTCTTCCTCTCCCACTCCCCCTGATTGTGTTCCCTCTCTCGCTGGCTGTCTCTGTCAAATAAATAAAATCTTTAAAAAACAAACAAAAAAACCCCCCAAAACAATTCACTTATCATTAAAAAAAAAAAAGAGTGGCTTAGGATACTGACATACATAGAGGGAAGATCATGTGAAGACAGGGAGAAGATCGCCATCTATAAGCCAAGGAGAGAGGCCCTCAGAAGACACCAAGCCTGCTGCCATCTTGAGCTCGGATTTTCAGCCTCCAGAATTGGGACGAAATAACGAAATGTCTGTTGCTTAAACCCCCAGCCTGTGGCATTTTGTTACAGCAGCCCTAGCAAAATAATACACTGGCTTAGGGGAGAGTGAGAGGCCATGTGGAAGAGGACCGAGGTGCACCCCAGTCAAAAGCCAGTGAACACTCAGACACATGAGTGAGGCCATCATGGGTTGGCCGGCTGTCCATTAGTGGACCAGAAAGCTTGGCAGAGATAAACTATGAGGGTTGGCAAGAGAATACAGGAGTCCCCTGCTATGGCTTTCATTCATAGGGAGGCTTGCTGGGCTCATGGTGAGTCTGTGCTCCAGGATAGGAACATGGCCCCTTGTTGTGTCCCCTTTCCATAGGTAACCAGGATAGTCACTTTGTCAATGGAAGGAAAAATAGTATACTTGGGCACTAGTTAGTCTGGAAATAGGAGTCAACTTTTCTTTAGGCAGGTCTCCTAGAAAGCCAGCTGCCACGGATCAGTTAATCTCAGGGCTGGGGTACTGTGGTGGAAAGTGAATGTCAGTGCAGGCCCTCCCACTGGGAGAGGGCGGCCCCTTGACTGTGCTGGTTCCTTTTTGGGAAACCAAGAGTAAACTCAGGATAGTTTTTGGTAGCCTCTTCATACCACACTTTGATTATCTGTGGAAACCCAAACAAAACCAAAGAGAAAGAAGCAGCAGGCTACGTGTTAAATTCGTACTGGATTTTCCATTGTGAAGAGGTAAATTCTTCTCTTCCTGATTAAAAGATAGAAGAACCAAAGCACTATGGTGGAACTCTGCCATCCCTCATACATAAAGGCCATTGGTTTTTCCAGTTTGTGGGATAGATCTGCCCTGAGCCGTTCAGTGATTCTCACTATGTTTCTCCATTGTTCAAGAGAACACCTTTTCTGAAATGGCTGGTTAGATTTAGGGGTGCTGTCAATGGTTGGAGAAGGGAGGGAAGTGAAACTGACTTACATGGAGATATTATTATTTCACCTTGATCGTCCTGCTGTCTCCTAACAAATCGAGCTAACTCACCTCTGTGGGGCGTTCCCAGCATCCTATCTTAATGGTACCTGTTCCGTACGGACTGTGAGGTCTGAAGTTTATTCTTTCATTTGCCCTTTCACTTTTAGACTCAAGACTTAGAAATCGGTGTCCGTAAAAATTACTCTTTTGAATGATTTCTGCTTAAAATCAGCTCAACAGAAAAAAAATTGAAAAGAACTTACTCCTTCCTTCCCACCTCCCTCCCTTCCTTCCCTTCCTTCTTTCCTTCCTTTTTCTTTTCCTTCTTCTGTATAATTTAAAGCATCATAGGATCAATATGTAATTCTGACACTTCAGGAGCAGTTCTTCATATCGGGTTCATTCTGATATCTGCTGGAAACTACCAACATTTCACTTTCAGTGGGAGTCTTTTGAAACCTGCTTAAAGATAATCTGTCTGAAGCCTTTGATTTGGAAAACTGGAAAGAGTAAAGAGAAGTGACTAGATTTTCAGAAGTTTTTGAGATCAAAGGATTTGGCTAATCCTTTACATGGTATAACTTTGTAAGTTCAGGTGTGCAAGGTTAGTCTCCAGAATTGTTTCCTGCTGATACTCTGCCACCGCGTGCGTGGCGTTTCCTGGGTTATAGTCTCAGAAGCCCACAAGTTCTCTTGGGTTTGGTTAATTCAGTGGTTCTCACTCGGGTGCACATTAGAATCGCCCGTGGAGCCTCACAATTTATGGGTGCCCACAGCGCATCCTCAGAGTCATGGAACCAGATTTCCAGGGGTTGGCACTGGGAATCAGCAATCTCAAAGCTCTCCAGAACATAATATGCAGTCAGGATTGAGAACTGTTGAGATAAATGAAGCAAAGAAAATAGAAAAGGCACCTAAAAAATAGCCCAAAACATTAAAGTAAGCTGTGAAAATACTAGTATAAACATTATCTTTAAATAGAATGTACAGTTTATTTTTTTAAAAGATTTATTTATTTATTTATTTTATTTGAGAGAGAGAGAGAGCATGAGGGGGGTGGGGGCAGAAGGAGAAGCAGACTCCCCACTGAGCAGCCCCCCCCCCCCCCGCCAATGTGGGGTCTCCATCCCAGGACCCTGAGATCATGACCTGAGCCAAAGGCAGACACTTAACCAGGTGGGCCACCCAGGTGCTCCTAGAATGTTTAGTTTGAATTAGATTTAAAGAAATATGAAGACCTATGCATAATTAGGTACCATTTTAAAAGAATGACTTATGGTTTCCAATTATTGCTTGATCTTTTCTTCTGTAAAATTTTATGATATTTCACCCTGGTTTCCTCCAGTTGGAACAGGCATTATTCACTTAGAATGTTTCTGCTTACAGCCCAAATCTTCCCTCTCGGTCTATGTGCACCAATATTTAAGATCTCCCGATGAGCTGGTGTCTGCAGGGGTTTTTCCTCTGCCACACGGTCAATTTACCCTCTTCGCGGAGCTGTGAACTGAAGTATTGTTGCTGGAGGTGTGGTTTGTGGACCAGCAGCAGCGGCCCACCTGGGAGTTTATTACAAATGCACAAATTTAGACCCTACTCCAGATCCTGCTGAATCTGTCCGCAATTTTAACAAGATTCTATGTAATTCAGCAGCACGCTGAGTTTGAGGAGTACTGAACTAAAGAGACTTACTCTTTGTGCCTGTGCCTTTATACCTGGCTTTCCCCCGTCCTTCCCTCATAGGCATAGAAAGAGAAAGACTTCTATCAAAAACGTTCAAGTGCATGTATGATTCACTCTTTTCTAATGAGAATAGATTTTTGGGGCTCTGTGGTTACTTTGCTGCATGCTAATTACTTGCTCGTTGAAAGCAGAAGTCATATTTCCAGGTGAACTACAACTTCAGTTTTACTAGTGACAACAAGAATTAAGCTGTGACCTGATTGATAAAGGCTGTTTTACTGAGGATTAGGGGATGTGTTCTGGGCATGGTGCCTTAAGGACAAGTGCCTTGGCTCCAGAACTGAACCTGTGTCGCCTCACGTGCTGTCCTTCGCTTGCCAGCATGGGGTACAGTTGGATCACCTGTAAACCTGAAATTCCTTGCTTAGTAAACTGGATGAGGCCCTGCTGTCCCTTCTGTCGTGGCATGTTTCCTCCTTACCCTCCCTAGCTCACACGTTTGCTTGCGTGCTTCGGGCATTTGGTTGATCTGTCAGTGTTGGACAGAGATGTAAGGAATGTCCAGGGTTTGGTCCTTGGATGTCTTTTCTCATTTGCATTCACTCTCTCTCCAACTCCTCCTGGCTTTCCTATTCATACGCTGATGGGTTCAAGATTTATATCTCTATTTTGGACCTCTTGTTGAAGTCTGGACTCTCAAATCCCACTGTCTTCTTGGCATGTCTAAATAGTGTCTAAATGGCACATGTCTGAAATTGAATTCTAATCTTCTTTGCAAGCCTGCAACTCTCTTCCTCCAGTCACTCAGTCTGAAACAGAGGACTCATCCATGACTTTTCTCTTTCCTGTCGCCCACTCCCAATTCATCAGTAAGTTCTGAAGGCTCTTTCCTCAAAACATACCCAGAGTCTCACCACTTCTCACAAGCACCCCCCCCGCCCCCATCACTATTGCCTGGGACAAGCCATCATCTGTCACCTGGATTGTGCTATCCCCATCCTGCTTCTGCTTTTGTCCTTCTCCATTCTACACATGACAAAGCAAGCTCACTGCTCCAAGCTTTCCAGAGCTCGTATCTCAGTTACAGCCAAAGTCAAGGTCCCACGTAACTTTCTGAACTTATCTCCAATTACCCTCTCCTTGGCTCAGTGTTTGTGGCAAGCTGTGTTTTCTGGAAGCAGATGCTGGAGACAGACTTGGTGGGGCTGGATATTTATTAGGGTTTAACACCCCTAGAAAGAAGTGGGATGCAACAGGATGGACCAAAGAGAGAGAAGTCAAGTGAAGCAGCCCAGCAAGGCTGCAGGCTGCCCACAAGGAGCTTGGAGGCACATGTGGCCTGCCACAGTTGACTCTTGTAAGGCCCTGAAAGCTGCACCTCTATACCTGCCTCATGGGCTATTTGCTGAGTGCTGCTCTGGGAAGGGTGTGACCTGGTGGAAGGTGGCTCTCTACAGCTGAGGCACAGGTGGAGACTGTCTCCTGACCCCGTGGGTAGTGCTTGTCCATGTACACTGCACTCTTCCCCAGCCACACTGACTTCCGTAAACAAATCCAGCCCACTCTGCCTCAGTGCCTTTGCACTTGCAGAAATGCATTTTCACTAGAGGGTTTTCATGTCTTGCTCCTTCATCTCTTTCAGGCCTCTGCTTAAATGTCACTTTGTGAATGAGGTCTTTTTCCCATGGTCATCCTAGTTAAAGTAAGAGTCTATACCCTTTACTTTTCTCTACAGAATTTATTGTCATTTACTACACATCCTATGTATTTAATCCCTGACTCGTTATTGTCTCTTTCTCCAGGTAAAATGTAAGCCCCAAGAAAGCCCTGTCACATCATAGGCACTCAATAAATATTTGCTTATTGAATGAATGCTGAAGGAAGTTTTTGTTTATATAGGTTTGAATTAAAATATATCTCCTTGTATTGGTGGAGTGTAAGAATAACTTTAATCCCATAACATCAGTAAAATCTTTTGGAGACGCATTTATTAAAAAAGGTTTCTGGTATTGATTCCATGAATTTAGGTATGATCAACATTAGAACTGATGATATTTTGAGGTGTTTAAATTTCTCCCTATAAAATAACAAGTGTCAGATAATGAATACTGTAGAATTATAAGTTTTAAAGAGATTAATGTTTAAAATGTTAAAATACGTGTTGTAGAAGTACTTACATCTCCACATAATAGGTTAATTTAAAATCATTCTCTTTTATTAACAAAAGCAAATTATCTTTACTTGGCAAATGATCTGGGAAACACTCATGGATATCATTGATGTTACTGTCATTGCTGGAAAGAAATAAAAATGTATTTAAAATTCTTTATATATTTCCTTAATCCAGACAAATTTTCCCATAATTAGTTCTTTTGTATCCTTGTTTTTTTGCGAAGTATTTCATGGGGAAAGCGTGACCCCAGCCTGCAGAGTTAGGAATGAGCTGAGGCCCATCTGGTTTGAAGTTGTATGTTCTTTGTTAATATTATTGCTGGTTTTTGTTTGTTTGGTTGGGTGTGTGTGTGTGTGCGTGTGCGCGTGTGTGTGCGTGTGTGTGTGTGCGTGCGTGTGTGCGTGTGTGTGTGCGTGTGTTTGGTTACATTTGTTGCAAACTAGGAAAAATCAGCAGCTTTATTTTTTATTTTTTAAAAACATTTTTATTTATTTATTTGAGAGAGAGCTAGCAAGGGGGGTGGAAGGGACAGAGGGAGAGAGAAAATCTTAAGCAGACTCCCACTGAGCACTGAGCCTGACCTGGGGCTCAGTCTCATGACCCTGAGATCATGATCTGTGCCGAAATCAAGATTCGGAAGCTTAACCAACTGCACCACCCAGGTGTCCCAATCAACAGTTTTATTAAAAATAATTTAAAGGTTCCTTTCACGGTGCCTGATTCCTCACTGTCTCTGCCTCATGCTCCCCCCCAGATCATCTGCATTCCTCTGTCCTGCTTTCTCCTTAAACTACCCAAACATTTCCTTATATAACCTGAGTCACTCTCCCAAGGTGGGAAAAAAACCCAGATCCACCATCCACCCAGTGGTCACCTCTAGTTCTAACTGCCAAGGTGATTCAGCGTGTTCTCTTTCCTTTTCCATCTCTCTTCATTGGTAATCCTGGTGTTTCTAGAATGACGTTTTCTATAAACTTCCCCAAGCAGATCTCCTAAAGGTTAAGATCTCTTAAGATCCCCTTTTGGGCCAATGGAAGCTACATATCATAATGGAAAAGAAAATAACAAAGTCGTAACAATTTTGCCATCATTGAATCATTGACAAGTGAGTTTTGTGCAGAATTTTCCAGCTGATGAAACCACTTTTTTTTGACACCGCATTAGATGGGTAAAGAGGAGCCAGTCATAAGTCAACTCCAAATATTTTCTTCTGACTTCTTCACCTTCAAGTGATTCCTTCCCTTCTTTAAACATGTTGAGATCTTTTTGAACTGTTTCTGTTCAGGAAATGCAATCTTTTGAATTCCTACCAAGCTGAAGATTTTGTTTCCAAAGAGGCTATGCTGGTTTGTCCTTATTTTCTTTAGCTCATCCTGTATAGAGTTTCCACCATGGAGGTATTAACTGTAACACCGCCATGTACATATTTCATCTACACAGAGTGTCCTGGTCCAGGATGGGACTCTGGCAGTGGAATCTTTGCTTTGCTTGTTGTCATCTTCTTCCACTTACCGGGTGAAAGAAATATGCTTTCTGAATTATTAAAATTAAAAACTTAATGCCCTATATCACTTTCCAGATATATTTCAGGTTAAAGTTTTTTTTTTTAATTTAAAAAATTAAAGTTTTTGGTATTTTGCCAACAAAATACCACTATTTTGGCAAAAAAGGATTGCACAGAAATCCAGAATGCCAGACACCTACCGCAATTATCAGTCAATACATATTCATTGGGTGAATTTGGTAAGAGTTTAACCATTCATTAGTCTGGTGTTTGACCCTCATACAGTGTTACTTCCACCTCACAAAGGAAGAGAGAGGGTCCAAGAAATTAGGGAACACACCCAGGGTCATAGAGCCAGAAAATGGTGCACTTGACGTCTGTGCCCGGCTCAGTTCTGCCTCCATGGACCTTTTTCCTCCACAATGGGTGAGACCCTGCATAAAGTCCCACTGCCTGTCGGGCAGGTGTTCAGAGTGAAGAAGTGATGTTATTTTACTAGGGTCCCAGGGGCACAAACACTCAGAAGAGGGGTTTGGATGAGCTTTTCGGGGCCCTCCCTCTTTAGGTCCCTCCTTCCTTCCTTCCTTCTATACCCTCCATCCTCCGCGGCTCTACTACCCAACTGCTCCAAGCGGTCACACCGAAGCCCTGCCCACTGCCCCAGAGGTTGGTGGTGGGGACCCAGGGTCTCTATGATCAGTGTTGGCCTTTCCAACGTCTCAGATGGAACATCTCAACAGCAAGCTTTCCTTTTGCTAATAATGATTTTCCTTGTGGCAAAACTGGTGAGTTACTATGCCAGTAACCACACGGACAGATAAGCAGACACACATACACATTCTAGGGGTGGGGGTGGCAGGGAGAAAAGGGAGCGAAGCCTGGCCTGCTCCACGGTGGCCTTCCCAGTGACCATCCTTTCTTTCATTCGCACCGGGCTTCTGTAGTTGGCTCATGCCAGGTGGGACTAAATCAAGATCCGAAGACTTTCCCCTCTACGTTTATTTCGGCAGCCAGCACATCTCAGCGTATTACAGGATTTGAATGGGAAGGCAACAGGAGTCTAATAGTGGTTATTGTCTTAAGAGAGAATGTATTTCGTGTAAGTGATGTCTTCTATGATAACGGCTTTGGCCAAGCAGACTGGAAAATCACATTTCTTAGGCTGGCTGCTGCACCTGGATTTATCGGGAGACGGTGCCTGAAGCCTCTCCATTCAATCACTCTGCTTGGAAGCTGAGCCCTTTTGGTGAGGGGGAAAAAATATCTGGGCTCCACATGATTTCACTTTTAAGCCACCTACTTGGATGATTCGAGCCATGCCAGCAAGATCTCTCTGTCCAAATTTCAAGCCCTGTATTTGGGTGCCATGGAGTTGACGATCCCAGTCCCTGGGGTCAGCATTGTCTTCTCTCGAGGCTGTTTGTTTTTAAAAATCTTAACTTTTCTGCAAGGATAAACCTTTAAAGTCGCTAACGTGTTTCTCTGAGGGCTTTCCAAATTGTTTTCCTCTGTTAGAGCGGGGAAGTGAGGCAATAGGGTGCAAGATTCTGAGTGGGAAGATTTTGTTGATGTGTGGAAATGACTGTGAAAAGGAGTTAAGTGAGAGCATGTTGGGAGCTGTCTCCCTGACCTGCCAGGGCCAGGGCCGGCTCTGGGGAAACTCAGAATGCTCAGAGACTTCACTGACTCTATTCCCGGGGAGTTCTAGTTCTCAACAACGATACCCATGTTAAAGACGAAGAAACTTGTACTCAGAGAGCTCAAGCGAGTTTCTCAAGTTCAACAGTAACTATGCAGAACATTCTGGAACAGAATTCAGATTATTTATGGTCTGTTTCAGTGCTCTCTTCATAATAACACCCTATTTTTCATTATGCTTAATATATGTACAGGCATTTTTAAGGGTCAAGCACCTCTTGTGCTTGTATGATTTTTTTTCTTGCTTTAACTTCTCATGGCTAATCATCCCCTAAAAAATACTTCAGTCAAGCTTTAAAAAAACATACTAGAAGAGGGGCGCCTGGGTGGCTCAGTCGGTTAAACATTTGCCTTCAGCTCAGGTCATGATCTCAGGGTCTGGGGATTGAGCCCCACATTGGGCTCCCTGCTCAGCCGGGAGTCTGCTTCTCCCTCTCCCTCTGCCCCTCTGCCCCCCACCCTCCCTCTCATGCATGTGCGTGCGCTCTCGCTCTCTCTGTCTCAAATAAATAAATAAAATCTTTAGAAAAAATACTAGAAGACCCACTTGCCCAACAATTCCAATAGAAAGAGGAGGGGGCATATTTTTCATTCTTAGTAAAAACATCCTCTTTTATTTTCTTTATTTTTTAAGTTCAAAACGAATCCAGGAAGCACACAGATTAAAGAAGGCCAAGTACCATTTTATCTTTCCCCTGATTTTATCCCCATAGGTCCCCATCAAAATAAACGTTCTATCTTTCTTTTCTTTCTTCTCCACCGTTCAAGCAGTCGGCCAAGTTGGTTCTTCATGTCTCTGATGAGTGCTGAGTTGGAGTGTGAAGCAACCAGTAAAGAATTCCTGGGTTGTTTTCAGAGCCCAAGCCTCTGAGAGAACCAGGAATGCTGGTAGAGGCAACGGAAGAAACACTTCTCGGGGGAAGGTCCGGGGTTGCTTGTGGACCCAGGGCTAATGTCCCTTGCCCACAGGACAGTAGACCCCTGGAGCTGAAGGGACCATGACAGCAAGATCACTGTGGCTGGTGGAGGCAGTGTGGACAGGTGGTTGATGACTAACCCTACCCCACTCTGTTTCTCTGCTTTATGTAGGTCCCCGGACCTGAGGCCCAAGTGCGGGTGGGGAAGCACTTCCAGAAGTCATGTTAAAGGAATATCCTAGCCCCAAGTTCACTTGTTCTAGACATACATCTTTATGTTCTGCAAGCCTACTTAGAGTCACATTGAGACTGTCTCCATAAGCTGATGGAGAATAGAATATTCTCTATTTCTTTAAAACATACATAGACAAATGCGATCATATTATATATATCTCCCAGTAACTTTCTTTTTACCTTAAAAAACTACCTCTTTCTGTGACATCAAAGAAATAATTTTTGTTTATCTTTTTTCCAGATATACAATATTAAATGGCATGGGTGTTTTTAACATTTCAGGTTCTCCAGAGTTTGGCAAAGTCAGGCATGAGGCTGTAGAGACAACTTGAATGGCCAGCACAGGAACCCAGAGCAGGATCTGGAGAGCCCTCTGCGGGCGGGTGGCCCTCACACTGTGAGGGGTCCAGCTCTGCCTCAGTCCCCGCTGAGACTTTCCCTCTCCAGCCACTGCACTGGTGGTTAAGCAGCAGATTGGAAGGGGGAGCTCCGCAGACCTCGTCACCGCTGCCTGCATTTGGCACAGGGTGCAGGCTGAAATAGCACATCCTTTCTAACTCCCTGGCTCGGCAGTTTTTTGTTTTTGTGATTAATGTCCAGTGCAAAGGTGAGTAATGTAGCAATTCATTGTAGTAATTCGAGTTATGGGGAATATATGGACTCCTTCGCTCAGCATCCCCTTCTCCAGCTCCTTGTCACATAAAAAGAATCATTACATTGGGAATACACTGCCATCAGCCACAAGACCAGGCAGAGATACAACTCATGTGCCCCGACTATCTCCACTGCCAGCAATTCGAGCCCTTCTTTGTAGAACTGGATGATGCTAACTGGCCTCAAAGGGTAGAAAAGAAAGCTCTCAGTGTCTACTCTTTGGCCCTACATGTTTTGACTACTATCTAAAAGTGACCAGTCAAGTCTAAATGACCCACAACTGCTACTAAATTCATTTCAATTTTACATTGTATTATCACTTCCAAGTAAATTTTGAGCTCCCAGGAGAAGTCTGGGGGTGGGGTGAGGGGAAAAAATCTTCTTGGCAGTGGTGGGAGGACCTCCCACTCCAATAGGTCCAGGAGAGCATGGCTGCTGTCACCTTGTAGGGAGGGAAGAAGAGGTGAGTAGATGAGATGCAGATGAGAGCCTTGGTATCGGCTTCCAGATTCAAGGGAAGTGGTAAGATGCCTGCAGGGCTGAGGACCCCTAACTCCGCCAGCTTTGGAAGCAAGTGATTGTACGCCCCTTGGGGGTTCCATAACTGCACCGGAAAAGGGGTGGAATGAGTGAATCTGGATTTCCTGTTCTATACTCTGAGACTGCAGTCATGTTGTTTAGGTGTTAGTATTAACTGGAAGGAAGTATTTATAAATTTCTTAGCTGGTGGGGTCTGAGACCTGGGGCTCTTCTTTCACTAATGCAAGGTAGACGTATTAAAGTTAGAAGGATAAAAGTACACATGGATGGGGTTGAGCAGTATTATCATCTTTACTGAAAAAAAAATGCCCTGCTCTTGGAGAAGGTGCTAGAAGGTAAGGGATGAGAGGAACTAGTTCCGCCACTATGCATTGCCGGCATTTGGCAGGTAAGTCCCTGTTGATGTTCTGAGGGTATGTGTGTGCCTCCATGCACGTCGAGGGACAAGAGGAGCAGGGCATGCCACACTGACCCGGGGCACATGGTCTCACTGGGATTTCCTGTCACCTCTGGGTGTCTGTCACTCAGATCTAGTCACCAAACCTGGGGGGTGGGGAAAGAGCATTGAGCAGGGGTGGGAAAGTTCCCCTCCTCTATCCACTATCACATTGCTGGCGTCTGTGCAAATGGACCGAACGCATCGGATCTTGAGCCCAGGCTGTTGTTCCCAGAGATGTGTGAACGACATTACCCGGCTCCCAGGAACGACAGCGCATGTTCCCTTTAAAGAGCCCCTCTTCCATTTCACAGCACCCACATTTCAGGAAGAAGCTTTGTGTGCTGTGTCTCTTCTGCTCTGCTACACTGCACCCCGAGCCACGTCGAGGCTCCCTCCATCTAGCGTGTGTCTGATTGAAAATTCAATTCAACTCACTTCAAATACGCATTGAGCACCTTTATGTTGGCAGCAAAGTGGTAAAAGCCATAGGGGATACAAAATAAGTAAAAAGCACAGTTTCTGTCTTCAAAAAAAGTCGGCCCTGCTATTGGGAACAACATGGAGAAACAACAAGAGACCAACATGAGACAGAATATATTTACTCATCAGAATGTGTTGTTCTGACATTAAGTGCGTTGGATGTTCCAGAAAAGGAGATCTCAGAGAGAGCCAGACTTGTCGGGGCAGAAAGGTGTCTTGGAGAGGCTGGGAGCTGGTTTGGGGCTTTGAAGGATTGGGAGTGTTCCAATATGTACCCAGATCACATGCAAAGTTTTTCCTGTTATTTCAGGTTTTCTACTGAAGCCTCCAAACTGAAAACAACATGACCTAATTATTTGCACCATCTAAGAGCTCACCAAAGAGCAGTCAGCCCGAGATGGGCTTACTTAGAGGTGATCAGGGCGTCCCACGGTCCACACTGGCCACTCCCCAGTTCTGTGGCCTCATACCCTCCTATCAGTTTATAAAAGCAGATCATACATGTGAGAGGAGGTCCTTGCTGGGATTTTTAGTAGTAGGTGGTCTTCCTGGTAACAGTGGAGGGTGTTTTCTCTCCCCTCCATTTGGAAGAGGGTAGGGTTGTCCTCACCTCCTCTAAGGTAAGAGAGAAGAGAGCCTGGCACCCACTACTGGGCTTGATGCTTGCTGAGCAGTTGAAGCCATAGGCCCACTCTGGGTCTGCTCCTGGTACAGAGCACAGTGGGGGAGGTCTTGGGAGAACTTAGCACAGGTCCCCAGATGAGAGAAGGTATTACGAGCATAAAGACTGGTACCTACTTCTTGCAGGGGAAACTTGGAAGGTGGGGGTGGAGGGGAGCAGCTTTGATGTCAGAGCTGGGGGCTGTCTGCGTTCCCACCACATGGCCTGCCAAGGATTGGTCAGTGTCCTGTGGACCCAGTGAGTGCTGTGGAAAAACATAGAGGCAGATTGAGGAGGGCGGCTTGCTGGGTGAAGACCCTGAGCCATGCAAAGCTCTGGGGTGTATGAAGGAGAAGAGGTGAAGGGAGACGTATTCCAGGAAGGTGGTGAGGAGCTCATCCTTCTTGTTCAGGAATCATGCAGCCTGGCGGTCCCCTGGGAACACTCCCCAAATCCCCATGTAGCCCCAGTGTGGAACCCCTGTCACATCAAGGCTGTTGCTGGTAAATGGGAACAGCACGAGTTATATAAGAGGGGCCCCTTCCCTCATGCCTTCCCCCAGACTCTAGCTCTTGAGGAGGAGGCAAGACCAGGTAAAGGGAGATGGAGAGTGGGGAGGAGGAGTGAGGGACTGACCAGGCTCTTTCTGTCTCTGTGCTGCTGGTCAGGCCCGACTGGGAGAAGCGGAAAGCCTTTGCGTTGCATGGGAGACTGGATTTGATGCGTCTTGGGCAGGAATTCCTACTTCCTGAACGGTGCGTCTACACGGTCCAGATGAGATCCTTATAACTGATGGTACTGGACAGCCCTGGGAGCTGTTTTCTTAAGATGTTATCAGGGGGCAGGCAGGGAGAGGACCCAGAGTTCTATCGAAGGGCGCATGCCCCTGGCACCCCCACAAGGGCCAGCGAACTGATTCAAGAGACACAGGAGCACCAGGAAGGGCAGCTCAGGAAGACAGAGGGGCCAAGTGGGTGCCATGGGTGGGGTGGACCTGGAGTGTTTGGGGGTCTCGGTGATTTGGCCTGGTTGGAGGGGAGGGGACAGCAGGGACTCACCGTGGGAGCCTTGAGATAGGACTTCAACATTTTTGAGAGGATTGGCAGCAGGAAGGACTACCCCACTTCTGAAGCAGTTTTCCTGGGAAAGGCTCATTCTCCATTCTCTCCAAAAGCACCTCCTCCTTCTTCCCTGAGTGTTTCTAGCTGCCAGCCAGCCTTCTCCCCGACGCACACCAGTTGGTTTACTGTTGCCACATGGGTTTGAGTCTGTCTTCTCGTAATATTCTCATTTACCCATTTGGAAACCGAGGCCCCACTGAAGGGGGTTCCCAGAAGGAGGGACGCTGCACGCCTTTTTTTCCACTTCCCATGGGGGCAGGAAGGCCCACCGAGCCTGCACTCGTGTAACTAGATTTAAGTCATCTTGGACCCAGAGATGGAAGTTTAATTTCTTGCTTAGAAAACAAATGAAGAACAAGGAGGAGCGAGGAGGCGTTTTGGTTTGCAGGGCAGCCGAAGAAGCGACCCACCACGGCTCCCCGAAGAGTGGATTTCCAGAGGGTTCTGATCATGATCGCCGGGCTGCAGACTGGGGGAGACATGGCGCCCAAGTAGGGAAGCTGTCTGATTTATACCGCTGGCTGGCTGGCCTGCCTGGCCTCCGTAGCAGTTCTAATTTAGTCCCCCCTCTTGGGGGGCAAGAAATACCTTGTTTTTATAAACCCAATTCATTCTGACTTTGGGCTTTAACTCTTCAGAGGGAGAGGAAGGAGGGCTCAGTCGTGTTTGGAAGGGTGCTCCATTTCCACGCAGGCACAGAAGGATCAGGGCTGTGGGGATGGTAGAAGGGCCTCCGGTCTACAGCCCATCGTGATGGTGGCTAGGAATCTCGTTGTTCAAACTCACATGGTTTATTGGAAGGTGGTTGGCTTTCCTGCTTCCCCGTCAAGCAGTGGCACTCTGTCTTCAGCTACCGCTCCCACGGTCATCTCTCTTAGTATTCTGTCTCCCCAGCAACCCTGAGCCAACTCCGGTACCTCTCCTTAAGGGGCTGCAAAAACTTACGTCCTTTGCAGGCTTTTTCAGAAAGAGATACCAGCTGCTTTTGATATGGCTGCTGTCACATGGCCGGCCTAGCCGCATCCATTGCTCTGGGACCACTCGGCCTAACTGCTTCACCAAGCCATGGGTCTCAGACACAAAAGTCTGGATGGGGGAAGAGAGCGCCTCTGCCCCCTGCAACACAAAAGCGCACAAGAAGAGGCACCACCAGGCCTGGCTCCCTTTGTCTATTTGCTGGAGGGTGGAGAAGGAAACTACCTAGAGTGAGAAGTAAGAAAGCACAAATAACATCCTGTCACACCCGTCTAGTCTTTAGAGTCCGAACGGTGAATTGGCTACTGCGATTCCCTCGGAGACTTGCCTCAGCTGTCCCCGGGTGCTGGCAGCTGCTGACGTTCTTAGTAAAGACGGTGTGAGCGCAGCAGTGCTGTGGCGGGGTCCGGGCTGAGCTGAGTCCAAGCGACAGCTATCAGCCTTCACCGCCATGGCGCACCTGTGGGTTGCTGCTCAAAAGACAGGAGAGAATCTGACCATGACACCGTACCCACTGTCGAAGGCAAAAGCTGAACAAGGAAGGAGGTTGATTTTATTCAGCCTGTTGCAATAGGAAAACTACCCCAGACCTGAAGCTCAGGGTGTCTTGGAAGAGTGGATTTCCCTTAGACTTTTATAGGGAGGGGTAAGCCCATGGCAGAAGGGGGTGATTTATAATTGGGGCTGTATTTTATTTTATTTTATTTTATTTATTTATTTATTTATTTTTTTAAAGATTTTATTTATTTATTTATTTGACAGAGAGAGAGAGAGAGAGCCAGCGAGAGAGGGAACACAAGCAGGGGGAATGGGAGAGGAAGAAGCAGGCTCATAGCGGAGGAGCCTGATGCGGGGCTCAATCCCGGAACGCCGGGATCACACCCTGAGCCGAAGGCAGACGCTTAACCGCTGTGCCACTCAGGCGCCCCTGGGGCTGTATTTTAAGTCGGGGAAGGCTCCATCAGCACAAGAAGTGTGGTCCCCCCCCACCGCCCCAGGCTAGCTAGTTTCCAGGAAACAAACAGCTTGAATCGTTCATGAGATAAAGAATGGGAAGTTGGAGGGGCACCTGGGTGGCTTGAGGCAGTTGAGCCGTTGAGGGTCTGACTCTTGATGTTGGCTCAGGTCATAATCTCAGGGTTGGGAGATGGAGCCCTGCATCCAGCTCCATGCTGGGCGTGCAGCCTGCTTAAGAGTCTGTCTCTCCCTCTTACTTTGACTGTTCCCCCCAATCCCGCTCACTCACATGCTCTCGCTCTTAAAAAAAAAAAAAAAAGAATGGGAAGTTAGAGGGTCTAGGTTAAATGGTGTCCCCCCCAAAAAAGATGTTGAGGTTCAAACCCCCAGTATTTGTGAATGATCTTATTTGTAAATGGGGTCTTTGCTGAATCTAATCAGGTTAAGATGAGGTCATAGGCTAGGCCCTAATGCAGTACGGCGGCTGTCCTTACAAGAAGAGGTGAAGATAGTGACCCATAGGGGAGAAGGCCATGTGATGCAGAGGGAGAGATTGGAGTGATGCATCTTTGAGCCAAGTAATGCCAAAGATTGATGGCAACAGTAGAAGCTAAGAGAAAGGTACGGAATGGATGGTTCCCCATAGTCTTGAGAGAGCACGGCCCTACCAACACCTTGATTTCAGGCTTCTAGCCTTCAGAACTGTGAAACAAAGTTTTTCTGTCATTTTAAGCCACCTAGATGTGTATTACTTTGTTATGGCCACTCTCGGAAACTAATGCAGTCTGTGCCTGGCAAAAGGGGAAAGTTTCGTGTTCAATCTTCTTAAAGGTAGACAAGGGAGGCATCATAGTCTTACGTGAGTCATGATAAGGCATGTCTTGCGTAAGCCATGTGCCAAGGACAGGGATTTTTGTGAAGCCATTTCAGGAACACAAAAGGGTGGGGGGTTTCTTAACCATCACTGGGAACACAGGGCTCAGCATCGTGAACCCACTTAAAACCCATACATGGTTTTCCATTCCCATCAGTTAAATTCCAACTTCCCTAGTCTTGATATACAAGGGCGGGGCCTCCCAACCCCACCAGCCTTGTCTGCCTTGCTCGTTACTCTCGCACTATCCACATGCCTCCCTGTGGGGCTCACAAGTGCACCTGGTGTTAACCGATGTGTCTTTTTTAGTGGCATTACTTTTGCCTGGAACACTCCCTGTCTCTCTTCTTTCTCTCTTTTTTAGTTTCACTCAGCTTCTATATCCATTTCTCTGGGGAACCTACCCTCACACCTGTTTCCAGGTCTCTCTGGGATTTAATGGAAGCCAGGGCCCACCTCTGCAGAACGCTCTTCCTGCTGGATTGGAGTCAGGCGCTCCCAAGGCTGTCTCTCCTGCTGGGCTGTAGGTTCCCGGCAGGCTCTGATTCTCTATCTCGCTGCAAAGCTCACTGCTTGGTACAGAGAAGGTGATAAATAAGTGTTTGTTGAGCTGAAATGAACTGTGTCTCCTTTAGACACCTCTCCCTGACCCTTGGAAATGTTTCCTCTTCAACACTTCTTGTTATTTCTTTCTTTTTTCCTTTTCTATTTTTTTCCTTGAGAACCCCTTCGCTGTTGTTAAGTTCAGCCCTAGCAGAGAGGTGAGGTCTGTATTTTCAGGTTTCATTGCTTTCTCCATAGAACCATTCCATTTACAGTTTTAGTATTCCAGCTACAGCCAGAAAAAAAAATATCCTCTTTCTTTGCATAGGCTTAAAAGAATATTTTTGTCTCATCACAAAAGTATCGCATGCTCATTACAAAATAAAGTTTGGGAAAATAGAGAAAAGCAAAGAGCTCCAAGAACCTGAAATCATCTATCACTCTACAACCCAGAGTTAACTATGTGTTCATGTTGTATCTCCTAAGTGATTTTCATGTCGTACATTCTATTTTGTAACCTGATTTTTTTTTTTACTTAACATTTCGCGATCAGTCTTCCACATTAATAAATACTCATTTTTGTGAAAAGCACAAATGCTTTTCAGGAAGGAACTTTTTCACCTAAAGACAATTTTACTCTTCTGGTGAGAAAATCCCCCCCCTTTTTGAGAGCAAACATATTTGGCTAAAAATTCCCCACAAGTTTGGAAGTGTTAGAAGTATCTCTCATGGAAGGTGATATGGAGATTGGTTGCTGAAAATAATAACTAAATTAAAAGGTAAAGTGAAGAAATGTCTAATGTGGAGATGTAGTTTCCCTCTCAGTTCCAATGATAGTCTTTTTAATGTACTCCTGTATGTTAGGAACCTAGAAGTGTATACTTGCGGCTATGCAAGAAGGCACCCGTCATCTCCCCAATCAACTTCACCACTGTCATCATCATCACTAGCATCACCAGCATGAGCATCCTCTTCACCATTATCACCAACATCATCACCACTATCACCCCCACCACCACCGTCTTCGCCATTATCATCATCTTCATCACTACCACCACCACCACCGGCAGCATGGTCAACCACCAGCATCAACCACCAGCATCACCATCACCACCGTCACCACCATCATCACCACTACTAGCATCATCTTCACCATCATCATCACCAATACCACCACCACCAGCATCAACTTCACCCCTATCACATCATCACCATCACCACCACCGTCTTCGCCATTATCATCATCTTCATCACTACCACCACCACCACCGGCAGCATCGTCAACCACCAGCATCAACCACCAGCATCACCCTCACCACTGTCACCACCATCATTACCACTACTAGCATCATCTTCACCATCATCATCACCAATACCACCACCACCAGCATCAACTTCACCACTATCACATTATCACCATCACCACCACCGTCTTCACCATTATCACCATCATCTTCATCGTCACCACCCCCTTCAGCAGCATCACCATCACCACCACCAGCATCAACTTCACCACCATTTCCATTATCACCATCACCACCACCACCACGGTCTTCACCACCGTCACCATCATCATCACCACCACCACCATCACTACCATGTCTTTCTTGTCCTCTCTTCCTCTTCCTTCTGCTCCTCCGCCTCTCCTCCTTCTTCTCCCCTCCTCCTCATTCTTCTCCCTCATTATTTTCATCGCCATTCTCATTCCCATTTCAACTTGCGTTGTTTAGAGATCTGGGAGTTATATGAATACTGAGGTACATAAGAGCAGAAGAGATGATGTTAAAAATTGCTGGAATGCATTTAGGATTTTTTCCTAAACTATTTTAATCTCCGGGGCTGATTCAATTCTCTGATGTGGAAACATGACCTGTGAGATAATCTTGATGTAACAGCTTTCCTTTCAGTCTGATCAATTTTTTAAAACATTTCCAAAATAACGTTAATAAAGACAAGCCAGAGATAGTATATTTTACTCATCTGCATTTATATTTATCTAACTCACACACCTGCTTAATGTGTAAAGGTCAGGCTTTTAGACAGAAATCTCATGTGGATCTCCCTGAATTATGTAGAAGTTTACCTGGCTGGATAATTTATATGACTTTTTACAGAAACTATAGAGAACACATTCCAAGTCATAAACTACAAATTGGTGTTTATATTTTCTCCTTTGAAGAGGGCAGTAACCCTGAGAAAGATATCAGTACTGATACCACAGAGCAGACCCTGTGTAAGAGCACCTGGTGTCTCCAGTGATTGAAATGATATATTAATGAGCTCTATTCTCAGTGACATTTTACCAGGAACCAATTAACCGTAGTAATTACATGTCTTCCATTGCGTGCTCTGAAATGTGAGGTGCACGGGTGTTGGGTTGCTGTGTTTGTTGAGCATTTTTTTTCCGTGCGACAACACTTTAAGCACTAAAACTTTGAGTCATTTATTATGTTTCCCTTGCCTTCTGGGTGTCGCAGCATGAAGGCAAATCTTGCAAAGAATGAGTTTATAACCACACAGATACTGGTGCATGTCAATGAGCATAGCCCAATCCTAGAAAGCCTCACCAAAGCTGTGCTTAACAGGGTGGCAGAAAGTAGAGGGGAGAAAGCACATGGCTAAGAGCAGAAAGAGTTCAACCTTCAAGCTAAAAACAGATGGCTTAGGGAAGGTGAGAATGAATAAGGGGTCCTGGTTAGTTGACTTCTAGATAATGGGGTGAGGGCTGATAAATGGAAAACTTTTTGTTTCAAAAATTTGAGAAAATTTCAAAAATACTGCAGTTTGGAATTCTAAAGTAAACAACCCTTCTGTACTTCAAGGCCCTCACTATAAAATTTGGATAATAATTGTACTTGTCTAATAAGGTTGTTGTGAAGATAAGTAAGTTATATACAAGTACTTAGGACGGGGCTGGGGAGATTGTAAATGCTCAGTAAGTGTCAGTTATTATTGTATTAAGTCTATTGAACATAATCCAACATTCTAAAACTTGGAAGTTATGGATGGAGCTGCAGCCTCAATTTATTTATTTATTTATTATGATATGTTAGTCACCATACAGTACATCCTTAGTTTTTGATGTAGTGTTCCATGATTCATTGTCTACATATAACACCCAGGGCTCCATGCAATACGTGCCCTCCTTAATACCTTTCACTGGGCTAGCCCATTCCCCACCCTCCTCCCCTCTGAAACCCTCAGTTTGTTTCCCAGAGTCCATAGTCTCTCGTGGTTCATTTCCCCCTTGTTTACCCCCCTTTCATTTTTCCCTTCCTTCTCCTAACAATCTCCCTGCTATTCCTTATGTTACACAAATGAGTGAAACCGTATGATAATTGTCTTTCTCTGACTGACTTATTTCACTTAGCATAATCTCCTCCAGTCCCATCCATGTTGATGCAAATGTGGGGTAATCGTTCTTTCTGATGGCTGAGTAATATTCCATTGTATATATGGGCCACATCTAATTTATCCATTCGTCTGTTGAAGGGCATCTCGGCTCCTTCCACAGTTTGGTTATTGTGGACATTGCTGCAATGAACTTTGGGGTGCATATGGCCCTTCTTTTCACTATGTGCAGACTCAAGTTTTAAAAAATAGTGCTATAGTGTTTATAAAATATAACTTTTAATTGGGTAAAAATTAAAATAGTACACGGTAATGAAAAAGCACAAGAAACTAAAACCAGCTCAAATCTCACATGTTCAAAGATAACCACTGTTAAAATGTTTTGGGAAATCCTCAATGTCTCTATAAGTACATATAAATATATTCACAGGTAAATACGCCTAATTTTATACTTCTCGATCATAATATGTTCTTCTGTAAGTGACCTCTATCACTCACACAGTATGTCCCAGATGTTTTTTAACCAATCGATATGACGTCCATCATAATTTTTAATGGCTGTGCAATATTATGGAACATATATATCATAAATCATTTGACTAGTCCCCCCCCCCATGATGAATGTTTGGATTGTTTTCTTTCTCTTTTTGGTATTATGTAATTTCTTGTGTTGTAAATTCAGAGGTATAAGATGGTTGGGTCAAATGGTTATACATTTTATATATATATATTTTAAAGATTTTATTTATTTATTCGACAGAGATAGCCAGCGAGAGAGGGAACACAAGCAGGAGGAGTGGGAGAGGAAGAAGTAAGCTCATCGCAGAGGAGCCTGATGTGGGGCTCGATCCCAGAACGCCGGGATCACGCCCTGAGCCGAAGGCAGACGCTTAACCGCTGTGCCACCCAGGCACCCCTATACATTTTATATTTTGAATCATATTTTTGTAGTGCTCTTCTAAACTGGTAAGGCTAATATATACTCAACATGGGTAAGATTTGCTCGGCAGAGGTAAGAAGTTGATGGCAGGGAAGAAGGATATTTTAAATAGAAGGGACAATGTGAGCAAAAACAGGGAGAATGGGAAAATATATACTGTATTGGGGCGACTTCCCCCTCTTCTTGATCTTGCTGGTTTCCCTCCACATTTTGTGGAGTTCTGTATCTGATATCAGCTGGTATAGGTGATACTCATTCTTCTAAAAGGTATGGTGTGGGTAAACCTGATTTATTCAGTTTTTTAAATCTGTTTATTTATTTTCATTTATTGTTTTAAAAAAGATTTTATTTATTTGTCAGAGAGAGAGAGAGTGAGCGCACAAGCAGGGGGAGCAGCAGGCGGAGGGAGAAGCAGGCTCCCTGCTGAGGTAGGAGCCTGATGTGGGACTTGATCCCAGAACCCTGGGATCATGACCTGAGCTGAAGGCAGATGCTTAACTGACTGAGCCACCCAGGCGCCCCTTTATTTAATTTTTTAATCACTACTGATTACTTTGTTTTTATAACCATGTTTACTACTATGAACAATACTGTAACAAACGGTCTTTACGTTCAGGTGGTTTTATTTATTTCTGTGCGAAAGCTTCCTAGGACTGGGTTTGCTGAATTGAAGAATACATGTATTTTAAATTTTAATCTATATTTTAATCAGCATTTCCAGATTCGTTTCTCAAGAGGCTGTAACATTTCACACTTCCACCTGAAAGTGCAGTTTCTCCACATCTCAACCTGTAATAGGTATGTTCCTTCTAAATTTATGCCAGTTTAATGGGCATAGCATAATTTTGATTTGCATTTCCTTGGTTACTGGGGAATTGGAGAACCGTGCACATGTTTTTGGCCGGTATGGATTTGCTAATCTGCGAATGAGACAAAAGGCCTTATTTCTTTTGCCCACTCCTACCTCAAAATTAAAAAAACCTTTTCTATTCAAAGTAATGCATGTACATAGCAAAAAATAAATAATATGGAAGCGTTTTAATGAAAGCAATAACACTTGTCCTATCCTTCCTCACTTATTGCTCATCCCCCAAGTCAGGTCACAGAATCCACATTAGCTTATTTAAGCAGGAAGTGATTTATGTCAGGGTAATATGTAGTTTTTAGAATTTCTACCTTCTTCAGAGAAGATGTGGCAGAGCGAGAAATGAACATTTTATCCAGAAGAAACCGCCAAGAGCATGATGGGAAGTTTGGGCAGAAATGCTTTTTGCTTTGCAGCCTGCTGCTCGGTACCTAGGACTTTAGGAAAGGGGAGAGGATTTGTCCTCACCTGCCTCAGGATACACCATGTCTCCACCTGCGAGCAGCTAGCGGCTGAGAGCAAGGGAAGGGAAGCTTCTGGCTTTCTGGTCTCTGTAGCACCCAGGCTCGCAGGAAGGGGGTTAGCATGGGTGTTGGGTGAGCTAATTGCAGTGTCTGCCCTAGCTATAGTCCCCGTCTGTCTATCCCTTCCTTGTTTCTTTATTTTGTGGCAGTAACTTTCAGGTACACTACAATGAAAATGCAACTTGCCGAATGCCTCTCCTGAGCAAACTTCCTGAAACCGGTCAGAAAATGCATTGATTTTTTTCCCTTGTCACCGTGGATCATTTGTCTGAAGATCTGAATTTTAGATTCAATATTATAATTTTCTACAGAGCTTTGAAATCTCGGCTCATTGTCTTCTAAATAATGTTGCTATTGAGAACTGATTTGCATTGTAGGTGAGGCGTTTTGTTTGGTTGGTTGGTTTTAAAAAAGTTTTTTAAATCTCTGTGGAGACTTTTGAGTCTTTTCTCTCATCGTGGTGGTCTGTAATTTCGTGAGGATGTATGCTCAGCCCTCATCTGGCTCTCTCAAAAGAAGAATCGTCTGTCTTTTCAGTTTGGGAACATTTTTGTTGATTATGCTCCTTAATTTATTTTTCCGTTTTTTCTTTTTCTTCTCCTTCTAAAACTGTTGTTAGATGGACGCTGGGTCTTCTGGATTTATCTCCCACCTCATTCATATACTCTGCCTTTGCCTCTTTGCCTTAGGATGTGAAGTTGTTCTCAACTTTATCTAGGCTACCGGTTGTATTTTTGTTCTACAAACCACTGTCTTAATTTCCAAGAAGCTTCATGGAAAGAATTGCTCCCTTTTCATGGTAGACTATTCTGATTTTTCTTTTTTTCTTTTATCTTAGGAGGAGAGAGAGAGAGGGTGAGAGAGTGTGGAGGGAGGGGCAGGGGGAGAGAGAGAGAGAGAGAATCTTAAGCAGGCTCCATGCTCAGTGTGGAGCCCCATGTGGGGCTCGATCTTACCACTCTGAGATCATGACCTGAGCCGGAATCAAGAGTCAGAAGCTTAACTGACTGAGCCACCCAGGTGCCCCAACTATTCTTGTTAATGAATATACAACCTCTAAAATCTTTGTGAGGATACTAGCTAAAAACTTTGAATCTCGGCTCCCCCCCCCATCTCTCTTTCCTCAGGCATTAGTTGTTCTGTGTGTTCTCGATCTTTCTCTTTTCTGAGGGAACCCAGACCTTCCCCTGCAGACTGCTTCTTTGGAGAACGTTTATCCAGCTGTATTCTGGGGGCAGACGTTTCGGCATTACCAGTTGTTCTGATCGCAGTGCGTGGCACCAATTTGTGTAGCTGCTTGCAACTATCTCATATCTAAAGCCTTCTTTCTTGTCCTGCTTCTCACGGCACTCTCCCTCTCCTTATCCCATGTGCTAGGCAGAATAGTGGCCCCCCAGAGATGTCCGTATCTTAATCTCTGGAACTTCTGAATACACTGCCTCACCTAGCAACAGGGACTTTGCAATGTGATTAACTTAAGTATCTTGAGATGGGGAGAGGATCCTGGGTTATCCAGGTGGCTCAAATAATCACAAAGGTTCTTATAAGAGGTGGGCTGCAAGATCGGAGTTCGAGAAGGAGATACGAAAGCGGGAGCATTGGTGGGGGGTCTTGGCCACAAGCCGGGGAATGCGGGCAGCCTCTAGAAGCTAGCAAGCACACAGAAACAGATTTCCCCCCTAGAATCTCCGGAAGGAGCACAGCTTTTGGTTTCAGCTCCTAGGACCTGTTTCAGACTTCTGAAATTGCTCCCAAAGTGCAAGATAATCGGTGTTGGTTTAAGCCACTTCATTTGTGGTAATTTGCATACTCCAAGTCACGGGAGGGAAAGCTCACCTCCCACACCACGGACTTTTTTCTCCTTGGCATATTCTGGCTGTGGCCTCGTCCATTTACTGATGGGCCAGAACAACCCCGTCGCCTTTGTAATTTCTGGAGGGCTGTAAGCATTTCTGACCGGGCACTGGTCTGCCCCTCTCTATTCCTAGCGCTGCCATGAGATGGTTTTCTTTTCTGTTTCTTTACAGTCACACGGTGGGTTTGAGGAGGAAGAGAAGATATCAGGGTGCTCTTGGAATCAGCTGATGAATCCTCGGGTTTGCGGAATGCTTCCAAAGCCTCATTATTTTAAAGTCACAGCTGTCAAAGATGACCCATCAAAAGGAATTCTTCTGGCTCCCGCTCCGGCTCCCGAAGCCTCACTTTGGTTCAACACAGGCACTTGTGAGACAGCTGGCAGCGATTAGCAGTGCGGGCTCTGTAAATTACGCCAGTGTTTCTTCACTGAGCGATAACTGGAGCGGAGCAGCAGCCCGGCCTCCGGAGCCCCAGGCTCCAAGCCACGGAGCCAGCCGTGCGGTCATCGGATGCGAGCTCCAGCCAGGTACCGCTCGGCTCCGGGCCCCGGGCCGGCCCTGCGGTGAGGAGGAACACTGCTTTTCTGCAGCAAACTTCGGGAAAGTACCAGGAAGCTGCGCAGGCCTGCGTGGGAGCCTGGGCTCTGGAGCGGTGACTGCTGTCTCTTGGTCTGCCCCTGCAGGCACTGACCTTGTTTCCTTGTGAAGGCTCTTTACTTGACTACTGAGTTCAGTTCTCCCATTTCTTCGGGTTCTGCGACTTCCTTGTGCTTCGTGGACAGAAGTCGTGTATCTAGTGGGTTGGCGGCCTTGGCGTTAAGGAGGGAGAAACTTCCATGTTCTCCCTAGCCTGGGCGCAGTCCACAAAACACAGCAGTTGCTTCACCAGCCCTGTCTCAGACTTGGAAGGTAAAATGTCACTTTAAGAATTTTATTGTGTGACTATTTCTGTCACTGGAGAAATCGTAGAAAGCGTCCAGGTTGTGGAAGACAGGCCTGAGTTTAAAACTCAGCTCCGCTTCTCCCTAGCCACGTGATTGTGGGTACATTTCTTAAACCGCCAGAAATCTCACTTTTTTCCCTTTTCGGTTAAAAAGGTGGACAACTTTTATAACATAGCCCTGTTGTGAAGATTAAATGAAATAATGAACATATGGTTGTTAGCACATAAATATTCGCCCCTGGTCTACGTCCGCCGTAAGGGCTAGCGGTGTATTTGTGGGTGCTAACAAGAGCTAATGGTTCTCATATACTTTATGGCATTTATTTTTTTCTGATTATGAACATTAAAATGTAAACTTATGTAGAGAATTTGAAAAAAAAGAAAGACAAAACAACCCAGCAAATATTATAAACAGAACTGTCACTATCAATCTCACCCTCTAGAGAGAACAGCTATTAGCATTTTGGTATTTTTCCCATTGTTTTTTATAAATAATGATAGAGCAGTTGTTCATTTTGCATGTAAAGCTGTAACCTGCTTTTCTCAATTTTACACGGATGCTTATCTTCTCGAGAGAGGGATTTCCTCTCTCAGCAGCTGTGGGTGTCTAGACTAGGTGAGATTTGGTATGAGGAAGATGACATAGGACTGGGGGAGAAGCCAGAGGCAGGAGGCAGCTCGGTCCTGTAAGGGGCAACATTTTAAGGGTGTGAAGTGTGGTGGGTTGCTTTAGCAATCCTGTAACATAATGACGCTTGTGTTTCAAGATGGCATGTTTGGGGGTAGGAGAGGTTTAGTGTAAGGGCTTGCTTGGGCCTGGCTGGACCTCATGCTAGGCAGGCCAAAGACAGCACCCTCATTCCGAGCTGAGAAGTCACCTTCATCAAACTTCGTCCCGTCTGTATCTCCTCCCACACTTTGTAGAGGGTACGTCCTTTTAGATCTGAGTAACGGTGCCGCTGTAAGATGCGTGTATGAAGCCTCAGAGCAGGCATCTGCAGGAGCAGCACGGGAACCCAGCAGGCCACGGGGAATGCCTGCTTATAGAGGCGAAGTCCGGCGTCCCAAAGGCAGTTACTAGAAAACGCCCTTGAGCGACCAGGTTCCCCTCAGGAATCCATAATTAGGGTCAAAGGGCTCTCTGCGGATCTTCTAGAATTCTGTGTACACATATTTTTCTAGGAAAATAAGATTTATAGGGGATGCTGTGCCCTCCTCCCAATTATTAAGAGCTATTGATCTCAAAGAAGGGGCAGAGTGCATATTCTGCAGGCAATTTCCTGGGAAAAATGATTTTTTTATCATTGAGCTTTAGGTAAGGACCAGAGAACAGAGAACCTGAAGTTATGTTCTTTGGCAAGAATCTCCAACGCAAATATTCAATATTGCCAAATAAGGGAAGACTCGTGTGCTTTTATATCAATAATTATGTCTTCCTTCCTTCCTTCCATTCATTTATCTATCCTCTATCTCTTTATATCTAATATCTGTTGAGAGACTGGTTTGGCTTTAGACGGACCTGTAAGTAATATGTCTTTTTATTGCTTTCTTCATCACCTGCATAAAATTGGGATAGCTTTTTACCTCCTAAGGGTTAAATGAGATAACATTTGATGTAAAGTGCCTAGCACAATGCTTAAAATATAGTAAGTTCTCATTAACTGTTTGCAATTCTAATGATACTAATTGTTAACTATAGATATATTATAGATCTCAGGCCATTATATGCTCACAGGAAGCTCCTATACTGTCCCGCTCTCGCTTCCCTTCCTTGGCACTGTGCCATATGTTGGAATACTGACTGTTAATGATTTCTGTCTCCATCCTTGTTTCATTTCTTTAAAAATGAGCTCTTTCCCAGGGTTAATTTGTTAATTGATTGTTTGTATATTAATTACTGATAACACTGAGTTAAAATCTGCCTTTATGGGAGATTTTAAGGGACTAGTTTTGTTGGAGTAACTCTCAGGATAGGCTGTGTTATACTCCATTAACGAATGACGTCAAAATCTTAGTGACTTGAAAGAGGAGAGGTGTTTTTGTTTTTTTTTAATGCTCATGCCACATGTCTCTCATGAAGTGGTTGTAGATTCTGGTTATGTATCTTCACCTTGGTTGGCAAAGCAGCCACCATCTTGAATGGTGCAAGTCACTGTTTTAGTGGAGAAAAAGCTCTCTGGAAGCTCTCCCACTGGCATTTAAATCCTCCAGCCTGGTGATACGCGTGAGACTTTTGATCGCCACTCATTTCCTAGAACCAGTCACTTGACCACACCCAACCATGGGGAGTGGGGGTTAGAAGTACAATCCTACCATGTACCTTAAAGTTTGGAAAACCAGAAATATTTGACGAATTTATCTATGACTAAAAATGTTGGTAATGACAAGATTTTAGGTCAAGTGTGGTAATCAGTTTTAAATATTCAGTCTTATTTGACCTCCTTCAAGTCCTGCTACATGAAGGACCAACTAGCGCAACTTCCACTAAAAAATGTAAATGCTTTGGAGGCCTGTAGAGAGATCCTGGGCTGTTGAAGAAGGAGAAGGGATTGCTTTTCTCCTTTGTTTTTCTTAATCACCTTCAGTTGGGGTGGGTGTGTCAGGACTGGTATTGATATGCTAATAGAAAGTGGTTTTGGGGGCATAATGTTCTCCTTATATGGTGTTTGAAACGGCATAAGGAAGAGCCTCCTTTGCTGATAGACTCTGAAAGGAGAGGGAAATTTTAGCATCTATCTGGGACAATCAAACTCTTTTGAAGGGTAGATGTAGAGAATTTCTTTTTCTTTAGGTGACCAAAAGCCATCCTGTGTGGAGTATGAGGAGGTAGCAATGTATCGAGACATTTTGGGTTAATCTTACCCATATCCTCTGAGGGCTGAGATTTTTCCATTTCGTAAGATACTCCTTTTCATCAATTATCTCTTGAACATTCATAGCTATCATGTGAGTTTGGTAGAGATTTTTTGTTTTAGAGATGATAAGATTGAGGTACATAAAGGAAAAGGGAAAAAAGAACACTCAAGGTATTTATTGAGCACCTGTTGTATACTAGGCACTCTCTGAGACACTTCCATGTATTTCATCTGATTTTAATCTCTCAGTAGCTCTGTAAGTTATGTATTTATTATACTAGTAAGAAAACTGAGGCTCAGAACATTGCAACTGGTTGTGTTTTGACTGCATTAGAACCACGGTTCCCTAATTGCTAGCATCTTCTTGGGCCATGCGATCTCTCTTTTCAGCCTCACTTGGGTTTGTTGGCACTGAAGACATATTCTTGAATTAGGGTTGCCTCTATTCATAGTATTTCTCCTTGACACATTCAATTTGACTAAAATGATTGAAGTAACTTCCATCTTTTTTGGTGACGTTTTTAGTAAAGCATCATAGAGAGGGCTCCGTATCGAGAAGGTTGAAGAGCTGACATTCTAAACATGCCAATGAGGGGTTCAGATTTTCTATGCCAGGGACACCAGAAAAAAATCGTCAGTGAGTCTGGCCTGAAACTCAAACATTGCTACATTCATTGGTCTTCTTTTACCAATTTCAACTGGATTCAATACCCATGACTTAAATAATTTGTCAAAAATTTCCAAGATTCCTATTTATAGATTAACCAGGAGGTGTACTGGATTCAGCACAATGGTGTCAGCAAGACCATTTTTAAAGATCAAGGTGACAAGATTTGTTTACCCAATTTAACACACACACACACACACACACGTGTACACACACAGAGGCCTTAGGACTTTATCTGGAGTTTATTGTTCATTATTCAATAGTCCCTTGGGGTTTCCTAATTTGGCATCTATGCCTTTGATCATTAGCCAGAAACCCCAAAGGTCCAAGACACATAGTAATTTGACATTTTATCGAAGCACAAATTTGAACCACAGAGTTGATGAGAAATATAATTTGTTAATTAAATTAAACACCTAGAAGTGAGGTCAGCCTGAAGCTTAGCATTTGCATCTTAACCTGGCTGTGTTTTGTACTCTTTGCCTCAGCATATAGAAGTAACAGAGCAAATTATATTCTGGAGTAGCAATTGAGAATTGGTGAATTAAATCTAATCCTATTTCTTCTCATATTGTTCAGCAATGGGTATGGAAAAGTATTTAGGACTTTTACTAATACTTATGTTTTAATTCAGGGGTTGGCAAAATATGGCCCATGGGCTGAGTCCAACCCAACACTTGTCTTTGTAAATAAAACTGTATTGGAATGTAACCATTCCTATTTGCTTACAGATTGGCAATGGATACATTCATGCTACAATGGCAGAGTTAAGTGGTTATAACAAAGATCGTATGGCCCTCAAAGCCTAAAATATTTACTATCGGGTGTTTTAAGAAAAAGTTTGCTGACCTCTGTTTTAGTTTTATCTTTTAAATTTTGGGGCTGTTTTATACTGTACTTTATATAGCATATAGTGATAGTACATGTATATAATTTATAAACATATATACACATATTGGAGGTGCATTTAAAAATCATTTACTTATATGCGGGCACGCTCAAGAAAGTTTGGAGACCACAGGTTTTGGGCCTACTATGTAAGGGGCGCTCACGAATGATTGCCTTTGTTGTGGTCAGTGTCATTACAGGCACACAGCTTGTGTTGTGCAGTGTTTGTATTTTTTTTTAAAGATTTTATTTATTTATTCGACAGGATAGAGACAGTCAGCGAGAGAGGGAACACAAGCAGGGGGAGTGGGAGAGGAAGAAGCAGGCTCCCAGCGGAGGAGCCTGATGTGGGGCTCGATCCCAGAACTCCGGGATCAGGCCCTGAGCTGAAGGCAGCCGCTTAATGACTGAGCCACCCAAGCGCCCCAGTGTTTGTATTTTTATTATGCAAATTCTGTGAGAGAAAGAATGAGTACTGTTCTGTGCCACCCTTTCTCTGCCAAACTGAGATGGGAGAGAGGGAGGGGAAAGAGGGAAAAGGAAGGAAAGAAAGAAGAGGCATGCTACCTGCCATCTGCAGTGCCTGCTCAGAGCTGTCGAGTACACCTGTGTTGGGTTCAGAGTCAAGGTCAGCTCTAATCTGATTGCAGTACGTGCTGCCTACATGGTATGATTTGAAGCATTCCTGAAACATTTGAAAGGCTCCTTCCATCTACGAAGAAAGAAGGAAAGAAAAAAAACGACTTCAATTGCTCTTTGTCAAAATCCGAAATTTTCCCACTTAGTCTGCCCCTCAGATGATGGGATTTAAGGCTCTCTTTAAAACACATTCGTAGGCTGATACAGAGGGCCAACACCTTCGGGCATCTGCAGCCATGAGCCCCTTTTGTTAATGAGCTCATTGGATTACTTGGTGCTCACGTGCTTGGTTGAAAAGGAGCTGTGGACCCTGAATGCAAATCCTTCTTTAGTTTTGGTAGGAACAAACCAGCTCAGGATGGCAGAGATGGTCCCGCGGTGTGGTGGCTGGGGGCAGAGAGTCTGATGGGGAAGCCTGTCCCAGGCAGCTCTGATCCCCGGCCCGTCTGCCAGGAAACATGGACGATCACAGGTTGCTTCTCCTGAGCTTGAAGGTTCATTAGTCAGCGAGGTAATAAGGACTATATATTACCAAGGGCTCAAGGCCCACTGAGAATTTCTTCTGTATGTATTCATCTCGGCAGAGCAAAGCCATGCCAAGCTTAAAACTAATCTGCATTAATGAACAGCCTCCTTGATTTCCATTTTTATGATGTGTACGGCATGGAGATTTGTTTCTCCCCTGCTCGCGATGGGGTGGCTGACTGATGAATCACCATCTCCGAGAAGCTTGTCTGTGCACAGTAACATTGCAAATGGGTGCAAATCAAAAAACTTTTATTATTTCATTAAAATGATGACACAGGCTCCTAGTTTCCGAAATTATCTCCTCTCTTCACACGACCAACTGAGGTTTCTGTCTTGTCGTGTGGGTGGGCGTTGAAGGAGTCTCCGTGCTGGGAAGAGGCAGCTACTGGGACGGCTTTGACACGTCCGAACGTGGCTGGGGAAGCCGGAGAGAAGGCTGTCAGAGATGACTGGGAGTGAGATGCAGGTATCTGGAGGGAATTGGCAGGAAGAGCTTGCAACGAGGGCCAGATCCAGAAAGGCTGGGAACAGTGGGGCAGGAGCGTGGGGAGAAAGAGAAGGGGAAAGAAAAGAACACAAAATGCCCATGGATCATTCTTGGCTTTTAAATTTAGGCCTTAAGCCTGTGAGCACAAGATCGCTCCTAAAACGATCCCCCCCCAGCCCCCACCATTATCACCCATCCTGGCGCTGTGGTGATTGCTTTGTGTGTCTGTCTTTATTTTTAATTTTCACAGCGACCTTTTCAGAAAGATGCTGCTGTTCTTTGTATTTCCTTCCTTTTTAAAAAGAGTCGAGATGCAATCCACAAATCATGAAATTCATTCTTTTAAAGTACACATTTCGGTGGTTTAGTATATTCACAGAGTTGTGCAACCATCACTATATGATCCCCGAACACTTTCATCACCCCAAAAGAACCCCTGTAGCTGTTAGCAGTCACTCCTATTCTTTCCTACCCCACAGCCCGTGGTGACCCCTCATCTACTTTGTCTCTATAGATTTGCCTATCCTGGACATCCGTGTAAATGGACTCATCTTTTGACTTTTTGTGACTGACGTCTTTCACTTAGCATAATGTTTTCAAGGTTCATCTGTGTTGTGGCATGTATCAGTACCTCATTCCTTTGTATGGCGGAATAATATTCCATTGTATGAATATATTATATTTTGTTTATGCATTCATCGGTGGGTATTTTGGTTTCCTCCTTCATTTTGGCCATTACAAACTGATATAAACACGACATAAGGGGCACCCGGGTGGCTCGGTCAGTTAAGTGTCTGCCCTCAGCTCAGGTCATGAACCCAGGGTCCTGGGATCGAGCCCCACATCGGGCTCCCTGTTCAGTGGGGACACTGCTTCTCCCTGTATTCCCCCCCACCCCGAGCTTGTGCTCTCTCTTGCTCTGTCTCCCTCTCAAAATAAATAAATAAAATCTTTAATTAAAAAAAAAAAACATGACATAAACATGTGCTGATGTAAACATGAATACACAAGTTTTTGAGCGGACATATGCTTTCAGTTCTCTGGGGTATATACCTAGGAGAGGAATTGCTAGATCGTATGGTTATCCCATGTTTGACTTTTTGTGGAACAGTCAAAATGTTTTCCATAGTGGTTGCACCATTTGACATTTCCACCAGCAGTGTGTGAAAGTTTCAAATTCTTCACATCTTTACCAGCACCTGCTAGTGTCTCTTTTTGATTATGGCCATCCTTGTGGATGTGAGGTGGTACCACGTGGTTTTGACTTGCATTTCCTTAGTAATCAATCATGTTGAGCATCTTTTCAAGTCTTATTGGCCATTTTTATATCTTATTTGAAGGAATGTCTATTCAGATTGTTTGCCCAGTTTTTAATTGGGTTATTGGTTTTTTCATTATGGAGTCAAAATAGTTCTTAATATTTTATGTGTATTAGACCTTTATCAGTTATGTGACTTTCAATTATTTTCTCTCATTCTGTGGGTTGTCTTCTTTTTTTTCCTTTTTTAATTTTTTATTTATTTTATTTATTTATTTTTAAAGATTTTTATTTATTTATTTGACAGAGAGACAGCCGGCGAGAGAGGGAACACAAGCAGGGGGAGTGGGAGAGGAAGAAGCAGGCTCCCAGCATAGGAGCCTGATGTGGGGCTTGATCCCAGAATGCTGGGATCACGCCCTGAGCTGAAGGCAGATGCTTAACCGCTGTGCCACCCAGGCACCCATTTTTCCTTTTGTTAAATACTAAGTATCCTTTGAGCAAAGAAGTTCTTAATTTTTGTGATGTCAATTTATTGTTTTCTTTTGTTACTTGTGCTTTTGGTGTCATGTCTGAGAAACACTGTCTAATCGGAGGTCACAAAGATGTGGTCCTATGCTTTCTCGTAACTGTTTAGTATTTTAGCTCTTACATTTAGACCTTTGATCCATTTGGTATATTTTTAATATGGTGTGTATATAATTTTTGTATATGCTGTTAGGTAGGGGTCCAATTTTATTCTCTTGCATGTGGATATTCAGTAGTTTTAGCCCTGTTTGTTGATAAGACTTCTTTCTAATTGAATTGTCTTAGCACTTTGTTGAAAATCAGTTGACCATAAATGTATTTATTTCTGGCTTCTGAATTCAATTCCATTTATTTATCTATCATTATGTCAGCATCAAGCAGTGTACTTTTTTCCCAAAGTTTTGAAACTGGGAGGTTTGGGTCCTCCAAATTTGTTCTTTTTCAAGATTGTTTTGGCTATCCTGAGTCCCTTGGATTTCTACATAAATTTTAAGATCAGCTTGTCAATTTCTTCATAAACAGCTGAGATTTTGATAGGGATTGTGTCGAATCTGCAAATCAACTTGGGGAGTATTGCTATTTTAGTAATATTGTCTTTCACTCTATGAATATTGGATGTATTTCCACTCATTTAGGCGTTCCTTAATTTTTCTCAATTATATTTTGTAGTTTTCCAGTGCAAAAGTGTTGCACTTTTTGGTTAGATTTCATTTTTAAGTATTTTATTCTTTTTGATGTTATTAGAAATAGAAATAGTTTTTAAATTTTATCTTTGGATTGTTCATTGCTCGTGGATGGAAATACAGTTGATTTCTGTACATTGATCTTGTGTCCTGTATTCTTGCTGAACTAATTTCTTAGCTCTAGTAGTCTTGTTATTTTGTGCACTTCATAGAATTTTCTATGTGCAGTATCATGTCACCTCCAAAAAAGAGGTAGTTTTCCTGTCTTTGTATCTATTTCTTGCCTAATAGTCTTCACTAGAACTCCAGTATGATGTTGAATAGAAATGGTGAAAATCGACATCCTTGTCATTTTCACCAACACCTTTTAGCTTTTTGCTTTGGCACCTTGTCAGAGTGTGTCACGAATATTATATATATACATATATATATATGATTGCTATATATTACATATTATGTACATGAGATGATATAATTATATACTTTACATATATTTGTAATATTTGTACTGCTGACTCCACAGAGCTCTACTTACTTGGACAACAATGTTTTTCTGGGAAAATATGCTTAAATTTCTTACTAATAATGAATAAGAATTTCCTCTAGCTCCAAGTTGCTGATGATAAGGCTCGTGGCTTAGGGCTGGGATTTAGGAATGGAAAGACTGGAGAGTGGGTTTATTTTTATCTCTCACACACACACACAGTCAGACATGGCTTTGGCATTTAGTTGCATTCTATCACTAATTTATATATATTATACATATATATAAAAATAGATTATATATAGTATTTAAATATATAGCATATAAATTGTATATATAGATTAGTGATAGAATGCAACTAAGTGCATTTTATATGTATGTAATATATATAATATGTAATTCGTATATATACCAAATCATCTGCTTCTCAGTTAATACCCTCTTCCTGTTGTTGCCCCATAGAGTCAGCTCTGAAACATGCAGGTTTCACCAGACCTGGAGGAAACTGTAAGGCATTGTACTCTGACTTAAGAAAATGTATGAGAAAACTATAACTGAGGCTTTTGGACCATATAATTGGTCATCAAACTGGCACAGTTCTGAGAGTGATAGGGGAGGTTAGTGGAGCTGGTGGAGGAAAACAGACATAAGTTCAGGCTACTTACAAAGGAAGAATAAAATATGTTTTTAAATATCTATTTAACAATTTGATTTGAGCACCAGATGTCATACATGTATGGCACGTGTTTTATCATACGAAGCGCCATTGTTTGATGAAATGGGAGTCTAGAATGACATTCTAGCTTGTATATTCTGAGGAAGAGCTTCCAGGAGTGGTTCAAGGTGCCCCCTTGCAAAATGGCCTTAGAGGTACGTGTGTTTCTCGAGCAATGTGATTCACTGATTTGGATTCTCAGTACAGTACTCAGTGATGTGCCGAGGTTTTTTTTTGTTTTGTTTTTTGTTTTCTTAAGGAAACGTCCTGTCTGGGCCTAAGGTTCACGCTGTGTGCAGGTCTCTGCTAAAGCAGATTGTTTTTCTGGACTAGCTCATAAGCCAGGATTTCTTTTTTTCTCCAGGATTATAAACTTCAAGAAATGAATAATGATTTGGCCTCCTGCATGTCTGGAGTCTGAAACTGACAGCTCTCATTTAACCATCTGCAGAGATCACAGGCACCGTGCAATCCACCAACGTGAGGGATTCCAAATATTCCAAATATTCATTAGAAAGTAAGCTGTTTGGCACTATTTATTTTCTCAAAAACAGTGATAATTAGGTTCCCAGGCTTGCCAACAGAGCTCTTTAAACGCCAAAAGTGCTGTATTATTGAGCCCACAGAACTCTGCTAGCCCCATTTGGACAACAAAGTTTTTTTGTGAAAATGTGAGCAAGGGTTTCCTCTAGTTCCAAGCTGCTGATGAGAGAGCTCATGTTTTGGGGCTGGGGTCTCAGGAAGGCAGGGCAGTGGGGTTTGGCGTGCTGTGTTAATTTTTCTACTACCACGGTAGCAACTTACCCCAAACATAGTGGCTTCAAGCTACCCAAATTTACTATCTTACATTTCCGGAAGTCAGAAGTCCTACATGGGTCTCACTGGGCTCAAATCAGGGTGCCCACAGGCCTGCGTTCCTTTTTGAAGCTCTAGGGGAGAATCTATGTCTTTGCCTTCTCCAGCTCTTTCTAGAAGCCACCCCCGTTTCTTGGCTCATAGTCTCCTCCTCCATTTTCAAATCCAGCAATAGCACCCGAAGTCCTTCCTGTGCTGCCGTCTCTCTGGGCCCCTTACTTGTGCCTCCCTCTTCTCCTCCTAAGGACCTTTGTGATGACATTGGACCTGCTTGGATAATTCAGGTTCATCATCCTGTTTCAAGGTCAGCTGAAGAGTGACCTTACTTCCATTTGAAATTTTAATTCCCCTTTGCCATGTAATCTAACATATTCACAGGCTGCAGGGATAAGGACATGGACACCTTTGAGGGGCCGTTATCTCTCCACAGGTAAGTAGAGACAAGGGTCCTGTCTGAGTATTGGATTCTATTAGTGGCTCAATGTTCTCAATGTTTTGGAACTCTATGTAGAACCATCCCTAGCTTTTAATTCTTTCTGGGTGTTATTGCTTTATTGCCTTTCACCCAATGTAATCATTTTCCAATAAATTAATAACTATGGAAGTCCAGCTTTTGGAAAGAGTAAACATTATTGTGCATTAAAGTGACCTAGGCAGGCTCATGGAGGGGGCTGGCCTTAAGGAAGAATGATGAGTATGTGGGAGAGTTTTCCAGAGGGGTATCTTGGGACAATTAGTTAGGAATGATTAGGGTTAGGTGATGAGAAGACAGCAGGTGATGTCTCTCTTGCCATGTACAGGAGATGATTCTGGATGCTCTTGAGTTCCAGCCTGACTGTTGTGGATTTAATGTGTAAACTTGCTGGCATGACAGAGAAAATTCATCCTGAAGAGCCTCAGATTATGCTGTGTTCTGGCCAGCCTAATCCTGCCTGGGAAGAGAAACTGCGAGGCCCTGATACTGCTCTGTGCCTCGGATATGGAATAGAAATGCATTATGAATTTTTAGCTTCACAAAGAGTCTGCTTTGTAAGCCACCCTGAGGCCTGTCCTCTTTGCAGCATGTCATTCAAAGAAATTCTGGTCCAACATATAATAATACTTGAAAAGCAATTAAGTCTTGACTTCAGTCTTGAGAAAATGCCAGAGAAGGATTACCTTCAATGCACAGTGCCAAATTTTCAAAGCCCCGTTCCTTTTCCTTCTCTTTCTCTGACTTCCGTACAGAGACTGGTTCTCCCTCCCCCGCTTCAGCTCAGAGGACTCTTTCAGGTCACGCGGACTTGTCTGGCTCCTTGTCTTTCTCGCTGTCTTTCCTGTGTCTCTTCAGTTTGTTGAAAATCCAGCTAGACTCTCGCTTCTTGATCCAAGAAAGCAAAGCCAGGTTCTCCTTAGTGGGGGGCAAGGGGACAGGCTGGTGATACTCATCCATTAATATATTTTTCCTGCCACATTTAGTTCTTTCAATCGGAGAGAGCAGGGAGGCTGGGGCTGGTGGGTATGCAGGGCCATCGGCAGGGCCGTCCCCAGGCGGCGGTGGCCTTCTTGGGCTAATGGAATCAGTGTTGTGAAGCAGGGAGGCTCCGTAGGAGCAGAACGAAGGCATCACGGATGGGACTGCAGGAAGAAACAGACCCTTGCTGGGGTTTCATTTAAAAGGATGCATTTTACAAATATTGGATTTTAGCTCACTCAAGAAACAATTAAACTCCAGCTCTGGTTGTCCATATTAAATTATAACAGTGGTAAGGCAAATGAAGAGGTACTTAGCAGATTTAAGTAAAGAATTAACAGAACAGAAATTCGTAGCGTGAAATGAGGGCTGCGTCGATCTAATATAATGGCGCATTACCCACAGCACCAAAACAGATACAGTAGGCATAGCTCTTCTCTTCCTTGTGGCACCTGATGGCTGGAGGTCTTAAAGAACTTTGCAAATTACCCTTCTAAATTAATTAAATCTCTGCCTGGAAGTAGGGGGAAGAAGGAGAAGCCGTCTGTAAAATAAAATGCAGACTCTCGCTTTCTCTGTCCCTTTCTAATGCTGGCATGAGTGTTTCTCTCTGCCCCAGTGTGCATTTTTGTGGGGCCGACAGGTGACCTCTAAACTTTGGGACTATAGTGAATCTTACCTGATGGAGTCTTGTTCATCAGCCCTTCTAGAAGTGATTTTGCCTCTTCTGACCTGATGAAATGTTTCATACACAGAAGTAAATACTAAATACCTTGTGTTATTATTAATGGCCTGAGTTACCCCAATCAGACTTCCTATCTTTTTGGGAATATGGACCATGTCTTACAAATCTATTTTTCCCCCCTGCAGCACCCAGCACCACATTTCATGCACAGCTGGTACCAGGCAGAATATCAAAAATATTTAATGACTACTACAATTGGGGCACCGACCATTCTGAGCAGATGTTGGGGGACTGACACCCAGTATAGCCGTGCCCCATGAACTCGCTGACTGTCAGCCCTGTGGGTACAGAGTTGTTCATAAGCTCATAAAGGCAACCCAGGCTATGACCAATTTCTTCTTCTGGAGCAGAGAGTGTTGCCCATGTGATTAATGTGGTTGGAATTGTGTAGCACCTTGATTTTTTAAGCAGACAAACATTTTAAACTAACTTCCTGAAATTATACTGAGGCTTGCAAATTGCATTTAAGTATCACACTTAATTATAACGATATGGTGGCACAAATAATGACCATGCCATGCATTTTTTATGGTTCTTTATACATGTTTAAAAGGATGTTCCCATCCATGATGTTATTTTATTTTCTTAGCAACTCTGAGATAAATAGACAGATATTGGAATTCTCAAAATGCAGAGGAAGAAACTGATCCTCAGAAGATTGTATCTTGCATATTGCATCATGAACATACAAACACATGTCCCTATGTGCACGCGTGCGCGCACACACACACACACACGCACACACACACGGACCTGTATATAGAAGAGATGCCTCTGTTCAGGAAGCAGGCCAGAGAGCTAAAAACTCAATGTAACACATTGAAAATTTTGAGGATGGACAAAAACATTAAGCCCCATCTCAGGTTGATGGAGCTTCTCACTAAAGGTATACTGAGAACAGAATTTTTGAGAAACTCAAGGCTAAAACAATTTCAGGACTTTGGGATATGTATTTATACTTAGATAACTGGTTGAAACTTCTCAGTCTAGTGCAAGGTGCCATATCCTGGGATCCAATGATAAACTTTGAAAAAGGTCTTCAAATACCCTGAAAATATATACAGTACTCTGTGTGTTTGTGTAAATGTACACTTACCTGGGGACTGGGTCCACAGTTTCCATTGCATTTGCAAAGAATCAGTCATCCGCAGTAGTTTACTAATCACTGCTTCAGGGAATCTCAGTTCATCGCCTGAAATGAAGAATAGAGTAGCATCAAATACGGGTTAGGTAATCCTCATGTGCACTCATAGTGACATATGACTTTAAGTATTTCGTTAACCTATACAGTTCTTAAGACTTAAGAATGTATTTATCTTTTATTCCAAATCTTCTTTTTCATGTTACTTTTCTATTTCTACCATTTCTTGCATCCTCCACCTTCTTTTCTCAAAGTCTTAATTTTACAATGTTCGTTACCTCCAGGCTGTCTTCTTACTACGTAGGCTATCTGGACAGCTTGAGTGACCTCGCTAGAGAAAAACCAGATGCTTCTACCACAAGCATCTTCCAGGGAAAATACATCACTTGGACTCTCTGATTCTCACCCGGGCTTTCCTATCCATATTGTGCCCAAGAATAGAATGGGCTGCACGTTTCTTTCCGTATTACCCAACTCATTAATTTTCTGATCAAGAGTAACTGCTACCAAATGATCACCTTGCTGGTGACAGTAATATATTGATTGGCTTAGCTTTCAAGTGGGAAGTGATAGAGGTTAATGGCCCACGTTTGATTATATCTTGTTAATAGGTGAGTCTACGGGGGATTGTGGAAAAGACTGGAAATCAGGGCATTTGGGTTTCGTCCCACCTCTACTGCTGCATGCCCTCACCCTGACGCTTAACCTCTTATCTCTGAAATGGCTTTCCCTGGTGAAAAGTCCTTTCTGGCATACCATTATATGATTCTTTAATAGTCCACCTAAGCAGATTGGCAATCATTTTGGAGAAATCTCCAACAAATCAGAGATATTTTAGAGTTTCCAAAATGCTTGCCTCATCTATTGCTTCATCCGTGGTTTGTACGAAATCGCTGTGATTATCGAAGCTCGGGGCACCGTTTTTACAACATCCATTAAGGGGTGAAGCCAGGCTGTGGCCAGGCTGGCTCAGTAAATCACTTGTATTGAGAATATATTTGTCAGTTTTCCTGCAGATTGTGTAATTATTGCATCGTTTTATTTCTAACGCTCATAAGTGGGGATTAGAGCTGACATTTGGTAATTGAAAGAGTGTTCTCCCTTTCATGGCATAGTTAGCAGTGATTGGTAAGAACTTGATTTCCCTTGGAAGGGTTTTCTCTTGCTTGCTGCCTCCAAGATCCTGGGCTCTCACCCGGTCTGCTCTGAGCAGGCTCTCTGGGCTGAGACCACCAGCAATAGCCACAACAAGTTTAGAGCATTTAGAAGAAGGGATGGATTACAGTTTTCTCCTGAGTTTGTTATTAAATCTCAGAAATGTGGAGAGACAAATAGTAAAAGAATTTTAAGATCTTAAATCCATCAATGTCTACCTTCTTCAGGTCTGAGGGACAAGAAAGCGACCTGTTCTCTTCGTTCTGTATTCCTTATTGCTGGCCCCCACTCCGCCAGCACATTCAGGGCCAACATTCATTGAGCCCTTGCTGTGCAACAGCCCCAGGGTGGACTCAGTATTCATCACAATGACCCTCCGGGGTACTCAGTATAATAGTCTGCATTTGATAGGAGTGTGAGCTGATTGGCTTCAAATCAGGAGTCTGCTTTTCCTACTGGCACCCCATTGCTTCACACATTCACACCGCTTATAGAGGGATTTCTTTTCTCATTTTTGTTAAAGCTTTTCTGCCTATAACGGCATTAGGGTTGACAGCTTTTCCCAATGCCATTTCATCTCACCCTTACCACACACAAGAGCACACACACAGGCACATAGACAGTCCCTCACAGACCTAAGCACAGATCCCTACGGACATGAAAGATCATTGAGGCTCTAATGCTTGCACATGCGTGTATGTGTGTGTGCACATGTGTGTGCATGTGTGCATGCTCACAAACTTACAGATAAAACCCCCAGCGTCTCAAATGGTGCAGTTTCCCAAGACTTCGGTTTCTCTGGCCCTGGCCTGTGACTCCTCAGGTGAGCTCAGCCACCCCCTCGCATGCCTGCTTCTCCCTCCTTGACGGGCGCATCCAGCTTCCTGCAGCTTCTGCCTCATGCTAAGGATGGAGGAATGAGGCTGAGGGGTTAAGATCAAAGGCTCTGTCTGCATGCCTGTGGGAGATTTTAGGGAGGTTCGGATTAGGGGTGAGGTCGAATGTGCTGCTGCTAGGCCAACATCGGGACCTAAAATCTTCCACTCAGAACCTCTAGAAATAGGGCTGGCCCAGCAACCCAAGGTGGTGGGCAGGCCTGGCGATATATGGAAAAGGAGCCTCGGCTATTCCTCCCACTCCTGCTTGTCCACCTCCTTCTCCAGGTTCCATACTGACTTAGCAACAATGATGCGAGATTCATAATGGCATGATTTCAGAGGCAAGCACTTCTCCCACTGGATGACTGATGTCAGAAATTCCCTTCGATATGAACAAAGTCTTATGCCTTATCCCAAGTTTAAAGGTCAGGGGGAGAATGCAGATATCCTTGGAGAGTTGACAAAGTGGCTTTGACATACATTGAAAATCACCATGGTGTGAGCTCAGAGTGGTGGGCTGGGGCTAGAGACAAGGGTCTCATCTCTGGTGGGCTCAGCCAAGTCATCACCTCTCTCCATGTCAGTTTTTCCCATCTTTAAAAAAACAAAGGGGTTGAATTAGAAAATCTCGAAAGCTCTCCATTGCTAACTCCAGATATGTAGTAGATATTGACAATGTAGCACTTATATATTATAGTGGAGATAAGGGTGGGATGAGAACACAGGGAACCAGTACCTAAAAGGGACCCAAATGAAGTAGAGACATTGGCCTTAAGGTCAATCCTGCTTACTTTAAACTGGTAAGTCGAAGCTTTGGCCAGAGGTATATTAGGTCGTATGAAGCTGGACATGTTCCTATCTCCATGGGGAGGTGGCTACCAATGTTTAATGGGGAGCAGGGGATCTGGAAGGGTAGGAAAGGGACAAGGATAATAGCGTGTTTCATCATTTCAACAGGAGTCTCCTAGGTGCATTAGATTAAGCACCATAAGAAATACAGGCATGCATGACTGCTGCCTAGTGGGATCTCACAAGCTGTGTGACTTTGGGAAAGCTAGTTAACCTCTCTGAGCTTCAGATGATTCGTCGATAAGGTGGGGATAACAATTCCTACCTGAGAGGTTACATGAGCTAGGGTTTGCTTATGCAGCAACTGGTGAGCAAGGCATATAAGGGGCTCTTCGTGAATGATCTCCCACAGATGCAGCCATGGCACTGATGCTTGACCTGGGATAGCAGCAAATTTCATAGAGCAGAGAAGAACATGAATGGATAGCATTTAGCTCTTTGGTACTTGGAAAGTATTTTGCTTTTAAATATTTCTGCTTGCAGGAGGATTTCTAAAGGTCAGGTCTTCCTAGCTTAATAAGGAAGATGATTATATCATCTGGCAGTTTGAGAGGAAAAAGCAGTTGGAGTTAAACATCAACCTCCCCCCTGCCATGATTGACATTTTCTTTCACAAATCAAGGTGAGAGTTGCTCATGTTATTCTCCAAAGGAGACTGTGGTGGTGCTCAGCTGTGGCTTGGGTGGCTGGTTCCTTGTCTACGCCCAACTATTAGCCTTGTTCTGTCACTGTCGGTTACTGAAGAATCCATCATGCCCGTGACTCACGAGGGGGCTTCATTTCCACTTCCCAAAGAGGAGTGGCAGGGGGCAGATAACTTCAGGAGGTGAGCAAATTGGATCGATGACCGTCTGAAGACAAGGTGAGAGCTTTGGTCCCAGTCATGCTGGTGGGACTGCCAGACTGTCTGGTTTACTCAGCAACCCCCCAAGACAACACACAGGGTTAAGATTCCATATGCTCACCGGGAAGTCTGGTAGCCACTCGGGATTGAGCAGGCTTTCAGAAACATGGAGAGCTTCTTTACTAATAAAATCCCACAAACTTTATAAACAAAGCTCTGGATTTTGTGCTTTGCTTTATGAGACATCCAAAAATCCATTTCTGTGTACTTATGTCTGGCTTTCTGATCTCAGTGGAGATATTAATTGGTTCATGTCTTCCTTTCTGTACTCCCCTTCTTGAAGACAAATGGCTTGGCCCATCCTTGATTCAGGAGAGCTACAACATGGGGTAGAAGGTAGAAGTAGCCTGTTGGTTTTTTTAAAGCTTAACTTCTCAGGAGAACCTATAGGGTTTGTTGAGGAATTAGAAGGAAAGGAGAAGTAATTTTGGAGAATCCTAGAGAAACAAGAGGGATCAGAAGACTCTCGTCACTGCCCCCCACCCACTCTGTCTGCTACTAGGCTGGGGGGTGAGGGAGGGTGACTTCTTGGAAGCACTGAGATAACTTACCCACAAATCCTGGTTTGTTCTATGCATTTATTTATTATCTCTCCCAGTGCTCACTCCAAGGTATATTCTCCTTCCCATGGCCAATGCCTTTGGTCCTTCTCAAGAATGTATGTATTGCCTGGTTCCTCTGTTTCTGGCAGATAGTGGTTTTATGAAATATCTAGAATTTCTCATATTGCAGAGAAAGAGTGCTCATTTCTCAGAATGACCAAGGGGCTCTGTATTACATGGCACTGGGCATTATTGGAGAGATTAGAACAGAAGTCATGCGTTTAAATGCTTTTAAAATAAGATTTTACTTTAAGGTGGAATGAATAACAAAAATGTACAATGTTTCTTATGGACGCCAGCATTTCAATTTTATTATACTTTTATTGAATATTCAGTAAAAGAATATGACACCCTTTCGAACTGTGTTCTCGTAACCTGCTGCTGGGAAGCTAAATGAAGACAGCAGATCTGTGTCAGCAGCACAAGTGGCATTAAACTAATTCAAGGACTTGTATTTTTCCTGTACTGAGCATATTTTCAACGTACAGCATTAAGATCCTTGGTTCCTAATGGCTCAGTAATTTTGCTTGCACATTGCGTGGCATTCGACAGTTCAGCATTTTCGTTTGAGAACATTTATGGACTCCAATTGGTGCTATTATTGGCTAGTAATAATACTATTTCCTTCATTCATTCCACAGAAATTTATTGAGTGCTACTCATTGCCAGACACTGCATTTGGCACTAGAGGTGAGTAAGACATACTATCTTCATTGTCAATGATTTTTCAGTCAACCAGACCAAACTCAGCTGACTCGATCCTAATGATGCTTTTGAAGTCTGCAGGCGTGTAAGGTGGAGGGTGATGTGATAGCCACCCGCTCCAGGCTCGGGCAGGGAGGGCAGGGAAGGCTTCCTAAGGGGAGGGGAGTAGGAGTAGGAAGGGGACAAACGGCAAGAACAGGAAGATGTTTAACTTAGGTACATTCCAGTTGGACAGGACTGTGTGACTGAGGGCCATTTTCAGATTTCAAAACAAGTCCGTAACTTTTGGCTGAGTACTACGTGCCATAGACAACCCAACCCCAGGCCCTAACCAAGTTCATAGTCCAGACTACGTCAATTAAATCCTGCTTCCTTTACACAGAAGGAATAGAAGGACTTTGAAAAAAATGACAAATGTGTGTGTGAACATGGCGGCATTTAACATTTTAGAATGATGATTACTTTGTCCCGTCTTCCTGGAAAACTGTCATACTTATTCCACAGACCAAAGCTTCCAGGGAATCCAGCTTTCCAAGTCTGTGCTCAGCCCTCCTGTCCCTTCCAGTGGGTGCCCTGTCAGGCTACTGGAGTCCGAAGTGACTCCTGCCCTCTTGCCCCTGATCGTCCAAAAACCTGAAGTAAATCTTTAATTTCATGACGGGAGAAGTCTCCCTTGGACTGTCAAGTTCCCCCAAACTAGACACATGTCCGTGTAGTCTTTTAAATGCAACAGCAATGGCAACTAGAACAAATATGTTTACTGGATCTGACAGTTAGTAGGCCATCAGTGACCTTGGCTCAGAGAAGCCAGAGGGGGGTGTGTTGAGGAGTGAATGAGAGATGTGGAAGCGGGAATTATGAGGGGGGGGGGTTTCTCAGCCAGGACTTGGCTTGATATAGGGCAGTGGAAGGGCATAGTGAGAATAATGATAGACATTCCCCATGCTACTTATTGTAACGTGCATGCTCTGAAACCTGAAAGTCACTGTAAATATACATATATTTCACTTTCCCCTCAATCTCCACTTATCCTAAACAGAAAAACAGTAACACGTGTTGCCTATCATTGACATCCAGAAAGAAAATGCAGTTCCTTTTTTTTCCCTTCCAAATCATTAGGAGCAACACTTCAGAAAAATTGTTGCTGCTGTCAGCTTGCTGAAACAGGCTGTCGTTTTGCAAATGGGCATTGTGTTAGTACATGCGTTCATTCTGTCTGCTCAGACACAGAGATGCTGGGACGCCTGTTTCTGCAGTCTGCCTGTCATCTCTTACGGGACCTTCACACATCGGTGACACCGATTATCTCACGTCACAGCCCATCAGTTGGCTGAACTCCAGAAGAATGTGAAATTGTCTAACAAGCCTCCAAATGTGAATGGCTCCATGTTGGCCTAATCGCACACGATGTTCGCCCGTGTCATCTGTTCCCATAGAGTGGCTGCAGCCCTCCTCTGTTAGACAAATACAATTTCTAGAGCTCTGACTGGGCTATGCCAGTTGTAAGGGTTTTTTATCCCCACTCCCCCTTCTGGGGGTGAATTCCATTCACTCTTCCGACTGTACCCTACCATGCCCTTCGTTCCCCCTATAATCTTTGCATCATCTCATTCCCTAAAATTGATCTAAGTAATCTGACAAAATTGTTTAAAGCACCGGCTTTTAACTGTGTTTGGAGCCATAAGGCAGATTGAAAGTGTTGGAACCTCAACTGGGAATAATGCACATGTCCACGTATGTACGTCCAACAAATTTTGCTAGCTTAGGAGTATATCTACTCCCTTGACGCCCATGCTCTCTTGCAGAACTCTCATGCCGGGCTCTCGTTTAGTCCACCAGCTGTCAGTAAGGATGGTTGCGGTCAGAACGGCCTCCATTGAAGAGGGGCACGTTGTATGAAGTGCAAGGAGCTGTGGTGGGCACAAAGATGAGCAAAATGGTGGGCCGCCGTAATCCAGGGGCAAATCAACAAGGCAGAGGGTCGTAGATTGTATCAGAGTCACATATGTTACACGAAGGACTGGAGATCTGGGGGCGCGGTGTCCTGAAGGAGGCCACAAGGGTCAGTCTGACCATTTTTTAAAAGAAGGAGACAAGCATGCCTGGATAAGTACCTACTTTGTTCTGTGGCCCAGAGTTGCTGGGGCAGCTGTTTCTTCATAGAGGTTGTGTTAACTCCATTTTCTCCTTTTCTGTATTCTTGATGATCTGGCGTTTGAGGAGAGACTGACTGGGGAGAGACTGCCCCTTCCAGGGCTAGTCAATTCTTAGAGATGCCAAAGGGCTCACCCCAAAGAGCATGCTTTTCCTTTGCCAACTAACTAGTCCAGAGCCCTCACTGAGAACCACCTCCTCTGACTCTGACACCCCAGGTGGTACGAATCCTCTACCCTAATTAGGACCAAGAACCAGACCAATATAGATGATCTCTAATAACCCAGAGCCCACTGATATTATTCAAATGAGTTAATCCTAACCTGTTCCTGTGGAAAACACAACAAAGGCTCTGCGTCATGCTTTCCACTTGCCTCTTTGGGCTCCTGGCTAGAACGGGTCCTCCTTCATGTGGCCTTGCACGGTGTGGCATGCCTGGTCCTCTTGAGAAATGTGAGTAATAAGATAAAACTTCTATACTAAACTTCTTTTGATGACATTAGCCTCTCTGTGTTGTCACTCAGTCACGTCTATAAGTTAAAATCCTGCAGGTACATTTTGAGACAAAAGTGATTCAGAGGAGGAGGGTGACTGCCTAAACTGGACAGATGCTTGGGTCTTGGGCCATCTGCTTCTTAGAGCCTGTGGGGGTGAGTCTTTCCTCTTGTTATTAAATTCTTTACAAAAACATGATTTCTAGCCATGGCAAAATATTATGCCAACATTTACATCATAATTTGTTTAATCAACCTCAATTTATATAAAGGCATGTTTTCATTTCTTCACTCCTAAATATCTCTGTGATAAGCATACTTTTAGATAAAATGTGAACATTTCTGGCTTATTTCTTTGAAAAATTTAAAAATGGATCCAAAGTTATGTTTTTTCTGAGATGGGATGAGCCAAGGAGAGCTGTGTTCCCTGAAAAATTCTGAAGGTGTAGTCTATTTTTGTTTTTGTTTTGTTTTTTATTTTGTTTCATTTCTTATTTTTAAAATAAGACTTAAAATCATGGTTTCTGAGACGGGATGAGTCAAGGAGAGCTGTGTTCCCTGAAAAATTCTGAAGGTGTAGTCTATTTTTGTTTTTGTTTCTTATTTTTAAAATAAGACTTAAAATCATGGTTTCCTGGGTAAAATATACAGGTTTCACACTCCCCATCTCCCCATACACTGGGCTAATTGGCAGTGGACGATTTTAAGAGTCACGTATTTTAGTCTTTATTATTAAATCGGTGTACGCAAGCTATCGCCGCTTCCCATGTGTTCTTAAACACAGAGAGGAAAATGTTAGAAAGCGATTTCGTCCTTGTCCCCACAGTTGTTTCAAGTGTCTCCGTGTGCAGACCTTGTAGACGGTGCTATTTGATGCAGACATTGTTGGGCAAGCAGGGGCAAAAGAACAACAGTGGTCAGAACCCTGGGAAAGTGCAGAAGTAAAACGAGGTCCACAGTGGGACTGTGACATGACAGGAGATGTTTTCTGGAAGAACAGACACTAGGACTTCTCCATCCAGGTGACTATGACCTCATTAGCAAAGATCCCCTAGAGGCTCTGTATCCAGAAGAGTGTACTGTTCTTATTGTGGGAGCATCCTCGTGGCCAGCAACACCGATAGGCACATTTCCTTGATGGTCTTGACTGGCAGCAAATCTTTGTTCTTTGAGGGTGTATTTGCTCATTGACAAATGCCATTTGTCATATGGGACCCCAGTCTGAAGTCATTCTGGTTGAAAGGAATCATGACTTCTTAAAGGCAAAGTCATTGCTTTTTCCTAGAGTTTATGAATTGACCCTAAAGACCATTCCCAAAGAAAAATGTCCAGACCATTTTGAGCAGTGACAGCATTGCAGGCATGAACCTTTGAACCCCCCGAAGGATGACTCAGATGTAACGTTTTCAGACACACATGTGCACGTATTGTGATATTGACCAAGGGGCCGAGGAAGTGGACTGGATATCTGCCAAGGACCTTTTTAACTCTAAGAGTCTTGGTTTTTGCTCTCCATTTGGTTAGTCGGAGAAAGTGTGGAAAGTGTCAGAACCAGCTTTGTGCCATCCACCATCCACATTTATCTCTAAAATTAGCACTAGACGGCATCTCCCTTGTGGTAGGTAACCCAGAGGAAAAGATCCAGTGGGAATAGTTTCTGGATATTAGCAGAAACTGGTTTTGCTTAACAAAAGCTGTGAGTGTTATTTCCAATTTCAGATCACTGTCTAAGTGAAATGGCTAAAATGAGATTTTCTTAAGTATCACAGGGACCCAAGTGACATCCAGAGAAGAGTCCGTTAGGGAAATGGCTTACACTCCAAGTCTGAGACCCAGGCTTGGGTTGACCAAGGGTCCCAGAGAAGACACATTTAGTCTCCCCAACTAGTCAGACCAGCAACTGCTCATTTACTGTTGACTCAAAGAGTTGGTTACATCCTCAAGCCACCACTGGGGAATAAATCCCAGTCTTGCCCACCTTGTGGGGTTATTGTAAGTGTCAGTGGAAGAAACACAGATAAAAGACCATTTAAAAATTTTTATATTTATATTATCTTTATTAGGTTATGAATTATCTCATAGTATTAAGGGCATTTTGTAATTTGAGACATGGACGAGTAGAATGTTAAAAGTCCATTTGAGAATCTAGAAAAGGTGCAAACAACTTAGGGAAATCATAGCCAAGGTGGTGTATGAGCTGGCTGTTAATGGCCTGGCGGCAGGCGTTACAGAAAAAATTCAGCTCAAAGACGTGAAATCCACTCCTCAAGGCTTCGCCTTCTTGTGACTGCTCATTCTCATACTGGCTTAGCATTTAAGATTAAGGCTTGGGAGTGGAGTTCGGGGAACCCTTTCCTCACCCCCTCAGGAATCTCCAGTTGTGATCTTAGGGCCACTGGGCCCATTCTGTGGCCTCTGTGTATGTGCTTACATGGAGCACTGTAGGATGCATTGAATTGGGAGAATTTTATGGTGCAGGGAAGAGCGTAATGAAAGTGGGAACTACTCATTCATAACGCAAATACACATGGAGACTTTATTATAAAGTATAACACTAAAAGCTGGTCCTGCAGTGGGGAGCATTAAGCAGGCAAGAAAATCGATGGAGGAGGAAGTAAAGCTATTTGGAAGGGAGGGATGGAGGGCATGGTGGGGCAATGGAAATGAGTAGGAGAAATTCTCTCAAATCTACCCACCCCCAACTACTGCTACCTTTAGTCTAAGCTACCACCGCCTCTGCCTGAACTGTGAGCCTCCTAACTGACCTACTACCCAGACACTCTGGCCCCCTTCTAATCTGTTCTCCCACCTGCAACCATCTTTAAAAATTCAAGGTTGATCATGACACCTCCCTCCCTATAACCATTGGTGGTTTCCCTTTGCTGATGCCTTCTTGATCTCCTTGTCTCGGTCTGATCCCCGATCATAGATCTGCCCTACGTCACCTCTGCCGCAGTTTTACAGGCTGGGACTGTGGTGTTTGGATAATTATGACTCTCTCCCCCGCCGATATGTTAGTTCCGTGATGGGAGGGACCTCGTCTGGTTGGGGTCACTGTGGCGTTCCCAGAACCTGATACATAGTAGGCTCTCAAATGTATATGATAAAAAAAGAAATAAAAATGAATAATGAGAAATAATGAAATGCTACTGTAAGCTTAGACCGGAGAAATCTTCTCAAATGTGTTGTCCTGACAGGGATATTGGGTTTATAAGGTGAATCACCTGTCTGCTTTTTCTGCAAAAATTCCGTTTCTAACTTTGAATCTCTCTACTATATTAGAAGTTATTGCTAACATGGCACTTTTTAAATTTCTTTTATTAAAACAGCTTGAAATTCTGGGTGGAAAAGTCTTTTTTGATGAAAGCAAATAATTGAGTTTAGACGTTATTCAATTTGACCTACAAACCAAGAAAATGCCCGGACTCAGACTTACTCCAGGGTTCATTGGTGGTTTTTCTCCAAAGCTGTTTGTTTCTCTTTCTTTGTCCTCACAAATGTGACCATGGACACCAATATGATAATACAGAGTGAAATTCATGTATTGCAAACAGATTTAGCTGTTTTCTTGCCAAATGCTGTTCATTAAGACTGAGCTCTCCACTGGGTGTTATTCGCAAACAATGAATCATGGAACACTACATCAAAAACTAAGGATGTACTGTATGGTGACTAACATCGCATAATAAAAAATTAAAAAAAAAAAAACCGAGCTATCATCAAAACAAAAAAGTCATCCAAGAAGCAAGTTTGAAACACAATCTGGCCTGATGTGCCATGGTCCAACTTACAATTTTTGATTTTACGATGGTGCAGAAGTGATAGCCCTTCAGTAGAAACTGTACTTGGAATTTTGAATTTGGGTAGAGATGTGCAGTAAGATGCTGTCCTCCTGCTGGGCCGTGGCAGCTCCCACCCGGCCACGTGATCGTGAGGACAAACAACCGATACACCAATAGCCACTCTGTACCCACACATTTGGTCTGTTTCTAACTCACTCTTTCTTTTCCTTCCTTCCTTCCTTCCTTCCTTCCTTCCTTCCTTCCTTCCTTCCTTCCTTCCATGTTTTATTTATTTATCTGACACAGAGAGAGAGAGCACAAGCAGGGGGAATGGCAGACAGGGGGAGAGGGAGAAGCAGACTCCCCGTGGAGCAGGGAGCCCGATGTAGGGCTCGGTCCCGAAGGCAGATGCTTACCTGCCTGAGTCACCCAGGCGTCCCTGTTTCTGACTTTCAAGTACAATATTCAATTCTATGAGCTAGCCAATACCTTATTATAACGTAGGCTTTTGTTAGATGATTTTGCCCAACTGTGGGCTAATATAAGTGTTCTGAGCACGTTTAAGGTATGTGAGGCTAAGCTGCAATGTCCGGGGGTTAGGTGTAGCAAATGCATTTTCATCTTTACAATATCTTCAACACGCAATGGGTTTATTGGGACATAACCCCTTCTTAAGTTGAGGAAGATCTGTATTACATGTCTCATAATGAGAATAAATTTCCATTCTGACAAGTCCCAGTAAATAGGTTTTGACTTCCTTTGTAATTTTTGAATGGCGTCCTTAACTTATTACTTATGGGTGATTTATTTGAAGGGATTACTACCAATATATTAAAGACTCCAAGTCTGAGAATCTTTAATCATCCCCCATATCATCAATCACCACGACAGGATGTTGAGGGAGAGCACATGCTGCTTTCTAATAAACCTTCTGAAGGCCTGGAAAAGCTGTGGGGGCAGGAGGTTTTGGCTTTTATATGGCATTTGCTCAGTTCAGGGAGCATTTGGGGGGTACCATTACGTGGAAAGCACCATGCTAGTCAAAGAGAGAGGGAAGCAAGAACTGTAGTCCTCGAATGAATGACCAGAAGTAGCTTCTTAAGGATTACTGCCCGGACCTGGGTTTCATAGTCACCTCACACCTGAGTCCCCACACTGTCATAGCTTAGGGTGCAAGCCAAGACTGGCCCCTTAAGACTGACGGCCTAATATGTGAGAAAGCACCCAGCACATTCCTGGGCACCTGGTGATCATAAAAGGTGATCATAAATGTTGAGAGCTGGGATTTGATGGCAGTTTCTTGTACCAATTTCCCCGAGGTTTATTGTAGGGGGCTTTTCTACCTAGGAAATCATACTAAAGTCCTTTTCTCTTACAAACGGGAGCTTGCAGATTCAGATCTTTTTCAAAGCTGAACTTTGCTTCTAAAGAATTATGATTTGCTCTGATGAAGGAAACCTTAAACATACAGAACTAATTGCAGACCGGATTTTGCAGTATTCACTGAAGTCCAAAGTTTTAAATCATTTTCATAAATGACAGTGGAATAAAGGAAGAGAAATGATGTGAGGACAGAGATGGTTATTTTTGTGACTTATACGAAAAGTGTTTTATTCTTCACAATTACTCATCCTTTGGAAGCAGGATCAATCCTTTATATGGGAAAGATAGCCAATCATAGTGTGTAATGGAAGGGCACAGACGGGTCTCTTCCCACCTCAATCAAGGAATAGCCTTCTGATTGGTCTGCTACCATGTCTGAAATTCAAACTATGATGCCTGAATCTAAAGACAAGAATCTGTTATAAAAATGCAAATATACTCTCTAGGAAAGGTAATACATTATATCTGTACCAGATACTAAAGAAAAAAAAAACCCCTCATATTAGCTGGTCCATTAGCTTATCCCTAAGGAAGTGTGTTCTAGAGAAGGTTCCAGTCCCTATAATGTATTCAATCACAGCTGGATCACCACTCATTAATGACATTACAAGAGTGACTCTTTGCAATGATCAGGACGTTATCTGTGATTCCATGAGCCCTAGCCTGTGTGTTTCTGAGGAGGGGGCCCTATCTCCCTCTTGGCATCCCCAGTGTGCATGCCTGTGGCTTGCTGGCACATAGTAGGCTCTTAAGACCCTTAAAAAAAAAGACTATTTTTTTTAGAGCAGTTCTATGTTTAGAGTAAAATTGAGAGGAAGACATAGAGATTTCTCAGATACTCTCAGCCTTACATAGGGATAGCCTTCCCTTCTTATCAATGCCACTCACCAGAATTGGACTTTTTTTTTTTTTTAAACCAAGGATGAACCTACATTGATGCATCATAATCATCCAAAGTCCGTCATCGACCTTAGGGCTCATTCTTGGTGGTGTACATTCTATCAATTTGGACAAATGTATCATGACATATACTCACCATTAAAATGTCATAGAGAGTATTTTCACTGCCCTAAAAATCCTGTGTGCTCTGCTTACTCATTCTCATCCTTCCTTCCCCTAATCCCTGGCAATGATTGACCTTTTTAATTGTCTCCATAGTTTTGCCTTTTCCAGAATGTCCTATAATTGGAATCATTCATTCTGTAGCCTTTTCAGATTGGCTTCTTTCACTTAGTAATATACAATTCATTTTTTTTCCCCCATGTCTTTTCATGGTTTGATAGCTTGTTTCTTTTTAGTGCTGAATAATATTCCATTGTCTGCATGTGCCACTGTGGTCCTTTTGCTCAAGCCCAAACGAAACTAATAAATTCAGTTGGTGTGCATTCAATTTTTCACTTTTAAAAGAAATTCATTGCCTTTGTTCAAACTGGTCTGTATGCACAGACATAGCCTTCTATTCCTTGCCATGCCACATTTCACTGCATCAGGTAACTTAGAAAAAATCGATGTAACAAAATGAGCTATCATTAGGAAAACTTCACAATGCTGTTATTTTTTGTCACCTACTTAAGGTCATTGGATATACACAGTGTGCTGAGTATGCGGCTGGTTAGCAATCTGAAGAAATCTTGTCAGGAATCCACTTGCCAGGGGTGGGTCCTTCCAACGTGTCAAATATTGCTGTTTCTGACCTGCACTGGGGAGTTTCATCTGCCTGGGGAATGCTAGAAGACATTTTTCACTGGGCTAATGATTAGTGTTCCAAGAACGTGATTGCCTAGAAAGTATAAGAATCTGGCAAATTCAGTAACGCATTAGTTATGCCCTGAAATAAAAGACCACCTAAGTGGAGCTAAAAAGAGCTTTTGCTCCTTGCTAGCTGGAGGGTGTCTGAAAGGGAAACAGCCCCGTATTTTTGTGTTCATACAGTTTCCTGGGGTTAGAGTCTCCCTAGTTAGAAAAAGAAACAACAAAACAAGAATGTGTTATGTGGAGCAAGACAAATGTTCAGTTTTCAGTTCTTAGAAGTGGATGGTCTGAGGATAAGAAAATTTAGGAAAGTAAACTCTGTGGGTTCAATTTTAGTGAGGAAAATGAGCATTTGAGGAAGTACGGGAGCATATTTCTCGGTTTCGGGTTTAGTAAAAAGCACTTAAGTTAGGGTCTTAGAAATCTTGGTGGTGGTGATGGTTGTGGTGGGTGGGTGGGGGCATTGCGTGTATATATATGTCTTAACCCTCTACACACCATGCGAGGTTTGGTTCTAGGTCTGAATTTACCTTGGTCTTGTGCCTTCCTCCCCTCCTGGGCGTTGTCACCTGATGTGACAAGAAGATTAGCAGATCCTGCTTTCAGAGCACCATTGAATCTAACTGGGATCCCACTTTCCATTCTAGGGGCTTGACAGATTGCTCTAGAAGAGAAGCAGGGACATCCTCGAGTTAACAGAAACAGGGAGTGGGATTAATTTTGTGTTTACTTATTATATCTGTATGAGTGACAGAATCCATCTGAAACTTTTTTTAAAAAGATTTTGCTTGCTTATTTATTTATTTATTTATTTGACAGACAGAAAAAGAGAGAGAGAGAGAGCACAAGCATGGGAAAGGGTAGAGGGAGAGGGAAAAGCAGGCTCCCCGCTGAGCAAGGAGCCCGATGCCTAACTTGATCCCCAGATCCTGGGATTATGATCTGAGCCAAAGGCAGACGTTTAATGGACTGAGCCACCCACGTGCCCCTGAAACTTTTTTCCTTTCCTGTAGCATAGCAACAGGTGGCAAGATGTCTGGAGTAGCAGACATGTATATGCCCAATCACTGGAGTTTCCTGGTATATCACAGAAAACCCACACATGAATTTAGGTCAGTTCACACCCAGTGTGGACAGGGAAAAGAAACTAAGAGAGAGTGGGTTTAACTGGGGCTGATGCTGTTCTTGGACTGTTGGAGTCTTCATAATAACCCTAAAGATAAGAATTATAACCCCCATTTTATAGGTGAAAAATCCAGACAGAGAGGTTAAGTAATTTTCCCAAGGTCAGTAGCAGAGTTAAAATCTGAAACGAGTTCAGTTTAACATTCTCATATTCCAAAGCCTAAGCATTTCCTGTAACAACACTCTCCCCGTCCCCGTCCCCCCCCCCACAGTCTATAGAATAAGGGATGTTGATGATGTCATCTTGTAGAGTAAAATTATGTGGAGCCTAGAAGGCATTCTAATTTAGAATTCACCCTTACTTTTAAAATATTTGTTCTCAATATAAATGATATTATGAACAAGAAAGTTATAGCTAATTTCATGTTTGTTGGCTTGTTGACATTTCCCGATGTGGTTAAAAATAAACTGTGTTATTTGGCTATTTACGGTTTGAAATTTAAGTTCTTTGGGAAGTCCGAGTTGTTTGTGGGTTTACAAAGCCCCTGATTCTTTCTTGCTCATTTTCACTAGGTTTGAAATTGAAATTATCCAGAGCAGCAATAGCCTTGAAGTATATTCTGTATTCCATCAAGAAACACAACATGTCCTTTCAAAACTTAATTGAGCAGCACAAAGCTAATTAGCTGTCCGAAGACACGCCATTTAATTCACAATCCAGCATTAATTTGTTCAACACAATGAGCTTATCTTCCATATAAATGCCTTTGCCCTATGGCTTCTCAAGCAGCTGCAATATACAAGAATGACTGATAACTCTTGCGTTTAAATGTGATGGTTGTTTTTTATTCTCTCTTTCTTCATTTGGCCAAAGGGATGAATAGCATGCCAATTGTAACGGGAGGGTTTTTTTTGTGCGTGTGTGGCAAATTTAAAGAAAATAGATGGCTAGAAGATCATAGCGTGTAGTCATCAGAGAATTAACAAAACTGTTAGGGGATGCAGTGTCCTGCATGACACAGACTAGGAAATTGATGCCCAAATGAATTCTGAGTATTGTCCAAGGTCACTTAATAGGGTGTGACATAGACATAGTACAAACTTTCCCCCTCTCAGGAATAAGAAATTGCTTTACTGTAAAATAAAGGCCTGGTTTATCGTTTATTAGTTGGTAACTAAATAGATGGGCATATTGAGGAACTAAGGAGAGTGGTCCGAAAGTGTTCATAGCCATCACAGGGATGTCTGTAAACGCTGTGGGTTCAAATCTACCCACCCTTCAGGCCTCCGTGGGAGCGCACCCTAGTTTCTGCATCTTCGTTAGTTTCATCTCCTCAATGTTTTCGCTACTCACTGTGGAGCTAAAAAGGTTCTGGGAGCCAATTTCAATGTGGGGGGAGGGAGGGTTCCCCACACCGGCAAGCAATTCTTGGACACCAGCCGGGCATCGTAGAATTCAACTCCATTCGAACACTACTGACCCAAAGGTGGCATCAGGTCCCACAGGTTGAAGGCTCAGTCCTACAAGACCTTACCTCACCCCACTTCAGATGCCAATTATAAATCTAGGTTGCTACCTGTTCTTCCAACCAACTGGCTATAAATCAGGTATTCTCATGACTCCCTCCTTGAGTTCAATTAATTTTCTAGAGCAACTCACAGAACTCAGGAAAACATTTTACTTACTAGATTAGCAGTTTATTATAAAGGGATATGACTCAGGAACAGCCAGTTGAGACGCACAGGGCAAGTCATGGGGAAGGTATGCCATTCTTCTCAAATCTTCATGTGTTCACAGCCCTGGCAGGTCTCCTAATCCTATCCTTTGGGGTTTTTACGGAGTCTTCATTACAGAGAAATGATTAATCAAATCATTGATTTAACAATGGATTCAACCTCTAGCCCCTCCCTTCTCCGGGAGGTGGAGGTTTGGACTCACAGGGTTCGGTTTCCTAGCAACCAGCCCCCCATTAGGTGTGGGCCAAAGGCCACCTCATTAACATAACAGAAGACATCTCTGTTGCTCTCATCACTTTGGAAATTCCAAGGCTTTTAGGAGCTCTATGCCCCAAATGGGGATGAAGACCAAATATATATTTCTGATTACAAAATCACATTATCACAAGAACTTAATCCCTGATTTCGTTAAAGATTAATCGTGGATGTATGCACATGTGTACCAGATTTTAGAAAAAGTTTTGATTTTATAATGCATATCATTACAACAAGCCCAGTTCAACTCCTAGGAATAAGCGTTTGGCAAAGTTTTTATGTCTATCCAAGTCCCTTAATGAGTTTAGCATCTCCTGTCTGACAATAAGCAGAGGTAATGCTCAGGGTCAACAAACAGGAGACAGGTGCTTATGGACCAGCAGGGGTGGGCTTGGCAGAGAAGGGCACGGAGCCTGCTGCGGCACTGCCTACATAACCTTGACGCTCCGGTGGGACATTTGCTTCTCATGTCAACACTTACCTGCTGGTGGCCCAATGCGGTGGAAATTTCCAAGTCCTTATTTTACTTGCCACAAGCTGTGACTTGTGTCAATAAGATGCCTATAGTTACATCATTGAGTCTCTGTTCTTCATAGAATTCAACACACCTTTATGCACCTAGACACACAGTAATGCTTCCAAAGTGCTTGTGGAACTGAGCGTGGAGCTGATGGAATGTGCCAATATTCTAACAAGTATGGTCTCTTCAAAGTTCAGTTTGTCACCGAGAGGTGTATTTGCATCCTGCCAGATGACCTAATTGATACCTATTAGACCAAACCGAGAGCTGGGTTTTGCTGTGTGAAGGTATTGCTTAAAAATGCTTTGGGAATGACGCTGACATTTTAATGCCCATATCTGTCCAATTAGGCAAAATTATGCTATAATAACCTACTGAATCCTCGAAGTGTTTCACTGCAAAGTTTGATTTCTCGCTAGTGCTTCATTACCACTGACGTTCAGCTGGTGCTCTGCTCCACTCCTCACTCCAGGACAGCTATTGTATGAAATGTTTCTGTCCACGGCCTGGGGAGAAGAGCTCCAGGGGGTGTTTCGCTGGCCATTTAATGCTTAGCCTGGAGGTGACACATGCTCCTTCTTCTTACAGTTCGCTGGCCAGGACTGTGTGGTCTCCCCGAGCACCAGGGACTAGAAGTGCCAGGAGGCCCTGGGTCCAGGGGGCAGAGAGCCGATCATACCTGATCGGCAGCCGCAGTGGCTACTGTACTGGGCGCAGGCTGATGTGCCATGCGCTGGTCAGTCCCCAGGACCCCAGTCCCCTTGTATTTCAATGAGAAGTGTTCTCACTCTCACAATTTTTTAGACTCAGGGTTGACACCACTGGAACCATAGCATCAGGAAAAGGAAGGGAAACTGGAAATGTCGGAACACTTTAAGGCCAAAACTGGGGCAGTGGATCTCTTGGCACGGGTGGTAGCCAAGAAAAGAAGTCCTTGTCAGAATACAGACAGGTGTGATTTTGGCCTCAGTCCATGAGGACAGAGAGCGGAGTAGGTAAAATATTGCTACCCCAAATTGATATCTTTATATCCTCTTGCAAAACCATTGTCAATATACCTAGTTATTTTTTGTTTACGTTAAAGAGAATGCAGGTCGAAGTTCTTTTTTAAAAGGTAGATTTCAAATAGTCATCAGTATTCACAGAGGATATATTAATATTCCCAGAGTGGGGGAAATAGATTTTTGAATATAGATGTTTTTTGAACCACTCAAATTTGAACACAGATGAGAAATGCTAAAATGCAGCTATGGAATTTGCCCGTAGGCTTTTTTCTTCCTAAGTCACACATTTCATATCCCAGGACACCTCTTGTGGATAAAAACCACAGTGCGTCACTTAACCTAACCAGATGTGTCACAGCCAAACTGCTTGGTAGGGCGCTGGTCATGTAATGACATAGGTCTGCAACCTACAAATCTGTTTTTCTTTGTGTCCACGTGATCCTATAGTGCTAATTGCAAGTGATTTGTGACAGTTGTCAAGTGAATTTGATCTGGGTCATTCCTTTCACCTTGTTAAACCTTAATCTCACATCCTCCCTGACAATTGCCTTAAAATGGAATTCTCTGGGTATTCTTAGTAGACATTCTGATATATACCCATAAACATAGGTTATGCTACATTGAACACGTAGGTCTGTCGTTTTGCCAATTCTTCCATCATATTTGTAAATGCTTTCAACGTCTTCTGAGATGCTAAACTTCGTGAGCTTGTCTTCCGTTGATCTCTTAGGCCATTGGGAGCTAAAACATTCTTCAATCACAACAGAGAGCAAGTCATGTGGGGAAGTGTGTTTCTAGTTGTAAAGCATCAGATACACTGGCTAACTTTAACAGAAAAGTAATTTACTGCGAGGATCTTGGATAACTCAGAGAAATGATAGGAAAGCTGGAGAAAAAGGGTTGAAAATGGCAGAGATTGAGGTAGATTTGGAGATCCAGAGAGGAGAAGCAAGCCAGTTGTGTTTGCAGGGTCCCACTGCCGGGATGAATGAGATTCAAACGGTAGCTTTGCTTTCTATCACAAGTCAAAGCCCTGGGAGAGTTCCTCCCAATTATCCAAGTTCGGTCAACTGCTCATGCTTTGGAGGTCAGAAGGCACGTTGATTCACAGCCTCACCAGGATTGCACACGGTGAGGGAGAAGCGAGGTCCCCCAAGGAAAGTTGGGATACCTTTATTTCTGGGAAAAGAGAACAGAACAAAAACAACGAATGTCTATTACAGGAGTAAGAGGTTTGAGGATAAATGATTTAATTTGTCTGCACAGACTAACGGGGCTCCAGCCTTCGCAGACCGCACTGGGGGAAAGGAGTGGGCCCTGGCCCAAACCTGGTATTTAGCCAGATTTGATTTTCCAATTAGTGAAGATTTCGATTGGTCTGCAATTTGACTTTGCTGCCACGCTTGCGATAAATTTATATTAGCGACCGAACTATCTAGAAAGCTACAAAGTTATTTGGTTATAAATGAACACTTTTCATTAATATTTAGAGATTAAACTCGTTTTTTATGAGCAGATAGAAACAAATGATAACTTGGCCTTTACTGTGCAAAATTAATAGCAATTTATCACCGTCTAGACGAACTTGAGGCAGGTTCGAAGCGCTAGAAGTTGTTGATGAACAGTGTTTTCTTTTGTTAATTGACTTTTTAGACAACAGAGGTCCGTTTCAGTGACTGTCTTCTGAGGATGTGGCTGTATCAGGGTCTTCGATGTTTCTTGGAAACCACAGTTGTGTCAGCCCTGAGATTAATGAGTGAAGAGAACTCTTTCCAGCAAAGGCCCTGGTGGGTGATCTCTGACAGAGAACTTGAGGTTCAAGGTTGGTTGTCCCAAGCATTTGAATTAGCATATAGGTTGCCATTTCCCATATACACAATACAGTAGCATTATTATATCCCATATGATTTTTGGCCTGCCAGTCATGGTTTCTGTACAGTGTTATCAGATTTGTGTGCCTGTGTGTGTGTGTGTGTGTGTGTTTGATCAACAGAAATTGATTTCTCTTTTTCAGGGAAGACAGGAAATAGGGCCAGCTTTACAGGCCTGGGACCTGTGTGGTCCCTAGAGAACCCCATGCTCTAGAGGGTCTTACACTTGGTTTAATGCCCTGCTATTGTCATCTTGACATGCTTAGTCATTTTTGAACAAGAGGCCCTGATCATCATTTTCCCCGGGCCCTACCCACCCTATAGGCAATCCTGCTAAAACGAGTCAGCAAGAAGAGCTGTGCTCTTCCCCCGTTTGTGTTTTCGAGTTTGAAATTGTCTGCCAGAGTCCTGCTTTGGACCTGTCCCAGGTTCCCTCAGGTACAAAGAGGAGGCTTCAGAGCCTCCCTCTCTTGCTGTCATCGTGGGTCTCTGGAATGTCTCCAGGCTCCTAGAATCCTTGACCAATGTGTGGAAGTAACCCTTCCCCTTACTTCAACACGTTTTCGTTGTTGTGGTTTTTGTGTTCCTGGTTGTTGTTTAGGGAACGAGAAGGTTACAGGGAAAAAGATTGAAAATAAAGAGCATAAGAAAATAAAATGAGGACAAGCCACGTATCCATACATTGAAGTAATCAGATAAGGAGATTGATAAAACCCAGCCGCAGGTTCCCCGGGCCGGCACTGTTTATAGGGCATCAGGCCCCGTTTCTTTTCCTCAGGGCAATGACTAGACAAAGCTTCACGAGTCTCAGCCATGGGTACAATGGACCAGGAGAGTGTGTGATTAAGGCCTTGGGCTCTCAGGGCAGAGACCTGTATTACCTCCCGGTTCCTCCTGAGTCTTTTCCTTATCTGGAAAATGGGCTTCTATGGAACCATGTGACGTAACGCACGTAGAATGTTGAACACGGGGCTGCTGGCGGTATGTTCTTCATGAATGGTTCCTTTATTGCCATGCGGCTCCTTTCCCTCCAGTCCTCTCTGGTCTATAGAATGCGTTCTTCCCCTCCTTAGCCAGAGACCCTAGACTCTGCTCCCTGGGCAGTTCCTGCAGCTCCAGGAGGTGGAAAGGCAACCGCTTTTACTGTCATTTATTCCCTGTCTCCTCTCTCAGCCTCCTTTGACCTCGGGGCCCATCCCTCCCAATCAAGAAGCTTGTGACACGTGGTGTAAAGCCCTCTGGTGTCCTGGTCAGGATTCTGAGAAGATGCCACAAAGGAACCGAGGAGAGTTTAGGGACTGTCTTCCACAAGTGCAGGCAGCTCTCAGAGATACCAGCCAGGGGCGGGAAAACATGCTGGGCTAGCACAGTGGGGAGCTGACACTGGCCCCTGGCCTGGAGGGGAGCGAGGCAGCCCAGGCACAGGGTGGGAGCAGGCACAGATGACAGCTGCCCTGCAGGCGCTGTGGCCCAGAGCCGAGCAGTCCCAGGGTGAATCCCCGGAACTCACCCTCCCAGCTCCCAGCCTCCTGTCAATGGCTCTGGACCGGAAGCCGGAAGGCACGAGAGACACTGGGTCAGTCCATCAAAAGCCAGCCTCCAGGGCACTGGCCAGTGAGGGATGGAGGCTGGACCCACGAGAGCAGAGGAGGGGCATCCCACAGGCGGAAACGGCTCTCCCCTCCCTGGCCACCACCCTTGCTTTACCCCAAACTCACACACAGTTTTGTTTTGTTTGCTTCTCGAAATACGTGTGACACATAACATTGTGTAAGTTGAGGATCTGAGATACATTTACATATGGCAATAGAATTGCCACGGTCACGTCAGTTAACGCCTTGATCAAGTCACACGATTAGCGTTTCTTTTTTTTGTGGTGGGAATAATTAAGATCTACTCCCTTAGTGAGTTTGGTGGTTATAATACAATATTTCTGTCTCTATTCACTATACTGTGCATTGGAAGTCCAGGATACACATTTTTTAGAACGAAATAGGAGAGAAGGGAATTAAGTAGGAGACTTTTACTTGAAATTGCTTTTAAGTCTATCTTTTTAATATATATCCATTTTTACTATAGGTTAGAAGTTAATTATTATGATAGTGTGTGTGTGTGTGTGTGTGTGTGTGTGTGTGTGTGTGGCCAACATTCAGGTTACTTAAGAAAAAATAAGAGCAAGAGAAAACGAAGCCATCGTCACAATTTCTCATAAGGTGCATTTTTTTCCTACACATGTGTCCCTATCAAGTTGATCTAACTGCTTCTCGTTTTGTGGGGAGACCATTCTTGTTTTGGGGGGACTTTACAGCTCAAACAGACACTTCCTCCCCTACTTCTGCATATGAGGCTCGGCATCCCTATGGAATCACCCGTATCCATTCAGACCCTTCTGGGGCTGGTAGCCTGGGGGGCCTGTGGACCTGCCTCTCTGATGAGACTCCCCTAGGTCTCGCCTGAAGGCTCCCTGGGTGTCAGCCTTGCGAGGCTGACGTCTACCTCAGAGGAGTGCCTGGAAGTTCAGTAACGTGAAGCATCTCAGCAGGTCAATGGTTAAGCTGATTCTCTTCCTCACCGGAGCTCTACTTCAAGGCCTGTGCTTTCAGACAGGTGTCTGGGACTAGCCTCTGCCAGGTCAGGTTGTCAGGGTTCTTCAGGATTTACTACCTGTTTGACCTTTATCTTTGCCTAAATATCACTTCCTCAGAGGAGTCTTCCTTAATCCTCCAAACTAGGCGAAAGCCTTGGTGTGTGTTCTCACAACCCCCATATCTCCCTGTGCTTACTGTACTTGTGGTTATACTTTCGATGTGGGACATTTTGATATTTGAAGTCCACGAGGGCAGTGTCTGTGTCCTTTCACCGCTGGATCCGTTCTTGGCAAACCCCTGTGATTTAACAAATAATTTTGCTTGCTTGACTGACTTTGTCTTCTGGGGTCTATTTGAACCCTGTCAGCCGCTTCCACTGGCCACAAGCGGAGTCTCTGTCTTCGCCCGTATCACAGTCAGTTCCCACAGTTAGACCTCCCCACTCAGTTTCTGTTTCGTGTCTGAGGGTCGCTGCTTCTTCAGCTCATATACAGAGCAGACGTGCTTGACGAACTCGCTGAGCCCCATGATTCTCAGAACTTGGCTGGCCAAGGTCATGACTTTGTCAGGTGCTCTGGGTTTGGATGGCGAGGCCTCAGGTCTCATTAGATCCCTTGCTGGTGTGGGAGGCAGGGAGGTCTAGCAGTCCAGAACTGTCTTAACCATAGCAGATGGTGCCTCTCAGAGGGAAGCAGAGGTGTTGCTTTACGTGCTTGCTGGGTAGAGAAGAACAGTCGTTTCTCCCAAGTCAGGGACGTTGACGACATGACGAACTAGGGCACATGCTCTCTCCCTCTCTCTTCCTTTTTCTCCCCCCCCCCACCCTTTCCCTGTTCTGCTGAGTCTAGCAACTGCTTCAAGCTTGACATGCTCAAGGCTCATTGGCTCTCAGTTTCTCAGTATGGCATTTTACTGGAGTAGCCTCTTGTCCAATAAATGGATGTCTTGGATTAAGATGATTTGTGATAGGCTTTTTTTTTAAGAATTTTTTTCTTCTTTTTTTTTTCTTTCAAGATTTTATTTATTTATTTGAGAGAGAGAGAGGACAAGTTGGGGAGAGAGGCAGCGGGAGAGGGAGAAGCAGGCTCCCAGCAGGGAGCCTGACGCAGGGCTCTATCCTAGGACCATGGGATCGTGACCTGAGCCGAAGGCAGGTGCCCAACCGACTGAGCCACCCAGGTGCCCCTGTGGTAGACTTTTAATAGACTTTCAGATTATCTCAACAGGGACGAAGAAAGCCGAACATTAATTTATAAAGAGTAAGTAGGAAGCTAAATTAGGGGGGACAGCTGTCCTGAAAGAATGCCCTGCCATGTGGGTCCATCGTGACACGGAGCACATAGTGCTGTCATTTATGTACGTGTCAGTCCCTGCTGTAAGACTGTGGGCTCCTTGAAGGCAGGGACCATCACTTATTTATCCTTGTATTTTTAGTGTTGAGAGCGGTTCCTGGTCTATAGCAGGTGTTTAGTAAATGCATACCAATTTCACCCAAATTGAATTCCCCCGGGTCAGATAGATATGCTCATGGATAAAATGCTGTGAAAAACCAGAAGTTCTCTAAAAACATCTGCATTTCTCAGTAGGCTACATCACCATTCTTATGTTGGATGTAGAAGGAAATAAAAAAGCAGATAAATCTAGCCTTTTGTAATTATGGATACCTTTGAAAATGGAATAAGAGGGGAGTCACACTGGGAAGCCTAGTTTTCCTCAAAGGCATGATAAGTAAGATTTTTTCTATATGGTCTCAAACCTCCTCCTTCTTTTTATGATCTCCCTATTCGAGACAGTATTGGATAAACGGTCCTACATTGTGAACTCAGATAGAATCATGTGTTTCTTCTACTTGGAGTGTTCTATCAGTTCCTCACTGCCAATCCATGTCTAGGGTCAAGACCCCACTCAAAATCTCAATACTCCCAGGAAATTTCTCTGACTTACCTCTATTTTTTCCATTCATTTCTTTTCTCCCTGACCCCCAGCATTTAAGTATTGTGTTTATTCATAATCATCAAAAATAATCTATGTATATAAACACATTCTTATATTTAGTCTTCTATTTAGATCTTGTATTTAGATGCTTCTTTGTAAGGTTAGTTGCCTTTTTAATGTATAAATATTTAATTGATCATACTAGGGGTGCTGAGAATTGTACTTGTTCTTAAGTTGCTGAAACCTTCTCTATTTCTTGGCCTCTATTTCTTCAAAGAAGTTTTTCCATCCATCTATCCACCTACCCATCTATCTATCCACCTACCCAACTATCTATCCACCCAACCATCCATTCATGCACCTATCAATCCACTCATCCATCCATCCATCATCCATCCATCCACCCATCATCTAACAAATATATGTCGGAAAGCTGCTCTGTGCTGGACACTGCTGGATGGTAGGAATACACCTACCTATAAATGAAAAGGGCAAATCTTTCCCATCCAGAATGTTTGGGAGAAGGTGTATAGAAGTTAAGCCCTGATGTTGATTCACTGATCTCTTTTATGACCCAGGGAAGCTTGAAGTCCCTATTGCAGCACCAACCTTTAATTCATATTTATACACCTTTGGGAAGCTCCTCCTTCTGTAGAAACCATCCTCGCTTATGCCCCTATGCTGCACCCCCTCCCCAGTGAGTTGAATTTGCCTAGGACTTGATGAAGAAGGTTCCTAGAATAGGTTTCTTGGTTGGGGGTGGGGTGGGGAGCATCTCTGGTACAGAGCAGGAGAAGCTTGTCTTTTTCAGTATTCCCAGATGGTGCTTAATATTGTTTCTCTGGGGCAGCAGTTCAGAAAGTTTCAATTTCAAGAATCTTTACACTTCTAAAAATTATTAAGGAAATTAAAGAGTTTTTGTTTTATGCAGGCTGTATAAAATTTACTGTTAGAAACCAAAACAGAAAAATAACATATTTATGAATTCATTAAAATAATAAATTAGGTGTGACACTTTCTAAAATTACATTTTTAAAATGAAAAATAACTATTTTCTAAAACAAAAAAAAATGTAGTGCAAGGAATGGCATTATTTTACTTTTATGGAAATCTTTACTATCTGGCTTTATAGAAGGCAGCTGTATTCTCATATTTGCTTCTACATTCAGTCCAGGGAAGTGTGTTGATTTGATTGAATCATATGCAGAAGATCTGGCCTCACACAGATATGTGGTTGGCAAAGAAGGAGTGTTTTCATAGCCTTTTCGGATTGTTGTGGATGTTCTTTGATATTACACCAAAATTCAACCAATGGTAATTTCTCAAGGATTAGTTGCAATGTAGTATCTGAAACTGTATCAATTTGTAAATGTTGGGAAACTGTCAAGATCATGGTGGTGGATACAAGCTTTTCCAAAATTCTAATTTTTATTTGAAACTTAAATTTAATCATCAGCACCAAATACATTAGTTATTTTGCAGGCTTACTTCATTCAGTTTTGAGAAAATATCTGCAGGATACCCAGGTCTGAATGATCACAACATGCCAGTTGTTCTTTTCCTCCATGAAAAAAGTGGCTAGTTCACTTGTAACTTGAGCAATCACACATGTATTTTGTTTTATTTATTTATTTATTTTTGCTGCTTTTCCTGGAGACAGCTGTTGTACTTTGGTATGTAGCAGAAGTGCTTTATGCATACTTCCCATTTTGTTACATAGAATATTAAAAAGATGGCAGTGCCCTCAGAGTTGTGACTTAATAAAACGAATAACGTTTACTGCTCCCTCATGAAGCTGGTGTTTTTGTTTTAACGTGTGTGCACAGTGGGGAAGGATATAAAACGACTAGTTCATTGCCCTTGCCTTGGTTTGGGCTAAACTATTGGTAGTTCATTCACCACTGCTTTGGAAACACCAGAGCAAATGTCGACACAGAGAAAATGTAAAAAATGTCTCAGTGTGATTGTGAAAATAGTTTTGACCTTAAAAACCCCTTGCAAGTGTGTCATTGGTTTCCTACAGTCAACAGGACTACAGTGGACTCCACTTTGAGAACAACTGTTCTAGGAAAACAATTTCATCAGTGTTAATGGGGTAGAGAGGTTTTTTTGGATCTGGACAACTAGCCACCTTGTGTAACAAATCTTCATGGGAAAAAAAAATATGCTCTGAATTCTCAGCACCTGACTTTCTAAGAAACTTTGAGAACTCCCTGGGTTTATAAGTTGGGGATGGCCTGTATGTCAATAGTTTGCATAATGCACCTGCTTCCTAACTTACAGGATGCTTAGGCTTTTGAAAGGAAGCAGGAAATTAAAAAACACTTAAAATAAAATTAATTTTCTCATAAGAATTAAAGGAAAGAAAGAAACAAATTTCAGTGAGTTGGATGAAAATCAAGTCATTTACATTAGTCATATACTAATATTCTTAGTAAGCATTTCTAGACAAAGTGAATATGGTAAAAAAAAAAAAAGATTTATTTAGGAAATAACAAAATTACTGAAAATGTTCAGTGAAGTCCCCCAAGACATTAACCTGCAGGCATTGTAAATTCTATTCTCCATCTTCTCCATTTATAAGAATTGCTGCAAACCAAGTTTTTGTCCTATTCACTCAGTGACAGCCCAGATTTATCATATTCTTCAATCTGGGCTGTGTTATCTCATAGTGCTCTCCCATCCCCCATATTTAATGAACATCTGCTAGGTATATGCCACCTTTCATAGGGAATCAGAGAGCGCCTATGGGATGATAATGCCCACACGAGTAGAGTTTATTGTGTAACTGGAAGCTGGACTAATCATTTGTGGCCCAACAACAAATCTGCAGTTTGTCAGTTGATATTTGTGCATGTGCAAAGCAGAGGTAAATGAAAAAGTAAAGATTTTCATTGTATACTTTTATTTTGTTTAGTTTTGTTTTTCTTGGAGGTAAGGAGGTAAAGAAAACATTTGATCTAAGTTTCATAAAAACATATCTTGTAGGTTGTATATTCTTTACAGAATTTGGGAAAAAATAGTACGGAATAGATATTTTACCAGTATTAATAAGAAAAACACATTATAATAATACTTCAGCCACTGACATATTTTTTAAGCCCAATTGATTTATAGCTTATGTAGTTTTTGCCATTTTTAATAATTTCATCCATATAAATGGAACATACATATCTCAGTAATTGATAATTTTAAGAATAATAATCTAATCCATAAAAATATATGCATATATGTAAAATGTGTATTTTGCAAGAACACATACAAACACTTATACATTAACAAGTGAGAACGGGTACTCATGTAGAAGTGGGGGAGAGGAACGGGAGGGGATAAACACATAAACAAAACAAGTGGGAAGCCTTCCATAACTTCCTGATAACATGACATGAACTGAGGAGTATGGTCAGCTCAACCCTTAGCATTTGAAATAGAACAAATTTAATATATTAAATAATTAGATATGATATTAGTGAAGATACAGAATTTCAGCCGTCTATAACAAGTCCCATATTGTCTGATTGCTTTCACAAGTGTAAGCATGCAGAAACTAGTAAAAATCCTATTGTTTTTCCTTTTTCCCCATCGACATTGTTTTAAAATTTTTTAATGTATAAATTTTTAAATACTTGCAAAGGAAAAGTATAACCCTTATGAGCTCATCGCACTGAGATTCAATTAATAGTCAAAGTTTTGTCAAACTTGTTCTATTTTTCCTTTCTCCATATCATACTGTGATTCTCATCTTAACATTTCACCCCTAAATCCTTCAGTATGTATCTCTAAAAATAGTATTTGCTTTTTACGATGTTCATAGTTAATACCACTCAGCTATAAATGGTGAGTGTCTTTCACTGATTCTTCACCTAGAATCTTCTTTGATACTAACTGATGTTTTGCAGGCATGCTTTTACTTAAAAGCAAAATACGTACAATTGCTTAAGAAACAAATATGTTCAGTATCATCTCAGAAAATTTGAATGGGACAACACGCATGGCCCTAGGCAGGTGGATGTGGGAGAGGGGATTGGTTTGCGTCATGCTCTAAGTGGGGACGTAAATTAATTGTCTCTCACACTCTGGGTACACGTTTGCTATTGAGCTGTATTTTTGCTTATTGAGTTGTATTTCATCTCTTTGCCTTTGATGTCATAGCCAAAAACCCACTGCCAGGACCAGTATCAAAGAGCTATTCCCCTATGTTTTCGTCTAGAAGTTTTATGGTTTCAGGTCTCATGTTGAAGTCTAATCCATTTTGAGTTGATTTGGGGTATGGTATAAGATAAAGATCTGATTTCATTCTTTTGCACGTAGATGTCCAATTTTCCCATCACCATTTATTGAAGATAATATCATTTCCCTATCGTCTATTCTTGTCTTTTTTGTCATAAATTAATTGACTGTATATGCATTATTTCTGGGCTCTCTATTCTATTCCATTGGTCTATGGGTCTGTTAGATCATCACCATACTGTTTTGATTACTGTAGTTTGGTAATATAGTTTGAAATCTGAAAGTATGATGCTTCCAGCTTTGTTCTTCAGGCTCAAGATTGTTCTAGCTGTTTGAGGTCTTTGTGGTTTCATATGAATTTTGGGATTGTTTTTTATATATTTGGGAAAATGACATTTGAATTTTAGCAGGGATTACATTGATTCTGTAGATTGCTTTGGTTGTGTAGAATGGACATTTTAATAATATTCTTTCCATCTATAAATATGGGATATCTTTCCATTTATTTTTATCTCCTTTGGTGTGCATTATGGTGGGGACTGGTGCTCAGGGCCTGGTCTGGCATTGTGTAGATAGGTAGCCAGAGAAGATGGGGCTGGCTGCTGAGTGGGGTGACTGTACCGGACCCTTGGGGCTGAGGCGGCTCCATCAGGGGTAAGGAGATGGGGTTGGGGTTGGGGTCGAGGTGGAGCCTGCAAACTTGAAAGCCTGTGGGTGCTTCAGCAGAGAAAGCTTTAGGATGTCCAAGGCAACTGTGCTGCTTGCTGGTTTCCTCAGTGGTGAAGGCTGGGGTCATCCACAAGGCAGACAATTGAGAACACACTAGATCTCACCATGGGGCTGATACTGGCAATCTTTGTGCTCCTTACTTGTTTCTTGCTGTCTCCGGATATCTCTGCTGTACTAGTCTCTGTGTGGTGTGAAACCATCACATCCTTTGTGCAGTGCCCTAAAAAGCTGGAGAAGCTGGTCACTCACCATGCTCTCTTTTTCCTGCTCTCTGGGGCTCTGAGCAGTGCTAGCCTGAAGGATGAGATGATGCAGGCAAAATGAAACTCTTCTTTCTTCCCTTCTTGTGTAGCTATTCTCAGGTTTTTTACTCCATTGTGTTGCCGAAGCTTTTTTTTCACGTTTTTATTTAAATTCCAGTTAGTTAACATATAGTATAATATTAGTCGCAGGAGTAGAATTTAGTGCTTCAGCACTTACAAACAGCCCCTTGTATGTGCTCATCACCACAAGCACCCACTTAATATCCATCGCCCATTTCACCCATCCCCCTGCCTACCTCCCCTCCAGCAAGCTGCAGTTTGCATTCTATGGGTATTGTTTGCCTCTCTCTCTTTTTATTCCCCTATGTTCAGGATTCGTTTCTTAAATTCCACATGAGTGAAATAATTTGGTGTTTGTCTTTCTCTGACTGACTTAATTCCACTTAGCATAATACATTTTAGCTCCCTGCATTGCCATTGCAAATGGCATGTTTTTATGGCTTCTTAAGTGGACTCCTGAGATGTACCAGAGCTATTTTTGTTCATGGGTAGCTATCTCAGTGTTGTTCTTTGTGGGGACAGAAGCTGGAGTGTCCTACTCCTTCTTGGTGATGTCACTCCTTATTCATTAAGTTAAATTAAAACCAGTCAGAATTCAACAGGTCCTATTGGTTAATGAGGTTTCTTGTTTGGGATGCCATCCTTCTCTTGATTTTCTTCTAGAACTCTGGGATGGGTTGAGCTAACACTGTCCCAAGTGGCATTCCCATCTGCCTCTCACCCCCAAATTGAAGCCCATCACTTCCTGCTGCCCACATGTGTGGGGCTGAAAGCTCAGGAAGTCAGCTTGCTGCTGTGCCCTCTCCTCATGCAGTTGTGGAGAAAGGATGCTCTCATTCCCGAGGTGTCAGCTCTCATCATTTTATATTCCCAAGACAAGGACATGGGACTAGGGACTCTTATAGTATCATCCATTTGCTCTGTTCTGAAACCAACTCACTGTACAGACCCTGTTCTTTGAATCCATTCTAGACTTCCGTCTATCTAACAGTAATTATCTTCCCAGAGCCTTGTTCATCCTCCTTGTCACTAAAGTTTGGTTGGATAGTTTGGTTGAACCTATTACAGGTTGCTTTAACTCCTTGTCTTGAGAAGCTAGGGTTGATGTGCCAGCTAATTTGCTTCCAAATGCTGTGTACTTTATTCTAAAATTAATTACTTTTTTTATAATGAACATCTTTTCATAGCAGAGACCTAGGGGGATAATAGCCTGATCGGGTCACAAAGTATTTGTTACACCCTAATCCCAGAATGCTGGCTGACTACACTTCTTCCTTTTTGATAGGTGCTTCTTTGCAGAGCAAATAAGTTGAGTTTCTTTACATTAAAATGGACATGAGAATGCATATAGAGACAAATGAATAAAATAATCCCGTGCATTTTTAGAACACTTAATTAAAAATACACTAAGAAGTAGATGTATTTCTTTTCAGTACTCTTACACATATGAGTATGTGTTGCCTCGATGGTGAACTCTTTGGGATTGATTGGGGTGGTCTCCTGTGTCTCTTTTTTTTTTTTTAAGATTTTATTTATTTAATAGACAGAGAGATAGCCAGCGAGAGAGGGAACACAATCAGGGGGAGTGGGAGAGGAAGAAGCAGGCTCCCAGCGGAGCAGGGAGCCCGATGCGGGGCTCCATCCCAGGACCCTGGGATCACACCGAGGGCTGAAGGCAGATGCTTAATGACTGAGCCACCCAGGTGCCCCTCCTGTTTTTTTTAATCCCCCAGGGCAGCTAGGTGGTCAAACCCTAATAAACCATGATGACTGACTGCCTCTGGTGGTGAGTTTGTCACCTCTGAAAGTCAAAGTAACTCTCTGGGGACTCAGATACAGTTTTGTTTCTTAAAACAAAGAGCTCACCGCACAGTTCTTAAAGACTCACTGCTTAATCTCTATGCAAAGGGTTGCTAAGCAACCGAGAAGCTGGGTGTTGAAGGTCCAGACGCTGCAGATCTTTTCTCATTTGTGCTACAGCCTCATCGCCTGCATGTTTTTTGCTGTCCTCTCCTAACTTCACATCTCAGGGTCTCCGTCACCATTTCAGGGCCCAGAATGAAATCTCCACTTCTCTAGTGGACAGCTCTGTCTTGCTATATGTCTGTGAAATTGATACCTACCGTCTAAATGTATGACCAATTTCTGGTTTCTATTTTTCTAACTTTTCAATGGAGATAGGGAGCATAATCCGTGTTTTCTCAGGTTTCCCCAAACTGGGGTTACTTTGAGATCATGAGAACAGAACCAACAGCATTTCTCTGTCTCTGCCTTTGCTAGAATTGCTATAAATATACTCCTCAAATCTTCCAGCTAGTTCAGGAAGTCCAGAGAGGGCATTGCCTAGGTGTTTGGAGCAGTGTTTTTATGGTCTTTTATTTTCTGCCATTTTCTCCTTTTTTGCTCTAGATGTTGGACTTGCAGGTTTATGACTTGCAGATGGGTCCCTGAGGACCCTTCTATCCTTTGCAGCATTGATGGCCTTTGCTATGAGGCCTGTTGTGTTCCTGGAAAATTGTCCCCCACCTCAGTATGTACACCAAGTTTCCGCATGTGGATGCTTTGTGTTTCCTGCGAACCTATTGAAATTGTACACTTTGGTTTCAAATTTGTGGTGCATTCAAATAGTTATTTAGCTCTAGAATAGTGTCACATTTACCAAAGTACAGTTTAATAACCATACATAACATGAAAGGAACTTCATTTTTCACTTTTATCTGTGGAAGAATGTTAATCCGCTGCAGCACTTCTCATATTCACTCCTTAGTTCTCTTGCATTTCATACTGCCTAGGGCTTCTCCTTCATCACTTACTGCGATTACTAGACCCCTCTGCCCTTCCCTTCTCTGTTCCTCTTCTTTTCTTTAATACTTCTTATTTTGTGGCTCATCCGAAGACTTGGAACTTCCCTTTATTCATCCTCCAGATCCAGCCAATGCTTATCCATTCTCAAATCCTACAAGATAAGATAATCTTTTGTTCTGAGGGCAAAGGGTGGGACAAGAGTTGATCTGGCAATTATAGCATTCTCTTGAGTCAGGTGGTGGGGAGGAGAATGTTTACGGCCAGGTTTGCATGAATAAGTGTTAGCCCGCTGCATAGCAGTTGCTGCCGTGGTAGAGCAATATGTAAGAGGTAATGAGCAAGAACTCTGGAGTCAAAACTTGACCTTCAAACCCTATCTCCACCACATATGCTTATCAATACCCTAAGCAAGTTATCTAACATTGCTAAGTTTGAGTTTCCTTATCTGTAAAATGGACTTTGGCAGAACATAATTCATGTAAAGTGCTCAAAAAATGTTAGCTGTTACCTTATTGGTTACCACCTTCTTTCTCTACATTCTGACGTTCTGGTCTAGTTGTGGGGACCAGGGGGAATTGATCCGGAGCCAGAGGGCAGTCTGAAGAGTATGGACCCTCCTGTACTTGAATTTTCTCCTTCCCTTGACCATGGTTGGGCTCTTGGGTGTCCTGTGCTGCTTCTTCCCCAGGATGAGCTGCCTCCAAAATACTTTAGCAGAGACACACCGCGGAGCAAGCACTTCAGATTCCCTGCCAGGGCTGGACTCTAGGGAATATACATCTCTATGCCATTCTGCAATCTCTTGCTGCAAATGGGAAAACAGTGGGCAGGGAGTCCTGAATCTGAGATTCTTGTTCTGGGTCCACACTGATTAAATTGACAAATCATTTTTCTTTGGGTCTCAGTTTCTCAATCTATTAAATGAATATGTAGGAATAGAACATTTATAAGATCTATCTTAATTTTTTAAATTCATTAATTAATTTTAGAGAGAGTGTATACAGAGGGAGGGGCAGTGGGGGAGGGACAGGGACAGGGACAGGGACCCATACAGGGAAAGAATCTCAAGTGGACTCTGAGCTCAGCATAGAGCCCAATGTGGGGCTTGATGCGGGGCTTTATCTCACGACCCTGAGATCATGACCTGAGCCAAAACCAAGAGTTGGATGCTTAACCAATGGAGCCACCCAGCTGCCCCATAAGATCTATCTTTAAAACAATTATACTTTTTGTTATGGGAGCCACTGAATATTGATTCCATTTTCTGGCTTACCCATGGACTGCTGTTGTAGTCCTGTAGGTGAGCAGACCCCTGGGGCTGGTTGTTAGTCACTGTGCAAATTCACTTGTCCCTCTGACTTCCCCTAATTCCTAGTACATCATCAGAAGAATTGCTCTATGCATACATTTATGAACTATGAATCATGAACTTAGCCATGATAACTGAAGACAACCCAGGAAATTTTTATTAGGAGAGGAATAAAAAGTAATTTGGTACAAAGCACTTTTTCTCTTGCTCCAATATTTCTCAGCCTCTGTCAGTTCCACTGGGCAAATAATGCACACTGAGTCCCCCCTGCAGCCCACTGGCTTCACTGCCTTCACTCTGTCATGGTTACTGAAATCTGGCCACTGGCAGTTCCTCATTGTGTCTCTGATTCTTACTGTGCCAGGAGTGAATAATGCACAAGTAGAATGTTCTTTCTCCTCCAAATGGTCACAGATGGCCTGCCACAGTGTAATAATGTATGTGAACTTTCCCATAATGGTCAGAAAAGGTGGTTTGAATTTTGCAATCAATTCTTTGTTAGCTTGTAGCATTTTCCTCTATTAGAACCTTTTCTCTAGGGGACGTCTTCATCCCCTTAAAATGGATTCTCCAATTCTCCTTACCTACCCAAAGCCCATCCACAGTCTTCTCTGATAACTCCAGCCTACTTAGACTACACCAAACTTCTATTACTCTTAATCTTATATGATCTTACATTGTAATTTATTCTTTTAGTTGTAAGCCACTTTACCCCTAAGCTAGACTGTCAATTCTCTGAATAGGAATCACATCTTCTACATCCTTGTACTGGGTAGATGGTTGGCAGTTAGTAAATACCTTCTACGTTATTGATAAACGTTTGCATCCATAGTTAAGGGATGGGTGGATAGAAGACAAAGGTGGTGTATTCTTTGGCTTTGCTGTATAATCAGCAATCTCAAAAATCTCAGTAGCTTTCAGCAGTAAACATTTATTTCTCTTTCATAAATCTATATGTAGCCTATGGTTTGGCTAATTTAGGCTGGGCTTGGCTAAGCCAGGCTGGATTCCAAGGCTTCTGGCTGGGTTCTGTTCTTCCCTGCATGTCTTAATTCCGGCGCCCTGTCTGAAGGGGCGGAGGATCTTCATCAGTTAACATTCGTGGGACATGTTCTTCATCCATAGATGTTTCATGGCTCAAAGCAAGTCGCATGGCTCAGCTGATATCAGTGACGTAGGGAAGTTTCTCCACCCACCGTGGGAAGAGGCACTACAAAGTTCCTTATTACAAGTAAATCAAGTGCTAGGAACAAAAATCAAGCCACCGTAGATGGCTAGGGCATTGGTTTTCTGTTTTTGTTTTTGTTTTTTTACTTCTTCTGCTGGAACATTTTATTAGTTAAGAAGGCAAGAAGGCTCATGGAGCGGTAGGTCATTGTCCTTTGAATTGGAAAAGATGCTGGAAGATTATCCACTCTAGCCCCTGCCTCCTAGTGTATAAACCTGCACTCTGAGTTGGTCCAAGGGTCAGCAGCATCAGCATCACCTGGGAGCTTGGTAGAAGGGCAGAATCTCAGATTCCATATCAGACTTGCCAAATCATAATCTCCATTTTAATAAAATCTTCAAGTGATTCATATACACATTGAAATTTGAAATGGTCTAAAATAGCACTTTTAGAATATTTTCCTTGAAAGACTAATAGGTGTTAAATCAAGAAAAATGTCTCCAAGATTAAATAAATTTGGGATATTTCAAACCTTCTCAAACCTTTCAACCTTCTGAGATGGAAGATTTTATTCATTTCCTGGGGCTGCCATAACAAATTATGGCAGACTGGGTGGCTAGAAAAAACACAAATGTATTCTCTCACACTTCAAGAGGCCAGAAGTCCAAAATCAGGGGGTTGCCATGGTTGGTTCCTTCTGGATTCTCTGAGGGAGAATCTACACCAGGATTCTCTCCTAGCTTCTGGTGCTTGCTGGCAGTTTTTGTTGTTCTTCGGCTTGTAGGTACTTCACTTGAATCTTTGCTTCTGCTGTTATGTGGGTGTCATCCCTGTAAGTGTCTCTGTCATCTCCTCTTCTTATAAGAATACCAGTCATTGAATTTAGGACTCACCCTACCTAGTATGACCCATCTTAAGTACTTACATCTGCTAGCACCGTATTTCCAAATAAGATGAGATTCTGAGATTCTGGGTAGAAATGAATAACGGGAGGACACGATTCAACTAGCTCTGGAAGTAGAAGGATAGGATGGAATGAAGCATTCTCTTAACGCGATTGGTCAGTGAACCCTTTCTTCAAAGAAGAGCTTATGGCATAGACTTACATGAGAATCTCAACCATCCTACGCATAAGGTTGTTGATTTTCTTCTGAGAGTTTTCTGAGAATGGCACTCCATAGGGTCCTTTTGTAGCCTATTCCGAAGTGATCCCAAGTCTCACCTGTAATTATTTATCAGAGGTGAAAAACTTGTAGCCTAAATATGGCCCTCATATAAATTTTGTTTGGCTATTTCCTAAAATTCCATTGAGAACTAGCTCCATCTTTAGATGGGAATTTGATATGTTTATGAATTTGGGATGACTGATATTTAAAAGAAACTAAAAAAATATAATGCTAGTTCCTTTGCATGAAAGTCTAGAATTTCTCCATCAATTCATACATGAGATTATAACAATATCTAATATAAACCAAAATGCTGGGATTAGAGAATGGCACCTTTGATTATCTAGCCTCCATTTTTTGAAATAGAACAAATGACTGGTTCTGAAATCAGAGAAACTGTGTTCCTAGAGCACCAAGATGTAGTATTTGAGAACCACGGAAAGTCTTGCTGAATTAGGAATTATCTTGGGAATACAAAGTTTATTCTATTTAGCCATCACCAAACATGTGCATTTTTAAGAAAAGTATTTTGTTGGTATAATTGTAAAGTCACATGCAGTGGTAAGAAATAATGCAAGAGACCCCCATACCCTTTATTCAAAATTTCCCTTTAATGTAATATTTTGTAAAAAAAAAAACCAAAAACAAAAACAAATAAAATATCACAACTAAGGTATTGACTTTGATATAATCCGATAATCTTATTCAGAGCTCCCTGGTGTTACTTATACTCTTGTGTGTATGTGTGTATGTTTAGCTCTATAGAATTTTATCATATGAGTAGGTTGGTCTATCCACCACCACAGCCAAAATATAGAACAGTTCCATCACCACAAGGAGCCCTCCTATCGTTTTTTGTTCTTTTTCTTAAACATGCATTTTGCATTTAAATTCTCGCAGCAAATTTTCCTGAGTCATCTACGCTTATGGAACCCTGGAGATTATTCTGCTGGGAATGAACCGCCTCCCACATGACTTGGCTGGCAGGGAGTTCCAGTCAGCAGTTGCGCAACATCACAAAGTCAAACTGGACAGCACAGGAGGCAAACCCATGCCCTTGGCCTCCCCAGCATCAGGCACTAACTAACTGAGCTAACTGGCCAGAGATAAGGACTTCATTTCAAATAACAAATTAACAGTTTCCCATAACTCCATTAATGCATGGCTGTGATCCCATGAAATTGCATCTCTGACAAACTGGCTGCACTAAAATTTACTCTATGTAAAATGATTGTGCTAATTACTTTCTCTTTATGCTTTTATAATCGGCTGGCTGGCAATAACATTTGCAATGTAGTCATGCACTAATGAGAAAAGCCATCCAATCTCATGCTGCAGGTCATTAGTAAATGGCTTAAGAGGTCAAAGGGTAACATCCCCCTTTGGTGCAGTTGAAGAGGCTGGTGGAGTAAACATCTTTCCTTTTCCTTTTTAAGCTATTTTAATTTTTTGAAGCCAGATTTGCTAACCAAATCTGGATGTTGATAGAGGAGTGAGTTTGTCAAGGCCTTGGGCCTTTTATAAACACTCTGCAACTTTCCCGTTTCAGAAACAGACCTCAGGAATATTGTGAAACCAGCAGTTCCTCTTCACTGTTTTCCACATCCTTCCATTTTTCGTCTTCCTTCCCCAACACACACACACACACACACACACACACACACACACAGTGCTACCTTTGCTAGTTTACATCCTGACGACTTTATACTAATGATTCTCAACAGGAATGATATTGTCCAATATGATATTTCACAACTTTGTGGGGCATACTTTTGGACTTCACAATGAAAATGGTATAGAGCCAAGGATGTCAAACATCCTGCAATGCCTGGGGCAGCGGTGCACATCAGTATATGGGTCCCCAACCCATGCATCTTCCATGTAGATGAAAAATCTGGTTATGATGATCTGAACCTAGAACCCAACTTCATTATGCTATAAACACGAAGTATTTTTGCGTGGTTTTAATGGACACTGACTTTTCCAGGAATGTAACTGCTGTGTAAATGGACAAAAGATTGCGTTTTGTCTTGTTTTGGAATTCGTGTTGTTCAGTGGTTCGGAAAGCTCATATCACAATGGTGATGGTTACTGAGGAGTTTAAGTTGCTGACTGAGCACGTTTATATGGATTAGCATCTGGAGCCTAGACCGTCACAGTGATTCTCGGTACGCGTACTGACCGCTTCATTACATCTCCTAGTCTCGTTGTGTCTGGGCAGTCAATACATTTACCAGAGAAAGGTGAGGGAGAAAGCGGGAGAAAGTAGGGGGAGAATCCAGATAGACAAGTAACGTCATACATGACTTCTTTGTGTAATGTCCCATATTTTTTTTTTAAAGATTTTATTTATTTATTTGACAGAGATAGAGACAGCCAGCGAGAGAGGGAACACAAGCAGGGGGAGTGGGAGAGGAAGAAGCAGGCTCATAGCAGAGGAGCCCGATGTGGGACTCTATCCCGGAACGCCGGGATCACGCCCTGAGCCGAAGGCAGACGCTTAACCACTGTGCCACCCAGGCGCCCCATGTCCCATATTTTAATAATGTTTCTAAACCTGTGGGATCCAGGGAGAAGGGTGCATTTTTTTACTGACAATTAAGGAAAGATCTGGACTTCTCATCGACATTGACATGAGATAAAAGCAAGGCAGTGTGCAGTAATGCAGGCACACACTGGCTGAGAATAATGGGGAAAAGAAATCCCTAGAATTTGCAAAAACTAAAGAGAAAGTTCTAGGCTTAGAGAACCTTCTAAAGAGAAAGTTCATTAAGTCTTAGAATTATGGTTCAAGGAAATCTTAACCAGACCTAAAAGGGGTAAGAAACTCTACCTGACATCTGGGTTGTATAATAAAAGACACGCTTGTAATGATGTCCTTCAAATGCATTATCATAAGTAAAGGACTGAGGTCCCTTTGACACTTATCCTTATACTGTCAATGGTTTTCAATGCTTAAAACAACACCAACACCAACAAAAAAACCAGTTTTCACTTCTGATCTCTGAAGGAGAAACTCATCAAATAGGGTATTTCCTCACTGTATTAGTCAGGTTAAGGCTGGGCTGTTCTCAGAGGGAAATGATTTAGTGACTTAAAAAAGGTAGAGGTTGAGTTTTCTCTCACAGAATGGTCCAAGGTGGATGTGCCAGGCTGCTGGGCAGCTATGTTCCAGAGATAATTCTGAGAAGGAGTCCTTGGACTTCTTTTCATTTGGTTTCTCTTAGTTTCCCCTAGTTCAGTGTTCCTCAAACTTCAACAGATGGGTCAGGGCTTGCTAATGCAGGTTCTGACTCTGGGATAGGGCTGTAGGTTCTGCGTTTCTGGTAAGTTCTGAGAATAGCAAGGTCAGAAGGTCTTGTTCTCTTTAATTCTCTGAGTGTGGTTCTTTCAGCTGGTACTGAGGTGGTGGCATGGAGGAGGCCATGTGCAAGATTTCAAGGACCAGGCCTGAAAGTGGCACATCACACCTCTGCTTATATTTCACCAGTACAGAGTTAGTTCTGTGGCCACTGCTGCAAGACAGCCCTGCAAATGCAGATCCAGGTGGGCAGCCATATTATGTGACTCCAGGAGAAGAGGAGTAGGGATGCTGATGGAGAACCAACAGATTCTGTTGCATCATCTCTGCCAAGTCTTTCCCTAGTAGCCAATACTGGGAGTCCTTACACAGAGCAGCCAGCCTCCATCCTCTCAACCGTGGTGTCGTCATGTGCTGGTTACTAATAATTGGTAGAATCTGAGAGTATTGAAGTTCAAGAACACACCTAAATTTGTACATGCAAACTCACGTTGTTTCTTAGAAGAATTACCCTCTCACATGCTGCTGTGCCTCCTTAGATAGAAGGAAAATGGGTGGCTTTAAAACTAGTGTGCCCGCAAAACCACGGATGAGCCTCAGTCATTCGTTGGACAAATGTTTGAATGCTTACACGTTGAAAATCACTGTCCCTCTTTTTGGGAATGTAGCACTGAACGAGACAGGTGGAGGAGGTAGTACTGAGTGGTCGTTGAGGGTATTTACTCAGTGAAAAGCCTGCTGAGTTCAAATTCTATCCCTAGCACTTAAACTTGTGCAGATTGGTTAACACCTCGGTCTCAGCTGCAAAATGGTGTCATAGCGGCATCTCCTTGGTCCTTACGAGGATTCCATGAGATGATGTATCAGTCACTGTTATTATTCTGCTTGTGTTCCAGAAGCTTACACTTTACTGTTCTTCATCATATGTGTCCCTGCAGAAAATGAACTGAGGGTCACTGCTCTCGGCATTGTCAAGAGGGGGACCCACGAAGTTACATGCCTCCGCGAAAGCAAGGAGTGGGAGCCATTTGGGCTGGGCCTGCTTCCAGTTTCCACCATTTCCACTGAGGTAGAAGTGGCTCCTTTTGTAGGAACAGGCTCTATTTAACTACCAGCGTTCAACTTTCTTTCTGTGATGAGGTGTAAACATTTTGTCAAACTTTCACATCACTTCAATTTTGTTTCTGATGTTGGAAATGATTCTATCAACCATACTTACTAGTGAGCTTACTAGTAGCTGGTGCTCTTTCATTTCTCCTATATCTCTGAAGAATTTCTTCTTATTTACAGGAGCAAAATGACCTTGACTTGCAGAGGTCTTCACATCCATTTGAGCTCAAGGCTTCTTTATGCCACCCTCTCTCACATTGCCACAGCTCTTACTTAGAATTCTGTACTATGCTTCTTTTTATAACTCCAGTGATTTGGAATTCTCATTTGGACAAAGTTTGCAAAATAAGGCACAGTGTCATTATAGGTGGCTCTTAAATGGAATGCTTTAAAATCATGTGGCAATTTTAAGGTTACTTGGTAATTTTCTGATTTATTTTTTTTAACTTACCTAGAAAATGGGGAAAATGCGTATGTTGGACATTGTCTTTTATAAACTACATACCCCTGTGACAGTCTGCCAGATTCCATAGACTCCCCTCTCTCTCCTCTGCCTCTCTCTCTCTCATACATATATGATATATATATAAACACATGTAGCAACATACATAAATTTACATAAAACTTCAGAGGTTTCATAGATCTTCTTAACTCCAAATACTCCAGGCCAAGAAAATATCAAAATGGAACATCTTGGACATGTAGGGCTAATGACGAATACATTATATATGTGAGCCCATCTGTCAAAGGTTTTATTTTTAACAAAGCAGGTCAATGTAGATTATATTGAAGCAACTGTCAACATTTATTTGTTTCAGTCATACTTTTAAACAATCCTTCAAAACCCACTTTTATTGATTGGGCCCCATTAAGTAGGATTCTGTTATTTTAACTTTCTATGCAACTATGGGCCAGTCCTCAGTGTTTTTGCACACACAGAATTGCACACGATAACATTGTCAGCTCCATTAGTAAGTATAGTAACAGCTTTCCCACTGGTTCATTTAACTGAATATCCCGTTTTATTTCCTGGATTATCTTCCCATCATCCCTGCCTTTAATCAAGTGGAGAACGTCTCCTTTGTATAAATCAGCACTCGTTCCATTAGCTTGTGTCATTGGATAATTTATTGAAATTTACTTTTAACTTTTTTTTTACTATTCACACTCAAAGGAAGTGTTTTGACCTCCTATGCCTTAGGGAGGGTTAGTTGCAGAGCAGACAGTGGAAGTTGCCTGCAATGTTGTTTCTTGGGTTTCATATTCTGAAAGCTGGAGCAAGAGAATTATGTTGGCAATGGGGGGGAGATGAGAGAGCAAAGCAGTCCAACAGAGTGGAGGTGATTTCACCAAGATGTAGGGAGGTTGGCATGGCCTTTGGTCCCTGTAGTCACCTCCTCCTCAGTAACCTGGAGAGGAGACAAGAGCTTGGATACTCCTTGGAGACAGGGGCAGGAAGGGCATGACTGCTTGGTCTGTTTTCCATAAGGACAGGTTCAGGACTCCCAGATACCTGTCCTGGGCAGAGTTGGACTTTAAGACACTATGTGTATATCAGCAGTGACTCCTGAGATTCCAGACCAAAGGCCTTAAGGAATGTTTTCTTCATGCCTGGGACGTTCACAGGGCTCTAGTGAGGATGGGTCTGAATAATGACCACTAATGAATTTCGTACCAGACTGGCCATGAGGATGAGGTGAGAGTCAGAATCAGATCTGTTGTAATTTCAAGATAATAAGGTTCCATAGCACACCCTGTACACCTGTCTGTGCAGTGAGAGTCATACACATGCAGAAGATGCAGGTGCAAGCCCTGCCTTTATGGACCTCGCAGTGAGATGGGAGAAGTCAGACGTAAACCCAACGCTGATATAGGCAGTGATCAAGAAATACAGAATTCAGAAGATAGGAATAAAATTTGTCGGAGGGGATGGAGAAGAGCTTCATGGAAGAAATAGTTTTTGAAATATACTTTGAAGAATTGATACAACTTTGATGTACGAAAATGAGGAAGAGGTCTTTCCAAGTGCAGGAAATAATGTGAACAGGAGCATAAAGGGCATTGTGAAGAATAAGAGAGTAGTTTGGTTAAACTGTGAGTTGCAACAGGGGATGGGTGGAAATATCTTTGAAAAGTTAAGCTAGGGACTTGCTAAAGATTTCTAGAGGAGATAGAATACTCTACTAGAGAGACAGATAGGGGATCAATGCTGTGTAGTCCATATGCCCTTGTGTAACTTTCTTAATCTCTTTGAGTCTCAGGGTCTTGTTTTTGTTTTTGTTTGTTTTTTTTTGTTGTTGTTGTTGTTTGTTTTCAAATCTGTAGAGTGGAGATAATATTATCTTGCAGGATTGTCCTGAGAATTAGAATAATAATGATGATGACCACTATGACTATGATATAGCTACCATTTCTTTTTTTTAAGATTCTATTTATTTATTAGAGAGAGAGAACAAGCAGGGGGAGCAGCAGGCAGAGGGAGAGGGAGAAGGAGGCTTCCTGCTAGCCAAGAGCCTGACGTGGAGCTTGATCCCAGGACCCTGGGATTATGACCTGAGCCAAAGGCAGACCCTTAACCGACTGAGCCACCCAGGTGCTCCATAGCTACCATTTCTTGAGCACCAAGCTCTCAGTGTATCGTATGTGCTGGTGCTTAATAAAAGCTGCATATTCTATTATATTCTATTATACTTATTATATCATATTATATTGCCACTCAGCTATTCAGAGTGTGAGGAATCTGTAATACGTATGTACTTTTACTAATGCTAGACTTTTCTAAGTCTCATCCAAATTTCTACTTCCTTCTCCCTGAGTATATAACTCCTTGAAATTAGGCCTGAGCATGTGACTTGCAATGGCCGGTGCAATGTGAGCGAGGATAATGTGCTACTTCTGTAGGGCAGCTCTAGGTGATGCTGTGGAACACAATGAAGCATTGCCTGAGACGGTGGTGTTAGAACGCGTTGGAGCTTCTTCTGTTAGCCTGAGTTTCTGAGTAATCACGATGAGTAGAGTCCTCTTCTGTCCCTGCTGACCAGTGTAGACATGTAGTATGAAAGACATATAAACCTTTGTTTTTGAAGTCATTGAGATTTGGGGGATGTTTGTTACTGTAACATAAACTAGTATGTCTTGACTAATGCATCTTTGGTACAATTCATCAAAACCATCTATCAAGACAGTGTAGCTCTGTTTGGATTGAAAGATAATTGGTTTCTCTTCTTAGCTCAATCGAAGTCAACAATGATGATCCTCTCAGATCCTTCCCTTTCACAGTCTCTGGACACTAAGTCTGTTTATCAATCTTTTTTCTCCCCCCACACCCTCTAAGTTTCTCCTTCTAATGCCTTAAGCTCATTCTTTAAGCAGTTCTTGTATTAATTTCAAAACCCACTAGTTTAGTTGTTTTTCCTTCTTTATTTTTAGCTACAAACCTAGCCTATCTCCCTTTTGTTTCTTAATTGTCAATTGATCTGTCTACAGCAAAAACAACTGAAAGTGAATCCCATGTCACTAGGAACTGCTATTAATCTAAGCCAAAATTATAATACTAATAACATTATGGAATGTTTACTACATAACAGACGTATGCTACCCAAGTACTTTCCACATGTCAGGTTATTTAATTTTCACAACACTCTGTGAAATAAGTACAGCTATTATCCTGACTTTATAAACTTTATAGAAATTGAAGCACAAAGCTTCTATAACACTATTAGGAAGGTGGGTAGCTAGAAGTCAAACTCAGGGATTCTGACTCTGGAGGCCTTACTTTTAAAATCTTTATCACATTAGATCTCTTTAGGGCCCACTGCTATTTTATCAAAAGAATTTCTTTATTTGGGCACTGCTCTTGTCCTACCAGATGTCCTCCCAGACATTCTTCAATACAAATCAAGCAACAAGTATTTGATAATTCCCTCTCTCCCTCCCCTTTTCTCTTCTTTTCTTCTACATGGATTCATATATACGAAGTCATGTTTTTAAAGTCTCAAAGAAACCAGAATGTAGTTGAAGCAACTTCTTTTGAGTTTTATAAAATTATTCAAGAGCAATAGATTTCCACATTTATAGCCAAGTGCTAAATTATCTGGTACAGCCTAAGTCTGAATGAGCTAGAGAAAGGGGGCGATCAGTGTGGCCTCGAGGAAACAGAGTATGTTTCCCAGATCTGGGCCCTGAACAATTGCTGGAAATTGGACAGAGAAGGGAGGCAGGAGTGACAAGCAGGAAGTAAGTTGAATCTGTGATTGATAAGTGGATACTCGGAGATTTTGCTGAGAAAACACGATGGTAGCTAACCATCTCGGCATGCAGATGTGCTCGTAAGAGCTATTTCTTTGAAACCACTTTTCACTGTATCTTAAAATAACAACAGGGCCCCAAATTATAGATACAGAAATTATAGAAATAGAGCTCAGGAAGACAGATTTTTATGGGAAAGTATTATTCACAGGGAGTTAAAAGCTTTTATGCTTTATAGAAGCTCTTAGGGTTGAAGCAAATCTCGTGTTCATTTATAGCTAACGCATTCATGCATTGCTGGGAGATTTTGCAAATGTAACCTCGGTTCTGCCCTTCCCTGAACTCTGAGAATGCCCCAGGCTGTATTTGTTCATAAAGGTGAATTTCTTTTTGAAGAGCAATTTGATGTAATTTTTGTTTTTCATGAAGCCTGTTTCTCTGTGCACACAATTTGCAAGCATCCAGGGCTCTGTTTTCTCCTTCGGTAATGAGAGAACTGTATAGTCACCCTGTGCTTCTCTGACTGCCCGATTCCCAACCACGGTCATGTTCCTGGAAAGAAAAAAATGGCCACGGTTGGAAGCAAAACCTCTTGTTTGGTTTTCCACCAAGATTTGCCACCATTTACTACTTAATCAGTTGTCTCATGATCCAAGTGTATTTACTGAGTCACGAGCCAGGATCCAGTAAGCCACCTCTTTCAATGCCCTACTCTTCCTGAGTTTAGCCGGGCAAGGAGTTCCAGGAAACCGTGTTCTCCAACTGGTTTATTTTACAGGTGAAGCTCTGGGGTCTGGAAGAGGTGAGCTTTTCTCACTTACCCATAGCCAGTGGTGACAGAGGTAGGGACTTGGCTCTCTGGCCACCAGCCCAGTCTTGGCTGGGTCTCCTGGTCAGATTGTGCTCTGAGAATTGAGGACGGATTAATGTCTGATTGATTGTTAAAGACTTTCACAGGAAAGGGAACCCAGGGGAAGCAGATTAGGTAGTCAGGAGTTTTCTTTGTTTGATCCTTCCACAAATCAAGCCTTTTTAAAACTCTTGATTGCTTCTCTGTGGAGATAGAGGGTCAGATTGTGAAGGGAATAGGTACTGTCTTTTACAAAATGATATATTACTCAGCAAGCATCTACTGAACATGGACTCTATTCCTAGCCCTCTGTCAGGTGCTTCGTGGAGAATGACAAACCATGGCCTTGGCTTGAAAGGATGGTACAGTGTATTTCAGGGAGATACAGTTGAGTAATAGCAAGGAAGAGTATGTTAATGAGAGGGTCATTTCCTGCAAAGGGAAAGACCAGTGTGGTGCTACCGGAGGCAGCTGGGGAAACTTCATGGAAGAAATGAGATTTGAGTGGTATCTAATGACAAACATGTGAAGAGAGTACTAGAATGTCCCCACCCACCCTAGGCTTCTCTCTCCAGACTCTGTCATCTCTATGTCTACACATACCCACCTATGATTTTCCAGAGCAGTTCTGGTTTCAACTAAATTTCATTTCATTAAATTATTGTCCATCCAAATGTGATTTAATTTTTAATACCACTTAAGACTTTCCATATACTTTCGAAAGAAGAAAATGTTCTGTCAGAACAAATGGGACATTTTCTTTGGTTTAGAGAATATGGTTGCAGTCCTCATTATTTGCTTTTACGATTTTTTAATTCTAATGTTTTCCATTTCTGTGAGATTTTATAGTTGGAGTGTGATTTTTCAAAAATTATTTTGATCATAAAAGCAAACGGTAAGGAAGGTAGAGTATTGTTAATAGTCTGGTTTTAGAGATGAAGAGACAGAGTCAGCGAGTTTAAGTGCTTTGTTCATAAATACACGACTGAGTGAAAACAGTGGGATGTGAACACAGACGCTCTTGAGTTCCAGCCGAGGGCTCGTTTTCTCAACTTACTTGGTTAATCTTTTTAATCGGTATTTTATTCTTTGGTTCTTATCCTCTGTTCTCCTGAAGAATGCTGGAAAGGTAAAACCAGCTAATTTAGTACTGTCTTTATATTATATTCTTTTTTTTTTTTAAGATTTTTTAATTTATTTATTCGACAGAGATAGAGACAGCCAGCGAGAGAGGGAACACAAGCAGGGGGAGTGGGAGAGGAAGAAGCAGGCTCATAGCGGAGGAGCCTGATGTGGGGCTCGATCCCATAACGCCGGGATCACGCCCTGAGCCGAAGGCAGAGGCTTAACCGCTGTGCCACCCAGGCGCCCCTTTATATTATGTTCTAAGTAGATTTTTCAGAGTCTAGAGTCAATGAAACTTTCAGAATTGCAAGAGTTATTATTAGTTCTAGCCTTGGTTTTTTGGTTGGCTTTTGACTGCCCTGAACTGATTCGTTTTGTAAACTTTGCAGTTATGTTGAATCCATACATGTATTCCAATTTTACATTTTTTGACTGTTTCCCACTTTGTTGTTTTCACTCAGGCTCCTATGAAATTGAAAAGTGCACAGCACTTTTTATATTCAGGGTGGATAGTGGAAAACTTTTAGAGTTTTCAAAAAAGTCACCAATGCCACTTTCTGCAATGGTTGACATTGCAGAGATGTGATGTCCGAAACTTAGAAATTAACATCACAGAAGAGTGTGTGCATTTTCAATGTTTCTCACCATGTATCATCTCTGAAGGCATTTTTTTCCCCTGTGACAATGTCATGAAACAGATTTCTTGTTTTTTTGTTCAAGGCCAGTTGAGTGCCATAATTTACTTCTTTTATATAGAGTCCTAAACTAGGCACTTGTCTACGTGTGGGGAATGAGGGCTAGAAGAGAAATTGAAGACATGTTCACTATACTTGGAGAATGCACAGTCTAGCTGAGGAGACAGAATACATCCTCTTGCAAGTTGCATAAGAATCAATAGTCACTGCTCTATTTACTTGAGTAGAATTCATTCAGTTTTTTACAATATAATGAGTAAGACCCTTCTGTGTGACAAAAAGGCATAGATAATATTTTCTTTGACCTCTTAGTACCTACACTCTGCCTGGAGAGATTTCTCATTCAGTTTACAAATAATTATAAGGTAATGGGAAATGAATAGCTGAAGAGGGAAACAATGCTCAAATGAGGGCGAGAGCATTTCTGACATCTAATCACGAGGGTGTTCTTGGAAAAGTTCAGATTTAGAAAAAATCTTGAAAAATGGATAGAATTTTCGGGAAGTGAATACAGAAAAAAAAGTCCTAGCACATAGGAAACTCTGAATGAATGAATGAATGCATGAATGAATGAATGAATGAATCAGTGAATCAATGAATCAATGAACAGGTGCTGGAATATCAAGGTATGCTGAGGCCAGTGTGGCTGGGACAAAAATGTACGTGAGGGGGAGGGCTGGGAGAGAATAACACATGTCAGAACCTTTGCAACTCAGTGCTTTCCCATTCATGATTTTGCTACAACCGAAAAGAAGTGACTATGTTTATTGTTTTTTTTAAATTTTTAAATTTTTTATTCTTATTTTTTAAAAGATTTTATTTATTTATTTGACAGAGAGAAAGACAGCCAGCGAGAGAGGGAACACAGGCAGAGGGAGTGGGAGAGGGAGAAGCAGGCTCCTAGCGGAGGAGCCTGATGTGGGGCTCGATCCCATAACACCGGGATCACGCCCTGAACCAAGGCAGACTCTTAATGACTGAGCCACCCAGGTGCCCCCCAATTTTTTTTTATTTTTTAAGGAAATTGTTGCCCAGATAAGCTGATTTAAGGGTGGGTTGTTAGGGCTTGGGCAGATAACAGGCCCATATTTTTGTGTTTACATTTCAGACTCAGAGCATGCCGCTCATTTACCCATCAATTGGCAAAAACTGTCAATAATCCAGAAACATCTCCCTTTATGGCCAAATTCAGAAACAAGTCATGTTTATCTTCAAAAGGGTTCCACTCTGATCAAAGAACAGTGTACTGATGATGTGGTTGGGTTTCAACAACATGTATATGAAGTTTGAGTGTTGATACAACCTTTCAAAACAACGTCTGGCTGGCATGTTCCAGAATGGTCATTCTGGATGACTGCAGGTGTTTGTTTTGTCTGGTCACTGCCCATGCCTGTCAGTTTTTAAATATTTTTAATGTCTTCCCCAAATATAGGCACAAGCGAAATACTGCTTACTACTACTTTTTACCACTAGGCCCCAAGCATTCATTTAAGAAAATACTGTGTTGGTGACATGTTGTAGTCTCTTACACTGAATGGGAATAATTTTTATTAAAATCTTGATTATCGTATGGGTAAATGCATTAGAAACTCATAATAGTGAAATCATGCCAGATACTTGAACCATGTAAATAGGTTTTAAGTTGCTGTCAAGGTAATGTGAATAAGATGAGATAACAAATTGGAGTAGCCTCTCCTGTAGCTGTGGCCTGTTACATGTTGTTTCTGGTCCTGGAGCCAGATGGACTGAGTTCAATTCTCAACGCTGCCATTTGTTCGCTGTGTGATCTTGGGCAAGTTTCTTTTCTTTTTTTTTTTTTTTTTAAAGATTTTATTTATTTACCCGACAGAGATAGAGACAGCCAGTGAGAGAGGGAACACAAGCAGGGGGAGTGGGAGAGGAAGAAGCAGGCTCATGGCAGAGGAGCCTGATGTGGGGCTCGATCCCAGAATGCCAGGATCACGCCCTGAGCCGAAGGCAGATGCTTAACCGCTGTGCCACCCAGACGCCCCTTGGGCAAGTTTCTTAACTGCTCTGCTAAATGAATAAAAGAGTTGTAGGTAATTTGTAGAGCTGTTCAGAAGATTAAGTAATTTGATAGGTGAGAAGTCTTCAGAGAAGCTTCTGGTACATAGTAAGTGCTCAGTAAATGTGAGTAAGTATCATACCCTTATGATTGCATCTGTTTATTTGGAAAAGAACTAGGGAGTGCACTGGTGTAAAATACACACGCACACATAGATGAGGGAGAGTGAATATGTGTTTCCATATGATACTTCTTATAATTGCACTACCATTTTTATTACACACGAAGATTTTGATGACAAAAGTGGCTTACATTTTTACTGAAATTCCCTGGATGAAGTGAAGAACTGCTTTTCTAACCTCACCCTGGGTTCCCTACTTCCTGTGGGGGATGCCAGCTGGGCCTGTACACAGTTGCCTTCTCATGCTCTGGGGATTATGCTGTCTACTCACCATTGTGTTGCCCACGCCCAAATGTGAGAGGGAGTCTTCCCACCTTCCCACCCAGACTCGTGCTCTCTGCCACCCTAGCAGGACACTGTCTGCTGAGATGGCTGAGGAGAGACACACAGGGCTCTATTTGAAGAGCAAGCTCTAGGGCCAAACATCTAGAGGCCATCCGGTGGCAACAGGTGAAGGAGGTTGTCAATTTTTCCTGAATGTATTTCCTGAATGTATTAGAGCAAAGCCAACGCGCCTTGGGAACCAGGTGATAACTATTGAGTCTTCAGATTAACTCACAGAATTCAAGCTTTCTCCTAAAGGGATGAGCATTCTAGGCAGAGGGAACTGAATGTGTGAAGAGATACTGATGTGTAGCTTGTTTGCGGATGGCAAGGACTTTTGTGTGGTTGGAGCACAGACGAACAGACTGAAAGGAGGGCAGGAGAGAAGCTGGAAAGCTGAGTGGAGCAGGTGCAAGAGTAACAACCCTCCCAGGTATTAATTGAACACCAGCCGTGTGCCAGGCACTGCCTCAGTAAATAAGGTGGCCACAACCTCTTGTTTTCACTGAGCTTATGGAACATGAAGGACCTTGACTAGCAGGCTAAGCAGTTTGGATTGTATTTTGCAGATTATGTGGACTGATGGAAGTGTTTTAAGTGATAGAATGACATGCTTAGAAAAGCATTCGAAAGACTGCTCTGATGGAGAGGCAGCCAGTGAAAGCCTCATTGGCTAGAAGGCCACTGCCAATGCCCACACAAGAAATGGCAAAGACCTAAATGCAGTGATGCAAAACAGATATTTAGGAAGCAGAAGTGATGGGATTTGATGACAAAGTTACGTGGATGGTAAGGTAGAAGGAGAAGGAGAGGGGTAAGAGGACTCTCAGGATTTTACCACGGACAACTGGTTATACATCGAACAAACATGGGGAATCTGTGATATATAATGCTTCTAGAAGTCCAATCTATTGAAGAATATGTACTCATAATGCCGGCTCTGGTTAAACAACTTGCCCAGTGCTTGACCCAGAATAGGTGCTTAATACCTGTCAGTAGAGGGAAAGATAATATTCTGTGTTTTCTGTATTTCAACACTTATAGTTCAGCCAAGTACAAAACCTAAGCACCATATCCCAATATTTAAGAATGAGACAATGCAGCAAGAACAGCAAGAAGAGAAATTGAAGACATCACTATTCTTCAAGAGTATATAACTCGGTAGGAGAGACACAGTATACCCTTTGGCAAGTGGCAGAAGAATCACTGGTCACTACTCTATACACTTGGGTAGAATTCAATTGGACTTGCAAAATATAATGAGTAAGGGTCTTCCATGTGACAAAAACCCATAAATATGCTGAGTACTTACAGGAGCTCAACATATATTAATTACATGTTTACATCTACTCAGTATTGTAACCATTTCATTTTAGACTTTGCCCTGAAGAACAGTATTTCAGCCCCCTCTTCGAGGCTGGTGTACTTGCTAGTTCCTAGAACTTTTCTTACTTGGATTATGACACAATCCCTCTCTACCTGGGATACTAGTCAATATTTCTATTTTGCTTTAGAGGTCACAAAATCCTTTCAGTATTCACTAGTTAACTTGCCACTCATTTGACAATTTCCCACCACCTGGTGATATCTCTTCCTTCATTTCCTTGATTTTATTTTTCAGAATTTTCTTGTTACTGGCTTTTCACACATTATCTTCTATTCACAGCTGCACAAATCAACTGTCCTTGAAGCCAGGGTCATTCATTATATAAAAGGAACCAATTTTGGGTGCTCAACTCAGAGAAGTTTTCTAGAACTTCCTGAATTTTTCTGTAGCTCTACAGTTTATATTATAAACCCCTGTTCCACCAGGTAGCAGAGACAATGTCAGTCAACTTGGAGATGTCCCTGCATCTGACATCCAGAGGAGATCATTGGGTCCTTGTTGGCATTTTCCCATACTGGCATCTTCTGAGATGTCCACTATCCTGTTTGGTCTCGAGTTTGGCAATGCACATAGGTTGTTGCTACTGCTTCTTCCATACCCTTCTTTAAGACCCCTCATGTCTAGCAACTGTCCTTGAATGGGACATGGGATTCAAGCTGCTGGCTCTCATGATCCTGGGTTTTTTGAAACCAAGTGAAACTCTGTAAGTCATAACTGCCCAGACCCAGCACATAGTTACTGTGGTCTGATGTTTTGCCTGTCTCCCTGAAGCCAACACAGAGATAGGGGCACAGAACGTCTCTTTTATGGATCCTCCAAACCTGTGTGGGTTTCTATCAAGCATCTAGCTCTGCCCAGCAGTGATGATTAAAACAGATCATAAAACTTCCTTTCCCAGGGACCCATCATTGGTAAGCACCCATTGTTTTGTTTTTGCCTCTTTTCTTTCCTTACTGGGAGAATCTTTCTTTAAGTCTTTGGGATTCTAAACCCTTCTCTGATTCATCATGTGTCTGACTTGGAAATCTATTTGTGCTCTGAGTTCTCTTTATTTACATTTAAGGACTTTGCTTTTGAAACTCTAAGGAACCAACTCTCCTTTCCTTCCTCTACTTTCTGTGGCATTGTCTGCCTTCTGGGGTATTAATTCAAAATGCCTCAATTGGGGAAAGGGAGCCAGGTGTGCTTGGAAATAGTGATTTTAAAGAAGGCTTGGTTCTTTTTAAATAATAATTTCTTATTATGTTATGTTAGACACCATACAGTATATCCTTAGTTTTTGATGTAGTGTTCCATGATTCATTATTAAAGAAGGCTTGGTTAATGTATCAAAATAGTATTTTGCCCCTTTATCTTCCTCCTCTCTCTTCCAACAAGCACCGGGCTGGTGATTAGGAGAGAATCTAGACATGGGGATAATTTGGTTGTCCTATTCTGAAGCCTTTAGCAAGCTTCCCTCTTCTGTGAGACCCACAGCAGTGATTTTCAAATGCAGACAGTTTTCAGAGACACCGTAGGAGACACTGAGTCAGATTTATGGAGAGAGATTGGAGATCAAGGAATTGGTTTCCAAAAACATCTTCTTAGGTCTAGATCAATGAATTCTTAGACTTTGGTGTGTGTCAGAATCGTCCGATGGGTTTTTGGAAACAGATTTCTGGGCTTCACCCTACCTGATCCAGTAGGTATGGATGGGGTGAAGTCTGTGATTTTGCATTTCCAGTAGGTTCCCAGGGGATGCCACAGCTGTTGTTTGTCTGGGGACCCCACTTTGAGAACCACTGCTCTGCATGAATGGCTCTCATACTTTGCTGCATTTGCGAATCATCTGGTTAGCTTTTAAAAATCTGAAATCTGAGACTATACCCTCTGCCAAATTTATCACAACCTCTGGGGGTGGGAAGCAGGGTGCCCCCAAAGTGAACACTGGTTCTCTAATCCTCTGATCCCCAAACTTCAATGAGTATTCAGATTGCCTAGGCATTTAGTTAAAATGTAGATACTGATTCAGTAGGTCTAAGGTGGAGCTGACATTGGGCATTTCTGTCTTTTTTTTCGTGTGTGTGAGGTATACTTTACATACAAGAGCATGCACTATTTTTAAGTGAACAGTTTGATGAGTTTTGACAGATGTGTACACCTGTGTCAACGTTACCACAATCAAGGGTATAGAACATTTCCGTTACTCTAAAAAGTTTCCCCATGCCCCTTAACAGCCAATTCCCCCATTCCTGACTCGAAGCCCCAGGCAATCACTAATCTGCTTTCTGTCACTATGGATGAATCTCTCCTGTTCTAGAATTTCACATAAATGGAATGATACACTAGGTGTTCTCTGATGTCTAGCTTCGTTTGCTTGCTCAACAGAAATTCTTCACTTCTAATAAGATCTCAGTTACGCCGACCACTTTTGACTCTTTAAAGTAAGCCACTCAAGGATTTAGGAAAGAATTTTGGATTTAACGACATTTAACCAGAGACTTAATCATGAGTGGTATTTGTCAACTAGGATGTATTAAAATGATTTTTAATTTTTAGTATTGAATATTCAAAACCAGAGGCTGTGCTGAGTAGAAGTCGTGCAGGGAGCAGGGCGGGTTCAGCCTGCGAGAAGCGCGAGAGCCCTGGCAGAGGCGCGGTGAGAGGTGCGGGGTGCAGGCAGCAGGAGACGCACAGGAGAGCAGCCCGGGTGCAGGTGGAGGTCTGGATGCCCCTGAAGCTCCACCGGGGCTCTGCGTCCTCAACTTGACACACGTTTGCCCTCATTTCCGCTTTTACGCCTCTATATCCGGATGATAAGGTGCTTCTTTTCTTGGCTTTGACAATTTGGGGAATTGCAAAGCTCAGGAGAAGGTAAGATAAGATGCCTGCAACTGCTTTTAGAAAAATGATATGTAATATCCACTTTATGACATCTAAATGAGGTCCTTTTAACTGTTTCCCTGGGTCGTGCCCACTGCTAACTTTAATACACACGCATGCGTGCACCCATCTTTCATCGTGTCGCCAAGTTTAAAGAATACTTTGTTTGTTTTTATCTATCATGTCCCTTGTTCGATGAGAGTATATTTTATATTTCTTATTAAATGGCAGCAGTTATTTCTGAAGGTTGATAATTTATAGCTTCATGACTAGGCACTAACTAAAGGGGGTTGGGGGGAGAAAGAAGCCATTTGTTTTATTATGTTCTGGGAACTGATTATGGGTATAAAAAAATAAAACAGCTCATACATCCACCAGAGCTTATTGTATTATCAGGTAATACACCTGCCTCTCTGATAAATAGGACTCAGTAGAACAGTTAATAAAAGCCTGAGTTATTTGGTGCAGAAATACAACAGTCTAAAGCTACTCAAATGCAGTCTACAGTGATTTTTTTCATCGTAAGAGAGGCCTTGGAATTCGAACAGTAATAGGCAATGCTTTCCTCGTCATCGGAACAGTGAGAGGACATTTCATGTTTCACATGGAATCTTTTGGGGAATATAAGTCTCAGGAGTTCAATGCTTTTTGCAAACCCACAAAAATAAAATCCACACCCCTCCCCCTGCCCACCATCGCACTATGCATGGCTTTGCATTTCTACAGAGCCCTTCTGGACACACGATCTCTGGACTCTCACAAAAACCCTGTGTGTTAGGCTACACAGGCACCGTCTCCGTTTGGCTGATGAGACCCAGAGACATCAAAGGACTTACCCAGCCCACTGGCCCCCGAGGGAGAAGCTGGTTCCAGAACTCTGGCCAGCCACCATCTCCGTGGTGTCTGAAAAATATAAATTTGTGATAAACTCAAAGATACGTGTGAAAGTGTGTTTCACAAAATGGTAGATGACAGAGTCTTGACCTAGAAGTGACAACAAAAGTTTGTTGTGATGGTCACTTTCCCAGCAGGAAACACCTGTCTATATTACCCAGGATACCACAGTCTGTTCATCTGCAGTTCCAGAGATGCTCCCTCTTTTTTGGTGATTCTTTTCTGAATTTTTTCTTCACTTCTTTTCTTTTGTTACTAGCTTCTTATTTTCTGACCAAAATAACTTGTACTTGTTACGGACTTTTTTCTTGTTTCGTTCTCTTGGAAGTTGGGATCTGATGCTCCAGATATGGTTCTCCGGTAGATGGTGAAAATAAGGCCACCTTCAAACCTGGGTGTAGGATCTGTAGCTCCAACAGTGCTTCACCTGCCCTATTGCTTTAATCCACGGGACGGCTCCTTGTAGAGAACAGTTCTTTGTGCCCATTAGCCCATTTCACAGATGTGGAACCCAGAGACCGAAGAGGTCAAATGACTTGTTCAGGATGCACAATGAATTAAAGCTTGGGATTTACCTCCCAGTTTTATGTCTATAAATCTAGTGCTCTTTCTTTTCTTTCTTTTATTTTTTTTTGAGGGGGGAGGGCAGAGGCAGAGGGAGAAGCAGACTCCCTGCTGAGTGCAGAGTCCAGCACAGCGCTCAATCCGGGAACCCTGAGATCATGACCTGAGCTGAAATCAAGAGTCACTTAACCCACTGAGCTACCCAGGTGCCCAAACCTACTGTACTTTCTATTTCCAGGCTTTGGTTTCTGTTTCTTTTCTTTCCTTAAATTGTTTCCTTTTTACTTGCTTGTTTTGTTTTTAACTGAAACAGTGCCAATTGTAAATTCATTATTTAAGGAACTTCTTTCCTGATGATTACTTTTCTTCTTTCTTCTTGATTTTGTGGTCTATAAAGGAATAGTTTTATGGCGTGAAAATGACGTTACATTCGTTGCTAAAGGAAAAATAACAAAATTTTAATTTGAAGTTTAAACATGTGCATGGAAATGCCAACTAGAGCTTTTGAAATGAAGCCTCAGCGCAGAAGGTTACACGGTGCCCTCGCAAAGGGCAGCTTGAGATGAACACTTCTGTAAGAGTGCCGCCATCAGTGTTCACTCTGATGATGGAAGCAAGTGACCTCGATGTCTTGTGATATTTAAAGGCTCAGTTCAATTCTCAAAAACATCCTTGCTCTGATAATTTTAGCATCAATCTGAATTCAGTGGGACATAGATGGCACCAAATCTACGGATTTCAATCATTTTCACCAATGTCGTATAGAAGAAGGAGCCGGGCTTGGCAACGGGAGATCTGGAATCTTATTTGGCTTCTGAAGCTCAATGACTCTCAAATAAGTCACTTACCTGCTTTGAGCCTTGACTTCTGTGAGGTCATTTCTTCCCTTAAGTGATGGTTCTGGAATTTCAGTTGCCTCAGTCTGTCCTGTGGGCCTAGAGAGGATGCAAAGACCTGGAACATGGTGCATCTGGGTGAGTGGAGGGGCAGTTCTGGAAAGAAGTATCATGAGGAAGTGCATAGTTGCAGCCCACAAAAATAGTTGAGAAACAGCATGCATATCATGAAACTCGATAGATAGCGAGAGACAGAGGGAGAGAGAAAGGGAAGAGAAAAATTGAATGGAGACGGTAATTGAAGGAGTTTGAATGGAGTTAAGATCAGAATTTTTCTGAGTTGAGGTGGACCGTGATTGTGATGGAATGTGGGGCATTCGGAAAGTTATTGGCATGACAATGAGTTCTTTTTTGTTGTTGTTGTTAAGGATTTTATTTACTTATTTGAGAAAGAGTGAAAAAGAGATCACAGAGGGAGAGGGAGAAGCAGGAGAAGCAGACTTGCTGCTGAGTGGAGAGCCTGATGCGGGGTCGATCCCAGGACCCTGAGATCCTGACCTGAGCCAAAGGCAGATCCTTAACCGACTGAGCCACCCAGGCACCCTAGGAATGAGTTCTTTAAAAGAAATGGGGCTGGCATCACCCTTGTCTGTAAAACAAGGCACTACACAACCACCTCATTTGCAAATACTAAAAAGTTTAATACCAAGTGTTGGTGACACTCGGAACAAAAAGAGTAACTCTCATACACTTCCGGTGGAAGTATAAATTAGTACCGCCATTGCTATTATTTAGTAAAGTTGAAAACATGCACACCTTATGACTAATTTCACTCCCCAAAACTCCTGTAAATGAGCACAAGGCTATCTGTGTAAGAATGTTCACAGCAGCAGGGGCGCCTGGGTGGCACAGCGGTTAAGCGCCTGCCTTCGGCTCAGGGCGTGATCCCGGTGTTCCGGGATCAAGCCCCACATCAGGCTCCTCTGCTATGAGCCTGCTTCTTCCTCTCCCACTCCCCCTGCTTGTGTTCCCTCTCTCGCTGGCTGTCTCTATCTCTGTCAAATAAATAAATAAAATCTTTAAAAAAAAAAAAAAAAGAATGTTCACAGCAGCAGACTGTTCTTAATACCTATAAATGGGAAGAGAAATCTCTACCAATAATAGAATGTCCTTTATTAGTAGAATGAACAGATAAAATGAGCTCTAGTCATAGCATAATCTATGAAGTTATGAAAATATATGAATTATAGCTACATGCATAAACATGTAGTGTTCTCACAGACATAGTGTTGAGAAAAATTAAGATATTCTCTCTATTGAGAGTTTGAGGAACAAGGCAAAACTAAATTATATTTCTTAGAGATGCAAAGCATACAGAAGTCATAAAACCATAAATAAAAGCCAGGAAATAATTATTGTAAAAGTTAGGATTTTGATTACCTCTAGGGAGAGGGATTGATTTTGATTAGGGAGAGACATGACAGATGGCCTCTGGAAATGCAGTGTGACTGTTTTGTGGTCATCTTGGTGTGCACTTTGTATATTCATAGTCTTTAAGCCCTATGGATATGTTCTATGTCTTCCTCTTCATGTTTGGTATGCTCACTTTCCTAAAAGAGAAACTAGTGATTGCCTCTAAGTGTCTATATTCATGTGTCTGCATATGTATGCATTCAGTGCGTAATGGAAGATCTTGCGTGGTTTCAGGGTCACTATTTCACATATTCATACTTTTTGTATCAGATGAAGGATAGAGAAATAGAATGTGTTGGAGACTGGCTAAAGACACAGCGAGCCCAAACATTTTGTGGAGTTTTTGTTTGTTTAATATCAATATTTTCAATTTTCCTTTGTTGCCATTTTACTGCCCACCCATCCCCAAAATAGAAGGAAGATAACAAAGTTTGGACACTGTTAACTCTGATTATTAGATAACTAGATTACTAGAATGTTAGTATGTTAGACTTACAAGTAGAAGACCAAAAATTTTATTATTCAATATGGGATACTCTTAAAAGTGAAAGATGGCACCATTAATAATCACATTGGACTGAGATATAAACCCAACACATCTGTGGCAAATGGGATTGTATGGTTACCCTACCTAGGACTACCTGTGGTGAATCCATTGTCTTACCCCACGTGAGAGAAAAGTTCTCTTTAATCAAACAAGAAGTATGATTTCCCAAAGAATACTGAGGAAAGTTCCTGAAAGAAGCTTCTTGTTTTTCCCCAGAATTATCAACTCTGATGCCTGTGATGGCAATTGTGCCCAGCCTACCTGAATTAGTTTCCTAGAGCTATCGTAATACAGTGCCACAAACTGGGTGGCTTAAAATGACAGAAACTTATTATCTCACACAGCTCTGGAGGCTAGAAGTCCAAACTCAAGCTGTTGGCAGGGCCATGCTCCATCCACAACCTTTAAGGAAAGATCTTTCCTGCCTCCTCTAGCTTCTGGTAACCCCAGGCATTCCTTGGTGTGTGACAACATCACTCCAATCTTTGCCTCTGTCTTCACATGGCCAGCTTTCTGTGTGTGTCTCTTATCAGGACACCTGTCCCGTTGAATTAGAGCCCATCCTAATGACCTCATCTGAACATAATCACGTCTGCAAAGACCCTGTTTCCAAGTAGAGTCACATTCACTGGAGGAGGTTAAAACCTATAACATTATCCTTAAAAAAAACCCTTTTTTTTCTTTTTTTTTTAGCACAGCTTAGATGGGTTAGCAATGCAAAAGGAACTTTAGGGAAATTTTAATGGGAAAATAATAGCACTATTTCCAAAGAAATTTTCAGTAGAAACAGCAAAAATTTCTTTATGTCAAGATAATCAGATTATTGGGGATAATGTCAGGGATGCTTACCACACAATTTCCTCTTGAACATCTGTCCGTTTCGTGGATGAGACCTGTGGGAACCATCTTGTTTTTCTAAGGGTAGATGCTCTTGCTCTTTGATATATCACCCTATTCACAGTAAAATCCCAACCTCCCCAAACTCATCCTTTTTTTTTTTCTTTCAAATAGTCTTTTCCAACTAAGGACATCCCACTGAGTTCTATGGGAGGAATCTGTCTAGGGTTACCATTAATTGACACGTGTAAGTTCGAAGTGAATTATTTTGTTTTTCCCAACCCAGGTGATAAGCACAGTTCCTTCTGGAGAATTCTGAGATAATATACTCTATTTTTTTCTCTTCTTTCTTCCCCATCCCCCAAAAGAAAAGTCTACATTATAATACTACAGAACAGCAGGATACTTCTTATTTGATACAACTGGGTGGGACTAATAGTTGTAGTTCAAAAAAGATTATAAAAATTATGCATATACATATACACATATAACCTTTAGACAAACATATAAATGTTCAGGAAGAAGCAACCTGATTTTTATAGTATGGTCCAATACGTTAGAAAATAATAACATTAACTCTGGTTGTTCAACATAAAAATTACTTCCAGTGTATCTTCATTTACTGTATTAATAATTTTGGGCTGTAATAGCGATCCCATATCTCTTATCCTCCTCCATCTTCCTCATCTTTAGATCCATTTGTCTCTGTCATGGCAAGTTTAATTCTTCTATCATCCATAATTTCACTTTCCAATGTTTAGTCTCCATTAATCATTTGTTGTTTGTTATTTTCCTTAAATACGTCACATATCAGGTGGACTGCTCTAAAATTTCTCCCTGCTTGTGCTGAATAAATAGATACATTACTTTTTTTCAACATAAAAGCTACTTATCACTTGCTATAAAACTTTTAGTCCTGACCATTTTTTTGATATATGAACAATCTTTTGATTACGTGGACATAGATTCGTCGGTTGGAGTTCCACCTCATCTTTATTGCATTTATCGTACCCACAGTGCATCCTTTATTATTTACGGTTTGGATTATAAAGTGGATCTAGAGTTAATAATATTGTGCCAACATCAATTCCCTGGTCTTGACAATAGACCACAATTATGTGTGTTATTATCACTGGGGAGTTGGGTCCAGGGTACACGGAAGTACTCTGCACTATTTTTGCAACTTCTTATGAATCAAACCATTTCAAATAGAACTTGAAGGCCCGTGTGAAGACATTTGAATGAAGTATTCTTCTGAGTTTTTATGTTTTACACCAAAACTTTTATAGTTGTCTTACACCTATTTCAACAACAGTTTTTAGAACCTCACCTTTATTTTACTACAGAGACTTATCTAACCATGTAACTTAAATTCTGAGAAGCAACTCTCTTTTGCCCCTCTCTAGTACAAAGTGAAAATTAAAGGCCGTAATTATAGTCATAATCACAATTGGGATAAATGGGTTTTTAAACAAGCAGAACTCAGTATATAGCCAAAGCGTGAGGCTAGAGTACTCAAATGCTCTTGCTATGCTATAGCTTGCTGTAGGAATTCATCCGTACTTTTTCCAGAGCTAATAGAGAGTATCCATTTATACCCGCAAGCTGACTACAAGCAAGACGGTTAAGAATGCTTTTACTGTATAAGTGCATAATCATTCAGTAGCAATTCCCTCTCACCCCTCTCACAGACGAGGAAATTAAGGCCTCAAGAGTTATAGTAACTGCCTAAAGACATAGTGACTTGGAATCAGCTCTGACTTTAGAACAGATTTTTCTAGTCTCTGAGTTCATGAATATTCCCCCATGGATATCCTTTTGTTAAGGTCTTGACTGAGTAGTCTGGCAGGACGCTTGGGGCTCTAACTGACTGAGTTCAATTTGTAGGCTGGGTGACAACACTGATTTTAGTTTGAGGAAATTTACAAATGTTTTATTTTTTATTTTGGCTGAAAGGCATGGTCTTTCTTACTTGATCTTAAAAACTATATTCAGGTTTGAAAACTTAGACACTCTAGAAAACCCTCCTCAAGCAGTCCGGAAGTCCTTTGGGCCCCACATCAATTATCCTGGTCTCCCTCCACTGAACATGGAACTTCTCTAGCAGAGATGAATTGCTTCTTGGGAGGTTTTACTCCCATTTTGTTTTAGTAGGATTTACACGGCTGCCTTCTCCAGGCTGTCAACTTTCTCTTTCTGAAAGTTCCCAAGAAGAAGAGTGATGGAGCCAGGAAAGGATGAAATCTTGGGGAAGTGCATGAAGAGTAATAGGAAATACTTGTATTTGAAAACAAGATTTTGCGTTCTCTTCAAAGGCATTTTGTAAAACCCAATAATATTTTACTAAAGAACCATGTGTAGAATGTTTTACCAACGATAGCATATGTTGGTCTTCCTGTTTATTTATACCATTGCCCTGACTTATTTGCACAAGGATTAAACATCATCCAAAAGTGAAAAATTCAGCCCATTATCTAGATGTTCAGAGCATCTGGGTGGAGAACAGAACGCTTTTCCAAGGTTTTAACCATCCTCCTTCCATAACCTAGCATGGTACCTGGGGAACTGTAGTTTAGGCAGAATTAAAGGCTGTCTACAATAGGACTTCTGAACCCTGGTGATTCTGAGGTTCACTGGGAATTTCTAAGAGGAGACTGCAGTATAAAGACTCCTCAGTTATACTTGGTCAGGGAAAATTTTGAAATCACCAAATATCTCTTAGGATTACTATTGCAGAGAGATTAGTTTAGAAAATGCTGATTTTCAAACACCTTCAAGGGAAATGATTTTTTCTCCCTCTGACCTGATTCTTTAAGCTGATGCCTCAAACAGAGGTGGAGGGACAAATACTTTGAAAATGATTTTCACTACCGCTCTTCTAATGTCATTCCCAGAAGGAGTCCTCATTTCTCACTAGCCCAAGTGCAACAACTGCTTTTAGGATCTACTTTTTGCATGAGGTCTGGTTGATTAGACACTTCACTTAATCTGATGTGATTCATCAGCCTCCTATTTCCTTTGAAAAAAATGATGATAATATTTTCATACTCAAGAGACACACTCCCACATTGTAACTTATTTTAAAGTTGATACTGCACACTTATTTGCCAGAATGTGTGCAGTAGATCTGAAAGACAAGATGTAAAGAAAGGGGGGTAATCAGAAGGGGGAATGAAACATGAGAGACTATGGACTCTGAGAAACAAACTGAGGACTTCAGAGGGGAGGGGGGTGGAGGAATGGGATAGACCGGGGATGGGTAGTAAGGAGGGCACGTATTGCATGGTGCACTGGGTGTTATACACAACTAATGAATCATCGAACTTTACATCAGAAACCAGGGATGTACTGTATGGGGACTAACATAATATAATAAAAAAACATTAAAAAAAAAAGAAAGACACATATTTGAAGAAAAAAAAAGAAAGAAAAGATAATAAAAGTGTGCCTTGGTAGAATCATCTGGAATCTGTAAAACAAAGCCTTATTATAATACTAGTGTTGGAGAATCGTAATGAGGCCAATACTGTGCACGAGGTATTATTTCATAAAGTTATGCTGTAGCCCAGGGGTGGGGGTTGGCTCCGGAGGTTATGGTTTGACAGGTTCTGCCATCACAAAGCACAGTATGAAAAGATCAGGCCACATTAGCTTTGCATTTGTCAGTTTCCACCATTTTTAACAGTTACCTATAACAACGTGTGGCTGTTGACATTTTAAACCTCTTACAGTACAGGTGAGATAATGGGAATAGTGAAGTGTTGGGCGTAGTCGACACTCAATAAAATGTTTAGTGCCTGAAAAAATTAATACATTGTAAAGAACCAGTAGGACTCTTCTTAAATTGGGGAAGTACATTTTAAAAATTGCCAGTTCCACGAGGACAGCCTTGACGTGGACTGAGAAAGGTGGTTTTAATTAAAGCAATGATGCTTCATCATCTGAACTTTGTTTATTGCTTCATGCGTCTGATTTATGGAGAGCGGGGGATGAATAAATCCTTAAATGTGAGACTTGGGTTGGAAGAATTAGAAGGAAAATTAATTTTAAAGTGTAACCAGCAGCATAAACATATTTGCTTCTGTCTGCAACCAAATACAGACTTGGTTTGTGCTTATGAAGACAGCAAGCCTGTTGCTGCATAATGCCAACCTATCTGCTTGTCTGCAGCCTGACACAAGGACATCCAGGTGCCTGGCTAAGGTGGGAACATCTCCAGCTGACTCGGTCCATACACATGATGTGAAGACTGCGAGAACCCAAAGTAGCACTCACCTAATATCACAGGTCGTCTTGGTAGGGTTGCAGCAAATCTTGTCTGATTGGATTCTCCAAGATGTTTAAAATGTCAAAATGCACTGGGATTTACTTGAATGCTTGCTCATTGCCTGTGTTTAGACACAATCTGAGTCCCAGGCAAAATGCTTATACACAGAAGTTATATAAAGAGAACCAACCCTAGGGGCACCTGGGTGGCTCAGTTGGTTAAGCGTCTGCCTTTAGCTCAGGTCATGATCCCGGGGCCCTGGGATGGAGCCCTGCATCGGACCCCTTGCTCGGTGGGGAGCCTGCTTCTCCCTCTCCCTCCACCCCTCCCCCAGCTCATGCTCTCATTCTCCCTCGCTCTCTCTCAAATAAATAAAAAAAATTAAAAAAAAAGAGAGAACCAACCGCAGAAAAAGTGTGTGTCTGTGTGAGTGCATGTGTGTGTGTGTGTGTGTGTGTGTGTATAGGATAAATGAACGATGCAACTCAAGAGGCAGGATCCTTTCTACTAGCAGACGCTAGGTCCCGGCTCTCTCCATGGGTCTACCTTGATATCAGTCTCCCTAGTGGTAGAAGAAATATTTCTGAAGTGGCCTCTCTGAAGAGTTCTGCTCTGAACAGCAGAATTTTGGAAACTTAGAAAAGCTTTAAAATTGTAGAGATTAGTAAAGTGGTTGCCAGGCTCCTGGGTGTGGGGGTACGAGGGAGAGGTTGGGAAAGTGGAACAGACTTTCAGCTATAAGAGAGCTAAGGTCTGAGGGCATTGAGCACAGTTGATAATACTGTTTTGTGTAATTGAAATTTGCTAAGAGAATAGCAATGAGATGTTCTCACCCCCACCCCAAAAAAGATAAATATATGAGGTGATGGGTATTTTAATTAACTGGATGGGGGAAATCCTCTCACAGTGTTTACATGTAACAATCATCACACTGTATACTTCAAATATCTTACAGTGTTATTTATCAACTATACCTTAGTAAAGCCGGAAAAAAAAAAAAGAATCTTATGAACAATTCCATTTGTGGGTTTTCTTTCCAGCTGTGCGGTTAGGTCCCTAAGGGCCAGGTGCTGTCTTGATCAGCTCCGTGTACTGAGGGACGAGCACACTGTACGTGCACGACAAACATTTGCTGGACGCACAGATAAGCGCATTGCGGGGCCGGCTGGGAGAATGGTCAGTGCAGGCCACGTGATGGCAACTGTCTTCCCCCCTGACCCTTTAGCACGGTGTTTCTCAGATCACGTGGTGGTTAGTGCGGCCCTTGGGACACCTGCATCTGAGTCCTTTTGGGATTTTCTAGAAATGCCTATTCTGCCTGAAACAGAATCTCCGAGGCTCGACCCTCAAACCCCACATTTCTCGCCTTAGCAAGTTCCCCGCGATCCTCACACGTTAAGACTGACAACCAGCATCCTAGTGTCTGTGGCTCTAGTTCCCATCTCTACGTAAAAATAACATTTTCTGCATTCGCTGCTACCAGATGAGGAGGGAAAGTGAGCATACAGCTGTAATATCCTTCAGCTGGGAGTCACAAGCATGTGAAATGTGCGATGAAATCCTATGGACAAAATTCTGACTTCTATTTTAATACATCACGTTAGCAAACAGTTTAAAACGAAATAATTTTAAAAACCCAAGGTTTAAAAAAATTAACGTATTTAACGTAACAGGAAAGTCTTAGATACATGTAAGCATTTGTCCCTAATTTGCTTTTTTTAAAAGATTTTTTTATCTATTTGAGTGTGGGGGAGGAGTAAGGGCGTGAAAGTCTGGAGCCGACTCTGCACTGAGCATGGAGCCCAACGTGGGGCTCGATCTCACGATGGGGCGATCATGAGCTGAGCCTAGAACAAGAGTTGGGTGCTTAACCAACTGAGCCGCCCAGGCACCCCTGCTCTTTTTAAAACTCAAAGTAATACATATCTATGATTTAAAAACAGTGCAGAGGGCTCAATTAAAAACCAAAACCAAAACAAAAACCTGTGTCTTCTGTCCCTACACAGTGTCACCTCCCAGAGAACATTCCTTTTAGCCATTTCTTCTTTTTGGTCTGGTATTTCCTCTATCTATTGGTTAGGATGTGTTTATCAACAAGTAATAGAAAAGCCAACTGAAGTGGCCTCAACAATTTAGATATTTATTATCTCACTTCAAAAGAAGACTGAACAAAGGCTGTTCTGTCTCGTTCAGTAGACAATCTAAAAATAATCCCATCTCTTTCTAGTTTCCAATTTTAGTGGGTTTGATTCACTGTCGTTTTATTGTCTTGCTTGTTACCTTAGGGTCTTCTCCCAAACATGCCTTGCTCTCAGTGTTGTCACACGGTCTCAAAGGGCACTCCCACCCTCCTCTCCAGCTACCACACCACCTCCCTGCCAGGTGACCCCATGTCCATCAACGGCCTGAGAAGGTCTTTTTTCTTGAGGAAGGCCTCCTCTCTTCTATGGAACCTTGCCTTTGACAGCGTACGTCATGTTTTTAGAAACTGTTTATGTTTCCTTCCTGGAAATTGTGGGCACCTTGAGGGCAGGGGCTATGCCCCCTCTTTCTATTATGCTTCTAGCTCAGGACTTGCTACACTGTGTGCCTCATGAATATTTGTAGAATAAATTAATGGCTGCATTCAAATTTTCTTCCCGGGGCGCCTGGGTGGCACAGGGGGCGCCTGGGTGGCACAGCGGTTAAGCGTCTGCCTTCGGCTCAGGGCGTGATCCCGGTGTTATGGGATCGAGCCCCACATCAGGCTCTTCTGCTATGAGCCTGCTTCTTCCTCTCCCACTCCCCTGCTGTGTTCCCTCTCTCACTGGCTCTCTCTCTCTCTGTCAAATAAATAAATAAAATCTTTAAAAAAAAATTTTCTTCCCAACTAGTTACATCCCTGCTCAGACTCCAGATATTTCACTCAGCTAAGAGGCTATGCCTCAGCGTGTTCTTAGCTCTGCCTCTGAGTCGTCTGGAAACACCCCGAGTAGCGGTACACAGCAACCTTGCCATCTGCCTTCCCCACCTCCTGGTGACATCTCTCCATCACTGCCGTCATTCTACTGGACTTAACCTTTATAACAAAAACTCAGGCTGACCCCCATCAATCCCGAACTCCTTTATTTAATCTACTCACACGGGTCACATTTGCTTATTAAAGTTTAGGAAGAATAATGAGGTTTCCATGGGTCTTAGAGTCATGGAAATGTTGAGCCTCATAGCGCCTTAGAATTAACCAGAACAAACATTTCACCCAGGGATCAGTGCTGCTCAAGGTCGCACAGGGGTCAGTGGTAGAATTAGAGTTAGTGGCTGGCTCTGCGGAGGCACCAGTTAGTGAGTGCTTTTTCTTGTTTGTCTAAGTGCGCTCACACACATGTGCACAAAGAGAGGTTTTCCAGTTACAGAATTGCTTTTAATGAAATAGAAAGTTGAACCAAAGTTTAGCTGTTTAGTGCTACCATGTTTGAATTTATAAAGCTCTTTGAAGCTTTCTGGCTTTAGATGCTCCAACAGGGAGTTTTAGAGAACATTAGCGGTGTTTGTGGGGAAATTCTCATCACGTGGGATGGTCCCAGGCGCTGCAGACCATTTGACGTCCTTGGTTTCCTCCCACTAAAATGTCAGTCATGCTCCCTTGCTGTTGCGATAACCCCCAAAATGCCTACTTAACAATTCCAGATGCTGTGTATGAAGGCAGCATTGCCCAGCTGAGAACCTCATTGTGATTCTCGGAGGGAAGGAAGTAAAGCTGGGTTATGCTGATTTGCCTGATGAGAAAACTTGCCCTATGAGAGGTCAGTTAACTGGTCTCAAGCCACAGATAGGGCTGTCAGTAGCACTGGAATCACTGGTCTTATGCTGTTTGCATCAGACAATGGATTTGTTTCCAACCTAGCCCACAGCGTGGTCCACTCAGGGGTGCTCCTGCTTGACCAGGAATCATGAGCGGGATGAAGAAATGGGAGCAGAAATCAAGGAGCTGAGGCCCAGAGGATGGAGGGAAGGTGAGGGTGCAAAATCCTACAACCAAGGAAAACACCACACGCAAGAAACTTTCCTGTGACTAAGATTCCCCCAAGGTCTGAGAAAAATGGAACAAGCAAATTTGAGTTAGAAACACCTTTAAAAATGCAAATCAAGTGACTCTCGTCAATGCTAAATGACAGGAGAGTTAGCAGTATGGCTTCTGTGGTGCATTGCTCTGTTCGGTTTTCTTTCTTTCTTTCTTTTTTTTTTTAAAGATTTTGTTTATTTATTTGACAGAGATAGAGACAGCCAGCGAGAGAGGGAACACAAGCAGGGGGAGTGGGAGAGGAAGAAGCAGGCTCATAGCAGAAGAGCCTGATGTGGGGCTCGATCCCGTAACGCCGGGATCACGCCCTGAGCCAAAGGCAGACACTTAACCGCTGTGCCACCCAGGCGCCCCTCTGTTCGGTTTTCTTAACGATTGGTCTTCCCAGTTGGATTGCTGGATTAGAAATGCCAGTCATTCCATAGGGATGGAAACCCAGGCATCCCTGTGGGTAAACGTGGGGAGCCTAACTATTTAACCAGGAAATTTGTGGGCAGCTGGCCTGAAGCCTAGGAGGTGTTGTTATGGCTCAAAGAACCTGGAAACTACAGCCTGGATTTTGTCCAGGGACAACATGACAGGGTGTTTCAGTCCTGTTTGATGTACTTGAACAGGGAGGCACAGGCGGCCTCCTGCTACAGGGCAGTATGGCTTGGTGGAGGTGTCCGGTTGGGGGTGACATTGTCAGGGGACTGGGCGGGAGGACAATGTCTAGGAGACTCTGCCCTTTCCTTGATGCATCTTGGATGCATCCAATATCCCTGCCACTCTGTCTCCCTGTCTGTCCCATTCCTTCCTAGGCAAACACTGAATTTGGTCAAGGTCCATCTATTAGGGTGTGTGTGTGTGTGTGTGTGTGTGTGTGTGTGTGTAAATAGTAAACTTAAAGGGCTTCTGTGCGAATAAAATCTAATGAAATAAAAACTGTGTGAAGTGTCTGTCTCTGTTATCACACATAGCCTCTGGAGCAGGGGGATAGATTGAACCCCCAGCTCTTCTCAGCCACCCCTTAGCTCTGACCCTGGGGGCAGTTATTGAAACTTTCTGTGTTTCAGTTGTCTCACCTGTAAAATGCAAATAATAATAGTGAAGATTATTGAATTAATTTTTTATGAGGCCTTAACATTGTTTATAAGGTCATAATGAAAATGAATTAATATGGGGCACCTGGGAGGCGCAGTTGTTGAGCGTCTGCCTTCGGCTCAGGGCGTGATCCCAGCGTTATGGGATCGAGCCCCACATCAGGCTCCTCCACTGGGAGCCTGCTTCTTCCTCTCCCACTCGCCCTGCTTGTGTTCCCTCTCTCGCTGGCTGTCTCTCTCTCTCTGTCAAATAAATAAATAAAATCTTTAAAAAAAAAAAGAAAATGAATTAATATTTATAATGTACGTAGTCAACATTATATTGTTAAATACAAACAGTAAGACAAATGAAAGAAACCATCACTCCATCTACTTTATTTCATTGTCTTTCCTTGTTGCAGTTCTTTCAAATGAAAATTCCATATTGGGTTCTCTGGATGCTAACTGTGGCTAAATATTGGTGGGGTGATAAAGGGAAAGAAAAGAACAAAAAGAAAAGGCCAAAGATTGGCCAACTGTGGCTTTCATCATGCCATGTCTTGAGTTATCTGAGATGTTAGAGATAAACTCATTACACACTGGGTTTTCAGGTACAGACTTTTAGGTCAGAATGGAAGAGCTGGATGGGACGTGCATGGCCAGGAATTCCAGAGGCCAGAGTGGGGACTGAGGGTATTGGGTTAGGGGAAACCACCTGGCCCTTTTCTGGAGGGGTTAGGGGGCCATGGACCTACTTGTAAGGAATCCTTTACCCAAAGTGTAGGACCCAGTCCAGGAAAATCCAGTAAACATATTTCTGATGTTCTTTGCTTCACTATTGTTAGGCTTCACATATAAAGGAGACACCCATCCTGTCTGAGTTCTGGAGAGAGTCCAGAAGCTAACTGGAAGTGAACCAGATGGGTATGGCCTTCAAACTCGCTGCCAGGCGCTCTGTAATTATTATCTTGCACCGAAAAGGAAGCGAGCGTATATGAGGGCATCAGCTCTATGGAGAAGCTTATAGAGAGGATGTGGTTGCATTCATATATTCCACAACATTGTGGAAGCTGAGGTGCAGAGATGTTAAGTATTTTACCTAAGGTCTCACAGATGTGACATTCCACCCAACTCTATCTACTCCAGAGGCACACGATTTGCTAGAGTACATTTTTATTATAGTAGTATGAAAATTTCAGAAAAATTGGGAAGCTAGTACATAGAGTTTGCATATGCCCCATGCTCAGTTTCCTCTGTAGTTATCTCTTTACTTATTATAGTGTGTTTGTCACAATTAATGAAGAAATATTGATAAATTATCATAAGGCCCATATTTATTCAAATTTCCCTGGTTTTACCTAATGTTCTTTTTGTTGTTGTTGTTCCAGGATCCCACCCAGAACACTATTGTGTCTCTTTAGGCTCTTCTCAGCTGTGAGATTTTCTCAGAATTTCCTTGTTTTTGATGAGCTTAAAAGCTTTGAAGAGTACTGGTTGGATATTTTGTAGAATGTCGCTCAACTGGGATTTTTCTGATGTTTTTCTCATGATTAGATTGGGATTTGGGGTCTTTGGGAGGCAGACCACAGAGGTAAGATGCCATTCTCATCGCCTCATATCAAAGGTACATGTTATCAACATGATTTATTACTGTCAATGTTGACCTTGATCACATGGAGGAAATAGTGTTTGTCAGGTTTCACTGTAGAGTTACTCTGTTTTCCTCTTCCTTTCTGTACTGTATTCTTTTTTTTTTTTTTAAAGATTTTTATTTATTTGACAGAGAGAGACACACTGAGAGAGGGAACATCAGCAGGGGGAGTGGGTGAAGGAGAAGCAGGCTTCCCCCTGAGCAGGGAGCCCGACTCCGGGCTCAATCCCAGGACTCTGGGATCATGAGCTGAGCCGAAGGTGGACGCTTAACAACTGAGCCACCCAGGCGCCCCTGTACTGTATTCTTCGAAAAGAAGTCATTACTTTTAAAGAAAAAACTCCCATACTTTAAGAGTGAGAGTTATATTCTACCTCCTTGTGAGCAAAGCATATATAGAAATTATTTGGAATGAGTCTGCATGGGAGATTTCTCTATTCTCTACATTTATCAATTTATTTAATCATGTGTTTATATCCTATGGATGCATGGACGTTTCTTGCATATTTTGGGTTATAACTGAATACTGCTTTATTTATTTTATTGCTCTTTCTGCTGGCTCATGTGCTACTTTGACATACTTTCATCATGGGTCTTCTCTCCTCTCCTCTCCTCTCCTCTCCTCTCCTCTCCTCTGCTCTCCTCTTCTCTCTTTTTCTCTTCTCTTCTCTTCTCTTCTCTTCTCTTCTCTTCTCTTCTCTTCTCTTCTCTTCTCTTCTCTTCTCTTCTCTTCTCAAGTATTTACTTACTTTCTTGCACTACAAGATGCTCCAGGCTCATCTTCTGTATTTTCTGACCCAGACCTAGAATCAGCTATTTCTCCAGGAAGTCCAGATCCTTTTACTGAACACTGATCCTGGGAACCAAGATCCGGACGTTGGGTGTGCTCATTGTTATCAGGGTTGTGTGGCTTCTAGGTCAGCTCAGCTGACAGCAATGGCATATATGTGTATATACTAACCTGTTTATATACACATATCTATAAATATTCTGTATGTAACCATCTATAGGTATATTAATCTAAATATGAATTTGCACTAATGTCTTCCACTAATCTATTACCACATGGATCATTCTAACCTTCTCTCTTGGCTTATCTGTAACCTCCCACTCCAACAGAGAGATACCCGGCTCCCACCACCCTTTATTCATTTCCTTAATGGTTCAGTTCCAGCAGACAACAAATAGTGGATTCAGAATTGTTAATATTTAAAATATATATATATATATTTTAAATTCCAGTATAATTAACATACAGTGTGTATTAGTTTCAAGTGTACAATAGAATGGTTTATCAGTTCTTTACATTACTCAGTGCTCATCTTGTACCCTGTGGGAACACAATTATCAATGTGTACATTGCTTTGTGCAGTTCCTTTTGCTTTTAGTCTTATATACGCCATCATTTCCAAAGGTACTTAAGTCAGCACCTTTCCCTCCATCTCCTTCAGTGAAATTTTTTCACCCATTTGTAATATAATTAGGTTTTTTTTTTGTCACATCTGCATTCTATCCACATATCCCTGGTATCTCACATTATTCTTCTTTTATTTGCATACATTAAAGTTCACTCTTTGTGCCTTAAAGTTCTATGAGTTTTGATAAATGCATTGTATGATATCGTACAAAATAGTCTGACCATCCTAAAAAATGCCCTGTGCTTCACCTGTTCAACTATATCCTCCCTGCTGCCCCAAACCCCTGGCAACTGCTGATCTGTTTATCATCTCTATATTTTTGCCTTTTCTAGAATGTCATATAAATAGAATTATACAATATGCAGCCTTTCAAACTGGTTTGTTTCCCTTAGCAGTATGCATTTAAGATTCATCCATGTACTGGTGTGGCTTCATAGCTCATTCTTTCTTATTGCTCAATAGCATTCTTTTGTATGAATGTACCACAGTTTGTTTATCCATTCACCTACTCATGGACATCTTGGTTGCTTCCAGTTTTGGAAAATTATGAATAAAGCTGCTATAAACATTTGTATGCTGTTTTTTGTGTGGATCTAAGTTTTCAAATCAGTTGGGTAAATACCAAGTGGTGCAAATGTTGGATCGTATGGCAAGACTATGTTTAGCTTTGTAAGAAACTGAAAATCTATCTTCCAAATTGGCTGTACCATTTTGCATTTCCACCAGCAATGAAAGAGAGAGATCCTATTGTCCTACCTCCTTGCCAGCAATTGGTATTGCCAGTTTTTTGGATTTTTGCCATTCTAATAAATGTGTAGTAGTATCTCTTTGTTGTTCAAATTTGCATTTCCCTAATGACAATCGATATTAAGTATTTTTTCATAGGCAGTCTCATGCATATTTAAACTATACTTTCTTACTAGTAGTTGGGAAGGGACTCTGGCCAGCTGGTTGAGCTACATCTGAACACTCAAATTAATTTCCAAACTTTGGAGCAGGTAATGAGGATGTGTTTCAGAAGCTGGCAACAGGAAAGCACCTAGACAGGTGAACAGTGGCTAAGGTGGTTGCAGCGTGCTAAGTCCAGAGTCAGGAATCAGGTAGGTAACAGGTAGACATCCTTTCAGGGCTCCATCCTGTCTCTTCTTCTTGCACTAGGTACCTGGCCATCTCCTCTTCCTTTACCTTCTCCTTCTTAACAGCTTTATTGAGATATAATTGCCATACAATAAGTTGCACAAATTTGAAATGTACAATTTGATTAATTTGTCATCCATGTATACCTATGCAGCCATCACCATGATCAAACAATGAACAAGTCTATCACTTCCAAAAATTTCCTCATTCCCTTTTTTAAAAAATTAAATTCAATTAGCCAACCTATAGTACACCATTAGTTTCAGTTGCATTGTTAATAATTCATCAGTTGCATATAACACCCAGTGCTCATCGTATCATGTGCCTTCCTTAATGCTCATCACACAATTACCCCATCCCCCCACTCCCCTCCCCTCCAGCAACCCTCAGTTTGCTTCCTACAGTTAAGAGTCTCTCATGGTTTTTCTCCCTTTCTGATGACTTCCCTTTCTGTTTTCCCTCCCTTCCCCTATGGTCCTCTGCCCTGTTTCTTATATTCCACATATGAGTGAAACGATATGATAATTGTCTTTCCCTGATTTCCCTGATTATTTTACTCTACATAATACCCTATAGTTCCATTCACGTTGTTGTAAATGGTAAGTATTCATCCTTTATGATGGCTGAGTAATATTCCATTGTGTGTGTGTGTGTGTGTGTGTGTGTGTGTGTGTGTGTATATCTCACATCTTTTTTATCCATTCATATGTTAATGGACATCTGGGCTCTTTCCATAGTTTATCTGTTGTGCACATTGCTACTATGAACATTGGGGTGCAGGTGCCCCTTCGGATCACTACATTTGTATCTTTGGGATAAATACCTAGTAGTGCAATTGCTGGGTTGTAGGGTAGCTCTATTTTTAACTTCTCGAGGAACCTCCATACCATTTTCCAGAGTGGCTGTACCAGTTTGCATTCCCATCAACAGTGTAAGATGGTTCCCCTTTCTCTGCATCCCTGCCAACATTTGTTGTTTCCTGTCTTGTTAATTTCAGCCATTCTGACTGGTGTGAGGTGGTATCTCATTGTGGTTTTGATTGGTATTTCCCTGATGCCGAGTGATGTGGTGTATTTTTTATGTGTCTATTGGCCACTTGGATGTCTTCTTTGGAGAAATATCTGTTCATGTCTTCTGCCCGTTTCTTAATTATTTGGTTTTTGGTTGTTGAGTTTCTTAAGTTCTTAAGCTGCTACTCCACACACATCAAACACATTCCCATCTCAAGAACTTGGCACTCTCTTCCCCCTGCCTGAAAAGCTCTTCCCCCAAGAGTCACATGACTTGCCCCTTCTTTTCACTCAGGTCTCTGCTCAATGTGCCCCCAGAACCAAGGCTTTTCCTGACTACTTCCTCTGGAGTGCCTTTTCTGTCATCTTCATTTCCTCACCCTGCTTCAGTTTGCTTCAGAGCATTTTCGTTTAGCTGACAAGACACTTTTTATTATGTATTTATTAGTTTCCTTGAAGTTTATTTTCCTCACTAGACAGAGAAAACTCTGTGAGGGAAGGACTTCTCTCTGCCCTTTTTCCCTTTTTTCTGCATAGCCAGTGTTTGGAACTGAGGCTGGCAGGTAGTAGATACTTAAGAAATAAATATCTGTAACTCATTCTTTAGTATACTGCCTGGTAGATAGGCAAGTGTGTAGAAAAGATAGAGCATTGCAAGTCAGACTGCTATCCTTAGAAAGTTCTGCTTGCAGAGTTGGCCCTTGGTTGGTATCTGGGAACTTGGGTTTTAAGTGGGATTCCCATCATTTCCAGAACTGATCAGAATGGCTCACTATGCCTCAAACATTTTTACAACCAATGTGATTTATGCTGAACCCCTGTTTTCCTTCTGGGAGACTTGGTTCTGATACATGTGAGGCACAGGGTACCTGTGTGAGCAGCCCCTAGTCAAAGCCCTGGACACCAAGTCTCTAATGCTTTCCTGGTAGACAGCCTTTCACATGTGTTGTTGTAATTCCATGCTGGAAGAATTAAGCTGTCCTGTGTGACTCCCCAAGTAGAAGATTCTTGGAAGCTTGTATCTGGTTTCCTCTGGACTTCACCCGGTGCACCTTTCCCCCTTTGCTGGTTTGGCTTTGTTTCCTTTCACTGTAGTAAACCAGAGTCACGAGTGTGACTTTATTCGGAGAACTGTGAGAAGTTCTCCTCATAAATCACTGAACCTGGGGGTGGCCTTAGGGACCCCCTACACAGAAAAGAGGTGATAGGTTTTTTTTAATGAAAATTGAACAAATGGTCAACAGGAGCTTTTTCAGCAAGAGACAGGCACCCCCGTTACAGAGACGGGGCTCAGGAGCAGCTCTGCAGTCACTGGGAGTCTCTGGGGGACAAGTGAGACCACATTAGGAGATGATTTAGGACACTCGCCAGGGGTCTGGATGTTCTGGAACAACAGTATAGCGAGCTTGGCTGCTGGTTGCACATCTTATATTGTTAAGAGGATTAAGGGTTCGTTCATGTAAAGTGAGAGCTTTCCCTGTGAGCTCTCTTTTTGGGCGCAGCATCTGCTAGCTCTGTGCTAAGCAGTTACCAGGTAAGCTCCAGTGCTGGCTTTGCCTAGAGGCTGAGCCTGCACTGAGGATTTTGGGTCTTCAGGCATCCTTCACCTCGGGGCCACATTTGCACTGGAGCCTGATGTAAGGATTGAGAGTACCAGCTGTGAGGCTTGGCTGTAGGGGAAAAAGAGCACAGGTCAGGGCAGCAGCTTACTCTTTGGGTTGTACTCCAGATGAATAGAAGTCTGGGTCTTTCCAGGACCTCAACTATTCTAGGAATCAGTGTAGTAACTCATACCTGTAATACTGGTCCCCAATATCAGTTGCCTGTTCCTTCTTTACCCCCATGCTAAGCTCCAGGATTGGGCTGCATCTTTTCCCTTCAATTAAAATCCAAGTGTCCGCATAGAAAATCCTCGTATAGGCTGATGCAATTTTCAACACTGCGGGAGGAGTTAGGGCCACAGGATCCTGTGTGGTGATGGAGCTGAATCCAGGGAGGGGACAGCTTCTCTGTTCGATGGCTTGGGGACCAGGGTATCTTGGTCTCTCCAAAGTTGTTCTATGTGATGCTGAGCAAGAGCTAGGTCTCTGCAATCCCCTTTTTCTGCTCTAAGGACTGAGAAATCCTTCATTTGAGATGACGGAGTCATCAGATCCAAGAATCCTGGATCACAAAGTTGTCGCATAGAGATCCAGATGCCCCGGAAAAGCCCTCAGTCCTGAAACAAAGGCTTGCAAGGGGGGGGGGGAAACAAGGTTTCATGTGTGATTATGCAGTGTGTCACCCAGCAGAGTCCACGCTAGCCTGACAAAAATACCTATTTTGCTCTGTCTGTCCTGTTCCCTGTCCTCTAGCCCTCACATCACCCTCTTAAACCATGCTATCTTACAATCATTCAACTGCCAAATTTTAGTGATTTTAACCAAACTTTCCATTAACTCCTTTGTCATAAGGATTTAAGAAAGGGATTTTGTTATGGGGGAAGATGAGAAGGGCACCTTTTATCTAATTAGTACTAAACACCCATTTAAAAATTACAGATTACATTTCTCTGGTCTTATGAATGACTGAGTGCTTAATTTGTCTACAAAGCAATTGTACTCTGGTGTGTCGGGCCAAGTCCCCAGGAATGTCACTGTGCTACAGAGGACAGCTTTCTCTCCCTGCCATTTGTCTGCATTACTGATTCATCCATCATCTGTTCGCATTATCCGTCCATCTTCCATCCAAAGTGGGGAAATGCGCCATCACCAAATTTGGTTCATCTATTCTAATGTCTTCTTTCTTAGCCCATTTTGCCGGGAGCTCCTTTTCAAATGCTAACAACCTTAGATTAGCTTTAATAGCCTCGCTCATTAATTGTCTGACCAGAGTAAAAATATGTCTTGAGAGACAGATTTTACTTCCACATGCCTCTGATAATGTCAAGGCACAGTGCAGTGTCTCTAAGACTGCAGCCGACCCTAGAATACAAATGTTCTTCCCAAGGTATTTGACTCTGTTCTTCGAGTAACTGTAATCTCGGCATGTCAATTTTGACATTTTAGTTAGTAGGCACTGCACATTTTTTATAACGTAGGGAATTATTAATGGTACGTAAGAGGAGACACAGAAATATCACCCAATGTCATTTACATCTATTCCATCGAAAGGCTGGGCAACAATCCATCATGGAAGGTTTAAGTGCCCTTCTGCCAGGGGTGGAAACAGAGACAGCAGGAGCAGTATTAACCAGACGACCCTTAAGGCCCTGTTCACTTTTAGGAGCTATAAACTATTGCATTTCAGAGCTGGAAGTACCATTTCAGATAATCTCTTTACATACGACGAACCAAGTCCCACCGGGGCAGTAACAACTGTTATGAAAGGGTTGAGTCCAGAATCCGGGTTTTCATTCAACATTCAGCGACTTTGATCACCTACCATGTGTCTGGCTGGGGCTAACACCATAAAAAGAGTAGTGTCCTGAGCACACGGGGCTCATGCCTACTCTCTCATTCCCGTCTCCTTAAATAACAACAAATTGTTTCAAATTTGGAAATGGTTTCGCTTCTAGACCATTCTTAACTCTGAGATGCAAGAGTGGCCTAATGTTTTTTGCCCTTTGATATTCTTCCCTCAAACAAATTCACTTCCTTAAATTTTCCTACCTTATTTGTCAATGCAGAAGCTTAATCCTTTAACCCCTTGTTGTCAGTTGGTTTCTCGTACCATTTTAAAAAAAAGATTTATTTATTTTAGAGAGAGAGACAGATGGAGAGAGCGAGCACGGGGGCAGAGGGAGGGAGAGAGAGTCTTAAGCAGGCTCCACACCCAGTGCAGAGCCCGATGTGGGGCTCAATCAATCTCATGACCCTGAGATCACCGCCTGAGCCGAAATCAAGAGTCCGATGCTCAACTGACTATGCCATCCGGGTGCCCCTCGTAGCATTTTTATGGATGAAAAAACTGAGGCTCAGAGAACTTACATGCCCATTTCCCAGAACTAGCAAGTATTCGAGTTGCAATTCCAGTGCACATCTGACTGATTCTAAAGCCTTCACCAGCTTCTCTTTAAACTCCTTTAATATTTTAGCTGCAGGTTTTGGGGGGGACAATACTTTCTAGAAAATCATACTAAATAGAAAATCTGCTTCTTAAATTCTTTTTTCCCAGGGCACTTTCATTTGTTTGGGCTAACTTTGGGGAAAAGATTTAATAAAATGCTAGGGGTATTAACTCCTCTCCAGGTAGAAAAAGATAATTTCAAGGTGGAAGAGCAGTGAGTATTCGAAGCCTAGGATTCTAAATCTGTGAGGGAGGAGGATGACCAAGGAGGTCAGACTGTTTGTGTGAGAACTGCCCTTGGTGAGCGAATTCCGACAGGCACAATGAGGCTTGTTGCTATGACACCAAATAATTCCATATTCAGTGCAATGGAATCCCCATTTGTGTTCTTAAAAAATTAAAGCAGTTTTATGGATATTAAATGTTTAAGTGGCTCCAGCAGCTAGAAAGAAAAATCGTCTTATGAATAAAACAGGCCAATGCCTGATTGCTTGCATGGAAAGTATTTGAAAAATGTGTTTGCAGAGTTCGGGGCTTGGCAGCTTTTGTTTTATGGTGTGCAGTGAAAGGAGGCAATGGATGAATGAATATATAAATGATTTTAGGCAAACCACAGAATGTAAAAGTTGTGGGATGGAAATTAAATTTTCTTCAACATGTTTTTCCTGAGCACTTACTATGAGCTCAGCGACACACAGGGTTTCCTGGACCACGTCAGAGTAGCCGCTGGTATGGGGTTTGACTTCATTCTTCTTCCATCCGGGTATTAGCTAGCGTGATGCTAACATATTTGTGTATCAGATAAACTCCCAAATTCTGTCTTTAACACAGGACATTTTTTTTAATCAGGTTTATCGAGGAATAATTTATATCTAGTGAAATTCACCCTTTTTAAGTATATAGTTCAATGAGGGTTGACAAACGTTTCCAGCCATGAACTCACTATTCCCATTAAGATAGAGAATATTTCCATCACTCCATGAAGTTTCCTTGTGATCCTTCATTTCTATTTATTTATTTTTAAAGATTTTATTTATTTATTTATTCGACAGAGATAGAGACAGCCAGCGAGAGAGGGAACACCAGCAGGGGGAGTGGGAGAGGAAGAAGCAGGCTCATAGCAGAGCAGGGAGCCCGATGCGGGGCTCGATCCCTGGACTCTGGGATCATGCCCTGAGCCAAAGTCACGCTTAATGACTGAGCCACCCAGGAGCCCCTCCTTGTGACCCTTTAAAGTGAATCCTCTTCACTCCCAGAGACTGACAGCACTTGCTTTGGCTTCCGGTCCTATGGTTTTGTCTTTTCCAGAATACTATATTAATATTATATTAAAGTTAACATTATACTAATTAATGTGCTCATAGACTCATTTGGCATATATACTTTTTTGCGTCTGCCTTCTTCTACTTGGCATGATGCTTTTAGAGATTTGTCCATGTTTTTGCATGTACCATTCCTTTGTATTGCTGAGTAATAGTCCATTAGACATGTACTTACCTACTTGCTAGTTAATAAACATTTGGGTTGTTTCCAGTGCTTAGCCATTATGAATAGAACTTCTACACAGTCATGGACAGATCTTTGTGGGGATAATACAATACATTTTAATTTCTCACTCAAGTAAGTTTTCAGTACGTGTTTTCCCAATGGAAAAACAGTCTTTTTCTCCTGAATGGTAATTTGAGGATCTAGGCTTTGTCCTGTGGCTGCCTTACTACCTGGGGCCTTGGACCTTTTCATTTCTAGCTGTGGGAAGGGGAAGAGACCTGTTTCTACTACTCCAGCCCAGTAAGGACATAGCTCACTTCTGCTTGTATTCTACTAGTAAGAAATAGACTCGCGGCCACCACAGATGCAAGGGGTGTCCCCTGAACAGCTCTGTATTATGGACAGGGGAGCACAGATTTTTGGTGGACCAATATCTATTGATAACACAATTTATTTTTTTTTTCTAGCAAATATTTATCAGAGCCAACCAAATACCAAGCACTGTGCTAGGTGGTAGAGATCGAGCAATGACAAAACGAACAAGAAAACGAATAAAAAACCCCAAACCAAAAAATCTGGCTCTTAACATCTTGAGTTTATAGTCTGGATAGATTTCAGGGAAGAACAATGTGTTTCTATATCCAGAAAAATGTCAAAGGAATAAATGTGCTGTATCAGAAAGGATGGGATATGGGGTAGGTATGAAAATGACAAAACAAGTGAAGGAAAAATCAAGTGGGTCAGGGAAATCTTTCTGGAGGAGGGAAGAATTCATCTGGCTCCTTAAGGATGTTAGGCATGTAGATAGGTGCCTGGGGGTAGAGTGGGGACTTCAAAGCAGATAAATGATATGAAAAAGGGAATGTTAGAAGCAGCATGCTTTGGGTATGCCTTGCTGGAGGTGGGTGAAGAAATGGACCCGAATCCCTCGCTGACCTTTAGGACATAATACAAAGCTCGTTTAAGTTGCTTTGTGAGGAAGTTCTATTCAGTTTCACTGTTTTAACGGCTGCTGCTCTGTTTTATTGATAGCGTTCGAATGTTTTCAAATGTGTGGCTGCCTACCCCGTGATGGTAAAGTTTTTCATAAATTGAATAAGCAGTCCTATCGCCTAGGGGGTGTTTTCTAAATATTAATAGAATTGAATAAATTAAGATAGCAAGAAGAAAGTTGCTGTTCTTCCTTTGACAGAACAGGTTGGAGAGAGACCATGACGATTACAAATTACACCACTGACTGTTAAAATCTAGAGATTTACGAGTGGGGTTCCTCTACTATGTCACGATACTATTCTAGATTCAGTGTGGGAAACAAATCTCTGGTAGGTAGCTGCTTCGGGCAAGACGAGATTTAATAGAGGAAATTAGATGCTTATAAAATTATTCCAACAGCTGCCGAGGCAGCAATCTGGGGCCATTGTGATCGCTGTGATCTGGAATTCGGGAGACTCCTGCTTCTAGTGCAGCCTAAGCTGCTGCCCCTGTGACATGAGCAGGTGACCAAAAGTGCACCCTGGAATTTCAGGTACTAGTGGAAGAACATCGCCACCCCCGCTTGCCTTCTAAGGCTCACGTGGGCTGACCTTGCTCCCAGAGCCTCTCTCGTACCCACGTGTGTAGATCTAGGGGGTCTAGGAAGTGCAGGCTGTCGTCTTCCAGGGCTCGGGATTTAGGGCAAACGGAAGGGTGTGGCCATCACTGCCAGGCACTGACTCACCATACGCGGTCCGATGATCCTATTGATTTTTCTGATTCCCTCACGTCTCCTCTGTCTTCCTTTATGGCAGTTAAAGAGAAAGACCTTTATACAGAAATGCCGTAGAAAAAGAGATACTGAAGGCATCATCATCATCATAAATATGAGAGCTCTTGTATTCATATCTGATTGTATTTTTATAAAAACCAGTGCTAAATGTAACAGCCCTTCTGGGTTTCCAGATCCGCGGCACCCCGGACACACTGGACTTCTTATGCTCGGCCACAGCTGTGCTCTCACACGCCTCTGCTGCCCTTCGCCCCAAACGTTTAGATCAACCATTAGTGAGCTATAAAGATTTTACTGGAGATTCCGTTGTAAGCTGGGGAAGAAGATTGTTAGGACATCCTACTTGACAAAATTGCTTGTTGGGCCCTTCTGTCTTCCCATGAGGCCCCCTTGCAGCCTCCTTCCTCCCTTCCCGGGAACCCGAGAAATCATCTGCCTCGTGGGGGGAGTGTACTTAACCCGTGCAGCTTGCCTACCTACACCGTTCAGCAAAACAAATCTGGATAGTTTGCAGAACTGTCACTATCAGTTGTTCCACAAGCCAGGCCTTTTGCCAGGAAGGTGGGCAGATAATGGACAGAGGGTTCTTTTTACCTTGGACCCCAAGTGGATTTTCAAAGTAATCACCCAACAAAACGATATGAGTCTTACGGAGAAATTCTATCCTAAGAAAACACGTTCTCCTTCTTTCATTGCAGTTACTGTAAGACTTTTCCCTCTTGAAACAAGGTTCTGATAGTCAACATTTTGAAGAAATGATCATAAACTATAATTAACAGTATACAAAATATAATAATTATACAGCATAAGGCTTTTTGGCATGCAGGTTTGAAAGTCTACATTAATTAAACAAGGTAATACAAAAGTGATTGAAATATGATTTAACTAAGATACTGTGACATATTTATATTTAATGCTTTTCAGGTTTAAAGCACTTCTAGGCCCCTGGTCCTCTTTGAACACTACGATGTTATAAATGCTGTTATAAATGCACAGGTCTTATATTTTTACCGAAGGGCTGTGTTTTGGAATACTGAGTTCTGAGGCTATAAAAATTACGGCCAGGTTATTTCCTTTGTTGTTTATTATAGAGTATTAGGAGGCATGTTCTCTCTCTCTATTTCTTCTTTGTATATTTATAGTATTTAATATTCCCAGTCCTAGCCAGGTCCATAAAAACAATGATAATAATAAAAATACCCAACTTGGAGTGCCTAGTTTGTACCATTTGCTCTGTAGACATCATTAGAATCCTCCAAACATCACAAGATAGACAATACAGTGTATGTATATACTTTTGGGGGATCATTTCACTTCACCCCCACCAGAAAATTGGTAAATACTGGGAATAGCATTCAAACCCAGATTTTTTTCTTTATCCTTATTTCTTATCCTAGCCTTATGCTATAAGCAGATTCCAGACCACAGCAGTCCAGTACAGTTTAATAAGGAGTTATTGGGTGATGATAATGGTTCTCTTTTATGTGAGGCCCATTCTAAAATGAAAACCCAGGGTCCTTGGTTACAGTGTTAAGAATTTCAAGATGGTGGCAGCAAAGTATGGTACCGAGGGCGGAGTCCCGCGTGGGACCCTGTGGGACGGCGCTGATGCAAGTCTATAGAGCCACTTCTGTGACGGGTACTGTGCCAGGCTCTGTAGACACAAACAGGAAGAAGACATCATCCTTCTGCCCGGGGCACTTCTAGTTATGGGGGCAAAGGGGGACTTCCTCTTTTGGAATTGCCTATAGAGGCGACATCATGTTCTGTTGACTATCCTCAGGGGTGACAAATCTTTCCTTCCTGAGGGATACGATTTCTTGAAGTAGCCAAACTCACATCGCTGCAGACTTTGTCAATACCTTGAGAGCCAGTCTGGGTAATTAGTAATGAAGCCTTCAGTTCGAAACAGAATGTGACTCTAAAGAAGGAAGCTTGATTTTCTTGCAAGGCCCTTGACCTAATGCTAGATATCTGGTTCAATAAGAAGGCTCCAGAAATACCAGCAACCGGGAAGCATTCTCAGGATAGGCAGACCGTGTGAAAGCGTTGCTAGTAGACAGCAGAAGTTGAAAAATATTATCAGTTTCAACATCTTAAAGTCACACTTTAAATGCTTGGTGATTGTTACCGTGGTGTTTTCTCTTTCTAAAAAAAAGAAAAATTTCCCCTTAGCAAAGCAACTATGAGTTGCATTAAGCAACTGGTCCGTTTGCAACTTCACTAGAGACCCAGCCTGACTGCAAACAGGACTAGTTCAGGAACAAAGGTGAAGGCGCGCATCTTGTGCAAAGATAAAATGATAGAGTTGGATACACGCCTTTGAAGTCATCTTGGTTTTGGAGATGGTCTCCTTCTCACTAACAAGGCTGCGGGGGTCAAATGCCATGTGTTTGGTAATGTGCCTGGTAAAGTGCAAACCTAGAAGAATATAAGGCATTATAGAGCCTCTTCTCATTTTACAGAGAACAAGACTCATCTCTCCGACCCGATCGTCTGTCTTCTGACTCTCTGCTCCTCAAGGTCAAGCTTTTACTGGCTGGGTCCTGGTCGACCACCGCTGCTGGGGTGCCTGGTTACAATACAGCCACTATCTCCGCACCACTACAGGAGCGGGGCCCTGTTTCTTTTCTGGGTGATGAATGGGACCTGCCTAATCCTTTGGCTTCCCCACTTTCTTTCCCTGAGTTAGAGGCTGGGTGACTCACATTTATAGATCAGGTCAGCTATGAACTGGATGTGCGCTGGGAAAATGAGATGAAGAATGGCCTCAGTTATTCTAAGGTTTATTTTCCCAACCGGGCAGGGGAGAACAGTTTCTCCAAGTAGGTAGGACTCTCATCAGTAGCTCGGGCAGCTGTCCATTTTAATCAGCCTGGGAGGCAGGGTCTGTCTATAAAGAACTATATGACTCGAGCCACATACCAGCCAGGGAATCCCAAAATAATCACCATCGCTCCAGTTAGGAGGTCCTCTGCTCTCTCACTCTTGATCTCTTTCTCTCTCCATACAGACACTTTGGCTAAAGCAGTGTGTGGACTGAATGACCAAGACCCTTCCTCTGTTAACTTTGTGGGTTTTCAGATGTGTGTGTACCTGTGCGTGCACGCACGTGTGTGCCTGTGGCTGTGATGTTCCTAGTCCGAAGGAATGCACTATTGCTCAGTCAGTTAAAAGGAAGGAGGAATCTCTCCCTATCATCTTGCTATTTGTTTTGGCATTCATTTTAGGTTTATTCATTATCGTTAAGATATCAGGGTTGGAATTCCCGAGAGGAAAATGCAGTGTCAGCTGATTTGACCTTAAACAATTGGAGAATTTATATATATTTTTTAAATGATAAAGTCTGGCCTGCCATAAGTCTTGCATCATTTTACAAGCTTCTCCCCAAACAATCCTATAATTGTAAATTTACTCTTCCACAGCTTGGATCAATGCTAAATAGGGTTTAGTCCAGTACCTTTGGTTTTTAAATTCTCCATCTTTGTTATGAAGGATGCAGATTACATCAACTTGGAAATCTTCATTTTGAGGAGTTTATTTTTAATAGAAAACAACTGACTGAATGATCCCCTCCTTTTCCCAAATAACCTGATTTCTCAAGGTATCTCGAGAGTTTTCTCTTTGATTTCTCTTACCAGCTTTTATCTTATCTCTCTGGATAATCAAATCCCCATAAATGTAAAAGCCTTCTTTTTTGAAGTTGCTGCCATTGAGAACATGACAGCCCTCTTGTCGCTCCCCCTGCACTGCTTCCTTAGCTCCTGCCAAGGCTCCATTGAAATGTATCTTTTCTTCCTCTCTGTTATGACTCCACGCTGCTGTTACATTGTGTATTTGGGGATAGGTGTCTATGTATATTTAACTCAAACTTGCACATTTCAGGAGTCTGAGTTAACAACCTCCCTGATAAGGATTTTACATCAATCAACCAATCAATCAAAAATATTCCTTTAGCTGCTGATAGGCCTGGGAGCTAAGCCACAGAGTAGGAGGCACGTGAGGCCTGGTCTGTGGCTGCTTCTGAGAAAGGTTTGCATTCTAGCACATGCAACCCTAGAGGTTTAAATCAGGGCCCCAGAGCCCCGGGGGAAAAGGGGACTATACTGTACTTTGTGTCTGTTGTCGTATTTTCACACGGTGTGACATGTGCTGGTTGTTGGTTCCCCTCCCTAGAGAGACAGCTCCTATTTCTCTCTGGCTGTTTAGCAATGGCAGTGGATGGCATATGCAGTCCCTGTGACTGGATGGTTGATGGAGGGAACTCAAGCCTAAGCATTCTGCAAGGTTCACTTTTACCCAGTTCTGAGCTAATACTCACTGCACGGAATCCCTCCAATTCGAGCATAGTATCACCCCGGTCGGAGATGAAATTTGTGACACTGTGTCTTTCCCAGAAAGAGATGCCAGGGATTTACCTGTTAGGATTAGTCTAGTACACCCATTCTTCCCTCCTCTCCAGCTCAAGGTAAACAAGTGTATGTGGGATATTTTATTCTCCCTTGGAGAAATCAAGTTTTACTGCTCATAAAAGAGGATGGCCTGGATTGTTTTGGATTTCAGAGCCAAAGGGAGTAGTGAATGGATCCTGGGAAGGAGGGAGAAGGGAGAGCAATTAGAGCTGTGCTCCTTTTTTCTTTTCTTTTCTTTTCTTTCTTTCTTTTCTTTTCTTTTCTTTTCTTTTCTTTTCTTTTCTTTTTTTTAAATTTATTTATTTGAGAGAGAGAGAGAGCTCGAGAGAGAGCACAAGCAGGGGGAGCAGCATAGGGAGAGGGAGAAGCAGGCTCCCCACTGGGCAGGGAGCCTCACGTGGGGCTCAGTCTCAGGACCCTGAGATCATGACCTGAGCCAAAGGCAGACACTTAACTGACTGAGCCACCCAGGGGCCCCTAGAGCTGTGTTCCTTATGAGCAGATTCCTGAGGCCACTTGCTTTCTGAGTCTGCTTTGTAAGCCACGAGTGATATGGAGAGGGGCCATACCATGGTCACAGCTCCATGGCAGTGCCTCAGTGACCCGGAGGCCCCTGCCCCATGCTGTGTTCTGGGGAACAGCTCCCCTAGCCTGCGTGGAGCCTCACCTTTGTCTGTGCTTTGAAGACACTCATCTTCGGTCACTTCTTGCTTGTCTGAGGCTCGGTCCAAACGCGTGTAAACCCCCACCCCCACCCCAGCTACCAGGTTGTGAGTTCTGCTTTATCAAGGCTCTCTTCATTGATTTGAAGACACGTCTCACCAATTTCATCTTCCATATGTGACTTTGGGACTGGGGTTTATGCCTCCTACTCTGTGGGTGATGTTGGTAATGGTGGTAAAGTTTGAACTGGAGAGAGAGAAGACAGATGGAAATTCCTAGTAAAATATGAACACCTCATTTCAATGGGACTAAAAGAAAGATTTTTGCAGCAGAATGAACATTATTTGTAAGGACATAAACTGCTCAGGTCTGCAGATGCTTCTAACAGAGGGAGTATATACCTTTGGAGTCCAGTACCATAACTCTCCAGTCTGTATATGTTTGCTGTCCTATGTTCCCTCTTCAGCACCCCAGCATTTTGTCATTTCTTATTCCTTTTATGATCACATGGTTCACAAGAGAGGGTGTGAAGTTTGCTTCTGGCTGTTGATTGATGAAAGTTTAAACTGAGGAATCGCCTCTAGGAGTGCCTGTATTTGAAAGGACACAGACCCGTAAACCAAAGAATTAGAGCTCAGCAAATGAATTTAAAGTGTTTGCCAGTGAAGCCCAAGATATTTTGGAATCATTAGACATTTTTGGCTCTCCTGAAATCTGGAATGTGTGGGATCATCCACCCTAACAGAACGGTTTGGAACGTCACTAGTCACAGACATCTTGATTAAAGCTCTCACTGACATCAGAATCTATTTCACATGAGTGTATATTAAGTATCTCCATGACACCAACCTCCATAGTAAAGAATCAGCCTTGAAATAGATCTTCTGGGAAACGTCCACCCAATTCTCCCATTCTCTTTCTCACCATGCCCAATGGTTAGAACTGAAGCAGGGAGAGGTACCCAACATTGGAACCTGGTGTGTGTCTTTGAACCCAACTTGACCTCATAGGAGTCCATGCTGGTTCTGGGGTGGAGGAACTGGGTGTCCTTCCTGCTGGCTCATACTTGGATCCCTCAGATTAGGGACATTAAAAATGGTAGAAAGGAAGGGTGCCTGGGTGGCTCAGTGGGTTGAGCTCCCAACTCTTGGTTTCTGCTCAGGTCATGATATCATAGGTTGTGAGATCAAGCCCTGAGAAGGGCTCCACGCTCAGTGGGGAGTCTGCTTGAAGATTCTCTCCCTCTGCCCCTCCCCCCACTCGCATGCTCTCTTTTTCTCTCAAATAAATAAATCAATCTTTTAAAAAAAATGGTACAAAGAAAGGCAGGGAGATTAGGAAGAGAAATCCTTAGCTTGATGTATTTTTTTAAAAAGATTTTATTTATTTATTTATTTATTTATTTATTTATTTATTTGAGAGAGAGAGAGAAACAGAAAGAGTGTGAGCTGGGGGAAGAGCAGAGGGAGAGGGACAAGCAGACTCCACGTTAAGTGGGGAGCCCAATGCAGGGCTCATCCCATGACCCTGAGATCATGACCTGAGCTGAAATCACGAGTCAGAGGCTTAACCGACTAAAGCATCCAGGAACCCCCTTAGCTTGATGTTTTAATTAACTCCCTTTTGTCCATTAGGCCCCCAGCCAAGATCTGTTCCTTCTTACTTCGTGGGATATCTCCAGGATACTTCAGTTGAACCTGTTCACTCCGTTTGTTTTGTCTTTGTTTATAGAGTCCTGCTGGGGACTCAGTTCTTGCTGTTCCCGGCCGTATCAGTGGACCTGAAGCTTCCAAGTGGCTCTTCAAGCATGAAAACTTTGATTTTCATCAAAGCCCCAAATCCCAGGTCCTCAGTCTGCTTAGAAACCTGGATCACTACATACCCAAATGAAGAGGTCAGACCAGAGGTGGAAGCAGAGTAAGGTAGTTGTGATAGTTTTATATTGCTAAGTAATATACAGATTTAGTAGCTTAATACAACACAAATTTATCACCTCAGTCTCTGTGTGTCAGGACTTTGGGCATGGATTAGCTGGGTCTTCTGCTCAGGGTCTCACCAGACTTAAACCAAGGTGTTAACTGGAGCAGTAATCTCAGGTTAGGTTCAGGATCAACTTTCAGGAGGGCTCACCAAATTGGGTTAGGTCCACCCAAGATAATCCCTCTTTTGACTAACTCAAAATCAAAGCTTATTTACACCTGCAACATTCCTTTGCCCTTATAATGTCATGTCATCACAGGAGTACTATTTCATCGTATTCACAGGTCCTTCCCAGACTCAAGGGTAGGGGATTGTGGAGGGCAGGTACATCAGGGAATGGTGGTGATCTTGGGGGCCGGCTTAGGAAATTCTGCTTACCAAAGTAGTGAAAAGAGCATGATCCTGAGGGTCAGACAGTCCTGGGTTCAAATCCTGCCCTTGGTGTTCACTATCTGGTAAGTAATACTAGCACTCTGATACGTCTCCTGTCGCATGGGGATATTAGTGCCTGCTGATATCAGTCATACTGTAGATGTTTGAGGCAATTCATGTAAAGATCTAACACAGTGAGTCTTCCATAAGCAGTGATATTATGTTAGGAAGGGAAGATGCGGGTCTTGGCCAAGGAGGAAGGGGTCGGGGAAGGTGTGGAGGAACAGTAATGCTGATATGTTATGGGCCTAATCATTGCTGAAAAAATTTTCAAAGGCACTTGGAATATTGAGCAACATCTGCAAGTCTATGTAAAGAGTGGGAATTTGCCAAGTGATAACTGGGTAGTTTCACGTTTATTTTTATGTTTTCAATTAGTTCAGCCTAAGTCACAAAATTCAAACAAAGAGGATGTGAAAATTTGGCCCGGACCATGTGAAATTTAAGCATCTGATTACAGGGGTAGATAGAATGAAACGATTTTATTTTTGTAATAGAGTTTAATTTTCCTATTTATAAAAGTAATGTATGCAAATTATATAATTTGGGGGCTACATATAAATATAAAGAAGACAAATGATATTAACATTTAGTTTGTTTCCTTCCAGTCTTTTCTCCTTGCAAGATTATGTTATATTGTTAGTATCTTTCCATGCATACAATTACATATTCTCCTTATTTATCTTAACATTAGATCATAGGCAAGTCTCTCCTTTTTTGACAACTTTTAAATTAAAACCATCATTTTAAATGGCTGTACCCTTCAGAGGTTGCAATTTTACACGAGTTTCTGTGATTATTTGATTAATGTCTCTCCTCTCCAGCTAGAGTATAAATTCCACAAAAATTGGAACCCAGTCTCTTTTGGATCATTGTATCCCTAGCACCTAACAGTACCTGGCACCTGGCAGAGCAACAGTAAATATTTGTTGAAAGGCTGAAAGAATAAATAAATGACTGTTTCTTGTGGATGTGCTATGATTTACTTTGTACTCTATTGTTGTTAAACACTTTTTTCATTATTATAAATGAAGCTGCAGTGAACATGGCATATGAATCACTTTCCATGTATAAATTGGTTGCTTCTTTCCACAGTTTGGAATGCAAATTAATCCTCCAGTTCCCAAAATGCAATGTATGTATGAGTATCCACCCATGAATACTATGCCATTCCTATAGATGTTAAAACATAGGGGGTGCCTGGGTGGCACAGCGGTTAAGCGTCTGCCTCTGGCTCAGGGAGTGATCCCGGCGTTATGGGATCGAGCCCCACGTCAGGCTCCTCCGCTATGAGCCTGCTTCTTCCTCTCCCACTCCCCCTGCTTGTGTTCCCTCTCTCGCTGGCTGTCTCTATCTCTGTCGAATAAATAAATAAAATCTTAAAAAAAAAAACAACATAGGCAAGTTTTTCTCTCTCTCTGTCTATATATGTGTGTGTGTGTAAATATAATATATATATGTGTACAAATGTGTGTGTGTAAATTTTATATATATATATATATATATGGAGGTGGTCTCATTGTATTCTCTTGGTTTGCTGATTTTAATATAGGGCACACTGGCTAGTGATTAATAATAGGATTTGACAGGTAAGGCCCGAAGTGGATAATTTCTGAAGATGTTCTGTGTTTTCTGGGTGACCCCAAGTGCTTGGGTGCATCTGGGTACAGAAAAAGAGATGTTTTTATGATGAGACGATAGTAGGCCTAATTCTGAAAGTGAACCCCAGGATTCCATGACTTAATCTCTGGAACCTGTAAATACAATGACCTGTTACTACCAAGATTATGACAGGTGACATGGCACAGTTGACTTTAAGATAGGGAGATTGGCCGGGTGGATCTGATCTAGTCTTCAGGATCTAGTCTCTGGTTGGTGGCAGAAGAGGAAATCAGACAGATTCGAGGCCTAAGGTGTGTTTGATGTGTTGGTGCTGGCTTAAAGTTGGAGGGGTCACATGAGAAGGAATGCAGGTGGTATTAAGGATCTGAGAAAGTTCTCTGGCTGATAGCCAGCAAGGAGATAAGGAACTCAGTCCTACAACTTCAAGGAATTGAATTCTGCCAATACTTTGAATGAGCTTGGAAGCAATTTTTTTCTCCAGAACTTCTAGATGAGGGTCTAGCCAGGTCAGCAACATGATTTCAGCCTATTATGTGTTGAACAGAGACCCCCGGTCATGCCATGCTGCCTTTGTGACCCGTAGAACTATCAGCGAGTAAACAGGTGCTGTTTAAGTTGCTCGTTTTGTGGTAACTTGTTAAGCAGCAATAGATAACTAATACAAGTAGTTACTTCAATGTTCAGCCCAGTGAAGCAGACTCTAAGCAGCATAAATTCTTACAGATATTACATCTATATCAAAATTATTATTCATCTGATCTCTGCTCTTAGCTATTGAAGGGTTGCAATATATTCCTTACCATTTTGCAGGGAAAATTACTGATTGCTGTCTTCCTGAGATGCCTCCAATCACTCAGTGTAAAATCTTTTGCAATTTCTAAAGATGCCACATTCCAAATAAAAAGGAAGTCTTTAAAAACAGGCTTTTGGGATTATATCTGTTAATAATGCAATATCGAAGAATTTGTGCAAACCCCTGGTGGATAACAGTGATTACAACTGAACAAAATAAAAAGGAAATGCTGAAAGGCATCCAAAGTGGAGACAACTGGAGCAGAATTTGGTCACAAAAAAAGAAGAAAACAAAAGTTGTGTGACAGAAAGGATAGGAAGGGCTGAGAATTGAGTTCATGACTTTATCGACCAAGAGCACAACCCATCATCCCCCATGGCTATGGCTGTGGAAAACGGTGGTGGGTTTCCTCCACAGCCTCCTAGGTTAAATATACTCAAACATGAAAGGAATAAAACTGGGAATTTTAAGGAGAAGTCCTGGCAGCACAAGAATGCTGAAGAAATGAGACCCAGATTTAGAGCATAAAATGCCTAAATCTGTGGCTGGCAGTTAACTAAACATGCCTTGGGGGGGAGACTTCCAGGAAGCATGGCAGAAAAGCAGGCGGAAAGTAGGGATAAATCTACTCTTGAAAGATAAATCTATGTGAAGCCAGATCTGTGAGTTCCTTGCTTTTCTCAATTGAGTACATTTTCCAACCATGCACAGCTTGAGAGGCAGACATATTAAAGGGTCAGAATACAGAGCCAAAGGCTGACAGAGCAGCTAGAAATGCAGGGAAGCCTTAGCAGCAAGGGAACTACGGAAGGGTGAACTCTATTTCTATTCAAATCCTTGGCTGACTGTCAAATTTCATAGGCAAGGGGGTACCCATGGGATTCAGGCTCAAAAAGCAGCAGTGGGAGGACATAAGAACAGGAAATAGATATAAACAGCTGAATATAGTGGGAGAAGATGATGTATGCAGTAACATTCTAGGCAAAATAACTTCCTAACAATAGAAAGCCGATAATTTTCAGAAGAACATGGCCAAATCCAGAGCTGTTACAGTGTATTATCTGCAATGCCCAGTTTTCAACCAACATTACTAGACATCTATTGCTGTGTAACAAATTTCCTCAAAATGAGATGGCTTAATAACGAAATATTCTCCTTTTTAAAGATTTTATTTATTTATCTAAGAGAGAGAGCAAGAGGGAAGGACGGGAGGGAGAAGCAGGCTCCCCGCTGAGCAAGGAGCCCGATGTGGTCTCCATCCCAGGATCCTGGGATCACGACCTGAGCCGAAGGCAGATGCTTAACCGACTGAGCCACCCAGGCGCCCTGATAACAAAATATTCTTGAGCACATAGGGCTAGATCTGGAAGAGGCTTGGCTGTATGGTGGTAGCTCAGGCTCTCATGCTGTTGCCGTCAGCATGTTTGCTGGGCCCGCGGTCATCCGAAGGCAAGACAGGCTGCAGGATTCACTTCCCGGCTTAATCGCATGGTTGTTGGAATGTCTTAGTTTCATCTAATCTCCAGTAGCTTCAGATGGTGGTAGTCTCAGACGTCAAAGCACAAACTGCACGAAGCCTGCCTATTGGATATGTAAAACCCGAACTTAGGGTCAGTAGTGAGCATCAGAAAGCCTCAGTCTACTTCTTTCTTAAACTTCAAATCATGTGTTGTAGCTTTATTTTTCTTAAAGATTTGATTATTTATTTGGGGGGGCAGAGAGAGAGAGAAAGTGGATGAGTGGGGGGAGGGGCAAAGGGAGAGGGGAGAGAGAATCCCAAGCAGATCCTGCCCCCAAGCACAGAGTCCAATGTGGGGCTCGATCCCAGGACCCCGAGATTAGGACCTGAGCTGAAACCAAGAGTCAGATGCTCAACTGACTGAGCCACCCAGGTGCCCCTATGTGTTGTAACTTTAAACAGATTAAATTCATATAAAATAGGAATGTGTATGTGTGTGTGTGTGTAATCTTTGTTGGTATTATAGAATAGAGTGATGTTTTGGTTTTTAAAGATTTTTTTAAAAGTTATTGAATGGATATTTTGCCAACATTTAATCTAGAAATAGATTTGTGAGTCATACAGTTTAATTTTATAGTTTGAATCCCAATAATTCTGGCAATTAATCTTTTGAGTCTGAGATTATGATCTCTGTTTATTTCAATATACTTTGAAGAGAAGATCTCTGCTATTTATTCTGTGAGTATATATAATTTCTCTGAGTCCCAATTTCTACCTCTATAATACTGAGATAATGGTACGCACTCATAGGAATGATATGGAGTTTCAATGAGCTATCATGTGAAGTATCAGTATGTATGAAATGTACCAGCCTGCATAGGTAATGACTCAACCAAGATTAGTCTCATTTTTCAGTCTCCAGATCCTTATCATAGCTTTTTACCCCTGGTAGAGCTTTTCCTGTTTCTCAGATGTTACACAGAAATACAAAATAATTTTGGGGAATCATTGATTCCCTTATTCCACACCTAAATTATGTGCCCTTGAAATTATCCAGAATCCCTTTCCTGGGAGGAAGTGGTATTAATAGAGGTTGTTATTAAACAGGGCAAAACAGTGAGTGTTTATTCATTGGAGTATTTAAAGCAATTCCTAGTAGAAGCAAAGCGAATGTTAATTAATTAACTCCTAAAAATGGTAGTTTCTCTGCATGGTACCACCCATCCCCGTTACTGTATTTTTGGTATTGTATACCTAGTCCCTGAAAAATGTTGATGCTAGCAGACTTAACTGCTTTTTTCTTATTTTTCCTCACCAAAGATGGTTGATTTGGGTATAATCAGATCAGATTGTCCATCCCTCCCACCTCTGTACCCCCAAGATTGCTTCCATGTTGTTTCTCTTCTCAATTCCCTGAATCCTGTTGCCTCTAGTTCTTTTCCATGATTAAGGCATGGTCGACTAGATGTTTAGAAGAGATATATTTATTTCCTATTATTCAAGGCGTACTCTTTTTTTCCTCCATGGAAAATGTTTTCTTTCTCCACTAACCCTTCTTATTGGCACACACATGTGCACATAGAGGCTCTATCTTCTGGATTCCCCCCAAAATGTAGAAGAAGAAATAAAGGTCGAGTGCCATGAGTGAAATTGAAACTCAGCTACAAGGACAAGCAATCATGCACTTAGTTTCCTAAAATCAGTCCCCTTCCCTGATGATGATGATGATGCTGTGAACATGAATAAAGGAAACAAAAATGCCGTCAGTGGCTCTCTAGGACTCGGAAACTTGGGTAAAGATCAACTGTGAATCTGAGTCTAGAATTATCTCACAATTGTCTTCGCCTTGTTTCCTTTCTTATTTCAGTTTTTCAGAAGGACTGATGTGTGGATGTAATTAAGTGTTATACTGTTAGAATTGTTCTGGCAAATTTGTCCTTAAGATGTGATCCTGACTGGCTGGATGATGACCCAGGTTATCTACAGAATGACATTTGTTCAGGGGACTTCACCAGTGCTCATGGTCTGACGTCCAGCCCTCCACAGGCTCAGAAGGCAGCTTTTGTCTCCACACTAGAAGTGGGTGGAATAAACAATAACCAACCTGGGAGATAATGATGGATGGACTTTTTGTGTAAAGGATTCATGGGTACAAGGGCAACTTAATTAAAAATGAAAGTGTCGAATTTCAAGAATCAAGAAAAAATTCTAAATGTATCATGGCATTAAGACAATAATAACAATCAACTAACCAACAATTACAACAGGTATTTAAAAAGGAAAAGGAAAATCTGAATGGTCCTCAGATTTCTTTGTCATGTTAGATGCCAGAAGATAATGAAGCAATGATTAGAGCAGTTCCTTGGAAAAGGTTATGCCCCCAATTCTATCCCTAGCCAAGTTGTCATTCATTTGAAAGCATGCAAGAATTCAAGACTATAGAACTCACGCACATTTTAAAAAAAACAAAAATTCTTTAAGAAGGAAGAAAATAAATGAACTAGTCAAGATAAGTGGAAAAGAACAGCAAAACAAATACAAAGGAGTAAGAACAACTTAACATAAGTTAAAAGACAATTTTATAAGGTGGCAAACAGAATAGGGGTGCCAGGGTGGCTCAGTAGGTTGAGTGTCTGACTCTTGGTTTTGGCTCAGGTCATGATCTCATGGTCCTGGGATTGAGCCCACCTCAGGTTCCATGCTCAATGTGGAGTCTACTTGTCCCTCTCCCTTTGCCTGTGCCCCTCCCCTCCAATAAATAAATAAATAAAATCTAAAAAAAAAAAAGATATCCTGATCTTAAAAAAAAAAAAAAGAAAACAGAGTAGACTTTATATTAAATTCCAAGAGCTTATTTTGCAAAAAAACAATAGTATAGACAAAAGATTATGTAATCTAATTAGATAAAAAATAACCATGTGCAAATTAAGCGATGACAAGTATAAGCAAATTAAACCAATTATACAAAAATACTTTGTAAGATTCTAGGCTATTAAACTTCAAAGTCTCATTAAAATATATAATGTTGGTGACAAATTACCAAATTGGCACAGAAGAAGATAGAAGGTATCGATAACAGTAACTCTAAATCAAGAGATTGTCTGAAGAATGAGCCCCAGGAAATATGTCAGCCTGAATGGTTTCACCAGTGTTTTATGGTCCTTCAAGAGATAAATGATGCTGATATTATTTAAGCTTTACAGAACACAGGAACGAGAAGACCCTTGTAGTAATTTTATTTATTTTTACATGGATAGTGTAAGCCTAATAGGCAAAACCTGAAAGAAATGGCACAGAATAAAAACAAACCAAAAAACTTGAATTCTCTTTTATACATAAAGCAAAGGTCTTAAATAACATATTAGAAATACAAATCCAGCAGTATATTCAATGAATAATTCACCATGACTAAGTAGAATTTATTCTAGGAAAGCAAGTATGGTACAACACTAGGAAATCTATTAATATAATTCATGATATTAGTAAGTTAAGGAGAAAACATTATTTTCAGAGTTGTCAAATCTGCCTTTGATAAAATTTAACATTATGATTTAAAGAAACAAAATCTTAGACTTTAGGAATAGATGTATCCATCTTGAACGTGAGTGAGGTTTGGGGTTTGATCTCCAGCAAACACGAGGCCCCAGTTTACCAAAGACACACTGGATTAGACAAAGTCCGATGAAGTAAAACAATACCTAATGTCATTCTTCCTATTTAGCATAGTTTCGGAAATGCTTATTTATGCAAATAGAAATGAAAATAACAGCAAATAAAAGAAGTACGAAAATTGGAAAGAAGGAAGTCATTACTTATGGGAAATACAATGAGATCTGAACGAAAAACTAATACAATCCACTGAAACCAGGTACTGGAAGTAGTAAGAATGCAAAAGATTTCAATAATTGTGTTTTCTTTAAATAATTGTTTTACTATATAACAACAATCATTAACTAGAAAATAAATTGGAAGGCAAATCTCACTTAGAGTAGCACCAAAAATTTAACAAACTACCTGGGAAAAACTTTAACATGCCTGAAGCCAAAGCGGAATTCTACTATGTGTTTGTGTCCAGCTTTGGAAAAAGATCAGGTCCAAGTTTAGTTCTTCCCCTTACTCATGACGTGACCAGTTACCTAACCCCAATGGCGTTTCTCTTGTGTAAAACTGAGAGAATATCTCACGGGGGTTTTATAAGGGTCAAATGAGACAATGCACCCAAATATGCTGAATAAAATGCTGGCACATAGATTATTATTGAGAAAACTCCAGAACTCTACTGGCACATGGGAACAATCCATCCTGGGCAAAGCTTATCAGCTGCACAGATACATATGCATAAGGGGTATGCATGACTATGTTCTTCCTGCTTTTGCTTTGATAGAGAAACACGAGAAACAACTATACATCAAAAATAGAGGATTTATGAAATATATGATTTTACATCTAAATCATGTAATATTTACATTCATTTAAAAAATATGGTAGCAGATCCATTGATAATATGAAGATTGTCACGATACGTCTTGTGAAAGGACAAATACAGAATTTATGATCCTACTTTGGTAAAAATTCTATGTATAATCATATGTATTTAAGTGTAAAATAAAAAGTACAAAAATATATGCTAAAATATTAGTAATAATTCTCTATGGATTTTCAGATTTAAGTCTCTTGGTTTTTTGTTTTTATTATCTGGGTTTTCCCATGATTCTATAACAAACATTAATTCCTGATATTAGTAAGAAACAGATTGCTTGAGGGCTTCTCTTGCACAGCACAATCGTTTGTCAAATCCTACAGGTCGGCTCCTCTCTCCTGACAGCGCTTAGGTAAGAACTTACTTGTCAGTCTTTTTCCGTGTAGGGTTTTTTTTTTTTTTCTTTCTTTTTTAAAATCTACATTCTTTGGTGAATTAAGCCCCACCCCTCTATGACTGACATATTTCTTTACATATGTTAATATCTTTAGTCAAGGATTGCTCTGACTTGGGAACCAACGTCTCTTTGATGTGATTTGTACATCTCAGCTCTCATCATTCACTTAACAAATATCGACTGAGCATCCAGTTTTTCTGCTAGGTGCTTGGGATGAGCTGGATGTTCTAGAGGGATGTTAAAGAACGTCGGTCTTTCTCCAGGAGGTTTCTGAACCAACTGAGAAATAAGACAAAAGAGAGAGCAGATGGAGAAACAAAACGTGTTTGCTAACTTATCAGCTCACAGCTTAGCTGAGGGTAGTTGGAGTCTGAAGACCAAGCACGCTTCCTCAGCTCACTGCCTCCCCTGTCTGGACGGAGGAAAGGAGAGTCCACATCGCGCATGTGCAGGAGTGTGCAGCACTTCCTTCCGTTGAGATTCACAGAGTAAAAATTCCCTTTAGGTGACATGCTCTGCCTCTCCTGAATGAGAACGAGGAAGGGGTGGAGAGAAACCAGCTGTCTGATGTTAACATTTTTTGTTTGTTTGTTTTTCTTGTGGAAGAAGAAGACCAGGGGTGTGGACACACTCACCAGGGAGATGGGGGTTGTCTAAAAGAAAGTCCGTTTCTAGCTCAAAGTCACTCCGCCCCTTCTAACCACTATTCTTTTGGGTATTTTCCTGGGATCCCTGGTGAGCAGTGCAGATTATGCCTCTGGAATTCTCTGAAAAGGAGGCAGAAGAGTATATTAATTAAATGAACTCTGAGGACACTCAGTGCTCAAGGCTGAATATTCATTGATTCCCAGTTCTGTTTCCCATTCCAAATTGTATCTAGCCATATTTTCCAATATGGCCCACCGGAGATAATACTATAAAATTAAATGACAACATTAAGATATTCCCAATAATAAAATGTCAAGAACATAGAAATGCCCCAAATTGAATATAAACACTCTCCCACTATCAAATTCCTGGGGAGAAATTAGTCTAAAAATTAAATTGCTTTGCAAGTTCAAGTGCAAAGGAATTAAAGTCAGAAATCAAATTTGCTTGCCCTTGTGAATTAAAAGCCTTAATGAAATCAAACTTCTCCCCCATTTCTTATTTTGTTCACTTTTAGCCAAAGATGGTCTTTTGGGTAGCATTGAGGTTCTTTCAGCAGATTTCACTAAAATGATTATGATCTCTTCAGCTCCGAAGATGAATTAGTCCAATGCCAAATATGTGATGAACCTCACTTTTTTTAAAGACTCCAAGCTGCTACTAAGACACTGATGATTATTAGCACTGGTCTCATCCTCACCGTATTTAGAAAGTGAGGCGGTGATTACAGGCAAAGCTGTGTTTCTAGAGCACAGTGCTTGGTGCTGTCCAAGTCCACGGCAGAGACTCAGTGGTTGCTGAGAAGGACAAGCGTACGTCCCAGTTTCCCTGGCAGCCCCCATTTTGCCAAAGTCATAATCAACAGAGCACTTTTATTCTCACATCACCCTGTTTGGAAGATAAATTGTACAACCATCTTATTGATGAAGGAAATCTAAATTTTAACTTTATCTGAAAGTCACTCCGTTTATACCAATTTTTTGCAGTCTACCACCTGTTAATTAAACTCAACTGGGAGAAAAATCTGGAAGCAGGACCTTCACTTGGGTAATATGCTGCTATTGCATGCAAGAAAAGAAATCCACCTCCTTACTCTGTGTCCTCTCTTACTTTATTCAGTTTAGAAATTTGCCATGGTGGGATGGCCAATAACAAGGGTTCTTTTTCTTTCCCATGAAGTATTCTTTCCAGTTTTTTAAGGATAATTTTTTAGAGTCGTTTTAGGTTTACCACAAAATTGAAAGGAAGTTACACTTGTCTAACGTTTATAACTATTAAGCATCTTTCATGTGCTTTTTTGTCATCCGTATCTCTGTTGAAATCTTTGTTCAAATCATTTGCTTATTTTTTATTGGACTGTTTGTTCTCTTATTATTGAATTTTGAGAGTTCATTATGTATTTTGGAAACAAGCTCTTTTTTCAGACATATGTTTTGTGATTACTTTCTCCTGGTCTATAGCTTGTTTGTTTGATGTTTTTGCTTGGTTTTTTTCCATTTTCCTAAGAGAGTTATTTGAACAGCAGGCGTTTTTAATTGTGGTGAATGTATTTTTGTGTGTGTAAGTCCATGCTTTTTGTGGCCTAATAAAACTTTGCCTAAACCAAGGTAACAAAAACTTCTGTATTTTCTCCTAGATTTTTCTTTTTTCTCTTCTTTTCTTACTTGCTTTTGGATGTTCAGTTATTCCAGCACCATTTGTTTAAAAAGACTATTTTTTACTTATTGATTTACTTTGTACTTTTGTCAAAATCAATACATGCCTGGGTCTACTTCTGGGCATGCTCTTCTGTTACATTGATCTATGTATCCATCCTATGCCAACACCTCACTCTGGCAACTACTGTAGCTTTATAGTAAATATTAAAATCAAGTAGTATGAGTTCTTTAAATTTGTCCATCTCCTTCAAAATAGTTTAGACTCTTCTAGATGCTTTGTTTTCCTACATAATTTTAGAATCTTCTTGTCTTTGGTCCTTTTTATTCATTTCCCAGATTCCCTGCTCAACGTCCCAGAAGCTAGAGTTTGAACTCATCTCCTGCTGCAAGACCAGACAGACAAGGCCTGGTCTTCTGGTTTATTACCTAGAGGAGAATAATTGTGAGCACATGCTCCAAGGGGTAGGCAGGCTCCCAAGAAAGAAAGAGAGGGAGAGGAAGGGTTGGTGTGTACGTCAAATGGACTTCGAAAACCAAACCCTAGAATTAGGCAGATTTTCATCTGAGCAATGGATCAGACAGGCCTCGCTCCACTCCCAGAGCAGAGGAATGCATCTTTTTTTTTTTTTAAAGATTTTATTTATTTATTCGACAGAGATAGAGACAGCCAGCGAGAGAGGGAACACAAGCAGGGGGAGTGGGAGAGGAAGAAGCAGGCTCAGCAGAGGAGCTTGATGTGGGGCTCGATCCCATAACGCCGGGACACGCCCTGAGCCGAAGGCAGACGCTTAACCTCTGTGCCACCCAGGCGCCCCAGAGGAATGCATCTTATACCAAGGAGACAGTGAGACAGAAAGAGCTTCAGCTATGTGTGTTTTTGCCATTTCCCCTAAACTCACTAATCATCTACCACCTGGGGGAATGAAGAATGGGTGAAGGGTTGAAGAGAGAGCAGGAAAGTATGATAATGCAATTGCCACTGCATGGGAGTAGGAGGGGAAGCTGTATTCTCCCCACCAATGCTAACTTAACCCATTTGCTTCGAGTGGGCAGTCCTATTTTCCATTTCCATGGACACAGGGAAACCTAACACTTGTCTTTATGTATCTCATGAAATAAAGACTCACGTGTATTGAGGGACAGGTATTGTCCTTTAAGAAACAAGTGAAGTTAGTCATAGTTTGTAGAAGACAACTGCAGAGAATTTTATTTTATCTGAATTTAACTGACATCTTCATAAGTCATCGTCACACAGAGGGACCTCCATAATTTTTAAGGAGTTTTGTTTTTGTTTTAAATAAGGCTTAGCTATAGGATACTGAGATTGATTTTGGAAAAAAAGTACACCAACTTCTACTTACAAAAGTAGTCATGGTAGATTTATCGTCTTATCTCAAATCAGTTTCATTTCTCAAAAGACAGCTTTCCCCCCAAATATCTTCGCCAGTTATTTCTGGGTTTTGATGGATGCCTGGTATGTTTCTGCCTCTGCCCCATTGATCCTTTATTGTGGAGCTGTGGCTGAATTCCTCTGTGCAGACCCCAACACCTGGGCCAATGTGCCATCCATGAGTGCCCCATAGCTGGTCCTCACAGTGCTGGGTTCTCCACAGGATAAAGGCAATGCTTGCCATGAACTTTGTCTTCTTGGCCACGAGGAAGGCTTTCTCTTGTAGGTTTCCTAAAGCTTTTTTGTTTGTTTGTTTGTTTGTTTGTTTAATGAAACTATTCTTTCAATTCCAGAAGCTACCTGTCTTTTATGAAGGCTCCCCATGAACTTCCCTCTTCTGTCACTTCTACTCTGCTCCCTTCACCAAAATCCCTAATAGACACATGCTGTGCTTGTCATATAGACCCAGAGAGCTCACAGCCTACCAGTTTCTAAGACTTACTCTTTAGGCTTGGATGAGATACTCTTTTACAGCTAAGTTCTCTTGTCAGCCCACTCTCAAAATAAGAAACAACTAATGAGGCTTAAGTGTGTTGATTTGTTTACTCACTCTCACTACGGCTATTATCTCAACAAGGCATTTGTGTTAATCCTCATGAACTGAAATGAAACACCATTTCTTGTTGTTATGCTTGTAAGTACCCCATTGGTATAGCTGCTTGCCAGAAAGCCCTGAAAAGACTCATTCTCTGTTGATGTAGTTTTTGGCTTCAACTTCTTGAAACATCAGAAATTTAGGGGAACTCAGATATAAGAATGAAAAAGAATACATGATAGCATGTTGGAAGGTGTTTACTAGAGACTGAGAAACAACAGCCTATATTTGGTGCTTACCAAGTACCAGCAATGAGCTAAACTCTTTACATTTAATTTCTCCTTTTCTGTTTTATTTTTCTCCATCGAATTTATTGCTTTCTCAAGAAGTAATACTATAAAAAGTTTTTCATTTATTTAGTTGGTTGTTGGTCTTCCCCTACTAGAGTGTAAGCTCAGTGAGGGCAGTCATTATTGTCTTTTTGATTTCCGGACCTATCCCTAGTTCCTAGATCATGGGAATCACTGAAAATTTGCCTTAATAAGTGTCTCATGTGACACAACGAATACTGTGATTATGTGTATATTACACATGAGAAAAAAAAGGTTTAAGTAGTTTGTGTACCTTGTATAAGTCCATATACTTAGTAAATAGTAGCATCAAGAATTAAAGTCATGTTTGATTTCTGAATCCATGGTTGAACCACTCGTCTACACTGCCTCCCATCTCTCTCAATCCTGACAATGATAACTCTGTGAGACAAGTATTGCCCTTATTTAATAGACAAGAAAGTTGAATCCTAGAGAGGTCAAGTAATCTGGCTTGGGTCACACAGCTGATACATAGGGAAGACAGGCCTTAAACTCAGATAATTTTGCCTCTAAAGTCCATGCACTTTTCCCAATGGAGTATTGGTGGGAGGCTTTGAAAATTAGTATGGTTATACATTTTAGGCTCAGGATAAGATGCTGTTGAGAATAATAATCACTCCTCAGTGGCAGAAAACAGAAGCTAAACATAGTTCAAATCAGAGGTGTGGGATCCTCAGGTTTATGACTCAGGATCCAGATTTCCTAGGGGTTCACGTCTTGCCACATGGTGTCTCAGGTAATAGGAAGGCTGTAAGTCCTGCTCGTGTGCTCACCACCCCTTGAGGCAGAAATATACCCTTCCCATTCCAGCTAGTGCCACTAGAGACAGATTGGTTTGCTGTCCATTTACTACGGTAAGTCACCGATCCACGTCCAGCTGGGAAGCTAGAGTGGTGAAGGGTGCCGTAAAAATGATGAGAGTTACGGAAGGCCCTCTCCATGCCCCGAAGGTACCAAGGATGAATGCTCTGCATTCTGTTTTTGTACTATTGTAGGCATGGGAAGATAAATATCAAGCACCTCTGAAATCCACCTGTCCAGATTCCAGCAGACACAAGCTCTTTAGGGAATATGGTGCTTAAGAAGTTAATAACGTTTAGAAATTCCTGAGCTTGTCAGAATAATGAATGCAGCTAATAAACATTCTAATTAGTTAACCTGGAGAAAGATCTTTGCCACTCTAGAGTGGACATTTTCATATTATCCTGAATATAAACATTACCTTTTCATAGACCGCTGTTTAAATGTTACTCTATATCTTTTCTTGGGTTCAGACACTGCTATTGACTATGCAAAAAGCGGCAGAAAAAGACTTAATAAAAAGTGACAGCAGGCAGCTCTCTCTGCCGGCAGAGATTAAGTGCTTAGCTCTTGGCATTTCAATTACCTAAAACTAATGGAATAAATATTTTACAATATTATTGCCTTTTGGGGGGTAAAGCACTCAAAGGAAAAAATATACATGAAATGGGATTTTGTTCTTTTCTTAATGAAATAATTGAAAATGGATTTAGTATCTGAATGTGATCATTAAGAAAATAAAGATACTAGAACCAGTATCAGCGTGAAGAGATCAGGACATAATTTTTTGTATGCGTGGCCTTCGCCACTGTCATTTTGTCTCCAGCATAACTTTAAAATAATGCCCTCTAACTATATCCATAAAACCATTTTAGCTGAGCTCAGATGATTTTATGATGGCATAAATTTATTAGGGCAATTTTTTTTTTTTAAAACATGAGGTTAGTCAAGAATTTCTATCTTCAGAGCATATTGCATTTTGGGTGTCACGGGGTTGAGGTACGATTAAGTTTACTCTGACTTGGCTCTCAGTGACCCTGCTTTTGTGCTCTTCCTTGTCCCCTGGCTTATTTAAGGCAGGAAACGCAAATAAGCAACAGCTGCCTGGAGAATGTGCCTTCTCAAGGAAATGATCCTGACTTATTGCCCTAGTGCAGGAACTTCCATACAGAGATAGTAACGGATCTTCCTCATCGGTGTGAAATACGGGGCCCAAAGATAAATCACACACTGCTAATTTCAATGCTTGATGTCTGTAGAGATAGGAAAATGGCCTATTCTCCCTTTAGATAGGCCATATTTTCACTAAATTCAATACAATAATGTCAAATCTGAATCTGCAGATGGGTGGCATACTCCATAATGTCACAGTGTATCTGATAAAGTCCGTTAGTTTACAGCAATTGTTTATAGAATTTATTACGTGTGTGTGTGTGTGTATGTAAGTAAGAAAGCTTTATGATGGGACTAAAAATTTAAAAATACCCATCATCTTTTAATAGACCTCTCCCTATTCATGTGACTTGCCCGGTGCTCATGGCATTCCCTGGAAACATCCAGGCAGAAGCATAGATTTGACATGTTTTTTATATTCGTTATATCAGTGATAACAGCAGATGATTTGGTTATTGAAATTACATCTATATATGTGGGAAATATCGCTTCAAAAGCGGCCTCCTGATATTTTATCCATTTTTTTAACTGAGGATTTGTGTATATGGCCAATATGCATGGAATGAAAATTATCTTTGAAATCAATTATCTGAAAAGATTATTTGAGCACATAGGACAAAAAAATGTATACTTGAAGAAAGAAAAGAACTTGGTGGATTCTGAAAAACTGAGCAAAAATAGTCTTGCCAAAGGATGTATTAAATTTTGCAAATTAATATGAAGTAAGTTATTATATAATTTTTATTCTATAGACTCAAAACAGAAGATCCAGTTATGGTCCAGTTAGATTAAGGAGTCACCTAAAATCTGTACCAGAATCCATACCTTAATGACCTAGAAATCCAATCCTTTGGCGTGTCTCTTGAATTTTGTTTTCTCAGTCTGTCCACTTGTCTGCATCTTGACTTCTATTAATCTAACGCACACCACCTTTATCTCTCTCCTAAAGTCACTGCAAGGAATAATCTCTGTTACCGTTCTAGAATCATTTCTCAACTCAGCAGCCAAAGTGATCAATTAAAGATGTAAATCCAGTCCTTTGATTCCCCTGCTCAGACTTTCCAGTGGCTTCTCATTACTCAAAAAAATTAAATCCAACCCTTTATTATCCTAACAGGCTCTTTCTGATCTGGCCCAGTTATCCCCACCCCCTCGACCCCTACACATTTTCTCCAACACTTCTGGCTTCCTTGCTTCCTCTACCTGGAATGCTTCTGCTCTGGATCTTGGAAGGTCATGCTCCCTCCCTTCCCTGTGTTCTCAGTTTAAGTCCCATCACCTCGCAGAGATCTCTTTGACAAACACTACCCTAACACATTTCTCTGTAGAACTTTTTAATATCTGATATTTGATTAATTCATGTATTTATTGTCCTACATCTCTCTATCCATAGGCTGTGCAAAAACAAGAACTTACCATTCTTATTCACTAGTCTATCCTCAGTTCCTGGAATAGCGCCTGGCGCTCTGTGTTCTCATTGTATATCTTTTAATGAATGAATGAATGAATGGCCCCCAAATTTTTCCTAGAAACCTGAGAATTTTTTTCTCTACCCGAGTACAGTCCAACCCATTTGGAACTCATATCACTAGAATATACTCTCTTCTCCAATATGTTGATCTGAATGCCCAACTGGGAAACATTTTTATCCAATCTAGAGTGGCCAACTATAAAATAAAAAAGGATGATGTGAAAACTTGTGATGTTAAAATCAGTAACATTTGTTTTTAACGAAATGATGAACTAAGAATTCTTCTCAATGTGTTATGGTTTATCCCTGGCAGCCATTATCCTGTGAGCAGGGGACCCCTGATGTGCTTTGATTGTGATGCTTCACATTGGGCCTCTGATCACTGTTGGATTCAGGTTTATTGTCCCACAGTATTTGGCAGACTGATAGGATGGAAATTATGGCCAAGGTTCTGTCCCCACACCACCCTGGGTGCGGCCCCACCTTATGTACAACCCCGTCCTCCATGCAGACACACCTCCCCTAGCTTATTACATTTTTCTTGTTCATATTTATGACTTAGGAACTCAGGCACAGAGATATCTGTCTGTTCTTTCTTTCATTTTTTCAAGGTCGGGACTATCTTTCTAGGACCTCTTTCCTACTCTTTGCCCAAGGCTCAAATTACTTCCATTTATTTCCAGAAATCTCCTTCACATGTGTTTCCACACCTGGGACACTTGGTAGCTTTTAAAACTGATGCTTCTTATTTAGTACTGAGCATGTGGGTTTTCATGCTTGAAAATATTGCGTGTCTGGGCTCTTAGAAGTTGTAGGATCTCTGTTATATAAGGCAGAGACACAGATTCTCGTGAAGAACGAAGGAACTAAAGGGGATCTGTTATAAATCCTAGGGAAGATCTATCATCCCATGGATGGGTTTATACCAGCTACATTTATTGACACCAAAACATTCTTTAAGATCCTCCCTCCCCCCACAAATTCACTGAGCAAGAAATCCTCTATTTCTTTTTTTTTTTTTTTTTAAGATTTTATTTATTTATTCGACAGAGATAGAAATAGCCAGTGAGAGAGGGAACACAAGCAGGGGGAGTGGGAGAGGAAGAAGCAGGCTCATAGCGGAGGAGCCTGATGTGGGGCTCGATCCCATAACGCCGGGATCACGCCCTGAGCCGAAGGCAGACGCTTAACCACTGTGCCACCCAGGCGCCCCTAAAATCCTCTATTTCTGAATGGCTTTGTTTACATGGTCATTTGGACCTGTGATTTCAGTTGGGTGTTCTCTACATCAATTCATATCAATAGTATGAATTGTATCATATAATTTCATACCCTTGAGTCTCATAGAATTTGTTAAAATCTATTGACTATTTCTAAAGGATTCATTTACATTAAATCATATTTATACTATTGGTAACCAAACCATGTGGTACAGAAAAGTAATGAACTGATAGGTAAGTGAAACAAAACACAGAATCTAGAAAAGGTTGCAAGAATATTTGAGAATTTAACATTTTAAGTGAGTAGAGAAAATATGGGTTATTCAACAACGAATTATTCAATAATTTATGTTGAAATAAGTGGCTAGACATTAAAAAAAGCCGAGGCCCTAAAATAGTTCTAGATGAATCAATAACTTAAATGTAAAAATTACACCATATAAATACTAGATGAAAATATGGGTGTTTTGGTTATTTTGAGGCTGAAGAAAGGCTTTTAAAGTATAAACCACAAAAGACAAAGATGATAGATTTGACTACTTAGACGATAAACTCTCATATGGAAAAAATGTCATGAAACAAAGTTTGAAGAATGAAAAAGTGGGGAAAGTATTTGTAATGTGGATCAGGATTAATTTCTATAAAATATTTAAAAACCCACAACTCTTATAAAACATTCAAGAAATAAATTACTATCCTCCTAGAAAAAAAATACACAAAAGACATAAACAGGTAATTCACAACAGGATAAATAAAAGTGGCCAATAAATATAGAAAATATGTTCAATATTCTACAAAAGCAACAGCTCCCCCCACCATGTGTTAGATTTGCATATAAAAAAGATTGATAACACGTAAATAGAATACAGGGAAATGGACAATCTCACGCACTGTTAGTAGAATACAAATTACTACAATATTTCTCAAGGGCTGCTTGTCAGAAGGCAACAAAAAGAGAAAACTTGAATCCTTTTTGAAACAGTTTTCCTAGGGAATGGTTGTAAGAAAATAATGAGCCAAATGTCAAAAGATAAATGCTTAATAATGATCATTATAGCATTGCTTGTAATGTCCCAAAAAATAAGAAGTTTGAAGTTCAGTGTCCATGAATAAAAAAACAATTAAATTAGATGTACCTCATATGTTCATCTTAGAATAGTATGCAGCTATTAATACGGATGTCAGCCTACATTAAATAACATAGAATAGTAGCCATAATATAGCATTGAATGACAAAGTTGGATGGCCAGTGACATGTAAAATATGGTACCATTTACTTAAAAGTATGACATATATATGTAACCAATATGGCCCATTTATGAGCTTGTGGTTCAAAGTAAGATGTCACATTTCCTTATAAATTCTCAGATTAAAATGCCCAAATCTCCAGTTGGCCTCTAACTAGGAAGTTTTCCCCTTGCTGGGTCTGCCTCCCTCTCCCATGATGGCCTTAGTATGTGAGATTTTTCTCACCCATAGGATCAGTTCAGACTACTTCTGGCTCACAGCCATGTTCCTTTGAAGCTAGACATGTCCACAAATACCACTAACTACCGATGCCTTTGGATAGGGTCATCAGTTACTAAGCCAAAGACTTGAGGGTTGTAGCTTTTTTCTGGATGGTTGACACTGTTAGATCCACAGCTGGAATACATCATAATTCCTTTCAGTCTGATGTGGTCAAGACTAAATCTCTAGTTTTGGTCGCTGCTGCTGGCCCTAGAGCAGATTCCTTCAAGAAAGCACAAGTGAACCTCTGGCGAGTGAAGGAGGAATATTCCCACCGACTCAGCTCTGGATACCCCTTCAACCTGGGCCCCTGCAGCCACTTGGGGGAGCAAGCCAGGGTTTGGGGGGCTCCAGTGTCCACCAGTTGCTGACTCAATCCCTGGTGCCTGGAAGCGCCCACGGGTCTTGTTTTTCTCCATCCTTGCAGGGATTTCTTTACAGTGGTCTTGTGGGCCAGACTGGATCAATCCAATGTTTCTGTATCTTTTAATCCTAACAAAAAGTGTTGAGCTTTGAACTTTCCCCTCCAGGAAGCTCTATGTATAGCATTTGTTCTTCGCATACCTCAGCAGTGTTCAAATTCCGGGTACTAGTAGTAGGTTTGGCAAAGAAAAAATTATGACTAAAGCTTTGCTTGACACCTATGTCATCCAATGGGAGAGAAGGGGTGTTGCAGACAGAGTGAGAGAGAAAGACAGTTATTTAGAGATACGTTTTCACCCAAATTTCTATTGTATTTTTTTTAGGTGACGAGATTTCCAGTGATGTTTTTGGTAATATTCTTCCCTACATTTTAGTTTAAAAAATGAGCATGTGTAACATTTAAAAAGTAAACTCGATGTAATTTCTCAAACCTCTTCATGCAAATTCTTGCTACCAGAGTTTAGACAGGTAGTTCAACATCCCTAGGCATCAGTTAGCCCATATATAAAATAGAAGGGTGTGATTATTTGTTTGTGGCTCAAAAAATGTTCTATTTTCCTAAAAGAAATAAACTGCAAAAGTATCAATATGTCAGGGAGTTCAGAGACGGATTATATTTTGAAGTGTTCACTTCACAGAGAAGGGGACAGAGCTCCAGAGAAGGTGAACAGCTTCCTTAAGGCAACAAAGGTCATCAGGTTAGAGTTAGGACCACACCCAAGTCTTCTGCTACGACCCAGTGAGTGACACAGCATTCCATCACTCTCTGTGCCTGCGAATTTTTCACTTTAAAACTAAGTAGTTTGTACAATAGTCTTCGAGGTCTATCTCTGCTTTAAAAGTCAATGACCCTTGAAAAAGTTAATGACCTGGAAGACACATGAGACAACTTGGAATATGTTGGCATCGCTAGTTCTTGTTGACTTAAAGGATTGCATTTAGTCTGACCTACTTCAAAATAAGATCTGTTGTTTACCAGTTACAAGATCTATTTCCGTTTTTTTTTTCTTTTGTCTAGTTGAAAGGCATTGGAAAAAATGAGGCCAGTCCCTCACTATTCAAGCGAGCTCCTCTTTCCCTGCACTACCTGTTGGACTGAGGACGGTTGCAGGCTTTTTCACTGCTGTCACTTAGGATGCATTTGTAGAGTGTATTTTACTCTACCCTTCAGCTTCAGCAAACCCTTCAATCCTCTCAGCAGTCATAGCTTATTCTGCTCTTTTGCTTGTCTTGTCATTTTCTACCCTCCCTACCTGAGACCACGTTCAACTGAGGTGGTTTGATACGTCTGGCTCTGGCTGTTCTTTCTCAGTTTCATTCATATGCTCTCCAGAACCTTCTTCTCACAATGATTTGTTTGGAGAGCATTCTTTTGGCCTATAGATTTCAACACAACTCGTTCAACTAAAGTCGGTCAAACTCTGGTTCATCTTAGTATTGGATTTCTCTCAAACATGCATATCATTATAATACTAAAACATAGCGTCAAACTTTTCAAAAAGCGAAAGCTTTCCGAGGTCCCTTCAGAAAGTATTAGGATTGGAGCTCAGAAGGCAGGGCTAAGGGGAAACACATGGCTTGGCTGGGACAGTCAGTCACCCTACTAGAATTCAGACATAGTGAAATCTGGATCCCAATCTTCTGTTCTGTCTTTCTCCACCTTTCTCTCCTCCCTCTCTCCCTTTTTTCTTAAGAAATTCAAATTGTACAAGAATAATTGGAATAAATGTGAAATCACATTTCCGAGGGTATACATATTCCTCTCTTCAGTTGTAGACACTAACAGTTCAATATGTATCTTAGCAACCATTTTCCTATTTATGTCATCTCTATATGGATATAAATGTACACGGAGTTTTGTTTTGTTTTGTTTTGTATTCAAGTAGATTGTGATAGGTGTATAATTCTGTGACTCATTTTTTTTTTCATTTAATAAGCCCTGGGCTTTTTGATAAGTAAATATAGTTCATTCTTTTTAATCCATCTGTGATACAGGTATACTATAATATACTTAGCCATTTCCCTAATAATGGCTATTCAGTCTCTTTTCAGTTTCTTGATAAAAAATAGTGCTACGGTATTGTCTGTTAAGATCATGTGCAAGTATTTCCTTAAAATTGTGCTCGATTGAGTTTATGTTCTTCATCAGATTTGCTTGGCCGGAGTTTTCCACTGGATGCTGCTGGGCGACCTCCCAGTTAGCTTGGCACTAACTGTATTCTTACAATCGTGAGCGGAGACTTGATCAGTGCCAAATAGGGGACATTATGAAGCTGGTGGATAATTATTCTCCCTTTTTTCCACCTGATGGATCGTTGCCAGCCACAGCGTTTTCACATGGCCTCTCGGGACATGTGTGGTGGGACCGAGCAACCAGGTGTGCTCTCTGGTAAGACTGTGCTGCGGCCAAATTCATAATATACCACTCTATATTTGTTTTCCCTCCTTCCTCATCTCATTTCCTTTATTCCCTATTCTAGCTTCCTTGGGATTATACCCTTGATAGAACATTATATGTATATTTTGCCTTAGGCTTTTCTTCTGAAAACTCGGGCTTAGAAAAAGATATATTGTTAAAAAAAACAGAATTTCTAGGTCAAAGGTATGTGGATTTGTGCTCATTTCATTACACCATCCTACTTGTAAATCAGATTTATCAATTATAAACATACAGGTGTTTTTGTTTTTATGTTTCATTAATTGTTAACATTGCCATCATAAAAAGAATTATGCTATTGTTATACATTGTAAAAAAAAACCGATTACTTTTTGAGCATTCAGTGTGGTAACGAACCTCTCTGTGTATCTTCAGGTATAATGTTACCTGCAATCCTTTAAGTGATGTGTTTCAGTGCTTTAATTTTGTAGCTAACTAAAACAAAGCCTGAGTGAGTTCTTTATTCTTCTCTGAATTACGTTATAGAACAGTCACTGCTCTCCACAGAAGCCATCTTTCAGAAAATATGAAGTAGCTCAAAAGAACATCGTTAGGATGCTTCATGTCACATTCCTGTTGCTGGAAAGATATTTGGTAACGTACACCTTCCCAGCTTCATGACGGAGAGAGAACTTCATTAGCTTTTGCCCCAGTTTTAGCACACTGGGCACAGAGTAGAAGGAAATAAAGGATGGTTTTCATCTTATTTCGTGTCCCAGAGTGGAGTGGATGGCAGCAAGACGAGAAGTGGTTAGAATCCGGAATAACTAGACTCTCTCGAAACCTGGGCAACCAAGGCTGACTTCTGCCTTGTCAACTCGCCATGGTGTTCTTAGCCCCACCCCCAGTAATCCTGATCCACATCCACATTTGTAGTTTCTGGCAACTTCCTGGCAACACAGAGCACGGCGCTCACTCCATCACATCATTTACGTGGTCTTGCATGGGCTAGCAGTCCCTCTATGAATGTCTTTTCAAATGGGTATATAGGATTCAGAGTACTTCCTTTTCTGTGTGAACTTTGGGAGCAGCAGATCACCCGTAAGTTATGGACCTGGATCTAGAGTGTGACAGGGTAGGTCAGACACACCCATCATACACTCATCCTCTTTGAGTTTGCCATTCGTATGGAGATCAGTTCATAAAGCAAATTTCTATTGCACTGTAAAGGTCAATTTTATAACTTCTCATGCATTCACTCTGTGGCTGCTCTTCCGAGTTGGCCTCATGGTCGGGACTCTGAGACTTAGCTGGGCAGGGGGCAGGAGGAAGAGCCTGGAATTCTGGGAGAGTCTCCAAGGGAGATTTATTTAGATGAGGAGAGTGGGCATTCAATTAGATGGATAAATGGGAATTATATTGGATTGCCATAGTTGCTTAAGCTGGGAAAATGGATTATGTGCTGCTTTGGTTGACTCCTGAAATCAGTGCACTCGGCCAACTATGAGTGGGGGTTCCCAACACAGATGTGGGAGGAAGGGAAATTTTTAATGAAGTGGAAATATATCAAGAATGCTTATTGTTGCCAGCAAGCCAGATACACCTGTGTTGGCTTAGAATGAGGTCTGCATGGATTTGCAAAATGGGAACCTCATTTGAATTCTAACCAGACTTAAAGACACTGATGAAGCCATGCCAGTTTTTTCCTATAATTGGGAAAACCAGGGCTCTTCAGCAGTTACCAATGAAGCACACTACTTTGCAGTGCTTTATGGAAGAAACAGTGCATTTATCTAACTGCTATCATCCTGGAAAACACATCTTGCATCCAGAGAGTTATCACTTCTCAAATTGCAGCTTCCTGCTGGTGACTTAGCCAGCTGGGTCATATAGCAAAGGAGAGAGAAAACTAAAAGCGCAAAGCATGCTTTCCATGATTCAGCATTCTCTGACCACTTCTTATTTCTGACATAAACAGAAACTTTATGGTAAAATTTGAAGAAAATGTCTTTATTTCTTCTTAAAATAATTCATGTACATGGTTATAGAAAATAGAATGGAATGGAAGGGCTTGTAATGGAAAACAACATTTTTCTTTGAGGTATTAGCATCTGTGACTGTTCTGGAATAAGTATATATGATACATAACTTGAATGTATGTAATCTTGGAATCCTGTTTTAGGAAATGCGATAAATTAAAGATGACTGTTTGACACTTGTACAGGGGTCTATATCTAAATACCTTTCTTTTATTTTTTTTATTATATTATGTTAGTCACCATACAGTACATCCCTAGTTTTTGATACCTTTCTTTTAAATCTGGGTGGGCTTTGTGACCGCTCTGAATAATTAAATTCGGTAGAAAGGATTCTGTGCCAGATTTTGGGCCCAGGTCATAAGAGGTTATAAGTTACTATTTCCTGTCTCTTGGCATACTTATCTTGGAGCCCAGTTTCCATGCTGTGAGAAAACTCAATTATCTCAGTGCAGAGACCCATGTAGAAAAGAAGTAAGACCCTGAATGGACGGCTCTAGATGGACTTCCAGTCAACACCTGGCATTAACTTGCAATTGTGTGAATGAACGACTTGGAAGAGGCTGCTTCCCCTCCACATGAGCTGCCCCCCCAGCTAACGCCATGTGAAGAAAAAGAATTGCCTAGCTACAAAAACCTGGGAGATATAATGAAACAGTGGCTCTTTTGAGCCATTGGATTTAGGAGTAACTTGTTTGCAACAACAGATGGTCAGAACAGGAATTTTGGTGTAGTGGAAGAGTACAGATCTTGGGAACTTAGACATCTGGTTTCAAATAATGATGTCAACATTTAATAGCTTTCTGACTTTGGGGACAGTTATGAAGCACTTCTCAGCCTTATTCTCCTTATCTGTAAAATGGCAATAATAATACATCTTCTAAAGGCTGTGCTGAGAATTAAAGATATAATATGTAAAGTGGCTCTAAAATTTCCTGGAAAATGATAATAACTCAACACAGAAGCAATTATCTGTTATTCACCAAACGGTTAACTCGCTTCTTTGTACCATCTTTTTCCTAAGCAGTTCTTCCAGATCAGGGTATTGCTGAAGGGAATATAATTTTTGAAAGTCAATTTGGCAGTGTGATTTGAAGCTTTAAAATGTTTATATATCTTTCATTAAGTAGTTCCAATTTATGACACTATTCTAAGGAAATATTCCTAAATACTGGCTATAATATACCCATCCATGAAATAAGATGCTTATGTAATTTCCTGATCTCTGCACAGCACTTAAGGAAATTAATCCTGTGTATACATTTTTTTTCAAGGAAAATTCTGGACAGCAACGGCTGAACATCTCTCCTCAAAGTAACACCATCCCCAACATAGTCATTAGGAAAATGTCAATAACTATTAAGAAAGTTAAAAACGTATAAAATATTTTAGTAAGAAGTGTGACTTTTAAGAAGTGCCTTTCATTCAACAAATACTTAATGAATATCAACAAAGTGCTAGATTGTGGGAAGATCCTAGGTGAAGAGGTGAAACCAGAGCTTCTGCCCTTTCCTGGAAAGTCTGGTTAGTGGCCATTCTGGACAGTCAACCCTGGTGCTCATACTTCCTATAAATGTCTACAGCTCGATGGCTTCCTTGTCAGAGTCTTCCACTTAGATACTCTCTCCATGTTAACAGTCAAAGCATTCCGCATGGCTCAGCTTGAGCTCTACTTCCTCCAACAGTCTTCCCAGGATCTGTGTGACACACTTTGTAGCTCCTGTGTATTCCCATGGTGCTGACTTTTTGCTGTACTCAATGTCCACTTATCTTGTCTGTGTGGTTCGTTTTCTTTTTAAATGTCTGTGTGCTATTTTCACAACTAGATTGAAAATTCTTCATTACTGCCTCTCAAACATCATGTTTATGTACATATAAACCACCTAGGTTTCTTAAAATACAGATTCTGATTCAGTAGGTTTGGGATGAAATCCTAGATACTTCATAGCTAACAAGCTCCCAGGTGATGTCTTTGCTGCTAGACCTCAGACCACACTTGGGGAACAAGTAGCGAAGTTGTAGAGGGTAGGGGCCATCACACTGCTGTTTCTCCAGCACCTTGAACAGTGCCTTGGACATCAAAGGTATTCAATAAGTATCGATGCTGGTGTGGAATGAAAGAATGAATGCAGACCTTAAAACAGTACTGATCTAGGTTATGATATCAGTTCTACCATTTCATACTCTGAACAATCATGGGCATTGTACTTATTCATAAAACAACCTTGCAGGGTTTGTGGAGTCAAAATTAAATGATGCATTTTCAAGCACTTGGCATAGTAATAGTATACAGCAAGGGACTGACAAGCCCCTATTAATGGTGATGGAGGAAATTTATGCTTTTCTAGACTTCGAGAAACTTCTGTAGTGGTCTTGTTCTTGGTATTGTACACAAGCAAAAATCTTAAGGATAGAGAAGGTACTAATGTTAAGTTTTGGCCTGATTTTTAAAGATTGTTGCATGTCTATTTTATCAGTTCTGACATATATCCTGAGAGTTACAGAGAGAGAAATCATGCTAAGTGAAATGTACCAGGTGGGCTACCACATGTTGCTTCTAGTCCCGCAGAATATAAATCTGCCACGAAGACAGTCAAACCTGGTAAGTAATACCAACGTAGACGGCAATGTCACTGTCCTTGTCCCGCTACACTGGTTTTGACACGGCCTGCTTGGCGCAGATAGTGTCTTGGTATTCTCCAGATGAAGCCTTGGCAAAGGCCCTCAGTAGGATGACTTAGAGGGTGAAGATGAGGGAGGCTGGCCTGAGGCATTCAGTGCTCAACTAATTGCATTGGAAAAGAAATTGCATGCTGAAGACATCCCCGTGCTGTACTTCCTGAGTCAGCTTCCCTCATCCACTGCAGAGGAAGGTTGCAATGTCTCCCAGATTCTTCGTTTGTATTCCAAATGAGAAAGTCAGTTGTCTTTCTTGCATGAAAGTATTTCAGAGCAGGAAAATAATTAGCAAAGTGAAGTTGTGTGTGTGTGTGTGTGTGTTTAAAAGAATCATGGGTAAAAAATGAGATGAAATGATAGAAATAGAAAACCACATTTACAAGCCCTAATGGATCTCGATGATGGTCATCGATAGTTGCTAAAACCATTACATAAGAAACATTAGATGGGAAACTTAATAACGGATCAGGCTGTCATGACCCAAATCCACTAATTAAATCTTTGCATCGCTAAAAGAGGGGCCAATAGGACATTACTTTTCTTTTGGTGTAAGGCAATAGGAAGTGTACAGAAACATTGTGAAGTATTGTTGACAAAGGAAAAAACCCATATCTGAGCTGGCCTCTAGATTTAACTTCTAGTTTAGACAAAATATGGAGAATGTAGGCCATGTTAAATAACACCATAAGAATTTAATCAGCCAAATCCCAATATTCTGTAAGACAAATAATTTAGCTTTTTCAAAAAATAGCACAAGAGGGAGGGAGAACTGTTATATATTGAGAGAGACTTATGATACATATAATCTAAATGCAATATGTAGACCTCGTTTCGACCCTGATCCAAGCAAAACAACTTTATAAGATATTTTAAATAATAAGGGAACATTGAACTTGGACTAGTTAAGATGTTAGAAAGAAATTGTAGGTATCCCCTACTTTTCAAAAGTTTGCATTATACTACTTTGCATTTGCAAAAGACCTACATTATTAGTACCTGTTTTCGCTAACTGAAGAAATCCAAAAAATCTTTGCTTTTACAAAAAAAAGGTGAAAAGCAAAAGTAGCAGTCAGTGTTTATTTTGCAGTGAGCTGTTGTCAGGGCTGTGAACACCTGAAGCAGCGAGAGTGGCCCTGCTCAGCTCCTTCCCTGGAAACAACAGCATCTCAGCATCAAGCTGCCAGAGCTTTGAACTGTGTGAGCCTCCGTGCTTCAGATTTATTTTGTGCATCCGTTAGCAAGATGTGTCCTTAAGGTATCAGAAAAACCTAAGAGATTATTTTTTTGGGTTGGGGAATGCTCAAAAAAATTTCATATAAATTAACAGTAATTGCTTATTTGCTTTGCCCTGTTTCAGTTTATGAAATTTTTCATCAGTATGCACTACTTTCTAATAGCACAGGAAACCTGTATTGTTAATTTCATGATAATATTATTGGAGTCAGATTTTTTACATGAAAACATTCTTATCTGTTGAAATGCCAACTGAAGTATTTATTGATAAAAGATGTCCATCTTTACTAGAGATCAGCAACATACGAGTTCGGGGAAGTAAAATACTTCACTGGATAGATTATCAAAAATAAAGCATTTGTGTTTCCAAGTGGTAGCAATAAAGAGAGCAGATAAAAACTCATGCATTTGATGGGAGTTTAAATAGTAGAACCATTTTGGGGAGCAATTTGGCAATATTTAGCAAAGTTGAGGTTGCATGTCCCCTATTTTAGGAATTCCAATAATTTCCAGAATTTCCTTTCCACCTGTGAGTCAGGTCATTTAGGCTGGGTGGAAGTTCTGCCTCCTGCTATGGGTCTGGCTGGACTTGGTTCCTTATTTCTATTCAGGGTCAGATCTGTCCCATGTTTTAAATTTTTTTTTTATCAATAGACTTAATTTTTTTAGAGCAATTTTAGATTTATGGTTACAGCACTGAGAGCCCATCTAGCACTCCCCACACAGTTCCCTCAATTTTTAAATTAACATATATTATTTGTTTCAGGGGTACAGGTCTGTGAGTCATTAATCTTATATAATACCCAGTGCTCATTACAACACATACCCTCCCCAATGTCCATCAATCAGCTTTCCCATCCCTCCACCCCTCTCCCCTCTAGCAAACCTCAGTATGTTTCCTATGATTAAGAGTTTCTTATGGTTTGTGCCCCTGTCTGGTTTCATCTTGTTTCATATTTTTCCTCTCTTCCTCTATGATCCTCTGCCTTGTTTCTTAAATTCCACATATCAGTGAGATCATATAATAATTGTTTTTCTCTGATTGACTTATTTCGTTTAGCATAATACCCTGTAGTTCTGTCCATGTTGTTGCAAATGGCAAGATTTAATTTTTAATGGCTGCATAATATTCCAGTGTATGTGTGTGTGTGTGTGTGTGTGTGTGTGTGTGTGTACCAAATCTTCTTTAGCCATTCATCTGTTGATGGACATCTGGGCTCTTTCCATAGTTTGGCTATTGTGGACATTGCTCTTATAAACATTGGGGTGCAGGTACCCCTTTGGATCACTACATTTGTATCTTTGGGGTAAATACCCAATAGTGCAATGGCAGGGTCATAGGATAGCTCTATTTTCAATTTTTTGAGGAGCCTCTACACTGTTTTCCAGAGCGGCTGCATCAGTTTGCATCCCCACCAACAGTGTAAGAGGGTTCCCCTTTCTCCACATCCTCACCAAAATCTATTGTTTCCTGACTTGTTAATTTTAGCCATTCTGACTGATGTGAGGTGGTATCTCATTGCGGTTTTGATTTGTATTTCCCTGATGCCGAGTAATGTTGAGCAGTTTTTCATGTGTTTTTGGAGAAATGTCTGTTCATGTCTTCTGCCCATTTCTTAGTTGGATTACTTGTTCTTTGGGTGTTGAGTTTGGTAAGTTCTTTATAGATTTTGGATACTAGCTCTTTATATGATATATCATTTGCAAATATCCTCTCCCATTCTGTCAGTTATCTTTTGGTTTTGTCGACTATTTCCTTTGCTAAGCAAAAGCTGTTTATCTTGGTGAAGTCCCAATAATTCATTGTTGCATTTGTTTCCCTTGCCTCTGGAGATGTGTCTAGTAAGAAGTTGCTGCGGCCAAGGTCGAAGAGGTTGCTGCCTATGTTCTCCTCCAGGATTTAGATGGATTCCTATCTCACATTTAGGTCTTTCATCCATTTTGTGTCTATTTTTGTGTATGGTGTAAGGAAATGATCCAGTTTCATTCTTCTGCATGCGGCTGTCCAATTTTCCTAGCACCATTTGTTGAAGAGACTGTCATTTTTCCATTGGATATTCTTTCCTGCTTTGTGGAAGATTAATTGACCATAGAGTGAGGGTCCATTTCTGGGTTCTATATTCTGTTCCATTGATCTATGTGTCTGTTTTTGTGCCAGTACCATACTGTCTTGATGATTACAGCTTTGTAACAGAGCTTGAAGTCTGGCATTGTGATGCCACCAGCTTTGGTTTTCCTTTTCAACATCCCTTTGGCTGTTCGGGGTCTTTTCTGGTTCCATACAAATTTTAGGATTATTTGTTCCAGCTCTGTGAAAAAAGTTGATGGTATTTTGATAGGGATTGCATTGAATGTGTAGATTGCTCTAGGTAGCATAGACATTTTAACAATATTTATTCTTCCAATCCATGAGCATGGAATGTTTTTCCATTTCTTTGTGTCTTCCTCAATTTCTTTCATGAGTATTCTATAGTTTGCTGAGTACAGATCCTTTGCCTCTTTAGCTAGGTATCTTATGGTTTTGGGTGTAATTGTAAATGCGATTGACTCCTTAATTTCTCTTTCTTCTGTCTCGTTGTTGGTGTCTAAAAATGCAACTGATTTCTGATATAAATCTTCATTGATTTTATATCCTGCTGCTCTACTGAATTCCTGTATGAGTTCTAGCCATTTTGGGGTGGAGTCTTTTGGGTTTCCCACATAGAGTATCATGTCATCTGCAAAGAGTGAGGGTTTGACTTCCTCTTTGCTGATTTGGATGCCTTTTATTTCTTTTTGTCGTCTGATTGCTGAGGCTAGCACTTCCACTACTATGTTGAACAGCAGTGGTGATAGTGGACATCCCTGCCGTGTTCCTGACCTTAGGGGAAAAGCTCTCAGTTTTTCCCCATTGAGAATGATATTCACTGTGGGTTTTACATAGATGGATTTTATGATATTGACGTATGTTTCTTCTATCCCTACACTGTGAAGAGTTTTAATTAAGAAAGGGATGCTGTACTTTGTCAGATGCTTTTTCTGCATCTATTGAGAGGATCCTATGGTTCTTGTCCTTTCTTTTATTTATGTAGTGTATCACATTGATTGATTTGAGGCTGTTGAACCAACCTTGCAGCCCAGGAATAAATCCCACTTGGTCATGATGAATAAGCCTTTTAATATACTGTCAGATCCTATTGGCTAGTATTTTGGTGAGAATTTTTGTATTCATGGGATATTGCTCTGTAATTCTCCTTTTTGGTGGGGTTTTTGTCTGGTTTGGGGATTAGTTAATGCTGGCCTCATGGAAAGAGTTTGGAAGTTTTCCTTCCCAGGGGAATTCTACCAAACATTTAAAGAAGAAGTAATACCTATTCTTCTGAAACTGTTCCAAAAAATTGAAATGGAAGTTCCCCCTATTTTTAATATCCTATGTTAGTGTATTTGTTATAATTAATAAACCAATACTGATACATAGTTATTAACTGAAGTCTATAGTTTATCCACATCTCCTTAGTTTTCACCTAGGGTCCACTATCTCTTCCAGAGTCCTATCTGGAATACCACACTCCCTTTGGTTGTCCTGTCTCTTTAGGCTCGTGGCTGTGACAGTTTAACTTCCCTTGTCTTCAGTAACCTTGACAATTTTAGGGAGTTCTGGTCAGGTATATTATAGGATGTACTTCTACTGGATTTTTTCTGGTGTTTTTTTTTTTTTTTAATGATTAGATTGAGGTTATCGATTTGGGGGAAGGAATTCACAGAAATAAAGTGGCATCTTCACTGTTGCTTAAATTGTTCCAGCTTTGACTGTTAGGAGCTCTTTCACTTGTCTATTTTGTCCCTTCGATATATTCCCATCAGTGTGCTTGTGTATTTTTTTTTTCTTTGAGCACTTCCTTACCTTCTGGGTCGTAAGATGCTCCAGACTCATCTTATATATTTCCTGCCTTAGTCTTAGAATCTGACATTTCTCCAGTATGCCCTGGTCCCTTCTTGGAAAATAGTATTAGAAACCAAGATAGGGGTACTAGATGTGTTCACTTATACTGTGGTACCATTTCTTGTAGCCCCTCTTATCTGTTATAGCAAAAGTACATGTGTGTATACTAACCAATATTTATCCATAGATGTATAAATATTTTTATATGTAATGAAGTACATCTTAGGTTAAACTTGAGTTCTTACTGAGGTCTCCAACTCTAATCCATTACCACATGGGTCATTCTAGCTAGTTTCCCTTGCTGGGAGGTAACCTCCCATGGCAAAAGTGAGAGACCTCGCTCCCGTCATCCACCATCTCTTTGATGTTCATTTCCAGTGGTCATGCACAGCAGTTCAGAATTAATAACCCATAATTCATGGGACACAGTTTTATTAACTAGAGTATAGTGCTTACGTACAGTTCCTCTTGCCTTTAGTCTTACAGATTCTGCTCATTTCCAAGTTTACTTTGGTCAACACATATCCCCCTAAACCTTTTCAGGAAGTTTGTTTCATGTATTTTTAATGCAATTAGATTCTCTTGTCACACTCTGCATTGTTTCTTGGGATCCCTAACCTCCTAAATGAATTATTAAAATTTGTATTAAGGTTCATTTTTTGTGTTGTAAAGTTTTAGGGATTTTGATAAATGCATGACATGTGTTGTCATTACCGTATTATACAGAACAGTTTCACCACCCTATAAGTGTTTCACTGACTCATCCCTTCCTCCCTTCTTCTAAACCTCAGTAACAACTGAACATTTCACTGTCCCTGTATTAGTTTTGCCTTTTCTAGAATGTCATATAATTGGAATCCTACAGTATGGAGGATTTTCTCACTGGCCTCTTTCCCCTAGCAATATGTATTTAAATCTCCTCCATGCCTTTGTCACTGGACAGTTTGTTTATTTTTGTCACTGAATAGTATTCTACGGTCTGATGTATTAATTTGTTTATATAGTCACCTATTGAAGGGTATCTTGGTTGTTTCCAGTTTTGGGTGATTATGAATAAAACTGCTATAAACTTTTTTGTTTAGGTTTTTCTGTAGACATGTTTTCAACTCATTTGGGTAAGTAACTAGGAGCACAACTGTAGAATTACATGGAAAGACTATAATTATCTTTGTCAGAAAGTGCCATACTTGCTTCCAAAGTGACTGTAGCAGTTTACATCCCCTTCGGCAATGAATGAGAGCTCTTAGTACTCTGCATCCTTGCCAACATTTCATATTGTTCTTTTTTTCTGTATTTTAGCTTTTCTAATAAGTGTATAGAGGTATCGTATTTTAATTTTCAATTTCCTAATGACAAATGATGTTGAGAATCTTTTTATGTGCTTATTTGCCACCTGTGTATCTTCCTGAAGTGTTTGCTTAAATCTGTAGCCTATTTTAAGATGGGGTTGTTTATGTTCTTATTATTGAGTGTTTAGAGTTCTTTGTATAGTTTGGATACAAACCTCTTGTCAGATAAGTGTTTTACAAATATTTTCTCCTAGTCTGTGGCTTATCTTTTTAGTCTGTAAGCACCCATTTTATTTTTACTTCTGCGGCTACATGATGTATGATACAGTTACCTGTTACTTTTCTAATGGCAACGGCAGAGCCTAGAGAGAATATACCCAATCTTGCACTCTCCTTAGAAACCCCAGATTATGCCAATTTTGCTAACATTGCACTGAGTAAAGGCAGTCATGTGGTCAAATTCTGCAGTAATGAAAAGGGACAGTACACTACACGGGTGGGGATGGGGAAGAATGAATACTTGTCGGCAATAATATAATCTGCCTGCCATCTGTGGACCTGCAATGGCTTTCTATTAGCTCATTCTATGTTTTATTTAATGACGAGCAATTCTTCAATCTGTCTGGAAGATCCTAATCTGAGAAAGCAATAAAATCTTTACTTATTTATTTTGCATAATTTTCATTCCTGGGCATTGTTCACAGTGATCTCTCTTTCTCCTGGGTGTTTTAAGTGTTCCCTTAATTTCTTTTTTTCATCTGCCTGTAAGAAGCAGCTGCAAAACAGAAGACCTACCCAGCCACACCAGAACCTGGCCTCTTAAGCAGATAGCATGCCTCTGATTTCCTCCTTTGTCCTTGTAACCCTCAGAGGAACAAGAATTTGGTGCCACGTCAATAACCGCTCAACCCTTTTACCTTATTGCCCTAAATAAGGGAATTATACTTTGGGCTTTTCAAGGCCTTGCTATATAACATGGAAAATTTCCTGGCATGTGAGAACAAAAAGGTACATGCCATACTTTTGGGTATTTCACATATTTGATAAAAACTTATCATATGGGTTATGCATATTTTCTAACTTTAGTGAGGATAGGATTTGCCTCCTCTCCCCCATCTCTCTCTCTCTCCCTCATTGTGTGGTTTTTGCTTGATGGTAGACATATCTTTGCCTCACTATTTCTAACTAGATGTCTCCCTGTTTAAGCTTTATTAATGCATGTTTTTTTCTAGAGTTTAGGAGTAAAAAGAAAAATTCTACATAAGTAACTTGGAAAAAACATTAAAACTCAGAGATAAATAAATAAATAAATAAGCCCATCACTTCTACCTAGAGATATCAGTGCTTATATAACTTTTCTTACTTTAGTGGGCTCATAAGTTATAAAAAGCCTTATAGATAGGAAGCCTGTTTAATTTAATTTAACCAAATATTTAGTTGTTCACCTGATGACAACAAAAACACAAAATAAAGCCAGATAAAAAAATGATTAGTTAATTGATAAATCAAGAAATATCAATCTAAGCCTATTAGTAATATGAAAATTGCTAAACAACAAAAAACTCTTAAGAAAAACAAAAAATGGCTGCTTCAGCTAGAGGAAAGGGAGAGAGAGAGGTCAGGTAGGACTTGTTTTTTATCCTCAGCTTTTCTGTATTATTTGATTTTGTAACCAAGTAAACGAGTTACTTATAGTTTTGTGTGTATATGTGCAAAATCCTTTACATTTTTTGAAATACTTCTATTATCGCAGACTTCGTCTTTTAACCATTACATTAAGTTATATAATGGAAATTAAATAAGGACTAATGCCTACATCTCTATGTCAGGTCTGTATTTAAACAACAGCATTTCTTGGCACCTCTCGATACACTGCACCTCATTCTTTCTGATTCCCTGGGTTCTAGATCACAACCCTCAGGTCTTATGGCTGTGGTTATGTTAGCGTCAATACATACACTTGTCATTACAGTCAAGTTAGCGTCAATACATACACTTGTCATTACAGTCATATACGTCTTGTTTTCTGTTTCTAATAGAATCTGTGTGGGGAACACGGACAGATTCCTTCATACCCAGGGATGTTCATGTCTCTGGATTTCTACCACTAGGTTTTCCAGAGTCTTCTACCACTTCTCTCAGCAGCCCGCAGTGAAGCACTTCCCTCGCTCTGCTCCTCATCGTCCAGGGGAGGGGTCCTGAGAATAAAAGAGAGCCAATATTAGTAAGAAAAACTTTCCAGGTCCCAATATCAGGCAAGTTTTGAGCCTCCTTGGACCAAATTTTCTTCATCAACACATGCACTGGGTAGTTAGGAAGGTTCACTGGGAATCTAAAATGCTCAAGTTCTATGAAAGGTGGGAACAATGTCATCTATGTCATCCACTCTCAATTACCCAGACAGTGATGTCAGATTATTTAAGGCCTGTATCTCAGAACTGTATCTGACAAGGACTGTAGGGATTACACAGATGTACTTCCACAGAGTGCTTGAGATGAGAGGGGAAAGTGGATATGGATGTCACTGAAAGGGGAAAATGCAAGCAAGATGGTTTGGCTACTATCAATTTCTGAAATATAAAGATGCGAAGAGTGCTTGGGTGTTGCTGGGGTTTGAGAAATAAATGGGAGGTTTATCTCACAAATCCAATCTCTTTAAACATCTGGAGAGACTCCAAGATTCCTAGGGGGAGGGGGGCGGAAATAACAAAACCACTTGCTTAACCTTCCCTTCATTTCAGGAGCTCCATAATTAGAGCAAGGAATGAATAATGAGGAGCCCTGCAAGGTCACATCAGTCATAAAAGCAGGAGCAATTCAATCCCCCGCCCCATGCAAAAACCTGTAGCAAGAGGCTGAGGCCACGTCTTGGTAGGTTTGGAGAATTCATCTACTCCTTCGATCAATATTCTAAGTTCAAAGGATTCTAAAAGCAAAGCAAAACAAAAACTGTTGGTGTTTGTGCTGTTTGTTTTGTACCCTTTACTATATTATTTGGTCCTCTCAGAACCACCCGAGGTAGGCATGGCAAAGAATATTACTCCCATTTAGTAGATGGCGTAGGCGAGGCCCAGAGTGTGTGACTTGCCTGATACCACGTGGCAATTTTCACTGATGTACGGTTAGAACCCGAGGTTCCTACCCTTTGGCAGTCTCTCCTGTCTGCCCACATCGCTGTCCCTCACTTTCATTCACAGAGGTGGCTCAGCCCGGCCCTGTCTATCAGGGGCCTGTCACAGGCCGTAGCAGAGGAGACGTGTTCAGTAGTGCTAGCTTCTCCTTCAGTTGTAGCCCCTCTCTTTCAAGCCCCTCTCCCTGGAATGCAGGCCCTGCTAGGGAGGAATTTTTCTCAATGATCCCTGCAGTGAGACAGAATTTAAAAAATGGACTTGCTAGGCTCCTCATGTGGGAAAATGTTTACTACAGAGCCTGCACCCTTTTGTGGTTGAGGCTGGCAAAACTAACCCCATTCTTATTTTGCCAGCCTTGTACTCTTAGGTTTCGCGTCCTCCTACTTCACCAATGCTCTTACCAAATAAATGCAAACAAGATAGAACTATTAGCATTAACATTAGCAAAATGCAAGTTTTGTTTCCTAAGTAAACGAGAGAGGACTCCAGCCAGCATTCGCTTTGCTTGAACCTTATTGTTATTTTTCCATCAACTTCCAATCATGCATTCTCTACATTGATGCCATAGATTTGTTTTATTTTCATTTTTTTCTTCAATTATTTTATGTTGGCGTTGAGGCTCAGAAGTCGTAACGCTATTGCGTGATTACTTTTGTTCCTCTATTACAATGGAGTTTTCATGAAATTAACTATGCTGTTTTCTTCCCAGTAATGTCCTCTGATGAATATTTTATTTTTCTCAATTGCTGTGTGGTCAGCCTTGCTTAGTATTTTATGGTACCTTTTCAAATAACAAGATGTTCCGGAGACCTTTCAGGCCCTCTGCTGCAGCAGAGCAGAGCTTTGTGCCTTCATAGGAAATCCAGAGGTCAGCCAAAGCAGCTCTTCCCTCTAAGAGCACAGAAAATGCCCAATTTGGGGGCCCACGGAGTGAGAACAAGATTCACCTGACCTCCCAAAGGCCACACATTAGAAATCAGCACCGCATCAGCAGAGAGAAGGGGAAGTAAAGGCATCCCACAATCATGGAGTGATACCAGGCCAGTAGAGGTCTATGTCCTGAGACTACAGGACACTACGGGGGGTTCCTATTTATTCTCCCACGAGCACAGAGATAGCCCTAGAATATTTGCTGTAGAATCTCCCCTGGCTACTCCAAGCGCTGTGTAGTTGCCTCATCCCCTGCGTGGGCACAAGTTCAGCAACAAGAAAGACCACGTTGGGTAAGTGGCAAGTGCAAGGCAAGAGAAAGGAAAACAGAACAGCTACTGATTGCCAGACACTGTGCTTGGTACTTTAAAATTATGATCTCATTTAATTGTCAAAGTCACCTTGCAATGGGGTTATGATCCCCAATGTACAAGTGAGACCTTGGTCATTCAGAGAGGTCAAGCAAGTTGTCTAAGGACCCCAGAGTCTGGCATTCGAACATTTGCTGAATCAAGAATGAATGAATGAATGCTACACAGCCAATACAGGGAATTGATAAAGGGAGCTCATCTTCTCTCTAATTTATAGGAATCAATATTCCCTGTGGCAGAGGGGAAGACTTAGCAGACTGGGAAGGGGAGCTTATTAAACCAACCATTATTGGCATGAACGGCTGGCAAGATGAGAAGGGGCTGCGTCTTTGCTTTCCCAGTACATGCACTCCGTAGTGTGCCATCCATGAAATCCAGAGGACGTGGCCCTGCCCACCTCCCTTCACCCCGACCCTGCCTTGCTGGTGTGGCTCTGGGAGCTCACAGCATTCAGCAGAGATACTTCCTGTGAGCCCATTGTGCATTCTTCTGTGTCTGGCCAAGAACTGGGCCCAGGGATCAAGGTCCTAAGTGTTTTCTGCCTTGGGGCACCTAGAGGTGAGGGGAAGAGTCGAGAACGTTAGACCTAGGTGATAAGCCTGGGTGTCACATTTAAATGACAGGGACTCTGCCTCGCAGGCAGTCCTGCTCAGAAGCCCTCACTTCCTTTTCCGGCCCTGTTTCTACTAAACCTTGTGGTTTTCCAAAATGTGTTGAGAGCAAATCCCACATCCCCTTTGAAATGATTTGATTTCTGCACTCAAAACTTCTACTATTGTGCCAATGGTCTGGAGGGCAAACCGCTGAGAAAGCTTCTTCCCAGCACATTAAATGCTCTGGGGCAGGGGAAAAGAGAGTGTGAGGTTGCCGTGCCTGGTTGAAAGCAGGCAGGTATCTCCAGCATCCATATCAAAGCCTTCCGTGCCCATGGTGACATTAATAATAAATGATGAGTTTCTTGCAGATTTTCAACTAAGCAACCTTGCTTTTCCTGTGGTTAGGTCAGTTCTAGCATGTTTGGCTCTCGTATTTCAGACATCTCCTGCCAAACAGATGCAAAAGAATTAGCAGTCAGTGGGTCCTTTTGCTCACCTTAAGCAGTCTGTCAATCTCACAAAATGGTTTTTAAGTGAATCTTCCAAACAGGCTTTGAGTGAGGGCTCAGACCACCAGGTAGGGACAGTCAGATGTCAGATTTTGAGCAATCAGTATGAGGTCAGATTCCAAGGGTTCAGCTTGGATCAAGACAGGAAGCAGTTGCCCAACAGGGAGGGTGCAGGCAGCATGCCCCCCAAAACCAGCGCAGAGGAAGCAGTCACATAAGGACACACAATAAGACCGTGCCCACTGATCCAAGGGCTGAAACCAAACATCCCGTGAAGTGGTTTTAAAAATGAGGGTAGATAAACTTGACAGATGGCATGAGAAGACAGTTTTTTATTCATTCAATAAATATTTATAGCACCTCTTATGTGTCAGGCACTCTGTTAGGTGCTAAGGATATACTGATGAATAAGGCAGATTTGGTTCCTGCCTAACTGAGTTTATAAACCAGTGGGAAGGCAGACTTTTTTTTGTTAATCATCACACATGCAAAATATACACTAAAAAAGTAGCCCTAGCCTTAAGTGCTATGAAGGGAAAATACAAAAAACAGTATGAGGATATATTTTTATTTTGGATTCAGGGAAGACTTTCTGAGGAACCAACTTTTAACTGAGACATGGAGGATTGGTAGATGTCAGACAGACTAAAGGAGGGAGGAAGAGAGCTCAGGTAGTGGTAAGGAAACAGGTGCAGGGGCTGTGAAGATGGAAGAGCTCACTGGCTCCAGGATGTGATAGAAGTCCTTCTAGAAAGGAGGAGAGAGCAATGAACGGGAGGCCAGGCCCCTGCAGGGCACTGAAGGCCATGGTTGGATTTGGGATTTTATGCCAAGGGGAATAGACGCCATTGGAAGTCTTCAACTAGGGTTGTAAGTGGTTACGACTGGCACTTGTTTAAAAAGCTCACCTCTGCTTCCTGAATTGGAGCGGGGAGAAAGTGGAAGCTAAGAGAGCAATCGGGGTTTCTACGGTGGCCACATGAGAGCTGATGGTGGCTTGGGCTGCGGTTGGTCGGCGGGGATAGAGAGAAACTGGAGGGGATTCATGTTCCAACTGCCCCCTGCTCCGGCAGAGAGGTGGAGCGCACCCAACCTTCACTTTCAGTCTCCACTGGGGCATCCATCCCAATTGACATCACCCAGTTCCATCTAATGGGCCCATCAACATCGGAGAAAAGAATTCAAGATCACCCCAGCAGTTACCTGGATTAGTAACCCCCCAAAAGCTTTCCATAACCAAGATTCACTTAAAAACCATTTTGGGAGATTGAAAGACTGCTTAAGGTGAGCAAAAGGACCCCGCTGCCAGCTAATTCTAGAAGAGCCCAATTACATTTCTTCTTGAAGTATGGTGTGAACACTGCAGTGTGTTTAATACCCACAACATTAAATATACTGATTCTGTTACAGAGAATTCATCATCACCTTAATGTATCATGAGGTAAAAGGCAATGGTATAGAACATTTAAGAATGTTACTTCAATACAGTTTTCTTTTTTTTTTAAACAAAATAATCCTCAACTTCTTCTTAGTAAATGTTACGCTCCTGTTAGAAAAGAGCTCTCTGGCTCAAATTCATCTGATGGCATTTTCTATCACTGTAAACAAAATATCAGTGAAAGGTTGAGCTTCCTTCTGCCCTTGCCTTTGCCAATTTACAAAATAAACATTTACTGATTTGGTCATTAGAGTCTAAACCATTGAACTGAAGACAGATGTTCTCTGAACAAAGATTGAAAAAGAAGAGTGATCAGAAATTCTCCCAAGGCCAGAACTTAAAACACTGATGATTATAACTTCTCTTATCTGTCACCAGAGTCTTTTGGGGAAAAATATGGCTCTAGATTTTCTGAAGACGCACGCAACATACACCGTCCAACAGACTTCGGAAAACCTTTTTCTTGTTTTCTTTTCTTAAAAAGAAAATCATTTCTGAGTTTTGCTTTGTAAACTGAACTTTGCCAAAGAGGTATATGGAACTGAAGCATAACTGAATGCCTAAGCCCCTGTTCATTTTAGGGATTCAGCAAGCATTACTTAGAAAACAAATCAACTCATGAATGTCAGCACCACCAAAAAAGAGATTATAATAAAATCAAATTATCTTTCTCTTCCTCCTCCTCTATCCCCTCCTCCTCCCCTCCCCCCCATCCACCCCTTCCCTCCTCCTACTTCCCCCCTTCTCCTCCTGCTTGTCTCCCTCTCCCTCCCCTTCACCTCCTCCTCCCTCCTTTTCCCCTCCTCCTCCTCTCCCTCCTCTTCCCCTCCTCTTCTCTCTCCCCCTCTCCTCCTCCTCCTCCTCCTTCTTCTTTCTTTAATCTGCATGAAAAAGGAGATTCAATTAGTAGGAGAAAAAAAATCAGTGCAGGGAATGACAGGTTTTTTGCTATAGTCCTTCCTAGAAAATCATAAACAATACATAGGGGTTGGTGAGAGTAGGGGGCGGGAACTGGGGTGGGAAAAGGGGAGATAAAACTGGAGCCGTAGTAGAGGTGGGAAGGAGTGAAGAAAGACTATGTTGATGAGCCATACACTTCTGAGGGGAGAGTTGGAGGATGGAGATACACCAATCACAAGGCCTGCACCCTTCCTGGTGTTATCAAAACCAAGGACATTTATCTGGGTGGGGCAGGAAATTAATATTATCCCTTAGGCTTCCCTAGAAATGCTCTGGACAACTGGCCTGAAAATTTTGGGAAAAGATACAGAGAGGAGGGGTTATTCGAATGTGGGGTAACTGAATTTCTTGTTTAGCAGAGAGCTTTATACGCAATTTTACCATACATCTGCTGAGAAATATACTTTGAGTCATAGCACTTTCCATTGAGGCCAAGGAGTTCTTGGGGACATCTGCTGGCCATATGTGTAACATCTCCAAGCACCGTAAGAGGCACAGTGGGAAGACGGAGGTGTGGTTAGACAGAGAGGCCACAGAAGGGCCCATGCCTACGGGCAGTATTGTCTGACCTAGACAGAAGAAAGGACAATTTGGAAAGAACAGCCACATCCCAGAGCTAAGACAAAAGGGGAAGATTTATAAGTTCCTGTACTCTTCCTCTTCCTCTTTTTATTTTTTTAAGGTTTTATTTATTTATTTGACAGAGAGAGAGACAGCCAGTGAGAGAGGGAACACAAGCAGGAGGAGTGGGAGAGGAAGAAGCAGGCTCCTAGTGGAGGAGCCTGATGTGGGACTCGATCCCAGAACGCTGGGATCACGCCCTGAGCCGAAGGCATACGCTTAAGGACTGCGCCACCCAGGCACCCCTCTTCCTCTTCCTCTTTTACTTCTGTGAGTATTTACAGAAAATTACAATCCTGTTCTGTATTTTGAGAGAGAATGTAAATCTACCAGCTCCCAACATGTCACAGCCGCCATTTGCCACTGCCAGCCACCTATGGATTTCCTATAAGCAGGGTTCATTCATTGTGAAAATTAGATAATTGAAACAATCTATCTGCTTCAGGCTGCTGGCTTTGGGGGTGACGCTTGCCTGTTGCCATGACAAGTAATTTTCAGAGTGAGATTTTAGCCACAATAACTCATTGAACAGTATGTTGTTGTCCTGTTCTGTTTATCAGGAAGACAGGAACATTTTAAAGATAAAATTCTTTCTTTTTTTATTTATTTTTATTGGCTCCTGGAGATGATAAAGCAACCTCCTGCCAATTAGTATTCTAGCCAGCCCCCTTTCTTCTGCATTATGACCATCTCCCTTGCTGCAAAGGAGGACATGATAAAAGAGTGCAGTTCTGTTAGTGGCGGTCATCTGGGATTCCTCAGTCATACCTTCTGGATGGCGGGCTATTGATTATAGTGCAGGTCTTGAAGGGCCGAAATCAGAGCAGGTGGGAAATCCATAGCTTGTGTTACTTCCCAAATTTGCATGTGGCTTCTTCATCTGGGAGTTAATTATAATTCAGTATCTTTCTAATCAGAAATAAGAGTCTTCAAACAACAGTGACACAGGCTTGGAACATTTTTTTTTCTTTGCATTTTGTAGGATTAAAAGCAGTCAGTAAAACCAGAGAAATCAGTAGAAGATATGAACTTCATGAGACCTGGAGCCTCCACTCTTTGGTCTCTGCCTTGTCCTGTGTCTGGAAGAGTTTGTGGCCCATCAGATGCACTTGATAAATATTTTCCAAACAAATGAATGAATGAATGAAAGAAATTGCTCACTCCCACTTTACCTAAGACACATTGGATTTTGGTGTCCTCTCCTTTTTCTTTCTCATCAAAACCTACTCTTCCAACTCCATTTCTATTTAAGCACAATTCTCTGCAACCTATTCCATGAAAGAAGGGTTCTATATTCACAGAAATTTGGGAAACTGCATGCTAGATTCTCTTCTTGGTAAGAGAAAATATGCATTGGAATACTAAAGTCTCTTTCTCCTGCAGCTAAAAAATCTGGTTAACTTTGTCTAACTCAACTTTTCCTAAACTGTATTCATTTATCTCATTTGGTAAATATGAATTGGACATCTACTATGGGACAGGAAATGGTCTAGGCACAGGGAATAAACAATCAGAAAAAAGCCCGTCCTGTGGAATTCACATTCTAGTGGGAAGACAGAGACAGAAATAAACAAAATGTTTACCAAATCATGGTAAGTACAATGGTGAATAGAAGCAAGAGGGGCAGGGAGGAAAGTGATGGGGAATTGAAGTTTTAAGTTGAGTGGTTATCCTTGAGGAGATGTTGAGCAAAGACCTGAAGGAGGTGAGGGAGGTGAGGGAGTGAGCTACTAGGAGAAAGACGTTCCAAGTAGGGGAAACAGCAAGTGCAAAGGTCCTGAGAAAGAACATATCTGGAATGTGTGAGGAAACCAGGATGGCCAGGGCTACTGGGTGAATCTAGGGTGGGAAGAGCACTAAGTGAAAGGCCATGGAGTTAAGAAGAATGAGGATGGGGGTCAGGTTACGTACATCATATCTAACCACAAAAGTGTTGTTCCGGCTTTTAAGTGGTATCTCTTGAAACGCTAAGAAGTATTACCTTTGCTCAGAATCCTCTTTGGTCTTTTCACACATAAGTAAATACACACACACACACACACACAAACACACACACGCACACATTAACAAATAAAGACTTGTTTCCTCATCTATAAAATGGGGAAAATAATATTGCCTTCCTTTCAAAGTTATTTTAGGAATTAAAAAAATAATTTTATTTAGCTGAAGGTATTTAGGTAAGGCTCAGTAAATGTTAGAACGCTGCCTTCTTTCTCTTCCTTACTCTGTCTCCCACAAACCATGCCGTCTGCCCACCCTATTATCATGCTGCCATAGCGAATACGCCAAAAGCACAAAATGCAGACTCAGTCCCAGGATAGCAAGCATTGAAGGTGGACAGATAAAAACCAAAACCGTCAGGGACAAAATGTAGATTTCACTACTGAAAAAGATGAGGAGAAACTAATAGTTCCCACACCAAAGGATCAAGAAAGCAGACTAGGCAGCAGGAAAGGGGATTCTGGGCTGTCAATTCTGGGCTCTCTTTCTCTTCTATGTGAGGACACAGGAAACCAGAAGGACGGCTCTCATCCGGGAACCAAATTTGCCAGAACCTTGATCTTGAACTTCGCAGCCTCCAGAACTATGAGAAATGAATTTGTTCCTTCTGTTTAAGCCTCTCTGTCTATGGTATTTTGTTACAGCAGGCCAAATGGACTTTGGTACTGAGAAGTGGGGTGCTATTGTAACAAACACTTAGAAATGTAGAAGCAGCTTTAGAACTAAGTAACCGGTGGAAGCTGGAGGAACTTGAGGTGCCTGCTAGAAATATAAACATGAAGGGTGATTCTGCTGAGGACGCCGGGGTGAGTAAGGAACGTGTTTTTGGAAAATGAAGAAAAAGAGATACGTGTCATAAAGTGGCGAATAGCTTGGCTGACCTGCATTCTAATGCTTTGTGGAACATAAAATGAGTGATGAAATTGGATGTCGAGATCTAAGCAAAATGTTGAAGGAGTGCCTTGTCTCCTCCCGACTACACAGTGAAATTCAAGGAAAAAGAACTGAATTGAAGAAGGACTTGTTAAATGAAAAGAGTTCAGAACTTTAAGGTTTAGAAGATTCTCAGCTTCTCCATATTGCAGCGCTCGAGAAGCTTGTTCTGCAGAGAACACCAAGGGTGGGGCTGAGCAACCACTTGGCGATTGTTATGAGTGTGAACCCGAAGATCTAATTGGCCACGGCAGCAAAAACGCTGCTGGTTTGGACTGAAGGCGATGGAGATGGGACCACGTGAGGACAGGCTTTCAGACTCTGGAGGTCTATAGGACCAGGGCATAGAGGTATCTGGCTATGAACACGCCAGTTCTTCAAGATAGGGGAAGAATGACCTCAAAAGCAATTCAGAGATCATCACAAATGTCTCCTTGGTTTCAAAGTGGGAGGCCATCACCTTGGTTTCAACAGGCCAGACAGTGGTCTTTTGGAGCCTTGGGGGTGCAATTCCTATTCGGCAGAGCCACAGAAGTGGGGCTATGGCCCCATTGGGTCTGAAAGGCAGATCATTGAACCAAACAGGATTATTCTCAGCCCTTAAAATCTAGTAGTAGTTTTCTTGCTAGGTTTTGGACTTGCTTGGTACCCGTCATCCCCTTCTGCCTTCCAATTTCTTCCTTCTAGAATGGTAATGTCTATCCAACACCTGTCCCACTATTATATTTTGGATGTGCATAACTTGTCTGGTTTCACAGGTTCACAGGTGGAGGAATTTTGTCTCAGACTGAATTGTACCGTGAATGTCACTTGTACCTAGTCTAGATTAGAGGAGACTCAGACTTTAGAATTGGTGTAGTTAAGAAGTTGGGCTGGTGGGATGGAATGAATGCATTTTGCACATGAGGACATGAATTTTGGGGGTGAAGGACAGAATATTACGGGCCAAATGTTTGTGTCACCCTTAAATTAATATGTTGACACTCTAATCCCCAATTTGATGGTATTTGAAGATGAGGCCTTTGGGAAATAACTGGGTTTAGAGGAGAGTGTCAGGGTGGTGCTTTATGATGGAATTAGTGTCCTTACTCGAAGAGCCTTCCTTTCTCTGCACCTTGTGAGGATACAGTGAAAAGGTTGCTGACTGCAGCCAGAAAGAATACCCTCACTGAGAACTGAATCTACTGGAAACTTGATCTTGGACTTCCCAGCCTCTAGAACTGTGAGAAAAACTTTCGGCTATGAAATCAGCCTATGGGTTCACACAGCCTATGATCTTCATCATAGTCCTCGGTATAATAATAGATTTGTGTTTTTAATCCACTGTCTTAACTTGGAACTCCCTTGACAGGTCAATTTTGGGGAGGAGCAAGAATCGGGTAAGGTCCAGAGGCTAAGATGCTGTTGAGAGCAGAAAGCTAGAGTGTGATTAGGGTCGGGGGTTCTAGATAGCCTGAGGGAAGCATGGTGACCCTTGGTATCCTTCAGGCCCAGAAAAGATCAGTGGGACTCATTGAAAGCAAACCTAACCTGTTTTAACATTTAATCCGATGGCATTCCTCCCTAACCCAGGCAATGCTCCAAACATTCAGAAAACTGAGAGAGACAGGATGTTTTCTGCTGTGAGTGAATATGTACCAAAAAAGATTCCACTGCCGTTTTTAAGAGAAAGTGGCTACATTTAAAAGTGGGACTTGTTTGATGTAGGTCTTGTGATGTGTAATGAATGGTTCAAACATGTAATCTCACAGCTCCTTGTGGCATATTTTTAAGTACTGTACTTGCAGATGACCTTTTACAGAGGTAAATTGCATATAAGGGGCTGTAAGTGCCACATTTAATAATGCTTTAGGGACATTAGGAGGAAAGTAACAGTTATTATTCAGTGATAGGGTCCCATTATTAACTTACAGGCTGCTTGCTGAGCAGTGAATCCCGCTTCAGCAACAGATGTCTCCTTCTCAAGCTTTAAGAATTGATCCCAACTGGCAGAGCTCTGCTCGATAAGTTTAGAAGGAAAAAAGTAGAAAAAACAAGGTACAAAATGAAAAATGCTTGGACTAAGAAAATCTGAAATGGTTTGCTTTTATGGAGAAGCAGCAATCTTTGAACCAGAATGGGATATAAGGGAACTCTAGGTTTTACCTGAGCTGGTCCGTTTTCAGTTTTCTCTGTAAAGCATCCTGAGGGTAATTTTCCTGGAGATTTTCAGTTTAGTTCATCTCATATACAGCTGCTAAGTTAAAATGACACCTTCATAATACTAGCAAAAGACCCTTCTAATGGCTGTCTTTTTTCCTACCTATAGAAAGAAGTGAAAATTCTTTGATCTGATAATCAAGAGACTGTAATTATAACGTAGACTTTCCAACCTGACACTCTCCTTCCCCTACTCTACCTTGCGGACAGCAGATTGTCTTCTCTCCGCCCTCTCATGTATTACGATTATTCAGAATTTCCTGCTTTTGTTGTGATATTCTTCCTTTCTTCATAATTACTGTAGTCCAGAGATCAGCAGACTTTTTCTGTAAAGGGTCGGATAATAAGTATTTTCAGCTTTTGGGCCATATGTTGCAATTGCTTTATTCAATTCTGCTGTTGTTGCATGCAAGCAGCCGCAGATGACAGGGAAACAAATGGGCGTGGGGGGAGGGGCCAAGAAGGTGACCTAGAGGCCCCTGAACTTCCTTCTTTTCATGGATGCGCTGTATGTACAGCTATCCGTGCAGCAATTCCTTCTGAAAGAAATCCGGAAACTAGAGGAGTGATTCCTACACATCTGGCAAATGAGAAGATACCCACCTCAACATTAGTGCGGGGGAAGGATGAACACTCTCCATAAACCTCACTCCCAGAACAGCACCATATAGTCAGGAGGGAACACCTAATTCCTAGCTTCTCCCCAAGGAATGAAGCGAAGGATTGGGACTTTGCATCTAGGGCCCGAACTTTCAGATTGCCCCCTGAGGGGTGGGCACCCGCAAGAGTCTGCTCTGAAAGCCAATGGAGCTTCCATGCTCAAGACCCACAAAACTATAGTAAGGGAAGCAGTTCTTAATGGGGACTTGAGCACGCACCGTAGGTATCCTCCAAAGTTCAGAATGGATGGAGAGAGCAGACAAAAATGCCCATTTTCCAATCTTTCCCTAAAAGCAGTCTGAATGCATACTTTACAAGGAAAAAGGATCTCAAATAAACAACCTAACTTTATACATCAAGGAGATAGAAAAAGAATAAACTAAGCCCAATGTTAGCAGAAGAACGAAAATAACAAAGTGTCGAAATAGATGATATAGAGACTGGAAGGGCAATAGGAAAGGAATCAGTAAAAGAATAGCTGTTCTCCTTGTTTTGATTTGTTTTGTTTTTAGAGAGAGAGAGTGCACACGTACTCATGTTCGTGCACAGGAGAGGGTGGGGAAGAGGGAGAGGGAGAAAGAGAATCTTAAGCAGGGTCCATGCCGGGCTCAACCTCAGAACCCCAAGATCATGACCTGAGCTGTAATTAGGAGTCGGACCTTAATCAACTGAGCCACCCAGGCGCCCCCGAAGGGCTGTTTTTTTGAAAAGATAAACAAAATTGACAAACCTTTAGCCAGACTAAGAAAAAAAGAAGACTCACATAAAATCAGAAATGAATGAGGAGTCATTAGAACTGATAACAGAAATACTAAGGATCATAAGAAACGACTAGGAACAATTAAAAACCAACCAATTAGATAGCTTAAAAGAAATGAATACATTCCTAGAAACACACAATCCATCAAGATGGAATCGTCCAGACAGAAAACCCGAACCGACCAATTAAGAAAGATTGAACCAGTAATCAAAAACCTTCCAACAAAGAGAATTTTAGAGCCAGGTGGATTCAATGATAGATTCCACTAAACACTCACATCACTTGAGGACACAAGTGAAACATTTAACGAATTAATACTGTAACTTAATAAAGATGGTACATCAGCAGACTCATCAGGTATAAATACACAACATTCTGTTTGGATGATGGCACAGGTGCCTCCTTGCAAGGCCGTGATAAGATCCAAGGTCATTTTGTGCTGGAGAACTCCTGGTGGAAACAATTGTCACTGATTTGGGGAATCATTGTTTGAACCTGTGTTCTCCCTTGCATCTGCCTCCAGGGCAGCCAGATAAAACCGCTTGCTGGCCACCCAGGGCAAACTGCGGGAGGGGGCGGGGCATGACCTTGTAAGAGCAGGTCAGGCCCCCTGGCGCGTGGGGAGAGGTCGCGGAGAGGGTGAGCCCCGCCCATTGACCCCGGCTGAGAGCCCAGAAATTGGGAGCCCCTCCCTCTTCCTCTGTTCAGAGACTGGGCTCCGCTTGCCTTCCTCACGCCCAGAGGCTGCTCTGAGGACATGGCCTTGAGACCGTGATGTGGTTGCTGTTGAGGCTCTCCGGACAGATACAGGACTGAACCCAGGTAAGGCCTCTGTATTATATAAACCTTAAACTTTGGCAGGCAGGTGTGAAGATCTTGTTTTTGCTGCTGCAAACGCCAGCGTCTTAAGTTGTAGCTTCTTAAACCTGCCGCCCACCAATTTGGAAAGGCCTGACTCTTTGGTCTCTCCCCGTCTTCCACTTGGGAGGGGGAGCACAGCTACACCAGGGGAGCCCCCAAAGAGGTTGCAAACAAACAGTGGAATCTAAAAAATATAGCAAAGGCGTAAAAGCGGATAGGAGAACGGGGATTGCCAGGGCCTGGGGGGTGGGGGAAATAGGGAGAGGCTGGTGAACGGCTACAAACTTTCCATTGTAACTAAGGTCTGAGGAGCTCATGCATAACATGGTGACTATAGTTGGTAATACTGTATTGTATAATTGAAGTTTGCTAAGAGAGCAAAACTTCAGCGTTCTCATAAAAATGGTAAATGGGATTGGTGATGGATGTGTTAATTAACCCGATGGTGAGAATTCTTTTGCAATGTATACGTATATCAAATCACTTTAAACACCTTGAGATTGTATTTGTCAATAATACCTCAGTAGAGCTGAAACAACAACCTGAACAACCCCAAACAACGCACACGTGTGTGTTGCTGAATTTGGTCCTCTGCTCTAGCCTCCTGAGTCCTCTTGTTTTATTCATGATGCACCCCAACCCGGTGCTCTCTAGGAGACCTCACTGTCCCCACGGTGCCAGGATTGCCACCTCGTTGTCTGTGTGGTTCTGCCGGGGGTGAGCCTGGTGGACTGCGCTTCTCTCGCTCTTTGTAGGGTGCGTTCTTTCTCTTGTCAGAGGCGGAAGCAGAACTGGAACGGAGGTGTTTTTCGTGTTCTCCATCTTCTACCAAATCGTGTTGCTTAGATGTATCAAACTGAATCAGATCAAAGGAAACTGAAGAGCTCCAGTCGTGGTCCCCAGTCCATTTTCTTATTCTAAGCTCAACATTCTTTCCTGACTTCACATTATTCACTGAGACCTGGAAACAGAATCTCAGAGGGGTTACCCAGGTCTGACCCCGAGATCAAATCAGGGGTAGAGGTCCAGAAAAATTCAGGTAAAAAAACAAAACAAAAAAAAAACAAAAAACCAAAACCTTCTACCCTCATCTTTCAATTAAACAAAAACAACAAAATAGTCATGAAAGATGCAAGAAAACCCTCAGGAGATCTTTTAAAACTGTACTTTTCTTCTTTGCTTTTGTCACCCGAGAGATAGAATTCTGGACTTAGTGGGTCATTATCAACCAGTGGTAGTTGTTGTGGACACACTTAGCCAAACCCGGATTCTGGGGTTCCAATACAGTATTTAGCCTTCTGGTTCTCTGCGTTGGTTCTCCTCTTCTTCTGTGATAGCCCGAGGATGTGGACTCAGGTCGCCGCACATGTTATATTTGCTGGGTGAGACATTTGATGTCCGTGTTTATCCCTTGGGAAATCTTATCTTCATATTATTCCATTTAGAAAGCTTTTCAGGTATTCTACGAGAACTTAGAGAAAATAAACTTCAATCAAGACATACACACCTACGAAATTTAAAAATGTAAAATATAAACATACGAGAGTCAAAATGATTTATTCATCATTTCAGCTATTAGGTAAAACATGAATGTGAAATTAGCAAATTAAAATAGATTGATATCTCATCTGGTTAGTAACATAGTATTAATAGCTCAGTTAAGTCCATTAATTATTTTTACGCCCCATATGACTAGTTCTTGTTTATAAGATGGCCTCTAAGGGAAGGGAATACAGAGCCATCCATTACCAACAGGCAGAGATTCTGTGACTTTTTAAGCACCGAATGGAGTCTATGAGCCACATTAACATCTGATCAGGAGAGTTTCAGGTCATAATTAAAGTCACTGAAACAGGGTGTGCTCTACAAGAAGGACAGCCTGTTATAATAATAGTTAGAACAAGGCATAAAAATCCCTCATCTGACTTCCTCCTGGGTGTTTTCTATCAAAACTCCCACCTGCTGCCTCACTTTTTTATCATATCATTACTCAGAAAAATGATTGTAGTGTGACTTGAGGTGAAGCCTTTTGAATTTTCATTAAAAGAAAAAAATCAGTATGAGAGAAAAAAAATCATTATATTGTCAGTAATACCGCTCTCACTTTTTCTTACTTAAAAAGGATCTGAATAATTTGGGAGAAATGGACTGATTGTGTCATACTGGGATTTCAATATTAAATTACATCACGTCGGAACGGAATGGAATTGCCATTTTTGAAAGTCAAAAAGAGTAGAATAGCAGCAATTTCATATTATTCAACTTAATGAGAGCAGTTGTGCATTGATTTTTTTTTTTTTATGTCAGGCACTCTGCTATGTAAAATCCATATTTTCTTATTAATCTTCATAATAATCATATGAGTATCGGTAGTAGTCTCTATCTGTTCCCGCCCCCCATTTTTGCCAAAGCCACCTCAGATGGACTTTACCAGGCAAATGAAGTTTCCCGATCAATCCCCTTTCCCACTTCCTGACCCTGCATCTTTTACCAGATCCCCTCACCTCCGATCTCTTTATAGAAACGTTTGTAATTCTGCTTAAGATATAGGCATTGTTATCGTCATACACACTTGACAGGTGGAGAAATGGAAGCTCAGGGTTTGAGGAAGGAAGAAAGTTGGAACAAAACTGAGGTAAGATTGGAATTCCATTCTTCTGGACTCAAAATGTTGAGCGCCTTCACTAATGTCGTCTTATCCCTGTTTTATAACCCAATTGCCTGATGCAAAGTATGGTGGAAGTGACCTAACCCATTCTGGCCAGATTGTTGGATTTACCTTGTTTGTAGTGTCAGGTGAGATGCTCTGAGTTGAGAAATTGGTTGCTCTGACCTTGTTTTTATATGATGTCCAAAATAGAAGGGATCTCCAACTCCCTGGAACAGGGGTTCTCAAATGTTCCTATGCTTCAGTGTCACTGGGGAAACTTGCTACAGGTGAAGTATTCTGGTTCTCTTCCCCAAAGATTCCAAACTTAAGTCTGGGTTGCATCCAGAAAGTTATGCTTTTCAATAAGCACCCCCGGTAAAGCAGCTGAGAAACTTAAGGAAAAAACGTGGATAAACATTAATGTAGTCTAACTACCTTGTTTTATTTATAGATGAAGAAAGATAAGTCATTCCAGAGCTATAAACTTATTTCTCTGCTAGTATTGTTGGTGCAGGGACTAGAACCTGGGTCTTCATACTTCTTTTTCTTCCTCCCTCTCTTCCTCCCTTCCTTTCTTAAATAGAGTGCATGAGCTGGGGTGGGGAGCTGAGGGGGGAAGGGTAAGGGGAAAAGGGAGAGAAAGAATCTTAAGCAGGCTTCATAGCCAGCATGGAGCCCAATGTGGGGCTCGATCTCACAATCCTGAGATCATGACGTGAGCTGAAATCAAGAGTCAGACGCTTAATGGACTGAGCCACCCAGGCTCCCTTTATACTCCTAATAAGGTATAATGATTCCTAAACTTTAGCCACAAACCCCAGAAATACATATATACACTAAGCATTACTATAGATTTAATAAATATACTCATACATGCAATATTAATATGTACATGAATGCTTTTTAGCTCAATAAATTTATTGGAAAGCACTACTGAATTCAGAATGGTGCTTTCCTTATGTATTTTCTTCATCAGCCTGCAGAGTTTCTTTAAGTGTTAAATAAGTTCCTCATCACCTGAACAGAGTGGGAGCCATGGTCTAGGGTCCTTCTACTAGCTCTGGCAGCTGCTGCATCCTTTATAATGGTCAAAAGTAGATGCTGTAATTAGGCCTTCACTTGCCAGCTTACTCAGATCAGCTGGGGACATTAGAAATCAGCTAAGTCCTGAAAGCAATCATAGTGAAGATTGGATGAGACTTCTAATGATATCTTCAAACAGAATGTTTCCCAGAAGTCACCATTTCCAGACTAGCCAGGATTGGAAACCCCAACTTCAGCTATTTAGAATGTACACGTATATTACATCCTCTGCAAGAATGGACCTAAAACAAGCCCGATCCTTGGACCTCTTAAGACTTGCTATATGTTTGAAAAGGGCTTTGGATTCACCCAAAGACCTACCGGGGTGGTTTTGTAGCAATTCCATGCATGTGGTGAATAGGCAGACTGAGCAAGAATCTCCAGATGAGGAATATGGAAAGAGGGATGTGGGAATTGGACTGGGGAGTGTACAAAAATCTCCCTCTCCCCCCACCCACCCACACCAACACTGTGGGAGTGGAAAATGTGAACTCCTCGCGCTTGGGAAAACGTTGACATTGTATGTGGGGCTGTACCTGCATTTACACAGGAGATCTGCAGAGCTGCAGTGCTTCCCCCTCTGTCTGGGAGCATGCTGTACGGTCCTCTGTCCGTGTAGCTATTTCCGTCAGCTGTCGTGGGCGAGTTCATAACCTATTTTTGTATCCTTTAACTGCGCCTGTTGGTGTCTTTCCATCAGTCATGTGCCACGGCCCTGTGGTGACAACCATGTACTCCTATGCCTCAGGTCATACCAGGCAGGATGGGAGGGAGTAAAGTTAATAATGATGGCCATTTGGACATGTCACGTCTACCTACTTCTGCAAGTCTAAAAAATTAAGCCAAGGTCTTAAGCTGTCTACTGGTGCCCTGTAGCAGCCTTTCCTGAAGCCGAGTGTTCAGTGTTTTCTCTCTCTTCTATCCTCTTGATGTTCACTTTCTTGACCAGCATTTGGTTTGTCAGTCTATTTGGGGGACGTCTATTGTTTAGGCTTCGAAGCCTATCTGGGAAGCCCTTTTCCTTTAATTTGGCTCTAAAGAGTTAGATGACCTTCACAATGCTTTATACCAGGCAATCGAGTTATAAAATAGATATTATGACATCAGGAAAGGAGCTCAGCATTTTGAGTCAAGATGGCCGGGGTTTAACTCCTCAGTTATGTTTAAACTCTCTCTTCCTCAAATTTCTGAGCTTCCATTTCTCCATCTGTGACGACTTGAAGTATGGCCCACCCCTCTGCCACTACAGCGGTGGGGCTCCACAGGACTTCTTTGTTCGAGCTGGTGCCTCCCTTCCCCGCTTCCTTGGTTAATTGTGCTTCAAGAGCCCGGCCAGGAAGGGCCCCAGGATGCCCTGATAGCTTCAAATTCTCTTTCTATCAAGACTTTCACACAGCATGAAGAGTTCTGAGGTGCAGTTGCAACCAGAAAGGAAAAATTACAGTTGCTCCTTGAATCGATGTTGAGAAGACTCCATGCAAAAATCTGCCTATTCAAATTTTCATATGTTAGATTTCTAGTCGTTAGTTAGCTACTAAGAAATGAAGGACTGCATTTTGGTAGGACCTTAGAAATGACTCTGATTTTCATGGTGGAAATTGCCTGAAAGTCTAAGCACTTACCACTCACTACAACCCAAACTCAAATTTAGAAATACCAGGTTATCCACTTGAAACAAAAACGAAACACAAAGAAAACACACACACACACACACACACACACACAAAACCTCTGTGGTGCTCAGCACTTGAGTCACGTCTAGCCACCAATGTAAAGAAATAAAACTTTTTTTTTAAATGCTGATCATCTCTTTACCTCAACCTTGCTCTTAAACACCATATCTCCCTCTTTATTTCAGATATTTTACAAGCTGTTTTTCATATTTTCTGGCCCTGATCCTGCCCTCACTTTATATGACGGGCTACCTAAAAAGGAAAAAAAAAATCATATTGAAATGGATTGAGGACAAATGACTTACCCTGATCTCAGAGGATTATTATGAAATCAAATCAGACCCAATAGATAAACATAAAATCAGATCTAATAGTCTTAGAAGGATTATAAGCATGATTTTGAATTTTAAGTGTCCTGAAAAGATTATAAGCATAAATGACCATTTTTTGAATATTGGGCAACAGTGTGATTGCTTGATTTTTGTTGCATGCAGCTTAGATAGACCACTTGAAAAACCATGCACAAAGTGGATCAGACAGTTTGCAAGTATAAAAAGAAAGAAACATTAATGTGGCTGGAAATATCCCAACTAAAGAGCTTATTTCTGAGAGATGGGTAAGAATTTTTGAGAACAAATCTCTTTGAAAAACAAAATTGTGCTAGGGAAGAGAGATATCAGATCCTCTTGAATTTTTGGAATCCTATAAATTGAGTGATCTAAATATAGGGAAAGTTGCTTCGTAAATTGAAAATGCATTAGGGCCCTTTACTCCCATTCCCATGGGAGTGTGTTGTTTGGGCCCATATTTTGTTTGGTTTGAATGGAGCTTAAAGACTGAAGAGCAGAGTTGACTCTGCTTTGACTATTGTAATGCCAACATACTTTTATTTGATGCAAGCCTAGTGACTCCTAATCAGGAGGCAAATGTGCTTCACTAATGAGAGATCTTTCTAGATGAAGGAAGAAATACATGGTAGCCTCAGGTTTTCTGCCATATTCTGAAATGAACGTAAAAATCTCCTTTCTGGGTTGCTACACTGACTCTGGGTGTTTAAATGCAGTTTAGAGAAGACCCTCCAAATGTCAGTGAATTTCCGGAATGCATTACTTCTTAATTTATATCTTAATTAAAACATTACATTCTTAATTTAATTCATGGCACCACCAGGAAGCAGGGAGAAAAAAAAGATGGATTTCAAAATTGCCAAAATGGGGGACTGTGATACTGAAGGGGGTGTTGCCTTTATTATAGTTTAAGGAGATCCATTTGAGTTAATGACACATTCCAGTTACATAGAACTATAAATGCCATTTGATTTTTCTCAGAGGATCGATTAAAGTTTCCCAACAGGAGATGAGAATGAAAAGATTCTGAAGCTTCTCTGGGAAAGAGAATTATATAATTTCGGGACTAGAAGGAGAAAGGGGAGAAACACCTTGATTAGGCAGGCACTTAGCGTAGGTAAGCTCTGTGCTCAAAACCAGTTCTTGCAGTTAATTCTCACAGCCACCTTACCAGCTTCATGTTCTCATTTTATCGATGAGCTGCATGTCAGAGTAGCCTTCCCAGAGCCACAGAGTTAGTCATGTGAGAAGACCCTTCACTCCTTACTACCTTTGTCTAAGAAGGTACAGAAGTCAGTCAAACTCCCAGGCTCAGGGTCAAGGGATTCAAACAAACACACTGGATTTTCATAGGCAAACAGAACTGGGTGCTCAGGGATGAGTCCTTGGTGTATGTGCATCCCAAGCTCCTGACTTGCCTGCGTGGCGCCCTCCACAGGACAAAACTTCAGTGAGATCCCTCCTACTTAATTAAGTTCATGAGCCTTATGTAGTGCTTTAATTCTACCCTGTGGACTACCGATGGAATCCTGGTTCCCCACCTAGTTCTTGTGCCTATTTCCTCTCCTAGTTGTCCTAGGGTTATTGTTCTGCTTGTTTCTACCCCAGTTTCCATGGAAAAGCTCATAATAGCTTGAGCCATTCCCAGTGTCCCAGTCTCCAATGTCTGAATGTTTCCCAAAGAAAATCTCCGTCATCCGGGTCTACTGTGCATGAAAACCTCCAGTAAATAATTCCCTTTGGAAAGTGAGACCATTTGTGTTGTCTGATCTTCAGCAATGCTTCATTATATTGGGCCCCAGTTTATCAAGCTTCCTATAGCTTTCTCCTAGCAGACTTGGTTCTCAGGCTAAATTATTATTTTTTTTTTCAAAGGGTCACAGCAAATAAATGACAGTTAACCACCATTGCTGCAAATGAACAGGACTGTAATTGAGTCAAGTTCCCAGGCTCAGACTGACATTCATTCATTCATTCATTCATTCATTCATTCAAAATACAGCTTTTGAATTCGTACAGGTGCCAGGAATTGGTTCTAATTGCTTGGTATGTATAGGTAGACAAAAGCCATGAGCCATTTGCTAAGTCTAACCCATATTCCATAGGAAAGGCCTTTGAATCTTTGAAGACAGTTATCTTTTTACCATCAAGTCCTCTCTAGGCTTACAGGCTTGATATATGCAGTCCTTTCTGTATACCAAGTGATGTCCTCCTCCCTTAGAGGGAGCTTCATTAGAATACACGTGCCAAAAGAGATGTGCTGTATTGTTTTGCTCATCAATACATCCCAGTGTCTAACAAATAGCAATACAATATATAGTCAAAAAATAATATGAATACATCTTATTTCTGAAACTCTTCTAGTTGGCCTGGCATTTGGACTGCATCTCTTTGAGCTAGAAGTTACACATTTCCTGAAAAATACTAGGATACCTTTTACATTATGGGAAAAGATTGATCATAAGGTGTTGCTTTAAGGAAATGACATAAGAGGATAAGTGGGCGGGCCCGATCAAAGGAAGGCACAGCAAAGAAAATTAAGCTTAAAACTACAGGTGAATCAGAGATCCTAGAACCAGGGAAAAAGAACTACAACACATCAGAAAGCGTTGCAGATACTTGGAGCTTTGGGTTTATATGTCCAAATGAGGAATTTCCCGGAGGAGCAAACACCATTATAAATGATTTTATTACCAGTAGATCTTGAAATGTAACTCTGACCAGCAGAACCTAGCATTTCTGCATGGATATATTTTAAATATTGTTTTCTCCTTTGCACGCCTACATTTACTGCCAATGCCAATTATTTGTTAGTTTACTATTATACTGTCCTCTGGCAGCTCTTAAAATATATGGTTACATATTTTTGCACGATTTTACTTTTTTATGTGTTCTCTTCGTCTCTTTAACCAGAGGAAAGTTACTTTTTGTAAGAAGCACAATGTTTTTCATGTCTTTATGGGTCTCACAAAGTCTATAAGAACGCTGTTGTGTTAGTCAGGCTGGGTCGAAATAATGTAACAAATAGACCCACAGATCTACAATGGCTTAAACGCACTGCGTCTTATGTCTTCCGTCTTACCCACCACCAACCAAGCCTCATGGTGCTGTTTGTAGACATGTGAATTCAGGTCCAGAACTTTCAAGGTCTAGTTTCTCCCTTTCCTGGGGTATGATTGCCTCCTGCATCAAGCTTGTAGAAGCTGTACGAGCTTAGAGGAGCCACATCTCCTTCTTAAAACCTGGCACACACACAAAATTTCCAGTCAGTGTTATTGGAGAGATGAGTCACGTGGCCACATCAGACTCCTAGGGGACTGGGGCATGTCATCCTTTCCCGAGCAGCCACTTCCCAGGCAAGCCGGAACTCTTGTCAAGACAAGGCTAAAATGGATTTTGATGGGCAGCTAGCTGTCTCTGCTAAGTGCAAAGTGGGGTTTAACAAATATTTGTTGATGTATTTATATCAGCAGTAAAGATGAAATTGCTCTTCTTTCTCCTTGGAACCGTGCTATTAAACATCTCTGAGAAACTATAACGGTGTGCACTAGGTTATGCATTTCTTCAACAATGATGTGAAAGATTGCTGATGTTTATCTAGGGAGATGTGAAGCAATTTAATATTATTAATTGCTAACAAACGGATAAGATTTACCAGAATTGTCAAAGCTTAAAGCTCCAAATAATCATTCCTCACACAAGAAAATTTATTATGTCATTATGCTTATTTCTATCAGGGTTCCTATAGTGCAATCACTGTTTGCTATTAAATTTTTATTGCACATTTAATTTATCTTTCCCTCTAGTGGGGAAACGTATTAGAGAATTCATTTGACACCGGTATCTTCTCCCCTTCTCTTTTTCTCACTTCTGCTCCCCCTGAAATAGATAGGAATATATTTGTATCTTGGTATTAATTATACAGGAGCGGAGGAGAACAATGCTTGCTGCTGCCTGAAGGGAATTAGCCAGCCAGAATTAGCTTTATGGAGAACCGAGTGGACTTCCATTATACACATCCATTTTCAGTGGTTTATAAAGAATTCTGGAAAAAATCCATTTGTATGTGAAAGCTTGCTTTTCATCGATTAAAATAGAAAGTAATTTTGGTTTCCGAATATTAAAGGCAGACTGCTTGATAAAGGTTGGAGTTGGGGGGCTATTTAGTTTATAAAGTACTGTATTGAAAATGAAGTTTTTGGTTTCTAAAGATATAGCTTTTATGTGCAAAGCTTAACAATCTCGTTCCCTACCCCGCTGCCTGCCCCGAGATTTCCACATAGTTGGATCAAGAGGAAAATAGCTATAGGACCCAGGTAACCTTTTCCGTAACCAGGGCTTTTTCTTAATAGGGCCAGATTTGGTGGAAACTCCCTCAGCTTTGGTTCAGTGGAATCTTTCTCCTGACTTCAGAAAGCTTTCTAGCTCTTGGGCCTAATTCACAAAGACAGAAGTCAGCTAGTATTACTGATTCATCTGAAGCTTCGGTCTCTCACAGGATTTGATAACACACCACAACTATTTTTCTCACATTGAACAACTACCAAAGTTTTGTTTGTGTTTTGGGTAAGAGGCTGAACATGACAAAATATCAGTGATCCTATTTCTAATGTCTAAGTAAGGCGCTCTCTCTATTTTTTTCTTTTGACTGAGCACTGAGGCCTGCTGAACTCGGGAGGGACTATAAAGCTGTCCCACCTCTCCCAGGAAGACTTTCGGAACCCTGGCTAGGACTTCAGTGACCCTTTATTTCCTTTCCACTGCGACCACTTTCCCGTTGTATCACGTTGAATGTATTTAATTTCCGTATTTACCAATGACTGTGGTTGTCCTGTTTCCTTGTGGACTTTGACGTTAATGCCCTGAGGACGGTGTAATTAGTGCTCCAGAAGAAAGAGGATTTAGATCTGGCATTTACAGGATTTGGATACAGGACAGTGGCTTGGGGCTTAATAGTTTCTGAGTAATTTCTCCATCTTTCCCTTAATACCTGAATGTAGCAGCCAGTCAGGAAAGAGTGAGCACGCGGCCAAAATTGAACTGCCTTGCCCATCCATCTTCTGAGGCTCTCTTCTGGAACCTCATAAATCGTGTCGAGCCTTGGCACACCATCCAGTGGGGCTTCCGCTGTAGTCACGGTATACTCTTGCAGACCCACCTCGAAAGTCTTCCTGTCGGTCCTCAGGGCCACCTGGAGCAGACTTTATTGCTTGCATTACTGATGGCTGTTGTGTAGAAGACCGGGTCTTTGTCATCATTGTGCCCGTTGTGTGAAACCAACACACAGTGCTTACAAGGTGTTCAAAACGTGTTTGTCTCTGTGTTGTTTAACACTTGGCTTTGTTCCAAAGACTTAAGAGCCCCATCTGACAACCTTTCTCCTTGAACTGATTCCCTCCTCCGTCCTCTGAGAACCTCCCCCCGCCTCTTCCCCCCCCACCCCGCCTCTTCCCCCCCCACCCCGCCTCTTCCCCCCCCACCCCGCCTCTTCCCCCCCACCCCGCCTCTTCCCCCCCCACCCCGCCTCCCCCACAGCCACCTGCACCCCTCCCCCAACTGTCTCCACACTGTCCACTGGGTGTAAGTAATTGTAGCCTGCTCAAACTAGTCCATGGTGAAGGGCGTGATTCTTCGAAGATTAGAACAGGCTGCACAGGTATGGGAAGTGCCAGTCAGTAACTGAGCCTGTTCCTCCCGTCTTTCCTGGGCTTCTGGGAATGCCCATCTCAGGCTTTCTCTATATATTTGCTTCATTTTCTTAGTTTCTGTCTGTGGAGCAACTTTTTCAAGCTCACCTCTTTCTTCGTCCAGATTAATTTAACTTGCAAGTAACTTGGTTTAACGTGGTTCTGACCGCAGCCCTGACTCTACATGAATATTTGCTTTAATCCTACACCCTCAACTGCATTTGGTCTTGATGTGCTTTTGTGCAAATTCTGAAGTTCAGCCAGGGCAAGTAATCTGTAGCCTGCCCGCTACAGTCTTCCATGGAGTCTGTTAAAGGTAGTGGACCTCATTGACTCAGGCTAGGTGATTTACTTTATAATTTTAAGCCACGAGTAGTTTCATTATTTGAGGATTTTTAAAAGAAAAACTACAGAAAAGCAGGAAAGGTTTTTGCCAAATGTCTTTAGGTAGAAATTAAATAAAGGAAGACTCCCCCCCCCCCCCCCCGCCCCCGCCGTGTTCTGAAAAATTTCCTGGGTAGAATCTAATTTATATTTTGAATTTAAATTAGTGATGTAATTTGTTTAATAGAAAATTCTATAGTAGAAGCCCTCCCTTCACTAAATACATGTTGGATAAATATTTAAATAATAGTGGCTTGCAAGACTACTTAATGATAAATCTGCCCAGGGTACCTGTGTCTTTCAGGCTGGGCCTGGTTGCGTTTGGCACTCCTAGCAAGCTCCAGCCTCACATTATCTCTAGAAGCTTTGTTAGGAATTGGCCCAGCTTCCCCTGTAAGGGAATTTAACCCTGGCCGCCCTGAATTGCTGGCCATGTCTGTCCCCTGGTCAAGGAACGTCAAGGGGCTGGAGAAAGGGGAGAGAGAGCAGGGGACCACCCTTTGCCTCAGCCAGGATGGTAACTGCCACCCTTCCCCAGTCACGGGGCCGGGGGGGGGGGTGGAGAACAGACCCCTGGACTGAACAGAGGTTGATTTGATCCTTTACCAGGCTGTTGTGTGTTTTAGTTTGATTTCCTCTCAGTATGACGCCTCCCTACAGAGTCGCATAGCGCCTTTCTGATTTGGTTAGCATTTATTTGGGCAGCATTAATCTAAAGAGCATGTTTTATAGCCTGAGCATGGTTATTTATATGGGTGTATCTTCCTTTGCTTTCCTTCTGTTTTCTTTTCTCGTTTCATACCTGCTGGACTTGAACCCTGGAGGCCTTGAGTTTGCTCCAGCCTAGTTTCAGCCTGCAGCCCAGGCGCTCCTCCCAGCTGCTCTGTATGGGCACTTGCAGCCCACCTGCTGCTGCTCTCGGGCGTTCTAACCCAGAACAGGGGCCTCCTGTCTGTGTGGAAGTCATGCCTGTGGCAGAGGGGAAGGCAGCAGCACCTCCAGGCAAGCTGGCTCCCTTGTTAACTCATGGCTGCCTCATGGGGTCAGACTCCTCTGCTCCCCAGAGCAGTTACTTCCCAGGAGAGGCAGGTGGTCTCTGTGGTAGTGATGGATTGCCTCGCGTGAGAATTCCTGGCTGAAGTGGCTGTCAAGTGCACCGAGAGCCACTGTCATCCACACAGGGGAAGTGGGCAAAGGGCTCACCTTAGAGACCCTGCACATTTTTTTTCCCCAGACTTGATGTCACTTGCTATTAGCATCCACAGCACATGGCGGTGGACCTCTGCTGCTTCTGACCTCCTTGTTCTATCAAAGGTTACCCAAGCTCTTCTCCCAGCTGGCAATTCAGACTTGAGCCTCCATGCTCTCTGATTCCTCCCTTTCCCTCAGACTTAATCCCTGCAGCCACTCTCCTTCCTCCTGGCACAACATTACTCTGTGGACAACACCCTTTCCCGAGACAGGGCCCTCTTCATCTCACGCAGCAAGGACTGAGAAGCAACTGTGGGGAGCCAGTAAGAGGAGATTTTTATTTAAAAAGTCAATCTCTATCGTGAATTCAGAGAGGACTCTGAACTAAGGCTTTGTGTGTAAGGCAAGTGCTCAAAGCCTTGTCACTTTTGGCCTAGACTGATTGCTTTTTCTGATGATTTCCATGGTGGTTTGGTGAGGCAGTGCTGCTTGGTACAGAATTTCTTATCCCTTGTAACCCCCCACCCCCAAACTTGAAGGGTTTTAGATTAGAAATTGAGTTCAATCAAAAACAAAATAAAACAGACAGCAGGAAAAGAATTGCGCGATGCAAATTCCAGCCACTCTACAAAATTCATTTTGTTTCATCTCCATGAAACTACTGTTCTAGCTTCACACACTGATATTGTCTTCTCCACCAGCCATAGACCCTACCATTGTACTGTTAATATGTGGCTTAAATTACCATGCAGCCTCCAGCTGGTTTCTAGGTCCTTAACCATGCAAACCTTTTTTTCTCTAAGTTGGGGGAAAGGGCTTTAGAGGCAAAGGCTGTATTTTACCTGGAACAACGTGAGGATGGAGTGGATTGAGCCTTCAGCAATTTTTCAGAGCCTCAATTACAAACCCGAACGCTAGCATGAGAGAAAGCGTATTACTTGGAGTGTTAGTGATGTTATCAAAAGCATTATTGATTTATTTATGCCTCTGAATCATTTTAGAAAGTGATTGGAAACGGCTCGGCTCAGTCTATCTGCATGAATACAATAGGATAGATTAAAAAAAATAAAGGTGAGGAGATGGCAGGAAAGGGAGAGCGAAATCAGGAAAATAGGAAGAGAGAGAAGGTTTGATACCACATAATGGAGATCATAAGACACTATTCAGCTGCTGGAGATGAGCTTCAAATTTGGCTGTAAATTAACCGGCATCCACAACAAAGGGGAAACACAATCTGTTGCAAAAATTATGGTGCCCATTAAAATGAAAACCGAACAAAGTCGGGAAAAGCCTGCTCTTTCTGGTTCTGAGTTCCCAGTGACCTCCAACTCATGACTCCTGAGAAGAGGCACTGACTTGGATGCTGTCATTGCCAACATTTTATCATTATCAACATTTTCAAAAAGTGGCTAGTTTCTCAGCTTCCCCCAACGCATGCTAGTAGCTTGTAGTTCACTAGAAATAGTTGTATGAGGGCTCAAAACAGTATACTGAATGGTAGTATTTTGCTGAAGCTGGAAGGACAGTAATTTTATGTAGTTTGTATATCAATAAGCATTGGTAAGCCAGTGGAGGACAGGTTCGATAATCACTAAAATTATGGATGTGTACTTGAGTACAAAACCGTAACATCTCTTTTAGAGAGAGGAAGCCTGAATGTGGGTGTAAATATACAGGGAGGAAAAGGATCCCATTTGAAACAACTGCAAAATAATTATAACGTAAACACTTATGACCATGTGCCATGCCAGCAAATGAAGAAAAACATGGTCAAATCTTAGTTCATATGCACACCTAAGATCACCTCAAAGGGAAGAATAAAGAGTAGAAAATGTTGGTTTACAGGTGTCGATGAACCCACACTTAGGAAATGGGATTGGTCGTTTTGTGTCTCAGACCTTGGCAGAGCAGACTGGGGGGTCTCCTATGATTTCAGAATGTGGTGGGAAGCTGGGGAGAAAAAGGCATAACGTGGAAAATATTGACCGAATTACAGTAGCTAAGGGAGAGAGGGCATTTGCTAAGGAGAAGGGCGATAAGCCTGATGATGGGAGAGAGGGAGAGAAGGAGGAGCAAAGAAGGAAGCGCGCCTGCGCAAGGGGAAAGAGAGGGAAGAAGATGGACACATGAGGGGTACAGAGAAGGAAAATGGGGAAGAGAAAAGACATTCTAACCCTTCAACAGAGGGCAGCAACTTAACTTTCACGCAGAAAGCTGTCAAGAGTAAAAAAGCTTCCTCTTCGGAAAACAGGAGGTGAAGAGCAATGAGAGAGAGTTTACCTCCCCTCTCTTCATCCGTCTTCCCTCTGCCTTTCAGATTTCGTCATGCCCCAGTGCTAGATGGCACACTGCAGGGGGAGGACAGGCTATCCAAGGGGAGAGCAGGAGACAAGAGTGTGTGTTCCAGAACGATGGAGACAGGGCCCAGAGGTACTGGATTACCCATGGCCTTGTAAGCTCTGATAAAGAGTCTGGATTTTGTTTTATAGTTTTTGTGGTGCCATTGTGGGATTATACATACGGGAGCCATGGAATCACATTTGTCTTTTAGAGATGATATTTTGGCAGCATTATGGGAGATTGATTGGAGAGGGCAATTGCCTTAATTTTGCCTGTAAATTTTTTTTTTTTTTTTTTTTTTTTTGTGACCAGCTCTCCTTGGTATTTTTCTTTCATGCCACCCTGAAATAGTAAGCATTCTTTTTCTGCCCCCTGTTTCTCCAAGAATGGTCTTATCAAATGTTAAAAGTACACTCTGACAGACACCAAAGAACAACATGCCAGTGTACTTTTTCTAAATACCATTTATATTAAGTCATTTCTTGAAGTCAAAACTTCAAGTTCCTGATTCCTCATAGAAGGCTAACTCGTTAGCCCAACATGTGCAGACTCCCCTCTGTGATGTCCCCCTGTACCTGCGGTATTTCCCACCCAGCTTTCCCTAACTCTGCTCCCTTATGAAATTAGTCTACTTATTCTCCAAATAGGTCTGCTGTATTGATGCTCTTTTCTCTTTTGGGGAGGCTCCTTCCGCTTGGCTTTTCTAAGCTAAGCACTACCCAAATTTTAAAGCCCCTATCAACTGTTTCTACCTTTAAGGAAGCAAAATAAGTTGGGAGAAACAATCTCATCCCTGGGAACAAGTGTATCTGGATTCAACAGCAGCTCTACTGTTTGTCGGCTAATAGTACAATGTTACCACCAGGATGTTGACGTTGATACAGTCAAAATGGAGAACACTTCTATCACCACAAGGGTCTCCTGTTGCTATTTTACAGCACATTCATCAACTGATGAATGAATAAAGAAGATGTGGCACATATATACAATGGAATATTACTAGTCACCAAAGAGAATGCAGTCTTGCCATTTGCAGTGATGTGGATGGAGCCTAGAGTATATTGTGCTAAGCAAAATAAGTCAGAGAAAGACAAATGCCATATGATTTCACTCATGTGCAATTTAAGCAATAAAACAGAGGAACATATGGGAAGGGGGAAAAAAGAGAGGGAAGCAAACCATAAGAGATTCTTAACAATAGAGAACAAACTGAGGGATGAGGGAGGTGGGTGAGGGATGGGCTAGATGGGGGATAGGTATTAAGGAGGGCACTTGTTATGATGAGCACTGGGTATTACATATAAGTGATGAATCACTAAATTCTCCTGAAACAAATATTATTTTATATGTGACCTAGAATTTAAACAAAAATTTGAAGGAGAAAAAACTTTCCCCCCTTCCTAGTATCTTTTATAAAAATTTTGTTTGACAGTTTACTGTAAAGGATATTGATACCTGTGTGTGTTTGTGTATAAATACACATTTATTTTTACTTATTAGTAAGCTTTTATTTTTAGAGCAGTTTTAGGTTCTCAGAAAAATTGGATGGAGAGTATAGAGAGTTTCCACACATTCTGTGTCCTCACACATGCACAACCTCTCACTATCAACACCTCACAGCAGAGTTGTACATTTGTGAAAATCGATGGACCTACATTAACACATCATTAGCACCCAAAATATATAGTTTACATTAAGACGACTCTTGGTGTTGTGCATTCCATGGGTATGGACAAATGTATTATGAAAAGTATCCACATTGCAGTTTGTACTGAATAGTTCATGGCCCTAAAAATCCTCTATACTCTGCCTGTTCATCTCCTTCTCCTAACCTCTGGCTAAACCACATTTTTTATAGTTTTGCCTTTTACAGAATGTCCTTTAACTGAGGTCATACAGATGTAGCCTTTTCACTTTGGCTTTTTTCACTTAGTAATTTGCATGTAAGTTCCTTCCATGTCTTTTCATGGCTTGATAGCTCACTGCTTTTTAGCACAGAATAATATTCCATTATCTGGATACATCAGTTTTTTTAGTCCATTCACCTGCTGAAGGACATCTTGATTGCTTCTGAGTTTTGGCAGTTGTGAATAAACCACTATAAACATCCATTTGCAGGTATTTGTTTGGGAGGATATACATTTTCAACTCCTTTGGGTAAATACCAAGAAATGCCATTGCTACATCATACGATAAGCGTAGGTTTAATTTTTTTAAGAAACTGCCAAACTGTCTTCCAAAGTGACCGTACCATTTTGCATTCCCACCAGCACCGTATGAGAGTTCTTACTGTCTTACATTCTCTCTAACACTCGGAGCTATCTGTGTTCTGGATTTTGGTCATTCTAACAGGTGTGTATTTTGCTCCCTTTTTGGTTGAGTTGTTCATTTTCTTACTGAGTTTTAAGAGCTCTTTGTATTTTTTTGGATTATAGCCCTCCATCAGATATGTCTTTGGTGAATATTTCTCATACTCTGTGACTTGTCTTCTGATTCTCTTGACATTCTTTCACAGAGTATAAGTCTTTAATTTTAATGAAATCCAGCTTATCAGTTATTTCTTTCATGGGATATACCTTTGGCATTGTATCTAAAAAGTTATCACCATATCCAAGATCATCCAGGTTTTCTCCTCAATTACTTTATTTTTTCAAATCCGAAATTTCTATTTGGGTCTTCTTTATATCTTTCATTTCTTTGTGGTGACTTTCTATTTCTTTGCTGAGGTTTTGTATCTTTTTTTGTTTGAAGCATGTATGTAATAGTTCATTGAAGCAGTTTTTATCCTGGCTACTTTAAGATCTTTGTCTTTAGAGCTCTGTCATCTCAATATTGTCTATTTTCGTTGGTCATTTATTTTGAGAACTATCTAGTTATTGGTGTGATGAGTGATTTTTGATTGCAATTTGAACATTTTCATATTTTGTTATAAGACTGAGTTTTATTTAAACCTTTGGTTTTAGCAGGCTTTCTTTATCTGCACTGGCAGGAAAAGGGAATGATGCTGTCTGGTTGCTGCCAGGTGGGGGTTGAATCCAGCTTCCCTGTTTGTTTCTAGTTACACTTGATGGGGTGAACTCCTTCTCACCACTAGGTGAGGCTAGGAGTTCCGGCTCTCCCAGTAGACTCCGCTGTCTGATCAGTGTGGTGGCCTTGTTACTACTGGGCGATGGTGAGGGACCTGATTTTCCAGTAGGCCTCTGATGAAACCACCTCATTACTGCTAGGTGGAGATGACGTGTAGGCTCCCTACAAGGCCTGCACTGACCCACTAGTGGGGGTGACTTAACACCAGCTGGTGGAGATAAAAGTTCGGACTCCTGTTGGCCATCCCGCCATCACCCTTGTGGGTATTGGAGTGTTTTGTTACTACCTTATGAGTGTGGAAGTCTAGGCTCCCCATTCAGTCATTGTTGATCTCTATGTGGGTGACACCATGGTTTTCCCTGTTGTGTTTGGCTGGAATAGAGTAGCTATTACTTAAAGTTTGACTATCTTGCTAGACCACTCTTTCCCTTGCGACTTGGCTAGGGACTTGTTTGTGGGTGCTTTTTTCATCTGAGCATGTTGGTGTTTCTGGGTTGCTGACCTCATCAGCTTCAAGTCTGGGATAGAAAAGACTGGAAGAAAAGCTTGAGAGCTCACCAGCGTGATGTTCTTTGGGTCTCAAAGTCCCCAGGTGGTCTGCCTAATTCTCTTAATGTCTTCTGTTTGTTTTATATAAAATACCCAGGGTTATAGTTATACTTAGTGGGTAGACTAGGTAAAAGTATGTCTATTACATCTTCCTGAAAATGTAGATTTTCTGTGGTAATATTTATGAAGTGTCTATAAGAAATAGCTTGAGCTAAATAAAAGTGTGCCAGGATCATTTTCTAAAACATTAACTCATGTCTCTCCTTCTTTTGTTCTTTTATCTTCCTCATTTGAATGGGATTCCCTTTTTGTCAGATCCCTGAGGACCTCACAAGCTTAATATTTTATGAATGAACCATGATGCTAGACTAAAGGCAGAATCTATAAAGGAGTTTCTAGAGTCTGAAGATAACAAAGGACCAGAGCAAATGATCAGAATGTAGCTTGATTTGGTGAGTCATATTTTAAAAAATGGATTTATTTGGATAGTGGAAGTTGAGGAAACTGGCCATTGGTTTGCTTGTTCAGTTTTTTTTTCTTATTATTATTACTGCCAATTTTCTCCCCTTTCTTCTGTTTTCACAGTTCCTCTTGCCAGCCTTTCTGAATTTTTAGAAAATGCTTTTCTGTTTTCTTTAATGTATCTTACATAAATGTTATCTCTACTGCACCTAATGTTTTAGCTTTCTAAAAATTAATCTTCCAATATGATTATCAAATCTGGAAGTAGTCCCATTATTAGAAACATATCAGAAAAGGGATAAAAAGTATAAATCACGTAACAGACTTTTTTAAACTTATTTTTGTTGAGTTTTTCTTTTCCAGTAGAACAGCAACAATTATGTAAGGCATTACTTACATAAAAACATTGTATAAGCAGCATGTATTTTTGTGTTTTCATTCTAATTCAGTCCCTGCAACTTAAAAATAATACTTTATCTTAAAATTAAAGACATGCCTGTGTTCATTGTGGAGAATATGAAAACTTAAAAAATACAAAAAGCACACACAACAAAAACTATTGATGATTTCATCCATTTGCTCCACAGACAAAAAGATTGTGTGAGAAGGCAGATGACACTATGGATGTCTAGGGACAATGAGTCTAGTTCTCAGCCTTTAAACTACAGGCATTTGGTTTTGTTAACACACTTGGAATGGGTCTATATCTTAGGAAGAAATTTAAATGAAGTGTTCCTAGAAACTTGATGTATAAAATCTGAATATCATTTGACTAATTTCCAAAAAGAGATTGTAGGGGAGACTGGACATGTATGTGCTCTAACCAGAATATTGCCTCCTGGGTTGTTTGGTCTCAGGGGAGGTAATACATGAGCAGATTGCTTTGTGAGCCTAGAGTCAGAACATCGTATTTGAGTTACATGATTTAAATACTGGAAGAAATCAGGTACCCCAGTCTGATAAATCTATCATTTCTATGTGTGGACACCTGCAAACTGGTAAGAAAAAGTGGTCCTTTTGTGGTCGATTTTTCTAAATGGACTATATTTTCTGTGCTTTCTTTTCCTCTAAATATTTCTAAAAAATCATCTTCGGTGCCAGGTGGCTCAGTCGGTTAAGCATCTGCCTTCAGCTCAGTTCATGATCCCAGGGTCCTGGAATCAAGTCCCGCATTGGGCTCCCTGCTCAGTGGGGAGTCTGCTTCTCCCTCTCCCTCTGCCTGCTGTTCCCCCTGCATGTGCTTTCTCTCTCTCTCTCTCTGACAAATAAAATCTTTTAAAAAAATCTTAATTTATATTATATTTGTAAATTTTTTGTTTAAAAAATAGGCTTCCAGTTTAAGACAGTGTATTAAAAACACATGCCTTTCTTCCCTCCTTTCTGCCACTTCCATTAAAATTATAGTAAATAATAAAAAGGCATAGATCCAGAAGATCAAAGAGGTCCATCTGCTTATGCGAGAACTTAATATAATTGCTGGAAGACAGAAAAAGTGTTCTCTGATGATGAAGTGGAGAAAGATGCAGATGGAATATATGTAGGAGCTTGCCTCAGAGGAAAGTGTCTGTCTGCCTGGCAGAATTCCAAGAAAGGACAAAGTTTGAGCCTTGGGAAGTAGGGAGAAGTGAGTGTTGTCAAGTGTTTTGACAACATAGGGCTCAAAGGTCAATATACATAATTTACAAATTGGCATCCCTCACTCATACCTGATGTTTAGAGTGTGGAGGCAACCCTGGCACTTCCCCAGGACATCCTTCTGCAGTGACCAAACGACCCACTTCCCACCATGCCACTGTGAGACTTCCTGCTGACCCACAGCCGTGGCTGGATGCCAGTCCACGTACTACTTCCCCTGTGAGCGCAGATCCCAAAGATGGGAGGCAGCTGAAGAAAGCTTCAAGCCTGAAAGAAAAAGGATTTTGTAAAATCCTGTGAACTAGCTACATTCTTTTAAGAGTAAACTAATATCAAATATTGAAAAATGAAGCATTAAGACATTTAATCGAAGACATTAATTGACATTTACATCAAAAATAATGTAGACTAACATTTAGGAAAACAAAACAAATCATTAAAGTGAAGTGCTTCTCGGTACGGAAATAAGGGTGAGTTGGGGGGATGAGATAGTTTTGATGAAACCTTTCTGTGCTGCTTGAATTAAAAAAAGGAGAGACCTTATTTTGGATAAAAACTTACTAAAATATTTAATCTGCTAAACAAATGTATAAACAGGCTACCAGAAGAAAACATATTGCCACTTCTATTTCTCTAATTTTTGAAGCTTAAAAATAAACCACCCTTTGTAAGATGAGCATCTAACAAAATATCTTATACTTAGTAGATGCTCAAAGTGTATTTACTGAATGAATGATGTTGGCATTTTTAAACTGCTCTCATTCACATATTTCTCAGTTTTGTTTAAATAATTTGGACTTTAGACCTGGATTATTTGTATTTTTATTCTGGTAGGTGTTTTTTTTTTTTTAACTTCATAAACTCAGTGATTAACTCATTTTAGTGATCATAGCTCATCCTTTTAAAATCACAGTAAAAACATAACTTCTTTATTCCTGAATGTCAATTTTTAATACTGTTTCCACCAGCTGGTGTATGTCTTTCAATAATTGTCTGAGAGATACTTAGGTATTGGAATTTTTGATTCCTTATATATCTGAAAATAAAAATTCGTAGTATTTCCACACAAATGACAACTTGAATAAATACAGATAGCTTTAGGTAACAGCTTTTTACCTAAAATTCTACACTGTTTTGTTTTCATATTGTGAAAGGGAAGTCTGAATTGAGCTAAAATTTGTTTCTGTCGTGGTCTGTTGATCCTTGAATACCTACTAGGATTCTTTTTAGTACTTAAATGCAATTAGCCAGCATATAGTACATCATTAGTTTCAGATGTAGAGGTCAATAATTCATCAGTTGCATGTAACACCCAGGGCTCATCACATCACATCACATCCCTGTAGGATTCTTTCTCTAGATCTAAATAAGTCTATTTTCATTAAATTTCCAAATTCTTGGTGAACACCTTTTGCTTTGCCAAAATGAGGTAAAATGAATCTCAAATTGAATACCACCAGCTGTTCATCTTCTCAGCCTAGAAGGGCCCTGTTTTTGCTTTTAAGAGAAAGAGCATGGGCACTTCATGTTACCATGGCTTATTAACTGGATATCTTTTCCTTTAGCTAACTACCCATAGGGGAAACCAATGCATACGAATGGCTGTGATTTCTAGTCCAGGAAATTTGTTTAAGGTATGCCAGAGAATTTGATAACATGTCAGTAAGTGGAAGCAAAGAACTCAGGTACGGTTGCGCAGGACGGTGTGTAGTTGAATATGCTATTTTTAGTCTGAGTGTCCCTGGTATTCTTGATACTTTGAGTATCTTTGCTGCCTGTCACTGAGTCAAAAATAAATTCAACAAAGGCAGAGACAAAACTTCCTAACTGTCTGCAGCCCACATAGCGGGACACATAGAAGGTGCTCCATTAGGTTTGACTGACAGATGTGCTGATCGTTCACTTGGGTGGGTATAGTCATGAAGACGATTCTAGTGTGAACCTAAGCTGTATTTACCTATAATTCAGGCATGGTTTGAAATGTTATGTGGATAGATACGTTGAGCCTCCAAGGCCTCTTAACACGAAGTTGCTAGGACTTTGTTCCTCACAGTGTGGTTTGGGGACCAGCAGCATCAAGGTCACCTGGAAGATTGTTAACGGTGGAGACTCACCTTTCTCCTCACGTTCTACTGGATCAGAAACGACACATTAGAAACTACACAACTACACTGTACTTGGAGATTCCGGCAACAAATACATCCCAAAGAAAGAACTGACCGGGTATTGTCAAAACTTTGGACTCTGGAGCTCTCTTTTCCTGGGTTGGATATGATGGGCTCAATAAAACAATAGGGGAAGTTCTATGGGGTTCGAATTCAGCAGTCTCTATGGGGTTCGAATTCAGCAGTCTCCAGCAGCTTTGGTGCGTGAGGCTTTGACACCTACAGGAGACGGCTCCAGAGCTCTTGGCAGGCGCTCGGATGCCCAGGACACTGGCATTGGTGGACACATTGGCATCTACACGGGGCATCATCTGCATAGCTGCTGTTCTTGGCTTTGCAGCAGTTAGAGGCTTCCACCCAGCAAGCTGGAGCAGGGCAGAGGAAAAGTACTTGTCAGCTTTCTTTTTGCCAAGAAGGCTAGTTTTTGGAGCACCATCTCATTTCCCACCTCACAGAGAAAATGGAGCCATCAGATGAGTGCCCTGTCATTTACAAAATTGCTTTCATCTGCATCCATTCTTTCCTTCTCTTATGTCTGTCTACATTCTGATTCTATCACTTTTTGCTTTCTGAAGGATCACATGATTATCCCCTTACTGTACCTTCTGATAGCATATATAAATATAGTCGTATCTTTTCTTAAAGAAATGGTGCCTTTGACTCCATCTTCCACACTAGTTATGCTTTCTCTTCTTTTATTTTTTTTTATTAAATGCATTATTATTTTGAAGTGGGCTTATGAGTGTTCCTAAAGCTTCTTAATGTTATTTATAGAGGGTTTCTTTGTAGCTTTAGTGAGATATAACTGACAACATTGTGTAAGCTTAATGTGCACAACATAATGATTGGATATATTCTTCCTGTTAAAAGTTGTTGCCATCATTGCTTTTATTTCATTTTATTGTTACTGATTTTAAGAGCTATGAAATATATCAATACAGAAAAATCACATAATCCACTATGTATGTATGACTAACCAGTATACTTTAATTTTTAATTTTTTTTGGTTTTATAAAAATAGAATCATATATATATATATATTTTTAATGTCTTATTTGACATTTTGTTTATGAGATCCATCCACAATGTTTAATGTCGCTGTAGCTCATGTTTGCATACCACCGTATGGTAAAATGTATGCATATGCTGCAATTCACTTCTCTGTTCTTCTCTAAGTGGACTGTTTCCAGTGTAGAATGACTATGGATAATGTTTCTATTAACATCTCTGTACAAGTACCCTGTGAAACATAGGTAAGAGTTTCTGTAGAGTATATTCCTGGAAATGGAACTGCTGAGTCATAGGTTATAAATCTTTCATTTCCTAGATAACGCCGAACATTTTCCATCCTACCAACCACATTTGGTGTGTTAATTTTCTCAGCATCCTCCCCAACGTCTGATGGCGTCAAACTTTCTGCCCTTTGCCAAGCTAGTGAGTGTGCAATAGTATTTAATTATAGTTTTCTTATTTCCCTGATTATACGTGAAACTATACTTTTCATATATATTAGACTGCTTCGGTACAAGTGAGTGTACAACTTATTTGTCCGTTAAGAAATTGGGTAGTGTAGTTCTTACTAATTCATAGAAATTCTTTATACATCCTGGATATTCTTCAAGTTGTTTTTGCTGCAAATAGCTTCTGCCTATCTGAACTTGTTTTTTTTTTATTGTCTTTATGAACATAAGTTTTTAATTTTACTGCAGTTGAAAGTATCAGTATTTTTCTTAATTGATAGTACTTTTGCATCTTGTTGAAGAAAGTATGTTTTTTAAATTATAAAATCTTTATTATCTTACCTTTTGCATTTAGATCTTTACCTGGACCTGCTGGTTATGTATAAAATGAGGAAGGTCTCCAATTTCATTTCTTTTGTATGAATATCTAATTTTCTAAAGAATTATTCATTGTGATGTCTATTATCTTCCTACTTACCTGAAATGGCATCTCTGTTATATATCAAATATCCATTATGGATAAATCTGTTTCTCTGCTCTTTGTTACCTTGCTCTATTTGTCCATACATATTTTATTACCAAGTTTAAAAATAATCTTAAGATATAGTAGAGGAAACATTCCTGGCCCATTTTGTTATTTATGTGTCTTGGTTATCCTTGGTCCCTTTGCATTTGAAAATGCTTTATTTTTTTAACTGACATCCTACATCATTTTAATTTTAGGTATATAACATAATGATTCAATGTTTGTATATATTGTAAAATGGTCCCCACAATTAGTCTTGTTAATATTCATCACCATACATAGTTACAGAATTTTTCTTGAGATGAGAAATTTTAAGGTCTACTCTTAGCAGCCTTCAAATATGCGATACAGTATTATTAACTGTAACTACTATACTGTACATTACATCCCCAGGACTTATTTTAAATATTTCTTTATTTTTATTTATTTGACAGAGAGAGAGAGACAGACAGTGAGAGAGGGAACACAAGCAGGGGGAGTGGGAGAGGAAGAAGCAGGCTCCCAGTGGAGCAGGGAGCCCAATGCAGGGCTCGATCCCAGGACCCTGGGATCATGCCCTGAGCCGAAGGCAGATGCTTAGCGACTGAGCCACCCAGGTGCCCCCCCCCCCATGACTTATTTTATAACTGGAAGTTCACCCGTTTTACCCACCCCAACCTCCCTCTGACAACCACCAATCTGTTCTCTGCATCTGTGAACTTGATTTTTTTTTATTGTTTTTAGATATACTACATATAAGTGAGATCATATGGTATTTGTCTTTCTGTCTGACTTATTTCACTTAGTATAATGTTCTCAAGGTCCATCCATGTTGTCACAAATGGCAAGATTTCATTTGTGTGTGTGTGTGTGTGTGTGTGTGTGTGTGTGTATGTGTATACAAAACCACAATTTCTTTACCCATTCATCCACTGATGAAAATTTAGATTGTCTCCACACCTTAGCTATTGTAAATAAAGCTGCAGCGAACATGGGGGTGCATTATCTCTTCTCAAGTTGGTGTTTTTGTTTCTGTCAGATAAATACCCAGAAGTGAAACTGCTGGATCATATCTATTTTTAATGTTTAATTTTTTGAGGAAACTATTTTCCATAGTAGCTGCACCAATTTATATTCCCCACGAGCAGTGCCCAATGGTTCCCTTTCCTCCACACCCTCGCCAACATTTGTTACCTCTTGTCTCTTTGATACTAGCCATTCTGACAGTTGTGAGATAATCTCATTTTAATTTTGATTTGCATTTCTCTGATGATCAGTGATGTTGAGCATCTTTTCATGGGTCCGTTGGTCGGCTATATTGTCTTCCTAGGAGAAATGCCTATTCAGATACTCTTCCCCTTTTATAGTTGGATTGTTTTTTTTGTTGTTGTTGTTTGTTTTGTTTCGCTATTGTAGGACTTCTTTATATATTTTGGATATTAACCTCTTATCAGGTATATGATTTGCAAATATTTTCTCCCATTCAGTAGGTCGCTTTTTCATTTTGTTAATGAATTTTTTTTTGCTGTGCAGAAGCTTTTTAGTTTGATATAGTCCCGTTTATTTTTGCCTTTGTTGACTTTGCTTTTCATGTTACATCCAAAACAAAATCAATCCCAAAGACAGTTGCAAGGAGCTTACCACAGATGTTTTTTTCTAGGAGTTTTGTGGCATCAGGTCTTAAATTTAAGTCTTTAATTAATTTTGAGGTAATTTTTTTGTATGATATAACGTATGAGTCCCAGATAATTCTTTGCGTTTGGCGGTCAAGTTTTCCCAGCGCCATTTGGTGAAGACAAAGTATCCTCCCCCCCCCCCCCCCGGTATATTCTTGGCTCCTTTGTTGTAAAATAATTGACCATATATGTGTGGGTTTCTTTCTGGGCTTTCTATTCTCTTCTATTGATCTATATATCTGTTCCTGTGCCAGTACCATACTGTATTAATTACTATAGCCTTGTAGTATGGTTTGAAACCAGAGAGTGTGATATCTCCAGCTTTGTTCTCTTTTCTCAAGATTGCTCTGGCTAACAGAGAGTTAGCCTGTGGTGTTTGTGGTTTCATGCAAATTGTAGACTTGTTTTTTCTATTTCTTGAAAAATGCCGTTGATATTTTGATAGCGATTGCCCTGAATCTGTAGATGGACGATTTTAATTCTTCTAGTTCTTGAGCACGGAATGTTTGTATCTTCCATTTCTTTCATCAGTATCTTCTAGTTTTTATTATACAGACCTTTCACCTCCCTGGTTAAATTTACTTCTAGGTATTTTATTCCTTTTGGTGCCAGTGTAGATGGGATTATTTCCTTAATTTCCTAGAATGAAAGCACAAAGAGAAGCCAAGCTGTGATGCAGGCTACATAAACCTGAGCCAACTTGGTGGGAAACTCTGGAGAAAATACTGCCCAGAAGAATGCAGTCCTGCGCTTGGTTTTCAGCATTGGACTGGACTGTTAAACCCCTTCTTCACGTAGTTATCAGATGTGGGCATGGCCTTAGGGTAGGTGGCTCTCTGTGGCTGAGGTAGACCCTGAAGGGGTTGACCGATGAGGATTGCTGACTGCACTGTCCACAGTTGGGCAGCTAGTCTTTCTGTGAAGAAGGATCTGGGTCAGATGAATGTTTGTTGATTTTCACACGTTATTTTCTAATACACGCATCAAATCTGCAAATTTTTCTTCAATTTCTGTTTCATCTGTATCCCACATATTTTGCAATGTAGTGTTTTTTGCTACTATTCAGTGCAAACATGTTTAAATTTTTTCAGCATGATTTCTTCTTTGACATATTGATATAACTAGAGATATTTTCTTAATGTACAGAATTTGTGTTTTGCTAGTTATTTTGTTTTGTTATTTAATTACAACATGGCTGTAAATATAATCTGTATGATTTCATTCCATTAAAATTTGTAGCTCGCTTTATGCCCCAATATTGGTCATTTTGGTAAATGACACCCTTAAAAAGAATGTGTATTCTATAGTTGTTACGTGCTTTAAATTTGGGAGACTGTAAGAAGAGACTCCAGTCATCAAAAAGCATGGCTATCTGCTAGTTGAGACCGTGGATTCCTTCTGTCAGTATCCTTTAAAATGCAACCATCCTTTAGAGTGTTGAGTCACTAAAGACTTTGGTTTGGATATGAGAATGAGCTAATTAGTGTGGTAATGGAATTTGTGATAAAGGAAGTAGCACTGACATGTGGTACTGCCTCAGAAGAGAAGATGTGTATGAATGTCTGTGGAGATTGAAAAAGCAAATGCCTGAATGAAAGAAGAAAGAAGTTTCCAGGATATGAAAAAGAATACAAAGTATGTGTGGGGAGGGCGGCGGGGGAGGAGGGGGACAGTAGTGCTTAAAAGGCAAAGTCTGCCTAACAGTCTAGTGTACTTCCTTCTTCCCAGAAAATTCCATGTTCTCTAACTGTAACAGTTATGACTTTTATTTGGCAGTGATTCTTGTAAAAATAGGGTTTCCTATTTGGGACACCCTTCCCTAAGGAATATGGGGAAAGTATTCAGAAAATAGCTAAAGGATTAAAGTATCAGAAGTACTCTGTCCATTTCCATCTGCTATTGAACTAGTAATAATGCCCTTTGATGGATGGATTCTCTTCCTAGTGTTTTCACTGTGCCTTCATTTTACCTATATCCTTGCTTCTCTCCAACTCCACAATTGCAGGAGGAAAGCAGGAAATAGAAGAAAAAAGGGGGTTTTCCTGGCTTTAGTTTTCAATGCCCAGGGCCCTTAAGGATTCTGAGTGGACTTGAGGTAAATAAAGGCAGATATTTGGGAGACATGCCTTTGTGAAGAATAAAACTCTTCCCATATACAGAGAAAATCCCACAGGTTGGGAAGAAGGTGGGGGTAGGAGAGATCCTGAGAGTGGGGTGGTGGGTCACAGGAGGACCTAGCATACTGTTCCTCTGACAGGAACTTGGGGAGAGACAAAATTCTACCAATTGAAGATGTTCTATATTTTCTTCAGGCAAAAATATTCCAGAAAGGGAATGGGTGACAGGATCATAGATGGTATCATCCAGGTTTCTTTCCCAGTAGGGCACAGAATTAGCAGAGAGCTGAGAGAATTAAGGAGTTAAGAAGATTGGAACTAGGAGTGTGTCAGCAGTGACCTGATGGCTAAGGTCCAGCTGTTTCAGTGCATACCTGTGAAACATGCCCCTACCCAACTCCACATCTTGGAACTACATAAATGATTTCCTAAATTAGAGACCCCAAACTAGCTGAGATGAGGCTTCCATCACACAGGATGATGAGTTCAAAATACAGTTTACACACACACACACACACACACACACACACACACACACACACACCTGTTTATTAGTCTTATTTCTATGCAAGTTTATTATTTTTACATATCTTATTTCACTTAATCCCCACAATGACCCTGAGAGAAGAGCATTATACCCACCTCATAAATAAACTGAGAGGCAAAGAGCTTAAAGAGCCTGCTAAGATTTGAACTCAGATGTCTGATACTGGATTTTATGCTCTTGATAACTAGGCACCTGTCTCCCCATAACTCTTTTATATCCCAATTTTGGTCACCTGATCTCACACTGTAGTTATCCATAGATCTATAAGGGTTTTCTCTGATTCATATGAATATTGGAAAGCTAAGTGATGGCAGAATCACTTATTCTTTAAGGTAAAGTTTTGAAAATTAACAGTTAACCACTTAGCAGATATCTACTTTTCATAAAGTAGAATGAATCTAAGTTTATAAGTTCAAGAAATAAAAGATAGGGGAAGTACTGTCTCTTGCTCCAAAGGGACTTTAACCTAGCAGTGGAGTTGGGGGGAGAGAGAGAGGTGTAAATACAGTGCAAAGTCATGAAGGGGTGGGCAGGCTGTGGAGTTAGCCACCTTTCAGGGTACCCTAGAAGGGGCTGGTGACAGGATGTGGACATTTTAAAGTTCTGTTACAGCAGGGCAGTTGATTGTAGAGAATCATATCCAAGTGTGAGGAGAGGAGGAGTAATATAGTGGCCTGTTTTAAACTTCTTATAATTGGAGTATTGATTCTAGAATATGTTGAATGAATGGAAGTTCAAACAGGGTCTGAAGAAGACAACCGCATTTTGTAATGGTTGCTTTAAACTATGAATCAAAATTCCAGTCAGACCAGCCCCAAATTTCAGAATAGCCAGTCAGAGGAGAGAACAGGACTGCATTGTTGGACATACACTCAGGCACCTTGGAGGTCCAAGGAAGGGCTTTCCGAACTGTTGATTTAGGGACACAGAGCTTACACTCAGAGCACTTCTCTGCTCTCCACTTCCCTCTTTCTGGTTGCATCATTGTCCTTTATTGACTGTTTTATAAACTTACATTACCTCAGCTTGGTTAAGGAAAGCAGTCTTTAATCCTGACAGAAAAGATAAGGACTATTAAACTCTGGGCTTGCTTGCTGAGACAGATGATGGGGCTGTCTTCCTGGAACATCTTGCCAACCCTATGGATTTTGCCGTCACTCGTTCTGTTCAGAATGTGTTAGGACAGCCAGCATGACCTTAACGTCCCTCTCAGATATGTGTTTCTTTACTTCTGAGTAAAATGATCAGCTTGATTCTTTCAGGGATAGAATTGAGATCTGGCTCTGTGGTGTCAAGGAGGGTGGGTACGGGTCTGTGAAACTTTCCTTGGTTCTTCAGTTAGAAATAACTATTCCTTTTTTCTCTGATCCTGCAGTACTCTGTTTTTATTTTTTATGACTACCCTTATCAGTGTCTGATCTGTTTTATGTCTAGTTTAAGTCTACTCAGTACTACTTACCCAATTCTAATTTCAGCACTATTTCATTTGGAAATTGTTGCCTCCTCCGTGCCATTCCAGTGGGGCTCCCGGTTACAATACCAGGTTTCTCTGATTACAGGATTGGGTAGAAGATCCAGGCTTGGCCAATCCTAGTGTCCCATGACCTTGGCCTCCGTGATTGGCTCATGGATGAAATGATGAACCTGAAGTAGCCAATCAGAGCTCTTTCCTAGGATTTTTATTTTTTTAAAGACACCGGCAAACAGATGGTCTATCTTTCTCCTTGAAGTAAACACTGAATGATTGTGACTGCAAAGCTAATTGTGGTTATGTCCTCTAATTTATGGAATGGTCTGAGAAAAAAAAAGGCTGAAATATAACTTTAAGCCAGGTAAGAGATAAAGAGGAGGGTAGTGAGAACTGTGATGCTGCTTGAGTCCCTGAATGCATTCTTTCCGGAGGAAAGTTTCACTTTATTCTTGTAATTGCTGAAAGTATTCATTTCAAACAGAAACCAGAGTATAAGTTCCGTAAATGAGTGCAGAGATTTTTATTCTGCTTCATTGATCTAATTCCAGATACCTAGCACAGTGCCTGTCACATAGTAGGCACTCAGCTGATATTTGTTTATTGAACGATTTGCAACTGAATGAGGTGTGAAAAACTAAGTGTAAATGTCTTTCACACCGTTTTATGGGACTTTGGGCAAATCCCCAGAGGGCAAGTAGATAGAGTTGTGGGCGTTGAACCTAGTTTGTGGACTGTGGTATAAAATTTGCTGTGGTGGTTCTGTAAATCTTAAATATTTTTTGAGTGTAAGATGACACACAATGTTACATTGGTTTCAGGTATGATTGAACATTGATTCAATATTTCCATACATTATATTATGGCTGTCACGCCAGTATAGCTACCATCTGTCACCTTACAACACTATTACAATACCGTTGACTGTTTTCTCTATGCTGTACCTTTTATTGTTGCGACTTAATTCACTCCATAACTGGAAGCCTGTATCCCCCACTCCCTTTCAACCATTTTATCCATTTCCCCACCCCCTTCCCTTTGCCAACCATCAGTGTGTTCTCTGTGTTCATAGGTCTGATTCTAGTTCTTGTTTGTTTATTCATTTGTTTTGTTTTTAAGATTCCATATATAAGAAAAATCATATGGTATCGTCTTTCTCAGTCTGACTTATTTTACTTAACATAACCTTTTATTTTTAAATGTAACACACAGGAATAGTATATAAGCCTACAACTGTGTGACGGGATGATTTATAAAGAAAAACCTGTAAACTACTACACAGGTCAAGAAATAAAACATTGCCGGGGTGCCTGGGTGGTTCAGTTGCTTAAGCATCTGCCTTTGGCTTAGGTCATGATCCTGGAGTCCCAGGATCAAGCCCCATGTCGGGCTCCCTGCTCAGTGGGGAGTCTGCTTGTCCCTCTCCCTCTGCTCCTCCCTCTACTCGTGCTCTCTCTCTACTCTCTCATTCACTTTCTTTCTCAAATAAATAAATAAATAAATAAAATCTTAAAAAAAGATAAAAAAAAAAAAAAGAAATAAAACATTGCCAGTTTTCCTGAAGCTCTTGTGTGTCCTTTCTGGACTTTTCCCATCTATCTTTACTTGCTGGTGGCTGGAATTTTATGATGATCATTTCTTTGCTTTGCTCTATGAGTTTAGCACAATATATGCATCCATTGGCATTGCTTTTTAGTTTGTGTTTTGTGAACACAATATAAACAATATATTATAGCATATGCGTATATATATATATTTATATTGTGTTGTGCTTGCTTCACTCAATATTATTTTGTATGATTCATCCTAATTGATGCACCTTGCTTTAGTTTATTTTCATTACTGTTTTATAAATGCAACAACTTCTGCTGCTGAAATTTTCCTTAGATTTTGTCTATAAAATCTGTGCGGCTATGTAACTATTGTACATGTGTCCTGGTGCCTATGTATCCATGTTTCTTATGGTATGTTTACCCAGGAGTTAAATTGCTGAATCACAATATATGTCTGTTTTTAACTTTAATAGCTAATGCTTTACATTGTCACCAGTACTAGGCCTTCTCAGACTTTTTTTTTTCCACAAATCTTCACGCAGCTTTTAAGTACGGTTCTTAGAGATGTATTTACCATGTGTTGTTGTTGTTGTTGTTGTTGTTTTCTTTTTTAATGAAGAATAATTGGACATATTAGTTTCAGGTATACAATATAGTGACTCGATATTTATGTGCATTATGAAATGGTCACCACAGTAAGTCTAGTTACCATTTGTCACCATATAGAAGTTATTACAATATTATCGATCATGTTCTCTATGCTATACGTGTCTTATTTTATAACTGGAAGACTGTACTTCTTATTCCCCTTCACCTGTTTCATCTACCCACCCCCCTCCTCCCCTCTGGCAGCCATCAATTCTGTGTATTTTTTTTTTTTTTTAAAGATTTTATTTATTTATTTGACAGAGAGAGAGACAGCCAGCGAGAGAGGGAACACAAGCAGGGGAAGTGGGAGAGGAAGAAGCAGGCTCATAGCAGAAGAGCCTGATGTGGGGCTCGATCCCAGATCGCCAGGATCACGCCCTGAGCCAAAGGCAGACGCTTAACCGCTGTGCCACCCAGGCGCCCCAATTCTGTGTATTTTTGAGTCTGTTCTACCCTGTTTCGTTTGTTCATCTGTTTCTTAGGTTCCACATATAAATGAAATCATATGGGATTTTTTTTTCTCTGTCTTATTTTCCTTAGCATAATGCCCTCTTGGTCCATCCATGTTGTCACAAATAGCAGAATTTCATTCTTTCTTATGGCTGATTAATACTCCATAGTGTACACACATAGTATACACACACTACTTTTTTATCCATTCATCTGTCAGTGGACATTTCAGTTGCTTTCATATCGTGGCTATTGTAAGTAATGTATGATGAACATATGGGTACATACATCTTTCAAATTAGGGTTTTTTGTCTTCTTCAGATAAATACCTAGAAGTGGAATTGATGGATTCTATGGTAGTTCCATTTTTAATTTTTTGAGGAACTTCCATACTGTTTCCACAGTGGCTGGATCAATTTACATTCCCACCAATAGTGTGAGGATTCCTTTTACTTCACATCCTTGTCAACACTTGTTATTTCTTTTTAATAATAGCCATTTTGACAGGTACAAGGTGATATCTCATGGTTTTGATTGGTAGTTTCCTGATGGACAGTAATGGTGAGATTTTTTTCATGTGCTTGTTGACCTTTTGTATGTCGTCTTTGGAAAAAGGCTACTCGCAACCTCTCCCCTTTTTTTTTAAATTGGAGTTTTTATATTGAATCGTAGAAGTTCTTTATAGACTTTGGATGTTAATCCCTTATTGGATATATCATTTGTGAATATGTTTTCACATTCAGTAGGTTGCTTTTTTGTTTTGTTTGTGGTATCTTTTGCTGTGCAAAAACTTTTAAGTTTCATGTAGTCCCATTAGTTTATTTTTGTTTTTATTGTCCTTGCCTGGGGAGACACATCCAAAAAATTCTTGCTAATACCCATGTCAAAGGCTTACTGCTTATGTTTGCTTTTAAGGGTTTTGTGGTTTCAGGTCTTACATTCAAATCTTGAATATGTTTTAAGTTTTAAGAAAGTGGTCTAGTTTCATTCTTTTGCATGTTGCTGTCCAGCTTTCCCAACACTGTATATTGAAGAGAGCATCTTTCCCCATTGTCTTTTCTTGCCTCCTTTGTTGTAGGTTAATTGACCATATAGGTCTGCGTTATTTCTGGGCTCTCTATTCTGTTCCTTTGATCTATGTGTCTGTTTTTGTGCCAGTACCATATTGTTTTGAGTTTACAACCTTGTACTATAGTTTGAAATCAGGGAGTGTGATATTGCAGCTTTGTTCTTTTTTCCTCAAGATTGTCTTGTCTATTTGGGGTCTTATGTGGTTTTATGAACTTTAGGATTATTTGTTCTATTTCTGTGAAAAATGCCATTGGTATTTTGATAGGGATTGCTTTGAAACTCAAAGTTGTTTTTGGATAGTATGGACATTTAAAAAATATTCCTCCAATTCATGAACACCAGATACCTTTCTATTTTTTGAGTTGTCTTCAATTTCTTTCATCAGTGTCTTATAGTTGTAGAGGACAGGCCTTTCACCTCTGTGATTAGATTTATTCCTAATTATTTTGCAAGTTTCCTGAATTCATTTATTCTAGCAGTGTTTTGGTGGAGGCTTTGGGATTTTTTTATGTATCAAATCATGTCATCTGCAAATAGCATTTACTTCCCTTTGTGTCTCCCAGTATTTGCTTCATCTATTTTGGTGCTCTATGTTGGGTGTATAAATATTTACCATTGTTATATCTTCTTATTGGATTGATCCCTTTTCCATTATGTAATTCCCTTTTTTGTCACGCATTACAGTCTTGTTTTTAAAGTTAATCTTGTCTGATCTAAGTATTGCTACCCAGCTTTCTTCTCATTTCCATTTGTGTGGCATGTCTTTTTCTGTCCCTTCGCTTTCAGTCTGTCCTTAGATCTGAGGTGAGTCTCTTGTAGGCCGCATATAGATGGGTCTTGTTTTTTTTTTTTTTACCCATTCAGCCAATCTATGTTTTTGACTGGAGCATTTAGGAACACTCATTCCATTTACATTTAAACTAATTATTGGTATTTACTTATTGTAAATTTTCGTATTTTCCGTTATTTTGTTTTTTTTTTTTCTTTTGTAGTTTTCTGTTTATTTCTTTGTCTCTTGCTCTCTTCCCTTGTGACTTGCTGATTTTCTTTAGTGTTATATTTGGATTCTTTTCTTCTTTGTTTATTACCGGTTTTTGGTTACCATGAGGTTCATATATAACTGCCATACAATATGTAGAGCAGTCTATTTTAAGTTGGTGGTCACTTAAGTTTGAACACATTCTAAAAGTACTACTTTTTACCTCCCTACCCCCATGTTTTATGTTCTTGATGTCATATTTTACATTTTTATTTTGTGTATCCCCTAATTATTGGATATATAGTTGATTTTACTATTTTTGTTTTTTAACCTTCATGCTAACTTTTCAAGTGGTTGATCCACTACCTTTGTTATACATTTACCTTTAGCAGGAGATTATTTTTCTTTCATATATTTTCTTATTTGTAGTCATGGCCTTTTTTCCCCACTTAAAGAAGTCTCTTTAATATATTTTTGTAAAGTTGGTTTAGTGGTGATGGACTTTAGCTTTTGCTTGTCTGGAGAACTCTTTACTTCCCCTTTAATTCTGAAGGAGACTCTTGCTGAGTAGAGAATTCTTGGTTGTAAGTTTTGTTTTTTTTTTTTCCCCCTTCAGTGCTTTAAATATCTTGTGTTGCTTGCTTCTGGCCTGCAAAGTTTCTGTTGGAAACGCAGTTGATAGTTTTATGGGGATTCCCTTATAAGTAACTTTTTCCCTTGCTGCTTTTAACATTCTCTATTGATCTTTAATTCTTGCCATTTTGATTATAACGTGTTTTGGTGTGGATCTCTTTGGGCTCATCTTGTTAGGGGCTTTCTTTGCTTCCTGGATCTAGATATCTGTTCCTTAGATCTATTCTCAGATCTCTCCCTCTCTATCTCTTCTAAGATCCCTGTAATGTGAATGTTAGTATTCCTGATGTTGTCTCAGAGGTCCCTTGAACTATTCTCGTTTCTAAAATTCCTTTTTTTCTTTTTGGCATTCTGTTTGGTTGAATTTTATTACCCCGTCTTCCAGATCTCTGACCCCTTCTTCTGTATCACCTAATCTGCTATTTATTCCCTCTAGTGTATTTTTCCTTTCTCTTATTGTATTCTTCAGCTCTGATTGCTGTTTTCTCATATATTCTCTCTTTGTTGAAAATCTCACTATGTTCATCCATTATTTTCTCAAGTATGGCAAGCATCTTTATTATCGTGATTTTTAACTCCTGCTCTGGCTGATTGCTTATCTCTATTTCATTTAGTTTTTTTTCTGAAGGTTTGTTCTTTTATTTGTAACATATTCTCTTTATACTCATTTCCTCATTCGCTGTGTTTGTTTCTGTGTATTAGGTAGTTAAGCTATGTCTTCTGGTCATGAAAAAAATGACATCATGTAGGAGAGGATCCTGTGGTACTCAGAAGGGCAATTCCCCCAGGCCGCCAGAGACAGGTGTCCCAGGGGTGTCCCTTGTGGGCTGTGTGTAAGTTCTTGTTACAATGGGGCTACCATAGCTTCAGGTTCACTGGTGGGCAGGGGTGGCCCTGGCCTAGCTTCTCAGATTTTTATTTTAGCCAATTTGTTTGGTGTATAGTTGTATTTGGCTTACAGTTTTCATTTGTACTTTCCTGTTTATTGAGGAAGTTGATCTTATTTATTTAGTGGTTGTTTGGATTTTTCCTTTTGTAAAATATCCAGTGAAGTCTTCAGCTTACTCTTTTCATTGATTTGTCTAACACTTTCTTATCTATTTGTAGTTCCTTGTGTATTTTATATACAAGTCCTTTGATAGTGATATGGTTAAAATTATATTCTTGCATTCTGTGGCTTGGTTTTTTTTTTTTCACTTTGTGAATGTATGTTCTGATTATGAGAAACTCATAATTTTATTGTTGAGTACATCAATATTTTTCCTGACGTATAATATTTTTTTTGTGATTTTTATAGCCATGTTCTCTGAAGGGACACATTGGCATTTTTGCAATATTGATAGAAGCAGTCCCTATATACCCTCCGTGATTAATGGGAAAGGAGTTAGGCTCCCCGTTTTCATCGGAATTTCAATGAATTTTTAGACATCTTTTAAAATCATCACCCATGATAAATCAGGTGGAAGATTTTAGAGAAAGTGGACTAGGATACATTTGAAGAAAGAAAAGTTCAAGTTGAAAGAATGAAAGAAATAGAGGTTGTAAAGAGGAGAGTTCAGAAGATGCATGTTTTCTCTTTCATAGTTGTTACCTTTTCTTTGTGTGCCCCTAGAGGGTAGAGGCTGTGTCTAGCAGATATGGACACACAATTGGTGTTTAGTAAGGACTTAATTGGTAGCTGATTTTTTTAATAATAAATGATTTCTCCATTCCTGAACAAATTTCTATGGTAGTTCTTCCAGTTGATCTCATTAATTTAAAATATTGATCGACCTACCCTGACTGCTGAATTTAGAGTCCCCTCTTAACCAAAATGCCAAGTAAAAGAAATTAATTTCTGGTGATATTTGACCATACTCAGGATGATTAGAAGCCCCTATTACTTCTGTCTTTAGCCATCTAACATCCTCCAAGCTTTCTCCCCTATTTTAAAATCAGTAAGCTTTTTCTATTCTCATTCAATCTGTCATATCAGGGGAGATCTGTCAGATTTATCCTTGATGAAGAATTACTCTTAATAGCTTCATCAAAAATGGTGATACAATTTTATCTAGCTTTTTTTTTTTTTTGCATTTTTGTAGTGTATATTGGAGATGTAAACCTTGAAAATAACAACTTTCCTGTGAGTATGGTAACATAATGTCCATTAATTTATATCCTTGCTATTGTCTAAAGATTGGGAACAAATACTATTAAAAGACATGAGCTATTCTATTTATGGGCAAGGATTCTGCCATCTAACTGCTATACTCATTTGTCCTTGAATTTATCCACACCCAGACCAGCAGCATATTTAGCTTTGCACTTGTGTTTTCATGCAGTCTGTGACTTTTCTTCTCAATTAGCTACCTCTCTAATCAATTTAATCCATCTTTGACAGCAAGCCATATTTTCCTACCTTGTTGATGAGCATGTCATGTGGAACAGAGTCAGAAGCCTCCCTGAAGTCAAAATATATTATGTCTGTCCCTTCCTCCCTGCATACAAGGTCTGCTACTCTGTCAGAGGAGGCAGTTGAATTGGTCTAACATGATTTGTTGGTCACAAAGTCATGCTGGTTATTACCCATCATTCTGAGCCCTTCCATGTGCTTGCAAATTGATTAGGCATCTTGATCTTGTGGTTAATGTACTTTTTGTCATTGTTTAGAGCTGGGGACACTCCATTGCAATCTTGGGCTACAGTAAGCATTCATTTACCATCTATTCCCTATCCTTTAAAGATAAGGAGCTCATTTGTTTTTACAGCCCAGATAGTCTCAAAAAGAAAAGTTAATGCTTCCAAGGACTCCTGGGATATTTTATTCATAACTTCGATTTGGTATCACAAGAATTAAAAGAAGTTAGGTTTTTTTTTTAATCCTTATCAACTAGAAATACAATAAATATTTATTGAGTCACTGCTATGTGAAAGGCATCAGGTTGCTAAGTTTTGTGTGAGGTACAGTGATATTTAAGATGGTCTCGAATCTTGTGTATAAAAAACATGAACAGATAATTGACAATGATATTTTGGGTGTAGTATAGAGAAGAGAAAGACTAAAACATTTTAGTATGTTTTATGTCACTAGTTATCACATTTTCTTTGTTCCTGATTATCTAGCTAAATTATTTAAAATAATAGCCTAGAAATATTATTTGTATATATCTTTTTGAGTTGGGTGCCCTCTAAGTTTTTACTCATTTTGTTTTAAAGATTGATTTATTTGAGAGAGAGAGTGCGAGGCAGGGAGGGACAGAGAGCCCCAATGTGGGCTTGATCCCACCACCCTGAGATCATGACCTGAGCAGAAACCAAGAGTTGGATGCTTACCCAGCTGTGCCACCCAGGTGTCCCAAGTTTTACTCATTATTTACCTACATCTTCAAAGTTTTTAGTGGAGGTGAGGTTGAATTCGTTATATTGTCACTGTCACTACATATATTTTCTGTTTTCAACCTTTTCTTTATTTATTCCTATGCCCAGTTATGTGCCTGTGGGTATGCTTTTCCAAGATGAGGGGATATTTCCAAGATTGTTGATTTTTAGGGTCTCTGGGGAGCTCTCATTGTATTGTTTCAATAAAGGCTTTGTAATACCATATTATCGCCATTAACAAAAGATGAACAATAATATAGATCTTTATAGTAATAAAGATCTAACACTTATGAAAAAACAACATAAATGATTGGCAAAAAATATCCAGTGATAACTTTTTTTTTTTTTTTTTAAGATTTACTTGACAGAGAATGGAAGAGGGACAGGGGAAGAGGGAGAAAGAGAATCTCAAGCAGACTCCCTGCTGAGGATGGAGCCCAACACAGGGCTCAGTTTCACCACCCTGAGATCATGACCTGAGCCAAAGCCAAGAGTCAGACGCTTAACTGACTGAGCCACCTAGGTGCCCCTGAACTACCTTTGTTTCTATGAATTTATTTTAAAATACAATTTAGAATTGGAGAGTTAAGTTAAAAATGTCTCAGGATAGATTAGGACATTTGTTAATTGTACCCAATTATTATCAACTGCTTTTTAACTAAATATTTTTAACTAAATATTAGATGAACTTTAAGGAAATATGCTTTATATTACTTATTGTTGGATTTCTGACATTAAAATTTCTTTTTCTTTTTTTTTTTTTTTTTATTTATTCGACAGAGATAGAGACAGCCAGCGAGAGAGGGAACACAAGCAGGGGGAGTGGGAGAGGAAGAAGCAGGCTCATAGCGGAAGAGCCTGATGTGGGGCTCGATCCCGGATCGCCGGGATCACGCCCTGAGCCGAAGGCAGACGCTTAACCGCTGTGCCACCCAGGCGCCCCTGACATTAAAATTTCTAAATCTTGACTTTTGGGGAAAGGCTATCAAATGATATTAGGTGATTATTGCTAGGTGTGATAATATTATAGTTAGGGAATTATTAGTTCTGGGAGAAGGATGTTGATCTACTTAGGGGTAAAGTGTAATAATATATGTAAATTTTTTGAAACGTTTTGACAGTATATAATATATGCATATGCATGTATGCCACCATACATATATATGCATATACATATAACATATGAAGTCTTAAGTTTTAGGCTCAGGGAGAGCTGTTATCCTCTGCTTTTTCTTATCACTGCCTTATTTCATGCCTTCATTACATCCCAGTCTCTTTCAGTTTTCATTTACGTGTCATTGGTTTGTCTCCCACTATTGGCTCCAGTTACTCTTTCCAGTGCATTAAAGGGGAATCTTGATTGCATATCCTATTGTCCAATCAATGTTTTGAGCCTCACCTTGTCCTTTTGTCTAGCTCCTCTCCTTATAGCCAGGTGGAAGGAAGGAGGGAGGGAGGAAGGAAGAAAGAAAGGAAGACAGGAAGAAGAGAAAAGGAAAGAAGAGAAACAGGGAAACTGATGGGTTCACATTAAATCCGGCAATACATCCATGCACCTCTACTTTCTGCTTCTCTCTTCCCTTCAAATACAGATGGGGTGTGACAATGAATATTCGGTGAAAAAATTAGTAAAAAAAAAAAAAAAAGCTTCAAACAGATACGTGGCCCTCAATACAAGTTTATTGAATCTATAATGTAGGTATTTAAAAATCTGCCCAAGTTCTTCCTTGCTAGCGCCGCCTTGTAAAAGGCTTTCTTGAAAAGGCTTATTTTTTTCTCCAAACATAAAAGGGATAGAAACATTTCAAAAAAAAAAACCCCCAAAAACTTATATTGTGATAACACCTGGCACTTTTCTTGGCATAGATAATATTTCTTGGAAGATAAAAGGTTAAAGTAGATCTAGTAACCTTACAATTTTATTTCAATAAAGCAAAATCAATTAGTGTGATGTATGCTGTTGAAATCCAAGCACATGCTAGCATAGTGTAATTGCACAAAAGTGTCTCTGAAGAAAGAATGCAGATCAATAATTGATTTTCTCTCATTTAAATTTTTTATTCTCTGTTGGTCAGGATACAGACTAGAGGGAGTGAAGACCTTTTTAAACTCCCTGCTTATTTGAAGTGTGCGATGGATGGATAAAAGCAAGCTTCTTCCAAACATAGTTCTCTTGCTCTCTCATCATTTTAAATCTCTGAATGTGAAGTACATAGAGGAGCAATTTTTGAAGTATATTAAAAACAACAACAAAAAAGATCAGACTTAAGTTAAATTTAAGGGGAAGTATGGGCTAGAGAATAGACTTGCTGCATAAAGCACATGAAATATAATTTTTCTGATTATTCATTCATTTATTCATTTATTCAAAATTTTGTAACAGCTTACAGATGCAAAAACTGTAAAGGCCTTTTAATTTTACTTTCTATTTTTAGGACTTCTAAATGGTGGCCATCTTGCCTTCAGGTGCTGGGAGGCTCCCACTATATGAAAGCTGGACCCTTCTATTATTGGACAAGTTAACTTCTAAAAAATACTTGTAGTTATATTCAACTGCAATCTATTTTGGTAATTTTTGCTGATATGTCCTTTTTCTTTTGGGGCTCTAGAATATAGCTACCAAGGGAGACATTATATTATAGAAAAGTGGTTATCAAGTGTGGTCATCTGGCCACAAGCCTCAGCCTCACCTGGGAACTTGTTATAAATGCAATTATGAAGTCCCACCAGAAATACCAAATTAAAAACTCTGGGGTTAGGGAGTGGGGCCCAGTTATCATGGCTCCAAAATAACTGTCTTACAAATGTCAAATTAATATTTTTTTGGTTGAATCAATGTAGAAAGAACAATCAAGAGAGTTTATAGTAAGTTGTCCTCCTCCCCACCAAAGAGTAGAAAAGGCAGGAAGAGCTGTTATAATCCAAAGAAAAGAGAGTTAACAGACGCTTTAAGACTGGAAAGTGATGTGGATGAGATGGAATTTGAACTGAATGTGGGAATAAAGAAAATGGCTTCTAGGCTGCATAGAATGAATCAAAGCTTCTAGTTCAGAAGGACCAATGAGACATTTTGGGGGACTTTGCGAGGAAGGCATTATTCTTCTATCATTATAACTTGGGCTCCTTGAGTATCTTTGAACTGCAGCATCTAAAAATATTACACATCTGGATTATTTTGAACTTAAAGAGAAGTGACATGGAAATTTAAGTTCCTAGATAATGGGAGTATTTGTTTTGGAAAGAGTTTATAATATTTGATATTATATTTATGATATTATGATATTTGCCAAGGCTCCTTTATGCCCAAACATGTGGCTTTTTGATTTTCGTTCCTGTACACTACCCAGTGTGTTTCTCTGTGAAAGTCATCAACAGTCATTTACTGAGCAACTATAATAAGCAGGGAATGATGTGCTTAGGACAAGAGACAGGAAAAACGTAAAAACTGTTGACTAAATTAGCTCCCAGGCTTCACTCCTCTGACAGTACCCATCTCTGTTTCCAAATGTTCTGTTCTAATTAGATCCACGTTGCTAGATTATAGATAGCAAATTAAATGTTCATGGGACCAGGCAGGTAAAACAAGTGACTGAAGCAGGTGTGGGTGCATATGCTGACATTGAGCAGCTGGAGGTTTGCCCTTTCTAAGAAGGCAGCTGCTGCAGAAACCCAGCTACTTACTGCTAAAATGGAACGTCAGCCCAGTTGCCATATATTCTGAATTTTTCAAGAGAAACTTGGTATACGGATTCTAAGTGAAATCACCCGACTTTTAAATCTGTCTAGTATTTATAAAACATGGTGACAGCCACCCAAAACATGACAGCAGCCCTCATTTGGATCGAGACTTCGATTTGTAAACTTTGAAGCCAGATGAGTGTCGGGCACTTCCAGGAAGCAAGTCTTTGGAGGAATACCTGAACATTTGGTCTGGGATTCTGCGATCTTTCCCAGACACTATAACCAGCGTCTGACTCCCTAAGAGCTCTGTGTCTGCTCACTACTGTACCAAGTCTGATTTGCAAAATTTATGTCCAGTGAGCCTCCTGTTAGGGAATTTGATTTGGCATATGTCTCCTTCCAAACCTCAAATTGTGTTTCCAGCCAGACAATATAATAATCATGCCCAAGATGTCCCCAAATGCTGCTAAAAATTGCAGGAATCCAGTGACGTTTGAATAAAAATGCTAAGCCTATTTTTATGGATTGGAAATATCACTACCTCCCATCCAGATAATAAAATGAAACAATTAGGCATTTTGAAAATGCCTGCGCGTACGGCACTGTAGCATCAGCGGGATGGGAGCTCATACAGTGGGGCGCTCCCCAGCTTCTGGCGCCTGTGTGGAAATTGCAGAAGGTGCATTTATTCTGCATGTTTATTATGTCTTTGTGACTTCAGTTGAGACTGATTATGAAGACCATGATCTTCTGCATTACAAAATGATCATTTGTTGCAATTTCTCTAGAGTGTGTTTCTGGATTTTTGGACCATCACCAAGTCTGAAATCCATTTTTCCTTGCTACCTAGTGCACGCACGTGCGCGTGTGCACACACACACACACACACACATTATTTTTATTCTTACTATATAAAATGCACTGTGCTGTTTTATTTTTTAATCTTTTTATTTCTTTTCTAGACTAGCCAAGTGTAAACTGTTCCGTTCTATTACATTAATATATCATGAAAAAAGATGTTACAATCCACTAATGAGTTATAACCCACAGTCTCAAAACCATTGTTCTAAAATATATCAGTGTTTGTAGTGATTCTTGGTTAACATGACTGCCCAAGGTCAATGCTCTATAAATCCTTAGAGCAATGACCAAGAAAAAAAAAAAAAAAAGGAAGGGGAAGAGAGAAGTGAGAGAGGGGAAAGAGGTAGACAGAAAAACAATTCCAGTGGATGGTCCTGATTCTTTAGTTCTTTCATTTATTATCCTAATACCTACTATTATTTGAGCACTAACTGAGCATTGAGTCCCAAATGAGGTTGGAGTTAGAATGGAGTCAGTGAGGAGCCTAGGGTGTGATTTTTAAGGAAACACTCATTTTATTATGTTTTTAAATTTTAAAAAATGATTTTACTTATTTGACAGAGTGTGTGTGAGCACACATGCACAAATAGAGCGGCAGACAGAGGGAGCGGGAGAAGCAGACTCCCCGCTGAGCAGAGAGCCCAATGTGGGGCTAGATCCCAGGATCCTGGGATCATGACCTGAGCTGAAGGCAGATGCTTAACTGACTGAGCCACACAGGTGCCCCTGTTTTTACATTTTTAAAATGAAAAAAAAAAAAAAATTTTTTTTGAGAGAGGGGAGTGGCAGAGGGAGAGGGGGGAGAGAACATCTCAAGCAGGCTCCATGCTCAGTGTGGAGTCCACACGGGGCTCGATCTCACGACCCTGAGATCATGACCTGAGCTGAAATCAAGAGTTGGACGCTTAACTGACTGAGCCACCCAGGCGCCCCAACACTCTTGTTATTTTAGATTGTTCAAAGAAGCTGCCCTAATCAGTCTAATATATCAATAGAGCTGATACCTGAAGCAAAAATCGGAGCAAAAATGCAATTCTATTTCTGTAAAGGGGATACAGTATAAGTAATATCAGAGGTATTAGAACAAGTGTAGGGTATTTAGACAGAATATTATACTGGGATTTGGTCTGGAATAAGAAGGCCTTGTCTGGTTTTGGGAATCTTGAAAATCTAAATCATATTGCGGTTCATTTCTCTTTTTGTAAGAATTGCTGTAACTAGATCAGTCCTGGATAATGCTGATGTTTTTGTTGCTGAGGAGGAGGATGATAAATGGAGTAGCACTTACAGCATCAAGCACCAGACTAAGTGATTTGCATGCATTAGGTCATTTAATAGCTTGTATCTTGATTCTTCTCCTTCTGGCTGGACTCTTCTTCCCTCACATGCAGATAGTTCTCCTCCCACTGGGTCCTGCATGCTTCCAGGACTTGCTGCTCTATAACCGTCTTTGCTAAGTGCTCAGGGCAGGCTGGTTGATGGGGACACAGTGAGCGGTACCAGACTGTGCTTGCTTTATTTATATCAAGGGACAATCCATCACCTTCCTGGCTTTGTATAAGGCCCTATAGGGAAGTAAGAAGCCAGGGGTATGGGTTAAGTATGTCTAAACTATTTCAGAATAAGTAGTGTGGATTACCTAGAAACATCAAAACATAACCCAATCATCATTTCTCACTCTTCATCTTGAGTTGTAGTTTATTAAATACTCTATTCATGTTGCTTCCAGGATGACTTAAGCTCCTGCTTCTCTTCTCTATTTTTACTTACTCCTTGTCAGTTTTTTGCTTGTTTGTTTTGTTCTGTTTTTCTATGCCCCCGCCTTGCCTTTTCCCCACTTGTTCTTCTTGTCTCTCTGATCTCTAAATGTTAGAAAGCCCCAGAGCTCAGTTCATGGACCTTTGTTGTTTGCTCCCTAGGGGCCCTTGTCTAATCTCATGACTTTAAATACCATCTTTATGTTAATGATTCCCAAATTTGTATCTTCAGGCCAGAATTTTTCTCTGAGCTCAAGATCTATATAGACCTCTTCCCACCTGACATCTACACTAAGAAATCTGAAGGGCATTGTGTACAAAAGAGGTCTGACCATGGAATTTAACACAGCAAGGCTGAGACTACTGTCTTTAGAAAAGTGCTTACAAGGTTGGTCATGGGCTGACATCTGGGAACTTGAGCCTTGAGGTGTTGCCAGTCAATAGTTAACTGATAAGAGTGGCTCACTATGTCCAAACTGTGCAAACCATGTGGTTTATGTTGAAAATGTGCTTTTCTTCTGGAAGTCTGGGATTTGGGTGCATGCTAGGCAGAAGACGCATACATCAACAGCCTTCAGTACAAATGTTGGTCACTGAGTCTCTAAAGAGCTTTCCTGGTACACAACATTTTGCATTTGTTGCTACTACTTGTTGCTGGAGCAATTAAGTGTGTCATGTTTGTTTCCACCGGGAGAGAACTCTTGGAAACTTGCACCTTGGGAACCATTTTCTCCTGAACTATGGGAGGGACCAAGTAATATTTGTTGATGAATAAATAAATGGTGAGTAATCACTCCTGGTCTACACTTTTCTTTTGATCTCTCTGTTGTGGCAGATTGATTGCAAACATTGTTCAAAGTCTTCACCCCTCCCTGTACGTGCTCTTTGCAGTGTGATTTTCCTGCTTTTCCTATCAAGAAGTGGAATCTATTTCCTCATCTGCTGAATCTGGATTGGCTTTTTGACTTGCCTTGGCTAACAAAATATTGTGAAAGTATCAGTATGCCAGCTCTGGACCTAGGTCTCCAGAGGCCCTGCTTGCTTCCATTCTCTTTCTTAGAACTGTTTTTGTGATGGGAACAAGCCCAGGCTAGCTTATTGGAAGACAAATGTGGAAGAGAGACAAATCATCTCAGCAGAGAACATTCCAGATTAGCAACCCCCAGCTGACCCACTAACTGACCACAAGACATATAAGTAAGACTAGGTCAGTTGGCCAAACTGTGCCAAGATCATCAGAGCTTCTCAGCTGATCCATAGATTAGTGGACAACAGTAACTCTTTATGATTTCATGCCGACAAGGTATTAACATTTTAGTGATTGCAGCGCTAAAGTGGCAATGGATAATTATGCATCTGACAGTGACTTTAAGAAGTATTTTGTATGTCAGATGTCTTTTATTTTTAAGAGACAGCCTAGCTTTAAAGAAAGCTCATGGGTTCTGGAATCAGATCACATTGGGTTCAAATTCTAGCTCCATCACTTCTGATGTGACCTAACGCAATTTACTTAACCTTTTGAGCTTCTCCTCATACGCTGTAAATTAAAGATAGGAATACTTGCTCACAGAGGTTTTGTGAGAATTAAATGAAAAACTCACAACTATTGCTGTTTTTCTAAAAAAAAAAATATCACTGACTTCCCCTGAAAACTACTTATGGCTAAATCACCCATAAATTAATCTAAATGCTTGTAGGAATTATTTATAATTATTTTCTTATTAAGACCCACCAGCTTGGTGTACTTGCTATTGACTCTTCAAAGCTGTGCTTCCTTTTGGCCATCTAACTGACATCATTCAACTTCAAGGGGTGACCGTACAGCTGATAGTTCAAGGTTTAATGACATGGCTCATTTTTACTCCACTTGTACCCTTCATGATCTTCTTGACTTAGGCCAAATACTTCTTCGTTGTTCTGTTTCTGAACTGAAGAGGCCTAATTTCCGAACGTCAGCCTGGAGGAAACTGGATGCTTCTGATTCAGTGCCTTATACCTGGAAACTGACTGAGGTATTCCCAGCAAGTGTTGGTTACCTCCAGTAAGTCCAAGGGAAATATGGGCTTCTCAGTGCAGGGACAGAGGTCCTTGACCTGTCCATTCACAATCCCACAAATCTGCCTGTTAATACTTCGGCAGCTATTTTGGAATATTTACTCTTTTATGCAGCCTCTTCAGTAAAAGCTAGAGAAGTTGGCTAAATTTGGTGTAATGTCTTGGGGCTTAGATTTAATTTAGAGAAATAAATGATAAAGAGAAACAAGTGTTTTAAAAATTTTTCTTTTTTTAAACAAAAAGTTAGCTTAAGCACTACTTTCAGGTGAAAGCATTCTATAACTGACATCATTTTTAAGTGCTCTGTATTGATTAAACACTTTAGCTGGATTTGTAAGTCTGATCAGAAACTATGAGTTGTAAATCAAGATGTGGTTTTATTCCTTTGATCCCATTTTAGCTTTCTCTTTCTCCTTTGGGTCAGAGGGTGGATAAAGAATGGTGATAACTTCTGACAAAATTTTGGAAACAAAAATCAATTTGATTGATAATGATCTCTCTTGTAGAAAAGCTTAACATACAATTTTTTGTTAAAATGCATGAACAGGGATTCATTGATACTTGTTTTCTCAAGAATAAAATTGATTTTACCATATTAATCATCTCTTCAATAAACTGTCACTCTTCTGGTCAAGTCATTAAAATGATTCCACCTCAGACACTTTTTAATCTAAATTATAAACTGTCATTTTAGAAAACTTCAAATAGATTAAAATTGGTTTGAAAGCAGGGACTTGATATCTCCTTTACACTTTACTAGTAGAATATAGCTTCCATAAGGGTCCTGAGGTGGTTTCCATATTTACACAGTATTATTTTTTATACTTCCTACACTCAGATACATCTGAGCATGCAACTATAAAACCCTCTAGTTATGTATAACAAGGACATTCAGTATTTGGAATACAATATCCAAGTTTATCGTGGCAATGAGGACACTGTAGTAATCTGGGTCTCCAACTCTCCAGGCCAAGTGGACAGTTGAGAATGGGAATGTCATTTTGTGATGATATTTGGTGTTAGGATGACATGGCAGTCGACATTATTTCTACCTTTCGGGTCTAGATTTTATAAGCCACTGTTTTTACATAAGCTGAAGTTGAGAATACATTAGTATCATAAAGACTAATATATTATTAAATAGAAGCACTATCCAAAGATACCAAACATAGCTAAAAAGTTGGAATTTATCCTTTCAGTCGTCTTCCTTTCGCAGATGGACTGGACGACTGTGCACTAAAAATAGCGATAGATCCCAGGTGTTGTTACTGCCTGGGCTGGTGCTCTTTCCTCTATATTGCAAGGAAAGTGCTTTCTTGCTGGCAGGTGGTTGGAACAAGGGATGCTTCTGAGTGGAGGAGTAAGTGTGTAGGGGGTGGGAAGAGAGACTAGGCAATCTCCTCTTTTCTTATCCTTAATAACCCCCACGATTCTGCTCTGGGGATGTATGTTTAAAGGGAACATCAAAGGTGAATCTGGTCAATAGAAGAGAGAGCTAAAAGTTCTGTAGAGCTTTGGCAGCCTGAGGGAGCTACAAAAAGAGAAGGGTTTGCAAGCTAATGCAAATTTATTTTATTCCTATCATCTTCCCTCACAGCAGTCACAGAATTCTCTCTAGCCCCTCCGCTAACCCCACACACATGCAGTAGAACTGTAAAGCCCTGCGTGTTTCTATTACCCTACCCCGGCAGTGCACTCCAAACTGCAGTTTTCCATGGCACAATATTAACCGATCTGGACGGGTCTGACCTTGCAAGCCCCGATCCCAGTGTCAGGTCAGAGTATTGAGGTCTCTTGATAATTAGCAGAGCTCATCTTAGTTATGTGTAATGAATGAGCAATGAGCAAGAGGATTATCCCAAAATAATTCTGATTATTATTATTATTTTTAAGATTTTATTTATTTATTTGATAGAGATAGAGACAGCCAGCGAGAGAGGGAACACAAGCAGGGGGAGTGGGAGAGGGAGAAGCAGGCTCATAGCGGAGGAGCCTGATGTGGGGCTCGATCCCGGAACGCCGAGATCACGCCCTGAGCCGAAGGCAGGCGCTTAACCACTGTGCCACCCAGGTGCCCCAGTTCTGATTATTTTTATCAGTGACAGAAGCAACAATGGCTCGAGTTGGGGCACATAGTAGGAAATAAAAAATGGTCCTCACTAAGATCAGAAATTGCTATCATTTAGATATTTTAAAAATCATGGTAATAGTCACTTAGTGAAAATGAAAGAAAAGTCCAAATGAGTGTACAGTTATATAATAAAGAGAAGTCTTTCTATAACCCCGTATTCCAAAGGTAACCAACTACTTTTTTGGGCATCTTTGACCAAATTTTCCATGCATGTTTATGCATTTATCTCTAATTCTATCCATCTTTCTATATATGGTGAACTTGCTATCATATTTCTGCACCTCAGCTGAATGTCTGGCATGTAGAAAATACTTGATGATGCTATACACTACTATTACTTGTGGATTTTTACTATATCCTCTCTGAATCTTCCCTTTTCCTATTCTGAGATGGCAGCTAGGTCTTCATTGTATCATTTTTCTCTCAATCACCTGCCTACCACTGCTGACAGTCATGACATCTGACCCTTTATTAGAGTGAACTTTGGCATGATTTAAGGCAGTGGTCTCAACCCTGTCTATGTTTTAGAATCACCCAGGGAGCATTTAAAAACTATTGATGCCTGGGCCTTGACCCACACTAATTAAATTAGAATCTCTGTGCATAGATCCCAGGCCTGGCTGGTTTTGAAAGCTCTCCAGCTGCTGCCAACGGGCAGCCAGAGTTGAGAACCACTGGTGCGGAGTTTCAGCTTGTCAGGGCCACTTTGGATCCAATTCTGTTACATACAATTTTAGCTCTTGTTCCTAGTTTTGGATTATACATAAATTTCATAAAAAGGCTTCCTGATTTCTTTATTCTTGTCACTGGCAGACAATCTCCGCTGGTTTTTCCTTTTTGTTTTTGTTTTGTGACATACTCAACTCTTTTTCTCTAAACTCAAATATGGAAAAGTTCCTGATGAATTGGAGGTTTTGGGGTTAATTTCATCCTGTACAACTGAGGTTTTATCTATTAAGAAAATATGACCCCAGGTGATAAATTTACTTCGATAGCTGTAACATCAGTTTTGCTTACACTGATTTCTCTTGACCTCTTTCTCTCTCTTGTTGGGAATTTCCAAGCTAGGTTTCCATCTTTCCACTATTTACTTAGAAATAGATATATACCTGTATGAGCATTATCCAGCACTGGTAATTAAATTAATGAAGTCTTTACCAAGGATGTGCTGATTAGTCATCTTTCTAGAACTAATGGATTTACCTACAGCCTATATTGTCTATGTTAGATCAAGCAGACTTTCCACAGGCATAGCTATTTAAAGTGAGTTAAGATGATCTAACGTGCATTTTTAAGAAAGTGAAAGCGTTTGGCAAAGTTGTTACTGGTGGAGAGTCATGTGGAAGATTTAAAGGCCATATATCACCTCCATCTTTGATCTCTTGGGACAAGTCCTGAGATTATAAAGGAGCAAGTTTCTGCTTTTACGAAATGCTGTATCTAAGGAGATACCATTTTTTGCAGCATGAAAGCAGATGTTAAAAAGAGATGTTTCAAGTCATATCGCTGAGTAGGTAAGGATGACAATTACTCCCTATTATAGAGGAGCTACTAAAGTAAAGCTCCTGTCCATGCAGTGTTATGTGTTCTAGGGTGGAGAGGAAAAGAGGGTAAGTGTGGCAAAGAACACTGGGGCCTGAAAATGGATGAAGGATCTGGGTATTGGGGATTAGACTGGATTTTTTTCCCCCCAGAAAACACTGATTCACAGGATTCCCTTGGATGCCTCAGTTTTTCCCCCCCATTTTTTTACCCCCAAATGATTTATAATTCCAAGGCATAGTTTTATTGATTGGAGCAGTTGTTCTCAACCCTATCAAACCAATACACCATTTTAATAAGAAATACTTTACGAAGTCCTCTTTACTATTCTGAAATATAAATGTGTGTATTTAATAACATAACTAACACTAATTAAAAGTATCATTATAATGTCCTTATTATAATATAAAGAACAATAAGGAAAATAATTTGACTAAATAATATGTATTTCGATATAGAAATGCTCAGACATGCACAGGAATAAACACTGGCACACATAACAGTCATTTCTGTACTTGTTTTTTCTACATGGAAACCTTGTGGATGTGGCACCTACAAATGCACATGAACACGTCTGTTTTATTATAGACTCAAGGACCACAAGTCATATTGACATTGATGATCTGATTTTCTGATAGAATGAACATCTTTTGGCAAAGTTTAAAATAAATTAGGATATGGTCTTCCCTTCATTTATGTAATAGTTGAATTTTAGAAAAAAAATCAGTTAGTATCAAAACCTTGCAAATATACTACTGTTTATAAGCAAATAGCATCTAGGCTCAGATGCCTAAACTTACATATATCCTCTAATAAAAACAGTTTAAAAAAAGACCCAAGTCTGACAATACCAAATGAGGATATAGTGCCATGGAACTTTCCTACAACATGATGGGATTGTAAATTAGTAAAATCATTTTGGAAATTGTGTGGGAAGGGTTACTCAAGCTGAGTGTGCTCCTCCTATGACCCAATGGTACTACCCCCCACATATATATAGTCACAAAGGACAAGTGCAGGAGTGTTCATAGCAGCCCCAAATGAAAACAGGCCACATGCTCATTGCTGGTAGAAGGTAATTTACTGTTTGTTTATACAATAGACTGTGCTATAGCAATAAAAATGAACAAGCCACCACTACATACAGTAACATGGATGAATCTCGCAAGCATAAGGTTAAACAAAAGAAGCTAATCATGGAAGAGTACGTAATGAATTATTTTGTTTATGTGAAGCTCCAAAGAGGCAAAAACTAATCTGTGGTCAGAATAGTTAATTTGGGAAGGTGGCGGATGGGGACTGGGGGAACATGAAGGGAATTTCTGGGAGAGTAGTCATGTTCTGTATATTGTGCTAGGTAGTGGTGACACAAGTATGTTCATTTGTAAAAGTGTATTAGACTGCATAATTAAGGTACATGAATTCTATTTAAAAAAAATTTACAAAGACAGATGATTCACCTATAAATGTCTAGTGGAACATTGTCTTGGGATGGAAATATCACATGCATCGTAGGACTTCTAGCAACCTTGGTTCCTGTCTACTAAACTGCAGTAGTATTATATTAAAATATTCACGCAGAATTTCAGATTGCCTCCTGGAAGACATACCTGCTGAGAACCATACTGGGTTTCAGATGTATTCTAAGCAAGGTTTCTCAGTAATTTCCATACCACCCAAATTATTACTTAGTATTTTTCTTTGACTTACCATTGTAATTTAAATAAATGTATTTTAAGAGAAATGTTCTATTATTTATGTAAGTAGAAAAATCAGTCTTATTTGGCACAGACAGAAAGTAATTATACAAGTGAAATGATGCTATTATATTCCAACCCAGAACTACTGCCCACAGAACTTTAGGAGAAAGCTTGCTTTCTTTTGATTAGTGTTAGTCATACTAGATTGATGTGAAAAGCAGAAGAGTATCAAATTGAGACACATTAACATAATCAGAAAGTTTGAAAAATCATTGTAATAATTCCCCTCCAGTACTATTTGTTACCAGTTGTTACATGGGTTGTGAGCTAGTAGACCCTCATACACATTTAATGATCTTGTTTTTTTCCCCTGTACCTCTCATGGCAGTAAAAAAAAAAAAAAAAAAAAATCCACGTTGGTGTCTCTTTCTAGGTGAATAGACTTGTTTTACTCCCCTCAATTTTGCAGCAAATAGTTTGATTTTCTAAAGAATGAACAGACATGAGATTCAATACGTAAAGGAAGGGTTAGGTATTATATTTTACCTGGTTAGCTATGAGTAAATGTTGGGTGCATGATCTAAGCCCAGCTATGTCTACCAACACAACACTTCAAAAGAATGACAGGAGGGGCAACTGGGTAGCTCATTCAGTTGGGTGGCGGCTCCTGATTTCAGCTCAGGTCATGATCTCAGGGTACTGGGATCAAGCCCCACAATGGACTCTGCACTCAGCAGGGGAGTCTGCTTGAGGATTTCTTTCCCTTTCCCTTTGCACCTGCCCCCCACTCACGTGTTCTCTCTTGCTCTCTGAAATAGATGTTTAAAAAAAAAGATATGCCTTACATGTTGGAAAGCATTGACTCGGGGAAAAGAGTTCTAACTCCAAAACACATGGGAAAAATGACTGTGGTATTAGGTTAAACTATATACAGTTGAGGTTTTTGAAAGTCAAAAATGGTCAACTATTGGCAATTTTATATGTTTCAGAGTATGACCTGGTAGTAATTATGAGGTTCTTGGTTATAAGCACGGTGGAATGTGGTCCTGTTGGGTGGAAAGAAGAACAAACTGTGAGTTAGGATCCAGTAGTAAGCTCTGCCATTCAACAGTATGTAAGCAGTAAGTTACTTCTCCTTGGGTAGAGATTGCTCTTGCATATGGAGAAAACATTAACTAGATTTGTAGTTCCTAAAATGTGCACCTTGGCCTCTATGAGTCTGTGGAGTTAATGAAATATGTTCTTGAGTCCATGTTTTCATCAAGCATATCTTACAGAAGGAGTAAGTTATATATTGCACATGTATGTGTGATTCCATGATGGTGAATGAAGTATAAATTAATGCATTTGATTCATAATAGAATTTTATAACATATTTTTTATAAATTATAAGATTTAAAGGTAACCATTGCATTTGATGAATACTCTTAATTGTTTGGGGTTTATTATCAATGTCAAAAGGTAGAATTATTTCCCATCATCAACTAGTAAAGGATAACATTGAGAAATATTTTAAGCACAAGAGCCAATTAATATCCAGACTAGAGGCAAAGAACAAGTCAAGGATGCGGGCATTGATCCCTTTATCAGTGTGATGCCTAGTAAATATTTTCATTTGAGCTAACTTATGGAAAAGAGACTTAGGATATATTCTCTCACAGAAGCTGGATAAGCTCATGTCTGAAATTAAGTCTTGAGAAAGACAGAGACTAGTCTGAAAAATCATGAGTGCAGCTCTTTGCACTGGAGCTGAAGGGAATCAAACGTATAAAAAGTCAACTTGAATTTTGAGGTTATATGGCCCAAAGAACCCCAACTTGGATTAAAATAATCTGTGAATATTCAAGACTTAACATGATCTTTAAGACTTCAAACTTCTTCAAATAGAGAGCAGACTGAGAAACCTTTTCAACCTTGTAAGAGAGATTCAATATTGTCTTCATATGGGGATATGGGAAATTTAGGGGTCCCATAGGGCAGAGCCAAGAACTACAATTGGGATCTAATCAGAGTTCATTCCCCAGTCCTAGAGAAGTGGGCTGTTGCAACACTTGCTCAGCAGGATTTTAGAGTCTGATGATTCTTTGTGCCTCCAATTCTCCTTTCTGGATGGAATTGTGTATTGTGATTACCCCTCTTTGACCATTGTCTGCTGGATGTATGAGGGGCATGCAACTAGTTTTTTTAGTTTATAAGTTTCTTGATGTGGACTGAAAGTGCTTTTAAGAAGTCTCAGAATATCGGTCTTATACTCTAATTATACGAGACATTTATGACTTTTTTCCAAAGAAGGTTGAATGTATTTTGGAGGACATAAAAGAAGGAAATTTATGTTGGAACAAGAGAATAATCTGTGGCAGATTATATGTTTTTCTCAATTATTTGCTGCTCTACTGTGGGAGAATTATACTTTCTGCTTTTTTTTAAAGTCAGGCTTTGTCATGTGGCTGGCTTTTCTTCACTGCTGCCACAAGAATTGCATGCCCAGATAGGGACTGCTCATTAAGCCTGGGTCTCAGAATGAAGAGCTAGAACAGAGGTGCCATCTACCCTCATCGGACATAAAACACAAGTGAGAAATACATGCTTGTTGTAAATCATTGAGATTTGGAGGTTATACTCTTCTAAAGCATAATGTAGTAAAAACAGGCTAATACCGTGAGAGAGCTAAGTATAGCAGAACCAAAAGCAGAACAAGGGCTGTTGATGCCCACTTAGAGGGCTCTTGTCATGGCATCTCAACTCTTTTCATGAGTTAAGAGTATTTTTGAAAGTTTCAAAGGTCGTCACAATTTTTAAAATACTGTTAGAACACACGTGAGTATTAGAACATTAAGATATTTGCCCAGTCCATCAAACTACAGTTAGGACACATCTACTCAGCCAAATTAAATAGAAAATGGAAGCAATTGCCTAACTAATTTAAGTTCTGATATCCCTTGGTTCAGTTATCTATATATTTAAAGGGAAAGATACTTAAAAATTATTCATTTTTCTATTCTCTTAGGTTTTTGGGCTTAGGTACAGATTCAATGTTGAAATTTTCAGATTTCCACTAAAGCCATTTTGAAGTATGATAACTCTTGGAATGGAACACTAGATAAAAATGGCCTCTTTCTTTTCCCACTTGAGACCTGGATCCAATAAAATCCTGACTAAATTAACTAGAAATCCTTGCACAAGGGTCCAAAGCCACAAAAAATTATTGCATGGAGCAGTCTTGAATTATCATACATCACTGCCAACTGCTAAAAGTAATACCCACAGCACTATCATATTTTAGTGGCTATCTTGGAGATATCATTTAATCACTTTCATCTCACATTTGGATTGTCTTGTTTTTTTGGAATTGCCTTAGCCACGTTCCCCCCCTCCCCATGAGCTCATGAGCCCAATGTACCACTTTCTGTGTTCTTAGGTAACTGCTATTTAAATATATTCAACCTAAGTTGTCCTTTATTAAGGCAGAAGGTCTCTGCTCCACAGCCGAATCTGAAAGCTCTTTGGGATGAGATTGTGTCTTTATAATAAACCTGCTGTGGACAAGCTACCGTTAGGCTCATAGAATGTTTTATTGCAGCAAAAGTAGCTGAATATATTCACTTTATTTTCCATCGTTCTTACCCCTTCTCCTCTTAGTTTAGATGGTTTAGACGGTTTTTGTTGTTGTTTTTGCTCAAAGGTAATTTTATTTTTCTTTGCTCCTTCATGTTTTAAATTAAATTGTAGCAAAATCTATTCAAGCATTTCTGGATGTCAAGAGAACAGAAAAGATTTTATGAATCACTTTCTAAATGAGCAACCCCCCCCAAACAACCAACCCTCCCCCCCCCCGGGGGTGTGGTGGGAGTCTAAAAGGAAGGAAGGAGGGAAGGAAGGTAGGTAGGTAGGTATATTGTGTCTCAGAAACAGAAGGAGTTTGCCCTGGGGGGTGTTTGAGTATAATGTTTTAAAAATTGTGGCCCAAATGATAATGGTAAAAAGACCAACACACTGAGTCTCAGAGGTCCAGGTTCATCTTTGGGGTTCTTGACTGGCAGAGAACATGACCAGGGACAAATCTGTTCACCTTTCAACTTCCATATTTACAAATTGAAGCCATTAGACCAGTGTATAGTTCTCTTGATTTTCATTTGTGACCTATGATTCTAAAGAAATCGCTTTGGGGAGAGGAACTATTTGGTGTGAAAGGGGTCTTATCCGGTGCATGTTCAAAGAGACAGATGGTCTTCATGTGTATCCGCAGTGGTGCTGTCAAAAGTGCGTAAAAGTTCAGGAGATGAAAAAGAAAATGTACTTTCTCGGAGCAGAGCAATGTTTAATGTCCAAATGCCGCTGGCACTACATTGCTGGTCTTATTCTGTAACAGTTCAGCAGCCCTTGTTGGGAATCTCTAAAATGACCTTTTCCTGGTTTCGTTTTTATTTTGTTTTTCTCAGACTTTGACTTGTCAGCCACCCAGCATGAAATGTAAGTTTTTTTTTTTTCCATAAAACGCTTAAAAGGAAATATACCCATTCTGAACATTTCTTGAAGAAAACGACCCCTTGCCTACAGAATCGCCAAGGCATCTGTGTTAAAGAAGTGTGCTTTTCACTGGGAGGCAATTTGGTGTATTTTGATTTATGCCCTTGACATGTTTTAAAGGTTACGAAAGTGTTCAGTGTATTTCTTCTTCCGGAGTTAGAGGAGTTGCTTCCTCAGATATGGCTGCTTAGTGTTTAATGCTCTTTAAAAATGATTAGAAAGCTGGAATCAGTGAAGGACCAGTTCAGTTTTTGCATGAAGTATAATACGAAGAGCAGCGGCTGGCGCATAGTCCACGTTATCTGGGGAAGTTGAAGCAGCTTTAGGTGAGGAGGGGTGAAAGGGGAGGTGCTTGAAAAGTCCTTTCTCTCGTGGCTGTGGCTCTCTTTCTGTGGGGCTGAGTAACTTGTTTGACACTCAGGAGCTCTAAAAAAGGAGGTAAAATAAGCATGCTCTAAGCCGCAGCTGTGTCAAGAATTTACTCCTTTTGCTTGAAAGCTAGAACAAAGGAGATGAAGTGAAAGCACTGCTGTTGCATTTTAGCAATAAATGATGAGTTCGATTGAAGTGATGTTAAATTGACTGTGGGGTCTTGGATTCTGGGTCAAAGGTGTAAAGGTGATGAGATAGAAGGTAGACCACACTCTGTCCCCTCCGGCATACCCACTTCATGGAAGCTAACGTGCTTTTTTATTTGTTCATCTCTGGCCCTCATTTCCTTACCATGTAAAATGAAGGTGTTGGACTAGATGATTTTTAGGGTGCCTTTTGTGACATTTCTCTGTTTGTTTTAATTCCCCTATTTTTTAAAATTCTTTTAACCTCTGGAACTTTCCTGATATCCTACCCTTTCGTATTGGGAGAAATGGATCTAGTGAGTAGGACTTAATGTGCTGCTTTCCAGAGATATTTAATTATTTTTGGTTGTCATTGTGGTATATTTTATTTTTAATTTGACTTTGAGTACCACAGAATTTTATCATTGATTTATGTCAACATTCATTTAGATTTATTTACATTTTTATCACTTCTTTGCTTTTCACTCCTTGTACTTCAAGCTTTCCATCTGTGATCATCTTTCTTATGAAATTCCATCCTTCTTTGGAATTCCCATTAGCTAGGCTTTGCCTCAACGTTTAGTTGGAATATAGTTTTTAGTCGGAACATAGTATGTGGTCTATTAAGGTAAGCCCCTATTATTATTGAAATATATATGATTTGTTTACTCATTTGCTTACTATCTATTGACCTCCTCTAAAATGTAGGCCCTAAGGGGGTGGGAGCTCAAATTGCCATATTCCTCATTGTTCTCCATTGTCAGACCAGTTGTGAAGCACTTTGGGGGTGCTCATTAAAGGCTGGATGCATGAATGAATTCATCCACTCACTCGTTCTTTCATTCCACACATGTTGAATGAGCATTCACTATGGGTCAGACATTGTGCTAGGCTTTGGGAGTACGAAGATAAATCAGCTTCCATCTCTGTACTCATGGGGCTAACCTTCACGGGAAGAAGTTAAGCGAAGATGGAATGGCAGTACATGTGGCGAGAACTCTAGCATGAGGTGTCATTGATAATTCCTGGGGACTGGTGATACCGAACAGAAAGATGCTTTTGAGTAAGGGTCCGCTAAACAGCACTTTGTATTACTGGCTTGTAAGATTGACCCAAGATTTTGGCTTCTGGAAATGATCCTGGGTAGGTGAAAGTGAGAAGGAGAAATCTGGTTATTTAGTTGTCCTAGATCTCATCAAATTTCTACAACGCAGGGCATGTGAATTTGTGAATCAACAGGCATATTCCAGTGAAACTAATGAGTTGGAAAAAATAGCCCAGAACAAAAAGAACTACTTTGTTGAAAGTGGCCATATTACACTCCACGGAGTAATGATCATAGACAGCCGTTACTTCAGGTTACAGTGAAGGTACTTTCAGTTACCATGGGCCTACAGAGACAGAGCAGTATCCTTGAGAATTTTCCTTTAAGGGCAGAGCACCTTGCTGAAGTTCCAACAGAAGGACCTCAAAATATTTTAAGTCAGGGTAACAAGATAAGCATCACAGTCTACCAAAACAAGTAGACTTTAGAATAAAACTACTGAATTCTAACTTCTCTACTTCATAGCTCTGTGATACTGGGTAAAAGATAACCTCTCTGGGAATGTTTCCTATCTTTAAGATGGGGATAAAAATATCTACAAGATTGTGAGTATTAAAAGAGTGTATATAAAATACTTAGTACATAGTAGGCCTTCATAGTCATATTAATATGAATTGATGGTGGCAGTAAATGTACACGATTATGTAAATGAATATGCAAATTAGCCCATAACTCTTTCTTTGCTGCTATGTTTACTATTGTCGATGATTTCTGCCTCACATGCTAGCAGTTTGGCTCCTTTAAAAATCATCAGCTCAGGTACATCTGGTAGCCACCCTGCCGTGTTTATACTCAGGTTAACATATCGCTGCTCATGTGATTTTGTGTGAATGGATTTCAGGAGTCATGGAAAAAATCTCATCAATTGTCAAATCCTGTCTTGGAGTTTGAAATACTTTCCCAAGGGCAAAGACCTCCCTACCCGCACTGGTCCCCAAATTAAAGATAAGGCTTAGACATTACATTCTTCCTAGAAATGTTTCTTTGCTCTCTCCTCTTTCCCATTTGTCAGTCTACCGTTTCCCCTGTGCAGCTTCCAGAAAATAGTCAATCCTCTCTTTGTAGTTTGTCCACATTGCTTGTATTTACTATAATTTATGGAAAGTGAAATGTTATTTATTGTAAAAGGCATGTAGATATTACAGATGTTGAAATGTGAAAAAATGTGAAATTGGTGAGGATGTGATAAATTCTACGGTAGGCTGCAGGGTCTTTGCAGACAGAAACTATATTCAAAGAAACTGGCAAAACTCCAGGTTCATTGGGCATAAATAATCAATTTCAGAGTTTTCACTATAGGCTGATTTAGATAGCTGTAAAGTTTAGAAGAGGATGGAGAAATCATGAGGACATTTGAGAGTACGTGATTAGTGGCTGGTGGGAATGAAAGGAGAGAGGAATTATGCAGGGAAAGGACATGGCCATAACAGAAGACAAACATCACCAATATTCAGATTTGATGAGGACCTTTCTTACTGAGAACATATTTACAGTCTTAATCTTGCAACATCTCCAAGAAATATAGTTATTTCCATACTACCCTCCCAGTAGCTTGTTGGAATATTTTATGCACATAAAAATGTAGTTTTAGGTGGAAGAATCCCAACGCATTTAAAACCCAAATGCAAGAAAGCATGTTCCCATGCCAATGAATTCATTTTGTAAATAGATGTTTATAATGACTTTAAAGTCATTATAAAGTAATTGTATAAATTATTAGGTGATAATGAGTTAATATGGCATATATTGGTAAGGGATGAATTATTGTTGTTGAGTTTTTAAGAATACCAATGTTAATTACTGAAAGCTGTATTAGAGTTTAGGGGAAAAAGGCTTTACTAATCCACGCTTGAGGATATCAGAAGCAAGTGAACAGTATCAATCTGCAACCCATTTGTGTTAGATATATGGTATTTCTCCTGATGTGTTGACCTTTTTCTGAAAGGTAAATTAGGTTAGTTGAGCATAGCTTGTTCTTTGTGCCTGTTGTTAACCGGGGTTTTTTTTTGGTGGGAGAGGGTAGAAATCTGGCAGGCATTATCAGCCACTGTATGAAACTGACCCCTTAATACCTTTTTCCCAACCGTGAAAACCATGACCACAATTACCCACCTATGGGCTGCTCTCATTTCTCTTTATTCTATCAGTTCTCAAAGATTACTGATTTTTGTTTTATGATCAGTTTCTTGTGTTATTTTAGTGTCCTGGATATAATTATTCTGGACTCGCACTCTTGAATTCTTTTAAAACAGCTACCTACTTTTATTCCACTTAAATTTACCATTATTTGCCCTCCAATCCAAAATCCTTAATCTGGCTCTGGAGACCTCCCAACGCTCATAAGCAAACCTGATGCACCTTTCTTATCTTTGACCATGATTCCTACGTCTCAAGGAGGTTCCTCCTAAAGGAGATGCATCAGATTTAATACATTAATAATTGTTACTTATAAAACCATCTATAAGCTTTCTTGAATCAGGAGTTAAGATCTGGGAGAACAGATTTACAGTTAGCACTAAGTAAAGGAAAAGCACATAAGTAAAAAGCTTGTTTTAATTCAGCACAAGCCTTTGTGCTAATGAAGGGAAAATGTTGAGGAGCTCTAGCCAAAACTAGATTTATAATTAACATATATTCATTGTTTTCTCCCCCTGCAATTAACAATATTCATTGTTTCATTTGTGCTTATACAAAACTTGCCTGAGCAATGATAATTGAGATATAATTGAAAGATGAACAGGAGTCGGGAATCAACCAGGTGAGAAGTTGGAGAAGGCCATTTCAGGCAGGTGAAGCCACATTTATGACCCCTATGAAACCTTAGTTGGGAGTGCCATTTTGCATTGGAGGCACCTAAAGGCTAACAGGGCGTACAGAGAGAAGGGAAGACTCGTGGCTGAGGAGGCGTTCGTGGAAGAGTGCTGATGGAAGAATATGGGGCCAGAAAGCAAGGATTCTGCTGGGCTATGAGGGGCTGTGTATAAAATGCCAGTGGGGTTAGATTTTGTCCAAAAGTCTTGATAAGCATTACACTCCCAGGTAGAGCTCTCTTATTTTAGAATGATCACCCTTGGGGTAGTATGAAGAAGCTGGACGTGGGAGAATACCAAGGTCAGGGATGTTCATTAGGAGGCAACTATAAGGGTCCAGAGGAAAGATGGCAGGAGCATGACCTACCACAGAGAATTGAGGTGAACATGCCCTTGTGGGGCTCTAGAAAGTTCTGGGTAGCCAAGGAAAATAGCTGTAGTATTTAGCCTAAAAGGGTAGAAATAAGTCACAGAAAGAAAGAAAAAAAGGAGCATATTATTTCTCTAAATTCCTTCTTTATTTGGATATTTTATTTTTTCTTCCCAAATTCTTGTGCCCACTCACAATGGCACTCAGTGGGGCTGTAGTGACAATTGACACCACTCCTTCAGGGCAGAAGTCCACCTTATACTGGGATTCTTCTTGTCTACGGACACAGCAATTTAGAGCATAATTGCATCACATACCTGGACTGGGATGTTGTAAATAAATGGCCAGGGACTATTTTGAATGGTAGTGTTTTATTACTGCAGAATAAAAATGACCCAAACAAAGTGAGTGAGTATAAACAGGCTCAGGTGTTTATAAGTCCTGTCGTCTTACTCTCAGACCACCCAGTGCTGAATTCCCATCACAGGCTTTCCCGAGAGAGCCCGAAACCAGGTAGTTAAAAGCTGTAAAGGCACAAGCAGAGGGCAGTTAGTAAGTGTTGGAAACACACTGAGACCATCCAAAGGCAGAATCCCGACTTCCTTGAGTGGCGTGGTAGCCCCAGGAAGAGGAGCAAGTGTCTTTTAGTTAAAAGAATGAAATCTCTTCTTGAAGAGACCAGTGGTAGGAATATTACCTTGCTTTCAACTTTCATCTCACCCAGAAGAAATGAAGGGAAGCTGAGAGGAGGTGAGAGGAGCACAAAGGCCAGACTAAGATCAGAACAAAATCCCTCAGCAGCCGGACTGTTCTCAGGAGAGGGGAAGGAGGGACCTTTTTAAAGTCCATAAACAAATAAAACCTACTTTCACAATTCCTATTCCAGAAAATTAAAAACTTGGCAGGCACATATATTCGTTGTGCATCTTTATAATTTGTAATCGCATCTTTATAATTCAGTATCTTTCTCCATGCTGATAGTCTATTCTGTTTTCTAAGGTATTCTGTAAAAGGGCATATGATTTTATATATACACACACAGCCCCAAGGCCTGTGCCACTACTAAAGGCACCAGGGCCTTGCATGGGCCAGGTAAGGGACTGCCCACAGGCACCGCAAGCCATGTCATGAGAGGTGTTCATGAGGGACAGAAGCCCAGAGTTTAGACCTGGGAACTGTGTCACTGCCAAGCATCATGACATAGCAAATTAGCAACATGTTTAGAAAGGGAGCATTTAGATGAGTTAGAAGGAATGTTTTCAGATGGAGCCTATGAAAGAAGTGTGTTAGGAGCCTTTTCTTGTTAATGTTGGGTTTGTGGAGAGAGGTGGCCCTGCATGTTCAGACTGCAGTAGGAATTTGCAATGTTTGTCAGGAATAAACAGCTGGCAGAGCAATTTTCCGAGAGTGGTCTCTGGACTGGCAGGATCAGAATCACCAGGAAACATGTTAGAAATGCAAATTATTGGACATTTTTTTCACATCTACTGACTCAGAAACCCCCTGGGAACTAGAAATGTGTTTTAATAAGACCTCCCAATGTAAGAGGGTACAGAAATGTGTGCACATGGGAGGTATGAAAGGGGACAGAGGAAGGTATGGGCTGGGAAAAGTTGAGTTTTATCTCTTGTAGGTCTAAGTGGCAACCACTAGGTGTCTTACGTGTGTAGGTGACATTGACTTCCCTTCTCTTGACTCCATGAAGGGTGGAAGAGGATGTAGTAGAAATCCTACCTAGCCCAATAATCTCAAGGTTGATACAGTAGTATAATGGATTGTCTTCCTTAAGAAATCAAGATGATGCCTACTTTGTTACTTTCTTCCCACGTTTCTAATGCTAACCATGATAAATTAAACAAAAAGCCTGTTACGTTGATTTAGTAAGAGCTCAACCACCACTGATTAGTATAATCGCTTTGGATGTGGAGGCCACAGAACTCTTCGGGGAGAGACACCTTTCGAATCTTCTCAGCCAAAGAAACCCAGTAGCTCCCAACTCTTGCCCCCTCGCCCTTCTGAAGCTGTTCAAATAGCTTATGGGGGTTAAAGATTTTTCAAATTACTATTGGAATGATATTAACTTGGAATATTTTCTTCTAGCCCCCAAAAGATTTAATTTTTAAAGGTGCTGCTCGATTATTAGCATAATTGGTGTCCTCATTAATAATCTGAGCTGCCAACATCCATGTCCTGGTTACCTCTGTGTTCTGCTATTTACAAGCTGGTTGCAAGGAGCTCACAAGTCACTGCATAATAATCAATTTGCTTTGCTTTCCTTCTAGAGTCATTAAATTGTCTTGATGCCCATTAAGCATGCATTTCTCATCAACCAAGTGGTTTAAAATGAGGGCCTTTGAAACACTTCTAATTAGCTGTGTAAAGTTTAGAACAAAGTTAACAGAGACCCCCAAAAGGCTGTTGTTTGGAGTTTGAGGCCACAAATTGCTAGTTGCCAAGTAATGCAAAATCAAGAGTGCAGTTTTTCTTCCCTGAAGATCTCTTTGAAAAACCAAGATAAAAGGAAGTGCACTATTTACAGTAGTTGTCACATTTGTGGCTAATAATTGTTAATTAGGTTAACTCAGTTGCATAAGAAATGTGTTGCCTCACTTGGAGAGTGATGAGTAGGTTTTGCAAACCCTGTAGGCCTTTTCTAAGACTTGAGCCAAGGAGCGCTAACATCTAAAAGATTGTTCAAGTACTCCAGAATGGAAAACATTTCTTTCTCGGAGGAAATCAACTGTAAAATTAACTCTTACCCATCTCTAGGAATGGAAGGACCTTAGCAAGGCCACCTTAAAGGTCTTCACGGGGCATGTTGAGAAAATGGATGATCTCCTAGGATTGTCCTCTTACATTAGCAGTGTTTGTCCAACCTTGGCTGTGCATTGGAATCACTTGGAAAGCTTTGGATAAATGGTGATATCTGGACCCCACCCCATATCATTTAAATAAACATCTCTGCTAGTAGTGCAGCCAAAGTGTAGCTATTTTTTAAAAAGCTCCTCAGGTGATTTTAATGGACAGCCATGGTTGAGCACTATTGTCTTAGAATCTGCTAGTCACCATTTTCTGGTTCCCGAGGAAGAAATATTGGGCCTATTTGGAATAAAAGGATGCCCCTTCCACTTCCCTACTCATTAGAGAATAACTCTTCCTGTATTTCTTTTCCAGAGAAGTAACACAGATTATCCAAAAGTCACTTGTGTGTTTTATTGATTGTTTTATTAAATCTTTAAAAATGTCACCCAGTTGAACTTTGCATAAATAAATAATAAAATTTGTTTGCATTCGAACTAATCCCATAAGCATTCATGGACTAAGCATAGGGATGCATTTTTGGGGGGAGGAGAGGTGGTGGTTGCTGATCTTAAAAGAGACCCTCAAAACATAGAGCAGCTAGACAGTTGAGTGGTGGCTCAAAGATACATTTTGAGCTCCATGGATTTTCCTCAGTACCTTCAGGTTCTAGAGAGTTCATATAGAATCATGGCCCATACAGGTGAATTAGACAGAGGCCAACACATGACACATCGGGGCTCCACTTGGCTTTCACCTGTGGCCCTGGGTACTATATACTATAATAAGTCTGGCGGAATTCCCTAACCTTGATAGACTGGACTTGGAATTAAATCTTTCATGTCATTTCTTCATATACTATAAGTGTAAAAAAAAAAAATAGTTTCAAACTGACGACTTTCTTATATTTGACCAGCTTAGGGTTTTAAAACCTTAAACTAATGGAATTCTTCGAGTGTCAGGGTATTGCCAAACCAGAGCCAAACAAGATGTGATATTCATCTATTTTGGATAAAGCGGTCTTATGGGGAACCAGTCTTCCTAACACATTTTCTCCTTGACCGGGCAAACAGAGCAACATCTCATGCTCTGTCTCCCTTTGAAATCTACCAGATGAATTTCTTAAGACTTGGACAAATTTACCATTAGTAAATACTTGGCGCGTTTTATTGCCTTATACACGTAAATATGACTTGTCTCCTCATTTAAGTTATAAATCCCGTGTCGAGAAGAACCACTTGTCCTTCTTTTATATGTCCTGCATTACATGCAGTACAGTATCAGACGTAACACGGTGGTTAAACAGATGCAGGGGACAGTGGTACAATCAAAGACACATAGAGTGTGTGTGTGTATGTAATCTATACACGTCTACATGGGGGGTGTTGAGGGGAAGAACTGCAGGTCATTCTTAACATTCTATGAGTGTGACCATCGCTCTTGCTAGTAGGCCTGTCACCAAGTGCAGAAACAAACATTATAGACATCAGAATATGGATGTTCTCACTGCTTCAGATGCCCTAACCTCACACACTTTTACTGCCAGACGGGAAGTGAGGGCCCCGAACTAACATCTGGTAATGAATATTTAAAAAAAAGAATGAGACAAAAGTGAGTAAAGGCGGGTTTTTTTATTTTTTTATTTTTTCTTGCTTTAGGCCTTGTTTCAAACTAATTTCACTGTGTCCTCTGTAGCTTCTTATGATGTAGAATTTTATTTTCTGGGGAATTGCAGACTCTCTAGAAGAGTATATTAAACAATTATTCTTATCACTGAAGGCTGTTCTTTGACAGGTACCCTCGGAGGCTAAAGAGAAACACCCTTCCCTGGAGGAAATGGGAAATAAGCGGAACAAATGCAAGATATAATTCTACTGTGTTACATATAGTCTACCTGCACTAGAAAAAGGCAATGAATAATTCAGGAAAAAATAAAGTACAAATTTGAAACCCTTTGTGAACATGCTAGCAATCTTAGAAAAAGAGATAAGTAGACTTGGACAAGGCTTTAAAGGTGGATCATTGGACGTCGACTCAGAATTCAGTATTATTTTGTGGCCTGGTTCCAGTCTAGAATGGGCATGGCTGAAAAGTGAGGGGAGAGTGGGTACATGATCAGATTCAGTGACCTATAGCAGTGCAAAGCATAGTTCTTCCTTTGTGCAATAATAGGGGAATCTCTGATTTCCGTGTCTATTTTAGTCATGCTGGTATTTACCTAGAGACCTGTGGTAGGATCGCATCCTAAACTCCCAGACTTGTCTAAATCTGACAGATCAGGTAGAAAAGATAGTAACCAGATAAGCCCAGCATCAGGATTCAATTCTGCTTGTTTTGGCAGTGCTTTGACATTCTGGTTTCTAGTCTCTGCTATACGCAAGGCTGGGAAACTGGTGCGATTTTTGTCTTAGCAGTGGACCATGCCTACCAGAGAGATCCCACTAGTATTCATTAAACTTCTCCTCCTTAGCTTTATTGTAACTTTCCCCAGTCAGAACTCTTTCCTCTCTACCCATGACCAACCATGACTTTTATTTTTCTCTGCCTTTCTCCTCAAATTCAGTGATCTAGGAGAATCTCAGACTACCTTCATTCTCCTGGATTTTTCCAGATTCGTGATGGTTTGGGACTTCCCCTCTTCCTCCTCATCATTTGGGCAGGTTGGAATTATTATGAGGTTGGCTGCGACTCAGTGACTCAGAAAGTTGAAGGTCTGGAAAACTTGCTGGTTGTCTTCTCAAATTCTAACCTCTATTAGCCAATTGGAAATTGCATTTCAGATGCCTTGGGTGAGGTGCCTTCAGAAATCACTACCACTCAAATTCATATTTCAGCTACCATAAAATGGGCAACTGAGACAGGACTAGTTTCTCAGAACACCTCTGTCATGAAATCATGTACCAAAATTGTTTGCTTTTAATAAAAATTTAAACTATATCTGGGTGTATTCGGAAAGCCTTTTTAATGACTCTTTCCTGGATGGATTATATTTTCCTGGGGTTGGGAGAGGAGATTATTTATGCAGGATGAAAAAACTGGCTGCCATCTTATGCTAAATCTCAGAGTGTGGGGGCGTATATTTTAAGGAGAAAAAGATGAAAATTAAAATTTAAAGAACCAATAAAAATTAATGCGATCTCCTTTGTATCTTAGAGAAATGTGTGTCTTGGTGCTGTGGAGAAACACGTTCTTGCTATTGTGACTTTAAAGAAGCCCTCCACTTTCTGATAAGTTGTGCTCTGAGAGCTCATTTATAACTTGGATTTTGATGTTTGGTGAATATAACAATTCTGTAAATAACAGTGAGGTCCCCTGGCCTATCCACATGAGTCCATTGAATTCACAGAGTAGCTGAAATATTGCATACTTGCAACACATTAAAATCTTCAATGTTGGTTTTTGAGAAGAGTAAATTTAATTTAAAACCTAATTGGGAAATAGATGTAGACTTTTTAAAAACTCTAGAAGGACTTAAGGGAGCTTAGAGCTCCTTTTTTTTTTTTTTTAAGTAGTTTTCATATGACTTCCTTTTTCTTTGATTCAGATATTTATCTACTATTTTTTTCAAATAAGATATGATTAAGATAATTTCTTGTTTTTGGCTTCATTTGGAAGAGGAGAATAGAGAATTAGAAGAGAGACTATGGACTCTGGGAAACAAACTGAGGGCTTCAGAGGGGAGGGGCATGGGGGAATGAGATAGGCCGGTGATGGGTATTAAGGAGGGCATGTATTGCATGGAGCACTGGGTGTTATACGCAAGTAATGAGTCATGGAACTTTACATCAAAAACTAGGGATGTACTGTATGGTGACTAACATAATATAATAAAAAATTATAAAAAAAAAAAGATTTTTCTGTTGTAACTTTGAAGTATTAAAAAAAGATTATTAAAAAGAGTAAGAACAGATGGGTAAGAAAAGGAATTTTTGAGATCTTATCTCTACTGGTGAAAGGAAAGCAAAAAGCTAAGTTGGCTGTACAGGTCGTGCTTGCTTTGCACAGTTCTGATATGCATGGATTACAGTTACCACACTGGTGTTAAGTAGCACCAGTCCTGAAAATATGGTTCAAATATTAGTTACCCCAATATGTTAACTGTACATAATTGCATAAAGAACAAACTTTGCTAGTTCAGTGCACAAATTATTAAGTAAATAACAGATGACATCATGGTCAGTGGCCAGTTACTCATTTCTTTCAAATTCTGCGGTGACTGGTCACCGCACATCTATTATTCAGCCGCACACAGACAGCAAGGCATATTGTCGTGTTGCGTCTCCATTTTCCAGTGATGCATCCACTCTGCATTTTACAAAAACAAAATCAAAAGAAAGAAGGGGGCGCCTGGGTGGCACAGCGGTTAAGCGTCTGCCTTCGGCTCAGGGCGTGATCCTAGTGTTATGGGATCGAGCCCCACATAAGGCTCTTCCGCTATGAGCCTGCTTCTTCCTCTCCCACTTCCCCTGCTTGTGTTCCCTCTCTCGCTGGCTGTCTCTATCTCTGTCGAATAAATAAATAAAATCTTTAAAAAAAAAAAAAAGAAGTAACCAACAAAGATGGCAGTGCAGTAAACAAAGAGAAAGTGATAATGCTGGAAGAGAAATTCAAATTGAGCATAAATGGAGTTACGGAACAAAGAGCTGACTTTGGGACTGTTGACACTGCAGTCATTTGAGAGACTGCACATACAGCCAGAGAAACTGAGTGAAGGCAGACTTACTGATGTAAAGTGGTTGCAATGAAAAGGATGAAGGTGTCCTAGACGAAGTGATTCCAGTAAAAACTTTGACATTAAAGGAAATCTCCGATAGTTCATAGCATTGAAAGCGCAAAGGGTAAAATCTTGGAGGCCAATCTAAATTTAGGTATATGACAATTTCCCAAGATAGAGAAAAGAAGCTGTGTATTCTAAGTTACACAGTGAGAGAGGGAAGCACTGTTCACAGAACTCTTGATAAGTTTTTTTTTACAAAGAAATAAGTGCTCTAATTCTCAATGTCTCTAATGTTTAAATTACAGTGGGTTAAATAAATATTAGTTTTACTATTTTTCATCACTTTATACATTTATAATTGACAATAAGGTTTTTAATATTATGACAAAAAATTTTTTAAGATCACAGAACAATTTCAAATTTCTCAAATATTGAAGATCCGTTTGCATAGTGTCAGCTTGCCAAATTGTTTTTTATGGTCCTGGACTACCATGCAAAGTGAGGACTGCCAGTATTCCTATTAAAGAAAAAGAGATACCGAGTCAGATCTTTTACTGTGAACAAATGAAATGGTAATATTGGTTCAAGACAATTTGACTGGTAGTCTTGAGTACCCTGGAAAACTTTGCATACGAGATGGGGAAAAATCTTCTTTTTGCTCCTTTTCCTGCTTATATTCCTGCCAAGACATGTACTCCCACCCTATTTTACACATTAAAACACATGCTTCAGTATGTCGTCCTTGTAAAGGACAAGGAATTAATGATTTCTTTAGAATATTTAAAATCTAAGGAAGGACTAGGTGAGAATGACCAGATGAAGCTATCATATGCATATTTCAAACCATTGGCACTAGACATCTTGGTACCAAGGCCCTCTGGATCCAAGGAGTAACACCTGGGCCCTTGTCTTTGCTCTCACTGGTTCCTGGATGCCTGAGAAGACACATACACCAGACCACCATCCTCAATAAAACTCCCCAGACCCTGAACAAAAATGAGACTCTCCTTTCCTTTGAGTCTCCCAGACACTCTTTACCTGCACTCCGTCTATAGTTTCAGTAAACTCTGCCTTCACCTCCTGCTGGCTCACATTTGATTTCTGTCCTATGCAAGGAAACCAAGGACCCTCCTGGCTGGTCCTGAGGGATCCCCTCTGGGTCCTTGGACCTGGCCTATAGGAATCAAGAGGACTTAAACAAATTAGGGTCCGGGAATTTGACTCTACTCTGAACCAACAGAAAAAACATTCGACCTTTATTCAAGCTCTTAATGCCTTGGAATCACAGACAGTTAGATTGGAAAAGGGTATTATCTGGTTGCAGTTTACAGATGATGAAACTGGAGGTCATGCAGGTTTTAAGTGCAGTGACATACCTGAGCCCACATAGCTGGTTAGTGACAAAGGTTAAGAAGAACTAGGATCTCTTGACATCTGGTCTACCTCTTTCTTCAGTGAAGTAAAAGCAGAGTACATCCTTTATGAGACCACCATGGAAGATGGTGGAGAGGTATCTCCCTGTTCACTGCATGGCTCCTATAGATATAAATAATAACTATATTGACAATGCAAGCTCCCAGTGAATTCCTGTGTTTCCTGTTAATTCTTTAGTGATGTGTGTGTGTGTGTGTGTGTGTGTGTGTGTGTGTTTACCCACCTATCAGAGTGCCTCAGAAGAGCATTTGAAATAGGACTAGATTTCTCTTGACACTGTTAAATCAAGATCTTTTTCAAGGTAATTCTTAAAAGCTATTTAAGTTTCTCACTAGATAAATACCATCTATTCACCCACTAATTCCTGAGCTTTTTCTTTGCTTGATTGCCTATTTAGTTTGTGTAATTTAATATTTTGGTGTCATATTTGTTTTAACTTTTCACTTTTCTTCTTACCAGAGGTAAGCAGATAGATAAGAATGATTTGTAAATCTTTCTAGCTTGAAATTGTTGTCCCTTTCTGTTTCTCTTTGAAATTTAAATAATTTGAAGTGAATAAGGGTTGTTTGTACATATTTGGAGTTTGACTTTTGAAATTCAGTGCAAATCACATTTTGAAATTTCTCATGAATTCAATAATACAGTTCAACAAACACATATTACCCTGTTCTTTATAGTGTGTATCACTCTCTGAAGTTACTCTTTATAATGGCTATTTACTTGGTGGCTTTGGTTTTCTTTACTAATACCTAAGCTCTAGTGTTGTCTCTCTTATTCACATGATCTTAGATTAGTGCCCAGGATATAGTAGGACATCCAAAAATATTTACTGAATAATTGATAGGTAATATAAGTACAAAGAACAATATAAATAAATAATACTTAATAACATACATTAAATAATAAGGACCATGACAAGTATCGGGGGATACAATGATGAATAAAAGACAGTTCTTGAACTAAAGGAGCTCCAATCTAGTCAGAAGTGGGAGGCACACATGAAAGGAAAAATACTGCACTGCAGTAAACAAGAAAAACAGAAGAGCATGTTAAAAAAGGAAAGAAACTGCAGTGAGGGGAGAGCAGGCAAGGTGGGAACCTCATTTTGAAGGAGGGCCAGTGGCTCACTCAGCGGACAAGGGAGAGGAAAGAAGGAAGAAAACTCCCAAGAAAGGGAAGAGCAAGGGTGAAAACAGAAACACAAAAGAACAAGACATTCCCAGAGAGCTAGCAGTGCCATGTGGTATTGCCTGAGCCGGAAGTGGGAAATGGCTGCAAATGCCAGCAAAGCAAAGGTCAGCTCAGCCAATGAAAGATCAAGTCAGAGCATCAGCTAATGACTTCCCACTTTCTTCTCCTCCTTGCAAGTATTATAGTCATAAAGAGGTATAAGGCATGAATTTTGCAACAACAGTTTAGCTGGGGAGACCTGAGATGAAGCTAAAAAATATAAATAACGGTACAAATTAGCATTAACGGTATGTCAGAGGGTCTTATCTCCATGCCTGTGCATACTCTGTTCCCTCTGTTTGCTCGTATTTCGCTGCCTGGCCCATCCTCCTTTTTTCAAGACTCAGGAGGGCCCTTTTCCCCTTTGGGAAGCCACCTGTCCACATTGACTAAATAACCCATCTCTGCACCAATGGTGCCCTGTTCCTCTCTACTTACCATGCACTCCTGGGGCTTTACCCCCAGTAGTAGTTTCACGTACACCCTTGTACAGACCTGGAGACATCTTCCTGAAAGAGTCACTTTAGCGCCTCAGCTATATGGGTTCATAAAGCATAATCCTTAAGGACTACATTCTCAGTATTTTGTGAGGGAAATTTTGTTGTTGTTTTGTTCTCTTCAAATTCCCTAAAGTCATTATTTCAAGTGTCTTAGACGTGTTTCCTTCCATTTATTAAATGTACAGTCAAGTCTTCCAAGCCATGGACGGATCTTTGCTAGATCTCATAGTATCGTTGTGTTACCAGACCCCCTTTCCTGCTGCTCTTTAGTGTCAGTTCTCCGGATTATTTCCGAGAAAACACTTCCTTGAAGACTTCTCAGTGGGGCATTTTTCTGTGTGTGTGTGTGTGTGTACGTGTATGTGTGACTGGCTTACTTCCATTGCTTGTATAACTGCTGTCAACCATTATGGGTTAAAACTGTTCCATGTTACAAAAAGTAAATGATAAAAAGAAGTCTCAGTGGTGTGAACAGCACACTGTAAAACAAACTCACTGGGGATAGCAAAGTAGAGTTCTCTTTGGCTGAGAGCAGAGATAGTATGGTTTGCTAATGTTTATTGGTCTAGAATTATGCAGTTTTGTCTCCCTAGTTCTCATTGGCTGAGAAGATTCAGTAATACATATTATAACACTAAGTATTAAAAAGTGTTTTATGATACCTTACTGAATATATATTCTTTTTATTTTAGAAAATTATTGACTTAAATGGTGTTAGGCATTAAGCTATATATCTGGCATATTAGTTTTCTTTTGCTGTTATAGCAAATTATGGCAAACTTAGTGGCTGAAAACAACACAAATTTATTCTCTTCCAGTTCTGGAGGACAGAAGTCCAAAGTCGGTCTCAGTTGACTAAAACTAAGATGTCAGCAGGACTGCATTCTTTGGAGGCTCTAGGGGAGACTCTGTTTCCTTGACTGGCTTTTTCAAGTTCCAGTTGCTGCTTTCATTCATTAGCCTGTTGGCCCCTTTTTCAAACCTAGCAGCACAGCATCTTCACGTCTCTCTCTGACCCTGACTTCCGCTTCTAACCGTCTCTCGCACTTTAAAGAATACCCGTAATTACATTGCGCCATCTAAATAATCCAAGATAATATCTTTTAAGTTTGGTTTATTAGCAATTCTTGAAACCTTAATTCTCTCTGGCCATGTAGCATAACATGTTCCCCAGTTCAGGAGGATTCAAATGTGGGCACGTTTAGTGAGGGAGCACTTTTCTATCTACCACATCTCGTTACTCATCTGTCTCTCCATTAGAAAGTGGCTGAGGGCTGTGATTTCCCTGCTTCAGCTCTGCATACTGGCTGGCTCTCTTAGTAGGTACCAAGAAGTAGGCTGCAAGAATTCGGAGGAGGGAGCTGTCCCTCAGAGTGTGTGTCATCTGGAAGAAGGCATATTCAAGGGAATGGGGCTTCATTTGGGCCTTGAAGAACAAATTCCCTAAAGTCATTATTTCAAGCATCTTAGACGTGTTACAACCAGAGATTACAAGAAGAGGGATGTGGTCTATCTAAGGAGGGAGGACAGAGGGAGAGGAGATGCAGAAGAAAAAACATAAAAGGCCTGTTTATAGAACTGTGAGCAGAGTGGGGAGAGAAATTTATTTTCCTATGAAGCCGGGCTTTCACTAAAGAAACAATGTTGTAGGATGTAAATGACATTTGCAATTACTTTTCTATTTCCTTTTCATGGCTGATTGAGTCTCGATGCTGTTGGGGCTATGGGAGATGCTAGGGAATGAAGCATACTCTGGCTCAACAACAGAGCCTTGATGAGTCCCTTATTTCACAGGGGAGTGGCAAGGTGGGGAAAGGCAGAGTCAGGGAAAGTTTGTCCTTAGCCAAGGACTCCACTAGGAGTCGAAATGTTGGCATTTTTTGGTTGCCATTTTTTTTTTCTTTCCCCGACTTCCAGAACAGTCACCAGATTAACATGCATTTTCATCTCCAACAAATCTGTTATCAGTGGGGCATGACACATAGCCTGATGCAGGCTCATGGCGCTGTGGTGGAGGCTACTGATCAGACAGCCCTGCAATTGCTAAAGAAGAGACAGAACCTTTGGTACATGGAGTGTTTTAAGTAAGAACCCAAGGTTGGTGTAGGAATCACTTGCTCTGTAATCACAGAAGGCCCATTCCTGCTTTTACTTCCTTTTTCTCAAGTCTCACCTTGATCACGGCAGTAGTATTTCTCCCTGCCTCCCTGCTCATTCATTGCCAAGTAGCCAGAGCTGTCTTTCTGAACCATGCATGAGATTATTTCACATTACATCTTAATACCATTCAGTGGCTCCCCTCTATCCTAAGCATAGAGTCTAAATTCTTTATAAGTGCTTTCCATGAATAGCTGCCTACTTAGCATCAACTCTTAGCATTCCCACCACCTGCTATCTACCTGCATGTCCCACTAACTGTGGAATACCCCCATTTGTCCAAGAATTAGTCATTGAGCATCTGCTTTGTGTCTTTACATGAGCTTCTGAATTTCAGTAAATTCATCTAATATATCTATTTGACGCCTGCCGGGTGCTTTTGCCTCTGCTCTCTACTGCTGCAGAATACACACGTGTTACGTATTGGTCTGGTAAGGACCACCTTGGCCAGAGCCTTGGCTAGGGCCTGACTTAGGGAGGATGTACCTGAGTCAGAGAACAGGACATTTTCAGAGCATTATTTTTAGGAGAAGCCTTGAAGGGAAGAAATGGCATCAGAAGAGCAGATGGCTTGTATAATTGTGTCTGGATCAGCTGTAACCTTAGCGTTGATGGTCCTGGCCATGTTCTCAGCTACTAAACCCTGGTTCCAAGCCAATTACAGAATTCTAGGTTGGGTCTGACTTCTTTTCCCTCTCTTAGAGTCTGAATCCCTGAACATCTTCTTTTTCTTCAGTCTTCTTTCATGAGTCTGGAAGCTTCAACTTTTGGGCACTTAAAACACAGAATATCTGATTTTAATTTTTGAACACTGAGCATAATTCCCCACACTGGTAAGAGCACATGATCATTCCAAATCTCTCCACATCCTCCTCTGGGGTGGAGATTTATTTAAAGCCTAAATAAGAATATGATTGCTCACCTAAGAATGATTTCCCTGTGACTTTGGCACTGCCCTTTCTTAAACAGCCGGAAATATGAGACATGCTGCTCAGCTTGGCTGATCTGAGCCATGTAAGTATTTGCTAACTCATATCCACACAAAGGGGCACTCAGAGGCTGCAGTAGTTTGAGCTTGGTCAGACCTATTAATCTGGTCAGCTCTATTTATTCTGATGGTTTGTCTTGGCCTCCATCCTTACAGAGGGTATTTCATTACAATTTTTATAATCATTCTTTGCCTCCTCATTAATCTAATGTCTCCAGACTCAGCAACCCTTCAGTAAGTGTGACCCCCCCCCCCATTTTTGCAGATCATCTGGCAGTTGACAAGTGTGAAGGAAGGTATTAGGTTTAGAAGGACTTTCTTTCCCATTAGGCAGGTGTCAAATGAGCTGGCAGGCTGGCTTCTATCCACTGGGGGTAGTCTTCCAATAAGGGCAGTCAGGCTTCTTTCCTTTGAGCTTCTCTAGGTGTAAGTGAGGGCAGGCAGTCCTCTCTCAACCAAAATAAAGGGAATCATTTGAGATTTTCTGGTTAGGCTTCCTCCAGGGTGGCTGGCATGGGCAAGATTAGGTCTAGCCACAACTAGGAACATGGTAAGTTCCTCCTTGTATAAGGTATCTATGGCAGGTGTCTAATGTTTTTCCTGAATGCATTACCCTTCTTGTAATAACAAACTCGATAATTCTTTGAGGAGTCGCCCGCTGCACAATTTCAGTACAGTTAGAGTAGGCATGCTAAACTCAGCATCCAACCCAGACATTCTTTACCATCAAAGAGCATGTTGATGACACTAAAAGCTATGCTCTATCAGTGACACATGCAGACTGATGTTTCTTTCCCTAGGTAAGTTCCACCAATCATACTATGTTACGGAACCCCAGCAGGGGGATGTGGAATTTCTTAAGTGTCTGCATCGGGGTTTACTTGTTCCAGCTGGAATAGAATGAAGCTTGCAGTTGCTAGAGGCCAGCTAGGGATGGCAGGCAATACCATCATTGCTAACAACAGCCATCACTCACGTGGTCAGCTAGATTAATGCAGTATATCTAGCTATGGGTTATAAAGGCTGTATTTGGTTATGAATAATTTAAAACATTTCCTAGAACTTGGGGTAGATTTTTGGCCCAAGCCATTGCAATACAACTTTTATGAGTATTCCTCCATATGCAAAAAATAGTTCATGTTCTCCTCAAAAGGCTGTATGGCCTAGTAAGGCAACGACTACTTTGTTACTGAATGTAGCTGATTTTTTGGTCTGTGGCCTGCCGTATGGAGAACATTAGATAGCTTTTGCATAAATCTTCGTTTTTCTTAATGAAGGTTGAGTATCAACCTTGGGGATCCCTGAAAAATCAGGCATCATCTGTTTATACCATTCTTCTGAATGGAACCCTTGGACTTGAGATGTTTGGTTCCATGATAAATTGCAGGTGTTGAAAGAGATTGGCATAGCTCTCCTTCCTTGCTTGTCACACAGCTAATCTGATGAGGGGACATCAGTGCCAGGGGGATGTGTTTTAAGCAGCAGCAGCTGGCAGTTTTCTCACTCACGAACTGAAGCAGATTCTTAGACTAAGAAGTCAGGAGACAAAAATGTTAAGGATTCCTCTCTTTTCTTATAAATAGTTCTAAGAATGTTAGTCGAGGTTTGGCTTAAGTTTGTGAATAAAATGAAAATAAGAACTATATATTTAAAAGAACACAGACTTCGGTGTAAGGGAGTCCTAGGTGAGAATCCCAGCTTATCTCCATTAGCTATGTGTCCTTCAGCAGTCTATTAAATTTTCTGAGTCTCAGTTTCTGCATTAAGAAAATGAGGATAAAAATATCTAACCTTACAGGGTTATTACAATTAGTGCTAACCTAAATACCACACCTAGCATAATGGAGGCCAGTGGTTCTCAAAATGTGGGCCCTGGACCAGTAGCATCAGTATCACTAGGAGCTTACTAGAAAAGCATGTTTTTTTTTTAAACGTCTTCCCATTCTCTCCCCAAACCTGTTGAAAGAAAAACTCCATGGCCCAGCAGTTTGGTTTAACAAGGTCTCCAGATAATTCTGATACGAGCTAAAGTTTGAGAATTACTGGTGTAGGCAGGCCTTCAAAAAGTGATTGTTTAAATGAAAAAAAAAAATGGAGCCAGGATTCAAAATATAAAGTAAACACAAGAAGTCAGAATTTGAAGTCTAATTTCCAGAAGGAAGGAGAAGAGTAGATGGGCAAGGGAGACCATGTAAAACCCACCCTAAATGGAGCACAGTGGGATTCGAAGCACATAGTTGTGTGTCCTTGGTAGGACAGTCTCTGGGGACCCACCTGGAATTGTTGGTCAGCCTCTGGCCACCGTGTTCCCCTTGCTTGCTCCTGAGCAGACGCCTGAGTTACTTCTCTTTCATATCTGATTGCTCTCAAATCAAGTCTTCTGGAGTCTTTCTTCCCTCCCAAATAAACAATATTAAGATTTATATTTGAAATACTTGGAATTTGAACATAAACTTTTATAATGAATTAAGTTTATAAAGACCCTATTTAAAATAACGCGAAGTGTTTTATATTGCGAGAATTATGGCGTAACTTATCTCTGAAGGAGAGTCATTGCTGTGTAATAATTACAGGTTTTGCATATAGTCCCTTTTTTATGTTTCCAATGAGGGTTCTGAATATATCTGACCTATGTAAGAGGAATTGTAACATGAAGAACCTTTTCAGTATTAGTCACCATACATGAATTTTATATAGCTTTTGTGTGGACTCCCATATGTCCTCATACTTATTCACTCAATCGGATTCCTACCACAGCAGATCAAAAAGAGTGTGAGTTCAGCATTGTCCAGGATTTGGAGGCTATGGCATTATCAGTGTGCAGAGTTGAGGCCACCAGCATTGGGGCACCAGCTGAGCCTGCCCAGTGCTGTTGCAAGGTCAGGGTCTACGGCACCTGCGAGCAGCAGGATGGCAGATCCCATCTGCACAGGCTCCGTCTGCGAATTTCATCTCTAGTCAGCTGGGGTGCCATCCACACCTCCTGGAAGTGCTCCAACCTTGTAATTGTCTTCTGCCTCTCCGAATCACGCCTCATCTTTCTAATTGAATAATGCTCCATTTCTTCTTGCTGGTCTTAGACACTTTCTCCTCACATTCCCAGAGTTCCTGAGTTAAATAACAGACATCTATCACAGCTCGGTGTATGAGGAAGAGCAGCTCTCTAGAAGTAGGTTCCACCCCTGGAGGCATCTCCCAGCTATCAGGCTACGACGCTCTCCGAGGGTCTCTCATTACCTCCTCTGTGCCCACAGTCACCAGCTTCTCCCAATCAGAAGATTGACTGCCCCGAAGGGCAGCACCAACCCTTGGGACCATGGCTTGCTGATTAGGAAAGAAGGAACTGCTTTTGCCAGATTTTCTCTTCGGCTTCATTACGGAAACCTCATTTAGTTCCTCAGCTGCTTTAAGCAATATTTCTGAAAGAAGAAACTCTATTATTTAGGAAATTTGGTAGTTGATCCTCATATGCTGCCTTCGGCTGTTATCCCTTCTCAGTGGCTGTGAGCAAATACAAAAGAAATAATCGATGTAGTTCTTCTCACGACTCATTCAATTAATAACCCTGAGTAATTACTCTGCACAGGCAGTTAGAATAGGGAACTATGGATCATATCTAGAATCTATATTTAAGGAACAAGGAATATAAAATCAGCTCTGTTTACTAGTCCGATGTCAAGTCCTTTCTGGAACCACGTCCTATCATGTAAAATCAATGTGGAGGTTAAGAATCTGAAGTGGTATAGAGTCAGGACAGAAGGCTATAAGGATGACCCTTAGGATCGAGGTGCTTCCACTCAACAGTGTCTATGACTGTTAGACAGTTCTCTACTGGAACTATTCTGTCTAAAAGACATTTCTAACTCAAATGCTTTGAAACAAATAGGAAAAAAAAAAAGTCCCAAATTTTAGAAGTACATCAGTTTTAAGTTCAGGGCAGCTGCATACAGTATGGGGCTTGACCATATCCAGTTCCTGGGGGCACCATTCACATAGGTTGTCACCTACCCTGCAATGTACAGCCTGTGGAAATATGTGTGGCCGTTCTATGTGAATTCTTCAAAGAAAAAAAAAATACAGACTTTATTTGAAAACATGGTTTATATCTCTTTAATTATTCACGATTTGCAACTTATTTGTAGCCAAACTAGATTTCTGACCTTTTGTTGCCAAACCAGATTTTAGGCATATCTTCTAAATATGGTGTAACAAAATTTCTCCACCGTCAACTTTCCATGAAATGCCCTAGTCCTTGCTTTTAGTAACAGTCTCAACCCTTCTATCCCCCTAGATTTCCGAACTGGGAAAACTACAGGGTTTTCCTCCCATGGACAATGCTCATGATCTTTCACTTTTTTCCTTCTTGACCACGGAAATTTACCATTTTACATGACATTTCTTTGTACAGCTCTCCTCTGCTCAATAACTAAAATTAGTTTATATTACAGTATTGAAGACATTAGTATGCTTTATAAATATCTCAGATAATACACATGCATTGGACAAAGTGATAACCAGATACCACTTGAACTCCCTTGTTCTTAGGTTGTAGGGTTTTTCCTCCTCTTCTTCCCTTTCCCCCTCCCCTACTCTTCTCCTTCTTCTTTTTTCAAAAGCAGCTTTATGTCATAACCTTTGTCTTTGACCCTCCTTCTACATTTTGGACTCTTCATTCCTTAGCCATGGGGTCATTTTTACCATAACTTTCCCATGATCTCCCCTTGCACACACTTTCAAGTTTAAATCATTCCCCCAACATAATCCTTAGCACAGGTTGAATAAAGGCATGGATTGTGGAAGGACAGCTCTTGCAGGAAAGTTGATGATCGCCTTTGGAAGTCTGGGTCAATGAAAGAGAGGGAGAATAGCAGAGGTAAAGCTGAGGTCCTTCAAGGTAGAGAGGGGTGTGACACCCCAAGTTGCTGGATGCATTCCTTTGACAGTGACATAGAATGTCTCTTTATGACTCCAATTTTTCTTTTTTAGTTTTTTAAATTTTTTTTTTAAGATTTTATTTATTTATTCGACAGAGATAGAGACAGCCAGCGAGAGAGGGAACACAAGCAGGGGGAGTGGGAGAGGAAGAAGCAGGCTCATAGCGGAGGAGCCTGATGTGGGGCTCGATCCCAGAATGCCGGGATCACGCCCTGAGCCGAAGGCAGACGCTTAACCGCTATGCCACCCAGGCGCCCCAATGACTCCAATTTTAAATGTAACTTTTCTGTCAGATGTGTGTGCTCACTCCCGTGCACACAAATACTCGTTTTCCAAGGAGAGATGTAGGTTGTCTAAACACCCAAAGAGAAGAAGAATCGTTACGTGTCCTGTAATTTGCAGTGCCACCTCTTTTTAGCAGAGTTAGAACTGAACATTATTATGTAGAGAATGTGTCCTATCTGGTTTATCTAGAAAGCGAAGCCTCAGGAACAAATACAGTGAGTATAGGCCTATCATTCTATTCAAAGTTTAATCCCATGGGAGGAGTGTGAGAGACAAAACAGGGAAACAGGGCAGGAAAGTCAGCATTTTCTAGACTGTCTTAGGAGACAGTCATTGTTAAGTGTAATTGTTCAAATTCCACAGGAGAAACTGAGTGTTAGGATTGTCCACCAGGGTGAAAAAAGGAAAAATGTATCTGGTGGCTTCTGTGTTTTACTTGTCAAAGTTGAAGCCATAGGCAGTTAGTTTCCCCGCGCTTAGATTGTGCTTGTATGGACTCTAGGGGAGGTTCTCTGATGACGTTCGTAGGGAAACATGGGAGGGGAGGTAGGAGGAGCACCGTGTGGGTGAGAGGCAAGGCACTGAAGGCTGTGCCTCTGTGAAGTAGTGGAACCCAGATAGCAGCAAAGCAAGGGAAATCTAAAGCGATCCGCAAGAGGCGTCTGATACAGTCTCTTAATTTGCCCTGCTTCTCAAGTCTTAGCTCCTTGGACATGAGACAAAGTAGAAATCATGTGTAATCTATTCTTTTCTTCCTTCCCTCTCTCCATCCCTCCTTCCTTCCTTTTTCATTGTATAACAGAACATGTCTGTATTTCCTCTCTCTCTCTCTCTCTCTCTCTCTCACATACACACACGCACCCCAAATAGTACCACATGGGTTATGTGAAAAATAACTATTCTCAGCCAAGTGTTACTCCCAAAAGAAACCACGTCTTAAATATTTTTAAAGAAAAATGACTTTACTGATTTTTTAAAATGGCATATTGTCATTGTTTAAAATTCAAACAAAATAGAAACTATAACAAAGTTAAAACATTATCTAAAATCCTGCCACTGACAAATAATCATCATTAACATGAGATGCATAGATTTTTAAACAGCATTCTAAGAATAAAGGTGGAAATAGGTTAATATATATTTGGGTAAGTGATAGATGTAGACCCAGTTTATTAAATGAGATAAGGCTCCTCATTTTCTATCAAATTAGTTACATTTATTTTCTCTTTGCTTTTATGGAAGAAAAAGACCAAAATCCAATAGAGAGAATTGCAAGTAAGTATGACGATTGTACAAATCATACTCAGATAAGTATTTTTTTTAACCACAAGAGATACATTTATCTTAAATATTGTAAAATCTCTGAGTAAAAACAAAAGAATTGTGAAACTCAGTAAGAATTTTCAGTGATTATATTTTTTAAACTCCATGTTTAAGTTTTATAGTACACCAATTAACTCTCTCTGTGAAAGATGGGGAAATTAGCACTCTTTTTTTTTTCTTCTCAACTTTCACTATTATTTTTTATGATTTGAAGGTTGGGAACCATTGTAGTCTATGCATTATAGTCGGTATAGAATTATAGTCAGTAACCATAAGTGCCACAGTTATGTAACCTTACTTTTCTATTTAATTGAATTCAGTGTTCATAACCATCATTTTGCAAAGCTTTCTCTACTCCTGGTTCTTTATTTATCCAACAGTTGGGTGGATTTCGTTATTAAAATGGCTTCTAGGAGTTACATTTCTTGAGTTCTTGCACATGCGTACGAACATCCCTTTGTTGCCTTTGTGCTTAAAGCCAAACCATGTTGGGTAGGGTGTTCTTAGATCACTCTGTCTTTTCTTTCAGATCTCTATAGACACTGCTCCACAGACTTCCATAGTGAATATTAAGCTAGACTAGGCTCCTTGAATCATCTTTTAATTGACTGGATTTGTTTGTGAAATGTCCTTGTCATCTTTTTTTTAAGATTTATTTATTTTAGAGAGAAAGGGAGAGAGCATGAGTGGGGGGAGGGGCAGAAGGAGAGAGTCTTCAAGTAGACTCCCCACTGAACATGGAACCAGACACTGGGCTCGAATCCAGGACCCTGAGATCATGACTTGAGCCAAAATCAAGAGTTGGACACTTAACTGACTGAGCCATCCAGGTGCCTGTTGTCATCTTTTTGACATACGATATTATATTAATAGTGATTCAGTATTTGTATACATTGTGAAATGGTTGCCACAATAAGTAGAGTTACCACCTGTCACCTTACAAAGTTACTACAACATTATTGACTGTATTCCCTGTGCAGTACTTTACATCCCAGGATTTATTTATTTATTTTATAACTAGAATTTTGTACTTCTTGATCTCCTTTACCCACTATGCCCGTCCCCAGCCCCTCTGGCAACCACCAATCTATTCTCCATGTCTGTGAACTTGGATTTTGCTTGTTACGTTTGTTTTGGTTTTTAGATTCATATAAGTGAAATCATGTAGTATTTGTCTTTCTCTATTTCACTTCGTATAATACCCACAAGGTCCATCCATATTGTCACAAATGCTAAGATTTCATTTATTATGGCTGAGTAATATTCCATTATGTGTATATATTCTATTGTATGTATACTGTGTGATATCTATATATCTATATTTCATATCTTCTTTAATCCTAAATCCATTGATGGACATTTAGCTTGTTTCCGTATCTTGGCTTTTATAAATAATAATTAAATAAATGTAGGGATGCATATATTTTTTCAGCTGTGCGGTCCTAGACTTTTGTATGTTGAAAGGTATTTGATTCCTGATTCAGTCTCATTAGTAATTGGTATGTTCAGATTTTCCATTTCTTTTTTTAAGATTTTGTTTTATTTATTTGACAGAGAAAGCACAAGCAGGGGGAGAGGCAGGCAGAGGGAAAAGGAGAAGCAGGATCCCTGCTATGCAGGGAGCCTGACTTGGGGCTCAATCCCAGGACCCTGGGATCATGACACGAGCTGAAGGCAGACGCTTAACCAACTGGGCCCCCCAGGTGCCCCACAGATTTTCCATTTCTTCTTGATTCAGTCCTGGAAGATTATACATTTTTAGGAATATCTATTTTTCTAGGTTGTTCAATTTGTTGTCTATAATTATACATAGTAGTCATGGTTCTTTGTATTTTTGTGATACCAGTTGTAATTTCTCCTTTATCATATCTGATTTTAGTCATTGGAGCCTTCTCTCTTTTTTTCTTGTGAGTCTCACTAACAGGTTGTCAATTTTGTTTATCTTTTCAGAGAACCAGCTCTTAGTTTCTTTTGTATTTTCTATTTTCTTTTTAGTCTCTATTTCATTTATCTCCACACTGATCTTTACTATTTTCTCTTACACTAACTTTGGGCTCTGTTTGTTCTTCTTTCCCTTGTCCCTTCAGGTATAAAGTTAAATTGTTTGTTTGATCTTTTTCCTGTTTCTTGGGGATTTTGTTCCTTTTTTCTACATTACTATGAACTTGCCTCTTATTGTTAGAGAAATGTTGATATAATTTCAATCTTGTTGATTTATTGCAAGTCCTTTTGTGGCCTAACATGTGATCTATGCTGGAGAATATTCCCATGCATTTGAGAAGAATGTGCATTCTGCTGCTTTTGGTGGAATGCTCTGTATGCCTATTAGAGTGCACCTGGTCTAATGTGTCCTTTAAGGCCGATGTTTCCTTGTTGATTTTCTGTCTGGATGATATATTCATTGATATAAGTGGGGGTTAAAGCCTTCTGTTACCGTATTGCTGTCAATTTCTCCCTTTGTTAATATTTGCTTTATATATTTTGGTGCTCCTATGTTGTGTCCGTATATATTTACAAATGCTGTATCTTCTTGCTGGATTGACCCCTTTATCATTATTTGATGCCCTCTCTTTTATTGCAGTCTTACTTTTGAAGTCTATTTTGTCTGATACATGTATTGCTACTACAGTTTTCTTTTTAATCCCCTTTGCATAGAGTATCTATTTCCATCCCTTTACTTTCAGTCTGCATGTGTCCTTACTTCTTAACAGAATCTATTACAGGCAGAATATAGGTGTGTTTTTTTAATCCACCGAGCTATTCTTGGTCTTTTGATTAGAGAATGTAGTCTATTTAAAGTAATAATTGATAGATACATACTTATTGCCATTTTGTTCATTGTGTTTTGGCTGCTTTTATAGTTTATCTTTGTTCCTTTCTTCTCTTTCTCTTCCCTTGTGGTTTGGTGGTTTTATTTAGTGTTATGTTTAGATTTCTTTTTCATCTTCTTTTGTGTATTTACTATAAGTTTTTGCTTTGTGGTTACTGTGAAGTTCACAAATATCATTCTAGGTATATAACAGCCTATTTTTAAGTTGATAGCAAGTTAAATTTAAACACATACCAAAGCTCTACATTTTACTACACATTCTGTGTTTTTGATATCACCTTTTACATCTTTTTATTTTTTAACTCATTATTGTAGTTTTAATTTTTCTACTTTTATCTTTTAACCCTATTCGTAGCTTTATAAGTGATTAATTTACCAACTTTACTACATATTCACCTTTTCCAGTGAGACTTTTACATTTGTGTGCTTTCTTGTCATTGCTCAGTGTCATTTCTTTTCAGGTTAAGGAAGTCCCTTTAATATTTCTTGTAAAGCTGGTTTCGTAGTGATGAATTTCTTTAGCTTTTGCTTGTCAGGAAAACTCTTTATCTCTCTGTCAAATCTAAATGATAACCTTGCTGGATAGAGTATTTTTGGTTGGAAGTTTTTTCCTTTGAGCACTTTGAATGTGTCACGCCATTCCCTTCTGGCTTACAAAGATTCTATTGAAAATTACGCTGATAGTGTTACGGGGTTTCCCTTGTATGTAACAATTTGGGTTTTTCTTGCTGCTTCTAAGATTCTCTTTTGAGCTTTTGAAATTTTAATTATAATGTATCTTGGTGTGTCTCTTTGAGTTCATTTTATGTGGAACTCTCTGGGCTTCCTGAATCTGGATGTCTGTTTCCTCTCCCAGGTTAGAGGAATTCTGAACCATTATTTCTTCACATAAGCTTGCTTGTTTGCTTGCTTTACTTCACATAAGCTTTCTTTTCTTTTTTTTTTCTTTTTAACATTTGTTTATTTTAGAGGGGGTGTGGAAGGGCAGAGGGAGAGGGAGAGAATCTTCAAGCATACTTCTTGCTGAGTGCAGAGCCTGACACTGGGCTCAAACCCAGGACCCCAAGATCACTGCCAGAGCTAAAATCAAGAGTTGGACACTCAACCAACTGAGACACCTGGATGCCCCTCTTCACATAAGCTTTCTGCCCCTCTCTCTCTCTCTCTTCACCTTCTAGGACCTTCTAGGACCCCTATAGTGCAAATGTTATTCCACTTGATGTTGTTCCAGATGTCCTTTAAGTTCTCTTCATTTTTAAAAACTCTTTTCTTTTTGCTGCTCTGAGTGAGTTCCATTACTTTAACTCCCAGGTCACCGATCCGTACTCGTACTTCCTCTAGTCTGTTGTTGAACCCCTCTAGTGTATTTTTCAGTTTAGCTACTATATTCTTTTTCTCGGTGACTTCTATTTGGTACTTTTTTATGCTTTCTATCCCCTTGTTGAAGCTTTCACTGTTGTAATCCACTCTTCAAGCTGGTGGAGCATCTTTATGACCATTACTTTGAACTCTTTGTCCGGTAGATTGTGTCCTGAAGGTATATTTTCTGAGGTCTTTGCCTTGTGCTTTCATTTGGAACATACGTCCCTGTTTTCTCATTTTGCTTGAATCTCTCTGTTTCTATGTATTAGTAAAACAGCTACCTCTTTCAGTCTTAAAGAAATGGCCTCACGTGGATGATAATCCTTCTTGTTCAGCCTTTCCCTAGACCTTGGTTGTCTCTCAACCCTTTGTGATTGTCTGAACCACCTGATTTACTCTTTTTTTTTTTTTTTTAAAGATTTTATTTATTTATTCGACAGAGATAGAGACAGCCAGCGAGAGAGGGAACACACGCAGGGGGAGTGGGAGAGGAAGAAGCAGGCTCACAGCGGAGGAGCCTGATGTGGGGCTCGATCCCAGAACGCTGGGATCACGCCCTGAGCCGAAGGCAGACGCTCAACCGCTGTGCCACCCAGGCGCCCCCACCTGATTTACTCTTGATTATGTTCTCATCGTTGAGGGTGTGTCAAGATGTGTCAGTGGTCCAAGGGGGTGGAGTCTCATTTAGCATCCAGCTTAAGGCTGATTGGAAGACAGACCCTCAGGCAGATGCTTTTGAAGTTGCAAATATATACAGTCCTGGGGGTTGGCAGTCATAACACCTGTTGGCCTCCACAGCCAGGGATTTAGAGTATTGCCTGGGCAACAGTCAAAAACATCAGGGATCTAGATGACTGTATACGTTCCTTTCTGAGAAGTCTGGTAAAGCTGTAGTGAGGCCAAGGGGGTGTGCCAGGATGATGTCTTTTTGCTTCTTTTCCCTGGTGGTGCCTCTTTAGCCTCTGGATGTGTGGAAACCTGAAGCCTGTCCCTCAGGCTGAAGTTCCAGACTAAGTAAATAGGCGTTTTTCACAGAATGGCTGAGGTGGTGTTTCAGTTTGCTGTCTGGATAGTGCCCTGGGGGTGGTGGTCTGCCACGAGCTGTCTTTCAGTTGTTACAGTCCCATGGAGTTCTGAAACTCTAGACCTCTCGGCTACCTCAGCCATGTGGTCAGGGGGTGTTCCTTGTGTGGCTTTCACGTGCCCTCTGGCTTGAGCCAGGCACTAGCGTAGTGGGCTGGGCATCTCGTTGACTTCTGAAAGGCAGCAGGGAGTCTTGTCTGTGGGCACCTGTGAGCTTCAACAAGTCAGCCGCAGCGCGCCTCGTCTGTGCGTGCACACTTGCTCTAGGCTGCAAGTGGCAGCCCCAACCAGGGGACAGAAGAGGTTGCAGTTGCCTACACCCACAGATTTTAGCTAGGGAACAGGAGAACTCCAGGACTATTTACACTCACCCACTCAAGCCGGGGAGCGGGGGAGCACTGCAATTACCCATCCTCTCCAGTCTCAGCAAGTGCTGCTGCCATAAGGGGGTGGGAGGATGCCAGATGAGCTCACCCATATGTGCTAGCAGGCTATGTAAAGAATACAACAGTGGTGTCTGCCAGGCCGTTTGTCTCCGGGGAGCATCTCAACTCGCCCCACCCCTCCAGCCAGTGCCCCCTGATCAGCAAATGACTCCTCCTCACATATAATCTGGGTGATTTTCAAACTGCTCCCCCACCCCCAGGTCTCAGGGCAAGTAGGACCACATGTGAACCCCCACCAGAGGGAAATCTCAGTTTCCTATATAGCATGTTGGGACCCCTGGGTATCAGCCCCTTTGGCTTTCCAGGCCAGATGCTGTGAAAAGCTTATTCTTAAGGCGCAGATGCCAGGAGGCTGGATGTTCCATGTGGGGCATCAGGCCCTTGCTCTTCCAGGGGACATGTCTCTCTGGTGAGATCCCTTCATACTGTGTGTCACTGCACCGGGGGTGAGTTTTTTGGGGTTTTTTTTGGTTTTTTTTGCAAGACCATGTCTATGTCCCTTACTTGTCTCGATGTGGCCCTTTCATCCTTTGTTATAGAGAGCAGTTCATCTAGTTTTCACATCTTTTTCAGAGGGAAAGGGTCCATATGTGGCTGTAGATTTGATATGTCAGTTAGGAGGAGGTGGTTTAGAATCTTCCTGTGCTGCCATCTTGGATCCTTCTCCTCCTTTTCTTTCACTCCCCTTCTCCCCTTCTCCCCTCCTCCACTCCTCCACTCCCCCTCCACCTCTTCTCCCCCCTTGGTTCTTAATATATTTACTTGATTTATTTTGTATTTGAGAATATCAAACTATTTATTGTCTTTAAAATTGAGGAACATTGGTGATTATTATTACCTCAAAATTCAATGCCTTTTTCCTTAAAGTGTTGCCTCATACTTGTTGGTAAAATAATTGTATAACTTTGTTTATTGATTTCCAGGTTCTTTGTGATTATTTCCTCTTTAATTACATTCTCACAATAATCCTTCATGGACCATACTGTCATCCTCATTTCATTGATCAAGAAGTTGAGATTAAGAAAGAATAATTCTCAGGGTCACAGACAAGTAGTGGAGATACGATGTGTACAGGTCTGTTTCCAGTGTCTCTCCTTTTTATTCCCTGCTACACTGCCTTCTCCTAGATGTGGGGAGTGGATGTGGCAGACATGGGGCAATGTGAGGCGTGGTCAGTGTGGTGAATGGACAGGAAAGGAAAGATGACTTGCCTTCTGAATTCTGTTACCAGACGTGCAAAGAAAATGGTACTTCCAAGAATCCTGAAGTCAAAAGTAAATAATGCTAGTGAAATTGGAGAATATTTCTTAGCCCTATGCTCTTTGGAAGATTTCTTTTCAGGTTGACAGTTTCTTGGAATTCTCATGGCTGGGCATAATGTACTTTGCTCTATCATGTTACCGTAAAAAATGTCTTCTGTTTAGGAAAATTAAAGATATTACATCAAATCCATACTTTTATGTCAGCTCCATTATCTTGAGTCATATTTAATGCTGTAATATTTGATATCTGTTGTTATAAACTCTCCTTTGGGATTGGTATTTAAAATATTCCTTACGCCTAATCAATTCATGTGATTCTATACCTGACACCAACAGGCACCTTCAGTCAGATAACAAAACAGTGAGCATCTATGAGCAGAGATTAGAACAGCTACAATGAAGATCATATTTACGTATATAAAATCTGATAACAATTAATGGTTTGTATGTCACAAATGGGATACATGGCTCTGGTAGACTGGAAGCATTTCATTATTTACGGTTTCAGAGAAAAGTAGAGCTATTAAACTATATGATGTGCAAAACCCAAAAGGATCTCTTTCACACAGGAAACTAAAGTTGGAGATTCTGAGTTTCCACTAACACAATCAGAAAGGTTGTCTGGGTCTTCAGGATGAACTTAAAGGGCAACGTGACAGTGATGAATGCTCTCCTCTTCCTTCCATGACCTACCACAGCACTCATCCTCTCTATTACCTCTTGGCACCTCATCCATTGGTGTCATTAATTTTTTAATTGATTAGTTTCTTATTAACATCCACCACTAGATGTTAGCTCTGGAAGGACCCATGTATACCCTCCACCTGTCTAGTTCTTGGCACATAATAGGCATTCAATAAATATTTATTAAATATTGTGCTTCCTGTAAGTCCTGTCTTCTGAACTAAATTTTAAACTACCAGAGGACAGAGTTCACAGTTTATACTCTGAATGGTCCACTGGACTCAATAATGCTGAGCGGACAGCACGATCTTGATGATTTGTTACATTGAGTTGAATTAAATCAGATGGCATATGAAAGACTGACTTCCTGGCTTCTGGTTCTGTGTTTCCATAGTACTTTGTACATGCTTGTTTTATAGCCTCTAATCAACTCTATTTTAACTTTTTATTTTAACATCTGGCTATCTCTCTGCATTTTGTATTCTCTGAGAGAAGTATTTAGATATCATTCTTCTTTGAATAATTTTGCACATAGCAAATGATGGGTAAAGAAGAGCTAACATTCTATTTATCTACTCTGCCAACCATGTGACTGTTTTGTGTGCTTTACCAACGTTAATTCAATTAATTTTCCCAAATCCTATGAAGTTGGTGATTTGATCTCCATTTTGTAGTGGGCCACACTAAAACTCCATTGCCCTATATCACGTATCTGGCAAGATGTAGACCAGAAATAGGCACTCAGATCATTCCAACTCCAAAGCCCTTATTCATTCTTCTACTGTGCTGATCACTTTCGCATAATTGAATGAGCTAACTAGCGGAAATAGCCAGGGTAGGCTACATGTGGAAGCTTTGTTTTCTGCCCACCTCACAATAAAATCTGAATGTTTAGGATGTTCTCACAGGGAAACATTTTCATTTCAAACTCAAACGTTTAAGCACTACTTCTTACTCCTGTTTATCAATATTACTTTATTCAAGTGTATCCTTCCTCATATTAGTAAAAGTAGATAGGATACTATACTAGAGACAATTTATGTTTTTATCTGTTTTCTAGTGAGATATATGCCAGAAACCTCAATTTGAAATCTTTAAAGATGGCCTATGTCATTCCACCAGCTTTCAGCCCCAAAGATTAAGTGTGGACACCTTGGGATAACTTGGGCTACCTCCCTTAGAAACATAAATCACCTTTGAGTTACAAGGGTGCTTTCCCTAAAAAGGATACAGATAGGGCCTCCTGGAGTCTCTGATGACAGCTTCCCTTGGGAGGGTTAGTAAGTAGCTCCATTGTCCAAAGAAAGGCAATGTCATAAGACCTTTGGATGAAGGAGTTCAAAAAGAAGTTGTACCCTCGGGAGGGAGGTAAGGTATAGAGTTATTCTGGGTCTGTTAAGTGATGGGTACTCTAATATACCAGTCTTTATAACTTGATTAGGGCTACCTCTGGACACAGAGAGCTTTAAGGATATCAATTTCCAGATCCCTAATTTCTAGATGTGTATATATGTTTTTCCTAAAATGTATCTGCCTGAAGAATTTGCCTGTGCTTAAAAGAATGCTTCGTTCACTTTATTTTTAAAAAAGGCATATTCCTCATTCATCACCCATCCCAAACAAAAGTGCACAGCTTCAGGGTATTAAAAAAAATCTAGACATCTCTGGTGAGGATTCCTTTAATAAGTAAGGTACCATAAGTCCTCAGAGCTTTTAGTCTTTTTATGTATTAAAAATGTTGGGTTGATAGACTTGTTAGATAGAAAATATTTGGGGTTACATTGGGATTTCTGATTTCAAATATATGGCAGAGTGGGTTAGTGGGGCTAATTACAATAGTCACTTAGTGATTTTTACCTCTCTGTGCTTTAAGTATTGTCAAAGAATTCATTCCTCTTAAGGCAGAGTCCTGTAGGAGCAAAGAAAAGAGACTATCACTAAGAAGCACAGAACACAAAAACTGGCTTTTCTTCCCATGTTTTTAGAAGTAAGTATTTCTTTTCAGCTCTTATCAACACTTATTCTTATGATCTGCAATGTGTTCATAAGAAAAACACCTTCAAACAGCCAAAGAACTAGAGATTCTTTTAAAGGATTTGAAATGTGTTCGAGAATTACAAAAATGTCAGGTTATGTTCAATAAAACCCACCAACCAAAAGAAATTAAATGATTTCTTTCACGTGAAGGTTTTTTTTTTAATCAAATTACCACATTGATATATTTTAAATGGCAGGTATTCTTGAATTGGTTTAAATTTTCTATGTCCTATTAACAAGATAAACATTTATGTACTGGGTTTTAGTCATTTTAGTAGTATATAATTTATTATAAATTATGCCCTAAAGCTTTGATTAGGAAGCTTAAAAACCGATTAAGTTATTTCTTATTTATAGATGTCACATAGTATTTGTATTTAATTATTTCAAAGAGCTGTACAACAGATTTAGATCTAACAACCCACATCTTTTAAAGGAATTTAATTTAATTAATTAATTTAATTTAATTTAAAGGAATCCATGCTTTTATCATATTCTTTGCTTTCCAAATAAGTTAAAATTCAGGTATCTATCTTACTACATTATTTAAAAAAAACTGATAAACTATGTATTCCCTTATTCGAAAAGATAAAGTATCTTAGATTTACATAATTTCAATCAAATTAATTTTGTTTATATTTCATAATGTCACTGCAGTTTATCTCAGTAGTGTTTCTAATGTTTCCTTAAATGATTGTTAACATATTTTTGAATTGAAAATTATAGTTTGGTTCCTGGATTGGCTTGAAAATGTGAGCTATCTCAGCCAAACTAGGTTACTTGTTGTTTTTTCAACATTGTTAGGATATATTAACTTGTTTCTGTGCAATGGCTGAGCTAAATCAGCAATGCCAAGGTTTAGATGAAAATATTTTTAAAGGATTTGAAAACAGAAAATATAGTACCAAAAATACTGTTTGAAGTAAATATTTAATGAAATTAATAGCATTTCAATTTTCCCCAACCTTTTCTGAGAATAATAGGTTATACAGGTGTCTCTAAGTAAAAGAATAAAAAGTCTGAGTAACAAATCTTGGTAAATTAGGTAAATTGATAAAAATGCCTAGGTAGTAAAAGTGGTTTTTATTACTTGTTTTCAACAGCCAGAGGGTAGGATATTGAACATTCCTCCTACAAAGGCTGTGGATTAATTAGGAAAATAAAAGGGATTTTGTTGTGTTTCCACCCTGATTTAGCAGAGTGAGACATAGTCAGTTACATACACAGAGGAAGAATTGTCGGTTAATTAATCCACCAGCTCCATGGAATAAGGGATTTCTACATATGCAGTCTTGACACCTGGTAAAATGCCTAATTAAGATAGTGAAGAAAACATTTTTCTATCATTCATCCCACAAATATCTTGAAAGTTCATATAGAAGTCGTCCCAGGTTTTGGTGGGGGGGCGTTGCACGTTGGGTACAACCTCAGTCCCCAGAGACCTCCTTTCAGTGGGCAGAGTTAGACAATCACAGGAAAGGAAGTACGTAAGGTTCTTTAAGACTGTGGTAGTCATTATGAAGAAAACAATATATGGTAAGGATTGACTGGATGAGGATGGAGGAATTCCCTTAACATGGGCAGTTAGAGCCGTTGGCTAAGCCCTCTATGACCTGAAGTAGCAGCCAAGTGAGACCTTCTCAGTAAAGGGAACAGCAGGTGCCGTCTTGAGGTGGGGCAAAAGCTTGACACTTAGGCTTATATCTTAGATGGTAGGAAGCACCTTCCATTTGAACAGCTCTTTACAACAGCCACAGATCTTCATACCCCTGATATTTCCATGGCTTGTCTTAACTGCTAATTCTACAAGAAGTAATAGTTCTGGAGTCCTCACTGCCCATAAACTCTCAAACTGGTAGTTTCCCCTCCCTTTCTGTCTGCTCTGAAAATTAGATATAAAGAAATACAACTTTTATTTTCGTCTGATCATCAGATAATATATATCTGTTGTGAAAGTGTTGATAGAAATATAAAAGACAAAAAAAGAAAAGCCCGTAAACAAAGAACTAAAGCTTTGAAGAAAATGATCTTAAAATATGTTGAAAAGTACTGAAGAAAATATAATGAAAAGTATAAAGACAAAAGGAAAAAGCAGATGGAATCCCCATTCCTGGAATGAATCAGTATTAACACTTGTGTGAATTCCTTTTATTTCTAATCTTTTTCAAAAGCGAACATGCACAGTATATGATTACATGTATATATTCATAATAGTGCATTTTATTCTTTTGATTTTAGTCAAATACATGTTTCTCCATCACCTGTCTCTGTCTCCTCTATATCTATATGTATACCTAATCCCGTCTGTCTACCTACCTATTATCATACAAAGAAGCAGGGAAGGTAGTGACTAGTTTAGCCAACTACGTTATATGTTAGTTTATTCAGTATTGTTAAGATACCACTTTAATGCATTATAAACCACTCTGTCTTCACCTCGAGTTACCTTTTCATATTGGCCAGTTGGGACAACCCTGCCAACATTACTGTTAAGCATGCACTACTGGCAGTGGATGTGAACATTTATAAAGAGTAGAGAGACAGGGAATGTGTGAGATATGAAAGCTTTATTTTCTATCGTGGTAACTTACTACTTCAGAAGGATTGACGCTTTCTTCCGTGTGGTCCCCACGTGTTTCTTTGATGGTGCACATCCCTTATTGCATTCATTTGAGTAGCAGAAGTGAGCTTCCTACACAAGGCAAGTACAAAAAACATCAGATTTCTTAGTTTTTATGTCAAGTCAATCTGGATCCACGCTCTTGCTTGAGAGAGTATAAACTGATTCAGTTTCAGTCATAAATTTCCTATAATACAGGAACCCAGTGATCACCCGAGAAAGGTAGAAGGACCTCAGTCATGACAACCAGTCCCCCACATGTCCATTTCCCAAGGCCTTCTGAGCTTGTCAAAGACATGTGCTCTCGTTCCCAGAAAGGGAACTCCGTTTTCTTGGTGACTAGTATGGACCTGTAAATCCTTCATCAGGGGTCTTAGTTCAGGATGTTCTCATGCCCCACTAATGTTTCATCCTCTGGTTAGAGGGGCATTGAGTATGAGTCACAGAAAATCCCCAGTTCCAAACCCTTGTTTCTTTTTTGTGGTCTTCAGGAATATCTCGTCTCTTCAGACTCTGACTTCCATCTTTCTCAGTGATTCTGGGCTCCTGAGGAAAAGTCTGGGTTAAAAAGTACGTTCACCTGCCCTGCAACTTCTGCTTCTGTCCCACATACCAGAGTCTGATGTTTTCTCAAGTTAGAAAGGTAGAAATATGGAGGAAGTTCTTTCCACTTAACTCCACCATGAGAAAACAGCAAGAAGTTAGCATCACAATGAATAACGTAGCATGATTATTTACATGTCTGTGTCACTCTACAGTTCTGGACTTTCTTTGGCTCTGGATCCCTCAGACCAGTGTTGGGCACATAGTAATGTATCCAACAAATATTAGTTGAATAAATATATTCGTTCATTATTACTTCTGATTTAGAAACACAATAAGGCACAACACTTTGTAATTTGCATGTTGCTCCATGACCCACAATTTGGAGATCAAGGTCCTTTTTCTAGCCAACCTATTTTTTTCCACCCCTATAAAGATACAGGATAGTAAAACAAATCTTTAAACATGGTTATTTTGACAGGGCAGATTCTGGGAAGACGGATTTGAGAGCCTGAAACAAAGAAGAACATATCTGGGTGGTTGATTCTTTCCCTTGAGAAAGACCTCTTAGAACGAAATATTTCATATTTGCTCTATTGCAGCATTCGGCTCACTCGAGGAATTAATTGTAAACTATTGCTGTGAGTCTACCATAGGGCAGGCTGAGACTTTGTGACGGGCTGGTATGAAGAGGGAATAAGCAGCATATGGCCTGGGGGGCATTTTCAGTGCTTTGGGTTGACACCTTGCACAGGCATGGTGAGGGGTAGGTGGCAATCCAAACCGGTGTTTAAATGTCAGAAAACTCTGGATGGCTCTAGGCTGACATCAGTCAGACTCCTGGGCAAGTCGATCCGATGGGTTGAGTGTTGTGCAGGAATTTGTAGTAGTCACGAGGGTTAGCTGTGTTGTTTTTAATGCCATAGGATGGTGATTTTACAGATAGAACTATTTATTAAGTGGATTTTAATTTCATACTGAAATCAATGCTATAAAATTCAAACCTAGATTAAAAAAAACTGTTAGTCTACATATAATTTTTTAACTTCTTTGATTACATAACAAAGATTGAGTGGAACATTTTCTTTAAGAATTCTAGTATAAACCTTGAAGTGGGGAGCAATAGGGCAGTGCTAAAGTCATCCGTGTAGGACTTACTAAAAGATGGAAAAACTGGTCCTGGGACTGTCATCTCCTCTGTCCTCTTCCATCCATGTTAAAAGAGGAAAAGGAATTATGGAAAGGCAGAATAAAGGGAATTCCTAAGGGTATAGAGCCTTTAGAATTTCTTCCTTCCTCTTATTTATTTCATCTACCTGCGGGGGTTCAAAGAGTCTACTTGTGGAGACTGAGTGCCTGCAAAAAGGGGGCACTGATATTTTGCTCCTGGGCTGGAGGTTTGCTTAGCTGCAAAGATCCTGCTGTATCATATGTGGTGAAAGAGCTCCTGGGAGAACCTGACCTATGTGCCTCGCAGTATGGAGTAAGGATGGAGGTGAGCTACAGGACCCCATGCCGACAGAGCAGGGAGAGAGGAGCGAAGTAAGGAAAAGCCTGTACTTCCATAGTTTGGCCAGGATGCATGTGATTCCCCACGCAGAACAAATACTCAGGAAGAAACTTGGCTGAAGCCAAATTGAAAGACTTTCTGCACAAGAAGGCTGCCTGTTGAGCAGCGCCAGAATCCTGCTCTTGTGGTGAGGTTGAAAGTAATTTATTTCACCACTTGATTTTTTTTTTAGATACTCTCTTTATCGACTGGAATCTGCATTCCCTCCCAAAATAGCTATACAATTGTATGGTCATCTTCCTGATAAAAGTCACGAAGGAGACCTGAAATATAGTTTCAGATGCCCTTCAGTTTGAAGTAGATCTTTTTTTTTTTTAATATTTTTTTTATTATATTCTGTTAGTCACCATACAGTACATCCCTGGTTTTTGATGTAAAGTTCCATGATTCATTAGTTCCGTATGACACCCAGTGCACCATGCAATACGTGCCCTCCTTACTACCCATCACCAGTCTATCCCATTCCCCCACCCCCTCCCCTCTGAAGCCCTCAGTTTGTTTCTCAGAGTCCATAGTCTCTCATGCTTCATTCCCCTCCTGATTACCCCCCGTTCTTTATCCCTTCCTTCTCCTACCGATCTTCCTAGTTCTATTCTTATTCCAGCAGCTGATCAAGAGAAACCATCCCACAATAGGCCGGGAGTAGGAAGATTTAGGGCTTAAAACCCGATGAGCCTCAGAGAAGGGGGCTTGATTCAGTGAGAGAAAAGAGTAGATCTAAGGCTCTGGGATAAATTTATACATAAGAAAGTTACGCTCTTCAAGACTTTTTGTCCAACCTGCTGATTTCAATGTTCTACTCTTAAATATTCCTTTTAAATTATAGATTTATTATCTTTTTGGGGGGATTGAGATAGCAATGATTTTAGTACCTTTTCCTTTTCAACAGATTTATGTTGCTTATCAAGAGCCATATGAACTATTTCTCAGTTTAGTGATGAAAATGGGATTGCTAGAATAAGTCACCACCTCTGTGGATACAGTCTGCAAATGATCAAACATTGCTGGGATTGGCTAGTTGAGGAGTGTGGTCCAATTGTTCTAAATATCCTGTCAGTGATGAAAATCATAAGTGTGTAAGCTGTTGGCACCACTCATGACATAAGTGATTTTGCTTTACATTTTATTAGCTGATAAACACATTTTTTTTTTGCTTAAAAAATCTGATGATAGATTCTGCTTTAAAAAATTTCTTCCTCTAGAAAAAGCTAAAAATACACATGTGTGTATGTTGTATAGCTTACACCAACCACAGTTAGGTGAATCAATGTGGATATTTTCAAATGCAATAGAGTGTTTCACATTCTTAAGCTAAATTTGGGAATGGGGAAAGGGATATGGAAACATTTTTCGGAGTTTATCATGGCCCGATGTATGGGTCACTTAAAGTAGACCTGTTTGTGGGACATTAAGGGGGAAGTCTGAGTGGTCAGCACATTGGTGGAAATAAGGCTGAGCAAGAAGGTTACTTCTTGTAAGTACCCAGAGAAACTTCACTGACTTAAGGAAACCAGACTAACTCCACAGTCTATACACTAGTTGGTCCTGGCTTTTTTACATATTGCCAAGCTTGGGTTGGGACAGGGTCTGGACACAGATGGCCTATATGACGGTATTCCTTTGTGCTGCCAGTCAATCAGGATAGGGAAAAGAGAGAAACTTTTGGACATAAAAATGAACTGGAGGAAGAACATAGAATGAGTGAGCGAGAAAGTGACAAAGAAGCTAGAACTATACAACTCTAGCTTGGATGTATTGTTTACTTTATTAGTGTAAGTGGATTGGTACCTTCTCCTAGGATAGAGGAGGAAAGTGAGAAATTCCCCAACTGTGGATGCTAACTAGGTTTTGTATACTTCGGTTTTTATGTTTTTCATGAATAAATATTTATAGCAGGGAATCTTTGGTTTAAAATTCTGTGATTTTGTTAAACTTAAAGCCATTGTATCAATCAGGAATCTGATCAAATGCAAAATATAGAAAACCTGATTAGCTCTACATGAAAAACCTAAAGGCGTATTTTCCAAACAGTGTAAGAAGTTTGGCATTAGCAGTCCACGGCAGGTGGGTTTAATAATGACCTTGGAGACCAATGCTTCTCTCATGTTTCTATTCCACCATCCTGAGTGATTTGGCATTGATGTTTGTGCATATTGCTTTATGGGCACAGGAACTGCCAGATCTCCAGGCTTCATGACTACATTACAGACTATATAACAGGTTCTTATAATAGGCAGGGAAAAGAGTATTGAAAGTGCAAGTTGCATTAGTCAACCTGTAGTGTTGGCCTACAGCCATTCTATGGATAAATACATAAGCAATTAGTAGATAACACAATATGTTCTAAATTATTAATATTTATCATCTCCCCAATATAGTAATATGAGAGTAGGTGGTTTTACTTGCTTTTAACCTAATTTATCTTACATTCAGCCTAGTTTCTACTATACCTGGGCCTGTGGCTCTGTGGAAAAAAAAAAAAAAAGGAAGGCTGAGTTATACTCAGGTATGGCAAGTAAATTCTGTCGTGCCTGCCAACTCCTGTCAATTGGAAGGGCTGCCAAGACTGGCATGTAGAAATGGACTTTAAGGTGCCCTAAGGCATGGCAGAAAAGTGGCCCTTGATATTTGCCATGAGGGAAAATGGGGAAAATATTTGCCTATGAGCTGAATGTCTGTTCTCCCTTTCTATAAAATTTAGCTATAGTATAAATCCTTCCATGGAAATTGTACTAATTTTTCCTCTTTCCCGTGTAACTCTTTAATGCCAGTATTTATTAAGCAGGGTAAACTGATGCTTTTGCTAACTAAAAATGAGTTCAGTGGAGAAGCTCCTATTTATAGAAAGGAAAGCCAGGTAGACAGTCAACTAAACTTGTTTCTTTGAAAATTAAGGAATTCAGCTAGTCTTTGGAATATCACCGTAAGTTGTATATTCTAAGTAATGGACAAAAGAGTGACAGATGCCACGTTATGGTGAAGTTTATGCTATCATTCTTGTAACTAGTTTTCTGTTGGAACAAAGCGTTGTGCCCAGAATAGCATCCTTAAATTTCTCTACTCAAAGATAGTTCTCAAAATTTTCTGTTCATGTAAATGAACATTCATATTTCCTTGTATTAGTTTACTTAGGCTGGCATAACAAAACGCCATAGACCGGTATAGTTTTAAACACCAGAAATTTATTTTCTTATAGCTCTGGAGGCTGGGAAGTCTGAGATTGAGGTGTTGGCAACATAGGCTTCCTTCTGAGTTCTTTTCTCTTGGCCTGCACGCAGCATCTACCTTGCCATGTGCTCACATGACCACTTTGTTCATGTAGGGAGAGAGAGAGAGAGAGAGAGAGAGATATCTAGTGTTTTATCTTATGTGGACATTAATACTACAGTATCAGAGCCCCACCCTTATGATCTGTTTAACCTTAGTTTACTCCTGATAGGTTCTGTCTCCAAATACAGTCACATTTGTGGGTGAGAGCTTCAAAATATGAATTTTGGGGGAATACAGTTCAGTCCTTAACATCCCTACGAGACTTAATTATAAGGAAGTTTTAATCCTAAAACAGAAGATGGATTTTTTTCATTGTAGGTTCAATAAACTATCTTTTATTCTAACCTATATCATAAGTCATGACATCCTCGATCCACAGAATGTTCAAGGTCTTCAGGAAGATTTGTGAGGAAGCATGAAAAGCAACCTAAACACACTTTTCATTACAGGCCTATTTTTGGCCAGAATTATTCACCAAGGATGACAAATAACAGCAGTCCAAAGGTTAAGTTATTTTCTTCAAGGTTAAGTTCTTTTCTTTCACATAAACCTTAATCAGTTTTATGATTTTTAATTCTTGTTTTAGTTAGACATCAGAGAATATTGAAAAATTCCCTCTAATGAGCTTTTTTCCCCTTTCCATGAGAGAGGACTTAAGTAATAGGGTTTGCCAAGTACGTATCAGCTCTTGATTAAGGAAATGGTTCTGAGCTATTTACTATAACGTTTAAAACCAATGACATAAACAAGCCACATTGATAAGCTGATCACTGTGATTTGGCAGAAAAAATACTGAACTAGCATTTAGAAAAAAAGACAACAATAACAACAACAAACAACCAGTTTTACTTCTGATTGTCTCTGGTCTCCCAAAATAAATCCTAAGAGAAGAAAGCAAGTACAAAAGTGGAAAGAGCCCTTGGATTGGAAGATAGGAGATCTGAGTTTGAATGTATCACCACTTAAGTTTTCTGAGTCTCAGTTTCTTTGTGAAATGAGAGTACTCATTTCTGTCTAAAAGTGGGGGGGGGGTATGAGTATGAATATATTTAGAATTGTGTCAGCCACATTATTGGCATGAAATAAATTTGTACTAAGTGATTAGTCCTGTGTGGAAAGATATGCATTGAACTAATGGCTGTAACTCCAACGTACGTTTAATTTTTGACTAAATAGACACTCAAAGAATGTTTGTTGAATGAATGAGAGAATGTCTTATAGATAAGTGACTCATCACCTAGTTTCCTTTCCTCCAATATTCAGAGTTTGCCCTCTGTGATCTTCCATCTCTTGTAATTTACAATATTCAATTCAGAATAGAATTCAAATTCATCATACTTATGAGTGGAAGGAGCACCAAGTGAAAATCCCATCTTAGGCAAGACAAAGTGTGTACTAATGGATAAACCACTAACACTCCACAGCCTGGACAACAGTTTTCTCTTTTTGGATTTCTCCTGTCAAAATCACAGAAGTAGTGCATATTTATTGAAAGTGTGAACAAATCTAGTCCTGTATACAGGTTTTTGTTTGTTTGTTTGTTTGTTTGTTTGATTTAATAAAAGAGAATGTCGTGCTTTCCCCGTTCTTACCTTCCTTCAAGTCCTACTTCCTAGGAATAAATGATGACAGATGTTTGATGCATATTTTTCTTCAGATCTCTCTCTCTCTGTTTCTCTCTCATATATTGAGATGAAGGAATAGATGGATAGAGTATTTTTTAATGAATTATGCCAGACAGTAGGCACATTTATAATTTATAAAGAAGGAACAGAGAGAAAATCCCCAAAGAATGACTCTGCTTTGTATAGTCTGCTGTACTGTGAAACGTGAGGGGTGTGTAGGAGTGGACCTGGTGAATGAGTTTTTGCCCAGAATAGGTCCTCTTGTCACATTACAATTATATCTCATGGATGACAATCTTTTTACATCTGTCCTGGTCTGGCTTGGTAATGATCGAGCTAGTTGAGGTTCCTGCCTCCTTTTTAAACCCAAGTCTGATATTAAATAATGAAACTCTTCAACTGATCAAAAGGATGTGTTGGGTGCTCACTGGATCGGGCATCGGGCATAGTTATGGAAACAGAACCGAGACGTGGTTTCAGAAATTTAGCCTTTAATGGATGAAAATCCAATTATGTTTCATTATTTTAACACTTTGCTCCCCCCCCCCCCCCGGTAGAGTTAGATGGACTGCTTGCGAAACTGTACTTAGAGTTTGCCTAAAACTTACCACTTAGAGAAGTTTATATCCCAGTGTTACCAGAAGCTGGGGATGGTTAAGCTTCTCAAGTTTTCATTGTGACATTTTGTGCCTCTGTCTTGTGTTTCTGTTTGCTTTTGGTCATGTGGGCCTTAGCACTTTGCTGCCGGTACTGAGCTTGGAAATGGAGACCTGGCATATAGCTATATGCCCTGCATATTCCTTAAAAGGTTTACTTTTAAATATCCTTAATTGTTGTCTCTGTAAACCACAACCATGTCCTAGTAAAATCTTGGGGTCTGAAAGCCTCCACAAGATTGCATTGGAACTGGCACAGACTCTCTTAAATTCTGATTTTGCTTCTAAATTCATCACTGTGTTCCTTATTTCTATCAAAATCTCTGCCGGTTTCTATAGATGGCTGAAATAAGGCAATTCTTAGTAGGGGTAGGGCAAAGATAAATGAAGACCAGAGTCAGACATATCTACTCAAGGTATCCTGTACATAAGTCCCTAACCCCCTTTCGGCCTCTGGCCTCCAGTTCCAATAACTCCAGTCCATTCTGAGAACCTTGCTCAGTCTAGGGATTATGTGGTATAAAAGCATTTCAATTTCTGTAAAAAGAAACTAGATAAGTGATATACTCTTAAGGAGCTCAGTTTTGGAAAAAGGGGGAGTAGTGAAAAAAACGGCAGAACAGAGTAGACTCTACCTGGATAGGAGCAATCTGTATTCAATTTTGGAAGAGACAGGACTGATATTCAGCCAGTGTGCACCATAATGAGTTTTCTGTATTAAAATTCTTCTCTAGTGGAAATATATCTTCCATGCAAAGTCTTCCCATGACTTTGCCTCTAGTGATCACATCTGTCTGGATGGGGAGAGGGCCTAGGACAGGACAGAGATAGCACCTAGTTGGTGCTATAGACAAAAGGGAAAGAAACTTTGAAACCATTGTTGAAAGGTTTGACTGTTTTCTACTTGAAAGGGGGAAAACAGTACATGAGCTGAGATGATAGAGACAAGAAGACTTAAGGAAGAGTAAGAGAAAATCCAAAAGATTAGAGAGTGGTCAGGACGAATTGCTAACATGAACGTCAGGGTTGCAGAGACATCTCTGTGCTAGGAGACAGTGTAGGAATTAAGTTTTGTCAGTGAAAATGCTTTGGAACATTCAGCCCAAGCTCACTCTGCAGTATCTCTGTACCTGTCCAGTGAGTTGCAAACACTGGCCACAACCAAATCTGTTCTAGAACTTTGCATTCCATCAACGATACTGGTTGAATAGCCACACTGTTTCTCAAACAGCACTTGTTTATTGGTAGTGGATTATCAAGTTTAAAAGCACCATTATCTGCTGCCTCAAGAAGACATGCCTAGGTGACTGTGCCTCAACCAGGCAGGCTGGCATTCAAGTTAACCATTCACAAGAAACTCAGAACTTTCACTCAGTGGTATTGCTACTGTCTTCCTCCTGCTGCTTCCCTGTTCTGAGTCACTTCTCAGCATCAAGGGCCTCTGTAGAACATTCACCCAGCCATTCAGGCAATCAATATTTTTTTAGCCTTCTACTAAATGTCAGTCACCAGGTAGTGGTGAAGAGTTGAGGAGTAGGTGGTGCCAGGAAGTTAACTCTGAGTTGCTATTCACTGGTGGAAGAGCCTGAGTAATGGAGAAGGTTTTGGTATCAAGAGGACCTGGGTTTCAATATTGACTCCAGGGTTTAGTAGCTCTAATGTTTATTAGCCCTCGGGCAAATTAGCCTCTCTGAGTCTCACTTTCTTTATTTGTCCTCTAAAGGCAGTTGTACTTGACACATCTTGTGTGGTTACTCTGAGAAAAAGTAACATGTAAAAAGTGCTGGGAGCGAGACTGAGTCAGAGTGGTGACACCATAATGGTTTATTTCATTTCCTTCTGTCTCCTGATCAATACGAGACTCCACATCTGGATATTAAAACAGCATGAAGGATGGACTCATCAACTTTAAAGTTACTCGTGTTGCTCAGAGAGAGGTTCAAAGACTTGAAATAATTTCTGAAGCTCCTTTAAGATCTCAATTACCTTGTCATTTGAACAAATTTCCATGGAGTTAGGGGTGGGCTGGCAGACATGTAAGTGGAGAAGCAAAGAAAAACCAATGGCCTGGGCATTTTGCCAGAGAGAGAGCAAGAAAGAGAGAAAGTGTCTTCTAGACTTTGCCTCTCTTCCTTGGTGTTATTTAATCACTGTAGCTTTGCTGGAGTTCTCCGGTAGGCATTTATTATTGATATTAGGGCTGTTCTTTTTACTTTGCACTTCCCAGTGACACAGAACAGCTGAAAATCTGATCGCAACATGCCGTTTTGAGTTCACTTAATGTTCTCTATCTCCTAGGCCCCATAAATAAAGAATCAGTGTGTTTGCAGATTTACTTGCAGCCCCGTTCATCTTCCTTGTCTTGAAGTATAGGAAAGCCCGACTGCAGGGTTTCATCATTCTGCAGTCTTTGGCCTGTAAGCCAAAGGCAGTGAAGAGAGTCTCTCTGAATCTAAGGCCTCTCTTACCTCTGGATAGGTGTGGGGTACAGATTTTAATGACTGTGTATCATGGACCCTTAAGTTCCACACCTCCAGGTAGACGAAGATAAAGTTTTTAGGTGATAGCAGGATCCACACAGCTGTCTACATTCTTAGGTACTTTGTGTGTGTCTGACTCCTGTGTTTGCAAAGGCTCTACCATATCAGAACCATTTATATTTGCCAGAGTTTGAGTCCCCATAACCAGGAGTAAGAGAGACACATCCCATTTGACTTCGTTGCTATTTTCTACCACATTGAACTTAATGCTTCAGAGAGAGCTTTCAGAAACAAGAAACATTAGTATGTGATGGGGACTATATCATTACTGACATTTCAGCCATATCCTAATCAAAGTTCTTTACTACCTTTTATCACCTGAGTCGCTAACGCAGCTCTTTTTGTCCCATTCCTTACAGTGGTTTTCTTTTTTGGATTTGCATTGATTTGACACTTAGCTCTTTGCTAGTCGACTGCTCCACTCTTTCTGAATCCTAAAGAACACTGTAGGATTTTTCAAGGAAAGTCTCTGCTTTCCTCCTTAGTATAAATACTGCTTTTCCCTTCTCTTTCTAAAATTACAATGAGCTAGCAGAAAGTTTCTGCAATTTTTTTTTTTTTTCTACAGAGTTGCTCCTTTGGGGTCTTAGTGAGCTTTGACGATCTCATGCTAAAATCACCTGGTTGGGGTGGGGCACTCTTAAAAACGAATACTTTTGCATGGGCCCCACCTGAGACCAGCCAAAAAGAAGTTTTGGATAAGTGGTTCTCAGATGATTTTAACTTTTAGCTAGTGTTGGCAACAACTGGGTCATGATTTCATTTCTTAATTTAATAATTAAGAAGACTTTATAATGCATTATAAAGTCCTGAATAACAGCAATATACAGTTTTTCAATGATGGTGACAACTACTTTTTTGGTACAGATTACAAATCTCTGATGTAATCTCTCAAGTTTTCAGCTGTAAGCCTATATGTTGGTTCTCTGCAGTGTACCATGCCTTAGCTACTTCTCCGGGCCAGCAAATGTCAGGGCTTTCTATTCTGCCTGTTCCTGCCACCCACTCTGAAGCTGTCCCTCAGATATTGGGGATATGGAAATATACACATCTGTCCTCATGTTGTTGGATTGCAAGTAACACCTACCTCATTTAAAGTAGGTAAAGCAAAATGAAGAAATCAAAGGGAGCCTCAAGGAAACCAAAATAAGCACTGTTGGACCTCACAGGGTCCTAGAGCCAAGAATTGGGAGAGTTGAGGGCCAGCCCACTCCTCTGTTTCTCTGCATATCTTGTTGTTGTCTTTGCTGCTGTTCTTGGCTTTGGCAGGTGTAACCCAGATATGGTTGCCTTGGCCCCAACTCCAGCTACTCAGTTTTTCTGGTTTAAGTTCCCAATAGACACTGGCTGTTTTTGCTATTTTTCAATTCTAAATCCCAGAAAGAGAAGTTTGTTTTGTTTGTATGTCACTCTCTAGTCAACACCCTAAATTATCACCATGAGGAATGGGCTCCTGGGGTCTATTTGCTCCTTACTAGAGGTTGTGAAAACAAGTATTTTGAGGAGTTAGGAAAACTGGAAGGAAAAGATAGCAATCTCTAGTACAATTCTACACATACATGCACATATCACATATGTACACACACAATGTCCCTCCGTAAAAAAAACAACATGTAGGTTGGAACACTGAAGTTGAGAAGCCAGCGTGAAAGAGAAGAAAAAGCCTTGAGGTGAGAGGAGAGAGACATGGACTCTTCAACAGGCTTCATCTTGGGCAGCTGCCTTACCGTCTCTGAATTTCATTTTTCTCATCTGTAAAGGAGGGGGCTGGACTAGTAGTTGGTTATGCATTTCCATAATACCTGTTATTTAAAAAAAAACTATTAAAAATTGCCTTCTCCATATCCACTATCCTCCTTACCTTAAACTACTGGTTCTCAAACATTTTGGTTTCAGGAATGCCAACATTTTATTTTATTTTTTAAGAAATTGAGAATCCCAAAGAGCTATTGTTTATATGGGTCATATCTATTGATATTAACTCTATTGGAAATTAAAACTAAGAAATTTTAGAAGTATTTATTCACTTAAGAGTCACAATAACATGCCCATTACGAATTAACATAAGGAACATATTTTTATGAAAAGTAACTATAATTCCCAAAGCAAAACAAAATCTCTTTAATGTCTGCCTTAAGAGAAAACAGATGGATTTTCATACCTATGTCGGCATTCAATTTGTTGCAGTTTGTTGTTTTCGTTAAAGGGCGTAAAGACAATTGAGCTCACTCATTAATGTGATTGGAAAAGAGAGGAGTACTTTAGTAGACTTTTCAGATAATCATAGGTCTTTTTCTTTGATACCACACCAAAACTCTAATGGTAGTTTCTTAAATTTTAGTTGCAATGTGGAATCTGAAACCATATCAGTTAACTTTTCATTGTGAAAGGATTATTATTATTATTTTTTAAGATTTTATTTATTTATTTGACAGAGAGACAGCCAGTGAGAGAGGGAACACAAGCAGGGGGAGTGGGAGAGGAAGAAGCAGGCTCCCAGCGGAGGAGCCTGACGTGGGGCTCGATCCCAGAACGCCGGGATCACGCCCTGAGCCGAAGGCAGACGCTTAACGACTGCACCACCCAGGTGCCCCCATTGTGAAAAGATTATTAATCTGTTTTGTACTTTGAATCTTATCTATACCTGATTCTTTAATATCATGCATTGCTCATTTGGAAAATATTGGTTTACCGACTTAGATGTTGCAAATGTTGACAAATTGCATTATATAACATTAAAAATATCAGATTTGTTAATATCACCACCAATCTCATCAGAAAAGTCTTTAAGTATTGGGAAGGTGGTAATCTCACATGACAGACACAGTTTCCTAAATTCTAATTTTGGTTTGATAGTTCAGATTTTAATATTGGTAACAGTGTCAGCTGTTTTCTTGGTCATAGGCTTACTTTGTTCATTTTAGAGAAAATATCTGTCAAATATCCAAGTATGAATAACCATCGTTTGTCAGTTGTTTTTTCAAGTAGAAGTGCAATTCCATTGAAAAATAGCCAATTTACAATTTAATTGCACAATCATTGTACTTTAATAATAGTGTTTTATGCAATTTCAAGAACAGTCTTATGATGAACATATACAGAAGCTTTATAAAAAAGAATATGTAGGAGATAGATATTTTGTGATTTACTATCTGAAGATATCTTTGTTTGATCTTCCTACTTGATTGATAGTTTGCTAGGTATAGAATTCTGTGTTAGACATAATTTTCCTTAAGTGTGTTCCACACAGCCTATCACTTTCCAGAATTTGTGTTGAGAAACTCAAGGCAATTTGATTCCTCATTGTTTGTGTACAACACTTTTATTTTTCCTCCATGGAATCTCTTAGCATCTTTGTTCAGTATGTTATAAAATTTCACAGTGATTTTTGTTTTTTTCTTTTTTTTTTTTTTTGTATTGGGCACTCAGTGGGCATTGTCATTCTGAATATCTGACCTTCCCATTTCTAGAAAAATTCAAGAATTATTTGGTTGATCATTTCTTCTTTCCTGTTCCCTTTCTTTCTAGAATTCCCAGAATTTATGTATCAGACCACTGCAAAAAAGCCCTCTATTTTCTTTGTTATATCTCTTTAAAAATGCTGTTTATGTGAGTTTCCTTAAGTTTGCATTATGTTAATTTTTAAATTCTAATATCAATATCATGTTTTTAATTTTAAAGAGTTTTTTTTTCCCTTGAATTCTTCTCGTCTAATTTTTTAAATCTTTTTCCCGTTTTGTTTTATGGATATAATACCCTCATCATTCTTAATGATAGTTTTTTAAGTTTATTTTTCTCTCTTCATAGAACTTATTTCTTCCAATTTTTTTCCCCTCTATTTCATTTTATTTAATTTGGTTTCTATCTTGGAGGTGGAGAATGTTCTCAAATGTCTAATAATCCTTAGTTTTCTACTCATGATTTAGAATAGGAGCTTAAAATGTGATTAAACCTCTGAGCACATGATTACAGTTCATAGACTCTGAACTTCTTTACAGGTGATCAAGGTGGGTGGTTAGGGTCTCTTAACATCAGTGTCTTTGGGTTTTTCCTTGGGGTCACTAATATTTTATTTGGAAAACACAGATCTGACTACCAGGGTCTGGACAGGAAGAAAGGAGGAAAGGAGTTTCATCAACACTTCATATGTGTTTGGTATTTAATATTATTGGTTTTAGAAGAGCATCCAGCTTTTCAAATGGATCTGGTGTTCTCTTGTGCTAATACCTTCTATTTATAGTCACAGAGTTGAACTTTCTAGAAGTTCACTGATAAAAGTCCAGAATTCTGCTGGAGTTGAGAATGCATGATCACCTGGAGGCATAGCGTGGGGAAGGGCTCTGAGGATCTAATTATTTTTCAGAAAACTTTAAATTATCATTTTGCTCTTCATTTAAACTCCCCTTCACTCCCATTGTCAAAGGTATCTGGGGCTGTCACTTCTGGGATCTTTCGATGATTCCCATGTACAGATACAGTTGTTTTGCAATCTTTCACGGTACCAACTTTAGACTTCCACTGCTTTTAGTCCACTAAGTCACTTAATGCTCATCTTTCAGTCCTCTAAAAATTTATTGCTGTTGAATCCACTCTTGCGCTTTCCATTCTTGTAAGTTAATGTCTTTTGAAGAAAAAAAATGTCTTTACTCCTCTGGTGGGTTTTTTGAAGGGAGCAAAATTAGATGTATATATTCAACTTGCTATCTTCTGCGTTTACCCTTTTTTATATTTTGAAAGAGAACTGAAATGCCGTAAGCACCATAGTGAATGGTATGGACATTTCAGGCAACCAGCAACAGTGGAATAAGAACTTGGAACTCTGGTGATCTTTAACCCGTGTAATGCAGGAAGCTTGCCCTGACATTCTTGCAAATCACTCTATGGCATTACTGCTGTGGGCTTTTCAGCTAGACCCTTATTTCTCTCGCAGACCTTTTTGTTTATCTTTGATCTGCCTGTGCACAATTCTTCTCAGGAAGTAGCTGTTTATATAAATAAGAGTTAGCACTCTCATTTAGCATAGAATTTGTTCATGTATTTCAAATTCTTACCTCAATATGGAGACAGATCTGCAGTGGACCTCATATGAGCCCTTTCCTTCTGTCTCATTGAAAATGGAAAGCTCTTCTTCATTAAAAACTGATCTTGTAATCAGTAATCTTTTTTTTTTTTTTAAAGATTTTATTTCTTTATTTGACAGAGATAGAGATAGCCAGCGAGAGAGGGAACACAAGCAGAGGGAGTGGGAGAGGAAGAAGCAGGCTCATAGCAGAGGAGCCTGATGTGGGGCTCGATCCCATAACGCCAGGATCACGCCCTGAGCCGAAGGCAGATGCTTAACCGCTGTGCCACCCAGGCGCCCCTGCTACCTCCTTTCTTACTGTTATTCCAGACTCTGTGTATATTGTTTAAATTTTCTTATAAGCACATCTGCTGTTGGTTCCCATGCTGACTCGTATCTGATATATTCGTTGGGAGAAGAGGATAGATTTAGTATATTTTTAGAGAGAAGAAAAATTTAGCAGTTTCTATAGACTTCATGATGTATTGTTGTTGTTGTTATTATTAACAACAACAACAACTTTTATTTTTATGGTGCTGTTACCTTTTCCAAGCACATATTTCTCTTGTCAGCTAAGTTCCTTAAGAGTGGTCTATATTTCCTGTGTCTGTTTTCTCATATTTTGTTCACACTTTGACCCACTGAAATCTGATGTCTCTTTTATCATTCTACCAAAAGTGCTCTGAGCAAGGTTAAATGTGACTAATTTATTGCTATCTTGATAAACAGGCTTTATTTGATAATTGATATCACATGAAATTATTGATCTGTGTACATGGCATGCACTAAAGTATTTCATGGTGTATGAAGGATTTTGACCCATAATTTTATCTCTCAAAAACCTTATGGGAAAGTTAATAGACAGAGAAATAATACAAAACTAAGTTACCAAAATCAGAATGTGATTAATATCATAAAAGAGACAAAGATAAAATGCGAGAAGGAAGATTAGCTTTATTTGGAGAAATACAAAGAAGAAAAATTGATGAAAGAACTAACATTTTATTTATTTTATGTAATTTACTTTTTTTAAAGAAAGAGAGAGGGAGGGGCAAAGGGAGAGGGAGAGAGAATCTTAACTGACTGAGCCACACAGATGCCCCAAGAGCTAACATTTTAGAAAACTGTGTAAGAATATGCAATGATGGGGGTGCCTCGGTGGCTCAGTCATTAAGCGTCTGTCTTCTGCTCAGGTTATGACCCAAGGGTCCTGGGACTGAGCCCAGGATGGGGCTCCCTGCTCAGCGGGAAGCCTGCTTCTCCCTCTCCCACTCCCCCTGTTTGTGTTCCCTCTCTCGCTGTCTCTCTCTATCAAACAAATAAATAAAATCTTAAAAAAAAAAAAAAGAATATGCAATGCTTGGGAATGGCAGGGAGGGAATAAAATTAGCACATTTCCAATCTTTTTGCAGAAGTTCAGCAGTAATCCTTGTAGCTTTGATCTTAGGATCCTGCTGGAATGGCGCAATGGCTAGCATGGAAAAGGAGATCATTTGAATTTGGGTCCTTTAATTGCAGTCTCCAAAGATGATAAACATTTGATTTGTTTCAAGACTTCTTAGATTTTCATTCCGGAAGACTGACGTGTGACCTTAATTTTGTTGAGATAGGAGAAAATTTCCAAATAAATACTTTGTTCTCTTACAAAATGTACAAAATACAAAAGTTACAAACCACACTTGCTATGGTACCTCTTTACTGCTGCAATCATAGAAGTTAGACCCCGAGTTGGGCACTATCTGCAGTTGAAGGTATGTGTTTACTATCTGTTTATTGTAAAAGAGAGGAGACTCGGTTCTGGAAATCAATGGTTCTTCACTCTGCTGATTGGGAAGTATGGGGCATGCAGTGGGATCCAGGTCGGAATGCCTGCCAGAGCTCCCTATATAGTAATAGTGATTGCTTTTTTGGGCTTATCAATTATGTGCCTTAAATGTGAACTTCATGCAGGTCATAAATGTTGGGATAGTCCTCCGAACAGGAAGGATTGAGACCAGGAGGAATGGGTGACCAGGGAGCTATAGTCAAGGTTCCTAATAGTAGGACCCTGTAACTTCAGAATAGTGTAGGGTGGCTTGGGGGACTACTGTCACTAATAGCTGAACTGGATGAAGTAGTCTGTTCTTAGGTGTCCGGGGAACTACCGTGCGTTTTATGTGTGCATTTCTGTCTTCACAGTAACTTATGATTTTGGCCATAGAGAGAATTTATTGAAGGCATTTGTCAGCGATTGCGGAGCAGAAATTGTTTTTGCTTACATGAGGAGTTACCTCCGGTGTTTATTTCTGTGTATTCTATGTATTCATGGAAGCATCCATATGTAGAACTGGACATTTCTCTGGCACTTTGGGGGTCCTGTTTGCTGAATTATTTTAACTGGAGAAGTAGAGGTGAGGAGAGATCCAGAAACCTCTCTTGAGGGAATCATGGCTATCTATTTTGGTGTTCTATAAATTTAGGGTTTGGATCACATTTTCAGTTGGCAGTTTTGCAAAGAGAATTATTCTACAAAACATAAATGTCACCATTAAAAATGAAAGCCTAAGACTGAATGACATTAGCAGAGATAACGTGGTGTCTTTCCATTGGTGTGGAGCTCCACTTTGGATAAGAAATAATTTCTGAGATGTTTACGTTTGGTTCTGGTTGATGAAGAGCAGGGGGAAGTGAAACCTGTCAAGAATGTCAGTCAACTGATCTGTGACAGTTGTATACCCTGTGTATACCCTCTATTTTACATGTTTAACAAATACCCAGTGTACTTTGAAGCAGGTAATCCTCAGGATAGGAGCAAATTATAATCACGAAAGGACATCAGGGGTCAGCCAATTATCTAGCCTAAGGAGTTTGTGGAAACCTCTAAGAGATGAAACAAGGAAAGAAGAGTGAAAAAAAAAAAATCAGGAGAACAAACCAATAAAAACAGGTATAGAAAGGGACAATTCATACTAATTAATAGCTGTCGTTTTGGTTCTTACTGGATGTGGAAATGGGGAGCCAGTTGAAGAGCTTAACTGGCACAAGCGAGACAATAACTTCCCTTACTTATCAATTCTAATCCTTCCTCACATCTGTCTGGCTTTAGGCAATACCTCATGAGTGAGAATAATAAAACACTTTGTTATTTAAAATGGAAGATAAATTGAAAATGTAAAGCAAGTGCTTCCCAGATGAGATTGATACATATCCATGGCTTTATAAATTATCATCTTCGTGATTCCCTCAACGTACTGTTTAGTTGCCATATTACGTGACAGGATTCTGGAGAGGTGGGTTGTAGACAGTCATACAGAAGTTGACCACCTAAAATAAAAGGGAGTTTAGATATCTGTGTTATTTTTTCCTCATAAGCTTGAATGTATTGCTACTTGAGAGTTCCTAGTACTATCTAGAGTTATATATACCAGCAGGGGGAAAACGGACAAACCTAGCTCACATTCAGCTCCGGTATTTTCCTGCAAAAAAGGATTAGCATAGGTCTGTGTTCTACCCTTGAATATGCCAGGAAAAGATACTATGAAAACCTGGTTAATTACAGGACACATAAGATAAGGAGGTTCTGTCCTATATCTACCTATAATCTCTTCCAAATGAACTGGTCATAGGCTGCAGAGCCTCCGATTCTAGCACGCTGGCATTGTGAGGCTGACTGGAATAGAGGGGGCTATGGCTCTGCGGTATAGAACAAGACCAGCAATAGGGTTGTGATTATTAGGGCTGTTCACCACAATTCTGATTCCATTCCTCTTTGGGCACGTAGTGAAGTTACTTCCTTATTACCTAAACTTGGTTGTGACCGTTAACTGGCTTTGGCCGGTGGAATGCAAGTAGAGGTGATATATGCCATTACCGGGTGGAAGCCTTTAAATGAGAGGGTCGTTTGCCATCTTTTCTTCCCTCTGCCATGTTGATTGTGGAAGTTCACATCAAGATGGAGTGTCCATCAGCCTGAGTTCTCTTAGAGAGGAAGAACTTCCCTGCCAATGTAGTACTGACATATAACATCATGAGAAATAAACCTTCATTATTTTAAGCCACTGAGATTTTGAGGTTATTTATTATTGTAGCATAACCTTGTCTGTCTTGACTGATATATGTTGTTTCTAGGAAAGATCAGTTCTTAAAGACAACATAGGAATTAGAATTATGCCTTGACATCTACCTGGATGAAATCAGGGACCAGTCTGAAGCTGAGGAGCTATCAGAAGCAGATGCCATTTATGGAGAAAGAGGCAGAAGGCAGGGAGTAGCTGAAGGCCTTAAATTCCAAGTAAATGAAGCTGATGATTTGAAATTACATTCCAGTTCTAATGAGAAATGCAAAAGACTTGGTGGACAGGACAAGCAGGAGACCAGGACATACACAGTGGGTGTTAAGAGGAGGAGTTTGTTTCCTCTATGTTTACGTGGAATTTGGATTCTTTATAATGGACTCCAGATATCAAAGAAATAGCCTAATAGCCTTTCAGATAGCTTTTTAATTGACCAAGGCACTGGAGTTGCCCAAGTCTGCAATTGGTAGGTCATCATGGTGACCAGCTGGTTAGAGCAGATAGGGCCTGAATCATAGAGTGCTTGGTAGTAGAGTCTACCTGGTAGTGTGACAAGGCTTTTCTAAAGAAATATTTTCATTAAGCCAATTTTAGCTCTCTGTTTCCAAGATCAAATAACACTTGTTCCAGTAACCTCAGAAGTTATATTTCATAAAATTACTAGGCATCTTTCTTGTCTTTTTGTGAGGAGCTTAAAAGGGACTCATTCCTAATTTCCCACAAACTGTGGAACCTGAAAATAATATATTTTTATATGGTTATCACTAGTGTTGGTTAAATCTAAAATTGGCTCTTTGGATTAAATTGCCTAAAATTTCTAGTTCACTATAATGCACTGTATAGTGTTTCCTGAGTAGATCTAAACATTTTTAAAAATCCGACCATGTGAAAAGCTATGATGGAATTTTGCAGCTGTTTTCACACTAAACATACTGAACCAAATATATCCCAATTAGAATAATTGTATATGAATGTATACTTCTTAAACAGTATTTATAATTTTTTAGCATTTGGCTAAAGTTTTAAAATCTCTATTTTTTCTGGTTGTACATTCCAACTGAACATATTAAGACACAGCAGATTTTGCAAAATTATGAAAAATCTATATGCTTGGAATAGAAACGTTTTAAAATTACAATGGTTTTAATTTTCTTGATTCATGAAATGATAATGTAAAAGGAAGAACAATACCAAAAATGAGGTTTGGGTGATATATTTTGTTCTGAACAATTGATTTTCTTGGGACTTAGAGTTTGATATAATGGTAGATGTGGGATGTAGAAAGAGTATTTAGTGTAGACTTGTCATCCTTTTCTCTTAATGTGCCTTCTCCTTTTTATTTATGAAATTCAACACTGGGCAAGGATTTCAGATGGATTCTGGTCACTTACCTATAAATAGTAATGCCAGTGCCTTTTTTGCATCAACCTATCTGCCTTCTAAGTGGGGATGCAAAGGAGTTGTGAAGAATTTTGGAAAAGCAATAGCAGTGAATTCTCATGTGACCACAGTGGTTGTAATCTAGCCGCCCATGCCTTTTTGCAGCAGGCTTGTAAATATTGGCTCTAGTACTGGTGGTTCCTTTTATATTGTATGATGTGGGTGAGAAATCCTCTCTGAACTTTTGCACCCTGTCCCTCAGGACACTCCTGCCCCTGCCATTCTGCTTGGACCACCCAGATAATTTTGTTTGGAGGTTCCTCAGATATCTGCGACCAAGTAATATCTAAGAAAGAGGAGCTGAGCCAACCCTACTGGTGTAGGATAGTTATTTCTTTAGAGATACCAGATTGTTAAGTGTATGTTGACATGGTCATCAGCTTGTTCACCGGCTTTGTATTATTTTTAACTTCATTAATTTTTCCCATCCTTGTTATTATTTGCTCCCCTATCTTATTTGAGTTCATTTTATCATTCTTTTTATAACTCCTAGAGATCAACATTTGGCTTATTAATTATTAATTTTATGCCTTTCTGCATTTATAATATGTACATTTAAGTACATACAGTTTCTCTAAATACTGATGTAGCTGCATCTCACAAATGAGATGCACTTTTCATAATTTTCAAGTACATAACGTTTTAAAATTTCAAATTATCACTGTGCAATAAAAGTATAATGTAAGGCACAGTATCAGCCACATTTGTGATTTAAAATCTTAACCTTTGAATCACAAGATTTCTTGGTCCTCTGGTTGTACTCAGTGTATTATTATGATACTGCTGCCCCAGATCATTGGACAAAGCTTTTGCCTGTTTTTTATTGGCTCCTTATCCTTGCTCATGATTTCCTTGATTACTCTAGTACTCCTGCTGTTAAGCTTTCTGGCTTCAGACTGCCTGATCTTGCTACTGTCTAATCCTTACCTCTATGGTGCTGCCAGAACTCTCACCCTTGGAAACCCAGCCATTCTCAAATGTTTGGACTACTGTTCAGAATGTTTAGTTCCCTTTCCTATTTCAGAACAGGATATACTTTTTAAAGAATAATATATAAATTTAATCATGTCACCAAACTTATTTGTCTGTTTCTTCTCATACTATCAGTAATGTTCTTGGCCCACTCATAAAGCTTCCTGAGAGCTTCATGCAGGTTACTCTTATAAACTTGTCATTTCACAAGCAGGGTATATTTCTGATGAGTAAAAAGTGTTAGTCTTCAAAAATACGTGCGACATACACACTTAGCTTATGCTGCATTCGATACTTTATAATAAATATTGGAAAATAATATACTCCATTAAGTCAAGCCTACAGGATCTTTTATTTCCAACTAGTATACTAGTTGGTGCCAGTTTGACAGTGGGAACTGGTTACTCTGTAGAAACCTTATTCATAAGCATTTATGACTTATTTTGCAAAAAAAAAAAAAAGTCATTTGGGACAGAGAGGTAACTATGTGGGAAGATGGACTGGCATGAGGTAAATACTAGCTTGTCCCAGGAAATTTTTTAAAAATGACCTCAAGGAAAAAGATGGTTAAAAATAAAAAAAGAATTAAAAAAAAAGAAATGAGTTTCTTGTTTTGGGCAATGTCTAGTAAGTATTATATTTGAAAACTTTTTTATATACCATAAGCTTTCTCACAGCTTACAGAAGAATCAGTATCTTTGCTGGCTGTAACTGCAGAATTTCTTAAATATCCATAGAGAATGTAAATCCTTTACTATCCTTATGTAAAAATCTGCAGTGTTAAACCAGGCAACAGGTCCTTCCCCAGCATTTACTGCTGTTTTGACTGCAAACTCTGCCTAGGAAGAAACAAAATTTAGTATTAGAATGAGAATGGATTATGGTAAAGAAAAATCCAGCAGAGAGGGGGAGAGAGAGAGAGACAGAGAAAGATTCTCTTGCACTGAAAAAAAGTATAAACTGGTTAGAAGCAGGGAGGGTAGTTGAGAATGTCTCTTTAAACTGTGGTACTGCAATTGATCTCTGTATGTTTTCTGGTATTCGTCCCTTTGAAAGGAGAATGAGAGCCAAGATCATTGGCTGTACTGTGAAGCTGTCACATCTCAGTACTGAAAAGGTACAGTACAAGTGAATTGAAACAGTCTGTAGCTTTCTATTCCATATCGTCAAGAGCTTTGAGACTGATGAACCAAATGAATGCTTTATTTAGGGCTGAGATACAGATCCCTCCGATCTGACAGCGTTTCAGCCTTCGGAGTGAGAAAGCAGCAGCGGCAGCAGAAGCAGAAGCAACAGCAGTAGCAACAGCAACAGCAGCAGCCCCTGCTCAAGTCCAGTAGAAGAGACTTGATCTCCAGTTCGTCCTGGAACTCCACCTGGGATCGTGCGCTGTCCAGGGTCCTGAAACATGAACCAAACGGCCAGCGTGTCCCATCACATCAAGTGTCAGCCCTCCAAAACAGTCAAGGTAGGACCCAGGTTTCCTTCTTCCCTCTGTTTCTGCACATGTATCTTCATTATCTCCCGAACACATGGATGTTGGTATGGCAGGGCACTGACAGTAGAGATATCTAGTTGCTTTGAGTTTGAATTAAAGGTTGGATCAGAGTAAAGAGTTTGGTTCTGTTTGCATATGTGTATAGACTGGAGAGAGTAGTTTTCACTTAACAATTCTTTTACCTTGATGACTTTCACTTTTTTGACTGAGAATCTATTAGTGGTATATTTCAGGAGGAAAGTTTCGTGAGCTTTGAGCTTCTAGAGGAGTTTTTATTCCATGTCAGTTTTCTTGATGAAACCGGTGAAGAATTTGCAAACCGCTGGAAACAGATAGTATTAAATTGAATACAAATATGATAACAGCATTTCATTGCCATATGGATTTGGGACTTCTTATTATCCTTTCCAAAGAAAAGTATATCCGTCATCGTGAGTGTTGAACTGTTGGTTATACTAAAGCAACTATAGTGAGGGAGTATAAAAGTCTACGGAGAAAGTATGCAAACATATGCTCTTATGTACGCCGTCATGTAACTCAAAACCAGGGAGGTGATTGGGGGTGCTCTTTAATACAAGTGTTTGTTTTAAATTTGAGACTTGTCTGATACGTTTAAAAGAAAAGGACCAAGCTCAGAATTTATTCTGTTTTAGTTTTAAGTAATGTTTATGCTGTTGTCTTTGTTCTGATTTTGATGTTCTTACTTACATGGAGACTTATAAATAACCAGACTTATAATAACCCAATGAAGGAATTATTTTATCTCGTAGTTCATCTGTGTGGATATTTTGCATCCTGGGGGGAAGTAATGGGCTCCTCTGGAACTCCTTTATGGAATAAACTGATAACCTGATTGATCATTTTTACTTACTGCAATCTTTAATCTATATGCAATTCATATCTTTTATTGAGATTTTAAAATTTGACATGATTGGATATTTATGATGATATTACTTTTGTTTTATATCTCAGGCCTTTGAAAATACTGCATAGACTGTAATTAAAAAATAAAATTTGTAGCAGTAAGTTTTTTCTTGTGAACTTACCTACCCTTTGTCAGTCTTTCAGTTATAAATAGACCATAAACTGCACTCCATTTATCTGCAGTTATTTTTAAAAGTAACGAAGTATCGGGATGTATCAAATGATACATAATTAGACTTTCATCATATATAAATACATAAAGTTAACTGAAACCACAAAGACCTCAAATTCAGATAATTTACACCATCTCTAATGGCATAAGCAACATCTTTCTCAGTATTGAATTTTTTGCACTGTGTCCAACTTTAGAAATAAAATGCTGTACTTTAGAATATAAGTTTTTCTCTGCATGTCAGATTCCCACATCTGTCATTTATATAAGCATACCATCACTGAACAATGACTGAACGGTACATATATGACACTCTACATTGTGATATATAAACTCTGGTGGGAAATATGTGCTGTAACCTAAAGTGGGATAGAATTACAAACTGGCTGTCTACCTTTCAGTATGTTTAGAGAGCCATAAACTGACCAGTGGCTTTCTGTTTAAGTGTTTGAGGTCATAGGAATCAAGTGTTTTATTTGCCCTTTTATTTATTGGGAAAGGACAAATGAGTGCTACTTTCTGGGACTTACAATCATTTCCCTTATTGGTCCTCTGGCATTGACTGCCCTCAGACAAACTGGAGGCAGAAAAAATGTTTCTAGTGTAAGGGTTTTGCATCATCTTGCTGATCTTGCAGATGCTGTTTTTTTTTTATTTTCCATTCTAACTGCAGCCATTGAATTGAAATGAAAGACATCATAAAAATTGGACAACCCACCACTTAGCAATGTATTATATTAATGGCTTAATGAAGGAATCTTGAATCAAAGCAATGGATGATTTGGTTAATTGTACAAGTTAAGTTCTTTTGTGTTCCCCTCCCCTCCCCCCCCATATTGCTCTGGGGAGCAAAAGATGCTTGTGATGTTTGTAAAGTATATAAAGTTGCAAGCATTCAACTATTAAGGGAGTAATTACTTGAGTATTTTCCAATTTGCAACAGTAAAAGAGGATGAGTGGAAAAGCTCTCTTACTTCAAATTATGTGCTCAATTATGAAACATTTATGGCTTTTGGAATTTATACTAAAAATGGCTATCTATATTTAGGTAACGCATTAGCCTATGAACAAAATGCAGTAACAACCTAAGGAAAAACCCTAAGATGAGAGGTTTTTGGAAAGCCATTAGATATTGGAGCTAAAAAGACTTTTTGGATTTTTGGAATCTATCTTTTTTCAAGCATGATTTTTTTAGAGTTAATTTTCCCTTCACTCTTAAAGTTACTATTTGAAAACTTAAAACAAACTCCCTTATGAAAGCTGATTGGCCTGCAGATAATGATAAGTGACCCACTTTGGGGCTCCAGAAATATCCAGATACTTAATAAGTTGTAAATTGCTCCATTTAAAAAATTCTAAAACCTCTAGGGACTTTTTCCCCATACTTCAGTGTAAAAACCCTCTAGGGAATTGTTCCCCCCATTGTCAGTGTAGTAGTAAATGCTGGCTGTTCCTTCTCTTGACAAACTACTGCTAAAAAGAATGCAATGGGATTGGACAAAAATGAATTGCTTTGGCTAAAAATAGCTTTAAAGGCCAAAATGTGTGGGAGGAGAAAGAGCAGGTGTATTTGTGTGTCTTTTCCCCACCCGAAGTTTAAAAAGTGGTATCTGCAGTGAGTCACATTTAGCGACCATGATCAGTGAAGGCTGTTTGTGGTCATGGTGGTGGCAAAGCTGAAGAAGGAGGGGTCGGGAGGCCTCATAATGGAATAAAATGGTCAACATTATTCAGGTTGCTTGACATTTGTTTTTGTCATTCCGGCCATTCTCCAGCTCGGCCAGTCCCTGACACATTTCTCCTGATGTACTTGAACAGCTATGTTCCTATAGTCAAAACTGATAAGCGAGAACAGAGCAGAGGCAGTCAAATAGAGGTGTCAGGTGTGTTTTCAGATCACTTATGACGAAATGTTGAATGCAATGCACTCATAAAACCCTCTCCCATTTCAGAGCTTGAAAAGCAATAAAGCTTTTCTTGAAATGATTACAAATCTTACCGTCAAGGTAGCAGCACTCTAAAAAAAGGATCTTTTACTCTGAGATCTGTAATGGAAAGTTTTTAGGGACAATCTGGGAATGCTAAATACAGATCTAATCTTGGCTTATTATAAACTTCATTTCTGAAAAATTGTCCCCACTTTGGGCAACAAACTTGGCTTTATCTTCCCTATCTTAGCTTCTCTTGGCTAAACTGAAAGCAAATTAAATCTTCCAGTCAAATCTCTGAACTTGGTTTACTTTTTTTTCCAGTGGAATTGCAAATTTAGAACTTTGCCTAAAAAAGTGAGAGGTTTTTCTTCCTTCATATTTTAGTAGAAATCTAGCACCCATGTATGTCTAAGAGTAATAGAAAAATTGTCTATCCTTTCTTTGAAGTTGGAAGTTGTGTGTGAATCCTCAGGATTGGTGATGCCTGGATCACGAATCCTATGTATTGTATTTTACAATGGAAGCTCCAAAATCCAGTACACAGTATTTCTTTACTTCTTCCATCTAGTGACCCTTTCATGTCAGTCTCTTTCCCTTTCCCCTTTTTAAGACCTGCCTGGGTTATTCTTTCACTACCTTCCCACTCAGGTTCTCTGTGTTCTGTGTAAAAAAAATGATCTCAGAAGTACATAGTACTGGAGAATTAGCTACAACTTTTTACAAAACATATTTGAGGGTGTATTTAGGATTTTCATTGTCTTCAGAGTAGATCCTCTATGAGCAAATACATTTCATGACAATTTTGACTGCCTTTTCTATTGTAATATTGAAGTGTTATGCGAATATAGACATTTTCCCCTTACTACCTCTAATCCACAGCCCCATCCAAAATTGCTGTGTATGAAACAGGAGATAAAATTAGGGAGTGAAAGAGAATGAAAATCTTCTCATGTGTACATTTTATTTTATTAAATCTGTAGGCTTGAGGGCATGGTCATTAGAAAATGATTTCTGTCCTTAGCAGTTGGTATTTTGGAGTATGACAATGTGATGAGTTGGTGTGGTGACACTGGTTTGGAAATATACCAACTGGCACCAGTTTTTACTGGGTGGCAATTCCACACTCCCATCTTAAAGGACGGACACAACATCTGTATTTCACATAGTGTTGACTTTAGTCTTAAAGAGTATTTCATAATTACATCTACAAAAAATTAGGACTATAGAGAGGGTAGAAGAAAAAAACTCCACTTCTTTATGTCATTACAATGTGCAAAATGTACCCTCCCCTTTCACTCTTACATGAAATTGTAAAAGCAAAAATTATAATATACTTCTATACTGTATTTGTCTTAGAGCGTCTTCTTGGTCTTCATCCTAAGGACTTTAGTCATAAGAAAAAAGAAAGAAAGAAACTTTATTACATTATGATCTCAACACAGACTCAGACACACTAAAGAAAGAGTTATCATTGGTATTCAGTGAACCTTACAGTTCCATTTGGCAAGGTACAGATTTTTCTTCAGCATTAGGAGAATGGGCCATTCTCTTGAGTGGTGATATTTGAAGCCAGAAGAGAAGACTTACAAAAAATTAGAATGAAGGATATTGTGTGTGGGATAATTGTTTTCCCTTAGAAACGGTCTACATCCTTTTAATTATTCTGACACAGCTTCCTCATATGTTTAAGGCAAAAATCACAGCCTCTGATAAACATGAACAGGACCACAAGGTAGAAATTCTGCTGATGACCAATTCATAGTCATTTACAGTTTGCGTTTATGCCAAGTGCTTACAACTTAAAAGACTACAGGATAATTTTATTTCAGGTGACTATAAATCCCACTGTTTTTATTTTATTTTTTTTTACCATTTTTTTATTTTATTATGTTAGTCACCATACAGAACACCATTAGTTTTTGATGTAGTGTTCCATGATTCATTGTTTGCCCACTGTTTTTAAAGGAAGCATTTAATGTTTCTATTTTTTTTAGTAAAGAGTGACAATGTTATAAATATTGACCAGTTTTGTTTTATATGCATTTTTTTCTTAATAAAATATAAAGTTTTTTTTTTTTTTTGACTTAACATTTAAAATGTTTGAATGGTACTTTAATTTGAAGAAGTATTGTAGTATAATGCATTTTTAGGTAAATTTGAACTATTTCAGAAAATATTTAGTATTCATTTGCTTCTTGGAAAAATAGGTGTTAATAATTTTCTGGAAACTCATGTCTTGGTCAGGTAGTAAAGACATTCTTGATGACAAGTTTGTGATGACAAATCACAAATTTTCACTGAAAAGACATGATTCTACAAATATAGCATGGACAAGATGCTATATTTCTACATAAGATAAAGTGGTGCTTCTCAAAATGCGGTCCCTGGGCCAGCAGCAACAGCGTCCCCTGTAAACGTGTTAGAAGTGCACATTCTTGGGCTTCACCCAGACCTAATCTATTAGAAACTCTGGGGGGAGGAGCCAACAACCTGTGTTTTGACAAGCCCTCTGGGTGGTTTAATGAACATTAAAGCTTCAGAAACCCTAAGCTAAAGAATTACAAAATAAGACAAACTTGTTCTATAGTCCACGTGTAAAAATTGTCTGGGTTTGTGTTATCAAGGATGGAGTCTGAACAACTTCAGAAGATACATAGGATCATTTAATAACATGAATTCTATAAGATCTGAGATCTTTTGAGGTCTATCTCTCTTATTCCTCACAGGGCTTTTTTTTTTTATTGTGATACCTCTTTTATTATTGTCAAGTGCTGCTAGTTTATTTTGACTTCTTCCTTCTCTCTCCAAATAAGCTCCTAATTTTCCCACCATCTGATTCAGTGCCCCATGTACAGGTGCTCAATAAATGTTGGCTGATCTCATCCAGTTGACTTTTTTCTTTCTTTTTTTTTTTTTTTTGGGAGTTAGATTTTTTTTTATAATAATATTTTTTTATTATGTTAGTCACCATACAGAACATCCCTGGTTTTTGATGTAAAGTTCGATGATTCATTAGTTGCGTATAACACCCAGTGCACCATGGAATACGTGCCCTCCTTACTACCCATCACCAGTCTATCCCATTCCCCCACCCCTCTCCCCTCTGAAGCCCTCAGTTTGTTTCTCAGAGTCCATAGTCTCTCATGCTTCATTCCCCCTTCTGATTACCCCCCCTTTCTTTATCCCTTTCTTCTCCTACCGATCTTCCTAGTTCTTATGTTCCATAGATGAGAGAAACCATATGATATTTGTCTTTCTCTGCTTGACTTATTTCACTTAGCATTATCTCCTCCAGTGCCGTCCATGTTGCAGCAAATGTTGAGAAACCATTCTTTCTGATAGCTGAGTAATATTCCATTGTATATATGGACCACAGCTTCTTAATCCAGTCATCTGTTGAAGGGCATCTCGGCTCCTTCCACGAATTTAGCTATTGTGGACAATGCTGCTATGAACATTGGGGTGCATATGGCCCGTCTGTATCTTTGGGGTAAATACCCAGTAGTGCAATTGCTGGATCATAGGGTAGCTCAATTTTTAACTTTTTAAGGGACCTCCACACTGTTTTCCAAAGTGGCTGTACCAACTTGCATTCCCACCAACAATGTAGGAGGGATCCCCTTTCTCCACATCCTCTCCAGCAATTGTTGTTTCCTGCCTTGTCAATTTTTGCCATTCTAACTGGCATAAGGTGGTATCTTAGTGTGGTTTTGATTTGAATTTCCCTGATGGCTAATGATTTTGAACATTTTTTCATGTGTCTGTTAGCCATTTGTATGTCTTCATTGGAAAAATGTCTGTTCATATCTTCTGGCCATTTTATGATTTGTTTATTTGTTTCTCGCGTATTGAGTTTGAGAAGTTCTTTGTAGATCTTGGATTCACAGGGCTTTCTTAATACAAAACCCTTCACACGGTAGACTTTGAATATATATTTGTTGATTATTAAGTAACTGGTATGGTTTCTCAGCTCTAAAATGAGCTAAATAAATTTTTTAGATCTTGTTTAATTGGTAATCTGGTTGGAAATCTTGCTCTGTCTTTTAAATTCACAGCAAATTTCTTTAAAGAAAATGTATGGACATTTTGTTTGGCTTTCTATGATTTTGTTCTCTGACTTGGTTTGAGGCCATATGGTAATCAACACCTTTTGGTAACCAGGGAGATAGTCACACTATGCAGAGAGTATGTTGGACAATTTTCTCCCCTCTTGCCAGCTTCATCTGAAACTTGGCAAAACAGTGGTAGCCAGGAATATCACCCTAACCTTTCTCCTTTCATTTATTAATGTTCTTTAGCCCTTGGATATGCACCAAGTTGGTAGGCTACATTTGGAAGCAATATACCACAACTGTAACAAAATTAATCATTTTCTAACCTGACCTCCCCTGGACAGACCCAGCATGGTGTTACATTAGCAGAACGAGATTTAAGCTGGATGATAAGGCTTGAAATAGAGTAAGTTTACCTTCTGAACAGGCTTATCTCTTGGAAATTTTTCATAGAACTCATGTTTTTGTTTGTTTTACAGTTAGGATTGGGAAGAAAGGTGCAATGCATGCAGCCTACCCCAGTACCTGCAAATGGGCATAGGGCAGATTGGATAGGTTTTTCCTTTGGAGGGTCATCCTTAATTTGTAATCTCATTCTCCGTGTACCACAATGGATCATGTGGCCTTGGGGAAGGCAATTAACCCTGTTCAGGCTTTTCTTCCCACTAACAGAAGGGCAATAAACTTAAATTATCTCCCCAAACAAAAATGCTATGTAAGTGCTTTGTATTATAATTTGTTCTAGTAGCAATTTTTAAGGGATATGACATTTTCATAGAGAACTGTATAGCGAGAATCAATTTTTATGACATAAAAGCTAAGAATTTTATTTGCAATTATTATTAACTATAATGATGATAAAAACTCATTTTGAAGTCACCAGGGAGCTGAAAAGTATCTTCTAATATTGTAGTAACATCTGCAAGATCTCATCATGGATCTGTACCAGGAAGGTAGGGGAAGAAGAATATTGAGCTTAAATGCTATCTGAAGGACTGATTAATTCAATAAAAAAATGCAGTTACTCATCCTGGTGCTTAACTACAAAAATGGAAGATATCTAGGGTAGCTGCATGGATCACCGAATCGAGGAGAAATTATATCATGCTATGTATATGGCCTTCCTACTATCTCTGGACTCATTATTTCCTTTGCTTGATCTACCCTTCCACCTAATTGTCCTTTTAATAAATTCCTATTTTTACTTCAGAATCAAACAGAGTTTTCTCAGTTTTCTGATTTCCTTAGGTAGTAGTAAGGGTCTCAACTAATCACCTGTGTTCTCCCATAATCTCCTCAGTGCCGGCTTAATGACAAATAGTTGTCCGAGCTGTAATTATTTGTTTCCATGTAAGTCTCTCTGCTAGCTCTTAAAGGGTCTCTGTCTTTTACTCTTGGTAATTCTGGTGCCTAGCCCAATATCTGGTGAATAACAGGCATTCAGTTAAGATTCTTTGAGTGAAGGAACAAAGAGGGCTATAAACTCATTTGTCTTCCCAAGAGATGCGGTCTGACTTTTGAGTTCAGAAACATACTAGTCCTCCTTGACCTAGGCAAAACTGAACATTTTACTTTAAAGTACGTAAACAACATTTGGAGAGATGACAAATGGGCCTCAAGGATTGTGACAACAGATATGCTAATCCTCTTGAGGAAGAGTTGCTTCTGTAAGTCAAAAATAGGATTTGAAATATGAGTGTCTTTTATATTAGGGTTGGTGAAAGTCTGTACAAATAGAGACAATCTTTGCCTCTCTCTTTTGGAACCTGAGTTAGCATAGCAGATCCAAGCTGATGCTGATTTTAATGGATGGGACCTTATCGGGGAACTATTGGCTCTCCCCTTTAGTGAGGCTCTTTCTCATCAGCAACCTTAATTCCCAAGGTAGATCACTGCTGCTGGATTTAAAAACAGCACTTTTCACAACTCTGCTTTCTAGGATTTTGGCCTAAGAAAAATGGACTCCATTTTATTTTAATGGAAAGTAAATAGCATGAAAGTACTTATTGTATTTAATGGGATGGGCCCTTTACTTGAGTAATTGTTTTTGAGACAATGAAAGAATTAGGGTAGAGAAACTATGCAAGGCAGGTATCCTTGACCAAGGAAGGACAGCTGTAGTAAAAGTGTTCCTTTGTATATATCCACTGAAGGAAATAAAATTGAGTCAAGCAATGTTGACTTTGGTTGATGAGTGAGCACAGCATGTCAAGATGGATAGAAGCTTGGACTTACTCTTTCATTGTTTCAGTCATTTGACATTTACTGAAAGAAGATTCAAATGTGAATAGAGCTACGTTGCTTGTTTTTAGGGAGCACAGCCCAGGATGCAAATGAACACTATATTACAATATATAAGGATGAGTGCTCGGAGGGGTATATATAAGGTTTGGGGGGAGACATTTACAAAGCCCAAACCAGATGCTATATAGGAGTTAGAATAATAAAGGCAGGGGAAGAAAATTTCTCAGACACAGAGAAAACATATGCAAGGGATGAAGAAAAAAGGCAGTGTAACTGTCCTGAAGCATTTATTAGTTGAGTGTGACTATGTTATAGAGTGCAAGTGATCAGGAGGGGTGAGGATCGAGGCTGCAAATACATGTAGGGACCTGGACCTTGTGTTACCTCTCAGAATTTGACTGTAGTCGAGGGAAGAGCTTAAAACCAAGTAGTACAAAGACAAGATCTAAATTAGGGACCCAGTTCTGTGACTTTGGGGAGCACTCCTAAGGTTTGTGTCTTTAGGTTGAAAGTGAAAATGGTACCGTGTTCCTGGTCCATCTTTCAGGATGATCCAAGTATTGTCTGAGATATTATTAGCCAGACAGGCGTTACTGAAGGTATATCTTAGTAAGAACAACAGCTTGATTTTTACCACCCACTTTCATGAATGCTAAGAATAGCTGGTCTTTAAAGGCTTTAATTTAGTGGTACCATTTTAATCCAAAAGAATCTTTTTTGACTAATGACAACCATTGGGCTGTACCAAAATTTTCCTCTTTAATATTTGTATAACCATTTTCCTGGCATATTGATTACTAATTGTCTTTCAAGCAATACCGATGCTGCGTGACTGACCTCTGTTAGTGGCATTGGATTTAAGCATAAAATATGCGTGGAAATTTCAGATGCAGAGGTGAGGAAGTTCTCCATTTCCTAGTCTCCTAATTATATAAGCCATGTGTTGTTTTTGATACAGATACTTTGGTTTTCTTTCCTTTTCTTTTCTTTTCTTTTTTTTTTTTAAGATTTTATTTATTCATTTGACAGCCAGTGAGAGAGGGAACACAAGCAGGGGGGTCGGAGAGGAAGAAGCAGGCTCTCAACAGAGGAGCCTGATGCGGGGCTCGATCCCAGAACGCCAGGATCACGCCCTGAGCCGAAGGCAGACGCTTAAGGACTGAGCCACCCAGGCGCCCCGTTACTTCGGTTTTCTTGAAGGATTAGTTCCAAGGGTCTCCCTCAGTAGTTTGTAGCATCTTTCAGAGGAGACAGAGAATATTAAAGTACATTTGATGTGCAGCAGTTCTACAACCATAAAATTTTAAATGTTTCTTAGAGATACTTTATGCTAGACTTTCATTTTGCAGACAAAAAGCTGAGGATTGAAAAGAGAAAATAGAAGCGCCTGTCTGGCTCATTTGGAAGAGCGTTCGACTCTTGATCTTGGGGTCATAAGTTCATGCCTCACATTGGGTGGAGAGATTATTAAAAAAATAAACTTTAGAAAGGGAAAGTAGGTGAGATGCATCCTTTTAAACAACACACACACACACACACACACACACACACACACACTCACAAAATAACAGAACATTCTAAATAAATGAAAGGAATCGGAAAAAAATGGTAATTTCACAAAATGAAAAGAGCACTTGAAGAGTCAGTTAACTCAGCGCACAAATAGCGTGACCTAGGACCCAGGCAGTCTGCACCATTCTGCTCTGTCTCTCTCAGACCAGCTTCTGTCGTGGTCATTACGTGGCTGCTCTAGCTCCATAATTGACCTGCAGATGTGACAACTGAAAGTGTTCTGTGGACGAAGAGAAGTCTCCTTTTTGAGGTCCATGTTAAGAAAGAGTTCCACACAGAGTTTTCCTCAACTCTTGTTGCCTAGAATTAAATCTTACCCCAGTTTTCTGTTCAATATACTTGAAGACACACATGCATATAGTTAAGTACAGAAAACAGGGAGGGGGTTATCCAAATAAACATGGGGTTCTGTTAGAAGCAATCAAGAAGGTTGGATGGTTTGGATGGAGAAAACCAAAAATATGTACCACCGTGATCAGCAAGGAAGATTTTCGAATTTGGTGGATATTTCCTACGTAGCACACTGTGAAAGACAGGCAGTGCCATGGTCTGAGCACTGTGTCCTCAATGGTGTAATAAGCTCATATACAATATTGGCCCTGATTGCCTCGTAGTGGAGACCTCTTCTATGACTTCAGAGCAAAAGGACAAGAAGAGAGGACCATAATATTATCTTATTCAGACAGCCTTTTCTCCTTGGATCCCAGATGACTCCCTGTTCAATCGATTTTGCTTTGTATTGTCATATGCTTGGTGTTTTTTGTTTGCTTGTTTTACATGTCTTTGGGCTCCTTTCTTTTTGGGGATAATGAGTTTGGGGATGATGCAGGCAAATTATGGTGATATTCTTCATCAAATAATTAAGGTTGCTCAGGGACTTTCATAGTGACCTCCTGGTACCTCTAGGGACTTGGAACTCTGAAGTCCTCAGGAGCATTTAAACACTGAATGTCTCCAAGGTTAAGAGGTAACATAAATATTACAGTTAGATGTAACTTGAATTTGTGGTAACTGGAGAGGACATGTCTCAGCTAAAGGCATCCCGGAGGAAAGCCCACTCCCCTTCCCAAAGAAATACCTTGGAGGGATGTTTAATGAGGAGATGATCGAAGATACGGGATCACACCAAAAATATATTTAGGGGCTCAGGACATCTGGTCTGTAACCTCTGGCTGAGTGCTGTTGATAAATACCATGAATTTAATTACCAGATCCTGAATACCAACAGACTGGGTCTCCCACCCAGACCTTTCCCTCTCCCTCTATTCTTACATGCTGCTCTGTACTCCATATTCTCACTGGAATGTCTAATAGACACTATATATTACCATCAAGACTTGATCCTTGCTGCCTACCCCTGTCTCAACTCACTTCCTTAAATGATACCAATATCATCTTTTCAGAGACTCAAGCCAGAGTTTGGTTTCTGCTAAGATGGATCTTTCTTCTCTTCATCACCCGGTCCATCAGAAAATCTTGCCCATTCTACCTCCTAAATTTATCTTCAGTCCAACCTCCATATCCACCACCACCCCTGTCACTCAAACCCCTCGCACACTTACCTGAATTATGGCAACAACTTTAGTGGGCTCCTGGCTTCCAGCATGCTTTATCACAATTAATTCTCCACTCAACAGCCAAATGGGATTTTAAACTTTAATCACTTTGTACACTGGCTTAAACCTTAACATTCCTTTTAGAAAACAACCCCAGAGCCTTCACCTTACCCTGATGACCCTGCATTATCTGGCACCTGTTCTTCCCTCTGACCATATTATGTCCCATTGTCTCCCCTCCTCCCCCACCCCATGACTATTCTCCAACCAGTGTGGTCCCTTTCTGACTCTGAAACAAGCCAAGCTCTTTGCCAGATGACGGTTTCTTTGCTTAATGTTCCCATTCTGGGTTACTCTTTTTTTCTTGTCACTTCCCATAGCACCTTTCTAGTTTCACTTAGGCCTTTTCTGATGCACTCTGCTCATCGAGGTGTGGTCACCACTATGACAGTGCTGCAGAGGCTCATAGCCAGAGGTGGTAATTATCTTGCATTATGCGGATAAGGCTGCTCTCAAAGACTGTAAGCCACAGGGGAATGAGGCACTCTTTGCTCCCTGAAGGCTTTAATCTTTGTTATATTTCTTATCAGAATCCTGATTTGTTCAGGGTTTTATTTTATGAAAGAACCATTCTGTATTCTAGTTTCCAATTCTATTCCCAACAATATGTTATTTCAACAAATACTTATTGAATGCACAATAAACGCTATGTTGCACAGATGAAGATACCAAAAGCCATAAGACACAGAGCCAGTCTTTAAGAAGCATACAATCTGGCTTCTTTTCTCCTCTCTCGTTGGCTGGGATGAAGGAGGAGGACATGAAAAACCCAGTCACTGATGAAAATAGACTATGAATGTGCTTGGTCGATCAGAGAAGGTGCACCTTACTCAAGCTTGCCGCAGGGAACGAAGTTTGAACTGAGACTTGATGGGCAAGCAGTAGTGATTTTGGTGAAGAATTGGGGGATAAGGGCATTCCAGATGGTGGAATGTGCAAAAACATCCATGTAGGAAAGGGCACCACCACCACCATCATCATCATCATCTCTTCTTTACCATCCTAAGTACCACACCACAATACATACAATTCTAGGTGCTTTTAAGTCCACAAAGAACTATTAGAGAAAGACTTATTTTTAGGTGAGGCTATTAATTTGCCCAGGCTCTGAGACTGAAAGAGGTGGGGCTCGTACTTGAACCCAGACAAGTTGCTACAAAACTCAAGCTGATCGCTCAGATTTCCTGGCTCCTGTTTGGGTGTTCCCAACCACTCAAATGAACTGCCAATTGCTGTTGCCCAGGGTCTCTTCCTGTTTTAAGCCTCTAAGCCTGTTATCTCCCACGGGAATGCCCTGTGTCCTTCCTTTTTACTTCCCTGGTTTGGATTCACATCACAGGAATTCACCTCCTTTCTAAAGCTTCCCTCCTTCTCCTCTCCTCGTTCCCTTCTTTCCAGCCCCAGGAAGACTCCTTGCTTTGTACTTGACTGGAACTGCAACACACGTCTGTCTTTATATATATTTATCTTTGTATCTTCTTTCTCTGCCCTCTTCTTTGTCTTAACCACTTTGCGCTGTACATTCCACCCACAGCTAGACTGCAGGCTTCTTGAGGCAAAGGCAGTGTTCCTTTTATCATTGCTATGTTAGTGTCTAATGCTGTCCTTAATATGGAATGAATGCCCAAAAAGGGCTTGCTGGGTGAGTGAGCGAATAAGTTAGTGAAGGCTATCTTATGTGGGGAATATGTTCTTGCTTCAGAATATTCTTCATAATATTAATATTTTCTTTCATTTGGTGTATAGTTACACAGCTCTCATTCTGGCAGAAGATACAAGTATGTGAAAGAGAGCCAGATATGTTCTTGGTTTTTTCAAAGGATTTTCTTCCCTCACTGTGGGTGGGTGGGTGTGTGTGTGAGAGAGAGAGAGACAGACAGACAGACAGTATGAGAGTTGGGTTTTAAAAAAGTAAATATAACTGCAGTTGACTTATTGCTAACTTCTTTCATTAGAGTTTAACTGAAAAGGCAATAAAGTAATTTCAAATGTGGAGAATTTATTATTTTTAAGAATGAAAAATTCACATAAGTAGAAAATATCTTCTTAGCACCTGTTCTGTGCCAGAAATTCTCATACCAACAAATTCATTTATTTTTTACCACTTCCCTGCTAAGGAAAGAAGTGGGAACCAGCACATAAATAGCTCATCTTGGTGAGGCTGTCTGCATTCAGTATCTCTTTTAACATTGCAGGGCAGACACGGTTCTTATTCTACCACAGAATATTAAGGACTTAATTGATTAAGGAAGGCGAAGATCTGGGCCTCCTCCCTGGTCCTGTGTTGACTCCACAGTTGAAGTCCCTTTTATTAGACCACGGGGAAAATACCCACCTCAAGGGACCTTCCTTCCAACACATGCAGGCACTCGATTCTCCAGGCAGTAGTTTCATGCTGCCAGATTTGCCTCTGCAAAGTCTCACATTTTCACATGAATCGCTAATGGATGGGGCCCACCTGTTCCTATTAAAACCCAGGGTTCAGCGAGGCAAGAGAAACAATAGAATCCACAAAGTGCATCTGATAGGAGCACCGACATAGCACTGTAAGCTAGTTTTAAAGGATAGCTTAGGGTCTGATAGAGCCAGGATATTCAGGAACAAGAAGAAGTTCACACAGGTATGGAGGAACAGTGATTTTAAGTCCGTCTGGACTAGTGACTTCTTAATGTTTGAGACCCGAGCAGAGGAATCTGTAGCAAATTGGGCCTCGCTAGAGCCAGAGTAAGTATATTTATAGCAACCACAACAGAAACGTGTGTGTTCCAAGTATTTGCAAAACAGTTTTAGATAGCTGCTTATTGAACGTCAGCTGCAGTCTTGTGAAACACATATACATATTATTGATAGGATATGACAAAACGGAGAAGGAAATTCGTGGGGTTGGAGTAAGAATAATAGCAGTATTTGAGGAAGTATGCTTATACTATGTGGTTTTGTATATAATAATCATTTTTTTAATTGCAATCAAATGTGAAAAGGCAGCTGCTAAAGAGTGTGGTTTGTGATTATCTGGACAAATATTTGGAGCATTTAAAGTACTGCGTTGAGTTTTTCCTGGTCAGCAAAATAGGGCAAAGGAGGCAGCTGACATTCTGGATACCGTTTAAGTGCAATAGGCTGTGGGACCATGTAAAGCTGGGACCAAGTGAGGCAAAGGTAGCAGTGAATATCACAGCACAGTGCATATCCTCTGTGCCTGGTCACTGTGGTTACAGAGTACAAGTTCTGTATTTGATGGCACACTAAGAAAGCCATGGGTGAATGTTGAAACAGGGCAAGTGGAACTTACCCATGACAAACTAGCTTCATCATGAGATGAAGAATAAATGAGAATTTGAAATCAGTTTATGGACTAGACCAAGAGTAGGATCTAGGAGGGTAGTCTTGGGTGAAGAAATATGAACTGCATGTTCAGATGATACCAGATACCATGTATCTGTTATATCTTCCACCAAGACTCTGTCAGTCAACATAAATTTAATAAGTAGGATTCCCTGTATCCGTTTGGTCTCACGTGGTCTAACTTGGAATTTCTCAACCTTGGCAACAGGGACACATTGGACCAGATTGTTCTTTGTTATGAGAGGGTCATGTGCATTGTGAGACATTTAGCACCATCCAAGGCCACTGCCTGTCAGGGGCACTGTCCCCAGTTGAGACCAAAGAGTCTCCAGACATTGCCAGATGTTCTCTGGGAAGCAAAATTGCCCCTGGTTGAGAACCATTGGCCTAACTGGTGGCCAGTGCTGCAGGTGAGGGAAGCATGGGACTGGGAATAAATGTGGTTATTCTTATTTTGTGGCTTATTTGTGGCTTTCTGACACTGAGGATGGTTGAGCTGCTTAAAGGCACTCAGACTATTGAACAATGATCATCTAGGGTTTATAGACGGAGGAATTCAGACCAAGAGCTAGGGATCTGGCACCAAATCACACGGCCAAACTGATACTTGAACACCAGCGATAACACTCAATACTCCATCTCTTTTCTCTACAATTTTTTTTTATCCTGTAATTTTCAGAACTCCAAGCCTTAGGTATTAAGGGAAAGGCAAAATAGGTAGGACTTTCAGCCCTTCTACATTTCCACTCCATCCCTACTCTTACCCTGGCCAAAGCAACATCGCTATCACCATCCTGAGTTGATAATGGTTAATGTTGCTATTAAAATAATAACATAAAATCCCCTGCATTATCTCTTTATGCCTGTTTATTTATTTAGGAGCAAAGGGGACATAGAAAGCTAATTTTTTTTTTCATTTTAGTGAACATACAGTTCCATATTGGTTTCTGGAGTATAATTCAGTGACTCAGCACTTAGATACAACACCCAGTACTCATTAAGCAGGCTGTATGCCCAGCTTAGAGCCAGATGCGGGGCTCGATCCCACAACTCTGCGTTTATGACCTGAGCCAAAATCGAGAGCCAGACACTTAACCACCTGAGCCACCCAGGCACCCCTCTTTATGCCTGTTTAGACTTGAAGAAGACAGCACGAATCTTAACCCAGAGAGAAGCTCAACAATATTCCTTATGTGCTGTTGGAAATCTATTTTCAGGGGTAAGACATGCTGAAACTGTAGGGGCATTAAGTTTGCTAACGTGCAACGTAGAAAGTTATAGGAACTGGGACCCAAAAAGGCCATTTCGTCATCCATTCCTGGTCTTTTTCCAGAGTCATCATCTTGCCTCTGTATATCACTCTTCCAGGATACCCTGAGTTATTCTGCCCGAGTTTTCTCTTGGCAGAACATTGCTAAGTTGTACCCCATTCCTGAGAATCTCAACTCTCATCCTGGTAGCATCTTGTTGGCAACCTTCAAATTCTATATTCATCCAGGAATTTCTGACTCTTCACTTTTTCATAAAAATAGGGATTATCTCAGGGTGGGAGAAACACAGCTTGACCACTCACATCTCCCCTCTCTACCTGCCATGATAATCTGAAATTTAATGTTTTGAGATTGACTTGGTTAAATAAAGAGATTGACTACCCTAGTTATCATTTTCTTAAAAGCAGATGAACTTGAAAATTTTGACATATGTATATTTTGTCAGCCAAAGGCAAACCATCTATTTCAGGAGGCAATATTGCATACTTGTTAATTGTGTGCTTTGGAATCAAACTTCCTCAGTTCTTAATCCAGGTTGCCACTTTTAGCAGTATTATCTCAGACAAGTTTTTAGAATTTTTATGAACTTCATTTCCTCATCTGAAAGGTGGGGTGATAATCCTCTCCATTAGAGTCATGGGGATTAAATAAGATGATAAATGTGAAGTAGTTTTAAAGATGCTTAATAAATAATAGCTCCAGTATTATTACTATTTTATTCTTAGGGGCCACCCTGCCTGCATATTTTACATTCAAGAGATCATTGATAAAAGTAAATGGAGTATTAGAGATTATCTTGGCAATTTCACAATCATTTCCATGTTATTGGAAAACAGGGGTTATAATGAATAGATTAATAAAAATATAACTACAGCAAGGAAAAATGGTATGAAATAAGTTATACTAAATCACCCTGATCAGAATCAAATTCTTATTGTAATAAGCCAGCGGAGTCCATATATTAGACATTTAAAAATGTGATCTACTTTTCTTCTTGTTACAAACCCAGGGTTAAGTGGATTTCTAGGCTTCTAGTGGAATTTCCATGCTCTTTTTTTGGGCTGATAATTCCAGAGGATCAAGGATTTCTCAAGGAGTGAATCTTGCCTTATGTGTTAGAAGTCTCAAAAAGAAGTATTAAAGTGGCTGAAAGTTGTATTAAATATTTGCTGTTTCAGATATAAGAAGAGTATTGTAAAAATTGGGTAATTAGCATATTTACCAAAATAAGTGTCTTCAGACCAATATTTTATTGTATTCTTAATCTGGGGCTTACAGGAGAATTATATAGTCAAATTGCTTCTACCTTTACTAATTGGGTAAGTTCTAGAAATGTTAAGGAAAGTACAATGTAGAAAGAACTAAATAAATATTTGCAGAATGACTGTTGAAGGTATTTTGTTCCTAAGGGTTGCCATTCTCTATACCACGCATGTTCTTACTGTTGCTATGACCTTGTTCTGTTGGCCAACTGCACTTTGTGATACAGCAAGTAACATGTACCATTGGGTGACGTAACTACTGACCTCGTTGTTATGCCAGGACAGATTTTTTTCTAGGAACCTAAATTGTAAATACCCACATCACTGATTTTATTACCCAGTGGTATGTCTTACTCTTGCTACATGTTAGTGTCAGGGGTGAGAACCGCTATCTTTTGTAAGTAGACCTCACATAGCACTAGAAAGACCCAGATCTATGTAAGGTCTGCTTGCAAGGACTGGTGTCCTTCTGAAAATGATAATATTGTTATCTTTCATTTTACCTGGGCTTCCCCCCCATTTTCTAATACATGCAGAGCCAGTAGAGTCAGCTTGGATTGCAGAGGAAATTATCTCTTCTGTATTACAGGAGGTCTCAAAATAAGCTTATCCCAAAAGGATAAAAGCAATTTAAATTAAATAGCAATGGATAATCATTTAGTTTATTATAAGGCATTGCCCTTCCCACATTACATTTTCGCTATAAAATTTTTGTTGATACTTGTTTTTTCATTTAATATGTCACAGGGCAAAAACATGCTGTTGCCTTAATGAAGCTGTGTCCTTTCTTCTCCTCCTCCTTCCTCTTCTGTTTTTGACTTGTCGTAAAGAGAGTCATATCCTGCTCTCACCATGGCTTACCCCCACCATTCATTCCTGGGGAAACTGCTTGGGTGTCATGGCCTGTGTCGTGACAGGTTATTCCTTGGTGGGCTTAAAGTGCAGTGGATGAGAGCCATTCTCATCTCCCGAAATCCTCTTACAAACCATCTACCAAGGTGTGTCAAGCCGAGGAAAATGTCTTCCATTCCTTCCTGCTGAGTATATGTAGCAATATGCTAGGATGATAACAGGGCTAGATATGAAAACAAATAGAGTATCAGAAAATCATTCCATTGCAACCAAATACATTTGAAATGATTCTTTTTAATTTTTGTAAATTCTAAGAATATAAAACATACACTTTTGCATTGAAATTTTTGTTGCTGCTTTTCTTAACCCTTTTGGAGACTTAATGAAAACTTCGATGGTACTCAACCTCAGTCCTTTCTTATATTTTGGATACTACTGACTTTTTACAAGCTATAGGCCTTTTGCATATAATTTAATATTAGTTGATATATTTAGATTTAATTAAGCTCCACCCTTCCTACAAAAAGAAAAAGCTCATTTGTCTGAACTGCAGTAATTCCGAATATAATGATTTAGATGTGCCTCTTATAACTACTTAGTTAAAAAAATAAGTACTGCTGAGCAAATTCAAAATGTATACAGGATAATGCAGTGTACATTTAAGCTTTTGATGCAAAAAATTTTTCAAGTGATCCATTTTGTGAAAAATAGTACTGAGTATTATTTGTCTCTACTCATTAAAGACTAATTCTCTTTTAGGTCCTTCTTCTGTAGGTTTTGTGGCTTAGTTTGTGTTACTTTTTGTATATGAAACAAGTCGAGCTGCATATTTTTCAGGAGACATCAACCTTTCACTAATTTAGAATGTCTATTCCTTTAATTAATCCAAATTAGAGATTATGTTTCTCCCCAAACAAAATACATCCTTACATCAATTAAATGAGAGTTTTTGATGAAATGTTCCCTAACAGAGAGTAAGTAATTGAGATATAATTGTTTGTAGATGAAAAATAACTGCCACTTTTATGGCAAATGTGAATTTAATGCAGATGACTTCCATGATTATGGTGTGCTTTATGTGACTTTTTATACCACTGTTTTGGAAGCATTCATAGTACCAGTTGAGGCAAAAGCATCTTAATGTTTGTTTTAGTGTTTGGCAACAAATACGGTCTATAAAATATGTAGTAGTTAATATTAAAAGCTCATGCCAGATTGTAACATAAAGAGTTTATTCAATCTCTTTAAATGCATCAATTTAAAGCTTCATCTGAATGAGTTCTCGTTTAGCATTTGGGTTTCTTATGATTTTCAGCAGGTGAGCTCGGACGAAGTTAGGAGGCATATTTTCCCCCCAGATTGGCACAGCCTGCAAACGGAGGACTCTTAATGAGCCTGCCTCGCTCGTTCTTTTAGGAGGACCACTGATGGCAAGCACCTGCAGTGCGCATAGGGTTGGCTCAGTGAGCAGAGCATAAACAATGCTCTATGTGGGAGGCGAAGATGACTAGAAATGCCAGGCTTACTCTTTCCTTGTCCCATTGGATCACCAGGAGGGAGCAATTTTCTTTATTATGGTTGCATTTTCTCAAGGTTGCCTTTACTTAGGATTTGATTACTTGCCTCCCTCCACCCACTCCCCTCTCCCATACACTCCCTCACTCCCAATAATGATCAGGTTGTTTTTAAAAGTCAGGTAGTACATTTCTTTATCATGTTACATTACATGCTTGAAGCAAGCAAATCTAGAAAGCTTTAAGAAAGACGCAGCAGTGTCTGGCTGGCAGGGGACCTGTGCATTGGGAGACAAATAGTAGCTTTTCAATTTGGTCAGATATAGGCCACTTATAAGCCACCTAGCCTTGGGCAAGTTATTGAAACACTCGGGACTCAGTTTCCTCATCTCTAAATTAGAGGGTTAGAAACAATATATGTAAGTAGCTGGCATATACCAAATACGAGAGAAGATAGCTTTAATATTTAGATCAAGGATGGAAGGGGGAAGAAAGAGGGAGAGAGATGAGAGCTGTGTGTGGAAGCTGTGGGGCTGGTTAGGAGATAATGAGACCTGGACTATGGAAGGCGTAGGGGTCCTCCTTATGAATGGAAAGGGAGATGACTGGGATTCATCTAGATGCCACAGACTGGGCCGATGTCAGAATAGAGGCAGGAACAGAATGATCAAAGCAAACACATGTGGAGCTTTATTAGAACAGAACATTATCGTGCACTACAAGGTAATTTACTTTTTTAAAATACATATTTATTTTAGAATCCTTTCATATTAACAGACAGGTTGCAAAGGTAGTACAGAGAGTTTCCAAAGATTCCAATTCACGTTCCCCTTTTGTTAACATTCTAAATTTGGTACATTTGTTACAACTGAAGAACCGACATTGGCATGTTTTATGAACTAAACTCCATACTTTGTTCGATTTCATTTGTTTTTTCCTAATGTTCTTTTTCTGTTCCAGGATCCCACTCATGATACCACAAGACCAACATTTAGTCACATGTCTTCTCTGGTCTCTGATGGTTTTTCTGGCTTTTCTTGTTTTTGATGACTTTGGCATTTTGAGGAGTCTGTTATTTTGTAGAATGTCTCTCAAGTTGGGTTTGTCTGATTTCTTTTCATAGTTAGACTGAAGTTATGGATTTGGGGAAGGAAAACCTCAAACGTATTTGCTCTTTAATTCGTATTATACCAAAGCAATATGCTATCAATGTGTCTTGTTACTGATGATGTTAACCTTGATTACTTAGCAAAGGTAGTGCTTCAGTTTTCTCTGTTGTAAAAATGCTCCTGCCCCCTCCCTTCCCACACCTTACTCTTGGAAGCAAGTTACTAAGCACAGCCTAGATTTAAGAGATGGGTAGTTATGCTCCATATCTTTGAGGGGGAGTTATCAACATAAATTATGTTAATTTCTTCTATTCAGAGATTTGTAGCTTTCCCCTGTTTATTTATTTATTCAGTCACGTGTCTCTATTTGCATGTACTCATGAATATTTATTTTATATATTGGATTGTAATCCAATACTACTTCATTTATTGCTTAAAGTGTTCTAGTTTTGGACATTGGGACCTATTTCATGTCAGTTCCTGTGTCCCTTTGACATACTCTCATCATTTTTGCTTTCTTGAGCATTTTCTTGCTTTCTGACACTACAAGATGCTTCAGACTTACCTTGTTTATTTCCTGCCCTGACCCCAGAATTCCATTTCTCCAAGGAGCCCTGCTTCCTTTTATTGGAGAATGGTATTAGAAATCAAGATCTGGGTGCTGAGTGTGCTCATTATTACTGGGGTGTTGTTGCTTCTAGGCTCTTTCATCAGACAGAGTTAGGACACACATGAGTATATAGTAACCCATGCATGCATGTATGTGTGTGTGTGTGTAGAATTGTAAAATATATATATTTATACAGTATACAATTTTATACAACATACATTTTATATATATAAATATATATTTATATATGTATTTTATACAATATACAATTTTTACTATCTCTATATGTATCTCTATTAAGTATTTGCATCTATATTATTTAAATCTGAATTTATACTGATGTTTCCAATTCTAATACTATAGCACATAGATTATTATAGCGTTCCCTTTTTGCTTGTCTGTAACCTTTCACTCCAGCAGTGACAAACCTGACTTTTGCCATTGATCATCCATTTACTTACTTTTTGATTCCCAGTTTACATGTATAGTGGTTTCAGAATTGTTACCTTGCATGTCCCTGAAAAACATTTGAATATCAGTTAGAATACTCTACCAGTTAAAGTGCAGTACGTATATACTGTTGCTTTTCTCTCTAGTCTTATACTTCCCAGTCATTTCTAAAGTTACTTAGGTTGATACCTTTTTAACACACTCTCTTCAGTGAGGTTGGGTTATACTTTTAAAATACTTTTAGACTCTTTTGTCACAATATGCATTCCATCTTGAGATCCCCTAACCTAGTTATTTTAAAAATTTGCATACATTAAGAGTCACTCTTTGTTTAGTAAAGATATATAAATTTTGACAGACGTAGGGTCACATAGCCCTATGACACCATACAGAATATTTTCACCACCCTTAAAAATTCTCTGCCACCTAGTCAGTGGTCTTCTTCTCCAGCTCTTTGCAGTCTATCAGTTTTTGTCTATACTTTTGCCTTTTCTAGAATGTCATATGAATGGAATCATAGAGTATGCAGTCTTTTTTGATAGATTTCTTTTACTTTGTAATATGTACTTAAAATTCATCCGTATTGTAGGATAGATTCCTAGTTCATTGCATTTAGTGCGGAATAACATTCTCTGTGAATGTATCACAGTGCAATTTAAAATCCCTTCACCTTTTGGAGAACATCTTGGTGATTTTGACTAAAACTGCTATAAGCATTCACATGACGGTTTTTAAGTGGACATAAATTAAAATGTCTTGGGCAAATACCTAGGAATGGAACTGGTAGGACATATGGTTAAGTCTATATCTAGCTTTATAAGAAACTGAAAAACTGTCTTCCAAAGTATCTATACCATTTCACACTGAATGAGAATGCTTCACCAGCAGTATTGCTTTTGTCAGGTGTTTTGTTTTGTTTTTAGGTTTTAGCCATTCTAATATGCATCTTGTTGCTTTAATATGCAATTGCCTGATGATAAATGATACTGAACATTTTTTCATATACTTGTCATCTGTATATTATCTTTGGTTAGGTATCTCTTCAGTTCTTTGGCCTATTTTTAATTGGGTTGTTTTCTTGTTGAAATTTAGTAAATCTTTTGGTACTTTTCTTTGCATATTTTAGATACAAGTCCTTTATTAGATAATGTTATTTGTAAATATTTATTCTAGTTTGTGGCTTGTCTTTTTCTTAGCTGTGTCCTTCTCAAAGCAAAAGTTTTGTTTTTAATTTTATTTTTATCCATAACTATATCCTCTACTAAATGGAACTGCTCAACTTATTTTTAAAGTAAATTACATTAATTTCTGTTATTCTACATAATTGCCTATTGTACTCAAGAGAACCGTTTATGGAATGGTACAACTGGTAATCTTAGTTTTTCCCATTTTGCATATAATGACAGCTGTGTCTGTAAGCGCTGCCGCAGGACGTCTCCAGTCATTGACAAACCAGGGGCCCTTGAGTGGAGGAAGCCTATTACATTCCATCTATAGTACGACAACCGTGGACATTGATTGCACTCAGGGACCTTGGTTCAAATTCTGCTTTTAACATTTTCTTGTTGTATAAAAGTGAGAAAGTTACTTAATTTTTCTGAACCTGGTTTCTCATCTATAAAATGAAGACAATATCACCCACCTGTTTTTTTTTTTTAACTTATTTTATTATTTTTTTCCACCCACCTCTTTTTGATGCTATTAGATGAGTGTACATTTGACCCTTAAACAGCATGGGTGTGAACTGTGCAGGTCCACTTATATGCAATTTTTTTTACAGTACAGTGCTATAAATGTATTTTTTTTCTTATGGCTTCCTTAATAACATTTTCTTTTCTGTAGCTTATTTTATTGCAAGAATACAGTAAAAATAAAAGCAGAAAATAATGAAATTGAGAATAAAAGAACAATAGAAAAGATTTTAAAAACTCAAATCTAATGCTTTGTAAATATTCGTATAATTGATTAAACATGGGAAATTAATTTATAAAAAATAAACTCGTGGCTAAAAAATCAGAATTTTTAATTAATAGATATATTTATAATAATAACATCACAAACAACTACAATTAGAATGAGTAATGGTAGGAAAAAACACGAAATGCCAAATATGTGCAAGACACAATAGAAAGCCCAAGTAAATCAATGACCATTAAAAATTTTAAAAATCTATAGTACTTAAAATATATAAAACATGTGTTAATCTCCTGTTTGTTATCAGTAAGCCTTCTGGTCAACAGTAGGCTCTTAGTAGTTAGGTTTTTGGGAGTCCAGAGTTTTATATGGACTTTTGACTATGTGAGGGTCATTGCCCCTAACCTCCATGTTGCTCAAGGGTCACCTGTATATAAAGTGCTTAGCACAGAGCCTGGCACAAGGTGAGCACTCAGTAAGTGTTAGTTCATACTGTTTCTCTCCTGTATTCTGCGTTTTCTTTCAGCCTCTCCTGGTTTTCCTTGCTGGAACTCCGTACTCTACTGCCAGTTTTCATCCACCATTTCTATTATAGTGCGGGGTATGCCACTTTGAGGTGCTTTTCTATTCCCATCTACACTGCAAATGGCTCAAGATGAAGATGATTTCCCTGCTCCAGTGCTTCCTAATGTCCAGATCACAGTTCTGGAACAGACCAAGGCAATATCTGTTAGAAAAACAACACATCTGCAAGCTCTCCCTTCCCTGTCCCTCATTTCCAATTTATCACCAAGCCCTGTCAATTTGACTGCAGAAGGATTTTTTCAATCAGCCTTCCCTATGATTGGACAGAAAGGCTTAATATTATTAAGATGATGATTCTCTCAAAATTAATCTATAAATTTAATGGAATTCCAGTTAAAGCCTAACATGACTTTTTTTGCAGACCTGACAAATTCATTCTAAAATTTATTTGGAAGAGAACATGTTTGGGATTAGTCAAGAAATATATCAAAACATTCTATAAAGCCACAATCATTAAAGCAGTCTGATATTGACTATATGTATTTTATCAATAGAAAATAATAACATAATCATGCATATATATGTCTATATAGTGTGTGTGTATATTATATATATGATTTTAAGCATATTGTAATGGTAGTATTTCAAATTATCAGGGAAAAGATGGACCACATCAAAAGGTCTGTATTGTATGATAGGTACGAGCATCAGACTGGGACCAGACTGTCTGGTCTGAGTTCTGGCTCTGTCATTTCCCAGCTGTGTCACCTTAGGAAGGTCATTTAATTTATTGGGGTATTATCTCAGTTTCCTTTTGTGCTAAATGGGAAGAAAAACTAGTACCTTCCTCAAAAAGTAATGGTGAAGTTTAAATAAATTAATGGGTGAAAGCTTAGAATAGACCTAGGCCCTAAGCACTACTAAACATTCAATTATTATTAGTAGTATTGAAATACAGAGTCTAAACAGTTGTCAAACTGTTTTGAAAAGTAACCCTTTAAGTGCCTGATTTAGAGTCCCATAGGGATAGGTGCCCGATTGTTGATTTTTTGCTACAGATACATTTTGACTTTCTTAAGTAAATAGACAATTTTAAACTTTATTATGAAGGTAGTAAGTGATAAAAGATTCTTTAAGAGATAGCCTTTTAAATACATTATGCACAACAAGAATTGCAAACTCAGTTACTTAGTGGGGCAGTGGGTAAATCATGGACATAGACTAGGTGGGGAATGTGGGGAGATGGAGACCTCGTAGCCCATATAAAAGAGACAACTGCTTTTCAACTCCACCTGATTCTTGTCATGCAGGAATGTGAGTGCACGTTTTTTCAAGCGACTCTGAAAATTTCATGGAAAATCTTGTGTTTCTAAATATTGATTTGAATTAAAATTTTTAAACATTGTGGGGGACAAATAAGACCTGGGTCTGCAGGTCATAGTTGGCTCATACTGTTTGTTTGCCTTCTGAGACTTAGAGACTTTAGGCTAGACCACCCTGTCTTTCTGCCAGCCTGTATATCCCCAGCAAAGCTCTCACAGTGCTGTCTAGATAATAACAGCTCAATACTTGTTTTTTAATGAATCAATTTGATTTTCTTCCTGAATCTTTCTGGTGTTGATCGATACTTTGAATCATTAATAATAGTACCTCCATTTGTTAGCCATTTATTTTAAATTTAGGGTGCTGTTAGGGACTCCATATACACACTCCTCTGGTTGTTACAGTATTTCATCAGGTTGTTGTTTTCTCATTTTATAGATAAAACTGGAAGGCTAAGTTACTTTTCTAAAGTCTAAGGTTTGTGGTCAGGATGAATGTGATCCTACATTGTTTAGGTCTGCTCTTTAAAGTGAGTTAGAGTTCCAAAGAAGTAATGAGGGGTTCGTATCTTTCCAGGGCATGACATGGTCCTGACACCAGCTAACTGAGTGTGCTGACCACATCTTGTTCATCTAGAAAAAGTTTTCCTAAGACCATTCTATTGGATGACCTTGTCAAGCTACCGCTTAGAATGCAGAAAATATAGGATGAAAGAAGTCCTTCCACTTACAAACGGGTAGCTTTCCAAATGTTCATTTGTAAATCAGTTGTTTGGAACTCAGAATTCATTTCCCTGCAGAAACAGTTACAAATGGCAGTTATGTTTCCCCTGAGGCTTGTCCACAAAAGACTATTTAGCCTTAATGTATCTGAAATAGTGTGCGTTTGCCATGAAAATGTGTAGAAAATAGAGCTGTTGTAATTCTAGTAATTAAATAAAAGAAAAAAAAAAGTAAAATTGAATGAGAACTTTAAAATGTATTCTGAATGCTGATGCAAAGGAAAGGAAAATTTACCCAGAGGAGGATGTAGAATTTGGAAAATAATTTTGTTGGGATTTTAAGGGGGTTTCTGGACACTGTCAAAGTACTTGCAAAATTAATGGAATCATGTTCCTGAAATTTCTGATTTCATTTCATGACTTCTGGATTCACCATGATTAATCTCCCCATGATTAAATGCTGATTCTAGTGTCCATTATAGTTAAATGAAAGATAAGAAAATAGAAAAGAAGATAAATGGATTTTTTAGTGATGTAGAAATTGGGTGACACAGCAAGGAATGAAACTTAAAGATCATGCCCGTGTTTCCATAACCATGACAGAGGTAGAAATAGCTCTAAACTATGGGTAGTGAGAGAGAAACATAATTCTTAATTCCTCATGAAATCTTTCTCTGAGATATCCCAGAGGTTGTTACTATCTTAGTCCATCATCTCAGGTATCTTGGTGATAATCCATGGCAAATGTAGGCTTGGTACACAGTTGAATTCAAGAGTGCAAACACTTTTAAAATGCACTAAATATTTAGAAATGTGAATATTTAAAAGGGGAGGACTGGGACTTCAAATAAAGATCAATTTAGTATTTTAGTACTTAGGTTTTATATTCCATTTTGTTTAAGTTTCAGCTAGGAGAATGAAAGGCAGAGATTTTCCATATCTTTGAGATAGTCAAATGGTTGAATGGGAAGTTGAGGAAGAAGAAACCATCTCCTGATACTTCCACAGTATATTTGGAAACAGTCATGTGAACAGCAGTATAAACAATAGTGTAAAATGCATCAACAGAGCAGCAGTCCTTCCTGGCAAACAGCTTTACCAAGAAGTAGAGAAGAGAGGAGTAGTCAAGATCATAGGACAACAACAAACCAGGGTGAGGAACTGTAAGCTAACAAGACCAAACAAAAGCTCACCATGAAGTAACAAGGGTAGACATGCATGAGGTATTTCCCTTCGTGGTTCTTTCAAGAGTCAGCTGGGCTTCTTCCCCTGACCCTCCTGGAGTTAGTTGCCCAGTCAGACCGAATTGCTCCTTGACCACTCTGCACTCACAGGAGCACAGAGACGTCAGAAGCTTTGTTGTGTTGCTGCGGCACCTGAGGAGTGTTGTTAAGGCAGCCTTGGTAAGTGGGAATTTTTAACCCAGCTGTAAGTAGTTCTTTTTTGGTTGTTGTTTTTAATCATTTGGAGTTGACATCCTGGTTCCCGCTGGGATTTGCCATTACAGTTATCAGTGATAGTAAAAAGAACCAAGAGTTTGTTGCTTCTAAGAGTTCCCATCCACTACCAGCTGAAGGATTGTGTTCTTTTTGGCAAATGAAATTAAAATCCATTTTTTATTCATTTCTCATTTAAAGTTAGAATTTTAAGTCATATATTCACATTTTAAGGTTGTTAAAACATATATTTGGGGCACCTGGGTGGCTTAGTCAGTTAAACCTCTGCCTTTGGCTCAGGTCATGATCTCGGGGAGTCTGCTTCTCCCTCTGCCTCTGTCTCTCAAGAATAAATAAATAAAATCTTTAAAATAAATAAAACATATATTCACTTGCATTTTGGTAATTAAAAACCAGTGAATTAAAAATTGGCAAGATTAGGGTTCCATTCCTTTAATGATAGAAGAAATTTATATGTTCACTTTGCATTTTGGTAATTAAAATCGAGTGAATTAGAAGTTGGCAAGATTAGGGTTCTATTCCTTTAATAATAGAAGGAATTTATATCACATATGAGAAATTTTGTTTTAGTCATAGTTTGGGTTGAGATATCCCATTATTCTGGTCTAAAGAATTCTAGATTGGTCAAGTGATAGAATTTCTAAAATCTAAGGAGTTATCTCTTGAGTATATTCCTAGTGGTTTCACACTGATCGTTACTGTGGGATTGCAAACTATTTAATCATCTTTCTCTAGAGGGGCTTAGGTTACTAGAAGAGAAGTCAGTGTCAGGTTTCATGCCTTATTATAAGTACACTAGGCTAAGGGTAGTGTGTGCAGGATGGGTCTAGGGAAGAGCAAGTGGCCTGAGGCATAATAATCCCTCAACAGCTTTTGCTGTCTTTGGTTGATTCTTCTCCTGCATTTCATTTGCTGTAAATAACCAGTGTAGACTTATCAGGCAATTAAAACAATCTTAACTATATAAGTTCATTTATCTCTATTGTATGGAATTTCCACATAAAGCTGTTGGGACCTGAGAAATTTCTAGAAATTTCATTATTTACTTGACAAATGCTGTCTATATTCATATATGTATTATCTTTTTCTTTCTCTAATTAAATTCTGAGCTCCTTTAAGTAAGGGACGTGTTCTATTTCTTATATTTTTCTTTTCCCACGTCTGTAGGAGCCAGGATATCTCACTTCCACATACTTAAAATTGGAGTGCAAAACGTTTCATACAATTCTCACTTAGAATACACTGCTTTGTTTGCTAATCGCTTTACACATGCAAGTTTTACCTTACCAGCTGGATTTTAAGTACGTCATTGGTTGGGGTTTTGTTTTATAGTAATGGTATAACAATTTGGATCTCATATTACCGTTTAGCACATTAGAGGGACAAAATATCTTCTCAACAAATAGTTGTCAATTACTCAAATATGGAAGGGAATAAGAGAGAAAGGCAAGAGCTTTTGGATTAATCTCGTGACCTTTAAAATCCATATCATTATTTCACAGCTTAATTATGTATCTTTTGAAACACATAGCATGTCATTAAGACTGGATAAATAATGCTTCCTCAATACTCTTATTAAGTAAAGAGTAATAAAAATATGCTGTTGACAATACAAGCATTCTATTCTTACCTCCTTAGTGCTTATAAATTCAAAATGGAACTAGTTTGAATTTGAGAGATTTGGATCATTTTCCTGGCTAAGTCAGGAGACGTTTGTTTGCTTTAGGCAGTGTAAAAGGTGTTAAAGGATTAGAGCAGAGAAAATTCCAGCATTGCTGTGCTATAAGGTAGATTCCTGGATAATCAGGTAGAGTTTTGGGAACAAGGTGGAAAAACCTATCTCTGCAGAGTTTCTACCTAATTTCACACCTACAACCTCTCTACTTTAAAATTTTCAAGAACTAATAAAATTAAACAGGGCTGATAAAATATTGTCTGGAAGATAAGCAGTATAATGATTTTAAATTTGATTGTGATGTCTATGGATATAAATGAAAAAGTAGTTTCTTAAAAAAGGGTTCCCTTTTTATAAGTTATAGCTATATTATTTTATTCTTATCCTCTATAGGGATAAGAATTACAAATGAATTTATTATCTATTTTGGTACCTTATGGGTCCCCTATTGTCTGTTTAAATGGTTCTACATACAACTTATACATTGCCAGACCATGAGAAGAAATAGAGTAAAAGTCAACAGGCACATTTCAAGACCAGGAAGGCTAAGAAATTAGAGATTCCCAAAGGTAAGAAAAGCACTACAAATAAAATGATTAGTGGAGATCATAACTATTACGGGAACAGGAATCCTGTTAGATAAACTCACAAAGAATATCCAATACTACAGAACAGGATTGGTAGGAAATGAAACTTAACGCAGCATCAACAAGCAATATCATCAAAAGAGGCAAAGCCAGACACCTGTTAAAGGTGTTAAAGTCAGATTTCATTCAGTCATAACTATTGCAACAGAGGAGAGACCTCAGTCTGACCTTAGGTCAATTCCATTGAAACAAAAGGTAGGATTGTTTAAATGCTGGGTATTCAGATGAAAGGCACTGAAGGGTGTTAAGAGGGGATTTGGTTCATATGACTAGACCATCTAGGTTTGCTGATTGGCACTTACAGGAGAAACGTACTTCTCATATTATTATGACAGAAGGTAGTGGTGGAAGTTGGAGCAAGGTGCCCATTTAGGCTTTTACCCTCCTGCAGGGACTGAGAGCAACAGCTATTTCTTTCAATATTTGTATTTCAAAGAGATGGATCCCAGGTCCTTGGGGAGACAGTTTTGGGTGGTAGAAGATTTATATCTTAAAGGGACAGGGAAAATTTTTGTAATTGCAAGCTTTCTCTAGTAACTGCTCTAAGAGGGGTTCAGGGGCCTATTGGCCTATCCCCATGTTTTGGCTGAAGTAAGTTAATTCTCCTGGCAGCATTGAACTTTCTCAGGCAGGCATTTTAAGGGGAGCTGGGGTCATCCTAGGGGCAGGGCCTTGTGTTGTTAGAAGCAAATGCCAAAGTTTGGTTAAGTCTCTTAGGGAAGAGGTTTAGACAGTCATTTGAGCAGTCCTTATAGGCTAAGGTCAAGGCCTCATTGGAAAAAGTGCTCAGGGGTACCTGAGTTGGGACAAGGAGAGAGTCTTTGTCAGTATCTTGGTAAAACCTGACTCGCAGGCAGATTTCCCTGTTGTACTCCCAAAGAGGCTAGGGAAGAGTGTGCTCCTCTGAGAGCGTGGAGGAGTGAATAAGATAACTGGTGTGAGCAAGACTGAACACCTGCCATCCTAGTACTCTTCCCATGGATGTAAAGTGCTTCCCCATCCAACATTCGTCTTCATGTTGTTTCAGAAGAGTCCTAGCCAGGAGCAGAAAAAATGGTTGTCAGACTTTTATCTCCCCCAACCTCTTGTCATTTCCCAGAAGTCACAAAGAACTTCATGGGTGATGGAGATCCCTCTAGGGAGCAGAAGCTTTGGTATATTGTATCAGTCCTGTGATGTATTCCAGAATTATGGAAGGAAGTAAAGAGAACTGTCAAAACTAGCTCACAAATAAGTTGGTGCAAAATCATATATGGTGCAGATTTATCTCAGTAATACAATGCTTTTAATGCTCCTCTGCCTTAGCTGATGCCCTCCTGTTACCATAGCAACCATACTCCCATAATAAGCCATTCCAGCTCACAGAGTGACTCAGCACTGTCCTTTACACATGTGGGTTGACAAAGATGGAAGATACTATTGTAGGCAGTCTGGCCAAATTTTGGGTGGTGTGTGCCCTACTCGCTGAGACCTATGTCAGTCCATGAACACTTTCTGCCAATCATACTGATTCTTTTTCTATCTTCAGCATTTTCATTCATCTAGGAGTCTTCTGTGTTAAGTCTAGACAGACTTGCCCCAACTGTACAGCCCCAATTTTCTTCGTAGCAGTGAGTAACAAAAGTAACATAAGAATATGATTCAGTAAAACAAGTGCAGTGTTAAGTGTATGGCAGTTATTCGTTATAATTATTTACTTCTCTATGACTAATAGAATTCCAATTATCAAAAATAATGGTTCCCCTGGGAAAAATGCTTATGTTTGCAACAAGAACATACTCCTACTTTTTTGGACAAACTGCTTTAATTTGGGAACTTTGTTTAAACTAATTTTAGGCTTCAGAATACTTATTTGACCCCAGTTATGGTCAAGTCTGTTCTCCTAGAGTAGCTTGCTTTTCCTCTAATGTTAATGTAAACATTTGATTATTTTAATGAAGGTGAAAAAAATTGTCATTTTTACATCAGGAACCTAATGAAATGATTGCACAGATTCACAGATGTCGGCGAAAGTGAGTTCATCACAGCCTCTCAGAAATGTCTTTAAAAGATATAGGATTTCTTATAGCAAAGAAAAATTCTGAATAGCCCTAGATATCGAATGCTGGATAAGTTGTTAGGTAAAATAAGGTAAATTTGTGCAATAGGCATAATGTAGTCTTACAATTGATGGTAGCTCTATAACTTTTTTGAAGTGGAAAGGTTTCACAATAGACTGTTAAGTGAAAGAAGCAGTTTTCAAATTAATATGAATGCTGAAATTTCATTGTTAAAATATATATAATACACAGATACGTAAATATACGCACATGCACATTCCAAATGAATACGCATACATGTATTCATTGGCCTACACAGAATTCTGGTAGGATGATTTGTGATTTTGTGTGTGGTTCACTATTCTATAATTATTTTTCTATTAAAATGTTATGCTGATGGTGCAACAACCAAAATAAAACAAACAAGGACTGTGAAATCACCATTATTTTTCTCACCCATCATGTCGACAAAAGCTTGGGCAGATACACTAGCCCGTCTTCTGTTTCTGGGCCAGATCGGTCCTGTATCTAATCGTGACTAGAAGTGTGGGAACAAGATTTTGTTGGCACAGGCTCACCATGGTATCCCTCAGGGAATGCTATAAACAGAGGGCTCTAGGGGATACTTGAGAGATTCTTGAGGAACCTCAAATTCCAGTATTCAGAGGGATACTCATTACTGGTCTCTGTCTTGGGGCGAGAATGGGCCCCAAGAAAGGAGGAAGGTCACCCTAAGGTGCAGGAAGACTGTGGTACTGGTACCACGTAAGTACCATGCTTGGCTCTAGGACTGAACTTCGGTGTTAGTGGAAGAGTAGCTTTTAGTTGAGTAGCTTTCCTTTCCACTTGCAAGGCATTGCCTAGGCACCCAGTGGTGAATTGTAGCATGGAAAATCTCTTCAAGAGTTGCGAGCTGTGGTAGGGGCTGTGTTCCAGAAGGGCTGCAGACCCTGAGAGATGGGTCAGCTACACTCTGACCCTTGAAGGGGTGTAGAAACCATTGTCACCCAGAGGGCATGGAAGACTTGCCATATGTGTGGGTACTTCTTTTTTCTCTTGTTTGGTTTTTGTTTTAGCTGTTTGGGCCCAAAAATTTGTGGTCAGCTTGAAGAGTCTTAATTCCACGGAAGGAGAAGGGGTCTGTAGGGCATTCATGCCAAGACTTCCAGGGACACAGATGGAGCCACGGTCCCCAGGAGTATGGATGGTGTTTGCATTCAAGGCTCTCTGAGACTTGGATTCTTGATCTTTGCAGTGAGTGGTTGGTTTGTCCTGAAGAAACAAGGCTTAAATAAAGAAGATCGACAGTGTAGCACAATTCAGCCACAAGGGTGCCTACCTATTTTTCTGTTTTCCCTGTTACACTGTCAGCTTTTTAAGGCATATTTCATCACTGCGTCCTCCAGTCTTGGCCCAAAGGTGTTTTATAAATAGTTATTGAATGAATGAATGAATGAATGAATGATGGGCAATGTGTGATCTGTGATATTTACTGATCTCTTAACTTTATAAATCAGGCCTCATATTACTGGCTCACGGCAGCGCTATTTATACTCAGTTGTTATTGCCATTTGTATTTGAAAGGAACAAGCTTTATTTTCTTGCAAAGATAATCTTTGGTCTTGGGATTTTCATTTATTCAGCCTAGTTCGTTCTATCTTTTCCTCTCTCTCTCCCTCCCCATCCCTGCCTCCCTTCCTCCCCCCTCAAATGCTGTGTATCAGAATCACCTGGGATGATTGTTGAAAATGCAGAATCTAGGGCCCCACCCTAACCTGTGACTCTGGCATCTGAGCATCTGCGTGTGTTAATGCCACTGTGGCTGATTTTCATGGACATTCAAGAGTGAGAGGTACCACTAGTTAATCTGTTTAGTGATATTCAGATCACAGTTTTGTATGCTCTCAGTATAAAAATGCAGGGTTTCACTTAGAAACTTTTCTTGTTGACAACTTTTCCTCTTCTGAACGTTGTAAAAGGAAATAGAGAAGTGGAGAAGTAAGGTGACAGAGGTGGGTGGATCAATAGAAACTCTGTTTCTTGTAAGGGTAACTTAATAGTGACTACACATTGCAGTTGGGCTGAATTGATTTTGTTCAAAGAAGTTTTCCTGTTCCTCAGAGTGTTGGCTGAGTGTTTTTTGCAGGATTCTTGCAGTGTAGGGCTTTACAAACTAGGAGAGGCATTTAGAAGGGCCAGGGGTCTTGCTAAATATGTCAGGGCTTAAGAACTTTGAATCTCTTGGGTGGAAGTAGTTTTCAGTGAATTGTTTGTTCTTTTGATGTAAGACAGTACCAGTAACCACTGGAATTTACTCTTCCTGCTTATTGTTTTGAAGACAGGATCTTCTCAGATTCTTTTTTTTTTTTTTAAGATTTTATTTATTTACTTGACAGAGATAGAGACAGCCAGCAAGAGAGGGAACACAAGCAGGGGGAGTGGGAGAGGAAGAAGCAGGCTCACAGTGGAGGAGCCTGATGCGGGGCTCGATCCCAGAATGCTGAGATCACGCCCTGAGCCGAAGGCAGACGCTTAACCGCTGTGCCACCCAGGCGCCCCAGGATCTTCTCAGATTCTTGATGTGCTTTACTCATCAAGGCTTTCATTTCCAGTATGTATTTAATAAATCACTATTCATTTATCAGTCTTAAGTACAGAACACCAAAGAATGGATATCTACAATCACAGATGCTATAAGGCTAAATTATTTTTAATTAGCTAAGTATTGTTATAGAGAATACTCTATGATATCGCTATTTTCAATACAAAGCAAGCTTGAAAGAGTGCATATCAAATAAAAAATAGTTGGCAGAACTATTTTGATCCATTTCCTCTCTGTTAGAAATATGAATGGTTGTCAGACTGTTCAGCTGGCTTGTACATTGGACAGCAATGAGGCTGTTCAACCCTAAGGCCTAAAAAAACAAAAACAAAAATAGATGGTGGCTCTTTTTGAAAACACTGAAATTAATGTCCTCCTAGTCAAATGCGGTATAAAAACAGCTGTTTTCAGCTTTATGTTTATATGAATATTGAGTTCTGTAGCTCTGGTCCCTGGGAATTCAAATAAGAAGTAGAGAGAGTACCTGGGAGGGGAGTCCTCTATGGGGCTGGTGATGGGTATTGTTTTTCTTTCTTAACCAAAGTGTAGCAAGCATACAAAATGGGTAGGTAACTACCCATCTCAATGAACTACTCACAAATACCCATATTTCCATTATCAACACACAGGAAAAGAAATAGAACATGACTAGCACCCCAGAAAGCCTCCTCTATGTCCCCTGTTAGGAACTATTCTTCAGAAGGTTAACCACTATCCTGACGGCTAATGTCATAGCTTAACTTCCCTTTTTTGTTTTTTTTATAAGTAGAATCCTATAGAATGTACTCTTGTGGCTGGCTGATTGCTTAAAGTAATGTTGGTGGGACCAATGCGTATTTTTGTGTGCAGTTGTGGTTCATTTAGTCTCACTGCTTTATAGTAGTTCATTTTTTTGAAATATGATAGTATATAATTGTTTTCATTGGTGATGGACTACTGAGCATCTAAGTTTGGTCAACTAAAAATATACTACTACTCAACTGATGAGGCCAGTGTCACTCTGATACCCAAACCAAAGACAGCGCAAAAAAGAAAGCTTTAGATCAATATCTTTCATGAACTTAGACTTAAAAATCTTTAACAAAATATTAGGAAACTGAATACAAATGTATAAGAAGAATGATACAGTATGAACAGGTAGGATTTATTTCAGGTATGAATGGTTGGTGTGAAAATCAATAAATGTAATCTGCCGTATCAACGGCTAGAGAAAGAAAAATCATATGATCATATGAGTTCACCCAGAAAAATAATTTGACAAAGCATAATGCCCATTTATTGCAAACACTTCCCACAAGTTAAGAATAGAAGATAATTATATCGATGTGATAAAGAGCATCTACGAAAAACCTATAACTAACATCTTACTTAATGATGAAAACCTCAGTGGTCTTACTCTAGGACTGATAATATGGAAAGAATATGCATTTTCGTCACGCTTTTTCAATGAAGTATCGAACACCCTAGCCACTGCTACAAGGAAGAAACTAAAATAAAAAAGAAAAGGAAAGAAAGAAGGAAGGAAAGTAGGTAGGAAAGAGAAGGCACAGAGATTGGAAAGGAAAAAAAAAATTCCCTATTTGCAAATAACGTTATTGGTTGCATAGAAAATCTGAAGGGGTCTCCAAAAAAACCCCGAAACTTATAGAATTAAAAGTTAGTTAAAAAAATCATAGGATGCAAGATTCTGACATTTAAAAAAGTCAGTTTCTACATACTAAGAGTGAATATGTGGAAATTTAAATTAAAAGTCCCATACCATACCATTTGTAATTGTTCAAAAGGTCATGTTAGGTGCACGTTTAACAAAACATGTGCAGGGGCACCTGGGTGGCTCAGCTGTCTAGTGTCTGCCTTTGGCTCAGGTCATGATCTCAGGGTCCTGGGATTGAGCCCCGCATCAGGCTCCCTGCTTGGGTGGGAAGACTGCTTCTCCCTCTCCCACTCCCCTTGCTTGTGTTCCGTCTCTTGCTGTCTTTGTCAAATAAATAAAATCTTTTTTAAAAATGTGCAGAATATGTATACTGACAATTACAAAATATTGATAAAAGAGAAAAGAAGACCTAAATAAATGAAGATATATACTGTGTCCACATATTGAAACACTCAAAATAATAAAGATGTCAGTTCTCCTCAAATTTATCTACAGATTTAATGCAATTCCTATTAAAATCCCAGTTTTGTTGTTGTTACTGTTTTTGCTCTTGTTGTTTTACACACAGACAAGCTTATTTTAAATTTTTTACGGAAAGGGATAGCCCTGGAATAGCTTAAACAATCTTGAAAAATAAAAATATAAGGAGTTACTTTTTCTGATGTTAGCTTACTATATAGTTCTACTAAAATCAAGACGGTGTGATATTGGTGGAGAGATAAATACATAGATCTGTGAAGTAGAAAAGAAAAGCTAGAAATGGAACCACTCTAATATGCCAAACTGATTTTTGACAAAAGTACAAAGGGACTTCAGTGGAGGAAGGACAGCCTTTTTAACAAATGCTGCTGTGGCCCTAAGACATTTATAGGCAAAAAAAAAAAAAAAAAAAAAAAAAAGAACCTCTTCCTAAACCTGTCACATTTTATAAAAATTAATTCAAAATGGATCATAACTTAAATATAAAATACATAACTGTAAAGCTTTTAAAAGAAAAAAAATCTGTAGGATTCAGGGCAAAGAGTTCTTAGATTGGGTATCAAAAATTTGACTTCATCACAGGAATAAATGATAAATTGGACCTCATCAGAATTAAACAAAAACCTTTTGTTCTAAGAAAGACCCTGGTGTAGAAGATAAATAGACAAGCTGCAGACTTAGAAAAAAAACAAAAGAAAAACCTTGCAAGCCACATTTCTAACAAAGGACGAGTATCTAGTATATGTATAAAACCTCTAAAATTCCAAGGTATAAAACAAACCAAATGGGAAAAGGACAGGAAGAAACATTTCTCCCAGGAGCATATATAGACTGTAAATAAACACATGAGAAAATATTAAGTATCATTAACTATTAATGCAAATTAAAACTGCTATGAACTATCACAATACATCTGTCAGAATAGCTACAAGAAAAAGAGAGCTAAGGCTAAGTGCTGGTAAGGATGTGGAGACGCTGTATCAATCACACATTGCTGGTGAGAATGTTAAAAGTTACACCCACTCCAGGGGTGCCTGGGTGGCACAGTCGGTTGAGTGGCAGACTCTTGATTTCCACTCAAGTCATGGTATCAGGGTCATGGGATTGAGCCCTGTGTAGGACTCTGTACTCGGCAGAGAGTCTGCTTGGGGATTCTTTCTCTCCCTCTGCCCCTCCCCGCACTCATGCACATGGGTGTTCTCTCTCTCCCTCCCTCAAATAAATCTTTAAAAAAAAAGGTACAGCCACTCTGGAAAACATTTGTCAGTTTCTTAAAAAAATTAACAGGAATCTATTATGTGACTTGCAGTTGTACTCTTGGGCATTTATCTTAGAGAAATTACAATTTATGTTCACACAGAAACCTGTACATAAATACTTATAACAGCCTTACTCCTAATAACCCCAAATCAGAAATAGCACAGGTGTTCTTCAATGATGAACGTCTAAACAACTGTGGTATATCCATACAATGGAATACAACTCAACAGTCAAATGGCATACATGTGCAACAACTTGGATGAATCTCCATGGAATTATACTTAGTAAAATAAGCCAGTCCCCAAAAGTTACGTACTGTATGATTCTATATATATAACTTTTTTAAATGACAACATTTTAGAGAAGAGATGAGTAGTCGTTCAGGGTTAGCAGGGGGAAGGAGGAGGAGGGCGTGGTGATAAATTGGTAACCTAAAGGATCCTCGCGGTCCTGGATCTATTCTGTATTCTTTTCTGTTTTGTTTTGTTTTAGAGATTTATTTATTTTAGAGAGCTCATGGTGTGCGCACGAGTTGGGGAGGTAGAGGGAGAGGGAGAGACAGTCTTAAGCAGACTTTACACTGAACGTGGAGCCCCAATCGCTCTCACCTCCCTGAGATCATGACCAGAGCTGCAACCAAGAGTAAGGTCTTAGCGGACTGAGCCACCCAGGTGCCCCTCCAATTCATAGTCTGTATTCCGCGTGAATGCGAGATCCTGTTGATGTAATGGAATTGCTCAGAACGAAGTACACACACAATATGCACACACACACGCACACACACACTCACACTCTCAAGTACCAGTAAAACTGGGGAGATCCACTAAGATTAGTGGATTATAGCAGTGTCCGGATACTAGTTATTATTCCATAGTTTTGCCAGATGGTACAATTGCAGGAATCTGGGTACAGGGGGCATGAGATCTTTCTGTATTATTTCTTACAATTGCATGGGAATCTACAATTATTTCAAAGTAAAATCTTTAATTAAAAATAGTATCAGTATAAATGTCGAATGTCTTTTAGTAAACATAGGTATTTTTTTTCTGTTGGTTGCATAGCTAGGAGTGTAATTGCTAAGTTGTAGGGTATGCATATATTCAACTTTAGTGGATACTGCCAAGCACTTTTGCAAAGTGGCTATGCCAAATTACATTCAAAACCTAGTGAATGTTTGACACATGAGAAAGGAACAGTCTTAGGAAAATGACTGCTTTAGAGCTGGCTTTCTGCATAATTCTTACCCTTTTTCTTCCTCTCCCTTTTCCATTGACCAGTTTTAACTTTATCAAGAGACTGTTCAATTTCCTGCTGCCCCTTACCTCTGCCCTCAAAGAACATTCGCTATCTTCTTTTAACCCTCTGTGCTCCTCTGTGACATAGTAAATAATAAATTGAAGTATAGACCAATGCCTTCAACCTGGAGCCCCTAAACTATAGCCTGCAGGCCAAATTTGGCCAGCTTCTATTTTTGTAAATACAGTTTTGTAGAAACATAGCCACACCCGTTTGTTTACATATTGTCGATGGCTCATTTTACACACGGTGTAGAGCTAACAGTGGTGACCAAAACATTAGAGCTAGTAAAGTCTAAAATATCTACTATTTGGACCTTTACAGGAAAAGTTTGCCTACTCCTTTCTTAAAGCTTTACAAAACTCTATCATGTAATATGCAAATAGAATTTTGTAGCAAATACAGAGGGTTTTTTTAATACTCTTATGATTTAAATATGATCATGATATGAGCTTTGATACAGTAAAGAATATGGTAGAGGAGTTGTAACATACCTTATCAAAAAAACTTATTAGCAAATTGCTAACATACATAACTTTCTTAGAAGCACATTAAAGGTTTATCTGAGGCAGTATTTCCCTGCTGAATACTAAGGCAGTGGCAATATGCAGCAGGTAAACTATATGCTTTGGGAGGATGCTGATGAAAATACGTGGAACCAAATGGCAAACCTTGAGTAATTGTTGAAATCCATTGCAGCTACAGTTAAATAAGTGCTGATAACTAGAACAATATTGGCTTAATGTGTATGCAGCATGTCAGCGGGAATCATATGTTATAGAAAATTACAAATTTATCTCTTTCTTGCTAGGATCTAAACACAGATCTGCTACTTAATTCAGTTTAAGTTTTTTGTTCCTTTGAAGGAAGATACTTTAAAAATAGAGATCTTTCCAAATAGATCTTCACTATAATCTATGGATTTAATTGAATCTATTTTTACCTGCTTAGAAGAATACAGTAGAGATAGATTCTTATGATTTATAAGCTCTGTGAATTCCATTTTAGTAGAAATGAAAATTTATGAAAGCCAAACATATCAGTTATCTATTGCTGAGTACCTCAAAACTTAGTGGCTTAGAACAACAGTCATGTATTACTTTGCAAGAATAAGGGTCAGTTGGGTACTTTTGCTGATGTGGGCCAGGGCTGGCAGATCTTGGCTGGGTGCATTTGCTTCTGTAGTCTTATCGAAACAGATTGGTCGGTGGACTAGAGGTAAAAACATGCCCAGAAAGGAGTGAAAAACAGCCTAGGTATATTAATCAACTATTTTTTTTTTTTTTAGAGGCTTCTTGTGTGTTTTAATTTCCTTTCTTACTTAAGAGTTTCAAATAGATTTCTGCTTTGTCAGAGATTGCCTATATTGTTCAATACATTTTTTTAAAATTTTATGTAACTACTAATAAGTGTCTTTGACTTTGGTTTGAAGATCTGGGAAAATAAACTTCCTGCTCAGTGACCTGAATCCTGGATCTCATAACTTCAGTTTCTGGATTCACTCCCTGTGCAAAGCAAAACCCCACAACACTGTGTATCTGTGGCCACACAAGGTGGATTCTTTCAAGTCAGTCTGGCAACTTTGCAAGTGAAAAGTTAATCAAACAAATTATTGTGTTTACGAATAAATTTAATAAATATACTAGTTTTTCTGCCATTTTTTCAAATAGCTATTTAGTAATCACAACCCAAGAGTTGGGTGAGTAATTTAAGTGATACAATCATGAAATTGATTGAATCTTTTGTTGTCACCAGAACTTGTCTAAACCCAAAACTCTTTAACTAGAAGGCAGTGGGACCCTTGTTAGGACAGGAATGGACTTACTTGTTTTTTCTTAACCATTCTTCAGAGTGGTTGGATTTGGTGAGAGAGTAGAAGATAAAGTAGAGGTAAGTTTGTTTGTGTGAAAAAGGAGAAACCTCAGTGCACATCTGTTCAAATATGTTTTCTTCTTTTTTTTTATTTTATTTTATTATTTTTTTTTAAATATGTTTTCTTCTACTACCATTTGGACACACTTGAAAAGATTAAATGACCCCAGCATTCGGCTACCACTTTGAAACAAGTGCCATGAAGCCTTTATAAAATAACCAAGTTATTGAACTTCTTTGCCCCCCAAAAGAACAAGATGCTAACCAGTAATCGTATTAAGTCCCAAGGTGCTTCTCAGACAACAGGCAGCCTCTGACAGAGCTGGAGAGAACAGTCTATACTTGAAGTATTCAGCCCGCCATTAACCACAAGGATCTTGCAGTAAACAAGAACTTTAAAAAGAAAAAGAAAGAAATGTTGACTAAGAATATATTAGGCAGCTGTGTAACTTCTTTTTGGTCATAAAAAAAAAAAAAGGATATTCATACTTGGGGGCAACTTAGATTTGATTAGAAGCCATCATGTCTACACGTAGAATCTGGTTCTGCTTCCAGAGCTTACAAACCTATGCAGGGAAAGAAGAATTCTTCCTCTACCCTTCAAGATCTTCCAGCTGGACTTAGAATTAAATTTACATGAGACAGGTAAATAGGAGAGGAAAAAATAAAAACAACAAAACAAAGGTTTTATTACGGGAGGCTCAATAATGAAACTGAGACCTAAAGAAATGACCAAGGGGAGCAGATTCTATGCTTTTTAGACAAAGAGACAATAAATCAATGAAGAATTGAGTGGACAAAGAAAACTTAACTTTGAGAGCTTCGATTAGTAAGAAATTCTTTTTTTTTTTTTAAAGGTTTTATTTATTCGACAGAGATAGAGACAGCCAGCGAGAGAGGGAACACAAGCAGGGGGAGTGGGAGAGGAAGAAGCAGGCTCATAGCGGAGGAGCCCGATGTGGGGCTCGATCCCAGAATGCCAGGATCACGCCCTGAGCCGAAGGCAGACGCTTAACCGCTGTGCCACCCAGGCGCCCCAGTAAGAAATTCTAAACGAGATTTGAGCTGGGTAGTAAATTAGTAAAATAACAGTAGCCTTCTCAGCCCTGAACTTTCCATCTTTGGTGATGAGGATGTCTCTTTACTTCCCAGTACAGGGAGGGTACAAGCCACATGGGAGATTTATTTCCTGCTTCCAGGGGGACAGAGGAGAGATTGAGTGTCCTTCTTGCACTGGCTGTCTCTTAAATACTTTTATTGAAAATAATGAATATGCCAAAGTGGCACATTTGGGAGTGGCCTGCCCTTGACCCCTATACCTGAACAATCTGAGTATTTGCTTGTGTGCAGTAAACATGCCTGTATTTCTATGTTGCAAAATTGTCTGGAGCCAAGTAGCAGCACTTTCATTTTGTTTCACTCCCCATCAGCCCTCTTGATGGGGGGTCACCTTTAGGCATTTGCTTTAGCTTCCTAAGCCCTGGAGACTTGGAGTCTGAGTGGTTTGTATCTATCTGTTAGACTGGACATTCTCTTCCATTTCTTTTGACCAAGGCCAATACTATGAGGGTCGTAGTGTTTCAGAACTCCAGAGAATGACTTCAACACTGAATACTGTAGATTCCAGTAATGCCATGGAGAGGCTGTGAGCCTGCCCAGTGTCCCACTCCAGTTCATAGCCCAAGTCGAACTTGAGGTGTACCCAACTACTTTGACTCTCCTGGGGTTGCTCAACCCACTGTGTGCTTTCAGCTAGATTTACATCACTTTGCCCTTAGAATCATGGAACTGGAATGAATTTGAACACAGGAGGAACTTAGATCTGGAGAGCTTGAGCATTCTCCTGATATGACCAAGTTCTGAATGGAAGAGCCGTTTAGTTACATAATTAGTTTTATTGCTCATTAATCAGTTCTTATTGGTTATTTTGATTTTTAAGTTCTTTAATGGGCAGAAGTAAAAATCCGTACTTTTTTAATTTTAACATTATTAGAACACTATCACGTGCATGTACTTGCATGTAAGAGTGGGGGGAGGGACAGGGGGAGACAGAATCCTCAAGCAAGCTCCCTGCTGCACATGGAGCCTGACGTGGGGTTTGTTCCCAGGACCTTGGGATCATGACCTAAGCCAAAATCAAGAGCGGGCTGCTTAGCCAACTGAGCCACCCAGGTGCCCCCGTGCATTCTTTTACGTGCCACAGGGTTTAGCCCACAGCTGGTAACACAAGAGTCAGTATGTGGTCATAGGTCAGCAGCCTCATCATGTAGGAGTTTGTTAAAAAGATAGACTCTCTGGTTCCACTCCAGGTCTCCTGAATCAGAAGCTGTATTTTAACAAGGGCCCTGGGTCATTCATATGATACTCATTAGAGCTTCAAAGGCATATATATACAATCAAAGAACACTCAAATAAATATGTAACATAATAAAGGAAGACCACAAAACAACACCGCCAACGATTCAAGTGCCCTCCATACAGGAGTTTCGTGGAGTTCCCTCCTGATTTCAACACAGAGTAGTATGTGATTTTCTGCCTTACTTATTGGGCTTCTCCTAAGATTTTTTTAAAGAGAGATTTCCAAAGGTTTAACAAAACCAAAACTGATGATTGTTTTTGCAGCACAAACTGAAGAGAAAATAGAGGAATAAGGGGGGATTTCCTGGACAAAGCTCTGTAGAGGAGGTTGGTAAATCTGAATGGCCTTTGGTGGTCGTGGGAAGCACAGGCCGACCACAGCAACTAACTGGAATTATAGCTGGAAGCCTAAAGGGTTTGCATGGTGGTGGTTATTGCATCTTTTTTTTTTTTTTTTTTCCTGGACTGTCCAGGCTCCTCATTTTCTTCTTCCCTTTTTTTAGCTCTTTCCTCAATTTTCTCCTTTTCTTCTTCTTTGCTTTTTTTTTTTTTTTTTATATTGTCTATTTCTAAACTGGACTCTAAAAATCCCACATGCCTGATTGATGAGTTGACTCTGATAATCCAAGATTATCTAGCCTTCCAGCAAAGGAAAACACGAGTACTTTACAGTTAGAGGTAGGAAACATCCCTGAGGCAAGAATTAAATGCCACCTTATACAAAAGAAAAGTTGAGGCTAGGGTACATACATCCTGCTGTCCACTCCACCCTCTTGACACAGGCTCTCGAGGTGATAAGGTTGCTTATACTCTCTGATAGGGTTTGAGAGAAGAGCGAACTGCCTAGAGGATTCAACAAGGTCACATGCAACCACCAAGAGAGTCATAGAAGAAACAGGATGTTGATACTGATCAGTTGGTTGTAATTTATGCTAAAGAATTACAGAAACCCAGGCCATAGTGCTACAATCTTGAGTAGATTAGAATGACTAGACCAGGGTCTCCAAAGGTACATTCCTTTTTTGCCTATCATGTTGATAGAATGTAGCCTTGTACATGATATTCTAATGTTTTTCCTAACATTTGGGGACGTCCATATGGGGCTTATTCTTGCAATTTGTAAGAAAATTAAAATACAAAGTTTTAGGCAGGATATTAAATATCAAATTAGCATAAAGCATCTAAATAAAATGTATTAATATTTTGATAAGCATCCTTCCAAGAACATAATGTTTTAATGCAGATGCTTATCTTTGAAAAAGCTACAAGTGATTTTTGAGGAAGACAATTTAATGAGGATCTCTTCTTTTTTTTTTAATTTTTTTTTAAAAGATTTTATTTATTTGACAGAGAGACAGCCAGCGAGAGAGGGAACACAAGCAGGGGGAGTGGGAGAGGAAGAAGCAGGCTCATGGCAGAGGAGCCTGATGTGGGTCTCGATCCCAGAACTCTGGGATCACACCCTGAGCCGAAGGCGGACGCTTCACGACTGCGCCACCCAGGCGCCCCTAATGAGGATCTCTTCGAATTCTTTATCATCACAAGTAGATAGTATGTGATATCAGGACTATATGTAGTACTTTTTTCTCCGTTTGTTTACAACACCTGTCTTACCATCAATCAAAATTTATTTTCTTTAAATTATACATCAAGGAGTTATAACTCCCTAACTCAAATGATTTTGATTTGTCTTTTTCTTTCAAGAGAAAATATGATGTTGAAAATACTTGATAATGTATGCGTATGGATTCCCTATCAATATTTTCATGTCAAATATTTTAAAAGAATAATGAAGCTTTTCTTCAAATACACACAGATATTGTTCCATTAGTGCTAATAATTCTTCAGGGTTTCAGTAAAGTGCTGATTAAACATTACTAATGAACCATTTTAACTCACTTTTTCAAAGTTGAGTTGTCTTTTGAATCTAAACGTTTTGCCAGTAAATAATATAATTTTAAATACACTTTGCATTTTTGTCTAAGTTCATTCCAGTGCTCAAAAATGTAAAAGAAGTAAGTCACTTTTCCCCATACGCCCAGTTTTATGGAGGTATGGTTGACAAATAAACAGTGTGTGTATTTAGGTTGTACGATGTAATTTTTAAAGGTATACGGTGTTATGAAATAATTACAACAATCAAGTTAATTAACACATCCGCTCCCTCGTTTTGTGTCTGTCATGAGAAGACTTAAGTCTACTTTCTTAGAAAATTGCAAGTATATGATACAGTCTTATTAACTATAATCTCCATACTGTATATTAGATCTCCAAAAGTGATTCATCTTGTAACAGAAAGTTTGTATCTTTTGACCAGCATCTTTCCATTCCCACCCCAGCCTCTTTACCCTTTAATCTCTAGCAACCCCCATTTTACTCTACAGCTTTATGAGTTTGACTTTTTAGATTCCACATGTAAATGAGGGCATGCAGTATTTGTCTTTCTGTCTGGCTTATTTTACTTAGCATAACGTGTTGCAGGTTCGTTCATCCATGTTGTCACAATGGCAAGATTTCCTGCTGTTTTCTGGCTGAATGATACGCTGTTATTTTTTTGTATCCATTCATCCTTCAGCAGATACTTAGGTTGTTTTCCTATCTCGGCTATTCTGAGTAATGCTGCAGTGAACATAGTGCAGAAATCTCTTTGAAGTTTTTGAGGTACTCCTTGATTTTCTCTAGATACATACCCAGAAGTGAGATTGCTGGATAATATGGTAGTTCTTCTTTAAAGTTTTTGAATAAGTTACTTTTTGAAAAGCAAACTTTAAAAGTACTTTGAATTTGGCAATAATGGTGTGCTCTTATAACTAGTTTATCGAGCTGTACATACTACTGTTGTAAAAAATCTTGTAGAAAAACTGTTTCATGTTTTGCCCTTGCACACACTTAAAGTTCAAATATTTTCCTGTTTTGTACCAGTGCAGTATTAACTATAATCATCGTGCTGTACATTAGATTTCCAGAACTTACTCATCTCGTAACAGGAAGTTTGTACCCTTTGACCAAAATCTTGCCATTTCTCTCCCACCCCCAGAAACCACCGTTGGTTTGTGGTAATTTGCTTAATAACTTTTCATGCAAATGAGCCATAAGTTTTGAAGAAGGAAAGTATTAAACCCAAATAGAAATTTGAGAAAACCCTCATGTTGCCCAATTATTCATGCAACTTCTTTTGTGGTGAAATCTTTGTTTGCCTTATTAATCTGATGACTTCAGCTTTAATCAAAAACATTCCAACTATGGTGGGAAAAGAAATGTCAAATAAAAATTAAATCCATTGAAGTATAAAGTTCTGAAGGGAAACGATGATCGTTATAGCTTCAGAAAATTGATTTTCTGGTTATTAGACTATTAAGTTTCATTTAATTTAATAACAAAAATTTAAATCTTTATAAAATGTGATTTTTAAGTGATAAAGGCCTACCGTTTCTTTAATGACTCAATTTAAACAAATTACGTTCAATTAGTTTTATCAGGAAATAAAAAATTGTGCAAACAATAATTACTATCAAATTCCCTCAGACTTTGACTAATCTTAAACATCAAAAGCTAATAAAGTGTAAATAAATGAAGAGATGGAAATCTATAGAATTAATATTACTTGTCTTTTAAATATCAATTCTAAGAAGAAAAACAATAACGACAATCATATGTAACTTCTAGATAAGTAGAGAAATCATGAAGATAAGAACATTCGAGGGAAAGAACAGGGAATGTTTTGCATGCACTAGCAAACAGAAGAGCTGTATTCTTGATAAATAACTGACAAATTGGGGTGATTCAGTAGAAAGATGCTATAAAGTTACTCCCATAAAGTCTTCATTTGCTCAAGTAATAATTGCTGAATTCAGGAAGTTACATACAATGTTCAAACATAATTTCAACTCTTCAAATTTTGAAATGGTTGAAAAAGTGGCTTTAAACTTCTACTGTTTGTACAAATTTTACCATCGGCTTACACATTTAGCCATCAATATGTTATACCTGACCTGTATCTCATTGGTCGACATTGGCTGAGTGACTTTGGTTATGATGAAGTGACTGGGCAGGGTGTGGAATCACCTGGATTTTAAGCCAAGCTGTACCCCTTACTTGTTATATGAGCTTGGGTAGGTTACTCTGTGCCTCAGTTTCCTCATTTGTAAAATGATGGTAGCAATGCCTACTATATTTTAGGCTGGCATGAGGAGTAAGTGAGTTAACACTTGTGGTTCATTTCTGAACAGTGTCTAACACGTAGTGCTAAATTAACATTACTCATTTTTAGTAATACTACCAGTAGTAATAGTAATAGTAGTACATAAAAAAGAAGACACTTGATCAAATAATAAATTTAGAATTAGGGTAAATTAAGCAGTTTTCTTAATTATAGAGTTTTCATAGCCATTAATCTACTTTTAATATGCATTATGAATGTCTAAGGGAGAGGGTGCATAATATATTGTGTTCTCTCAATTTATATAGCTGTAGAACCTTCATTTTGGCCCAAGGATCTCATGCAGACACTGCTTTGCAGAATACAGTTTAGAAACACTCGCTTCTTGGCATTCCCATGATTAAACCAGACTCTGCAACATCCTTTTAATGAAAAGGTCTTTTTTTGAAGTTCAATCCTGCCTCTGGCCTCTGTCCTTTATGTCTGGAATCATATCCTTATGCTCTTTGTCAAGGCTGATTTAGCAGATGGTAAAGCATGATAGAAATATAATAAATGCTTATTGATCATCCTGACTAATTTTACATCATCTAACACATTAACTCAGTCCCAGATTTTTCTTGGTTCTTTGAAGACCTCTGCCAGGAAGAACATTTGGAGCATTTGTTCCCTCAGACACCCTTTGGATTACATGTGAATATTTCCATCCTATTTGAATCTGTTTTCAAAATAAAGCGTGATCAGAAGCTGCTTTAAATGTTTGACCAGAATCCAAATCCCCTCAGAAGGCTTTGTGAAATGTCATTCATGTCCAATTCCCTGATGTATTTATTATGTTTCTGTTGTATCTTTCTTCCCTGCATCTTTATGTTTTAGATATCCATCCCATTCTTTTCTTCAGGGAGGAGTGAAACTAATATTAAACAGAGACAGCCTTCCTGAGGGGTTGCCAGTAGATGTATAGCCCATGGGCCAAGTTCTGCTGTGCCTAACGGCCATGGCCCATGAGACAAATGACAGAAGCTTCCCAATCATATCCAGATGAGCAGGGAGGGCGACATTTGCTGTAGCTGGAGTCCTGGCATCCAACCCTTGTAATTCTTAATAAAAAAATATCAAGCACACTTAATGGGAAAACAATACTTTTCTCACAAATACTGTCATACTAGCATCAACTCCCAGAGAGCGGGAATAGCAGCCAAACCCCTATTTTGAACCTTTATCCCATTATTGCAGTACTCAAGGACATTACATTTTAGCTTCTTGACTCAGCCATTGGCCTGGCAAAAAATTTGTCCCCCCCTCACCTTGAGTTTGTGAATAAGGTCTCTGAATTTGGGCACACATGAGCTTAGTTGGAAACTCTTGGAGGTAAAAGGACCTTGGACCATATACAAGTGGTTATTTTTTCATCAGCAGTCTCTGCGGTAAAATATGAGGCTTATGGGTACTTAAGAGGCACATAGAACCAAGTCTGAATGCATCTCTAGTACCTATTATCTGAGTCATTCAGGAAGTTTTGTTAACCCCTCAAAGACTTAGTTTTCTCACCTGTAAAATGGGCTGATGTCAGGATTGCAAGTAGTGTATATAAAACCCTTAACAAATGTCTGAACAGAGTGGAAGCTCAGTAAGTATTACTCTATTTATTGGTCCAGGGATTTTTTTTTTATAAGGTCACCATGGTTTCTCCACCAGAGATTGATTGTCAATGAATGCCCTTTTAATGATCTCTTTTACACCAATTGCACTTGAGGATGTGTGTTTTTCTAAAGGGTTAATTTCCCAAACTCTGAACACTTTCTGCCGAGAATTTCCTGCCCTCTCGGTCCCATTCTGCATTTGGTTAGCTTTCCCCCACTGCCTTCTTTTCACATAGCCTTTATCAACCGAACCTACTGTTGGTGGTTTTGTCCTGCACTTCCTTGCCTTTGTAACTCCGCATGGGCTTTTTCCACTGTCCTGCTGGCTTTGCATGGAATGCTAGCTTGAGGAAAAGGAGAGATAGGGAAAAGATCCTTGAAAGTGAACCCAAAAGAGTTTCAAATCCATAATCAATCCCAGGAGACCACACAGATATTCAGGGGGCCACTACTGTGAATTGGGCACAGCCAAGTAAAGCTTTGTGGAGGAGGCAAGATTTGTAGAATTGATAGATTTGTCTAAATGAAGAAAGAAAAGGGAAGAAGAGAAGGAAGATATGGAGAAAGAATTCTCCTGAATGTTGGTAAAAGTCTTAGATTTGGAAACTTAAGATCTAGGTTTGATTCATTGCTTTGCTTTTCTAACTGTGTATTCTTGGGCAAGATATTTAAAAACTCTGAGCATTCGTTAATCCATGATGTAAATATGGTCTGGTAATGCAAACTCAGAAATCTTCTGTGACAACATATTTAATAAAAATTAGTTGCGTTTTATAGATGTGACTTCAATAGATGTATTTAGTTATGTAAATTTTAAATTGTGATATTATCTATGGTACAAAGCTGTTAGTGCTTGAAAATATAGTAGAATCCTGATATAAAACAAGCATCAAATCAGAACCATAATTATCATTAAGGTATTTTCAAGTGCCTACTGTGCCCTGGCAAGCTCATACCTCTGCATTTTGTCCTTTTTTTTACATCTGATTTAAACCAGGGATGCTTTAAGGTGTTTCAAGAAATTTGCCTTTAAAGGAAACCAATTATAATCTGATGGACTCCTGCATATGTAATTCTTTCCATTTAAAATTATTTTTATTCTCCCGAGAACCAAAGAAATTATTAAATTTTAAGAAGTTTTAAAAATTTTTTAAAATTTTGAAATTAGAGAATATGCTGAAGGTATAAAACATTGTGCATAAGCTTTTCCTACTTAACATTTTCCTTCATGACATATTCTTTGAAAATATCACTATTTGAAAATATTATTAATGGCCTCATATTATTTAGAGGTGTGGTAACGTATATGTATGTCACCATTCTTTGAACAGTGAACATTCTGTCCCAAGTTTCCACTATTATAATTAAACCTTCAGTGGATAGCCTTGTATAAATGTCAACATCCATGGTGATTCTATTAAAGTTTCCATGAAGAAAGGAAATATGTCTCCTTCATTTATAGGTTTAAAAGTGCAACTTGACCCTCCATCTCTTATGCAAATTTTTTCCTGCAACATTAGAAGTACCATTTTCCTTGCATACTATCAGAAGACCAATTTCCACTGGCAACTTACCTGGAAGCTTTTCCATCAAATATGGCATTTCCTTAGGAAGGTTTTACTATAGTTCACTAGAAGATTTTATTCACTGAAGGAAAAAAAAAAAAAAAAAACCATGATCTCAAGATAAATAAATTCATGTCAAATGAGTTCTGGAAGAATTAATTTTCAGATATGTAATTCCAGAATTTAATTAGATCACCTTGAGGATAGATTCAATAAATGGTCTCAGACTGAGTATTTATGAGACAAAAAGGATTTTCCTAAGAACTAATGAGCATACTTGGGTTTTTACTTCAACTTCTTCTTTTTTTTTCCCGAGTGTATCTTATTCTCCTATTCATGAAAACAGTTGTAAAACCCTCCCCCCCAATAGAATGATGAATGAATATAAGCCTTTGATAAAGAATTAACAGATTCTGTAAACGACAGCTAATCCTTACCAGTAACTTCGTATGCTGTCACGTATTTTTCACCTCTCTTCTGGTTAAGGGACATCAGTTGAGTTAATTAGTTATAACTGGACTGGCTTGTGCATTCTTATGCAAAAGATTATTTAAGAATTTCTAATTATCGAATAGAGAGCCCAGAAATGGACCCTCAGCTCTTTGGGCAACTAATATTTGATAAAGCAGGAAAAAACATCCGGTGGGAAAAAGACAGTCTCTTCAATAAATGGTGCTGGGAAAATTGGACAGCTACATGCAAAAGAATGAAACTTGACCACTATCTCGCACCATACACAAAAATAAACTCCAAATGGATGAAAGACCTCGATGTGAGACAGGAATCCATCAAAATTCTAGAGGAGAACATAGGCAGCAACCTCTACGACATCGGCCAAAGCAACCTTTTTCATGATACATCCCCAAAGGCAAGAGAAACAAAAGATAAAATGAATTTATGGGACTTCATCAAGATTAAAAGTTTCTGCACAGCCAAGGAAACAGTCAGAAAAACTAAGAGGCAGCCCACGGAATGGGAGAAGATATTTGCAAAGGACACTACAGATAAAGGACTGGTATCCAAGATCTACAAAGAACTTCTCAAACTCAATACACGAGAAACAAATAAACAAATCAAAAAATGGGCAGAAGATATGAACACTTTTCCAATGAAGACATACAAATGGCTAACAGACACATGAAAAAATGTTCAAAATCATTAGCCATCAAGGAAATTCAAATCAAAACCACACTGAGATACCACCTTACGCCAGTTAGAATGGCAAAAATAGACAAGGCAAGAAACAACAATTGTTGGAGAGGATGTGGAGAAAGGGGATCCCTGCTACATTGTTGGTGGGAATGCAAGTTGGTGCAGCCACTCTGGAAAACAGTGTGGAGGTCCCTTAAAAAGTTAAAAATTGAGCTACCCTATGATCCAGCCATTGCACTACTGGGTATTTACCCCAAAGATACAGACGTAGTGAAGAGAAGGGCCATATGCACCCCAATGTTCATAGCAGCAATGTCCACAATAGCTAAATCGTGGAAGGAGCCGAGATGCCCTTCAACAGATGACTGGATTAAGAAGATGTGGTCCATATATACAATGGAATATTACTCAGCTATCAGAAAGAACGAGTTCTCAACATTTGCTACAACATGGACGGCACTGGAGGAGATAATGCTAAGTGAAATAAGTCAAGCAGAGAAAGACAACTATCATATGATTTCTCTCATCTATGGAACATAAGAACTAGAATGATCAGTAGGGGAAGAAAGGGATAAAGAAAGGGGGGGGTAATCAGAAGGGGGAATGAAACATGAGAGACTATGGACTATGAGAAACAAACGGAGGGCTACAGAGGGGAGGGGGGTGGGGGAATGGGATAGGCCGGTGATGGGTAGTAAGGAGGGCACGTATTGCATGGTGCACTGGGTGTTATACACAACTAATGAATCATCGAGCCTTACATCGGAAACCAGGGATGTACTGTATGGTGACTAACATAATATAATAAAAAATCATTATAAAAAAAAAGAATTTCTAATTATCATTTGTTCAGTAGTTCTTTAATAGGAACTATCACTTCAGAAAAATTTTTTAAAAGATTTATTTTAGAGGGAGGGACAGAGAGAGATAGAGAGTGCGTGTGCAAGAGTGGTGGGAGGGGCAGAGGGAGAAGGAGAGAATCTCAAGCAGACTCCCTGCGGAGCATGGAGCCCTATCTGGGGCTCCATCTCATGACCTATGAGACCATGACCTAAGCCGAAAACAAGAGCCAGATGCTCAACCGACTGAGCCACCCAGGCGTCCCCCAGAACTTTTTTGCTCTGACAAAGTGATGTATCATTTTATCCCCAAAGCTAATTTGCCATTCCCCCCCATATGAAATGTTGAAAGCCTTTAGTGGGGCTGTAAAATGAGCCAGTAATTAGGTTATCAGTGACCAACTAACCAAAATAACTTCATTTTCTTTTAATTGAATAATAGTAACTACAATGGTAGTCACACACCCATGTGCAACTGCAAAATAATAACCATGCCCTAAGCATCATTTAGTATTGAAAATGACTTTGATTTCAAAGGATCAGGTAAATAAGGTTTATATGGACATGCATATATTCCCCAGAACTTAAAAAGCAAATACTTTGCATTTCAATGTATTCCTTTCTTTATATAAAATGAGATAAAATCTTAAATATAGGCTAAAAAGAGGTTGCTTTCCAAAAGCGATTAATTATATTAATAATATCTAATGATATAGTATTACTAGCATATTCCATCACAACAGCAGCAGTGAACACACTTGAGTGTGGTTCTGGGTTAGGGTACAGCCCCTAGCTACAAGTTGAGATGGGGAAATAGCTTCCTCTCTTGGGAATTAAAGTAGTGCCCTGTGAACTACAGTCTGACTTTCTGTGGTTTCAGTAAGTTTTATTACCGTATGTTGGTATAATTTTTCTGTTTTATTAGTAGTTATTGTTGTAAATCTCTCACTGTGCTTAATTTATAACTTAAACTTTCTCACGGTCATATACGTATAGGAAAAAACAACATATATAAGGTTTGGTGCTATCTGTGGTCTCCGACATCCACTGGAAGGTCTTAGAATATATCTCCTTCGGATAAGAGTTGGGGGACTACCCTCTGCTATCTTCATTTGGCAAATGCTTACTGAAAATCTGCCATGTGCCCAGATGCCACGCTTAGCCATGGGGATACAGACGTGAGCAACACATACACGATGCTGGTTCTCCAGAGCTTGAGTCCCAGTGGGTGCTAAGATAGCTCACTGGTAATATGAGAAATAGTGGACAGTTCCTGCTTTGCAGGTCATTTACTCTTTACCAGGTCACTTGATGTCTAGGCCTGTGTCCTAGCAGTAAAACGGGGCCGTGATAGGAAAAATCACATGGAGATAGGGGGACTGAATGATATGATTTGCGTCTGAGAATTGCCACAGTGACTGGCCTGTTGTGGGCACTCAGTAGATGTTGGCCAAATGATGATGATGGGACTGTTATTTTGAGTGTGGACTTCTGTGTACCTGCTTTGGAGTACAAGTACCAGGTGAGATGCTCACTGCATGGTAGGGACAGAATCTTTCCTGGCCTGTGGAAAATGAGAGAAGCGTTAACAGGGAGTTGGAAATTCAAGCGGGCCTTTGCTATTGTACACTGTATATTGTAGGCAGAGCCCCACACCTGGGAAACAACTAGTCATGAGCTGCAGCAGCGAAGAGGAAAGGAATAAGACATGGTGAGAGCAGAAGAGCGCACATTGTCTAAAATGGCCTTGTGTGGAGGGAGGGGAGCCATGTGGCGTCAACCTGCTTGAAATCGCTGAAGTTATATGGAGAAAGCCAGATTTTGTTGTGGAACCCAGGCAAGGGAGAGAAAGGGCAACAGATACTGGAATTATGGGATGCTGTAGTATGTGGAAAACAAAGGACTTATGGTGGTTCCAAGGAGAAAGATTCAGAATTCAGAATGGTGGTTTACCTGAAAGGAGTGTAGCATGGTCAGGGATGGAAGAGAGGGATTTAAGTTAGTCCTGGAACCATTAAGAGGAAATCGAAGCCTATAAAGAAAAGGGAACTTGCCCAAATCTCTATACCGACAGTTCACAAATTTCGTATCAGACAAGCTGGGACTTACCAAAATGGGGAGTGAAATGTCATAAAGTAGCAGGAGACAATCTTTGTAATTCTGACAAAAAGATTAGAGGATTCAGTCATTACTGTACAAAAATTGACTATGCGGAATAGATTACAACAAAAAATGATAGTTGGTTCTTTAATTTTAGTTGCTTGCATTGAGGATAGGATATTACTCTGTTAGAATGGCTGAGAGGACAAAGTAAAGGTTCTTTTGCACCTGAGAAGGAGGGCAGACACTTTCTTCCACTTTAGCCATGGAAGATGGCATAGACCTTGTGCTGGTTAGAACTCTGACTAGGAGATCTGGCTTCTGGTGAAATTCTGTGACTTTTTTGGAGTAGCATGCTTTTTCTGGGCCTCGGTTCCCTCATCCACAGGTATGAGGGAATATTTTCATTTCTATTTCTATAGGCTCTAGAATGTAACATGATATTTCACCTTGATACATACTCTAATTGTCTATCTTAGTGAAGGTATAATGCAAGAATTCAGAGCCGTGGTAGATAAAAGTAGTCAGGAATAACACCCCCCAACAAAATCTGTCAGTAAAAAATACTTACTGAGAGCTGAACTTTGGAGGCAGGCTACCTGGGTTCAAATCCTGGCTCTGGAGAGTTGATTCTTGGCAAGTTACTCAACTTTTTGTGCCTCAGTTTCTTCATCTATAAAAAGGAAATAATACCATTATATTTCTCATAGTGTTTTTGTGAGAAATGATATACTTTTAGTATATCTGGACTTTTAGCGTATCTGGACATCCAAGATGTTTATCTGATGTTTATCCTGCAGTTGCCAATATAGCCAGTGTTTTAGGGTATCAGTTGATGGCCTTAACTTTTAATGGTCTATCTCTGTTGGCATCCAATGCCAATATCTGAGGACAAGTCCTCGGAGGAGGTGGAACTAATGTGAGCTATGTATTAAGTGTAGAAGGATTCAGAAAGAGATTCCAGACAGAGGAGAGAGCATGTGGGCGGAAAGAAGCAAGTATGAGTTTGGCACCTGTGGATGCAAGACAGTGAAGCCATTTTCTAGAGCAGAAAGAAACTAGGACTGAATAATGGAGCACATTAATTTCTAGTGAAGAGATTTCTACCAAAAGGATTAGGGAATTTCATCATAGCTACTGAGCACATCATACTTTGCTCTGTGAAAATAATGAATGGGCAATGCTGGAGGTTCTCAAAAGGGAATTACGTAACAAACATACTTTTGGGGAGGCTGGATCTGATAGCCATCCATATACAGGTTGGATATACATGGATATACACTAATATACATTGGTGCCATTTGGTCAGGGTTCTCTGCAAGAGTAAGGGAAGGACAATATTTTTAGATAATAGTAGGTCTGATGTACTCCAAAAGATTCAGGGTTTGGGCCATGAAAGGAAAACCTTGCCTTTGGACCTTCCCATGTAAATCACACGTAGGAGGTGCTGCAGACTGGAAAGAGTTTTGTATTGAAATGATGTTTTCTGTGGGTAACTTTCCTGTCAGGGGCTTTGTGAGATATTTTAGGTATTTAAAAAATATCTGTGTCATCTAGTTTAAATGGTAACCTGGTAACTTGGGAGAGGAACAAACAGTATCATTAAAAGAAATCAATATCGTTCAAAAAAAAAACCTTCTGGTTTTATTTGTAGGAATTATAGAAACATTTACAAATACATGTGTAAGATTCTTTGTAGGTTATTACGCATATGTCTTTGTTACAAATTTTAATTGTTATCAAAGATGTCCCCACCCATAGCATGTCACCTGAGCCTGCACGGTGCCGGTATTTGAGCAAGCACCGAGTCATCAATTTGCACTAGGTCCATTCGTTTTGAGCCCTTTGGAGACTACCTGTAAGATTCAACTACATTCAACTCATTTTATCTGCCTTTGCATTTGCCGCCCCAGTTGATTAAATTTTTCTTTTATATCATATGGGAACAAGTACTGAACTCTGTAAATACTGCTTTTAACTCCAGCAACCATTTGTAAGCATTTTATCTTATTTTATTTTTTAATTTTTTTTAAGATTTTATTTATTTATTTACCAGAGAGAGAGAGACAGCCAGAGAATGAGGGAACACAAGCAGGGGGAGTGGGAGAGGAGGAAGCAGGCTCCTAGCGGAGGAGCCTGATGTGGGGCTCGATCCCATAACGCCGGGATCACGCCCTGAGCCGAAGGCAGATGCTTAAGGACTGAGCCACCCAGGCGCCCCGATTTGTAAGCATTTTAAAACATGTAATCTTTCTCCCTTATCACAGGCCTGTCCTTACTCACTGCCCATCAACGTAGGAAATACCATTCAGGGAAAGCCAATTCCTCAGAAAACTCAAGCTGTGATAAAACAGTGAATCTGGCCATATCACAATTTGATAACTCTGATAGAGAATGTTCTTTTATAAGAAGCTGTGAAAGAAGATTTTATCCTCTAAAATACACCAAAAAATCCACTTGTCCTCAGATATTGGCGTTGGATGCCAACAGAGATAGACCATTAAAAGTTAAGGCCATCAGGGGCGCCTGAGTGGCACGGCGGTTAAGCGTCTGCCTTCGGCTCAGGGCGTGATCCCAGCGATCTGGGATCGAGCCCCACATCAGGCTCCTCCGCTGGGAGCCTGCTTCTTCCTCTCCCACTCCCCCTGCTTGTGTTCCCTCTCTCGCTGGCTGTCTCTATCTCTATCGAATAAATAAATAAAATCTTTAAAAAAAAAAAAAAGTTAAGGCCATCAACTGCTATCCCCAAAACATTGGCTATATTGGCAACTGCAGGATAAACCTCAGATAAACGTCTTAGGTGTCCAGATATACTCAAAGTCCAGATATACTCAAAGTTGAGGTGATAGAGGTTCTGTCAGCTGAAAAGCACATGCCAGCTGTGTGTTGGCACAGACACGTATATAGACACACACGTATATACAGTTGACTCTTGGACCATTTTCGGGGGGTTAGGGTCACTGATCCCCTGATGAAAGTCTGTGTATAACTTTTAAATCCCCCAAATATTTACTAATAGCTTACTGTCTACTGGAAGCTTTACTGATAATATAAACAACACATATTTTGTAATGGCATTTGTGTTATATACTGTATTCTTAAAGTAAGCTAGAGAAGAGTAAATGTAAAGAAAATCATAAGGAAGAGAAAATACATTGACTGTACTGTACTCTATTTGTAAAAAAAAAAAAAAAAAAAAAAAACTGCATGTAAATGGACCCAGACAGTTCAAACCTGGGTTGTCCAAGGGTCAATTGTGTGTGTGTGGTGTGTGTGTGTGTGTACTCGATTTTTTCACTTTTCCCTCTTTTCACGACATTCATGTTGCCCTTTGGTAAATTCTTCCCCTTTTGGGACAGGATTGATCTTGGTAGCCCTTGTATCAATCAGTGCCAACTCAGGAAAATACAAAGCAGACCAGATACTGTAACAGAGATAAATGATTACAAGGAAATTAGTCAAATGATGTTGAACGACTAGCTCTGAGCTTCCACTGACGTGGTACCTACAGGAAGCAGCTGCCACCTCCATGGTTGGGGGTAGAGGGAAATTTGGGGCTATTAGAATCAAGAAGCTTGGAGGAGAGGCCCACGAGGCTGGGATCCAGATCTATGGAGAAAAGCGGTTCTGCCCAGTTGGCAGTACTAAAACAGAAGCTCAAAGAAAGAACATCACAGAACCGGGACCTAGACCTCTAAGTGGATGCTTTGCCATCACTTCTGTTATATCTGAGGGGAAACAAGGGGCCCGGTTGGGGAAGACCCAAAGAAGAGTTGGAACTGGAACCAACTGCCACTGCCAAGGCCAAGGGCCATTGTCAAAGTGACACCTGCAGGTACAGCAAACAAAACTGAAGAAGTGAGTCCCTTATTTTTCCTCTAGCCTTCCGGCCTTTTAGTTCTTCCTGGCAGAGGCTGACATGGAAACTCCTAGCAAAGGAGGGATATAGTTGCTGAATTCCAGGCTGCACATCACCAAGCAGGGTATGGCAGGGTGGGTGTTGATCTGAGATAATGGGTTAATGACAGCACAGATCTTTTTACCAAGTTTTACTATTATAAAGTATTCCTAATGGAAGTACTGTAGAGACTCTCTCACCATGCGTAGACACATGCATAAATATACCTTAGAGCAGGGTGACTGGTGACCATAAACTAGGATGATGGGAATTATAATAATTCAGGGAAAAAAAAAAACTAATATCTCTCTTGCCCCATTATGGGTCAAGAATTTTATTAAGTCCTTCAGAGATATCATTTCATTTAATAATCCCAACAGCCTTGTTAGGGAATAGGATTATCTCTATGTTGCAAATGAAAAAAAAAAATCACTCTCAAAGGATTTAAGTAATTTTGTTCAGTGAGTAGAGGGTAGAATTCCAGCCAAGGTCTGTGTGACAACAAAGGAAATACTGAGTTTTCTTCATCCACCAAAATGTGGAATAAGGCAAAACCAAGGAGTCAAAAGCACAGATTACCAAGAAGTAGGGGACAGAACAAGGGGGGGAACGGGAAGGGGACCTTGGTTCTAAGAGAATGCCCATTTGGTCATGGAGGACACCCATGGTGGATTCAGTTTCAGTACTTCAGGACTTCACTCTGACCTTGATTTCTGGATGAGGTAGTTATCGCAAGGACTTGGGTTCTTCTCACAGACTTGAAGTCAAGTTTCTTTCTTTTTTTTTTTTTTTTAAAGATTTTATTTATTCATTCGACAGAGATAGAGACAGCCAGAGAGAGAGGGAACACAAGCATGGGGAGTGGGAGAGGAAGAAGCAGGCTCATAGCAGAGGAGCCTGATGCGGGGCTCGATCCCATAACGCCGGGATCACGCCCTGAGCCGAAGGCAGACGCCTAACCGCTGTGCCACCCAGGCGCCCCTGAAGTCAAGTTTCTGCTACAAAAAATGGGCACCGTTAACCAGTGGTTCACCTCATTTTCATAATTTTCACTTCTTACCTCCCACCCGGGGGCTTTGCTGTATAGCCCAGGGACTTGAGGAACCGGAGCACGTGGTCAGCCCCACGCACGTGTAACTCACAGGCGCAGCGGAGTTAATAGCCATTGAGCAAGGGACATAAAGGAATATTAGAACATGTGGATAAGCTTTTCTCCCTTCCTCTCTCTGGAGGGATTCTCTCGATTTACAGCTTCATGTGGCCTCCCTGAAGATATCCTGCAAGGCTGAGCCGACAGCTTGTCACAAATTCTGTCCAGCTCCGTAACAATACTCTTATATTTGTTTCCTTTATATTCCTTTTCGTTCATTCTTGCTGCCTTGCGATTGCACTCCCCAGTACAATGGTAGCACAGTAAGCTTTTGCAATGACTGCTTTGGGGGAAGGGAGGTTGCTGGATTGTGGGGGGAGAGTGCCAGGTTAAGACAATAGGACACACAGTTTTCCTTGTGCCTGGAAATAATCCCCAATATTGACTATTTTAAGCATTTAGGTGGAAGCTATAATGTGGTTAAACAAAGTAAGGAGAGAAGTTCTGGGGGAGAAGCAAGGATAGATCTGACGTCTCTTCCTTTATGAAATGAAAGTTTGTCATCCTGCAGAGCAGTTCTTGTGGGAATTATTCAAACTAAATCCTTAAATGAAGCCTGATGTATAGCAATGTTCTTACAGAACTTTCCTATTGTCAACTCAGACTTCAGTTGGTGTTCCTACAATCCCATATTCTCTGGATAGCCGACTTCCAATCAGAATTTATAACTAACATCTTGTCACCTCCTCTGAGAAGAGTTTGCTTGACCCTCTTCTTTCTGCTGAAATTTTGAGACTGGTAGGGTATCACATCTATGTTTCAAAGATCTTTTGAAATTTATATTATGGCATAAATCATTCTGTTTCTATATAGTATGGAGAGATCTGAAAGCAGAGACTATGCCTCGGTTAATGCCGAATTTCTAGAAGCTCACAGAAGCTTGGCACACAGTAGGAAGGCACCTAATATTTGTTGATTCCATTGACTGAAACAAAGGATTCATGAAGAACTCTGATCAAGTCCTAAGCTTTTTAATTACCCTGTTGAACAAATTCCAGGAGAAAATTGCCGAATCAGACTCACATTGTGTGTGAGTATAATGTGCATTTGTCCATATGATGAAATATGAGGGCAACAACGATTCCATGGTATTAAAATATTTGTATCTCTGCCAATAGTCACAGCTCCCCATCATATAATTATTTGGGCCAAGCCTTTGAAAACCCTGATAAAATGCTAATTTTAAAGTATCATATCAACATATTTGATCAGATTAGCCACCAGCTCTCTGCTACATAGACAAAGAAACCAGATTTGGACCCACTCAGCCTAATGCCACTCAGCCTAATGCCCACTCAGCCTAATGCCACCTGTCCCCCCTGCCACACTACTTTACTCCACTAACAAGTGCCTCAAAAGCAAAGTAGGGTATTTATTGGCCTCCAGCGTCCAGGAAAAACAGAAAGAATAAAGGGTGAGGGAAAGACAGAAAGGTACATAGATTTGATGTACTGGAAACAAAAATACTGAGGCCAAAATACTTTCGTCTTCTTTGGCGTATATGAGAAAAAGGAGCCTTGGACAAGTAATTTGGTGGGGCAGAATAGCAAGGCAGGAATCCATCTGATGCATGAGGGTCTCCAAAGGAGATTGTCAGCAGCTAAGGGCAGCAAAGGGCAATAGTGAATGCCTCAGAATTGAGGGCCACAGAGAGGGCATTGGAAAGATTTTGCATGCACCTCATAACTATGACCAGGAGTTTGGCTTAGGCAACCTGTTTTAGAGTAAGAATTAGTGGTACGAGATGAGCAGTCATTTAACTCCCTGATGAATGACTTCAGGTCCCATAGCATTTCTTCTGGCAGGATTTTATTGTACTGAAGAGTGGGTGGTCTGTATCTATACAAAATAATCCATATTTTCACACTGTGAACATTTACTAACCATGTGCCCATCTCAGCCTAGTTCTTTAACTTCCATCTGCCTCAGTTGTTGTAAAGTAAATAGCATTGCCTCCAGAGGGTTATTGTGAACATGAGGGAAATAAGGCACGTGAAGCCCCCGTCCCAGTAGGAATGGCAGGTGCGCAAGAAATGCTCATTGTCACATCGTTGGTACCATCAGGGTCCAGTTCTTGCAGGAAATCTCCTGCCTTTATGTTTTGATTAACAAAGGACGCATTTTTAAAAATACTCAAAGATTCCTAGTCCTCAGTAATATGGGCATCTGGTCCCTGGGACCTAGAAAATAACCACTAATTTCCCCAAAGCTGATAAAAATCTGCCGTATTCTGAATGACCTTATCAAGTGCCGTCCTAGTCTGGGGAGGCGGGGGAATGACTTGAAGGTGAAATACCCCGTTAGCAATCCCCCAGGTGAATGGAAAATTTAAAATAATATTCTAATGATTCATTGTACATTACTACGCCCCATTAGGTGCCTACATTACATCTTAGGGCACAATCAATATCTGTCATCTTGCTTATGGCTTTGGTGCTAGAGCGGTTCAATTTCATTTTGCAGCTCTCATGCCCACGAAGCTGTAGCTCAGGTGTCATATGATAAAATATTACTCAGAAGTACATATTCACTGCGAAAGCATAGTGGGAAATAATTGATGAAGAAGGTGTCTTTCCATCTGGTCAAACACCATTAAAGTGAGGATACAATTGATGGGAGAAAAAAGTAAGACCAACATTCTATGAAACTTTTTGGTGAATCCATTTGAGAGCACATGTGTGTGTGCACGTGTATTCTGTATTAAAGAGAGTTCTCTGAAAAGCATTTTTGCATTATTTTGAGCATTTAAGCTAGATTGCTATTTATGAAATTTTAATACAGATAAAACTTAGTTCATGAGTGTATCTATTATATAAAGAGAGATATCAGTATGGACATATGCTATCTTTTGTTAAAAACATTAAAAAAAAAAAAGACCTATTCAGTTACAGACTATGGCAATACCAAAGGGAGACATTCCAAAGTAGCCATGAGTAGGTGATAATAAACCTGTTGTCATCATCCTAAACAAAACTAGAGAATTAGCTAAATAACCTGTATTTGAGGTGTTTTTTTTTTTTCTTCTTCCAGAATTGGAATGCCAATGACTGCCCCCTCTTTTTTTCATGCGGGTGCTCTTATGGAGGAGTCCAGGAAAATACTACAATTAAAATATCTTCCCCACGCATTCTACCAAGTAGAAAGTCATTCAGGTTAATAGCAGCCTGTATTTGAATTTAAGTATAACTGGGAGGGTTAAACCCATCATCTGGTGTCTCATACTTTAGTGTGAATTCTTGAAAATGTTAAATGTATCATTTCTTTCCAAATTGAAATCAGATAGAAATGTGAATTCTGCTTAAGAGAGAGGGAATGCAACACTCTAAGGACTTCAGAACGCTAGGGGATAGGACAGGCCAGGACCTCGGCCATGGTGCGGAACTGCGGAAAGACAAAAGTCAACCTGAAAGTGTGTGTATGTGTGAATGCATGTGTGTGTGTGAAGTATAAAAAGACCAAAGAGAGCTCCAGAAATAGATATGTAAGAGCCTCAAAAATGAATTTAACTGGCACTGCTCTTCTGTTTAAGATGCTGTTGGCTGCAGGCACCGTTTGCCATGACTCTGGAAAAACACCAGTAACATGGTGCCTCGCGCACAGATGCCCTGAGTGCTCCTAGACGTGTACAATGTTATAAAAGGAGGGACATATGCAATTCAGTACATCTGGTGACATTTGCTTTGGGATTAAAAAAATATATTTCTTTGACAGTGGCTTTCTTTGACATAGGAAAAGGTTTGGGCTAAAAAGGACTATAAAAAGTGGCTTGATTTGATTGTTATTATCTAACTGTATACCTTCTGGTCAGGGTTTACTCTTGGGGATATTTGATACACTATAATAGTTTATTTGGTTTCCTTAAAAAAGCTGAGAAATGTAAACACCTTAATACTGATATATCACACCTTGGAAGGGCATTTTTGGGGTTTTAGAACCCTGAATTGAGACTCAATGCTACAGAAACACTGATACTGGAGCAAATGCCCTGAGATTGAGAAAAAGAGCCTATCTTGAAAGGGAGAGAAAGATCTGGAGGCCCAAATAATGTATTGTTTTAGCTCAGGGGTTGTAAGGAAGGAAGGGAGGTAGGTGTAGGATAAGGCAAATGAAACCATCACACAGAAACGTTCTGACTGGGACGGTCTCAGAATGCACTGGAGGAGATAATGCTAAGTGAAATAAGTCAAGCAGAGAAAGACAATTATCATATGATTTCTCTCATCTATGGAACATAAGAACTAGGAAGATCGGTAGGGGAAAAAAGGGATAAAGAAAGGGGGGTAATCAGAAGGGGGAATGAAGCATGGGAGACTATGGACTCTGAGAAACAAACTGAGGGCTTCAGAGGGGAGAGGGATGGAGGAATGGGATAGACCGGTGATGGGTAGTAAGGAGGGCACGTATTGCATGGTGCACTGGGTGTTATATGCAACTAATGAATCATCGAACTTTACATCAGAAACCAGGGATATACTGTATGGTGACTAACATAATATAATAAAAAAAATTAAAATTAAAAAAAAAAAGAATGCTGCAGGTGATTGTAAACATTGTGGGGATCGGTGGGGCTGATCAGTGCCATTCCCTGTTCTGTTGTTTTCTTTTATGCTGGATATTGTCAGATTTTTCTCCTTGAAATAAAAAAAACACTAGGAAGTTTTTTTTTTTTTCCTTTACAATTATTCATCACTTTCTATTTTTGTATAGCTCTGGGGGACCGTAGGATGTCCCTCATATATTTTAGAATGCCTTTAAGGGGGGAAAAGAATGACAAGCAATGAGGAATTTACCTTGATTGTTGGAAGAAATATGTTTAACCAAGTGTAGTAAAGAGGGTCCCCTGTCTTCTCCATCGGCTGTTACAGAGGAGGCTCTACTCCCTCCCCACTCTCAAAATAAGTAGAATCTTCCTCTAATTTAGGACTGCTGTGGGGTGCTGTTTATTATGTGGATTTCTGACTTTCTCATTTCAGGCCTAAAGTTTAGAATTTTGTCGAAAGATACAGGTTCTTCAGTAGCCTTCTATTTATTCTTTCTTTTGCCACTTCCTATTTCCAACTCATGTGTTGCTATGAGACAAATTTTCTTTAAACACGACTTTGTTTTTTGAGCTATTCCTTGTCGAAGAAGGTAACCAATTTTCTCCTGCTCTTGTGTGTTATCGGTATTTCCCTTCCCAGATTTCAAGCTCGTCCTCAGTTTTGTTCCACTTGGTCTCAGCTTAATTTCCTGCCCATTTTCTACATGAAATATATCCTCCCCGCACACCAACTAGGCTTTTTTTTCCCTCACTGTCCTTTGTGGTCTTCATGCCGTTCCCTGTGCTACTGCTTTTTTCCTAGAGCACCCACCCTGCCGCCTTCTTTCTCCTTCGTAAATCTTACTGAATTTTAAGTTCACCTTGATTCTCGCTCATACGATAAAAGAGTTAACTCTCACTGAGACCTGACAATGCGCCAGCCACTGCTCTAAGCACCTGTCATGAATTGCATTATTTGGTTTCTGAATCGACCTTATAAGGTAGTTCTGCATCCCCATTTTACAGACCAGGCAACTGAGGCACAGAGGAGTAACTTGCCTAATAACACAGCTGTGAAGTCTTTCAGCTGGGATGCACGACGGGCTGCCCGCTGCCGCCTCCTGCTCTCTCCAACGCCATGCCCTCCTGCCACCCTTCCCGGTCTCCCGAGACATGCAGCTCACCCTGGTTTTCCTCCGTGATGAGCTTACAGGGTCGCTTTATTTGAAACCATACAGTGTATTATTTCATTATATCTGTTTTGTACGTGTTAATTTTTTTTCTGGACAGTCATATAACAGGATATCTTCAAACTAATTCTATACCCGTTCTACTTTCTTTTCAAAATAGCATACAGTCTCCGCTCATGGCAGGAACTCATGAAATACTCATTTGCTGTTGATAGATAATGCGAAAGTAACGCTCCTCCCCTCCCATTATGCAATAATTGTCTTCGTTTTGTAATTCATTCTGGCGGTATTGACTAAGTACCTTCAAGTGTAAGTGACATACTGTAAAGTGCTTTAAGTTTCATGTACAAAAGTTGGTCATGGGTCAATTGATAGTTAACTGCATTTTGCACTGGCTTCCGAGTTGGGCTCCAGCAGATCAGAATTATTTGCTTTTATTCCAACATTTTTTGGACCCAACTTTTTGAAACATTCTTAACATCACATCACACAAACCAGAAAAATCCCACCATTTGTGATATTACAGTCTACATTATAGGAGACACTATTTAACTATCTTGGATTCTCCTTAGTGGGTACCAGAAAGTACATGCTTCTAAAAACATGGCTATTGGCTTTAAAAAACTCATTTTCACTGTGGTTTAGCTGAGTTACCTTTCTTTTAACCAATATGATCACGATTTGAAAATATCAGGTTTTAACATTGGATTCAATCTTAGTAGATGGCCTTTGGGAGCAGAGGCTTGGGAATCAGGCAGACCTGAATTTGAATCCCATCTCTGCCACGGACTAGCTGGGCAATCTTAGCAAGAAACTTAGTTTATATAAACAACTGCTTCTTAACACCTAAAATGAGGATAAGAACACCTGCTCTGCAGGAGTAACTTACTCCTTTGTACCTGCAGAGTTGCTTGAGAATTAATTTCAGTAATACATATAAAGGAATTTACTTAGCATACGTTTTGCCATATGGCAATTGCTTTGTAAGAAGTTTTTATTGGGAGCAATCATTTATTTCTTAAAGGTAATATTTGATATATCCTGACTCACCTGAAAAAAATGGCATGTAGAATTTGCAGGGGACTTCTCTCCCTTCCTCTTTCCCTCCCTCTTTCTTTCTTTCTTTCTTTCTTTCTTTCTTTCTTTCTTTCTTTCTTTCTTTCTTTCTTTCAGCTTTGAAAAGAGCTTTATGGAGGTATAATTTACTTACAATAAAACTCTTCCATTTTAACACACACTTTGATGGATTTTGGGGATTGTGTGCAGTCGGGTAAGCACCACTGCAGTGAAGATGTGACACAGTTCCGTCACCAGAAAGTGTTGCTTCATGTCCATTTGCCATCAAAACACACCCCACCCCTACTCCCATCCCCAGGCAACCACTGATTTGTTTTCTGTCGCTATAGTTTTGCCATTTCTAAGATTCCATATAGATGGAACCATACAATGTGTCGTCTTTTGCGTTTGATTTCTTTTACTCAGCAAGATGTTTTTAAGGTTTACTCATGTAGTTACATGTAATATGTTATGTCTTTTTATTGCTGAGTAGTACTTCATAGTATGAGTACATATCACAGTTTGTCTATCCATTCACCACCTGATAGGCATTAAATTTGTTTCAGCTCTTAGCTTTATGAATAACGTTGCAGTAAATATTTGAATACAAGGCTTTGTGTGAATTCTCTTTCTCTCAGGGCTTGGTGTGTCCAGGAAGAGGATACCAGATCTTAATGGAAAGCATCTGGGCGCCGGGGTGGCCCAGTCGGTTAAGCATCTGCCTTCAGTTTGGGTCACAATCCCAGGGTCCTGGGATTAAGCCCTGCATCTGGCTCCTTGTGCAGCAGGGGGAGGGGGGCTGCTTCTCCCTCCCCTTCTGCCACTCCCCTACTTGTGCATGCACTCTGTCTCAAATAAATAAATAAAACTTAAAAAACACAAGCAAGCAAGCATAGCACACTGTGCCAGAATCACAACAGCTGTGTTCTAGTCTTCTCTCTGCCTCCAGTGCTGCGATGATGATGATGATAATAACAATAATAATGAAGAATGAAGTAGGATATCCTTTTATTTGACTGGCCTGCCTATATCCCCTTCTCAGAGAAGCTGCTCCCTGAGCCCACTGAGCCAGTTTCCCTCCCCCCAATCCCAGTCATTGTTTCACTGAACTGGGTAGACACCCGGCTCAAGTTTGCCAAATGGGTTTTTTCCCCTGAGAATGTGGAATTCAGAAAAGGGGCTTTTAGAAAGAGGGGCTTTGTTTAATTGCGTGTGCTTGAACTACAGGTAAGGTGGATTTGGCTGGGAAAGTCAGTTTCCTTTATTTATTTTTTATTTTTTATTTTTTTAATGTTTTTTTATTATGTTAGTCACCATACAGTACATCCCTGGTTTCTGATGTAAAGTTCGATGATTCATTAGTTGCGTATAACACCCAGTGCACCATGCAATACGTGCCCTCCTTACTACCCATCACCGGCCTATCCCATTCCCCCAACCCCCTCCCCTCTGAAGCCCTCAGTTTGTTTCTCAGAGTCCATAGTCTCTCATGCTTCATTCCCCCTTCTGATTACCCCCCTTGCTTTATCCCTTTCTTCCCCTACTGATCATCCTAGTTCTTATGTTCCATAGATGAGAGAAATCATATGATAGTTGTCTTTCTCTGCTTGACTTATTTCACTTAGCATTATCTCCTCCAGTGCCGTCCATGTTGTAGCAAATGTTGAGAACTCGTTCTTTCTGACGGCTGAGTAATATTCCATTGTATATATGGACCACATCTTCTTAATCCAGTCATCTGTTGAAGGGCATCTCGGCTCCTTCCGCGATTTAGCTATTGTGGACAATGCTGCTATGAACATTGGGGTGCATATGGCCCTTCTCTTCACTACGTCTGTATCTTTGGGGTAAACACCCAGTAGTGCAATAGCTGGGTCATAGGGTAGCTCAATTTTTAACTTTTTAAGGGACCTCCACACTGTTTTCCAGAGTGGCTGTACCAACTTGCATTCCCACCAACAATGTAGGAGGGATCCCCTTTCTCTACATCCTCTCCAACTAAGTACTGAGACAGCAGAGACCTCGTGTGTGTGTGTGTGTGTGTGTGTGTGTGTGTTGTGTGTGTGTTGTGTGTGTGTTTGTGTAGCAGCAGGGAAACAATGAGACCCAAACAAAAGGCTAGATGATCTGATGGAGGTATGAGCTACACCCTTTCTTCCCCTTTCCAGTGTTCCAACCTGCCAAACAGTCCTTTCTGGAATTTTTGCCAGATGCCCAGATAATCCTCCAGTGAACTCTCTCTTTGGTCTAAACTAGGCTTAAAGGGCTTTTGTTTCTAACAAACGTATCAACCAAATGATTCCTGACTGAGACAAATCATAATTGTCATGAAGATTTCCTAAGTTCTACCTATGAGCCAAATACTTTACCAATATTGCCTTTATACTCTCTTAAAATTTTAGCACCACAATAGCCCTGTGAGGAAGAGTTTTCCTTTTTTACAGGTGAAGGAATTGAATTTCAAAGAAATTAAGTCATTTGTTCAAGGTCACATCATTGGAGAGTAGCAGACCTAGAGCCCACATTCTTACCTTCTTTTCTTCAAAGTCCCTGTTGGCAACAGAGCTCCCATGCTGACCCTTGGTTGTGAAATGGAGAAGGTGACTGAAAGCTCCCTAGAGCTCCCCCAGTTTAGTGATTCCCCATTTACATTCTTTTTTTTTCTTTTAAATTATTTATTTGAGAGGAGAGAGAGCGAGCATGAGAGCGAGGGTGGGGGTGGGGTGGGCAGAGGGAGAAGAAGACTTCCCATTGAGCAGGGAGCCTGGATGGATGCAGGGCTTGATCCCAGGACCCATAAGATCATGACCTGAGCTGAAGGCAGATGTTTAACAGACTTGAGCCACCCAGGCGCCCCATTTACATTTCAGAGGGAGTGAATGGAGTAACAGGCCTTGAGGAAGTTCCTGTCTGTGGACTCCAGTTTCTCTATGAATCTAGATTATTTGCTGCTGCTGAGAGCAGCTATGGTATGGGAAATTTGAAGAAAGCCACTGCAAATGCTACAGCGTGCTGATTTAGGAATGCAGAGAAGTTACAAGTATATGTGAGCGTCTAAGGGCTGTATATCACACGTGTAAAATTGAGAGAAGTATGAATATTCGCTGACTGCATACTTGCTTGTTTGTTCTTTATTTTATAGAGGGAACACGTATGATTTTGAAAAGCCAAAACACTTTATTTCTGTTCCTTCTGATAAGGGACTAGGGGTGGGTTAGGACTTGGCAAAAAGCAGGAGATGAGGGAAGTGCGGTCAGCCATGGAAAAGGAGGGAGAGGGCGATGGGAAAGGCAGGGGCCTCAGGAGCTGTGAGGAAGCACTCAGAAGTGAGCCATGGTTCTTCCCCTGACCAGGGGCACTTTCCGGAGCAGATGCGGGACCGGTGGGAGCGCGTGTTTCACCCTTGCTCTTTGGATGTACGTATAGACTTTGCCATAAATTGCTGTGGCCTTTGACTAATTGCCGGTCTTTTCTCAGCTGTAGTTTCCTCTGAAAAGGAAGATTAACGTCATAGGCTTGCTGTAAAAAGTAAATGGGTTAATGCGACTAAAGTACTAGGCCTGCGGCCACATAGTAGGTGCTCCGTGAACAGGTTTCTCAGCACTGCTTCCTACTGTTTGAGACTTTCATTCATTTTTCCTTGAGGATTTCCTCTACCTTTAGGATTATTAGGATAATCCAAAAAAGTCCACAGCGGAGAATATGTCATGGCCCGTCGTGGGGTCACTGTTTCACCCTCACACTTAAAATTAGATAAAAATAGGCCAGGGATTTCTCTGTAGTTATTAATTTAAATTTATCAAAACATCTTCTTAGTTATAGGCACCAAAGGCCTTGGGTATATGGTTTATAAAGCATCAGACACAAAGAGTGTTAAATCTTTCTACGGCTCAGGGATGACAGGTGTGCCTGGATCACAAGCCTTAGTGAATGGTCCCTTCTGCAGACAATGTAGAGGCAGTAAGAATATGGACTAGTGATTCCATTTTATTTTATACTAGAGGTAATAAATATACATATATTTATATGACATGGATATATATATATATATATATACACATATATATCTCGATACTTTTATAATGCATAGTGATTTGCCAAAAAAAATTTAGTTAATTGCTTTCTATATTTAGTCTTGAATGTTCTGTGCAAGGAGACTGCATAAAGTCTCTGACTCCAAGAAAGCAGTCTTGAAAACTTGGACCTTGAGACATACTTATGGAACACAGTCAAACGTTCCATCATTGGGCCTCAAAATGTTTTTATGCTAAAGACAAAGAGAACTGTCAGATCGGGCTTTTGACATTTGTCTGTTTATTCGTGCACTAAAACAGGCAATTTAAAAACAGTAGAAGAGAAATGACCAGCTATTTTTGAGCACAGTCCTCTGGAAGCGCAGCAGGAATAAAAACATATGTAAATGCATGAAGCTGATGTCAGGAAAGCCCAAATAAACCTTAGAGTTGGACATTACCCAGAACTTGAGTGCGGCCTCTGGCGTGCTCCAGGCTAATTAAACTTCATTATTGGTATGAATGTTGTATAGTGATTGGTGGTAAGTGGAGACAAGGAGGATTCACCTCCATCAGCTCAAATCTCACAAGTGTTCCCAAACTTCACATTAATTCAAAGTGTTTGCTGTGAATGTGATCCACCAGGTGACCCGGAGCCAACCAGGGGAAGTTAGGCATGACGCTTCCTCCGGGCATACAGTCTGGGAGCTCCTAATTGCTTCTTGCTCTGTGTTGTTTCCAGATGATAAGTTTTCCATACATCTTCTCCCTTGCTAGAAAACATTTTATTCTGTCACCTACTTTTAAAAGTCAATTAAAAGGATTATCTGTAAAGATCTCCAGGCACCTGTGGAGATGATACTCCTAATTACTCGGAAGAGACTACGGTCTTTGAACATTTCAATGATACAGAGTTATTTTTATTTGGGAAACAGGACAGAAATAAATAGCGTAGAGAGGCTGTTCTTGCCTTTTGTGAAGCTTCAGTCTTTTGTAAAACATAATCCAGATGATCTTATTGTGAGTAAGTGTACCTTGATGTGAGGTTAGTAACCTGGGACAGGGAAGGTTCTTTCTCTGCCAGGCCCACCCAATTTCCTTCTCCTTTCACTTTTTGAGTTCTGATGGTTTCTGAGATATCCCCTGACGCCATCATCACCACAGCCTTCAGGACGCAGTGATTACACGAGTGTCTGTTTGTCTCACTGACTTGCTTACACGGACCCTGCACCTTAGGCTTTCATTCATCCTTTGCAGAGCCAAGTATATGTCAGACAAACCTGACAAGATGCACAAACTCTGCGGCCTCAGTTTTCTCATCTGTAAAATGGGGAGAATCGCTATAAGGACTCATTGTGCTGCTGTGTATGAAAGTGCTGAGCACAGTCCCTGGAGAGCCATAGGTACAGATGAAAGTCCTTTTCCCCCCCACCCCTGTCAACACAGTGCTATGCACATGCACAAATATATTCTTTTCCCTTTACGTATCATAAGTTAGCCCGAGTTTTCTCCTTAACGTGTGACTCTGAGACTATTAATTTACCACCAGCAAAGCATGAGTGTTTTTTAGAGCTGGGTTATGAGTTCCTTCAGACCTACGCAAGCGTTCCAGGTACCAGCCAGCCGCAGACCTGTGCAGGCATTTCCTCAACTTGGAAACCCACTGCTTCGTGGCGCTTCCTCACCTCTGACCAATCCCGACGTCATTGTGGAGGAAGGTTAGAGCTAGGTATTACGTGAAAGGCAGATCATCCGTTGAGTATCTGCCTGTTGAAGGAGTGCATTTCACTGCCTGTGATGCCTGATAGAGTAAAGAAGGAAGAGCAGGAGGAGGAGGAGGGAAGCGATATTAATCTTTTAACCTGATTAGGTGTTCTCACTCCTTCCCTAGGTTGAGGAAACAGAATAGATACGATTATGACAGGTATTGAAGCCTCTTTAGGTCTTAACCCCCTTATGAGTTCAAGGGAGGACAAAGCCTTACCAGGATACACCCTTCCCTAAGGAAGTTGGGCGTACTTGCATTCTGCAGGGCAAAGCCTCAGGGTCCCTGGCAAAGACGTAAGGTTTGCTTGGTACTTGTCCCTCCAGCCAAAATGTAGATATCTCCTAGAGAAACAAGGCAGTGGCTTTGTCTTAGAAAAAATAGCTACAGTGCATTTGTATTTTCTGTCTCTCCATTGTCAAGGAGCAAGAATTTCCTGTCCCTTTCAAAGGTCCTTCTAGCCGGACTAAGAATCAAATTGACATGAGACAGACTAGAAAAAAAAGTCAAATTTAGTTTTGTACATACGGGCAATACACACAGACAGAAATTCCAGACAGGCAAGATGAGGTATATATGTGATTCTGAGCGAAGAGAAAAGGAGAGGAATCTGGGACTTCAAAGGTAAGAAATGTAAATTTTTGGTAAACACACATTTGCTGGGCCACTCAGTAACCTTGGGGCCTAGAGGACTTTGATCGAACAGGCCTTGCTGGGTCCCTCCCTGCAGGCCATACCTAGTTCTAGTTCGTAGCATAATGTAGATATCTCCGGTGATAGCTCCCTTCCTGGAGCAATTCCTCTATTAAATTCTTTTCAGGCAGTTGTGGGAGAGATAAAGTGCTTTTCCTTAATTTGCTGAGTTTTGATTGCTTTTTAATGCAAAATAATCTTCATGCCAAAGTGGCTCATCTTGGCACTGCCTCCTCTTCATCCCTATAGAAGGTAAAAATGTTCTATAGTGAAGGTAGGAAAAGCAGGTCCAGGTCCTCATCAGAGTACGTGCCCTGATTCCCTGTCACGCGAAAAGGAATTACCAAGTATCACAGCCGTACTCCCCGACAGTACTCAAGAGTGTTCACTCGTTGCTGGTAGTAAGGACAGCATTGTGCATAAGCACTACTATACAGCACGCTGCAGTGTAATTCAGCAGACACCTGATTAACCAGGCTCTAGAGCAAGCCTTCCCAATAATCAGATCTTCTTTTTCTTCATGCTCCTTTTAGAGAAAGAGGCAAAGAGATCAGAAACATACATAAAGTGAGGATTTAGCCCTAAGACAATTTCCAATTTTATCATAGGGTCAGCTTTACTTTCCAGCATTCTGTATCCACAGACTTTTGTGATTAGAGTGAACGTTGAGAATGATAACCCCTGTGTCCTCCCAGAAACTACTTTGCCATAAGATGAGAGGATTTTAGTGTTGGAAGGAGCCCGTGAGGTCCTGAGGCCCAGGCTTCTAGTTTTCCAGAGAATCCCTTTCCAGCACCTCTACAATGGGCAACTAGCTTCTGTAAAGTGTTTCAACAAGAGCAGGCAAGAGAACCAGGGTATTTTAGAAAGGTAGGCAGCTTACTGAAGATACATAAATTTACAAAAAGAGCTTTGGGTACAATGCATTCTGATACTCTTTTTCCTGAAAATAAAATGCTGATTCAGATGCAAATAAAGGAGTTTGTTTCCACAGATGGATAGAAAATAGTACAGCATGCACCCTGGAAAGTCTAAATTCAAATATTGTGTATACAAACGGTTGTTTAGTTACCATTTGGAGCCGGAGATTGTCCCCAGCCCAATTCCATCGAAAGAGAAAGTCCAAAATAATGTAAGAAATAGTTTGTTCCTTCTTCTTCTTCTTTTTTTAAAATTATTGAACCTTAATCCATAACTCCACCCCTCACATTATCCTCTTTTAAGCATTAAATATTAAATATCACCAGGATATTTAGTTTCCTTAGGGACATCTCTCAGTGCATGTGCTGTGGATGAGACAGAATTCTAGCCCTCTTCTCTGCATGCTGGGGGTCACTTAGCTCCAAGTTAAAGTGAATGTGTCCCCACAAGTCCCTGTACACAGTTGTGTAACGGGTGATCCTGTTGCATGCATTAAAATCACCCAGAGGGCTTCTTAAAATATGTTGCTGGCCCATCCTGAGTCTCCAAATCAGTAGATTTGAGGCAAAGCCCAATAATTTGCATTTCTAACTTGTCCCCAGGTGGTGCTGATATTGCTGGTCCAGTAACAATTTGAGAACAATCATTACCCCCTCCCGTTCCCCCAAAAATGGTTGCCTGTATAATTCTACTCTGGAGGCACCTGGGTGGCTCAGTCGGTTAAGTGTGGGACTCTTGATTTCAGCTCAGGTCATGATCTCAGGGTCATGGGATTGAGCTCCCAGTTAGGCTCCACACTGAGCATGTAGCCTGCTTAAGATTCTCTCTCTCCCTTTCCCTCTGACCCTGTACCTCCTCTCTCTCTATATATAAAAAATAAATAAAATAAAAAAATAATAATTCTACTCTGGTTAGAGATGGTGGGGATGAGGTGGGACATTGCCCTGTACCCCGCTGCTGGATACACCACGCAGAGGCATACCATGCACACAATGTAAGAAATACTGGAGATGGAGTTCAGAGGTACAGATTTAATCTCCAAATCTCAAGCCAATCAGATTCATTAAGGCAATTTTTTTTTCTTCAAAGTCCATTTTTCCAGCCAGCCCTTCCTCCATTCCTGCTATGATGAGGCGCTGTGTTTCCTGTTTAGCTGCCTCTGCAGCTCTCTCAACCTGGAAAAGATGAGCAAAGACTCATCTTCTAACTCTTTAGCCTTTGGACAGCAATCAAAGGTAGATTGGAAAGAGAAGGGGGAAATATGTACACCAGGAGAAGCACCTTGTAGCAGACTGTCTCTGTACTTAGGTTCCCATGGAAACAGGATAATAAGTTAGTGATTTGCTTTTACTTAATGTATTGAAGAGAAAATGCCTTTCATTATTCAAATGTTTTGCTTGCACTTCACCAAATTATGAGAAAGCAGTACCAGTGTTGGCTCCTAACTAGTTTAAGCTGGTTTACCACCTAAAACTCGGAAGAGGGTGTCTCATTTAAAAATATAAATGAACTAGAATGGTTTTGTGATAAATTATAGGACTTTTAAACATTTTCTTTTTGTTTTGTTTTCATGAACTACTGATGTTAGCATTAAGAGACACAAAATCTCCGGGTAAAATCTGTTTTAGAAATTTTTGAAAGCCATGTGACTGATTTACATACAGATACTGTCAAAGGGTACAAAAAAGACTTCCTCTTATTATGTTGTATTCACAGCAACTTTGGTGAATAAAAGTCAATACAATAGGTTCTCCATCAGCTTCTCAAAAGGTGGCTCTTCTCCACACTGATTTAAGGCATTCTGTATATCCTTGTCATTGATTTAATGAGATGTTTATTACATGGCCATTCACTTTAGTTCCTTTTGTGGGTTTGATACCACAAGCAATAGCCAAGTTCTTAGGGTGTGGGGAGTATAACCTGTCTTTACAGGGTTTGTCCGTTCCACGGATGAGTAAAGAGACTACCACTAGGGAATCAGCATCTGTCTTTTTGATAGGATAATAAAGACTACAGGAAAGCCTATGAAACATTTGACTCATATTTTTACCACTAATTTGCATTAAAGTTTCTAAGGTCATTTTGTGAATCCAAATACTGTCTTGAAATGAAAACACATTAAGGTTTTTTTTTTTTTTTTTTTTCCAAAATCCAGCCCCACTCACCAGGAGGAAGGTCACTGATTTCTTTTTTTTTCTTTTTTTTTTAAAGATTTTGTTTATTTGACAGAGAGAGACAGCCAGTGAGAGAGGGAACACAAGCAAGGGGAGTGGGGGAGGAAGAAGCAGGCTCCTAGCAGAGGAACCTGATGTGGGGCTTGATCCCAGAACACCAGGATCACGCCCTGAGCCGAAGGCAGACGCTTTAACCGCTGTGCCACCCAGGCGCCCCACATTAAGGTATTTTTAACCTGCAAATTACTTGATCAGCTGCCTCAGGTATGTGAAGTCTGACTGAAGGGGTAAGGAACAGTTGACATTCGTGTGCTTCTGGGGGCAGTTGTCAACTTTTCATTTCTACACTCATTCCATTGTTGATCCTCTCTTTCTCTCTCTCTCATATATGCATTACATATATATTATATAATACATTATACATATATGCAATATATGTATATATACATATTGTATGTATACAATATATACAATACATATATATTATATAACATATATATATATATATATATATATATATATATATATATATATAGTACACTACATATATTTGTTTTTTCAGGATTTTCAAACTTGTTTTTATAATTTCAAAAATAATCAGGCCCGGTGTGAGTCACTCCATTTTCATACTAATACTCTGAGAATCAGTTAGCGGACCACTCAGGACCTCTCCTCTCTCTGCTTATTTCCTTCTTCTGTTTTAAAGTAGACTAGTCAGGATGGTGAAGACGGAAGTTCTGAGTGAATGAGTTTTCTGGAAGCGGTTCATATTTTAGATGGGATTTCTTTCTAGGATGCTTGCTCAGTTTCTGGCAACATGGTGTAGTGGAATGCCTTGCTTCTCCAAGGGAACTCTTGGACCAGTGGCATTGACATCACCTGGGACCGCATAGAAATGCAGAATCTTAGGACCCTCTGTGACCCATGGAATCATATCTACATTTTATAAGATTTCTAAGTGATTCATGCGCTCATTAAAGTTTGAAAAGTACTGATAAATTGTATGGGCATCAAGGCGCATTACCTAACTAACTTCTAGTTTCAGCTCGACTTCTGTCTAGCAAGGTGACCCTCTACCAGTCAGTTTTTCAAACTGTGTTCTGTGGAGCTCACTCAGCTCAGCTGTGATTACTTAGAGGCCCATGATGAGGTCAGGACTCCCACCTGAGGCCTGAGCAATGCGTTTTATTAGTTTAATCCGCTAGACTTCAACATGAGATGCCATTTGAACAAAAGGTCTGTCTGTGAAGGAGATGTGGGTCCTACTGTCCCTGAGGAGTTCTAAAATCATTTGCAGACCCAAATTTTCTTGAATTATGATAGCACTCATTGATACTGAAAAATCTCTTAAATGGACACATGTCAGGTACTGAGACTAACAGTTTATTTGTCTCTAGGAGTTTCCATGAGTAGGAAAGAGAAACTCAGGTTGCCTGTCACTGAATTTCCCACTGTTTTTCTAATCTTAGCCATGTAACTGTCTGACTTTACCCCTTTTGACCCTTGCAGGAGAACTGTTTATGAGATCTCATAATAGCTATCTTTTATTTAATCATTTTATCAGTATTGGTTATTTGGGTGCACGCTGGCCCTTAGACATCCGTTGGCCAGTGCCAGTCACTTTCCATGCATTGATCTAAAAAGAGTTCAGAGGTCTGAGACACTCAGTGATAGCCTATGTCTGCCAAAACAATTTCCAGTCCCGTACACCCTGGTGAGCTGAAGAGGACCAGACTCCCCAGTTCATTTTTACTTGGCACTTGACACTTTCTGCAGCTGAGTCCCTGGGTCAAAATTAGAGTCATAGTGGCAGTCAGGTTCCCTGATCAGATCTGTCTTCATTCTGCAGAGAAAGAAGACACCTTAATAGCCCAGTTCTAAATGTGATGCCTTCTTTTCTCAAAACAGCAGCAAATGCACCAGATCTGTAGTGTGGAGCCATCACCCACCCTTTAGATTTTCCATCTGATAGCTACATCAGTCTATTACTTATTTATGTGTTTATTGGCCTTACATGGCATATTTTCTCCAAAGAACTCAGGCAATGAAAGGATTTGTTTTAGGAGTTTGTAAAATATATCCTTACTGGTTCACCTATGCAAGAACATGAAGTCCTTTTACATTCCCTTTCATGTATTGTGGTGGGACTATTATAAAAATACTCAGATCTTTAAATCTTCTCAAGAGTACATATATTCCCCTTTCAAAAGGTAACCATCGAGAAAAAAGAGAAATCTTCTGAAACAACTGACCAATGTTCTTTTCTTAGAAAAATCAATCTCATCAGTAGCTCATAAAATTCAATTTCCCTGGTCAGGAACAAAGCAGATAATCATCGCTTAACAATATTTATGGGTGATAGAAATGCAGACTAAATAAAATTGGCCTCTAAAACTATCATCGAATTCTTTAAAACATTTTTGTTTATCTCCAGAGGATTTATGAAGTGCTGGTAAGTGTATTTTCTTGTTTTTTTTCTCAATTTCTGTTTGGGCCAACACACATCAAAGGCACTCCATAGATATTTGGTGAAAGAATAAGGGGTGAGTAAATGAACAAAGTAAAATACAGATGGCTACTAATTTGCACATAATGCATTGCTAGGGACCGCTTCACAACAGAGATTGCTTAAAGGCAAAGCACTTACTGCAGGAAAGCTGCTGCTTCGGTTTATAGAAATATTTGGAAATTGATAGCAGATAAAGTAAGAAAGACCAAAAGTAAATATAGGTCTTCATTAGGTAATAAAAAATGGATGGGGTGGTAAAAGTGTGGCAAGAGGAGGCATGGGCGCTGAACAGAAAGCGGAGTTCTAGGAAGAGACGATTGGATAAATACAATACTTGCTTCCCTTTAGGAAAGTATCTGTTAATAAGAAAAAAAGAAAAGGAGGAAACTCATCTTCTTCACAGAAGCATACTGATGCCAATCCATTCTTTTCTCCACCTTGAGCAGTAGTATTAGGAGTTTTCTGAACCTACTAATCAGAGTCCTTTGAAGAGAAGAAAACTAACTGCAAATCCAGAAAGAGGATGTGATAAGGGGCTTAACCATGTACCATGCAGAGCCAAAGGGCAGTACCAAAACCTTAGGAGACACAGGTATCCTGACAGACAATGGGACTGACTTAGGATAAAAGTGTTGTGAGGCAGCATTCCCCAGGTGGAAGCTTCTGGCTTCTCCAGACCACACTTTGCCCATCCTGCTTCCCATTCATGGACACATCACTGGTTTAAACAGAACTTGCCTCAATCCAAGAAGCACAATGAGCAGAAAGAAGCTAATACAAGATCTATAGAGGAGAGGAATGCCGAATACAAAAGGCAAATCTGATAATCTATCAGAAAAAGAACTGAAGGAAAAGAAAGAGTATAATCTTCATACTTTAAGATAAAGTGAATGTAAGCCATTAGAAAAAAAAGATATCGGATAAAAGCTACACATGACATTGAAAGGAAAAACTGGTAGATCTTAAGAAAAGGTGGAGTGGAAAGAATAAATCTATCAAAAAATGTGACCATGTTGAAAATATGAAGGATTAAATAAGACGACGATGAAAACAGCATCCATGGCATAGAAAAAAGGCTTGATATAATCACAGAGAAAGAAATGGAAGTCAAAAAAAGAGACAAGGGGCACCTGAATGGCTCAGTCGGTTGAGTGGCCGACTCTTGATTTCTGCTCCAGTCAATGATCTCTGGGTCCTGGGATCGAGACCCATGTTGTTGAGATTCTCTCTCTCCCTCTGCCCCTCCTCCTGCTCATGCTTTTCTCTCTCTCTCTCTCAAATAAATCTTAAGAAAAAAAAACCCCTCAGATATGAAAGTGATTATAGATAATTTTATAGATATGGAAGTCAGACAAAGGAGATATAAATTATAATAAATGATATTCCTGAGAAGAGAATAATATAACACAGAAAAAAATTTTAATATTCAATAGAGGAACATTTCCTGAAATCAATTAATATCTGAATCTTAATGTTAAGAAGAAAAGGCCCCTTGTGTTCCAGCAAAAGTTGATGTGAAAAATATTCTGATGAATATAAACAAAGTGCCCATGGGTATCCAGGCAGAAAAAGCAAGTTGGGCTAAAATGGCAGAATTCAATACCAAAACACAGAGGAGGAATTATAGAGAGTAATGACAGAAATTATTATCCAAGGTCTTTATACCCAGCCAAATTATTAAATATAAATTGAGACCAGTGAGTGCTCAAAGATTATAACACCCAAGACCTTTCCTCAAAAAAACAAAAAACAAAAAACAAAAAAATAATATTTGATGAAAGAACAGAGCCATACAAGATAACTCTGGATTAAAGAGCCCACTGCATCAGTGTTGAATCTATACATGGTGACTAAAAATTTATATATGTATACATAAGGCTAAGAGCATCTCTGGGAATTATGATTATAGGAGCAAATATAAATATTGTAAATGTATTGCTACACTTCATATTATACTTTCAAATATTCATGTATTTGATTGGGAGAAGCAGTGATGTGGGAAGATAGTCTAACAAGATGGTTCTATTTTGAGGAGCTTGGCATAGTTTTTCTATATGGAAATACAATAAACATTCCTCAATAAGATAGGTGGCTATAAAGGCAGATATAAAATAGAAATGGAAGAAGGAAAGAACCATGAGGAATTATTTTTAAGGACTCAGAGTTTGAGGAGAATTGGATTCTCTAACTGGTCTTTTGGTGCTGTCTTAGGTTGGATTTTTTAGAAGCAGACAGAGTCTGAAATGCAATTTGGGCGGAGTTAGTGAGTAAAACATGAGGTTAAGCAAAAATGTGGTCCCAGCTTGAGTCCGGCTTTAGTTGATCCTATACAAAGTTCTAGAGCATGAGTTGCACCCCAGAGTTGGCCCCACCTTGAGGCGAGGGCCTGGTCTTTTGTACCTCTTGTGTTGGTCAGTCATTAACTACATGGAAGGAGCAAAGAGGGGCCTAACTCTGGAGCTAGGTGGCTCTAGTTCCAGAGGGTAATTCTCTGGAAAAGAGGACAACTGTGGGGGCGCCTGGGTAGCGCAGTGGTTAAGCATCTGCCTTCGGCTCAGGGCGTGATCCCAGCGTTCTGGGTTCGAGCCCCACATCAGGCTCCTGCGCTATGAGCCTGCTTCTTCCTCTCTCACTTCCCCTGCTTGTGTTCCCTCTCTCGCTGGCTGTCTCTCTGTCAAATAAATAAATAAAATCTTTAGGGGAAAAAAAAAAAGACAACTGTGGGCCACTGGTAGTCAATACTCAAAGCAGCTGGGGGTTAGGTGCACCTGCTTGATAAAGGACATCTGGGCAGGGTCTCAACAGTGCCACCTGAAGGGTGTTAATAGCTCTACTTAAGTTAGCTTTCCCTGTTGCTGACCAGTCCCTTATCTTTTATGGTGGTTTACAGATGCCAGCTTTGGTGTCAAGGAGATGCATTGCACCACAGGAAGGAAAGTAAAGGGACTCTGTGGAGAGAAGAGGCTGGGTGGAAAAGACTAGATTTTTTTTTGGAAGAAAGCATGCCAGTGAGCTTTGTGGGAGGTGTCCTAGCATCAAGTTCTCATTCTTGTTGCCCGGTGTGAAGTCACAACAGTCTTAGATGGTCAGCCTGTTCCTTTCCCCACACACTGCACTGATCCAGCTCACCTGAGGTGCTGCGTCTCCTATCACAGTCTGGAAACGTTTTAGCCCCTGAGAACAGTAGGTGAGAAACGTGCTTTGTGGATGATGTTGAAATAAAAAGACAACATTGTCTCAGATGATGATGAGACTGGAAAGAACCAGTTTGAGATTGCCCTTTATCTGAGATGTACCAGTGTCTCTGTAACAGGTGCCAAGAAGGAGCACTGTGCGTCTGTAAGAGGACTAGAATGTGGCATTTTGCATATTTATTTTACAGTGGGACCCATTATTTGCTTACCATATCACGGGATTAGCATTCTTCAAAAATGTTCTTTAGCAAATGCTAGTGCTGTCAATGAGACCCAGTGGTTTTTCAAGAAGTATAGGTGATGGCATTTTTTTTTTTTTCATTAGCAAGATTATTTTTAAAGAAATGTGGAGGATAGATCAGAGAGAGAAGAAAGTGTCAGTGAGGCCAGTTAGGAGCTAATTTTTCCTCAGTAAAAATGTTAGAAGCCTGAACTAATTTTAATGGTCATTAATGCAACCTCCCAGCCAAGTGCGGGATCCCACATTCCTTACAGGAGAGCCACCGATGTTCTTTCTCCATGAACCACTAATATAAACTGATGTATAGATCGGAACATTAGGGAGGTTTTCCTGCTATGCAGTTGAAATCTTTCTCTGAGAATCGTACCTATGGTGTTAGTTCTGCTCTTGGATGTTATGCAGAGCAGGGTTGTTTCTTTCTTTCTTTTCTTTTTTCTTCCCCCACTCAACAACCAGGTTTATATGCCAAGTGCTGTTTTAAAAGTGAGCACACAAAGGTCAGAAAGACATGGGTCCAGCTCTCAAGGAGCTTAAAATCGAATGAGGAAAGAAAGACATAAACAATCAGATTTTATTGTAATAAATGCCGGCAAAGAAAAACTAGAGGGAATTTAGAGGAAGAAACGAATGGCTGCCCTGGTGTTCTGAAAGGATTCACAGTGGCTTTATGAAATAATCCTTCCTACATTGAGGGAGGCAGTCAGATCCATCATGGCTTCCTCTTCCCTGCCTATGCCCCCCACTCCTACCCATCCTTCAATTACATAAGTTCTTCAACTTGTTCTTATAGTATATGATTTCTAAATTCCTTTAATCCCATTCTTTCCTTCTCTGGAGATTTTGTTGCTTTCCAACATTTTTTTTAATTCGTCAAATGTGGCCTTCTAAAATCGACCATTGCCTCCCTGGTGATCTGACAAGGGCCAAGTATTTGGACAATGTACCTCACATGTGTGGGGAATTTTTTCTGGTAGTGTTACTGGACCCCAAGGCCAGGTTCTCGAGTCTCAATGTCATAGAAATGAGCACTGAGCTCGAGAGGAAGAAAGCAGGTGGGGTTTATTAGAGAAGCTTGTATACGAGGGAGCCACGAGAAAGAGGAATGTGCTCCCCAAAGGGGAAGCATGCAGGGCTTATAAAGGCACTTTTCCAAAGGATGAGGAGCTGGGAATGAGGAAGCATCCTTCAGTCCCATGGTCATTATTTTGTGGTCATTACTTTGTAGTGGACACAAGACAATCACAGGATACCTTTGTCCCTGGTTGACATTCTTTCAGGGCTCCTGGAAAATAGAAATATTGTGCAAACAGGCTCTAAATTGTTGCTTCAGATTTTGCCCAGACAACCATTACTCCCTGATGGCTGTTATCTCTCATTTGTTCTCTTTTCCAGAAGGAGGTATTTGTCTCTTAAGTGTATGAAAATGTTTAACCCTTGCCTCCGACCACTGGCTTTACAGAAGTTAAGTCCCTGTTGCTTACCTTATCCAACTCAGTATATTAGCACTATCTCAACTTCCCCCTTTTGAATTGTTCCTTATACGTTTATCTCACACTCTAGGCCTCTAGAAACTCCACTCTGTCTTGTTCCACACTGTGCTAGAAAAAAAAAAAAAGAATCTCTTAAATTCATATACACAGATAGTAGTGCATTAATCCAAGCACGATCCAGCTGTAAAAAGTGTATTTTGGAAAGCGAATAATGCTTAACCTAAAGAAAAATTCCGTAAGGGAAGGATTTTAGGCATCTTAGTGAAAAACACATTGTTGGTAAAGGGGCCTTTTTTTTATTGAGTCACACTGTACATTTGATTGCTGACTTCACAGAGCACAGCTCCTAATAAAAAATATTGAAGAAAAGCATGTGTTATGAGTATACTACAATAAGAGCTAATATTTATTGAATATTACATGAAAAGCATTGTGCTAAGAAATTCTACATTTATTAAGATTATTCAATGCCCACAACAACCCCATGAGATATATGCTGTTATCTCTATTTTACAGATGAGGGAACTGAGGCATGGAGGTATTAAAGTTGTACAAGACCAGGTGAGAGACTTAGTTTCAGAATCAAGAAGCTTGGGTTCCAGCCTTGATTTTATCACTTACCATGTGATTTTTGAACCAGGCATGACGTTACATTGAACTTTCATCTCTCATCTGTAAAATGAAGGAAGTTAAGCAAACTTCTTCACAGGTCTGTTCTAGCTGTATGATTTTCTGTTCATCTCCATGGAACTGTTTGTTTATTTAGCAAATAGTCAAATCTGAGAAAAAGGCAAAACCGTGAGTCTTTCCATGACTCTTTATGTGTATACGTGTATGCCTTTCCCATGAGGCATTGCTCCGTATCTCCCTGCCAATGATTCTGAAACAGTAACTGTTTTTTTCAAATGTCTCCCTCAGTTTTAAGCATGAATAAGGTGTTGAAACACATGAGAAATATGAACATCATACAAGGAAATCGATAAGGTTAGGAATCTTCACACATTTAACTTAATCATGTCTGACACTGGAAACAAAGTCATATTTTATTGCCTGAGAGGAATGCTCTTTGGCAAACTGTGATAGTAATCTGATTGTGAACAATGCTTATTCATCATTTCTGGGGCAGTGGTTGGTGTGGCAGTCAAGGGGACAGCTGACCTAATATGCCTGAAGTTGCGTTCCTCAACATCTGTTATATGGTTGTGTAAAATCACCAAAGCAGAGGTAGTTTATATTGGTCAGGCAGGAAATATGGGCTCCTTGGTTGTGTCTGCTCCTCTTTTCATTGACCATTGGCAGAAAGGTTACACAATGATAGCCAAGAGGGTAAATTCTCTGGGTACTTTTTAAAACGATCTTGTTTCCATTTCACAATCTCTGTTTGGATTCCAGAAGTTGGGGAAAAGATTTAAAAAAAAAATCACAAACCATTAAGAATCCGCTACCACAAGCATAAGTATAAGGTATAAGTATGGTAATTATCTAAGATATGCCATGGAAAACACTTAATGTGCTTTTATGTTTCAGAAATGGGGGGTATTATTTTTAGCTCTGTCAAAGCCATTATCTTTCCGAAGATAGCTGGGAACTGTTCACTTTCATAACACTCCTCCTCTGATGTCATATGATTGGTCCACTTTTGAAAATGTTTACTCTGGGAAATGGTCCACAATTTATACTCCCCTATCCCTGGTTTGAGTTTGAGACCCCTTTCAAGGCTTCTTGGGACTCTGTGATCACCTTTAACAGAACTCTCACCATGTGGAATGAGATATAGTTATGGTTATAAAATCAATCTTTAGACAAGAGTGTATTGATCATCTGCTTTACAATCAACTCTGTGTAAAGTTTGGGTCACTAAATTCTGGAAGCATTTCTTTTCAACTAGGTAATTTTTCAGTAACGTCCCTTTTCCCTCAATAAAAATAAATAAAAATTTGAAAAAAAAATTAAAAGCTGAGTTTCCTAAAGCCCAAAATTCTTGTGTTCATAGCAAGTGAATCACCTATCATGTTCCACCACTCTGCCTTTTATCAAAATCCTAATAGAAATGAAAATATTCCCCAATATCCTGCATTGATACATTGGGAAGGTAGGTGGGGGAGAATATTGTTCAGTGTAATTTTTTTTTCTTGTTTTCTTAGTCATGGAAATTATACATTGATTAAGTCTCTGAATTATGAGCAAGAAGTTAGTGTATCAGGAGGATGCCTGGGTGGCTCAGTCGGTTGTCTGCCTTCTGCTCAGGTCATGATCCCAGAGTCCTGGGATCGAGCCTCGCATGGGCAGGGAGCCTGTTTCTCCCTCTGCCTCTCCCTGCTGCTCCCCAGTGTGTGCTCTCTCTCTTGCTAGCTCTCTGTGTCAAATAAATAAAATCTTAAAAAAAAAAAAAGTTAGTGTATTGGATTTTATGGTGCTGACATCACCATAGGACATTTGATTCTTGGGACAGTAGAAGTTAGATACTAGCAGAAATTCTGGACATACACAGGGGGTTCTAGTTAGAGGACCAACAGTTAGAAACTAATCTCAAACAGTGAAGAGTAAAGGCTTAGAAATAGAAAGTGGAGTATTGCATGCATTGTGGGATCATATCAGGAACTTCTTTGACAATGAGCTTGAGAAAGGAGGGGCACATCCAGCATCATCCATCCCATTCCCCTCAACCCCATTCCAGGGCATGGGCAATGGAATGCCCACCTCCTATACAGGCCACAAGCACCAGCACTACAGAGAAATGCTACAGAGGAGACACTGGCTAGGGGATCGGGGGTACACTGTGATCTTATGGAAATACAAGCCAGTGGGTTCCATAGGCACTGGGAGAGGATTACTTTTTAATGCTCAGTAGTCAGTCAGAAGTGCTTGAGACTCTTTCTATCCTCAGGCATAAAAACTTAGAGTATCAACCTTCCATCAGTTTGTAGGAGTGAGCATTACTGGCGTGGGGCCTAGCTGCTCTTTGCCTGGTTCTAGGTGAGGGATAGGGCTGCCTTGTCCTAGCTAGATGCTCAAGCCAAACTCTAGGATGAGAGTTAGGTTAGGGAATGCTTTAATACACCCATGTTCTCTCTCTCCAGCACCTTCGTAACTGATGCCCTGGATTTGTGGCATGATCAGCCATGGTTAAGTGCTGTACCTGTGGACCTCACTGTAGTTTGATGGTCCGCATGGATTTGAGATGAGTGAACGGTTATTGGTCTCAGATACACTTACAATTCAGTGTGTTGAGAGCTGAACTCACCTCTTCACACCAGCATGCCCTCTGCATTTTCCTCTAGGAATTGTTATCTTCGTGAAGAGTAGCAGTAGCTATCGCATTGCACCAGACAGAATCTGAGAAGAAATCTTTTCCTTCCTTCTCCTTTATCCCCACAAGCAATTCATCATCAAAGCCTATGGGCTTTGTCTCCTAGGTATCTCCCTAAATTATTCACTTCTGTCCATCTTACACATGGACAACTGTAGGAAACTTGCTAACCATTTGGGCTTCTTCTTCTCTGTTTGGGCCCCTCTCCTTAGATCCACTCTTGGCCCTTATCTGTCATGCCTTGATCAGGACTCAGACCTGCCAGTTGGGTCTGGCTGGGGAGGCACTGGCAAGAGAGAGGCCTTAGGAAGAGGAAAATCGGGGATGCCTGGGTGGCTCAGTAGGTGAGAAGCCGCTTCTTGATTTTGGCTCAAGTCATGATCTCAGGGTCCTGGGATCAGGCCCTGTGTTGGGCTCAGCACTCAGCGAGGAGTCTGCTTGAGGATTCTCTCTCCCTCTGCCTCTCCCCCCTCCCCCCCGTAGGTCTGTCTCTCAAATACATAAATCTTAAATATTCTGATTTTCCTCTTTTTTTTTTTTTTATCTCCATCCCTGCCCTGTCTGCTGGCCCCACTTCTGTTCTGACCCTCTACTTCTGTCTGCCTTGTCCTTTCAGGCGGAGAAATGCCAATGGCTGGCTATTCCTTTCAGTGTCTGGATTTTGCTCCTATCAGTGTAAATGATTCTTTTGCTCCATTTTCTTCAGGCAAACCTTGATGAGTAGGCCACCCCTTTTCTCGTAGAACACTGAATGATCCACTATTTCTGTCACTTTTGTCCACTTCACACCTTCTCCACATCACAGGCAAGTGATCTTTTAAGTGCAAATTTGACTAAGTCACTTCCTTGATTAAAGGTCTTCAAAGGCTTATTTTTGCTCTTAAGATAGAGAAAAATAATGACTGTGGCCCACAGCCTGTGTGATTTGGCCCCTGCCTGCCTCTCCGTTGTTACTTTCTCTCACCTACTGGGCTCCCGCCATGTTGCTCTTCTTCAGATCCTTGAAATTGCCACTTGATCTGTTTTGAGCATTTTCCTGAATTCTCTCCTCTCTTCAGAACTTCCTCTTTTTTTTTTTTTTCTTTGCCCCCTCCCACCCTGAACCTGCGCTTTTACATGAAATGTTTCCCTCTCAGGGGACGCTTTCTCGACACTCCGTTCTGCTCTTGCCACAGGAATTTGATTCTCCAGTTAAAATAAGATGTGTTCAGGACAATAGGACTTCATGTTTGCTTCAAAGCACTTAGTATGAAGTATAATTAGATAATATTATAGCTATATAATACCTAATATAATATGTAAAAACAATTGTATAATATTTGCGTAATTGTTTTATTGATATAAAATAAGTTCAAGTGTGTGGCGGGATGCTCCATGTGTTGTTTCCTGCTGTTTTATCTGTAACACTTTGCTCAGTTCACGGCACATGATTACCGCCTGATAAATATTTGTTAGGTAAATAATAAACAAGAAAGTATCACTAGCTACAACCCACTTGGATAACAAAAAAGTAAAGTAAAGAACGTTTGAATGAGGCAGCAATAACAGTGAAAGCAGGCTTCTGTGATGAGTATTTAAACAGTCTACTGTGAGTTAAGCTGAAAGCTGACTGGAGGAGTTTGGGAATAAACATAGCCCATAGTCAGAGAAAAAGGGGCTCATTCAAAAACATGTAGCTGCTCTCAGGTCAATGGCAGGTCTTTAACTCCATTTTTCACGAGCGTCCACAATAAAACCTCAGAGCACAAGCCAATAACTGAACCACTCAAATCCCCTCCAGACTTTCTTCCAAGTCAGTCCGCTGACCTCAGATCATCACTTTTATATGATGATCACAGCAGAAGCGTGTGTGGCAGTTCTCGCCCTGCTATAAGATTGTCAAAAAGAAATTAAGGATGTAATTAGAGTATTAAGTCTTAAGCTTTGTAGACCCAACGAAACAAGAAAATATTCTTTTGGATCATCAAGTTTAGAGATGCGGTGAGGAAACCACTGATGGCCACTGAGAGCTACTGGAGAATCTATATTATTCATGTTTACATCATGTAAATATCTCTTCAGAATCAGTTGTATCAATTGATAAAAAAGAGACATGAGTTAATTATTTAATTGAAACCTCTCTATAGGGATTCTGTCCATTCAATAATTCTGGGAAGCAGGGGACAAAGCCCATGCGGAAAGCGAGATATTAGAGAAGACTGCATTTGTGCCACAGACTGGAATGCCTTTTCCTCAAACGTACATCCAGTCGTCTGATATTTATTGAGTTCCTACTGTGTTCTAAGAACTGTACTTGTCGTTGGTGAAGGAAAGAAAAAAAGAATGAATAAACCGTGATACTTGAATGGAGAAGACAGCCATGCTCTACTTTCCTTCAGATTGGACTCAACTCACTTTTGGAAGCCTTCTCTAAAATATTCCTGTCTGCAGGAATCTCTGTGATGATTTCCGAAAGTGGCTACTTCAGCACACATAACCTCTTTCATGATTATGGTGAGCAGATAGGTATTTAATGTAATATGTAAAACAGAAACAAATAGAGGTTCATGGAGTATGGACTGGATCAAAAAGCCAAGGGCTTTGAAAAGCATATGGTGTTTATTTTTACTTTTATAGATGGTGATATATATTATATCAAAGAGTGTATGAGACATATACACAGTTTATAAAAAAGCAATCACTTATCCATCCCTTACCCGGCTTAAGAATTAGCACAGGGCCAGTGTTTTAGAAGCCTCCTGTGTGCCTCTCTGACTGCATTCCCTGTTCCACCCCCCTTAAGTACTCACCACCCCGACTTTTGGGTTAATTACTTTCTTGCTTTTGTTTATGATATTATCACCAGTGAGTGTATCTGAAAATAATATATAGATTAATTTTGAAATTTGGGTAGCTGTGTGAGGAAGGAACGATGTTACCACTATTATATCAAGGCTCGCAAGGGAAGATAAACAGATTACAATCTGAAAAATCATGTATCTCCACCTTAGCTGGATGTTCATTAATCTCCCTTGCAGGGCACATGACAGGGCTAAGGTGCAGACCATGCACTAGATATCCTACAGAACATGACCAGGAAGTGAGTGGCTCTGTATGTTCTGCTTTGGAATTCAGTATAACCCACCTACAGGTCTGAGGAGTGGGTCTAAGATAAACATTTCCGTGAAGCAAAACGAATGTCTTCAATTGATGCAGGAAGCAGGGCAGGGTGAAGAACAGGAAATTCATCAGCATGTTGTCAAGACAAAGACCAGCTATGCAGAAGGGTCAGGCTTACCTGCGTATTTTTGCTATGGTAAAAAGTATGGAGGTTTGCACAGACATCTTAGTAATCACAGTCCTAAGTGTGTCTGTCGCTTTGGGATGTATTGTCTAAAGTCTACTGGTAGGCGTCTAAATCTTCTGCACAGCTGTCCTATTGAGACGACAGGTTTTGATTCCCTAAAGGACCCCTCATTCTTTCTCCTGTGTTGGATGACCTATTTCCCACGTCATCATCTTGTTTTGTTTTGTTTTGTTTTATTCTCTCTCTTTCTCTTTCTCCTTGTGGTTTGGGGGAGAACTCATACTCCAGTAACTTCTTGAAAAAGGGTGAAGGGGAAGTACATTTTTTAAACTTGCATGTTTGAAAATATCTTTATATAATATCATATTAATTGATACTTTGCCTTGGTATAGATTTCAGGTTAGATATAACTTTTCTTCAAAATGTTAAAGGCATTTTACCAAGGTTGTTTGCTTCTAGGGTTACTGTTGAGAATCCTGAAGCCATCTCAGTACAGTGTTGTGGAAGTCTATTCCCCCCGCTCTTTTGAAGTTTATAGATTATTCTGTGCTGGGCACTTGCTAGACCATTTAAATCTACAAATTCTTATCCATTTCCAGAAAGTTTTCTTGAATTATTTTATTGATGATTTTCTCCCTCTGTTTTCTATCATCTCCCTTTCTAGAATATCTATTATTTGGATGTGGCCAACTAACTTTCTACTTCTCTGTTTTCCATCTCTTGTTTTGCTCTCCTTTCTAGTATATTCCCTTTTTATCATAACTCTTCTGTTGAGATTTCCATCATATTTCCCTGTTTATGTCTTGAATTTCCAAAAACTTATTTAGTATTATGGGTTTATTTTTTGTATATTTCTCTTTGTTTGTTTCATGTCTGTATTATCTTATGTCTCTGAGACTACGAATAATTGTTTTCTTTTTCTTCTTCTTTTGGCATGATCTTTATTTCCTCCAAGTTGCTTTTATTCTGTCACGTTGGTCTCTGTATTTCATGTGTGAGTGTTTTCTCTAATTGAGAGGCTTTCCTTTAACTCTGATGTCTGGTCAACTTAGTAGCCTGTTTATGAGTTCTTCATGGGATACCAAAAAGGTTACGTGAGGTTGTGACTGCCTAGTAGGTTATCAACTTTGAGTTCCTCTGGGGGAGAGCACTCAGTGTTTTTGGGACTTCCTTTTGCTAGCCACATTTCCCAGAAAACACGCTCCCACTCTCGCTCCTATAGTACTAGAAATCTGACGGATAGGGCTCTTGGGGAAAGAGCAGATTCCGGGTTTCATCAGTCAGCTTTCTTGTGCATGACCATTGATTTCCTTTGTTTGGTAGCCACTCCCTCACTTATACGTGGTTTCCACAAAGACCCTCTGTTTTACTCTCCCCCGTCCCCACCCCAGGCAATAGGCCTCAAGAATTTTACGGTGTAGCAGAAATCTCCCAGTATCATGGGGCTGAGGAGTATGGCAAGTAGTGATCTGCCTGATTCTGAAACAGCTTCGCCCAAGCTGCTTCTTTACTTACCTCTTCCTGCCCACCTCCACCTCCCCTGCAGTTCCCAAAGTGCCTGGGACTAGTGTGTGTGTGTGTGTGTGTGTGTGTGTGTGTGTGTGTGTGGTGTGTGTGTATTTTAATCCTCTTGAGGATTCTGTGATATAACTCATGTTGGTTCTAAGTTTTCCTCAATACTGACTTAGGGTTCAGCTTTCTCAGTTCTGCTAAGTTGACGCTTGGTCATCTGGTTTTCAGCTTCCAAATTCTGTTGCTTTTATCTCCTTTCCTGTTGTCGCCATTTATGTGGGCTTAAGACTTTACAAACAAAAATAATTTGCCATACGTTTAGTAGTTTCATGAGGGAACAACATTAATGCATGTGTTTAATTTGCCATATTAACTCATGACTCAGCTGCAATAATTTTAATGTTAAGCTTTCCACTCACTCAACAAATATTTCCTGATCTCTATTAAGTGAAGGGTAACACCATCTTTCTTCCATAAATTCTAAGAATTATTTTTTGTACTATTAAGATGCCCTTTCCTTGCTGAGAATAGTTAAGCTTTCTAGTACTCAAACTACTAGGTAAAAATAATTAATTAATTGGGGAAAGCAGGTCAACTCACTTTCTTAATTTCTTTCATATCTCAGTAGTTTCCCCTCACAGGTTAGCACCAGAATATGACACAGATTAAAATATTCTCTAAACTAATAAATTCTACTGCACCCCCAATGCAAATACTGATTCTTCTTCCAACACCAACAATTACTAAATCAGGGAGTTGTTCTTAATCATTCCCCCATATCACCACTCCCCCATCTAATCATTCACTGAGTTTGGATGATTTTTAGCTCTTGAATATCTTCTGCACTTATTTTGTCAAATGACAACACTAAAACAGTTTTATTTAAGGGAAGACAATTCGTATGTTGGGGAAGTACAGTGCTTCATGAGCAGTGAAGCTCTGTTTCCCAGGGATTTTGGCAAGAGTGTGTGTGTTTTAGAGCATTGGAGAAGTACGATGTGGAAACAGGGCCTGCTTGGTTAGGAGGTCAGGGATCTCCTCATAAGACTAGCAGATTCTGTGATTTAGGGTAAGGCAAACTAGCTAAAGCTGAATTGGAAGATTATGATTGGTGTATGTCAAGTTTCCTTGACAGTGAGGCATTTCCTGTAAGACCAGGCTGACCGAGATTTAGATTTGTGGCAGGGCCAGGCCACTGGGCTGGCTGCCATTTTGTGGGTCCCCATGTACAAATTAGCTTTATCAGTTCCTTCTGTATTTTTCCTATGCACATCCCTCCAATCCATCCACTTCCTTTCTTTTTTTTTTTTTTTAAAGGTTTTATTTATTTATTTGACAGAGATAGAGACAGCCAGCGAGAGAGGGAACACAAGCAGGGGGAGTGGGAGAGGAAGAAGCAGGCTCCCAGCGGAGGAGCCTGATGTGGGGCTCGATCCCGTAACGCCGTGATCACTCCCTGAGCCGAAGGCAGACGCTTAATGACTGAGCCACCCAGGCGCCCCAATATTTAAGCCATTTTGATTTAAAATTCACTCACAGAGTGCTGGGATTAAAGTAACTTTGGCCTATTCCTAATTAGCTATTTAACCTCTTTGGCCCACAATTTTGTCATTGTGATAGTTATTTGTTTTAGATCTCTATAATTCACATCTAAAATTTCTATCTTCCTGATAATCTCTTTGTCCTTCTCTGCTATTCCCCAACCTCCTTTTCCATTATCTGCTGGTGTAAACTTATTCTCAGCAAGCTCTCACTAAGTCCATCCATGGTTTTAGCTAATAATTTCAAGTATACTCCCTAAAGTAGTTGCATTACTAGACAGGACTCTGGATTCCTGAAAAGTCTTACAACCCCCATATTGAAACTTCCTAAGGAAGGGGGATTTTATAGTGTTAATTAAGTGATTGGACAAAGCCTATATCAGGTACCCTTCCCCTCTCACCACCTAATTGACCTAATAGCAATTAGGTCCGTAATACCGATTATTATAGAACCTTGTCTCTAGGTCCTTTTGCTTGTTGTTATTTCAACCAGTGGCCCTGTGGATAAGAGTTGGGTGAAAACAGTCAATGAGACTCCCTTGAGATCTGAGGAATTGATATTTATTTTAGTAAGTTTATTCAGAGAATGGCAAGCATCTAGGGAGGTAAACTGATTACAGAGATAAAGTGGTTACGATCTCTCAAGAGGACAGGAATTCACGTGCACTCAGAAAGAAAAGAAAAAAAAAGTTGCTCCTGTCTGTGTATGGAAAATCATCTCAGTGGAAATAGGTTCTTTACATTTTTAAGTTGGCAAACTCCCTTCACAGCTACACCATGCATCAAACAGAAAAGGGAGAAGGGAAGCTCTTATTTATCTATCTATTTATTTTTTTGGTCTCTCCTGTGCACAAGGAAGGTCCCTTGAGATGAATCATCTTGGAGCAGGAAAGATAATAATAGCAATAATAACAACAATGCATCAAAGATTCTCAAATACATCCATGGGTCAGAGTATGCTTTTCAAAGGACATTCACTTCTATTCCATCTCATTTGATTATTATGACAACCTCAGGAGGTACAAAAGGTGGGTATTACTATTACTATTTTACACATGAGGATCCTGAGCCGTGGAGGATGTAGAGTTCATTGTCCAGATTCACAGAACTAGTTAGTGGTAACTTTGGAGCCAGAGCCCAGGTTTTGGGAGAAATGCTGTCACTTAAATGGATTATATGTGCTATGTGCACACAGAAATGCCCAGGACATGGAGGAAGACCAAACTTCCCTTTCATTCAGAAGTCTGGGTCAGTGGCTCTGGAGATTTTCCGATTCATCTGGCAGTTCTCAGAAGAAGACATACACGCAAACTGTGAAATTTCTTAGGAGTAGTTTCTTGATTCTCGTGACCATCTTAACCAGAAAAATTGGTGTATATCTTTTACCAGGTTAGCTGCTGGGCTTGTAAATTCTTAGAAATTAAGGATTTGTCTGGTGGCCTTGGAAGAATTCTGAATTGTTTCACTTTTTTCTTTATGCAAAGAAGAGTGTGAAGAAGCATTAGTGGCCTAACTCCTTGGGCCATGTATCTGTTGACCTGGTATCCAAAGAATATGCTCGATGAAAGAAAAGGAAGGAAAAATGTTGTCTAGAACTTCCAACTATCATGGACTCTCCTGCATTTGTTATCCCATCAGTTTGGAGTCCTGAGTTATCAGAGTCATGAGGGTCTAGTACAAACTCCTCATTCCCGAGAGGGAAATGAGACTCAAATTGTTGGTTACCCAGAGTCCGGAGGGCTAGTTAATAACTCAGGTGAGACTGAATCAAAAAACCAATGATAATAGTTTCTATACACCATTTTCTTCGCATCTGCTATGCCCTTTCTGCTGTGATATACCCTTATACAGTTATTATTTTTGTCTCTCACACTTACAAAATTGAGGGCTGTTATCCCCATGTATTGGGATAAGTTAGGCCAGCTTGATGTGACAGAGTAATGCTAAAATCGCAGGATAATGAACATACACAGATTTATTTCTTGCTCATGCCTCAATCTAGTGTGGATTAGTGGGTAACAGGGTCGGTAGGTAGTATCTTTTCTCACAGTCATTGTAGAGCCCGACTGAGAGGGCCTCCAACTTCTGGTAGATATCCATCATAGAGCACAGACCTTCATATTTTCTGGGGCAAGAAGGGAGAACACACAGAAAACTCCTATCCATCTCTCTACTTGGACCCGTAAGTGCTTCACGTCAGTTTTGTTAAGGGCCCTTGACCAGTTCAGTCGCGCCTACTGATCAAGTAACTATCTCCCTTGTACTTCAGAAGAGAACAGATACCAGAGAGCACAAGAGATGATTACTACTCTAACGTCTTCAGGCTCCATAGAACAGCCAAAGTGATACATTTAAAATAGAAATTTTATTATCTCACAGCTCTGGTGGAAACTCTGTGTTTTCTTCCCATCACCTTAAAATAAAACCCAATCTATTCCATAAGGCATGTAAGACCTTGTATAATCTGTCCCTTTCCATTCTCGTGCCACTCTCCCCTTCACAAATTTCACTATCACATTGCTTTCTTACAGTTCTTGGATATTTCAAGCGCTTTCCTTGCTCAGGGTCTTCCCCGTGCTGTTTCCTCTCCTTGCTTGACTAATTCTTAGGCATCCTTCATGTTTCAGCTTCAGTGTCCTCGTTGACCAACTGCCTGTTCTATGTACGTGGAGAGCGTGGCTATTTTGTTCTCCACTGTGTATTCAGTGCATACTACAGTGCCTGGCTCAAAGAGGATAATAAATATTTGTGGAATGATTACACATAAGAATGTCTGAACAGAATCCTCTCACACAGAATACTATCCTTAGTCTTCAGAACCACAGTAATGTAGCCATAGCAGAGGAATCATTTAGAATAGTAACTTTGTGTTTGAAGTTTTTAGTGAGGTCATTATGATAATGATGCCTATTTTCCAGGTAATAATTCCAAGTATTTAGAATTCACTACCTGTCTAACGAACAGTGTCAATGTGTATTTTAATTTTTTTGAAAATGAAAGTACACAAGAGGGCTAGAAACCTAAGGTTTGAGTGACAGAGGGAATGTGGAACATATTTGTAGAGCAAGATACCACCAATTCAGCTTTTTTCATAGAATTGATAGAGTGACAGTATTTTTCAAATAATGATTCAAATATAGTCTGACAAAGAATTTTTGTGCCATTTACAAGTGTGAAGAAACATCTAAGAAGAGTAGTTTTGACACTATTATATTGACATATCTGGGCCAATTTGATGATTTGGAAGGACAATGATATGGAATATATGTAATTAGAACTGTCATGGAAAATCTGAGACAGATGGTTTTCATCTAGTCAGAACTTAACAGAAAAAAATTCATTGGGAGTTTGGTATGCCTATTTTAAAAAAGGTACTAATGAATGGTATATCAGTAGTATTAACATATGTATTAAATGCATATTAACATATGTATTAAAATATATATATATTTATTTGATACCTGGAATGTTTTATGTAAAGTAGCAAATCCTTATTAAAAGCATTTTGGAAATTCCTTAAGTGGTAGTGGTCATGGTTTTAAAATTATTAAGAAAGTCATTTCATGGAAATAATTAAAGTAAAACTTAATATCGAGTTTCCTTAGCAATAGAGCATTCAGATGGAGTCACACTAAATATTCCCCTGTCTCCTGCAGCCATCTCCTTAATGACATTTGTCAGCACATATTACACACTAAAATTGTTTATGATATTTTGTTATTGCTGACTTTGATTTAATTACATTGGGGCTTAAATGAAAAGGAGTTATAAATTGCGAGGGTTTACAAACACTTTGTTATATAACAGGTCTGTGGAAGGTCATCCAGACTTTTCCCTTGTCGCTGAGTATGCCCCTACCCACCTCCCCAGTTCAAAAACCAGACATGGAGTCATATTGTCCAATCTCTTATAAGTCCCAGCTGCAGAAACGATGATGGGCTTCGCTCAAAAATACCCTCCTAGAACTTATAGATACTTGTGTCCTCTACATCTTTCAGGGGTGAATACATCTTTTGAGAGTATTTCCAATTAGAACTCAGACACTCCTTGAGTTCTTTGCCCACTTGGGAAATTACTTCTTTGGTGGATGAGGTGACTTCTGATAGAGGCCAAGTCATAGGTTTTCTCAGCCACTGTATTATTATTATTTTCAATGTACAGGAATCTAATTGGTTGCCTCTCCTAAAACTCAGGATTAGCCTAATACTCCTGGAGTGTGCTCCAGAGGTATTTGGGGTGTTGAATCATTCGCATTGAGTTTAGTGGTTTGTGTGAGGGTACAGGTGGGGTGGTCACTACTGGGAGATTGCCTTTGTTGGCCCAACCTCGCCTTTCTGTGCCACCTGCCTCCCCAGGATGGGTCTCTCACTCCGACTGCCAGGCACTCCAAGTCCTCCTGCTTTCACACCCACTCCCCCTTTAAAACCTGCTTCTAGGAAAACACCTGGCAAACTCTTCTCAATATACAGATGGGTCATCAGATTTATATTCCAGCCTTCCTAAGGCATTTGAGAAACAGCAGAATGCTAAGCTTTAACAATTCATCTTTGTCATTTATAATAAGAAATAAATGGAAACAACCACTAATATTTTGAGAATTAGGTAAATTACGATGACACGTGACAGTATGTTCCTTAGATACTAAAATCACAAAGTATTTTGATTTTTTTCATATAAAACTATTAAATATTTTAAACTTGTAGAATTTTAATGGCAAAATATGCTTATGTCCTATGTAGAGCAAATGCAGCAGTGTGATGGAAAGTACAGTATGATAAGTATTTAAAACATCACAGGAAAAGACTAAAATAGTTGCCTTTGTGTCACAGCGTTATGGTTTATAATTATTGAAACGTCCCTCTGTTATCTTTGCTGTGAGGAAGAGAAAACGTAAATGTACAAAGAAGAAAGGAATGAATTGACAATGAGAGATTTTTTTTTTTTAAGATTTTATTTATTTATTTGAGAGAGAGACAGAGTGAGAACCCAAGTGGTGTGTGGGGTGAGGGGCAGAGGGAGAAGCAGACTTCCTGTGAAGCAGGGAGCCCAGTGCCCAGCTTGACCCTGGGACTCCAGGATCATGACCTGAGCGGAAGGCAGATGCTTAAGCGACTCAGCCACCCAGGTGCCCCACTGGGAGATTTTTAACAAGCAGTTTGTGCTTGTGTGTGTGTGTGTGTGTGTGTGTGTGTGTGTGTGTACACGTACCTCTCTGGATATCTTTACTTCTGCCTGCATTGCTGTTTGGTAGGAATAGCGTGAAGTCTCACAAGCCATGCCTGGGGAGGGCTTTCCTCCACAAGGCTGCCTCTGGATGATGATATGCTTGGAGATTTCAACCCGGATTTATGTAAGGCTCACCTGGTACATCCACGCCTTTGGATTTCCGCTCCCAGCATCCTCTCCATTGCTGAGGCATGCAGTTTCTGGCCCTCTTGTCTCTTGGTATAGAGGAAAAAGCTTCGGCATTGCATCAGCTTCAGTGGCGGCTGACCCCACACAGACTGCTCCCGGTGTGACCCTGGGCTCTCTGCCTCGGTCAGGAAACCACAGCTTCCTCATCTGTGAAGTGTAATGAACGCTGCCTTGTTCTAGTAGGATAAACACGAGGAAAACCATGTTAAAAAACAAAAAACCTTAGCATAAGTTCTCAGAAAGGGATAGTTACTTTATTACTCCTGACTCATTGTTGTTCCATGCTTTCAAGACTAAGCATCCCAGTGGTGCGGATTTTATCAAGAGTGGAGTCCACCTGTCATTTCTTAGAATGAGGTGGTTGCTTTTTTCGTTTGTTCTGTTTTGTTGTTTGAGTCTCTTTGGCTTCATTTCTTCTTCTCTAAACATGCCTGAAACCTTGAATAAACAAAGTCCCAGCTTCATTCTATTAAGCCCTGGTTTTGCTCAAGAGAATAGTGGGGTTTTCTTTTCCAAGTTGATAGAATAACATTTAAACTCTGTTTTCTCCACAAAGACTAGGTGAATTCTGCTAGAGGCTTTTTCCATTTCCTAATGAGACCTGAGGAGACCATGGCATATTAATAACGGTACTAAGTGTTAAAATTCACTTGTTACAAAAACAAAGGTTTCATTTTCTTACCGTTATCATTTTTCTTTTATAAAAAGAATTCACTTAATTCACTTAACTTCTCTTAAGAGTTGTTGCCGTCTTGTTTTCAGTGCTCAGTCAAGTGTAAACCTAAGCTCTCACCTAAAGCCTTTGGCCAAGTTGTTAATTTCTGTTATTCTCAACCCCCATATTGACAGCACCCTCAGTGTCTCTCAGCCCTGGAGCCCAAGTTGACAAATTTGCAGCAGATAGACACAGGGAAAAGGTAATCTACTCCTTCTCTTTCCAAGTAGATTTATTTCTTCATGGAAATCGGTTGAGGGTAAATGTTATTTTTATCTTTGATACTAATGCTTCACTCTGCCTCCTGGTGGTTGACCAGGGTTAGATTTTTTTTTTTTTTTTTTTTTTTTCCTGTCCTTTGGAAATACTGCTCATGGCTCCTGTGGGCTGTGGGAGCAGGGAGTCGACAAAAGATAAGGTCTCAAATCTCTTCACACACTCCCCATACTTGCTCTGCTGCCAAGTCATTAAGCAAGGCAAACTCCTCTCCCATATGGGCTGTTAACTTTTATTTGTTCAGTGCTGCTCTTAAACATGGCTGGCTTGAACGCTAGTTTCTTCCTGGATTGAGAAGAGAATACCCTGCACCTGCTTTGACCACAGCAGGTGTGCGCATCTGCTGGCCTGTCTGGGCACATAGGTTGGTTCTTTTGGCCTCACTCATTCATTCATGAATTCTTTTTCCTAATTCAACAAATTTATTTTGACCACCTAGTAGTCAACCATTCTAGGTGCAGGGGTTATATTACTCAATATTAGCAGATAAAAAACAAAGACAGAAATCTTCATCTTTCTGGAGCTTTTTGTCTAGAAGGGAGAGGAGTGGAGAATAAGTGTACTGTATAAATTTCTGTGTATAGTGTATTAGAATGTGGCAAGTGCTTTGAGAAAAAAAAATAGAACAGGGTAAGGGGAATGAGAAAGTTCGAGTGGAGAGGTTTACAGTTTTAAATAAAGTGGTCAGCATGGTTTCTACTGAGAAGTGACATATGAGGCCAGAGTTGAAGGAGGTGAGAAAGAGAGCCAAAAATCCATTTGGGGAAAGAATGTTCCAGGCCACTGTGGTAAGAATCAAGACACACTTACTAAAATGTTTTTTATATTCTTGCCTTCAAAGAGCTTATAGTCTACTGTAGAAAACTAGATCCAAAATAGGCAATTTCAGTATACTGTGATTATTGATAAAACATAGAGCTGAGGTGCTATGTGATGCTAAGAAGGTGCAGGATCCTTATTTGGATGCTTTCAGAATGCTCCAGGAACATAAAAGAGACTGGGGGAGGGTAACCCTGCTCGTCATTTCTCTTCGTCAGCACTTGCTAAACATGATTGGGTAGAGTATAGGCCACTAATTACAGAAAAAGTAAGATTCTCATGGTGTGGGAAAAATGGGTTCAAATATGTTTAGGTTGGTCTATATAAAATATCCCATTTTAGAGTCTCTGCAATAAATGGTTTATTGAAGGACCTGAGAAATTTTCAGTTTAGAGTCTCTGCAATAAATGGTTTATTGAAGGACCTGAGAAATTTTCAGTAAAGGAAGTATTGCACTTAGCTTTGTGAACTTCCAAAACATATCAATCAGTGGAATCCTTGGGAAAGGCTGCTCTAAATCAGGTTCCTTGTAGACAGTCAGTTAAGGCGGTGCTAGTCTGGATGTCAGGGTATCCTGAGCCTGAGATAAGTCAACCCAAAGCCAGACTGGACACATCCTCTCTTGCGTCCCTACTTTCTTCATCCATAAAATGAAAAGAGTGCTCTAAATGGCCTTTAAAGGTCCTTATGGTTCTGATCTGATTGAATCCATTGAACTTTTTCCTGGAGGCCATATGGCAGGTCCAACATAGACTGTTGTAGCCCATAGCCTTTATTCTATAAGTATGTATCAAGTAGCTACTATGTGCTATGTGCGGTTCTGGATTCTGGCACTGTAGCAGTGAAAGGGATAGAGAATGCCCCTTTGGGAGTGTGCAGTCTATTAGAGGAGACAGATACTGTGTAAGCATGTGTAAGATAATTTAAGGGAATGATAGGTACTATGAAGAAACAACAAAAAAACCACATAGAAAGGGGAGAGGGAGAATAACTGAACGTGGAGAGAAGAGCCATGTTAGATTGGATAGTTAGGGGAGGTAACTGAGAAGGTAACATTTGAGCTGAGACCTGAACAGTAAGGAGGAGCCAGTTGTCTAGTAATGTGGGCGCCATGTTCCAGGCAAGGAAATGATAGAATTAAAATTCCCGAGGCAAAAAGGGTATGACGAGTTTCAGGTTCAGAAAGAAAACACAGCTGCACGTCTGACAAGAAAGAGAAGGGTGTGCCAGGGGTCTGTTTTCTATATTAGTTTAGGCTCTGTGGTCCATACCGTCTTTATGATAACTACCTTGCCACTGTGTCCAAAGCAAACCCAGAACTTAGCATTGGGTATGCTTGCATTCTGATAAAATGTTATTCACAAAAACGCCCTGGATTAGATCCCAGCACCATGGTTTGTAGACAGCCGAGGCAAGCCATCAGGTTTCAGGTCCTAGGTAGGGACCAGATCATTGTAGAGCCTTGTTGGTCATGGGGAGGGACATCTGTTTCATTCTAAGTGTGATGAGGTTTCCAGAATGTTCTGGCGTGTAGTGATGTGATCCGTTTACACTGTAAAGGGCCCCACGAACAGTGCTTGGAGAATGGATTGTAGGGACAAGAGTGCAAGCAGGAATAAAAGGCCATGTGATGGTTATAAAGGTACAATGAACGTGCTCCCTGCCCTCAACAGGCTCTCCATTTATGTGGGAAGATGTGGCAGAAAGAGAACCATTAAATTTCAGCCCATGCAAGGCTCTGAGAAGTCCTGCCAAAAAATAAATTCTTTCAGCTTTTTTTTGTTGTTGTTTAAATCATAGTCCTGGTGCATATTGTGAATCTCCAAGTAGGGACAATAATGTGTGCGTGTGTGTGTGTGTGTGTGTGTGTGTCTAATTTGCCAGTTGATAGAATGTTCTTCCATTTGTGCAGAGTAGCTTCTGGGGTTAGTTTTTATTACAGCATACAAGGCAGAATTTTACATAGAGTGAAAATTGGGTATAAAAAATAAAATGTGGAGAATATTTGAATACCAGACCCAGTTTAAAGTTTTGATAACATGGGGCGCCTGGGTGGTTCAGTCGTTAAGTGTCTGCCTTCGGCTCAGGGTGTGATCCCAGAGTCCTGGGATCGAGTCCCACATCAGGCTCCTCCACTGGGAGCCTGTTTCTTCCTCTCCCACTCCCCCTGCTTGTCTCTCTCTCTCACTGGCTGTCTCTCTCAGTGGCTGTCTCTGTGTCAAATAAATAAATAAAATCTTAAAAAAAATCAAGTTGTGATAACTTTGTTCTCTCTACTTACCCACTTTTTATTCCCTCTTAATCCTGCTAGTAGCCCATAGTGATACTTATTCATTCATTCATCATAAGCTATCATGCGTGGTACTGGCCAGGTCACTGGTCATACAGGGAAGCTTCCGGTCACAAAGAGTTGCCTTAGAAATCCATCCATAACTGGTTTCAAGGATTCTTGCAGGGGGCACTAAGCAGGGGAGAGGCTGCCTAAATCTTTGTTGATTGGTGGAACAGACTTTAATGCTTAAGAAGTTTGGGCTTGCATCGTCCAATATGATAGCCACCAGCCAAATGAGGTTAGTGAGCCCTTGAAATGTGGATAGTGTAAACTGAGATGTGTGTAAATATAAAATATACACTGGATTTTTAAGACTATAAAAAAATATTGGAACCTATTAACAATTTAACAACTTTTATTACATGATAAAATGATTATATTTTGGATATATTAAGCAAAATGAAATGTATTATTAAAATTAATCTCAACCCTGAGGCACCTGGGTGGCTCCGTCTGCTAAGCCTCTGACTTTGGCTCAGGTATGATCTCGGGGTCCTGGGATGGAGCCCCGTGTCAGTGTCAGGCTCCCTATCTGTGGGGAGTCTCCATCTCCCTCTCCCTCTGCCACTCCCCCTGCTAGTGCTCTCTTGTTCGCTGTCCAATAAATAAATAAAATCTTTAAAAATATTAATCTCAACTCTTTAACTTTTTAAAGTGTGGCTGCTAGAAAATTTAAAATTACGCTTGTGGCTCACAGACAGAGCCGGTCTAGATTCACCAAGTTGGATGCCTGGTTTCATGGCTCCTTACCTCTTAGAATGCCAGTATGAACCAGTCCTAAGTAGACTGCCAGCATGGAGGCAGAATAGGAAACCTTCAGCCTCAGGCCCCAGGACAACTCAGTCATAGCAGGCATTCACCTCCTGAGAAAGCCCTAGGTTCCCTCTGGCTGAGATTCCCCACTTCACCGAGGGAGATGAGAGTGGAGATAAAACTGGGTTTATTGAGATCAACAGCAAATGTCCTACAAATACCTTACTTAATTTTTAATAACCTGTTGAGTACTTCTCATGCAGGAGATTTGAATAATTTTTTTTTTGGACTTCCTTTCTGTGTGATCTCGTACCAAGTGTATCAATTTATGTGACTCTTCATCTTGAGAAAAATAGTTTGTCTTACCTATTCCATAAAGTCCAGTCTCTCTTCTTTCGTCCCTCATAGAGTTCATTTATCATTCAACACATGTTAAGCACAGCTGCTGTAAACAACTCTTTGTAGCCCAGTTGCTGTCAACTACTTTTGTGAAACAGTTCTGGTCTCACTGGCAGGAAAGCTCAGTCCCGTCTTGGATTTCTTTGTACCTCCACCTGGGAGCAAATCCTTCCCATGCAAGACTCTAAATGAGCAACTCGTTTCTCTTCTATTTCATTACCTGGGACGCCTGGGCCTTGGATTATGTATGAAGAATTCACAGATTCCACGTGGAAACAGGTGGCTGGCTTGCAGACTCTATTGGTGGTCTTTGTTTCTTTCCTGCGTAGCAGCTGGAGGTTTGTGTCCTCTGCCCCCACCCACAGTAAACAGCACCATGGTTCCATTCTCGAGAGTCAGAATCAGTGCTGCCAAAGCCCTCTCAGTCTCCCTGCAGTATGCTCCAAGGACGGAAATGTCTTTCCTGGCTGATGATTTTGAATTTCCCCTCGACTAAGCCACCTGCCTCCAGCAAGAATGGTCAAGCGCACTGTTCAGTTTTAAAGCGGTCGGTGGCATCCGTATCTCCGAAGGCAGAGTGTTCTCATTAGTGATTCGCCGCCTCTGCTAGGTGTGCACATGTAATGCAGGCTCAGTGTGCGTCTGCTGCCAAGATTAGTAGAAAAGTCACTAGAAACATTGTCCGGCTCAACCTTGTTTTCTTAATTACGAAGGAAAGCAAAACACCCCCCTTCCTTGGCTAACAAAATGGAGAATGTAGATGGGTTGTAGGACTGGGAAATTGAAGACGTGGTTTGTCTTTCGAGGCATGTTCTTTTTTTTCATCCTCTGACTTCTCCCTAGATACGAGAGGCATCCGTTCACTGGCTTTGGATGGCAAAGTGATCCCATGGCCGAAGCACGGGTTTGAGAGTCAGACATGCCCCAAGTTCTGGCACCATCACACTATCTGAATATATGGCCAGCGTCTTGGGGGTAGAGGAGATAGGAGCACAATGCCCCAGAAAAAGGTGTCCTGCTCTTGGGTTTTAATGCCCGGTGGCTGCCATCTTGAAATTCTTAATAATTTTGTCTCTGAATGTGTGTTTAGTCTAACGATCACTGGAGCATGCCTCTGTTCACTGCCCTTCTCACCTCCCACTACATCTCACCTCCCCAGGGCACCAACTTTGTTGCCTCCTCATTCCTGGCCAGTGACAGGTGCCGTCCTCTCTACTCCAGAGTCCTGGAGGCAGGTGCAGGGAAGGATTGAGTTGAAAGTACATGTCTGACATGCAAACTTATGGGTTGGATGCTGGGGTCAGTGAGAGAGAGTCTCTGTATTTGCTCCCAAGGAGTACAACATTAAATACCAAATAAAATAAATACCATCATAGGTCAAGAGAGAGACCACAAAAGAAGGGAAAGAGCTTTTTTATCTTGCTTTTTGAATAAGAGACCTACATGTTCACTTTGCACTGGGCCCTGCAAATTTTGTAGCTGGCTCGGGCTATGTGACTATGGGGAAGTCCCTTAGCCATCTGATCTTCTGTGTCTCAGTTGGATTCAGGGTACAATCAGAAAGCACTAGGATGTGTTTGTTTATGGGTATATATTTTTATATATACTTATTTATATTAACTTATGTGTATATACATATACAGGTGTACATATATGTATGTGAGTCATATATGCATACACAATTAACATAAGAGCCTTTAGAGATTATCTGACTTCTTTCCACACCAGCAGGGCAGGGTGCGGCCATCAGAACCCTGGGTCTTCTGAAGCTGTCACTGTAGAAGAGGGTAGAAATGGGCCACTCAGCAGGAGATGTCACCTCTTTGAAGGAGCACAGTTATTATTGTGCATTGACCCAGCGGTGCAAGGGAGCTGGTGACCACATTCACTGACCTCTCTCTTCTCCTGTCCCCTCTCCTGCTGGTGTCTTCCTCTAGCAGAAATGGACCAGAAGCCACCCTGCAGGGACCACAGGGATCAGCCTCCCAGGGCCAGAGCCGGGTGGCAAGGGAGGCCAGTAGGGGCCAGATGGAGAATGGCCAGCTTGACTTTGGATGGTCGCTTTAAAGATTGCGTGAGATACGATTTGTTAAATACTTAATGACTATAAAGTAGTATTTTTGAGTAGAAGGAGATATTTACTATTGGTATCCATATTATTTATCTCTTTTGGAGAAGCTGGAGCAAATCTGAATTTAGGGGGTGGGGTTAGTAGAGTGAGGAAAGTCTTGCTGATTCTTGTTTCTTCATACCATCAATGTCAGAAGTGGTAAGGGTATTTTAAGGCACAAAACAAAATTCTGGTGACATAGCCTCAAAGTCAGTAATACAGAAATAGAGGGCATGGGGCCACTTGGGTTCTACTCCTGCTCCTGACATATTTCTAAGGAACAGTTGAGCAAGTCACTTACTTCCTCCAACTCTCCCCTTATTCATCTTTGAAATCTGATGACTACTAACACAATAATTGTGGGGCTTGGTGAGATAGCAAGAAACTGCTTTTATATACTTGCTTCTCTCCCCGGAACAGGCCTGGAGAACTAGGCTGATGAGTCTCTGACACAGAGAGTTGTTTTTAACTATCTTGTACTTCACTTCTGAGCCTGCTTTTCAAGTGATGTTGAAAACACGTAGAATTGGTGGCTGTGGGGTCTTTTCACTCTGGAACCTGCGGAGAAAGTGACCCCCAACAGGTAGAATGAAATGACATCTTGTCTCTCCATGCCCAAATGTTCTGGGGTACCAATTGCTTGTAATGCGGGAAGGAAAAATCGAATTCATTTCTTCTGTGCCACAAATGTGAGGCTTACTTTAAGGAAGAGTTGCAATGAAGAACATCTTGTTTAGTTTTTATTATTATTTTTTGAATTTTATTCATTTATTTGAGAAAGAGTGGGAGAGAGAGAAAGCGGGGGGGGGGGGGCGCAGAGGAAGAAGCAGACCCCCTTCTGAGCAGGGAGCCCACATGGGGCTCGATCCGAAACTCTGGGATCATGACCTGAGCCAAAGGCAGATGCTTAACTAACTGAACGACCCAGGCACCCCTTCATCTTGTTTAGTTTTTAGAACAGTCTGATATGGCTTTAAAAGGGGGGCAGGACAATATCTATTAAACAAAAGAACATAGAAGTATAGAAATATGAGTCAAAGCAAGTACCTTATGTGATTTTCTTCCTGACTAAATGAATTTTGTGTTAGGGAAGGATGATGAAGGAGAAGGGTTAGAAATGCTTTGAGTTTTCATTTGGATCACTGTTTTGGCCTCCAGGGGACTTTTATTTAGTGGGGTACACATGCATAAAAATTCTGGGTAGATAGGGCAGAAGAAGCAAATCACTCTTGGTGGCTCAGATCCACTTACCGACTTCTTCATCGGTGGCATATGGCAGAGAGGAATCCAAGGGCGAGATGAAACTCCACTCGGAGAGCCATTTGCATTGCTCAAGCCCCATGTCTGGGTACTTCATGTGTTAGTTGGAGAGGAAGCTGTCAACTTAAAGCCTCATTTTAGAGCAGACCATTAAAAACATGTGTGTACAAACAGGAAGAAAGAGGGCAAGGATGGCTACCATGCTGGGCTCATTTCTGTACATGAGACGCAAAGGCTCTTGGAACTAGAAGGGCTAGTTGGAGATTATATCCTGGAAAGCTCTCATTGTACATGGAAAGAAACAGCCCAGTGTGGTGGATATTCTCAAGTAGAACGGCAGGGATCCACCCAAGTTCCTAAGCGTAATACAAAAGGACCTACATGACCAGACTTGTTTTCAAGACACGGGGCACACCACATTACATATTTGCCAGGTGCCAATGTAAATTGCCTGTAAATATAAACTCATTTAATCCTCATAAGGACTCTATGAGACATGTGTGATTATTGTCCCTATTTTACAGATGAGAAAACTGAAGCAGAAAGAGGTTAATGACCTTTTTCACAGCTAGCAAGACTTAGACCTGACACATCTGCTTTCAGAGTCCATACCTGTGGCCTCTGGGACCTACTGCTGTATACTTCCCTGTATGAGCCACAGGGCCTTCCCCACACTAGGATCATACGCAGGCTAGTCCCTCATCTGGAAGCAGTCCTTCCTCCTTCCTTTGCTTGGATATCATTATTATTACTTTTTTATTTTATCTTTATTTTTTTATCATTATTATTATACCGTATTATTTTTTAGACCTTATTTTTTAGAGTAGTTTTAGATCCAGAGCAAAACTGAGCAGAATACTGAGATTTCCCACATGCCACTTGCCCCTCCACACGCAGAGCCTCATCCATTATCAACGTCACCCACCAGAGTGGTACGCTTGTTACAACTGATGGACCTGCATTGACGCGTCATTATCATCCAAAGTCCAGAGTTTACATTAGGGTTCACTCCTGGTGTTGTATGTTCTATGGGTTTGGACAAATATATATAATGACTTGTTTCCATCACAGTATACAGAGTAGTTTCACTGTCCTAAAAGTCCTCTGTGCTCTGTTTATTCCTTCCTCTCCACTAACCTGTGGTAAACACTGATATTTTTTTTTTATGGTTTCCAATATTTTCTTTTTCCAGAATGTAGTACAGTTGGAATTATGCAGATGAAGTCCTTTCAGATTGGCTTCTTTCTCCTAATAATATACATTTAAGTTTTCTCCACATATTTTCATGGCTTGATAGCTCATTTCTTTTTAGTGCTGAATTATCTTTTTTTCAGTTTATTTATCCATTCACTTACTGAAGGGCATCTTGCAGTTTCCAGGTTTTGGCAATTTCAAATAAAGCTGCTAGATACATCGGCATGCAGGTATTTGTGTGCACTATTTGGGGTAAATACCCACGAGCATGATTGCTAGATCCCATGATAAGAGTATGTTGAGTTTTGAAAGAAACGGCCAAGTTGTCTTCCAAAGGGGCAGTGCCATTTTGCATTTCCACGAGCAATGTATGAGAATTCCTATTTTCCAACATCTTAGCCAACATTTGGTGGTGTCAGTGTTCTGGATTTTGTCCATTCTAGTAAGCGTAATGGTATATTATTATTGGTTTAATTTGTATTTCCTTGGTGAAATATGGGGTATCTTTTTATGTGCTTCTTTGCTATATGTGTATCTTCTTTGGTGAGGTATCTGTTAAGGTCTTTGGGCCAATTTTTATTCAGTTTATTATTAAGATTTAAGAATTTTTTTTTTGTTTTGGGTAACAGTCCCTTACCAGATATGTCTTTTCAAGTATTTTCTCCCAGTCTGTGGCTTGCCTTCTGTTTAATTTTCAAGGCTTACTTCAAGTACCACACAGGATCTTCTAGAAACCAGAACTTTGAATTGGTTGCCATGGCACATTATATCGGATTGAAATCCCGATGAATGTGTTTGTGTTCCCCAAACAAGCTATGTACCCTTGAGACCTGGGAAAATATTTGCCTTTGGGTCACTTGCATCTGATCCATGTAGACACTTGAAATGAAAGATGGTGTGGATGATCGTTCAAGTTCTGGCTCTGTCTCTTGCCTACTAGAGAAATTACTTTCTCTCTGAAATTCTCTTTGTAATAGGGATAAACAGAGTACTGTCTGTAACACAATTACTGTGTGTCAAATTAAATGATGACTTTAAATGGGTAGCCCCTGAATGTCATGTAATAGATGTACCTCTGTTGAGTCAGGCTGGTGTCGTTGTAATGTGGCTTCCCCCACCTCCATCTTTTCTAGGTTCGTTTACCACCGGACTCTTGTTCTCCACCAAAGATCTTCCCCTTTCTCTCATCACAGTTGTTTCAAAACCCACCTGTTCGACGAAGCAGTCTTCACCTAAGTAGCTTGCTTTTGTCTCTCTTCACCTATTTGCTAGAACACAACCTCAGCGTCACGATCTCTGGCATAGTCCAATACTCCCACCCGCCCCCCCTTTAAAAAATTGACTAGATTTTTTTTCCTCTTATGTCCTCAGTGAGACGATACACCCTCAAATGGTCAAGACTGATTTCTAGTCTGTTACTATATTCACAACGTCCGTAGAATTTCACGTGTTTACCAGATAGTAAATACTTCCAGAGCTAAAGTTTATTGAAATGAGTTCCTTTGCCAGGTGCTTTGCTGCCTCCTAGCGTTGTGGCCGGGCTCCGGGCTGAGAGGTTTCCTCCAAGCTCCAGCTCGGTCAGCACCCTCCGGGTGGGTGATCGCTGTCGCAGATAGCGGACTGAGACAGCTGACTGATGCTGGGGATGGCTTCCTTCAGGCTGCCGCTCTACCGCCAGGGAGGGCGCTGTCATCCTGCATCCTCGAGTGGGTCCCTAGAGCTGACCCTTTTGCTTTTCCCTGCTATTTGTGGGACTTCCGTGGAGTTTTCAGGGACTTCCTTTCCTTCCTCGACTACCTCGCTCCTTCCCTCTCAGCCAGTCCCGGACCTGACAGTCCTTTGGAGGTTTTTATTTATTCTTTGATCTTAAGGCTCCAGTGCAGCCCATGTTAATGTTCAGCTACTGTTAAGAAGAATAAAATGTTTGCTTCACCTCTCCCCATTATCCAGATTATAAATACATTTCTTTTTTTTTTTTTTTTTTAGATCTAGATTTTTTTTTTTAAGAGTTTATTTATTTATTTGACAGAGATAGAGACAGCCAGCGAGAGAGGGAACACAAGCAGGAGGAGTGGGAGAGGAAGAAGCAGGCCCATAGTGGAGGAGCCTGATGTGGGGCTCGATCCCAGAACACCGGGATCACGCCCTGAGCCGAAGGCAGACGCTTTAACCGCTGTGCCACCCAGGCGCCCCTATAAATACATTTCTGATCCTGGCGAGAGAGATTCGAAAGGCATCTGCTCTGTGAGAAGGCAAGATGGGGTCACTTCATTGGAAAATAAAGCGCAAGAAAGGGGGAACCTGTGTAGTTTATAGATTTGCCAGGTGTCGCTTTTGGCTAAGCATCCATAGAGATAACATAGTGGAAAGAACACAGGTTTTGGAGCAAACAGTGGGTTCAAATCCCAGCCTCTTTAATCTTCAGCTGTGTGCATGTGTCAGTGTCCCAGAGCTTCAATTTTGTTGCCAGTATGGGAAGGAGGCAGCAGGGCAGAGCTCCGAGGGTGTTAGGAAAATTGAGAAAACTTATGCAAAAGTAAGTAATAATGCATTGAGGCATTCTTGTTCTTTAAATGCGAAGAGTGTTGCTCTTGTGGGAGTAGAATGCGTGGATTCCCATTCCAGAGTTTGTTCCTGTATTCTTCAGCTGCCTTGTCTGTCCCAAGAACTGAGTCTCTCCGAAGGAGGAGATGATGTCTTTAATCTTCTACTATGGATTAGCACAGTGCCTGGCACCGACGTGCGTAGCAATGTTTACTGAATGAATAAAATGCCTACAGTGAAAGATGCTGACATTTTTTGTTTTTTTCACCATACATTCTTATAATTCTCAGAGTTTATCTTTAATATTTTAGAATTGGCAACTATTCGCCCCTTCCATCTGCACCCTCATTAAATAGATAGACTTTTTCCCATGTATCACCTTTCCTCTGATTTTCTCATTCAAAGCATGATCCAGCCGTCATCTCCTCCTTCTGCTAAGACCTCTCAGCAGCTCTCAGTCAGAGCTCCCAGATGCAGCTTTCATTGCATGTGATGTTCTTTAATTTCACTTGTCTTATCTATAATCACATCAAGCCACTTATTTGTTCATAGGCTGTTTGGCGGCTTCACAGTTGGAATTACTGTACACCACGTTTCATTGCCACAAGGGCATCCTTTATTCTGGTCTGCCTCTACATTGTCTGTCTTTTCCTTTTGCCAGGCTGAGCCAGCTTCTCCCACTACCCCTCCCAAATCAGCTGTTCATTTCCCCCCCTGTGGTTGTCACTGATAATTTCCAGGTTAAATCTTATAAGTGGAAATTGGATCCACAGCTGGAGTTGAAACACAGCTCCTTAGAGTTATTACCACAGTCTGTTCCTGGGTAGGTGGAAAAGTTGAAGATGATAGATTTCCAGTGCCGAGGAATTATAATGCCTTCCAACGGATGGTAACTAGGGTGGGGATTGCTTCTCCCTGGGGAGAGCAGTATTTGTACCTTTTCACTCTGGGTCTATATCAGGGGGGTTTAAGAGAGGTGAGTGATTTTCAGTAGTTTCTTTCATTTATGAGAGACGAGCTAGATAAAGTGGTAATGTGGGCTGGACAGCAAATGAGTTATAAATGATGGACCAGCCATCTAGGCTGTCTGCTCTCTCAGATAGAATCTTTTTTCCAGAGTAGAGACATGTGATTTCTTAGATTCAATCAGTAGAAGTAAGGGAGGATCAAAGAATAGGTTTGTTCATTCAAACAACATTTGTTTGAGGACTCCGTGGTACCAAAGGCAGTGCCATACCTTTGAGCATTAATTAATTCAACAAATATTTATTAAGTACCTATAACTATTCTAGGATTGGGATTAAGAGATCGATAGAACACCTAAGATCTCATCCTCATGGAGCTGGCCTTCTAATAAACAAGGCTGATAATAACAAGAAAACAGATAAATTAGATGATTTCCAAAGTATTAGGAAGAACACAAAGCAGGGAAATATAATACCATCTTGGATTGGACGGCCAAGAAAAAATTCTTATGGAAGGGTTGATGTTTGTGAATCTATATTTGCTGAGGGACACTTATGTAATCTGATAGATCCTGAATTGGGACCAAGTGTGCCCATAACCCTGTTTCTTTTATCCCAACCCCATGCTTTTCTCTCTGACCCATTTTGATTCCCAGTAACCACCCAGAGACCAGGAACCCCAAAGGACTTCTCCTTAAAATGTCAAGAACATCCCCTGAAGCCTTAATAGAAGGTGCCAGGACTTGTCCCAGCTGTAGAGGGTGGTAAGAGTTGAACTCTGAGCCGCAAGGGGAAATGGGTTCTGGTCTGACCCACCACCAAGGCTGAACCATCTTGGGCATGTTTGTCCCCTTTCTGGTCCTTAGCTGCTCATTCATGGAGTCAGTTGGGTTATATGCTCTATGTAAGCTCCATATGGAGGAGGCCAAATATAATCTCAAACAAAAAGTCCATGTGAGAAGAAAAGGGGAGCAAAAGTTGGCATGAGGGATCAGAATGAGACTCTCAGTGCTGCACTAGCCCCTTCGGCTTCCTCACAGTGGATCTGACCTGGTGGGTACAGAGAGGGACCACCTCTTATACAGTACAGTATATGGCTATCAAATAAGTAGTGTGATGGCGTACCTTCAAATTACCTCCCTTCTTGTCCACCTCATGGCTGGACAACCCCCCCCTCCGCCCCAAAACACACATATCCTACCATTGACTTGACTCTTCAAAGGTTTGGGACCACCTCTTATACAGTACAGTATATGGCTATCAAATAAGTAGTGTGATGGCGTACCTTCAAATTACCTCCCTTCTTGTCCACCTCATGGCTGGACAACCCCCCCCCCCCCGCCCCAAAACACACATACCCTACCATTGACTTGACTCTTCAAAGGTTTGGGACCACCTCTTATACAGTACAGTATATGGCTATCAAATAAGTAGTGTGATGGCGTACCTTCAAATTACCTCCCTTCTTGTCCACCTCATGGCTGGACAACCCCCCCCCCCGCCCCAAAACACACATACCCTACCATTGACTTGAGTCTTCAAAGGTTTGGGACCACCTCTTATACAGTACAGTATATGGCTATCAAATAAGTAGTGTGATGGTGTACCTTCAAATTACCTCCCTTCTTGTCCACCTCATGGCTGGACAACTCCCCCCCCACCCCAAAACATACATACCCTACCATTGACTTGACTCTTCAAAGGTTTTAAATCTATCTTATGGGTTGGACATCCCGTGCCCTCTTGGACACTGGAGCATCACATAAGCTGACTTTTTCTGATTTATCTCTTTCCTGTCATCTCAGGTGAAAGTACAGGTAGGAAAAAGGAATCAAAGAGGTGAGTATTAATAAAGAAGAGTTGAGGTACAAGGAGCACAACTGGTGTCCATGGACCACTGCCCTAGCCAGGGCGTCCATAAATGTGATGGACCTGGCTATCACGGCTGAGAAAAATGGAGGGAAAAGTGCCAATGACAAGTTCAGTCATTGTCAGTATTTCCTGGGATTAGTCCTGATGCAGACCAGAGACTCTCAGGTAATTTTCTGCCTCATCTGGAACGTAGTATATAGTGTATATACTATCATGTACGCACTTAGAGAACAGAAGCAGTGTGCTTCCATGTGCAGAGGACTTCAGCCCTGGACTGTCCAAAGTAGCTCTCACTGGACATGTCAGCTTCCCTTGGTTGTGTCAGAAATCAAGATTGGTCAACCCGAAAGTATTACATACCAAACATTATTCTCAGCAGTGAACAAAGCCAACAGAAATCCCTGCCTTCAAGTGGCTTAAATTGTAGTGGGGGAGACAGGAAACACAGGCAAATAGATAAAAGCAAATAAATAAATAGATGATCTCGGATATATTGATGAGTACCCTGAAGGATATGAAATAGATAATGGATATCTGTGTTGCTTTCGATCTCTGAGGGGTAGACTATTTGAGTTCCTTCTTTCAACACAGATTGTTAAATACCTCCTCTGCTCCAGACCCTTATCTAGGATGAAGGGATTTATCAGTGAGTAAATTAAACAGCCTCATTCTCAGCCGCCTTCTAGCAAGAAGAGACCAAGAAAAAAATAAGTTCAAAGTATAATTATTAATACAATAGGAATATAAATGTTAAATGATTTATAGAATTGATATATACATTATAATTGTTGTTTTATTATACAGTAAACATTGTGAATAAGCGCAGTTGCAACTCGAGTGTTGTGAGAGCAGAGCCACCTGAGGATTTGGGAGCAGTGCACCCCAGGGAGAAGGGGACAAACATGAAGCTCTGAGATGGGATGGCATCCTCGAGCCACAGGAGATGGCTTGTGTGACTGATCACAGGGAAGCATGGATGGAATATGAGGTTTTGGATAGAAAGTGGGTCAGTTCCAAGCGAAAAGATGGAAAAGTTTGAAGGCAGGGGAGGACAGTGGTGAGATCTGACTCAGAATTTAGAAAATTCTCTTTGGCAGCTATTGGAGCATCTATTTGGGGCGAGAAGGGAGTGAGGAAGGTTGCTTAGGGGGCTGCTGCAGAGGTCCGGGGGGAGTTGGTGGCTTGGACTAGGGTTTGGTGGAGAAATGTTGAGAAATATATATATGATGCCGAGCTGTGTGTCTATCGTTATGCATGATGGGTATGTATTGTATTTATACAGTGTAGACCTGACAGCATCATAGGCTGGGAAGGAAAGAAATAAAGTTGTTCCCTGGATTTGGCCTAAAGAGTTGGGTGGATGTTGGTGCCATTTACCGCGAGGGAGAATTTGTGGGTAGTGAAGAGCAAAGTTAGTGGGGACAGATTAATAGTTCAGTGTATCAGCCTTTTAAAGTTTGACTCTTACAATGTACAGGTGAGGGTGTGAAGGACATAGATAGAAGACTAGACTTTTGAGGAGAGGGGTTGGAATCTGGGAGGCATCATTGTCAAAATGGTACTTCCCAGGGAAAGGATGAGCCCAGCTAAAGGAAGTGTATAGATAGAGAAGAAAAGGGGTTTGAGGACCAAGCTCTGAGACATTTTAGGATCTGGAGGTTAAATAGGTGAGTCCACGCAAGGAAGAGTGAGAAGGAGTGGCTTTTGAGATAGAAGGAAAACTGAGTGAGTATCATATAGGAACGTTCTAGATCCATGTTAAGTGATGCTGAGAAGTTAAGTAAGAGAACAGAGAAGTAAGCATTTTTCTTGAGCAGAGTTATGGTTATTGGTGACTTTGAAGAGTCTGTGAGGGGGACAAAAACCAACTGGAGTGAGTTGAGGAGGAAAAATGGAAATAAGAGGGTGTCAACAGATGGTAAAAAAAAAAAGGTTTTTTTTCACTTCTTTAAAAAAGAATTTTGCTGAGAAGTAGAAGAGCTATTTATTGGATCTCTACCCAAGGTCTAGAATTAAAATAGACTCTGAGGGATATGTAATGGTGACACGAGGGGGGGCTGAATTCTGAGGCTATTTCTTCTCTTGCTGGAGCTGGTCCCTACATTAGTCTGCAACACAATTTTCTTTTTTAAGGTTTTATTTATTTATTTGACAGAGATAGAGACAACCAGCGAGAGAGGGAACACAAGCAGGGGGAGTGGGAGAGGAAGAAGCAGGCTCCCAGCGGAGGAGCCTGATGTGGGGCTCGATCCCATAACGCTGGGATCACGCCCTGAGCCGAAGGCAGACGCTTAACAACTGTGCCACCCAGGCGCCCCTGCAACACAATTTCTTTAGCAATAAAACGAGTGGGGAATGTTCCTTCAGAATGCTGATGGGCTCAGTTTTCCTGGTTTGTGTTCTACTGAGAGCTAGTGGGCAAGATGGTTGCTCCCCAAGTAAAAGCTCATTTTCTTGACAGCTGCTTCTCTGCCGTCTTATAAAATAGAAGGTAGGCAGGAACATATTAAAAACAAGGCATTTAATAAAGTGTCTAATTGTGACTTGGGACATGGAAGAGGCAAATTGAAAGTAGGAGTGGGTATTAATTTAACACAGACATCTCTCCCTAAAAATGATTCCAAGAGGCTGCAGATCCAGAGTCTGCCCATCAGATTCTCGTCGCTTCTCCCATTTAACAAGTCAGCAGGGAGGATCTAGCTTTTATATTCCGCTATTCACAATGGGTGTGCACTTCATATACTTTGTCTGGGAGGGAGTTAGGGATAGAGAACTAGTGGTCAGCCTTCTATGAGTTAAAATGTATAGCTATGCAGAGAAAACACATTATCATGCAAGTATCTAGCAACTGTACCTTATTTCTAGAGGGCCAGTCCTAGATTGTCTGAAAAACTGTAAGGAAAGTGTGCGGATAATTGACAAGTGATCGGTTTGGGGCCTCTTCAGACCACAATGATTCTAGTCTCCTAACTGGAGCTTTATCCTCCAGCTGAATCTTCTCATGGAGCTCTTCACATGGGATGCACATTTGATCTTGATTATAGTCCTGAGTTCTATTTCCAAATGTCCCTTCTTCTCCCTCCGCCTGTCCCTCAGCACCTGATCTTATTACCAGTAGAGAACCTCTTTTGTTAACATTCTCTTCCATACTCCAGTTGGTGAATTAAAAAATCATGAGCATGACTGGTCATGAAAGATTTGGGAACCACTTGCTATTCAGGAGAAGCTCAGAGAACAGTAAACTCCTCCATGCGGTATTTGTTGACCTCCCGAACGGATAGCTGAGGTAGAGGCAGAAGGGTGGAAAGCTCGCTCAGCTCACCTTTTGATTGGCTGGGAGGCCTTTGGAAGTCTTCTCACTGAGCAGTGGATTCACTTTAAGTCAACCAAAAATAATTTAAAAAATTCCCAACTATCTCCAGCCCTGATTTTGTACCAGATAAGTGTACCCTCTTTTTGGCCTCAGACACACAAAACTTTTATTTGGCCTCAGGGCGTCTGTACTTCTTGTTCCCTCTACTCAAATGCTTTTCTTCAAGCCCTGTGTATAGTTGGTGTTTCCTTGTCTGCTGGAATCACTTTAAATGTCTCTGCTCAGAGAGATGGTCTCTGGACAATCAGTTTAAAGCGAGCCCACCCACACCAGTTTGATTTCCTTTATAACGTCTGTTTCAATGTTTTTATTTCCTTGTTCATTTCACATTCTCCCCCATCAGACTACAAGCTCTTTCAGAGCAGGAATTTTTATCCCTCCTGCTGTATGCTCAGTGCCCGGCACAGTGCTGGACACATGGAGGGTGCTCAATGAATATTTGTTAAACAGAATAGCAAATATGAGCTCTGTGGAGAATATTACATGTTCAAAGATATATTTCAGAGATTTTTGCTGACTTTCTTAACCCCTTCTCCTCCCATGCCATAAGCATTGTGGGGGCTGGGACCACATGTTCTCCACATAACAAATGATAAATATTTGTGAAATCAGTGAGTGATGCAAAATTAATTTATGTCTGGTAATTCAATATAGTCAGAAGTGTGTCTTGTGTCCAAAAAATAAACCTATTCCTGTGGACACAGCTGAGTGTGGTAAGGAGAATGAGGTCACCTCCTCCAAAGATGTCCAGGCCTGCATCCCTGGAACCTGTGTAGGTTACCTTACATGACAAAGGGGACTTTGCATATGTGATTAAGGTAAGGATCTTGAGATGGGTAGATTATTCTGAATTTTACAGCTGGGCCCGATACAATCACAAAGGGAATGAGGAAAGCAGGAAGGTCAGAGAGAGAGAAGGAAGTGTGATGACAGAAGCAGAGGCCAGGATGATGTTGCTGGTTGGGTGGCACAACCTGGGGGATGTGGTAGCCTCTGAAATTGGAAGAGGCAAGGAAACAAATTCTCCCTTAAAGCTTCCATGAGAAATACAACTTACCAACACTTCGATGTTAGCCCAGTGAAATCCATTTTGGACTTCTGACCTCCAGAACTGTGAGATAACAAATTTGTGTCACTTTAAGCCACTAAGTGTGTGATAATTTGTCACAGAAGCAACAGGAAACAGATATACTTAGTTCCACACCTCAAAGCCACTCTAGTTTGCTCCATCCCCGGTTCCCTGTTAGGGAGGTTCCCTAATTGACATTGATGACATGTCAAGACAGGGAGTTCTGGATTGTTGGATTATTACCAATCTGCATGGATCGTGAGGAAGTAGATCAGAGGTTTGTGGAAGACCGTCGGTGACTGGAGTTGGTAATGAGAGCGGTTAGGGCTTAGGGAGTAGTGGGATGTTACTCCTCTTCCGGTTGGTTGAAGAATAAATTTCTGTTCCTGGAAACTGACAGATACTGTCATGGATTATAAAGAGAAAGACAAAGGTGGAAGGAAGGGGGGGGGAGGGAGAGAGGGAAGGAAGGACAGACGGACGAGGGAAATTGTGACTATACTATGTCTTTCTCTGATATGTACCCTTCCTTGGCCTCTCCAAGCCTGGACTTAATTCATGTGCCACATGTAAATGCTTTAGAATGATTTCTTTAAGTTCTCTTTTAATGCAAACCTTATTTGATTCTGTCATCATGGGTTTCTTTTTAGGATAATCTTTTGTCCCAGTGATTTAGAATACTATGTGATTGACCTTAGAAGTCATCTAATCAGGATTGCGATGGACATTATGAAAAAGCTGTTGCTGGTGAAGATGGAACATATTGTGGAAGTTGGAAGGAAGAGGAGGACAGTGAAATATGAGGAGCATGTAAGATGGATTCAGTATTTTGCATACATAATTAGAGGGTATAGTAATATTAACAGAAAAAGCACAAACCTTGGAGTCAGAGAAATCATCTAGAACATGCATTAACGAGCTGTGGCCATCCACCCATCAGTAAAGTTTTATGAAAACACAGCCTTGTGTATTCATTTATATATTGTCTGTGACTTTCCTCATTCCCTTTGTGATTGTATTGGGCGCAGCTGTAAATGGCAGCGTTGGACAGCTGTGACAGACTGCGTGGCCCATAATGCCTGAAATGTTTACTTTCTGCCCCTTTACAGAAATATTTGCCAACACGTTACCTAGCAGAATGTAATACATATTTGTCCGTGTGGTATAGTGTAAAGAATATGAGAACCCATCATCACTATACCACTTACTAAGTTTGGGCCCATGGATTGGTCCATCAATCCCTCCGAGCTTTAGTTCCTCATCAATAAAATAAGATTAATAATTCTATCAAGATGTAAGTTCCACGAGGGCAAGGATTTCATCGTTTTGTCTAACACATTGCTGGTACTTGTAGGCATTCAATAGATTCTTCTCAAAGAAATTGTGATCTATCTCATAGGATTGTTGTGAAGCATATAAATAATATGTGTAAATAATGTACCATAATTCCTGGTATATAGTGAGCTGAAAAGAACTGGCACTAAGTATTTAGGTATACGTGCTGAGAATATTCAGGTAGCAACGTACAGTAGCGGTCAGATATCTGGGAACTCAAGAAAAAAAGCTTGGGCCTGAAAATATAGACATGGGTGTAATAATCTCAGAGGCAACTGACAAAATCACAAGAGGAGATGGGTTCTTGAGTCCAGGTGATTTATCCGAGGCAGGGTTTGGCTAGGGTGCAAGCTATTCAAGGTTCCCAGGATAGCACATGCCCAGGACCTCCTCAGGAAGACCTAGGATATCAGGTCAACAGAATTCAAAGAATTTGGAGGGAGAAGTTGTAGATTTAGGCTATTGTCAGGAAGACCTTCACTGGTAGAAAGACAGGGCATCAGTCAGTTAAGCCTCTGCCTTTGGCTAGGGTCATGATCCCAGAGTCCTGGGATTGAGCCCCACATCAGGCTCCCTGCTCAGTGGAGAGCTTGTTTCTCCGTCTCCTGCTCCCCCTGCTTGTGCTTTCTCATTCTCTCTCTCTCTCTCTCAAATAAATAAAATCTGAAAGAAAAAGAAAGAAAGAAAGAAAGAAAGAAAGAAAGAAAGAAAGAAAGAAAGAATACACACCCTTTATCTTCATAGACTTAATACTGGCCCAAGATGAGAAGGAGTGGGGCCCAGTGATGGGGCAGGGTGAAGCTCCGTGCAGTGATACTCCTGTGATCTCTCACCTGTTCTGTTTCTCTCCACCACCCCTCGCAAGCAAGCCTCAGTCCTCAGATAGCAAAGCATTACTAAGTATGTTGTATTTTACTAGGTTACTGAGACAAGGAAATTAAGGGGTACAGAAATCCTCCAAGGCTTCTAAAAGAAAAAGAGTATAGCTGATCATGTGCTAATGCCAGTCCTCCGTGGTTCCTCAAATAAATAGGTTTAGTGTTGGAAGGTGTTGGTTTGATTAATGATATTTAACTACTTATCCTCACTGACTCTTTGGTGTGACTCAGGTCATGGTACCATTCACCAGCACCCTACCCTTTTCTTCTGAACAACATCTGCGGTCTCATAGGTCTCCAGCAGGGAATCCTAAGGAGGCCCTGGGGAGATCTGCAGCACCCCCTTTCTCCTGCCTTGGAGTTCCCACCTGCCTAGACCAGCTCTGGCTGCTCTTCTGGGTCTCCAGTATTTCCTTACCAGCCCCATGGGATCTGCCTCCCTACTGCCTTCTAAACCTCTGTCCCCAGCCACATTCCTGGCCTCTCGAATGAGATTCCAAATTCAGGTGGCTGCAGGAAATCTTAGCTCTCTTGCTGTCCATATGCCATTGGAACAAGGAGGAGGAGGACTTTGTTTTATCTGTTTGTTTGTTTAAAGGAGAGGAAGGGTAGATGTCTTTCTCCAAAGTAAAACACAAGCGCACACACACCCACCTTTTTGCTGTAGATATGTTATTCCTTTAGCACCCATTTCTCACTTTTGAGACTCCTCCTCCTCACTTCCAATTAGAGAGAAGGAGCTTTCCAGTTTGCTTTTAGAGAAGAAATAAATATCCTCCTTTAAGCATCTATTCATCACTTGTGAGACAGATTTTTTTTTTTTCTAATTAGAAGGAAGGAACTTCTAAGTCTATTTTAGAGGAGAAATAAATATTCTCCTTCCCAAAATGCATTTTCAGCCAAAATATGCCAGCTGGGGGAAAGTTAGAAATTTTACTAGGTTTATCTTTCTTTATAAACTAAGCTGCACCTGTTATAAATGGCCTCTGACATAAACCATTCTAGAAATTTCTGACACAACATCGAATCAAGACTTTTTGACTACAGACTTAAACCTATTTCATCACACGTGTATTACAGACAGCGAGCTAAAAGATGTTTAGTTAAAAGCACAAAACTCGTTTAACCTAGCAAGTAAATAATCTCAACTAGTAGAAGATAAAGTGTTAGCCTTGGCAAAAGAAATATACTCAGATCCTTGGTCTCTACTTTATTGCTCGATGAGACTCAGCACAGGGTTGGCTTGGAAATTTAGTCATTAATGGACTTGACTAGCATTATAGACACATGGTAAAGAGTGAGTCAGCTGAAAATCAGAGGACAGTCTGCTTGAAATTCAGAGAAAACACACGAATCTCACCTTCCGCTTTAACTTGCCTTTTCTATTTTGGAAGAAGCAACCTCTAAATGTCTGTGCTTTCACCAAGAACATTTACTGTTACTTGCGTGTGTCCTTTCATTTCCAATCTATTCTGAAAGCATCTTCCCTTCACCAGTCTGCTTGAGTAAATATTTATACCCAATCATCTCAAGTCCATTGGACTCCGTCACATGTGTGTTTCAATTATTTAAAATCAGGGTAGCATCTCCCGGGCAGCTAATGAAGTCTCAATAGATATACATTATTGAAGCATATTGTTATTTATTCACCTAATAAATCAAGCCTATTGGGGAGAGTAGATGCAATTCAAGCACTAGAAATGAGGAATAATGATGGCATAGATCATTTCTGAATCACTCTAGCCCATTTTACAGCCTGCAAAATACACTGAATTCCATAAAAGTGACAAACGACACAATATTGTAATAAATAGCTGCAGCTTGTGCACTGTGTATTGGAGCTCAGATTCCTACTGAAGCTCTCTGTCAAAAGGGTGGATGATGAATTAAGTATTGAAATCATACTCTGCAAAAAGGAATTATATGTTTTCCATTTATCTTGATTTATTATATGGCATCATGTGCTTAAGTATATGTAATGTTTCCAAATTGAGTTGATTTAATATTAAGGAAAAATTGTTACAAAGGAAAATTTGGTGTGTTTGGAATTCTTTCTTTATTTCCCCGCTCTATTTTTATAAGACTTTCAGATACTCCGTGGATGCTTACTCATACTAAAATTTTTTGAGTTGAATTCCTGGAAATATGCAATAGCATTTACAGGGCTCATTAAAAATGAAACTGTTGTATCACAATTAATATTAGTGTTTCTCATTCAAATTCAAATGCTTGCGTATTAAGAATAGAGAAAGCTTTCAATTAAATATTAAATATAAATTAACAGAGCCACTCTGCTCTGAAGGGTGAATTTAGACTTCCAAAATGATGGATTGAAGAATGAGTACGCTTTGAATTTATCCAAATTTCTGGAAACTTAAGTGAAGGATCTACCACTGTCTTTATTATTGGAAAATAGTCATTAGAGGAATAAGCAAATGCCAGCAGTATTATAGCGATCCCTGCTCTTTCTCCCCCACCTTAGCAACTTGGCAACAAAATGATTAAGAAGAGGAGCAGCCCTAACTTTCTGAGGAGATGACTGGTTTTTTTCCCTGGTCATAGAGCACTGACTTTATTTTCTTGTTTGCTTTGTGGCGCAGTTCAGAAGACCAGAACCTAAACGAGCTAGTCTGACATTAGTCAGCATGAAAGTCAGGGGAACAAAGTGAAGTAATGAAACGTATCTGGGGACTCTCCACTTCCCCTGGTGCCTGTCGGACATGACACCTTCTGTCTGCCCTCTGCTTGTAAGCCTCTTCTTCGCTATACTCTCGAAGCCTTACCTAGTTTGCTACCTGGTGGGACGGCGCTCTCAGCGGGATCTGCAGTGGGTGGAAGGACACCTGGGTTGGAAACACAGAGACCTGAGGTTTGCCACTTTCCCCTGTGACCTCAGGCGATTTACTTTGAACTGCAGTTTTCCCAAATGTGTGAATGGATCCAGTGCTGCTTCCTGTGAGGATTAAGTGGGGTACTTTCCGTAAAGTTTACCACACAGCTTTGAAGCGATAGTCCACTGTGAAGTGTTATTTTATTAACAGTTTTTACATCGTCTCTCCCCAGGGAAAAGTGTACATTTTCTGGTTTGAATTCTATCAATAGGAACTATCCTTTGGGCCCCTTCTTTAGCCTATATAGTCCCCGTTAGATACCATATTTTAAACATTCTCACGGCAGCAGGAAGGTAAATATATTATCTTTATTTAACTGATGAAGGAAGTTGCCCACAGAGAAGTTAAGGGGTCTCCAAGGTCACGGAGATAGGAGCGGTGTGGGACTCGAGCCCAGGGTAGTCTGATGGCAAAGCGCTCTTGCCACTTACACCATATTGATCCTCGCTAATGACTATTACTTATTTAGAAACTGTGCATTATACAACATAAATTACTTAGCATAGTGCCTGCCCTCATACAAGTTTTAAATGAATGAATCAATAATTGAGGACATAGATTCTGCTCTCAACATCCTGCGTCCTCCCTTGGCACCAACACGGTGCCTTATATACGGTAGGCAGGAGGGAGGCAGAAAGGAAGAACAGGGGAGAAATGAAGTGGATGAATGAAGCACAGCGATGGTGGAAAAATGAGAAAAGACAAAGGAGGGGGAGGGGGAGAGAATTTCTCAGGACATTCCTGTTCCATCCTGTGAAAAACGTATACAAACATTTTACTGCTTTCAGGCTTCAGTGAACTGCTTTGTTGTATTTACGCCCAAAGAAGAAGAGACATGGAAAGATTTTCACTCACAAGATAATCTTTCCCTCCTTTCACCCATTAATAATTTCATTCAGTTTCAATCACTTCAAGTGGTGTGGACTAAAGATGCTCTTACTGCCTTCAAGGAACATGGCATGGGTCTGAATTGCGTCATAGGAGTGATAAACCCAAGTGTGTCTCAAGTGTAAACCCCCTGAGCTCCTCTTGCGGCTGATAGCAAGAATGCGTGTAAGCCTTGGTGCAAGGGCTTGTTCGTTTTGGTGCTCCTGGCTGGAGTCTTGTTCTGCCAAGACGGGGACTCTGTCGCTGCCTTCCTATCCATAGGGGACTGAGGAACAGCGTTAGGTCTTGTGTTTCCCTTTGTGTTGCAGCCACTGGTCTCCTCTTGTCATCCTCAGCATGCCTAGTATAGTTTAATGCATGAAATATGTCCTCAGTAAACACTGGTTTGATTGGATTGAATTGAATGAGCGGGAAGCAGTGGAGTAATAGCTCGGGGTTACCACGGCGCCCGCCTATTCTGTTCTCTTGTTTTGTCCCCCATACCTAGAGTCTTCCTATTGAATCATGGTGACAAGCCACTCTCTTTGGATGGGGCTTCTTGAAATGGATTTTAGTTAAATTTAGCACCAGTAGCCATTAGGAAACCAACAACGTAAACACACGTCTCCTCTGTACTTGGATTATTTAGTGAGATCCACTGTGGTTCTCTGAGAGGAGTGAAAGCAGCCATGAAAATCAGGGGGAGGAAAATGGAATGACACGTACCTACCCTGGGAATGGGGCTTGACATGATGGAATGCAATGTGTAGAATGCTGACCCAGACATCGGGAGGCCTGCATTCCAGTCTCAGACCTGCTACCTATAAGCTATGTGACTTCTTGGTGTGTAATCTCATTTCCCTGTAGCATAGGATTCCTTATATTTAAAGTGGGTCAGGCACTGTGCTCTGTACACACGGCTTACTCAACGTGCAGAGCGGTTACAATCATTCACTCATTCAACAAGTATTTTTGAAGTATTTTCTGTATACCAGGCACTCTTCCAGTTGCTAAGGATACAACAGTGAACAAAATGGACAAAGATAAACTATACTAGCCTTTATGGTGGCAAAGGTAGACCACATGTAAGATAAATGAGTATGTCATTTGTTTGATAGTAATGAATGCTAAAAGAAAGATAAAGCAGGGTAAAGATAAAGAAAATAGTAAAGGTTTTGTTACAGTTCTCCGGAGTGGGGATTTTTCCTCCCCCCCCCCTCCTTTCTTTTCTCTTCCTCTCTCCTTCCCTCCCTTCTTCCCATTTTTCCTTCCTCCCTTCTTTTTCCTTTCTTTCCTTCTTTCCTTCCCTGTTTTAGATAGCAGGATGGGGGGATGATTCACCAAGAAGGTGATGTGGGCAGCGTATTTTAGCCCGAGGGACAAACATGGGCAATGGGGCTGAGGAAGAATGACTGTGACAGGGCCTTATACTATACAATGAAAGGTGAAAGTAATTTGGCATTATTACAGTAACTGAAAAAATCATACTTTTAAAATGTTTTTATGTAGAAATACTTTTAAATGTACAGAATAGTTGCAAAGAGTATACAGGGAATTTCCATTTATTGTTAACTTGCATTACCATGATGCATTTGCCAAAACTAAGAAAGTAACCCTTTCCTATTCCACCAGTTTTTCTATTAACGTCATTTTTCTGTTCCAGGATCTAATCCAGAAAATGACATTACATTTAGGCGAGACAGCATTTTACACTCAGATATTGAACAAATGAAGTTTTATTCCCTTGAACCATGTGGCATTTGCAAGACAGCTGGCAAACACTAGTGAGGCCATTGAGTCTTCCTTAAGTGGGGTCAGACGTGGTAGAAAGAACACTGGGCAGGTGGTCTGGAGACCTGAGTTCTTGTTTCAGCTCTGCCACTGACCGGGTCTCCTTGGACAACTTTCTCTCTGGATCTGAGGTGGGTAACTCCTGTATGAAATGGAAACATTTAGGTCTGGTTTCTAAGACCACTCCAACCTCTTAAATTCTGCTCTGGCGTTATCACGGCATCAGTGTCTTCACATACAGAAACATGAAAGTCATGGGACTGATTCCCTAGTGCCAATCAGGGATTTGTGGCAGAATCAGATGGGACTGTAGAGAACTTCAGAGCTGCCTCTGCCCACACAACTCGCTCCCATCCTCCATCCATGCCGTCTCTCATCCCCCGTACTTGTTCCTCTCAATAGGCGCTAATGGCTAAGACCATCCATAGAAAAGGGACTGTTCTCAATGTTTTACCTGACTTTCTCATAACACTCTTGTGAAGTGCTATTTCCGCCCCCTCCTTGGTTTACCCATTAAGGTAGACAGAATAAGGGCTCCCTAAAGATGTTCTTGCTCTAATACTCAGAGCCGGTGAAAAGCTTACCTTCCATGGCAGAAGGGACTTTGCAGATGTGATAATAGTAAGGATCAGGAGATGGGAGATTACCCTGGATCATCTGGTGGACCTGGTAGAATCATAAAGGTTCTTGTAAACAAGAGATTAGAAGTCAGAGGGAGAGAAGGTGCTATGCTGCTGGCTTGGAAAGGGGAGGCCAGCAGCCCAGGCATTTAGGAGGCCTCAGGGACCCAGAAAAGTAAGGATACATATTCTTCACTGGAGCCTACAGAAGGAAGGCAGCTTCCAGACTGTGTTTATATTATAAATTTGTGTTTTTTTTAAGCCCCTAAGTTTGTGGTAATTTATTACATCCACAGTAGGAAACTAATACACCCATGGAAGTTAAAAAAAAAATGTGTGCAGGGTTGCATAGCTGGCAGGTGTTGCAATCTAAATTCGAACCCAGGCAGTTTATATTCAGAAGCTGCATTGATAGTTCCCAGGCCATACTGCTTCGTTGAAGCAATAAATGGGCCTTCCCCACAGGCTCTCTGTAGAGTTTGGGGAACCGTATGGAGAGCACAGTGTTCAGTGCACCCAAGTGGAATCCAGTGTCAGTGTTACAGTGAACCCAACAATGTGCAGTACTGTTCACTCACTGCACACTCCCCGCCCATTCCAGAACCTCCTTAAACCCGAGTCCCATACTTCCATGCTCAGTTCTGATCCGTTTGAGCCCTAAACCAGGGCAACAAGAATGACAGTGACAAAAGCAACCTCAATGCAATTGTAGAGCAACTTGGACTCTTCAAGATTGCTTAGGGACATATGATCATACTTAGTTTTGAGTCCAGCACCTTTGGGAGTGAGGTGGAAGGCATCACTGAGCCCTGCTGTGTGTCTGTCCTTCTCTCCATCTTCATCTTCTCTTTCTTCGCCTTTTGCATCCTGCCTATTCTTATATATTTGTCTGTATATCACTGAGTCTATCAGCACTGGAGTCTTTTTCTTGCTTTTGTCGCAGGCCAGAACAAAGCTGTCACATTTATTGCCATCAATACATATAAAGCATTTATGTGTTTTTAATGTAAGGATATAATTTATGTGCTTTTCAATATAAGGGTAAAAGAAGTAGAAGGTACTGTATGTTTCTTAAAACTCCACACAAATAAGCACGACTAAGTTGTTTTTTTGTGTGTTGTGTGTGTGTGTGTGTGTGTGTGTGTGTTTAACGAGGCGTTCAGCTGCATTTTCTCGTATGTGTTAATATCCTGGGATAGGAGAAGTACCCCTAAGAAGCAAAGGATGTGTGGGCATAGAGTAATGGAGGCACAGAAGCCTGGTTTAGACATGCTTTTACCATTGACTGCGAGTCTCTTAGAGTCACGAGTCACTGAAGATGCAGGTGTGGGTTGTGGTTGCTAATTCATCTTCCTCTCTCCTTGTTATTGGTAGGAGGAGGAAGTACTAGAAAAATCCTGTGAGAATGGGGCAAGGCACCCATTTTTCTATTTGCTCTACATTTGGGCTTAAATTGCTGCAAAGTCATTCCCTGGGGGAATTCTGGAGTAACTGTAAGTTACAAATAAATACTCCCCACTTTGCTTTCCACAGCCTCAGCATTTTCAGCCCCATAAGAGATGCTCTTAACAAGCAAATGTGCTTTTAACTTAGCTCTAAAATATGTCCCTGTATGTGGGAACTACTTTTAAGACAACAGTGAGGACCCGGCAGACTGATATTTGCTGGAATGAAAATTGCCTCACATCTGTTTTGACCTTGCCCCAGAATGAGGCCCCATCAAGTTATCATCGTCCCGCAGGAAAACCTATTTTGCGTTGTACTGTGCATTAGTGCTCCCTTAAAGATACTGGCCATTTTTAAGCTGTGTAATGGGGAAGACAAAGTGGGTGACAAAACAAAGAAGTGGGGAAAGACAAGGGCCGCACGAGGGAAAAAGAAACAAAAAACTGTGAAGTGAAACAAGAGTGAAAGAGTGAAAGGATTAGAGTGAAAAATAACACACACTACATACACTTCTGTCAATCATCTATCATCTATTAATGATTTATCTGTCAATAATCTATCATTTACCTGCTGATTACGTATCTGTCTGTCATGTAGGAAGCTGGAGGAAGAATGGTATATTTGAACTGAAGCAAATCAGAATAGGAAAAATAATCTTCATATTTTTTTCGTCAAACAAGGTGAATGTGCCAAGAAAGTGTAATTGGGTGTGGGAAGGTTTTTCTCCTTTTCTTCTTTACTCTCAACCATCCCTCTCCCCTATCCTTTCTGTCCTCATCAAAGCCAGGTGCTAAGCTTGAAAACAGGATTATGAAAACTATTAAAATACTTGTGAGAAACTGGGTTTGTCACCAGAACTTTCCAGGTGCAAATAAACCCTTTCCTTATCATAAACTGAGAAGCAAACTGTGTGGAATGAAGCCAGGAAGTATGGGGGTATAGCTTGGGTATTATAGCTTACTCGGAGGAACTGCGGATTCTTTCTGTATCTCCAACGTCATTATCACTGGGGGACCCTTAAGTCCAACCAGCATACTTCTAGGTGTTCAACCATCCAACTAGACGTTTGGATACAACTCAAAAGAATCCAACACAAAACATTTTAGTGATAGGTCCACCGGAGGGAGAATGATGAGGAAAGTTGAAATCATGCTATGAAGAGTAGATGAAGGAATCAGAGATATTTAGATTAGAATAGGAAAGACTCCTGGGGCCTGGGATATATGAAATACATGCAGGGCTTTTGTGGACAGTAAGAACAAAATTTGTTGCATTCTATCGTAGACTGGTGATTCTGACACTTTTCATCAGGACATATCTAGTGAACAATCCTTACGTCCTTGTAAAGGAGACTCCTAGCTGAATACTGCTCAGATGAGAAAGATTTGGGGTATTGTGTAATCTCAGCCCTTTGGGTCATCCCACTCCATTTCTCTCCCAATGGTATGTTACATCATAGAGTTGGAGCACACAGCGAGGACTGATGGAGGGAACCAGAGGGTGGTAGATTAATGAACTTTCTATTGATGGAAGTCTTGATAATGAATTGAATTGCTTTATAGGTAGTGAGTTCTCTGTCACTCAGGGTGTTCAAGCAGAAGTTTGATGACTTTCTGGTGGGAATGAGGCTATAACTTCTAAGTTTCCAGTATTTTATAATTCTTCTGGACAGAAGATACCAATTATGACTTTAAAAAGCCTTTGGATCGGTAAGCATTCAAGAAAAATAATGGATTGGGTGATTGCTATGTGCAGTATATTGTCATTTGAAAGGAAAGAGAAGTTCATTTCAGGCGAGATACAGATTAAAGTGGGTGCAAGAACAGCAAAACTATGCTGGACACGTGGCTCAAGAAATCAGCGGAGTATCAGGTGCACTCACGCGACCCTGAGAATGGAGAACAAGGATACCATAATTTTTTATTTAAAAAAAATTACAGGTAAATTTTGTAATAAAAAAAAATGTGTGCATTCTGCCCAAGAGGGAATTAGTTCTATTTAAAAGCAGGCAGTGTGCCAAGCACTCCATGCACATACTAGATTTTAAAATTCTTATAACTACCCTGTGAGGTGGGTTACTCATTAAAGAAGTGACAGAGCCACGATTCCAGCCTCAGTTGGTAGGATGCTAAAGGAGATATATCTGTGGATATCTATAGATCTCTCTCTCTCTCTCTCTCTTTGTGTGTGTCTCTATTTTTTTTTTTTTGCCCATTCCCTGCTAAGCTCCTCCTTCTCTTTACACTTGTGTTGATCACAGCATGTGGCATATTGTACTATCATCATCACTTTTTTGACTCATCTCCTTATTTGAGGACAGGCATCCTTTTATGTGTCCTTACATCTTGGTAGCACTAGCATCTCTCACTGGTGGTAGCATACAGTTAATGTGGCATCAATGTTTGTGAATAACTGTGTGCAAGAGGGAAGGGGCAGACACAGGAGAACTAACTTTAGAAGGCAGAGGTGGAGAGGGGATCAGAAAAATTATTTTAGTGCCAATGACATTTGTATCATCAAATGATATAAAGATTTCTCTTCGGCTCACTGTGTGATCTAATAGATTGACCACTAACCACATGTGCCTAGTTAAATCGAAATTAATTCTAATTAGATAAAATTGAAAATTTTATTTCCTTAGTCACACTACCCACAAGTGGCTAATTGGCTATGTTATTGGGTAGTGAAGATATAGAATATTTCCATCACTGAAGAGAGCGCTGTAGGATACACTGAAAGAGAACCAACAAGCGATATTTCGGAAGAAATAAAGAGAAATTTTAAAAGACAAAAATTCAAATTTTTAATGGATTAAAATATGGCAGGAAGAAACGGGTGAGGAAGAAGTACAACGGGGAGAGAATCTTTGAAGAGGAACAAGAAAACAAAGCAAAACAAAGCTCCTTACTTTAGAAGAAACAGATTAACCTGAGGTGCCCCAAGTCTGATACAGGTTTCCGTCACTATCCAGAAGTAGAGTGTTCCCGCGAAATCTTTCATAGACTGTAATGGAATAAAGTGAGGGAGCAATTACCATTTCATAAAGCAAAAATCCTCTTCAGATTTCTTTCAGTTAGTGACATCAGGTACTAATGTAGGTCTTTCATAACAGTGTGTGGCATGACGTGAACTTCTGGGTAGCGGGGACAACCTGTTGTTCCGTAAATGATACGGACCCTAACATCCATCTGTCCTCACCCATTGCTCGCTTCGGGTCCATTTTCAATCCCACAGTCCTCTGGTATAATCACTCCCTTTCTGAAACCTCAGATCCTGAGTCCTCTTTTATGTCATCATACTTCTTAGCAATGACACCACTCTGCAGCATCCAAGCCTTCACTTCCTCATGCCTGCACCTGCGTAGCCGAATGTGGCTGGAGAAAAGCTCGTTATCATGCTAACTGGTTGCACATTAAAGTCCTGATGACTGAACTGATATCTTTAACTTATGCCCACAGCGCTAACAAGCAATCATAGAGCATTTCTGTTGTCCGTGCCTTCTTCCTCTTTGGGGTAACTTCCTGCACCTGTGTCCATATGCTCTCCTCTCCCTTCTGTTACTGTGGGTAAACTGTCGTCTGAGGCCAGCCCTCTAACCCAGCACTGCATCTACTGGCTTTCTGCTACTCAGTCACTCCAGAAATTGTCCCATTTCTCTCCTGCACCACCCATTTATTTCTATTGGACTATTATAAACGTTCTGCAGTTTCTTCCATCTTAAAACATTCTGTCTTCATCCTTTATCAGCTTTCTTTTATAGAAAATCTCCTTGGGAAAAATTGCTTATTTTTTCTCTCTCCACTTTTCTCATTCTCTCATAATACCAAATTAATCAGGGTTTCTTTTTTCCTACTCCACCCAGATGTATCTTGTCAAGGACACCAATACCCGCTGTAGTTAAATTTAATGACAATTCTTAACCCTCACCTTATTTGATCTGTCAGCAACGTTTGGTTCAGTGGATCAATTCCTTGAAACACCTTTTTTTTTTTTTTTTCCCATTTTACTTCCAGGACACCCCACTCTCCTGGTATTTTATTTCATTGAGTATTATGTTTCAGTCTCTTTGCTCAGACCTCATTCTCATGGCTTCCATTACCTATCTCCCTCCTGTATCTCTCCCCAGTCCTCCAGACTCACACATCCTGCTGCCTTCTTTCCTTTCCACTCCGGTGTCCAACAGCCATGCACATCCAGATGTACTCTTGAAGCATCTTCACTTCTTTGGTTTATGGCAACTCCTCCAAAAGCTGCAGTCCGCCTCATCTCTCATCTGTCTTTCACACCCCACAGACACCCATCTGCAAATCCTATTGGCTCTGTCCTCTAAATGTTCCTGTAGTCTGAGCCCTTCTTACCACTTCCACCCTGTCTACTCAGGTTCCAGCCAGCATTCTCTCTCACACACGTTATTATAGACTCTTCTTAACAGTTCTCCTTGCTTCCATGCTTTGTCTTTATGACTGTTCACCCGGCAGCTGTAAAAATACTGTTAAAACAAGGTCAGATCATGGCTGGTGAAATTTCTCTGTTCATTAAGCTCTAAGAGCTCTCCTCTCACCCAGTGAAAACCAAAATCCTTACAGCGGCCTGCGAGACCTTACAAAATCTTCACCCTCCCCCTAAATTCCAACACCTTTGTTATCTTATTATTCTCGTCTTGTACTTTCCTCCCTTGTACTTTGTCCACTGCAGAAAAACTGATGCCCTTGTTGTCCCTTGAACCTACCAGGCATGGTCTCAACTCAGGGCACTTGTCTTTTTAAATTTATTTATTTATTTTGCCTCTGCCTGGAACATTCTTCGCCTAGATATTCACATACCTCAGATACTCCAGATATTTATTAAAATGTTCTTTAGTATAGGATTCTGAGAGAAAAGAGACCAAATGCAATTTTTTTCCCCAAGAGACTCTAGTGAATACATTAAGGATGGATATATATATATCATATATCATATATATATGATATATAGTTATATATATATGATATATATATATATATAATATATATAGGGATATATAATATATCCCTATATATCATATATCATATATATATATATCTATATATTTATATATAGCTGTCAAAGGACTGGGTTTATAGAAGAAAATCATCCAGAGACAGGATTTCCATTTAACACTCATCATGGAGATTTTGAAAATAGATGATATCTTTTTTTTTTTTAAAGATATTATTTATTTATTTGACAGAGATAGAGACAGCTAGCGAGAGAGGGAACACAAGCAGGGGGAGTGGGAGAGGAAGAAGCAGGCTCCTAGCAGAGGAGACTGATGTGGGGCTCGATCCCATAACGCCGGGATCACGCCCTGAGCCGAAGGCAGTCGCTTAACCGCTGTGCCACCCAGGAGCCCCAAATAGATGATATCTTATTTGGATGATGAACTGTAATAAAACTTAAATCATTATATTATGGTATATATATCAAATGTATATAGTATAATACTATATAATATTATAGACCATATTATACCATATAAATGTAGATTTTGAAAAATAGATGAACTCTTAGTTGGATGATGAATTGTAATAAAACTTGGGGATTTTTATATAAATATGCTAACCATCGGGAACAAACACAACCAAACTTGACGTAGGCCAATAGACTTTGGACAATTTTTTTCTCTAGAAAAGAAAATAGATTATGAAATAGAAGACAAAATGTCTATTATTCTGTAATAATAACCAAAATCAGTTCCTTGAAATCTCAGAGAGTGTAGTGACATGAAGAAGATAAATTCCTACTGGAACATGAAAGACTTAGAAATACAGGGAAACTGATCAGATTTCTCTGCCCCAGACTGTCCAGTGCTGGTGACATAGAGCTGTGGCATTAGCTTCCAGGGAAAAAAGGAAAACAACAGCAAGTGCTGTAACTGTCTCCTGATACTTTTTAGTGGGAAGAAAAAAGAAAACTAACATTTGTTGAAGGGTTACAGTGTGTCAGGCATTATGATAAGATTTTAAAATGTGATAGTCCTTGGGGTACCCGGGTGGCTCCGTCAGTTAAGCCTCTGCCTTTGGCTCAGGTCATGATCTCAGGCTCCCGGGATCGAGCCCCATGTGGGTCCCTGCTCAGGGGGGAGCCTGCTTCTCCCCTCCCCAACCTCCCCCCACTCATGCACAAGTTCTCTCTCTCAAGTAAATAAAAGAAAGCAATAGTCCTCAAAATGGTCCATGTTATGGATGATGCTGTCTCTTTTTACAAATGAAGAAACTGAAGTTTGGGGTCCAGGTGAGATTGGCATCATGCACTATCCATTACAGAGCCTGTGATCCTTCCTTTCCACCATCTTGAAGGATTTAAAGACAAGCTGAAAACATATAAGTGGTAGCTATAATATTCAAAGAACATATAAATGAATTTGTATGTTAGGAACTAAGATATGTGAACAAATATATAAAGGAAAGACTAGGCCAAACCCAAATAAATCATGACCTACATGCATGTCAGAGTGTGGAAGAAATAAAGGGAAGGCACTAATAGGATTTCTTGGTAAAAAGGGGATTTGGAAAGATGATACTGAAAGAACAACTGTGGCTAAAGGAGGAGTACTTTATAGGTCAGTTTGGGGAACACGTAAGTGCAGGGAAAGGAGCAAAAACATGGGCAAAAGCTATCATAGAAGCAAAAAATAATCCACAAGCAGGCTTCTCAGCTCAGGAAAACGAGATTGTGAATGACGTCTTGGAAACGGAAGTTGCTCTTGGGCCTGCCGACCTAGTTCCTGAGTACTAAGGGAGTTTTGAGGACTGCTAGGAAAATGGTCTTTATCATCTTAGACCACTATATAGGGGAGAAAGCAGACTCACATATGGAAGGAATGCAAAGAATAATTCTTGATGGTGTCAAGAGTGGTGAAACAGAGGATAAGAAGTAATAATAACTACAAAGTCATTGCAGGATTTGTTTCAGGAGCCTGCTGCAAAGCTAACATTACTCAAAGTTGCTGGAAGGAGAGGACCCTTTGTTGAGAAATTTTCACTTTTCCAATAAAAGAATGATTATTTCATTTGTTTATGTAGCACTGAGAAGAAAATCATGACAAGTGCCAAGAGGTAGCAGAGAAGAAACTGATGAAAGAGTGTCTCAGTTTACTCCAAGTGGGGACCCAAATGCCATGCTGAATGAATTGATGGGGAAGGGATGAAAGTCCCAGGGCAATTTCAGGCCATATGTCTGTAGGAAAGTTCAGACAAAAGAGAACTCTCCACACCATACTTGACCCTAGAACACCACAGGGGTTAAGGGCACTGATCCACATACAGCTTTTGACTCCCCCGAAACTTAACTAATAGCCTGCTATTGACCAGAAGTGAATTAACACATATCTTGTTTGTTGTATGTATTACATACTGTATTATTACAAAAAAAGTAAGCCAAAGAAAAGAAAACGTTATTGAGAAAATAATAAGAGAAAATGCAGTTATAGTACTGTGCTGCATTTTTTAAAGATTTGATTTATTTATTTGAGAGAGAGATTGAAGCAAGAGCGAGCACATGCAGGGGGAGGAACAAAGGGAAAGGGAGAAGGAGGGGGAAAGAATCGCAAGCAGATTCCGTGCTGAGCGAGGAGCCCAACCTCATAATCCTGAGATCATGAACTGAGCTGAAACCAAGAGTGGGATGCCTAACTGATTGAGCCACCCAGTCGCCCCTGTGCTGTATTTATTTAAAAAAAAAAAAAAATCCATGTGTAGGTGGACCCATGCAGTTCAAACTCATTGTGTGTGTGTGTGTGTGTGTGTGTGTGTGTGTGTGTGTGTGCGTGTGTGTAAATTGAAGAGAGGGGCTAACGACTGTTAATCCCCTACAGTGTGCTCTTTCCTTCACTTGCATTGTTTTATTTGTTCTTCGTTGTGAATTTGTAAATGTTATACTCCTGAGATTGACGGAGGATTCACGTTTTGCTCAAAGTTACAGTGCTCGTACACTCATAATAACTGAATATCTGACTGCAAGCCTGGACGGCTGGCTGATTTATTGTCTCTACTCCTTCTACTGGACCAGACTGCCTTCGGATGACAGGCTTAAAGAAGAAGGCAGGAAAAAGGGGAAGAAAAGTTGAAGAATATCAGAGATGAATAGTATCACAGTGACAGATGAGCTGGTGGTTGTGATATTAAAAGCATCGCTAAAATTTTTTGGCATATAGGTTAACTGGGTTAAGGTAGAAATTTCTACTAGTTACAACCAGTGTGATGTCTTTAGAGGGAGAGCTGTCAGTGCCAGGATGGATGTGGTAGCCAGATACCAAAGGGCTATCAGTAAAGAAATGGCATGTTCCATGGGTTTAAATGGAGAGTTTCAATGAATGGACTGTTTACTCAGGTGCAGGAAAAGTTAAAGGATAATGAAACTTGCAGGGATGAGCAATAATGCAAGTCTTCCAATTTTTTAAGGGATGGAGGTATTAAAACAAAAAATTATTTTATTTGTTTATGTCACTATCCCTGGTCCTGAAAAAGAGAGGGGAAGGAATGGTATTACTGGGATTTGTCATCTGTAGAATTGGGTAAGAGCTATAGCTTTAGGACAAGTTTTGCTGGAAAGAAGCTATGGTCTTAGAGGAACACAGCCACTGCCAAAAACATAACTAGGCATAGAGGGACCTGGAGACAGGAGGATCAAGTACTCCTGCCTCTCTTTGATTCAACCCTACAATCTGCCATCAGGACAAGATAGCTTGGGTAAACAGTCTACAGAGATGTCCCTCTTGGGGCACAGAGCAGGGTAGAAAGAGTGGCGAAGAGACCTGGAGTGGAAAAGAGAAAAGCCAGCAAAGGTGCTTTAGTATCATGCATGCACTAATGAGCACTCTCACTCTCCCGGAGCCAGCCCAAATAAAACAACACTACAGAAAAACAAAGCACCTGCTCTGCCAATGCAGACTCAAGACACGTCCTTTGGCAATGTCTTTTCAACAAAATTACTACCTCTAAGCCATCCTACATAGAAATTCTTCAGCCATCTATAGGTAGGGGAAAATGCTTTTCCCAGAGAGGGATGAGTAGAGAAAACAGTGCAAGTAATTGTTTGCCTTAGATAAGAGAAAATCAGGAAGACAGAGTAACGGGGATGCCGTGGTAAAGGGAGCATAGAAATCAAGAGGAAGAACAGGCAAATTAATCTTACAGGAAAAGCTTTTTATGGCATATTATTAAGACAAAAGAGAAAGATCCCCCTAATCATGATCTGGGGATAAAGTCTCTAGGGCTGCAGAAAGGTGGTGTTCATATTCTTTCTCCCAGGTCTCTACAGCTGCAATCAACACTGAGTCAGGATCAAAGGTCTGGAAGGAGCGATCAGCATTAACTCATTTACACTTCATAATAATCTAGTGAGATAAGTTTCGTTATCCCCATTTTATAAAATGGGGGAGTTAAATAATTTCCCAAGAACACATACATGGTGATAGGTAAAGCTAGAGACCAACCTTCTACTGCCAATTCCCTTGGCCAATAAGTCTCCCTACAGAGAACATTGGAAGAGGTCTCTGCCCAGTAGTATATGGATTGAAGCCATGGTGGGTCAATAGCACACGCCTGAGGGACTGGCTGGGCACATCAGTTTACAACAAGTTACCTTTACTATAGATAGACAGAGGGTCCTTAGGAAGTCCTTAGGAGTCCTCCTATGGCTATTGGCTGATGCAGGTTTCTCTTTTGGCATACTTTCCTAAAAACCCATGACCATGTACTCTCAGCCTGTCTCCATTCTTACAGTAACAGGCTTGATTGCAGCTGTGTTAGTTTGCTGGGGTTGCCTCAACAAAGTAGCACAGACAGGTGGCTTCTGCAACAGAAATGTGTTGTGTCACATTTCTGGAGGCAGGAAGTGTGAGATCGAGGTGTCGGCTGTGTTGGTTCTTTCTGAGGTAGGGGAATCTTTTCCATGCTTTTCCCTAGCTTCTAGTGGTTTGTTGACAGTCTTTGTTGTTTCTTAACTTGAGGAAACCTTGAGCTGATTTCTGCCGTTCTGCACGTGTGTCTGTCTCTGTGTGCACGTCTCTGCTTTTGATGAGGACACAGGTCGTATGGGATTAGAGTTCACCCTAATGACCTCCTTTCACCTACTTGCATTAGCAATGACCCTAACTGCAAATAGGGCCACGTTCTGGAGTACTGGGGTTTAGGATTTCAACATATGAATTGGGGGGCGGTGGCTGAATTGGGGGGTGGTGGCTACCAGTCAACCCATAAAGGCAACCTATAAATTTGTGAGCAAATTTGAAGAATTGATTTGTAAGTCTTCATAAGGTGGAAGATCTAAAAAAGAAAATACAAATGAAAGGAAAACAGTGGACATTTAGAATATTACTCATAAGAACTATGATAGCCGATATCTGTACAAATGGAGTTGGCTTTGGTGATGAAAAATCAATTACACAAATATGTATGATGTGCAAATACATTTTATAATAACCTCTGTGAATCAAATGAGATACCGTATGTGATGGCACTTTGCAATCTGTGCGCTCTTCAAATTAAGGCATTAATTTTATTGCCATTACTATGTTTTTACTTATATAGGTAGCTTATTTTTATTGTTACATTGAACATTTCTCACTTATATGGTCCATTTCTTTTTACTTCAGTTACATCCTTGATTAGTAGCATATATGTCTCTTTCCTCCTAGAAAACTGAGCCCCTCCACATTTTTTCCTTGATTATTCTAAAATATTTTTCCCTATTTTCATTTAAAGGCAGAGTAAAGTTTTGGCACTGGGTTGTTCAAATAGCCAACTCTAACTAAACACCAATAAGCTCATCAACAGAAGGAAGTTAAATTGTCAGCACAGTCAACACATTACTGCAAACTAGTTCACATACTGAGCCATTAAAAACTGAAAAAGATGTCTTGGATGCTTCGGTCAGATTCAGCTAATACCTGCAGTGACTTCTGGTTTGCTCTTTGTCTACTATCATGAATTTTCCTTTTCAGTCATAACCTGCTCCCAGACTGATATGTGTATAATACCCTTCTACTCAACTAATATTTCTGTATAAAATAAAAATAGGGAAATTATTTTTGTATGTCTGCGTGTAACTTGGAACTCAAACATTAAAGCATTCCTTTGATTACGTAAAATGAAAACTGTAGCTAATACAGGCCTTATGACCTATACTTTTCTGACCGTTACCTTCCCCTCTAAGTTACTCTCAGATTTGGCCGCTCTGCACTGAGACTCCAGTAATTTACAGTTTGGTTGATTCATGCAAATATATCGAGTGTCCATCACCTATCGTGTGCTGTGCTAGGAGCTGTATAGCAAAGATGAGACTACTTGGTAAGTTTAGGATTTGGTGGGTTTAATGTTATTGTTTTGATTAACGACCAAGCACATGGGTTGCCGATATGCAGTCCTCTGCGGTTTTGAGAAAGTGCAGGCATGACCTCTGCACAGTTGGGCTGAGAGTGGGAGCCCCTTTCTCCTGAGGGAGTGAAATTGCCTGCTCAGCACCCACAGCTCAGTGGTTTGTTTTTTTGCTTTGCCACAGCCTTGACTCTCATTAATTTTTAGTTTCCTGAATTTTATAAGGGGAAATAATGTACCGTAATGACAATCACTGCGAGTCTTAAAGTGTGTCTCTCCAAAAATGCCAGATCTCATTTCCCCATGTAAAGTACAGTAAAGGCTTATAATCTAGATTAGAGATTTAGAAATAAGTGCCTTGACATTTTCAGCCCCGGAGAGTACCCTCCCCACCCTTGCTCTGCTTCCTAAACTTTCTACAGAATCCGTTGTATAATAGAACCAACCAAACATCAAATTATTTCTCATGCAGCTATGTAAGAACTGCCATACTTGGAAAGTGACTTCACAGAAATGGGTGTAAAACCTGGCTGCTATCTTTAAGGAGTTTATAATCTAGTTGGGGAAATGCGACAGGTTTCTTTTCTTGGCACCAACACCAGTCAAGAAAGCAGAGGATGATAAGTAACAAATGAATAGTTCTCCCTGTGCCTGATTCATTACCAGGAGACTTCAGAGCCAGGCTACATCGAGCCGCAAAAATACCTTTTTTTTTTTTTTTTCTAGAGCTATAGAATGAGGGATCTCTAAGTGGGCCACCTGACAGAGTGGACTTATCAGTCTAGAAGCAGGGGTGACGAGGACACAGGAGGCAGTCTTTGCAATTTGAAATTTCAGTGAATTTGTTTTCTAAAAGGCTTTCATTAACAAAATTACGTGCAGTAAAAGGGCAATGACGGAATGCACCGACTTCCTTCCCTTGTGGGTTAGATAACATTTATGAGCTTTAAATTTCCAACAAACTTGAAGTTGCTCAAACTGGGCAAGGATGGAGATTAAAATCACCTTCCATGATGACAGAACGTAGTGTTACCATTGAGGCCTCGGTCCTCCTGCCGGTGGACGCAAATATATTTTCTCCATTTAAAAGGATTTCCTTCTGGCCCCCACCTTCCCCGGGCATTTGGTCGTGATGGGGTTCAGTTTGACTGATTAATTTTAGTTCTTCTGCTTCGCACAAGGTAGACAGTGATGAATTGATATATTAAAGATGTGATTAATGGTTACTTTCTATTCAGTGTAATTATCAGGTGATAGTTTCAATGAAAAATGCTAGAAAATGAAACTTTTCACTCCAGATAACTACCCACCCTGTCTGGAAAGAAAAATGGGTCTCTATTTTCAACATATTACTGTAGAGCAAGGCCATGAGAGAGAGCACACTGGTTTTGTGAGTTTTGTAGAATAAGATGGATTTGGAAGAGTGGCTGTCTCCAAAGAAATTCTCAGGAAATCTCTGGCTGAGAAAACTTTTTTTTTTTTTTTTAACCTCAATCCTGACTTATTTTACGAGCTCTTACCTAGACTTTCCAATCGTTTCTGATTGGAATCCACTTTGCATGTTGCATTGGATTGATACCCTTAATCCACTTTGCAGATTGTGTTGGATTGATATCCTTAAAGTACTGGTTTAATTATATCACATCTTTTTCCAGAAACTTCTAACAACTTTGCATTAGTATACCAGGAATAATGAAAATTGTCAGCATGATACTTAGGACCCTGTGATAAAGGACAGACCCCCTTTGTTGATGTTTCCGTTCCAGTCTTTGATCTCTCAAGACTTAACATCTCGTGGTCTTCTCAGCTAGCCCTGTTCTTACTGAAGTCAGCTTGACCTTGACCTTTTTTCCACCTGTTTCTAACTGGGAGGAAAAATTGTGGACACCTTTAAAATGAGCCAAAAGATGATTAGGTTACCTCAGGAAAGAAATTATGTCTATTGTGTGGAGCATACCCTCTGAGTTATTGGATTCTGTGTGGTTTGTACATATCTTTGGGAGATATTATACAACTTTGTAGGGTGAGATGTTTAACTGGTAAAAATGGCTAGTAATACAAGTTATTCTTTTTAGATCCAGGCAGATAAATTCTGCCTACTGGAGGTTTAATTAACTTTCTTCCCACACCGTGGAAGAAACTTGTTTTGCTTCTGTCAAACAAATTCATTTCAGCATTTCTGATGACCTTGTATGTTTGGTCTGTGGATTCTCCTCTGAAATTGTTACAGCATTTGTTTTCACCTTCCTCACCATGTAATGAGTTAAACAAAACATTTTACCATATGTTTGTTTTGCATCTGTATCCGTCTGATTTACCTTTTTTTTGAAAATTATCATTTAATGTCATCTGCCCAATTTTAAAAATAGACTTCATTTTTTTAGAGCAATTTCAGATTCACAGTAAAATTGAAAGGGAATTACAGAGGGTTCCTATACGTCACCTACCCGTGTGTAAGCACAGCCTCCCCCACTAACAACATCCAGCACTGGAGTGCTCTGTCTGTTACAGATGATGAACCTACGTTGGCACGTCATAATTGCCCTAAATCCATAGTTTACATTAAGGTTCAGTCTTAGTGTCTTCCAGCCTATGGGTTTTGACAAATGTGTAATGATATATATCCACCATTATGTATCAGGTCATGTTTTGTATCTGTGTGTATTTTTTACCAAAATTATAAAAATTGAAAGAAAAAACAGTAGTTTCATTGCCCTCTGTGCTCTATCTGTCCATCCCCTCCCTTTCCTAACCTCTGTCAAACACTCATCTTTCTACTGTCTTCATAGTTTTACCTTTTCCAGAATGGCATATAATTAGAACCGTACAGTGTATAGTATTTTAAGACTGGCCTCTTTTACTTAGCAATATGTATTTAAGATTCCTCCATGTTTTTCATGGCTTGGTAATGCCTTTCTTTTTAGAATAACATTCTATTATCTGGATGTACTGCAATTTATTTATTTATTCACCTATTGAAGGACATCTTGATTGCTTCCAAGTTTTGGCAATCATGAATGACGTTGGTCTAAACATCTGAGTGCAGGTTTTGTGTGGACATGTTTACTACATATTTGGTAAATACAAAAGAGCACAATTGTAGGGCCATATGTAAGAGTGTACATAGTTCTGTAGGAAACTGTCAAACTGTCTTCTGGACTGGCTCTACCGTTTTGTAGTCCCACCCACAGTAAATAGAGAGTTCATATTGCTCTTCATCCTTACTTAGTATTCTAAAAGCTTCCAGGAGCTGTTGGTATTGTCAGTGTTCCAAATTTTGGACATTCTAATAGGTAAGTAGTGGTGTCTCGTTTCACAGCATAGTGATTGGACAATTCTGTACATTACCCTGTGCTCACCATAGTAAGCATAGCTACCATCTGTCACCATACAACATGATTACAATATTATTAGCTGTATTCCCTATGCTATAGTTTTCATCCCCGTGACTTACTTATTTATAACTGGAAGTTTGTACCTTTTAATCACCCTAGCTTATTTCACCCATTTCCCACCCGCCTCAGTTCTGGCAACCACTAGTTTGTTCTCTATATTTATGATTCTGTCTCTGTTTTCTGTTTTTTGGTTTTTGTGTTTGTTTTTAGATTCCACGTACAGGTGAAATAACATGGTATGTCTTTCTCTGTCAGGTAACTGTCTGACTTTCACTTAGCATAATACCTTCTAGGTCTATCCATTATCCATGTTGTTAAAAATGGCAAGATCTCATTCTTTTTTTCATGGCCGAGTAGTATTCCACTCTTCTTTATCCGTTCATCTATCACAGACACTTAGTTCATAGACCACTACCAGATGGGCCATGGTAGATCATACAACCTCATGATCTTTAGAATTATTGTTCTAAAGGCTTAACAGTGAAGGTAAAACTGAACAATGTTTAGTCAATTTGTCTATTATCCTCTTAAACAGAACTGTTGAAGCATTTGGATTCAGCCAATGAAATTAAACAAGGGATCGTAGATTTTCCCACAGGCTTATAGTCTGTTTATTAAGGCCACACTAGAGTGTGTATACTCAGAGTTTAAAATGAATATAGGTCTGCCTAACCTAAAATGTCGATGATTCTGCCTCTTTCTTAAATTTACTAGCATAGCTTCTTGCAGAGAAAGCTGGGGATATTTAAATGAACTTTTGACTCTTTAAATTGGAATTCTCTGAGGTAGCAGTTGACAATATTTAAGGTGGCTTTATTACACCATAACTCTGAGACCTTTCACTAAAGGCAGGAGTTACCTGCTATTTTAAATAAATCCAAAACAACAGATCTGCAAACCTGAATAAAGTCTACTTTCTCTTGTACAAGATAACATATTCCAAAAGATGATGAGATATGGAGTAACCTCTAGATAGCATTTTGTTCTCTTCTCGCTGATGCTCAGCTGTTATGAATCACTATTTAATATAATTCTCATTTTCCTTCTAGGCTTTTCTTTTATCTTACTATAAAATTTTTTGAAAGCAACTATTCTGGAGTGCACAGATATATAAAAGTCCTAGTGTGTTAAGACTTTAAGATATTTGGTGAAGAAAGAATAAGAGAAAAGAACAAACAAAAAGAAGAGGATCATAAAGGATTCAGATATTCCTCATTTTTTTTGCAAACATCAGCTTGCCACGCTTGCTCTCCCGCTGGCATTGTGAGTCTGCCTTTGCCTCTTCTGCAGGGTACTTTGATTTTGCTCTGAGTCAAAGACTGAAAAAGAAACATACATGTGTATGAGCGTGTATGTATTTTTTTTCTTTTCCTAGTTACCAAAAAGATTTCACCGGTAATAATACACCAGTTAAAACTAAACTTCAATACAGGAGTTATTGAGGGATGAACTTCTTCTTTGCCTAGAGTTGACAATCTCTGGTCATGTGATACATACTTTTTTTTTTTTTAATTGAAAAATTGTTTAACAATAGGTAGCCAGTGACTTGGGATTTGGGTAAAGAAACTGCTTTGGAACTCATTGTAACCCGACAAATGGCGGTCCTTAGGCTTTATCCCTAGGCATGAAGAACATTTCATTTTTGTGAGGGAGAGATGGAAACCCAGCAGGAATGCTGAAAGAGCGTAGGCTGGAACCCTAGCCTCGGTCTGAAGAGTTGAAGGTTTATAGGACAGAGAAGGTTCTAAATCTCAATGTGGATCATGATAGAAGCCCCTGAGGATGAAGTTTCAGCATTTGGAATGTAGAGAAGACTGTCCAGGTTTAGAGTGTGAACTAAGACAACTAGTATTAATTTTCTCTTTCTGTGTAACAAGTTGCCACACATTTTGCAGCTTAAAATAATCCACATTATGAGCTCACAGTCTGGCACTGCATAGCTCAGTTCTCTGGTCAGAGTATCACAAGGCTAAAAACAGGGTGTGGGCTTCTCTGGAGGATCTGGGGAAGAAGCCACTTCCAGGCCCAGTCAGGATGTTCACAGAATCATGTTCCTTCTGGTTATGGGATGGAGTTCTCCTGTTCCTCGCTGCTGCTCTCAGCTCTTGGGGACAGCCTGTACTCTATGGCATATGTCTTCCCCCACCTTTGTCTCCCTCTTATTGAATTGTTCATTTTTCTAACCTCTTTGACTTACTTGTCCCTGACCACTAGACTCGGACTTCCAGGGCTCAAGTGATTAACCCAGCTCTACACAGATAATCTTTTAATCTTCAAGTCAACTATTTGGGGCTTTAATTACGTCTGCAAAATCCCTTCACAGCAACGCCTAGATTAGTGCTAATTGAATAACTGGGATTAGGGATGTATAAATAAGGCGTGAGGAATTTGGGGGACCATTTAGAATTCTGCCTACCCCTGAGCTATAGATTCAGATTCAAGTGATCTGTGAGGCTGACAGGTCATCCAGATCAAGGAAGCATCACTGCAGAGTAGACATTTATGCCCAGATCAAAAATTAGACGATTTCAACAGTCACACAGTATACCAGTTAGAAACAGTCAGAAATTGACAGTAGAATTGGGTTTTTTCTCAGCTTTGTGTTCCTAAAAGGTCTGACTTCCTTTGCGCAGAGTATGCCTTCACATTTTGGGGCAATTAAAGTTTGGTAGGGGCTTGATAGGTGATAGTGGGCTTCCTGTCAAAAGGATACATAGAAATTTGAAAATGTCGTAACTATTTGCATTGCAAATACATGCAGGAAGTCACAAAAATTTTTTTAAAAGATGTATTTATTTATTTTCAGAGAGAGAGAGTTGGGGGAGGGGCAGAAGGCGAGGAGAGAGAGAATCTCTAGCAGACTCCGCACTGAGTCCAGAGCCCAATGTAGGGCTTGATCTCACAACCCTGAGATTATGACCTGAGCCGAAATCAAGAATCAGGCCCTCAACTGACTGAGCCACCCAGGCACACCAGGAAGTCCCAGAATTTAAACATTGTTTTATTAACTTGTTATAAGATCTTGCCCCATGTCATCTCCTAATATTTGCTATATAGCATATGGGAGACAAGTTAGTATAATAATAAAGAACATAGTGGGATTAAAAATCCCCACTTTTTACTCACTGTGTGATTTGGGAAAACTAACCTTAAACCTTAGTTTTCTTTTCTGTAAATTGGACGACATAGTAGTACTGACCATGTAAAGTAGTTATGAATAGTAAATGAAATGCAATACTTAAAGGGCTCGCAACAGACTTCAGTTAAGTGTTTAATGAATATTCTCTATGTTGAGTATAATTTGTCTGATTACTAAGCCATGTAGATCTTTGGCCATTTTTGAACCACATTTCCATCCTTGAGAATACGATTTGAGTTGATTCATTAATTTACTGTCCATTTGTTCATTCAATATCCCACCCATATTTATCAAGTTGCAAGCTAAGCAATGGATATATCAATTTAAATAAGAAATAACTCCCTAGTCCTTGAGACATTTACAGCCTAGAGATTCTAAGGGGAATCATTTGTATTCTCACCTGACTCTGTTCTCACTCACATTTAGAGAAAAACTTAGAACATAATGTGGTTTTAAAATAGAGCAATACAGCAATTTTCTCCTTTCTCCAAAACACTGTTAGCTCTTGGAGTTTAGGGACATTATATTACACATTTTTTATTCCACCAGAATTTGGCATGGTGGGAAGCACATTCACTTAGTGAATCAATTTAAACTAAAAATACTAGAAACAGGTATTGTCCTTAGGAAAATAAGCAATAATATATGCCAGTACCAGTGTCTAATGATGAAATATCATCTTAAATAAGAAACAGATCGATTTATTACGTCAAGATTACGGGCCTAAAACACAAGTCAGAACGAAGCAACGTTGACTGCAAACTCTGCTTTTATGTAATGCCTCTAAACAAGGTCCCAGGTGTTTCAGAAGCTGTGCTGTTTTAGCACAAAATAATACACCACTGACTTTCCCCCCGTTTCTTCTAAAATAATTTGGATTTTCTTTTGTCTCATTAATGGAACAAAGAACCCTTCAATTGGTGAGCCGGCAAATAAAACTCATTTTGAAGAGAAGGCTGAGAATCTCTCCTAAAAAATAATTGGACAGGATGGCAGATATTTATAACCAGAGATGTTACATCATTAACATTTGGGGGAAATTATAACTTACCTATGTGACTAGCAGAAGAGAAATGGTTAAGTATAATATAGTGGTTAAGTATAGGACAATCGTACAATGTCATATGAGGCAGCCTTTGCAAATGTTTATGAAGAATTTTTATTGGTGCAGCAAAGGACAGCATAATGTCAAGTGAAAGTAACAGCAGGGTGCAAAATAGATGCAACGTTTTCAGTTACCATAATCCTATTTTAAAACTTTTTTTTCTAAGTATAGAGGCTATCGGTTGTGTTATTTCAACCAGACATCACTTCAAACAGCTGGCACCGTGGTTGGTCGCGTTGTGATGGAATTTGAAGGATTGTAGGCAAGGTCTCCATAAACATCTGGCTAAAAGCAGAAACTGTACAGTTAGGGATTTTTGTTGTATATTGTTGCTTGGTACTCAGATCCAACGCTGTCTCTTCCTATTGTGTTTTTCTGTTGTGTAGATGTGGGGAAGCTAAAACTCACATTTCATTCTCCCTCGAAGCTGTGACTCTGGATGTGAATTCGACTCTGCCGGTTAGATATACGTCCGTGCTGTCTGGAAGTAAGAGAGAGGTCATTTCCCTGCTGCTTCTGGCTGTTTACAGAAACTGGAGATGTACAAGTTTAGAGTCGTACCTTACTAGTGAGCCTTCTGGAAATCTTGTGGGTTTGAGGGCAGTGGCATTTTCTTGATCCAGGCACCCGTATAAGTTTAAATCCGAGTGGTGGCTTGTAGCAGAGGAAACATTCCCTCAAGTAGGTCACTTCTATGAAGTTCTGGATCATTACTGAAGGCCCAGCCTGTGGAATGATCCCCCTGTGCCCTAGTGATGCTCTGAGTACCTGATGCTCTTTATTAACGCCCTCTCTGCTAAAAATACCAGGAGTGGCTTCCGTTTTCTGTCATAAGCCAAAATGAGGCACAATGTGAATGAACAGAAGCAAGAAGCAAATGAGGATTGAGCTTTTTATTTGAAAATGACTGAATCTATTTTTTTAACTTATTTTTATTTATTTTACTGATTATGATATGTTAGTGCATCTAGTTTTCAGTCTTAATAAAGCTCTACTTCCCAGTTGCAGGATTTCATGAGGAATATGGTTCTAGAGCTACAGCCATCATATTCAGACTTCAAACAAACCTTATCAAAAAGCTGTCACCAAAAGGAAGGAAAATAGCCCCCCAAATCCACAAAAAAACAAAAACATACCAAAAAATTTGAAAAATCAAATAAATTAAGACAGCAGTGAGATATCTTTTTTTTTTTTAAAGATTTTATTTATTTATTTGACAGAGAGAGAGAGACAGCCAGCGAGAGAGGGAACACAAGCAGGGGGAGTGGGAGAGGAAGAAGCAGGCTTCCCAGCAGGGAGCCTGATGTGGGGCTCGATCCCAGAACGCCGGGATCACGCCCTGAGCCGAAGGCAGACGCTTAACGACTGAGCCACCCAGGCGCCCCAACAGTGAGATATCTTATATACTGTTTAATATCTGAAATTGAGGGTTCACTAGAATATACATTTCCCTACTCTGCTTTTGTGGTAAATTTTTTTTGTACAATACAAATCAATGGCCTAAAAAGCTTATGTATATTGGAGATGTATGGAATTCTAGATCCTTTGTTCATAATTACTGAATAATAATGCCTCCTTCTGCAAACTACTAAATGTTGTTAGTCTTTTTCTGATTGGTGTATTTATAATTTCATTTTTTTCTATATAATATGTTAGACATAAGCTTCTTCCAAATGATACAAAACAAAAATGACCCTTTTTTCTCATGCTGCTTTTAGTAATGCAAATTTCATCAGTGGTTAAACACTTATTCACCCATTTGATTTGTAAAACCATTTAAAGCAGCTAAGTACAAAATCAAGGACACTTAAAAGGACAATAAAAGGGCAAAAAAATCAGGAAAACAAAAGAAATAAACTGTAGTAAGTGTAGATCATGAGAGGAATATTAGAACACTGATATAGAAACCATGGGAAGCTCTGTAGATGGAACAATAGAGCTACAAAATTTGTCCACTTGGGCTTGAAAGTCAAAGGGCAAGAGCCTTGATCAGTACCCCATGGGTTTTATTGACTTAGTTGAGTTGCTTTTCACATGAGACACCATGTGGGGCTGGAATGTGTGATGGACACACAGTGACTCACAAGCCACAGCAGCTTGAGTTACATGCACTAAGGAGTGTCTGAGGCTGCTTTCCTTGGAGCACCCATCTCTGAGTCAGAGCAAATTGTTTTAGCCCTTCTCACCCCAATCTTTCTCTGGATTCCAGGGTCCATTATACCCATTGCATTTTGTTATAGCCTAGGAAACAGGGGTCTAGTTTTCTAACTCCAGGGAGGCTGGAGCAAAGGGTCAATGGGAGAAGCAATTGGATACATTTTGTCTCCTCTCCCAGCTGCCTGCCTCCCTGACTTTGTTGCATGCGCACTTGGAACAGAGAGTTCTGCTGGGGTACCAAATGCCCATGCCTCACCACTCTGTTGAGGTCTTCATGCCCACTTGTAACAGAGAGTTCTGCTGGGGTACCAAATGCCCATGCCTCACCACTCTGTCGAGGTCTTCATCTTTTCGCTGAAGTGGTAAAAAAGCAGAAAGTGGGTGTGTCTTGAGTGTATCAGGAGGAGCTGGAGCTCCTCAAAGGCTCATCTTAACACAGATACCTGAAAAGGTGGTGGAGGCAGGGCTTGGAAATCTACTGGAGAATTAAAGGACCACATAGTTTTTCACTGAAATCTTGGAGGACCCAGAATAGTAGATTAATCCTTCAGCCAAATATCTAAAATGCCCTTATAGCCATCTCCCATTTTCCCAATGGTCTGCTGTCACCACTTGGACCCTCTTTGTCTCTTTGGGTTGTGCTCAGTCTCTCTCTCTCTCTGCTTTAGTCTTTCGGCTCTGTGGTGCTTGATCTCTCTCCCTGATTTTCTCTCCACTAGTATCTTTTGTCAGTCTATCTCTCTTTCCCCAGTCCCCACCTGATCCTCCTGATTGCCATGTTTTTCCAGATCATTCCTTCTTTGTATCTTCTCCATGCTTTCTTATGCAAATCTGGCTTATCTGGGCTTTCATAATTAATTCATCTGCTTAGAGAGGGAAAGAATGATTACAAACATTACTCTTTTTTTTTTTTCTGTTACACACCAAATTTCATTTCTCAGTCTACCTAACGTCAAACTTCCATCTGAATTCCCCACTCCTACCCTTTTGGTGGTTGAATAAGCAACAGATAGTATATGTACAGACCAAATATTGAGGAAGAAGAAGAGCCTATTTGAAATGTCAAAAAAATTTTTAAAGAAAGTATTCATAAAAGTTTTCCTATGAAACATACCACCCACCCCATCCCCACTCCAGTTGGGGGCCTGAAATTTATTTTTAGTCATCAGAAAACTGACCAAAGATCCATGGTTGATTGTGAGGACAGATGTCTCTGGACTAATGCAGAATGACCCAGAAATTATACAAAAGAAAGGCTTGCAGAGCCTATGACAAGGCCACTAAAATAATTGGTACCTCAAGAAAAGTATTTTTACCCAACTATATTCTGTTCTGATTAATTATTGTCATTTTTTAATGACAGATGGTTTTGATTTTTAGTAATATTTTTGTCACCACAAAGGTGAAAAGCCAACCTATGTGGTCTGAGGTAGAGGATGGGAGGAGTAAGCGATCTATTAGTGACCTTTCAGTAGTCACAGATGAGGCAGTTTCTCGATGCTGGGGCATGCATCCCAAATGAGTCTCAGGGAAAGCACTTCTGTGTAGAGCGGAGACCAGAGCCTCAATAAATAGCTTTTCTATGACCCAAGAAGAGTTAAGGACGCTACCACAGACACCTAGAGAGATGGGTGACCTGCATGCCCCCCACATGATTCTGGATCTTTATCTTACTTTCAACTAGATTTTGATAAGAGGAGATTTAATCAGTGATTTGTGGGCCCAGCACGTTTGCCAAAGGTTGCTATTAGTAGGAAATCAATTTAGAAATGTCATTTGAGGATGAAGCTCCGTGGTATTCACAAAGCCAAGAGGCATTGCACTACCAGCCCTTCAGAAAAAGCTCCTGAGTCACCCAGTTCCACCTGAATTTGGGGGGCATACATCCAAAAATCACTTGTGAATCAAATCCAACTGAAAATATGCAGCATTTTTTTAGCTACTGCTTTCTCCTTGAGCTATTTCTTGAAAACTGTGGAGGAATTTGTACTTTTTATTGGGCCCATTTACATGAATTATGTATATTTTTATATCTTTTTCATATTTATCCTCTATCCTACAAGCTGCTCCATAGTTAGGCCCCTCATCCTTGTGTATACTCATGGTGATATCATGGAAGTTTTCACTTTTCAGTCATCTAAAGGAAATGAGAATTTCCAGGGTCTTTGAAAGGAGAAAAACTAGATATTCTTTAGTCTATATTTTTAGAGCCTTGGATGGCGACTGACTGTACTGTAACAACCGCAAGTAAACATAAGTGTTTATACATTGAGAGCTCAGCCATAAGAAAAACACATGGATTTCTTCACGCATGGGTATGTCATGGGTTCTTTTAGTATTTTCTTTGTATTTTTGTGTTAATTTTGTAGCAATACAAATAATAAGAGCTGTAACTTACTGAGTGTTCCCTGCATGACAGGAACTATGCTATACATTTTATGCAAATCATTTCATTTCTTTACAATTATTCCACAAAGAATTACTACTTTCATTTACCTTTCTTTTCTTTCAAAATTAAAAAAAAAAATACTCAGATTGAGGGATGTTAAATGACTTTCTAAAGTCACACAATCAGGAAGTCATGATTTTATACAAATATGTCAAACTACCAATTTGGGCCTGTTAGCCATTTTCCTTTGCTCTCGTCACCTACCTCTCTTAAATCTGCTGATCGTATTATTTCAGAGAAGTGAACATTTGCTGCATGTAGCCATTGTTCTAGTCACTGGGGTTACAGGATGAATGTAACCCAAATGAGTCTGCATTCGAGGTTATTTAGGACCCTAAGTAAACGGAGCTCATATTCTAGGAGGCCAGTCAGAAGAGCAAACGAATGTAATACAGAGTAGTACGGGTAATAACACAAGTGACCACTAGTTAACTAGAGGAGGCTCAGATCAGGGAGAGATGAGCTACATTATGGTGTCCCAGAATGTTCAGTGGTTTAGCCTGGCAGAAAAGAGTAAGGGCAATGGCATTCTGGAAAAAGGGAAAAGCATGTGCAGTGGCATCTAGTGGTGAAACAGCATAGAGCAAAACCCAAGAATAATGGTATTGTTCGATCATAATGGGTGTGTAGGTGGGCATGAGGCCAGAAGGTGATTGGGTAACAAAAAACAAAGAAGCTTATAATCCACTCTTACAAGTTTGCACTTGTTTCTGCAGGTCATAAAGACCCACAAGAGAAATTTTAAGCAGGAAATTGATGAGAACAAGTCATACGTAGAGTAATTATAGAGCAGCTACATTTTTCCCCCCAAGAAAATAATTCAGTAGTTTTGGTTTTGTTTTACTGGTGAGAACATACTCAATAGTGTTTTCTTTTATCTCAGTTGATGGCTCATCAGATGTTAGGAATGAAAAGTTCTGGTTGGGTTAAAAGTTATGATGCAGATCTTATGCCTATCAAGTAGAGAAGTTTTTGTTCAACATTCCAATTACAGGGGCGCCTGGGTGGCTCAGTCATTAAGTGTCTGCCTTCGGCGCAGGGCATGATCCCGGCGTTCTGGGATCGAGCCCCACATCAGGCTCCTCCACTGGAAGCCTGCTTCTTCCTCTCCCACTCCCCCTGCTTGTGTTCCCTCTCTCGCTGGCTGTCTCTATCTCTGTCAAATGAATAAATAAAAAATCTTTAAAAACAAAAACAAAAAAACATTCCAATTACATAAATGACAGAAATTTGCCTGCTTCTTCCAAGAATACCACTTCCTTTGAGGCCATCTTGACTACAGTCTCCATCCTTCTACAGTATTTTCAAGCTAGAGGAAAAGATTTGTATTCTCCAGGAAACCATGAATTTTGTCTTCTCCTGAAGATCGTGACCCTCAAACTAATCCACTTTTCTTCCCAGTGTCTCTGTCACCTATTTCTCAGTTACTACCCCATGGTTACGGAAGACTTTGGAAGTTGGCCCATTGCCCATCATTTTCACCTGAGAGCCCACCATGATTTTCAGCCACTTCAATATCTTTATTGTCAACCCATAGGATATAATATTGTGAGAGTTTGTAGAATAAAGAGTATACTGACTTTGGAAATAAGGGAAAAGTTTCAATAAAGATAGGTCATGTCACTCTGCTCTTCCATATGTAAGTGAAACTGTAATGCTCAAATATTGGGGTCTAGGGAGATTTTCTGGGTGGAAGAAACAGCATAAGCAGTAGCACAAGGTGAAATGAATGACGGAGAGGCACAGTGTGCCTGGATCATAAATGATATAAAAAGGGGCAGTCTGATATTAGGCTAAGAAAGCTAACTTGTTTCTACATTGTGGGAAGATCTTGTTTTAATATTAGGAAATGAAGTCTGAGTTTCATTTGGTTGGCAGTGGGGGGAGGTGAAAATGTTTGCGAAGTAAAAAAAATCAAACTACACTTTAAGAATGGAGACAGAAGATAGATTTCAAACTGCTGCTAATCCTTTTGTTTGTAGACCACGGTATGGATAAGATTGCCCAGGGATAGGGAGCATATGGTAGAAGGAGCACAACACCTATAACTGCATCCTTTTTTTCTTCAATCAGAATGGTTTTATTTATTTGTTTATTTTTATTTTTTTTATTTTCAGTTAGCCACCGTATAGTACATCATTAGTTTTTGACGTAGTGTTCAATGATTCATTGGTTGTGTGTAACACCCAGTGCTCATCACAACACGTGCCCTCCTTAATACCCATCCCCCTGTTACCCCATCCCCCCACCCCCCTCCCCTCTGGAACCCCCTGTCTGTTTCCCGGGATCCATAGTCTCTCACGGTTCGTCTCCCTCTCTGATTTCTCCCCTTTCATATTTCCGTCCTGTCCCCTATGGACCTCCATGCTATTGCTTATAACTGCATCTTGAGGAAGGCTAGCACTCCATTCCCGAATGAGCTGGGATGAGTATGCCGATGAACTTGAGAAGGAGTGGCTGGGGAAGAAGGAGGGAAATGAGGAGAATACTTTATATGTGAAAAGGAGCAAAGGAGGTATGCTTTAGGTAGGAAAAAATGCACTACATACATGAGGTCAAATAAGATGTGAGTTAGAGCGTAACCATCTGCATTAGTAACACGGGGGCCATTAATGGTGTTAGCCACTTATTTGCTTATTCGTTCATGCTTTGGTTGAGGGCAGCCTCCAGGTTAAATTTGGTTGAGGGTAGCATTACAAAGTAGGACAGACATGAGAGAGATTTTGTAAATAAGTACTACCAGTAATAATTTGAAGGCAAATATATGTTCAGTCCTGATTCCAAGCTAATTGTGACTTGACTTCTCTGAAACTTTGTTTCTTTACAATGGGCAAGGAAACAAAAAACAATGATTTTGTATTTAGAATAAATGAGATTGTAAGTGAGTTATTGGATGAAAAGAACTTTACTTGTTCTTGACCCAAGTATTCAAACGTGGTGACAGTTGCCGTATTTGAATTTGGAAAATGAGAAAATATTGGAGGAAGGAATAACGGCTGTAAAAATAACTTTATAGTTTTGACTGAGGATAAAGATGTCCTTAAGAGAACTGGGAAGTCAAAAGAGGATATGGCTTAAAAGAGAAAAGAATGAGTTAGATTGGTAATTTTTCCCTCTTAAAAATTGAGGTAAAATACACCCCCATTTAAATGCACAGATACTTTGAAGTTTTATGAATTTTGACAAATGCTTACGTCTTTGTAATTCAAAACCCTTTAAGAATAGATTATTTCTACTAAAGTTCCCTCATCCTTCTTTTGCAGCCAGTCCTTCTATCATCACCCCCCAAAGCAGCTACTGTGTGATTTCTATAACCACAGATCAGTTTTTCCTATTATAAAATTTCGTTTCTTTTTTTTTTTTAAGACTTATTTATTTTTAGAGAGAGTGGGGGGAGGGTCAGAGGGAGAGAGGGAATCTCAGTCTCATGACTCTGAGATCGTGATCTGAGCTGAAACCGAGAGTCAGACGCTTAACCCACTGAGCCACCCAGGCACCCCTCTATTCTAAAATTTCTGAAGTCAGACAGTATATACTTTTTCTGTCTCTGGCTTCTTTCAAAATAATGATTATGAGATTTATCTATGTGGTTTTATGCACTAGTAATTTCAATTTTTTTATTGACACTTTTTTTTTTGGTTTCCAGTTTTAGACTATTACAGATAAAGCTTCCATAAACATTTTTGAAATATTTATTTACTCAGAGAGAGAGAGAGCACATATGAGTGGGGAGAGGGACAGAGGGAGGGAGAGAATCTCCAGCAGACTCCCCCTGCTGATCTTAGAGCCTGATGTGGGGCTTGATCTCAGGACTCTAAGATCATGACCTGAGCCAAAATCGGAGTTGGACACTTAACTGACTGAGACACCCAAGTGCCCCTCCACAAACGTTTTTGTACAGATCTTGTCATGTAAGAAGTTTTACATACTCAAGTCATGTAGAAACTTCCTTATGGTTTTTTCCCCTCCAGAAGTTTATATTAGTTTTTATGTTTAGGTCTGTGATTCATTATAGATTTAATTATTGTGTGTTGTTCCAGTTGAGTGCAGACGTTCATTTTTTTCCTATATGAATATAATGTGCTTCAGCTCAATATTTGAAAAAACTATTCTTTCTCTGTTGAAATGCTCTAAGAATTCTCTGTCGGTCTCTCTCAAGGGATCTGACTATGGTGCATCTAGGGATGGTTTTCTTTATCTTTATCCTGCTAGGGTTTTATTGAGCTTCCTTTAATGATTGATTTTTAAAGAACAATTTGGAAAAATTGTATGCTACCATTTCCTCAAAAATTTGTTTCTCTGCCAATCTTTCTCTGTCTTCTGAGATTCCAGTTGCACATTTGTTAGACTCTGTCACGTAGGTTCTGTCCATTTAAATTTTTTTCCCCCTCTTTGAATCAATTTATTATTTTTAGTTCTCAAAGTTGACTGATAGTTTCTTCTCCAGTATCCAGTTATGTTAAGCCAATAAGATATTTTTACGTGTCAGATATTCCATTTTCATTTCCAGAGCTTCCATCAGATTCATTTATGTAGATTCCACTAATTTTCTGAGAACTATCTGCTCATTTTTTATATTTACCTTTCTCAAAATCCTTGAACATATTCATAATAGCTATTTTAAAGCCCAGCTAATTCCAATCTGTGTGATTTCTTTGGGCCTATTTGTATTGGGTAATTTTTCTCTTGGTTCCAAAAGAAATCAAAGGATTTCATTGTCATAGGAATTATGACATAAATATTGTCTTAATTTGACATGACACAGTCCTAAGTGAATTTGATATGCCTCAGAATTATTAATTTATTCCAATTTAGTGTTCAATATAACAGTGATAATATTTATAGCCTATATTAGTATAGAATAGAAACCTCAGCTATTATGTAGGGGAATGGAAAAATATGATTACACATGATAATAAACAGCAACAGTTTCTGATTATTCGGATTTGAACTCTGTCTTATTAAACTGACAGTGCTAAATTTAAGAGTAGTACTACATTGAATAAATGCTACTTTGACAGAATTTGTTGAATTTATACGTTTAGAAGTAGAATAATTGAGGGGTGCCTGGGTGGCTCTACCAGTTAAGCATCCAACTCTTGATTTCATCTCAGGTCATGATCTCTGAGTTGTGGGATGGAGACCCACATGGGGCTTTGCGCTGGGCGTGGAGCCTGCTCAAGATTCTCTTTCTCCCTCTCCCTCTCCCCACCCTGCTCATGCTCTCTTGCTCTCTCTCTTAAAAAAAAATTAAATAATATATAAATAAATAAATGAATAAATAAATAACAATTTTAAAAATGTAAAGATTAAAAAAATTAAAAAGTAGTATAATGGAGGAATAAGCAAGGATGTTTTAGAAGAGTGTATGCAAAGATAGACACCTAAGCAAAGAAGATGAAATGCTCTTTTCTGTTCTCTTTGTCTTCCAACTTACCTTTCTATATTAGAAGACTTTGTGTTGCAGTAAAGAACTCAGATTTTCTTTATAGATCCTGTTGGGAACTTTTTCAGAGCAATTAATCATGATGGAGGAACCTAGTTGTTTTTATATAGCATGTGTTTATTAACTCATTCAGTATTCACTAGGTAGCTGATATGTGCTTGTCATTCTAATAGACATTATAATAGGTAGAAACAGACATGGTTCCTACACTCATGGAATTTAGATATTAGTATCTACTTTCATGCTGTGAATTTGACAGTTGTGTAGTTGCCACCAAGTACTCTAATGAACCACCTTTGGTTCCCAATTCCTACACCAGAGGTCCTGACAGATGCACTTATCTCTTATACTTGATATTCCATAACCCTGCAATCCCACAGTTTTGTTTTCTTTTGTTTTTCCAGTAAAGAATGAGGATGGAAATAGGATTCTGCAGATATCGTAGTACTCTGGATGTAGAATTACAATTGTTTTATCTTTCTGTTTTAAAATGATTGGGGAGAAGGGTGGCTCTTATCAGTGTACGGTATTCCATACATAGAATACTATAGATTCCATTTCAAGTTTTAATGATAGTATAAGCAGTATATTGAAAGACAGCCAATAACATCCATCTCTTTAAATAAGTATGCTGCAGGGCTGAAATAACTTTGACTTTATTGCTTTTAAACTTCATGAAGCCTGGGTTAAGCTCTTGGCTATGTTACATCGGAGAAATACAGACCTCATTTCACCTGTTCCACACTACAGCTGCAGTTTTATTTGGAAAATTGATGAGGGCATTAAGTTCTGAACTCATGTTGATTCTAATGTAAATAAATGGCATCATTACTTCATAGTTGGGAGTGCCGCTAATCCAGACCTTAAAATTGAGGGTTATCTTGTTGATTGGGGGAAAATTAAGGCAATCAACTTTCAAGGCTTTAATAAATGAGATTGAGCACTTAAAAATCATTTTCAACGTGGCTTTAAAAGTAGATGACTAGAAAATCAATAGCAATAATACATGCTTATGGAAATAGTATGGGCTATATTTATTTTTAAGGATGTTTTTTCTGTTGTTTAAGATGAGTTTATTAATATGAGGATTAAAAGTAATCATATAAAATGCTGAACATATTTTAATAGGAGAAGAGACATTGTATGTTTTGGCGGTAGTTAACATAAGTAGACCCCTGAAAAGTTGAATTTTCAAGAAAAAAAAAAGATGATACAGGCTTAGTACAGTTAATGCAAATTCATGAAATTAAAGGTTTTTCTAGGAACTTGATGTATAGAGGACTCAGTCCTATGCCTCTATATAATACTTACATATGCGTGTGTGTTTGTGTGAGTATGTAGGTGGTGTGAATGTATGCGAGTATGTGCATGGTGGTACGTGTGTATGCATGTGGTGTGTGTGTAAGCGAGAGAGCATGTGTGTTTATGTGAGTATGTGTGTATGCGAGTATGCATGTATGTGGTGTGTATGTGTCTGTGCATATAGTGTGTATGTGCACATGCTATGTGTATGTATGAATGTGATGTGTGTGTTTAAGGGTTATTGAATTATGAAATATTAGTGGATTGATGTCAGAAACTATCTAAGCTCGTGTTCTGACTGGAAGACATGTTACCTCTCTGCTTACTACTTCCACTACCACCACCATTATCATCCCAGATCATGTTTTTTGAGTCTTTTCTGTACTGGAGAGATGCTGTGCTACATGCTATTTAGCATGAGGTAGGCTCTTGATAAATGTTTGGAAACTAAGCTTTGTGTTATCCCACGTTGTATATCCACTAGTGATCTGAACAAAATCAGTACTTGGGATGTGTTTTGAACTGTTAACAACAGAAGGCAAATGTGTCCGTTCATACACATTTGAGGAAGTTTATTACTCAATTTCACGGATATAGAGTCTTGTATGGGAGAATAATTTGTAAAGTCATTTTATGAGGTGCCTGGTGGCTCAGTTGGTTAAGCATCTGACTCTTGGTTTTGGTTCAGGTCGTGATCTCAAGATCGTGAGATTGAGCCCCCAGTCGGGCTCCGTGCCCAGGATGGAGTCTGCTTGAGATTCTCTCCCTCTCCTTCTGCACCTCCCCTCTGCTTGCATGCTCTCTCTCTCACATGTCAATACATAAAATCTTTAAAGTCATTTTATACATGAGTGTATGCCCAGGAACACAACCTGTCCACTCCAAAACAATGCTTTTGATTGTTTTTACTGTTGTTGTTTTGAAGTTTGGGACAGATTTGTAAGGCACTTCAGAAATAATAGAAGAAATTGAGATTTGCATACATAGGAGTTTGGAGTTGATTCAAATAAAACTTTCAACACTAATCTGATGCATATTTAATGAGATGCATAATTATTGTGTGCTTCATTATAAACATAAAAAAAGTGTCAGGATAGTATGTCCTAGATAATCCTCATTGTCTATCTTGCCATCCTTGCTCTTGGAGCCTCAGAGCAGCCACAGGAGCCCTGAGCCAGACAAATCTCTGCTGTAAGGATAACCATAGCCATAGTAATAATAAAAAATGATCCCCATGTGTTTCAGGTTTACTGCCTACCAGATCCTATAGTACATACTTAACATACATTTATCACTTTATTTTAATAAAAACCCAGGGAGATAGCTGTGATTTCAGATGAAAATCCATTGAGACTGAAGACCTGAAAATGAGGGCCATTTAATATAATGGAAAGAACATGTGATTCAGAATCAGATACACTCAGTTTTAAAGACATGATTCACCACGTACCGTGTGGTCTTGGGAAAATTACTTAACCTTTCTACATCCCAGGTCCTTAAAGCATACCAGAGGATTGCTGTGGCTCTCTGTTATGATCATTTATTAAACTGTGTATATAAAACCCCAGAGTCCCTACGACATAGAAGAGCATTTGCAAGTATTAGTTCCTTCCTTCCTCTATTCCTGGGACCCACTTCTGTAAATGCAGTTACTATTAATCGGGCAGTACTCACTCTCGCTTCAGTGAGGAAAAGGGGCCCGGGACCAGTGATTTTCCATATTAGCTAAAGGACATAGTTGGGGACAGGAGCCTATGCATTTTCCTTATCCTCCTCTCCTCCCAGTAAAACCTCAGTTGTTCTTATGTCTTCTTGTGAGTGGGGGAAAGCAGTACTTCCAGGTAGACATAGCCCCGTGGAACACAGGATGGTGAGCAAATGCCTTCCTAGTGTGAAAAGAAAAGTATATTGGAGGTCCCAAAGGTGACCCCCAGTTCACTAAAAGGGTACAAAGCAATTAGCAAAGGGAAAGGCCATGGAGCATAGTCCAGAGAAAATCAGGCTTGAGCTTCCTAGAGTTCTCCCTCAGCGGAGTCAGGCAGGATATGCTAAATTAACCTTAGCAAGTTGTGATGACACGTGGGAAATGTCTTCCAGGAAGGCTCATTAGAGACTAAATGCACAGAGAATTTATAAGGGGCTGTTCACACAAGCACCCGCTGCCTGGAATATATCAAAACTGCAGCTATTTCAAAGAAAAACAGGTGTTGAGCACAAACCATGTTATTTGAATAAACAGTCTATGAACAGTTAGACATTCTTATCAGGAAATGGTGGTAACCCTCATGCCATCCAGGTTCCTAGATTGCAGCCAAGGGCAACTTGGCAAGTAGGCGTTTGTAGAGATAGCGGATTCAGGCCTGCTCAGGTTGTATTAACTCTTGCTAGCATAGTTTCAGGCTATGCTAATTCTTATCTGCATCAAAAGGCACTCTTTTCTTGAGGAAGACACAGTACTATGCCAAGACATAGGAATTAGAGAGCAGTATATGGATGGGTTTTTGTTCCTACCTGTCTCTCAGTCACATACTTTTGGGTAATGAACAGCCTGCTCAAGCTTGCGTGGCTGCCCTGCCTTCTGGGAAAGTCTCCAGTTGAAGAGCATAGCATGTGACTTGTGCTACAGTGGACTCTAATTCCGTCTGCACTTTCTAATCCTATCAATGTTGATGGATCTGGCTTTTCTCACAACTACATTTGCCTTCTCTGGAGTAGCGCTTTGCACATAGAGCAGGTCTGATGAATGTTTTACTGAAGCCTTGGATGACTTCTGCATTAGTTTCTGCCCATTTGGTGTAATTAGAAAACTTAAATAAGGTACCTAGTTTATCTTGTACTTGGAGTTCCATAATCTTTTAGTGACTATTATTTACATTTGTGTGTCTCTCTTTTTTTTAAATCTGTGTTTTGGTTTTCTTCAGTAAGCAGCTCTATGAGGTGATGAGGACTGTTGACTAGGTAGTCAGGACTCAGTGTAGTTAAGTAGCCATATTACAGAAGCCTGTTGGAAAGACTTGGACCCAAACACTGATTTTTCATTTCATGAAGGAGCATCCTTCCTGTAGAATCAACTTAATGTCATAAAAGTCAGTTCATGGAAAGAGTCATAACAGTTAGGCAGTCTCAGTCCAGGTACAGACAGTCCTTGCATTTAGGACCCTCTGTAGCAAAAGCAAGCCCAGAGGAGTTATAACCAAGGGGGTCATTGCCATGGTGGGGTTTTAGAGGCCCGAGCCAGATTAGTCAGGACGGCCAACTACCCTAGGGTGATTGGAAATTAACAGCTTCTAATGATAATTGCAAACCAGTAAAATGATCAAGACTCAAGAAAGTGTATCTACTCATCAAATCAAAATTCATGAATAAGGAAAAATATAAAAGAACTTCAGGTATAGTGGGGGGGACATATTCAGCAATGAAGCAGCGAGTGAAGGACAGAGTCAAACACAAAGATGGAAATCCAATTATTTGGCCAAGCACTGGGCTTGAATTTCCATTCTTCATATCTAAGTGTAGCCTATTGTAACACAAATTTTCCTCTCGTTTGGATATAAGTTGGCTAGTAAGTGGGTATCTTGACTGTTTTGAAGCCACTATTTGTCATGAATAAGGCTTAACTCATTTAGTTTCATTCACTCTCTCACAAATGTTGAAATAACTATTTGGGCAGGAGTGTTAGTTTTATAGAGACATCCCACTATAAAAGATATTTAGTATTCAATAAAGCTTGCAGTCCTTTACCTTAATGTTGTGTCTTAATATATTGATTCAGGTCTCATTGGAAATCTGAGACACAGGTTCCATGATCTATGTGCTTAATAAACCTTTAAATAACGAAACAGGATATACTTGAAGAGCCAGCTGTCTTTGGTTCTGTTTTATGCCTGTACTTTTATGAGTTTGATGATTAGGACCCAGCCTGGACGTTGGCAACATTGTTGAGTTAGCAAAGGTCTTTCCAGCCCTCTTCTGACTTCCCTTTTTCACCACCCTTGCTACATGTAAATTCTTTCTTCAGCTGCCTGAGGCTGTCATGCTGCTAGGATTTTAGTTTCTGCCTCATCCTTAGAGGATTTTCCTGGCCCTATGGCTACCCCATATACCAGATCAAGTTTTAACAGTACTTTGGAAGGCATTTATAATGTTAAGTTTTTGATTTTTCACTTCTTGTACAGAAAGGTCTTATCCATCAATTCATCTATTTCGACCAATTTAGGGTATCGTGAGTGGGAGTGGTGGTCTAGAAGAGAACACAGATGCACTATCAGCTGCTTCCCAGAGAAACTTCGATCCACATAATCAGACCCCAGACCCCCACATCATCAGCGCAATGGACCTAGGCTCTCCCACATACTTTAACTCTTCACATACCTTTCAGGAGGCACGTCACCCTTTGTAAATTCTGTCCCATTTCACAGGAGATTTTGATGTTCATTTAAACTTGGACTCTCTTATCTAAGTATCTTGGCTGGAAAGGATACAGAGTGTTGCCAGATAATAAAGACTTAGTCTGGCTAAGGAACCAAATCAGGTAATTTGTTGGTAAGGTGGGACCATAGTCTACAGCTCCTGAAAATGCTCATGGGTTCTGTGTTTCCTGGCCCAGAAAATCCAAAAAAGTGGTCCTAGGATGCAAAGAACCATAAGAGCTCTGGAGTAGCACTGACAGGATGATGGAGACATCAGAATGATGGAGCTTGTAGGGGGTGGTTTTGGTCATCTTTTAATTTGAAGGCTACTTCTTAGAATATTAATTTTTATTAACTTTTTCTTTCAAAATATAACTCTTTTTTTTTAAAGATTTTATTTATTTATTCGACAGAGACAGAGACAGCCAGCGAGAGAGGGAACACAAGCAGGGGGAGTGGGAGAGGAAGAAGCAGGCTCATAGCGGAGGAGCCTGATGTGGGGCTCAATCCCATAACGCCGGGATCACGCCCTGAGCCAAAGGCAGACGCCCAACCGCTGTGCCACCCAGGCGCCCCTCAAAATACAGCTCTTCTAAGAAGGGTCAAATAAAGAACAGAGTTCTCTTTGACTCTTATAGGAAAGAAAAACATACACCTTGAAATGATAGGTCTAGGCAATATCCAGTTATCTATGCTGAAAGCAGAAGATAGCAAGAGGGAAAGACAAAGTGTGATCCAAAAAATAAAATGCTCTTCCTGTTTTGATGGATGGATAAAGCTGAGGGAAGAGACAATTTGTAGTGGGAAGGAGAAGATACATTGTGTGTGTGTGTGTGCGTGTGCACGCACACTCGTGTGTGTCAAGAGGGACTTTGGGTTATAAGGGGCTGGACTGAAGTATGAATCATGTCTGCCTTTAGAAAACTGTCCATCCATGAGCCTTAACTTTGTACTTGGTGATAAAGAACTGGCCAGCTTAGTCATGCAAAAGTCTTCCTTATATGTTTCTTAGAAGCCTCTTGCTTCATCATCTCATCCTAGTGGTCAGCAACTTCCTACAGAACACTTCATGAGCCAAGAACTCTGCCAGGCCCTGGGAGTATGGAGTGAACAGGGCACTGTCTATTAAGCAAGATAGGCTACTCTTATAGACACCAACCTTGAGCGGGGAAATGTTTACCTTTCTTTGCTTTGGTGTTTCTTCTTCTTACTGTGAATATGCTTTTTTGTGCTTTTGTTTGATTTTATTGCTTTATAGAGACTTCCAGACCCCTAGATAATTTGGACACGATGTCAATCTGAGTGCCAGCTGAACCCCCAAGCTCTTGTACCTGGACCTGACATGATCTTTTATCCAGGGAGGAGTTCTGTCCATCCCATGCACTGATTGGGGGATTAAGGAAGGGCCTTACTCTATGATAGTTTATGGACCCCATGAGCTGGTCATGACCCCCAAATTCTTCATCTGCCATCCATCTCATGAAGGCTCTCAGCCCTCTATGCAAATAGCACCATCTCCCCTAAAATTACTTGGCTATTGCTCTGGAACTCTCCAAATACAGGTATTTGTTGGCTTTGACTGAAAGAATTGGCTTTTGTGAAATCTGAGTGATAACCCTTATCTGTAATGAGTTACAATCTTTTGAGCCAACAAACAAGGAACAAGAGACTAGTAGAGGATAACCAGGTAGTTCAGATGACTAGTGCCATTTAAATCCTTGCTCAAAGCATTCATGCTCATCACTAACATACTGAGCATAGATTTGTTCTCCAAATTCAGAAAAAACAACAAACAACAACAACAACCGTAAATGATGGTAGGAGAGGCTAGAAAAGATAGGTGTAAGAGAGAGGTTAGAGGAGGCAGTGGGAATAACAAATAACTTGAAGCTTGAGAAATACAAATTAGGACATATGATAATTACAATTTAACATTTATTGAATTCCATGTATAACACATTTCTATGAACTATCCATTTTATCTCCACATTAACTCTAAGATATAAATATTATGTGTGTTAGCATAAGGTTATCCAGAATGTAGAGTTTGGGAGGTTTTATGGACCATTACTTTAATTGAGAATACAACTCCAGGGACACGAGTGAGGGTACAAGAAAATGAAGCACAGAAGGAGGAAGAGCCAAGATGAGGATGCTTTATCAAGATGACCATGACCACATGTTATAGATTACTTGATCAACAGTACAGTCTCCCCGAGAAGCTAACTCGTGTGTTAGAACTCTCTCCAGAGGGTACAGGGGAGGTGGATTCATCCACGGCTTGTGTCTCCCTTGGCCAGAAATGATTTTCAGGGCTGTAATATCATCTCCCAGTGATCTCCGCAGGTGCCCATGCGTGGGAGCCATGGCAGTGAGTAGGACGCCTCAGGAAGAAAGGGGAGGGGGGAGGGGAGTTACTGTCCTCCTGTGCCCATATGATGTTGGTCTGGTCCCAGATGTGAGTGATCTAAGACAGGTGAGGCCAAGGGGACTTGAAGTGATGCAAAAGTGGTATCTAGTTCCTTGCTGTTTTCCCCATTTTACAGGTGGAAAAAAACAAAACAAAAAAAACCCCAAAAAACAAAAAACGAAACTGAGGCTTAGAAAGAAAGTTAAGTACTTTGTCCATTAAACAAACAAACAAAAAAAAGTTCAGTCAGTGATAGGGAGAAAAATTTACCACAGAAAAAGTCTCAACTACTCTATCCAAACACTCAATATACTAATTACTGAGAGACAGACCACCTAGAAAACTTTCAGAAATTAACCCACAAGGTGACATAGACTAAAATTATAGAGTATCGAAAAGAATTTTAGAAAAGTTTTGAATGAGAAACCCTTACTGAGGTACTACAGGCCAATGGGAAGTAAAAGGCATGTTATTTTTGTTTTGTTTTTGTTTTTTATGTTATGTTAGTCACCACGGATGGAACTGGGGAATTATGCTAAGTGAAATAAGTCAAGCCATGAAAGACAATTATCATATGGTTTCACTCATATGTGGAACGTAATGAAGAGGCATGTTTTTAACCTGGAAAACATTCAACTAGGACAACCACATTCTTCCATCCTGAATGCCTTTGATGTCCTTGCCCCTCATACAAAATAAAGACCCGAGCCTCATGCTGGCATTCTTAATTGTACTTGACCATATTCTAGAATAAAGGGAAAGTGGTGCTCATATTTGTTTGGTGTCTGCTTCGTGCCAGAGACTGCTATGTGTTTTATTTGAATAACACTGCAAGGTAGGCAATAGTATCTTCATTTTACAGATGGTAAAGCAGATTCAGATAGGGAAAGGGAGTGCTCTTTGTTCTCCCACATTGTCCTACCTTTATAACAGCTATAGATTTTGATTTTGGCCTGTATTTACCAGGTAATAAACTCTGGTTTGACATTTACAATAATTTAAGAAGCTTGTTGGGGCGCATTGGTGGCTCAGGGTCAGTTAAGCATCTGCCTTCAGCTCAGGTCATGATCCCAGGGTCCTAGGATGGAGCCCCAGGTCTGGCTCCCTGCTCAGCGGGGAGTCTGCTTCTCTGTCTCCCTCTGCCCCTTCCCCCCCCCATGTTCTTTCTGTCTCTCTCTCTCAAATAAATACAAATAAATAAATCTTTTAAAAAATTAAGAAGCTTGTTAAAATTATTGATCCCTGAGCCCCACTTCAAACCTGCTGCATTAGACTTTCTATAGCTAGGAAACCAGCTATCTGTAATGGACTGTATTTCACAAGGCACCAGATTGGAAGCCAAGGTTAACAGTCAAAAGGGCAGTCTGAAAGTGAATGACTTTAAAGTGCATGAAATAGCAATGTAATGTTCAGAACAAGGGTTGGGACAGAGATAGTCCTATTGTTCTTTGTAAAAACCATATCAAAGGTATTTTACGTTTGGAGTTGCTTACTTTAAGGGCCCAGTTAGGGAAGAATGACTGTGCTGGGAGTTAAGGACTGCATCCCATCCCGGTGACTCAAGGCAGACCAGACCCAGCCTGAGAGGCTGCCCCCTGGTAGGGGCAGTTCTCTCATCCTCCTTCAATCAACCACTGAACAAGGCCACAAAGGAGTCAACAGCTTCTCCCAGCTGGGGCTCTCTGTTTTGGGAGGCAGAGAGTCAGCATAGGTTTTAGAACAGACCCCTCTTCCTGCCCTGCAGTGTCCCTCCCCAGCCTCCCCAGCATCCCAATCTGGGCTTTGCCTCTCCCTCCACTGCTAACTCTTAGCTCCCCCCTTCTCCACTCCCCCACCCCCCCAACACACACACACACACACACACACACACACACACACACACACACACACACAGAATGTTTTTCAGCAGGGCAGCTATTTTCTGACATTTGGCACTGAGCGATCATAATCAGATACAATTTCCCAACCACACAATTGCACTCCACGTGCAGCCTCAGGTACAATTACGAAGGCTGTCCCAGCACCCGCTGCCTACACTGTACTTAACCGGGAGGGATGGCCTCTCATTCTCCATTAAATGTTTTGAAAGGAAACCCGTAGGCATGACAAGGTTCAGGCACCAAGACGAAATGGGAATTGGAGTGTCCTTGCTTTGATAGGCATGTACAAGTGTTAATTATCTACTCATCCAGGATTTAATTTTTCTTTCGTTTTTCTAGAAAAAGCAGAGAATGGTGACAACGTGATTTCATGGGCACGCAGGGATGAAATTGGTTGACAACATTGTCCACGCTTCCCTCACTGTCACTTTTCCTCTTTTTTTTTTTTTGAGGGGGAGGGGTAGAATAGAAAGAACCTTAAGCAGGCTCCATGCCCAGTGCCAAGAGGAGAGGGGGCTTGATCCCACAACCCTGGGATCATGACCTGAGCCAAAATCAAGAGTCAGATGTTTCATCAACTGAGACAGCCAGGTGCCCCTATTTTTTCCTTTTTAATGTTTTTTTCCTCATTCTATGAAAATACAGAAAATATGGAAAATATAGAAATGCATAAAGATAAACAATCTATGGCCCCATAGTTCAGATAAAAGTTTTATTAATGCTTTGATGTATTTTTATCTAATCTGTTATTCATTGACACATGTACAGAGAGGAAATAATTACGGTTATATTATTCTGTAATTCCATATTCTGATTTTTTTTGTTTTATATTAAGGTATGAAAAAAACTTTTATTCATGCCACTGAATACATTTAAAAAACAACTTTGCTGAAAGTTCTATAATATTTTATGTTCATATCCTTGTTTATTGTGCTTTATTTTTCCATTGTCGGCTATTTCAGTCACTCCTGGTCCTTTGCTAACTCCTTATAAATCAGTAACTTACCCAGGATGTTGATCACGCTCGTCGTGTGTGTAGACACTCTGCACGACAGCACCGTGTAAGGAAATGTGCACAGGCTTTGGGGACAGAGAACCTCAGTTGAATCCCTTAGTTCTAGCCCTTAGTGCTGAGGGTTTTCTCATTTGTAAAATGGAGCACCTTCTACCTGCCTGGATTTGAATTTTTTTTTTCCCCAGCTTTTCTGCCTCTGCCTTTTTCTAGTAAAAACCAGCTGTGTCATCTACTCTTTTCCTTCACATTCTTGCTCACGCTGCTTCTCTAATCTTGCAGCTGCACGTGGACTCACACACTGCCTTTTTAGATTTTCCTTAATTGTCCAGGTGAAATCTGGGCACTCTACCACTTCTCCCTCCACACGTTCTGCTTCTCCTTTGGCCCTTCCTTTGCTGGGCCCGGCATGGACTTCGCATCAGGGAACGTTGATCGGCTGTGGTTCTTCAAACACCACTTCTCATGCTTCTGCCTTTGTGCGCTCCCCTTTTCTGGGGATCCCCTTCTCACATCCTCACTTCCCTTTTGTCCAGCTCTTCTGCATGCCTGAGAAGCCCTCCCCAGCTTCAGCTCCCCTGCAGGGGCAGGGTGAGCCACCGTCCTGGATGATGCCAGAGCCTGAAACCGCATCATTCTAAGTGAGAGAGATGTTCCACCTCAAACTTTCTGATTTTGAATATTTGGAGATTTTTTCTTCATTATTTCTGGTAAAACTGCAACCACACATCAGCATTTTCTTTCCTTTTTCATCACTATACTTCTAGATATTTGTTCCAGCCATGCATGGTCACATGATTGGAGTTTCCCAAAGTGTCAGTCTATCCTAAACCTGACTAGTCTGTGGTGTCTATTGAAAGAGTAAGAATGAGTCTATGAAACTTATTCCCTAATGTTAGAAAAATGAAACAAACAAAAAAAACCAAAAACCTTGTAGTACATGTCTTTAAGAGGCAAGATCGTTGTTAGAAAAAAAAAAAAAAAAAAACAACTTAAATTCCATTTCTGGCTCAGGCTCTTAGGAGCTAGGTGGCCTTCAGTGAGGATCTAAACTGTACAATCCGGGGCAGCCGGATGGTTCAGTTGGTTAAGCGTCTGCCTTCGGCTCAGGTCATGATCTCAGGGTCCTGGGATCGAGTCCCGCATTGGGCTCCCTGCTCACTGGGGAGCCTGCTTCTCCCCCTCCTCCCCACTCATGCTCTCTTGCTATCTCTCTCTCTCTCTCAAATAACTAAGTAAATCTTAAAAAAATAAACTGTACAATCTATATCTGTTTACATGGAAATAAGATTTGCTCTTAGAGTTGTGCTGGTTAAATAAATGGCATATAGTTATCACTTAATAAATAGCTTTGATCATTAGAATATTTTTGGCTGTTATTTTTATAGAAGAATCACATAAAAAGGTTCTGTTGAAATCTGGTTGGCACATGTTCAGCTCCCAGAGATAAAATTGAATTAAATTTATGGTGGAATAAATTTTTAAAGGCTTTGACATTTCATTTTTCAAGCATCCATTCTACTCTATGCACACATATAACATTTTTACATGACAATGAAAATATTGGGAAAAATAAAATTATTGGGTTATCGCCATTAAATCTTTGGAGGAGTCGTAAAGGCTCAAATAACCTAGATTAGATTTCATCTTTTAGAGGGAGAAACTGAGGACCAAAGATGTTCCATAAATTACCAGAACCCAGATTTGAAAGGGGCAGGATTGGGATTAGAACCAATTCTCAAATTTTGCTTCCCTTACCCCATACAGGATTCCCTTGACCAGAATGCTTACTCTCATCACTGGAACTTTATGGGTCTTTCAAAATTCTATTTATGTATCTAGGGTAAAAACAAATTTAAATTTAAATTTATATTACATATTGATCAAATTTCCCAGGAGTCTCCAAGTGTTTCATTGTTATTATTAATTATTGCTGTTCCTCTCTACCCACGCTCACCCTACCCCAGTTCCTAAAACTTGGTTTTATTCAAAGAACTTTTTTTCACAGAAATGAATCCCAGGTGGATTTTTATGCTATATGTCAAGCTCCCTTATGAATCTGCCTAAAACATCTAGGGAATAAATCCCAGGGCAGTAGGAACTTGTATTCATGCATCTAATTAAACTTTAATTGTCTATGTGACTGCCTTACAGTTCAATAGTTGCCTGATTTTTTATTATCCATCTAATTAGTGTGGCTTAAGTGGCTTTTTATGTCAGATTTTATTCTATCAGTTTGCTTACAGGATTTCAGGACACTCTAGGGAGCTCCAACATCATTGTAATGCTTAAGTGCTATATATCTGTTATTTGTTTGATTTTTCTCTTTGGAAAAAAAAAGTGCTTTGACCAATTTTTCCCACTAGGGTGTATAAGTAGTCTATGAAATTATATAATGATGGTAAAAGCCTTTCTATTAATTGTGCATAAATTATCAACACAGCCAGTCAGCTCTAATTAATTGTTTTTCTACCCAATAAGCCTGCAGAGTGACAGACTTGATATTCTGAAACAAGGAGGATAGTGAAAGAAACCTCCCAAAATACTTCAATTCAGGGCAAGCTGGCATATATTTATAGATCAGGCTCTATAGTCATGCAAATATAATTTGTTACTGAAATCTATGGATTGCTGTTAATTGTGTGTCTATAATGGGACGGTTAAGATTTAAAATAATCAATTACGTGTATAAATCTTATTCCCTACCACTGATTTTTTTCTTATTTTTGCATGCCAACTTTATTTCCAAATGAAGAGTAAACTTACTTTCAATCACATAATTTGCATTTTCATGTTAGTGCTCTTTTCTTATTCTACAAACTTACTAATTACTGAAAATTAATACGAATGCAATTTAATTCTCTCTATATAGAGCAGTATGATTGTCTCTACTATTGACTATGATTATAGTTTCCCTTAGTCTCCCTGAACTCTTGCTTTATTTTCTTTCTCCTTGACTTTAAAATAGAGTAGGCAGTTTGACTTATTTCTAGATCTCTCTCTGTTTTAGGGAAGTATAAAAGATGTGTTTAACAATGTCTTCAATTTATCACTAATAGTGAAAATGTTCAGTGGTAATTGCTTTATGTACAGGAACAATGGTATGATAAAGAATGAAAGCACTAGGGCATGCTGTCCGATGTACAGAGAAAGAACCCAAAGTATTGGGTTCTGTTCCCTACTCTATCTTTGACTTATGGGTTAGCCTTGGGCAGCCCATGCTTCCTACCCTCTCATTGTCTTATTCTTTCCATCTGGAAAACAAAGATAATTGTACTTGTAGGTAGAAAAAAAGGGAAGATGTGCCACAAATTTCTTTGAATGGAAACTATTTGTAAAACTCGAGGACTAATCTAATATATAATTTAGCCCACATTTATTGGGCACCTTCTATGCTGCAATAATTGTCCTGGGCACCAGAGATGCAAAGATAACTGACATTACATTGGTGCTCATTATCTGACAGAGGGTAGAAGAGGGAACTGAATTCAAATGTTTGTGACACTCTCTGGAATCTCATGTAAATCCAAGTGTATTACGTTATAAGGATAGTTTGCTATTAATCTGAAGAAAGTCAGTGAATAAAGAATTAGAAGCTCAGGGGCGCCTGGGTGGCTCAGTCTTAAGGGTCTGCCTTCGGCTCAGGTCATGATCCCAGGGTCCTGGGATCGGCTCGAGCCTGGCATCGGGCTCCCCGCTCCACTGGAAGCCTGCTTCTTCCTCTCCCACTCCCCCTGCTTGTGTTCCCTCTCTCGCTGGCTGTCTCTCTCTCTCTGTCAAATAAATAATTAAATCTTAAAAAAAAAAAGAATTGGAAGTTCACTGTGGTAGATCGGATTATTGTTCACTATGCTTTAATCCCTATGCGGAAGAACTATATGTTAATTTTCTTTGCCATTGACTTTGTAGTGCCTCCCGTTAAAGTTGGTGGAGTGCACATCCCTCTTCTATTGACTGGTTTGGGTGAGGTGAGGTGCTTTACCTGAAGGAATAAGGGGAGAAAAGACATTGTGCTAGTTCTGAGCTGAGCCTTGAAGAGTCAAGGGAGATTTCTGCTAGCCTGCTTTGATTTCCTACCCTTTGCCAGAAAAAGTCCTCGCCTCAAGTGACTGTTGCTCTTTAGCCAGGCTAGAAACAAAGAAACATGGAGCAGACTGAACTCCACACCAAGCCTGGATTCCAGTCCGACTCAGGTGACCCCACTCTAGATCAGCTGAATCTCAGACACATCTCAAAGCACAAAGTAAGTGTTAATATAAGCCTCAGAGATGTGGGGGTCATTTGTTATTCAACATTCTCACAGTTAAACATATCTATTTAAGAAGACACCTTTTTGTAAGCCCAGATGAAATTATTGACTGAGGAAATGGTCTTCAATGAATGATAAAACTATTTGATGGAATAAAGATGGAGAATTGAGTGTTTACATGACTCTGTAGATCTCTTGCTGGGCACAGGAGAACAAATATAGATTCAGTGAAGAAATCAAGCGTTCCCTACCTTAACCTGTGTGTCACTGATGGGACAACCAGACACCGTAATGCATCAGATCAGGCTGTGCACTCTCTCTCTCTGACAAATGAATAAAATCTTAAAAACAAACAAAAACACCAATTGACTGTCCTGTAGAAAGCACTGTGTTAAATTTTTCGGATGTTAACTCTAGGTACTGTTGAACTTCTACCTCTATACTTTGTACTTATTGCAAAAATTAAACTTGCACCTAGGGGTTTACTAAACTCGAGTTAATCACTTTGACAAAAATACTTGGTTTTGGCTGAGGTCATGATCTCATAGGTCGTGGTATGGAGCCCCGAGTTGGGCTCCACGCTCAGCAGGGAGTCTGCTGGAGAGTCTCCCTCTGCTCCTCCCTCTACTAGCATGCATGCACTCTCTCAAATAAATAAATAAATCTTCAAAAAAGAAAGAACTATGACATAGATATCAAGATACTCACAATGTTTGGTTTCAGTAATAATAAGGTGACCATCATGTTAATATCAACAGATTAGTTATACCATGTTTAAAATCTTCTAATCAAATGTCTCATACTTGTAATAGGCAAGATACTGGAATTCATTGACAAGTTTTGCTAATTCCTCAAACATGATGTTTTTAAATTTATTTATTTGGCAGAGAGAGAGAGAGAGAGTACAAAAGCAGGGAGAGCAGCAGAGACAGAAGGAGAAGCAGGCTCTCCACTGAGCAGGGAGCCCGATGCAGGACTCGATCCCAGGACCTTGGGATCATGACCTGAGCCAAAGACACACTCTTAACTCACTGAGCCACCCAGATGCCCCCCTCAAACATATTTTTCAAAAAGGGAGTATATAATAATTTTAATATATTGATTAACCTTATGTATTCAGCTACTAATATCAAGTATACAGGTTTCTCTATTGGTTTTTATATCAACAGAGAGCTCAGAAAAGTGAGGCCTTCTTAAAAAAAGATGAAAAGTGGTAGTTACTATCATGTGGATATAATCTCTTTCAAAATATTAATAATGAAAATGATGATACAATCATTCATTTTGAACTGGCCAGGTCCCAGGAAACACCAGATACTCCAGGTTATATTATTTGTAATGTTCTCATTAAAACCCTGCCAGCTCAATAAACTATTACCTGTTCCATTTTCACAGATAAGAAAACTAAAGTGGAATGGAAAATAAATTCTGAAAGATCATTCGTTAATACAAAGCTAAGTAAAAACTTGAACTCGGGTCTCCTTGAATCTAAATGACACATTCTTCCCACTACTCTGTCTTAAAAATATTTTTAAAGGTAATTGGCAGGGGGGAGTTTCACCAAAAGCCTGCATGTTTGCAATATTACTATTTTAAATAACAATAGTCCTGGTGGGGATTAAAACAACAAAACAAAATAATAGACAATTAAGTTGGTGCCATGTAGACTAAAGCTTTATAAGGAAGATTCCATTTTTCATTTGTTATTTTTTTGTGGCATTAGGTAAATTGAACACCAGGTCAATATAATCAGTATAAAATAAAGTGGTATATTAAATCAAATATCCTAAGAACTAAAGCCAAGCATAGCACTCTTAAAATGTAAAACAAAAGAACAGGGGGTGTTTATTTATTTATTTATTTTTAAAGATTTTATTTATTTATTTGACAGAGAGAGAGACAGCCAGCGAGAGAGGGAACACAAGCAAGGGGAGTGGGAGAGGAAGAAACAGGCTCCTAGTGGAGGAGCCCAATGTGGGGCTTGATCCCAGAGCACCAGGATCACGCCCTGAGCCAAAGGCAGATGCTTAACGACTGCGCCACCCAGGTGCCCCTTATTTTTTTTTTAATGGTCTAGATAAAAGCCACAATTTCTACAATACTCTTAATGTGTAGATTCAAACTCGAGAGCTCAAGGGTAAGCATTTTCAGGAATCACTGATACTGATTAGAAAGAAGATGTAGCGGGGAAGCAATGGATCAGCACATTGGAAAGGAAAGATCGTGTTGCAGAGTATTGGCAGGGATTTATTCCTTGTCAATAAGACTGGCTGAATGATTTAGACCTTGTAATTAGGAATGAGATAAGAACCTTACGGCAGTGGAGAACAGTATGGATTATGATGAATAACCATCAGAAGGATTGGAGTATTATGTTTATCCATATGTGTAATGAGGGTAAAATTTAAGAAAAATGGAAGGAAGTAAAATCTTTTGTTGTGGTTTAGAAACATTTGAAAACATGCAAGTAATTAACAGGAAGCATGGAAATATTTGACAGAAAGTCAAATGTAGTTTAAACAATCTAAAAACAGCAATATAATTTCTAAATAGCCAGGTGAAAATGTTAACGTCACTGTTCTTAACATTTTTTCAAACATTAAATATTTGAACAATTTTGCTTCATCCATTGAAAATAATTCTATTTTATCTCTTCCCATTCCAATCTACTTCCCTGAATGAATTGATCTTCCAAACAATTGCTTTCATCAGGTTCCTGCTAAGCTACAAAAAAAAAAAAAAAAAAAAAAAAAAAAAAAAAGTAAAAATGACAGTAGCTTCCCGTTAGCACATCAGGTCTGTGACTGCAAGAGATGAATCTATTCTGATGTGCTTGTCAGTATAAGATTCTCTTAAATCCCTTGTAAATACATTTTTTTTCAGTTTCCACTTGCAACCCCTCTGCATGGGGCCCAGATTAAAGGATCTGCAGGGCAATCTCTATAAATATTATCTTTATCACTACATCAGCAGCAACACCCCTATTATTACTACTGTCATCTCCATTCTTCTTGCTACTAATACTATGGCCATAGCTTACTTGTTCTATTTAAACCAGCTTTCTCCTATCCTTTTCCATCTTACCCCAAAATGAAATCCTCATTTAAAAAATTCTGTTTTAGGACTGTTAACTGGTGAACAGTTACTTTTAAAAGGTCTTAAGAATCTGTTCATGTTCAAGCCACACTCCTACAATATTATATTGTATTAAATTTAGTGGTTGGTATGCTCATCTTTTCCTATTAGACTGTGGACTTTCAATGATGGAAATTATGTTTTCTTAATTTTCCCTTCTTTGTGCCCAGCCTGTATTTAGGAAAGTATGTTATATAAGTGGACAAGTTATCAACAACCATGTATATGAAAAAACTTGAAAATACAAATTAGGTAAATCTCTGACCTCAAAGCTTTTTCAGTGTGGCAAAGAGAAAGCAACATTTATACACAGAATACATAAGCAGGACTTATCCCCTAGATCTATGGGACCTTAGGCGGCGTAGGAGGGAGCTACTTTGCAGGAACATTTGAGAATTAGCTATAACAAGAAATAAGGAAGAAACTTGAGGCAAAGAAAACAAAGGGCTTGGGTATGTCATTTTCAAGGAATAACAGTGAGTGGACCAGTTTTTCTAAAGAAAAGGGGACTTGAGGTGGCTGTTAGGATGATGTTTATAGGCTAATTATTGCCTTATTTGAAATCATTATTTTTCCTATTGAGAACATTAATTTAACTGATTATAATGGACTGACACTGTGATGTTTTAATTAAGGTTAAACAGGGAAATCTAGTATTTAATTAAGGGTGAGAAAAAAAAACTATCATAGAGGATTCTAAAAACCTTATGCCTTCCACTTTTGCCTCAAGAATTATCTGGAAATTCTTTTTCCAATTGACAGAGCAAAAACCATTAGTTCTATTTGGTTTTATGTCTGTGTTTTAAAGAGTATACTCAGAAGGTTTCAGAGGAAAGTACTAGGCCAATTAATGGGCAAACTGAAAACTTCAGATTGTGTCCCTGTCCCTTATACCCACTGCAGAAACCTTTATCTATTCTCAGAATGGACTCTTCACCCAGATGAGCAAATGTTCAGCACCTTGTTGACTTATGCGTGATTTTCTCATTCCTCTTTCTATAGGTATCTGTGAATATCTTGGAAGCTCTTCTTTTGGCAGTAATTACATGTTCTTTCCAAATACGGTGGAATTGGTAAAATGAGAATCAGCAACTGAATTGTATTTTTATTTTTAAGTCATTATTAAGGTGCAAGTAAATACAAGCCAAAACTTGGATAGAGATGAGAAACCCTTGTGGAGTTTTAAGAAAAGAACTGGTCCCAGCTCTCATCTGATTTTTCTCTCCACCGAGAATGAAACCAATGGAAATAGGCTTGAAAATGAAACAAGAATCAGCATCGAATTCACCTAGCTGGGTATTAGGCAAATGCTTTTATGTGTAATGTTCGCTTTTCCCAAGATTAAGGAGACATTTGTAATGCTTAGGTTTTGAATTCTCGAAATCAAACCTAATCCCATTTATGCCTTATATATTTCCCAAATCACATAATGGTAAATCTTATCTTTGCTAATGTTTATTGCTTTCCCAACTGTGTGGGAAGAAGCTCTTTATCTGCACCATTTTATTTAATATTCACATTCCCATATAGGTCCCTCACTACAAATTCTATAAGGCTTAAGAAGTTTATGTAATTTGCTTAATTTCACAGAGATTCTAAATGGTGGATATTGGGCTGACATCCAGGTCTGTCTCCAAAGTCTAACCTCTTAATGTCTATTTCATATATTAATGGATTATTAAGTATATATATTAAATTCTGTTTTTTTTGCAGATGCAGGTAATCCCACTGCATATGATGAAATTCATAGGAATTAGAAGGGATCTTCAAAAGGCTTTCAGACCATCTTTAAAATTTTAGTAGTGTAGTACTAACTCTTCCTATACTTCCTAAACTTTCCTCCATCCCTACATAAATAAATAAATGCACAGAGGCCCTTTCATTTTATAGGAACAGTTTTCCTCGGTTAATCATTTCTTTTTCTTTTTTTTTTTTTTAGAGTTGGGGGAGGGGCAGAGAGAGAGAGAGAGAGAGATAGAGAATCTTCAGCAGGCCCCATATGCAGTGCAGGGCCTGACAGGGGGCTTGATCTCACAACCTGGAGATCATGATCTGAGCCAGAATGAAGAGTCGGTCGCTTAACTGACTGAGCCACCCATGCGACCCCCTCAGTTAATCATTTTTATATTTATTACATCTTCTGCTTGTACATGCTTCCGTATGTATAACCCAATATTCTCAAAATGTGCTTCGATCTCAAAGTCAGTCCAAGGATACAGAGGGCCTCTGTACAGAGTCGGTGATTAGTCCTGAGCTAAGTGCTAGGGCAGGGCACAAAGGAATAATCTTAGCTGATAAGGAGCTTAACAATTAGTTGATAAGACAAGGTATTTGCACATCCAGCATATGGAGGCTGTACTTACTATGTGCAATTAAGAGCTAAATTGTGTAATGGACTCTAATATGAGTAGGACTTCAGCAAATATAGATGAAAAGACAGGAGTAGTGGAAGATGATTTCCTAAATGAGATAAACCTATGCTTGGTCTTAACACTAGCTTTTATTGAGTGCCTACTATTTGGCAAGCAATTTGGTGCATGGCAAATGTTTGACTTCTGCTTACTCATTCGATCTTCATAAAGTAGGCATTATTGTCATTTCACATTTTACAAATTAGGAAACTGAAGTTGAGAAGGAATTAATTGCTAGAATAAAACTACACTATAAGTTTTTGAATTGGATATTGTCCCCATGTGATCGGAGTCTATATTTAGTTTTTGTTTGTTTTGGTTTGTTTCTTGCATTACCTTACAACTGTCTCAAGGCTTGCTCTACCTTCTATAGGTTATATTTATTATTTCTTGCCTGGAACCCATTGCCCTTTTGGTGATAGCTCTTCTGTTTTTCTTTGAGAGATTATCCCACCCCTACTTGCAGTGTGTGTCCTGGTAGCGCCGACATCTTTCCATCGACTCTGGGCTGGACACGTGACATAGGTCTGGACAATCAACAATATCAGTTTCCAAGATAACAGTAATTAGTTCAGGTGGTATAAATGGCCATCTTTTTTTTTTTTTTTATTTTTTTATTTTTTTATCTATTTGACAGAGACAGCGAGAGGGAACACAAGCAAGGGGAGTGTGAGAAGGAGAAGCAGGCTTCCCTCTGAGCAGGGAGCCCATTGCGGGACTTGATCCCAGGACCCCGGGATCATGACCTGAGCCGAAGGCAGACAGTTAATGGCTGAGCCACCCAGGCGCCCCTGGCCATCTTTTTCTTAAGGATTTAAGCTCTGAAGATAGGAGTTCATCATTTCTAGTTGCCAACTTGCTACCAAAAGTGAGAAGGTATTTGAGGATACCATTAGAAAAGAAAGCAAGGGTCAAGTAAAGAGAACAGAAAGAGTTGGTCACCAAAATTCGCTTTCGTGGGCAGGGGTGAATTAACTTTTAATTCTTGTCTCAACCAGTTGGGTTTGAAGTTCTACTGTATAAAACCAAATGAACATGCTTGAACATGAACATGAACGTGAGAACGGCTGACAATTTGGGTGGCGCAAGATGAAACAAGGTTCTAATGAGGAAGGTGACATGTTTTAAATAAAGGCATTCAGAATGTAAGGCTAAAATGAAATGGAGGTCAACACCTCTTCATAAGAGATTATAAGAGTCAAAACCCCTTTCATTAGCTTTTACCTCTCACAGAAAGGGAGAATTTGACTAGCTAGGCTGCTGGCATACTGACATTTAAAGGAACACAACAAAAATACACTGAATATTATAATGCATGGTAGAAATAATGCGCATCATATATCTCTGATGAAAAGAAAGATACGATTGTAGTCACACTATGACAAGTAGAAAATACCTTGTGAAATGTACTTACAGAAACAGCCAATATTTTGTGTATATTAAAACCTTCTCCAAAATGATAAAATTGCCGGCAGCATCATAGTTCATTCTAAAAGGCAAATACATTCTAAAACAAAATAGATGAACTAGAAAACACATTATTTGTTCAGATTATATTCTGAGGTCAACCAAGATCCACTCCTAGTTTCTTACAATTTGAGGTATTTTTATAAAACTGATTTTCAATTGAGATTTTGAGAAACACCAAGTCTGGTCAAAATCTTTCATGACCTTGTTCAACCAAAAAATGGCAGTGACTTTTTTTTTTTTTAATCTTTTGTAAAAGGCTTTAAAACAGTAAAAATAACCCAGCAAAGAGCTCTAATAAAGAACTGCATAGCACAAGTAATTACTTGTGTTTTCTTCTGAGAAAAGTCAAACTATCAGTCTATTCCAGTAGGTCTACATCGCAGGAGTTAATTCAAATCAAACATATTTATTACATTATCTAAAAACTGTAGAGAAATAACTTTTCTTTAAATAAATTATTTAAATTCATTATTAAAATACCTAAGTAATCCAATGGTTACTGAGTGATTACTAGGTACCTTGAACATTGTATTTAAAATATAAAAGCAAAATGGATTTAATCCATCAATGAAGGGCCTGGGTTTCCTCATTTGTCAAATTTTGATGGTAGTGATACTTAACTCAAGATTGTTGGGATGAATAAATTAGTTTAATGTAGATAAAAGCACTTGAAACAGTGACTAGTGCTTGATAAATATTCTATAAATGGTAGTTATTGTTACACTGTGAATAGATATATTCTGTGAATGTATCCCTTCAGAGAACTGTGAAAGCATTGAAAAGGGAATGACTGGCTCTGTTTTGAGACTAGAGAAGTCTTCATAAGAAATGATAATTTTAGGACGATTATTAAGGATGAGTGGAAGTTAAATGGAAAAATTGGCTCTCCGGGGAAAGAGTGATGGGTCAAAATTCTGGAGCCATAGAAATGCTTGGTAAGTTCAGGGAATGATGAACAGACAATTGAGTATGAGGGGGTGCTTAAATTTTATCCCCTGGGGCATAGGAGATAATTGATTTCTTTAATTTTAATTTTTTTTTTACATACTAATGGTATAATATGATTTGGTTTCAGAAATGCCTCTGATTGTCATGTGAATATTAAACTATAGGAATAGTATGGTATGAAGTCAGAATTGTCAGAGTCCAATCAGCTATTTAGTGATTTCCTCTTTTGAATAATAGTTCTTATCTCAGAGATTTTAACTTAGGAAGAGATTTATATACTCCCATATATGTTAGGTATCATGTGGTGCTTTCCTATGTATATGGCAATAAGATATATGCATTATAAAAGTGTTGTATACATTATTATTACCAATAGGTTGATGTCCATTTTAAAAGTCGTTGGCTTAATGAACAGATATGAGACGTTGTTAAACACTTTAATGAACAAAAATTTCAAGCATATCAAAAACAGAATAACATAACAAATTATAATGAATCCCATTATCCATCTTCAATGGTTATCTATTCATGCCCATCTTGTTTCATCGATACTCCCATTTATTTCCTCCATTCCCTGGATTTAAAGCACATTTTAAAGAAATATAATTTCATTTGCCCGTAATTAAACATGCATCTCCAAGAGGTAAGGACTCATGACTCATTATATGTATATTATGTATACATGTATAATATATATATTTTATATCATTATATATATATAATATATATATCCCAATACCTTTATTCCACATAAAAATAACAATAATTTCTTAATACTTCCAAATATCCAATTTTTGCTCCCAATTATGTTCAGTTTGTTTGAATCATTATTTAAATGAGACATATTCTTTTTTATATTTCTCTAATGTCTTTATCTACTTACCTCTTTTTGTGTCCTTGCATGTTTTGAGATCTTCTGGCCCCAGAATTTTCTATCAGTTGTTGGTTAGATCAAGAGGCTGGATCAGATTTACATATGTCTTTTTTGGCAAGATTGTTTCATAAGCAGTGGATGTTTATCAGAAGTTACATTTTGTTTCATCTTTCATTTTATGATATTATCAGTCGTTGGTGACTGTTAAGACTTGCAAAATGGCAGTGATACAGTCCTATCTTTCCTCCTTCATTTAAGCTGAGATACTGGTTACCCTGAGATACAACAAGATAAATGCTTGAGGTTTCTGTTTACCAGCTTTCAAAACCATGAGTGGATACCCTAATAGTCTCCAAAGATAATCAATGGATTTTTAGAAAATACAGTTATGAATGAATGGATTGAGAGACATTTGATGTGTTTCAAATCATTGCACTTGCTAACCTTACTGAGACTCAGATTTTCCCATCTTTGGGGACGGAGGCTAACTCAAGTTGGTACTTTAATAGTTTTAGAAGCTTCTCTTCTGATATATAAGGTACTGCAGGCTCTCTCATGTATGTCCTGCTGCAGCCCGGAATTAGCCAGTTGCCAGTTCTCCAAGAAACCATGGTTCCTTTTTTTTTTTTTTTTTTTAGAGAGATTTTATTTATTTATTTGTCAGAGCACAAGCAAGGGGAGCGACAGGCAGAGGGAGAAACAGGAAGCTGGATCCCAGGACCCTGGGGTCATGACCTAAGCCAAAGGCAAACGCTTAACCCGCTGAGCCACCCAGGCGTCCCCCCTGGTTCCTTCCAGTAGAAAATAGAATTTCTCTGGAAAGTAAGATCTAGGAATTGAAAAAGCTTATTGTTATTGGGTTAGTCATTTCTGTGTCTTTTCATTGACAGAGCATAAGGAATTTTCTAAAAAATTACATATGAGTTGATCTTGACCAATTCATATTCAGGCCTGTAGAATTTTAATGTATTCTCCAACTGTATTTTCTTACTCTCATGTCAAAAATCCTGGTTTTCAACAACACAAATATGATTACTCTTGCTTTAACCCACACTACGTACAAAATACACTCTAGAAAACTACCACCACCAATATGATTACTCAAAACGCTTTATGACTTATGACTTTCAAAGTTCATTTTGCCCTTAGGGTATATCTCATTATAGATGTTTAGTGAAAACACACTATGTTTTCTGATCATTTGGAGTAGTTCCCTCTCTATAACTGTGCCACAGATTAGATAAGGAGATAGGTTTTTCCTTTCCTTTTAACATTTATGGATTTCTTTTTAAATTTAAGTTATACTTTATGTAAACTGCATACATCGCTTCAAAGTCAAATCTACAAAGTTTATTCAAAATCACAGGCTATTGAGACATGAGATCTGTTGTTTTTGAGCCGCCTCCTTTCACCGGGAGAATTTTGAGGGCAGTTGCTGGATGCGTACTTCTTTGAAATTTCTAGTTTAAGGAAAGGCTCAGGGGTCACCCATCTAGAAAACCGGGTCTTATCAAGGAATGAAAGGACTTGGCTGGCACAGAGGACCAGGGGAGAGTGGCAGTATGAAAACACTTCTGAGATTGCTCAGTTCTGTACTGCTTCTAGAAAAAGTATGCTAAATGTCAAGTAATGTTATGAAAAATTGGGAAATTAAATAAAAATATCAGTCACAATGTCTTTCTACCACTATGATATTTTACGTATCTGTTTTACAGAGTTGACGTTAAGAGATTGCCTTTAACTTGGGATTCTGCACTTTTATTTGATATTCTGTCATAAACATTCCCATGTTGCAGTACATTCTTCCTATTCTTATTTGAATGGCTGCACGCTATTCCATTTCGTAGATGGGCCTTAATTTAATTAGCTGCTATATAGTTGTAGAACAGTTAGGCAGGTTCCAATTGTTTTGCTATTATAATCATCTTGCAGTGAATCCATGATCATTTTAAAAAATAACCTAGGCATCGTCTTTAGCTGTGACGGCAGTAGCAAGTAGTATTTTTGATCATCTGGGTGCATAATACTTTACTAGGTCTTGTTCAGCAATTAGATGAAATATTTGACAAGTAGAATGCAAGGTAGGGCAAAAACATTATTATTTTGTGTCAGCTGCCAAGAGAGCAGATGGAATCCAGTACTATTTGAAACATTTGACCTGAAATGGCCCTCTGTGACCAACTCACTCTTTTCAAGATACATTTTCTATGTATTTCTCTGCTCCATAGAAAATGTACTTTCACCATTCTCTCCTCTTGCAGATTATGCTCTGTGCTACCTCACTGAAGCACCCACCCTATACAAGCATGACTAAGTCAGTCCTGCTGCAGATCTAGGTCTCTTTTAGGGTAAACCGAACCCGGCAAATATGCAGCTAAAATCATCAGCCCCAGCACTGAACCCCAGGGGAGTTCTGTGGTCTTATGTAATAATTCTACAGAAGCCAAGAAGGAAAATAGAAGGAATAAGCTGGGCCTATTCTGGAAATGGAAGTAAGAGCACATGAAGAAGAAAATATGCAGTAATAAGGCTAAGTGGATAGAAGCTAGGAGACCCCAAGGCCACTGGGTACAAGAGATGGAGTGTTGCAAGATCTTTGAATGATCAAGCACTGCAATCTTCCTGGGTACCACCCTTAATTTAATTGAAGTCAGAGTTCAGAATTTGTGCAAACTTAGTGCTGTTAGGGTACAGGCCTAGGAGTATTTTGGGAATGGGGTTAGTCAACCGTATGCAGAGCTGTGATACAGAATGCCTGTCAGAAGATGAGCCATGATGGTTTTGGAGAGTTAATTTCTGGATGGTTTCAGGGCAGCAAAGAACATCCCTAGAGATGTTGCCGTAGTTGGATTGGAGCTTGGGTTTTGCAGACCACTAGTGGAGAGAATTTTTGGAGATATACGTGAGTAGAAGCAGAGTATTAAAACTTACTCATTAAACATGGCTTCTTAGCCATGTTTGTCATTGAAACTCAGAGTGGCATTTGTTGGAGTTCTAGGGAGTTATAATGCACATCTGTGACAGGTAACGTGATTTTTTTTTCCATTGGGCCTTGAACTAGATTAAAGAAATATGATTTGAGGGGCACCTGAGTGGCTCAGTCAGTTGAGCATCTGACTTGATTTTGGCTCAGGTCGTGATCTCTGGATCCTGGGATAGAGCCCAGGGCTCCTCACTCAGCAAGAAGTCTGCTGGAGATTCTTTTTCTCCTTCTCCTTCTGCCCCTCCCCCTTCTCTCTCTCTCTCTCTCTCCCTCCCTCCCTCTCTCTCTTTCTCTTTATCTCTCCCTATCAAATAAATAAATCTTTAAAAAAAGAAATATGATTTGAGATAAGGTGAGGCTGATTTTCTTCTAAATAGTGAAATTGTGGGTTTTGAATGTTTTATGCTTAATTCTTCCCAGATTATTTCTTCGTAAATCAGAAAAGGTGCCTGCGTTTTGAACTAGACATTCATATTATGCAGGAGGCAATTTTTCAACAAAGATGATTCCTGCTGCGATTTAAATGGGTAGGACCCTGGTCATAGGAGTCACGAGACATGTCTAATTGTCTCATCATTTTATTGGAATATCATTTCATTTGAAATTTTACCAACTTCATTAAGACATGAAAACCAAGAGAGGAAGAGCAATTCAGCTAAAATAATTAGCTAGAATTTTTCATTTGTGAGGTCTTTTGCCAACCTTAATCATTAACCTGGCTTTTAACAACTTGTGCATTCTTACTGACAGCCTGACTCTCATTCCAAACTCTCAAATCTAACAGGAATTCTCCTTCCTTGAGATAATCTGTGCACCTCCTCTTCAACCATCTGAGCTGCTGGGGAAATCTTAGTCCAAGAGGGTGGCAGTGACATTGAGATGTGTTGAGAGGTGCGTGAAGAGCTGTCCTTGACTAATTCGGGATGCTCAGGAAGCCATTTTGTCCTTCTGCGGCGCCATCTCTTCACGTCACATTTTGAAATACGTGGGAACATTGGAGAGACCGAGGGTGGCGATTTGAGGTCTTCTAATGTTCTTATCTTTGTGTCAGTTACAAAATTAACTTTTTCCAAGACCCCCAAGAAGGACAGGTTTATTTAGGATGATGGTATACAATTCTGTCATCATGACACACAAGGCAGATGGTGGCTCCAGTGCTGCCTCCTCCCGTGGGTTAGTTTAAATAGCTCCTCAGGTGTTCCAGGTGTGCAGCCAAATTTGAGAACAACTGGCTGGTGGAGAGACGATGGCAGAAGGGTCGTAAGCCCTGGCTCTGGTAACAGCAAACTATAAAATCTGAGACCTGGGTTTTAAACTTTAACAACCCTGAATAAATATATCCTCATTTATAAGATAAAAGCTTTAGAGTAAAAGACTGCTAATGTTTCTTTTCTTTTCCTGTCTTTCTTTCTTTTTTTCAACTAAAAATTCCTCTATTCTTCTTGCCTTTACAGTCAGCTGTCAGCCTGCCTCTCTGCCCTTGCTGAATTATATAACACTCTCTCAATGGCTCACTGGTCCAGACTGACTGCATAAAAACTTTAAGGTCATTCAAAATCCAAACGATAACATAATTGAAAGAAATGCTTATTAGATAATTTTAATAATGGCTCTTAACAAAAGTTAGTTAGGGTTCTTCAGATACAAAGGACTCTTATTAACCACTATGAAAATGGGCTTGGGTCACAAATAAACAATTTATAAAGAAATAATAATGGGTAATAACATTTGAAAAGAAGTCTAACCCAACTAATAAAATAAATATAATTGAAATCATAACAGCTTAGCTTTGTGTGTTGGGTCTCATTACATGGCCAAAGTAAAAGAAGGAAGATGCCCAGAAGTAGTGAGATGGTGAAAATGTTGCATTGCAGGGGTGGTCTTACGTGGCACAACCACGCTAAGCGAGTTTAGACAACATAAACCTAAGTCCTTAAAAATAAACATATGCGTTGCAGCAGCAATAGTCAAGTATTCAAAGATGTTTATACAAGGGTATTTATGGCAATATATGTTTTTTAATTTTCAAAATATAAAAATAACCTCAGTGACCATTAATTAATACATTTTTGAATATCCTTTCAAAGGACTATGACATAGCCACAAAAAATAATAATGTGGTTGTATGGGTGTATGCTTACTTAATAATTAGGTGTTTGATATAAGATTAAGTAAAAAACATGCTATAAACCATACATACACGTACATCTAAACATAAATAGCTAGTAAACTTTGGAAGATTCGAAATGAATATTTTAGCAACAATTCTCTCAGAGGTGATGCTACTTTCCCTCTTTTTTTCCTCTGTAATTTATAATTGGGTTCTAAAATTTTAAAGCATATTATTAAATTTTTAAGAATTTGAGATTGCTCTAATTTAGACAAACATCATAGGAGGGTATACTCTTTCAAAATGTGCTGGTGACTTCTTGTGGGTTTATCTTGAGCTCTTTGAAAGCCTCAGAAAGACAACTGGAAATACTAACTAAGCTTGCATTTTTTAGTCAGTCCATTGTCCAGACCAATACCAACAAACCTGAAACAATATCAAAGTTATAGGGCAAGCAGAGTCTGCCCTGGAAAGGTCAGTTTATTAAGTCAAAGTATCCATTCTCTTGCCCCCTCATCCCATTCCATTTTAATTCCATCATTTAAAATTAAACAAGAGGACAAATATATTACTATGGAAAAGACATTATTAGAAATCTGTCTGTCTTGGGAGTGGTTAAAACCCCAAGAGAATAGTTGCCAACCACACCCGCAGGCCAGACAGGCACATGGTGCCAGATCATCAAAGCGAGACTTGTCACTGAGGTGGCCAAGGACCAGTTTTTAACCCTCAGATGAACGACTACCTCCACTCTGTTAAAAAGATTTGAGCGGCTGAGAGAATTTGGTGTAGATTAGAAGGTGGGTTTAGGAAACATCGATCAGACTACTGTGTGCTTCCCCCACCCTGTGCCTACCCTCTTCAACATGGAGCAGCTTTCCCCTAATTTCAAGTCTAAAGAAAGAGGCTGTCCTGGGACTATTTTGAATGCTTGATTTATGTTCCCTAGAGCTGGAATGCTGGTGCATTCATGTCCAGTTGATGCCTGAGATATAGAAAAGCTAGAGATTATGGCTGGTTAGTTGCTCTCATTCAGAACAAAGATTTGCTGTAGTGAAAACAAACTCCTGGAATGTCCCAAGTTTATCAGGACTTGGTTTATGTTCTCCAGGGACCAAATGTGAGCAGGCTATTAAGGGAGAGAGACAGAGAGAAGGAGAACAGGGAACAGAGAGGAAAGGACAGGATGCAGAGCTGGAGGGAGAGGCTGATTCTGGAATTATTTTAGAGGGGGTAAGAAAATCCCAGTAGAAAGAGGGAGATGTGTTGAATGACTAGGACTGAGGGAGAGCTAGAGAGATGCACTTGCTAGCAAGGAGAGGATTATAAATACAATAGCTGGGTTTCTGACAAGCCCACACATGTGCCCCCATTGATAGTTAATTTTAAAAACTTGCCATACCCAAAGGTAACACCACACACTCATTGAAGGGGAATCTGTCCTCCATTGCCTCACCCAAATCCCCTGTGCTGCGCCTGACCTCCGTCCTGGATAGCGCCGTGAGTGAAGGGGGGTGACCTGGGGAAATGAGCCTTTATCATGCCCGAGCCTGGTCTGAGCTAGAGGAGTTAAAATATGTTTTTCAAATTGTAGACATCAAGGCACTTCGCCCCTAAATACTTAACATGCATTTCCTAAGAATGTGGACAATTGCTTCTAGGACCACATGACCATTATCAGGACTAAGAAAATTAGCAATAATTTCATATCATCTAATATCTAGTTCACATGCAAAATTTCCCGGATAGTGCACAAATGTCTTCAGCTGTTAATTATTTATTTATTTCACCAGTACCTTATTTGGCATTACACATTTTGTGGCTATACTTCTTTAGTCTCTTCTAGTCTAGAATATTCCCTCCATTGCTTTTTATGACAGTGAATTTTTGAAGCATCTAGGATGTCTCACAATCTGGATGTGGTTGATTGTTTCACCTTACTTCATTTTAACATTTTCCTCTATTCCCTGTATTTTCTAAAAGCTTAGCGAAATTAGCTTCAGGTTAAATGTTTCGTCTCTCTCCCTCTCTCAAGGATAGTTTATAGACGATGCTGTGTATTTCCTATTATGTTATATAAGATTGCCCTGCTATTAGAGATTCTGAATTTAATCACTTGGCTAATGTTGTGAATGCTCCATTGTGCTGTTCTACTTTTATCCTTGTAATTAGTAAGAAATCTGTGAATTCTGTTTCCCAACAACAGCTTCTCAACTCATGGTGATACATTTTTTAACCAATTACAATATTATAGGTTTACAAAATTGTAAATATATTTTTCCTTCTACATTTTTTAGCTGTTTTTTCTTGTTTAAAAAGGACTTGCTTTTCGTTCTCTTTTTTCCATTTGTTTGAAGGCCTTACTAAGGCCTTGGGGATTTCAATTTAAATTAATGGATAACAATTAATTACTGTCATGATTATTTTTGCTGTTATATTTATTGCAAATTTGACAGTGGGTGCTCCTTCAAGCTGACTCCTTTATCTATTTGCGACATGACTCCAATAGCTACTTGATTACTTCCTTGTCAGGACCCCCTCGTACTTTGCAAACCGTTGGAGTCAGTCATTTGTCTACATAGTTCTCATTTGTTTCCATGGGAACTAATAATTAGAAAGCACAATCTAGGTGCTGGGTGCACTTATTGCTACTCAGATACCATTGCTTATGGGTCTTTTTAGTGGACAGAGGCAAGTGATATTTTGAAGAGGAATTAAGTACTTGGCATTGATATTTCCATTACAAATTTAACATTATAGATTTTTATTTACTTATTTAAATTCTTATTACACTGAAAATCTTGGCTCTTAACTTTTTTGTGGATTTTAGTTTATATTATTAGGTTATAATTTACTTCGTCCTAGTTGTGTGTTTATGTGTGTATTATAATTATATTTACCGATTGAAGTTTAGTTATAATTTCTTGGCAGGTATGCTTAACAGATATCCAATACTTATAAAATACCCCACTAAGAAAATATAGATGTAATAGTGTGTCCAACAGTTATTTGAAACCGTTCTTTAATCTGCATAACTTTGTTAACAAATTAAATTCATTTGTTTCTGTGTTAAATTTTAACATCTGCTATTTTTTTATTTTTGATATGATTTTATTTTTTAAATACATGGCTCAAAGTTAAAACAATGTAAAATGTATATTCAGAGAAAGCTTATCCTACTCCCTGTCCTCCTCACCCCATTGCCCACAGGGAGCCATTTCCTTCAGCTTCTTATTTGTCCATACCTTTTACCCCATCGTGAATCGGTCACTGCGGCAGAGCAATTATTTGCACACATATGTTGGCCACAGACTGACGGAGCCTTGAATCACACCGAGGCAGTCTGCTGCAGGGGTAGACCACTGCACTCCTTTGCAACAGCCATCGTGAAGTAACGCTGTGGAAAACACAGGCTCCACAATCAGTAAGTTCTGTCACTTACTGTCTGGGTGACTTTGGGCACGTTCTTTAACTTCCCTAAACTTCATTTTCCCCAGGTATGAATTAGGGAGTATAATGCCAGCTTTGCAGAAATGTAACAAAGTTTAGAACTAATGTGTGCAAAATTACTCTCCGATTGCTAGGCACAGAGTAATTATTCTATGTATGTTGTCCATTATTATCACTGGCAAAACCATAGTGATATCAGTCACACAGAAGAGCAATAAAAATTTTTACTGTGGTCAATGAAGTATTTTGTGATCTGATTGCATGTCAGTTCTATTTAATAAAATTAAAATTTCCTAGGAATTGGTGAATTTGCATTATTGGGCCCAAAGCAAAACAAAATAGAACAAAAAGCAAACAAGCCTGGATTTAGTAATTCATGATTTCAAAAAGGTTAGAAGAATCTCAGAGGGTTGTGCTGACATGGCTTCATTTTCAAAATCAAGGTTTTAATATGATAGGGGAAAAGAAAGTTCACTACTTCTAAGACTATAGAAACAATAGTTTCTGGCTGAAGTGAGTCTTATTTAAATCTTGTGTTGATTATCTCATTGTTTTCCCTCTCTGTAATAGAAGATATTTTTATGCTTCTTATGTTTTAAATAATTTGCATCCTGTGTTTAACACAAAAAAAGTTTGAAACGTGCAGAGGTGGAATTTGGTTTGTATAAAATCCTCTTAATAGCATGGTCTAATTAAGATACTCATTAAATTCATGTAATGCTAATTTAATTTGGAGGCAAATGTAATTGAGCACTATTGGATTTCTTTTAACATGAAATTAACACAGTGGACATAAAATGAATGGGCTAATTGGATATTGTTATCAGAAATATTACATGAATGAAAATTATGACTGCTATCTTGATGGTAATCATTGATTTACAGAATGAAACATACTGAGCTTACTTGGTTTACTAGCGTAATTTATATAAGTCTGTATGAAGAAAACTCAGCGACTGTTTTTCTGAAGACAAAGGTCACCCTACAACTTTTTTTCTGACATTAGTAAATGTCTTGGTCTCTGCCTTAGAGAGTTTGTTATATTGCTGAACTTTATAATAGTAGATTGATTTGCAGTAAAGCACCAACTTTTACATTTTTTTACCTCAAGACTCTTTTACATTCTTAAAAATTATCAGGACTTCAAAGAATTTTCATTGATGTGGATTTATATCTATGATATTTATGAGTAATTAAAATTTAAAAAAAAAACTTAAATATTTATTAACTTATTTCAAAATAACAAAACCTGGGGCTCCTGGGTGGCTCAGTTGGTTAAGTGTCTGACCCTTGATTTCAGCTCAGGTCATGATCTCTGGGTCATGAGACTATGCCCTGGGGCAGGCTCCACACTGGGTATGGAACATGCTTGGGATTCTCCCCCCCCCCTCCCGGTTTACACACTCTCCTCTCTCTCTCATAACTAAAATAAAATCACAAAACCATTATATATTAATAAGTAGCATATTTCAGCAAAATTTCTGAAAAAAATTGACATTATTTTACCTTTTGCAAACTTCGTAAAGGCTGCCTTCACAGAGGACATCCAGTTTCTACTAATTTTCTCTGCATTAAATGTATGATATGTTGCCTTGGTTGAGGCATGTATACCAAGACAATACTGCCTCACTTAGCTGTGTAGTTGGAAAAGTGAGGAGTATGTTAGGAGCCTTTTCAGATCATTCGTAGGTATTCTTCTTTAATGCAACACCTAAACTCTACGGGTGGTAGTTTCCTAAAGAGCAGCTCCAATGTTCTATGTGGAACCGTATCAGGGAAATTTTAGCACCTGTTACGTTCAGAAGGGGGTCTTTATTCATGCATGATTATGTAACATCACGTATTGGCTGTGAAAAATACGGGTTCACTAAGTCATGTAGACCTTCCAAATGTTGACATATTTTATTATAAAATGTAAGGAAATGACACTCGTTAATATCACAGTGTTCTCATCAGAAACGTCTGTAAGTACTTGGGAAGCTGTCAGTGTCGGGTAGCAGATGCGCATTGCCCAGAATTTGATTTTTTTCCTTAAAAACTGTTGTTTTCTTGAAGTGACAGATTCACTAGTTTACTTTTGAGAAAATGTCTGCTAAATACCCAAGTCCAAATAACTACAGTTTTTGATAGTTCTTTCAAGTAAGAGTCATGTTAAATTAAAAAAAGAGGAGCCGGGGCGCCTGGGTGGCACAGCGGTTAAGCGTCTGCCTTCGGCTCAGGGCGTGATCCCAACGTTGTGGGATCGAGCCCCACATCAGGCTCTTCCGCTGTGAGCCTGCTTCTTCCTCTCCCACTCCCCCTGCTTGTGTTCCCTCTCTCGCTGGCTGTCTCTATCTCTGTCGAGTAAATAAATAAAATCTTTAAAAAAAAAATTAAAAAAAATAAAAAAAATAAAAAAAGAGGAGACAGTTAGGCTCACCACACAAACGACCTAACAGGTGCTTTCCTTGAAAGAACCACTATGCGTCAGTCTGCAGAATTGTGTATACAGACCCCCCTCTTCACTGAAGGTATTAAAAAGATAGGTAATCAAAGGTTGTAAATAACTTTTAATAATTTTTACAGCTTCAACAAATACATTTTATTTATTTATTTTTAATATTTTTTATTATGTTAGTCACCATACAGTACATCCCTAGTTTTTGATGTAAAGTTCCATGATTCATTACTTGCGTATAACACCCAGTGCACCATGCAATACGTGCCCTCCTTACTACCCATCACCAGCCTATCCCATCCCTCCCGAAGCCCTCCTTTTTTTTAAGACTTATTTATTAGAGCAGGAGAGACAGAGACAGAGAGGGTACAAGCAGGGAGAGAGGCAGAGGCAGAGGGAGAAGGAGACTCCCTGCTGAGCTGGGAGCCTGAGGACGTTGGGCTGGATCCCACGACCTGAGCCAAACAAAGGCAGGCGCTTAACCATCTGAATCACCCAGGCGTCCTTCAACAAACACCTTTCAAAATAAAACTGGCATTTTTGCCCCGTAAGTGGGTGGCTTTAAAAGTACAGGGACTGCTACTGCAGCGTGACGCACTGCTTTACCCCATGCGGAAGCGCTAGCAGATTTACTCACGACGGCTTTTGCATCATTAGTACAAATGTCAATGCAATGAAAAGGCTAAATAACATCTTAGAATTATTACGGAAACAGTTTTGACTATGAGGATTGCTGGAAAATATCTGCGGACTCCCCAGGGGTCTGTGAGCCATACTTTGAGAGTACTATGGTTAGGTCTGTATCTGCCCAGATGTGCTGGAATTGGGGGCATGGATGACATTTACAAAGAAAGGTGGGCTTACTTCTGGGATACCATCTGCACCGTGAGACTGTGGGCGGTCTAGGAATGTCTGTCCTGGCCCGGTCCACGTCCTTTGCCTTCTCTTCATGCTAACTACACGTCGGCCACCACCCGATGAGCAAATACAACAGAGAGTGTCTGAGGGAAATGTTTTTAACAGATCATTTGGGGGAGGAAGATGGTTAAGCTGCAATAGATGGCAATTTTTTTTTTTTTTTTTTTTTTAGAACAGGTGAATGCTCTTGTGAGTTAATGTTCAGATAAAGTCCGATTCAGTGTGTTAGCCTCAGCTCTTGAGGACTGGTGGGCCCTAGGCTTTCATTCTTTATTATTTTTTTAATTTTTTATTTTTTTTTAATTTTTATTTTAAGGATTATTTATAGATTTGAGAGAAAGGCGGAGAGAGTGCTCACACTAGCTGGGGGAGGGGCATAAGGAGAGGGAGAAGCAGGCTCTAGGCAGAGCAGGGAGCCCTGACTTGGGTCTTGATTCCTGGACCCCGAGATCATGACCAGAGCCTAGGGCAGATGCTTAACCAAATGAGCCACCCAGGCATCCCTATTTTATTTTATTTTATTTTATTTTATTTTATTTTATTTTATTTTATTTTAAAGGAAACTATACCCAGTGTGGGGCTTTGAATTCATGACCCTGAGATCAAGAGTCCATGCTCTACTGACTGAGCCAGGTGCCACCACTTCGATTTTTTAAATTGAAAAATTTTGGATTTATAGAAAGTTAGAAAAATAGTACAATGAGTACCCATGTAGCCTTTACATAGATTTATCAATTGTTAACGTTTTGTCACATTCATTTGTACTGTTTGTGTATTGTTTTGAACCAAAGAAGGAGGTTGCAGACCTCTTGACGTTTTGCATCTCAGAGTAATAGGCATGATCACACCCTTGAGATATACAGTGATTCTATAATACCATCAAATATAGAATCTATATGTAAATTTCCCTAGTTGTCCTAATATGTCTTTTTTTAAAAAAGGTTTTATTTATTTATTTAAGAGACTATCTCTTAAATAGAGAAAGAGTGAGCTCACGAGCGGGGGTGGGGGGCAAAGGGAAAGGGAGAAGCAGACTCCCCACTGAGTGGGGAGTCTGATGTGGGACTTGATCCCAGGACCCTGGCATCGTGACCTGAGCTGAAGGCAGACACTTAACCAACTGAGCCACCCAGGTGCCCAGAGACCATCAGTTCCAAAAAGAAATTAATTAAATGCATTTTACTTTACTTGTAAATGAATACAGAAACTACTAATAAGCCAAATTTCTAAGAGGAAGAGGAGGAGCTGTTAGCTAAACGCAACTTGCGTATTAAGTACAAAGCCTGTGAATATGATTTTTTTTTAGCACAAGGCAGATTTTTTTAAATTTTATTATTATTTTTTATTATGTTATGTCACCATACAGTACTTCGGTTTTTTTTTAATAATTTTTTATTATGTTATGTTAGTCACCATACAGTATATCCTTAGTTTTTGACATAGTGTTCCATGATTCATTATTTGCGTATAACACCCAGTGCACCATGCAATACATGCCCTCCTTAATACCCATCACTGGCCTATCCTGGTCTCACTGGCTTCATACTTTAAAACTTTGCACAGGTGTTATGAATGTAGAGGCCCTATCAACTTTGTTTCAAAGAGCAGTCTTGAGAAAAGAATGCTGCTATTGATAATATTTCCAGTTCTAGTATTCTAGGTGTTCAGATGGGGACAATGCAGTTGGGGATTGGTGTGAGATCATAACATATAGTCTGGCTGCCTTCTTGAGGACTGACTCTTCCATTCAAGACAGAAGCAAAGTATTCTGGAGACATTGAAATGTATACCTCGTTCAGGCTTCCATTTCCATTTTCAAAATGCTACTTAAGCTGCAATTGCCTAGGGGCGCCTTGGTGACTCCGTTGGGTAAGCATCCAACTCTTGATTTCAGCTCAGGTCATGATCTCAGGGTAATGGGATCCAGCCCATGCCAGGCATGGAGCCTGCTTGAGATGCTCTCTCTCCCTCCCTCTCTCCCCCTCCCCCACTGCCTTGTGTGTGCTCTCTCAATCAATCAATCATCAATCAATGATAAACTGCATATTGCCTAGAAGAAATTAGAAATACAGATTACTTTCCATGTTCTTTGAGAATTGGGGGGTTAATATGAACTTTAGTAGAAAGAACAAAAACTTTCCTGGCCCAAAATACATACAGTGTATCTCTTTTGTTGGTTTTTGATACAAGATTGGGGTTATAAACAGCCCAGAAAGAGGACGTTACTTCAGCTATTTGGAGCATGAGGAAAGTAAGAGTGAATAGAATAATTTGGGAGGTTCAATTATGCAGTGGCGGAACTTTTGTTGCTGCTCATACTTGGAAAGACAACTAGAAATAAATATCTGGGAAGAACCATTAGTGAATTAATGTACATAGCGTAATATGCTTAAGTTCATTTTTAAAAGAATATTGTTTTGGGGCACCTGGGTGGCTCAGTCGTTAAGCGTCTGCCTTCGGCTCAGGGTGTGAACCCGGTGTTCTGAGATCGAGCCCCGCATCAGGCTCCTCCACTGGGAGCCTGCTTCTTCCTCTCCCACTCCATCTGCTTGTGTTCCCTCTCTCTCTGGCTGTCTCTCTCTGTCAAATGAATAAATAAAAAATCTTTAAAAAAAATAAAAGAATATTGTTTTTCTTTGACTAGTTTGAAAAGGATGTTTGCTAAGATAAGGGTGAAATTTTGATTTCTTATATTTTAAGATCCTTAAGCAAGCACGTTTCATTTAAAATATTTAGCCTAGGGCTAAACAAATGCATAATATTGATAATCATGTTTTTAAAATGCTTTTGTCAGATAGGTGACAATTACTGGGTGAAAGGAAATTTTTATTTAGGGCAAGTTTCTTATAGCATTGAAGGCTTCAAGAAGATCACCCGATCTGGGGCACCTGGCTGAAGTATCTGACTCTTGATTTCCACTCTGGTTATGATCTCAGGGACGTGAGATTGAGCCCCGAGTTGGGCTCTGCACTGGGTGTGGTGTGCACGTAAGATTCTCTCTCTCCCCCTTTCTCTGCCAGTCCCCCCCTGTTCTTTCTGTCTCTCTCTCTCAAAAAAAAAAAAAAAAAAAAAAAAATCACCTGATCTGTTACTTTTACTACTTCCTTCAACCCATGCAGGATTGAGTTTAGCATAATGCAGAACAGGCTGCCCAGGGAAATATCAGTGCTCAACAGCTCATAGAAACTACACTGAAGATTTTATTTTATAAAACAGTAATTCATTAATTTGCAAAACAACAACATATTACAGGTTTAAGGCTTTTATTCTGTTGTGGATTCTTCTAAAGATATTGGGCAATTTTTTTTTTCAAATTATTACCCTATTGTTGATTGTTTTCTTACTTGCAAAATAATTATAAATCCCAAATATTTCTCCTTCGGGAAAAAATGAGATTTCAAATGGATTTCTACCGAAATCAATTAACATCTGGAATGAAAACTTGCTGAAGGTACTCTGAATCAGTCTGCCAAAGATTCCAAAATATTTCAGACAGTCCTGTCTTTCACTGTTTCTAAAGGAATTATGGAAAGAATGAGATGACAGAGGAAAAGAATGGGACAAATAGATCGTAGTCATCTGAATATTGGTTTGTATAGAATGGTACATAGATTCTGCTGTTATCTGGGCCGTTAACACTTTGTGATCTTACGTGGAGAAGTAATAGACAAATGATTCCCTGTCAAGATTCTCTGAGGACAGGTGGAGGACTGGAAACCATGCCTGACAGTGGTTCAGGCGGCTGGTGACTCATTCACGGAAGCATGCTTTGGTGGGCTTTGGGAAGCTGAATACAGTCCGAAGCTCCCTAGAACATCACACCTATTTGACATTCTCTCTGACCTCAGAATGCCTGCTCTCATTCTAACATCTTATCTTCTTTGCCCATTTGATTAGATGCCAAGCTGATCTGATAGTTTCACCTCTATTTCCAATGACTCTGAAGTAACTTACATCAACCATAGTGTATACAGCAGTATCTCTGATTCTTGTGTAGTGTAAATGTACACAACAGAAGAGGACACACCCAGCCATGCCTTAGTCCAGCAACCCAGCCTCATCTAAAGCTCTAATGGACATCTGATGGTAACAGTCACCCTCTGGTCTTTCCTATCTCTATCCTCCCTATTCCTCGCCTTCACGTGGCCTCTTGCTCCACTGCATCATGGACACCTAGGGTAGCTCCAGCTTGAAAATAATTCTACCAGTCAGCCATCTAAAGAATAAGGAAAAGAATTGTCTTTGGGAAACCCTTGGCTCTATAGACCAGTATCTCTTTTCTTCCTCTTTACTTTCCTTCTTGGTGTGCCACAGGGAAGGGGAGCAGAGGACAAAGTATCAAGTCAACATGGTCTTAGAATGAAGGGGAGGGAGATGCCCCTCTGTCCTAACAATACTCCAGGAGAGCCAAGTACTGTAGGAGCCTCAAAGTGGCAGGATCTGTTTGACACTTTCCATACCTCTGTCACTATTTCTTTCATTCTCTGATTTTAATTTTCTGTCTTGAAGAGGAGAAAGACAGAAGAGATTAAATATCTTGTAAGCATCCACTATATTTTACGCAAGTCCGCTTATTCAATTCTCTCAACAAGCCTGGCTGATGGTCACTATCATCCCTATTTAACAATAACAAAATGGTGGTTCAGGGAAGGTAAATAATTTTCCCAAGATTTAATTTCTAGTAAGTCTGTCTAAATTCAAATGTTGTTTTCATTCTTCTGTCCACATCATGTTGTTACCCATTCACTATATTCTTTTCATATCTCATTCTCTTTTCAACTCAGATCTTCCTTTTTTTCCTGGTAGGTCACTTTGTTCTTGGCACTGCTTTCAATATTCATGACCAGCAGTGTCCTTTCCAGCTGTGTAAGGCAATGACGAGCTTTTTCTTACGGGATTTCTCAGTAGAGAAGTCATGAATGGCATTGCTCACGGAGGCCACCTCCAAAGGATCCACACTTACGTTAATAGCTGATGAAATGACCTGTTGGATGTTGCCAAAGTGTTTGCTACTAAAATTGTTCTATAAAGTTTATTCTAAATTTTATTTTATTTTATTTTATTTTATTTTAAGATTTTATTTATTTATTCGACAGAGATAGAGACAGCCAGCGAGAGAGGGAACACAAGCAGGGGGAGTGGGAGAGGAAGAAGCAGGCTCATAGCAGAAGAGTCTGATGTGGGGCTCGATGCCATAACGCCGGGATCACGCCCTGAGCCGAAGGCAGACGCTTAACCGCTGTGCCACCCAGGCGCCCCTATTCTAAATTTTAAAATGATCTCAAGGTCTTGCTTTTTAAGTTGAAGTCAGTGCCACTTGTCTATTTTATAAAGATTCCTGGCCACAACTAAAACCTATTTTGAACTGTTAGTGTTCTCTAATGAGGAACTTTATAAAGTCCCAATAAAAGCCCACAATTCAGGAGTTAGAATAACTCAGTGAAATTAACCATGTAAATGCTCAATGAATCAAATGATTGAAAAAGAATGGCTACAAAATAAAGATTAAAATGGGTAAAACTACATTTTGTCTTTTTTGGTACTGCTTATAGGTCATAATTAAATCATGGTGGCTCAAAAGCACAAAACCAACTTCATCACTCACCAGGTGTGGAAAATAATGTGGAATGTTTTCTAGCATTAGAGGGATGACACAGGTCCTATTTTTTTTTTCACTTAAAAAAATCCCTCAAAGCATCATTCTTTAATATTTTTTTTTAAGGATTTATTTATTTATTTTAGAGGGGTGGGGCAGAGGGAAAGGGAGAATTGCAAGGAGACTCCAGGCTGACTGCAGACCCTGATGCAGGGTTCGATCTTACAATCCTGAGATTATGACTTGAACTGAAATCAAGAGTAGGATGCTTAACCGAGTGAGCCACCCGGGTGCCCCTTTAATATTTACTTTCTTAATGACCACGAAATGTAGCTACTCTTTTGATTTAGGGTGATTTTTAAGCCTTTGCTTTGCTCGTGACCACAGACCTAGGACTGCAGCCGGAACTGAAATACATTTGTAGTTGAACATCCTGCTGTCTCCTCCAATGAGGACGGTGTTGGGGTATATAAGCAATAATTATGTTTATGGCTTGAGATTAAAAAAAATATTTTCCAAATTCTTTCTAATTCACTAAGCTCCTTAACATGCAAGACGTCTTTTTTTTTTTTTTAAATCATTACCTGATTGTGAAAGGAAGCTAGTATAGTTAGAACCATCCCTGTTTTACAGGAGAGAAAACTCAAAATCAATGAAGTTAAGTGCCTTCCTCAAGTTCCTCAACTACAGATTTTGAAAGAACTGAGAATCAGATCCAGGTGGGTTGACTTTAAAGCCTAAGTTTTGTTAATCAAGATTGCAGTTCCCTCCCATGAGTTGAATTAAGCAAACAAAAATTAAACCAAGAACTAAGTAGGATTGTGTTTTCAAACACATCTTCTTTCCGTCATTAAGTAGCTACTAGATGTCAGCATTGCTCCCAGCAGGCACTGCAGATGGGGGAGTTAAGACAGTGCATGGGCCCTTGGGCAGTAGGTATGTCAGCAGCTATGGAAACCACAGTAAAATAAATGGCTGTCATGAGAGCAGCAGACACAAATCACCAGGAGAGCACAGTGAGGAAGGAAAAACCTCACCATCAGGAATTCCACCTAGCCTAGAAAAACACCCTTCCTCGCTTCCAGTGTGTTTCTTAACCAAACATCTGCTTAACACAGATTGAAATCAACACAGCTTCGTTGTACATGTTTGTAAGTGTGAAGCTGGAAACAACCCTGATCCCGTTGGATCACCTATGGAAACACTTGCAATGAGCTCAGCATGTTTTCATATTTCCTGTTCTTTCTCTCTCACTTTCTGTGATGCCATTGGGCCTATGGATCACTGGTGGCTTCACGGGATAATATACTTATTCCCTGCATAACACAGCATAACACTGAGTGTGAGGACAGAAGTCGTAGTATAAACTCAAAAGCTTTCAGTCTAACCACATTCATTTTTACAGTCACCAAGCTGCTTCTAGGACACATAAAGCTCATGGAATGTGCTGCTGTGGTGTTCCAGTCACACTGTTATTCTAAGTTTCGCTCCTGACTTCCTCTTCACCTTTATGAAGGGTTTTCCAGACTCCTTGGTGATAGGCAGGGGTACCAGGTCACTCCAGGAAGCAAGCTCACACAGTCCCCCATTGACGAAAGCCATTATCCTCTCTCCCATAAAGCAACATCACTTAGTAGAATAAATGGGACCGTGTAGTTGCACGCTTGGTTCATTCACCCCGGTTCTATTACAGTGTAAGCCCGGCGGGCTGCTACTATTCTCATGGCTCTCTTGAGAATGCAGGATGCTGACAAGCTTTCTAGTTGTGACCCAAGGTTTAGTTCATGGGAGCTTAGACTTTATCTTCTGCCTGAGCCTTCCAAAGCCCCGTCACAAACCCTCCTCCAAGGTGAAGTTCACAAGACCGTGCGTTATTCCTAACCTGATGACTGTTTCCTTCATTGGCCTGTGACTCTTCTCATCATATTATTCCTCTGAGCAAGGCTCACTGTAGTGAGAACAACCAGTAGGGGTTTCTTTTGTGCTGAGTACTAGGCAGATCTTCTGTTCTTAAATTCCATCTGGGTTCTGGTTTATTTCCCTTTTTGGGGGGATGATCCATACTCTTTGCCCTTCTCACCATTTTGCTTATATTTTACTAACCAAAGCCGGTTCTTCTAAACTTGCTCATAAAGTATGTTCTACCTACACCGGATACAGAATTTTTCACAGACTGCATGACCACATGATCGTATCTATAGTTTTTTATTTTTTTATCAAATATGTGTGTGTGTGTGTGTGTGTGTGAGAGAGAGAGAGAGAGAGAGAGAGAGAGAGAGAGATTTGCCAACAGCTGTATGTGTCTTTCTAAATATCTCTTAGGTAAAAGAGGTTCTTCTCCCCTGATTGTCACACTTTATAATTTGGAATCTCAAGTTTCCTGAAGTGGGACCGGTGATTAATTCTCACTGCTGATAGGGTTAAGTCCATGAATTTCTGTTTCTTGGCCATAGCAAGGTCTCTGGCTGAAGGGCTCTGAGATTGGTATTTCCCAAAAGCTGTGGGGGTGGCTTTAATGCAAAGGCAGGTTCTCAGTTGCAGCCTGTGGAAGGGCCTGTTGATTTGACTTAGAGAATGCTAGGCTCAAAAAATTGCCCGTCTTCATTTATTCAGTCAATATTTGTTGGCAACAGTTATTCAGTAAGCAACTCAAGTTAAATTCCCTGCCTCATGTAGGGTGACAGTGGTAGCTTTGGAGGTAGAGGACACGCTACTGACTTTCACAATTTTAGATCTCCCTGATTGAGTGAATGGAGAAACAGGGCAACTGTTTCCTGATTCTCTAAGTGTAGGCATACAAAGATACAAAGCTCCCCTACCACCTTCTAATTTCTCTTGGTGACATCCAGTTATCATAAATGTAAATTAAGGCCCTAACATGTGCTGGACAGATTTTTGGGGTAAAGGAGTCAAAATGAGATACAGACGCTTCCTTGCCAAATTAAGTCATTAAGAAGTACCTACGTATGATGAGTGACGTGAGGAAGGAGTGCAGGACGCTCCCTTCATCTTGGAGGCGTACTAACCTGCCTTGGAATGCGGCAGTGTAAGATCTTTTTTTTTTTTTTCCTTTCAAGTGAATCATTCCAGACTGTCTTTGGTTAAAACCCTACCAAGGGAGTTTATTTTTTCCTATATTATATACTTTTATTTGCTACCCACCTATTATTTTTATAGCTAAATTAAGTCTCTGATGTAAGCCCTAAAGAAATGAATTAGCCTAATGTACAAGCCAAGCAAGCTGAAGATCATATGAGGTGACAGGATATGGATTTTTGAGGAATTTTTCATGGAGATCTATTTCTTGAGATTTTTCTCCATCAGTGGTTCTCGTTCAGGTTATATCGTGAGAACCGACAATATCTCATGCCTCTCTTATAAGATGAATCATGGGGGTCCTGGGGGGCTCAGTTGGATGGGTGTCTGCCTTCAGCCCAGGTCATGATCCCAGGGTCCTGGGATGGAGCCCGCGTCAGGTTCCCTGCTCAGCGGGGTGTTTGCTTCTCCCTCTGCTTCTTCCCCCACCTTGGCTTATGCTCTCACTCACTCTCTTTCTCTCTCTCAAATAGGTAAAATCTTAAAAAAAAAAAAAAAAGACGAATAGCATATTTGGTGCAATTTTTTCTCTCAGTAAAAGCCAATTAGGATGTTTCCAGGTTGGCTTTGAGGTTGTCTTTGCCATTTGGAACACATTGTTACAACCTTTGGGGTCTGAGTTCTATGTCTATGGCATAAGGAATGAAAGGTTCTAGCCTGTATGTGTGCCTTTCCTGTTTATACACTGGTCGTCCCTCTAAAGTTCACCGGGCCAGAGCTCCTAATATGGAAATTCTTTCCTTACCAAAATCTTTACGATTTCTAGCTTTTATGGCATCTGTGAAACAAACCAAAACGTCTTCTTAATTCCAAATCCAGGCCTTCTCAGAAAAGCTGAAGAAAGAATTAAATGAGAATAAAAGCACTGGTTTTGTATCCATTCAGAGTCATGTGTGGGCAGTGGCATATCAAGCCAGTCCTTAATGGCACAGGACTCTCCAGTCACACCCGGTGGGTTTCCCATCCTCCCTTCTTTTTGCATATGGATCAGAAAATTGAATGGAGAAAGCATTCAAGTAAAATAAGAATCTAGAACAGAAGAGGGGGTCAAAATGGTAAGAGTACATAAATGATGAGAGACATTTCACCTGCTTTGCATTAGTGATGAAACTCCTGAAGGAAGACTGTACATGCATGAGTCTTGGGCACTTTTGTCCCTGGACTGTCTCATCTGTCTCAGTGCTCTTGGAATTCAGAAGAGCTCCCCAAGAGCAAATTAATCTATTGGGCTCTGCTCTCCCGGTAGATTAGATAGACATGGCTCTATCTCCACATTATCCACCCCTAAATTCCCTTCCTAAGAGATAAATGAACAAGGAGACAGCACTAAAAACACTATTCATTTCCAATTAAAGCCTATATGTTATTTCCCAGGAGGTGTCAGGGGAACTCCCTTTCAGGGTTCTGTGTCTGAATCTCTGAATGAATCTTGTTAGTCACTGAGGGAGTTTTCCTTTATTATATAAAACCAAACTCTGACTCCCTGAAGACTTATGGCCCCCAGTTATGTGTGTATATGTGTGGTTGTTGGTTTTCCACTAGGGAAAAATTTCAAAAAACTGATAGATTGTTAATGGTGGAAAGGAACAGGAAGATTTTTATTCCAGTTTTTATTAAATTCATTGTGGCAGGGGATCCTTACCTAAAATTAAGTTTCACAGGTATATTAAATACATAAAATAGATACCATTTGAGCTGGTTGAAGGGAAAGGTGAGACCTGGTTTGTTGGTCTTTCTCTTCAACCTGTTCTCCTACCCTTCACCGGGTTAATCTTAAAGCTTTTCCTTGGAATTGTCCCACTTTACAGAAAGACATTTTAAACACCATAGATTGAGTGAGTGTGTCATTTCATTAAGAAGAAAAGTGAGATTGGAAGCAGAAGGGAGCCTTGGCTAAGGTCCTCTAGCCAGTTAGTTGTGGTTTATGTTCTGCTACACTGTGTTGCTTGGCATGACATCATCTTTCAATTATCTGTGGCTATTGCTTCACAATATATTCAATAGCATCCTGGGGCACACAAGCTGAACATGTTTTCCAATCAATGAGGGTAGCTGTGAATGAGAAGAAAGTTCACGGGAAGCTTATGGGATGGCTCCAGGTGTCCATCTTTCTACTTTGCCTTTGCTACCACTTTCTCTGTCTCAGGGGGCCCATTTCCCATTGGCTGTCCCTCAAAGTGAGCAGAAATTGAGTGTGTTTAATTTAGATTTTCTTCAGGTTCCTTGACTTGCAATCAGCACATCTTTGTACCCTTAGCTCTCCAGCTGTTCTCTGTGCTGACCTAACCAAGACTGTGGAAAGTGTCAGAGCCATTTAATGTAACGGAATTTCCCCAATGGCTTCAGCATTCTTAAAGTGACTAATTTAATTGGAGTTGTAAGGCATCAGATAATAATGATATCCTTCGGCTATGTTCTTAGTAGATTGTACACCTGTAATGAAATCCATAAAGGAAAATTGAAGTATATTTGGGAAGCAAATCTGAATTTCCTGTGAAGCCGGTAAAAACGTGTAATGCTTTTCCTTTGTTTTTACCTTCAGAGAATTATGATGAGTCTGGTTGTAGGATAAGGGCATTATATTAATAGAGGCAGTGGAAATTCCTATTGTACCCTAAATTCATACAGTATTTCTCTAAGTGGAAACCCAATTCATTAGTTTTCAGCCTTGTAAAACTGGGATATAATGTGGGCTGCTAACTGTATTAACTATGATTAATTTTTTCTCTTTCTCTTATTCCTTTTTTATTCTGGGGTCCTGTCTGCTATCTCCTTGGTCCTCATGCTGGGGTAATTCGCCATGGTATTTATTTTGGGGGGGCATAGGGGGAAGAAAGTGGCTAATTTGACTTCTCCTTTTCTAGTACATGCACCGAAAGCCTGACAGCTAAGTGTTCATGCATGTGTACACACACACACATACACACACAAAGTCCCTTTCCAATGTTGCCCGGGCTCCACAGAGAAAGCAGACAGGCGGAGAGATAAATGCTGTTCCCCTGCTCACAGATCCACTTCTCCAAACACAGTATCTTAGATACCTATGGTGGCAACAACATCCACCAGCATGTGTCCCTTAGACACCTTGTCTAAACCAGCCAGGTGGACAAAAGCAAGAGCCTTGATCTTGCCTCGATAAGGGCAGCTGCTGCCATCAGACATCAGGTAACTGAAACTCTCTCTTAGGATGCCATGGTTTTTCTGCCTTGTCTTTCTGGTATTTCCTTGTATTATCTTTCTAAGAATGTTTGTATAGCAGATAACCTTGGAAAACAGAGGTACTCTCCCCTTCAGGCTAGAGGGCAATATAATGATGATAATGTGACCCTCAGGGTAAATGTTGGACAGGTCTGCTTGTGGCCTCCTTCATAGATTGGGGGTTATATAATCTGAAGGTTCCTCAGCTATGGCACAGACCTACCATGTGCACCACACCCCCAGCCCAACTCTACACGATCTCCACTGTGGCACTTGAGGGACAAAGGCAATTGATGTGAGCACGGACCTCGTGCTCCTTCATAACAAAGTCCTTTGTCGATGATCCAGGAGTCTCACGTCTTCTTTGAACATCTATGAAACTAGCAGGCTAACTTGGGGCTCTCTGACTGGTAAATGTCAGACTCTTCACAGTTCTCGGTACCTGGTTTCTTCCTTTTAGAACCTTGGTCTGAGATGCAGGTAATCGATTCCTGCTGCACCGTCTTTCCCCAGTTTCAGGGGTTCAGCCCATATTTCTAGTATCCCTTCCCGCTGGATTAATCCCCAAAGTGTGTCTCCCTCCCTGTGTCACAATGAAATAGAAAATTCCTGTGGTGTATTTCAACTTATATGCCAATTCTGATTTGTTAGTAGTGACAGCCTGGAGCTTAGGATAGAAAGATTCAGATGTTATGTCTAAACTCGGGGTGGAAGGGTTACAGGATCTACAGGGCTAGGAAGGAGAAATGGTCTAGACGTTTCAAGTCCAGAACCTCTGCATTAAGGCTCTGGTGTCAGCCATACCCCGTGCTAAATGATATGGTCACTAGAGCAGTACGTATACACAACATGAAATTAACTAGTTTTGATGATGGTGAAGCCACTGATTATCCGAATAGATAACAACTCAAACTGTTTATAGAAGATACATTTGCTGAGTTCCCTACGATCCTGGTCCTGACCACTCTATGGCCAATCAACTAGGATCCTTCTAAGTAGTTTTAAGGGCGGAAAAGCACAACTAGCAAAGACATTAGTTTTATAATGCCACCGTCAATTTAATAGGTTTATAGAATGCACTATTAATTTGTGAGGCTTTTAAGTGATGACATTTCTCCCTATTTTCAACACCAGGAAAACTGGTAAACCTCCTGAACATTTGGCTTTTTGTTTTTGTTTTTTGTTTTTAGATTTTATTTTTAAGTTGACTTCTATACGGGGCTTGAACTTACAACCCTGAGATTAAGAGTCACATTCTCTACTGAGTGAGCCAGCCAGGTACCCTTCTACCTTTTTTTTATTCTTTCCTTTGACTGCTAGAAAGATCAAGAGCACATTTCTTTATTAACCGGTAGTGGTTCTCAAACTTTGCTACACGTGGAACCCAGGGAAGCTTTAAAAATACTGATGCTTGGGTTCCACCCTCACAGATAGTTACTTAATTGGTAATGTAATGGATCGAGGATTTTTTTTTTTTAAGATCGCCAGGTGATTATAATACGTAGCAATAATTTAAAAGAAACTATTTTATAAGATTTTCCATTGAATACTTTAGACTATCGATAATTTAATTTTGGACTGCTATATAGTAGGGTTCTTACTCTAATTTTCCCAAATAGCCAAATTTTCCAACATTATGAAATCCTTCATTTTTCTAAAACTAGTTTTGTTTTCCTTACTGATTTTTCAGTAATATTCTTACACGTATAAATTCCACATTTCTGATTCTGTTTCTGAATTCTCTTTGCTAGTCCATTGATCTATTTGACTGTTGCTTACCAATACCATGCTGTTTAAGTGCTACATGTTATATGCGTGGAAGGACAAGTTCTTCCTCTTTGAACTACTTTTTTAAGAAGTGGTCTTGGCCAAGTTATTTTTCTTTTTCAGGAAAAAAAAAAAGATTAGGGGCACCTGGGTGGCTCAGTCGTTAAGTGTCTGCCTTCAGCTCAGGTCATGATCCCAGGGTCCTGGGATCCAGCCCCTCATTGGGCTCCCTGCTCAGCGGGAAGCCTGCTTTTCCCTCTCTCTCTCCCCCTGCTGGTGTTTCCTCTCTCGCTGTGTCTCTCTCTGTCCAAAAAATATATTTAAAAAAAAAAAAAAAACTTTCAAAAAAAAAATTAGAATAAGCTCATCCTGTTCCACCATCTAGTGTTTTCGGGCCATTCAGAATAAGTTGCTGTGAGCAAGGAGGTGTGGCATTCTGATTGCCAGACCTGAGTTCCACGCTCTAACCTTGAAGTACCATCTAAGATCACATAATCTAAGATCCAGAAAGAGGGTTTTAGTAGATAGGGTGTGCTGTCAGGACTGTAGCGTAAGCAGAATTTGGAGTTCTGTTACTTAAAATGGCAAAGATGGCTGTGACGCATCAAAAAGTCAAGTGCCCACTACAGTTTATTTTCTTTTCATGGCATTGGGAATCAGCTCAGGATGTGATACTACTTGGTCGTCCTCCAAGAAGGAAGCTATAGTTACAAGTGAAGAATGCCACGCGACCACCATTAAATTTGTTTTTCAACACTTCATTACCATGGCAATCTTCAGGGTTGTGTTGTATCATAAAATTTCCCTACTTTCAACTTTTTAGTTATTCAGAGCATCCCCTTAGTTTACATTAAAATAAAGAAATTAGAAAGATAAATAAGGAATAAAGGAGGCCTTCCTAGTAGGGAGAATTCTATTACCTATAATCAGGAATGGAGTCTCTTAGAATTAAATTTCAGTTTCAAGGTCACAATTCCTATCAATCTGTCCTCTGCAAAATCAGCTTCCCAGATGAGCACTAAGACCTTGCATTTTAAGTGAGTTCATGATCTCTGATTTGAAATTCTATTGAAGATACCATGGCTTTTCCTGTCTCAGGGCCTTTGTACACGCTCTTTTCAATGCCTGAAAATTTCTCTGTTATCTTCCTTCCCTTTATTAAGCCTACTGCAACTCATACATTAGATATTTTTTCTGGTATATTTTTAGAAACACCTTAATGACTTAGAGTGACATTTAAGCTCCTTCCTACCCTGACTACCACCTGTTTATTTTTTTGGTCTATCTCCTCATAAATCAACCTAGTTGCCTAAATGCCCTTTTCCCTCCTATTGTTTATGCTGTGTCACTTGCAGAAATTTCCTCTTTCCACAGAAATCCTTCCACTTGGGAGTAATAGTTTGGTTTGTTTTTGTTTTTGTTTTCTTGGTTTTTGTTTTTGTTTTGTTTTGTTTTGTTTTCTATTCACATCCACTTTGCTTGTATTTAGTCACATTCTGACTAGAATTACAGGGCTTGGAAAGTATGTGTCTTGTTTGCATCTGTCTCTAGTCAAGGTGTTTCCTCCAGGTAAATTTTTCTTGTTCCATGGCAAAGACCAGACTTCACTCATTTCTGTGCCTTCCATAGAACTTTGAACAAGTGGCAAGAGATGCTTGATGGCAGTGTTTCTCAAACTTCAAACCTCATCACAGTCACTCGGAGGACTTGTGAAAACACAGCTTGCTGGGCCCACCTCCAGAATTTTTGGTTCAGAAACCTGGGATGCCGGCAAAGAATGTGCATTTCCAGCAAGTTTGGGGGATGCTGATGCCGCTAACTCAGGAACCACACTAAATCACTGTCCTGTGATGACAGTGCTTTCAAATGTGGCTGTATATTAGAATTTCCTCCGGAACGTTAAAAAAAAAAACCAAAAAAACAAACAAACAACAACAACAACAACAACAAAAGAAAGACTGTGTGTGAGCTCCATCCCAGAAAATTAAATTAAGATCTCTGAAGGGTGGAGCTTTTTTGATAACAATAAAAAAATCAATAACCACAACTCTTCAGGTGATTTTAATGGGCAGCTAGGGTTAAAATCCATTGCTCTACACAAATAGCGGATGAAGAAGTAGAGTTTTGAGCAAGAAAACATGCTTGCTAGGAGTCCAGACCAAAGAAAATGTCATAACTTAGCAAGCAAGTGTGAATTAGAGAATGCATTCACACTTTAATGTGCTTACGGTTAAGATGCAGAGAGTAAAGCTGGGATGGTGTCGCTGCTGGTCTGCAAGCTTGTAGGTGATTACAACCCATGAAGTGTACTTATTAGGGAAGAATTTGGGCATCTGTGAACAAATATGGTGGGGGAAAGCAGGGGATGCTAAAGACAGGTGGAGAGATGAGACTGGGAAAGCGAAACAAGACTAGAGGACACACATCCAATAATGCTTTCGGAATTCCAAAGTAGGAAGGAAGGGGGAGTGCTGGCAGATGTCCCTGCGTGGGAAACTACTTGAAAGCCATTGGTTTAAGATTTTAAGTGAATTTTTGGAGAAAGCATCCAATTTTGCCAAGACTGGCCCAGACTAAGGATTTAATTTCTACCTCATTGAGTAGGCAGGTATGTGAGTAAATAGGCAAGTGCAGCTTCCAGAGACACATCGTAAGAGAGTCCCAGAGAGATTTTGTTAAAGCCCGTGGGCTTTCTCCATCTTCTTAGTTGCCTTAGTCAAGAGGGTAATTTCCATTGCAAAAAAATAGGATTTTGCTTTATTCCCAGTAGCTGGCATTAAATTAGTCCCATAGAATGTGTTTGGGGACCAAGTTGATGAGCAGAGATTGTCTAAGTAGCAGGTGCATTAGATTCGTCTAATCATTTAAACCATGTGCCCTGCACATATTTCAGCTTTCTTAGTTGGGTTGACTTTTATTTGCAAAACACCTATCTGAAGGTGTGCCGTAGTGGATGTCTAATTGATGATGCCTGTCGGATTTTATGTTCTATAAATGCCAAGCGCATTTTCCCCAAATATACTCTTCCCTGATCCATTTTTCCAAAGTAAGCATTTGAAAGAAGTTTAATTCTTTCGAGATTCTTAAGCAGGACCCACTTTCTCACAGATATTTAGGGTGAAGAGGGGAATTACAGTCTCCAGATTCAGCCTAAATCCATTGTACTCAGAAATCTTGTGAATACAGAGTACAAGGAGGGAACCTCCGTGTCACCGATCCAGAGCCGAGGCTGCTGCCGGTGGCTGTTTTCCCTCTTTCCTGTCATTAGGGTGTGTGTGTGTGTGTGTGTGTGTGTGTGTGCGCGCGTGCGCGCGCGTGCATGTGTGTGTCTGTCTCTGTGTGTGTCTGTGTGTCTATGCATTCTGTACATGTGATGGTTTGAGTGATGACCTCCCAAAAGATATTTCCACATTTTGGAGCCTGTGAATACGACCTTATTTGGAAAAAGGGTCTTTGCAGATGTACCTTATTCACGGACCTTTGAGATGAGATCATCCTAGATTATGTACTGTGTCCTAAATCCAATGCCAAGTGCCCTTATAAGAGACAGAAGAGAAGACATAGAGGAGAAGGCCATATGAAGATGGGGCAGAGACTGGAGTGATAGAGTCGTAAGCCAGGGAACACCTGGCACCACCAGAGGCTGGAAGACGCAAAGAACAGAATCTCCCCAGAGCCTCAGGAGGAAGCTGGCCCTTTGGACACCTTGATTTAGGGCTTCTGCCCTCCAAAATTGTGACAGAATACATTCCTGTTGTTTTTTAAGTTGCCCAATTTGTGGTAATCTGTTACAAAAACTAATACACTTACTAATAGCCGGGCTGTGAACCTGAGAGAAAAAGGGAAAAAAGGAAAACAAGTTCACTGGCCCTCCAAAAGGTCATTTTGTTTAAATGTTGTTTCCATGCACCTGTTGTATCCTCCAAAGGGGACTCCTGCTGATAACAGATTGTCAACAATGCTTCAATAAGACAGAGCCTTTTTTTACTTCTATCCTAACCTTAAAGCCAAATACAGCCCGGTAGGGCCTGAAGCCAAGGGGATTCTCTGTGGTTGGGTCAGTGGGGAGTTTTGGGTGTGCATGTAGGGTTGTAGCCAAAGTCTTCAGACCTCTGTGGACTAAATAAAATGCTTAAGATTTAAAAGGACATTCTCTGTGGGAATGCCTGTACACCAGCTTCTCTGTGTAGTGAATACTGTTACTTTTTCTCTCATAAAATAGTCAGCTAGAAAGATACTAAGTCTCCTGGGGGAATCCACAGACTTCCAAGTCTATTTCCTATGTCTGGTTGATGTTGTTAGTGGCAACATTGTACCTCTTCTCACTGGTGTTCAGTCTCGCCGTGGAACAATCAGTGTTCATCTCTCAAATATTTTTAAGGAATTGATAAAAAAATAACTAACGATTCTCATCTGACCGATTTTTCCCTGCCCTTACCATCCCAACTGTCATTCCAACAAAGACTTACCACTTTTCTACATACAGATAAACGGCGTTTGATAAAAGATTCTAAATGTCCCTGTGCCTCCTTGGGTCCCCAGGTGGGTAAGCAGCCTAACTAGATTACAGATGAACTACATGCGGTTAAATGACTCGCCCAATTATATAATATTTGGCTCCTTTTATTGTCTTGAATATTCAGGGCTAACGTTTGGAAAGAAGGAGAACCTACCTGCCACTGAGAAGGATTTGAAATCACTTAAAAATGGAGAGAGGAACAAAGAGCAGAGATAAATTCTGTGAAGCGATGAAAACAGTCTGTGGGAGGCAGGAGCCCAAACTATAGAGAGGACGGATCAGAAATCCTGCAGTCCTCAAGTGTGGTAGCAGAATTTAAAGCAGACCATATAAATTGACAATCTCTGGGCCAGGTCTGACCCATACATGTGCTATTGAAAAATTTAACCGTTATTTAAAAATCAGGATATTTCACGTAAGAGGATGAATTTTTCTCTTGAAAAATATTTGGCTGATACAGCAGCAAGAACTGGGTTATGGAGGCCCTACCTGGCCAAGACAGACAGAGGGAGGAGCATATGGACTGCGGTGATTGGGCGAGACCTTGAACAGGTTCATAAGCTAAAACATCTTAAATTAAGGGGAGGAGATATTCGTAGGGGTCCTATTTTCTAAGGAATGGATGTGGAATTCAGAAATTAATGTTAATTTCAGTTCCTTTTTTTTCCCAACTTCCCCACTCTGTGAGCCATCCTGTAGTCACTTGGTGTTAGAGCTTAGATAAGTGATTAATATTCTTGAACCCCTAGTGCTTCATACATGAAACAGGAATAATAATACCTACCTCATAGGGTTTTTGTAAAGACTGAACAAGACAGTGCGTGGTAAGTGCATACCATGACTGGGACCTAATCAGCCCTTCCATAGTAGCTATTATTGTGATTGTTATTATTAACAAAGTGATAATACTTGCCATTAATGACATTGAATTGGAGGGTTCAAACAAAGAACAAGGTGTTGGATGGTGTAGGCAACCAGGACGGTTGGAAATAATAGGAAAGTTAGTTACTGTTATACTGCACTAGCCCTTGAAAAAACTGGTGGTGTTTAAAGAAATTGCCTGCTGAACTTCTGTATGGCTTCAGTAAAAAATTATGTTCCATTTTCACAGCATGAAAGAGGCAGTTAAAGCAAGAAAAGTGCGTTTAGAAGTTGGAAGAGTGCAAGTGTCTGATGGGTTGAGAAATGAGATTAACCCTTCACTGACTAGTGCTCCATTTTCTGTCGGAGTCAATTCTTTAGGAAAAAAGTGTATGATGGCTCATGGAAGCCAAACAGTGACAGTGTCCTCTTGGTTGTTTTCTGTGTTTCTCCTCCAGGTCCATTTCATTATCAAAAGTAGCTTCTTTCCCTAAGTCCATCTGCTTTTTGGTAAGATTGTTCTTTAAGTATGCAGTTGACATAATTAAGTGTGGTTTTGAGGTTACCTTGTATATCCTAAGGTGAGACCTCCATGGGATCTAATTATTTTTTTCATTGAAAAGAAGATGTTTCACAGACAGAAGCTATAGATTAGGACTCATTACAAAGACATCTCATTATTTTTAATGAGCAATTCCATTATTTCTGACTCTGCTTGCGAGCGGGACATAATTCTGTTAAGAAGAGAATCTTGTTAAAATTTGGTGGTCGGAAACATAGGGCTTCCCGTCAAATTCTACAGTCCCGATTCCTAAGTTTAAAGACATAATATTATGCTTACGTGCACTTCATAAATGTATGTTGATATAGGGAGCATACTTCCTTTGAAGGAATAATTAGATATATTGTGATTCAGTGTTATATATAGTGATACCTATATCTTTGAAATTCTAAAATTCTAAAAATGAGTAATTTTTAGCAAACATTCTCAGTATTCAAATTAGTTGAAATGGTCGAAAATTAATCATCTGATAACCCTAAGATTTGGTCTGGGGTCTTAGAAATCCTCGTTTTCTTCCTGACTATTGGGATCTATCTTTTGTTAAAATATAGATAGGTAATGAATTTGTCTAAGAACTTATGGAAGAAGATCAGTAAAAGGAAAGAAAGAAAGGGGGTCATATATTTTTAGAGCAGGGGAAGAGTTATTTATAGAAGAAAAGAAAGAGGATAAAAGAGAGAAGAGAAAGGAAAAATAATGTTCACATAAATTGCTTATCACTGATAACCATGAAAGTGAACCATCTTGTAGTAAATACCTGCAATCTATTGTTCCCATAGCCTACAAAGGGAGAAAGGAACCGAAATGTAATGGAACACCTGTTATGTGGTGTTGTGCTTGATGATAAGGATATGTAGCAAGTAAGAGAACATTTCTGCTTAAAATTATATAGTGTGTGTGGACATGTGTGTGGGAGACTGTATGGAGAAGAATGGTTGTAATGAGTAGAGGAGAATGTAGATAATTATAATAGAGAAGAAAGGCACACAGACTGTCTCATGATAGCTTAACTCCATCTGTACTTTGAGAACAGAATGACACCCTCCAAAGGTAAATATATTAAAGAGTTAAGGACAAAGAGTCATTCAGCCTCAGTGGTCAAACCAAGTTAAGAGAAAATGAAAACTAAAGCAAACCAAACCAAACAAAAACAAAAACAAACAACAACAACAACAAAAACCCACAAAGATAGAAGCAAGTATATAAACATCATTTTTGCTTCAAACTCTTTGTGGAAAAGCTGGGGAAACAGAACTGTACCTATGGGAAGATTGTAAACCTGGACCTGTCAGGGGTCTGAAGAGCCCGTGGAGCTAGTACCAGGCCTGCGACCTGGAAGATTAACGTGTAGTTTCAATTTCCTGGTAATTCTTCATAGGCCCAGACTTATACCTGTTAAGATCCAAAGATATAATAAAAATTTTATCAGAAAATTTGTAATATACACAATTATATTCATATTCCCATGCTCATAATATTTTTAAAAGGATTTTTGTCAGTTTTAAACTTTGTCAAGAAATAGGCATTTCCCCCAAATATGTTTTAAATGGAAACTTTCCAGTGCACCTTTTCCTAACTAGTCATAATTTAATTTGATAACTTGTGCTATTGCCATATTAGTTATTAGTTGCTATTATTGGAGTTTTATACACTTAGTCAATAAATCAGCTTGTCAGATCTATATACACATTATTTTCAATGTTTTTTTCTCTATAATTTAAAATCATAAACAAAATAATTGTGTCCTTTATACATAGTTTAAGAATAACCCGTTGTGAGAAAGCAAGGTATAATTATTATTCAACATATTATTTTTGCCAAATAACATGTTACTAAATTTGATAGAATTTCTTTGTGCGTGATATGTGAAACCAACTCCTTAAGCAATGCCTTGATCACATGTACTAGCATTGTGAAAAACTTGTGCAGCTTGTTGGTGTTTTATGAAATTCAAGCACAATTTGGTTCATGTGTAATCAGTTTGGGCTTAAAAACTCATATATTTTTTATTCTGTAAATATTAGTTAAACCTCTGTTATGTGCAAGACATTATACTAATTGCTATAAAGTTTATCAAGATGGATCAAGTTTCTTACCTTAAAGAAATTTCAATCTATCATATTCATATTATATATATATATATATATATATATATATATATATATATATATATATCACTCACAAAATCACTGGCAAATCACTCACAAAAATGAAGAAGATAAGCAGACTTCTATAACAGGAATAAGAAGATGAATTAAGCATCACTCTCCAGATGTAACCCATAGCTTGTGGCATGTACACCTTGTGTTGGTACCTGCTGTTAAGTGAAATTATTAAATCTTCTAGAATATGAGCACAGATTTGTGTCAGACATGTTGGAATGCCTCTGCCCAGGGAACCTGTGTAGCAGGAGGGTGTCAGTGTCCCTTTCAGATAAATAGATGAAAAAAAGAGACTATGGCTAGTTTAAAATTCTCTAGTAAGTAAATATTTAAAACAAAACAAAACAAAAATCAGAAGTGAATGTTCCAATGAATAGTAATAAGGGTGATGGAAAGACCCACATACCTGGAACTATTATCTTATCTCTGTACTGGTCATGAATGGTCTGATACATTAGGGATGGTGCCTCATTGCTGAGTTTTAAAAAATTCCCGTACCAAATAGGGTTTGGCATCAAAGCCAGACATTCTATTTTTGTTTTTTATGAGTTGGCCAAACATGATTGACTCAGAAAGCAGTCATCCAAGAATCCATCCACTGTCTCCTGTAGCAGTGCTCCCTTTATAAAAATAAAAATAATAACTTGGGAGCTCTGGTGGGTTAAATTCGGTCCCCAGAAAGGGTGTGTTGAAGTCCTAATCTCCAGTTCTATACATGCCACTTTATTTGGAAACAGGAACTTTTCAGATACAATTAAGCAAAAATGAGATTCCACTGGATTAGGGTGGGCCCTAAATCCAATGGCTGGTATCCTTATAAGGAGAGGAAAACTTAGAGCCACGTAAACACACGTATACACAGGGAAGGAGTCCCTGTGCAAACAGAAAAGTCGAAGTGGTGCTGCGGTAAGGCTAGTAACACCAAGGACTGCCAGCGACCACCAGGGGTGGCTGGGAAAGCAGCATGGAACAGATTCCCCCTCAGAGCCTTCAGGGAAAACATGACCCTACCAACACCTTGGCTTCAGATTTCTAGAATTGTGCGAGAGTAAATTTCTCTTTTAGGTCACTCAGTCTGTAGTGCTTTGTTCCAGCAGCTCTAGGGAACTGATACACGAGTGAAGAAAAAGAAGGACCATGAATAGGTTATATCACATTTCCAGCCTGACCACCATCTTCAATAAATCTACATTTATGTTAAGAGATTTCATATTGAATGTGCTTCATATTAACACCTACATGTGTCATCTGGAGAAAAATCATGTTGCTGTTTTTTTGTTTGTTTGTTTTTTAGAATAATTAGGCTTTCTCACTGACCCCTGCTTAGATCTTCTGGAAAGGGAGATTCCTGTGAATACTGTGTTTTACTAAAAATCAATGACCCACTGTCACCTGCAACCCTGATCTTGGGTTTGAGACAAGGTACCCTGGCTAGATCTTGGACATGAGGTCTAGAAAGATTTACTCAGTATCTAGTACGGCTTAGCCAAGTGTTTCTTAGAAAGTGCAAAGGACTTGGAGGCAGTAGACCTTGATTAGATTCCTAACTCTGTGACTTTTTGGAAAGTGCCCTTGTACTTGCTGAGGAAACTTTCCAGACCTCATCAGTAACATGAGGGTTTTGTAGGAGGTCCCTTTTCAGCTTTCTGATTCAATGACTTAGGCAAATAATTTCCCTAACGTCACTCCAAGAGCATCTGAGTTATGCAACTAGAATTTACAGTTTATTCACCTATAAGCACGGGCTTTCAAATAATTTTAATTAGCTCTTGTTGAATTATGAAGTTTATTTTGTGTTTTGTTATAAATGAACTGCACTCTTACTCTTAGATGATTTTGCTAAGAACAAAAGGAAAAGCGGTCATTTGAATTTCAAATTTCTAGCCCATCAAATATGAAATGAATATTTAAAGATGAACAATAAAATTAGGCTACATTTTTGAAAAATATTTCTGCTTGCTAAAGTCAGAATTATACAGCCGCGACCTTTAAAATAAAATACAGAGTTTCAGATAAATGCAGTACTTGTAGATTATAGTTTCTGGAGAGTTCTGCCCAAAGTGATATATGCCCATTCATCTTTCCTTTCAAAGAAAAAAAAAATTCTTTAAGTCAGATGAGTGTTCTAGAATGCTAAAATAATATGAATGGCTTCCACTCTTCCATGTTAATATGGATTTCCCTCAAAGGTTTATAATCTTTGATGTCCAGTCATGCTTGACTTGGCATTTAAAAATTCGCCAGTAGATTTGCATCAGAATATGATTAACTACTAGGGACCCTGGAAAGAACACGGGGCTGCTTGTTTTTGCTTTCTCTTTAGATCAGATGCTATATTGAGTGATATATTACCGACAGTCTCAAGGTAAATGGAGGCAGAAACAAGGTAAATGGGAGTTTCCCATAGCAAATTTGATTTTGCTTGAGATACGGTAATACATGTACATAATATATATGACAATTACTCCACAAATTGGGGCATATGTGTTAATGTCATGAAAACATCAATGAAAAATAAACTGAATTTAACAATGTAGTTGTATGGGGGGGGGTGATTATCACATAATTTGTATGGTAAGACCGAAGAGAGGCAGTATCCCTGGAAGGATTCAGACAATACAAGTCAACACATAGCATTTCTCCATCTTTAGTTATCTTCTCACATCTTACTTCACCCACATTCATTAGCTACATAACTCAGGGCTCCCTATTTCTTTTATGTATATATTTTATTCTACTGCCCAAATGTAGTGCAAATCAATCTTTGATACAATCAAAGTACAAGAGAGATGCAGGGCATTTATAACTCACTATGGACTCCTTGGCATTTGGATGCTCAATAGTGTCGTGGTACTTTATGAAAATGTGGACAGTGGTAAGAGTTTTGCTACGTGTGTTCCAGCAACACCATGAAAGCATCGCTTCCTCAATGAAATAATGACACAGTAATGAAGATTCCTGCTGCATAATGAGCCCGGGGGTTAACAAAGGAGCTTAATCATTAAAAGCTTGGGCTCTCCAGAACCACACTACCTGGACTTACACAGCCCTGCTACTTACTAGCTGTGTGACCTTGAGCAGTTTACTTAATCTCTCTGCAGACTGCATGCCGTAAAAGGTAGAATGGGAATGATGAGAGGGTCTTCCTCTGCGGACTGAGTTAATACATATAAAGCCCTTAGAATAGGATCCTTAACATAATAAGCAGTTGATAAATCATAGTTGTTATTATTAATGAGAGTTTAAAGAGAGGTAAGAGAGGCAATCTGGGGGAAGAGGCATTAAGTGTGTATCATCTGCAAACATCCCAGGGAGCAATTAGATAAAATTCTACAGTTGAATCTTGCAGTTTGATTATTTTAAAACTTAGGGTACCACGTTTGAGATTCTTGTTGTGGTTGGCCAACCCAGAGCACGTTAAATCGAATTTTGATTATATTTTTTGCACCCGCAGCTGGCTCTTTCAGAGCTGGTCTGTGGAACTCAGGCAGTACATGGAAGTGAAATTCTGAACTCCTTTTCTTCCCTGTCACTGAAGAAGCATGTGGGTAAATGTAGAGCTAGCAGGAGGGTCATAACAGCTTTGAGAGACTCAAGGGTATAACTGAGTAGGGAATGGTTATCTTATTGGAAGCTTTTTTTAATTAATTAATTAATTAATTTATTTATTTATTTATTTGACAGAGAGAGAGAGACAGCCAGCGAGAGAGGGAACACAAGCAAGGGGAGTGGAGAGGAAGAAGCAGGCTCCCAGCGGAGGAGCCTGATGTGGGGCTCGATCCCAGAACACCGGGATCATGCCCTGAGCCGAAGGCAGACGCTTAATGACTGAGCTGCCCAGGCGCCCCTATTGGAAGCATTTGTAGTCCCAGCCACAGTCAGGGGGGTGAAGAGGAATAGTCGCATAGGGCAGACAGAGGATGCTATGGATGCTACAGAGGGGGTCTTGACTTCCCTGACATAGCATAGGCTTCCCATAAATTCATAAGTGCAAATTTCATAACAAGAGAAAATGTATGCTGAGTAATGTGTTTGCATGTTGCTGCGTGCTTTGCCCTGTTGGACATAGCCTTATGAGTGGGCTCCACTGACCAGAGAAACCGGAACAAAGTTAAGAAGGTGGATGTCACACTGTTTGAGATAGGACAGTGGGTCTGTCTTTCAGGAGCCTCCGCCTAACAGCCTGATCCAGGGGTGCCCTCTCTACATCCCTGTCCTTCCCTCTCACTCATGCATGATCTCAGCCAAAAGGGATATGAGCTTATTCTTAACTGTATGCTTTTTCTTCTTCATTATTTTTTTTTCTCGTGATGCTGCCCACAATTGCTACAAGAGTTATATAACACAAGACTCTTCCCCAGATGCAAAGTGCTGTGTCTGTTGCCACTTCCTTGCTTCTGAGCAAAGGTAGAAGTGACCCATGGCTTCTTCACATCTGTCAAAGAAAGAAAACAGCTGTCTTTTGGAATTGCAGGACTAACCTTGTGTAAGACAGCCTAACAGAAAATTTTTCCTATCACCCGATTAGGGGAATTAGTTTGGAATCTGTATGGATACCAGGGGCACTGGCATTCTTAGCGTACTGCAATTCCTAGAAATACAAGCTTTGTGATCCCAAGGACTTGTACTTGTTCCAATGGACTTGAACAGACTAGTCCTTTGGAGAAGCGATGGGGTCTAGCTGCCCTCACTCACATCAGTTATTGCATTCTATTCATTCAGTAATATATTTTTAGACTTGGGGACAGTCATGGAGTCGAAGGAAGTTATTTTTGCTTTAGCAGCCCAATGAGAATAGTAAATCGTGGTTCTGGCTGTCCGTCCAAAACTCAACATATCACTAAGCTTGAGTATAACTGAAGCTCATAATATACAGTTGATCAGGTCAGAACCAGTATTACATTTAAACTAAAACACAGCTTTTGTAGGCCTGTATGATACTGAGCTTTCGTTTAAATATAATACTAGCTGATGGGACTTATCTTCAGGATTTAGAGTCTAACTCATCACCAAGCACTTCATCTGTATTATATCTATCCCGCTTGTGTTTTTCTCTCCAATGCATAGCCTAACGGTAGACACATGTTAGGCATTTAGCTTTTGTTTTTTTACAAGTGTATGGATGAATACTTGAGTATAAAATTAATGTTCTGTTTATATAAACATTCCAGTGAGCAGATTCCAAGTGTAAAAAGCAGGAAAGGCCAAATACATTGTGATTTTTCTTTTATACTTTATTTCTGAAGTTGACATAATTTGGCCTCCTTGAAAAAAGAATACCAGGGAAGAAAATGGGACATCATCTCCTTTTAGCAGAGGTGGGCAACTGTTTATTTTATTTATTTATTTATTTGTTTATTTATTTATTTATTTATTTTTGAATATGAAAACATGAAGCTCTACACCTATTAGTAGGAGCTGTATGATGGGTGTTCATCAAAGACCCAGAGTCTTTCAGTTTTGACTGTAAGAGGAGAATTTAGAATCTGGTTGCTCTACTGCCCTCCGATATGTTAGAATTAAATAAGTGAGTGTGTTTTTAACTTTTAAAGCCACATTGTACCGCTGTGGAAGGGAGATGGAACCAGAGGGGGCCAGAGATAGAAGTACCTTGCAGTTTATGTGTATGAGTCCCGTTTTCCCCCAACCATGAAAACTGGGGTCAGGGATGGATGGTTATACAGCATATCTATACGACAGAATACTAACTGGGGCTCATCGTGGAAAATAGGTATATGATAGAGTAAATAAAACGGAAAATAAGGAACTTTGTATGTGCCCTCATTGTTGTTTGTTTGTTTTTAAAGATTTTATTTATTTATTTGACAGAGAGGGAGAGCACAAGCAGGGGGAGCGGCAGAGGGAGAGGGAAAAGCAGGGTCTCTGCTGAGCAGGGAGCCGAATGTGGGGCTTGATCCTGGACCCTAGGATCATAACCTGAGGTTGAAGGCAGACGCTTAACCGACGGAACCACCCAGGTGTCCCTATATGCTTTCATTATAACTGCATAAAATTATGCTCATGGAAAAGATGACTAGTGATTTTTTTTTTTTCATTTTTCAGGCATTCTCCTATTCATGCATTAGGAAACATTTTTTTTTTTTTTGGTAAAGAGCCAGATAGTAATTTGTTTTAGCTTTGCAGGCCAGGAAGCCTTTGTAGCGTGAGAGTAGCCATAGACACTACGTAAGTACATGAGGAAGAGTGTGTTCAGGGACTGTGCAAAATAAGGGATGGCCAGATTTGGCCCAATGGGCACAGTTTGACCACTGATGTTTTCTCCTTTCAACAAATGTTTATTTATCAAACAAATGTTACATACCAGGCACTGTGTTATATACTGGGATAAACAGGCAAATAAAATCTGATCCTTATGTTCAATTACATCTCAGTCCAAACCATAGTCATTGTCTTATTTTTAAATTAAAGTCGTCCATGAATTAATTTTCTCTTTATCTTGTTGACATCTTTCTAGTTGATATAACCTAAAGGATAGGGTTCTTCTTCCAACATGCTTTGAGAGTCTAGGGAAGGAACAAATGCAAATGAGTAAGGCAACTTTGAGCCTATATGAATAATAATTCTTCACTGAATATAAATTACCATCAAAGTATGTGGTTACTACTGTTGCTTAGCTCTGCAAAGGAAGAACGGAACTCAGTGTTAATGTTGAAATTTGCCTTCAAAGACAATAGAGTCAGTGAACTACAGAATCCTTGCTATCCTTATGGAATATTCATGCTTGGCAAATCCCATTCTGTGTACTATTGTTGCTCAAAGAGTGCTCAGGGGATATTGAGTAAATGCTGCTAGAGAGGAGATAAGACTTCAGAAAAGACGAGCGCAAATAGAAACGTACATTTTTACAAAGGACTAAATTGTATGAGTGCTAATAAGAATGCAATCTAAGTTTAATCAGGAGCGCCTTGTAGATGAGGGGTAAGTACAAATCTGAAACATTCCGATGGCTTTGCCAGAGAATGTTCTACATGCTAAAACTTGGGCAAGAATTCTTATCAAGTAATGTAAGTTTTAAAAATATTCAGTAAGTATACACTGATTATCTGTTGTGTCCTGTAGTCAGTGACTTCTTGAGATTTGAGGGAATGAAACATTACTTTAGGCCCAATGGGAGGTGGTCCAGTGGGAATTTTGCAATCTAACATAGAATGTTGGTCATGAGCTTGCTTCTCCCCACATAGAAATTTTGTTAGCCTTCAGCTCAGATGAGTCTAGGCAACAGAGGAAAAACCCCTTCAAAATCCCTTCCATCCCACATGAAATCATACCTGAAAACTGAACAGTGTATCATAGAGACACTTGCACTCAGAAACACAGCTGGTTCTCAAAAGACATGTTAAGTTTAAAGTTCTTTCAAAGTGATAAAGAGCAGGTTAAGTCGGCTGGTCCCATGATGTTTTAAAGCTATGCACAGTTTTCTCCTACTTAAGGGTTTACATAGTGTTTGCCATCTTGTGTCCTTCTAACCTTGGTAAGTTTATCTTTGGCAAAAGACACTCCACATTCAGTGCTTACCACTCTGGTGCGTTATTTCCGAGGAACACTAAGAAGAACGCACATCTGGGCTGCATCACAAGTTCCCATGCTTGTTTCCTTGGAATTGCTGCCAAGCCTCTTATTTTCTTTATCTCTAAAAGTGGATAAAAGCCTATTTGGACGCCTGGGTAGCTCAGTGGGTTAAGCATCAGACTCTTGATTTTGGCTCAGGTTATGATCTTAGGGTCCAGACATGGAGCCCTGGCTAGGGCTCCCTGCTCAGCAGGGACTCGGCTTGAGATTCCCTGTCTCTCCCTCTGCTCCTCCCCTGCTCTCTCTCTCCCAAGCCCGCACTCTCCCTCTCTCTAAAATAAATCCGTCTTTGTATAAAAAAGGTAGTATATACTTTACGGGGTTACTAGAGTAAATATAGATCAAGCACTTCAAGTGCCTGACAGATGACATCTTTTCATAAAAATTAAGAACTATTATTAAGAATACCAATTAAAATATATTTATGGTTAGCAAGAGTGCAAGCAACAATTCAGTCCTTGTGCTTATTATTCTGAAATTAATTTCCAAACTTTTCCTGAATTATCAGCATGCTAGTAAGACATTGTATATAACTAATAATCCTGGAGGTAAAACTTGGACATTTTTCTTTTTTTAAAATTTATTTTGTCATTTAGCATAGTCTGGCACTAATGATTTTTAGTGTAGAAGTAGAGTTCTTCATGTTGTATATGGCTATATCCTTCACCAACCAAATAGGGTCATTTGTAAAAGTAAAAAGGGTATTAAAATAATTAAATTCCATAATTTTTAATATTTATTGACCAATACAGTGGGTTTATTGTTTTGTAGACCTATATGATAATTATATTCAAAAACTATTTTCAGAAATAAAATTCTTTCAAAAAATAAAAGTAGCATATGCATTTTATTAAAGCAAAAATAATCCTATTTGATTATCTGGATGGTAAAAAAAAATAGCATTCATAATTTAATTATTCTTAGTACACATTTTCATACTTTAATCAAATTCTTATTTGTATCCATTTCATACTACATTGCTAGTATATTTCTGAAGAATACATGTTCATTTGTGATATGGACTTTAAATTATTTTTCATAAAAATATGAAATCAAAAATATGTAATTTTCAAAGTTGCATTTTGTGGTTAATAAATTTGAGATTGTTGACATCTTCACTTGACTATCTTTATAGACCATAATATTTTTAACTGAGAATGTACTTTTTTTTTTTTTTACATATGCTGAAGTCCTAATTGTGAATGAGTTTCTTAAAATCTCTCTCTGTAGATAGATAGATGGATGGATGAATATATATATGAATATATATATATTCATTCTTTTTGGTTCTGTTTCTCTAGATAACCCTAATACAAACATAATGCATTTTTTAAAGCTCTACTTTGATTCCATGAATTGACAGAAAAAAAAAAAATGGAACCACTACAGGAATTAACTTTCTGTTTGATGAGTCTAACAACATTGATATAAGACTAGACGCATTTAACTATTTCCAGAGTTCTTTTGTTATTCAAGTCAATAAATTAACAGCTATCACTTCATATTTTATTCTTGCACATGAGAAGTTGGAATTAAAAGGGAGCAAGATTAATTTAGAAGAATAGTAATTTGATCTAAATAAAAAGTCATGTTGCATAGAATGTTATCTAAATATGTCTTTTCTGGCTACATGTATTAAATCCTTATTTTCCAGTATAGTCATCTTAAATTAACTACAACATTTGAAGGCCATGGAAGTGGTTTTTAAATATACTTGAGTTCTCCAGTTTTAATATGATCAGTGATATTGCTACAAGTCCTATGGTGGAGAGTGAATAATGACGTTTTGTGAAAGCGACATTATCAACTTTCTTTAAAAGCAGAAATCTAATCATTAAATTTTCATTAAATATGTACTTTTTTCATTTGTTGCTCCTAAAATGGTTAAGAATAAAAATAAGTTATAATTTTATACCACAAAACGAGGAAACAACCATTATGGCAACAGACATCAGAATACTCTCACTTGCTAAGGCAGGACTTCTTGGCTTCTGTTTCCCACTCAAATTTTACATATGCTCTTCCAGTATTTCCCACGTTTTCCATGGCCTTGCTGACTGATATCTTGGTGGTTTGAACTTCCTGAGAACTGGGGACTGGTTATGACCTTGGTGAAAGTAGATGGTGCACGAAGTGGGTCTTCAGGGGACAGCACCCACTCCGCAAGAGATTTGAAGCATTTCTGAGAGTGCTTCATTTTATCAGCAAGAGCCTAGCAACTATGCCTTAAAGAGTTAAGTTAAAGTTACATTGCATTTGAAAAGTGCTGGGAAAAGAAGAAAGGTATTGATGTTTGTCTTTAAATTTAACTGCCAGTGAAAGCGAAAACTCTGTTCTGTGAACCTAAATCCCTCATGTGCTAAGAGAGATCACAGCAAAAACCTACAGTATGAAGTAGAGAACTCCTAAACCTATACCAGATCATTTGAATTCAACTATTTAAAAAATAGCATTGCTTAAAAATGAAAATTCTGGAACAAATGCCAAATCAGAAAGACATTAAGGCAACACATGTAAATTGGGCCTGTCCCAAACTAGGACATATGGTTAGCCTATGCATGAGTCACCACCAGACCTTCTGAGTTACTGCCACTCACAAATGATTTATCTGATACATACATAAAATATTTGTCAATTTCACTACTTTCTAATTTAATTATCTCAACCTTCATTTCTATAATAATTATGCTCTTCATTTATGTTCTTAAAATATCCTTAATGCTTTTGTAGTTGCTGGATATCATAGGGATAAAAACATGAGTTAAATACTTCAAAATTAAACCCAAACTTAGCAAAATGTGATACTTGGTCACGATTCCCACCACCATTTGTTGGTATGGGCAGAGCTAATGTATTTTGCTACGGAGCATAGCTTTTTTTTTCCCCCCCGTATGTGTGAAAGTAAATAACAGGTCACTAGAATAGAAGCTTCTTGTTTTAATACTATTGAGTAAATTATACAAAAAATTCAGGGTACCTAGGTGGCTCAGTCGGTTAAGCATCTGCCTTCAGCTTAGGTCATGATCCCAGGGTCCTGGAATCGAGCCCCTCATGGGGTTCCCTGCTCAGCAAAGAGTCTGCTTCTCCCTCTCCCTCTGCCCCTCCTCCCTGCTCATGCTCTCTCTCTCTCTCAAACAAACCAATAAAATCTCTAAAAAAAAAAAAAATACAAAAATTCAGCCCACATGAAGTTACATAAAAAGAAGATTGAAAGAATATGATCTATCACAGAAATGCTCAGTTATAAATCTGTGCCCCAAAACTGAAAACCAGAGCACTTAATAGCAGGGAGAATATTGGTTGACCTCTTGTTTCTGTATTGAATGACCATTCTACTCTTCTCTGATAGAAATATTACTGTTTCAAGTTTCAAAAGTTATGCCTTTCAGTACCTACTCTCTCCCCCATGTTTTTTTTTTTTTTTAAGATTTTATTTATTTATTTGACAGACAGCCAGTGAGAGGGGGAACACAAGCAGGGGGAGTGGGAGAGGAAGAAGCAGGCTCCCAGTGGAGGAGCCTGATGTGGGACTCGATCCCGGAACGCTGGGATCACGCCCTGAGCCAAAGGCAGACGCTTAATGACTGAGCCACCCAGGCACCCCTCTCCCCCATGTTTTTATCTCAACTTGTAGCTACATATAATGAATCATCATCATGTTCTCTTATAAATACTTGTTTATTTTTCTGTGTTGTATAAGGTTCTGTCTAGGACAAGGTCAAGTCTTATTCCTTAAATTTAAACATCCACTTAGTGTGATTTAAAACAGAATAAATAGTTTAAGGCATGTTTGTTGAAAAAACATCAAGATTTCATTCGTTTTCTGGTCATAACTGTCCTACTAATCACCTAAATGATTGCCATTTTAAAAATTCAGATTAATTTATAATACTGAAAATTTTGTAGATTCCGCTGGGACAGTTGGATTCTTAGTAACTCTACTTGAGACAAAAACAGTATTAAAAACTATTCTGATTACTGTACTACTTTTAAATAAGTGTATAGGCAGGCAGAATTTGTGTAATTTTTAAAAACCAGTGATACACGTGTTTCAGACCAGTTGTTCAGCCTATAGTAATTGGCGTACATATATATTTCTAGCAGCCTGATAATAAATATGTTGCTCTTAAAGGGGCCTTTGGTCTTGTGGATGGGAAGATGGTTTTATATCAATAAATGAGTTGTATCTTTCTGCAGAAACTTTGTCTCTCTCATATTACAGAGTGTCAGATTCAGTGTTGAGTTGTTGGCACTATAATAGCGAATAGCAATTTTCACATGAAAGAGTTTAATAAAATCCTTTCCTTCTTCTGCTTACTACCTATACAAGAGAACAATTTAGTTCAAGTACTTAAAATGACATATTTAGGGGCACTTGGATGGCTCAGTCGGTTGTATGGCTGAGCCTTGGTTTTGGCTCAGGGCATGATCTCAGGGTCCTGGGATGGAACCCTGCATCATTCTCTCTGCTTTGCATGGAGTCTGCTGATTCTCTTTCTCCCTTTGCCCCCTCCCTACCTCATGTACTCTCGAAAGAAAGAAAAAAAGAAAGAAAGAAAAGAAAAAAAAGAAAAGAAAGTCTTTTTGAAAAATGACATTTAAGATTATTTAGTAATTTGTCATTTAGGATGTCTTTAAGCCATCAACATTTTTGTCACATGGAACAGGCTTTGTCACATAAAAAGGGCCATTTTTTAAAATTATGAAGAACATAGAGTATTTCAGGGAGAAACTATGTTTAAAACATCTCCCTTTGTCAGTGTCATTAGGCTTGCCCTAAACATCCCATTTAATTTCTGCAAAATTTAAAGAGTGACTTTAAGCACAAAATCCACACATGCCAACATACAGAACACGTGATATTTCTATTTCAAGGGAAAATTGTGTTTATCCTATTACTTGTCATCATAATACCTGTCTGAATTGTTGTTGCAAGTCATTCATCACCTTAGAAGTAAATAATTTTCTTGATGTGTTGTAGGAAAAATACATCAATACAGAGAATGATGATGGTGTGATTATAGTAATTATCACATGTAACATGGGTAGTTACTATTATTTACTTCTGTTCTAATTCATTATAGAGCTAGTAAAAGTCACATTAGGGAGTCTATACAAGGTGAAATAACATTAAGGAATTTTTGTTCACTGGAAATGAAATGAATGAAGGGCTTTGAAATAGACTTGATTTACAGGGCTTTTTTCTGGCTAAACTCTAGGCAAATTTTAATTACCTATATTATGGTTTTGAGAGGGATTAAAATATCTTTCAACTGGGAACAGTATTATAAATAGTTATCTAAAAGATGAGAAAGTCAAGAGGATGATAGACTTTTAAATGTTCTATTTTTCCAGAAGTTATCATTTGTGTTGTTGATTATCATTTTCTTTTACTAGAGCCTGGATTATCCAGAGGCAGAAATCACTTTATTTTTATTTTTTCCATAATGCCAAGCAAAGTGGTCGATGGAACATACTGGTGTATGGAAAACGATCCATGTGAGCTGGGTCTCACTCATGCTGGTGCGTGAGAGCTGATTGTTAGATTTTTCAGGAATTGTACAGGCTGGCGTTGCCATGGTAGTTTGTTATCAGGCATGGTGGGAGTATTTATAACATAGAATTAGGCAGGGAGAGGGTTTTTCCCCAGAGAACAGATTATTAAACACTTACTAGCATACCACTAGAAAGCTTTCAATAAATGATGAATGAACAAAGAATGAGCGATCGATTTCTTAAAAATAGTGATAATCTACAATAATACAAAGAAATAAAAACTACTCATGAAGTAAACACACAGCATTAAATAAGATAAAATATTTGTAATTTGGTGTCAATCAGGCTTCCCATTCTAATGTAAGCTCTAGCACTGGCTGGTTGTATATTCTTATACAAGAAATGTACCTTCTTGGAGGGGGAAGCTTCTTCCATCATGTGAGGATACAAAGAAAAGTCTGCACCCTGGGGGAGGGCCCTCACTCGGCCATGCTGGCACCTCGGTCTTGGACTTCCAGCCCCAAGAACTGTTTTGAACTAAAAGCCAGCAAAAATTATCGCTTTCAAGTGGATAAAGATGACAATGGACACCCATTTTCTTTAAAAATAATCAGGTTAGGGGTTTGTGCAAGGGCTGAATTGTACATTGTTGAAACAGAGGCACTGAATTAGGAAGGCAGTCCAGTTACATCCTACTGGCAGCTTCGAAAATGTCCGTACAGCTGGTGGTTTCCCTCGGGACTTTGAAATAACACCACCTGTGGTCTTGTGGTTAAGTGTGGTTCAGGGTCTGTGCGAATTCATGGACAGTGCTTAGTGGCTCTAGATGAAATACAAAGTCATGTGAAGCCCCTAAGTATATCAGGAAAAGTGATCTGCTCCTGGAAGTGGTAGCAGGTTTCCACCAACAAAATAAAACTTGCAGCTGATAAAGACCATGATGATAAAGATAATGATGATGATGGTTTTGAGGGTGAGGAAGCAAAGGAAAAGCTTCAATAAATAAATTAAGTGTGGGGGCACCAGGATGGCTCAGTCAGATGGTTAAGCATCTGCCTTCGGCTCGGGTTATGATCTCAGGTCCCCCTGCTTCTCCCTCTCCCTCTGCTCCTCCCCCACTCCACCCCTGCTTGTATGTGCTCTTTCTATCAAATAAATAAAAATACAATCTTAAAAAAATAATAAATGTAAGTATAATACTCCAGCCAAAAATGCACAAAAATCAAACCAGATCTTATTAACACCAAGATCAAAAGGTGAAGAATCCTTCAATAAACAGCAAAAAATTCCTAAGACACTGAAAAAACCTAGTTCTGTAGAAGACATAAAAGCAAAAATGCAAACAAACATAGAAAAAAGGTGCCTGTCTTCCTAACTTGGAAGCCAAGTTTATCAATTATGTGAAGAGTTGGTTGTGGGTTTCTGACCTGGGAGGCTATTCAAGAACGCTGGCAGTGAAGACAGTCTCTTAAAGGAAGTATTTTAGATAGTTTGTTAAAATTTTCCGTCTTATTTCATTTCTTTAACAGTTGATATATGGCTGTACTTTTTTTATAATGCAGAATGTGAACTTTCCCTGCCATGTCTGATAAATATTTTCCAGGTCCCATTGCCAAAAATGTGTTGTCCAAAATGTCTGTTTAGTTTTTAAAGATGGAAATGTACCTTTGCTTGGTTTTAGATATATGTGGAATGTCATAATAGCAGTGGTGGTCAAAGAAATGGAAATGGTAGGGAGACAAAAATATACTTGTGAAATAAACTCAGTATTTTAATAAAGTAAAAATAAGTTATTTTTAAGTAGTTTAAGTAACTTGCTCAACAGTGTGTGTGTGTGTGTGTGTGAGAGAGAGAGAGAGGGAGAGAGAAAGAGAAAGAGAAAGAAAGGGAGAGAGAAATGGGGTAATAATGTTCACCATATAGGAGTATAATGGAGATTAAAATTTATGAGATCGAATCATAGGGAATGGATTTTGTTATACATCAAAAACAGGTCAATTATTTCATATGCTTTGACTTTTATAGTAAGTGTGCAATAAATATTGGAAGGGAGACAGAGGGAAAGAGAAATAAAGTAGGTTAGGAAGAAAGAAAAAATATAGAAGCCATCCAAATTTTATTCAATAATTTTTTTTTTTTCACTGTGTCCATACACATCCTGCCCAAACATCCAGTTCACTACTGTGGTCAGCGACTTAGCACAACAAAAACTGGTGTTCTCACAATCTGACTTAAGGTACTAAAGCCCCTAGAGATACCTTCTGAACTGTGCAATATATGTGTAGATGTGTAATGTGTATTAGTATATCGTAATCTTTTGATAATGGTAGTCCATTCAGACTATATTTTGCGGACTAGGTTAAGAAACACTTTTTAATCTATTTATGTAGCTAGCTAACTCACTTTAAAAAGCAATATTGTGTCCTTTCTTAAAGAAGAAATTCCTATCCATACTGAAGTTTAAAATAGCTGTACATCTAGGGGAACACATGTAAATATTAATTAGAACATAAATCAGGGGCGCCTGGGTGGCACAGCGGTTAAGTGCCTGCCTTCAGCTCAGGGCGTGATCCCGGCGTTCCAGGATCAAGCCCCACATCAGGCTCCTCCGCTATGAGCCTGCTTCTTCCTCTCCCACTCCCCCTGCTTGTGTTCCCTCTCTCGCTGGCTGTCTCTATCTCTGTCAAATTAAAAAAAAAAAAAAAAAAAGAACATAAATCAGATCATACTGTGCATCCCGTTCTGCAGAATGTGTTTCAAACGAACAAATATGCCATGTGTGTCTTTCTATTGCATGCAGAGAGATCCACTTCATCTCTTACTTATATATAGTCTTCCATGGTATGGATGAGTCAAAGAAGACCGAATCAGTCTTCTCTCACTTTTGGCTTTTGTGAACAATGCAACAATGAACATTTGTATGTGCGTGTATACATGTGTGTATGTATGTTTTATATGTATTTATACATATATTTATGTCTATGCACACACTATTACATATGCAGACACACACGTTGTTTTCATATGTGGATAATTACCTATGTATGATAAAGTCCTGGAGTTGGAAGTGTTCCAAATTTGGCTAGATATGGCTAAATTGTTCTCCAAAGAGATTGCGCTCCTTGATACTTTTTGCAAAAAAAAGTGTCTTTTCTCCATATATTAAAAAACACTTCCTAAATAATCTCTGGAATATTTTCAAGTTTGGTCTATGAAAAAACTCTTTTTGCATTTATATTAATTGATTATTAATGAGGCTGATCACCTCCACGTGTATTTATTGTTTTTAATTTTTTCTCCACATTTTCTCTTAATATTTTTGGCTCACCTTTCTGTTGGGTTGTAAGGCATCTTTTTAAAAAATATATTTGTCTGTCGGTATGTTCCAAATAATGTTTACATTTTTGTTTTTCCTTAACTTTTTCTGTGGTGCTTTTTACTATGCCAACATTTTAAAATTTTATGTAGTGAAGTCTGTCACTATTTTCTTTAAAGATTTATATCACCCACACACATCTATCAATCTTCCCATTTTCCAATATTTTATATATATTTTTATATTTAAATCTTAGCTCTCTAGGGAATTTATTTTGGTGAAGTGAGTGAGCACTGGCTTCTTTATTACCTAATGACTGCAAGTTATCCCAAAGACACTTATCAAATAATGTACCTTTCCCTTGTCCATTTGAAATACTTGCTTTCTGGGGGAGAGAGGTAAGATGGAGGAGTAAGGTGACCCTAAGCTTGTCTCCTCTCTTGAATACAGCTAGATAAATATCAAATCATTCTGAAGACGCAAGAAATTGGTTGAAATAGTTGAAATACTTGCTTTCCTATATTCTGATTATCAACATATCTTGGGTATATTTAGACTTTAAAACATTATTTTCCGGTGGTTACTCTGGTCTTGCAACTTCAACATCCTGTTGTAATTTTGGTTGTTTTATTATATATTTTAATACTATTTAGGACAAGTTCTTTTTCATTACTGTGTGTGTGTGTGTGTGTGTGTGTGTGTGTGTGTGTGTGTAATTTACCTGGCTATACTTAACATTTTCTTTTTCTAGATAAATTTTTATTTTTATTTAATTTTTTAGAAGATTTTATTTATTTATTTGACAGAGCACAAGCGGGGGTGAGCAGCAGGCAGAGGGAGAAGCAGGCTCCCTGCTGAGCAGGGAGCCCAATGTGGGGCTTGATCCCAGGACCCTGGGATCATGACCCAAGCTGAAGGCAGATGCTTAACAGACTAAGCCATCCAGGTGCCCCTCTAGATAAATTTTAAATATTTTGACAATATATTGCAAATTTAAACAGAGATAGACACATAGATGCTCACACATTGGAACTTTCACTGAGCATACACTAAATTTATGGATTGGTTTAGAGAGAACTAATGTGATACAAATTGAATTTCTGTATTTCTCCATTTATTTAAACATTTCTTCTTCTGCAGTGTTTTGCAGGTATTTTTGAAAAGGTATTTTCAGGATTTTTTTATTGTTGCTATTGCAAATGGGATATTTTTTAAATTGCATTTTCTAAATTGTTATTATTTGTGTACCACAAAGGTAGAGGACTTTGTATTTTTTTTTTTTTTTTAGCTCTGGCACTATTTTGAAATTCCTCAGCATTTCTAATGCCTTTTTTTGTAGTTTTTCCTGGGTTTTCTATTTTTGCTACTGTTTTCCATGTATTACATATCGAGTACTTTCACTCTGTCTCTGGTCCAATGGCATCGGCAAACAATTCCAAAATAATGACAAGAAAAGCAGGTATCTGTATCTTAAACCTGACTTTGATGGCAAGGCTTTTAGGATTTCACCAGTAAACAGGGTATGTATAGGCTGGTGAGATGTGTTACATGTGTTTAGCAAGGTACATGATCCATCAGCTCCTAGTTTCTTATAGTATTTTTTAAAATGTATTAAGCATTTATTGCAACTTTCCATGTGCTTTTCCCCCCACTGTTTTTAGAGAGTAGTAATCACATTTGTAATCAAATTTGGAATGTATATCTGTTGGTTACATTTCACTGATAGTTTAATAGGTGACTAAAATTGATTTGCTAATATTTTGTTTAGAATTTTTGCATACATTTTCGTAAGTAGGAGATATTTGTAATTTTCTTTCTCAGTCCTATCTTCTCAGTTTTCCTCATGGTACTGTTATGATTATGTAAGAAAGGATTGGAAGTATTTCTCTCAGTTTATATCAGTGGTTCCCAACCCTGCCTGTAGGTTAGAATTTTCAAAACCATAAACATTTAAAAGTTAGTTAGGGACTGGGCCCCACCCCAGATCACTTGCATGGAGCGGGGAGTATCGGTGATTTCAGTGTAACGCAGTCTCAAATTTCTTCTCTTTTTTGCCTTGTGTTGAACACATGTGCCCCCATTACCATTCTTTCCAACCTAGCAGAATAAGGGAATTAGCATACATCTGTAACCAAACCAAGCATCTCCCATCTTTCTCTGGAACAAAACTAGAAGAGGTTATTCAAGATATTGACCACTTGGGACTTTCATTAGGTTTGTGTGACCCTTCTGTAAATGGAACAGTTAATGACATTAAAGTATTAGGACTTTGATGAGATAGCAGATTCTGCTGAGTATCTGATTTTGAATCTTATTTTCCCCGCCACTTCTTTGTCCATACATCTCACTTTTCCTGTGTTCCTTTACCAACTTTGCTCTTCCCTAGAGTGAAATTGGTCTTCCATGCTTGGATTCTCCCCTTTTCATGATAACAAATTTCCTATCCTCCAACTGTCTCTCTCACTGTCCTTACATTCTATTTCTCTATTACATATGTCCCTCTTCTGCCAACTGTGACTGTACCATGTTTCTCATTGTGCCTCCGAATTCATCCCTTGAAGGCAACCTTCCCACCCAATCACTGCTCCTCTGTTCCCAAGTTAAGTTCCGGGCTCTCTATGGATGCCTCCCCCCACCTTTTTTTTTGGATAGTTGCAGGGAAACCAATCTCTTTGATAACTTTCAAAATGTTTTTCATTCTTACAAAGGCACTATCATCTGCTTAAGAGCTGTCTTCAAATTCCCTTGGAAAAATCATAACCAAATAATCTCACCATTCTTAACATCCCTGTTACCCTTGGTCACTCTGCAAGGTATAGATCTTTAGGACCATCTGCCCATTTGTGTGTTCACATACCCACCTGCTCCAACATTCTCCACCAAACTCACAACCTGTTTTTCTTACTCTAAATTTGGTTACTGCTTGCCACTGAGAGATTCAATGTAAACCAAAGTCATTGTATTCTCAGCCACTTCACTGACAATGTGATATCTCTCTGGCCTGACTCACTTTCTCTGTGCTTTCTCACACTAAGACTTCTGATTTCCCAACCCTATGTACCTTGTGTAAGGATTTGAATAAAACTCATTCCACATTCCTACACATAACTCATTAATTTGTCAACTTTATGTAAAAAGTTCAGCTCATCTGGGACTTTGATCATCTGCTAAATACCCCTTACCTTTCTTCTCTTCACTGCCACCTGCCAAACTCCCAGGCAGCTCTCCCTTCAATTCATTAAATATTTTAGCTTCGAGATGATTGCCTTCATTCACGCCAAGCCCTGCTACCACCATCCTGTGTGATACGTCATCACAGAACCCACCCATTCAATTTGACCTCCTAAACAATGATCTCCATTTTTATTTCAGACCAGTCACCCTCATCAATGACTGCACGTTTAAATTTTCTTCTCATGTAACAGATACATAATTCTAAAATTTTACATTTCGACATTCTACTTAACTTTCTATCCTCCCATCTCTCTACTGAATTACATCTTTTTCTCTATTATTTGCCTTGTGTCTTCATATCAGATGCATAAGTACGTCCTATTGGTTCTGTTTCCAAAACTTACTCTGCATCCAATCACATCTCGTTCCTTTGGCCACGATCACAGTCATTCTGGCCGCCATTTTACCTCACCTGGACGTCTTCAATAGTCTGCTGCGTGTCTCCCAGCTTGCTTTTTGCTCCTCTGCTTTTCTTAGAGACTAAACCTTTTTATAACCCCCATGAGCTACCTGTTGCAAATAGGATAATATCTGTACCCTTCAAAAGCCCTGTAGAATCTGTTCCCTTCCAACCTCTTAGGTCCTATTTCCTGTCACTCCCCTTTAATCACTAGATCCCCATTACAGAGATCTTTCTATTTTCTTCCTTTGAAGAGGCCAAGCTTAGTCCAGCCTTAGGCTTTTGTACCTTTTATTTTTTCCTCCTGCCTGAAATATTTCTCTCAGATCTTTGCTTGGCTGCCTCCTTTGCATTATTTAGATTTTAGCTCAAATGCCTCCTTCTCAGAGGGTTCTGTAAAAATACTCACCAACCACTCTCTTTCCAGCAAGCAGTTTTTGTTTTCCTACATAGTTCAGTCCTATGAAAACTTACGTTTTTCTCTTGTTTACATGTTTAGTTTGTATATTTATTTCTGTGCTTCCCACTAGACCATAAAGTCCATAAGAACTAGAATCTTTTCTTCTGTCTCTTTTGTCACAGTATCCTCAGCCTTAGAAGAATGCCCAGAATATAGAACATTCCCATTAAATATCTGCTTAAAGAAAAAGAAAGCATGAGAGAGAAGAACTTCTCTCACCCTACCTTTTGCTCCTCTTTACTTGACTCCCATATGCATTTTAGATTTGGGGCTCTTCATTTTACTCCTGTCCCACATGGGATTCTCTGAAATATGGCTGTATTTGTACCCATCTGGCAAATCTGCAAGATTCATCCAGGATCTTGTTATCTCCTGCCTGCACCTAGCCTGCAAAGCACTGTTGGGGAAAATCGCACACTGCACACATACTGCTCTGTGTTCCTGCCACTGCACTCTCATCAGTGCCTTGTATCTCCATCTCTTCCCTTTCATTATTTTCACCTGCAGTGAGGGAAGACCTGTCCTCTCCGTTAGGTAAGGAGAATACCTTCATTCTTCTCCGGATCTCCTCAGAGCCCTGCACCAGTCTGTACCTCCTTTCTTGGGATCAGTTGCTCTCTGATCTCTTGATACTACTCTTCATAAGCATTTGAACTTGTTTAGACCTGTCATCGCTCATCCCTACATTTTCAGGAAGAACTGCTTTTCACTTCCATTTTCTCCCCATGCTTCCCCATCTTGCACACAGTAGGTGCCCCATAGCCCATTGTTGATCATAGAGTTCCCCTGTGTAGAAAAACCTTTGATGTATCCCCATCAATTGCATGAGGTCCAAATCCTTTGTCCTGGCCTCCACTTACTACACACATACATCCTTTCTTCCTTCTATTCTTTCTCCTTCTTTTCCTGCCTAACATTCTCTTACCTTCTATTCATTTATTCAACAAAGGCTATCTAATTGCCTGCCATGAAGTTAATACTCAAATTTGAAATTAATTATCTAGTACTAATAGATACATTCTCTTGGCAAAAAACAAACAAACAATACACTACAATTAAGACATATCATATTTTGTTACTACCTCTATTCTATCCTTTCAAGAGATATTGTTATCAGTTAGTGTGAATCCTTTCAAATACCTATTCACTTAACAGAAATTACATAGTATGGCTTGTGTTGTGTTTTTGTTTTCCTCTTACTCTGTTTTAATTGTTACATAAAGTGAATTATTATGCAAGAATTTTTAGCAGGTTGTTTTTTTCACTGAAGTGTAGATCTTGGAGAGTTAGTAATATTGGTGTACATATAAATCTGATCATTGTAATGCTACATAGCATTCAGCAGTGTAATGTTTATTTAGTTCACCAGCTTAGCTTATTTAGCTCCTCCTCCATTAGTGGGCATTCAGGTTATTTTTCTTTATTACTTATTCACTTATTTATTTTCTTATGTATTTTGCTGACAGAGTGAACATTGCTACTTCTAGCTCCTGGACATATGTCTCACGGTTTTCTAGGGTAGATATGTAGAAGTGTAATTTCAGTGACACAGGGTGTCCAGAATTTAGAACTTGCAGATGCTACCAAATTATCTTCCGCATTGTCTGTGTTAATTTATATTTTCACCATCGCAATATGAGAATCGACTATTTCTGTACATTCTTACTTGCCAAAATTTGTTTTACTAAACTTGTATATTTGCCATTCTGATAGGTAAAAACAAACAAAGGAAAAGTCTTTTATCAAAGTTTTTCATGTTTGGGTTGTTGGAAAAGTTGAATATCTCTGCATATTGTATTGGTGATTTTTATTCCATAAAAGCCATTTATATCCTTTGCCTTTTGAAATTGAACAATTTTGTCCTTAAGAATTTTGAAGCATGAGAGACTATGGACTCTGAGAAACAAACTGAGGGCTTCAGAGGGGAGAGGGGTGGGGGAATGGGATAGGCTGGTGATGGGTAGTAAGGAGGGCACGTATTGCATGGTGCACTGGGTGTCATACGGAACTAATGAATCATCGAACTTTACATCAAAAACCAGGGATGTACTGTATGGTGACTAACATAATAAAAAAATATTTAAAAAAAAGAATTTTACTTTTTAAGATAATAATCTTGTTATAGATGTTGAAAATAATTTCAGCTGTCTCTCACTTAAATTTTAGCCTTATTGTTTGTCAGTCACATTTATTTCTGTTTTCCAGTATGGACAGTGCTTCTGAATTTTAAATCTTTGGCTATTCTTAAGGGCATGCATATATTTTCTATCATTTTATACTCATAATTCTTTTAATCCTCACAATAGTGAGGATTAAAACAGTGAGGACACAACAGTACTATGAAGAGGGCACTTTTATTATTTGCTGGATCATATGGTAGTTCTATTTTTAATTTTTTGAGGAATCTCCATACTTGTTTTTTTATCGCAGCTGTGAAATTTACATTCCCATCAAGAGTACAAGAATTCCCTTTCTCTATATTCTTACCAACACTTATCCCTTCTCTTTTTATACAAGCCATCCTAACAGATATCTCCTTGTGGTTTTGATTTGCATTTCTCTGAGGATTAGTGATGTTGAGCAATTTTTATGTACCTGTTGACCATCTTTATGTGTTCTTTGGAAAAATGTCAATTCAGGACCTCTGCCCATTTTAATGTGATTATTAGTCTTTTTGCTATTGAGTTATATGGGTTCTTTACATGTTTGGGACATTAACTCCCTATCTGATACGTGGTTTGCAAATATTTTCTTTTACTCCACAGGCTGCCTCTTCATTTTGTTGATTATTTCTTTTTCTGTACAGAAGCTTCTTCATTTTTTTTTTTTAATGATCACTCTTTTTTTTTTTAAAGATTTTATTTATTTATTTATTCGACAGAGATAGAGACAGCCAGCGAGAGAGGGAACACAAGGGGGGGGAGTGGGAGAGGAAGAAGCAGGCTCATAGTGGAAGAGCCTGATGTGGGGCTCGATCCCATAACGCCAGGATCACGCCCTGAGCCGAAGGCAGACGCTTAACCGCTGTGCCACCCAGGCGCCCCAGAAGCTTCTTCATTTTATGTAATCCCATTTGTTTAATTTTCCTTTCATCATCTGTGTTTTTGGTGCAGGATCCAAACCATTATCAAGGATATTTTCTCTATGTTTTTTCTAATCTTACATTTAAAGCTTTAATCCATTTCAGTTAATTTTTTGTAAGTGGTGTATGATAGAAATCCAATTTTGTTCTTTTATATGGGGATAGCCAGTGTCCCAGCATCATTTTTTTGAAAAAACGATCATTTCCACATTAAGTATTCTTGCCTCTCTTGTTAAATATTAGTTGACTGTATGTGTGTGGGTGTATTTCTGCTCTCTTGATCCTGTTCTGTTGGTCTTTGTGTCTGTTTTTATGCCAATACTGTACTGTTTGGATTACTGTAGTTTTATAATATATCTTGAAAACAGAAATCGTGGTGTTCCCTGCTTTGTTCTTCTTTCTCCAGATTGCTTGGCCAATTAGGGTCTTTTGCATTTCCATACAAATTTTAGGATTTTTTTTTTCTGTGAAAAATACCATTGGGATTTTTTTTTAATAATTTTTTATTATGTTATGTTGGTCCCCATACAGTATATCCTTAGTTTTTGATGTAGTGTTCCATGGCCATTGGGATTTTCCTAGAGATTGCATAGAATCTGTAGATCACTTTGGATAGTTTGCTCTCCATTTATCTGTGTCTTCTTTAATTTTTTCATCAATGTCTTACGGCTTCAGGGTACATATCTTTTACCTCTTTGGTTAAATGCATTCCTAAATAGTCTATAGTTTTCAACACTATTGTATTTCATTATCTTTCTTTCAGATAGTTTGTTGTTAGTGGATAGTAATGAAACTGATTTTTGTATGAAGATCTCATATCTTGCAAATTTAATGAATTCATTTATTGTCCTAACAGTTTTTTGCTGGAGTCTTTTTTTTTTTTTTTAAGTTTTATTTATTTATTTTAGAGAGAGTGAAAGAGAGAGAGCGGGGGGGGGGGGTGCAAAGGGAGAGGGAAAGAGAATCTCAAGCAGACTCCTTGCTGAGCACAGAGCCCAATGCATGGCTTGGTTTTACGACCCTGAGATCATGACCTGAGCTGAAATCAAGACTTGGATGTTCAACCAACTGAGCCACCAGGCGCCCCTATGGTGGAGTCTTTGGTGTTACGTTTATATAAGATCATACCATATGCAAACAGAGGCAATTTTACTCTCATTTTCCTATTTGGATGCTTTTTATTTCTTTGCCTGTCCAACTGCTCTGGTTAGAACTTCCAGTACTATGTTGACTAGGAGAGATGAGAGTGGTCACCCTTGTCTTCCTGATTTTAGAGGAAAACTTCCAGCTTTTACTGTTGAGTATGTTGCTATGTATGGGTTTGTCATTTATTACGTTGATGTATATTCCTTCTTTTTTTATTTAAATTCAATTAATTCACATATAGCATATTATTAGTTTCAGAGGTAGAGTCCAGTGAGTCATCAGTCTTATATATTACCTGGTGCTCATTATATCCATGCCCTCCGTAATGTCCATCACCCTATTACACCATCCCCCCACTTCCCTCCCCTCTAGCAACCCTCAGTTTATTTCCTATTATTACGAATCCCTTGGGGCGCCTGGGTGGCTCAGTCATTAAGTGTCTGCCTTCGGCTCAGGGCGTGATCCCCGTGGTCTGGGATTGAGCCCCACATCTGGCTCCTCTGCTGGGAGCCTGCTTCCTCCTCTCCCACTCCCTCCGCTTGTGTTCCCTCTCTCGCTGGCTGTCTCTCTCTCTGTCAAATAAATAAATAAAATATTAAAAAAAAAAAAAGAATCCCTTATGGTTTGTCTCACTCTCTGATTTTGTCTTGTTTTATTTTTCCCTCCCCTCCTCTGTGATCTGTTTTGTTTCTTAAATTCCACATATGTGTGAAACCATATGATAATTGTCTTTCTCTGACGGACTTATTTCACTTAGCATAATACCCTTTAGTTCTATCTCCATCATTGCAAATGGCAGGATTTCAATTTTTTGATGGCTGAGTAATATTCCATTGTATATATATACACCACATCTTCTTTATCCACTCATCTGTTGATGGACATATGGGCTCTTTCCATATTTTGGCTATTGTCAATATTGCTGCTATAAACATTGGGGTGCAGGTGCCCCTTTGATCACTACATTTGTATCTTTGGGATAAATACCTAGTAGTGCAATTGCTGGGTCATAGGGTAGCTCTATTTTCAACTTTTTGAGGAACCTCTATACTGTTTTCCAGAGTGGCTGCATCAGTTTGCATTCCCACCAACAGTGTAAGAGGGTTTCCCTTTCTCCTCATCCTCGCCAACATCTGTTGTTTTCTGACTTGTTAATTTTAGCCATTCTGACTGGTATGAGGTGGTATCTCATTGTGGTTTTCATTTGTATTTCCCTGATGTCAAGTGATGTTAAGCATTTTTTCATGTGTCCATTGGCCATTTGTATGTCTTCTTTGGAGAAATGTCTGTTCATATCTTCTGCCCGTTTCTTCATTGGATTATTTGTGTTTTGGGTGTTAGTTTGATAAGTTCTTTATAGATTTGGATACTAATCCTTTACCCGATAAGACATTTGCAAATGAGGTTTGTTCCTTCTATACTCAATCTGTTAAGAGCTTGTATCATGAAAGAATGTTAAATATCGTCAAAAATTTTTTCTGCATCTACTGAGAGGATCATGATTTTTATCACTCATTCTGTTAATGTGGTATATCATATTTATTTATTGGTGTATGTTGAACGATTTTTGAATCCCAGTAATAAATCCCACTTGATTATGGTATGATCTTTGTAATGTGCTGTTGAATTCAGGTTACTAGTATTTGCTGAGAATATTTGCATCTATATTCATCAGAGATATTGGCCTGTAGTTTTCTTTGCTTGTAGATTCTTATCTGGCTTTGGCATTAGGGTAATGTTGGCTTTGCAAAATGAGGTTAGAAGTGTTTCATCCTCTTCAGTATTTTGGTAGAGTTTAAGAAGGATTGGCATGAGTTTAAATATTTAGTAGAATTCACTGGTGAAACCATCTGGTCCTGAGCTTTTCTTTTTGGGAAGTTTTTGAAAACTGCTTCTGTCTCCTTAGTTGCTATTGATCTGTTCATATTTTATGTTTTTTCAAGATTCGGTCTTGGAGGTTGTATGTTTCTAGGAATTTATCCATTTCTTTTAGGTTTGTTGTTCATTATTGTTCATAGTAACATCTCGTAATTCTGTGTATTTCTGTGGTGTCAGTTATGATATCTTCTCCTTCATTTCTGATTTTATTTATTTGAGTCCTCTCTTTTCTTTTCATGGTTGGTCCAGCCAAAAGTTAGTCAATTTTGTTTATTTTTTCAAAAATAAAAACAAAAACAAAAACCCAACCCTTTGTTTCATTGATTTTTTTTCTATTGTCTTTTTAGTCTCTACTTCATTTATTTCTGCTCTAATCTCTGTTATTTCCTTCCTTCTGCTACCTTAGGACTTATATTATTATTATTTTCTATATATTAAGTTGTAAAGTTAGTTTATTTCAGATCTTCCTTTTTTCTAAATGTAGGTGTTTATCATTATAAGTGATTGTGATAAATGATGGCTGGGAGAGCTTGAATTGACTATAGGACTCTTCAGGATCTCTGGGATTGCAGATGGGATTGTCTCCTGCTGGAGCCCTGGGTTAGCAAGTCTCTTGTCAGACTTTGGCTGTGAGGGGACTAGGGCCAAATATAGGACTCTTACAGGATCTCCAGGATTCAGGTGACAGTGTTTCCTATCATGTTTCTGTACTAGCAAGACTGTTCGCTGACTGGCTGAGATAGTCCAGAGCCCAGTTACAGGGTCCTTTAAGAATCTATGATCTGACTAAATTTGACAGCCTCACCTCCAGGGGCTCCCAGACTGTGGCTGAGAGGGGCTGAAGCTGGTTCGTGGGTCACTTCAGGGTCTGTAGTTGGGACCAAGTTCTGAATGCCTATTACCCAACATACCATGGGTAGGATAACTCCTCCCGAGTCCCTTGGCTTGTGGTGCTAGTGACAGGACCAAGACAAACGGGGCTGTAGCCAAGTCCATAAGGGTGTAGAACTGTTTCTGACTGAGTCACTGAGACTTTACTTCGCGTGTCAGCCACCTTGGGGGCAAGCCTTCCTTCTCAGAATGGCTCTCCTCAGTCTTGAAATGGACTGGGGTTTCACAGTCTCCTTCCTGGCTCCCCAAACCCCAGGAAGGCATTTTTATCTGTGGACGAATGCCGCATTATTGTTGTTGTTCATAGGGTATGAAAAAGAGGGGCACATCTTACTTGGCCACCTGAGTGGCATCACTCTACCTTTGTGTATTTTTGTGTGTGGTGAGTGAAAAGCATTCATGCTTATATTTATTTTCCAAATAGATATCTTATTTCAATATCATTTATAGAAAATTATATTTATATATTTTCTATTTATTGGGAAAGTGGGTAACATTTAAAAACAGACAATAAAAGCACTTGAAAGAAAAGCAGGGTTAATGGAAATTATATGATTATCATATTTTCTTTCTGGAATACAAGTTTCCCCTGTGTGTCTTTTTCTTCCTTCCTACATCTCTCTCCCACTCTCCCTACAAAGAAGTGTTTGATAGATAAATTAGGTAACTGTTCTTTGCATGACTGAATTGTTTGTGTTGGTACTCAGCAATTGCATATTTATGTCAACACTTTCTGATTACGTTCCATTTGTAAAATTTGAAATCACAATCTCCATCCCAGCTTCAGGAGATAACAGATGAAATATGAGGCAAAGAAATGGGGAGGATGTCATGCTGATTGCTTTCTGGAAGACTCAATTTGTAAGCTAGTGAGAAACCATATCATTCCCAGTTGACCTTTCTTGTTACACTTTTTGTACTCTTTTTCTTCTAACACAAAAATTATCATGGGTGTTTGTGGGAGGTTTGATTCTCGGAAATGCATATGTTACTTTGCGTAATTTATAGCAGCTCTCTGCAAATAATGTATTCTTGCTTGTTGTTAAATGCCCTGTGAAATATCTGCCAGTCCATACTCTCACAAAAATATTGAGGCCTTTCCTCCATATGCAGATTCTTTCTTAATTATATTTATTCCTGGTACTGGGATATTCCCAACAGTGATGTCAAAAAGAATGGTATCAGCCCTTCCCTGTGTTCTAGAGTCATCCCAGCTCCAACAACATCTTTCTGTTGTATTACCTGCTGTTCAGTGAATTATTAGCCATCTGCTACCAGCTTAGTACTGTGATTTAAGTATTGTATCAAGCGGGTACAAAGGGTAAGAAGATAGATGTAACACTCTCTTTCTCAGTAGGCCACTTAATTTGCTTGACATATTACACCTTGTAAGTTCCTGTGTCTGTCAACACACCCTCTCTGCCCCCAACTTAGCCTGCGAGTCTGAGGTATGCTGTTGATTTTAAATCCTTCCCCCTTCCCTAGCTCCATACAGTGTCTAGGATGGGCACATAGTTTCTCATTCACATGTTCAATCAGATCCTTAGGTAATGGTAACTGACAGTGGTAGGAAAAACCTGAGGCCATGCATTTATTACTCAGAACTCATCCAACAGGAAAGATTTGGTGACTGATTTGGTTTCTACTTTTGTTATCTTTTTCTAGTATCATATTAAAAACATTGCTTTACATACATATAACATTTTCCTATTCTTTAGGATACATTCATTTAATTAAAACAAATTTAGATCATATTTTTAAAAATCTGCCTTAAAAGCAAGTTCATAAGTGAATTTATTGCATAACAATACTAGAATCTATGAGTACTCACACTTGAATTTCTTGAATCGCAGTTATATTCCACTGTAACATGTCAAGAAACAAGGGATCTTGATGAATTAGCTAGACCTGTAAGACTGAGAACAGGTGTCTTGCTTTAGTTTGAACTTAAACTTGGAAGTCTTTTATTTTCCAATAATTGAAGTTTTTCATGGAATATATTTAAAAATCTGAAAACTATAGGAGGAAATTTTAAATGGAAGAAAAATAACTTCTATGATTCTGAGTCACCATACTATTAATATTTTTATGTACATTGTTGTATTTTTTGTTATGCATATGTTTTTATAATACAATTAAAATCATACTGAATAAATAATGTATATCCTATTCATTTCACCCATCATTAAAACATAAGCATTCTCTGATGTTTGTAAACTCTTCATAACATTATTTTTTATGGATTCAGAATATTCAATTAACTGAATGTGTTTACTTCACTGAAGCGTTCTTAATATGGTACGTTTTCATTGATTTCCCATTTTTACCACAATCAACAATGCCCCAATGAATGACACAATATATTTTAGATTATCTTATTTTGCCAGAAGTTGAAGTTTCAGAGCAAAGGAAAAAGTATTTTAAGGTTATTACTAAAAAACTTCTTTCAAATAAACAAGTGAATGTTACAAGATATATCTGTGCAGTGTAGCTTTTCAACTTTGTTATTTTCTTAAATAAACGAGTCATATGGGTGTTGGCAATGAAGATCCCATCCTGAGAGGTAATAAATTTTTAAATGGCTTTGTGCTGACAATGATTCTGGACTTTGGATATCTCTTGTTGTGATAGGTACTGTGAAGGAAAGAAAAATATGGAAAAGTTTTTATTTTCGAGGACAGTTCATCCAGATTTCAGACATCAGATTTCAGACCACATATCATATAGCGTGCTTATTGAAATTTCTTCCAGAAAAGATGGAACTAAACACTTTGAAAACAATTAATTTTACTTTATATCCTATAAACTTAGTTGATAGTAGCAACTATGTATGCTTATTGGAAACTAATAAAAAATAAATTCATCCTATCAGCGTATTTTCCTGATTTTAAAGTTAGTGTAACCCTTCACTCTAGATGACTTTCACAGCATGTGCATAAGAAGGGTCCTTTTTACAGAAATTTTTTAGCACATCAGAGTTTTCCCAAGGACCTCACCTAATCTTTGGAAATTCAAATAATTCTCTTTTGAACTGTCTTTTTAGGATCCTCCTACCTCAGTTTCCTGATCTCTTCCTACTAATTCGTCTAGCTCTGTTGGCAAGTCATTTGCTGATGGCTTTGCATATGGTTCTTCCTCTTCTGTTATGAAATCCTGGATCATTTACAGAAATGCAAAGTTCCATAATATGACCCAGTTGCACTTGTGTTTTAAGCATTTCATAGATTTGTTGAATAGCAAAATGGGAAGAAATAGCTGTCAGGGGTAGGAAGGAGGACGGTTCAAACAGGGATTGATTTGGTAAATTGTCAGTTAGCACATGTTTTTGTATTATGAGTCCTAACCAATATCATGACTTTAGAATTGAGACTAATGAATGTTTGGATATAAAGAACCACATGTGTGTTCTGATCCTAGTGTACAATCTCTGTCCTTCTCACCTAGTGTCTGAGTTTACAATTCACCATCAGGAGTGGACAGCTTGATGGAGATATTCTTCACACTAACCGTGAAGCTTAGCTCTACTGAAAACAACATTTTCAACTTTGGCTTCACATTAGAATTGCCCGGGGAGCTTTTAAAAAATGCCAATGCTCAACCCACACTCAAATAAATTAAATTAGAATGTTTGAGGGTAGGTCCCAGCCATTAATATTTTTTAAGCATCCTTTAAAAGAGAAAACATGAATATGTATTTCCCACCTTCTGACTCTCAATTCCAAAGAATTCTGATTAACCGTATTTGGGGTATTTGGTGCCTGAGAATTTGCACTTTTAACTGGTCCCTATGTGGCTGTGATATAAGTTGTCTTGAAGAACACGTTGAGACAATGCTGGTCTGCACAGACAAGAAATAGTATATAAAGAGGTAGATTAATATTATCCTATAGAATGCCAATACTCAATAATTTCAATTTTTACTTTTTATTTTCCAATTAATATCATCAAACATTTTTAACTCTCCATAAGACATTGGCTACTTCTGCAGATAACAGCTGAAGCTACTTAACATGCCAACTTCACCTATGTTATGGAAAACACAACTGATTATAAAGGATTTCAAAACACCTAATCAAATATTGGTGCACTGGTATATGGTATTTTATATATAAGTATTTATACACACACACACACACACACTAACACACTGTCATAGCCATAACTCACAGAACAATTACCATGAAAAACATTTTTATATCAGTGCTTCTATAAGTTCATTGTGCATCCAAATTATCTAAGGATCTTGCTAAAATTCCTGATAAGTTTCTGACTCATATGACTGATATGAGGCCTAAGATTCAGCATTCCCAACAAGCTTGCAGCTTTGGCCCAGTGCTATTAAACTGGACCAAAATTTGAGTCAGAAGGCTCCAGGCTATGTATATGTATATCTCTCTCTCATAGGACTAGATCCTCCAGGATGGATCATTCTCTTAAAATTAATCCATTATAATCTTCCCTATAATTATATACCCTTTAAAAACATAATTACTATGTATTCAGGATCTTCCATGGACAGAACACTTGAAACACCAAACATCAAACACATGACCTTGTTTATGAAACCCACGTAACTGAGGCTCAGAGAGCAAGGTCCTTTGCCCAAGGCCACAGTTTGAATTGGCAGGACCAGATTTGATACCCATCTTCGTGCGGTCCCCGTCTGTCCTCCAAGAGTCTTAGGGTCTGTCATCTAGCTAAACAGTGCTATCTTGTTCCGGCTTATCTTCCCCCTACCACCTCCTTCAGCCTGACTTCTCAACCTGATTTTTCGGTAATGATCGAAGATGAATGTTTGAACTTTATCCCATGCTACATATTGCACACTGAAGATAGCTGTGTAGGCAAGACTATTAATTATTACCATCATTCTGGAATACATAAGCAAATAGCAGGATATAAAGTTGTTATTGCACATTTGGAAAGTACCTCCCTTCTATAGTCAAGTCCTTTGATACTTACTGGATTTGAACTTCTTGTAGGGAAAATGACAGTTAACCTCCATCTTTATTTTTGGTTGAATAAAGTCAAGGAAATAAATGATCAGTTACTTGAGGGTCGAAATGGATCTTATAGTGTCTCCTCTAATGGAAAAATAACTAACATTTATTGATGTGTAGATTATGCTGCTCAGTCCTCACAAGCCACTAAATTAGTGTCTACGCTGTACAGATGAAAAAACTGAAAATGAAGAGTTAAAAGCCTGCCCGCAGTTAACAGCTGCTAAGTAATGATGGCAATGTCTGTCTTCTTAGCGAATCAATACAGTTAAAGGAGTATAGTGTTTGTTTCTATATAAACTGCAGATAACAATTTGGAATACATTAGATGAATTTGTAATATATTGTGCTAAAATAGATCTGTTCTTATTTTGGAGCAAATGAAAGCGTGTTTAATCTGATGATCGCTGCAATAACTCTAGCCTGATTGAGATTCATGAGAATGGTTATTTATGTGAGGAAGATAAAGTGACATTTTGCAAAAGCTACAGCCAACCACCAATATTTTTACATGTGATTTATAAAGTGAAAGCTTCCTGAAAATAAAAGATACGGAGTGTTTCGCTTCTTGTATTTTAGCATTTGTAATAAACTTTACCAGGATAAATGAATCACATTATATTGATTAGGTTTTTGTTGTAGTCAGTTATCATTTTACTTTGTAAGCCCTTATGCTTGAGAGTGAAAATTAAACAAATGGCTTAATTACAATGATATGGAATACTTTTTCACTTCCAACTAGTAGCCATGAAGATTTAAAAAAAAAAAAAGCAGACACGTTTCAGGGATGACTAACTTCTCATTTATGATAAAGCCATGAATATATCCTAAAGCCTGTGTTTGTCTTGCTATTTTTAGATTAGGTCCATTTTCTAAATATCTGAATGGTTTTTATTTTTTTTGTTGTTATTGTCATCTTGTTTCATTTTTTCCTGAAAATTGTTTTCACACTAGCCCTATATTCCTATAGGAGTTATTTGTCACAGCTATGGGAAAAGTTTGGACCTATCCTATCCCTGGATTTCCCTCCTTCACCAGCTAAAGATGTGTTGGTTGACCAATGTCTGCGTGTGTGCTGGTGAATGGTTCTTTCTTCTGTCTTCTCCTCCCCCCTGCCTTTATTTCATTCCTGCTCATGGATTGTAGTTATTATTTACAGAAGTTCTCTACTAGGTATAAGCCCTTGAGGGCAGCATTTTTTTTTTCATATTTGATATTTCAGGCATCACACAATGATGCACATTCAATAAGCTCAGTAAATATTGGTGGAATTAATAACTATTAAATACCCATGCAGAAAATTGATTAAACATTACTAACTTTCTATAATTTGGTCTAGACAATAGTAACATGGTAATTCCCTTTTTTTTTATCTACTTTTGCTCTCAAATTTATTATCATGATGATATGATTCTAAGGAAATTAACTCTGCAGGATAAAAGTCCTCCTTTAGGCATTCCTTACATTTCCATTTGTATCAGTCACCTGGATGCATCTCTTTAAAAGAAGTCTTTTCTCAGCAGGTTGTTTCCGACTAGAAACCCATTTGTGTCCTCAAACAATCTGAGACCTTCATTTTGCTTTAGAGCACAGATTTTCTGAGTAGCAGTGGCCATAGTAATATTGTACACAGAGCTGGAATGTGGTTTTCAAACAAGGTCTGATTACACCCCAGTGGTTCATGAAACTCTAATGCAGGGCAGTTGTTTCAAAGCATTTTATTTGTGAACACCTCAAATGAGAATTCTAAATTTTATTTGCTTGGAGCCGGGATTGAAATACGGAGAGGCGGAGCTGAGATCTGTTGTTGCAATGTGAAAAAAACATCTTGGCTTTCAGTGCACAGAACACTTCCAGGGAGAACCGTAAAGGGTCTGTGGAATTACTCCTTTTCTACCTGGTATGGTAGTAGAGTAATTGTTCTCTAAAAGGCACTGCTGTTATTGTAATGGCACTACCTGCTCTTCTGTAGACTCTTCTTGTTTATATTATAGTATTTATTTAGAACTAAGTATTAGAGGACTCACGGGCCAGGGAGGAAATCCAGGATGTGAGTTGCCTATACATTTTGCCCAGTTAGTTTCCTAGAAAGCTTAAAAAAAACAAAAGGCTCTATTATGTACTAGGAAGAACTTGGATTTTGAAGCTAGAGGATCTGGAATCAAATCATAGCCTCCTAATATACTAGTTGTATGTCAATAGGTAATTTTTATAAACCCTATAAGCCTCTTTTTACTTATTGGTAAATTGGAGATAATAGTTCACTAAGTGATTGTGACTGTATACATACATATAAATACACACACCACAAAGAACCTACCCGTACCTGGCAACGTTGCAATATTAATAAACAGGACTTTCTCTTCTATGGTGAAACACTGTATGTCATTGGTGGTATAGTATTAAGGGACATTTACTGCAACTCTTCCAAAACTAGATTGAAAATAAAACTCTAGGTGTTCCAACTACGGAAAAGTTTTTGCATCATTTTAATGAAGAAACACTCAATTTTGACACCTGTAGGTGATCAGGAATTCCTGAAGCATTTTGGCAGTTAGAGTATAGCTTAGGGTTCAGTAAACTAACTATAAAGTATTTTAGACTTTTTGAGTCTTACGGTGTTGGCTGCAACTGCTCCATTCTGCCGTTATAATAGCAAGAAAGCAACCATAGAAAATATATAAACAAATGAGCATAGCCTTACTCCATTAAGAGATTATTTACAAAAAAAAAAAAAAGATGGTTTGACCTTATTTGGCACATGAACCCTGGAAAATATCATAGGTAGTATAGCTTGTGACTGTAGCTTATTAGGTAGTATTACAGAAATTAAAGCACTACTTACTACTGATGGAGAGATGTGCATGTGTATGTCTATGTATATTTTATTTCTGAGTTTGAGAGAATGAAGAAGAGTAAGCTGTCAGTCTTACTTCCAGTGATGATTCGGACAACAGGAGGGGTTTAGATAATGCATCCTAACTTACTTCTTGGAGATACATCTGGAAGAATACATTTTTAAAAAGGATTATGAAATCTTTCCTTAGGGCTCTCCAGCTGATTGCAAGAATGCTTCACACTCTGATATTATGCAATCCTAAATTTTTTTCTTAAGAACTGAGAAGGTACGTCTCTTTCTGTTTTCATGTCTGTCACGGAGAACCTCAGCTCAACCCCTAGCCAAGTAAGCTCAACATACTGAACTATGTTGGCAAAGTGTGAGATCGAGGAAATGATTCTGAAAAATAAACACCTCTCCTATTTAAAATAGGATGCAATTGATGGAAATCAATTTGCCCACTGTTATCTGGGACACATCTGTTGGCACATCTGTACTGTATATTTTAATGGAACTGTCTCCGGAGGTTTATATTTTATTTGAGGACATTTTTTAAATACTGTAGCATCAGTGTCCAGGCAAAAAAAAAAAAAAAAAAGTATTAATAGCATCTACTTGTAAAATGAGGGATTTATACACTTATATATATATATAAAACATGCTGGTTTTAATAGGAACTTTCAGTGTTTCTGCTATTGATGTCTCTTCTGGGAAATTTGTGCAAGATTATTTCATGGTTTTTCGTATGTTGTGATCACTCCAGCCCATGGTTACTTTCTGACTTTTTTGTTCTCCTGTGTGTTTACCACTAAAACCACCTCCTCCAGTTTTATACACCTGGGTCTTGTGTTATAAAAGCTTTGTGAAAAGATTGAAATAATGGGTTCTTTCACCGCTCTGGTTCCACATTATCCACTCTGTCTTAGAAGTATAATTTTATTCTTTAAATCCTTAGTTTTTAAGAATTCAGTATTTTGCCTTTCTTTTTAAAAAGGTAATTATGTATTTCTTCGGTCCTTACAATAAGTGGTCAATTGAATAAAAATGTGTATTCAAACATTAGTGTAAACCCGTTGTTTAGGGTTATATAAATGCAGTGAAATAATTCTCCTTAAGTATAGAGTACAAAATTATGAGGTACCAATGAATATAGTCCTTAAAAAAATAAAGCAAATTGATTTTTTTTAAGTCTGTTAAATCCATTCCCTTAAAGGTTGTTTACAGAGGCAATTCGAACATACATTTGGCGGCCATTTAGTCAACTACATTTTCAGTAAAATAAATTATAGACTAGACACTGTGCTGGGTCCCAGAAAAGCAGATATGACTAAGACATGGGCCCGACATTAAAAGAAATTACTTGGAGAGGGGATGAATTTTGACTGCTGCATAGCAGAGTCCTCTCACATAAGAAGATATTCCATGGTCTCCGAATCTAAGACTCCGTCTCCTTCCATATTTTTCTGTGCTTAGAGCATAATAATTAGTCTTGAATTAAGCTGTTTTTCTCCCCAAATGCCCATCCCAATCCTGTCCAAATTATTCCATTTTGCTGGCCTTAGGTTAAATCTTACTTTTTCTCAGGAGTCTTTTTCCAGTGTTCAGTTGTATCAGCCAACCATGTTGCATTCTTTGAATTACTCTAATACAGCCTTTTGGAAAACACCATCAGACTGCCTCGGACACAGTCCATCACAGTTCAATGTATGGATCAGTCCCACATTCCCAACGGTTCTCTTGATTCATTTTGATTCTTTCATACCAAGAGTCTGGCATGTAGTAAGAACGTTTTCATTCTATAATTTCAGATTGCATTTGCTTTTTCTTATGGACGTGGTAAAGTCTTCTCTGATTCTTGATATTTTCAGCTCTTAAAACAGTACCTATCTATTTCATGGGGACTGGATAGACTCATAAGTTGATATGAGGAACAAAACAACAATTACTTTTCATTGGTTCCCCCAGTGAGATAGAGTTCAGAGATGCTTATTGCTGTAACTGCATTCCTGATTTCTGAAAGGCCCTCTAAAAGAACTGCCTCCACTGGGTAATGGAGGCTGTGTGCGGGCTGCCTCTATTCTTCAGCAGCAGGGACTATCTGTGCATTAACAGCAACAGCAACAAATATTCTGAAAGAATACATTTTATGAAGCCGGTGCTAGAGTAGACTGAGCATGACTCAGTGTTAGAGTTTTAAAATTGCTTTGGAAAGAAGATAGCCTGTTTTTATTTCTTTGTCATATAACATTGTTATCATGAGAAACAATTAATTTGCTTTATTTTATGTTCCTGTTATAATCTCTATTGTGAGACAGAGCTGTGGCATTTTGCTGTCATCATAAGAACAGATAAACAGCACTACAGTGTTTAGGGAAGATTACGTTATTTCCAACCATGGACAGCCTGAGAAATTGAGCAAAGAGCTGACCTGGTTTTTGGCCAGTGGCAGAGCTTAGAAGAGATGACTTAAAGCATTTATTCATCACCCAGTCCCATTTTTTCAGTGAAAGTGCTGAAAACTAAGGCTCAAGTCCTGGGCCCTGTTGAACTCATTTCCAGGATGGCATAATTGACAACATTTCTTACAACAGTCAGCAGGACTCTTGGCTTAGTTCTCTCTCCCTTTCTGTTTTTCTCACCCTTGCTCTCTCTCCTTTTCTTTCTCTAAAGAGTAAGTAGCCTTTAGACCTAGTCTTCCATCTAGCCAAAATCATCCCACAGGACTTTGGAGTGCCATTCGTCTTCCCAGGTGTTTGGAAACATGGTTTGAGAGTCTCATTCAACCCCGAGAGTCTGTGGTTCATGATATTTTAGTGTGCCTTTGATCTCTGCATTTTTTCTTTTAAATCTCATAATACTTGCAGGATGGATAGCCACTCTCAACTATTTAGTTGTAAAATACTGTTTTCTTGTACTTTGCATACACCCACAGTTCCAGATGTTTACCCACCAATCAATTCTAAATTACAGTTGCCAGGTTGTTGTTGTTGTTGTTGTTGTTGTTTATTCTGCTTTCAAATAGTATTGGATATGTCCTTAAAAATTAAGTATACTTTCCCTCCCACATTTTAAAGCAAAAGTCTGTATAAAATTTAAGTTCAGATGTTTTATTCCCAGGGAATGTTTATGTTACTTGTGGAACTTCGAGAAGTACAAAGAGCATGCACATATCATGAGTCATCTCTGTTCAACCTGTTGCAAAACCACCTTCACTCTCCAGATTACATACGACTAACGTTCTGGTTCTTTAATTGGGGTTTCCATTTAGGAAGCTAAAGGGTCCTCTACGTCTAAAGCTTTGTTTATCAATATAATATCTAGCATTTATGGAGTGTGTCTTATGGACTAAACATGCTGATAAGCACACTTACATATATTCTTTCTCCTTGAATTCTCTTAGACGCTCCTTACTGAGCTATAGTCGTTTTCCCCATTTTGTAGAAGAGGAAACTAAGATTATGAGCTATTAAGCAACTGCCTCAATGTAAGACACATTCTTCCTATGTTATGTTCTCCTTTTTGTTTATTTTTCTTAAATTTATTTGACAAATATTTATTTAGCACCTATTATGTAGTGGGTACTGCGCTGAACACTAAGCATATAGGGGTAGGCAAAAGCAGAAGTGGTCCCTGTTGTCATGGAGCTATCTAACAAGCAAGTGACGGAAATAGAATCCTTATCCAGGTCCATCCTACTCTAAGGATGAACTCTTTAACACTCAGTGTGTCTTTTAAAAAACATTTTCGTTTCTCCCTGCGTCACAATTAAGAATGTAAGAGGGACAGTGAGTATGAGTAAAATTCTAACGTGGTCTCTGGTTTACTGATGCCTTCCTGCTCTTTCATGAGGATGCAGCTCTTCTCCTATCTTAGGCTCGCTGCCCATGCTTCCTTGCCCTGCAAAGAGTCCAGAACACCGGCCCATTGGAGTGGTTGGCATCCCATCTCTCAATATTTATGCTCCTGGACCTCACAGATTTTCTCACTTCCCAAAGTCCTCTCTTAATATGTTCAAACCTACTGCTTCAGTAAGAAGCGACCAGAGCTACCATTGCTACATCATGACACAAACACAAAATGTTCATATTTGCATAAGGCAGCTACTTGTGGCCATGATAATAGCTGCAAGGGTCCCGGCTGCCCCAGAACTCCTCTGGCTGCCTTGGGCAGGAAGAATTCTTGTCTCAGCACCCTGTAAACTACTAAGAACATTTGAAGTAGGGAAGATTTTTCTTAGGTATTTCCATTTTAGGTTGGCTTTAATGGGTTTTATTTTTCAGGTAACCCTGAGCTGGGTCCCGTGGGCGTTAAAAGTCAAGTGGGCCTTCCCGACAGTTACACAGAGAGAGAGCTGGGAGGAACTTTCTCTTTCACCCTCTGACCACTTTATGAGAAACGGAAGTTCAAGGAGTTGGTTTCACTCTACCGCTGCTTCACTGCGGCTCGCAATGTGACATGTTCATATGGTGTTCAAAGGTTGGAAAGAAGTGGATCCCGTAGTACAGAGAGAAATATAAAACGCAAAGGCAAAAGGGGAAAAACAGGATGAGGTCAGCACATGAAAGTGTTTCCTTTCTCCCCTCCTGGGCTGCTTTCACAATGCTGGCACAGCAGGGTGGCTATCCTCCTCAGGACTTTGCTAAAGGCTCTGACTGGGTAGGAAACTGCACTAGAGGACATCAAACATCCAGCAAGCCTTTGGTCTTACCCAGGTTCCAGCGGCTGGGTCCTGTGCTTCTGTTCTCCTGTTCACCACATTCTGCTGGTGGAGTCCAGTTTGCTTTAGACACTCAGTTACCTGTTCCACAAAGGAAAGAGGGTGTTGGATAGAAAACGATCATCCTTTTCAGTAGGTGAAACAAAGAAGACCTGCCTCTCTTCCATCATGAGAAACCTGTGCCGGCATATTGGATTCATGTGCATAAGTATAGTTTTTACTAGTTACTGTTATGTTTTTAGCATACTTAATGTGTTTGTAAAATTAAGCCGACTCTACCTAAGGAAGCCCACAGAGACCCAGTAAGCGATCATGGCTGATTGTGTTTGAATTCTTAACTGGTGAACATCTAACAAAGTAGTGTACCTGTCAAGGTCAGCAGGCATTTCCCACTGACTGAATCAAGCGGACATATTTTGGTTTTGCTTTTACATGAATTCTCTGCATAGCCTGACTTGGGTCATTATTTTCCATTTCCATTTCCATTTCCATATACTCTGTTTTTCCTTCTTCTGAATCTCTGGTTATTCTTTCTCTGAGTCTTTCTTGGATTCCTCATCCCCTGTTTACTTCTGAAGTATGACTGTTCACCAGGTTCTTTCTTGACTTCACCCTGCTGATCTCCTCACTCTGCCTACTTGCCTTTTGAGTTCCCTACTCCCATATTTCATATGATAATAGCAAGATTTGCATGTAAAGCCATTCATCCTGCTAGGGAGGCTTTACTTATTTGGCTGCTGACTCAAGAATCACCACCTGGTCTCTGCTTCCCTCTTCTTGTCCCTGTTTTGCCAATAATTAAATAATTAACTTTTGGCTGTAGGAAAACATAGACCAAGACCTGCTTTTGCCAGAAAGGGGGCTTCTCTTTTTTTTCTTTTTTTCTTTTTTTTTTTTTTTTAATGATTTTTTATTATATTATGTTAGTCACCGTACAGTACATCCCCGGTTTCCAATGTAAGGCTCGATGATTCATTAGTTGTGTATAACACCCAGTGCACCATGCAATACGTGCCCTCCTTACTACCCATCACCGGTCTATCCCATTCCCCCCCCCCTCCCCTCTGAGGCCCTCAGTTTGTTTCTCATAGTCCATAGTCTCTCATGCTTCATTCAGGGGGCTTCTCTTTCATTTTTCTCACTGGACCATGAGACAACTCCCCTGAACTCCAGAACCGGCTATCAGTTTGTTAGGATTTCCCATTTGATATTCTATATTCAGAGACGCAAAATCGAACTTGCCCTTTCTTTACCCAATTAGCCATCATTCCTATATTCCCATGTTCAGTGAATGTTACCATTCAATACACGGTTGCTCAAAGAAGCGTACTGAAATCTTTTCTGATTTGTTTCTTCTTCTTTGACTTCTTATATTCAATTATTCTGCCTAATTAGTTTACTGACTATGGCTCTGTCCTTTCCATCAATCACTTAAGTTTAGACTCCATCATTATTTGTCCACATGAACATAGAAGTCCCCTGTCTGGTCTTGTTTATGCTGTAGCCTTCTTCCACTGCATTATCCCCACTGCTGCCAAGCTTGTTTTTCTAATGTGTAAATGTAGCCTGTTTTTCCCTTACTTATGTTCTTTCGTGTTGTCTCCCTCTTTGACTCTAGCAGCCACCTCTCCCAGTGCACTCCATCTTCTTCTTTGAGCGCTATTTACAGTTCCCGGGATAGGACATGAGCACACCTCTTCCCGCCCAGAATAAATGTACCCTGCTCTCCTTTTCTACTGCAACATCTTCTTTTCATCTTCAGAAGACAAGGATGTGCAGGGAAAAAAACATGCCCTCAAAGCATAGTCTCAGACCTTACTTCTCAAAGAAGAAATACAAAAATATAGAGAGACAAAACAGCAATCAACAACAACAACGAAAACCCCACAACAGATGGTCCAAAATCTTTGGGACACAGTGAAAGCAATACTAGGAGGGAAATATATGGCAATACAGGCCTACCTCAAGAAACAAGAAAAAGCTCAAATTACAATCTAACCTTACATTTAAAGGGACTAGAGAAAAAAAGCCTAAGGTGAGTAGAAGGAAAGAGAAGATCAGAGCAGAAATAAATGACAAAAGAGACTTAAAAAAGAATAGAAAGGGGTGCCTGGGTGGCACAGCAGTTAAGCGTCTGCCTTCGGCTCAGGGCGTGGTCCCGGCGTTATGGGATCAAGCCCCACATCAGGCTCTTCCGCTATGAGCCTGCCTCTTCCTCTCCCACTCCCCCTGCTTGTGTTCCCTCTCTCGCTGGCTGTCTCTATCTCTGTCGAATAAATAAATAAAATCTTTAAAAAAAAAAAAAAAGAATAGAAAACATCAGATATCAAGAACTGGTTCTTTGAAAAAATAAGTAAAATTGACAAACCGTTAACCAGACTCATCAAGAAAAAAAAAAAAAAAAGAACCCAAATAAATAAAATCAGAAATGAGAGAGAAGTAACAAGTGACACCACAAAAATACAAAGAATTATAAAGGTTACTTATCAGTTCTAAAACTGCTGAGCCAAGTGACTTTGGAAAATTACCTAACTTTACTGAGTATCAGATTCCTTATCTGTTTTGCAGACAAAAATAATAAAAGTTACTTTAAAAGGTCAGAAGGATTGAGATACACATGTAATGTTCTCTATTGTTTGGACTTCTTTAAGCAGTAATGACTAGCAGACCAAAAAAAGAAAATAGTAATTTGCTGGTAACAGTCTATGGTACCTCACAAAGTCACAGAAAAGAATGCCAACACAAGGATAGACTTATAGATTTAAAGAACTAAAAATGAGGACATCATAACCCAAGGATTTACTTCTTTCTTTTCTTTTTTCTTTTCTTTTCTTTACTTTTCTTTTCTTTTCTTTTCTTTCTTTCTTTCTTTCTTTCTTTCTTTCTTTCTTTCTTCTTTCTTTCTTTCTTTCTTTTTTTTTTTTAAGATTTCATTTATTTATTTAACAGAGAGAGAGAGACAGCCAGCAAGAGAGGGAACACAAGCCGGGGGAGTGGGAGAGGAAGAAGCAGGCTCCCAGCAGAGCACAGAGCCCACAGGTCCCTGGAATCACACCCTGGACCAAAGGCAGAGGCTTAAGGACTGAGCCTTCCAGGCGCCCCCATCTCCTCTTTATTTCTTATCTCTGTTTCTAAGTTACTATTAATTCTCACTCTCCATGACTCCAAGAGATAGCATTTACCCTCTTAGACCCCTCAGAAAATCTAAGGTGATATATCTGATTGGCCCAGCATGAGTCTTGTGTCTAACATGAGTTAGATTAATAGCGTTGGGGCCTTGATTTACTTCATCTTGAGTCCCATGCCTTCCTGTGTGGTAGAAGGGCATGGGCAGGGAAAGGCTGTACCTACTGGGGTCAAGTACTTGTTTATCCAATATACAACCCCCTCCCCCCCAAAAAAATTCCAAATTTTCCCTATCTGATATAATTCATATATCACATATGCATTCTGTCTTTCAAGGTATAGAGACCTTGAAATTATGTCCAACTACTAAGTTTAGGGTCCTGAGTGTAGAATCTCTTTGTGATGTACATTCTTTTAATAATGTATAGATTTGGCAGTCATTATCTTACAATATACGAGCCAAATCTATATATTTAACCATTCCTCAGATACCTATTACATAATGCTGGTGAGTAAACAATAAAACATGAATCAAGATTCCCATGTAGGAAAGGGAAATGGGGATCTCCACACATCTGTCCCCAGTTGAGGGAAGTATTATATACTGTGGACAAGGACAGTGAGGAGGAGCCATTGGCTAGCTCAAGCCCTTCCAATTGTGTGATTGCCTGGGCATCTTTTCTGGTTTCTCTTCCCCTTTATGGTACTTCTCCTGAAGATTATTCTTTCTAGCAGCATCTGGGGGGAACTTGAGGAAGGCCTACCTGGGAACTGGGAACCATACTTCTCAGGCAGTCCTTTTCTGGTATGGTCACAGGAGGTAGTCTTTGCCTTAGAAGTTAAATATTAACAGGTCTGTCTTTGAAACAAGTTGGATTTCTTTGGTAATTTAATGACTTAATTAACCAAATTGTCTACTCTATTTGGGTACTTTTATTTAGGCATATCTTCTTTATTTAAAAACCAAAGGCAGTATTCTTGTTCAGTTATAATCTTTAAATCTGAACCCTGACTTTGAAAATTTTATCTTGAGTAGGTTTTGTCCAGTCTGATAGAACACATTTTAAAAGATTCAATCCAGCCCCTGCCTCAGAATCCTAGGTTGGGTACTAAGGCAGAATTGAAAATTAACCTGGCCCCAGTAGGAATTCTTGAGAACTGGGAATTTCAGTTAAAGGAACAATAATCTCTTTTACATGCCAGGAAGTAATAATGAGGGATCAGACCTCCCCCATTTCTCTGACTGCTGCCATGTCCCAAATGTGTACTTTTTTTTTTTTTTTTTGGCATGGCCTCTATAGCCCAGATATTAAGCCATTCCTACAAACACCTGGAAATATGCAGTCTTTCATCTTCACAGAATGTCTTTTCTTGTCCTGTCTATTTATTCTAATCTGTCAAAACTTCATATTCTAGTTAAGGCATTTTTTCTTTTTTTCTTTTTGGCAATTTCTTCTATAATAAAATATTTTCTTCTAATTCTGTTTAAATTTTTTTTTCTCCACTTGAACATCCAGAGATGAGAAATCTAGCACTTCATCATACAGTATCTTATGCCATTGTCTGTTCTTATGTGTGAGTCATATCACCTAAAAGAAATCAAAGGGAGGAACATGTTATGCAGTTCTATATTATTTTCTATAGTACCCAGTTTAAGATTGAATTTAACTCACTCCATTATTCATGTATCAGGAATCATTTATTGTATACATATTATTTGCCTATTACTATGATAGGGCATTGTGATAGAAATATTAAAAACATGGTACTCACTCAAGATGCTTATAATTTAGTGGGTGGGACAGAGAATGAAATGAATAAATGAGTAAACAGATAATGTGTTGTGATGGCTATACACACAGGCACTGGTGGAATGCTGAGAAATCTTTGTCAATAAGTGAAAGGAGAGCTTAGAAGTCTTCATGTTAAAGGTGATAATTGACGTACAATGTGAAGGGCCAGTAGGAATTAGTCAAGTGGATAAGAGGGTGGAGTCCAGCAAGGGGAAAGTCCCAGAGGCACAGTGCATTAAAAGACCTACGCGTGATTCTACAGAATGAGAGCAATGATTCTCCTCTATTTTTCCTACTTAGATGCACCTAAGGATTAGAACATACTCCTTTCCGCTGCCCTGTGCAGTGACTCAGACAGTAGTGATTTATCCAAAGAGGTGAAGGCCATACCCTCTTGCAGGAAATATGACAAAAACATCAAGCCTGTGCTTGGTTGGAAAAACCTCCCAGAAGATTCTTGGCGCTAAGAAATTGTTTTTTCCCCTTCTGCTTGAGAATCGCTGGGCTAAATGGCTGGATTAGTGTGGAAAGCTGGTGGAAAAGGAGGCCTATGATGAGCTTCTCTTGTATTCTGGGCATACAGAAGTAAACACGCTCTAGTCTCTGTGTGTGAGGAATCCACAATCCAGGTGAACTGATAAGCACATATAGGAATACAAGACCCATGACAGAGAAGGGCACAGGGTGCCATGAGTCGGAAAGGAGGAATTACGTAGAGTTCCTGAGAGAAGTAATGTCTGGGGTGTTTAATAAAGGATGCTATATTAATAGTTACCATTTTCAACAACAGTAAATAAATAGAATCATAGGAGTATATCTATCTCTGTGTCTTCTTGGCTACATCAGAAACCTGGATGGTGCTACTGGCTCATCAAGAACATATTTTGGTAAATTAAACCCAGCCGTATCTTTGCTGAAAAAGCTGTAGGCATCAACTCAGCTGTTGTCTTATCCTGGTTGGTTTGCTAAAATATGTGTGTATATAAGATACAGGTATGAAAAAGTTCTAGGGAGGTGAAGAAAGTAATTTATGTTTTTTGATGAGAAGAGAAAAGAGGTTCTACTGCCCAGGAATAAAGGGTCAGATCTTGTATTTTTGGAAGTTTCTAAGATGAAATTTATTTTCCTTCTAATTTTGACTTGGGACAGCTTTATCCTTGGTTAAAAATAAAAACAGTGACTGAAAGGAATGTTTTATTGAAATATTATCAGCCCAGAATATCTGTGTTTGATTTAGATCATCTAATTATCTCTAGTAGAGAGCAGCTGTGAGAAACTCTGAGTGAATCAATTGTATAGTGCCTTGGGGTAGAGAGCAGGCTTTGGGGTAGGGGAGGCATGAGGAAGTCCTGGTTGGCTGGGTACAGCGCAGTAACATCAAATATCTGGGGACCTTGATAAAAGAGAAATGAGTTAGACAAAATTTACCTTCATCAGTAGTTTTCCAGCGAATTGACACGAAGACATGGATAACAGTAATTGGATGTGGAAAATGTGTGTATGTATGGCCGTGTGTATATGTGTTGATAGAGGAGTGGGGAACAGTGAACAATCAGAAAGGACAAAAACTATTCCGGTGTCCATTTTTTCCAATGTTGGGGTCCTGGATCACGTTGGAACCCTTTAATAATTAGCAGGACGAGTTAAATTAGTTTCATAATCCATGATATTGATTTCAACATCTTATTGGGTCAGTTCTCCTGCAGCATGATGAAATTTCAATTTTTTTTTGCATTATTTACACTTCAGTATATTGGTAGACTTATTTTCTATTGTCATATTAAAATGTAAAATATTTCTATAACATTTTTGTAATAAGACGACACTTGTTTGGAGGCATCTGCCCTTAAATGTGGGATGTCATTAACAGTCCAGGCCGTTCAACCCTGTTTTTGTTTGTTTGTTTTGTTAAATTCCTGAGTTGTCTACTTTTCCCAGAGGTATATTATAATTTACATTCAAAACTGATTTTACTGCATAAGAGATAACATTTAAAGAAAGGTGTCGTCCACATCGTTTAGGAATTTTCTGTGTATTTGTGTTTCTATGTGTGTGTCTGTGTATGATGGATCCCAGAAACCATATTCTAGAATAAGAGTTAGTAATGTGTGTGTGTGTGTGTGTGTGTGTGTGTGTGTGTGTGTGTGTGTTTTGTTTTCCTCTTAGTGCTGAGTCAAATAAAGGACTATCAAGAATGTTTCAGACAGTAGAACATACATTTTGGAGTAAGAGACTTAAATCCTACCATTGCCACTTACAATGTGTGTAACCTTGGGAAAATTACCTAAATGTCTTTGAACTCAGCTTATTACATTTTAAAATGAAAATAATAAAAGTGCCCTCCTCATAGGACTGTTGTGAGGATTAAAGGAATTATAAATATAAAATACAGCACAGGGCCAAGCACATGGAAAGACCTCAAGAAATTTTCTTTCATTGATTTAAGACACACACTCTCCCCACCCCCCACATTTTAATATCTTTGTGAAGGGAACATGTCTTACTGTTTATGGTGTCTTATACTCAATCTTATAGTTGATGAAGCACAGAATTGTTAAATATATGATTAATAGTTGAAACGTAGCATTTGGTTTTAAAATGTTAGAAATCAACACTGTGGAATCAGAGACCAGCTATCCCATTGGGTGTAGTTTGCAGTGAAGAATAAAAATGGGAAATTTGCAAATTAGGTTGGATTAATATATGTTCTTTCTATTTTGAGGTTATTCATTTATTTATCCCATTCCTTTGTTGAATTGACAGCCAGGTACCAGATTCAGTGTAGGTCAAGAATCTAAAACATGATCTTCATCTTTAAAGGTCTAGCAGATGTCTCATGAAAGACAGCATAACCATGTAAGTACAGTATCAGACGTAAGTACCTAAGCTAAGAGTTTATATAGAAAAGGGATCTAGGGGCACCTGGGTGTTTCAGTCAGTTAAGCATCTTGGTTACGGCTCAGGTCATGATCTCATGGGTCTTGAGATAAAGCCCTGCCATGGGCTCTGTGCTCAGTGGGTAGTCTGCTTGAGATTTTCTCCCTCTCCCTCTGCCCCTCCCCCCACTTGTCATTCTCTCTCTCTCTCTCCCCCCACCCCTCTCTAAAATATATAAATAAATGTTAAAAAAAAAAAAAAAAGGACCTAAGCCATAGGAGGAGAGAGGGTGAGAAAAGTCACAATGAAAGATGTGATTCCTGAACTGCATCAACAGACTAGTAGAGTAAGCCAGACAAGAGGTGAGGGGAGTTGTGCCCTAGGAAGAGGAAACATATGAAAAGGGATTTGGGACATGGAAAGAGAATGGCTTCTGGCTCAGGAATCTACACGATGTTTAATTTGGATGAAATATTTGGAGAAGGAGTAAAAACCCTAAGCTAGAAAAGTGTAAGGGTCAGCTCATGGAGGACCATGAATTATCATGCTGATGGGCTGGGGTTTTAGCATGACTTAACTATAAATACTCTGGGATAGTTAGAAGTACAGGGATGGTATCATCACAGCACTATTTCCAAATACTACTCAGGATGAATTAAAGTGGACAAGATGGGAGACTTGTAGTTAGGAACTTACTTTGATAGTTCTTAATAATGGTATTGGAGATGTTGTTAGAATGGGCAGATTTGAGAGATTATTAAGGAGGTAGAATTCATGAGACTAAGTGATTAGCTGGATATGAAACAGAGATTGAAATCAACTTGAATTAGCAATTCTCAGTTCTTTGGACTAGTTTACATGTGATTGGTATCACCCATAGTGCCTACCAGTGCGGGGTCCATAATGAACATTTGGTAAACAGTCATATGTTGTCTGATCACCCATCCCTCTGGAGATTCTTTGTGTATTTCATAGACAGCTGACCATAGTGAATTAATATCTAATTATCAAGAGGGGGAAAAAAAATCCCCGAGTCAACATTTTAGAAATGTTCAATTGCCTTAAGTGGATTTTTTCATTGTCTTTTTCCATAACCACATGGTGACTTGGAATACAACATGACACCAAGAAATAGCAAAATAAAAAGGATCTCTGAAGCAGTTCCTTTTTATCTTGCCTTATTCTTAACAGCGTTTCTCTGGTCTAATTCTTTTATGGTTCCACGGAGAATTACATTTCAAATTCCATAATTGTACAGGAGAATTGGAGTCTTGTAAAAATTTAGAGTACTCTGTTCAAAGGCAATTTTTATTATCAACTGAACCTATTCTGTGTTGCAGCCAGAGATACTGTTTAGAGCATCGTTAAAAGAACCCTTTTTAATATGACTGCTTTCTCTTGAAAAAATGTAGCACACTCTTATTTAATATTACGGTAATACTACAATTGACTGCATATTTGTTGAAAGTCTCATAGTATGGTATCTAGGGTATTGAACCAGCACAAAATATACATGAACTTTATCAGCTTTCATTTTCCCTTTACAAACCAAGAACAATATTAAATGACATTTTATGACATTTGATAGGTATTTAAAATTTGTTATTGCGGCTGTTCAGTGAACCATAAAATACAAGTGTAATGGGCTGGCTGTGCTTCCATTAGGAGAAATGCAAGCGAGAAGCCCTGAAATCAGCATCCTACAATATGTGCCCATTTTCCATCTACGTCTTGCTCCTGACCCTCTGCCAATTCATTATCTCTTCTGTGGCCAAATTTGTCCATATGAAAAATTAGGAGAAGAGAAAGAATAAACTAATGCTTGCCTCTAAAATGATCTGAAATCCAGATATGGAAAATCTTAGCACTTTTAAAAGACCAGTGTATTAATTTGTTTGAACATACTACAGTGTTCTGTGGGAGAGTAGCTGAGAGACTGATGTAATAAGTCTTTTTCTCACCTTCCATCCATAAAGATAGTTCTTTTATTTGCAGCTGAAGCTGTTATATCTAGAGCCTATGGCTGTTTGGTGCTTTTAACGGTGGAAATTTTAAAAGAGAAACAGCGAGTAAAATGTGAAAATGTCCTCTGGGATATTATCTTATTACTACATGTCCCTTATCATTTAGCAAACTAGATGCAATATGAAAAATTCAGTCAAAAGGTTTGTTTTGTGGTTGGTTGGCAAAGAATCAAATAACAGGTACTAAAAAAAATGATGCTTAGCTAACTAATAAGCAGTGTGTGTGTGTGTGTGTGTGTGTGTGTGTGTGTGCATGCGTGTACCATAAGCCAAGTTGAAGAGGTGACTCAAAAAATTCATCAAAGGAAAGGCAAAGCTATCTGGTTTGAAAAAGCCGCATGGTGTCATGAGGGAAGAATGAACTCTGGAGGTGGCAAGCTTGGGTTTGGGTTATATATTTAGTATGTTATTTATTTATGAACATTAATTTCTTCAGGAAAAGAAAAATAAATGGTCCTACTAATAGCTCAGTGACTTTTAAGATCAAGTAATATAATGGAGGTCAGGCATGTGTAGAGATGTGTGCCACATTGTTGGAACTCAGAAAATGGCATTCGTGCTTTTTTTTAATTATGGGAGCTGTTGACAAAACGAAAGTTATCTAGAATGGCAGTATGAAAGTAGCATGCTCCATCTTCCCCAACCACCTCGTCACGTAAAGGGTTGGATCCTTGGTTGAGGTCTCTTTCAAGTGAATATATTTGAGCTGCCTTTGCATTGATAGAATCTCTGGGTTATAGCTGATGTGCAGAAAAGACACCAGAGATGACACTTCCAAGCTGCCTTACTAGGCCTAAACTAGTCAGCCCTAGTAGAGACTCTTTGGTGCATAGCTGTAACTGCTCAACTGAGTGGGGCTGAGTTGAAGACATTGATCAACAAAGGAATCTAATGCATCAGAAAAGGGAAAGATAACAAGATTGGTTAGTAGAAATAAAATAATCTAAGTAATTTTATGGTAAGTTATGGAGGTAGAAGAGCTCATATTATAATTAAGACTTTAAAGAGACCAGTAGAAGTGAATCAGCAATTATTTTTCAGGAAGTTCAACCTTAGTATCCCTCTTCGCTCTATCAGCTGGAAGTCACATTCCTCCCCCTTCAGGAGAGGCGGTCGTAGGTCTCTTGGAAATATACTTTTATTTTATAGATAGAAATATAGTACTATCATAGATTTTGGGTTGGTTTTAAATTGTTATTATTATTTAGATATTATAATTTCACTGTGTCTTGTTTCACCATTTGTATAGTTGACTTCATATATCATGTATTTTATGTTCTATCATATTTCAGATTCTTATAAATGTCCTTTCCCGGAAGATCATATCCTATGTAGGGACGTCTGGATTTCATACTGAAATAAAAATCAGGACATTTTCAACATGAGGATAGGTGTAATGTGCTTCTGAAGTATTCAATTATATCCCAGCAGAGTGAGTTACACTTTGTGACTCTGCTCTTAATCATTAACATAATCACCATAAGCCTAATGAAAGATATAAAACACTCACAGTTACCATTCGGCTTCACCAGTTCTGATGGTGCCCAGGGGCCCACCAAATCTTCCTCTAGCAAAACCGGGTGTTTTTCCTGAGAAATGAAACTAAGCAAATAAGCAATAATCATAGACTTTTACCTTATTCTGTGCAAAGTTCTGAATGTTCTAGGTTCTAAATTCAGTAAAAACCTCTCACCTTAGCCTGGATGTGGGCCCTCTGTTGACATCTGAGCCTTTTTCCTTCCTTGAAGATTGTATCACTATTCCTTTATGAGTTCAGTCTAACATGATGGTGTTAGGCAACTTTTCAAAGCTTTGTTAACGGTTTCACAAAGCCTTAGTCGGCTTGAGTACTTAGCTTAGACGATGTCAAACTGCCTCCTCTTTCTATTAATGCACATTTATGGGATTCTCTACTTTCTTTTCTGGATAACCAATTAATGAATTCTTTTTTTTTTTAATGTCTTTCATCTTCTAGGTTTAAACTTTCATTATTTTTTTAAGATACTGTACTTCACTGTTCTTCCCCCCCACCCCCACTGTTTATATATCTTATAGTTAGAAATTCTGGATGCTAGAAAATTTTCTTAGAATACAGGCCTAATGATAGTATATTTACAGTTCAGACAAAGCCCCATTATCCACTTAGCCTTTTATTTATATTTATTTAATTTTATTACAAAAATGTATTATTGCAAAGTTGGAAAACACCAAAATAGAGAAAGAAAGAATTTAGTCATTCTTTATGTCATATTTCAAGAACAGATCATCTCACATTTTTAAGTGCATTTTAGATGTGTCATTCAGATTATAATTCAGATGACTTCCTAATTACAACTCTGCTTTTTATCGACCGCTCTAACGAAATTGAAAATTCACAATTTTGTCTTGTGAAGATTTATTTTTTTTATTCAAATCCGCCATGGTTTTCAAAAAATATGGGCACATTCTTCATGTATATTTTGGTATATTTGGAAGAAAAATACCTGCGAGAGATTTCTATCCCCCCTCTCTCACAGGGTGATGGGAATTGGGTCAGGGATGCGTGGCCCTGTGTGGTAGGACTTCTGAACCCACTGAGGGTATATGGTTGTCACACTTGGCGGAAGGCACTTGATGATCCCCATTTACTGGTGACCATATTTCCATATATTCCCCTTTTGTATGTATTATTATGTTAAATTAGTCTCTGTGTTAAAGTCTTGAATTAAAGTTGGTCTGTGTAGCCAAAAGAGTGACAGAAGTGATAGTATGTTACTTCCAAGATTACGTTTAAGAAACATTGCTGCTCCCCAGCCCCCATCCCTACACCCCCTCTCTTAATCCCTCATTGCTCTCTCTGAGAGAAGCCAGCTACTGTATCATACAAAGAAGCCCATCTGGAACAGAACTACGGTCTTGTGCCAAGAGCTCTGTGAGCGAACCTCCTTAGAAGTGGACCCTCCAGCCCCAGCCAAGCCTTCAGATGATGGTAGCTGCACCCAACACCCTAACTGCACCCTCGTGAGAGACTCGAAGCCAGAATCACCCAGGCGAGCTTCTTCCAGATGCCTGACCTCAGAAAGTATGCAATATAAATGTTTGTATTTTTCACTGATAACTTCTGATATGGTTTATTATAGAGCAATAAATAATACAGGGAGATGGAGAGACCAGGTGGTGCTTCTATACTCACAACAGATGAAGTCAGAAAGTAGCAGCCCCTATAGAAGACTTGATGAACTCTAAGTCAGGAGAATGAAACTCAGTCAAGAGATCCTAGAAAAGGGGGAGGGGCGAATTTGGAGAGTTGAGATCAAGGCCGTTCAGAGAGACCTATGATCTGAATGAATTCCAGAAATCAAGGGTAACTGCATACCCAGCTTTTGCATGTTTCCAGCATGTACTTGGAAAGAAGAGCTTGGTGCATTGAAATGAATGAAAACAAGAGGGTCCTAACATATTCTGAAAACTGTTTGCATAAGTCAGGAATGCGTTCCAAGGTGATAATTGTCCCTTACATGCTAAATTTTCTAATTATTCTTATGTTTATGATTTAATGTTAAATTGTCATAAAATATAAGTTCCATTGGTCAGGAAAAGGCAATTGCTATATTTAAATGCTCTCATAATGTGTTCAGTAATCCCAGCTCTTCCTTGCCAGACGTTATGCTTCTTTGTAGACAAATAGCTTGTCATTTTTTAAATAAGTAGATAAGCTGGACCTTATGATCCACTTTAGTACTGTGATCCTATTACTCTTCTAAGTAGGAGATAAAAGTACAAACCATTAAGTGGCAATAAATCTAAAACACCCTACAGAATTGTCTCACAGAGGTAGTCAAACTCAGAAGAACCTTCTTTCTCTGTACATATTGGTGGTACTATGAAGGAATGAGCCAAGGTATAGGAAGAAGGACGAAGGAGAAAGAGAGAGAAAGAGTGGAAGGGAGGAGAGATAAATCTTTCACAAGGACAAAATATGATAAGTTAATTCCCAGGCATAAAAATAAAATGTCTGATGTGAGAGGTTTCTACTTGGCCATATATTAGCAACATTCCCCCATGGTGATCTTTGAAAAACACAAATATGACTCTTGTATCTGTCCTTAAACTCCTTCGGTAGCTCCCCAACATGTAATGCAAGTATTTTTAGCTTGAACTTGTGGATTCTTACAAGTTCCATGGCATGCTGGGGACTCTTCGAAAACATTGCAAACACTACTATGGTAGAATGTTTTTCTCCCCATCCCCATAACCCTATGAGAGAATGTTTTTACCTTCCTCTGGGGTTCTTGGTTGACATCTAAGCATGAAGAAGAAAACCTTTGCAGTCTTTGGTGGGTAAGCAAGGAGGCAGAGATTATTAACATTGTAAATCCTAGAACTGTGTGTGTGTGTGTGTGTGTGTGTGTGTGTGTGTGTGTGTGTGTTACTGGAGATATAATTGACATATAAGACTGGGTAGATTTGAGGTATGCAATGTGTTGGTTCGATACACTTACATATTGCAATATGATTGCTACAGTAGTGTTAGCTAACACTCTTACCATGTCAAGCAATTATTATTTGTGTGTGTTGAGAACAATTAGGATCTAGTCTCTTAGCAACTTCGAAGTTTATAATGCAGTATGGTTGACTATAATCACTATATAGTGGATAAATCTCTAGGACTTATTTACCTACTAGTTGCAAGTTTATAGAGTTTTGTTTTAAGAGGACATTAGTATTACGAGGAGGATTTGTTTATTAAGGTAAACAAATGAAACAACTGAGTAAATGCAGGACATAAAGTCCTCCTAACACGCTCCCAACTCCATCAAGGCAAATGTAATTAAGTACTGAGAGTTGAGATCATGCAGTGTGGGCAGAGTGGAGGGACCAAGAGGGAGAAGGACAAGACAGAGTGCAAAGGAGGCACTCACTGTGTTGGTTCTGTATGGACAAGTAGAAGAGTAGATATCTATTTTTTTTGCAATGTATTATTTAGGATACTGTTGGATACCAGTAATCAAAATCTAATTCAGTTTCATTTAACCACATAAGAGACTTAGTGGCTACCATAAAAAGGGCCCAGTGGTAGGTGGGCATCAGGGATGTATTGATTCTGTGACTCAAAAGTATCAGTAAAAGCTGTGTTTCTTTCCACCTCTTCATTCTGCCTCCCATGGTACCAGCTTAATTCTAAAGCCTGGCTCCCCATCACGGTCACAGAATATGGCTGGCACTAACCCCTGGAGATACTATGTCCTTAACCATATAGATGAAAAGAGAGAAATTGTGCAATTTGCTTCTGGAAGCCCTCCCAGAAAAGCCAGGATGCTTATTTTCCAGACGCCTTCAGCAAACCTTTTCGGTAAATCGCTTGGTCAAACATGTGTCTCACATCCTCCCCTGAATCAATAACTGTGGCCAAATGGTGGGATTTTGATGATTATCTTAAAGTTGGGCCACATGTCCTACCCCCAGACCCTAAAGATTGAGTCAGTTTCTCTCAAAGCATTTTTATGTGATATGAAGGAGTTGTAGCTGTTGAAATGAAAACTGGGCAAGCCTCCAGGATAAAAGAAACAAAAACAATTGATGTCGAAGAACCAGCCACCACACCCATGACTGTTTCATCCCATTGAGGCTCCAAGTGCTTGTCTGATAGACTAAGAGTAATTTTTTTTTCCTGGCTGTAGACTATACTTCCCACTTTTTCCAGCACTCAAGATATTTTATAGAAACGTGTGCATGTGTGTGTTTTCCCAAAGAGAGAGTGCATAACATTCACTGGAAATTGAAAAAAAATTTGTAATTCCAAAATATCCAGAATCTCTGAAATTTAGGAGGAGTTTCTAGATAAGCTGGTTATTTCTTCTCTTCTAGTGTCTTCCCAGCTTCCATCCGTACCTCCAATACAAAAACAATTCCAACCTTTCCCTTGGCCTTCATGGGCCATTTCATGGTCTCGGGTTCTGTAAACATGTCACTTCCTCTTCTACCTCTTCTCCTGGTAAACCCTCATTCTGCCTTCAAGACTAACTTCAAGAGCAACCTCTCCAGTGTAGTTTTTGTTTTTTGCTGTTTGTGAAGAGTTGATCTGACTCTTCTGTACCCTAAGCGCCCCGTAACAGTAAGTACGTACTCCACTACATCAGTATTCTGTTTGTATGTTTCACTCCCTAGTGAGACCATGAAAAATTAAAACACAGGATTTGTCTCTTTCCTATTCATCTTTACATTAGCCTTTGTAGTTTGTTAACCCCTTGTTTAGTGAACACACAACCATTGGTAGGTTGACATGTCAGTGAAGCAGCTGTTGAGAATGTGTGGGGGCTTTGTTATGGTGTGATGTTATTATTGGCAACTTGAAAGAGCTTTTTCTCATTCTTCAGTATGACTTGGGTACCTTCAGGACAATGTGGCAAAAATAGATCTTTGGGTAAATGATGTGATTCCATTTATGATCTTGGGAATTCATGTATTATGTCCCTAAATCTAGATAAAAGATAAGAATCTTAAAAGTTATTTGTTGAATGCTGTCTATATGTTGGGCACTTTGCTAAGTGCTCTACAAACATTATTTCTTTTTATCTTTACAAAAACCTCAGGAGGTAGATCCTATCATTATTGTTTCCATTTTATCAATGAGAATGTTTAGGTTTAGAGAGAGTATTTAATTTGCCTACTATCATATTCTCTGTAGCTACAGGAGACAGGGTTTGAATTCAGGTCTATCTAACTACAGGTAAAACCTTGAGATCAGTTACAGATCATGGGTTAAGGGTCTCTGTGTACCAGGCAGAGCACTAGATATTTTACTATGAAATTAAAAAAAAAAAAAAGTTTACAACAATCCTGCAATGTAGGAATTACTACTCTAATTTTAAATGTGGGAAACTCAGATTTAGAAAAGATTTTTTAAAAATGCCAAAAAAGCATTATCTGTCATTGTAGAGCCACTCTTAAATAGTAGTGTTCTCAACTCCTGCGTGCATGCATGCATTTTTCAGTAAAAACCCATGAAAATAGAGTGCTAGCTATATCCTAGGAATTGTTTCTGTGTGTGTGTCTGGAAAGTTGAGGCAGTTACAGAAAGAAGTCTCTGCCTTATGGGAATTTTAGCACTGCCAAGATGGTAAAATCCAGTACTATAAAATCTAAGAGTCGGAATGACTATTTGAGGTCATTTAAGAAAATAATGTGAAAAGTTAAATACCAATGAAAAATTTAAATAGCAATTTAGCAAAAGCCTAGAGAGCTATCTTGGGATAGAAGGTGGTTAATTTTTCTATTGGTTGAATAGTTATAAATACAGGCACTTGGGGGAGGGGGATTTGAGCTCATGCCTCACTCCTTTTGAGGAAGCCCCTCCTCTGAAAGTCTATGAGAGACTTCACTCTGGTGTAATGTAACCATCACCTTGTCAGTCAACCCCACTAGTCTATAAGTTACTTGAGGGTAAGTAAGAATCATATAATGTTGTATTTTGTTCTCAGAACTTCACCCAATTTGTGGTCATTGGTAGTTATTCAGTGAAAATGTACCGGACCAGTCCAGCATCATTCCAACTATGAGAACAAGGTCGGGGAAACCATGACAGAGGACGCAAGTTTAGAAGTGAGGAAAGGCTTTGATAGGTTAAGACGATGTGGGAAGGTCTTTCAGCAAGATGAAATGTGAGCCACTTCATGGTGTCAGGAAAGAATCACAGTGAATGCCCTCTGTTCCCAGCATCTTCCTGGTCCAGTGGCAGTAGGCGTCATCACTATCTGGAGGTGGCCCTGCAGATAGGACACAGATACCTGAGGATATCACAGATGAGAGAGAAAACTGTAGATTCGAGAAGGTCTCATCACAGCTTCAAGGTTGCTGTGAGGCACCCTGGAAAGTACCCTGCAGGAATAATCAAGACTCGTGCTCTTTTCTGAGATGACAGTTATTTTATTATGTGATACTGGAGAAGTCATTTAACTTCTCTGAGCCTCAGCATAGAAAATAGTAAAGTAGGCATTATTATCTAGTTGAAGATGTTTGACCCTGATCTTGAAATGTTGAAATCCTACCCTGTTTCTTTCTATGCTTGGCTCCTTCTCCCTCAGGACAAATATCCATTTTATTGTTAGCTGGAGCCATGGCTTTACATTTCCTTGTCACAGTAAACGTTGATGGTGTGGCCTGCTGACATGTGAGTCACAGGACCTCTTCTGGCATGGAAGAGACCTAAGAAGACTGACTCATCCCTTACCTCCTTGGTCCCAACCAGGATTCCTCTTCTTTCCTAATAGCAGGATGTATCCCCAAGATAAGTGGCAGCCCCAGGCCAACAAGATGCATGGATTGAAAGGAAAAAAGTAAATACAGAGGAAGCCCCTGGAAGATATTTTGCAAAGACGACAAAGTCTTTCTCTCTGTGTTCTTTTTACCACAATCTCCATGACCTTTGTTCCTTGACCAATTTGGGGCCCATATTGTCTTTGAGCTAATTCAGATCTCTCCGCACCGGGCTGAGTAGGGTGGGAAGGGGGGCGGCAGAGAGATGAGCTCCTTCTGGAGGTTGGAGTGAATCATCCATGTAAAATCACTTTAAAAAAAAATGCTAAGTAGTAAGCTGATTATTGGAGTTAGATGATTTTATTGATATGGAGGTTTTACATTAAATAATTATTCTGCCCTCCTAAAAAGCATATCTAAATGTCTTTCTCCTTAGGAGGTATGCTCCTCATTCTGGAAAAACAAACAGATAAACCATTAAAAAATAAAAACAAGAGAACAAAAAAATCCCAGAAAATCATAACTAGGTGCACAGAGCTACTAAACACGCATTAGATCACAACTGTGATTTTACAATACATCTTAATAAAAAGAGTGAATTACTTTTCATTTTCACAGACATATATTTGCTTCCAGGCTTGCCCAAGCTGATTGATATACTTGTTTGAATGTGATTTCCATTTACCTTTATATTAAAATGAATGAAAGTGAAAAGGTCAAGTTTATTTAGAAAATTGTTAGCTATCCTTGGGAAAAAAAAATAATTCAGCATGTGTGATTTTAATCAATTTTCATTCATTGTTAAAGTTCACACAAAGTTTAGCTTGATGTCCGTGGGAAATGAAAATGGTGACTGGTTTTATAAGTATAATAAATATACCTGAATCTAAAGTCCTCTAGATAATATTGTTAATAAAGCATATTTGTCTGGTTCCATAAAATAGAAATGTTTAAATTAGAAGAGCTGCTTGTTTAGATCCTAGGTTAATAGGAGCATTTTCAATTCTCAATCTTTATTATTTACAGTGCCAAGAGGGAAAATTGATTTGAACACAGTATCTGGGCTGTAAATCAGTATAGTTACATAATGTCTGGGGAACAGCCACAGGGGGAAGGATCTGGAAGTGGGAAATCCCAAAGAAGGGATTTTTGGCCTTTTGCCTGCTGCTGTCCCAGAGTGGGGCTACACCCCAAGATTTTCAAGTTCTTAGTTAGCTCCCCACACAGGGCCATGAGGGCTTGGTCCTTTTCTGGTGTGATGAGTTTAGGAATGGGTGACCCTCAGAATGGTGTATTAGAGAAAGCAATTCAGGCCCATTAAAAAAAAAAACAAAAAAACAGACAAAGATGGATTAGACACTGAGCTGTAATTGTGCAGGTGGTATGGGGGTCCAAGATGGAGAGGATCAGTGTGGCCTGGAATAGTAGGAGGTTAGGGACGAAGTAGGTCTCAGTGTGAGTTGTATGTTAAGGGGAGGATCTGGACAGGCTGTTAGAGTAGAGTAGTTCTACTTGGAACCCATGGCCTGAAGTAGAGAGGCAGGCATAGAGATGTGGTGTGATAGAGTTCTGTAGATACTAGTCTAATCTGTTATGGGCAGCTTGTTTGTGTGTGCTGGGTGGTTTGATTGACTGGGGCAAACTGGGCCTGAATAAACAAGCCAGACAAATAATGGCTATCTCAAAATAGGATGCCGACTGACTGCAACTTTTTGCAGGGTCATTATGACTGAATCTTTTACCATCAGTGTCCCTCAGTAAATGCTAATATTCTTTTATAAATAGGTTTTAAAATTCCTCCTTTCCCTTTTAGGTAAGTGTGGGGGGGTGCGTATGGTGGATTGCAAACATAGTATGGCTTCAAGACGAAGAGGTGTAGTTAACAAAAATCAAGAGGGCTGTTATGTGCTGAAGTACATCCTTCGCCAAATCCATATGTTGAAGCCCTAAACCCCAGTGTGAATGTACTTGGAGATAGGCCCTGAAAGGAGGTAATTCTGATTCATGAGCACAGAAGGGGAGGGTCCGAATCCAATAGGACTGGTGTCTGTACTGCACATACTAAGAGAAAAGGCCGTGTGAAGACAGAGAAGGTCATCATCCCCAAGCCAAGGAGAGAGGTCTCAGCAGGGACAAACCCTACCAGCCCCTTGATCTTGGACTTCCAGAATCGTGAGATAAAAAATTTCTGCTGTTTAAATCACCCAGTATGTGGTATTTTGCCAAGACAGCCCAAACACACTAATATAACAGGTTATAGTCAAACAGCAATTGCAAAACGACAGAAAATCAAAAGGCAAGTTGAGCTACATCCCTTCCTGGACCCAGCTGGAGGACTGTGACTTTGTCCCCAGAATGGAAATATTTAAATCCTGACCTAAACTTTCCTCCCAGTACCTTTTAAATAGCTTTGTTATGTTAAGTGCACTATAAACACGTGCTGTAAATTCACCGTGTTAGGGGAGGATGTTCCAAACCTCAGTTTTTATAACTTTCTGAGAAAAAAGCAGAATAAATATGGAAGAATTTTGTTCCGTTTTAACTTTTCTATAAACAATTTATAACTCAATTCTATCTTTTTATTTTACTTTCCTTGATCGTCATAAAGTCTATCATTTGGCAAGAGGAAATGGAAAACAACAGATCTTGTTATGTTTATACTAAGAAAATTCTGGCTAACTATGGGACTAACACTCTTAAAAAAAAAAAACATGAAGCATAAAGGCCTACAATTCAACAATGACTTAGTAACTGCTGAATTTATAAGTAGAAAAGAGAAAAGAAAAGAAGAAGAAACAGAGAGGACAAGAGAAAGATACGAGAGTACACCAACGAGGATACTTTTAGTGGCAAGTGATAAAATGTCTAGTACAAACAGACTTAAATAATAAAGGTTCTTATGCTCTAGTTATTGGGAAGACTACAAGGTATACTTCAGGTGTGGTTAGATCAGGGTGCCAACTCTATTTTTATGTTATTCTTTCTAGTCCATGTGTCATTTTTATCCTTAGGCTGGTTTCTCTCATGGTAGCAAAATGTCTGCATTAGTTCCAAGACTTCACACGAATATCCTATGCGGAGAGGAAGGAGAGAGCGTCTTTGTTGGGTCAGTTTATAGACTGATCCACACTGACGCACAGGTTATGCTCTAAACTTGGCGCAGACTAGCCTCGTAAGGTTCCTAGCATCTTAACTGTCAGTGGAAGTTCTAGGTCACTGAAGGAGATGCCTGGCCTTATCTTTGGAGCCAAGAGTTTTGTAAGAAAGAATCTGCACCCAGTTCACAATTTGGTTTGGAAATATACAAGCTATGGAGTGTGTGTACTGAAGGGTGTGTCCTCCAAGAGACTAAATTGTAAAGAGAGACAATAGGATCTTGTATTAGTTTCTAAGTCTGCTGTAACTGATTACCACAAACTTGATGACTTAAAATAACAGAAATTTATTCTCTCCTATTTCGATAGGCCAGAATTAAAAAAAAAAAAATCAAGGTGTTGGCGGGATTGGTTCCTTCTGGATATTCTGAAGATGAATATTTTCCATGCCTTTCTTCTAGCTTCTGGTAGCTGTTGATAACCCTTGGTATTCTTTGGCTTTGTGACCTATCAGTCCAATCTCTGCCTCTAGCTTCACATGGCCTACCCCTCTGGGTCCCTTTTCTGTCTTTTGTTAGGATACTTACTGTTGGATTTAGGACCCATTGGTGTATACCTGCGCCCCATTAAGTAGAGTTGCAAATATTTTCTACTTTTAACTAAGATGACCCTCGCCAAATGAACAAGTGTCTTGAAATACTGCTACTACTTGAAGATAGTACTAATGCATGAGTAAATAGAATACATAGGAAGAGTTGATTCTTCTACTCTTAGCATAGACTCTCAGCACCCAAAGATGAGATAAAATCTTGCTAACCTAATCAGATCTGAAAAGCAGTTAGCTAATAAAATTCCAAATTTTTAGGTCGGAACTATCCGTGTCATGGATTGATATCCACTGCTATTAGTTGTGATCCTCATTTTAAGTCTGTGGTGCGTCTCAAGACAATAGTTATTGAAATGTACATATTTCGAGAGTGTAAGCTCAAATACATTTTATTGCTAAGACAACACAATTTATAAAGTTTGGTGGCTACTTGTTTAACAAAAATAATGCACTGCTTGGGATCCGGTAGTTCTACTTGAGAAACTCTCTGAAAAAGAATGGGTCATGAGAGGTTGATGAGTTGTTTGGGTAGCTGGAACACAGAACCGTAAGTCGGCAGCCCAGGGAGGTCAGAAATTAACACACTCTCGTATCGCCCAGTGTCAGTCAAGCAGAGCAAAGGCCAGAGCAGTGGAGCCACAGACCCTGCCTGTGATAATTCCCTGTGTCCACCTCCAATATTCCTCCTCTGTCCCCATCACTGACACTCATTAAGAGACCCTATAGAGGCAGAAAGCTGAGCACCCCACTCTTGGGGGAGCCAGTGCCCCAGAGAACCAGTATTTTTGGTTTCACTGCAAGTATGGCTCAGCTGAATAGCTGTGTAGTGGTGATGAAAGGGGGGGCGGGGGGGAGGAGGAAGGAAAGGCAAGAAAATGGAAGAGGGAGAACGTGAAGCTGATGTGTTGGGTGAGAATCCTTAGCGGCACTCCTGCCTACCACATTTAGTTAGCACTTATTTACTGAGCGACCCCTGAATGTTGGTCCAGGGAGATGTATATACGTAAGGAGTATGTGGTTTCCCAAGCCTCGTGGAGTTTAGAGTCCGCGTCAATATATTTCTTTGTAGTTACCCTCTCACCTTTTCCTTTTGTACCAGTCCAGACATGTTACCCTTAGGGTCAGTTTTCCTCTTTCTCTGCTCTGCCCCTTATCACAAGTTGTTGACCCTCTGGGCTGTTTCCCAGGCTGTTTTATTTTATTTATTTGCTGCTGTTGTTGTTGTTTTGTTTTTTTACATTGGGGTCAACCAAGAGGAGGCATTGGTGGGAGATAGAAAGGGAGAAACCAGGGTACTTTCTCTTCTCTAGGCCTTAGGCGCAGCTCAGCACTGGCTGCTTCTCCTCCACGATGATCCACCTTTTGTATCAGGACCATCCTGATTCCTCTGGGCTCTGATAACATGGCCTCTTTCTCTTTAGCCTGTCAACTTTTTTTTAAGATTATTTATTTATTTATTTATTTTGAGAGAGAGACAGAGAGAGAAAGTGCAAGAAGGAGGGAGGGCAGAGAAGGCGGGAGACAAGCAGACTCCCAGCTGAGTGCAGAGCCCGACAGGGGACTCCATCCCAGGATCCTGAGATCATGACCTGAGCCGAAGCAAGAGTTGGCCACCTGACTGACTGAGCCACCCAGGTGCCCCTTGTCAACTTGTTAATTACCTATGTAAATGATATCCTCCCTTGAATTTCCTCATTTAAATACAAGTACTAGTTTCTACTTCTCTGGTTGGGCACTGATTAATGCACTGTTTAAATTAGAAGTAAAGAGGTGATAGTTAACTGAAATATTCTACTTTACCACTTCAGTCGCATGGCGCTTTGCATCTGCCTGTGATTTTATGTTCAGCCAAGATTTTTTTCTATACACTTTTCCCTTTTTTGCCTTAGGAAATTGCCAAGAACTAATTTTATTTTCAATATCCAAAAGGGATATTATAAGAAAAGAGATGGAGTTGATTGATAAAGCAAAATCCAAATTTATAATTGGTAAATCTCAGATCAATCTATAAGGACCTAATAAGAATTTTTTCCCTCATTTCCTCTTTGCAGAGAGATCCCTGAAAGCACATTATCTTTAATAGGAAATTTTTATTTATTATCTTTTAAAGGTTTGGGAGAATGAAGAGTTTTAAGGGAAAATTGAGAAGATGAGATTAGGTGAGGATTTCATGCTGGGAAAGATATATGAAGTAAACCCCAGTGTGGTCTTTGCATATGCAAATGAAGCATCTGACCTATTTTCAGGAGGTCACATTCTCTTGAGGTTTTCCAGCAATGGGGAAGGTCTTATAGTTAAATTCATTCTCTCTCCTGCCTAATCTACTCTTTGGTATGTAGTAAGATTGCAAAGGGAAAACTACAGTGTGGGGCTTGGTAAAGACCAGGAGTTGTCAAATTATTATGGCCTGTGGGCAAAATCTAGCCCACACCCTGTTCTTGTAAATAAACTTTTATTAGCACATAGCCACATCCATTCGTTTGCTTATTATCTATAGCTGCTTTCATGCTACAGAGGCAGAGTTAAGTAGCTACAACATAGGCAGTGTGGCCTGCAAAGCCAAAATGTCCCTTTATGAAAAGTTTTGCCAACCTTTGCTTTAGAATATATTGCTTGTTCTTATGAAGGGCATTTTGGCCTTTTGTCTTTACAGATAAAATATTCCTGGAGTACCTACTAGTGCCAGGAACTCTCTAGATGCTATGCAGAATAAAAGTGTGGATAAAAAATAGTCAATGTACTGGAACACGCCTCACCCAGACTCCTTCCCGTAACGCATCCCAGGCCATCCCAGCAACTCCCCAGGCTGCTCTAGACCTTCCTACTCCATAACTCAGCTTTTTTTTTTTCCTCCTTCTTTTATTAGTTTTAAATTTTCTTATTTAAGAATAGTTGACACACAATGTTACATTAGTTTCAGGTATATAACATAGTGATTTGACATGTTTATACATTATGCTACGTTCATGGGTCACTTCCAGGTACCTTGATGGCCTCACCGCTGGCTTGTCCATCTACCGTCTTCAGATTTCATGTCAGTCTCTGAGGCCCCTCCTTTCCCAAACAGACTCTAACTTAGTAAAGAGACCTTAGATATTGGGGAAGAAGAAAAAGAAAAAGGAGGAGAAGGAGAGGTGGGAAGGGGGGGGAGGAAGGGGAGGAGAAGAAGGAGAAATAGTGTAATGAAGGAATTCATTAGGTAGTCCAGATGCACACAAAGACAGTTCCAGAAGATAAAAAAATTGCTTCCAACTAAGGTGGAGCCCACACATCATAGGTACAGATTTTACTTTCTTTTCAAACCAGGAAGGCACAAGGCCTCTTAGGCATTGAGAGAAAAAAAGGACTGGACACTGTTATTTGCACTTTCAATTCACCTTATGGGACCTCAGCTACTTCCAAGGAAAGCAGGATTAAAAAAAAAAAAAAAAAGATTAAAATTAGGTGAAAACAATTTTGGATTATTATCAATTCATTTGTCCATTTACTCATCAATATTCGAGTGTCCTCTTCCAGGCACTGTGCTATGCTGGAAGAAGACAATAAACATGGCAGGAGATAGCCCTACCCCCAGGAGCTTATATTGTAGTGGGTAGGTATTATACACACCGCACCTCGGCACACTAGCAAAGAGTTCCATATGAATCCCCTGGAAGCTTTAGGGGGGATCTTCAAGACACAAGGAGAAGGCACAGTAGCGTTGATTCAGGAGAGCGGAGAGTTGGGAAGCTTGGATCAGGATTCAAACTGCCCAGGGTTGCATTCGGTTGCCCTTTATCAGCTGTGTGACCTTGGGGAAGTTACTGAGCAGCTCTGTGTCTCAGGTTCCTCATATCTAAAATGGGGGTGATGATAGTATCTAGCATAAGAATGTTGCAAGGGTAAAATGAAGGCTCGTTGGCAAAGTGCTTAGATTCGGGGTGCCTGGCACATAGTAAACATTTGCTTTTACTTTAAAAGTGCCACATTTTTTTTTTAATCTTTTGGGATATCTCTGATTGGATGAGTGAACAAGCCTGAGAAGAGTGAAATGTTTTGCTCTTTATTTATATTTAAAAAAAAAAAAAAGCACTTGAGGGTTAGAAAATCAAGCTAGCATGAAGTTATAATTTAATTAGCATGCTGAGCTTTCTTTACTTGATTTCAAATAATTCACTCCATATATGCAGGACTGCTTTTTTTCCAAGGTTGCAAAATGCTTTCTTTGAAAATATGCAGTTTTCCATTGAGTCATGAAGAATAACAAAACTGAATTATAATCATCATTGTCATGTAACATTTACTGAATGGCTACTGCATACTAGTTTTACAAGTTGACCTAACATATTTATTAAGTCTTTTTTTACTCATAGAAATTCCACAAAGCTAATGTCTGTGTCCCTATTTTTCAAGTGAATAAGCTCAGGGGACAGATAGCTAAGGTGATAGTCCCAAGTCACATGGGAGGAATGAGACAGAGTAAGAACATTCCCAGGAAAACTTGACTCCGAACTGCATGGTCTTTCCTCCCCCACGGGATGTGATCTCAGGGCACATGAACCTATAAGTTAACATTTAAAATACTTAACATCTTCTTTTAATAATAGGGTGTTAGTAAGTTAAATTATATTTTTTCTATCATTTGTCAATCATAAAAGCATTACATATTTACTAGAGAAGTTTCGAGAAATTTGAAAACTAGGAGGAAGATGTGTATCAAGCATAATCCCACCCACAAAAATATCCATTATTAATATGTTTCATATATTCTTTTAAGGTTTCCTGTCTTTTTATATATACACACATATACATTCCTAAATGGTTCCTTACTATATCTCAATTCAGATTTTTTATTAAGCATGTCATAAGAGTTTTTGTGCCATTTTTTTTAAAAAAAAAACATTATTTCAATGTCTGCATCGTGTATCTTTATGCCTATGACACAGTAACATTTAACCAGGTATTTTGAAATGCTTTCATTTTTTTAATTATAAATAATTTTATAATAAAACTTTGATACAGTTTTGACTCTTTGACTATTTATAAGGTAAATTCTTATAAGTAAAATGGCTGGGTGGAAGGGTTAAATTATTTTAAGACTAGTGATATATATAGACAAGTCATCTTCCAGAAAGACCACAATTAAGTCAATGCTAATTCATCTAGTGCCCTATTTGAACATAGAAGCATCTATATAGTTTCCCTACAGTAGTCATCAGGTTATACTTGGCACTGGACTAAACAATACAAGATTATTTAAGACATAATGCTACCCCCTTCTAAAGATGTATAATCCAAGATAAAATCATTCAAAGTATCACCCCTTTACTCAATAGATATTTATTGAGTGCCCATTATTTTCAAAAAGAAAACTGATAAGGCTAGGTGCTAAAGGTGAAAACTGTGTTTTGTGTGTTTCTGACTCTGTGTGTGTGTGTGTGTGTGTATGTTGGGGAGAGGTGCTGATGTGGAGCATTCCCACGAATTTCCTCAAATCTTCTAAAATCTATGGATATGACAAGCATTCCTAGTATAAGGATAGTATCCCCGGCAGTATAGTGGTAATCTAAGTTTTTTTGGGGAAATAGTCTAATTCCTAAAATACAGAAATTCATTTCAAAGCAACATCTCAGAGTTCCATACTTCATTACATTATTACTTATCCCACGGAAATAGGTAATTGAGTTCTGGATCGTGTAGCCCCGATACCCTAGTCAGAGCTGATGATACCAAAGATGGGCTTTGACTTCATGACACCAGACCTAGGCACAGAGAGAAGCAGAGAAGACCAGAGAGTAATTCAGGCAAGTTGATGGTTGAGCACTAGAGCAAAGCCAAAACAATGGCCTTAAGAAAGAAGTGATGAGCCTTCTGTGCCCAGAGGCCTTGCTCGGCTCCTTAAAAGTTCCCAAACTGTTGTAGCTTCTGTAAAGTTCAAGCATATTTGAGGTTTGGTTCTTTTTCTGAGCATATTTTTCAGGTTTTCTTTGGGTTTCTGTGAGTCCTAGATTATGGTAAATCTCCATTATTTGGAGAAGGTATTATCTCTATCATTTGATGTAATCTGAGTAAGCCTCTATTTCTTATTATAAAGCTTAAACTAATAAAGCAAAATGAGTTCTGAGGGTTCTGAAATATTAAGCTTTTCCATACTCCATGTGCCATCAGCAATCACTAGGAAGACAGAACTAAGAAAGACACAAACAAAAATACGCTACTAAGAGTAAAAAAGAGAAAAATATTGATCTTATTCTGTAATGGTAACAGTCTCCCTGGACAGATAAAAGTCATTTGTAAGACGACCTTTCGATTTAAAAAATTATGAGTGTATTAATATTAGAGTACATCTTCTAGTCTCTACCTATCCATATGTCTGAGAACCGTGTAGAGGTTTGATAGCAGAAAAAATATATAGGGGGCTATAAATCTTTGTTATCTGTGAGCAAAAAATGGGCTCTATAAAAGGCATTGCAAGAGGCACCAACCTCACTTGAAATTAAGAGAATAATTAAGCACCAAAATAATGGTAACAACTGAGAAGAAAATGTCCACTGGTGCAAAATTCTCTGTAATTCAACTTGTATTGATATAAATAATCTTCCCTAACTTTCCTTTGTGTCCAATCTCTTAATGGCCAAGTTGTCAATGGGATTAATGATTTATTCATTGAAAAGGTTAGAATAAGAAAGGATCATCCCTCTTGGTTGAAAGTGCAAAATAAAATTTCACTATTGATATGTTTAAGATATTCCTTTCCCTATTTCTTTGAAATAACTTTGAATGTCTCATGAAAGAGAAGTATTTTTTTTCTGCCAATAAAATTTTTAAGACCTTTAACTATGAATAATCTGAAAAATGTTAGAATCTAGGTACCAGGAGCTTTATATTAAAACTCCCTAATATAAAAAATACATGTTAAAAATTAAAATCAAAGCTGATTATAGGATTATCAGAATTGTTAATTTAATAATTACTTTATTGTGATATAAAAACACTAAACACACACAAACACACACAGGTTGGTGTGTATATATCTATGTAGGTGTATACATATGTATATATATAGACATGTATATAAGGCTGGTCTATTAATTGATGGATGATTATTCGTATATCACCAAATATCTACATATACCAGTAAGTACTTAGTACATATAATGAATTGAAGAGAATATTCCATCTTACAGTATGATCATAGACATGATAAGCATGAATGGTAAAAAATAGAAAATAATGCAAGATGCTACAGGTTGCCAAATCAATGGTGCAGTTGTCTGACTTTCATACTGGACTGGAGACACATCAAAAGTAGTGTGCTAATATTAGCAGAATTCCTAGTGAAAATGATTATCTTTTTTAAAAAAAATAAAAGCCCTTAAGTCTCTAACTAAAAATTTGCTCTTATCACTCAGTTGATCCCCAAAATATTTAAGAAAAGAAATTGGAGTTACAACTAGCTTGCTTGGAATTATACACCAAAGTGTGTTTGACATAAAAACCAATAATTTTGGTTATGTGTCACTTGGCGCACGCAGTTTGGTGCTCTTTGCTATAAACAGTAGGTACAGTCAACATGAGACATGAGACTAGAATGTGTCCTCGGGACACATCCTATCACTTCTTTCTTAACCTTCCACTTCTAAACCCCAAACCAATGATCATGAAATCCTCAGTTATCTTTCCTTATTCAGCCAAGTTGTTTCCTTATATCTAACTGCATAGAGGAAATAAGACTCAGTAAAATACATAATATAAACAGGGAGAGATATGGACCACACCTCAGTTATGTAGCAATTTCAGCTACCTAGCACATCTCTCTTCTTGCACATTCTGGTTAAGCACTGTCTTACTGTATAAAAATAAAACTGTCATCTTGATTATGTCCTAAACTGGTTTATCTTTCTTATTCAAAATATAATGGGTTGAAATGGATAATTCATGAGATCTCTAAAAATCATGATATTTTAGAATATAAGATCTACTTTTTGGAGAAGAGTGGTAATTGGCTTCGTTTTTCCCATTTTATGGGTGACTCAATTAATTAAAGAGACTTGCCTAAAATAATGACTACCATATTTATTCAAATAGAAGACATCCACACATTCAAAAACACAACAACCACTTGCCAGCTGAGAAGCAGAGAAGAGATTTGGGATGGAGTCATGCCTGCATAGGTCTCTATGACCGTTCATGGAGGCCCATCCAGTCACCCACACCGTTAATTTTCCTAGTAGCACCATAAACAGTTACATCTTAACTTATTTTTATATTCTTAATTTACCACTAAGATTTCTTTAAAAATTTTCATTAAAAGACAATTTGCAATGAGAAGCTATTGCATGTGAAGTAGACAGCATGCCCCATGCTGTGGGAAGCCCTCAAAGGCAGTAGAAAGTGCTTGATCCTTCGGAGTAAATCTGAGAAATCTCAACGACTGTTTTGTGATTGATCCATGTGTCATAAAAGACTATCACTTAGGCAGAGAACATCTGTCAAAAGCATCTTGCTGGTATTCCAGAAAGGCTATTTAACTTAATCTTTAGAAATACATAATTCGAACAGAAAAATAAATGAAAGTAAGAGTTCCAGCAAATAGGAAATAAAGATGACACCTTGTTATTGTTTAATTATACCAGGGGGTATAATTCTAGAGGGGCTGAAGAAGTTAAGATCCTAAGGTGGGAGAATATAAAAACAGCTTTCCCTGAAGAAGCTTTATAGACCCCTGAATGACAAAACCATTCCTGAGATTTGTAAGACTGTATGTGTGGAGATGTTTTAGACTCTTCAAGGTTGCTACTGAAATTTAAATGGTAGCCTATTAATGAATGCTCGCATCAGTTAGCTCAAAAGCCCCATGTCTTTCCTCTACCACTACCTTCCTTCCCCCAAAGCTGTTATTAAATTGATGGTGAATTTTACATTAAGTGGTAATTTAGCATTATAGAAAATAGTCATTGATGATAAAGATGAAACTAGAAATTCAGGACTCCAAATTTCAAATCCAGTAAACTGCTAAAGCCTCTATATCTACTCTTTTGTCCCGCTCCTGTCTTCTGCAAAAAAACTCTTATGTAAATATCTTAAATCTCTGATGAGACATATTATAACAGACCATTGCTTTTTTGTTTTTTTTCCGCAGGATACTGTTGATATTTAGGTGAATTAGGCACTCTTTTGACACAGAAAGCTAGAGCTTGAGAAATCACCAGTGTCTTTCTTTGCTTCTGAAAAGGACTGCATCATCTCAGAACAGATTGTTAACTAAAATCTAAAAAAAAAAAAAAAAAAAAAAAAAAAAGGAGGCCACAGTTCCATGTGAAAATGAAAGCCAGTGGTTTTCAAATATTAATTTATGTATCCAAATCATATCATTACCTCTCGATTTCCCTTTTGTCATTCACATTGTATACCTCTCCAGTCCTACACTGTTCAGTATGATAGCCACGAGCCACATGCGGCTGTTTGCATTTTATTTAAATGAAAATAAAAATTCAGTTTTTCTGTTGCCCTAGCTGCATTTGAACTGCTCAATAGCCCCATGTTGGCAGAGGCCACTGTATTAGACAGATATAGATTCTGTCACAACAGAAAGTTCTGGACAGCGCTGCACTTTTGCACAAATGAAAATCCGTTCGACGATTCTTGGATGGTATTTGAAATGAATATGGAGGAAAATGATCTTGCCTCAGGTTGTAATCAGTAGATGTAGACATTTGCATGTTAAATTTGTAAGGTGAGCTAGTCATAGAATTTGATAGCTGTAAGGACCCTAGGAGGTAATTTAATACAGCTCCTCTTATTTTACTGTTGCTGAAACTGAGGTGCAGAGAGGTTAAGTGTTTTGTGTCATGTCACCTAGGATTTTGTGACAAAGTTTAATCATCAATATTAATAACGACACACATACACAACTTGTGAAATAAGGATATAAAATTAATTCTTGCACTGAAACCAGATAGAGTTCCTACTCGAGCAAATCCAAACTGGTGAATGTGCCCCAAGACACCAAATTCGAAGCTCCAGCCTGAGAACTTATTATTTTTATCTAGTCATTCTAACTTTTGGCGTTCGGTCCATTCAATCAGGAATATCTCTAAATATGCCCTAAAACACTTTATTTGGATTTGGCAAAACACTTCACTTTTGTGAGGTGTCTGTTGAGCTCGACATGCAAGTGGTTGAGGGTTGAAGGTTGAGGGTCTAGAGTAAAAGGTAATGAGGGGAGACACTCAGTTCCAGCCTAGATGTTCCTCCTATACTTAGCTCATTCAGCTTGATCCTGAGATGTCAGGCAATTTTGCATTTAAATCTCACATTGATATTTACCAGCATTGTGACTCAGTCCATTTGGTCAACGATAACAAAATACCACAGAGTGGGTGGCTTATAAACAGAAATTGATTGCTCATAGTTCTGGAGGTTGGAAGTCCAAGACCAGGATGTAAGCATTGTTGGGTTAGGGTTCTCTGCTCAGTCACAGACTTCTCTTTCTGTCCTCATGGGTAAAAGCGGCTAGCAGGTTTTCTGGGATCTCTTTTATAGGACCATTAATTCCATTCATGGGGGCGCCATGCTCATGACCTACTCACCGCTTTGAGGCCCTAATTACTCATACCATCATTTGCGGGGGGGGTAGGATTTTGACACAGGAATTTGGTGGTAGGAGGGGGGAAATATAAACATTTAGACCACAGCAGGGACCTGGCACAAGATTAGGCATATCCATTACAACCGGCCTGCCCACCCCACTTTCTGCAAGAAGTTTCCCTGCCCTTGGTCCTGCTGAGTCAGAGTGCCCATGCCCACTGCTTCTCTAGCTTCTTTAACCAGGTCACAGGTGCATAGGTTTGTGCATGATTGGGTACCTGGTCCAAGAGCAGATGATCCGTAAGTGGCCCAATGACCTAGGACTTACAAGGTTCATTAAATGAAGTAGGTATCCTTTATTTTTAAATTTGTGACTAGGCTGTTAAGAGACAAGGCCAGTTAGTAGTGAGGGCAATGGCCATAGTTTAGGGTCGCCAGGATGTGTAAAGGACTGGTGAATGATTTTGAGATATTTACAAGCAGAAATAATAAAATGTTCAGAAACTAAAAGCAGAAAAAGATGGGCAGTGGCAGAGGATGGAGGACAGGCATGTGGAAACAGAAAACAGAACCAGACAGCCTGCTTTAGAAAAGCTGCAAGTTACAGACGACAGGGTGACCCTTGAGTGAGTGGCGACAAATTCTGAATGAGGCCCAATTCCAGCCTGTCAGAAGTTTGGTTTCCTGATGACTTTTCCTATTTGAGTCTCCATTAGCCCTGGGTCTCTTCAGTATAATTTCTCCTTTTAATTTTTATTTTTTAACTTGAGGTGATCTATTAATTTTATGTAATTTGCAACCAAAATGTTCTATCTAAACTGGGGCTAATATCAATCCCAATAACTTGTTGCAAGGATTAAAAGGGAAATTAAAGATGGCATTCCCTAGAAACTCAATAATTCTTTTTTAAGATAGGCAATTATATTTGGAAGGAACGAAGTTCAGTCAAACGGGTTATTTCCCTGAAATTAATGAAAAAAACTGTTTAGAGTTCAGAATACGTTAGAGTTTTCTGAAATTTCCTTTTAGTCTTCCCCAATTTCCAGCATCTAATTGCAGTGAGAAATAGTTCCCAGAAGTCATGAGGCCATCAGGAAGCCTGAATTTTGGACCACTTCTCCGTAGAGATTACTGATGCCCACCCATATCTGATTCTCCTTTACTTTCTGGACACACAGAACACTGCATTTTCCAGACCCTTGCACAAGACCATGTTACTAGTTCTGGCAATAGACTATGAGTAGAATTTACCAATGCCATTTCTGAGATGGGGCCATGAGTAGCCCTGGCAACCCGTCAGCTCTGTTTATCTAGCACGGTGATTCTAAAAGGGCACATAGAAGATGCACTGACAAGATGGAAACTGTGAAAGTCCATAAAGTCGTGTCTTAGAAGAAAGTCACGTCTGAGAAGAACACTGCTCTGGTGAGCTGCGTGAATTCCAAAGAGTTGGTATAAGCAAGAAATATTTTTTAAAGGCTAAGCCACTGAGATGTTGGGGTTTATATGTTATACAGCATGGCCTGGCCTGGCCTGATTATGCTAATTCTCAAGGCCTAGGGGAAGAAGTCATTGCTTTTTTTCTGTGCTCCAAAATCCTCATGCATATAATAGAAGTTAGACTAGATTGCCTCCAATGACTCTTGTAGGGCATACTTTAATTCTTTAATTCTTCTCTAAGGCCTGCCCTACTTATCTTGCAGATTTACTGAGAAGATGCTTTGAAAAGTAACAAGGGCCTTACCAATAGATTCTTATAAACAAAAGATGTTGCTGTCAAAGCTGACAGCTTCCAAAAGAAATCTTGCTATTTCTGAATTAAGCATTTGGAATGACATCAATTTTAATTTTTAATTTGGCTATGTGCAAGTTTTTATCTTTTTCAGTGGGAAGCTTTGAATAGACTTTTTCATCTTGTTTTGCCAGTATTTGAAAGCATGGTTTTGAGAATGCAGACAACCATAACTGACTGAGCAAGTCTGTTAGCTCTTCTGTGGTTCCTCTTTCCTTGCTTTTCTCTATCACCCAGTTGTGAACCTTACCTCTGGTGTCCTTGGCTAGTGCTCTGATTGCATAGGTCACCCCAACCAAAGCTTGCTGGAAAGCAGAAGCGGTGCAACAGTCTCTGTGTGATCTTCCTGCCTCCAGGTCTGCCCCCCTTAGGTTCACCTTCCACGTAGTTTCCATGATCAAAGGGCCAGATCTAATGATGGAACTGTTCCTTCCATGGCTCTACATCTCCTGCAGAAGAAAGTCTGAGCTCCTCCCCATGGCATCTAAAGTATCCGATGTGATGATGAGGGTGATAGCCGTGGCTCACATTTCCTGAGCATTACTGTGCGCTAGACCCGCTGTACTTGACGCTTTTATGTGCATTACTTAATCCCTTAAAACAGTCTTCTGGAATAGGTATAATTATCCCTCTTTTAGGGAAGAACGAACTGCTTTCAAGATTTGTTTGCTTGGTTAGTAAGTGTTAGGGAAGAAATTTGATCAAGATCAATCATTCCCCAGAGAAGGCGCTCATAGCCCGTACATTACACTTCCTTGACTTTCCTGAACCACAATGACAAATAAGAATAAAGCCTTCTTTTTCTCTTGTAAGAGGTCCAGTGCATAACTGAATAGAAGTGGTTTCAGCAAAAGTCTTTCAATTCATTTGAGAAAAGCTAAAGTAGTAAGCCAAATGTCTCAGATGAGCCTGTGGTTCCTTAAATCAATGTTCAGGCCTAAGGCAAGTGGCAATGGGGAGTGGTTTGTGCTTTGAAATACTCACTTCCTCAACTTTTCATACGAGTCACACTTTGATCTGTTATAAGATGACACTTTCAGTGCCTCTTTTATGGGCTAAATGCAAGCTTCTAAAAGCCACTAGGGAATAAGCATTTTAAATTAGACCTGACAATGTGGCCTTCCAGTCAGTTCTTCTGTTTCATGATTATGTCCATTTTGTCTGTACTGAAATATTTGTTTTTGTAACTATTGGAAAATTTTACCTTGCTTTATTTTTTTGCTTTGATTTTTGTGTTTAATTATAGGAAAACAATTATATGTATATGTGTATGTATATGTATATGTGTATGTGTATGTATATGTGTATGTGTATGTCTATGTCTATGTGTATGTATATGTGTATGTGTATGTATATGTCTATGTGTATGTATATGTATATGTGTATGTATATGTGTATGTGTATGTATATGTGTATGTATATGTATATGTGTATGTGTATGTATATGTGTATGTGTATGTATATGTATATGTATATGTATATGTGTATGTGTGTGTATATGTATATGTCAGAAACAACAACGGAAATCATCAGATATGTCAATAGCAATGCTTTGGCTTCAACTCGACACCTTTCAAGATTTAAGCAGGACAGCTGTATTTTGAATTGTGAAGGATAAAGAAAAACTCAAGAATATCCTCGTTCCTGAAAATGTTTCATGAAAAGATGGGCCTAAAGGCCAAAGTGTGATTGGGATTCTCTAATATTATTAACCCTGGGGGATGGAAACCCTCCTTTCAACGTATACACGTATGGTTTGAATCACGCAGTCTGTCTTCATGTGTGTTTTCAGAAAGATGTTATTTCTTAGAGCAGAGGACATATATGGTTTTCTAGGTTTTCTGCATGGAAAAGGAAGGGATTCAAATGCTTGAACCCTCATTGTCCTAGCATCATTCTTATTTATTTAATAATCTCGCTCAGAGGAACTGTTTCTCGTTTTTACCAACAACACTGCACTGTTGGCCTGCTGCTTGATTTGCTGTGGAGCCAGTAGGCAGAGGCCTCTCTGGGGGAGACTGATTAAGCAGGAATTCAGGGAGCAGGTGGACGGCTGGGAGAGCCGGTGGAAGGGAGCCTATGAGGAAGGCTGTGGCAGCAAATAGAAGCTTAGTCTGCCTCTGGTGACAAGGTCTTCAGAGACTCTTCCTCCAGGCTGGGTTTGCAGCTGGGAACATCAATCTCCCTCCGGACTAGGGGCTTATTAGCATTCTGAGTATCGCTTTCAATTAAATTTCTCGAATGCTCATTTAGTTTCTAGTTAATAAGGCAGGATTGGATGTCATGTATGATCCAGCAGGTTGTTTTTAAAGGATAAAAATAAAAGGAGCCCTGGGATATGTTAAATGGTGGGCCCGGTTCCTCTAACAACATGGTGCCCAAACCACTGGCCACTGTGGACCTTGCATATGGACACGGGCATTTTTAAAGTTACTTTTCCCTAATGGATGACTTCAAAAACTCACTCTTAGGAAAACCAACACATTGTTCCCTGATGGCTGCACAAATTCAGTCAGCGTTTTTAGTCCAAATTATTCAAGGTTTATGTAGTAAAGGACTCCTGCAAGTAGGGAAGAGAGGTAGTTCTAAGATGGTGCTGCAGATCGGATCTGGCAGGTCCTGAACACCTTTTTTTTGAGGTGATAAGGCTAATAATAAAAAGAATTGCAGTGACAGTTACTATTTACTGAGTGTCTTCTATCTCTCTGTCACTGTGGTCAGCGTTCACTTAATTCTCATATAATCCTATGAGGCAGGACCCCTATCCAGTGTCAGATGGTAAAACAGAGGCACAGAGCTTAATTTGTCCATGGTCAAGAGCTAGGTTGTGCTAATAGAGAAATGGCAATTGTACAAATAAGAGTCAGGCTTTCAAACTTAGTCTTCTCTTTTCTCTCCTCTCCATCCTCTTAAAGTCTGAAAACAGTGTGGAACAGTCTTAGCACTGAAATATCTTTCCACAGACTTACTGGCTGACAGCATACTCAGGAGGAAGGGTGACTGAGTGGGAGGAAGGGTGACTGAGTGGGAGGCAGGCAGAGGGAAGGATCATGGCGCCCTCATCATGTCAGAAGAGTGTCAGGAGAAGCTGCAGAAAATCATCACTTTCCCCTCAAGACCCTACCTTTGTGCCCTGCCTGAACTCCTAACTCAGGGCAGCGGAGGATTGAATGCTTGAGTCAAAACCTAGTCTGAGCTCCAACTCTGCCTTTTTCTAGTCATGTGAATCCAGGAGAGTGACTTTATTCTGAGCCTAGGCTGTCTTTCCCCCCTCAGGTTAGAAACCTTGACCTTTGGTTACAGGGGTGGGAATAAGAAGCAGGCTTGGTCAGTCACAGTGTTGTGTTCCTTTGAACAAAGATAGGGTCCAGAGGTGGTGTTTGCATTCCTGTGAACCAGGCCTGTCCAGAGAAATAGACTGTATTTGGAAAGAGTCTCAGCTTTACCCCTAAATACACGTGACCTTGAGCCAGCATTTGACCTTTATCTATGAGGCAAAATCATGGAATTTGATTAGATTGAGTTCTCTACTTCCAACAAGTTTTAATTGTTTATTATTCTACTTGGAGGAAAATAAACTGACAGCTTTCCATTCAATATTTTTGGGTTCTATAGAATATCAGATATGGGGACGGGGCATTTTGAGGAAAGATCTCTGTTAGGTGGCTATGAATAGCTAAAACAAAGGTATTTTTTAAAATGAGTTTTACAAAAAAGACTGTGCGCTGGGGCTTGATGCCTCTTTTGAAATAGTCTTTGAAAACCAACCCACTCACAAGAAACTTTGTACCTTTGGCATATTTTTTGGCACATGACTCCACACCCATAAAGGGAGGGAGGTGTCACTGGGACAGACTTCATAAAAGGCTGAAGGGCTGTGATTATAGCACAAGGGCTTTGGAGAGAAATGTGTAAACAGGAAACAACAGTGGCATTTGAAGTAAGAGGTCCAAGAGAGAAAACAAATTCATGAAGAATAGATGTTAAAATAAATACTTGCTGAGTACATAATGAATTCAACAAAAAGCAAAACTTTTAAATATACATTTTCAATTGAAAATCAGAAGGTGGCAGTACTGCTTACTGAATAGACCCAGATGCTGGCTCCGAGGAAACCTGCAGAGAGAATAAGCCATTTTGTAGGTTATGAGCAGCAGCCAGAAGTTTATCACTAAAAGTGAAATGATTCTCGGTAAAATGCACCCCTAAAACATCGGAGCGTCTTTGTGGCTTGGGCATACTAACCCAGTTACGGATGGCTTTCCCCTCCAGGATGCCATGAACCCAGGATGCAATGAAGCTTATCAGAATTAAGAGTGAGGCTCTGGCCCGTCTGGCCTTTGGCCGAATTTCTTTCCTTGAAAACTGAAAAGTAAAGACCCCAGGTGGGGTCGGTCCCCAGAACTGCAGCTTCAGAGCCACCTGGACATTTTCCAGAAACGCTAGTTCCGGCCCTACTGGTCGGAAGTTCTAGGTGAGGGTCAAGAAATCTGGGTATTCCAGGCTTCCCAGCTGATTGTGGTGCACACTCATCTTTGAGAACCAGAGGTATAGACAGAGCTTGAGACAACTGTGGTTATCCACACTTCAAAATGTGGGGCAAATCCTCCCTGTAGGAGGCCTTACCAATTCTGTAGTCTTCTTTATAGCTGAAGGTATAAATGTGCTTGAAGAGCCAGGGTGGGCAGAGAAGAGTAACATGAAAGAAAGCAATCCCTTAAAAATGGACCAGAACAATTAGGGAGAAATGGAGAAGGAAAGTAGTTTCTTCCCCACCCCCCCCCATCATTTGAATTTCTACCTACTTGCCAATAGCACAGATATCTTCAGGAAAATAGCTTTATTTTAAAGTAATTTTCTCTTTCAGAGAGGTTTACAACTTACACAATGAGAAAGAAAGCTTTGAAAATGATTTTTAATTGTTCTCAGATAGAATAAATGCATAATAAAAATATAATGCAGGCTAACTGCTCCATCGGGAAAAGAAAGAAAGGAGACAAAAGCTTGAGGTGAAAAGTCAATCACACTTAAAAAGCATAAAGACTCTTGGAAGAAGTAATTTTGCTACTTTAATGGGCATTGACTAAAGTCTAGTCCAGAAAAAACTTGGTTTTATCAATTAATTGTGTGGTTTTACAGTGGATGGTTGATAATGGGACCATACTGCATGAGATAAAAATAACACGACCACAAAGAGCAAGACCACAAACAAACACTGACCCCTCTCAGAGGACCTCGAGGAAATGGGGTCCTTTGGTGTAGCCACATATTTCCAAGAATCCGTCGTAATTTAGTGTTTCTATATAGTCCATTTTGGCATGTCATCCAGACTTGATCAGTCCCTTAGAGATGATGTCTTTTTTATCTTTTATTTATTTTTATTTTTATTTGTCAGTTTTTTTAAGTAATCTCTGTGCCCAGCATGGGGCTCTGACTCATGACCCCAAGATCAAGAGTTGAGTCTCCCACTGACTGAGCCTTCCAGGTGTCCTTTTTTTCTTTTTTTCTTTTTCTTTCTTTCCCTAAATTTAAAGATGGTCTCTTTTTAACCAAACCCAGAAGAGATTCCTATAAATATTACTTACTATGCCCATTTTTTTTTTTTTTCAATTTGCTATGAGCAGCAGAAGTAAAGAGCCAACCAGAGAGTCTGTTAGCTGATGAACACATAGTCTTCTTGGTGAATCTAAATGGAAAGTCAAATTAAAATTAGAAATGTGCTTGATGAACATAATATTAGATCACAAGAAATTAGAGGGGGATTTTAATATCCTAATGCATCCATCTCTGCTATGGGAATAGACTTGTCAAACAGACGTGCTACTTAGGTTCATAAGTTGTGGCATTATTATCCCCGGACAGTATGCATTCTGGCCCTCGGACTGATTTATTCATATTCGGTCCTAAATTGCCTCCCCACCCAGTAAACATTTTCGTTTTTGAGGTATGCTAATATCATTCATTAGGATTTAGTTAAGTGCCATGAAATTTCCAAGAATGCCTTGGTCCTGAGACATATTTGTCACTGATTAGCAGGTTTGTGGTGCTACCTTCCTCAGTTACAGCTGTCCTGGTTGAGTGCCCCTCAGTGCCAGAACCTTGGAATGCCAAAGGGCTTAGTTCTAGACCTTCTGGGTTTACATTCCAATTGAGAAAACAGACCATGTAACAGGCAGCCATTGTTCAGTAGTGTGGGACATGCAGTGAGAAGGGAAATGGTGGACAATGGTCCATAAGAGCGACAGTTGACCTTATTACTGAGGTCAAGGAAGGCTTCCTTGAGGAAGTGGTCTTTAAGCTGAGTCTGAGACTAAGGAAATGGGAGAGAGAGAGGGAGAATTCTAGGGAAAGTCAGTGACAGATAGCAGTGCAGAATCCCAAAAGGAGGGCAAAACACAACAAATTTGATGGATCAGATGAATTAATATGGCTCCAGAACAGAGTGGAGGGAATGGGGGGACAGTGAAATGGGCGAAGATTGTGTTAGAGATGTAAGCTGGGACCAGAACAAGGATTTCGTTAATGTTGCTAAGGAGTGTGTTATTTATGTAAATGTGATGGTGAAGCGATTAATGGCTTTTCACCAGAAGAGTGATTGAATATAATTGTATTTTAAAAGGCTTATGCTGGCTATAGGATATACTATGGATTGAAAGGGGGCAATACTGGAGAGAAGAATACCTTAATTTTTCTTGTTTTGTTTGTTTTTCTGTATAGTTCTATAAAATAGCTAATAATGATAGCTAATAGTTTACTCTTAGTCTATGCCAAGCATTTTACACAGATTCCATTTAATCTTTGTAATAAGCTATAAGGTAGGTTATATTAATATCATATTAATAAATTAATTGCATAGGTAAGAAAAATGCCCATTAGGACGTTTATTTTTTAATTTTTTATTTTTTTATAGATTTTATTTGTCAGAGAGAGAGAGAGAACGAGTACAAGCAGGGAGGGTGGCAAGCAGAGAGAGAAGCAGGCTCCCCATTGAGCAAGGAGCCTGATGTGGGACTCGATCCCAGGACCCTGGGATTATGACCTGAGCCAAAGGCAGACACTTAATTGACTGAACCACCCAGCCATCCCAACTCTTAGGAAGTTTAAATAACTTGCCCAGGTCCTACAACCAGTAAATGTAACAGTCAAGAAATGGACTCAGTCTGTGTTCTTACCCACTGGACCACTGCCTGCATGCTGGAGGAGAAGACGGTGTGAACTAGGTAGAGGCAGAAGGAAAAGCAGACACCACACGCTTGAGAGGATGCACTAGAAAGGGCAGGTCTTGGTGATTGCTTGAAGATAGATTATGGGGTGGAGTAAGGGAGATGGTAGGAAGTCTTAAAGTTGGCTCAGAGTCACTTCAAATTTTGCTCCCAACTTCAGTTGGACAACTCTATCTTTGGACAGCTTCTTCACTTGTTTTCTGGACTCATCTCTTTCTCTTCACAGCAGGCATCTCCAGCATTTGCCATTCTTCTGTAGACACTGTGCTATTCCATCTCTCCTCCTCATCAGTCAGTAGTTGATTACCTTTCCTACCTGTTTTGGTGTCTTTGGCTAAGACTGCGATGGTGTTCTTATTTTTTTTCCAGGTCCAAATTAATTAACTGCTTTTTTATCAAAACATTTAGAACATAATATAAAGAGCCAGAAATCAATGAAAAACAAGATCTCTTTATTTCCTGTCTATAATAATATCAAATAACAGAATCTATTTCCAGCCCTGGTTTCTCAGCCTTTTGCTGCAGAGGTTTTGTTCTTTTGTTTCAAATGCCTGAGCTGATAAGACTTCCAGCCTCAGGAGGGACAGATAGGCAGAAAAAAAGTTCATCCACGGTAGAGCTTTGCGGATATGACTCGGTCACTCCTTTCTCCAGAAACGGCAGGAGACTCTCTGACCCTCTTCTTTTTTTTTTTTTTTTTTTTTTTTATAATTTTTATTTTGTTATATTAGTCACCATACAGTACATCCCCAGTTTTTGATGCAATGTTCCATGAGTCATTATTTGCGTATAACCCTCTTTATGTTTTAGATGTTGGTAGTGATGACATCCACTATCAACTTTTATTTTCTCATCCAGGGCCATAAAGGCTAGATTTTGGTGTTTTCAAATAGAATTACCATAGAGTAACCATTCCAGAGAACGATTCAATTTCTTCCATTTCTTTCCATAGAAAGAACTTACATAAATTATTTCTTGAGATAAAATGGACAAGGCCTTGTGGTACCACACTTCAGTAACATTGGTTTGTTAAGCCAATTGCTTCCCAGTGGCAGGAGGAATTGTCATACGAAAATGTCTGAGAAGGTCTCCTAAAAGATTCTGGAGTCTTGCTATTATTTGGAGCAGACAGAAATACTAATTTTTGTGGCATGGCATCTACATTACTTCGCTATACCTGCCGTAACAAGATGCCACGGGCTGGGTGGCTTAAGCTATACGAATTTATGTTCTCACAGTTGCGGAGACTGGAAGACCAGGGTCAATGTGTCGGCAGGTCTGGTTTCTTGTGAATCTCTTCTCCCTGGCCAGCAGGTGGCGCTCTTCTCCCCGGCCAGCAGGTGGCGCTCTTCTCCCCGTGTCCCCTTCGGGCCTTCTCTCGGTGCTTGCCCATCCAGGCTATCTGCTCCTCTTGCAAGAACACCAGTCAGATTGGATTAGGGTGTACTATTAACAGCCTCATTTTTACTTAATTCCCTCTTTAAAGGCCCGGTCTCCGCATGGAGTCACATTCTTAGGTACTAGGGGTCAGGGCTTCAACACAGGAATTTTGGGGAGACATAATTCTGTCCATAAAAGCGCATCCTTGTATTTACTTTTACTGTTATCCAAAAGTAACAACAACAAAAGAAAAAGAAGAAAAAGAGCTTTGGGCCAGAAGAATATAGAACTATTATAATAATGATACCCAGTTTTTATAACATTTCCCTGCTTGGAGACCAGAGAGTTTTCAGTGCTTGCAAAAAGGCAGAGGGGAATATTTTCTGCTAGGTTACCCTATTTGGTTTCCTTAAAATAAGCAAGGGTTCAGAAGTTTCAAGAGTCCAGGTAATGCAAAAATCTTTCAGACAGTTTTCGCTCTTCTTTCTCTATTTTAAGAGATAATAAACATACTGATTATTATCCACATTGGTTCCATCCCTCTGCTTATGAGATTTTTTTTTTCTTTTTAATGTGCAAGCAAATCGGCTTTTCACGAGGGTGACAGAGGATTGTGCTTATAACCAGGCATCACCATCAAAGGGGGAAATATCCTGGCCCTTTCATAAGCTTCCATGGTAACTTCCAAGAGGAACTCTGCAGGCATTTGAGGTGCCAAACGAAAACCTGAGTTTGTGAGAAAAGAGCACACACATCTTGTTCATAAATTACAGTTTGTTAATTAATTTCTAAGATAATTTCTAAGATAGATACACCATCATTAACTAGAGCAATTATTAGGAACCTTCAAAACTTTAAATGAGAATTTCTCAAGGTTTCACTCTCACATCTATAGCCACCTCCCAAAACCTCTCTAGGTCTTCTGATATTCATATTTTCTCCCTACTTGGGTTGGAAGATGGATTTCAGGTCCCGTCCAAGCCTCCTTCATCTGCTCTCAGGACTCCACCTTCTTCTATTTCCCCTGGGATTTTGCATTTTCAACTGCCCCATTCTAGGCAACATCACACACCTCCCTCTACGGTTTCCTTCTCCTAAACTTCAAGCATGCTCCTGCCTCCTCCCAATTACATCATATGATGATAAATCTACTTATATGTCTGGCTACAGTCAAAATTTCTCAAGCACAAAACATGTCATGTTTGTCCTGTGTCCCCACTGCCTAGCACGGTTCCCAGCTTCCTCTTTCTCCTTGGTCAACAGCTGACGAATGAATGAACACATCAGTGAACATCCAGGCAGGACAAATCCAGGCAAAAGTGTGAATAGTTAGTTGAAGATATTTTAATGATGCCAAATAATTGGTTACTACTTAGAAAAATATCACTAAATTCAGTGTTTGATTTCATGAAAGACAAAGTTCATTAAAATCAGAAAATTTCAAAGTTAATTATTTAGATAATGCAATCTCTGAAAAGTGCCAGTACTGATAATTTGGGTCAAGATTACTTTCCCCTTCATTTCACTTGGACAGAATCCGGGGCTTAAGTTATTTGCAAAAAAAAAAAAAAAAAAAAAAAAAAGCTCCAACTTTCCGTTTGCTGTTGGCTATGTGCTACATGGTGCAAACTGAGAAAATAAAGCCTAAACATCATAGTGCAATATGTCTGTATTTCTGATCACTTAGATTTTTGTCATGGTTTAGAAACAGTCAGGCCATGAGAGACTCTCCCAGAATTTTCAGGATTATTTTTAACGATAACCCTAGGGTGAAAAACTATCTACTGAGTCAATCCTTCGATCAATAAGTGTTTGCTGAGCTTTTGCTAAATGCACAGTAACTGTGTTAAGCATTACAAAGAACATGGAAACCTGTATGAATGTACCTTTCATAATTATCACCATCTGATTAACAAAAGCAATAGATATGGAATAAGTTGGAATCAGTAGAGAAGAAGTGGCTGTGGTCTTTAGGAATTGCTACAACCTTAAAAAAATAAAACAAAAGAGTATTGTTATTTTCTGCTCCTAGCAGTGACTAGGATAGGTGCTTCTAGTATGCTAGATATTCGTTGTTACAAATTATTTAACTCAGCTTATTGGAACTTAATCAGACAACTCTCCATAAAGCAGGAAAAATTCACTAAGACTTTGCCCTCACCTGAGCTAAATGGAGGGTCTTCAGCTGTAGCCTGAACTCGCGTCTGATTGAAGGTTTCTCCTCCATCAGTCTGGTCCCAGAAGACATCTTTTCAGTTTACTACCCATTTTTAAAGCAGGAGGCAGTGGTCTGTGAAAAGGCAAACATTTCTGCAGGAGAGAAATCTGCCTGACAGATAAACATCCCTCTAGCCTTTCCTAAGCCCTATTTGTAAAGAAAGCTTTATGGAAAGGGAGATCTGTAAGACTTCAAGGAGAAACAGTGGAGCGGTAGAATCAATAGGAGGCATCCTTATTCCCATCTCAGGAAATCCAGAGATCGTGCGTTCTTATTTCAGAAGGCTGGCATCCAAGATTGTCACATGGTGACTTGTAATTACCGGAGCCCCAAAGGATAGCATGGGGCAGTGCAAAAAGCATGAGACTGGGAATCAGGTGACATGGGTTATGTTCTCAGCCCTGTCAAGGACTAGCTCTGTGACCTTGGGCAAGACATTTCAGCCTGCTTCCTTGACTGTGTGATGCAGATGTTTTACTCACGTGACAAAACTTTTGTGAGAATAGAATGAGATAAAATATGTCAAAACACCCCACACAGTGCTTGGCACATAGTAAGAATGAAAACCACAATTATAGCTAAAGACCTCTTTCATGCACGAGCATGCTGCCTGCCTGGGTGATTGCAGGAAAGCTAGCAAGCTCTCACGCACAGCTCCCCCTCTCATTGCTATGGTACGCCCCCAGTGCACATAATTTCTCAGCGGATTGCTTAACGACCTTAAGAAGTGACAAACTGTTTCACCCCTGGTGGAGAAAATGAAGACTGGGAAACAGTGCGGCATAAAAAACGAGGTTAAAAGGGAAACTCGAGTTAGATGTTCTGCACTAGAATCCTTGTTCAACTACTGCTTAGCTGTATTAACTTACAGCTGAGTTATTTTTTGAACCTCAGTTTCCCTATCTGTAAAATGGAAAAGGGTAGAAGTGTGGGGTAGAACATGCAAGCCGGACTAAGGTAGAAAAGGAAAAGGACAGGTTACTGCCTAGTGTCCATGACTCTTTGAGTGGATGCTCTGCCCATGAAATACACGTCCTTGACTTGACCTCTGATGGGGAGGCACAGACTCATGCGTGTGTGTGATAATTGTCCTGGAATCTCTCCACTCTTCCTTCCCCTCTTTTCTTCTGAGTCTGTTCCTCCTTCTATACGTGTGAGATACTCAGGGTGCCTTGTGGAAGCCCAGGAGCCCATCCCTGCAGCTCTCACCTATCCTAAAGCAAGACAGGGTTCTCCCAGAGTACTCATCCCTGGAAACACATCCTCCCCTCCTACTCGTCTCCAGGTTAGCTTCCCTCGTTCCTAATGTGAGGTTTCGCCATCTCAGTTTGCTAGTAGGATGAAAACACCAACGTAACTTAATCCGTCGTCAACATCTGACACATTGTTGCCATGCTGTAGAATGTTTTTGACACGTTAGGAAAATAAACACATCAAAATGAAGGATCTTCACAGGAGAAATTCTCTGAGAGATTTAGGTGAAGGAGTCTTTGTAAACATCCCTTTCGCTACCTTGTCCGCCTGTTTCTAAGTCCGTTTGGGAACAAGGCAAGTCATCATTCATTCAATGGATGCAATTGATTAATCATATGAACGACAATTGAAAGTCAAGTTAAATCTCTTCTTAAAATGACAACACAGTAGACATCTGTCAATTTTACCTGCCAGGCATTCATTTAAATTCCTCTAGTGATAACACTTGGGTTGTCCTTGGGGAAACTTCTTCTCCAGTGCATGTGGTCCTATTAAGACTGTCAAACTAAGGGCCTTGCATTCCTGGGATAAGTGGTGGAAGGTGCTAGCTCAGATAAAGCATCTCTTCTCAAAAATAGAGCCCAAATGGCGCTAAGTTATTCATTCATGAGCGAATGTTTAGATGCATCTGTTCTTGCTGCCTGGCTTTTCAGAGATACTATGTTCCTATCTTTTCTATGATCGGGTTGCTCACCAGGCCTCTGATTCTGTGGGCTACTCCTTGCCTTCTAATACATTTATTTTTCATTCTAAGACAAAATGTGTTTCTATTGCCTACAGCCGAATAATCCATATGATAAATCTAAGGAAAATACAGCATGTCCTGAAAGCGTGATGTTAGTGAAAGTGGCAGACTATAGCAATGGTCTTGCCATAAATTAATTAGAACCTTTATCAAAGGAGTGAACGGGTTGTCTTCCAAAAGTTTCATACTAGGTCAGTTGTTTACATGTGGGATCCATTTCCTTCATGGACTGGCTTCTTCAGCATGTCCTATACCCGTGCTATAGACTTCAGGACACTATAGAATCTGATTATCTTGCATAATTTGAATTTGGGAAATTTGTTCAGAGTTCCAAATTAAGAAGTTAATTGGCTGAAGAATACTTGGACACGAGGTACTTTATATATTGTGGCATTTTTATCATTACAATAATTCTGTAATATAATTTTACCTTCATTTTTATGTTATAAAGAACTTGACGTTCAAATAGGCAAGAATTATTGAGCTTATAAATAAAGGACTTGGATAAGAATCTGGCTTTCCTAGATTGCAAAGCCTGTACTCCCCTATACCGACAGAAGCTACTTCCCAGGCATCAGTAGCCTTTTTTTTTTTTTTTTTTCCCTGATCTAGCACAATAGAGAAGTATGTGTTTATCAGAAGGCATAAGAATAACCTGCATGTTTTCCCGTAATTATTCTTGCAGTCCAAGGTGATTTCTGGGCAGTAGCAAAGGTTGGGAGAGGAATCTAGGTAGAGAGCAGGATTGATGCTTAAGGCAGTAAGAGAGAGTGTCGAGGGGGAAGGAGTTGTAAAGACTAGAGTTTCTTGCTTAAATTTCCTGGGGACAGTCTACCCTCTTTCTGTCCCTCATGTTGGTCTATAGGGGCAGGAAGCAAGGGAAGAAAGGAGTCTAACCCCTTATTATATGTTAAATTATTACCCTCCACCCCCTGGGGGGGGGAGGCATGTTGAAATCCTAATTCTCCGTAATTTTGAATGAGATCTTATTGGGAAATATAGGCTTCACAGATGCAGTCAAGTTCAAATGAGGTCTTTAGGGTGTGCCCTCATCAAATATGACTAGCATTCTCATGGAGGGAAGAGAGCATCACATCACATGAAGACAGAGACACATGGGAGGAGATGGTCATGTGAAGGCAGAGGTGGGAGTGATGCTGCCATAAGCTAAGGGACACCTGGGGCCACCAGGAAGTGGAAGGGGCAAAGAATGATCCTCCCCTAGAGGCCTGACGAGAGCATGGCCTTGCCAACACGTTGATTTTGGACATCTACCTACCGCCATTTTGAGAGAGTAAACTGTTGTTTTCAGCCACCCGGTCTATGTTCCTTTGTTATAGCAACCCTAGGAAACTGATGACATACTCCTCATGAACATCCCGCTCTCACCCACTATTCATTCTGGACTCTTCTCTGTGCCTGCTGAAGCATTGAGGGAGAGTCTGAGGCATAAACATCCCAAGGCCAAAGGGAAAAGAAGGAAGAGAGAGATCTAGCCACCACCAACAGGAGGGATTATTTGAGCCACAGAAGGAATATCCGGAATCCAACGTACCCAGTCCAAAGACATGCACATAAGGCAAACATCATGACTCTTCAAGGGGATTTTTTTTTTTTTTTTGAGCTTGCTTTTGTGGTCTCTATGCCAAGGCATGATATATCAAATGTAGGTAAGTTAATAGTGCCCAAAAAGCTCGGTGGATTTGTGTTTAGAAACATGGTAAAACCCAACTTGTGTTTAGAGATGGCTTCTATGATCCTTATGAGTGATTTCCCATGCCTCTCTAAGAAGAGAACAATACTATTTTGTGAGTTTATAGATGCATAGGAAAGGACCTTTGCTTTAATATTAAGTGGATTTTGCTTCAACATAAAAAAATTCTCATCAAAACCTGAAGATTGGAAGAAAATGGAAAAAAAATTAGTTTAACTTGTAAAGTTAATAGGAGTAAAGGCAGGTAAGAGGGGTTTTTTAATCTTGAAAAAAAAACATAACTATTTTAGTAGTAATCAAGGAGAACACTGTAGAACAGATTATAGTTTTCAATGAAAATTCTATTCCTTCTGGGTCTTGTTTCTGAACAAATGTTCCTGATATCAAATATACTATAATTCTGACCAATGAGATGTCACTAAACCATAGGTACAATTATTACAATCTCTGTAAGTGAAAAGAGACAAGATAAATTTCAAATTATTTAAAATGTATGTAGCCTGTAAAAATGTTTTGAAAGATGGTCCAGTGAAGAACCTAAGAGCTCAGGTTCCCAAGCCACCCTGTTGAGTTTGGATATCAGCTCTACAAAGTAGCCATGTAACCTCTCTGTGCCTGCTTCCTCATACATAAAATAAACATTACACAATCAACTTAGTTTGCTCAACTGTAAAATATGTGGTCATAAGGATTAAATGATTTAATACTTATAAATATGTAAACCATGAAGTGTTATAGTGCCATATAGAAGGCGCTTGATAAATATTAGCTTTTGATAATGATGTCTTCTATGAGCAGGGTTGCTGGTCCGGGTCTTGTTTCTTGTGGTGAAGGGTTCTTGTTCTTGTTCTTGTCCTCTTGCAGTTAAAGACAGAAGGTAATATGTATTTGAAGTAAGATACAAAGTATTAGATTATAGATGCAAGAAAAGATACCTCTGGGTGAGGAGAACCTAAGATACTTCCTGGAGATGGTGGCATTTGAACTGGTCTTGAAACAAACTGAGATTTATCCAAGTTCAGGATCCATAGAGGGATTGGCACAACCATTGCACAGAACAGTGTAAAGAGGGGCCCCTGGGTGGCTCAGTTGGTTAAGCGACTGCCTTCGGCTCAGGTCATGATCCCATGGTCCTGGGATCGAGCCCCACATCAGGCTCCCTGCTCAGTGGGGAGCCTGCTTCTCCCTCTCCCTCTGCCACTCCCCCTGCTTATGCTCTCCAGCTCTCTCTGTCAAATAAATAAATAAAATCTTAAACAAACAAACAAACACCAGTATAAAGATTCCGGGTTGGCTGAGTGTAGGATACATAAAGATCATTGACAGGATACGCACATAGCTGGGAAGGTCTGATGGGAGTCGTGCCTTGTTCAGGAGTCTGAATGTTATTTCTGTGAGCAACAGGGAGTCATAGACGATGCCTGGACAAAGAGTGACAAGATTATAGCTTCAATTGTAAAAGGAAAGAAAGAAAGAGAGGGAAGGGAAAGGAAAGGAAAGGAAAGGAAAGGAAAGGAAAGGAAAGGAAAGGAAAGAAGGGAGGGAGGAAGGAAGGAAAGGAAGGGAGGAAGGGAGGGAGGAAGGAAGGAAGGGAGGAAGGGAGGAAGGGAGGGAGGAAGGAAGGAAGGGAGGAAGGGAGGAAGGGAGGAAGGGAGGAAGGGAGGAAAGGAAGGAAGGGAGGGAGGGAGGGAGGGAGGGAGGAAGGAGGGAGGAAGGGAGGAAGGAAGGAAGGAAGGAAGGAGGGAGGAAGGGAGGAAGGGAGGAAGGGAGGAAAGGAAGGGAGGAAGGGAGGAAGGGAGGAAGGAAGGAGGAAGGAAGGGAGGGAGGGAGGGAGGGAGGGAGGGAGGAAGGAAGGAAGGGAGGAAGGGAGGAAGGGAGGAAGGGAGGAAGGGAGGGAGGGAGGGAGGAAAAAGAAAATCAGTATATCTAAGTAAACTGTACTGGAGGCCTGGTAGGTTACAGAAAGAGAGACCAATTTGGAAACTATTTTGAACAATCAAATGAGAGACAAAATCAGTGAAAACTGAATTGGAGTTGAACTTGTCATTGGAAGGAGTCATGATTTGAAAGTATCAGAGGTAGGAATGACCTCTCCTAAGACTTGTACATGATAATCAGGAAAGGGGCAATTCTAAAGCAGGAGCAGGAGAAAATGTTAAATAAAGAGTACTGTTGACACTAGAAAATAAATTTGAAATAGAAGCAGAGAATGCAGGCTAAGAAAAAATTTTTCATTTAGGGGAGGGTGGGCAAAGTATGACCTACTGGCCAAACCCTGCCTGCTGCCTGTTTCTGTAAAATTGTACTGGAACAGTTACTCTCTTCAGTTTGTTTTTTATCTATGGCTTCTTTTGTCCTACAAGGGCAGAGTTGAGTAGCTCAATCATAGAGCCGCAAAACCTAAAATATTCACTTTCTGGGCCTTTGCAGAGAACATATTCCTGACTCCTGATCAGGAATATGATGATATTAACGTGAATCTCAGAAATTGAATTAGCTCATGGAACCACATTGCTATGGGGGGGGGGTATATTGGAAATCACTTCTGAAATTTCAAAGACTTTAATTAGGGGCTTGGAAACTAGCATTTTTAAAAGAAACACTTGGAGTGAGGATATGTCTGCTTCACACCATCATTTTCTACTTTATTGACAAAGGTGACCACAACCTATGTAATGACAGATTTCTTGTTCCACTAGAGAGAGAAAAATAAAAGGAATGTATTACCAGATTATTTTAGTTCAGTCATGGAAGTTTGTAATCACGCCTGAACTGTAGTCTTTGTAGGTAAATGCATATAGAACATAAAGAAATTAATGGCATGGTGACTGCCCTTCAGGAATTTCTAAATCTCCATAAACAAATGTCCATATATGGAAAACATGAAAGTAGTATAAAGCACTATTGACTATGCCAAAGGCAAAATAATGGGAGAGTTAATATCCGTTCCTTGACTTCTTTCCTTTGTTCCTTAGAATTAGAGACAAAGAGAAGCTTCAGGGGCAACTAGAGAATGTTTTGAAAATCTGGACATTTTAAATACAAGTCCTGATATGTGGTTTCTCCTGAAATATCAGGAGAGCTGGCAACACTGGGCTTACTGACCTACCAATGGAGGAGCCTTCTGGAGCTGAGTGATGGCTGCCCCTTCATGTGGGAAATGGGCTCTTCTCTTCACACAATTCTTACTATTCCTTCTTGTGTCATGCTGGGCCAGCTTCATTTATTTATACAGTAGCCCCCCCCCCCCTTACCTGCAGGGGGATGTGTTCCAAGACTCCCAGTGGATGCTTGAAACCACAGATAGTACCAAACCCGATACATGCTGTTTTGTTTTGTTTTGTTTCCTCTCTATATACATACTTAGGCTAAAGTTTACTTAATAAATTAGGCACAGAAAGAGATTAACAACAACAATAATATAAAGGATCACGTGTAACAATAAGCTGTAGTAAAAGTTATATGAAAGTGGTCTCTCAAAATATTGTACTGTGCTCACCGTTCTTGTGATGCTGGGAGGTAATGAAATGCCTACGTGAAGACATGGAATGAAGGGAATGAAGTAGCATTAGGCTGCTCTCAACTTCCTGACAATATGCCAGGAGGATCACCTGCTTCCAGAACGTGGTTGATGGGTGTCAGTGAAGGCCCAGAAAGTGAAATTGTGGATAAGAGGGGATTCATGTATTAGCTGTTGGACTTTTAAAGCCCTTGACTTGCAGCCCTCAATTTAGAAGCACTGTAGGCTCTTACTGGTGACCAGCAGGACAGAAGAGAGTCCCTGATGACGTGCCTGCTGTCAGTTCTCTGACTACTTCTGTGTCATCTTGTGTCGCACTTTCATTTTTTTGTTTCTTTATCTGGCCCTTGTTTTCCACCAGCAGGAAATTGACCAAAGAAAATTGGACAACTGTCTCTCTTCCCCACACTCCATTTCTTTTCTCTTTCCCTCTCTCTCATCCTATTTTCTCCTGTTCTGATCCTTTACCCAAATGTCTTGTGAAATGCCAATAAAAATAACTATGGTGACACACAGCTCAATAGATGTTCCAGGGGTTCAAAGAGCAGAGTCCTCTTTGGCTTCATCCGCTGGGTTCTATTTCTGCTGAGCCAAATGCATTTAATTCACTCATTCATTTGCTCTGACCCCATTATCAGTCTTTTGCCCCCCTCCCTTCCTCTGTTCCTAGGACAGAAAAATCAATATATATTTTAACAATTTTAAAAGGGAATTTAAAAATAAGTCAAAGAAATGAGGGAACGAAGCCCCAAATAGGTTAGTGACCTGCCCATAGCTACAGAATTTAGCCATGAACAATCTCTCCTCAGGGGAGAGAAGCCTGCGGGATGGGACTTGATGTGTCTGGAGCCAAGCCTAGGTGCAGAGAGGAGGAGAAGGACTTCCAGACGGCTGTGGAGGGTGGGCTGGAGACTAATGCTGGAGAAAGTTTCCAGAGCATCCTTCTTCCTTTGTATTTGATGGGCAGACCCCCAAGGAGCCAAGAGAGCCATTGTGCTTTAGAACTTTGGATAAGCAATCAAAGCAAGCTGCTCTAGGCATTTTCCGGGGACAAGATGACGATGAAAATGGGAATGAGTATCATAAGGGGCACGGCACGGTTATCCTTCTCCAGCTACCTTATGCTCCTGCATCATTTAAGCATAAAATGGATAAAAAGCAAAGCTTTTATGGAGAAAAGCAAAGTTTGACTCACCAATGGAACATTGTCCCCAAAACCACGGGACTTCCTAAGCTTATCACAACATATATGTGTTTATATACATACATGTGCATATATTCTCAGTGCGGCCACACTGTATATCTTGCATCGTTCTGAGTGATTTGCTGTCCCACTTGAGAGGAAAGGTTAAGTGGAGGACTGTTGCCTCTTTCTCTCAAGCAACCAAAATATAAATAACAGAGGGATGGAGGGAGGGTGGTAAGACTATCCTTTCTCCTCCCCAGTCCCAGGCATTCAGATGTGAGTCACACACTCACAGTATTATTCCTTTAGGATGCATCTTACCGGATAACTCTGCTCTAAGAATAATAAACTATGTTCCTCACCAGTAAAAATAAGTCTTTAGTCTGTCTTTGTTTTTATCAGTTGTTTATCCTTTGTAAAGGTGGTAAATATGAGATCTTTTATTTAAGGGCTTGCAAAAGGAATTTGAGACACGAATACTGTACCTTTTGAATGTGAATGTACCAGAGTCACTTCCAATGTCCACTTTCCACCACTTAGCTGCATTCAGTTGTGCTGATAGAGAAGCATTTGTCACATATAGCCCGTAGCCAACATTAGCATATAGGCAAATATGTAGCATTTTTAAATTGTAAAGTATATGGAATTGCATAAAATTTATGAATATGTTTTAATAAATGGTTCTAAGGAGAAAACCTGGAAAACCATTGCTAGGTCAAGAAACAGAACGTTAGAAGATGGACCTCTTTATGAGTTTGCAAGTCATCCTTGTGCAGTAATGCTCTCTTCTCTGCATCATTCCAGCTGTGGACCATAAACTTCTGAGCCCTATGTGATTCTAGTATTATTGTTCTTGATGACTACGGTCTATCTTGGTTATTTCACTGTTACCAAAAATACTGCTTTGACTTTATACTTCTACTACCCCCTTTGCTAGGGAACTTTTTCCCCAAACACTGGCTTATTTCATTTGGCTAATGCATCTGCTTGAGAACTTACTCTAAACCAGTGCCATTCAAATTGTGGCCCATCAGTGAGGAGCTGTCAACAGTTAGTTACTGGCCTGCTATGAAATTGAGTATAGAGTTTGTGAGTAAGCTCTTAAAATATTTATGGCAATTTGTCAAAGAAATTTTATGACTCTTGAATCTAGTCATAAAAAAAATGGGCCTTGTAGTCTGTATGTCACTTTTATTTCATTTTTCTAGAAATTCATTTTTATACTATTTTACGAAAGTATATATCCATGAAAAATTGGAAGTAAAACAAAATGAAACAAGCAAAAATCTGGCCCTGCACCAGGACGGTTGGGGAAGCACCGCTGTAAGGAGCAAAGAGTGCTTGCAGAGTCCTTTTCACTTAGTACAGCCTGTGAGGAACAGGTACCTTGAGCAGCTGAAATTCTCCAGTTAGGATGATGAGAATTTTCCACTCTGAGCAGAAAACCTAGGCATGGGTCGCCTGGGTGGCTCAGTCATTAAGCACCTGCCCTCAGCTCAGGGCCTGATCCCAGGGTCCTGGGATCGAGCCCCACATTGGGCTCCCTGCTCCACTGGGAGCCTGCTTCTTCCTCTCCCACTCCCCCTGCTTGTGTTCCCTCTCTTGCTGGCTGTCTCTCTCTCTCTCTCTCTGTCAAATAAATAAATAAAATCTTAAAGTAAAATAAAAAAGAAAACCTCGGCACTCAAGCCATGTCTTTTTTGAAGACTGAGCTTCCAGCAAGAATGGGTCACCTTCTTTGTATTTACCAATGTCTTCTGTGCCTCATGACCAGCAGCCCATCAGCAGTAGTTAAGAATGACAAGGTTTACAATGATAGATAAACACCAAGGTCCATCCTATCACCGCTTTTCATAGCAAAAATATTAAAAACACAAAAACACCAAAAAACCAAGAGATTAAGTAGCCTAAATTATGGTGCATGCAATGACTGCCCATGCCTGATACTCAAGAATGCTTGTAATGAAAGAATCATTTGTTACAGATAGTCTAAATAACGTGCTAGGAAAACCACGTCAGGTACAAAGGATATAGTTAGGGTGACAGATTTTGGTAAAGAAAACGTGTAGAGACACACATACATTTAAAAAAAAAATGGTCTCAGTAATTATCCTGGGGTGAGGGGGTTGTTATATTTTTGTTTGTTTTTTTTTTTCCTTTATACTTTCCCATGTCTTGTATCAAATATGCTTTTGTAAAAAAAAAAATGCTTGAAATATATGGAAGAAATTGGGTGGGTGGAGCAGCTGGGAAAGTTTGTAATAAAAATAGCAGGAGCATTTAGGAAGATCAAAAGTCAAGTAGTCCTAGACAAAGATGTGGTGAAAGCAAAGTTTGTGGGAGGCTGAGTGGAGAAGAGGAGGGTCATTTGTGCAAAGACACCAGAATTTTGGAAGCCCTTTTAAAAAACATGGTAAGTGGGTTCTGCTTCAGACCATGCAATGAGTGTTTTGGAGGCAGGGGCAGACATCTATCTATCTATCTATCTATCTATCTATCTATCTACCTAATTTTAAGGTTTATTTATTTTATTTGAGAGGGCGTGCATGCATGTGCACTGCACACGCACCTGCAGAGGGGGAGAAGGAGAGCGAATCCTCAAAAGCTGACTCCCCACTGAGGGGAGAGCCCAATGCAGGGTTCCATCCCAGGACCCCAAGATCATGACCTGATCCGAAATCAAGTGTTGGACGCTCAATGACTGAGCCGCCCATGTACCCCAGGAATCAATATTCTTGACACCTCCCCAACGGATCTCGGTATCTGCCAGGTTTCGGAGCCATTGGTGTAGATACCAGTTCTCCTGTTCTACCAAATCAGTCCTTGTTGGCTGGCTAGCCTTCAGGAAAAGAGGTTACATTATTCCAAAGCACAAGACTAAAAGGAGAAGGAAGGGATTTCCCTCTCACAAGAGCACTTTCTCCCCTCAGCACCAGTGGCATAAGGCTGGGGATGATTTGTGTGTAATTACAAGTTTTGGAAACACCAGTTGAAATAATCTAAGCATCCTGAATATTAAAAGCTAATTCTTTAATGAGATAAAGCTATGATCTGGAAGTTGAATGGAGTGATTGCTTTGGGGTATACAGAATTCATCTAAGTCAATCCTCTTGAAAATGTTAATTAGCACCAAACAAAGAACAATGGAAGACGTTTGCATTCTTCCTTGGAGACCAAGATTGGGACAAGTCATTTTGCACGTGAGCAGAATGTGGAAATGGCAAAGAGATTTAAATAACAAATTTTAATAGGTTTCATCCCACTGGGAGAGACACTTTTGACTGTCTGTGACCTATACCAATTATCATGATTCTCCCCACCGGCTGACCATAATTTTAGTAACTAATCAGACTCAGCCTGCAGGTTCTGTGAAATGCCAAATTTGTACAAGCACTTTTGCTAGTTACAAAGCTAGTACTTGCTACCTGACCTTTTGACTATTTCGCCGACCACTTATTCACACTCCAGTCACCTGTTTAAATGCTGAGTGTTGATTTGGTCCTTATTGATCCCAGGCCGCTGCCCGTTTGGGCTGAGAAATGACCTTCTGTGGACGTCTAGGGGGGCCTGTCCTGCTGTGGGAAGAATTCCAAAAGAAGCTTGGTTGGAAATTTAATGCAGATCTACAAAGGTGGCCCGTGCTGGTTCGCGTAGTGGAATGAGGTACAGTTAGTCGAGGCCCAAGCGAGTTACACAGGGGAGAGTCATGAACCGATGGAGTTAGCCTGAGGTCACAAGGACATCCAGACTGAAACAGTTGCCTCAGATTTTAGATTTCCACACAGGCCTCTCTCTCCACATTTTCATGCATTTCCTCACTCCTTAGATAGTAACTTACATGTTTGTTGCTTGGGAGAAAAACCCCATTAAAATCCCGTTCACTGCTCCTCTTCCTTGATTCGGCATTAGCATCCTTGACTCACACCAGTGCTTCTAAAACTTTAATGTGCTCACCAGTCACCAGGGGATTTTGTTGAAATGCAGATTGTGAATAGGTCAAGAGGTCTGGCATGAAGCCTGAGATCTGGATTTCTAACTGCTCCCAGGTTATGCCTCTGCTCTTGTGCCAGACCACACGATGAGCCTCGAGGCCCCAGCCACGGCTCTCACACGTTAGCGTGCATTACAGTCTTGCCCAAACTCCGACTGCTGGATCCTCTTCCCGAGTTGGTGATTAGGCGGTCTGGGGTAGGGCCAGGAACTTGAATTTTGAATAAGTGCCTGGATGATACTAATGGTTGGGGTCCACACTTTGAGAACCACTGCCTTAGACTACACTGCTCCCAACTGAACTCAGCTGTCACTTCTCAGAAGGACAGTGTGCCACCCCTTTCCCGGAACAAGTGCTCCTCCCTCCTCCTCTTCTGGCTGTGTATCCAGGGATGACGATGGAAAGATAAGAATCTTCTTACTCTTCAGCTATCTGTAAAATAGAAAGGAAAAGCCTGCCAACCTTTTAGACACCGAAATGCCACAGAAAGAGAAAAGAAGAAAATGAAGCAAAGTGCAATAAAATTGGGCAAGCACTCTGATCAAAGGTTGGAAGAGAGAATTGATAGATGACATGTCTCTAGCCACTGTCATTTCTCAGTCTGTACCATCCATACCTGCTCAACAGTCATCCTAGACACACCTGGACCCGATCATAGACTTGGACTGTTGCCTGGAGCTGCATGGACAAGAACGCCACTGAGCCTACTGTCTCAGAGCCGAAGGAGACGGGACTCAAGACCCTGTCCATAGCGGTGCTTCTCTTACTCTTGGAGGGTAGTTAAAGCACAGATGGTCTGGGATGGGGCCAGAGCGCTTGGATTTCTACACAGTTCCCGGGCGCTGCTAAAGCTGCTGGTCCCAGACTACACTTAGAGAACCGCTGTTCGAAGGGATCAAATTAGAGGACAGCCCTGTTTCACTTGCTTCCGTTTTTTTCTACCAATTCGGAAAAGACAGAAAAGGAAACAAAAATGTTGCTTTTGCTGAGGAAGCTGCTAGTGGCGAAAGTGACATTAAGTCAGCTGTAAGTTCATGAGGCTGAGAACTAGATAGACAAGTGCACCCATTCACAGGCAGCACTGAACCCCACACACATCTCCTTATGAGCACCTGCCGCTAGGAAACTGATGGCTGGAAGAAGCAGGGCGGAATGATGCTCCCTGCAGGCAGCTGGCTCCTGAAGAAAATGGTGAGAAAAAGACAGAGGTGAACGAATTCTATTCCTTCGGTCAAGCCCATCGGTTATGTGAATCACTCATCACTCCCAAAGAAAGCATATTCTAGGAAGGAATAGGAAAAGACCAGGAATGATAAACTAATGGATGTCCCTCTTCTGGAAACAGAAGTGGGTGATTTATTAGTAGTCCCCCCGCCCCCCCGCCCCTGGCAAAGAGAAAACAAAACAAAAACAAAACTAAGTCTCAAGCTTGCCAACCCACTCTCACCTCAAATATCAGGTTAATGTTCTCCCCATCCCGGGGGGTTTAACTAGTAACTAAGTTTAGTTCAAATTTTATGCTTTCTTAGTCCAGTTGCTTTATCTCTCTGAGCACCAGTTTTACACCTACACAGTGGGGATAGTAGGATAAATCACCAGAGACTGTTGTGAAATTTGAACAAGATACCACTTTATCTCTAGGAGCAACTCCATATGGCAGTTTTCCCTCTCTTCCTTCCTTCTTCATCCCTTAGCTTTGGGACTTAATATGATGAAATATTTCATATTGTACTTGACCTTGAAGAACGTGTAATCTTGGGGAAAAGGGCACAAAGATGAAAATGTTAGATATGTATAGATGGGGTAAAAAGAGATTGTACAAAGACAAAAGGAAATAGTGTGAAATGTCTAATAGAATGCTTAGTGTGTAGGTAGCTTTCTCAGTTCAGGATTTTTTTTTGAAAAACAATTACAGTTCAGACTACAAAATGGGGAAGGAGCTAGAGCAATCCTGTAGCCCTTCAACTGGGGCATAGTAGCTTCGGCTGGCTCCAGGAGGAAAGGCAGGCTGTGAACCACAGGAGAGGGGAAGGACATTGCAGGGGTGTGGGAGGGAGGGAGAGCAACAGGGGCAGAGGCTGAGCACAGAGCATCCAGGGACAGAGAGACAGGAGGCCAGACTTGGATGGCGCGGCCATTCATTCTGCTCACAATCAGTTCCGGTTCTGAGCCAATCCCCAGACTTAGCAGTTCCCCAGCTCTAGTCTTTTATATGCGTTGCCTATTCAAGGTGCCAGCACTGAGAGTGCAAGTAGCAGTAATTTCTCTGCCTTTCATGTGTGATGTTTCGATTGATTTGAATGTCAGGACAACCCTCAAAGCCTGGAGAGCAAGTGGTCCATTGTCTGCTGGAGCAGAGTTATTTTTCTTTCTTTAAGTCATTGATTCTCAACCTTGGCTGCACATTAACATCACCTGGGAGCATTAAAAATAGTAGAAATTCCCTGGCTCCACCCCAAACCAATGAAATTCAAATCTCAGAGAGTGGAACCTGGCATCTGTATTTGTTTTAAAAGTTCCCCAGGTAATTGTAATTTGAAGCCTGGGTTAGGAAAGTCTGCTTGAGGCCAGGGTATCCTGCTCCCGTGTGCAGAGGTGACATTTCTATCATCGATTTTTCTTAGGAATGATTATGAAACAATTAACAACAATTAACCAGACTGTGAGTATCCCGTGGATGAGAACAACACCTGCATGAGATTATGAACTAAAATAGCAAATGAAAACATATTTTTCAAATATAAACTAGGGTTTGATTTGCATGCAAAATAAATAGTCCTGCAAACAAAGTGACTGTATTTAAATGGTTTTTAAATAGTTAAATTTCATGTTAGTAAATTACACAAGTTATTTTGCAAAAAAAAAAAAAAAAGATTGGGATACAGTAACAACCCAGAAAAGACATCAGTGCGACTCTTTCAGTTTGGATTAGATCATTTACTGCAGTTTTATCTTTTATTAATGATCCAACGGGATTAATGGATTGTTTTTGTTGATAAGGTGCTAAGTCGTTTAAATAAGCATATTGGCAAAATATTTTAGTTAGAATGAATCTGTATTGGTATTCATATTCTTTTCTTTCTTTCTTCTTCTTTTTTTTTTTTTCCCTTATTCATTCACTCATTCCACAACTATTTACTGAATCCCCTCCTTTGGATACCCAGCACTGGGTTAGGAGCCAGGTTACAATATTTGTGATTAACATGGATTAGGTTTTTGACCTCTTGGTCTTTTTTTTTTTTTTTTAAAGATTTTATTTATTTATTCGACAGAGATAGAGACAGCCAGCGAGAGAGGGAACACAAGCAGGGGGAGTGGGAGAGGAAGAAGCAGGCTCATAGCAGAGGAGCCTGATGTGGGGCTCGATCCCAGAACACCAGGATCACGCCCTGAGCCGAAGGCAGACGCTTAACCACTGTGCCACCCAGGCGCCCCTGACCTCTTGGTCTTTACAATCTAATGTAAATAAGGAAAGAAATGATAGGTTGTCTTAAGTGTGGTGAACAAAACAAGCAAGATGTCGTGATTGAGGAAAACTGTGTGTGTGTGTTGGGGAAGGGGAGTTTCTACTGAGATAGACTCTCTAGGTCCTCTTGTCCCTTCTGAGCCCAGACTGCAGGGTGAGCGGTGCCAGTTGTCAGACAAGGCAGCTGCAAGGCATAGGGAGCAGAGGCGGGGGAGGACAGGGTGTCCAAGGCTCTGGAAGGAATACATCCTACAATAGAGAGTTGTCCCAGCATGCATTCTTTACCATTTCTTTTATTTCCAACTGTATTCTTTACATCTTTTGTGGGCCTTTCCCCCCTTGCGACGTCAGTCGAAGTCGATATTTATTGTGCATTTGCCACGTGGCAGGAGTTAAAATTGGCTCTGAGGATGCAAGGAGGGAAGAAAGAAGACTTTGGTAGGAGGAAGAACTGTGACGTAAGAGACGTATGACCTACAAGATGCGGAAGTGTGTTGGTTCAGGAAAAGGCAAAGGGAGGTGTCTAGCTCTACTTGGGATCTGAAGAATTAAATAGGAACTCATCCATGAGAAGGACTTTCTAGAAAATCAGGGTCATGATCCAAGGGTGTTTGGTTGGCAACAGTTGAAGTTGGAGGGGAGAAACACATGCAGGTTAATAGGAAAAAAAAAAAAAGTATCTACACCTAGATAAGGGAACCACCTCAGTTCAGCCCTCCATATTTGTCACCTGATATGCGTGCTTCGAAAATAGTTTAGAGTGGGAGCTGATTTCACAGTGGCTCTCAGCTCTGGCTGCATATGAGAGTGACCCGGGGGGCTTCATCAAAGCCCTGGGGTCTAAGCACCACCACTGACCATAAATCCAAATTTCGATGGAGTAGGGCCAGGGAATGACAACTGGGAATTGGGAACAAATTTAAGAAAGATTAGAAATCATCATCCCTGCCCTCACAGGGCTTCAGTCTTCATAAAATGTCAACCCAAGATGATAAAATGGCAAGAACACAGTGTTTCCCTCAAGCTAGTCTTTCCTTAACTCCTTCCATCCCTAATTGTCAGTCAGAAATTTCTAAGCATATTTTCATAATGTCATTTTTTTTTTTGCTTGAAACACCACTTTTTTTTTTCCCCTAAGAACATTTGACTCATCCTTTAAGAATAAATTCCAGGATTATCTCTTAAGTGAAACATTTATTCATACATCTAGGAAAAATTAACTGTTCCTTGACAAAACAGTATGAAGAAAGTTCTGTTGAAGTACTTCTTACACTAGTTATCATGTGAGTACTTTATACATCGGACTGTAAACTTCTCAAAGGCTTAGCTATATTAGAATGTGAGGTCTATCATATATTGTCTTGAATACATGGAGGAGGAAAAGAGGGAAGAAGGACACCAGTGAATAAGAATGGATAAAGTTTGCACACTGGGGTGCCTTTGGCAGTCAGAGGCGTGTAGGTATCAGAGACCTCAGGGGAAAGGGTATAAAAATGGAAAACAGGTATTCCAGAAAGACTTTAATTTCAACCTTTTTAACTTATTTTTAGATCCCTTCAGCTTTGGAATGCTTTCTTCAAATAAATTCTTCAAAGGGACCCAACATATAATAGAATTCGATAGTTCTCAAAACGCGACCCTCAGACAAACAGCATCTTGGAACTTGTTAGAGATGCAAATTTTCACAACCTACCTTAGATCTCCCGAATCAGTAGATCTGGGGATGGGGCTCAACATTCTGCTCTTACAAGTTTTTCCAGGTGTTGTTATGTATGGTCAGGCTTGGGAAGAGTGGAATCACTTTGGTTGAAATATCACTGGTCAATTGCTGATAATCCCCAAACCGTATTCAATTCACACACCCATTTAGGTTTTGCAGGGACCCTCTCCATAGAGTCCCAAAGTTCTTACAAAGTAAAAATCTAATCAGCTGGCCTTACAGGTTTGGATTCCCTTCTGTGTTAAACACGATTCTCAGCGTGTCCTGACTCCAGAGCCTTGATGTTTTTCTGCATGTTTCAAGAGGAGTCATTTGTAGAGATTAGCTTTAGATTCAGACTTGTGCCAATTCACACAACTACGTATCTGATACGTACCAGAACTCTTGCCTGAAAAAAATCAGTTAAAGCAGTTGCCATTTTGATACGTGCAGCCAGTTCAACACTACGTTTTCTACCAAACAACGCCTTCACGAGATTGTAAACTCCGTGCCTGGCCATCCCCCCTTCTGCAAGTGCTGTGGACAGAGCATATGCAGAACGGATCCCCACGCTACCATCCTGGTGAATCACATGTTCGACCGCTGAAGTCCTTCTTCTGAGAAGCAGTCTAATCTGAGGGGTTTTTTTCCTCCTCTACTTAAGAATTCATAGCTGTGTTAATTTAGCAGCCCTCCTCATTACATGGCTTCTGAGTAAGTTATATAGTAATGATGAATGATAAATCAGATGGCCAGGCCTATATTACTCATGACATTTTAATAGTATTAATCTGGGATAGCTTTTAATTGTCCATTCTACAGTCTTTAATGCTAAAGAGATATAGATGTTTCCATTATTCTAATTGTATTTCAAATAAATGTATGGGTTCATATTTTCCCTCTAACCCTGTAAAAAATAAGGCTAAATTAGAGATGTCTCTATGCATGAAAAATGAATTATTTTACAGCAAAACCTTGATTAATCGCACTGGAAAGTAGCAGGAACCTCAATTAACTGTACATTGTCTGCACTTGGCTTGTCAGAAAATGCCATAAAGGATAGGAAAATAAAGTTTCATCATGAATTTAAAAAAATTGTTCAAAAAGCATTCAAAGCAACCTCCTATGCCTTTCATATCTGTAATCTAGCTAAGTGGAAATTGATGTTCGGATAACCTTGTGGTCCAGTAAGAGTTTCAGCTATAAAACAAAAAGTCGATTTTTTTCAAAGTCTCCATTTGCAAGACAAGAAATGGACTAATGCATTTTCAAAGGAGTTTCACCAAGACTATTGAGACAAATTGGGTTAATTTCGAAGTTATCGAAAAGACCACTTTCCAAGTGTTCTACTTAATCAAACTTTTATTACAGTAGCTGCATATATTGATCACATTTAGGAGAAAGAGAGAATCACCCAGAAAAGTAAAACTTCCAGATAATTAATGCCTTTCATACTAAGCACCAAAACATTTGTAAATTAGCCATTTGGGTTACAGTCAAACTGTTTGTGTCTTGATAATATAGGAAAATGACTGTTTTTAGATGTTCCCGATGGCGTTGGTATCATTCATAAGAGGACAGTTAATACCACAGTAACAAGACCATAAAACATTTTTATTCTACAGACAGTAAAACTCACTATAGTTCTTTTAGTTCTTTGTTTCTACAGTGAATAGTTCCAAACTGTGATCTGTAAATCTTTAAAAAAAAAAAAAAAAAAAGCTTTTTGCTTTTAGTTTTATCTATAGTTTCTCTTGCTGCTATCTCTGAGTGCCACTACAGTCGGGAACAAGATTTTCTGCAAAGTGATTTGGGTCCTCACCTGAAAGTAGCTTTGTCTATCCTACGTCACAACTAGAAGGTTGTGGGGACAAGGAAGGCAATTTGGACCAGAAAAGCAGAGCACCTGAGATTTATAAGTGTTTAGGCAGTCGTAGGTCAGAGGCCAGGGAAATCAGCTGAGATCAAGAGCACAGAATGAGATTTCTAAAGGCGGCGCGATAGACAGTACCTGGGGAATGGCCAACCGGATGGTCAGAATAAAACAGAAAGTCCAAGTGCCAGGCAAAAGAGTTAGCAACTAAGAGATTTATGGAAAACGGAGCAGATGGAAGAATTTGAAAAGGAGAACAATATTTGGAATCAGATAGAAGGAAGGGACGCCAACAGAGAGACAATTGGTAGTTCTTAGCATTAACATTCATTGTTTTAATAATCTTACATCCACCCACTTGGCTCCATCTGCACCATCATCACTGTTTTCTAAGCTATCCTCTTACATTAACACTACTGCTATGGAAGGCTTTCTACCTGGTCTCCCTCTGCAAGAGGTTCTGTTGCTGGCCCACTCAGGTCCTCTTTACCCAGCGGGGCCGCTAATGGAGGGCGGTTACGTCCTTCTCCTAAGACTTGCCCTTAGCCCATAGCGAAGTAGCTGGGAGAGCCCACCCTCCCCTCCAAAGGTATCCTGCAACCAGCATCCAACCAATACTACATGCAAAAGGCCAGCTGCCTTGCCTGGAGGTGCGATAAATCGGTGGTGCTACCTACCTAAGCTCCAGAGTTCCCTGTGGGAAGAGGCTGAGTGATATTAGTTGGCAGCTAAACCAGGTCTTCGTTGAGCTTCTAATCTGGCTGTATTCCAGTTCCCTCAATTCCTTACTGGTTGTCTTCAGAGCTCACTCATGTCCTGCTTACTCATAGCCCTTCTTTTCAGGCCCTGCTTCTGGGAAGCCTGATTTAAGTAAGATGCACCAGTAAATCTAATTATTTAACTTAGGATAATAACGTGATTTGCCAAAATTGTATTTTTAATCTCATTCGAGGGAAAAAAAAATCTGTATCATTAAAATGGGTGAAATTTGTATTAAAAAAAAAGGCACAACTCAATTTCTGACTTCGTAGAGATTAAATATTGTTTCTTACAGGATGTATTTGGAAAATGTTTAAAGAACTCTCTGAAAATGAACAAATATATAGAACTCTGAATAAATGAAGACACTTTATAAACAAAAAGGATTTATTTTTAAAGAAGTAAAGCAGAGGACTAACAGTTCTTGTTGGCTATTTTGAAATCTTTTTATTGGGTATATCATATTCATAGACTTTGTCACATGTTTCAGTTTTTTGTCACTTTCCTCAACGTCGAGGCTCATATGACTAATGAAACTTGCTCAAGATCATGTAACTAGAATGTCTTAAGTTGTCCTTTAACTAAGTTATCTGATACTGAGCCCTTTGTACGATACCTCCTCCTGTATATTTCAAAGAGTGTTCTAAGGAGCACTTACTGGGGAAAATGCTTAGGGGAAAAAAAAAGGTAATTTTAGTGATTTACATGAATTTGGAAAATACTACATATTATATCCCTTTTGGGAGATAATTCTTTCCACATCTCTCATATTTTCATACAGTCTTCTGAGCAAAAGCATTTTAAGAGTTTAACAATGTCAATTTAAGAATTTTATATAAGGAGACATTCCAAGAGAGTAAAGTAGAAATGCTTCCCTCCCCTCCCTGAAGATATTTGCTTATATTTCTGGTTAATAAAGGTAGTGTCCCTTTCTTTTTTTAAATTTAAATTCAATTAGCCAACGTATAGTACATCATTAGTTTCAGATTTGGAGTTTGACAATCCATCAGTTGCATATAACAGCCAGTGTTCATTACCACGTGCCCTCCTTAATGCCCATCACCCAATTACCCCATACCCCCACCCACCACCCCTCCAGCAACTCTCAGTTTTCTTCCTATAGTTAAGAGTCTCTCGTGGTTTGTCTCCCCCACTGATTACTTCCCATTCAGTTTTCCCTCCCTTCCCCTATGATCCTCTGTACTGTTTCTTATATTCCACATATGAGTGAAACCATATAATAATTGTCTTTCTCTGATTGACTTATTTCGCTCAACATAAGATCCTCCATTTCCACCCATGTCGATGCAAATGGTACATATTCACCCTTTCTGATGGCTGAGTAATATCCCATTGTATATGAGAACCACTTCTTCTTTATCCATTCATCTGTCGATGGACAGGATATAAGGGAGGATAGATGGGTTTACTAGCAGTTCTCTTATAAGATTGGGGATTTCCTAAACTCAGTGTTTCTCTGAGGTGACACAGACAGCTGGCCCATCATTCATCACCCCCATGGAACCTGGGAGGCAAGGGGGGCTCAGGAAAGCATGGACCTCATGTTGCCCACTGTGATGGAAATTATAAATGGTTGAAATCCATTGTCTCCTCATTAGCCAAATCTGTGCAAGTCTGAAAGCCAATCTAGCGGCTTCCCACCATGCCACTGCTTAAGAACTGCAGGACCCCTTGACGGAATCCCTCCGAGGGATTCCAAACTCAAGGGAAGTGCTCTAAGAAGTCTTCTAATAAGGAAACACATTTATTTTCTCTTTTCCCTAATGTGACCAGTTCTCTCTTGCACCTTGATTCAGAATACAGCCCCATAGTGAAGGAAAAGCAAGTAGTGGTGCTGGTTTGGGGGCTCAGAAATAACACTGTGCTGGCTGCCACTTTCTCTGTCTCACTTGAAAGTTGATTCTCCCTTTTCTCAGCACAAACGGAAGAATGCAAGAAGCAGCTGCTACACGTTCTCTGAGTCACTGCCTTTATTTGCGTTTCCTCTATCAACTCCCTCCCTAGTTTTAATTACAGGGCTTGCCATAGTCTCGAAGTCAGGGTAAATTCCTAACAGATTTTTTTCCTCTTAAATGGCAGCTTTGGAGGAAACCCTAAACATTAGATCAAGAATCGACCTGGATGTCTCTGCTTCTACATCTTTTCTTCCGCTTGGTCTAATTGCTATGCAGTTCTATCTAACCTCTCAAAGAGAGTCTGACTTTCTTCTCCCTCCTGTTGCATTCCTCAGTATAATGGCATAAACAACTAAGAAGCTGAAATAATGTGATGTGAACTCTTCTCAAAGCCCGTCTGAGAATTCTGCAGGAAGAACTACCACGTAATAAAAAAGAACTCAGCTGGAAATATACATTGGAAAAATAAATTGGAAGATGGCTTTAACTGCTTTTGAGTGGTCCCAAGTAATATAAAAGGAAGCCGAATACAGAAAATGATAAACAAAACTTCCAGGGCTGACTCAATAAGTAGCTCTTAAAATAGCTGTGAGTTTCCCTCCTAACACCCAGCAGGCTGCCAATAACTAGACAGACAAATCGAACAATTAGATGTTACGAGGCAGCATCAGAACAGATCCATAACGTAACATCCTGAGTGGAGCCTTAACCATTGTCTGAATAAAAATGGTGCTGGGCACAAGAGATCATTTCTGACCTGCACAAAATAGTGGAAAAACTCCTATGGAACACATTCGTTTCTGAGCACCTCTGATGTGTCTGGTGGTCTGATGTGTACTAAGAGTGCTGAGATGAGAGACCCAGGTTTTTCCAAAATCCAGAGGGGGAAACAGATGAGTAAAATAGTTACTAAAGTATGGTTTGGTAAGGGTTATGAAAGCGATACATATATGTGTTGCTGGGAGATCAGGAAATAGGCATTATTCCCGATGCGGGATATATGAAGAGGCCAAGTCCTGATGTGAGTCTTTCTGGATTGGTGGAGGCTTTTCAGGTAAAAAAATCAGAGAACAGACCTACTAGGAAGATATAGTGACATGTTCAAGGGCATCAGGCTATGAAAGGGCTAGTGCTTTTGGAGATACTGCAGGCTTGTCTGGCTGGAGTTGGTGAAAACACAGGAGGAAAGATTGAAAAATGAATCTGGAGATCAGAAGGAGGCAAAATCATGAAAGGTCTTTTGTGTGATGCCGAGTGATTTGGGATTTTATCCCAAGAGTTAAGAAGAAACCACTGACATGATTTAGTCAGGCTGTCAGGTATTACTGTTTTCCTCTAATGACCTTCAGGGGGCGCTAACCCGGGTGAGCTGAACAGACCGCTCAGAAGGTAGAGATCCAAGTGTACACTTCTGACAGAATAGATTCTAAAGTTGGTTAAACTTTTTTGGATATGGTGTTTCTATATCACGATATAACTTGTATTTTTCTCTAAATTGTTTCCAGAAGTGAAGATCATAGTTTTTGTGCTTTACAAAGATTTAAAAAACACCAACAAAACTGCATACTCAATTATATATGGTAAGTTCCAATCAGGAAAAACTTGAGAATGTTAATAAAGAATCCTGAAAACCAAAGAAAGGATCTTGTTTAATTGGCACATTTATAATGCCACATATCCCCGTGGCGATGGGAATGAGAAGGGGAAAACTGGCAGCAAATACCTTAGGATTTGGCATATGTGTGGACTCCAGCCTTAGGCCAACTAAAGAATTTCAGCCAAGTCTGAGAATGGCAGCCTCTGCACCTCCTTCCTTCATCCTTCTCTTTCTGTGCGTTCTTCTTCAGGTGGTCTCATCGTTGTCGCTTCTCTGATAACGTCTTGGATCCTGGCTACTCTTTCCTTTAAATTGTTTTCACACACCTGCCTTTTTTGCAGAGACATTTTCAAATCTGGAACACTCCACAGAGCACATCAAATACTAAAAAACTGTGTTTTGTGGGGCTCAAAGGCTTGCTTCTTTATGAAACTACTTTTGGTAAATACTGCTTAAATTGTTACTTGGATGCCTCGAACTGTAGTGCTAAATGGTATTGTGGTGAACATCAAAAAAAAAAAAATGGAAGGGTAGTTTATTTAATCTGAAAAACTGCATATTTTTCTATTATTTATACTGCAGTGCTTGACATAGCTCACTGTGTTTTTCATTTCCTTGCAATTGCCAGCCTCCTAAATTGCTGCTTTTTTTTTTTATCATGTTTCTATTACATTCAGATTTCTTTCTAGTCAAGTTATTCTGAAGAGGAAAAAAAAAAACAAGAAGAAAAAGCTAAACCAGTTTTGATCTGAATTTTACTGGTGTTAAGATTCATCCATACAATTTAAAAAAAAAAAAACTTAAAGTTTATGCCTAGAGAGAAATTAGAATTCTTTCAGACTTTTTATAAAACCAAATTTCCTCAAGTCTTTGGCATTGGTTACTTTGCCAAGCAACTATTATTTATGGGGTCAGTAAATTAGAAGTGCTGACATTTCTGTTTATGATGTAAAGTTTTTTCGTTTTTTAATTAATGATGTTTGTGCCCAGGAGGGCCAAGAGTGCATCAAAATTACCAAAAGAAATATGAAGAAGATGAGTTCATAGTAATTATTTTGCCTTAAAAAAGTATGGTTGCCCCAAATGAATAACGTTTTGGTGTTTTAAGAAAGGAATCAACAGTGAAATAAGCCACCTATTACACTGAGTAGGAAAGTATTTCAGTCCTCTACCTATCAACGCAATGTTTTTTGCTTAAATTTTCGATTTATGTGTGTAATTCTAGAGAAGATAAGACTTCATTATACTGAGTATAACAAGAATATTGGAAGAAAAAATGTTATCTGCTATGACCTTGAGAGGTTAGGCTTCTGTAATATAACAAATACACTGTCTAGACTGCAGAGGTATGATTCCAGCTTTTGAATGAACATGGTTTCAAATGATATGTCTGTATTGGGTCAGTCATTTCAATCAGGAATCACCAACTCTATATATTTAGAAGATTAGCTGCCTGTAACATGTCACATTTTTCTTTTTTTTTTTTCCTTTTGATTTTTATTGTGTCATAGGTAGGTTAACCTTTGACCATCATCAGCTTTTAAAAATTATACTTTACAGTTTTGATCTATTTTTACCACATAGTAATTGCATTGCTGTGGTGGTGAAGTCATATAGATACGTGTGTTAGGGAGCATGTGTAAAATTTTGATGTGAAAAGCACCATAGCTTCACTCAATGTTTTGAAGGGAAATTTTCTAAGAGCAAGCTGTTTGAATCCTGATACATCCCCAAGAGGTTATGAATTGAGTCATTTATCTACAATTTTCATTAATTTATTCATTCCTTTGTTTGTTCATCCATGAAGTGAGAATTATTTGACTAACAAAGCACTACTAAGGGGCAACCACAACAGATACAAGAAATGGAGCCCAGGACATAGGCCTCTGGCAATATCAGAGAAGAAATGCTCAGAAAGACCTTCCTACTACAAAATAAAAATCATAGGTCAATTGTAACAAACATATATTTCACTAAGTTCCTAAAATTTTAGGAAAGGAATTCTCCAATGAGCTAAACACACTCAGAACAACAATAAGTAGCTAAACCTTAAAAAAAAAAAATGTGAAGCAATTTAGAAACCCTGGTTTACTTTGGGGCATTCATACTTGTAAGTGCTGAGATTGGAAGCTAATGTGGGGGGTCTCACTAAAATGCTGGAAGTGAAACTGAGACGCCTGCATTTGGTTCAGACCCTGAAGGAAGGCTAAAGGGATCCCAAGTCAGCAGCAAACTCTGGCTGACAGCATGAGCAGTCCAAATCCTATCTAGAGGAAATCTTCATTTTTTGGCTCTCAGGAATCATACACATTAAATCCAACCAAATGTGAGCCTATAACAAAAATCAAAGTAATAAACATGTAAGATATAAACCACCACAATTGAGCATCTGCAGAAATAATAAACATATGTAGATTTCCAAGGATATAAACTAAAATTATTAAATATAGAATATAAAATAATACATATGAAATGGTTAAAGAAATAACAGCTGACACACAAAAATAAGCATGGAATGAGAAATTACTGTAAATAATTGAACAAATATGGAAAAGATTCAAATAGAACTCTTGGAAATCATCATCACTGAAATTAAAAACTCTGTTGGTCACTACACACCTATTGGAACAGCAGAAATTTAAAAAAATAGTGAAATACTAAATGCTTGCAAGGATGCAAAGAAACTGTATTTCTCATACGTTTTTGGTGGGAGTTTAAAATGATACAGCCACTCTGGAAAATTGTTCATCATCTTATGAAATTAAATATGCAATTGTTGTTTGACCCAGAAATCACATTCTTGGGCATTTATCCCAGAGAAATGAAAACTTATGTTCACACAAATACCTGCATACAAATGTTCATAACAGTTTCACTGGCAACAACCCAAATACCCTTCAGTAAGTGAGCGGTAGAACAAATTCTAGTACATTCAGACAATAGAACTATTCAGCAGGCATTCTGAAAGATACATTGTGGAAGGAGAAGAATGATTCAATAAAGGCTCCAGAGTTAGATAAAAATGGTAGAGAGATTGGTAAGTACATAAGTAAATATAACATACATTATAAGCCAAAAGGGGATGACCAGTCAGTGTTAAAGTGTTTTAAGCACCTCCATCACTTGGAGTCAGAGCAGTTAACATATTGATTGACTTTTGACATTAATAAGTCCAGTATGATAAACCCTCAGGATCATGCACTGTCTTGATCTGCTTGTTACCATAAGAAAATACCACAAGCTACATGCCTTAACCAACAGACATTTATTTTCTCACAGTTCTGGAGGCTACCAGCTCATGATCAGCATGCCAACATGGTCACTTTCATTTTATTTTATTTTATTTTATTTTATTTTATTTTATTTTATTTTATTTTGTTTTGTTTTTGTTTTTGTTTTGTCACTATACAGTACATCATTAGTGTTTGATGTAGTGTTCCACGATTCATTGTTTGCATATAACACCCAATGCTCCATGCAATATGTGCCCTCCTTAATACCCATCATCAGGCTAACCTATCCCCTCACCCCCGTGCCCTCTGAAACCCTCAGCCTGTTTCCCAGGGTCCATAGTCTATCATGGTGTGCCCCCCCCAATTCCCCCCACCCTTCATTTTTCCCTTCCTTCTCCTAATGTCCTCCATGCTATTCCTTATGTTCTACAAATAAGTGAAACTATATAATTGTCTTTCTCTGCTTGACTTATTTCAGTTAGTTAATCTCCTCCAGTCCCATCCATGTTGATGCAAATGTTGGGTAAGCATCCTTCCTGATGGCTGAGTAATATTCCTTTGTATATATGGACCACATCTTCTTTATCCGTTTGTCTGTTGAAGGGCATCTCCTCCCACAGTTTGGCTAATGTGGATATTGCTGCTATGAACGTTGGGGTGCATATGGCCCTTCTTTTCACTACGTCTGTATCTTTGGGGTAAATACCCAGTAGTGCAATGGCTAGATCATAGGGTAGCTCAATTTTTAATTTTTTGAGGATCCTCCACACTGTTTTCCAGAGTGGCTGTACCAACTTGCATTCCCACCAACAGTGTAAGAGGGTTCATCTTTCTCCACATCCTCTCCAACATTTGTTGTTTCTTGTCTTGTCAGTTTTGCCATTCTAACTGGTGTAAGGTGGTATCTCAATGTGGTTTTGATTTGAATTTCCCTGATGGCTAAGGATGGTGAACATTTTTTTCATGTGTTTGTTAGCCATTCGAATGTCTTCTTTGGAGAAGTGTCTGTTTGTGTCTTCTGCTCATTTTTTGACTTGATTATTTGGTTTTTGGGTGTTGTTTGAAAAGTTCTTTGTAGATCTTGGATACCAGCCCTTTATCTGTAGTGTCATCTGCAAATATCTTCTCCCATTCTGTGGGCTGCCTCTTTTTTTTGTTGACCGTTTCCTTTGCTGTGCAGAAGCTTTTTATCTTGATGAAGTCACAGAAGTTCACTTTCGCTTTTGTTTCCCTCTCCTTTGGAGATGTGTCTTGAAAGAAGTTGCTGTGGCCAATGTTGAAGAGGTTACTGCCTATGATCTCCTCTAGGATTTTGATGGATTCCTGTCTCACATTGAGGTCTTTCATCCATTTAGAGTTTATCTTGTATATGGTGTAAGAGAGTGGTCGAGTTTCATTCTTTTATATATAGCTGTCCAATTTTCCCAGCACCATTTATTGATGAGATTGTCTTTTTTCCACTGGATATTTTTTCCTGCTTTGTTGAAGATTAGTTGACCATAGAGTTGGAGTGTCCATTTCTGGACTCTCTATTCTGTTCCACTGATCTATGTGTCTGTTTTTGTGCCAGTACCATGCTCTCTTGGGGATCACAGCTTTGTCATATAGCTTGAAATCAGGTAACCTGATGCCCCCAGCTTTGTTTTCCTTTTTCAACATTTACATGGTCACTTTCTGACAAGGGGTCCCTTCCTGACTTACAGATAGCTGCCTTATTGCTGTGTCCTCACATGGTGGAGAGAGAAAGAGAAAGCTCTTCAATGTCTCTTTTTATAAGGGCACCAATTTGATCATGAGGGATTAAAAAAAATCTCACAGGTAGGATAAAAACAACTAAAAAATTCATATACTGAAAAATTAAAAGACTTAAACAAAAAGAAGAAGATAGAGAATATGAAAGTAATGTTAAAAGACTTGGATGATGGATGAATAGGTCTAACATAGGTCTAACTCGTGACCCGTACAAGTGACACCCTTATGACCTGATGACCTCAGCTAACCCTAACTGCCTCCCAAGAGCCCCATCTCCAAATACCATCACATTGGGGTTAGGGCTTTAACATATGATTTATGGAGGGGACACAAAAATTCAGTGTGTAACACCCAGTAAAAGAATAGAAATAGAGAAAATGATTCACCTAATAAGAATGAAACAGGGAATACAAAGCACTGAGAAAGTGCAAAATAAACAAAAACTATGACTTGATAGTACAATGTTTCTTTAATCTTGTAAGCTGTCTTGGCAAAGCGTTTTTAACAAATGATCAAATGAAAGTATTGCTTACATGAGTGACAGAGATAACAACTTGAGAAAGTAGTAACATCACTCTGGGGTAAAGATAAAAGATGGCTTAGGGACTAGAGCCTGCAGAAGGAGCTGAATTTGAATAGGAGGGGCATTATATGAACTGTCCAGAGCTGATTCTTGGCATCTGATGAAGGGACCTGTCTTCTCTTACTGCCTTACCAAATCACCACAAACTTGGCAGCTTAAGCAACACAAATACATTATCTTGTGGTTTCAGAGATCAGAAATCCAGAAATCACTGGGCTAAAATCAAGCTATCAGCAGGGCTGTGTTCTTTTCTGAGGGCTCAAGGGGGAGAATTCATGTCCTGCTTATTAGTATTATTGACAGAATTCAGTTCCTTGCAGCTGTCGGGCCCATGTTCCATTATCCTGCTGGCTATAAAGTCAGCCATTCTGCCTTCCAGAGGCTGCTGTGCTATTGGGCTCTTGGCCTTTTCCTCCAACAGCAAAGGCAGAGGTTTGAGTCCTTTCAAATCATGTTTCTCTGACAGCACCAGGAAAGCCTCTCTAATTGTAATAGTTCATGTTATTAGACTAGACCCACCTGGACAATGTAGGATACTCACCCTACCTCAAGGTTCCTCACCTTAATCACATCTGCAAAGCTTCTTTTGCAACAGAAGGTAACATATTCATATTTTAGGGGGCTAGTATGTAGATATCTTTGGGAGCTATTATTCCACTTACCACAGGAACATCTGGAAGAAACAGAGGGTCTAATTTAAAGGGTATAGGATAATGGAGGAAAACAAAAGAGGCAAGATCATGATACATTTTGATATTTAAACCAACTTCACTGTTTTGAATTAGATCCATGGTATGGAGAGTTTAGATTTTTTCACAAGGGCAACAGGAAGCCTCTGACATACTTGAATACATCAAGAGCAAGACCAAATCAGAGTCACATGTTAGAACTCTCTACCTGCCACTTAGAGAATGGATTGAGAGGGAGAAATCTAGAGGACAGAATTAAGAAATCTAGTTTGAATGCTTAGAGTAAGTAAAGGGAGAACCATAGGAAGAGGGAAAAAGGTGTGGCAGAATAAAACACAAGAGTCTGAATCCGAAAAGTTGGGTTGTATTAGTGGCTGCTCTGCAGTGAGGGGCTGCTTGTTACATACTCAGGAATTCCATGAACTGATTTTTAAACTGTTGGCAATTTAAAATCAGCTGTGATAGGAGTATTTACACCTGGAAATTTGCTAACGCTCTCTCAGTCTGGTGTGCTCTCTTTGTCTCTTTCTCTCCCTGAGACGGATTCCCAGCATGCTAATGGTAGAGTGATATTGAAAAAGCCCCGTATTTTAAGCAAGAAAACTAATATTGGCTCAAGATGAAAATAAGTTGGTATGCATGAGGAAGCAAAGTAGACAGAATTGCTAAACTGTCTTGATGCTTTTGCAGTCAGAGAAAAGTAGTATTACTGTTGGGATCCTGTGAACAGAACATAGGTAAAATTTTATGTCACTAATAATTTTCAGTAGCTCAAACATGTTCTTATTACTAAAGTATGATCCATTTGGATAATTACAAATAGAAATATAGATACCTATGTAACACATGGTTCCTCATATGTAAATATGTACTTATGCATCCATGCACACACACACACACACACACACACACACACACACACACATACAGAGGGTTAAGGAAACTTAGAAACTTCTCTTGATCTTCCAACTTTCTATTGAGTTAAAAGACCAGAAAAGAGAGACAAATGAAAATTAAAATGTCACTGCTGTTGTAATGAGCCGATTGGAAAATAAGGCTTTAGATCTTTGGCCAAAGGAGTTAGCTCATTCTGCTGCTGAATTAGACCAAAACAACCACCTCATCTCATTGTAGGCAATGTTGGAAAACTATAGTCCTCTCCAACATGAGCAAAGCCTTCTGCCATGTGCAGAGCACAATAGCCTATCTTTGTTAGCAGCCAAAGAAAAAAAAATATCAAAACCCTCATGCCACGTTCCTTCATTCAAAGCCAGCAAATCAGAGGAGAATCATTCCTCCCTCCCTGGAGGAGCAGTGAGTGAGGGGGAGGAGTGGGGCAGGGTGTGACTTAAGTGCAGTGGTTAAGTGATAGGTAGCCATGGGGGACCATCATGGAGAAAAGGGGGAATTTATGTTACAGAAGGAAAAAAAAAATCCCAACAATACTATTCTACTATTGTTTGTATTTACTTTTAGGGATGATATTAATTTTTATATTAACATAGGAAGCTACATACATACTAGTAGTAATGATTTCACTGCATGGAGCACGAGAGAGACATGAGAAACCGTATTCCCATAACAGTGGTAAGAGTACGGATTGATCCAACTTTTGCAAAAGAAAAATAGTAGTATATTTTACAACCAAAATTTCTTTCCCCCTTGCTGTAGCAATCATACTTAAGGGAATTTAATTTATATTTAAATAGCAAATAAATATTAAAGGGAGACACAATACTTGAAGGTTATGTAATTGGGAGAGGGAGAGACCACATGGGCTAGAAAAGATAGAAAAATCTTCTATATAAAATATGACTTTGGCCTTGAATAGCAATGCCATTCTTCAGCTTGGAATTTCTTTTATAGCTTGGGTCCTACTTACAGCCATTTTGCTGTTTTTCTTTCATCTGTGGGTCATTTCTCCACAAAGAATAATCAGGATTTCCAGGAACTACTCACATATTCAAAAATTCTGAAAAAAAGTTCTGTCTCAGCATTGTCTTCTCGATAGTCTTTAGCAAGAAATAGTTACAAAATCAAATGAAAAAAAATGACTGCAATAAGAGAAGATGTTTTAGTGTCAGATATCCTAAAGAACTTTGGATATCAATGTTATGTTTAATTTATGTAGTAGTCTAAACACTTACCCACTGTGTTGTGATTGTGGCTGGTAAGTGCCATTCTTTAGAGCTAATTCATTTAGAATATGTTGAGAAAAATTTCTGTGGGCAGCAATAGCTGAGGAAAATTGAACTCTTGAACTTTTTGTCAGAGAACTGGCTCCACATTTCTTATCTGTTAGCTAAGAGGAAGCTGATAACTTGTTACATCCTGAATTTGTTTCAAGGAAGTTTATGGTTGCACAGGATGTCGGTCCAACTGCAGTGGTGTGCAGAGTGGCCAATACATGCTAGTGTTCAGGCGGGCCTCAGTCCCTCCTCAGAAGTCAGTCCTTCCTCTCCTGGACTCCTCCCTCGAAGCCCCGCCACCTGAATACCCCTCATTGTTTTGTGTGTCTGGCTAATCACCTCCTTCCTGATTCAACAGCCCTTATTCCCAGAGAGAGTCCAGCCTCATGAGAAAAAATGACTTGAGAAGGACGAAGTCAGTGTGTGGCTTCTTCTTCAAAGACTACAATAGATTTTGTGAGGATAATATCTTGGGTACAAAAAAGGAGTAATTATTTCTGAAAGGATCTCCTTTTATCTTTAGTGATAGCATCCATGTCAATAGAGGAAAGGAGACTGCATCCTGGCACATGGGGAAACTCACTTGTTCAATGCCCCTTGACCTCCTAAGTTGAACTAGAAAGGGGAGAATGCAATTTTTATCCATAGAACACTTCCAAGAATTGCATATTTTTCCATAGTCACACTTAATGCGATTTAAGGCTAATAAAATATTAACCATTTCTAACTTTTAAAATATGCTCTGAACATATAGCAAGCACATTTGTAAATACTTGTGTTTTTTCCAAGGAACCAGATTACTTCTTATAATATCCTTCATCCTCAGGTCATATAGTAGGGTGAAGAATAAGTATCAAGGAAGATTAGCTATTAAAGAAAACTCTTCATTCTAGAGTCTAAATTATCTCTCCTGGTAGAATTCTTTTCTCCCCAACTCTCACATCATATCAGGATCACCCTAATATTCTCTGCCAAGAGATGAAATCATCTTTTGGAGCAGAGGAACATTAAATTATTTTTATAACATGTTGCCCCAAATCTTTGTCTCATTTTTTTCTGCTTTCTTTAAAATAAAAAATAAAACATATATTTCACTTATGCTTTATCAGAACAGCGGGATACGTATACCTTGGCTGATAAACAATTATGCCATCCTCTTTCACGGTATGGGAGGTTTTTCTATAAATATTCTACCTTGTGGGTTCATTTTCCCTATCTCAACATGCATTTCTTAAGTTTTCCAACTCATACCTTATTTCCAGCTGAAGCAAACATTGTTGTACTGACTCAATCTTATTTTAACAAGCATGGTGGGCCAGAGCATTAGGGCCATCTCATGGTGGTCAATTACTAACTTTCCTTAAGAGTTTTCTTGAGCATCTGTTGAGCTAGATGTTAAGATGCTAGAACCAGGTGGTTCTGACCTGATGGTCTTTCCATTTATGCTCCAGTATGTCAGCATTAGCTGGATGTGAGCAGATACCTAACTAATGGACTTCAATTAACATTATCCTCAAAGTATTACCTTCTTTAGATATGAGATCAAAACCCAGCTTAGAGAGGGTAAGTCGCTTAAACTCTCTAAGCCTGCATTTTCCTTTCTATAAAATGGAAATAACAACACATATATCAAAGGGTTTTAGTAATAGTTAAATTAGAACATATGGTAAAAGAAGCCAGAAAAAAAGGCTACATACTATATAATTTCTTTTCTGTGACATCATTGAAAAGGCAAAACTTTAGGCACAAATCAGATGGATGGTTGCCAGTGATTGGAAGTATAGATAGGAGGTCAACTAAAAAGGGGCACAAGGAAAATTTGAGGGTGATAAATATTTGTTGTCTATCTCAATTGTTGTGGCAGTTATATAGTTATACATATGTGTCAAACCTCATCATGGACTTTCACTTTAAATTATAACTCAACAAACCTGAGGCTTTTTTAAATGAACATATGTAATGAGTTTCACACATAATGCAGGATCAATAAACATAAGTTCTTTCCACACCCTTTCCCCAAAGAAGCTAAGCATAACAAGTCTTAAATTAATGTCCTTTATCTTGCAAGGTATAATTGGAAACCAAAGCAAGCATTTTCATTCTTAGCACATTTCTAAGGCCTTTGCATTTCTATAAAGAAGCAGTGCAGACGCGTGATCTGATTCTAGGAATCTGAACTTACTAAAGTCCCTTGAAAATCACTACAAAAGCCTAGATCCATATAGATAAACTCTCTATACTTTATTCCTTATTCTTTTAAAAAGTCATCTGCCAATGTGCGCACGCACTCATACACACACACACACACACACACACACACACACAAATGCTCATAAGAAAGTGCATATCAGTAACCCAATGGCTAAGAAGCATCAGGTATTTGTATTTATTTATATTTATTCATTCAACACACCTACTGTGGGTCTTAATCTGTGGTGGGAACTAGGGACCCAGGGATGATTATATAGAGTTTCTGTCCTCAAGAAGCTCATAATTTAAAATGATCAAAAGTCATGTGTGGTGAAATTGGCACTCTTATGTGAGCACGAACAATTTCTAGGCAACCAAATGCTCTTCATGTCCTGCATTCCATAACCAATCTATGCATGACAGTCACTGGGGCCTTGAGGCTTTGTCTTTATTACCATGTTTATTAAAGTGCACCATACTTGAACTTCTGAAGAGAAAAACAAAACAAAACAACAGTAATCTTAAAGCACACTTGGCTACTAGAGAAAGAAACAATAAAGAGACAGAAGGTTTAGGGTGACTCTGTTAGAGTCAAATAATTTTATTTTAAGGAAAACAAATATATACCCTAACCCTAGCTTAAAATTTTTACTAGAAAGTTGAAGAAACTTTTACAAAATATTGAAGTTCAGAAGTTAATTGTGAAGCAGAAATGACTATGTTTACCACGATTGCAAAGGATGGTATATGTTCTATAAAGGCATTGGGATGTTCGTGGATGGGCTGGTAATGAATGAACAATAATGACTGAGTAACATCAGTGGGCCAGAGCTTTGTAAGAAATTGTTTAAAATATAGTAGGAGTCCTACAAGAGTTAACTTCTTTTCCTGAAGCATGAAATTCGATCACTTGTTTGATCTGACACTAACCTGTATCTCGACATCATCTCCTGTTTATTATGGGCCAGAGCCTGTTTGAGCTCTTCGTATCATTTAATCCTTTCCGCAATCATTCGCAGTAGTCATTATTATTATTCTCATTTTAGGGATGAGAAATCTGAATTCCAGAGAGATCAAGTGACTTACCTAAGATGACACAACTAGTAAGTAGGAGGCATGGAATTTGAACTCAAGCAGTCTGGGTCCTGATCCTTACCCTTGCCTCTGGGAGAGACAATGATACGATAAAAGCTTAGATGGAGATGCAGCTAGAGGGCAGACACTATGTATGCATCATCTTGTTTCGTCCCTATAGTAACTCTTTGATTTACTTTCTGTTGCTATCCCAATTTTATGCATGTAATGAAATGTCCAAGGAAAGATGAGTAGTAATTGGCACATACCAGGAGAATATACCTCTAGAGTTCAAACCAGTATATCGCTCAAGTTGAGATGTGCCAAGGTAGATATCTAAAAGTCTTTTCCAGTCCTGAAATTCGCTGATTTTAAATGGGAGTTTCTGATTTCTGTCACTGGTAGGGGGTAGACTCATATTGGTGACAAGTTTAGAAATGTCCTAAAGCCATACACAGAAATTCAAGGATCAGCATTTCTATCCCACTTCCGAGCATTATGGAAATTCTCCCTATTCCTTGTCAGCTTCCCTATAATCTTGCTTGAGCTGAGCTTAAACTGAGTGGATTTCAGCCTGCAGGAATATTCTAGCAGGCTAGAGGAGCCTCCTAAATTTTCATTCTCTAAGCAATGTTAGCATGAAGTCTTAGAACTCATTCCCTCTGAGTATATGGCATCAGTAATTAGAAAGGTGAAGCCAGAAAACAGAGAATATCCACATTTCCAACAACCAAAATCACAGCAGTCTTTGTTTAACCATTTGAATTACAATCTAAACATTAGTTCAATACAATTCATAAATATTGGTTACCTCCAATAGATCATATACCGTTCTAGGCTTTGGCAACAAAAATAAGAGGCTGTTCTAGATCTCAAAGAACTACCATTTCAAGTGACAGAGACAGACATCTAAGTAAATAAATTTACATTCTTGGTAACACATATACAGAGGCCCATGGAAACTACCTTGAAGGAGAGAAAGTTCACTGTGATAGGATACACAAAGCAGGAGAGAATGGGAGTGAGGCAAGGGATCAGGAGTTTCTTCCCAGAAGAGCTGGCGAATGAGATGGGTTTTGAAGGCATGATGGGAAAACATACTGATTTTCGATACAGCTATACATACAGATAAAGAAACAAAGTTCCAGAGAAAAAATTAGGTGCACGTACATCTTAGTTGTCATGGAGTTCATCTACGTGAGTGAACAACTAGACAACAATTAAGGCACAAAAAGTCCTTCGTGATCTGATGCCTGGCTACTTCTCCTTTTCTGGAAGCTTTTCCCAATGCACCATGGGTAAACAACCATGCCCTGGTATGTTCCACATCCATGCCTCTGCTTGAATGACGTTTGCTGCTCACAGAAGGAAAAGACCCACAGTCATCCTTAAAGTTTCAGAGCTTCAAGTACCTGGTCAAAGAAAACTTCCCTGACTTCCATTCCCCCAAAGAACTGATCGTTCTTTCTCTTGTGACATCTCTGTTTCTAGTACGTACTTTCATTATATCACCTGTTTCCCAACATTATATAATTTTTAAAAACTGAATGCCTGTCTTCCTTACCATGCTGTAAGCAACTTGGAAGCTGGCACGGAATCTGAATTAACATTGCCAGTGATGTGATGGAGTTGGCACATATAAGCTCAGGAGAACTGAGTGTTCATAAGAATTCTGTGAGCCATTTGCTTGAAATAATCTATGGTGGGTGTAGTTACACCATGGAAATTGGCAAACACTACAAATTAGAACCTTGTTTTGTTTGTTTTTTCCCAGGGCTTCGGTTTACCAGATCCCAATAACTGTTATTTCCTAGGTCTTGCTCACTATGACAAACAGGAAGATGCTCAAAAGTGTTTCTTGGATATATAAAGCAAATGATAGGAGAGCAGGTTTTAAAGTAACACTTTCAAGTTTTAATGATTTAAGTTAAATAAAGTTAGTGCAAATATAAGAATAATGAGTAGAAAATTAAGTGAGTTGAGAAAGCTCTCTGGGCTCTGTGAGTTCTGAAAAAGAACTCTAACTTTTCAGAAAGGATATAGAGTGATAATTATAGAGGACATTGTGGTAGATAAAAATACTATTTAAGGATCAATTTTCATATAATTAAAAATATATGATAATTCCTACCACACAGAATTTTGCAAAGATAAAATATGTGAAAATGTTTTATAAAATATATAGCATATACACTGCAGTTGCTATTATAGGATGAATAATGGTTGATGCAGGCTTTATATGTATATATGTTTATATGTATGCTAAGATGCTCTTTACTCAAGAAATAAAGGGTATGTGCTGAGAATGGGTAAATTTTATTGTTTCCGATAACCATAGTCTCATCTATTTCTTGAAATTCTTCTTAATATACAAGAGAGAGGACCAAAAAGTCAAATCTACATCCAAAGCTCATCTAAATATCATCTAAATCAGATATGGTTTGACACTCATGGTACAACTTATTCTGAGGCAAATTGTTCTCCAGCCGTGAACCTGAGAAACCAAACAAGTTATGTTTCCAAAGTACAATGGAGGTGAGGGGCAGGCATAGGATAGACACTTTCATCCCAAAAGGGAGGGGGGGAGGAAAATAGAAAGGGGTAATGGGTCCTAAGTAAGTCCAAAACTTAAGAGGGTGAACAAAATTTAACTTTAAGCTCTAGAACAATCCTCTTTGGCTTGATGCTCTGAATTCTAGGCCCACTGGGGTGACAGCCCCATCCCCCCACAGCTTAGTGGGAAGACTTCACAGCCCCATTCTGCCTGGGCCTTGAGGTTCTATGGGACTGGCATCCTGCACCCGTGATTTTCTGGCCTGAGGTCGCAGCACTACAGCTTTCCTTTAAAACCTAGGTGGAGATAGTCGTACCCCCAGGGCCTATGTACCCCAGGTAGATGTGTGTGGCAGCCCTGGTGATTTCTGAATTACCTGTAGGGTCATTCTTCCATTGTCTTGAAGAATAATTCCTGGCCTCTACTGAGAAGGTTAGTCCGCACTAATCTCCTTATCTAATGGTCTCCTGGCCACACCCTGAGCGTTCTCACTTTTTGCAATATGGATAGGCTAAGAATTTCCCAAATCTTTACGTTCTGCTTCTTTTTTGTTTAAAGATTCCAACTTTAAGTCTTTACTCTCTTCTAGTATTTTAGCATAAGCAATCAGGAGTCAAGAGTCTATTTCAAGATTTTGCTTAGCAATTTCTTCAGCTAAGTATCTAATTTCAGCCCTTGATGTTTCTACCTGCTATAAAACACTGGAACACAAATACAATTCAGCCAAGTTCTTTGCCACTTTGTAACAAGGATTACTTTGCCTCCAGTTTCCAATAGCATATTCTTCCCTTCTGTCTGAACCTTGTCGAAATGGCCCTTCCAACCATATTTCTACATATATTTTGTTCATGATTATAGAAGTATTCTCTAAGAAGAAGGAAGCTTTCTTTACAGTTCTCCTCTTTTCCTTCTGAACTCTCTCCAGAATCACCTTTAAAGGTCCATTCACAACAATGTAGGCTTTTTCTAGAATGCACCTCAAATGCCTCCATCTTCCATCCATTATCTGGTTCCAAAGAAGCTGCCACAATTTTAGACATTTGTTACAGCAACATTCCACTTCTTGGTACCAATTTCTGTCTTAGTTGGTTCAGGCTGTATAATAAAAATACCATAGACCAGGTAGCTTAAACAATAAATATTTATTTCTCACATTTTGGGAAGTCTAAGCTCAAGGTGCTGGCAGATTTGGTGTCTGGTGAGGGCCCACTCATGGATCATAGATTACTGTCTATTTTCTGACTGTGTCCATATTTAGAGAAGGGGGAAGGGAACACTCTGGGTACGATTTCATAAAGGCACTAATTCTATTGATGAGGGCTCCACCCTCACAACGTAACCACCTCCCAAAGGTCCCACCTCCAAATATCATCATGTTGGGTATTAGGTTGTAACATAGGAATTTTGCAGAGGGACACATTTAGATCCTCTTTTTTTTTTTTTTTCGAGGATTGCATTTGAATGCAATTGAATATATTATTCCTACTAAGTTACATTTCTTCTAGAAAAAGTTTTTGAAATTGACAGTTGTCCCATTTCAACCTCTGATATTAAGCCATTTGTTACAGTCATCAACGGCAAGTAAAGAGGGGCCCCAGGGTGGCTCAGTCAGTTAAGCATCTGCCTTTGGCTCATGTCATGATCCCAGGGTTCTGGGATTGAGCCCAACATCGGGCTCCCTGCTCAGCAGCGGAGAGCCTGCTTCTCTCTCTTCCTCTCTCCCTCTGCTGCTACCCCTGCTTGTTCTCTGTCATATAAATAAATAAATAAAATCTTTAAAAACTAAAAAAAAAATACGAACAGCAAGTGAAGAGAGGAGTTTGACCAGATACAACTAGCTGAACAGCAGCCACGTCAGAAATGCTAACTGCCTTGTGCTGAAATTCATTATGACAGAGCTTGAGAAATAAATGTAAAGTAGTATTGAAATCCTCATCTCAAAACTGCAATCAGTAATAATATGAAGCCAACAGCAGCAAATATTTAAATGGCAACTTTACACGTCTTTAAATGCAATATAATGTCCTGGCTATATTATAATGACATCATTGAACAGAAATGCCTTGATCTGCAGTACCAAGCTATTTTATAGTAATTTTGTCAAGTGACCTACCCAGAAAGCTCCATGCCCCTTAAGTAGACTCATGCTCACCCATGATTTGGTGACAGGTTCTGCCTAAAAAATTATAAGATAGTGGTAAAGCATGGACTTCAGGGTCAAAATCTGAAGACAGAACTTTGACTATTTCTTGTCTGTTATTAGTTACGTAACATTTCCTGGTTTCAGATTTAGTACCTTTAAAATGGGAACAGTAGTATTCATCCTGCATATGTCTGAGAGTGAGATAATCAAATAAGCTGTATAAGACATAAATTCAATAAGATATTATTGATATTATCATTATCATCCCTACCAATCTTCTTCCTCTTCCTCCTCCTCCTCCTCTTCCACATCATCATCACATTTACATAATATTAAGGGACTACGTTTGTAACGGTGGACTTATTCTTACCCTGGGTTCAGATCGTAGTTGATTTTCAAAATGTAAGGTGCTGAAGTATATTACCTGAGCAAAAATGTTTGACTCATTAAACTGCTGGTGACAAAAAAATAAAATGCAAGTGACATTGGTCATGGTTGGGATGTTTACTTCCATATAATGTGTTTTGATCATATCATATATAATACTCAAAAATATCTACTGGGTCATATAACAGTAGTTGCAGTGGATAAATCTATAACAACCCCAAGTTTTGATGGCTTAATACAATAAGTGTTTGTTTCCTATTCATGTTATAGTCAATTTAAGTTAGGTGGGGAAGAAGGTTGGTTCTTCTCCACATAATTATTTAGGGTTCTGGGCTTATTCCATCTAATGGCTTTGTTAAGTTCTAGAGTCTTGGAGTGTCCTGTTGGTCCTGTATTAATCAAATTGGTAGATGAAAGAGAAGAGAAATCATGGGAGATGGCACAGGAGAATGCAGGAGCCAGGCCTGGAAGTGCTATAGGCCAGATTCGTCCTATTCCTATTGGTCCGAACTTGGCCCATGGCAGCACCTAATCCCCAAAGAAACTGGAATACAGAGTCCACCTATACGTTCAGGTGGAAGATAGAAGGGAAATGTGGGTCTTGCACCCTCTGTCACAGGGTTCTAACATATTAAAACAAGTCATGAATTTTATTGAATGAAAGACAACGCACAATTTAAGTGTCGCAATCATTTGTGATACTTATAAAAATACTGTATAATCTCTTCTTCCATTTGTTATACTTGTAAAAATTAGCAGCGCTTTGATGATGGTCTTCTAATTGGTATATATACCTCTGGGTAACTTCTAGATAAAACCCTTAGTTTTCTCTCCTGAATGTGCATGGGAGGACCCAATGCTCCTTATGCAAATGAGGAACTCCTTGGTTCACAAAGATTAAGTTACATTGTCACAAGAAAAAAATTTAGGCTACCAGACCCTCCTGAGTTTCTCTCTCTAGATACAGATAGATATGGGTATAGATGTTCCAGTAGGACTTTTAGGGTTAACAGAATGATAGCTTTCTCTCTGGGAGTTAGCTAAGGTCCAAAACAGCTTCTCTTCAAAGTTATATCAAGGGCATCGGAGATCTCCCAGTTTTTTTGGAGGTCCCTTTTGCCTTTTTATCTTATAAAGCTTGAACTCTACGGCCTGTTTTATAACGTGTTCTGACCTGTGGTAATTACCCCCTCACCGTATCCTGGCATTAGAGATGCCCGGAACTGCACTAGAATCATCTGACAGCACTGGGGAATTCTGTCTGTATTATTACTTCATCACGTGGAATTGAGCCATTCACACTTGTGTGACCTCGGTGGTCGAGAATGCTGAAACTGTTTTCTCTGAGGGTAATATGAGAAAGAGGAAGGAAGTTAGGAAGTTAGGAAGTTGGGAGGGAGGGAAGGAAGAAAGGAAGGAAGGAAGGAGAAAGGAAAGATCTGCCCTGCCTAATTCACAGGCTCAAATGCAGATGATACTATTGTGATAATGTAGGTTTTTGTCACCTAACTCCATCAACTATTTTTATACTTTTGCTTTGAGGAAACAAAGCAAGTCGCAAATTTTCATACTTCATTTTTTTCCCATGGAACCTTCTTTATGTGTGAATAGCATATTCCTTGGAAAATATAAAAGACTTATAATTAGTCAAAGTAAGCACCAACCTAAGTACTAATCTAATTCCAGAAGTTTGAGTTCATAATTACTTAATGCCTTAGGGGCACAGGAGACAATTTGGATTTAAGATATATACTAAAAGACAGTTTATATATTAAAACTTAGCCAGTTGTTATCCTTAAATTCCATTAAATTCTCAGTGCTTACTGTTACCTTAACACATTATTAAATTATGAATACACTTATTTAGATGCCACAGTCCTCAAGAAAGATGCTTTGGTGTTTGAAGGGTATTATTATTTTCAGTATTAGAAATTTCATTAAACTGTATTCAAGTAAGATGTCTGAAATGCTTACAGAATTGATTGGTTAATTTATTGACATGAGCATATTTTAAATTAAAGGACTTCCTAGTTAAATTACATGAATGCATTCTTATTTTGACTTGTGATGAACGAGAAATTTGTACATGTTGAGGATAGATATGAGACGAGACACTCTTTAAGTCAAGAACATTACAGTGCTATCGGGGAGATTATTCTGTTGAGTACCATTTGTCAGTTACTAAGAATATAATGGTGAATGAAACACTTCATTTACGTGTGCTTGTCTTGTCTCTCCTACTAGGATATAAGTTTCAGAAGGCCAGGAATGTGTTTCACATCTTTTTATCCTTTTTTAACCACTGTTAAGATTCTCACGAAATGCTGTATATTTGTAGCCAACAAAAAATAGCTGAATAAAATGAAAAAATAAGTGAATAAACACAAAATAACTCTTATAGTGAGGGATATCAATAGCAGGAAACTTCCACTCACCCAGTGAAATGTCTCTACACATACAGTTCAGGGGCAGAAAGTTCTGGTTTTTCTAAATCTTCCCGATACATGGCTGTTCTCCGTTTGCCATACAGATGATCAGAAAAGCTTACGGAGGCAAGTTGCTTTTAGCTTTGAATCTTCAAATGCTTGAATGTTTCCAAATGTAAGTTAGAAATGTCAGTAAGTGATTATCCATGGGCTGTGGGATTCATGGCTTAATATTTATTTATGCATTTATTCATTTATTTTTGTGCAAGGGGAAACAGGTAGACCCACTCTTTGTGACACATGGCGCAGGCATATGAAAAGATTCATTGATGGCAATTTCAGAGCGCACAATACAGAAACTCATATTGTTTTTCCATCAAGAAATATGCTGGAACCAGCAGAGCTTGACACACTATGAAAAGCATCTTGGAAGAGAGAACCCCAGCACTGTGATCTTCTACGTATATAGAACAAGGGAAGCAGGGAACATCTAGGTAAATATAATAATGGAAGCCTCCTGACAGAGAAAATGACCTTTTAAAAAAGGGTCAGCTCTCGTGAGCTCAGTCTGTGGTATCTGCCTGTTCTTCTGTTGATTTATCTCAGACCTGCGGAGCCAGCTTCATGCTCAGCTGCTGAAAGGGAGAAGGGAATGAGTGTCCAGGGCCACCCACATCTGTGTCCTGGCACGCGTGTATCTTCCAAATTCTCCATAACCCTCATGTATCATTTTCTTAATAAGAAAATATATTTTTTATTTTGTTTTTACAAGGCACTTTAAATCTTATATGATACTTTTTATTCTTGAAATCCTTTTCACAAATGCATCCTCCCATTTTATCCTCAGGGCAGCCTTTTAAAAGTAGCCCTAAACAAGTCTTCTCCTGATTCATAAGTGAGGAAAGTAAAGGAATTAAAGTGTCTGGGAGTCACTCAGTTCCAGTCACTCTGGAAGCTGAGGCTAAGCCTACTAAATTAAACGTGTGTGTGTGTGTGTGTGTGTGTGTGTGTGTGTGTGTTTTCTACATTTTCCTTGGAAGTCTTCATCCTGATTATGAGAATTACTAGTATTCTATTTTCCTTTAGGTTTTGTAGATGAGAGATGAAGGTTAAGGGGTGTGTGTGTGTGTGTGTGTGTGTGTGTGTGTAACCATACCACAATTCTTTATATTTACATTTGGCTCTGGCAAAATGTCAGAGAAAGAAGACGCCTTAGAATTCGAATATTGAGTTTATAGAATCTGAAGTCACCCATTTGAGTCCAGAAGAAAAATAAGAGTTACATTGACTGCTTCTGAGAGGACATGGGAATCAAATGGTCAGTGAAGTGTAGCTGTTATCAAAACCAGTTCAACTTCTCTTTTTATTTTATTGTCACATTTACAGATTTAGAGCATTCAGAGCCATGCGTAAACACATTATGCAAAAGTAAGTAATTCAGTGGGTAGTGACTATAGTAGCATTTTATGTTAACTGCATCCTTAAAGTAAATGTTACCACATCCCAGCTTTTCTTGAGAATAATTTCAGTGATTTCAATTAGCTCGTTTCAGTAATTTCTCACGATGCACCCCACGTAGTGGAATGGAAAGAACAGACTGAGAACCAGTGGACATCAGCTTGAAAACACCCCTGAGCTTTCTGGTTGTAAGAAGAGGGAGAAACCACACTTCGCCCCTGTCATTTCTACCACATAGGGTCTGTATAATGATCAAATGAGACAGCATTAGTGAAATACACTAATCCAAAAGCATAAACCATTTCCTTTACGTGGAAAATTAAAATACAGATTGGAAACAAAAAGGATCTATGAGCAAAAGCATTAAAATTAAAAGCTAGTTTAGTAAGGATTTAAAGAAATTTAATGATGCAATATAAAAACTAAATTAAAGCATCTAAAAGTAAACAAGATTTGAAAAGACCCTTAACTCAGTTATTGGAAGTGTAAAATTGCATCCAAGCAAAAATGGTAAAAAAAAAAAAAAAAAAAAAAAAAAAAAAGTTAATTGAAAAGGGGAAGGTGCTTAAACAGAAAAAGCTAAACACCACTGATAGAACACACCAAAACAATAGCAAAAATAAACATTTCAGAGGAAAGTCTATACCAAAAAAAAATCATAGTTACGTACAAAGGCAATTATTTTTGTCCTTTCATTTATTCAGCAATACTGACTAAAAGCAGGTGTGACAAGAGTGAGTGAAAGCAGTTTGCTCTCATGGAGATTACTTTAGAGAGACAGAAAACAGATATTAACTAGCTAAACACATACACATAAAATACATGCATTTGGCACTGCTTTTGTTACACTTAAAATACCCCCCACCTTCCCTCTTCTCCAGGCACTGCTGTAGCCACCAGCTGGGCGAAGGTTGGTGGCAGTTGCTCTCAGGTGCAAAGTGGCAGCAGCTTGTATTTGCACATGCAGGAGCCCAGGGCGGGACAGCGCATGCCCGTAAGGCCATCCTTGAGCAACGGTGGTCCGGTGCTGACCCCGCATTTCCAAGAGATATTATACTGAGCTTCTCAGCAGGCTCCCTGGGATCAAGAACCTCCCGTAGTGATGGCCAACCTGATAATGTAGCATTATCTGGACTTTCTTTCCTATCCTTTTGGAATCTCTCTTCTATCACTCCCTTTATAGATAAGAATCATCAACATTCAGGGGCGTCTGGGTGGCTCAGCCATTAAGCATCTGCCTTCGGCTCAGGTCATGATCCCAGGGTCCTGGGATCGAGCCGGCATTGGGCTCCCTGCTCGGCGGGAAGCCTGCTTCTCCCTCTCCCACCCCCCCTGCTTGTGTTCCCTCTCTCGCTGTCTATTTCTGTCAAATAAATAAATAAAATCTTAAAAAAAAAATCATCAAGGTTCGAAGAGGTTATGTAATTAAGTAAATTTTACTTTCCTTACTTTGTAAGGAAAAACAATACTTGTCTTAAATGCCTTAGTTCAGAACTTCCGCCCATTATTTTTTTTTCCTTCTTCTATCTGTCCTTAGATAGGCTTTCTTCCCTCCCTCCCCTTCAATAACTTCAAGACCTTTGTGCCCCTTCCGATATGAAGATGTCAGTAGTGATCACTTTGTAATCTTTTCAAGTATATTCATATGGAAAAATATTACTCCAGAGGGCAGAATTGTAATCCAAAGGAGCTCATCTCTAATAGTAGAACTCCAGGCATCTTTATTCCTGAAATTGGTCAAGTCTTTCCTTCCTTCAAACTCATAATCACAGTATGTGGACGGCCACTCAGGTAGTTCCACAGAGGCACCTGTAAAGCTTCCCCGGTAATAAAAATTAAGAATAATAGTCACTTCCATCTTGGGTTGGTTTCAAGTACATCGATAGAACAACTTATAGAACTGTCATATTTTAGGGAAAATTGCAGAAAGCAATGTTTCCAGTCATTTGCTAACTGAGCCAGAAATTATAATGGCATGCCAAATTAGACTGAGCTGTAAAAGGAAGATACTCACATTATTCTTCTCTGCCCTCACAATATGCATAAGAAGCTGAAAAGCCAGTAATTTTCTCTCTCTCTCTCTCTTTTTATTTTTATTTTTTGGCCTTATTAAACTTTTTAAAAGTCTTTTTCACTCTAGGAGGTATATGTTTTCTTCATTTATTTTCCCTTGTATCCAGTCACCTTGCAGCTGCAATAGCCTGGTGACCCTCTAGAGAAAGTGGTATTGGACTCCTTTCTGGGAACTGAATGACTGAAGGAAATAGATAGCTGAACTCTTTACCCACACCTTGTCCCTCTCCCTATTGTATTTTTGAGTCTTATATAGAGAACGTGCTGCTCATTTGGCAGAGGGGATGGAAAATAGGGCATGTTTTGTTTTGTTTTTTCCCCTGAAGTTTCCTCTTGATGAAGTTACTGTCTGGTCTGATGTGGGAAACACTGTCTCTCACTATGCAGGTGTCCTTCTGCCTGTTATTATGTATGTTGCTGGCAGCTCTGGCCATGACGAAGTCCTACTGCCTCCTGCTGGGAGGATGACACCCAAGTGACCTTCTGTTTTCTGGCATCGAAAGGGCCTCTTTCATGCAGGCAAGAGGGCAGTAACCAAGGGAGGAATGCTAGAACCATCTTTGAGCCACATGAATGGCACAGACGTGACCAGTTCCTTAAATTAGAAAACCAGAAATACACGCCCCAGCATATGAGCATTTGTATTCCCAAATCACAACACTTGAACTCAAAAGCGTTCATCCCCAGAATTTACTCTAAATACAATCCATAGGACCCTGGGAGTCCTATGAATCATATGGAATCCTAACCTTAAGCGATTAGAGTCTAAGGAGCTGAAGAGTTCATAGACTGGATTTGAAAATTCAGAATGAGTTTTGCTTTATTAAGACCATTAGGTTCAAGGTCTAGTTTTAACATATTAACCTATAACAGTTGCCTTAAGCTGTAAAGAAATTAAAGATACCTATAAGGAGAACTTAAGCGTAAATTCCGTATTCTGGCAGGAATAAAAAGATGGAAGAAGGTTATCCCATTTTCTTTTCCTGAATTCAAGGCCAATAAGCAAGATTTAAAATGATAGTTTGGAATATTTTTCCATCTTTTTGTGTCTTCTTCAATGTCTTTCAAGAGTGATTTGTAGTTTCTAGAATATAGATCCTTTATCTCTCTGGTTAAGTTTATTCCGAGATACCGTATGATTTTTGGTGCTATTGTAAATGGGATGGATTCCCTAATTTCTCTTTCTTCAGTCTCATTGTTCATGTATAGAAATGCAACTGATTTCTGAGCATTGATTTTGTATCCTGCCACATTACTGAATTGCTCTATAACTTGTAGTAGTTTGGGGGAGGATTCTTTTGGGTTTTCCATATAGAGTATCATGTCATCTGCGAAGAGAGACAGTTTGATTTCTTCTTTGCTGATTTGAATACCTTTTATCCCTTTTTGTCGTCTGATTGCTGTTGCAAGGACTTCTAGTACTATGTTGAATAATAGTGGCGAGAGTGGGCATCCTTGTTGTGTTCCTGATCTTAAGGGAAAGGCTTCCAGCTTTTCCCCATTGAGAATGATATTCGCTGTAGGCTTTTCATAGATGGTTTTTATGAAATTGAGGAATGTACCCTCTATCCCTACACTCTGAAGTGTTTTAATCAGGAAAGGATGCTGTATTTTGTCAAATGCTTTTTCTGCATCACTTGAGAGGATCATATGGTTCTTGACTCTTTTCTTGTTGATATGATCTATCACACTGATCGATTTGCGAATGTTGAACTACCCTTGCATCCCAGAGATGAATAACACTTGGTCATGATGGATAATCCTTTTAATGTACTGTTGGATCCTATTAGCTAGGATCTTGTTGAGAATTTTGGTGTCCATATTCATCAGGGATATCGGTCTGTAATTCTCCTTTTTGATGGGGTCTTTGCCTAGTTTGGGGATCTGCAAGTTTGTACAGCCACTTTGGAAAACAGTGTGGAGGTCCATTAAAAAGTTAAAAATTGAGCTACCCTATGATCCAGCAATTGCACTACTGGGTATTTACCCCAAAGATACAGATGTAGTGAAGAGAAGGGCCATATGCACCCCAATGTTCATAGCAGCATTGTCCACAATAGCTAAATCGTGGAAGGAGCCGAGATGCCCTTCAACAGATGACTGGATTAAGAAGATGTGGTCCATATATACAATGGAATATTACTCAGCCATCAGAACGATTTCACAACCTTTGCAGCAACATGGACAGGACTGGAGGAGATAATGCTAAGCAAAATAAGTCAAGCAGAGAAGGACAATTATCATATGGTTTCACTCATTTATGGAACATAAGAAGTAGGAAGATCGGTAGGAGAAGAAAGGGAAGAAGAAAGGGGGGGTAAACAGAAGGGGGAATGAACCATGAGAGACTATGGACTGTGGGAAACAAACAGAGCTTCAGAGGGGAGGGGGGTGGGGAATTGGGATAGGCCGGTGGTGGGTATTAAGGAGGGCATGTATCGCATGGTGCACTGGGTGTTATACGCAAGTAATGAATCATGGAATTTTACATCAAAATCTAGGGATGTACTGTATGGTGACTAACATAATATAATACAAATTTATTATAAAAAATAAAATACAATACCATGATAGTTTGCCTCAGAACACAAAGCCTCAGTTTCATTTTCGACTATGTCCTTCCTTTTTTCTTATGCTAATACACTTGCCCCAGAGCTCCTGTTTGGAGAACAAGACCTGTATCTTCATGCTACAAAATTACTGTTCTCCTTCTTCTTTCCACCAAAGTCTCCAATTTTCACAGAGTAGCTAGTCTCATTTGTGCATTAGGGGAACAGTAAGTTGATTAAGCTGACTCACTGTAATATGAAGGAAGGATGGAAAATTTGTTCTTCTGGAGATATTAGCATTTAAGTGTAAATTCTCCTTCATTTCACTTTTTTACCTCAGTGATTCTCAAACTTGTGTTGGAGGCATCATATCCCTTTGTAAGGAAACACATTTTCAAAGACTTCTGAAAATACATCTCTGCACCCACAAGGGTAAGAGGATCGTGGCTGGAGAAGCACCGCTCTACTTCAGTGAATCTCCATGCAGGGAAGTGGGAAGCAAGGAGGAAGATGTCTGCCAAGATGGTGAGGCACATGGAAATTGTGCCAGCCTGTATTTTGAAAAGATTTAAGCAATAAATTTTAACCTCATGTTTAGAAAAAAAAAAGGTACAATTTCTATAATCCAGATTATATACAGTAAAATTTTATTTTACAAATCATAGTGAATATGTAAAAAAATGCCATAATTCTCAGGTAAGCAAATGTCTCTTTAGGGGTTCATTCTAGAAACTCCAGAGTTTTGATTATAACAAAAGTGACACGAGTCAGTGTTGAGCATCCATCTGGTTACTGGTAGCTTAGTTCATTTCAAAGTGAAGTGAAACACAAAAGTCCAGAAGAACCTAACAGAACTGTGGTGTTTGGTTAAGAAAGCCACATGGACCAGCTCTGGCTGGGACTCTAGAAAGTTGGGATCCATGGGCTCTATAGATGTTCCCTTCAACCATTCTAACTGCACAAAATAAACAATTCAGACCACTCCCATGGTGGCCGTGGCATTTATTCAACAGTATACTGAGTATCTAAGTGCCAGATATAGTTCTAGGTACGGGGGAAACATCCTATTCTCTCTCCTGGGTTTCACAGACAAAGAGGAGAGTCAGATGGGGATAGGTACAAAAAGGAAAAGTAAGCATCAAAAAATGATATAATCAGAAATGACAAAGGTAAGAGTAGGAGATTATTTTCATTTTCCTGGTGGGTGGGGAACTCTAAGGGTCTGACACTTGACCCAAGTTGAAGGATGAGAACCTAGCCCTGCAAAGAATGGGAGACAAGAGTTCCCAGTAGAGGGGACAACAAGCACAAAACCCTGGGGGCAGGAAAGAGTTTGGCCTGTAGAAACAGAGAAAGCCAGTGTGAATGACAGAGAGTAACATGGGTGAGATAGGCAACACCTGAGGTATTGTAGTCCCAGAAAGCAATCTCGTTTTTATTCCAGATGCCGTGAGAAGACATGGGTGAGGTTTTAGTTGGGGAGTAGCATGCATTACTATTTATGAACGGCTCCTTATAATTAATTTAAAACTTATACATCAGGGGCGCCTGGGTGGCACAGCGGTTAAGCGTCTGCCTTCGGCTCAGGGCGTGATCCCGGCGTTCTGGGATCGAGCCCCACGTCAGGCTCCTCCGCTGTGAGCCTGCTTCTTCCTCTCCCACTCCCCCTGCTTGTGTTCCCTCTCTCGCTGGCTGTCTCTATCTCTGTCGAATAAATAAATAAAATCTTTAAAAAACAAACAAACAAACAAAAAAATAAAAACTTATACATCAGTGCCTGCCCAAATATTATGTGGATTCCTTGAGAGAACACATGCTAGAAGACCGGGATTATCTTACTGTTCAAGGAAGTGGTGAAGCCAGCGGAAAATCAGCTTGACTCTTCAGGCCACTCTCACTAACCCATGTTTTGCATGTTTGAGCTACTTTGTGCATGAGCCCCTAAGACTTCTGAGACTGAAAACTCTCTCTCTACCTATTTAGCATGCATGCTGCTAGTTTCTCCGAACTATCTTGTGGGCTACCCACTTTACTGTGATCTTCTTTTAGAGTATTTTAATGGGTTTTAGAAGAGTGTTAAATCTCTGCTTTGTAAAGCCTTATTCCTATCCTCAAATTATCTTAATTCATTACCTTCTTGCTATGATAGTTTAATTGAGTGTAGGATATAAAGCTAATTTATTTCACATTTTTGCTCTTAATAGTTTTCACTTTCTTTATTGAAAAAGTAATTACTGAATTCTAATACAATAACTGGAAATTACTTTTTCTAATAACACATATTATCACGTCACCATCTGCAGAAAATACTTTGAAGTACCCCCAACTTTGGGTTACTGGAAATGAGCTTAAAATTGTTAATGCGGGAAAATTGTTAATTGGTTATCCCAATGCTGGCCTCTTTATTTATTTTGAAATTACACACTTAACCATGTTCATCAAAAGGAAAATGATAAAATGTAGAAAAGAAAAAGTAAATATAATCCCAACACTCAGATATAAGTACTATTGGCATTTGGTTGAAAGCCTTTAATATATGTTTCTAGGTACATAGAAACAGATATACATGCATAAATGCATTTTAATAGTGTGCTCATATTCTTTTATTCATATGTACTCTAATTACAAATTGAGCCATACAAAAGTGCCATTTTCTTAAGTCATAGATCATCAATTACCAATTATTTCAATGTGGTCCAACATAATATAACAATTTCCATATTTTAAAATATTTTATTAATTTTTGAGTTTTAATACCTTGAAAAATGTCATTTATACATGATCCTGTGTTTATCTAAATCTACATAAATAAATTATATTTGCACACTTGCCTAAAAATTTCTTCAGGATCAGTTCTCCGTAGTTGACCTGGTGGGCATGGGAAAGACCATGCACATTTCTAATGGGTATGATATATATTTCCAAATTTCCCTTAAACTTATTTGTGCACCAGCAGTGTACGAGGTTCCTCATATCCTCAGCAATATTATTATTCATTTATTGGCAATCTTTTTTTTTTTTTTTTTTTTTTTTTAAGAGCGTGAGAAGGAGAGAGAATCTTAAGAAGTTTAATCTGCTGTGGGGCTCAATCTCATGACCTTGAGGTCATGACCCCAGCAGAAATCAAGAGTCAAATGGTTAACTGGACTGAGCCACCGAGGTACATCTTTTATTGGCAATCTTATAGATAGAGACAACAAAAATCTATTCATTTGCATTTCCTTGACTTACTAATCAAAAGAGTTCACCATTTATCCTAATATTTTTTTCACCGTACTGGGCCCTTTAAATTTGTTTGAGTGGCATCTTTCCACAGGCTGCCGTGGATTCATGCACTTTGTTCCACTAGCAAAGCATTTCCAGGCAGGGTTATCCCTCAGGATAAGAAGGTGGACTAAGCAGGTGCAACAGAACAGGGAGATAAACTGTGGGGGCAAGAAGGGGTTCATCATTATATGTTTGGTAAATTAGCTGTGGTTGGAGGGTCACTAAAAGTCCACCAGCCTGCAATATGGATTTCACCAGGCTGTTTTCTATAAGCCCTTTGGAGACTTTTTGGAATCAGAATCTTCACCACATTAAGATATCAAAACATCTGGCTTAAGAGCCATCAGATACAAATATTTGGGAATAATTTATCTGAACAGCCCATAAGCATTCATGATCCTCTATCCAAACAAAGTAAGGACACTCTCTTTTAGGAGAGTAACAGAGGAATACATTTTTGCCCGACTAGAGCTTTATAAGCTTTAGAGGGAAGAAGGACAAGGGAGAGTAAAGGTAATTGTTGACTGAGCAACAGGAGAAAAAGCTGGCATGTTGGGATTTATTCCCGTCCACAGATCAGTGTCTCATTTCCTCTTGCATAGTCCAGACAGTCACCGAGCACAGGAGGTAAACGAGCAATTGTAGACTTGCTGAAGACCTTGTTACTCAGTGAGGTCCCGGGATCTACAACACGGCACCACCTGGACGCTTGTGAACCGTTCAGGATTGGACGTGCCCCCAACCTGCAGACTCAGAATCTGCATTTTACAAGATCCCCATGGCATTCGTATGCATCCTAAAGTGTGAGAAGCCCTAATTTGGGAGACAAATCTTGCAGAACCTGGTGGTAGGTGAGATATGGGAAGTGAGAGAGACCGTGGGAAAGGAAACCATTGGGTTTCGGTCTTCCCGACAAGTAAAGGTATTGTTGAACACACCAGTGGCTGGAGATGAGAGATGAGCTAACGGTCCAAGGTGGTGTGATGAACAGCAAGAGAGCCTGGAGACAGGCAAGAGCCCACGGGTGGAATTAGTTTGTCTGGGACGTACAGAGAAATGTTTACATAATTCTGTTGACATCATTAAATGACACGATGCATTTCAAGTGCTTACATGATGCCTGGCACATGGCATGCAGAGAACCAATTTTACCAATCACTATGGTAATTATCATTGTCAGTATCTTTGTCGTTTGTCAAATAACTGGATTATGAAAGGAAACTATATACATTGTAGACCAATACTGTGCTGATAAGGGCGTGGTTTCATTTTATAGGCCACCTTAGTTACTAAAGAAAGAAAAAAGGAAAAGAAAAAAGAAAAAGTTGTCACTTTTAAAAAGCTCAGCAACTGAATATCCCCACATCAGCACTTAGTGGATATGCTTGCAATTAAAGCCATGGTGTGGAATTCCTGATTACTCAGCTTTTGCAAATTGAAGGGATAATAAATAACACAGGAAGGAAAATGGTTACTTCCTCAAAGATGTATAGAAACAAACATCTAATTTTCATGTTATGCTTGTTTAATTAGGTAATTTACTGTAACATATTTATCAGACAAGAGTATAGATAAGAGGAGGCTCTTTTTCTCCTTATATCATTTTATGAGTATTAATTTATACCGCGCAAAGGGACTTGCTGATTCTCACATAACGATGCTGGTGATTGAAATTTATAGACAAAAGACATAAGCATGAGTATGGACTATAAAAGGACAAAAAAAAAAAGAAAAAATTCATTCGAGAAAAATAAAGAGTTACAGAAAAAGAGTGAAAACACTGAATATAGCAGCCGATTCATGTCCTCAGAGTAAAGAAATCTAGACTTAAGTGGCAGGTCACACCAAGCAGCAAAGAAGTCTGGCACGTGTAATCTAGCTGCTCTGGGATTCCTTTACTCCATCCTTGAATAGGGAACCTGGGGTCAGGTCCTCAGAAGCAGTGGAGAAATCCAGCCTTGTCCTGTCTTGTTTGGGCTCAGGGTGACTTTAATCTGCCCCATCCACCGAACCAGCTCCGTGAATGTGATCAAACTGACACCTTTGCATGTTAACAAACAAGCGAATGCTAGACTCCAAAAAGAGTAATAGTACTAATACTATTTTCTGGAAAGATGTTAGGAGGTTGCCACCAGAGAGGAACTGGTGCAGCTTTGGGCCTCCCCCATCTTTTGCTCTTCAGCACCTGATTTTTACTTTTTACTTGGACTTCCAAATGAGAGTTTGTTTGAAAATAGATTTCCTCTGGAAAAAAAAAAAATTGAAAACTATGGTGTGTATTTCAGTGTCTTATGTGAGAAAATACCCCAGGTCTTCAACTCTCCTGAACATGCCTTCTATTCGTCCTCATTGAGGAGAAGCAGATGACTATAGATTACTGAATGGGCATTATGGCTTAGGTTAATGACCAATGAACATGGTCAACAGAAAATAAAGGACAGTTAGTAGTCAAATGGAGGAAAACACTAAAAAATTGCTACAACAGTCATATATATATATATATATATATATATATATATATATATATAGCAGGTATCTTTATTTTTGTTGATTTTGTTTGGTATCCTTTCACTGTAATAAATCACAGCTGTAAGGAGGCCTAGAGTCTTGTGAGTCTTCTCGGCCTATCATCAAGTCCCAATGCAACTATATTATTTTTTTTTAATATTTACGTAAAGATCTTAATCAGTTGCCTACTATATGTTGAGCTCAGCTTGGGCTACTGGTGATCAGCAGTGTTCAAAAGAAATACTGCCCCAGTAAAAACTTTAAAATGTCATAAATCGTCGCAAGCAGAAAGCTGGGATGTCCTACACGTTAATTATTGGGGTTCCGTGTGCCTACTTTGACCATCTACAAATTACAGTCAAATTAGCAGTCAAATTAACAAGATGATTTCTAAAATACCCCTTCACTTGAGGCATGCATGGACTCAAGTTTTTACTTTTGATACCATGCCAATTCCTTCCCTTTTTATCCCTTTGGTGCCAATTCATTATGGCCAAACTATGTAATTTTTCCTGGGTTGTTTTGTAATTATTCTCCAGTGTATCATGTGGGTACATTTCATCTCTCTAATAAGTTGAAAGCACACACATATTTTTCTTTATCTTTTTTATCTTAAGGTGACTTATTCTGATGTCCTACAGATAAAGTGTGCTTCAAAAACATTTAATATTGTTTAATGTTTCCAATGTGTTAAAACTATTACTGGGTTTTCTACTTTTGAGCTTTACTTTTAACCTCATAGCCACCACAGGTCCATATTATATTTTACTTTTGGGTTTTTCCAAAAGAGCAGTGACTGAAGGGTAGCATTTTCCCCTGGGACTGTAAGTTATCCATGACGGGTCATTCCAGTCTTTGTCCAGCTATGGCTTTTGGTCCAGTCCCTGAGCCACCACCAATCCATGCATCCTTAACAACGCACAGTGCTCAGAGAACTTGTCATTTCAATCACACAGCCACGAAGGAACACTACAGACATTTGGCTCTAATGAGACAGAGTTCACAGCACAACCACTTTCACACAGATTTCACAGAACTGAGCATTTCAGAGAAACGAAAGGTCTTCTGTTCCATTGTTGTTGCTTGTCTGCGCCCCCCATGATCCAAAAATAATAATAGTCTGAGAAGCCAGGAGACAGCAGTGAGTGGCAGGTTGGTGGGGGGACATTGGGGAAGTGAAGGCTTGGAGAGGAAACCTTCAGTCACCTGTCAAAATGATGTGGACAAGTTCTGTACCCAAATTAATGGGTAAACGGGTGTCTTTGTCGATAATTGGGAAGTCTGTTTCTCTACTACGGTAATCAGTCCCCAAACAAAAGGTTATGATTTCAGGTATTGCCTCCTTTTCTAGTAATTCCATGTCATCAGGTGAGAGATGAGAGAAGCATGTCTTAGAATAGGACATACAGATCAATCACTGCTTTATTGGGCTTTATTTATAAACACATTCTCAGCCCTAAGTCAAAATTACAGTTTCTAATTACTTTTTCATTGGCATCATTAAACATTGTTTGGCCTCAGAATGATGAAATGGATTAATTATATGTCAAAGAAGGATGGTGCAAGTTCTAAGTGCATTGCCTGAGGCATAGATCACTCCTAATAATCTCCAGTTGTACAGTAGACATTCGTATTTTTGTTCTTATGTTACTGTCAGAGTATTTTGTATTACCATTCAGTGACCTATCTTTTACTGGTCTGGTATTGATTTGAAAATTAAAAAAAAAAAATTTTTTTTTACAAATTGTCCCAGTGTTGTTGGATTTAATGAAAATTGGATTCCAAATTGTTAAAATATAGAGCTTTTTTCCTCTTGGATAAAGGAACCTTCGTCACAAATTCAGAGTGCACCACTAACAGCTTGATAAGGAATTGTGGCTTCAGTGTGACTTCATTTGCTCCCACGTTAATTTAAGTATAGTGCACTGTTCTAAATTAGCAAGTGTACCATTACATTTGAGATGCACACCCCAATATGAGCATTTTGCTCCCTGAATTTAGGAAAAGTATTTTGACAATTATAAATGTCTATTTCCTGTGTACAAGTAAATGATTTCTTTATGACTATTTATAATCCAGCAGTTTGGCCAACCTGACTTAAGTTGAAATACTTTGGCCAGCTAAAAGCAATACCTATTTCAATGCGTGACTAATGGACCCGAATCTCAGGGAGATTACCTTCTGAATGCTAATAACCCTTCTCTTGGCTAGATGCTGTAGTGGTGGCAGGAATAGGCAAAGTCTTAGCTACCTTGATCATAGAACACTATTTAATGAGATACATAGCTAACCAATCTGGATACCTAAAAGTATAAAACAGAATTAGAAACAAAAAGCAAGTCAAGATTAGTTTTCCGTGACCCCCCAGTATGCCCATAAGAACACCAAACTAGGAACAGAGCCCAGAGTTTCCCTACTTTCTTAATTAATTTTAGATTTTACTATTAATGTCCCACCAGGGACCCAGTAGCTTCCAACCTCCTTCCAGAGGTTCCAAGGCCAGAGAGCTGTTTCTGAGTCCACTAGCTGGCGTTTAGTGGTGACGTTCTCCTTTCTTGGGTCCTGGCCTTTCGCTAGCCCTAATTATCTTGTGAGGCAGGCAGGGTCATGCCAAAAACTTAGGGACTTGGGCATCAGAGTTTCCAAGTTTCAGTATTAGTTCTTCGCTTTTCCCCCTGGGTGGTCTTGGGCAAGTTACTAAATTATTCTGAGCCTCAATTCTATTTTTCAAATGAGAGTCGACATTCCCAGGTAATGTTGGGACATTCAAAAGACCACCCATGCCAAAAGGTAAGAAAGGAGTCAATAAATACATGAATAAATAAATGCATTTTAAAAAAGGATGGTAGTATGTCAAAGGGACACAGGAACCAACTTCAACAAGCTCCCAAAGATTGAAGCTGAAACAACATGAACAACAGAATTAATAACATCACACTGGATTACAATCCAAACCGTAAAATAAATATACATGAGTTCATGCTGATATAAACAAATGTTGAATAAATAAATAGGTGAGAGGAAAGTGGCAAATTATCCTTACAGGAGGATTCCACACAACAACATAGGTAAATATTGTTCCTTCCAGGAAGTGGAGTGTAATTCCCGTGCCTCACTCCTCCTTGAGTGAGGCCTGGGCTTAGTGTCTTGCATCCAAAAAATACAGTAGAAAGGGAAGGGGAGTGTTTTTATAGTGAAAAATGCAGGCAGATACCACTGTAACCAAAATGATGAAAGTTAACATCACCAGTATGTCATGTTGATATGATGTACTCCCTGATGTAACGTGAAGAAGAGAGCCCTTCCCCTTTGTGACATTCTTCACAAGGGGAAGGAGGGCAAGAAGGAGAAGGAGAAGAGGAGCCAGGAAAAAAAAGTTGTTTTATTCTCCTTTCTTCTTTTTTTTTTTTTTTTATTGTGTTCGGTTAGCCACTGTATAGTACATCATTAGTTTTTATGTAGTGTTCCATGAGTCATTAGTTACGTAAAACACCCAGTGCGCATCACAGCATGTGCCCTCCTTAATACCCTGTTACCCCCTCCCCCCAAAACCCTCAGTTTGTTTCCTGGGGTCCATAGTCTCTCATGGTTCCTCTCCCTCTCTGATTTTTCCCCCTTCAGTTTTCCCTCCCTTCCCCTATTGTCCTCTGTGCTATTGCTTATGTTCCGCATATGAATGAAACTATATGATAATTGTCTTTTGCTGCTTGATTTACTTCATTTATCATAATCCCCTCCAGTTCCATCCATGTCGATGCAATTGGTGGCTATTCATCCTTTCTGACGGCTGAGTAATATTCTATTGTATGTACGTACCACATCTTCTTTATCCATTCATCTGTTGAAGGACGTCTTGGCTCCTTCCACAGTTTGGCTATTGTGGACATTGCTGCTATGAACATTGGGGTGCACGTGCTGCTTCTTTTCACTGCATCTGCGTCTTTGGGGTCAATACCTAGTAGTGCCATTGCTGGGTTTCTTCTTATCCATATTGAGAATAAGGGCTCTCGGGCACCAAGTACACACTGCGTGGCTGCCATTAGCATAAAGGTCAGTACCAAGAAAAGCTACATGGTGGTGTCGGAAGACAGGATGGCTATTACCCTTGAAGGAATAATAGTGACCAGGCATGGGACTGAGGAGACTACCAGGGTTCTGGAAGTTTCTTGTTTCTCACTCTGGATGCCGGTTACATGGATGTCCTTACATTTGTGAAAAATCATCTAACTGGACAATTAGGATTTGTTTATTTTTCTGTGTATTATACTTGAATTTTTAAAGTTTATTTTAAAAAATAAATGCCAGAAGGGAAGAGAGAGTGCAGGTTTAGAGTTCACTTAAGAATTGGGCCATTTATCACCTCTAAGTTTCAGTTCGTATTCTACTAACTGCATTAAAACTAACTCCAGCCTCTTCTTAGGGTGATCTATAACACAGCGTGTACGTGCTGCCCTTCAAATGCTGGCAGTAAGCAGAATTCGCAGGGGGGCTGCCTCATTCACTGGGCCCTACCGTAACTCTTTGGGAGCTGACCGTCCATTCTGATCACTTCAGAGAGCAGGAGAGCTCAGGATTGAGACAAGACACTCACAGACAGCAAAAGCTGGCGGTTCTTAATAACTTCATGCTAACTCTACCTGCCTGGATCCCTGTGTTTTCTTTCAAGCCTCAGTTATTTTTAAATTCTTTATCTCTGGCTGGGAAAAATAAAAGAAAAGTCATTTCCCCCTTTTGGAGCAATTCAGTTGGAGAATGGAGTACTCATTTTTTTCACATAACTTGAAGCTTTCCAAGGTTTGTCCGTAAGCAGTGGCAGGCAACTAGAAAATATTGCTATGGCACAGGGAAAAATATGGAAGTAGTTTTTGACTCAAAGGCACCACTCGCTTAGAGCAGGCTCTCCCATAAGAAATACCTGTTAAGTAGCTTTAAGATAAATTGGAAAAAAAAAGTTTGTGGCGGCGGGGGGAGGGGGCAGGAGGAGTGAATGAAGAGTCAGCAAAGGAGCAGGTTTCCATTTGAAATTTAAATTGGCAGCTGGCACTATTTGAATCATTCTGCATTTAATATAATTTGAATGGGGTAGATGATCGCGTTGCATTTTGAAGAGGCAAAGCAGAACCTTGAGTATGAGGAATGTACAAACCTCTGTTATTCTGCTTTGCTCAACTTGATACACTTCCCTTCACTCCGCTTCGAAGAAAATAAGCTGTAGGTATTTTAGTTGTTTATTCCTCATCAGCACAATGTGCAAACGATGTAAGCGCCAGCTTCCAACCACATGCTATGTGGCTGTAAACTATTACGTGAAATTATTGGAACGAGGGGCAAGAAGGAAACTTTTAACTTGTGATAGACTGAAAGGGAAATAGCTACGATGTGGACATTAAACTGGGTTTAAGAGACAGTCATTCATAATAAAGTGATCGTACTAGTAAAGGTTAAACAGATAGGAATAATATGAAGAAAGGAAAAGTTAATATCAGAAATATGTGAAATTACATTTTATAGATCCAAGAGAATCCACTTTATTTCTCACTCAACCATTGATTTCATACACTTACTTCAATTAACATTTTGAATACACGCATCTCAGAAATACAAACACTTCCCATGCAAGAAACGGTAAAATTAGGCTGGAAGATAAATCAGAGAACAAAGGGATGAAAGCCAAAGAATTTTATGAGCAAGACGTTCCGACAGGCGTATGGAGCACACGGAGTCTTAGACAAGTGCTGTGCATTTCATTGTCTCCCATGTTAGGGAAGGGAACTAACTGATAGTTACCGGTCCTCTAGAGAGAATAGGCACTTGCCTGTATTATCACATTTTATCTTCATGACACTGAGAAGCGTGTGTTACTATTTCAGGTTTATCAGTGAAATAACTGCAGCTTGGAGGAGTGAGTAACTTTAAGCCCATTAAAATCAGAATCCTGGACTTCTGTGAGCTTGAAATCTCCTACTTTTGTATAATACTCTGTGGACCTTCCTTTTTCCTTGGTGACTACCAGTGAATACACAGGTATTAGATAAATACCTCAGGGGAATGAGAGCGTGAGGAACAAAATGGCGATGTGTTTAATTTTATCCTTTTCCTGAATTGGCCTTGTGTTGGGACAGAAGATAAAGAAAACAAGTGATCCATGACACTAGGGGTTGCAACGGATCCTAAAAGAGTGAGCAAGAAGTCTGGTTGAGAGCCCAGCTCTCTGCCTCAGGGGCATCACTATGATGCAACGAGTAGCAAAACTTTAAGTCTTCCTGCTGGTGGTTTGGTGTCTAACTCTACACAACTATTTGTCTGAGTTTGCACACAACCTCTATGTTTCAGTTCGTTAATTTACAAACGGGGGAGAGCATGTGCACCACTGGGGTTCATTGTGAGTATGAAAGAAGGTGATACACGGAAAGAATCAAATACGGTACCTGCGCTGCATGAAATGTTATTCCTTCCTCATTCTGTACACTTGCTCTTCAGTAGAATGAAGGAAACTGACCCCAAGGACTGGGTTTATTTGCGCTGCCTGTGGGAAAGAAATATGCAGAATCCTACCAGTTATTCAGGATCATGTGACTCAAGCATCGAGGTATTTGTTCTATTTTTTCCCCAGATTTTTGGATTCATGTACATACATTTACTTCTTGCTTAAGGACCAAAGACTGAGATGTTCAAAGTGGAGTTGCTTATTCATGTGAATCCAGTTTACCAGTTTCCAAATTTCTACTTTGCTGTGAGAATGAGATCTTCGAGGGGATTGTCTCTCAGTACCTACAGTTCACTCAGTTTCCCTAATTCTGGGTATTAGTACCGTGTTAGACATAGGAGGACAAATAAGCTCAATAATCGGTTCAATATTACTCACTTCTCATTTAAGGTATCCGCCTGGAGAAGACAAATATTTTATGTAAATTCAACAAGAAGTAAAGGAATATAAATTATCAAGTAACCAATATCTTAAATACATAAGCCGAGAATATATTCAGGCATGAGGGTTCCAAGAAAGGTGTTTTCACAGTTGTGCATAATTGAAAAGGAGAGGGCAAGTATAAATATAGGTAATAAGGGATGAAAGTATTTAAACTTTTAAAATATTTAAATGCAGTTTGATTACATCCCAAAACAACTTTTTTGCCCTGTCATCTGGCATGACTAAATATAGCCCGTGTTCCAGTAGATCAGAGATGGATGTACTCAGTGGATAATTAGCCTCTTGTATTAAAAATAAAACATATAAATATCACCTCATTAGCGGGATTGTATCCTGACTATTACCTGCCCTCTTCATGATCTGGAATAATCCATGGGACATTTAGAAATCTGATGTCCAGAATGAGATCTCCAAGGCTGGGTTTCAGGACTAATGAGTGTTGTGGGTCTGTAATGAAACGTGATGGCTCTTGGATTTTAGATCAGTGAGCTCTGTGAGGAAATAAGTGAAATGAAAAGACCTTGGCATTGGGGGATTTGCTAGTAGTCTATTTTTTTTTAACTTTGTATATTCTTCTTAATTTACCTTGCATATTAAACCATTGTGTTCTCACCAAGGAGATAATGATGAGTATTTGATTCTTATAATTGTTTTCTTTCAGGTGAGTCCATATTTCTGTCAAAGGCAAAGGGTAATGCTATAATCCAGTTATTCTCAGGATCACCTATGACTGGGTTCAGATGTGCAGATATTAACATAAAATGTTCAAAGTCTGATAGTTCTTAACTATTGAGGAATTAAACATTTCCCCTAATTTTCTAGGAATCACCAAGAATATGTCCAATCAGTATGTTACTCCTCTCCCAGTCTTTCCCTGAGCTTCCAGAGAATTCAAGGACATTGCCTCTGAAGTGCCAAGCATTCTACCTCCTTCTCCTTAGGACATAGAAGTGCTTTTGGGTACCACTGTGGTACTAAAGGGTACCAATGCAGTATTATGTACCAAGGGGCAATGGGAACGAAGCCTAGGCATCTCTTCCCCTTAATGGGATTATTCTTGATTACACATCCCCTGATGCAAATGCTTGGCTCAGACACAGAGAAAATCTAATGTGAGCAAACTCCTTTGGTCCCCACTCTCTAGCCCTTCTCTCATCACTATGTTCTATACCTAAAACTAACATATTATATGCAAAGTATACTTCCATTGAAAAAAAAAAATCTTAGCCATTCAGTACTGCCTAAGTTATGCTATTCCTAAATCTCAATGACTTAATTCCTATATATATATATATATATATATATATATATATATATATATATATATATATAAAATATATAAAATATGTATACATATTTCTTCTTCTCCAAGATGTCTACCATAGGTCAGCAGGGGAACTCTGCCCATTGGAGGCAATCAGAGACTCAGGTGGGATGACCACTCCCCATCTCAAATTCTATTGGTTCCTTTTTAATGGACAGTTACTGCTTAACCTGAGAGGGACACATGTCACTTTCACTTACAACATGGCCATAGCTGTCACATGACCTCACTCAAGGGAGTGGTGAGGTCTAGGAAGTACTGATCCACCTACCAGCTGCTCCAATGGAAGGGGAACTGGAAAGATCCGATGAATAGCACCACCAATTTGCAGTTGGCCTCAAAACCAGTCTGAGAGAGGATCATTGTAAGCCTTTTGCCTGTATTATTCACCACAATTTTGTTTTCCTTCTCCAAACCTCTGCCCGGGCACCTCTACGCCAGACCACTCCTTCTTTAGAATCACCTATCCATCTCAGGAAGTCAGTTAATGCAAAAAGACATCGTCACAGTTTCCCCACTCTTTAGGTTCACTCATCTAATTTGGGCTCTGCTAGGAGACCTGAGTATAACACAGTCTTACTTCTGAAAGATGTTTACATTATATGCTACTTTAAAAGCTGATTTTACTCTCACAAAAACATTTAAGATTAAAGTAAGTCCGTAAGTCCGTTTGACAGTATGAAGCTAAATCACAGAAAGGTCATGCGGCTTACTTAAATCTACCAAGCTAGTTAATGGTAAAGCTTGGTTTATAATTTTTGAGTGCAGGCCTAACTATTCTTTTCTTTCTGGACCCTTTTAATTCCTTCTTTAAAAAAAATGGAATAAGTGCAATTATACTCTAGAGACTGTAGAGAATTTCTTTTTTCATTTTAGTTATATTACTTTCCTTTCATAATAACTAGGGATGATGGGTGGAAGTCTGAATAGAAGAATTTGTTCTTAAATCTTAATGAATTAACATAAATGTATTAACTGCTCGATAATCTTAGTAAGTGGTCATTGGATTTTTAATTTTGCATATTCATTAGTCCCAAAAGCACAGATCAGGAAAACCTGGTATATTACAATAAAATCAAATGCTAGTTGGTGATATTGAAATGCACAATAATCCCAGTTAATACCATCTCAATCCAACCAATTACTCAAGTAAAACATTTATAATCCTTCCTCACTCTTCTCTTTTCTCTAGTCTCCTATCCCCACCTAATCTAGCAGGAAATCCTACTGTAGCTCTTATTTCAAAATATATTGAACCCAACCTGGTCTCTCCATTTGCACAGCTAGTCCAAGCCACCAGCGTCTTTCTCATGAAGCATGGAAACAGCCTTGTAACTTATTTTCCTGATTCCCTGCGTGCTTACTAGAGTCATCTTTCACCCAGAAGCCAGAATAATCTGTTTTTAAACACTTTTTTATTATGTACTCTAATGCACATATAGAAAAATGTATTAAGTATAAACACAGCACTTAACTAATTATTATAAGGTGAACACCCATGTAGTTACCAATTTAAATAAGAAACAGAAAATTATCTACACCTGGAAGCATCAGCACGCGATATCCCTGATCAAAGCCATTTTTCTCTCTCTTGGATGTAGTATTTATCTTGAATTTTATGGTAATCATTTCCTTGATTTGTTTTATATGCACCCTCATGCAATATAAATTTTCTGACTTCTTTTTAAATTTTATATAAACTGAATCAGATAATTTGTATTATTTTTGTGTCTAACTTTTTTTTGATCTATTTATCCATGTTTCTCATGTCTTTCTATGGTCTTGTTGATGTTTTCCCAGTTCTTCACCACTGTATAACAAGCTACTCCCTCTGACACTCCAAAGTGGCATAAAATAAAAATCTGTGTTCTTATGTTCATAGATTCCGTGGGTCAGCAATTCAAATAAAGCACAGCCTAGAGACTTTTCTCCGTCGTGCAGTACGGGGGCCTAAATGGAAAGACTCAAATATCTAGGGACTAGAATTATCTGGAGGCTTCTTGGCTCACATGTCTGGCAGCTGGGCCAGGATGACTCAGCCTGTACTATAGGTCAGAGTGCCTACAAGTGTCCTCTCTGTATGGCTTGGGCTTCCTTACAGCATGGCAGTGTCAGGGTCAACACTTCCTTATGTGACAGCTCAGGACTCCAAAAGTGATTGTTAGAAATGTATGATCTTTTACCACCTAGACTCTGAAGACGTGTGGCATTTCCACCAAAACGTCAGAGTTGCCACAGCCCAACTAAGTTCAAAGGGAAGGTACGTGGATTCCACCTTTGACTGGAGAAGTGTCCAAAAATTTTTGGCTGTATTTTAAGTAACATGATAATATTCCGTTCTATGAATATACTCTAATTTATTCACCCCATTCTCTTTTGGAAATAGTCTTCTTTGGGGCACCTGGGTGGCTCAGTCAGTTGAGGGTCTGCCTTCAGCTCAGGTGATGATTTGGGGATCCTGGGATTGAGCCCCGCATCTGGCTCCCTGTTCAGTGGAGAGTCTGCTTTCCCTCTGCCCCCTTCCCTGCTCGTGCGTTCTTTCTAAAATAAACAAATAAAATCTTTAAAAAAATTAAAATTATCTTCTTTAATTATCAAATAATAGCAATATTAGAAGAAAACTATTTCATGAATCAGAACTCCTACCAACTTAGCCAAACAGTTATTCTCATTAGTGCATATTCCCTTCCAGGGATTTGTCCATATTGCTGAATCTTCTTACCTAGAAATTGTCATACAGTTTTGCACTCAGATTTTTTCACTGAACATTATAACTTTGAATATATATTTGCTGTTTTTTTTCTATTTTTATTTGTTTAATTTGATTTGTGTGTTTTTTGTTAATTTTTTATTGAAGTTTAGTTGACATACAATGTTGTATTAGTTTCAGTGTCCCTATAAACATTCCTGGGTGTCTATTCTGGTACACATCAGCATGCGTTTCTAGAAGAAATATACATAGGAGTAGACTTGCTGGGTCTTATATATGAAATACTCAGTTTTACTAGATACTGACAATGTGTTTATCAGAGTGATTGTACCAATTTACATTGATCCCAGGCATAAAATAAGAACATTCTTGCCAACCTAAAGTGATCTCTTTAAATATAATGCTTTTTTGCTTTAATGCCCCATAGAAATTCCAATAGCACTTGCCGTAAAAATTAAATCCTTTTCCATGGCTTTCAAGAGCCTGTACGACCTGGTTTCTGCCTAATTCTGTGACCTCCTAGCACATCTCCTTGCCATAAAGCTCCAGCCCCACTTGCCTTCTTTCTAGTCCTGATATAAAACACACTTCCCCCTGCATAGGACCACTGCACCTCTGTTTCCCCTGCTTGAAAAGCTTCTATGCCCCAGTTCAAACATCTGTTCCTCAGAGATTTGCCTGACTGCCAGTCTAACCTGCATTCTACTCCCTGCCCCTGATTTCTCTGCTTCATGCTCTTCTTTTTTCATCAGATCACATATCATCACATAAAATTACCTCTATTTATGTGCTTATGTATTTGTTTTATATATCTCACCACTAGAATCCACAGTGACTTGAAATATGTAAAAGACTGGTTTTCGAATTAATGCATTATTTTTATAATTAATAAATAATTGAACAAACTTCCCTAGGTCTTTGAAAACAGAAGCTATGTTCTATATTCTTCTGTTGTAGTTCTTTACACCCATTACCATGCTTGAGATAGGTGAATAATCAATAATATTAACAATTTGAATAATTTGGCCAAACAGTAATGTTGAATTTGAATGAAACCGTATGGTATAGATTGGCTTCTGAAAGTTTGAGTGGATCACTCTTGAGTCTGAGCTGTCAATAGGGACTACGGCCATTCCTGAGTGTGAAAGGCAGTTTGAAGAATAAAACCCACTTGACTGCTATCGTTATCAATTTTCTCCTTTTAATATCTTCAGTTTCTTTTTGTTGTCTCTCCCCCCACCCTCTGATAGATAATGTTCAGGCCTCTGCTGCAGGCTATTAGGGTGCTAAAATTTCACTCTAATATTTTTGAAACTGTGATAAAAGTAGCAGATGCTAGAAAAACTGTCTTTCAACACAGCAAGCAGCTCTTTGTGTGGCAATATGTGGAGACTCAAAAAAGATGTTGGTGCAAACTGTCCCTTTTCGTATGACCATCACGTGAATGGGTCAGGTAATCACGTGAATTTTAAACTTCTGCACTGGAAGCAGCCGAGAAGCCGCGTGCGAGGAAGTTGCACTGCTCTGGAGAAAGACATAAACGGTTGGCGTCGTTGAAAGCAGTCGCATCTCCGCGGACTGTGCTTCCTTCAGCCCGGTGATTTTTCAAGCTTTAGCTGCAGTGGGCTTGTTAAAACACAGATTGCTGGGCCCCTCACCCAGAGTTTACTCAGTAGGTCAGAGGGAAGTGGAGCCTGAGAACTAGCCCATTTGACAAGTTCCCAGGTGAGGTGCTTGCTGCTGGTCTGTGTGTCCCACTCAAAGAACCACTATTTCCAAACAAGCTATTCTCCCCTCCCGCCCTCCCCTCCAAAAATCTCTCTGATCTTCCCCTGGCGTTCTGAAGACCTATACACAAATATTCAGTTTCACCTGCAGCCCCAACCTCTTTTGGAATGTGACTCTCCTATTTCCTTATGATGAGTAGACATTTCTAACTGGATGAGATTTTGACAGTTTAGACTCCTTGACCTTGGGAATGTCCTCTCAAACCCAGCTCCATCTGCTCCTCCCATATTTTGGTAAATCATGTGCCCTTGTTTCTCATGTTATCCAGATTTAAATCTTTTCCACCTGTTTTGCTTCCTCTCAATCTTTGCTTTTGGTTTACTTGATGATCATAAATATGAGGAGTGATTTCTATCTAGAGTAACAGTTACTGATGACAGATAAATTTATCATTGTGGACAAAACCTCTACATCAGCTTTTTCTGAATTCTGGTGCACAGACAAGTCTGGGGGCGGGGGGGTGAACAAGAACCTCCTGGGGGAGTTTACAAGTAAAACAAAGAGTTTCTAGCCCTACCCCAGGTTTGCAGCTTTGAATCAGAAATCCTGACAATGGTGTCCAAGAATCAGCATTTTGAAAGAGTAGTCCTTGGACCAACCTTTGCAATCCACTGATTTAGATGGTGATGTAAAGGTATTTCAGTGCTGCTTGCTCAAGTCTCGGGTAATCCAAGCCTTTTCAACCCTATGGGCTGAGTCGATAGTCATATTTTCCTGCAGTATCAGTATTTCCAACTCTTCTTTATCCAACATTCCCTTGGTGTGCGTGCAAATAGATGTTAGTTTTATGTTGCTGCAATGGTGTTATTTTCTTTATTCCCTGCTGATACCCACTTTGGAACTCTGCATGCAAAAAACATGGATAATGATGTGACACAGAGAAGGGTCCTCACCTTGGGTTTCCCTCTGAGCCTCTTTTGCTAGCATTCTTTAAGTTTGCCATAGCAGTTTATTCACACAATTGATCTTATCTTTCTTGTCAATGAAACTAGCCCCGAGGTTTTCCCCAGAAGACTTTTCTGATAACACAGAGGCACAATGGAAAGGGCATCATGTTAAAAATAGAATAGATAATATTTTCTAGGCAATATGAGTGCCCCTGTCTGCTATGTCTTTCTCATCCCTGGGTTTCTCCTTTGGATGTTTTTTTTTTTTTTTTCCCTTTTTTTTTTTTTTTTTTCCCCAGAGATTTCTTCTAAGGCAGAACCAACAGGGAGGAAAACAAGCTAATGCTCTGAGGCCTATCGTGAAGTTTCATGGCACAGAAGAGGCTGGGAGGACGTTCTCCGCCTCTCCTCCCCGACAGAAACAACAACAGCAAAACAGCATTTTGTATTCAGATTTCAGTGAACTAGAGTGGGGAAAACAGAAATTCCACAAATGATGCAATTTGGTTATTGAAGTGCAACATTTCAAAAAGTCTAAATCAATATGGTGAAGGAGGAGATATGTCAGGGAATGAATGACTATGGAACAATTGGGGTGTTGTTTAGAATCCTCGTTGTCCCATCTCTGTGCACATTTTTCTTGCTTTATACCTTCTTTCCACCAATGTTACTGCTGCCCCACCTCCACCACCACCACATCTACCACCCCCTCTGCCACCACCACTCCATCATTATCACTGCCTCCATCCTCATTACCTCCCCCATAGCAATAGCTTCCAATCCCACGGCAGCCACCATCACTACCAGCCCCAACTTTCCAATATCCTCTGCTCACTTCCCGCTCTCCCTTCTGAGGAAAAGATCTCATTAATACTACAGTTGGAAAGCAGATGAGGTCTTATCATGTGCTCTCTCTACAACAGAGTAGCAGAGGTCAGTTTTTTGTTTTTTGTTTTTTTTTTGTTTTTTCTGGACTTGCGTGAGTGGTTCAGATTCCCCATTTTTCTCGGGGCAGGCTTTCAGGACCAAAACCTCTCAAGAGAAGAGGATGTTTGGGGCCTGGTATCTCTGCTCTGCCTTTCCAGCCCCTGTGGGAACTGTTCGAGGCACCACTCAGCTTTGCCCTGGGTTCCTCTCCATAGGTTTCCAAACTGAAATCAGATCTGTTTAAAATAGAACCTAAGCCTCTGTGGAAAAGCATATCATGAATGCTTCTTCTGCCTGGAGGTAGTACCTATTTTTAATTTTTAAGTATTTTATTTTATTATATTTTATTTTTATTTTTTATTTTTCATTATGTTCAGTTAGCCGACATATAGTATGTCATAAGTTTTTGTAGTGGTGTTCAGTGATTCATTAGTTGCATATAACACCCAGTGCTCATCCCAACACATGCACTCCTTAATACCCATCACTCAGTCACCCCATCACCCTCACCCTGCTCCCATCCAAAACCCTCAGTTTGTTTCCTGGAGTCCAGAGTCTCTCATGGTTTGTCTCCCTCTCTAATTTCTTCTGATTCAGTCCCCCCCCCCCCTTCCCCTGTGGTCCTCTGCTCTATTCCTTATGTTCTACATATGAGTGAAACCATAAGATAATTGGCTTTCTCTGCTTGACTTATTTAACTTAGTGAAATTCCCTCCAGTTCCATCCATGTCAATGCAGATGGTGGGTAGTCATCCTTTTGATGGCTGAGTAATATTCCATTGTATATATGGACCACATCTTCTTTGTCTAGTCCTCTGTTGAAGGGCATCTTGGTTCCTTCCACAGTTTGGCTGTTGTGGACAGTGCTGCTATGAACATTGGAGTGCATGTGCCCCTTCTTTTTACTGCATCTGTATCTTTGGAGTAAATACCTAGTAGTGCAATCACTGGGTTGTAGGGTAGCTCTATTTTTAACGTCTTGAGGAACCTCCATACTGTGTTCCAGAGTGTCCGTACCAACTTGCATTCCCGCCAACAGAACAACGGGGTTTCCCCTTCTCCACAACCTTGCCAACACTTGTTGTTTCCTGTCTTGTTAATTTTGGCCGTTCTAGCTGGTATATGGTGGTATTTCATTGTGGTTTTGATTTGTATTTCCCTGATGGCTAGTGATGTTGAACATTTTTTTCCTGTGTTTGTTAGCCATCTGTATGTCTTTGGACAAGTGTCTGTTCATGTCTTCTGCCCATTTCTTGACACTAACAGTGTAACTGAAGAAAGATACATTAAGGAATCGATTCCATTTACAACAGCTCCAGAAACCATAAGATACCTAGGAATAAACCTAACCAAAGAGGTAAAGGGTCCATACTCTAGAAGCTACAGAACACTTATGAAAGAAATTGAGGAAGACACAAAGAGATGGAAAGACATTCCATGCTTATGGATTGGAAGAATAAACATTATTAAAATGTCTTTGCTGCCCAGAGCAATTTACACTTTCAGTGCAGTCACTATAAAAATACCACTGACATTTCTCACAGAGATGGAACAAACAATCCTTAAATTTATGTGGAACCAGAAGAGACCCTGAATTGCCAGGGGAATGTTGAAAAAGAAAACCAAAGCTGGGATCTTCACAATGTCTGGCTTCAAGCTATATTACAAAGCCATAGTCATTAAGACAGTATGGTGTTGGCACAAAAACAGACACATAGACCAATGGAACAGAATAAAGACCCCAGAAATGGAGCCTCAACTCTATGGTCAACTAATCTTTGACAAAGCAGGAAAGAACATCCAATTGAAAAAAGACAGTCTCTTCAATAAATGGCTCTGGGAAAACTGGGCAGCCACATGCAGAAGAATGAAACTAGACCATTCGCTCACACCATACACAAAGATAAACTCGAAATGGATGAAAGACCTCAATGTGAGACAGGAATCCATCAAAATCCTAGAGGAGAACGTAGGCAGTAACCTCTTTGACATCAGACACAGAAATTTCTTTCAAGACACATGTCTATAGGCAAGGGAAACAAAAGCAAAAATGAACTTTTGGGACTTCATCAATAAAAAAACTTCTGCACAGCAAAGGAGATAGTCAACAAAACTAAGAGGCAGCCCACAGAATGGGAGAAGATATTAGCAAATGACATTTCAGATAAAGGGCTGAAACCCAAAATCTATAAAGAACTTATCAAAGTCAACACCCAAAAAACAATCCAGTTAATTTTTAAGTATTTTATAGAGAAGTATGTAAATCTACTACTCTTCAGGATTATTGTTTGCATGAACCAATAGTCAACACCAAGGAAAATTTGAAGTTAGAAGTCCTCAAGACCTTGGTTTTGAGTATTTTCTCTAACTGACCGTACCTTTTTCTAAGGAATAATAACTCCAATAAAAAAAAAATGCAGCATCAATGTCTTTGTCCTCCAGCCCCACATCCTCCTCCACCCCCACTTCAACTCCCACAGTCTTTAGGATTTTTGTCTTCTTTTGTTTGTTTTGTTTCTGTTATAAACATTCCAAAAAACAAAACAAAACTGGGTGTCACAAAAGAAATGAAAACGTTCACAGTTCTGTTCTCACAAATATACAGTTTGGGGCTTACAGAGGCCAGTTCTCCAGTTTACAGAACAGAACAATACATGCTTGGCTAATGCCCCAGGGTAGAACGTGGTCTGTATTATTCTGTTTTTTTTTTTTTTTGGGGGGGGGTGGTTCTGCAGTTCCCCTGATCATCAGCATTGAGTTAAATACATGCAGCTCTCAGCATACAGCAAGTTACCCATGCACCATTAAGCCTCATGAAAATCGAATTTCATACATCTGAGTTTTTCCTATGATGTGTGTCAAAATCATGATTTAAATAGTCTGGACTGATCACAACTATCCCTAAAGGATCTTTAACTGTGGCGTTCTTAAAGCAAACAAAAAGATGTGTTGATAATGCGTGAACAAACACCCTGGGAGGAGAATGGTGTACAATTTACTACAAATAATCATGTACAAAAAGAATGCACATGGGGTGCCTGGGTGGCTCAGTTGGTTAAGTGTCTGACTCTTGATCTCAGGTCTTGATCTCAGGGTCGTAAGTTCAAGCCCCACATTGGGCTCCACGCTGGGCAAAGACCCTACTTAAAAAAAAAAAAAAAAAGAATGCAGATATTCAAAAGAAGTAGTTATGCAAACGAGTCATAGACCTATTTGATTTTAAATACCAGCCAAATCACAAGCTAGATATGGGAGCTCTGACGACTGGGCTTTTCTGAGTTTTATTTGCTTAATCTGTAAAATGAGAATAAGAAAACCCAAATTATACACAATATTTGCAAAGTGACTAGGTCTATACATAGTAAACACTTAGTAAGTCGTTTCTCCACAGACTTTAGGTTCTTCTATGAGTCTTTAGTTTCTCCTCAATAGCACTGTGCCTACAAAAATAGGTCTGGTATTGATGGCTGGTATCTGCTATACTGTTTGATCTATGCTATATATTTTTTTGCTTCAAAGCCCTTCTGCTTTATTCTAGATTTGAGTCTTGTGAAAAGCAAGGCTGAATGGTACTGGGACACTCCAAGTCTCAAATCTAAGCATTTATTGTCACCAGTGTATTTGGCAGAAGCCTTATGTCTGTGGGATTCACATTATTCTCCACTGTAAAACACCAGGTTGGGAAGGAGAGAGAACCACTTTCAGTGGGAAGAGGTTTTTGTTTTGTTTTGTTTTGTTTTTGTTTGCCTTTTTTTTTTTTTTTTTTTGCCTGGAAATGGAAACTGAATGTGGAGTCCTCATATGGCTCTCATCACCCCTCTTGTGTATTGGTATTAAATATTTCCCTAGGAATGATAGCTGGGGAGAAGGGAGACATGTTTAATAACTTCATGCTAAATATTGTGTGGCTTACACTGGCACACATGCATAAACATACACACACACACAGACACACACACAACTAAACTGGCCATTAATTGAATAACTATTTATTCTAAAACTCTGCTCCTTATCTTTTTTGGTTAATCAGGTGATCAATATTTATTGAGTATTTATGTGAGACATTGTTTTATTAGACATTATGATGGATAAAGACAAGTATTCAGGTGCATTCCTTGGTGTTAAAAAGCTTACAGAGTCTCGGAGGAAGCAAAACAGAATCATTTGATACCAGTTAAGGACAAATAATGGTTTGGAATGGTGGTAATCACCAGTGATGTGAGCTTTCAGAAGATGTCAGTGGGTTAATGTGTTACTGTCTTTGGAAAAGAGAATTAATGAATTAATGATGTTTAGAGTCTTTTCTATGTTCAAACTGGGAAACTGGGTGAGAGTTATTTATTTACTTATTTATTTATTCATTTTTTAATTCCAATATAGTTAACACACAGTGTTATCTTAGTTTCAGGTGTACAATTTAGTGATTCAACAATTCTGTACATTACTCAGTGCTCACCTAAGTAAGTGTATTCTTAATCTCTTTCATCTTGTTCACTCATTCCCCCATTTCTGCTCTGGTAACCATCAGTTTTTTCTCTAGAGTTAAGAATCTGTTTTTGGTTTCTCTCTTTTTTTCTTTGTTCTTTGTTTTGTTTCCTAAATTCCACACATGAATAAAATCATATAGTATTCGTCTTTCTCTGATTTATTTCACTTAGCATTATACCCTCTAGATCTATCCATGTTGTTGCAAATGGCAAGATTTCATTTTTTATGACTGAGTAATATTCCTCTGCGTGTGTGTGTGTGTGTGTGTGTGTGTGTGTGTGTGTGTGTGTGTGTATGTATAACACATCTTCTTTATCCATTCATCTACTGATGGACATTTAGGCTGCTTCCATAATTTGGCTATTATAAATAATGTATAAATAATATACATAAGGGTTCATATATCTTTTTGAATTAGTGTTTTTGTATTCTTTGAGTAAATACCCAGTAGTGGAATTACTAGATCATATGGCATTTCTATTTTTAATTTTTTGAAGAACCTCCATCCTCTTCCACAGGGGCCTCACCAGCAGCCATTCCCACCCACAGTGCACAAGTGTCCTTTTCTCCACATCCTCGTCAACACTTGTTGTTTCTTGTTTTTTTTATTTTAGAGATTCAGACAGGTATGAGGTGACAACTCCTTATAGTTTTGATGTGCATTTTCCTGATGATTAGTGATATTGAGCATCTTTTCATGGGCCTGTTGGCCATCTGTATGTCTTCTTTGGAGAAATGTCTGTTCATGCCTTCTACCCATTTTTAATTGGATCACTTGAAATTTTTTTTTCTGGTGTTGAGTTGTATAAGTTATTTATTTTGAATACTAAACCTTTATCAGATATGCCATTTGCATATATCTTCCTCCATTCAGTAGGATGTCTTTTAGTTTTGTTGACTGTTTCCTTTGCTGTGAAGAAGATTTTTATTGTGATGTAGTCCCAATAGTTTATTTTTGCTTATTTCCTTTGCCTCAGGAGATTTATCTAGGAATTGCTACAGCTAACATCAGATAAATTACTGCTTGTTCTCTCTTCTAGGATTTTTATGGTTTCAGTTCTCACATTTAAGTCCTTAATCCATTTTGAGTTTATTTTTGTGTATGGTGTAAGAAAGTGGTCCAGTTTCATTCTTTTGCATGTAGCTGTCCAGTTTTCTGAATACCATTTGTTTAAGAGACTGTTTTTCTCCCATTGGATATTCTTGCCTCCTTTGTCAAAGATTAACTGACCATATAATTGTGAGTTTATTTCTGGCCTCTCTATTCTGTTCCTTTGATCTATGTGTCTATTTTTGTACCAGTACCATATTGTTTTGATTACCACAACTTTGTAGTATATCTTGATACCCAGTCATTGTGATATCTCCAGTTTTCACCTTTTTCAGGATTGGGTTGATTATTCAGGGTCTTTTATGGCTCCGTACAAATATTAAGATTATTTGTTCTAGTTCTGTGAAATTCTGTTGGTATTTTGGTAGGGATTACATTAAATCTGTAGATTGCTTTGGGTAGTATGGACATTTTAACAATATTCATTCTTCCAATCCATGAGCATGGAATATCTTTGCATTTGTTTATGCCATTTTTAATTTATTTCATCAGTGTTTTATAATTTTCAAAGTATAGGTCTTTTACCTCCTTGGTTTAGTTTGTTCCTAGGTATTTTGTTATTTTTGATACAATTGTAAATGAGATTGTTTTCTTAATTTCTCTGCTTTTTTTTTAAAGTAGGGTTTAGAAATGCAATGAATTTCTATATATTATTTTCATATCCTGCAACCTTATTGAGTTCATTGATCTGTTCTAGTAGTTTTTTGGTGGAGTCTTTAGGGTATTCCATATACAGTATCATGTCATATTCAAATAGTCAAAGTTTTACTTCTTGCTAACCAGTTTGGATACCTTTTAGTCCTTTTACTTGTCTGACTGCTATGGATAGGACTTCCAGTACTATGTTGAATAAAAGTGGTGAGTGTGGACATCCTTGTCTTATTCCTGATCTTAGGGGAAAAGCTTCCAGTTTTTTCCCATTGAGGATGATGTTAGCTGTGGGTTTTTCATATATGGCCTTTATTCAAGGGAACATACCTCAACACCTACGTTTTTAATGGTTTTTATGAATGGATAATGTATTTGGTCAAATGCTTTCTCTGCATCTACTGAAATGATCATATGGTTTTTCTCTGGTTGATGAGATGAATCATGTTGATTGATTTGTGAATATTGATCTACCCTTGCATCCTAGGAATAAATCCCAATTGATTGCAGTGAATGATTTTTTTTAATGTATTGTTGCGTTTAGTTTGCTAATATTTTGTTGAGGATTTTTTCATCTATGTTCATCAAAGAAATTGGCCTGTAGTTCTCTTTTTCTGTAGTGTTCTTAGCTCGTTTTGGTATCAGGTTAATGCTGCCCTCATAAAATGAAATAGAATGAATTTGGAAGGATTCCTTCCTCTTCTATTTTTCAGAATATTTTTAGAAAAACAGGTATTAACTTTCTTTGAATCTTTGGTGGACTTCTGGGTGAGGGTTTTTATTCATCTTCTGTTTGCGTTCAATCTCTTAACCTTTCTTGACCTCCAGCTTTATTTTGTTTTCTCTAGAGCAGCACTGTACGATGCCGCATATATAATAAGTAATTTAATTTCTAAAACCACTTTTTTAAAAAGTAAAAATAAGGAGGAATTAATTATAATGATATATTTTATTTAAGCCAATATGTTCAAATATTATCGTTTCAACATGTCACACTGGTACATTTTAAGTGTTCAATACTGACATGTGGCTAGTGGTCACTGTATTTACTGGATACAGCAACTCTAGAGTCTAATAACCACTGGATAACATCAGGGAGATCTGGGCATCACCATGTCTCTTGTTACAAAGAATGCTGACTTATTTGATGGACGTTCCACTTTCTTCTCTCTCTCTCTCTTTTTAAAATTATCTTTTTATTTATTAGAGAGAGAGTCTGTGTGTGTGGAGTCGGGAGGCTGATGTGGGGCTCAATCTCAAGACCCTGAGATCATGACCTGAGCTGAATCCGAGAGTCAGACTTAACAGACTGAGCCACCCGGGTCCCCCTGGATATTCCACTTTCTGGCAATAAGAGGTACATTCTCCTGTTAAGGATCTTCTTTTCTTGTTCTTCCTCTGTCTGCAGTGATCCAGGTGAGAAATCTGGCTTAGTTCTCAGCTCTTCCTTCCTTCCTCCAGTTGCTGCTGCTGCTGCCCAGCGAAAGATGAGGGCAGAGGCACACCTCGGAGGACTTAGCACAGGTTTTGCAGACTTGGGGTTTGGACACAGAACATCCAGAGGGACCTGGATGGTGTTTAATTAGGATCTCAGATAAGGTAGAAAGAGGAAGGCAGCAGCAAGAGGATGTGGCAAACCTGAACAGAAGGACCCTCCTGCCCTTCTGCTCCCTCTCACTTCAGTGCTCCATTAATATGATCTGCCATATCCTGCCTCCCCGCATGGGGATGGTGCTGGCAGGTGGTGGGGTCAGAGAGTCAAGAGAAGAGAAGGAGTCTGATTTGGACATTTTCAATTTCACCACGTAATTCTACTTACATTTTGCATACAAGTTCTGAGTCAAGAAAAATTCTATTTTGGAGCTAGATCTGGAATTATTTGTCTCTAAGACATCCATTTACTTCAAAAACATAGCCTCAGCATCTAAAGTTTGCAAGGTCTGAACCAAGAGCTGAGGATATAAGGAAAGGTAGGAGCTTGTCCTTATTCTGAAGGTGCTCTATCACACACTAGCCAGGAAGTTTGTGCGTGTCATCAGATTAAAACTTTTCAAATACATATGTTCCTTCACTGATGATATCTTTGGGGCAGAAGGACTACAGTTATTCTTGCCTTATTGTCTTATTTTTCTTTGAATGTCATGCACTTCTTTAATTGCTCTTCAGAAAAACTAGTGTCTGAATGAACAAAGTGAATAGGAACAATTATTCTGTAACCTAGGTAGAGTTGCCAAATGGTTGACCTTCTAATAGTGGAATTTCAAGTGTCACTAAACACACAGAAGGTGCCTTCAGGAGGACAGACTATCCTTCTCTCAATTATATTATGACTATATATGAGAGCAACTGAGGGGTGCAGGTTGCACCAAGAAGTGGCAATTAGAAGTAAGATGTCCCATTTCTCCTGAAGTCACCAGCGCCTTGGATCTGGGCAGGTCCCAGCGCAGCCACTTTCCTTTTGATCTCTGACCAGTCACTTAAACTCACTTAGCCTTTAGTTTTCTCAGCTCTAAAATGAAACCAATTATTTTATTTAGCTAGATATGTGTTAGGAAGAAATGAGATAAAAATCTGTATATGAAATACATCTCCTAGAATGTGTTTGGCATTTCAAAAGTAAATATAGATCATTTCACCCTCAAAATAAAAACCAAAGAGGCTTCATTCCCCACGTAGAATAAAATCCAATGCGTTTATCATGGCTTTGACCCTGCATACCCCAGACAGCCTCCATCAATTCTCTACCTGTAGTCTAAACTTGTTCCTGCCTTTAAGCCCTGTAACTAGTCCTTCTTTAGTTTTGGAAAGTTCCTCCACAAGACCTAAGGTCAACAACCTTTTACTCTAAAAGGTCAGATGGTAAATATTTCTATCGTTGGGGGCCATGTGGTCTCTGTTGCAACTATTCAACTCTGCTTGCTACTGTAGCAGAAAAACAGCCACAGGTAATACATAAATGGATGAGAATGGCTCTCTTTCTCTGTTCCAGTAAAACTTTATTTACAAAAATAGGTAATGAGCTAGATTTGGTCCACCATAGTCTGCAACCCCAACCCTAGACCTTTCCACATCTGACTTTTTCTAGTCATTTTGGTTTTATATCAAGTAGAATCAATCTGAGGCCTTCCTTGTCAACTCTATCGAAAGTCCCTCTGCACCACCTCTTAAATATATTGCCTGTTTTATTTCCTTCCTAATCTGTATTTATATCTTAAATTATCTAAAACGTATTCCTGTGTTTACTGGTTTATTGTAAGTGTCCATTTTCCATACTACCACAATCTCAGTTCCTAGAGCAAAGACTAGAACAGGGCGGATGGTAGGGTGCTCAGTAAATATTTTATTGCCTACGTGACTAAATAATTTATTGAAAGGAATGAAATTCCAGATGGAAAATTCCAAATTTTAGTGGTAAGAAATCAAGATCCTTTGGGGACAATCAGAGACACATGAAGAGCAGGGGTTCCTGCAAATTATGAATCCCCCTATATGATCTTTCACAAACAAGACTACTAAAAAGCCAGACCCCTGTGAAACCAAGCTATTTTTTTTATTATTGATATCTGGGTACAATATAAACAGAATATCACTATTTTTTTCCTGGCTAAGAAATAAATACATTGGTCAACACAGTCCAAATCCGAGGCATAAGTAATTCTAACTCATTAACAGCCTGTGTGCACTGAAATGGTTTTGATCAGGTTTTTTTTTTTAAGGAATTCTAAAGATTTTATTTATTTATTTGAGAGAGAGAAAGTAAGTACAGAGGGAGAAGCAGACTCCCTGCTGAGTATGGAGACTGACTGGACTTGGGGCTCAATCCAAAGACCCCAAGACCATGACCTGAGCCGAAGGCAGACACTTAATGAACTGAGCCACACAGGTGCCCCTTGATTAGGGTTTTAAAGGCAGGTTTTAATAAAACATGATAGCGTATACCCTATGCTACCAATCAGCATTTTCAATCAAATGTCAAGTGCATGGCTTTGCAGTGGGTACTGAGGATCCTAGCAAAATGAGACAGCCTTTTCCTTCTCTGCCATCAAGAGTAATTTTTGTGGGACGCTTGGGTGGCTCAGTCTTTTAAGCATCTGTCTTTGGCTCAAGTCATGATTCCACGGTCCTGACACCGAGTCCTGCATCAGGCTCCCTGCTCAGCGGGGAGCCTCCTTCTCCCTCTGCCTGCTCTGTCTGCTGCTCCCACTGCTTATACTCTCTCTTTCTCTCTCTCTGACAAATAAATAAAATCTTTTTAAATAAGGAATGATTTTTGTAATGGGGGACAAAAATTAGATACATAGTGATTGTGGAGTATCAAAGGGTGTTTTGGCAAGAAACAAAGGACACATGCAAAAGGTTTAACCAAAGAGAAGTTAAGAAAGCTATGAGAGTACTACATACAGAAATGAGGACAAGGCTAAAGAAACCATCCAAGAAATGTGAGGCACTCAAGAACTCAACAACAGTTGGAAGTCATTCCTGCCCTTTAGCTGGAAAGATTTAGGGAAGAGACTTTTATTACCAGAGTCCAATGAGAGCTGGGGTCCTGAAAGAAAGGTCAGCCAATAGGAGCTCTGGCCATGGAGAAATGTGGTTCTTACAAGGACCTCAGCAAGGCAACCTTTCTGTCCTTTGACTCTGCCAAACCCAATAGGAAGTCAGAGGGTATGCGAGCTGGCATCTGCAGGCTATAGAAGCCGGGCTTCCCGGATACCAAGTAAGACAGAGAATAGATCTGACATTGGGAGCTGGGGACAGCAGAAGAATAATAGCTAGCATAGTAGGTTAAGGTACGTAATCTACATGACAGGAGATTACGTCTTAGAAATCTGTATTTTTTCAGTTGAATTTATTTACTCTGCAGTATGGGAATGCAACAGAAAATAAAAGATCAAAGAAGCTTCATGGGTGCGTATTTTTAATACTTAAGGAAGTAGGTCAGAATAGTTACAGGATTACTGGCAGACTTTGCCCAACTCAAGCCAACCCGTTTGAAGGCCACCGGTCTTGAGGGATTAGAAATTACCTTTCCTCTCTGATGCCTGGGGAAGAAACATCCAGAACTAAGTATAATCTTTTGCCTGGGAGAAAGAAACCAGAGTAAAATCCTTCATATACAGGACAGCACTGAATCTTCATTAGTGACGAAAACAGAAAAGAAAGAGAGCTTACACATTCCTGGTAATGAGGGTTAATCACTTAGAAGCCATATTCTCTGCCTCTATTTTTTTTTTATTATTATTATCAAGCAAAATGAAATGTCTTTCTGTGTGCCAAAACAAACATTATAAAAGCCGGTCCTGAAACCAGCATCCTAGGACTGGTATCTCTAACAAAAGGCCACTTTGCTTTAACATCTGCTAGAATGAATACAAATTAGATGCTAATCCATCTCTTTTGCAGATTATATGCTTGCCTAGAGGATACATATCATGCTATTCCTACGAGTCGTGTCTACCATGTGCACCCTTCCTTCCTACTCCTCGTTATTATGCCAGTGCTATTTCTTAATAAGGGAAAGTACAATATTTTACATCTTTTACACCACAGTTCTTCAAGTAACTGTATTTCAAACTCTTACTATGAAATGATAAATTTGATTTTCCCAAATAACTAGTTGCTTTCTGAGCTGACGTAGTGATATGTGTCCTAACCTTGTTGCAAAGTTTTGGTCCAAGTGGCTGCTAGAGGGAAGGAAAGGAAATGCTGGTTATTTCCTTGGTAGATTTCAGGAGCGCAGCTCTTTTCTAGGAAGGTATTTATCTCTCGTGATGTTCCGAGTTGTCTTCACATGATCCAAGCAACGTACTTTGTAATTCTCTCATCATAGATGTTATTAAGCTCTTTTTTTAAAGAGAAATTTAGAAGAAAAAAGAATTTGTATGAAAGTTTTTTCAATAGCTGTCTATTTGAAATTAAAGTTGATTTCATTGTTATGCTGGCTTAGCCGCTAACTAACTTTGTGACCTTAGACAAGCCACTTACCCTCTGTGGTCCTCAGTTTTCTCATCTATAAAATGAGAGGGATGGGTTAAGAGGTCCCTAAAGCCTTTTATAATTCTAACAGACTGTGATTATGAGTCTATGTTATCCCTGAAAATACCACGAAAAATAAAAATAAAACTGATTGAGTTGAAAATGGTCCAACAATTACAAAGAAATATTTGACATTGTAATCATGAACTCATATCAGTTAGTCTTTTGGCTCTTTAATTTGGGAAGCAGATGCTTGATTGCTTGTTTAAAGCCTGTGTAAAAAGCCCAGCCTAGCCTTGTGAAAGCTCAAAATATTCTTAAGCAGGGATGTCAATTACATAATTTTCTAGACCTGACAGTTTGGTTGAAATTAACCCATAGCATATTTGAAAGCCTTTTCTTTTGTGAGCATCTAAACCCGTATTTCCTATTGCTCTCCTCCTGGGTATCCATTTGTTATCAAAACCAGAAGCACAGTATGGCATCCAAATTGAAGTTCAGTGTCAGCTGAGGTTACTTTTCTACATTTCCCAGAAAAGGAACAACTATTGTCATAGGACAGGATTGATGTGTGGCCATTTAGGGTCCTTATTATAATCTTTTCTTTAAGAATGAGGGATTGGAATGTTAATGCATTCAATAATCTATGAATTATAAAGGTAGCTATACTGCTTTGACCTTTTCAACATTTGGTATTTTGATTGAGTGGCCATTCTGAGCCCGTTCTTTTTAACAGCTCTATTACTCTATGGGAAAGAGGAAGGCTAGCCAGGTTTTGAAAATACATTCATCTTGAAGCAAGAGTCGTAGGATTTAGTTTTAATGTGCCAAAGACAGTGCTGGGTGTTTATAGAACCTTCTCGTGTAATACTCAACATCACTTATGAGATAGTATTATTATCAGATGAAGATACCGAATGAAGCACAGAAAGACGGCTACAGTAACTCAAAAATAAAAGGGGGAAAAAGGCAGCAATAGTCTCAGGACTGTGTGATGCCAGGATCTATGCGCTTTCTAGAGTACCCCCATATTTACGTTTTGAAAATTGTAGGTATATCTAGTGCACAGTAAACACAAGTAAACATCCTAAAATCTTGTCCTATTCTAGACTGAGCTTTCAGCATTGGTATCTCCTAAGAATGTCTAAGTGCCAGGTACTCTTCTGTGGCTGGTAGAGAGGCGAACAGGACTAAAATCCCTACCCTCAAGGAGATTACAGCCAAGGAGTTTAACTCAGGGTTAAGGGAACAGACAAGGAATGATGAGGCACCCAGGGACAAGCAATTTAGGGGCGCTGGTACCTAACCTTTCTGCCCAGATCTTAACAGATAAAGGAACAAAGTACTGTTACGGGAGCCTAGTGATAAATGAAAGTGGATGAAGGGCTACCCGGTTGGGAGAATATTTCTGGAGGGCAAAATGAAATGCTGTGGCCAGAAGAGAGGGGTGAAAAAATACCCCATTCTCTCTTTCTTATCCTCTGTTCTCCTGCCAGAGCCTTCCATTAGCTGAAACCAACCAAAGAGCAGCCATCACAAAAACCCAGTCTGTAAAGGACAGCCTCTGGTGACTCAGAGCAGACGAGCAACATGGAAAGTGGACTAGGGAGAAGCATGTGGGATGACCAATGAGATTGCTTTCCAAAGCAAAGGAAGAATGTGGCTCACAGATAAACTCATGTCTCCATTTCTTTCAAAACAGAGTAACTACCTGTAGTTTTTAACCGATGTCATTTCTCAGCTCCTCACATCAAAAATCTCTATGGAGTTTTAGCTAGAGCAACCTTACCTGTGGGATGCTGAGGGGATAAAGTGGGCCTAGGGATAATGGGATGAACTCAAATCAATCTGTGCTTATGACCTAGGTGTTAAGAGTGAGAAATGAAAGAAATATTGTCCTTCCTCATTTTGTTGTAGAGATTCTAATCCTAGAGTCTTCTTCAATTACCGAGATAACAGCATATAACTGATGATGAATTCGCAGATAACACTGGGGGCTGTGTGCCTTTGAAAGATTGAGAGAAAGACTCATGCTATTGATAGCCCATCAGAACTGAAGATGAGATTTCAAAATGACAGTGGTAATGAGGGTTCTTTATGGGCTCCTGCTTTGGTTCAGTTCTATACGAGGCAAAGAAATAAATACATGATTCCCTTGAGTGAAGTTCAGGCAAAAGCTGATTCTGTGACATTTTCAGAGTGCTTTCAGAATCCATGCATTCAGTAAGTTTTAGTGTTTCAGGATATTTGATAGACTACAGTTTTATGTTAGTTTTTTTATTTATTTTAAGAATTAATTATTAGAGACAAGCTTAACTCGAATACTGGCCAATAAAAAGAATATTAGGGATTGTGTTATTGCTAGAAAGGCCCGGAAATATTAATAGGTTAAAAAATGAACCATTGTCTGAGGAACCTTGACTTTTAGCACTCATAAACCCAAATGCCAGAAAAATATTTTTAAAAGGCTTATTTAATAACATTTCAGAAGACCAGGGGAAAATAGCCTTATGAGAGAGCTCTATATCCTCTCTCATAGACATGATATTTGTAGATAAAGGAGAGATGTGTTCCAATAATAAGAAAAAAAAAAAGTGAAATCTTGGTAAACATTCTGCAGTGATATTCTCCAGCAAATAGTCCTGAGAGTAGGTTTGGTTTGGTTTACTCAATATGTGTTCATTGAGAATCTTCTCTATGCTGTTAACTCGATGCTATGGGAGGTATAAAAGTTATCATCATATCAACAGTAGACTTATGAAGAGGGATGCAGTTATCAAGAACTTCAAAAAAGTGCACTTTCTGCTGTGAGCCTTGGTAACCTCATCTGTTGGCATAGAATCTATCAGGAGTCTTCCCAGTAGGCTCCAAGCGTGACTGCCTGTCTCTCCATCCAGAGCATTTATCCGGGAATATAATTGGTTTTGCATTTAATATCTGAGACTTCCTCACAAGCAGAAAATGTCATGAAAGAGGAACGTACTGGGAGCTAGGAAGAGGATGATATAAAAGTTGGAAGGGATACGTTTAGCCAGCTTTGCCTTGGATATGAATTGTATGCCTGCAACTGCTGTTTCCTTTGTGTTCACAGGCTGGCTGAGCCATTGGCCAACTGGGACTCAGGGTGACTAGCCAACCAGGTATACTTATTTCCCACTAGATATGTGGTTGTCCTAGGATTTTCTTGGATTACGGAATATTTTCTGAACATAAAGAAGTTAGCTCTTCTATTTTCCCCTAAAGCATTACTTTCTTATCAGCTTTGACATAAACAGAAGGCACACTCAGTGATATGTTGCCTAAAAGAATGATTCATTGAAGCATTTTGTGAATTTTATGTTCTCTCCACCCAAAACACAGACCCAGGATTTGAGATGAGTAGTTGTATGCAGTTTAATATGGTTTTGGCTTTTTTTCATAGGTAGTGAGTCTGAAGGAATAGATGTTCAGTTCAGTGACCTTGAAGTATGTAGTGGCAAGTACGGACAGTTTATATGTGCTGCTACATAGCCGAAATAATGAAGGATATAAGGAGAGGAGAGGAGAGGAGAGGAGAGGAGAGGAGAGGAGAGGAGAGGAGAGGAGAGAGGAAGGAAAGAGGGAGAGAGGGAGGGTGGGAGGGAGGGTAGAGGAGGGGAAAGAAAATGTACAATTGTGATCCCTTCTACTGGTAAGGAAAGGAGATGATTTCTAATGTTGCAAAGAAATGATCATGGTGTTTCTACTATCTATGGAGCTCTTTTTGGCTTCAAATTCAAATTTAATCTTTCTTCTCAAAGAAATGGGGTACAAAATGCCTTGCAGTTGCGGCAGTCATGCAGACAGACTCAGAATATTCAGAACTGAGCAGATCAAAATTCTGTCTTTTAAAAACGGGATAACATTTTCAATTAACAAGTATCTGCTGTCCAGCATTTTGCAGCATATGAAAGGGATGGAGTGAAACTTTGCCCTGAGTAATTAAGAAGAGAGGTTGCAAAGGCCATAGAAATTGTCACTGAACCTTAGTGTTTAAAGCCTGAACTTTGTAAAATTGCAGACAAGAGACAGAGAAGTCGAAGTGGCAACACATGATCAACTGTGAACAAAGTGTCCTGGGAAAGTGAATTGAAAGAGCCCTGATAGTGAAATAAGTGAATTAAGCTTGGTTAATATATTGGAAAAGTAATTTATTTACAGTGTCGATGAGTGATGTTTCAGAGAATTTGGTAGGCATGGAGAATGTTAAAATAGAGGTAAATCTGTAGAAGCACCCATACTTAATGGACCAGCAAGTATTTTTCCTCAAAGCGTCAAGGAATAAGTGCTTTTGTGCGTATACTTTGGGAAATGTTTTTATAGGATGCGTATCTGACCCAGGTAAACTCTAACCGGTAAGCATCATGGTTCCTCGACGGGATGGGCCAGGTAAATGGCATCCCTTCCAGAAATGTATTTGAACATGTTTGATTCACATGAGGAGCACGTTTAATTAAGTTGAATGTGCTCTAAAAATAGAAACGTGATCTTCATTGAACTGATTTAAACAAAAGCTTATAAAACCAATACAAATAAGGGTTCAGTCATCAAAAGCGGAACCATGGAAAGACCGCAGGGAACAAGAAGGTGAGCAGGCCATGGTAATGTGTAGAAGTGTGTAATCATTAATGTGGAATTAGACCACCCAAACCATCATCAGTGCCAGTGAGGTCACAGGAGATCTTTTATGGGAAAAGATTCAGTAAAGTTTCAATTGTTGAATCTCTACATAAGAGAAAAACAATGATAGGTACTAATTTGTCTGTGAACGTATTAAAGAAGTTGGGGCCCTACCTTGGTGATTCTGACGCGTGGGGACAAGGCCACAGTTACAGTGCTACATGTAATTATGGCTAAAGTCCATCAGCTGGTTAACAGTTGTCTATAGACAGTAAATATATCTACTATACCTGACTGTGGGGAGTCTCCCCAAACCACTTTTGTTGGTCTACTTAGTTATTAATTTAATTTTTTGGTGTGTGTGCGTGTGTATGCACTCACGTGCTCACAAGTGTCTAACCCATTAAGATCTCCGAGCGTATCACATTTTGTTTGTTTTGTTTGTTTTTGTAAAAAGATATGTAGTTGTTCAGCTGGGAGTCGGGAGGGGTGCAGAGAATACGCACAGCCTACAATTTGGTGAGCTCTCAAAGCACTCAGCAGTTTTCTTTCCTGGTGAATCTTTCTGCCTTTCAAAGGCCAGCATGCAACTTTATTTTTCCCCCTTTCTGGTTTCTTTCAAATATGAATTTTTTTTTTACCTCGAGTTTCATCATTTTCTTATTTTACAATAATAAAAAGCAGATTTTTACTCACACATGCAGTGGCTTTGTTTTTTTTCACTTTGTGGAAAAAGCTGCATTTTTTTATTCATCTTTTTTATTGTCACAGTCAGAATGAAATTTGCTTTTTTTCTGTTTACTTTGACCTTTCAGTGGTGATGTGCTATTTCCGAAAAAAACAAGTGGCAATATTCTGTGCACGGTACGTTTAGAGACACAAGAGAGAAGCCTCGAAGAGTAGTGCAAGTTCCATCCTTTGATAGTGGTCAGATAGTCTCAGAAACCTAGTTGTATGGAAAAGTTCTATTTAAGAGGGACGGAACATAAATTTTATATACAATCATATGACTCCCCATAGGTTAATTATAATCAACTTATTTTTATTAGTACTTCTTTCTGTCGTTGTTACCTATGGAAACTTACAGTGATACAATTAAATACATACATTCATAGTATGTATAACTACATATATATATATATATATATATATATATATATATAGCTTCATCTTTTATCTTTTAACTATATATAGTTAACTATATCTATAATTAAAATATATATCTATATCTATATAACTATATATAGTTAAAGGATAAACTGAGGAATATTGAAATTTTTAAGAGCTTATTTCAACAAAAGCCTATTTGAGTGAGGCAGTATCCAATCTAGCAGATAGAATAGCACTCTGAGGAGTTATACACAAGGAGAGACATTTATAGACAGAAGGGAACAGGAGCGAGGAAGTTATACTGGGCAAAAAAGTGGGTGAGTTATTGTAAAATTACTTTCCTTTAGGGAAGGGCAGGGGCCCAGCAGGCAGATGACCTCACTAGTGCTACTCGTGACTCCTGAATGATGGGGTTTAAGAGTCCATTTCTGGGAGAGCCAACACCATAATTAAGTCTTAGTTTGGTGATGTGGGGCTTAGCATAAGTGATTCCACTCTGTACTTTTTGTCTTGCTTTTAACTATGTATACACACACACACACATACACACACATATATACATCCATATGTGTATATATGTGTTTATACTTATATATATAATTTTATCTATCTATCTATCTATCTATCTATCTATCTATCTATAGTTCATATGTATTCGTGTATACCTAAACAGAAGTTTTATACATGCACTGAACAGGGCGTCAATATTTATTAAGAATCTACTAACTTGTTTGTGCTTGGACCACAAAGATGTGTCATACCCAATTTTTCTCTCGGTGATCTATTCTTTAGATGGAGGTGTCTTAAAGTACACATCAGATTCCTAGAATAGTGCTTTCCATGAACAAGAAACTAACTCAGTGAGTATTTGTGAAATAAATTAATGCATAAAACTGCACAAGTACAAAGCAATGTGTGTTATCTGGCAAGCTAAAAAAAGAACTAGAAAGTTCAAGAGTTTTTTTTTTAAAAGTGGAAGAAACCTGAAGAACATCGCAACCATTGATGTCTTCCCAGGGAAGTTAGCCATTGAAATGCCCAAGGTCAAGTTGGATGGGGCACATGAAGGGCAGTGCAGTTGTGTAGGGTGGGGCAGGGAGGTTGAGCACAGAAGGATGAGGACAAAGTTTGTTGGTTAATTTGTTCTTTTACGAGAGAGCGAAATGAATAAATAATCCAGGGCATAGAAACTTTTGTGCAGGAGGTGAAGATAATATGTTCAGGGGAAAACAATAAAGAAACTTGAAAACAATAGGGAGTTTGTAGGTGGAAGAAATCAGACTATAAAAATGTATATGTCTGAGGTCATCCCTAGAAATAGACTGATTGCTTGTGTGTTCAGCCATTTACAAATTGATACATAGGACATTCTTGAGAGAACAATAGGAGTCAAGGTGTTTATCTTCTCAAATACAGAAGTGTATTTTATTTGCTGCAAAATGTTTAATATATTTTAAATGTTTCAAAAATAGGTGAGGTTTCTACCTTGTTCTCTATTTAAAAATATTGAAATAGTGACTATGTCTTTCCTCAACAAAAATATCTATTTCAGGAATGCTTGGGTGGCTCAGTCGGTTAAGCATCTGCCTTTGGCTCAGGTCATGATCCCGGGGTCCTGGGATCGAGTCCTGCATCAGGCTCCTTGCTCAGCAGGGAGCCTGCTTCTCCCTCTGTCTCTGCCTGCCACTCCCCCTCCTTGTGCTCTCTCTCTCTGACAAATAAATAAAATCTTTAAAATATATATATATCTATTTCAGAATCCACATTATCTGGTCTTTTTCCTTTCCTCATCCCTACTTCTAAGCTATCAAGTTGAGTTCAGCTACTACTGCAGCCTGTATTGAATCCACCCATTTTCCTCTTACCCCACCATCTTCGGCCTACGAACTACAGCCGCTCACTGCCTGTGAGTGCTGTCCTTTTCTGGGCTGTCTGCTAAAAATGCCTCCTCTGTGATCTCTTCAATCCAGCTGGTCTCTCTTACCTCCTGTTGATTTTCTGCAGCCATATCAGAATTTTCTTTATTAATGTTGCTAGGACTACATAAGACCCCATGTTATAAGCCTTTACCACTCTTTCTTGTCCAGAAGATAATGCCAAACTCCCTAGTGTGGTATTTATATGTGTTTTAACATGACCATCGATCAGTCTCTCTTACACTATTTCCCATTACTTTATTCCATTTGCAATGAGATTTGTACTTAGTCCATGTGCTTCCCAGCATCTGTGCTGTTTGGTCATGCTTTTCTCTGCCTAGAACATTCTCCTTTTCTTCTTTTGGCTGGAAAATTCCTATTCACCTTTCAGGACTCAAGTAAAATGTCATGTTCTATTTGGCCACTCACTGTATAATATTGTAACCTCTTAACTTTTCTTTTCATATATATATATATATATATATATATATATATATATATATATATATATATATACACATACATACACCCCACTTGCTACAGTGGGTTATTTACTTGGACATGCCTCTCCCCCTTCTTGTTACACCCAGCACACATAATGCCTGGCATAATTCTTTGAACTGCTGAATGAGATTGTTTTGAAATTGAGGCAGATGTAACAAACTCTTATTTGTTAAAACCACTTCCGTCTTTCGTCAATTTCTTCACGTTAATGGATATCTTTTCCAGTATCTCTGCCACAGGGAGAGAAAAGTTTATACATAGTTTCTTTATTAGGCCTAATAGAGAATTATTTTTACTATATTAACATAGAAACAAACTCAAACAACTTATTAAATTAGATAAGCAACTGATTTTAACGTTAACTCTGCAGATTGCATTAACAAAACTGGTTAGTCACTTTTTTTAAAGATTGTATTTATTTATTTTAGAGAGAGAGAGAGAGAGAGAGCACAAGCAGGGGGAGCGGCAGGCAGAGACAGAGGGAGAAGCAGGCTCCCCGCTGAGCAAGGAGCCCGATGTGGACTCAATCCCAGGACCCCAGGATCATGACCTGAGCCAAAGGCAGATGCTTAACCAACTGAGCCACCCAAACATTCCTGAAACGTTTGAGAGAGAGAGAAAGACTGAGGGCAGGGAGGGACAGAGTGGGAGGGAGAGGGACAAGAAGAATCTATGGAGCCCAATGTGGGGTCTGACAGGGGTTCGATCCTACCACCCAGATCATGACTTGAGCTGAAACCAAGAGCTGGAGGCTTAACCAACTGAGCCACCCAGGTGCCCCAATCACTTTTAAATTTATAGTCAGTTCATCATTTAAAAAAAAAAAAATCAGAAACAAAAAAGGCTCATGTCTCTTGTTTAGTGTTAGGTGATTTGCATAGGTTTTAATGAAAAGTTTCAGTTTCAACCCACCGTGGAAAATCTAGATTATGAGAAAAAAAAAATTTTTTTTTTTGCTTTATTCTCCAAGGGCACCAGAAATCTTTTATTGGGGGCACCTCAGTGGCTCAGTTGGTTAAGGGTCTGTCTGCCTTCAGCTTAGGTCATGATCCCAGGACCCTGGGATGGAGCCCTGTGCTGGGCTCCCTGCTTAGCAGAGTCTGCTCTCCCTCTGCTCCTCCCCCTGATTGTGCTCTCTCTCTCTCACTCTCTATCTCAATTAAATAAAATCTTAAAAAGAAATCTTTTATTAAAAATAGGTGATATGGTAATAAGAGCAAATTTTATGTGGTAGTAGAAGAAATTGGGAAGATAAGGTACTAATGTTATAATTATAGCACTCCATTTCTCCACTTTCTCAACTTTTTATACTAAAAGTTCTTCAATAGAATATACCTTTAAAAATAGTTCTCCTTCTAATAGGTTCAGGCACTTGTGTCCCATATTTCACTATAGGGGATGTTTGCAATATATTTTTGGAATGAGAAACAGGTCAAATATCCAGCAGTTCAACATTTCACATTTATGAACAGAGCCACCAAATTGAAAATTAGCTTTGGGTGTTTCATAACCTGGGACCAACTCAGAAATAAAGGCTTTTGGAAAGCACATAATTGTGACCCAATTTACAGGAACCATGTTTATTTTTTGTGGCAAAGAGGAGGTATCTAAGTTTTAATTACAGGCATTGAGTGTCTGTAGCCCAAACCAGCAGTTCTGTGCTGTGTTAACATGAAAGATCATTTGGGAAAGCTCGGTTTGCAGAAAAAGAGTGAGGAAAAAAAGAAATTAGATGTATAGAGTTTGATATTCTGCACATAATTTGCAAAACCTTAAGCTCATCAAAAGGAGAGATCAGAATTTGATTTAATGGAATTGGAAATTAAGTTGCAGAGAAGTACCATTTAGCTAAAATATCACATTGATGCTTCAAATAGTTTATCAGCAAGAAGACTAAAGAAAAAAAAAAAAAAGACTAGTTACATGTCCAGATAAGGTTTGCTTTTCTCTTTATTTTTCTTTGGGGAAAAAAAAAATCTCTAAATATACATAGGACTTTAGCCAAGGCAAAAAAATAAGAAGCTATCTTGATGCCCTTTGTTCTATTCCCCTCCCCTCTCCTCCAAATGTATATTCACACTTAAACATATTCTTATCTTCTCAAGATTAAAATTGTTTCAGAACCTCTTTTGGACCCATTTAAGTAAGTGACATTTTTTACTTAAATGTGCTTTTCATGATTTCTTTCCCGTTTTTTCTGACTTTCCAGAACTGAGTCGTTCCTTGGTTATGGAACACCGATAGGAGTTCATGCAAGAGGATTTTGAAAGAGCTTTTTGGTTCACAATTAAAATTAAGTCACAAAAATGTATGTTCTTAAACAGAACAAAACTCTCTCAGACCCTCTCATAGTAAAACTTCAAAATACACCACATCCCCCTCTCATTGCCAAAGTTTCTGGGAAGAGAGGCCAGAAAAGATGTTTCCAGGTGTTTTACCACTTGTGAATTACATCTCATCAATTATAACAAAAGCCTGACAGTAGCTGACATTATTTTTTTCCTTCCATTGGTGATTCTGCCCAAGAGTGACTGTGGTTTTAGGTAAGGCAGTCCTCACCATAAATTTACCCTTAACGGAGCGATACCATTTAATGTTGATATAAAATCTTTCATTAAAGTTGCACAACCTTCATGGGCAAATATTAGTTTCTTATTTATAGAGATATCTAGAAACTTAAGCAAATATTCAAAGTCAAAATTACAATCCAAAGTACATATGGACAGATGAATGGATAAATAGAGGGTAATCTAGAGCAGTTCTGAAATGCTGTGTCTATACATCTCAAGCAAACAACCAACCAAAATTGACACGAGTTAAGTCTACCTAAGCGTGTTTCCGAGAAATTTCAAGTGATCTAAATATTCATACTGGACTAACCATGATTACCATTTGGAAATGTAGCCTCACCAACAAAATATTTATACTGTGTGTACATGTATACAGCCCCGCCCCCAACCCCCACCTTACCCACGGCTTCACTTTACATAGTAGTTTCAGTTCCCAGCGATTAACCACGGTCTGGGAGCAGATGCGCCTCCTTCTGATGAATCCTCAGAAGGTCGATTGTAAGCCTAACACTATGTCACTATTCCTGAGTCACTCACCTCACTTCATCTCCTTAAGTAGGCATTTTATCATCTCACATCTTCACAAAAACAAGGATGAGGGGCACCTGGGTGGCTCAGTAGGCTGCGTGACCGGTTCTTGATTTGGGCTCAGGTCATGATCTCAGGGTTGTGGGACTGAGCCCCATGTAGGGCTCTGCACTCAGCGAGGAGTCGGCTTCCGAATCTCTCTCTCCCTCTGACCCTCCCACACTGCTCCCTCTCTCTCTCAAATAAATAAATAAATCTTAAAAAAACAAAAAATTTAAAAAAGAAGGATAAGTACAGTATAGTAAGACATTTTGACAGAGATTGATCACATGCCCTTTTATTACGGTATATGGCTATCATTGTTCTATTTTATTATTAGTTATTTTTAATTCCTAACTGTGCCTAATTTATAAATTAAACTTTATCATAGGTATGTATATATAGGGAAAAAAAAACAGTACATATAGGGTTCAGTACTATCTGTGGTTTCAGGCATCTACTGGGGGTCTTGGACATACCCCTGTGGAAAGGGCAAGGGGCACTGTACATATATGTCTATACATGTGTGCACACACACTCATATACATACACACGGTGATTTATAATCTTGAAGAATAAAATATTCTAATTGTAACTCTGGCCAAAATAACTAAAATTCACATATTCAATACTGTGGAAGCAAGGATGACTATTTTTTGGACTTATCAGGGAAAATCTTGACATTCTTTTCCTCCAGCTGGATTTTTCTATGGCATATTCATTTGGCATAATGTTCTATAAATTTTGTAAAAACAACATATTAGCTACATGATTTACTAAGTCAACTGAAAGAAATTTTCGATATAATTTGTGGAAGAAATAATCTCTGATGTGACTGCTGTGTTGAAACATCCAAATAAGCTAATTGTTTAGGGAAAAAAAACTATGGAAATTAATCAAGTTTTAAAAATATACCTACTTGCCTAAAATTTTTGGCTTTTTTCAATTAAATTATCTAGATGTTTCTCAGGTTTCACCGTCGATCTTTTTCTCAGTACATAACCTTTCATTTCATTAAATTCTTTCTCCTAAATAACGAAACATCTTTATTTAGCCATGACCCCCCCAACCACACACACAAAAATAAAAGAAGGAAAGCTTGAAAGCAGTGAGCATATTCTTTCTCTTTCATTCATATGGGTGGAGAGGATATAATATATAACATCATGGAATATACTGTGACATAATAACTTCGGGCACTGGATTTGGGTTGCTTGTGGTATGCTCTCCAGAGTCAGGAGGCTGTAGGTTTGCCTTCTGACCCTGCCAGTGATCTCCCCAGGCCTTAGTTTTCCCATCAGCAAATGTGACCACTGTTCACATAATGAGATATCATTATGCTCCTATGAGGACTATATAACATGAGCTGCTGCGTATAACACATTTAGCTCAAAGCCTGACACATAATAAATATCCAATAAAAGGTATCTATAGACAAAGCGACAGAAGGACAAGAATTGATGTGTTCAGAATCACAAATCCTCATTTGTGCTATGAAAGCCCATAGGCAAGGCGTTTCTGTGACACATAATGATGCTTTTCCCTTGTTAGTGACCCAAAACTAATCTGTGAAAACACAGTGATTGAGTCCATAGAACTGCCACTGGGAGATGTATGTATGTATACATATAAAGTACCCACACATATTTGTGTTTGTATATATAGACACACACACACACACACACACATATATATATATATATATACCTTTTCTGATTTTTTCATCACATTAGCTTTTTTAAAAAAAATTTAATAATTTTTTATTATGTTATGTTAGTCACCATATCACATTAGCTTTTAACCAAATCACATTCATGACAAAATAAATATGTGCTTGCTTTATTACTCATTTGCTTAGTTCTTGCCAGCATATTCTGCCTTTCCTAGCAACAGGCTGATCACTTGCTCCATAAATCTATCTAATCCAAGCTGTCCTGGAGGGACTCAGGCATGGTCCCAGGTGAGGTCAAGATCTTGTTTCCTAGTCACTGAGAGCAGATTTACTCTTACTGAACAGAGTATAGGAGCAGATTTATTTTACTTATTAAGAATAATAGTAAACTCCAGAAACACTTGTGAAAATCCATGTCAATCTGACAAATAACAAATACCTGTCATGTCCCCAGTAGGCTATTAAACTCTAGGAGAAGAAATGTGGCCCCTGTCATTGAATTTACAATTCCATCAGAGGGAGAGGAAAAAAAAAAAAAGCAAAAAAGACTATATCTACTTACTACTCAGTTGTCCGATGAAGTATCTAACTAGAAAGCCTTTTACTTTGAATCCTGATAACTGAGAGAACCTTTTCATTGAGCGACTAGTAATTTTATTTCCTTTTGTCATTTTTCTCCTCTTCAGGATTAAAATGCAAAAAGATCTATGATCAGTCACTTATAGGTTTGGATACTTGTGGGTGGTGATATCTTCACTCTTACCAACGAAGCCCCCCTTCGATCCACCCCTAACTTTCCCCTAACTCTCTAACAGTCCCATGAACGATGACCTAAAATATTCCTTCCCCCAAAAGAATTTCCTGACTCCCCACCTAGAAATAATCTTCTTTGCCTTCCATGGTACTGTATGATGCTCCTCTATTTGTGACATGTGCTACATTCTGTTATAGTTCATCCATAATTATAGTTGTGATTCTCCAGTTGTCCTTCTTGAAGGCAAGGGTCTTATCTTATCCCCACAAGAGTTAGCAGAGTCCTGAAGATAGCAGATATTTAAAAAAAAAATATTTGTGAATTCCTGAGTGCATTTCAATAATTTGGGTACTATTTTTTAATTATTATTATGATATGTTAGTCACTATACAGTAAATCATTAGCTTTCGACGTAGTGTTCCACGATTCATTTTTTGCATATAACACCCAGTGCTCCATGCAATACGTGCCTTTCTTAATAATCATCACTGGGCTAGCCCATCCCCCCACCCCTCTCCCCTCTAAAACCCTCAGTTTGTTTCCCGGAGTCAATAGTCTCTCGTGGTTCATCTCCCCTTTCTATATACCCCCTTCATTCTTCTCTTCCTTCTCCTACCAATCTCCCTGCTATTCCTTATGTTCCATAAATGAGTGAAACCATATGTTAATTGTCTTTCTCTGCTTGACTTATTTTGCTTAGCATAATCTCCAGTTCCATCCACGTTGATGCAAATGTTGGGTAAGCATCCTTTCTGATGGCTATTTATATATGGACCACATCTTCTTATCCATTCATCTGTTGAAGGGCATCTCAGCTCCTTCCACTATTTGGCTATTGTGGACAATGCTGCTATGAACTTTGGGGTGCATATGGCCCTTCTTTTCACTACATCTGTATCTTTGGGGTAAATACCCAGCAGTGCAATTGCTGGGTCATAGGGTAGCTCTATTTTCAACTTTTTGAGGAACCTCCACACTGTTTTCCAAAGTGGCTGTACCATTCCCGCCAACAGTGTAAGAGGGCTTCCCTTTCTCCACATCCTCTCCAACATTTGTTGTTTCCTGCCTTGTCAATTTTTTACCATTCTAACTGGTGTAAGATGGTATCTCAATGTGATTTTGATTTGAATTTCCCTGAAGACTAATGATGTTGAACATTTTTTCATGTGTTTGTTAGCCATTTGTATGTCTTCATCGGAAAAGTGTCTGTTCATACCTTCTGCCCATTTTTTTTTATTTGATTAAAACCCAACACCCAAAAAACAAATAATTTGGATACTTCAATCTGGAATATTAAATGCTTTAACTCAACCTGTGTAATGACGGTCTCTGTTTTCAGTCAAAAGAAGTGCAGAACTTGAAAAAAAAAAGTGGGGACAATATTGGAACAGTAAGTAGCCATGTGTTAGATCAACAAACAAACCCCTAAACCTCAGTGGCAGTTCATATTTATTTCTCACATGATCTGCTGCTCATATTATTGCAGGAGACAATTTTACCAATGTTTATCATTCCATAAAATACCTGCTATTTTCCTAGCCTCTGATATCACTTTCCTCATCCCCCACTGCTCCACAATACCAGCTATTTGCAGGCTTTGGATGTAATAGCAGCTCACTTATGGTATTAATTTATAGAATAAGCAGGGCTGTGATAATCAATAGGTGCTAAAATATCACCGGCATAACAAATTAAATGTTATTTTCTTATTAATGTTAAGTCCAATGTGAGTGGCCAGTAGCTCTCCTCTATCTTATGGCTATGCCGTCTGAAAATGTATCCTTAAGGTCGCCACACTTAAGAGGAGGGAGAGCTGAAAGACCACGTGGAATACTTTTAAGGGCCACCCCACTTCTGCCAGATACATTGGCATGAATTTCAAGAAAAACTGGAGGAGCACATAAGCAATAATATTGCAGTAAGCAATAAGAGCCCCTGGCCCTAGGTCCTACAGTGACATTAGACGTTCACTTCATTCCTATGGCAAAACTGATTTCAAAAATCACTGACAGGTGATTCCAGTTTCTCCCCAAGACTGTGTTTTATGTCAGCCCAGCAGATGCTGAAGGCGTCTTGCGGGGGTTACCAGGGAGTGTCCTTGCATCTGACACAGCAATTTCCTTCTGAATCTTGGATCCTGTCATATCCCATCAGTGCAGACTGCTTCCCCCTCTCCATATCCCTATCTGGGTTTGGGTTGACCGTTCCCTAACTCATACATTCTTAGCCTTTCCTTATGTCTCTTCATTTAATGTAGTTTTATGTTTTAACAAATATTTTAAGACTATTTTTGTTACTGTTAATTATATTTTACAATTGTACTTTGTGTTTTTTTAATGTCATGATATATGTTAATGCTTCAACAATGATCTCAATTCTAATAACAGAATTTTGATAAGTATACGATTGAAAATCATCCTCATAATTAACAGAGATATTACTTCATTTTACTGCAATTTAATCGTTGCTTGCTTTATCTTAGCAATTATATCTGGGATGGCAAAACTGTATAATCTGTGTTGCCACATGGGGAATATCTAGATAAATGGTAATTAACTATATCCTATTAAAAGACGGTGTGAGAGAGATGGAGTTAAGTTGGAAAATTGCTTCTTTGTGACCTTAGAGAGTTTCTAGGTTGATAATCAGATACATCTACAACAGATCCTATAGAAGGTAATATTAATTTAAGTGACTTTATTGAGCTAAACACATATAATATTTCCATGAGTTACTCCGTATATCAAATTTGATTAGCAATCATCAAGAAAAGGTACTAAGACAAAAATAATAAGGCCATTTGAAAAACAATTACCTCTCATTTCGAGTGAAAACAGCACAATGATGAAAATGAAATCCGTGAACTTGGGATTTTTGCTAATTAACCAAAGATTTTCCGTTCATGTCTTTCAAGGAGATTCTTATGCTTATCAACTCTCATACATATTCACCTTCTTCTCAAACTACTTTATTCTACTGTCCTTTTGCAACAAAGTTGCCCCTTCTCTTCCTACTCATTTTTGTTTTCTTCTCTTTGTACCTACATTGAAAGAAAATCAGTTTCAGGGGAGGAAAACTTTACCCTTTTCCCTTCTGGATTCTTGGGCTGGTCTAATTAAATTGACATAAGACAGATTAACAGAAGGAAAAAATAATAATTTTGTACGTACAGAAACCCCAAGGCCTTTAGGCTCCCTGATAGTTAGGCAGTTAAATTTCTGCCATCCTGAGCCAAAGAGGAGGTAGGGTTCTGAGGCTTCACAAGGGAGGAAGACAAGTCATAGCAAGATAGGAAGAGCAAATGTTTAGTAAACAAATGTTTGCGTCTCATGTAGATACATTTTTCTGATATAAAAAGTTAACTCTGGTATTAGCTTTCTTCTTGGTACAGGCCCTTTCTAAATTCTTTTAGACAGTTAAGGGAGAAGTTAAAAAACAACAGCAATGACAGAACTTTCTGAGTCTCTTAGGCCTTAATTGCCTTCAGCTCAAAATAATCTACATGTCAAATGGAATGTTTTGGGGTCACATATTCTGATCCCCCTTAACTGTAAGATCAAAAGGGAAATTTTTGGAGGATTTAAAGTCCTTATTTGTGGCAATTATTTAAGAAGAAAAGATGAAAAATTCTAATCAATCTAGGAGACTCAGAGAGGGTATAAGACTTTAAGAATTACCTTTAATATACTCTTGAATAGCTTTGCATATTCAGAACCCGCCATTATAAAGAGAATCTGGGCAGTGTTTTGCATGAAAAATGCAAGAGAGATCTGCTGGTCTGTGTAGTATTTCAGGAAATGTGGTGGTTCTCTCCAAGTTTATGTAAAGTTGAATTAGAATAATATTTCTGCCCTCCATGAAAATCCTTCTTAGGCCTTCACATAAAGCTGTTAAATAACAAACCGATGTTTTTCTAAGTCGGTACCTAGTACCAGCTTTAATGAAATCCATTGAAAATATTCATAAAGCGTATATAACTTGTGATCCAACGCTTGAAAAGTGGTTATGGATTGAATGGATGGAGAGAATTTTTTTGTTTGGTTTGGTCTGGCTTGGTTTGGTCTACCCTAGCTGAGAGGATTAGTAAGAGCAATTTTTGAGAGGGAGAAGTAGTACTACCACTAAAATGGGAAGAGTAAGAAAACTCACTGCTCAAGAAGAGGTATGTATACAGAGGGCAAGAGGAATTATATTCAACCAGTTGTCTTGGACTGGTTATTGTATTTGAGTCACTGAGCTGGGAATCAAATTCAGAATTTCTGGTTCTCTGAATCATACTCTTCATTACACTCCTTTAAAGCTAGCTAAATAGATTTCATATTTTGAAATAAACTCTAACCCCCCCACCAAACTTAAGATTTACTTCCTTTTCACCATTTAAAATAGGGAAACAAGTGGGAAAAACAAACAACCCCGCCCCCAAAAAAAACCCTCCTCTAAAATCCCATCTTCCAAAACCTTCAGTTAAACATAATAGATTTACTCAAGAACAGTTGTCACTCTTTTCAGTTAGAGGTTGCCTATTGTTTTTCATCCTCTAACTGTATTTGATGCCAGCAGTCACAGACTGTTTATGCTCTGTGGTTGTTTTTCCCTCACTAATCAACATAAGGGAGAGGAACTTTATTGTCACACTATTAAACAACTTCTTTGACAAGTTTGTGATTTTCCTGTGATTTTTCCTAAGCCTTATAAGTGACTTATTTAATTATGACTAGAATCCTGGGCAGACGGAATTTTTTTATCCATATCTGCCTCTGCTGCATGGGCATACAAAATCAGCCCTATAAATACAAAATATATTAAACTAACAAGACTCTACCAGACTGGAAGCTGCCATGGATAGGGTATGTGCCATGTTTATCCCTACATCCCAAAATGAACCTGAGAACCACACAGTAGAGATTCAATAGTAAGTTTTGAATGCATATTGTGTTTCTTAAAACCACACTGAATTTGAGCTATGTCTGGTTGCATACCAAGAAGGGAAAAGTAATCAAAACAATTTTATGGCGTAGTTCTATTTTTAACATCTTGAGGAACCTCCATACTATTTTCCAGAGTGGCTGTACCAGCTTGCATTCCCACCAACAGTGTAAGAGGGTTCCCCTTCCTCCACATCCTAGCGAACATTTGTTGTTTCTTGCTTTGTTAATTTTTGCCATTCTGATTGGTGTAAGGTGGTATCCCATTGTGGTTTTGTTTTGTGTCTTCCTGATGGCTGGGTGTTATACATAACTCAAGACTCATTGAACACTACATCAAAAACTAATGATGTACTATACAGTGGCTAACTGAACATACATACATACATAAATAAAATCTTTAAACAATTGTATAACTAAATTACACTTCTGATATCCCCCGCCTTTAAATTAGTTTGTAGCTTTATTATCAGACTAGACATCATATTATTGAGATTCAGGCAAACTTATGTTTGGCAAGTGGAAACATTGACCAGGTAAATTTGGTAGCCTCCAGCCCCCAAAAGTATTGATACCAAATAAGACTAAGGAATCTAGGCAGTCCATTGAGGTTGGTTTTCAAGATTTGAGGGTAGCTTGTAGTCTGAGGCAGACCTCCATTAGACAAAACCAACTGGAACATAATCTAGTCAATGACTGCTTCCAAGAGATTGGGTTCAGAAAATGATAGCAATTTATTTCAAATGGGGATTCAATGTGAAAATCAGGGATGGGTAATGAGTTGATATCTTTCATATGGGGCCAACAAGTTATGGATTGAAGTCTCTCCCAGAAAGACAGGTACTAGGATTCACAGCCAACCTCCAGGATTAAAGACAAATTAGAATGTTAGATAAGTTAACACATCTACCAAGGAATTAAGAATAAAAGTGAAAATTTAATCCTATGAACTGAAGTGAATGTGGAAGCCGAAAGCCATGAATTAGGACTACATGGAGTTCTGGAAATTGCTATGGTGCCTCAGATTGAGGTTCTGTCTGATAGTACAAGTTAAAAGGAGTATGACTTCACACCAAGACGGACTCAGCGATGAGAAAAAAAGAAAACAGTTAAATAATTTCCTAATCAGGCTTTGCTTATGAACCAGACTGGAGTTAGAAGGATCATATAATTTATTTGCCTTACTAGTTCACTTTTAAGCATGGAGGAGAGTGCTTTAACAATCATGTCATGACCGCATACAAAAACTTGGGTTGTCTTCGGCAGACTAGGACACATTATCACCCTAACTAGAATGGAGTGGCTAGAAGGTGGTGGGAGTTGAGCTTCAAAGATTATTCTGAGAGGAGTGCAGATGACAGAAGTATGAGAAACTGGGTTAGGTCTGGTAATTATACCTTCCTATGCATAAGTGTCATTTGGTCTTTCTTCCCAGAAGGCACCAATGACCAGACTAGACTGGATAGAGCCAGTGATACTCTGCCAGTGATGTTCCGCAGGCTTGTAGTGGGCCCATGGCAGGGGACCTGAGAGGAAATTCTTCATGGCCACATTGGAATCTCTGAATCAATCAGGAATTAGACACCTGAGGGATGAGTGAGTGAGCCTACAGAACAAGAAGAAATAGAGCAGTCAAGATGTCGGGTAATTTCCCAAGAAAGCAACACATACAGATCAGGATACGTGTCCATAGAGTTCTTCCCTTCCCCCAAGAAAATCTTTGAGGTGACTACATAAGAACATGTGTTTTTATGTCTTAGGGACACATATTTGGGGCAATGACGTTTGTGGATTTTCCGTCATGGCTAATCAATCCACGTCATTGGGTAAAAGTACCAATTTTATTTTGCCCTTTATTTTATTTACTGGAAGCTTCATAAAAGTTCAAAAACTTGGCTTTCCAGGCAATGTGGAAGACTGCTAAAAAAAAAAAAATCTAGAAATGCTGAATAAAATATCACAAACATCCTTTAAACGCAATTCTAAACTGCTAAAAATCTAGGAAAATCCCCAGAGGGGGGAAAAAAGTGAGACGGCTGAAAACCTGAGGCACACAGTGAAAGCTGAGTAGGCCTAGAGCAAGAAAAAGGAGAGACACTGGAAACGAGACACTGGTGTAAAGGCAGAGAGCCCTGAAAAAGTGATATGCTCAGTAATAGGGTAGATTTGGAAAAAATCTGCCCACTGTCAGGGAGATAAGAAGAATGTCTGCACTAGGATGGGAACAAGCAAACAAAAAGTTTTTTGAGGCTCACGCCATAAACATGCCCTCACAGTATTTGTGCTTTTTAAGTTACACCATCCCCTTCCATGGCTCTGAACTTGAAAGTAATCCCAGGATAGTAATACTTATGTGATTCTTGGCCAAAACCAGTACTCTTGGAAAAACAATGTCTATAGGGTTTTTAAATAAATCTGCATATTATTCATGTTTTTATCATTGGTTCTCTGAAAAAATAAATATGCAGCCTCAGGGATATTTTATGAATTGCTATTTTAATTACGGTTTGAAGCCTTGTCCTTTTTCTTACAATAATGCATAATGTTTTTGACTCCATGCCTTCCTGTGCTCTGATTGTTCAACAAAATAAAGATAATTTAGGAGTGGACGGAATATGCCAGGGTTTCCCGAACAACAAAAAAAGTAATCTTCTTCTATCCACTGCTTATTTTTAGAATGTGTCCTTAAATTTCAGTGTTTGTCATTATTGCTGGTAAAGCTTATCTATATTGACCTTTACTATCCTTTCTAACATCTTAAAAGCTTCAATCATATCTCTGCTCTTCAATGTCTTTTCTTCAGCTATTGTAATCTCAGTTTTTCTAGCTCTCAAAAGTAATATAACCTCCTTTCCCATTTATCATTCTGGTCCCGTCAATCCCTTCTGCCTCCTCAATGTCTTTCCTGTGACATTATTCCTTTCCCTACTGAGGGAGATTGTCTCCAATGGTAAGTCACTGAGTGTATTTAATCAGCCACCATTACAGTGTCTGGCTTCCCAAGACATGTTTGTAGCCTATTTCATAAATTTATTGTTCTTAAAAGCAAACCTAATTTCGCAATGAAACTACCCAATCTCCTTTTCATCAAAAACCAGGGTAAAATATGTCTTTGGTGTAAACAATACTGTTCAGCCGCTGTGATCTAATTGGGATTAGTTTACACTGTGTGTTCTCTAAAATCATTTCTCTTGGGCTTCTTATTATAGTGGCTATTGCTTTGATTCCCTATTCAGTCCCTTTTGTCCTCTATTTCTTTTCTATTTTATCTTTTCTTCACCCCTAGATCGGGCACATTCCTGTAACCTAAAGCAGGCTGTTGCCCACTACCCCTGGTATACTGTGCATAATAATCTTCGTGCAGTGTTGTATGCTTTATACCTGATCCTTGGAACAGCCCTGTGAAAGAGGCAGCATGGTTACTAATACTCAAAGGATAAAGCTTCCGCAAAGGCTGAATACCTTGCCCAAGATTAGATAATAGGTTACACAGGAGCCAAAATGGGAGGCCAGATCTCCCGCTTCCTACTTTCCCTATTTAAACCAATAACCTGAAAACTGAAGATATTTTTGACATCCGAGTCTAGGCTAAAGGGGTATTGCAAAGTGCTTGATAAGGTTGAGATTCCCTTTTTGTGACTACAGGAATAACTAGATTTGCATATATTTGCATAATCATGTCAAAGTCCCCAGTGTTCAAGTACACAAGATGAAATGTAATGAAATTACCGAGGTCTACATGATTCTCCTAAAAACTGCCTTTGGGAATGTCCAAGAACATTTCTCAATCCCTGAAATTGAAATAATTAAAATAATTCTATTTCTACTTTCTCTGTGATTCTCCTTTATCAATCTTCCTCTTTTTCTTCCTAGGTTTAGTGATAAATGTTATCAATTTATATACTTATATATATTTAAATTGAATACTTGGGCAAGATAAAAGTATATGAATTCTGGGGAAGAATTGCTATAAAATTAATCTTAAATAGAGTTGGTTGGGAAGGAATAATAGGAGGACGATATGTTCACCAAGTTACTTACCAAAGTCTGGCTGGCTGTATTGCACACACATTCTCAGTAGACAAATTCTCTTACAACATTTGTGCGGTGTAGTGATATTTTACTTGCTTTCAATGAGAATTGAAAAGAAACTCTGAAGAGTACATTTTGTTGTTAATAAATTAAAGGGGAAGGATTCACATTTGGGTATGTCTGATTCCAAAGTCAATGTTATTCACACCATATCGAGCTCCTTCATGTGACAAGGCATCTCTAGATGACATCATCTCAGGGGCCTACAGGCCTTGGCATCTAGATCAGTCAATCAAAGGGCTTCAGACTCCTCCCAGATATGGGATCCTGAGAGGTCAAGCCGTAATCTGCCTAATCAAGATACTTACAATCTCATTAGGAAAACAAGAATAGCAGATATGAGATGATTAATAAACGCTGCATAATAACTCAATAATGTACATGTGTGGGGACGGGGAACATGTAGGAACTGCCTGTGTCTTCTACTTAAGTTTCCTGTGAAACTAAATCTGCTCTTAAAACTAAAGGTTATTAATCTAAAACAAAATCAGAAAGGGTTGAGGGTTCCTTGGAATTCTTACAGTTCCCAGAATAAGAGTCCTACCGGAATCACTAGTCCAACCCAATATATCTCTGTGAAGCAGAAAGGGCCACCAAGAACAGGTCTGAGATCTAAGCAATTTTCAACAGCATTTTCGTTGTTTCTCAGCAACTTCCACATCTCTGGGTTTCCCCAGAGTGTTGCCTCGCTCAGCGGGGTGGCATGTGAACCACAAAATGAATCGCATCGGCATTACAGGTTGACGTCTGCTAAAGGTGTGAAGAAATAGCTCTGGGTTGTCAACAGGTGTGAAAAATCTAGTCATCGGAATATTGTCAATCACTTCTAAATGGACACTTTCAGGAAGCATGTTTCCTTTCTTGTTTCTCACTCTCTCTTGTGGCAGGGCTAATATACAATTGTGGAAGGTGTTTGAAAAGGCAAACTCCCTCTGAACCTGTTTATTTCCCTAGCTGAGACTTTGAAGAATAGACCATGAGGAGCCTGGAGAGAAAACTGCTTTTTTTTATCATGACATCTTCGTTCTGACTCACTGCAGATATTTCTTTCTCACACAAATATATTTTTATATATTGGATTTCACTGAGGACAAACTTCAAGAACAGGCTGTGCTAACAGAACTAAGCTGGGGGCCATACAGCCCAGTGTTCTACTAACAGTTTCAGTGTAATATAAACATAAGTGCTTCTGATGATGTATTAATAAAAATCCATCATTCTTTTGAAAAAATTCTTAATGGTATATGTCTGCCTTGAATGGAGGCTGGTTAAGAGCCCAGTTTCTCTAATGCTGTCTCATCCCTATAACATATTATATTGAGAAATCAAAATACCAACCCATGACATTCCGGTTGTTTTCATGAATTTAAATTGCTGATCGACTGCTCAACAGATATCTCCAGGGAAGGCTGTAAGGATGTGTTTGATTACAAAGTGTCTGAAACATGGGTCTTTAAAAAACAAAAAATTCATTTCTCAGTTGCAAAAATAGGTCTGAAAAGTCCACGGCAGAATAACTTATAGAAAAACTTACTGTACTCCTGTCCTATCCTTCTTTCCATAATTCAAACCCAAATAGGTAAAGTGAAGTTGTCTTGTTTCCTAAATATAAGTTCCACACTCAAATTCTGATTTTTCTGTTTTAAGATGAGGATTAAAGATGCCCAAAGTTTTGGTCTTCTGAATGCATCTATGCACTGGCATGAAGCTGACTATAGTTGAGAACTCATGACTACGTCCTGATTTCATCAAGCTCCACCTTCTGTCTCAGTAGACTGCAATTTCAGAGCTGTCCATAGGAACATGAAGGAGAAAAAACATCTCTACCAACCACCCTAGTGACTTCTGGCTAAGTTGTTTTCAAATTGTTATTAATGGGGGTCAAGTTGTAGAAAAGGATGGATAACACATGTTCATTATGGTCGGATATTTGGGTCTGCCATAGGAGCCAAAACATCTTTCTAAAACACAAAAGTCTGATTGTACAATTTTCTGCCTTTTTTTTTTTTCATTATCATAGCCTACCCCTCTTTGCTTCCTGAACCTTAGGATGGTGTGGTCCCTAGTTTCTTTCAGTACCTTCAGAACCTTGTTGGGCCTTGCCTCAAACTCTGTTCCTTGCCTGCCAATTTCTAACAGCTCTGTTATCTCAGATTCCTTCACAGTTTCACACCTGGACTATCCACCTCTGTATTGCCCATATCCAGACCCTGGTCATCCCCATCCTGGTTGTGTACTTTCAGTTCCAGTGCTTGGATGATGTCTGACTTTCTGGAGCACTTCCATCTCCTTCTTCCCAGTACATTAACTGCGGTCTTTTATCATTGACTTTACGGCCATTTAGTTTATAAATTCCTTAAGAATAGGGACACACTCTTATTTGTTTCTGTACTTCCAACCCCTACAATAGTGCCTAACACAGTTGAGGCTATGGAAAAATATTTCCAGAATGATTGCGCTAATAAATGAATGAGCAAAGAAGCAGTTCATCTGTAGAAAATAGGTATTATGTGAGTGTGCCCAGGGACAGCCTTTTGCAAAAGTGAAATAGCAACTACTTCCTTTATTTACATTGTGTGATTTTAATAGCTTGGTAAAAGTTCATCTTCATAAAAGTTATCTCTTAATGGACCTGCTACCATAATCACTCTTTTATGTAAAGGCATTGGTTTCACTAGCTGAAATGCACCAAATAAATTGTAGGTCAATGCTGTAGTTAGGGAAAGAACAGTGAACCGTGGCTCAGGTAACAGAGCAAACCAACTTTGCGTGTATCCACTAATATTAATTATTATAGTCGTATAATAATAATAATGACAACAACAACATCTGAAAGTGTTTAAAGACAATGGGAAGGAAATTGATAGCTGTTGTTATAAAGTCAATGTCAAGGTAGTTAGCTTCACTTATGTTGCCAGAAAGTATCAGACCCGAGAAACAGTCTTCTATATCTAAAATATTAAAAAGCAAAAGGGCTCAAGGTACAGGACCCTGCTCCCAGGTGAGGTGGGAAGCTGGCCTCAACTTGGGATCTTTCAGAAATAGCCCAAGTCCATAAAATAGATCCTGGGTAAACTTGGCCAACATATAAAAGATGACACAGAAACTAGCCATCTATCTATCCCATTGTTTGTGGAGAATAAATTTTCCCACAAGAAATTAAAATGTCTGGTACTGTGCATGATAATGGGGTTGGATTTATTTTATATTAGTAAAAGCCAAGAACACAGTAGATATGGATCCAAGATTCATAAAACCCTTGGGGTTCTAACAAAGCAAATTTAAACTATTCTATAGGGATTCTTTCACAATCCAGGGCACATAGTACTTAAAGAGTAAATAAACCAAGTCCAACCAAAAATGAGTTCTAATAAGATCTGTAGTCCCCTTGAGATAAATAAAAATAGGGAGTGTCAGAAGATGCAAAAGGCAGAAAAATGATGCCCCAAGGACTATAAATAAGGGAACATTATTCGACATTCCACATTTTTGAGATCCAAATATATGGGGTCACATAGATACCACTAGGATTTTTCATCAAAGGGAAACTTGATGTGAAATTGAAGAACATGAAGTCAGTATGATAAATATCATGCCCCAATAACTTAGAGAAATCTTGTCTCATCAGATGTCCATTTGATTTGAGGAGAATTGAGAAGGGTTGTGTTTCAAGAGGAGATGACTTCAAAGATCTGAAAGTTTTTAGAACAAAAGCACCTACTAATGAATGACTTCAAAGATATTTTAAAATATTAGCTACATGATATTGGATCCAGGAAAAATTTGTTGGTGCCCATATTCATGTTGACCAGTTGGTCGTAAATGGGTTGGTTCTGGCTTCAGTCTGATTCTTCATTTCCACTTTACTTAGACAACTGAGGTTTTACTGATAGATTTCCATGCGGTTGAGTGATGCCTGAGCCCCCAGCCTCTCTGAACTAATCACTCTGGGGTCTCTTTTCTCTTTGCTTTGTTGTCGTCTGCCAGGTTTTATGTATGTGGGGTGATATGGGGGAATTATAAACACCTTTTGCTTAAAGTCACTTCTTAACATAAATCCATGTTCCACAGAAAAGCGGATATCAAAACACAAATTTTTTTTTCTGTTAGCAATAGCCAAGAGGTAGTTCAGAAACAGCATTTTGTGTGATCTCAAATGCCCAAAGTAATTTAGATAGCATACCATTTTTATCTTACTATCCTTGACCCTGATCCCAGGCACCATTTTTTATTTTTAAGGAGTCAGAGAGTTGCCTTATCCTAACATTTTTGAAGAAAATTAGATCAATATTAATCTAAAACCTAGAAATAAGAGATGAATTGAAAGTCTATTAAAGTAACATTCTTTTAATAGAATAGAATCCCTTAAAATGAATAAATATTGCAAAGAAACTACTGATAATTCTTTTAAAAAGTTTACACTGTTTGACACAAATCATTTTTAAAATCATTATTATCATCCCTAAGAGGAAGCCACTTCATTGTTCCCAGTTATAATTCATTTTGTTTTTTTAGGCTGGTAAAAGTCTTGGTACAGGTCCTGGAGACTAGAGCCAAATCAACTTGGGTATAAACCTTGTGGAGGTTGCTCAAACTGGTTCTTCTCTATTTCTGCATCCAGACCTGAGAATGGGAATCTGCTTCTCTCCATAGGCACCATAGTGGTTCAAGGAGAAGTAAACCCACGCTGTAAAGGGGCCCCCTTTCCCTAAGATAAGAACTCCAAAAGACTTGCATGCCACACCCTTCCCAATTACCGTTTATTGCATTTAGTTTTCAGGATATTTTTTTTTTCCTGCACTGTAACCAGCTGTGTTATGTTAGTCTATTTTTTTTTTCCATATGTTTTTATTTTCTTTGGAAACCTTCCAGAGATTGTTTTGTTCAGAATTTTTTGTACAAAGGGAACTTATACCATTTATAACATTTAGAATCAGAAATGTTTATGTGATATGAATGAATTCTCTAGACAGAATTTTATATAACTGTTTCATTTTGATTTAGTACCTTGACTCATTTTTCCCTCATTATTTTTTTATTATGGAGAGGATAAAAGGCCAGCAAAGGGAAGATCAAAAGCTAATTAAAAGTAATCAAAAAGTTTTCTCTCTAACATTTACTCCTGACAGCACTTTGGCTCATATCCTTTGTAGCATTTTTAAAAATCAATGTTTGGAAAATTATTACCCTGATCCTTATTCAGGGTTTAATGATTTCCTTATAGATACCGTTAGATGGGAGTTTATGTGTGTTACTGAAGGCAAGGCTAATACAATTAACCACTGCCATGTACTGAATACTTATTCTGTATCATGAAGCACCAGGTACGTTACATCTATAGTTTAACTTAACCCTCACCATATGTATTAACATCCACATTCTACAGGAGCTGTTTACAGTTTGGGTTACTGTTTTTGCACTTAATATGTGGCAGGCACTGTGCTAGATTTTAGGAGTTTAAATAAAAATAAGTTGAATTTCTTCTCTTAAGGTTCTCAATTTTAACAACAAGTGTAGTTACACAATTCTGTATTTTGACTCAATCTACATTAATGATCCCTTAAAGTAATGGTTTTAAACTATGTGGAACATGAACCTTAGCTCAGAAAAATGCACACCCCCGTGCCCCCACAATGCACATGCCTGTAACGAATACAATTGTACATACAGTGTCAGGAGACTTGGGGACCTCTAGAATGCCATCTGGGCACTCTCGAGAGTTCAAGGATGGCTGAAAAGAACCTTTATGAGAATGAGTTGTACCTGTAATCTTTCCTGGGGAGGATGAAAGAGCCCTGTTGGTGTTGCCTTCAGGGACTGTTCTGAGATGGCTTTCCATCCTTCTATGCCCCCACCCCCACCCCAGGACAGGGTCGTGGTCCTCTTTATCTCTCCTTTACATCATAAGTTACCTCCTTGTAGCCCTCCTGCACCCATTTTCTCCTTTTCTCCCCAATTCATTATCTAAATTGCTGCTAGAGTTATTTTCACGCAAAGCTGATCTTGCCTCTTCCTTAAAACATTTCACAAGTGGTGCCTGAGTGGCCCAGTCAATTAAGTGTCAAACTCTTGGTTTTGGCTCAGGTCATAATCTCAGGGTCCTGAGATCAGTCCCACTTCAGGCTCTGAGCTCAGCAAGGAGTTGGTTTGGGATTTTTCTCCCTCTGTCTCTGCCCCTCCCAGTTCTCCCTTTCTTTCTAAAAACAAACGAACAAAAATCATTTCACAGGCTGTTGACAGCTCGTAGGGTTCACTCTCTGGACAACCCTCACTTCCACAGCCAGTTTCTACCCTCATTGCTTCCCCCTGCCATCTCTCAAATGGGCTATGCCTGTTTTTTCTGCAAATTTTTACAGATATTACATCCTTCCTTTTACTATAACTCCTAATAATATGTCAAACTCCTGGTAACTCCTAGTGAGCCTGCAGGGCATGGTTCAGACTTTACCTCTCTGACCTTTCTAGACAGCTAGGCTTCCTATTCTCGGTCTGCTTGCTTCCATGCTAGTACTTGTAACGCTGTGTTGTAACCATCCCTGAATGTGTAAATGGAACTGCTTTTGATCACAAACTATGCCCATTGATGTTGATATTCTAGTCATGTATTCCGGTGCCTGGCATCTAAGAAGAACATGATAAATATTTATTTAATGAGTTGATATAAACAAAGGCTCTCTATCTGAAGAAAAATGCAGATGTTTACTTTAACTCCCAAGTATGCTACTCCATGCTACTTCCAGGAAGTAACACCTGATCCCATAAGTGAATTTTTAGTGATAAGAATTCCAAAGACCTGTACAGCTGCGTTTGGATCAGATGGCCTTCTGACTGGACTCAGGATAACCATCTACTACAACTTAAAAGTAAGGTGCCTTTCACTGAAGAAACTAGATAAATAAATATTCATGATATGATTCTATTTAAAGTTTAAAAACTGATCTATGGGCGTAGAGATCAGACTAGTGGTTATATTTGGAGGACAGTGGTATCTGGTAAGGGCTCTGAGAGACTTCTGGAATACCGAAATGTTCTCTAACTTGATCTAGATGGTAGGTACCTGCATATAAACATATGTGAAAATGCATCAAGCTACCAAGGAAATACTCTACTACCATAACTATTAGTAATAATTTTTATAAGTAGGGCTGGCTCTTAGACTTTCAATATGGTATACAGCAGCAAGGCCACCATTCTGAGTCAGCATGAAAAGAGGGGCATGGTTGGTTAGTCAGCTTCAAGAAGACTTGAAACCCATTTTTGCAAAATTTCAGGGGTTTTAAGGACCCAGTGAAATTGACTCACGGCTCTCATCCTATTAATTTTTATAGATGGCATGGCAGTTTAAAACCATCTCTGCATACCAACTTCTTGGATATGCTCCCCTCAAGAAGAGGGCCTAACTTCCCTCCACTTAGGTGTGGGCTGAACTTAGTCACTCGCTTCTTTGAATAGAAAACAGGTAGTGAGAAATGAAACAGGGAAATTTTTGGAGACCAGCTAGTGAGAAGGCACTGAGCCTTCTGTCTTTTTGACTCCCTCCGGGATCATTCCCTGTGGAGAAAGCCGGCTGCTCTGATGGGATGGGCTCTATGGAGAGGGCCGTATGGTGAGAAACTGGGGCCTCCACAGTAGCTCGTGAGGGGCTAGAGCAATCTTCCAACACCCATGTGAGTGAGCCTGGAAATAGATTCCTCAGCCCAGGGCCGGCCTTCAAGATGTCTGCAGTCCTGGCCAATATCTCAACTGCCACCTCATTAGAGAGCCTGACCATCCAGCTAAACCGCTCTTGGATCCCTGACTCCAGAAACTATAAATAATTAGTATCTGTTGCTTTCAGCCACTAGGTTGTGAGATCATTTGTTACACAGCAATAGATAATTAATACTTACTGGGAAACCAAGGCCCTGAGAGGTCAAGTTGTTTGTGTGAGATCACACATGGCCATTGGCATAATCAAGATTTGATCCAGATTCATCTCTTATATTGCTTAACTCCTAGAGCTGTTATGAATCTAAGAAGAGATATCTTTATAAAGCATTTAGAATAATTTTGACACATGGTAAGTTGTCAACAATGTTAGCTTTTCACTTATTATTCTTCATAATTGACATTTACCAATTGTAATCCAATACAAAATACATGTTAGAGTTTGTATCTTCATCTTAACTCAATTGTTATGAAGTAGTTTCTTTTTTTGTAGTTGTTAATAAGTATTTTCAAAAGAAATGGATAAAGAGATCTTCTATCTACAATGTTCAAAAGCTAAGACTATTCAATTTATGTGAATACTGATTGAAAACATAAAGCACCTTTGGCAGAGAAGGCTGTTGATGCTCAAAAGCTTCCAGAAGACTTTACAATCTCAGAGGAACAAGAACAGGTGCCATAGTTGGAAGGCAGATCCGACCTTGAGTGGTAAAGAAACAAGGCTTAAAGAAGTCCTTTGTTATGGAAATTGTAAGGACTTGAAGGATAGGGTGCTTGAATATTGCTGTTTAACAGCTATAAAAGTAGAATTAAGAATTGGCTAACCCTTGGGAGCTTCAGATATATGACACTTTCTTTTATGGTTTCTAATTTGTCATTGAAACATTCATATTTTGTCATATTTAACTTTGGGGTAGAAGATTGGGAGGAGATATCTGATTATTTCACCGTAGGAGAGCACGTACACATTTGTGGGCATGTGCATTTTTATAAATCTTGTTTCAATCCACAAATCATTTTTTTCTTTTTTGGTTTTTTTTTGAGCTCTCATTGACATATAACAGTATATTAGTTTCATGTATATGACAGTGATTCAATATTTGTATACATGGTCACCAAAATAAATCTGGTTAACATCTATCACCTCAGATAGTTACAAAGAAATTACTTTCTTATAATAAGAACTTTTAAGACCTACTTTCTTAGCAACTTTCAGTACGCAATACAGTATGATTAATTATATATTATATATGTATTGTTATATTATGTACATTACATACCCATGACTTACGATTTTGAAACTAGAAGTTTGTACCTTTTGACTCCCTTTGCCCATTTTTTTTTAAAGATTTTATTTTATTTATTTATTTGACAGAGACAGACAGCCAGTGAGAGAGGGAACACAAGCAGGGGGAGTGGGAGAGGAAGAAGCAGGCTCCCGGGGAGTGGGGAGGTCTGGTGTGGGGCTCGATCCCAGAGCACCAGGATCACGCTCTGAGCCGAAGGCAGACACTTAAGGACTGCGCCACCCAGGCGCCCCTCTCCCTTTGCCCGTTTCGCCTGCTCCCATCCCTCACCTCTGGCAACCACCAATCTGTTCTCTATCTATGAGCTTGTTGTTGTTGTTGTTACTGTTTTTAGACTTCACATGTAAGTAAGATCATAGGGTAGTTTTCTTTCTCCGTCTGACTTATTTCACTTAGCATAATGCCCTCAGGGTCTGTCCATGTTGTTGCATATGGCAAGGTTTCATTCTTTTTATAGGTGAATAATGTGCCATTGTGTGTGTGTGTGTGTGTGTATGTATAAGTGTGTGTGTGTATTTATATATATAAATTTGTATTATATAAATATTAAAAAATTATATAAATTTTATATAAATATATAAATATTATATAATACACATTATATAAGTGTGTATATATATATATATATATAAATATTATCCATTCATCCATTGATGAATACTTAGGTTGTTTCCATATTTTGGCTGTGTAAATAATGCTGCAGTAAACTTGGGGGTGCAGATATCTTTTTGAGTTAGTATTTTTGTTTTCTTCAGATAAGTACCCAGAAGTGGGTTTGGCACATTGTATGGTAGTTCTAGTTTGAATTTTTTGAGCAACTTCAGGGCTGTTTTCCACGGTGAATGCACCGATTTACATTCCCACCAATGCAGTTCCTTTCCTCCACATTTTCACCAACACTGGTATTTTTTATCTCTACGATAATAGCCATTCTGACAGGTATGAGGTGATATCTCATTGTGGTTTTGATTTGTGTTTCCCTGATGATTAGTGATGATGAACATCTTTTCATGTTTGTTGACCATCTGAATGACTTCTTTAGAGAAATGTCTTTTCTTATCTTCTGTCCATTTTTAATTAGATTATTTGCTTTTTGGGTACTGAGTTTTTGTTGTTTTTTAGTTTGTTTGTTTGTTTGTTTGTTTGTTTGTTTGTTTAAGTAATGTCTATGCCCAGCATGGGGGTCAAATTCATGACCCCGAGATCAAGATTTGCATGCTTTACCAATTAAGCCAGCCAGGCACCCCTTTGGATGTTGAGTTTTATAAGTTCTTTACATATTTTGGATGCTAAACCTTTGTCAGATATGTCATTTGCAAATATCTTCTCCCATTCTGTAGGTTGCCTTTTAGTTTTGTTGATTTCTTCCTTCACTGTGAAGAAACTTTTTATTTTGATTTAGTCACAATAGTTTATTTTTGCTTTTGTTTCCCTGTCCTGAGAGCATGAATCTAGAAAAACGTTGCTATAGCCAATGTCAGGGAAGTTACTGCCTATGCTCTCTTCTAGGATTTTTATGGTTTCAGGTCTCATATTTAAGTATTTAACCCACTTTGAATTTATTTTTGTATATGGTATAAGAAAATGCTCTAGTTTCATTCTTTTGCATGTTGCTATCCCATTTTCCTGACACCATTTGTTGAAGAGACTGTTTTTTTTCGCATTGGATATTCTTTCCTGCTTTGTCAGAGGTTAATTGACCATATAGTTGTGGGTTCATTTCTGGGTTTTCTATTCTGTTCCATCGATCTATGTGTTTGTTTTTGTGTCACTACCATATTGTTTTGATTACTACAGCTTTGCAATATTACTTGAAGTCTGGAATTGTGGTGTCTCCAAGCTTGCTTTTCTTTTTCAAGGTTGCCTCAGCTATTCAGGGTCTTTTGTTGTTCCATACAAATATCAGGATTGTTTGTGCTAGTTCTGTGAAAAATGCTTTTCTTCTTCCCATTTTTTAAAACAGATTGGGGTTTTTTTGCTATTGGGTTGTATGAGTTGTTTATGTATTTTGGATATTAACCTCTGAACAAATATATAGTTGAAATATCTTCTCTCATTCTGTCAGCTGCCTTTTTGTGTTTTTTTGATGGTTTCCTTTGCTGTGCAGAAGCTTTTTAGTTTGATGTAATCCCTTGTTTATTTTTACTTTCCTTGCGTTTGCTTTAGGTGACAGATTCAAAAATATCATCACCAAGACCAATGTCAAGAATTATCATCACCAAGACCAATGTCAAGAATTTTATCAACAGTGTTTCTTCTAGGTGTTTTACAGTTTCAAGTCTCACATTCAGGCCTTTTATCCATTTTGAGTTAATATTTTGTGAATGGTGTAAGATGATCTCCCAAAAATTTAATATAGAAATATTCCCAGGTTCACCTGGGTGGCTCAGTCGGTTAAGCTTCGACTAAGTGTAGACTCTTGGTTTCCACTCAGGTCATGATCTCAGGGTCCTAAGATCCAGCCCCAAGCCCTGAGTCAGACTCCATGCACAGCATGAAGTCAGCTTGTCCCCTTCCCTCCCCCTAACACCCCCCGCTCGTCCTCTCTTTCTCATATAAATAAATAAATAAATAAATAAATAAATAAATAAATAAATAAAATCTTTAAAAAAGCAATACTACTTTCTGTGTGAAATCACCGGTCTGCTTCTACCTTTAACCTTTAGTGAGTCCACAGAGAGGCAAAAATACGAAAATCACTGCTTGAGATACGACAAACTCCTTTTCCATTCCAGATGAGTCCAATTACCACATCAAAGATCACCTTATATCACAGAAATAATTTAGAAGATGAAATTTTAAAATCCCATATCTCCATGCAATTTTCTTCTTGGGAATTCTAGTTTTTTAATGTCTTGTCTTAGTATATAGTCTTGAATGAGATGTTCTGTTCTCTTAGATCTGACATAAATACACTCCAGACAATTTCTTGAGTGTTGGTGTCGTGAAGCCTTGGACAAAGTTCACATCTTTAGGCATCTCTGAAATAAGGGAAATGCCACAGAACAAACTGTTAATATTTTCCTTCAATTGGCAAATTATTTGTATCCTGAATATATGAAAATTTTTAATGAACTAGAAAGATAAAGGCAAAAACAAAAAGAAGAAAAATAGAAAGAGAGTTGAATACTTCAATAGGAATTTTACATAAGAAAATATTGGAATAGCAAATAAATATATTAAAAAGAGTTCAATATTATTAGTTATCAGTGAAATGCAAATTAAAATCCCATGATATGTCATTACACATCTACTAGAAATGGCTGACTTCTTAAAACAATTGAAAATACCACGTGTTGGTGATGACACAGAGAAATAGAAACTCTCATAAGGTGTCAGGGGGAGGGTAAATGGGAAGAATCCCTTTTGAAATTGCCTTGCAACATTTCCTAAAATTAAATATACACATACCCTTGACCAACAATTTTATTCCTAAGTTTGTATAGAACAGAACTGTGTAATAATGTCACCAGAGCTATGTGGAGACTTTCCAGGGCAACACTATTTGTAAGTAGCTAAAAATTGGAAATATTTCAAATTCTATTACAAATAAAATGCTATATGAAATGAAAATGAATGCACTGCTACATGCAATAACATGGATCTCACACGTAGTATTTTGTGAAGAAGTTAAGTACTAAAGAAGACAGTTGCACAAAATTCTACATTTGTGGAAACCTCAAAAAAGATGCAGAACCAATCTCTAGTATTTAAAGTCAGAATGGTGATTAAATCTGAGTTGTTGGGGAGGGTACAAGACAGTTTATTCTGCTTTTATCTAGATGCTCGTTCTAGGAGTATGTTCATTGTATGACCACTCACCTAGATGTACACATGTGATTTCTACACTTTTCTGTACTTTAAACTATAAAACTCAAGGGACAATGATAATAATACAGCAGTAGAGACTACTATTTTTTTTTTAAGATTATTTATTTGAGACAGAGAGAAGGTACACATGCACGCTGGTGGGGTGCAGAGGAAGAGGGCAGAGGGAGGGAATCTTTGGAGCAGACTCCCTACTGAGCTGAGCACAGAGCCTGTCATGTACTCTGTCTCAAGACCCATGAGATAACCACCTGAGCTGAAACCAAGAGCTGGACGCTCAACTGACTGAGCCTCCCAGGCACCCTGTAGTGACTACTATTTTTCAGTGCCCTGTGTCTTTCCATTATAATAAATATAGCGGTTAATTCTTACAGTACTTTTTTTTGAATACCTATTATTATTCCTTTTTGTAAAGAAAGGACGTTTTGAGGGTTTGAGAGGAGATGCAACCATCTGGAATCACCCAGAGCTAGAAATTGACAGGATCAGGATTCTAACCTAGTTCCATTCAAATCCAAAGCTTATAATTTTTCCTGCCTAATTGTCAGTAGACAGGAATTTAGCTTCTACTTCATCCTGTAGTGCGTCTAGATTGATGAAAGATCCATTTATACACCGTATGAAAGTATTGTATCCTTCTCCCTACTGTAATAAAGAAAAAAATGCCCCCGGTTTTTTGTTTGTTTTTTGGGGGTTTTTTGTTTGTTTGTTTGTTTTGGTTTTGGTTTTGGTTTTGGTTTTGGTTTTGGTTTTGGTTTTGGGTGTGTGTGTGTGTGTGTGTGTGTGTGTGTGTGTGTGGAAGATGTTATAGAACAGAAAAGAATAATAGAAACGTTTCTGGATAGCAGTGCCCTTTACAGAGCCCTCCTGTTTTCTCACCTGCTGGCTGGCCTCTTGCACACCTGACCTTACTAATCAGTGGGAACTTTTATCCTTTAGAGATAAGATTGCCAGCACCCACTGGCCCAGCCCCCTTGGATGCATGCTTCTGCACACTGTCTGCTGAGCTCAGTTTTTCTGCTACTTCTTGTCCTTCCTTTTCGGATGTTGGCTCTGTGCTCTGGAGTTTAGTTCTTCTACCTCCTCACAGTTATCCCAGGCCCTGGAAATATCCCTTAGGCTTTCATAGGAGGGAATTTTGTGCGAATATTAGTCATGGTCATGTTGTGAAGACTCATAGGTTGGAAGAAGTTAGCTATTAGGAAAAAAAAAAAAAGTTAGATACCTGGCTGAAATAAATCCATGAAGAAACTTAGAGATGAAATTGGTGAACAGTCTCAATGAAGTAGTTGCCCTTATTTAAATCAGCGTTCAGTAGGTTAATATTCCACTCCAGATTGATAGCTGGCTCCTGAGCTTTTGTGAGGCAGGTGTGGAGTAGTGAACTCTTCCTGCTTATTGTACACGTGACCTTGAGAAGGTAACTGGCTTTTTGAATCTCAATTTTCTCATTTATAAAATGGGAATAAAAATGTCTAACTCATAGCTCTGTAACAATTTAATGAGGCAAATTATATAAATATATCTTGTGACTGATAAAAAACTGAAAATATAGGGGTTTAATTAATATTATTATTTAGGTTTTTTTAAAAAGTTGTATTTTATTTGTCAGAGAAAGAGAATGAGCACACAAGCAGGGGGAGCAGCAGGCAGAGGGAGAAGCAGGCTCCCTTCTGAGCAAGGAGCCCGATGTGGGACTCCATCCCAGAACCCTGGAATCTTTACCTGAGGTGAAGGCAACTGCTTAACCAACTGAACCGCCCAGGTGTCCCATTATTTAGTTTTTTTAATCTACTGCAAATCCCTGAAATTCTAGGATATAATGATACATTTTAAGTACCCTTTGTATCCTCACCTTTTTTTCCCCTTTTTTATTCCTTAAAAAAAATACTTTGGAGTTTTTTGTGTGTCTATGAATTAATTCACCATGATCTCACAAACAAAGTTGATTGCACTATTCCCTGTGCAGTAGGTGACTAATGAAATGTGCCTCAACTGTGTTAGCAATGAACATTTTCTTAAAAATAGCTTTGCAAAAATGGCAGTATCCTTTGTGCTTCACTAAGAGTAGTCATTAAAATGTGCACTAGCCGTTGAAACTCTGAAAACGATCAGATTATTTTATAACTATTGCAGGTGGGAGTTGAGATCCAGTTAAGGGTTAAATAAGACATAGAATAATACCAGAATTATGATTATACCTGCCATTCATACGATGTTTACAATGCACTCTGTAGGTGTTCCTAGTCCTCAAAACAAGCCTGTGAAGTGCTTTTTAATATGTCCATTTTACACGTGAAGAATTATGGAAACCTTTCAAGGGAACTTAGGAAACTGGGTAGCTACTAAGAGGCAGAGCTGGAAATACATCTGAGTGACTCAAATCCTTTGCTTTTGTTCCCACGTACTGTCTATCTGTACAGGTTATCCTTTGTTACAAATCTCAACAGGAGTAGCATCTGAGAGTCACCTTGTAATTACATGGTGTCATAATAACTGGTTGAGAAATTAATTATTTAATTAATTAGTAGGTTATTAAATGTTCATGTGACCACACCATATTTTTGACAGATTTCATATTTTCCTTAATTGAAAGTGGGTTTAAATTTATTTTCTAACAACTAATCAATTTGTTTCAACAGATTGTGCAAAGGAAGAAATAATCAAACTAGTTATTTGATTTAGATAGAGCAATAATGTTATATTTGATCTGAAATAGAACTTACATCTTCCAAAATTAGTGCAATTTTTTTCTCACAAAACACAGAAAAAATAGATATGCATGTGTCTCGCTGTGGCTCTCTGTATCTATTGTCTCTCTGCTCATCCTTCCATCTCCCCACCTGTCTAGGATCTTTTCCTCCGCAGTGATTTTGGGCATTTTTCACTTCTCTATCAGGTGTTTTGACATAACTTTATTGGTTTTTAACTGAATTACTAGAGTTCATTGTTTTGCTAATAATTATCACAATTTTAGGTTTAGTCTATTCCAGGGCTTCTAAAACACTAATGTTTCATCAGTCATCTGGGGATCTTGTTAAAATGCAGCTTCTAATTCAGTCGATCTAGGGTGGGGCCCAAGATTCTGCATTTCTAATAAGGCCCTATATGATGCCTAGCTGCTGGTACTTGGTTGAGGCAAGGGTCTAGGCAGACCTATTAAGTAACAGATTGATTCCTTCAAAAGAACTTGAGTTGTTATTGGGAAATCTGGCTTATCTTAAATCTTACAGGAATTAACTACATGAGTTAATCAAAGCACAAATTCTCTAGGTTTTGATTTCTTTAAGGTTGGATGTGGTTGTATGATTGATTTCATGATTGTTCCTATCTTGGGTACTTTCCCTGCTCTAACATGAAATCATAATATTAAATATAACACCACTACTGGTTACACTAACTTACTGAGTAGTTGGCATGTGCTAAGTGTTGCATTAGAGACTATACGTACATTATTTCATTTTTATCTTCACAAAAATTCAATTGATGGTTACTAGAGGGGAGGAGACTGGGGGGATGGGGGAAATAGGTGATGAAGATTAAAGAGTGTACTTATCATGATGAAAAAAACTCAACAAAATAAATACTATAGCCTCATTTTTAGATGGAGATATTGAGGATTACAGAATAAACAAATTTTCCAAGGCCATAGGTGATAGAACTAGAATTTCATTTTCAAAATTTATACTTTTCTTTTTAAAATCCTATTTTATATGATTTTTTGGTATCATTTGTAAAGACATTTTTGTATAAGCATATGTATTTGAGCTTAGTGACACATATTTATTTGTTAACATCTTGGCCACTATTTTTTTAATGAAGAAAAACTGAAATTCAGCATGACAAATTAAATTTCCAAACTTTAACTTCGGTTGCATAATGAATCAGGGACAAAAATTAATGAGCATTAGTATATTGTATATTATATCTTCTTTCTCACTTTAGCTTACATCTTTATTTCTCCCTATTGTTTTTACTTTTTTATGGTAATGCATTCTCACGATTCAATATTCAAAGTACATTAAAGGGTATATGATAAAAGTATTTCTCCCAGTGCTCTCTGTGAGCCACTGGATTCTCCTCCCCAGAGGCACCGATACTTGACTTGTAAATTCTTCCTGGATGTCTTAAGCTTATATAAACAAAGCTTTTTTTTTTCTCTCAGTTTTCCTTATTTATTCATTTATTTTAAATTTTCTAGGGGTTAAACCTAGATCTCTTTGAATCAAAAGCCCATGCTTTCAACTCTACAACATACCTCCTCTATTATCAAGACATGGTTTGAGTGTATATATTTTATTACAAAAGCAAAATATGTAGGTCCAAAGAGTGTCCCTGACTTAACCTCCATTATTTCCTTAGAACCTGGGTTGCAGGGAGCCACAGACCTGTCAGAGCCAAAGAGTAGGCAGGCTGCATCCATCCTTCATTAGGCACACTTCCCATGGCCAAGCTCTTTGTGTCCACATGGCTCCCAGAGTCTACAACAGTAGATGCTGCAAAACTCAAGGTTATGGTGTGATTCTGCCCATATCCCACATGATACAGGCACCTAACCTTGAGTGTTATGAGTCAGTAGTCCACACCATCAAGGCTATGCCAAACCCTGGGAAGTCTTTTTCTCATAAAAGTTAAGAATGTGGTTCTCAACTAACTGAAAAATACCAATATGTTTTCTAAACCAACCACCCACCCACAAAAATATCCAATTAGTTTTATTACCAATAAAAACATAAAATGTCATTACAGTGATGCTAATTTATTTTTCACTCCAATATCAAAGACACTCAGTGAATACGTTTAGACAAGTTGACTCTTGAGCCAAATTGATCAACAGTATTAACTCAGTAACACATGGAAACATGCACTAGATAAGGTTGAGTGAACAAGCGAACAGATTGATTTGTCCAGCTTCTGGGGCTGGTCCTTGGGTGACTGTTCAGGCCCTAATCTGGGAAGTTGGATAGTCCTAAGCAGGGTCTAATTTGTACAGCTCTTATTTTTCCTAATGTAGTCTCTTCCACAAAATAGCTAAGTAACACTGGGCAATATTCCTAATGACCACCTCTCTGTGATCATATTTTTATCATCTATAATGTACAGTGGTTGAACTAGATATCTGTAGTTTGTTTTGAAGGGACTGGATAGTTTACTCTTTGGTACTTAAATATAGGGCTTAGGAAAAAATGTAGAGATGGGTGTCCTTTACCTGATAGTAAAATACCCTGAAAGGAGAAAGATTGTGTCTGCACACACACACACACACACACACACACACACACAAGTAAATAAATAAATCAAAACAACTAGCTGATAATTTTTAAAACCAATCAATTCAAATAGTTTTATGTGCCTGTAACACAAAACCAAAGGTTGATTCATATTCTCATTCCAGGCCCAATGACCTTTAGTTATTTTTTTAAATAAAAATTGCCTACAGATCCACAGACAATCAAATCCAGAATTTTATTAGTCATTTCAAAATTCCTCTTCTCAATATAGCATTATTATAGACAGCAGCACCAGACCTAGATTGTAAAGTCCGAGAGAACAAAGGCAAAACCAAATTGACTTTTAAAACTCTGCAGATACAACTCCATCTGGAAAGCTATCACATACAACTGTCCAAGTGGAAAAAAAATAAAAAAAAAAAAAGGACTAAGAACTCACAGCTCATGTAAGATAAAAAGAATTTCTTTCTCCATCATAAGATGCTGCAATTGCATTTTGCTATTTTCCCCCCAATGTCAGAACAGTGTGATACAATATTGGCGACGTGTGTGCTAGCAGAGTGGAAAAAAAAAACTAAATCTTACACCCAGGAACCAGATGCTGACAACCCTTTTTGGCAGATGGACTGTGATTCTCTCTCCTGTGAAATCAAACATTCCAATTAAAATGGCTCTTTGATTTTAGGGCAATGATAAAAGGAAAAAGAAGCTACACGAGGAGCAGACAGAAAAGTTAAAACAAAAAAATGAGCAAAAGGGAAAAGACAGGTCAGAAAAATATATCAGGGATAAATGTGAAAGGTTGGAAAGGAGAAAAGGAGAAAAGTAGGCTGGAGATTATTTGAACAGGAGCAATGCCGAAGCACCAGTGAATCTGACAAAAGTCAGGGTATGATGTGTGAAGTTTATTTACTCTTTGTAACAAACACATTTCTCATTTTACTAGCTGCTCGAAGCCCAGTGAGTTGTATTGTACATTGAAGTTTTAATTTTAGGACCAAAAAAAAAAACCAGTTTTATTTTATAGATTTGTTGTATGGATACCTCAGTTATTCAGTAAACATGTTTTAAGCACCTAAAATGTGCCAAAGACTGTGGTAGAATTCATAGGAGGTAGGTGTACCAGTGAGTGTGAGAGTGTGTGTGTGTGCGTGCGTGTGTGCGCGCGCACGTGTAAATGCTCCCGTGCACACGCATCTGAAGAGCATCATGGAATCCAACATATCTGTCTTAATTTTCTGGGTTGACTAGTCATTCTCAGTGCTGCGTGTGTCCCCTTGAAACAGGTATTCTGTACCTTGATTGCTACCAACTCCCAACTTAAGATAATTGATCAGCTTTCTGGATAAATGGCAAAGAACAGGTTAGCCAGAATCTGGTTCCTCATGGAACAGTATGCTGGGTTGTTCTACTTGTGAACTTGGTTATTCTGGGAACTACATTTCTGGATTTTCCTTTCCTGTACGGTTTCTTTTATTTCAAGGGTTGGAGTTGATTGAAAGTAAACCACGTAAAGTGAAGCAACTGCCATCACGTTCTCAAGATCCCCATTAGCGGTGGTGAGGGACAGACAGCGTGGTGTCAGTAGGTTCCAGTTTATCTTCACTCTTCCACTTTTCTTACCACCAGTTCTCCATGCCAATGACCATCCCAGCTGATGAACAGTTATTGACCTCAGGGCCGACACTAGGCACATGGCTGCAAACTCAGAGCCACAAAGACCCAAACCGGTCATAGACTTCTTCATCAGCCCCTTTCATGATTTCAGTACACGTGTTTTGTCTGCAGCTCTGACTTGTTCATCAGCGTAAGGGATGGTTAATGATTTTGCTCCCCTTCTTGGCCTTTTCGTCCCCAGCTCCTCCCAGATTGTCTAAGGTCTAATTCATTATTTCATAGGAATCAAGGTAGTTCTGCTTCTCTGAATTAACCCTGGTGAATACAGACAGAATGTCTTCGCTGCTGTGTGATTTGAGACAGGACAAAAAAATCAGTCAAAGTTCAACTACTTATTTAAATACTGAAAGGCTATGGCCATGGTTGAAGATACCATATTTGTATTTCCATTTATTTATTTATAATTAAAAGGAGAAAATACTATTTTTCATAGCAGTACAATGCTGCCCCTCCCCTTGCCAGCCCCCAACTGTGGCTTTGTTATTCCTGTGCCTGTCTTTTGCACACTAAGGGAAAGATGTGGATGAGTAATTTGATAAACTGCTTGGGGTGGGGCTCAATGCCTCAAAGTCATGTTTACATCATGCAGCTGGTTGCTTATCTGCCTTCTAGGGAATGTCAGATCAGTTAATTGAAGGACTTTTATTTTGCTCAGGGGACAAGCAATTTGAGGACAGAGCTAAAATGCTAAGACAACAGAGGATATTGGAAAGACTGTTTTAGAAAAAAAAAATGGACTAAAAGGAAAGGAAGAGCCAATGCTAAAAGAGAAATATGGAGAAAGAAGAGAAATGTCTAGTAGAGAGTCTTATTAAGTTCCTTACAGTATTCCCATAAGATATAAACTCTTATTTTCCTATGGAAGCCAATAAAATCTACATTTCTCACTTTTTTATAGTATAGATTTATTTTACCAATGTGACATTTGCAATAAGCACAATGATGCATAAACAGTTGTTGTGTGCTTCTCCAGCCCCTGCTCTGCATGGGGGATATAGTGTTGACCAAGAGAACCACACACTCTCCCTACCAGCCCCACAGTCAGCAAAATGAGGGTAGAGTAGAGTCATCATTAGCAACCCACACAGTCCAAGCATGAAACACTGTTATTAAAAGAAACAGGAAGAAGATCAAGGGAATGCACACAGTCCCACTGAGAAGATTGCTTGAACTCATCACAGCTAGGCATTCCATGGATTGTGCCCCTGGAGGGGGAACCTACCCCGATGCTGCTTTACTTATTGATAGGGAATTTGGGAGGAGTTAGGGAGCATGTAGTCGACCACCCATGTAACAACAGGAGCTGTCTGGCTTGGGGTTTGTGAAACCCCTTGCTGAAAAGAGTCATACCCAGTGTTTGGCAGTCAGTTTGTATGGTAGCGTGCATGCCTATGCAGTATCAGCTATGAGATTTGTCGCTCTCTCTGCTGATCGAGCTCTAGCTTATTGCTAAAGGTGGAAGAGAGGTAGCCATGGGGACGGGGGGCGCTCAGCACAACAGTCTTGCCTCTACTGTACAGTTCCTTACTAAGAAATTATTTATTTGAATACTTAGGGTAGAGAAATGAAGAATGAACCACTGCTATCACCCAGCTAAATTATAAAATCACTAGACATCTTTGTTTATCCAATAGGACTCCCAAAGTACAATGGTCAAAATCAAGCCTAGGACCTGAATAGACATATCCTGTTCTACTTTTAGCACTTTGAATGCAGATTTCCAAAGATTGACATAAAGATGTTAATGTTAGAAGGAGCTCTCAGAACAATTTCGAAGTGGTTACTTAAGTTAGATTCAAAGAGATACTCTGTAACGTCCAGCCGTACAGTGCCCCGTCTAGTAAGTGATTATGAATGTCTTCCTTATTATCCACCGGAATTTGGTTCGGGTACTACGTAGACCAACGACATGGGAGCACGTTTAAGCTAATTTTCGCTGATACCACATATTAATTTAGACGAAGTAGGAGCTGTAACAATATTCTGTTTTGTGAAGATATGCACCTCATGTAACTTGTCAAGTAAATGAACAAAATGTTCTGAAAAGACCTATTTGAGTAGCAAATACCTAGTCCTTAATTTGAAATCTATTATCTGGAGAAGAATTTTAAAATTTCTCAAAATGAGGGGCGCCTGGGTGGTGCAGTCATTAAGCGTCTGCGTTCGGCTCAGGCGTGATCCCAGCGTTATGGGATCGAGCCCCACATCAGGCTCCTCCACTAGGAGCCTGCTTCTTCCTCTCCCACTCCCCCTGCTTGTGTTCCCTCTCTCGCTGGCTGTCTCTCTCTGTCAAATAAAATAAATAAAATCTTAAAAAAAAATAAAATAAAATTTCTCAAAATGAGATCACCAGTATCTTATTCTTGTTCTTTCTCTCTCTGTCTCTCGGTCACTATCTCTCTCCCTCTCACACACACATACATACATTTTTGTAGTTTATTAATCTAATTTATGAATCCTTTTGTTCCTATATATTGAGAAGTATCTGACACAACTAATATATTTTATTTTCATTAGATTCCTTATAAATATGATTTGAAAAATTAATGACAATTCTTTAAATCCATTTTGCTATAGGTAACTTTTTGCCCCAAACTTCACAAAAATAATTCTCACAGTTTTCTCTGGGACACAACTGGTCATCCTAAGAAATAATGTGAGAAGATTATTTTTCTATAAAGGAATTCTTTCTAATGTGAGAGGTCATTCTAAGAAATAATAAAATCTGGGAAAATATCCAGGGAACAGTAATTCATCCTAGGCTTGAGGAGTGGGGCTGGACACTTTATATCTATTCTAATTGTAAGCACAAGTATCCTGACTGTCTGATACTATGGAAACAGTGACGGATGCTATTAAAGTTGTGCTGTGATTATTTATCAATTATGTTTTCATATTGAGGACCTCTAGGTTTATACACACCCTGAGAGAGAACAGTTTCACTGCAAGAGTCTCAGAAGTAAGGTGAAACATTAAGTCAGGAATGTCTTAGTTATCCATACTAATTGGTCTGAAAATGACGGTTATGTAGAAATCTTAGGGTCAGAGATTTGCATTACTTACTGTTGGAACAAGCTTTCAATTCTTTAAGTAGAATGAAAAAATAAACATTTGCTGCATGAATTGCTTGCAGAAAAGGTGAGATAAATTCATAAATAAATCTATTATAAAGCCTGACTGAAAACTAATGGTCTACTTTACACATTAGAACTTAAAATACAGCACTCAATAATGGGAAAGACATTCTTAATCTCTTCACTGTTATTTAATTTAACATGTTGGGCAACAGGTTCATTAATCATTTCATATTAATATTCAAGAGAGAGAGCTGATGCTGGGACACGTTCTATTCCAAATAGCAATCCCATTTGCCTGGGTGTTGTCTTAGGCATGATGGGGAGGAAACAGGAAGGAAGATTAACTTTCCGATACACCTATTTCTGCTTCATTACTCTGAAAGTCTTTTCTGAGCCATTAGGAAAACTTACCCAGAGTAAAGCCATTCTTGACATCTGCCTAGTCCTAATAAATAAAACCTCTTTTATTGAAAAGTTTATGTTTGTTTATTCAAAACATAATCACACTTATAAATCATGGCAAAGAAAGAACGATCATTAATTTCACCCTAGGTTTTCACTCACCTTTGGGGCATATAGTAGCTAATGAGAAAATAAAAGCAAAACAACTATGTATTGAGCTCTTATCCTGGGCTCTGAACTTGCTTTTTTATATTGTTATCTAATGAGTTAATACACATGTGAAAAATACCCCATATTCTATATACTCTATGCAAAGTAATCATATGTGGAAGATGTGATAAAAGAGAGGTGCTATGTAATTTACACTATTTAGGTTGCCTGTTGAAAGAAAACATACGTTGTTAGTAGTAAATATGAAGCCTTATGAAACATTAATGATAATGTGTTAGAAGCCTTAAAACCTTGATCTCATGTAATTCTCACAAGGTAAATATTTGTATGCCTATTTAATAGTCAAGGTAGCTGAGGTTTAGAGATGTGAAGTAACTTGCCCAAGGTCACACAGCTAAGTGGTGAAGTCAAGAAGCAAAACGTAGAACCTATGTTTGAGTCATATATGCAAGAAATGTAACAAGTGTTAGATTCATCACCCAGAATTTTGTAGCCTATGACATAAGGAAGGGAGATAATATGCTGCACTAAATTTCCCTTGACCTCTGGGGTTAAAAGTGTAGACTGGACACTCCCCTTAGGAGGATGTAAGGCTCATTAACAGCTCAAATATTATCACATTCACATAGGCAGGCTTTATTCTTTACCAGCTTGTTAATATTCACTTTGAGCGTCTTTCTAGGTTAGGGGAAGTTGTCATTGGTTCCCTCCTTGACCCAACATGTAACTGTCATTTATTTCCATGAGGAATTGTGTGTTCTGTATTAATGAACAAGGTACAGAAGACGAAACGCAGGACTCATTACATTTCTTTGCTTCCTTCAAGATCTTTGTTTACTTCTGGCTTAAATCAAAGTGCATTGTTTTTCCAGGTCTTATGCCACCTCTAAAACAAGGGGGTTCTTGGGAGGAAATGAGACACATAGAAATTTGGGTTACAGAGTCTCTTTAGCTCACTCCTGCTTCTCATTTCCAGCACAGAAGAGCCTCACCTTTTGAATGATCTTATTCAATATGATTTGAGTGGTGGGAACTTTTTAATTACCCTTTCTGGAACCCTTTGTTCAAAATTTTTCATTCTAGTTTTCAAAAGATAATGAAATCAAAATTGGACTTACTGGATTTTAAACATCTTCCTGAATCCCTTCCTTTTAGGAACACAAATACCAGTTATGCTTTTTAGCTTCTTTTGCCCTCTGGGCAGAAAGTGTCATCCAATTATGTTGCTACAACTTTCCTTATGCTTCTTCCCTTATAAGTTAAAATCTCATTAGATTTTATGAAAAGTTTCAGTAATATGCAGTGTATTGCAATTATGAGTTTTGGCATCTGTCTTAATATGATCTTGCACAAACTTTCAGAGTATTTATTTATGGCTATATGCCTCATTATGCACCAGGATGCAGCTTGCTAAAACTGAAACCATTTTTATGCCTATACTATGTCATGGAAGGAAGTCAGACTCTCCTGACAGATTGTTCTCTTCCCTTCCAAAGAAGCCCAAGAGCACAGTTGAAGGCATCCAAAGGAACATGAGGTCATGGTGTCACCAGTAAAGGCCCTCAGATCAGTTCTCACAAGCTTCACATGTGACCCTCAGATCCCCAGACTCAGAAATTTAATCTTGTTGGGAGTATCCCACACTTGATTAGATATGAACGCTGAGTCCAATTAAGACAGCCCTTGTGAAATGATATTCAAAGCAAAAATGGCCAGGTATTAATTTTCAATTAGATAGATTACTGCCAGAGGAATGTGATAGGCACATCGCCTGGACAATAGTCTCTCCTGGTGGCCCAGTACATTCAAGCCAAATTATGGTCAAATTTGCTTAGCGTTAAAACAGAGTAACTTCATTATGGTTTGAATATTCAAGAGCCTCAAGAAATCATGGCCTGAGGCATTTATCTAAAGAACTATTTGCCACTAAAACTATATGGGCCGTGTCTTTGATTTGGATCTCTTCTCCCAGGCGCTGCTTGAACAGTCGCAGGATTTCTCTCTGGCCCCTTACTATTCCCATGTTCTGTTATCAACCAATCTATTTTTCTGCAGACACTTGATCTTAAAAAAAAAAAGTGTATATATATATATATATATATATATGGCTTTTGATGTGGTCATAGTTAAATATTGCTAGCCTTGGGACCATTGTATTTTGAGAGGTTTTTGTTAAAAGAATCACTATATCTTAAGGTGATTCTGACCTCATCCATAAGGTGTTGATTTGTAGTTTAATCCTCCACGGGTGATTTTATTTTCCCCATTGTACCACCTTCACTTTCAATTCAGTTTGTGATAGAGTGCCAGAAATGGTCAGTTTATCACATGAGAGTCGTGAGACCAACTTCAAGAGACAAGGAATTAGCCAAAGACACATACCTAGTATGGGCAGGCAAATGACATGACATTGATCTTGTTAGATTAAGTTGAGATGAGTCCTAGGATCCAAGGGAGATCTGGAAGGTGAGCCCCCAGGAGGAAAACAAACAAACAAACAAACAAACAAAACTCTACTCCTAGATCTGATAGAAATTTCAGGGGCACTTGATCTACAAATTCAAGATGGATGTGACTCTAAAAACCTGGTAAACTTATCTTGAGCGGTATTTATGCTCATAAGTTTTAGGGTCAGCCTGCGCAGGCTCTGACACTTTTTAACTCTGTGAATTTAGATAACCTAGATAACCTATCTGAGTCTGTGTCCTCAGCTGCAAATGGGAAAATAACAATGCCTACCTCACAGGGCTGGGAGTTAAGGAAGAGAGTTTATGAAGAGATTGAGTTCAGTGTCCGCACCATAGAAAGCTCTCAGTCAATGAAAGCCGCGATTATATTTATTGAATTTAGGCGTTGGTTTTATTTTATTTAGAAATGATTATCAGTTGATAGCTAAGAGCATCACTGTGCTTTATTTATGAAATGAACATATGCAATAAGGAATGAGTGTAGGCTTTTATTGGACTATAAGAATCTCTCTCTCTCTATATATACACACACATATATGTGTATATATATGTATGTATATATGTGTGTGTATGTATATAATTCATACTTAACTTGAAATCCAAGTATATTTTCTTTAACTGATTGGCAGGACTAGCTATAACAAAAGTATATGCCACAGGGATGAAGCATTTGAGAGCAGTGTCTCTGGAGCCCATAAGCCTGGGTTATGCCCAATGTCTCTGGCACCCATAAGCTGGCCTCTCTCTTTGCTAGCCATATGGACTTAGGCAAGTTATGTGCCCTCCTTGAAATATGAAATAGGAATTGTAATGATTGTAATTTTTTAAGAGTTGTGAAAATGAATGAGTTAGCCCATATAAAATGCCACAGCATACCTGGCCCATAATGATCACCACATAAGGAAACTCATTATCACTTGATTGGTTATAGTTAACCATGACAGTATGTAGACATCAGTGTTTACTATAAATTGGATCTCCCATTACACCTCCTACTCTAAAGTCTCATTTCTTCTTCTACCCAAAGCAGGATTGCTCATCAGCTTTCTGTAATTTCCTCGGGACTATTCCAAGTTGCTTTTCATATAAGACCCTGCAATCATATTCGGAGAAGCTTTCAAGTATGAACTCAGGAAGTCATTGCTTTCAGTGAACCAACCCTTATCCCATCTTTGGCAATTAGGATTTTATTTTTGTGTGTAAAGAAAAGAAAAGAAAGAGAAAAAGGAAGAATGAAAGAACAAAAAAACAAGCAGGAAGTTATCAAATTCCAGGGCTGATAACTAACTAGCTGTTTCTGTAGGCTCACTAGCAGGTAGTGGTGAAAGTAGATGCAGTAATACCTACGATAGATATTTATTAAATCATTCATTCAACAAATTTGTACCAGTCACTTTCTAGAACTTGTATTAGTTGGCTGGCGAATTTTAAATAAAAGTCACAACTCTTTCCTCAGCAGTGCTCCAAATCTGGTGAGGGTGACTGACTGTGTTAGTTTTTTGGAGTTGCCATAATAAATACCATAGACAAGTGGCTTAAACAACAAAAATTAATTTTCTCAGAATTCTAGAGGGTAGACGTCCAAGATCAAGGTGTCAGGACTGTTGGGATATTCTGCGACCTCCCTTCTTGATTTGTAGGTAGTCATCTAATGGCTATGTTTTCACATGGTCTTCCATCTGTACCTCTCTATGTCCAGATGTCCTTTTTTTATGATGATATCAAATTAAGGGCCATCCTAATGAACTCATTTTAACTTAATTACTTATTTAAAGACCTTATTTCTATGTACAGTCACATTCTAAGGTACTAAGGTTGGGACTTCAACAGACACATTTTTGGAGGACACAATTCAGTCCATGATGTTGACTAATACCTGGGCTATTATCACATGGTGTGCAATAAGTATAAAGATAGAACAAATGTAGGATAATATGGGAGCCTAACTCTGGGGGAAATGGGTAGTGGGAGTTACGGAAGGAGATGGTGAGGGAAGGTAGAAACTCAAGGACCTTCTGCTGGTTTTCCACATTCAGACGTACTTGTAGGGTTCTAGGTGTCCAGATTATCTCCAGAGCTATTGTCTCTCCCCCCTTGCAGGACTTTGTCCTATAGACACCAGAAGCTGACTGACCAGACTCTTCTGCACCTTCACCTATTGCTTCTAGAGAGTGAGCCCTGGGTTTCTGTCTAACTGCAGAAAGGCAATGTGGTCTTATACAACTTCTCATAACTCAGCTGAAGAAAGAACACAGCTCTTTGAAGGTTTTTAACCACAGGGACAGAGGCAGTAGAAAGTCACAGTTGTGCAAGAGAAGTCAGAATGAAATTCATTCCCAGTGTGTGTAGGAATCTAAATGAATCTTCTCTCAAACATGTAGCTTCCTGCCTCTTCCTCTAATCTTGGACATGGTTCCTGATGAAGAACATTGTCATCCTGAACACATGATTTTCATTCTTTCCAGTGGAAATATAGCATAATAGTTAACTTTGTTTCAGTATCCATTTTGTCTCCTTAATTTTTGACCTTAAGCAAACTTCTCAAGGCCTCAGTTTTCTTTTAAGTAAAATGGTTATAATAATAATGCCTCTTTCTCGTGAGTTCTTTCATGAGAAGCAAATGGCATAATGTATGAAAAACACTGCATACATACTTGATCTAGAGTAAACATTCAGTGAATTATATTCCCTGTTTTACTACAGAACACACTACAGTGATTCCATATGGGATGAGAATGGACACTATATAGTTTGAAACTTTTACTCCCTATAGTAATAAAATATTTCATAGGGGAAAACAGATGGTCTATTGTTTGGGCAATAGAAGCTATGTATAGCAGGAAAGTGGAAGGGGAACTCTTGGCTGGAAGAAATATACAATAGCCTGAGGAGACATTTAAAGGTGAAGATATTTCCCTGGGGTGATTGTTACAGAATCTCAAGAAAATATGAGGTTCAAGAAAATATGAGGTTTTAATTGTCACAACAGAGAATGGGTTTCCATTTTTGCTAAAAATGCACTTCAGTGGTTAGGTAAAGATAAGATTGAGGGATAATGAAACATCTGTACTAGCTTATGGAACTAACACAAAGTTTATTTTATCAACAGATAAAATGCATGTTTTAAATACATTTCCTCTTATTATATGACATCCATCAGGATCTTTCAATCAACATAAAGCTGTGGTGAAAATGAAACATTTAGCACATCTTAGTTGGGTTTGTTCTACCGCTTGTTGATTAAATGATTATGAACCCCTAAAGGGCACAGGCAGCATTCTTAAAACATCAAAGGGAAAGCAAATATCAGCTATGTCCACTCTCTTTCTTTTCTTTTTTCTTCCCTTTTCTTTTCTTCTTTCCCTCTCCTCTTCTCTTCTTCCTTCCCTGCTTCACTCCTTCCTTCCTTCCTTCCTTCCTTCCTTCCTTCTTCCTCCCTTTCCCCCCTCCTTCCTTCCTTTCCTTTTTTTAAGTATAAGCAGCACCCACTGCTTTTCTTTGTTTTTAATCTATTGCCTTATAAAAAATGAGGGATGCATGGCTTAGTTACAGTTATTGGTGCTCCTATCAGAAGGCTAACATTTACCCTCTAACCTTTCATATTTGGACCATGTCGAATAATCACCTTGCCCCACCTGGATCTTGCCCTATTTTGGAGAAGTTGCTACCATGCGCCCCTGCAGAAAACAAAACAAAACAAAAAACCCCAAAAAACTCCATAATTCCTTATAATAGGCAAATAATATTGGGGAAACAAGACTTATGACCGTAATTACAAAGAAATTCAAGGTGTTGGAAAAATTATTTTCCAATCAAAATGTGCTATATACATCAGGTAAGGGAGACATTAAAGTACATGGAGCGTTCCTAAGGAAGATGTACAAAAGGAAGTAGAGTTGACTTTGAACCTAGAAAGGTAAAAAGGTAACCCATCATATGAAACTAATAAGAGCTAACATTTACTGAGTTCTTGGTATGTACCTGGAACTGTACTCAGCACTTCTTTTTAAATTTTGGAAATCCCAACACCTCTGCGATATATATTCTGTTATTACCTACATTCTATAGGTGAGGAAATTGAAGCTTGATATTGTATTGTTAACTTGTCCACTGACATGCAGCTTATAAATGGTCAGGCTTTTGACCTTGGGCACTTTGACTCCAGCACACCTACTACTAACCTTTTCCTTGTACTAGTAGAGAGGGAGCAGGTGGCTTCTTTGCTATTCCAGTATGCTGGATCAAACAGTCCCAAAGTCACATCTTTATAAAACAACAACAACAACAACAATAAAAAACTGCGAGACACAGTTCATCTGCAATCTGGGGGCTCGGTCTTATTCTTCCATGAGAATGTTGTGAGTAAGTGCGGCTGGATGACATAATTTGGAATTTTGTAGTTTGCCTTTAATACATATTAACCTCAATGACCCAGAGTCAGACGTAACTATCAAAGGTTTGGGAGTTCTTGGTGCCAGTGATATACTGCTTTTCTTTAATATTCATTCATTTATCATACAGGTATTGAACCCCTATAACGGGCAGGGCATTATCAAGAAGAGGAGATATAACAAGACAAATAAGACATGGTTTCTACTCACAGAGACCTCACAGCCTACTGGGAGAATAGACACGTAAATGAATAAATTACAGCACAGCATAGTGAGTGCCATAATACAAGCTGCTAAGTTTTTTTTGTTGATTTTTTTTTCTTACTGCAGCTTATTGCAGAACTAAAACTAATATCTTTATTTTGGCTCTGACTTGGAATAAATCTTACTTTGCCTCCTGGGACACTGAAAGCTCTGTCGAGAAACTAATAAGTTCAGCCCAAATTCTCAGCAGTGTGCTTGATGAGAAATAACACATTTTGAGAAGATGAAAAGGAGTAAGGCAGTTCAGCTTACCAGAACTTGATCCAAATATTCAGAGAAAAATTCAAGCTCTGGTTATCTAAATAAGCAGGTGGAGATGGTTAAGAAATTAGCATATGTTAAATAATGAAACACTCATTTTTGCACAATTGAATTACTGAAATCCTTGGCATAAACACATTTCTATGTCATATGCTGTTTTATTGTTGCTAGTAGAAGGGAGGCATATATAATTTAAAGAGATACTTTAATTAGAATATCAATTACTTTCAAATATATATGTGTGTATATATACATATATATAATACAAATAGATAAGGGCATCTTTAAAGCTATAAGTTTGAGCATCATTGTATGTCTAGTGGAATATGACACTTTGAGTTTTTAGAAGTTCCAATGTATTTAGATACTTTGAATTTTTGTAGAGTAGAATGTCTTGGTCATTTTTTAGGGTTTTTTACTATATTCAGTATTCTTGCAAACTACAGATAAAGTAAATGACTGTTCAAGTATTTGACAAGGAGTTTATAAAGAAAAATATGAATGATGTAAAATACAGAATATAATATAATGAAAAGGCACAGCAAATACTTTCTCTTTTATACACTCATATTTCTCAATTTCTGTAACTATCCTCTAAGATATTATGCAATATTGGGAGACGGATGAATTGACAAGACACGGTGAAAGGGATATTCATTATTGGCATCACCAGCAGTGCGGGGAAATCCACAGATCAGAGCAGACAAGGAATAAAGTCCTTTGCTCTGTTCAACAGGCTTCCATTCTCAATAGGCTCCATGTCTCGCAGGTGAGCCTCATTCAGCCTGCAGCTTTCCAGTTATGCAAGACAGAGTAGCCAGGACATGCTCTCGGTGAACTCCAAGGTCTTTGGATACTATGGCTTTGCCCTTTATTAGCTTTGAGATTTTGGGCAACCAGTTTTATCCTTCTTTTATAAAATGAGAAAAAATGATGCATATTTCATGTCACTGTTGTAAGGACTGAATTAGACAATATACGTCATCACATAATTTCCCCACTACTTACCTGTTAGTCAAGCCCCAAACTAGCTATCCTTGGTCCCTCCTCCTTGTCAGTACTTTCATTAGAAAGTCCAATCAACTTTGCCTCTAGAACAAATCTTGTGTCTGTCCACTTTTCTCCATCTTCCCTGACATCCTCTAGACCAGGAATTCTCAACTTTGACATTACTGATGTTTGGAGCCAGAATCAGCTGAATAATTTGCAGAACTTGGTGCAAAATGAAAATGTGAAGTCCTTTGTTCAAAATGCAGGACCAATGTGACATTAAAGGTACTAAAATATAAAGCTCTTTCCTGTCTTCTGCAGTTTCTCGCTTTTCTTGCCGCGGTGTTATTTTTCTATTTAATGTTGTTCTAGCAAAGAGAAAAGGTTAAATTATTAGCATAAGTTTTGCCATTCATTTTTATATTGTGCAATTCCAGTTTTAAATGTAAGTTTAAGAGCATTTAACTCATAGGCAGAATCATGGAAATTCTAGAAGGAGCATTCTCTAACTTGTACATGCGTATGCATTTTATTTTTACCAGAACAGTGGAAATGCTGCACACAATGAACCCAACTAATTTAATTTTACTTCTTGATGTGTACGTTCTCAATTCATTCTGAATAATAAGAGAAAGAAAAAGGAAACAAGGCTTGTCCTGTCGTTTTCTCACTGTCCTTCAAATACCATTCTTTTCAAATAAGTTGGTGGCTAATACGGTAACAGTAACATGAGTAAGAAAGGACATGTAAGGCTTCTGGGTCACGTGTGTTGCTTTAGGAAGGCATCACTTCTTGTGCATTGGAGACAACTTCAAATAGAAAGCGTGGTCAGCTGAGGCTCTTGGGCCCTGTTTATTCAATCATAGATGTAACCATGGTTATCTCTTACTCGCTTTGAGTCTCGCTGAAACTCCATGGATCATCAGAACTCTGTTGCTCAGGTATGGCGAATCCTACGTGTCAGTGGGCCAGCAAGCAATGGAAGACATGCCTGATGCATGAACTTCCTCTACTTAGAAGCATGCTTCATTGTCCCAAAGGACTTCACTCATAAATCAAACACTCAAATATAAAGTTATTAAGAATTTCATGGCAGCAAGCAATAAATCTGGTATGGCTACCTTCTGAGCATGGGTGGGGTGAGGACCTAGGAGATTGCACAGGGCATAACCCATGAAGTTGTCCCTGTTGACGCTGGATAATTCTCTTTGTGGGGGCTGTTCTGTGCTCTGCAGGATGTTTACCAACATCCTTGACATCTGCCCACTGGATGCTAGTAGCAACCTCCCCGTTCCCAGTCATGACCCAAAATGTCTCCAGATATTGCAAATGTGCCCTGGGGAGATGTCCCTCCTTCCCGTTGAGAACCGCTGCTCTAAAGCAAATCACCCTTGTCTCTGGCTTGGTCTCCAGCCTGACCACCTAACCGCCTAACTGGATTCCTTGGCTTCGAAGATTTATGTCTCACCTTTCAACCATTACATACCAGAGTGATCTTTAGAAAGGTCTTGCCACTCTCAGGCTTAATGCACTACAGTGCCCACTCCTCCCCAAAGACCTCCCACGTAGAAGCGCAACCCCACCCATCTATAACAAAACTCAAACACCCTACCCTGGCTCAAAAAACCTCTTAAAATTTTTTCCATGACTACCTGTCCTTCTTCATGTGCCTCTGTCTTCATCTTCCCTACTGTCCCTACTGTCATCAGCCCCACCAGCTTTTTTTTTTTTAATGATTCTCATGACTCCTTATGGTTCTGAATTTAAAAACTATTTCCTCAAATTGAGTTTTCTTGACCATTTTAACTTTAAACAGGACAAAGAGCAATTTTACTTAAGTAAAAAAAAAAAGTTTATTCTGGAATCATAGGGGAATTGCATTTTGGGACAAGCAAGCTATGGCGAACCACAGGCAAGTCTGAAGAGACAAAGGGGTCAGCTGTTACTAGGTTTTAGGAAGGAATTGGGAAGTGCCGTTCTGAATGAAAGTTGACTGGAGAAGAGCAAGAGCTTGAGGTTGCCCTGGTTTCTCATTGGCTGCAGGCGGTGGTTAGAGCGTTGTTGCTGGTACAGTAAGGGATTTCCAATGTGAAAAGTGCTCTCCCTTGTCAAAACAATTACCTTTCTTCTTCCTTCTGGTTAGGTAGGCTGCAGTGAGTGAAATGCACATGAGAGCTCCCCCCTTCAGGGCTTCCGGACTCCATTTCAAATGAGATTTCCTCTATTTACTTTCACAACTATCAAAATAATGTAGCCATCCAGACATTCTCTATTACATCACTGCATTTGTGTTTTCTTTTTTTTTTTTTTTAAGATTTTATTTATTTATTTGACAGAGATAGAGACAGCCAGCGAGAGAGGGAACACAAGCAGAGGGAGTGGGAGAGGAAGAAGCAGGCTCATAGCAGAGGAGCCTGATGTGGGGCTCGATCCCATAACGCCGGGATCACGCCCTGAGCCAAAGGCAGACGCTTAACGACTGAGCCACCCAGGCGCCCCGCATTTGTGTTTTCTGCACAGTTCTTATCTCTATTATTTTTTTTCTTAATTGTTTATGTCTCAGTTGTCCCTCTTCCTTCCCCAGTAAAATAAAATTCTGTGAACAACAGAGACCTATTTGTTGTTGTTCTCCGGTACTGCTGTGCATTGACCAGTGAATGTCGGGGCAGAGCAAGTACAGAAGCAATACTTTATTCAATCATAAAGACACAGATGTCTGAGGAGTCAAGAGTACAAAGCCTGTTACATACTTGCTAAGTGAAAAGAGGGTGAAAAGGTCCTAATACCTCTTTTCTCTCTTCTCTGATTACTTAATTGTTTGACCCTCACCACTTAGAAATTTGAACCCAGCCCATCCTGGAATTCCTTTCTATTCAACACACTGTGATAGTCACTCTTGGTGTGTTTCACTGATGACTTTGAAGGCTATTGTTTCACCTTTGAGCTGGGGCAAGCCTCAGGGGCAGGTAGCTCACTACTCTGCTGTGTCCCAAACACTATATTAAATGTTGCATTTGCTACTAAAAACTCAGCTAATATCTGTGTCATTAGAGACATTCTTGTTGTTACTGTGGCACAGAAAGGATACTATATTTGAAAGTAAGAAAATGTAGGGTCAAATTATTGGTTCTGCCATTTACTAGCCATTATAATCTGGACCAGCTTCTTCTGTGGCTTTCACTTTCTTTAAACATGGGCTGAGTGTTTAAAATTCTCCAAGTTCTAGGGGCACCTGGGTGGCTCAGTCAATTGAATGTCCAATTCTTGATTTTTGACTCAGGTCATGATCCCTGGGTCCTAAGATTGAGCCCTGCATCTGCTGGTCCCTCTCCCTACACCTCTGCCCCTGCTTCCTCTCAAGTGTATGTGCACTCTCTCTCAAATAAATAAACAAATAAATAAATAAATAAAATCTTTTAAAAAAATTTTAAGATCTTAAATAAATAAATAAAATTTTAAAAATAAATAAAATTCTCCAAGATCTAAAATTCTGCAGCACTTAGAAAACTTATAAGTATTGTTTTAGAATAAGAAATTCTATAAAATTATCAGGAAGATGCTATGATAGGTAAATAAAAGGAACTATTCTCTGAAGATATCTATATCTAGATATAGATCTAGGTAGCTATAGATCTATATATAGATAGAGATATAATGAAATCCACTAGGCTTGTTATATAATATATGATATATAGATATATCTATATATGGGTATCAGTATCAATATAGATCTAGATAAAACAAAATCCACTAGCGTTGTTATATAATCTTCTTTAAAACTTCTTTAAAAATTCAACCTTTGGAGGGACGCCTGGGTGGCTCAGTCAGTTAAGCATCTGCCCTCAGTTCAGGTCATGATCCCAGGCTCCTGGGATCAAGTCCTGCACTGGGCTCATTGCTCAGCGGGGAGTCTGCTTCTCCCTCTGTCTGCCACTCCCTCTGCTTGTGCATTCTTTCTATCCCTCTCCCTGACAAATAAATAAATAAAATCTAAAAAAAAATTTCGACCTTTGGAAAACTCTCAAAAAATGCACCCCAAATTAAAACATTAATTAAAATACATCACACATGTCAGAGTAAAAGCTAATTAATTGACTTTAAAAAATCATTTCCTTTTAATATCCACAGAGTTAGAAAAGGCTATTTGGAAAAGACTAAAGTAAACTATGAAAATCAGACAAATAAAACCCTATCTTCGGTATAGGGTTTCTGAGTGTTTTCAGGAAAAGAGTGGGAAAGTGTATATACAAATGGAGTCCTTCAACCCTTAATGAAGACATGATGGAGTGCTTGCCCTGGGCAAAATTGTGGTTGACCATTCATCTTGGTGGCATTCTGTCAATTCTCCATCACCCCAATCTACCTTCCATTCACCCACCATCAATTTCTGCTTGAGGGAAAATATTTATCATTGTCAGAAGCCAAGCAGCCTCTTCAAGGTACTGCAGGGCCAAAGCTATCATGTAAGTAGGGACTAAAGAGAAGGACAGAAGGAGGTGGGTGGCATTATTTGGCAGGTAGCTCTTCTAATAATCTCATTCTACTCTCCCCTCACCTGACTGTGTATCTGGTTACCAGCATCCGGCTGGGACTATGGATATAAAAACCCCATAGTGGACCTCTGTTGAGTCCTCACAAACACCTGCACTTATCTGTTGCTATCTCCCTTCCCTCTGCCTCCTTGATCAGTGATGGAACTGACCACTGCTTGTGAGTTATTGATGGGTCCAGCAGTGGCCCTAGAAAGTTGTTGCATGTTCTATTGGCCAGGGTTCTCTGATATTTGTCATATAAGATTCATGGTTTTAGAGTTGGACGGTATTTTAGAGTTCGTTTTTTCAAATTCTGCAGAAATTCTCTCTATTATATCTCCAAAAGATAATCTATCTTATAGTTTCTGCTTGAACCACATTCAATGACAGAGAACTCACCAGTTTTTTAGGCAGTTCCTTCTAGTGTCAGACATATCTAATTGGAGAAAGTAGCTTTTATCTTGACTCAAACTAGACTTTCCTCTGACTTCCACTTACTAATGTCAGTTCTATCCCATTCGAATGCCACACACACACACACACACACACACACACACAATTACTTTTTTACCCCTAGATGTCTGGTTAGTTCTCCTGTTCCCTAAATCTGGGGTTCAAAAGTCGTGTCATGCAGCCTGAATGAAATTCACAATTATATTTTGGCTTCTACAATGATGCCCCTACTGTGTGTTTTAAAGTATGATTGACTCTTTTTATTTAGCTATCATGTTATAGTGCCTTCTGTGTCAGTCATTTTTTAAAATATTCTAAAAATGTTAAGTTGCTACTCATAGTAGCCTTATGAAATAGAGTTCCATTATTCTGTTATTATCCCCTTTTAACAATGAGAAAACTGGCACAGAGAGGCGCAGAGAACAAGTCAGTAGTGGAGCTGGGATTCAAACCCAGGCAGAATGGCTTTAGAGCCCATACACTTCTGAGTCATGATGCTATGCTGTGCCCTTTAAAAAATTAACATTTTATAGGATAATCTAGATTTCTGCTTTCTCTTGAAACATGAGATATTTCCATTTTACTGAGCTCACAATCCCATAAGACAAGAAAACTACAGGAAGTGAAGACCATTTAGATGGGGAAATGGGTTGTTCAGTTTGCCTCAATTTTAAACCATTCTTCAGTACTCCCTAGCCTGCCCACGTGTGGATGCTTCCTGCCTGTGTCCTCTAAGTATTAATGACAGTGAATCAAATTTTATCTTTTCTGTGTTAAATATATTTTCTTCAGCCATTTTTCACAGGCTCAGAGTTCAAAGCTCTTGGATGAAGAGAGAAAGTAGAAAACTTAGAATAGACCAAGATAGGTTTTGGGAGTTCCACCTGTGCCTTCTTTTTTGGGTTTTCATGACGGGTCTGAAGGGGAAGAAAAAAGTTGACCTGATAATAAAACAGTTTATAATGGTCATTGTATGTGAAAGAATTTGAGGTCATGTAGAATTGAAAACATTTGACTATATTTTAATAATGTCAATAATCTGAGATCCCATGGGGAACAGGGCACCGTGAATGTGATAAAGACTACTGGCTAGCCTTCCATCCCAGACAAGTGCCATGATTTGACTGTGTCGAGTAAATGTCTCTGCCATCGACAATGAAGGCATGAAGAGAAAAAAGTACCTTTAAAGATGGTAGATGAAGAAATGACTAAGTCAAATATAAAATCAACCAATCAAAAATAAGTATGATGTAATATTTATAAGATAACAATAAACTGTAGGGGAGGGAGGATCAGGAATTCCCTCATTTAAAGATAAACGATGTTCCGAATAATGCATTTAAAAACACAGAACTTCAGCCTTACGAACCCATTATGATTTTGTTTGAATCATTCTAGAAAAAAAAACCTGGATATTTATATATGGATTTGTATGTAAAATTTGCTTTCACATATCCTTCTTTCTTTGATTCATACAACAAGCTTTTGGGTAGATAGAGATCAATACCCTCATTTTGCTATGTGGGATTGGCTTTATCCTCATTTTAAAAACTTTTCTCCTTATGACCATAATACTGCCATGTATAGAAAACATTCCAAATATCTGATTTCTGACTCATGAAATTCATCCAGATCCAGCTTTCTTTTTGCTAGTTTGAACCTATAATTCACTGACACCCCTCATTTCTCAAATCCCTTTGGTCCTAAGTCTTTGATTCATTTCTTTAAGTAACCCACATAAATGGTAATTTTTGTTTGGGACTGTTTGCACTGGATCCCCCTGGGGTTCACGTGGGGCATTAGACCAGCTTATAGACATTTCCTAATATCCTTGGGCCCAAGGCCCAAGGCCTCTATCCCAGTTTAACAAGGTAAGGGATCATGCAGTATAAAAGAAAACCAAACAAAGTTAAGTGATTAGGCCATGATCAGTACTGTGGTTGCACATTTGCAATTATAATTATAGCACATAGGTTTGGCTACAAGTAACAGAAAAAATGGAAATCACAGTGGCTGAAACATATGAGAAATGTCCAGAGATTATTTGTTTAAGAATAGTTAAGCACGGGCCAGGGAGGTAGGCTCCTTCTACCCTACGGTTCCATTATCCTTGATCCCATACTCAAAGTTCCTTCAGGGTCCAAGATGGCCATGTGAGCTCCAGTCATTTCATTAGCACTCTGCCCTTGTAGAACAGAGCAAAGGACCGAGAAGGCCATGCCTTTTAAGGACTTTTCTGAAGCTTTGTAATCATACTTAGTTTGAATCCTGATTCCTTAAACTATGTGTTCTTGGGTGAGTCATTTTACCTCCATGAGCCTCGCCTGCCTTCTCTATAAAATCAAGATACAAATTTACCAAAGGAATGGAAGTTTTGTGACATTTACATGAAATTGATCAATTTAGAGTATGTAGAATTACCTATGCCTAATCCGGAAAATTATTATCATCAACAAAATCAGTATCATTACTATTATTATTATTAGCCAATTACTTGTAAAATTTTCTTATGCCCCAGACTTTTGGTATTATAGTCTCTATTTTTTACATCTTACTTAATTTGTATTTAAGAGTAACTGTAGTTTAAATACCCGCTAACAAGTTTAACAGAATCAACTTCATTCTTCTTTTAATGCCTATTTAATGACCAGGCTGTTTCTTTCTTTCCCTCTTTGTATGTGGTCACAAGTATTTTTGTCCAAACTGTTTCCCCACTCATGTGTGTTTCTGACCCAAGGAGAAAAGCATTTGAGGAGAAAAGCATCATAACTCCCAATTGTCTACTTGGCCATTTTTAATAATGAAACAGTGAAAGATCTGGAAAGAAAAGGCCACTGGTTATCTGAATACCCACCTCTTATTTGTGTCCAGATAAGGAAATAAAATGAAAATGACATTCCTAAAAAACTTTAAGGACAAGCAAAAGAAAAAAAAAAAGTCCATCATAAATGAATCAATACAGACTTCAGAATAAGAAACATCAAAATGATTTTTAAATGATTTAGTCAGACATTTGCCAAGTAGGAAAAAAGTCACTCAAACTGATTGATTAGCTGGATTCGCCTAAGAGAATTGAACTCATTTGCTTGTAGACACAATCTAAAAGATCCATTGTATACCCATGCCATTAAAGACAAAATGTACTTGGCCAGCTATCCTCCCCTTGTAACATATGTGTCTGGTATTTCCATGTGAAAGGAACAGGATTTACTAGGAAGGTGTGTGACTCTCAGTCTTAGGATTTAGTGGTAGTTTGGCAAATAATTGCTTGTCTGGGGTACTGAGTTATTTATATCCTTTGGATTTAAAAGATGATTCAAATAATAGATGACTTTATAGGTAAATTATTTTGTCATTTTCTACATTTGTCCCTCTCTCTACTTCTTCTCTGACTGTTAAACTGAAGTTAGCACGTATTTATTGACCACCTAACCACTGAATACGCTGGGCGTGTAGCCTATATGTTTTATAAGATGTAGTCCCTGTCCTCAAGGAATTTACTATCTAGCAATGAATAAGTTTTTGTTATTTCACTAGTTTTCTGCTCAATAAACTGTCTACTTTTATTGCTATTATTATTATCACTTCACAGATACCCTCATTTCTCTTTAGCGCTCCATCATAGACCTATCTGACCAATTTATCTCAATTCTTAAAACTATTTACCTTGGCAGTCTCTGAGGAATATTAGGAGCTGAGAAGAATGAAAATTAGTGTCTTTATATTTACAGTGCACCCCTTCTTTCACTAAAAAAGGCAAACAGTTACATAATTCTCAAATTATTTCAAAGGACTAATGGGAAACCTGCAATTATAGTAAGGAAAAAAATCAAACATGTTAAAAAGCAAGATTCAATGACTCATGAATTGGTCAGCATCCTATCTAGCAAGTAGAAAGGATGTCTCTTGAGTTGGGGGAAAGGAAAAGTATTTTTTTAAGTCAGAGAGAGGGACAGAAAAACAAAAGGAAATTATTAGCAAAGAATGCATTATTTTAGGCAAGATTGCTTTTCTAAGGGCAACAGTAGGGGTCTATCAGTAGGGGTCTATCTCCTGATGCTGACCAGCAAACTCCAGGTTGGCTGATTAAAGGTCACGTTCCTAGAGGGGGTGAAACTGTAGGTAGGTTAGGTACTAAGTCTTGATCTGCTCATAAGGAGCTTTAATATAAGTGACTCTACTTTGGGCCCGTGGGTTTGTTTCTTTTTATTTTTTTTAATAATTTTTATTTTGTTATATTAGTCACCGTACAGTACATCCCCAGTTTTTGATGCAATGTTCCATGACTCATTATTTGCGTATAACACCCAGTGCACCATGCAATATGTGCCCTCCTTAATACCCATCACTGGCCTATCCCAATCCCCCACCCCCTCCCCTCTGAAGCCCTCAGTTTGTTTCCCAGAGTCCACAGTCTCTCATGGTTCGTTCGCCCTTTTGTTTACCCCCCCTTCATTCTTCCCTTCCTTCTCCTACCTATGCTTCCTAGTTCTTATGTTCCATAAATGAGTGATTGTGATATGATATGATATTTGTCTTCTTCTGCTTGACTTATTTCACTTAGCATAATCTCCTCCAGTCCCGTCCATGTTGCTGCAAATGTTGTGTGATATGATATTTGTCTTCTTCTGCTTGACTTATTTCACTTAGCATAATCTCCTCCAGTCCCGTCCATGTTGCTGCAAATGTTGTGTAATCGCTCTTTCTGATGGCTGAGTAATATTCCATTGTATATATGGACCACATCTTCTTAATCCAGTCATCTGTTGAAGGGCACCTCAGCTCCTTCCACAATTTAGCTATTGTGGACAATGCTGCTATGAACATTGGGGTGCATATGGCCCTTCTCTTCACTACGTCTGTATCTTTGGGGTAAATTAAGTACTGTAACACCAGCCTTCATGGAAATAGGTAGGTGGGTGGGTGGGTGTCTTTGTGGTAACTGAAATATTTGACAGGTAAAAAAGAAGAGAAGCAGAAAATGTGTTTTAGAATTCATTTAAGAGGGTAAATAACTCAAGAGGGCTTCCAAATAATTTTACATGAAAGGTTGTTCAATGTGGTGACCACCTCCTCTCGTTGGCAGGAGGTTCCCTGTGCTGTCCATGTGCTTCTCGGCAGGAGTGAGGATGCTGGCATCTTTCGAATTAGGTAGAAGAGACCATGCTCAGTAACTTAGAGAATTTAGCGCTAATAAAGACGAGGATGATTATTTATAATGGGATTTCGGGATTTTAGCAACCCTAGTTTAGATGACAAATGCCATCACATAAAGTATTTTATGACAACGTATACTATAAAAGATTAGACTTATTCCCCCACGGAACTTTGTCACCTCCATTTTACCTACTGTTAGGATCTGCCCTGAATAAGTAGTGGAAACCATGAAATTTGATTTCTCCCAAACACTAAAGGGAAAATGTTGAGTACATCTGCATAAAAGACATCCACAACATAAAGTTGAAGAGCTTAGCTTACGTGTTAATCATTGCTTTGTGCTGTTTGCAAAACAACCACCAAATCTGGCCCAAGACAAAATAAAGAATATTGCCTCATTAACAAATTTGGCAGTGCTATAGTGACAGTAATCACATTTTTATTCTATTTTCATATTCAAGACTTCAAAGAAGCTTAAAAAATATTCATTAACAAAGCAGGTTGCAGCATGCCAACGAGGAGCTGCTTCAGCACTGTCATATATAATTTTGTGAGCATTATCTAGGAGGGCAGAGTTTAGTTTTAACTGCGGGAAATACACGCACACAAAGAAACCTGCCAGATAAGATTAATGAAAACGTTCTCTTAAAAATAAATGAGTTTCTCAACAAGAGGAAAAAATAATTCTGCAGTGTAATTTGTTGTTTGGGTTTTAAGTGCTATGGTCAGTTGTTAACGAGCGATATTATTTAAGGAACTTTCCAAGGACTGAACTTTCACTAAATGCAGTTATATTAAATAGGAAGAAAGTATACAAAAAGTATACTTTTTTTCATTGAAACATTGAAAGATTGTTTCAAAACTTATTCACAAAATGAAATGAGGCAAGTACGTTAACGCATTGACTTGTAAAAGATGAGGTGATATGAATGAGATGGAGGAATTGGTTTCAAAACCAAATACAGTGTAAATGTCATAGAGTTGTGTGCATCTGTATTGAAAAAGGATGAAAGTGAGAAAATCAGAAACCCTGGTTTCTCAAAGAAGATTGAAGCAAAGGACCAGACTGGATCAGAAAGTGGGCTAACATCTCTCTGAAGGCCATTCCTTGTTTATCTTTGTGATGTTGGTGTGCCTGCAATTCTGATAGGTTTTATTTAGTTCACCTCACTTTCACTTGACATCTGATCATTCACGCTGGAAATGGAGCTGATATTACCTGTGTATTTTGTGGATGGTTCATGGGTCTGTATTTATAGACATCAAGATCCTAGAAAATAATTTTCTTTGACTTCAAAATTAAATCAGAAACCTCAATATAGAGGAGGAGTGGCCCATTGTGACATCGATCGTGGGTAACATGCCTTATATAACTGGCATTCAGGTTAATGTGAGAAATTGGAGCCCTTTGTCTCCAATATCAAGAAGCTCAAGGCTTCTTCACGTGGCATTTTGTTTTTTTGTTGTTGTTGTTGTTTTTGTTTTTTTTTCAAAGATTTTATTTATTTATTTGACAGAGATAAAGACAGTCAGCGAGAGAGGGAACACAAGCAGGGGGAGTGGGAGAGGAAGAAGCAGGCTCATAGCGGAGGAGCCTGATGTGGGGCTCGATCCCAGAACGCTGGGATCACGCCCTGAGCCGAAGGCAGACGCTTAATCACTGTGCCACCCAGGCGCCCCATTCACGTGGCATTTTGATTCCAAGAAAATTATGAACATTTTGTACAGTTGCTCTAATAGATTGAATTGAATCTGTTTTGAGCTGTTTGGACAGGTTATCTCTCTCTCTCTCTCTCTCTTATCTACCTATCTATTTATGAATAGATTCAATTAATGAGGCAAATTTAATAGGGGATGAGGAGTAATTGAATGACCTAGGATACAGTCAAATGAATTTATAGAGTTAGAAAACCAGCTCTTTGGCCATTGGAGATTATGCCACAGCTTGTACAGGGAATATTCTTTCTTCTGGGAAATTCCGAGAGGTGCCAGAAATCTTAACAAGCCATAACACATATGCCGACAGCAAATAAATTCAGTTGGTATATACAATAATCAAGTCTATCAGCTCCTGGGTAAGTGTACTTTTCCTAATGTCCCAGGGACATTTTGCTAAAATCAAAAAATTGACCAGATAGTTCATGGTGTCCTAAAGTTATATCAGGCATGTGGCCCATTCCTTCCCCTATAACAAGTATGTGTTTATACATATGCATGTTTGTTTAAAAAATGTATTTACTAGCTTTTTTCATAAACTTATACATAATGCATGTGATGAAATGAAATAAATAATAAACATCTAAATAAAAGAAAAAGAAAAAAAATTCTAAAAATCAAGATTAGGAAAAATTTGAATTATGTTAAAAAACCAAGCAGAAGAAAGAATGAAATATAAAGCTTATTCAAGAGTGAGAAATCCACACAGTAGCTATGGTTTACTTTCCTGATGGGTGAAGCTAAAAGAGAAGAATATGCCAATTCAGGTCTTCTCTTTAAGTATAGAAAAATGAAATAGCTATTGTTCCAGTTAATAAATTTTATCTGTGCTGTTTAGTTCTAAAGTGCTAAATTTCATCTTCATATCACTCTTACTCTCAAAATGTAAGTGAAAAAAACGCAGGTATAGAAAACTTAGAAGCCAAATCCAGAATCACACAATTACTTACTAAAAGCTTTGGGATGAAGACAAGTGTATTGGTTTCTGGTCAAGTGTACTTTTCCTAATGTCCCAGGTTCATCTCTTTCTTGAGGGCTAGAGAAGGAGCACCTACACGTTGTCTGGGGTTAGAGGAGCTTGGCTTTGCTTCCTGAGGGTCAAATGATACCAGGATGGACAAGGCTACCAGAGCTTGTGCTTATATGTCTTATAGGCTGCATTCACAGTATCCCATATAATACAGAGGATAGGGGCTCAGCAAGTACTTGTTGAGTGATTAGATACAGTTTCCTTCCTATAGCATTCATAATTTCTAATTTTCTAATACAAATTAGTAGGGTGAGATACCGTGAAAGAACTGCCAGACTTTCATTCTCAGTGAGTTAGGAGTAGATATGAATAAGCATATTGTTAGTTGTTGAAACATGCTCATTACAGTTCATTTGGCCATGACTCTGGCTTGTTTTTCCTGACCTCTTTCAATGTATTAGTAAAATCCTTCCTCATTTACTTGGTCTATAGTAGACTATTTCTGAGGGCAGTTTTTGATGGAAAATAAAAAAAAAAAATAGAGGCATGTCTACATTGCTAACCCAGCTATTCTAAAGCAGCTGGACGTCGGGTACTTCCTTAAGATGTGCCAAAGTCAGCCTGCCCTCACCTGGGCTCAGGATGGGGTCTCAGATGGCCCCACTCACGTGTCTGACATTTGGTTGGGGTAATGGGAGCAATTGGGACCCATGTTTTAAACATCTAGCAGATAGTTTTGGCTTATTTACATGGCATTTGGATTTCAAAAGTCAAGAGAGTAAAAATCAAAAAATAAAACCAAGCATTTTGCAGGCCTCTCTATGTACACATAAGGTTTGCTAATGGCAAGAATTAGAAATATTGGGATCTTTATTTTTTTGTTTGTTTTTTTAATTTTTTGGTAGGCCTTCTGTAATGAATGCTAGCTAGCATTATTTAATTTTTTTTCTTCTGATTGTATTGAGTTATTACATTGACTTGGCTCTTTCATATTAAAGCTATCTTAGAACTCAAATGAATAATAATGTATTGAAGAGCTATTTTATATATATAGGCATTGCACTAAGTGATAGGAGGGGTTAAAAAGGGCCCTTACGTAATTCAATTAGCTTATAATACATGGTGGTCTCCTTGATGAGATCATGAGATTATTGTCAATGTTTTCAAACTTCTTTATGGGTTGGACAGATTTTGCAAAAGAGAAACTCTATTGCTGCTAACTATTCCCTGAGAACTGGAAAACCATTGTCCATACAAGCCGCAAAGCAACAGAATGCGGACAACCCAGTGCTATAAACCCAGAGCTCCTGCTCAAGTGGGGTTAAGGCTGAGATAAAAACAAACAAACAAAAACATATATTCCTTACCTGTGGCCTCCCCTTCACTCATAATTTTTAACTGTTTGTTTAAAATTCAGTGGGCATGAGAAGAAAATGATTTTCTATTAGAAAGTCTTTATCAAAATCTGAGGGATTTATTACGCACGCACAGCGTGTCATAGACCTTTGATCTTATTTGAGTTTGCCTTCGTTGTACTTTTTTCCCATTTGATAGTATTCATCACTGCATCTCATTAGGTGATCTCTAGATACCTAAATACTTTATAAAAACAGGGGAGATATAAAACTACATTCAAAAGTATGTTATAGACGAGGTCTATAGAGTCTTGTGGTTTAGCAAGTAGAATATAGAATTGATTCTCTAGGTGCCCTCCAAGTTCTTCCACTTGCCCTTTGTGCAAACTAACATTTTTGAGTATCAGATTCCTCCTCTGAAAAATAAGGATGATGGTTTCAATCTGAAAGCATTGAGGCAAGTATTGACATAATGTATGAAGAGTTCTTTTTTTTAAGATTTTATTTATTTATTTCACAGAGAGAGACAGCAAGAGAGGCAACACAAGCGTGGGGAATGGGAGAGGGAGAAGCAGGCTTCCCGCTGAGCAGGGAGCCTGATGAGGGGCTCTATCTTAGGACCTCGGGATCATGACCCGAGCTGAAGGCAGATGCTTAACGACTGAGGTGCCCAGGCACCCAATAATGTATGAAGAGTTCTTAACATACACTCAGTACTCAATAAATTAGAGCTGTTGTCTTTAGTTTTATTCATGACAATGTTCTGGGCACTATAAACTTACATTTCTTTAAGTCTATGAATTTAATGGAATGATTTTTGCTAGTGGACAAAACTTAATACTGAGAGAAATAAAATTATATTTCTCATAGAATGTATAATCTTTTTAAATCCACATTTTATATGAAAATCTGCAGGAAAAATTCTTTTTAACATCTGAATAAATATGTTCTAGAGGCTTCTCTGGAGTGTGGACTCCTACCTTCAACTTTTTTAGGACTTCATCTTTTTAGAGAATTTTCAGGCTTACAACAAAATTGAGAGGTGAGTATAGAGACTTTCTGTATATCCCTTGCCCCCGTACATGTAGAGTGTCCCCCATTATCAACACCCCTCAAAGAATAGTACACTTTTGGGATGCCTGGGTGACTCAGTTAGTTAAGCACCTGTCTTCGGCTCAGATCATGGTCCCAGGGTCCTGGGATCAAGTCACATGTAGGGCTCCTTGCTCAGCGGGGAGCTTGTTTCTCCCTCTCCTTCTGCCTGCTGTTTCCCCTGTTCATGCTCTCTCTCCCTCTGTCTCTCTATGATACATACATACATACATACATAAATGCTAAAAAAATTAGTACACTTTTTACCAAGGATGTACCTACATCGACACATTATAATCATCCAAAGTCCTGTAGTTTACCTTAGGGTTCACTGTTGGTGTTGTATATTCAAAGGGTTTGGACAAATGTATAATGGCATATTCATCATTATAATATTATAGTTTCACCTTGTTGGGTAAGTTTTTTTTTTTTTTTCATTTAGTGATATGCATTTAAGGTTCCTCCATGGCTGTTCATGGCTTGATAGTTCATTTCTTTTCAGGACTAAGTAATACTCCATTGTTTGTATGTACCACGGTTTATATATCCACTCACCTACTGAGGGGCATGTTGGTTTCTTCTAAGTTTTAGCAATTATGAATAAAGCTGCTGTGCAGATTTTTTATGTGGACTTAAGTTTTCAACTCCTTTGGGTATATATCAAGAAGCATGATTGCTGAGTTATATAGTAATTATGTTTAGCTGGATAAGAAAATGCCAGCTGTCTTCCAAAGTGATTGTTCTGTTTTACAGTCTCACCAACAGTGCATGAGAGCTCCTCTGGTTCCACATCCTCACCAGCATTTGGTGTCTTCCATGTTCTGGATTTGGGCCATTGGAGTTTGCGTGTAGTGGCGTGTTTCCTTGTTGTTTTGATGTGCATTTCCAGTGATGACATACGGTGTGAAGCACCTTTTCATATGCTTATTTAGCATGTGTATCTTCTTTGGTGAGGCATCTCTTAAGGTCTTTGGCCCATTTTTTAAATCAGGTTGTTAGTTAATGTGGAGTTTTAAGAGGTTTTTTTTTTTTGTGTGTGTGTGTGTATATATATATATATATATATATTTTAAGTTTTTACTTATTTATTTGAAAGAGAGAGAGGGGGAGAGCACAGAGGGAGAGTGAGAGGGAGAAGCAGAATCCCTGCTGAGCAGAGAGCCCACGTGGGGTTCAATCCTAGGACCCTGAGATCATGACCTGAGCTGAAGGCAGACGCTTTACCGACTGAGCCACCCGGATGCCCCAGGAGTTCTCTGTATACTTTGGATGACAGCCCTTTATCAGATGTGTCTTTCACAAAGTATTGTCTCCCAGTCTATGGCTTGGCTTCTCATTCCTTTTTTTTTTTTTTTTAAGATTTTATTTATTTATTTGACAGAGAGAGAGACAGCAAGAGAGCGAACACAAGCAGGAGGAGTGGGAGATGAAGAAGCAGGCTCCCAGCGAGGCAGGGAGCCCGATGTGGGGCTCGATCCCAGGACCCAGGGATCATGACCTGAGCTGAAGGCAGACACTTAACGACTGAGCCACCCAGGCACCCCTTCTCATTCTTTTGGCATTTGTCTTTCACAGAGGAGAAATTTTTAAGTTTGATGAAGTTCAGCTTATCAATTATTTCTTTCATGGATCATGTCTTTTGTGTCACATCTTAAAAGGCATCCCATACCCAAGGCCATCTAGGTTTTTTTCTTATGCAATCATCTAGAAGTTTTATAGTTTTGTGTTTTATATTTAGGTCTCTGATCCATTTTGGGTTAATTTTATGGAGGGCATAAGGTCTATGTCTAGATTTATATTTTTGCATGGGGAAGTCCCGTTGTTCCAGCACCATTTATTGAGGAGACTGTCTTTGCTCCATTGTGTTGCCTTTGCTCCTTTGTCAAAGATCCGTTGACTGTATTTATGTGGGTCATTTCTGAGCTCTCTCTTCTCTTCCATGGGGCTATTTGTCTATTCTTTTACCAATACCACACTGTCTTGACTACTGTTGCTATTGTAAGACTTGAAGTCAGATAGCATCCGTCCTCAAGTCTGTTCTTCCCCTTCAATCTACCTTCAATTTTAACTTGATCTCACTCACGTCTCATGAGTAAAAAACAATTCATCCTAGGTGTACTTTTTTTCAACATAACACAAGCAGCAAAACATTTTCTAAGCCCTATTTGATACTTTATTATATAAAAAATTTGAATTTCAGGTTGCATTGAACATCACACTTTTATTAATATAATGATATAGAAAACTCCGTATATTGCCTACAAAACATTAACTTTTTCATGGAATCTGTAGAGCAGTTTCTGCGCTGAAAAATATGATCTACAGGTTGAAATAACTTTGGCAGTGATTTTAAAAGTATTTATCTATTGAAGATATAGACTTAGATATACATACTACATCGTTTAACATCTGCTGATTCCTTAAAGTTTCAAGTATTATTTAACTTACACAAATTATCAAAAAGTCTGTAAGCATATAGTTTATCTACATGTAGAAACTTTCTTCCCTAAGAATCCTTGTGACTATTTTCCTCCTTTTTGTTGTGCGATGCATATTCAACAATCATGCACCCAGATGCCTTACCCTTCATTTACCCACAGACTGTACAATCAGCCCTATCTTTGGAATATCTGCTTTTGAAGATATCTCATATACTTTGTTAAGGGCTATGCTGTTGGTTATGAGCCCCCATAAGGGCTATGGTGTTGGTTATGAGCTAATAAGCAACACATCCTTGTTCATGTTGTCTCTAGCATTGGGTTTAGAAGAATCTCTCATGTTATCCCTTTAACTGCTCAACCTGAAATATGATCTTCAGGTCTGGATTTATGCAACTCTAGATAAACTTTAAAAATTTTACACACATTTTTGCATATATTTCTAGTAATAAAATTATAACATGAACCAAGGACCACATCATTATCACATTTACTCATGATAATATAACCTTTGGGCTTGAATGTACAGTTTTTAAAACATTTCTGTATAACATTATAAGAAATTAATTTTGTAGGGAATTTTTATAGGGCAATTCTTTTTGTCTTTCTGCATAGCTTTTGAAAAGAAGGAAGCCCAAAGAAAATCATTGTCTTAGAAAAAATGGTTCTTTCAGCTTGTCTCTACCCAACTCCAAAATGTCCATATTAAAACTGATGAAGTCATTGTAATGTTGCTTTCAAACATCAGGAAATTTGACAGATGGTTGTCACAATTGTTCCACTCTTTTTATTCGTGTTTTGCAGTCTGAAGTAAGAATGATTAATATTTTAATTGAAAACATTTGGCAAAAAGAGAAATTCACACCATATCCATCTTTATTGTCTGTTCAGATGTTATTAAAGTCAGCATTCGTTTGCAAAAGTCAAGTTTCTCATGCCCATCCTGGGACTGTGGATACGATTCCACCAGTGCTTACTGGGATGACATTGCAGCCATTGGGTAAGGATATACGCACAGATATACCATGTCTTCCTCCCTCAAGGATTTCACAGTCTGATGGAGAAAAAAACATGGTTTAATGTCATTTAATGCAATATGTGCTAAGAGGGGCACCTGTATATTCCAATGCTGATCAAAAAGCTAAAGAAGTGATCTAAGATTGATTGATGCGTTAGCAGGTGGTTGAATAGATTTGATGCAGGAGCACATTTTCTAAATGATTTTGTGTGCTACAGGGCAAAGAGAAAACATGTTGCCCATGAAATAGGAGATAGTTGGGAAAAGGCAGTTTGAACATGAAAGGTACAAGAAACAAAACTGAGGAGAAAACGCGGTTGGGAAACAAGCATAGAATCCTCCCCTCACCCAATGAAAGTAGAGAGCAGGAGCCTTGGAGAGATGAGAGCTTGAAATAGAACATACACAAAGGAGGAAATATTTGAATTTGATCCACAAATGCAGAACAGTCCTCAATAGCCCCAAGCCAACTTCTCAAAATTGTATAAAAATAAACCACAATTAGAGCGACTTAAATTATCACCCATTTGTTGTTGCAGCCAACATTCAGATACTTATTAATATCATTCATTCTTGAAGCATTTATTGAGTGCCTACTATGTTACTAGGTTCCAATAATTCAATGACAAAGTTTGAAGCCAAACAAGGCATTGACGATGCATATCAACTTAGAAATAACAGTATCTTAATTTTTCCTATTTATGGAGTATATTCCATGTGTACAGCACTGTAGCATGGTACAATATGGACCAACGCTGTCACCCTGCTTAAAAAAAAAAAAAAAACAAACCACAGCAAGTTATATCTGGTACTTGTTTTCAGTTGCCAGTAGTTCTGGAATATCACATCCTGATGAAAGATGCTATTGTGTAAAAGCAAAACTAACTTTTAAAAAAAAGAACACAGAGGGAAAAATAAGACTTAGAGAAATTCCAAGGCATAAAGGAATGCTCATCCCAGCCCATTCCATGGGAAGAATATCTGTTGGAAGTGGTTGGCAGCCAAGTGTCACAAGAAGGAGATATTCCAAGGACATGTTAAAGTAGAAGTTCAAAAAAAAAAAAAAAAAAAGAGGCACGATAGGGTCACAGACTAAGCCTTGACACAAATTATGTGACAAATGCTATTTGCCACCTATACTCAATGTGCAATTAGAAGCCTAATTTTGGCTCTCTTTACCACTCAGGACTATTATGAGTTTGATGTGGCACACAGGTGTTAAAGTACCCTAAAAATGTTAAACACCAGATAAATGGAAAGGTTTATTATTAAAAATTAAGCTTAACTGCATGAGGAAATGCCACAAGTAGACACACGTGCAGAAGGGTTGTCTTCAAGTACGAGGCTATGGGGAATGAACCAAGGATGAAATATCAGTCTTAATTGTGCCCACACATAAAGCCATTGCCACCAGCAGTGCTTTTATCAAAAAGGAGCATAATCAGTCATTAGCAAACAATTTCAAATCACTGCAAGAAAATCATGTGACCTTGCTGAAGAGTCATTTTGCAACATCTTTAAATGTATTTTTTCCTGGTGGATGATTAAATAGCCTGTTAATCTCCTTTTGCTATGAGTGATTGAAGGACACCGAGTCAAAATTACAATTTAGACAAGACGAGGAAATCTGCACTTATCTTTCAATATCATATGATATGTTAAATGATGATTTACACCCCAGTCCTTCTTGGCAGGATGTACTCTTCCTGAAGATGTCTGTCTGTAGAAATAACATATGCCTTTTCGTTCCTGGAGCCAGTATCAGCTCTCTATGAGGCAGAATCCTTAATTTCTTTTAGAATGAGAACCCCTCTACTATCTCTCTCACATGGCAACTGATAACCTCACGAAAATGGTTGGAGATGTTTAGAAGATGCTCCCCACAGCTAATGTCTTAAAACTTTATGCTCATTTAACAAATATTCATTAGATACTAACTCTTTTTGCTAAACACTATAGAGCACACAACACACAAGGATAATCCTCAAGGAGTTTATCGAATGGTAAGGGAGGTAATTCATATATATCAGTGTGTTAAGATAATAGTTTGTATTGAGCGTCTTTTCTTGCTTCCCTTTCCAACCTTCCTTGAACCCTGAAGTTCCATCCTGACCCTCCACCTCTAAAGCAGCCAAATCGATTTAATACACCAATTAACTTGGATGAAATTTTTCACAGGAGAACAAAGGAAAGACAAAGCGAAACTCTTGACTCTTATGTTCAAACGATATGATCCACTGAGTTATTAGCACACACATACACACAAATTAAAAAGTAAAGGGAGAAAAATCTATGATCCAGTCTGTAATCTCCCAACCAAAACTACCCACAGGATCCACAGGCTGAGTGAGAGAATGAGGCCAAGGACCATACAAACTAGGATGGATTCAACAAGAACAGCCCTCTTAGCTCTGCTCCAGGAACACAGTAGGTAGCTCCAGAAAGCCAGCAAAGCTGTTTAGCTCCTTGAAAACCGCATGTCTTGATGCAGATAAACCTGTATGATGTCTGTGACAAAGACTCAGATTAGTTGTTCTTTTCCTTGTCATTGATGAAGACAGCCAATGTACTACAGCCTGTAGCTTTTTAATCACTCAGATTGCTCAACCCCTCTCCCCCACCATCATAGCCTTCCCGTGTAGACAAACCTTCTTTCCAAAACCCAGGGCAGATGATGGAGTCCTAGACTCCAAGAAAAATGGCACTGACAAGAAAGAAAAAAAATCCCCATGACTAAGGAGGGTGAGATTTAGCAGAACTAACTCAAGATCTTCCACTGAGCTGAGGCAGTGGTAAAACTAATGTCCATTAGACATGAGGGTTTTCCTAAGTGTATTCCATGGAATATCAGTATACTATAGGATCAAAGGTCCTTAATACACACACACACACACACACACACACACACACACACACACACACACATATATATAAATTTCATAGTTAAACAAGTTTTCAAACACTTTATATTCTAAATACCTCCTTGACTATTTTAGAGCTCCAAGAAATAAATACAAGGGAGAAATGACAATTTCCCAAATGTAAACAATCCTAGAATTCTTTTTCAAAAAACACCAGTCTGGGGCGCCTGGGTGGCGCCATCATTAAGCGTCTGCCTTCCGCTCAGGGCGTGATCCCGGCGTTATGGGATCGAGCCCCACATCAGGCTCCTCTGCTGGGAGCCTGCTTCTTCCTCTCCCACTCGCCCTGCTTGTGTTCCCTCTCTCGCTGGCTGTCTCTATCTCTGTCAAATAAATAAATAAAATCTTTAAAAAACAAAAAAACAAAACAAAAAAGAACCCCCACCAGTCTGACAGTATACTAATGATGCTTCATGTAATGTAGTTTACAAAACATATATTCAGGATTAAATGTATTGCACATGTACTATGAGTTAAATATGAATCTAAAATAATAAACTAAGAAGCAATGTGAGCCTTAGCAGAGATGTAGATCAAGTGTTATGGAGGTTCAGAGGAGATAACTCTCATTCTAGCCAAGGAAGATGGGGGAATTTTCAGGGACATGGCATTTAGGCTTAGACATGAAATCATCAGGCAGCTTTTGAACAATTGGAGGTGTGGGGGGCAGGGAGAAGCCATGCTAGGACAAAGGAAAGCAAGAGCATAGGCACAGCCTTGAAAAAGAGAACCAGTAGGAGGAAGAGTAAGTAGCTTATCTTGACTGTGAAATGGGGAAACTCAAGCAGATTGAGTTGTCAAGGTGGAATAGGCTAGTTGGGACCAAATATGAAGAATCATGATTTCTAGAAGAAGCAGCTTGATCCTTCCTCCATAGAAATAATAACCCATTCCAGGTTTAGCAAGTTAGTAACCCTTTTAAAACTTGAACTTCATTTCATCAAATCAACAAATTAATGATGAAAATAGTCTCATATAGCTTTGATGAGTGATATAAAGTCCACCCTCTAATTAAAATCGGGAAATAGAAAAAGAATATTTTTTGGAATTGCCCTTTGCTCCTGCTCTCTAGGACCTTAGCAGGGTTAAGTGTGGTCCTATTCTCTGACCAGATACTAATTTAGCTCCCAGCCAGCTAAGAATCCTTGCTACCTCTTTCCATTTCCCCCTGGATAGCTTCCATTTTCCTCATCTCTTCCTGCTGTTCTCTCTGTATCTCTCCACTTGTCAGTTATTCTGCATATGTAGCAAAGTCCCATGGGAAAAGAGTGTCCATCTGGTGCACTTTATTTACTAATAGCTGATATTTACACAACACATGCTATGTTTCAATTTTTTTGCATGCATTTATTTTATTTTTATACTACCTCCATGAAGTACACATCATTATTTCCATTGTAGTGGTGAGGAAGCTAAAAAATCAGCCTGCTTTGTACAATGTAGTACAGTACATGGGATTCCAACCCATGACTGCCAGATTACACAGGCTGTGCATACTTCTGATTCATTGGAAGCCATCTATTTCTGCGACTCCAGAGATAGTGTTACATTACCCTTAAGCAACTCTAATTAAAAGAAAAGCAACAAAAAACTTCAAAGGAAGTTGAGGATGTAAATTTAGCCTTAGGAAATCCATAGGCCATTGAATGTTGACCCATTCCCACCATGCAAAGGACCACTATGCTTAATAACTTTATTAATCAATATCCATTGAAAAATAGCAAATGTTCACTTTTTTATCTAAAAGATATTTAAGAAGTACACTATATTAAAGCAGAATAGCAATTGCGATTAAGTATTTACTTTCCAGAGTAACACAGCACAGGCAATTCTCCTTAAGAACTGACAGATTTTAAAAATACTTAAAAATACCTGACTTTGTAGAGTTAACAAAATTGACTTAACAAGAAATGAACCAAGTCTAAAACCGAAGCACAGTTTACAAGAATAAAGTTAATAATAAATATGGATTACATGTCAAATTATTGTTTAAAAACTCATATTAAAGGGATACCTGGGTGGCTCAGTCAGTTAAGTATCTGCCTTTGTCATGGGTCATGATCCAAGGGTCCTGGGATCAAGTCCCGCATCGGGCTCCTTGCTCAGCGGGGAACCTGCTTCTCCCTCTGCCTGCACCTTCCCCTGCTTGTGCACGCACGTGCTCTCTCTCTATCTGACAAATAAATAAATAAAACCTTTACAAAAAAAAAAAAAGAACTTGTATTAGGCCTTCGTAAAAAGATATAAAAAGACAAAATAAATGAAAATGTACTATATATAAAAGATGAGAAAGTACATAATTTATGGCAAAGAGAGATTAAATATAGAGCAGGAGTATAATGCTGTCAATTAAGTTGAGTAAAAATTCAGTTGTTCTTTATTGCACTTACTAGAAATATGATAATTAAGTAAGTTACTTAAATTCTGTACTTTAGTTTCCTAATCTACAAAAAAAGTAATGCTTCCTACTTCCTATATAGTTGTTGAGAAGTTAAAACTAGTAAATAATTGTAAAGGATCAAGGAAGTGCTTAGTATGTGGTACGAGCCACGTAAGTATTATCTACTGTCATTATTTCTAAAGGACCTGAAAATGAGAGTTTTAGCGTATTGCTTGAAAATAAAATAATGCAGTATGGATGCTGAAATATCAAATGAGTTATACAAATGTGGTTGGCAATAGTCCTGAGAATAGAGGCATTATGGTAATGAATAGAAATTCATCACATCTCTACCTCTTCTTCGTGGTCACTTAGTAGGACTTCATTTCTCAGCCCTATTTCAGTGACGTGAGGCCATATGAGGAGCTCTAGACAACAGAATATGGATAGAGATACGTACACCATTTTCAAATATAAAATTTCAAATTCTTCTACAGGTCCCTTGATGCTCTTTCTCATCCTAGACAGATGCCAAAGGATCCAGGGGAAGACCCCTGGCCTTAGAGAGCTAGGAGCTGGAGGAAGCCTGGTCCCCTAGACTGTGGAGTACACAGCCCCTACCTCTCAACCTGGCATCCAAGTGTTGGATTGCACTATTTTAAAAAAAATGAACGTCTGTTTATTTTAAGCCACTTGGATGCTGGGGTTGTTTATCAAAGGAGTTAGCCTACTGTAACTAATACCGTAAAAAGAAATTATTCAAACAGGAATTAGGACTCTTGTGTCCAAACTATACTTCTGTAGCTACGTACCTTCAGACAATTTAGGTAATCCCCTTGATTGTCCTTTTCTTTGCTATAAAATTCCCATCACAAAGTTGCAAGAATTAAAGAATATAGTTACAGAGCTTGGAATAGAGCAGGAAACCTGTAAATGGTAGTTAAATCTAAATTTAACAGTATCAGTACTTACACATCACTGAAATATCTGTTCTACATAGAACAATTGATTAAATTATGTTTTTAACAGTAATATGACTATTTAGTTGGCAGAAGGTTTTACTTTTCAATAGTGTGCATTGATTTCACATAGAGGCAGCTCTCAAATGGCTTTCTTCAGATACATGGCATCGACATACTGAAGAAAAGAACAGGGTTTATTTTCTTCCTGATGCCTCTGCACCAATTTGCCCAAACTCTTCCATAATAGAGTGGCCCATATTTAATATGCACAATGAGCGCAGATCATTAATTCTCTAAGTCACTCCTAAATCAATCCTCTGGATGTGGACTAGAATCTTAATGCAGTTTTGGTAGTTGGGAATCTCATCTAATTTATTACATGGAGAGAGGTGTGACACAGGAAAAATGCATATTAACTATTTAGGTGAACACCTTTTTTTTTTTTTAATCTTTTAGGAATTCACTTTCTTTTCTGAACAGTTATGAACAGATAGCTACCCAAGACGGCTATTCATAGTGGCTTGATCAGTATAGAAACTCTGTATATAAATAGACTTTTATGCATGCAAACATTTCATAGCTAATTGTTATCTGTTCTCTAGAGTCAGCTAGATGGTGGTTAAAAGTAAGTTTCATTTTTTTTTCTTTTGAACTTTTTATTGGAAAATAAAATATATGACCAGAAAAAAATGCATTAAACATTGATGTAAGGTTTAACAGCTTGCTATTAAATAAGCTATTGTACAACTACTACATAGAGGAAGAAATACAGTAGTGCTGGCACCTCGGAAGTCCTCCATGTGACCCTCCCTCATTAAAATTCCTCCCTCTCCCCTAGATGAACCACTCTTGGCTTTCGTGGTAATGAGTTCCTCATTTCATTATACTTTTACCACCAAGCTATACATTCTTAAACACCATAGTTTAATTTTTATAGATTTTTGAAGCTTACATAGTGGAACCATCACTATTACTCTTTTCTGATTTTCTTCTTTGACTCAACAATACATTTGTTAGATCCACACATGACAATTCAGGGAGCTGTAGTTCATGCATGTTCATTGCTGATGATGTCCCAAGTTTTATGTCTGTTTTACTGTTGGTGAACATCTGAGTTGTTTCATTTGGGAGCTATTACAATTGTATTGCCATTAATATTTTCTATATGGCCCCCAGTGGCCCTGTGTACACCTTCTATTGTATAAATACCTAGAAATAGAATTATTGGCTCAGAAGTTTATAATTTACACTCCCACCAACAGATTATGAGGGCTCCAATGGCTCCCTTTCCTTGCTAGCACATGCTATTATCAATCTTTTTAATTTGGCAGTCTGGTGACTGCATTGTGTTATCTTATTGTGGTTTAAATTTTCACTTACCTCATTACTAATGAAATTGGTCACATTTTCACATATTTGTTAACGGAGTTTCTCATCTGTGAAGTACCTATTCAAATTTCTGCTTATTTTCAAGTAGGTGATTTATCTTTCTCTTGTACATTTGTATGAGTGCTGTCTATTCTGAATACAGTATTTCATTCATTTATATATCGAAAATAATTTTTCTCGTTCTGTATCTCATCTTTTCATTTACCTCATGTTTCATTAGATTAACAGAAGTCCCTATTTTTAATGTAAGATTTATTAACCTTGTCTTTTATGGCTATTGTTTTTTGAGGTTTATTTAAGACATCCTTTTCAAACTTAAAGGTAAAAGGTACTCTCTTATATGACCTTCCGGAGGCTTTGCAACAAAATGTCTTTCAAACTTAGGTGTATAATACACTCAATTTATTTACATGATGTGATAGAGGTGTCAAATTTCAGTTTTGCAAATGAATATCCCAATGTTCTCAAACCATTTATTGAAAAAACTGTCCTGGAATGCCCGGGTTGTTCTGTCAGTTAAGTGTCTGCCTTCGGCTCAGGTTATAATCCCAGGGTCCTGGGATCAAGTCCTGCATTGGGCTCCCTGCTCAGCGGGGAGTCTGTTTCTCCCTCTGCCTCTCCCCTCCTGCTCGTGCTCTCTCTCTCTCTCTCTCTCTCAAAAATAAATAAATAAATAAATAAATAAATAAATTCAAAAAAATAAAAGAAAGAAAACAACTGTCCTATTACCTCTGCTCCACAATGCCACCTTTGTCAAAAATCAACTGCCTATGAAATGATGTACTTCTCGATTCTAATTGTTCAGTTGTCTCTTTTCAATTCTTGTACCAATACCACATTTTCTTAATTGTTATTGCTTTAAAGTAAGTCTTGAAATCAAGTTGAGAAACTCCATGTTCTTTTCTTTAAAGGAGGCTTGGCTGTTATTGGCTTGTTATTTAATGTACTTTTAGAATGTTAAGTTCTCCTCAATACCCTCCCCCACAAAAACAAACAAACAAAAAACAAAAAAAACAAAAACAAAAACAAACCATGGTTGTGTTTTAAATTGGACTGCATTGAATCTCAGTAGGAATTTGTGGAGAATTGTGATCTTTATAATATTAAACCATTTAATCAATGAACATATGTTATAGACTGAAATGTGTCACCTCAAAATCCCTATCTTGACGTTCTGACATCTAAAGTGACCATATTTAGAGAGAGAGACTTTGGAATGTAATCAAGGGTAGGTGAGGTCGTAAGAGAGGGGACCTAATCCTAAAGGATTGTGACCTTATGAGAAGAAGAAAAGAGCGAGATCTCTGCCTCCACACGCATGCACTGAAGAAAGGCTGTGTGCGGACACGGTGATAAGACGACCATCCACAGGCCAAAAAAAAGAGGCTTTAGAATGAAATCGATGTTGTTGGCACTTTGGTCTTGGACTTCCCAGCTTCCGGTACTATGAGTAGTAAATTTCTGTCTTTCAAGCCGTGCAGTCTATGTTTTGGGTTTTTGTTTGTTTGTTTGTTTGTTTTGTTGTTGTTGCTGCTGTTTTCTGTTATGGCAGCCTAAACTAATACAGATTTTGATACCAGAAGTGGGATGCTGTTATAATAAATACCCCAAAATGTGACAGAGGCTTTGGAATTGAGTGTAGGGGCCAGAAGAGTTTTGAGGTACACGCTAGAAATATGAATATTAAGGATAATTCTGGTGAGAACTCAGAAAAAAAAGAAAAAACCTGGAAAGAAAGCTTCTATCTTCTTAGATAATACATAAATAATCACAAACAGAATGTAGAAATATGAATATTATAAGCCATTCTGATGAGGTCTGAAATGGAAATGAGGGACATGTATTGGAAATTGGAGGAAAAGTGATCTTTGTTATAAAGTAGCAAAGAATTTGGACAAATTATTTGTGTTCTAGTGTTTTGTGGAAGGTAGAACTTATCATCGATGGAATTGGATATTTAGCTGAGCAAATTTCTACGCAAAGTGTTGAAGGAGCTGCATGGATTCTTCTGACTGCTTATAGTGGAATGTGAGAAGAAAGAGCTGAATTGAAGAAGAAATAATTAGGCAGAAAGAAATAAAACTTGAAGATTTGGAAAGTTAGCCTGTCCATATTGCAAAAAGTGAGAGTCACATTCTGAAGAGAGCACTACTGGTTTGACTGGACAATAATTCAATAAAGAGTTTATGGGGTTATATGAGCAGAAATGCTGCAGTATGACTTGAAGGGCATGGGGATGGGAGGAAATGAAGAAAGGCTGTCAAACTCCTTAGATCTGACAAGACTGATTAACAGAGCTATTTGGCTATGAAATATGCTAATCTTCAAGAAGAGGGAAAGATGACCCAAAAGGTGACTCTGATATCACCAGAGCCACTACTGCAGTTTCAACAGGCCCGATGGCTGGGTCCTGGAGTCTCAGGGGTAGGATCACCCATCAAAACCAGGGGTTTCTATTGCTAGATTATTTGGTATCTTTATCTTATTATATATTATGTATGTGGTGAAACCTTATTTTCTGTTCATTGCTGGATCCAGCAACCATGCCAAAATCTCTTATTAATTATAAAAATTTATCTGAGGTTCTCTCATATTTTATACCCAAATTCATTTATCATCCTATAATAGGAAATGGCTCATTTTGCTTTCAGTTCTTTTTATAACTTTATTGTTCTGACAAAAGCCTCCAGTAAAATTTTACAGGGAAAAAAAAGTGGTGATAGAGGATGCCCTTGTGTTTTTCAATTTTTTGAAAAATATAAGCCTTTAGCATTTCATCAAGTACTATGTTTGCTTTAAGTTTTGTTTTACAAAAACATATATGAAATCCCTTTCTATGTTTAAACAGTTTATTGAGATATAATTAATCTATGTATAATTCACATATTTAAAATATAAAATTTGGTGTTTTATAGTATATAAAAAAAAGAGGTGAGAAACCATCAAAATAATCTAATTTTAGGACATTTTCAGTGTCCCCCAAAGAAACTCCATACCCATTAGCAGTGACTTCCCTTTCTACCCTAGGAAACCACTGATCTACTTTCTGTCTCTATAGATTTGCCTATTCTGGACATTCCTTATAAATGGAACTATACAATAATCTTATTTTGTGTGTGTGTGTGTGATTGGCTTCTTTCACCAGTATAACGTTTTCAGTTTGCACCAATTTTGTAGCAAATATCTCTACTTCATTTCTTGTATACTTCTAAATAATAGTCTATTTTATAAATAGACCACATTTACTTATCCAGTGATGTCCAATGATGGTCATTTGGGTTGATTCTACAGGCTATTTTGAGTTATACTGCTATGTATATTTGTGTACAGGTTATTTGTGAAGTTAATACGTTTTCATTTATCTTGTTGTATAACAAAGGAGCAGAATTTTTGTCATATAATAGGTATATATTTTGAAAACCCTACCAAACTGTTTTCTAAAGTGGTTTTACCAGTTTGCATTCTCACCAGTATTCTGTGTGTTCAAATTTCTCATATCCTCAACAACACTTGATATTCTCTGTCTTTTGTATAAACATCCTAGAGATTGTAAAATATATGTCGTCATGGTTTTCATATGTTTTTGCTTAATGACTAATGATGCTGAGCATCTTTTCATGTATTTATTGGTCATTGTGTATGTTTTTTGGAGAAATGTTTAGGCAGATACTTTGTAACATCACATCTTCACTTCTTTGCTTAAATTTATTCCTGAGTATTTTATTCTTTCAATGCTGGCTTAAGTAGATCTTTTTCATTTTGTATTGTATATTTTAGTGTATAGAATGATTAATTTTTATATGATTAATTTTATATATTTATCTTGTCTCCTGCAACCTTGTCAAACTTGTTTATTAATTCTAATAGTTTTTAGTGGATTCAAGTAGGATTTTCTATTTATATGATTTTGTTATCTGCAATGCAGAGTTTATTTTGTTTTCTTGTCATATTATTCTAGTTCAATTCTCTAATACAGTGTTGATAGAAGTAGTAAACTTGGATATCCTTGTCTTGTTCCTGATATTATTTGAATATCATTCAATCCTTCACCATTTAAAGTATCTTAGCTTGTTTTTTTCATAGATGTCTCTTATTAAGCTGACAAAATTATCTTCTATTCCTAGTTCATGAGTGTATTTGCCATGAAAAGGTGTCAAATTTTGTCAAACTCTTTTCTGTCTGTTGAGATTATTGTATGTTTTTTGTTCTTTAATTTGTTAAAATAGTGCACTACATTTCATTATATTAATTGATTCTTGGGTGCATCCTGAGATAAATCTCATTGTTCATTTGTTCATGATGTACAATTACACACACATGCACACACACACACATATATATGTATATATATACATACATGTATATATATATATATATACACACACACACAAATATCTCTTATGAGTATAGACAGAAAAACCTAACAAAATACTAGAACACAAAATCCAGTTGCTAGATTTTTTGTTAGGTTTTTCTGTCTATACTCATAAGAGATATTTGTCCACAATTTTCTTGTGGTGTTTGTCTCATTTGATATCAGGGACTCATAGGAGTTTGGAAGCATTTCCTCCTTTCCTATGTTTTAGGACAATTTGTGAGAAATTGGTATTAAATCTTCAAATTTATGGTAAAATTCACTAATAAAGCCATTTGAGCCTGGACTTTTATTTGTGGGAAGTTTTAAGATTTCTAATTCATTCCCTCGTTTTCAGTCTTGTCGGATATTTTATTTCTTCGTAAGTTAGTCCTGGTAGTTTGTTTTCTATCAGTTTTCCCATTTAGTCTAAGTTATCTCATTGTATATAGTTATTCATGGAATTCCATTGTAATTGTCTTTTAAAAATTTCTACAGGTTCATAGTGATTTTAGTAATTTGTATTTTCTCAATTATTTTTCTTGGTCATTCTAGATAATATTTGTCAATTTTGTTGATCTTTTCAAAGATCCAATTTTTGGTTTTCTTGGCATTCTCTATTGTTTTTTCTATTCTCTGTTTCATTAATTTCTGCTCTAATTTTCATTATTCCCTTCTTTATGAATGCTTTGAGTTGTTTATTTCTCTCTCTCTCTCTCTCTCTCTTTTTCAGTATGTTAGCTTGGAAAATTATCATATTTGGGGCTTTTCTTCTTTTTTAATGCAGCATTTACAGCTATAAATTTCTTTCTAAGCACTGCTTTATTTGCATTCCTTAAGTTTTGGTGTGTTATGCCTTCATTTTCGCTCACCTGAAAATATTTTCTATTTTCTCTTCTTTGACCCATTGGTTATGTAGGTCTGTGCTTTTTAATTTCCACCTATTTCTGAAAGTCTCGAATTTCCTTCTTATTGATTTCATATTTAGGTCCATTGGGCTTTGTAAACATGTATGATTTCAATTATTGTAGCTTTTTTGAAGCTTGATATATGGGCCAGCATATAGTTTATTCTGAAGAATGGTGTATGTGTGCCTGAGAAGAATGTACAGTTCAGTTTATTGGGTAGAGTGTTCTAAACGTATTTGTTAGATCCAGTCGGTTTATAGAGTGGTTTAAGTCTTCTGTTTCCTTGCTGATTTTCTGTTTAGTTGTTCTACCCATTACCAGAAATGGACTATTAAAATCTCCGATTGCTACTGTGGAATTTTCCATTTTTCCCTCATATTTTGTCAGTTTTTCCTACATGTATTTTTGGATTCTCTTGTTAGATGCCTATATATTTGTTTTTTTGTTTTTTTTTTAAAGATTTTATTTATTTATTCGACAGAGATAGAGACAGCCAGCGAGAGAGGGAACACAAGCAGGGGGAGTGGGAGAGGAAGAAGCAGGCTCATAGCGGAGGAGCCTGATGTGGGGCTCGATCCCATGATGCCGGGATCACTCCCTGAGCCGAAGGCAGACGCTTAACCGCTGTGCCACCCAGGCGCCCCAGATGCCTATATATTTGTAATTGTTATATCTTCCTGATGGATTGACCCTTTGTCACTATACAATATTCCTCTTAACCCCTCGTAATATTTTTTGTTTTAAAGTTAGTTTTGTCTGAAATCAGTATAGACACTCCAGCTTTCTTATGGCTGCTGTTTGCATGGCATACTTTTTCCATGTTTCTACTCAATCTAATTAGATCTTTGAAATTGAAAGTGTATGTCCGAGACAGAGTTAAGATGGCGGAGGAGTAGGAGACACCGTTTTCAGCCGGTCCTCCAAGTCGAGCTGGATAGGTACCAGACCAGCCTAAACAACCACGGAACCAGCCTGAGACGCAGGAAGACGCATCTGGATCTCTACAAATGAACATCTCCAGCGCTGAGTATTGAGGTACGAAGCGGGGAGCCATGAAACTGTGCACAGATATCGGAAGATAAACAGAAGGGGGAGGGAGCCGCCGTGTTCGGGCGCCGGGAAGCGGCAGCCACTTGCACGGGAGAGCGGGCGGGGCTCGCGGACGGCACCCGCAAAACAGCAGACTGAGACCGTGAGCCGGGTGCGCGCGCCACGAGGCATCTCGCGGATCACCGGAATCCCGGTGCGCTCACTGGATCCAGACTGAGACCGGGAGATCCGGGAGCACGCGCGGGGGGCGGCTGGCGGCTGGCGGCTGGCGGCATTAGAAACACAAAGGACAGAGACGCGGCGGCCCTGGAAGTGAGGGCTGGGACGCCGGGTGTGGGGCGCACATCCCGGGACGCTGCAGGGTTGAGCAGCACCAACAGTAACAGAGTGAAAGTGGCCAGAACATTAGTAGAGAACGGGCCGCAATCCCTCTGTTCTGTGACAGAGGCTGAAATTCGGCCGCTGCTGCTCTGACCCTCAGAAGAGGTACAGCAAACCGCCAGGGAAAGCCGCCAGAGAACAAAAGCCTGGAAATACCGGCTCAGAGAGTGCCCATCCCCATCCCCCCTCGCAGGGGACGCCGAGACTCTACCCAAACATGGCTGCCTGAGTATCTGCGCGGCAGGCCCCTCCCCCAGAACACAGAAGGCAGGCTGAAAAATCAAGAAGCCCACAACCCGGGCGCCTGGGTGGCGCAGTCATTGAGCGCCTGCCTTCGGCTTAGGGCGTGATCCCGGCGTTCCGGAAAGGAGTCCCTCATCGGGCTCCTCCGCTGGGAGCCTGCTTCTTCCTCTCCCACTCCCCTGCTTCTGTTCCCTCTCTCGCTGGTTGGCTGCCACATAAATAAATAAATAAAATCTTTAAAGAAGAAGCCCACATCCCTAAGATCCCTATAAAACAAGGGGCACGGCCTGGGACCCAGTCAATAATTTGGGCTCTGGAAACCCCGCAACCTCTCTTCATCAGAATGACAAGAAGGAGAAGCCCCCCCCAGCAAAGAAAAGACAGTGATTCTGTGGCCTCTGCCACAGAAATAATGGATATGGATGTAACCAAATTATCAGAAATGGAATTCAGAGTAACGATGGTCAAAATGATGAGTAGAATTGAAAAAACTATTAACGAAAAGGTTACTGAGAATATAGAATCCCTAAGGACAGAAATGAGAGCGAATCTGACAGAAATTAAAAATTCTATGAGCCAAATGCAGGCAAAACTAGAGGCTCTGACGGCCAGGGTCGCAGAAGCAGAGGAACGGGTTAGTGAATTGGAGGATGGGTTAATAGAGGAAAAAATGAAAATAGAAGATGGTCTTAAAAAAATCCACGCCCACAAATGTAGGTTACGGGAGATTACTGACTCAATGAAACGATCCAATGTTAGAATCATCGGCATCCCCGAGGGGGTGGAGAAAAACAGAGGTCTAGAAGAGATATTTGAACAAATTGTAGCTGAAAACTTCCCTAATCTAGCAAGGGAAACAAACATTCGTGTCCAAGAGGCAGAGAGGACCCCTCCCAAGCTCAACCATGACAAACCTACGCCACGTCACGTCATAGTGCAATTCGCAAATATTAGATGCAAGGATACAGTATTGAAAGCGGCCAGGGCAAAGAAATTTCTCACATACCAAGGCAAAAGCATCAGAATTACGTCAGACCTGTCTACACAGACCTGGAATGAGAGAAAGGGTTGGGGGAGCATATTTAAAGCTCTTTCAGAGAAAAACATGCAGCCAAGGATCCTTTATCCAGCAAGGCTGTCATTCAGAATTGATGGAGAAATAAAGACATTTCAGAATCGCCAGTCACTAACCAATTTTGTAACCACGAAACCAGCCCTACAGGAGATATTACGGGGGTTCTATAAAAGTAAAAAGGCCCCAAGAGTGATACAGAACAGAAAGTCACAGCCAATACAAACAAAGACTTTACTGGCAACATGGCAACATTAAAATCATATCTCTCAGTAATCAGCCTTAATGTAAATGGTTTGAACCATCCCATAAAGCGCCACAGGGTTGCAGATTGGATAAAAAGAAATGACCCATCCATTTGCTGTCTACAAGAGACTCATTTCAAACCCAAAGATGCATTCAGACTGAGAGTAAGGGGATGGAGTACCATCTTTCACGCAAATGGACCTCAAAAGAAAGCTGGGGTAGCAATTCTCATATCAGATAAATTGGATTTTAAACTACAGACTATAGTTAGAGATGCAGAAGGGCACTATATTATTCTTAAGGGAAGTATTCAACAAGTGGATATGACAATTATAAATATATATGCCCCCAACAGGGGAGCAGCAAGATACACAAGCCAACTCTTAACCAGAATAAAGAGACATATAAATAAAAATACATTAATAGTAGGGGACCTCAACACTCCACTATCAGAAATAGACAGAACACCCTGGCAAAAACTAAGCAAAGAATCAAAGGCTTTGAATGCCATACTCGACGAGTTGGACCTCATAGATATATATAGAACACTACACCCCAGAACCAAAGAATACTCATTCTATTCTAATGCCCATGGAACATTCTCAAGAATAGACCATGTTCTGGGACACAAAACAGGTCTCAACCGATACCAAAAGATTGAAATTATCCCCTGCATATTCTCAGACCACAACGCTCTGAAATTGGAACTCAACCACAAGGAAAAATTTGGAAGAAACTCAAACACTTGGAGACTAAGAACCATCCTGCTCAGGAATGACTCGATAAACCAGGAAATCAAAAATCAAATTAAACAATTTATGGAGACCAATGAGAATGAAAATACAACAGTCCAAAACCTATGGGATACTGCAAAGGCAGTCCTAAGGGGGAAATACATAGCCATCCAAGCCTCACTCAAAAGAATAGAAAAATCTAAAATGCAGTTTTTATATTCTCACCTCAAGAAGCTGGAACAGCAACAGAGGGACAGGCCTAATCCACGCACGAGGAAGCAGTTGACCAAAATTAGAGCTGAAATCAATCAAGCAGAAACCAGAAGTACAGTAGAGCAGATCAACAGGACTAGAAGCTGGTTCTTTGAGAGAATCAATAAAATTGACAGACCACTGGCAAGACTTATCCAAAAGAAAAGAGAAAGGACCCAGATTATTAAAATTATGAATGAAAAAGGAGAGGTCACGACGAGCACCATTGAAATTGGAAGGATTATTAGAAATTTTTATCAACAGCTATATGCCAATAAACTAAGCAATCTGGAAGAGATGGAATCCTTCCTGGAAACCTATAAACTACCAAGATTGAAACCGGAAGAAATTGATTCCTTAAACAGGCCAATTAATTATGAAGAAATTGAGTCAGTGATAAACAACCTTCCAAATAACAAAACTCCAGGCCCGGACGGTTTTCCTGGGGAATTCTACCAAACATTCAAAGAAGAAATAATACCTATTCTCCTAAAGCTATTTCAAAAAATAGAAACAGAAGGAAAGCTACCAAACTCATTCTATGAGGCCAATATTACCTTGATCCCCAAACCAGGCAAAGACCCCATCAAAAAGGAGAATTACAGACCGATTTCCCTAATGAATATGGACGCCAAAATCCTCAACAAGATACTTGCTAATAGAATCCAACAGTACATTAAAAGGATTATCCATCATGACCAAGTGGGATTCATACCTGGGATGCAAGCGTGGTTCAATATTCGCAAATCAATCAGCGTGATACATCATATCAACAAGAAAAGACTCAGGAACCATATGATCCTCTCAATCGATGCCGAAAAAGCATTTGACAAAATACAGCATCCTTTCCTGATTAAAACCCTTCAGAGTGTAGGAATAGAAGGTACATTTCTCAATCTCATAAAAGCCATCTATGAAAAGCCTACTGCAAATATTATTCTCAATGGGGAAAAGCTGGAAGCCTTTCCCTTAAGATCAGGAACTCGACAAGGATGCCCACTCTCGCCACTATTATTCAACATAGTACTAGAAGTCCTTGCAACAGCAATCAGACGACAAAAAGGGATAAAAGGTATTCAAATTGGCAAAGAAGAAGTCAAAATGTCTCTCTTTGCAGATGACATGATACTCTATATGGAAAACCCAAAAGAAGCCACTCCCAAACTATTAGAAGTTATAGAGCAATTCAGTAACGTGGCAGGATACAAAATAAATGCTCAGAAATCAGTTGCATTTCTATACACGAATAACGAGACCGAAGAAAGAGAAATTAGGGAATCCATCCCATTTACAATAGCACCAAAAACCATACGTTACCTTGGAATTAACTTAACCAGAGACGTAAAGGACCTATATTCTAGAAACTATAAATCACTCTTGAAAGACATTGAGGAAGACATAAAAAGATGGAAAGATATTCCATGCTCATGGATCGGAAGAATTAACATAGTTAAAATGTCCATGCTACCCAGAGCAATCTACACTTTCAATGCTATCCCGATCAAAATACCAAGGACATTTTTCAAAGAACTGGAACAAACAGTCCTTAAATTTGTATGGAAACAGAAAAGGCCCCGAATCTCCAAGGAACTGTTGAAAAGGAAAAACAAAGCTGGGGGCATCACAATGCCGGATTTCGAGCTGTACTACAAAGCTGTGATCACAAAGACAGCATGGTACTGGCACAAAAACAGACACATAGACCAATGGAACAGAATAGAGAGCCCAGAAATGGACCCTCGGCTCTTTGGGCAACTAATATTTGATAAAGCAGGAAAAAACATCCGGTGGGAAAAAGACAGTCTCTTCAATAAATGGTGCTGGGAAAATTGGACAGCTACATGCAAGAGAATGAAACTTGACCACTATCTCACGCCATACACAAAAATAAACTCCAAATGGATGAAAGACCTCGATGTGAGACAGGAATCCATCAAAATTCTAGAGGAGAACATAGGCAACAACCTCTACGACATCGGCCAAAGCAACCTTTTTCATGACACATCCCCAAAGGCAAGAGAAACAAAAGATAAAATGAATTTATGGGACTTCATCAAGATTAAAAGTTTCTGCACAGCCAAGGAAACAGTCAGAAGAACTAAGAGGCAGCCCACGGAATGGGAGAATATATTTGCAAATGACACTACAGATAAAGGACTGGTATCCAAGATCTACAAAGAACTTCTCAAACTCAATACACGAGAAACAAATAAACAAATCAAAAAATGGGCAGAAGATATGAACAGACACTTTTCCAATGAAGACATACAAATGGCTAACAGACACATGAAAAAATGTTCAAAATCATTAGCCATCAAGGAAATTCAAATCAAAACCACACTGAGATACCACCTTACGCCAGTTAGAATGGCAAAAATAGACAAGGCAAGAAACAACAATTGTTGGAGAGGATGTGGAGAAAGGGGATCCCTGCTACATTGTTGGTGGGAATGCAAGTTGGTACAGCCACTCTGGAAAACAGTGTGGAGGTCCCTTAAAAAGTTAAAAATTGAGCTACCCTATGATCCAGCCATTGCACTACTGGGTATTTACCCCAAAGATACAGACGTAGTGAAGAGAAGGGCCATATGCACCCCAATGTTCATAGCAGCAATGTCCACAATAGCTAAATCATGGAAGGAGCCGAGATGCCCTTCAACAGATGACTGGATTAAGAAGTTGTGGTCCATATATACAATGGAATATTACTCAGCTATCAGAAAGAACGAGTTCTCAACATTTGCTACAACATGGACGGCACTGGAGGAGATAATGCTAAGTGAAATAAGTCAAGCAGAGAAAGACAACTATCATATGATTTCTCTCATCTATGGAACATAAGAACTAGGATGATCGGTAGGGGAAGAAAGGGATAAAGAAAGGGGGGGTAATCAGAAGGGGGAATGAAACATGAGAGACTATGGACTATGAGAAACAAACTGAGGACTTCAGAGGGGAGGGGGGTGGGGGAATGGGATAGACCGGTGATGGGTAGTAAGGAGGGCACGTATTGCATGGTGCACTGGGTGTTATACACAACTAATGAATCATCGAGCCTTACATCGGAAACCGGGGATGTACTGTATGGTGACTAACATAATATAATAAAAAATCATGAAAGTGTATGTCCTATACAGGGCATCTGATTGTATTTTGATATTTTTAATTCAGTCTAACAAACTGTCACTTTGATTGCATTATTTCATCAGTTCACACTGTTATTATTGATATTATTGAATTTATGTTTACTATATTTCTTTTCTGTATGTCTCTTTCTTGTTCTACTGTTCCTTCTTTACCATTTTCTTTTATATTCAGTAAATATTTTCTAATGTAACATTTTAATTCTTTTAATGACTTTATATTTTTCAGTTACTTTCCTATTAGTTGCTTTAGGGCTTTCATTAAACATCTTAACTTAAATCTACTTCACATGTATATAATCTTAATTCCAGTGAGATAAATTAATTTTAATCTTATAAAGCTCTGTTCCCACCTCTCTTTTTTAATGCTGCTATTCAACTTATTATCATCTATGATTTTTCTATTACATTTCTTCCTTTGGTAGATAAATATATCAGTACATTTCTTTCTTTTTTAAATCAGGAATGGCTAATGAATATTATGAAATCCTTCTACATCTATTGAAGCTATCATATAACATTATCATTTATTCAATTAATGTGGTGAATTATCTTGCTTAATATTTCTTCACTAAATTAAACTTGAATTTCTAGAATAAATCTCTATTGATTGTGATATATAATTCTTTTTACATATTGTTGGAATTAGTCAAGTAATATTTTGCTCAAAGTTTTATATCCATATTTGTAAGTGAGTTTGGTTGAATGATTCTTGTCATAGTTTAGCATTGAATTTATGCTAACATGAAACAGGGGTTTATTATTATTATTATTATTATTATCATTATTTACAGTTTCTTGAAGAATTTGTAAAAACAGTATTATTTCTTCCTTAAATCTTGGAAAGAATTCTCTAGTGCTGCTATCTTGGTCTGAAGTTCTCTTTGAAAAAAATATTTTTAAACAGTGTATTTAGTGGTCATTAATAATTTCCTACTCCTTCTTGTGTCCATTTCATTGAGTTATAGTTTTCTGAGAATGAATCCATCTCACCTAAATTTTGAAATTTACATTTCAAAATTTTCAAATTTCTTATTATAAAGCTTTTTTTTTCTTAATAAAATTGTGGTCAGGTAAACTAGGTATGAATCTGGGTTCATTCACCTACCACCTTTGAGATCTTGGATAATTTGATTGATCTCTCTGGGCTTCAGTTTCTTACTAATATGTGGATAATTAATAGTACCTATTGCATTTCTGATAGAAGATTGTCTATCTGAAAGATCCCTGATGTTATAGATCATCTAAAACTCTAGATAAGACATATAAATAATTATTGAGCTGGAAAGTAAGTAAGAAAAATCCTCAAATATTCTCAAATATCAGGAATACAGAGCTAGATTTGACCTTAAGGCATCTTTGAATGACTAATGGCTTGGAAATTGGGCATACAAAGCCTGAGACCAAGTAGGACAAAAACTTAGCTCAGACCCCACAAAAATCCAGATTCCCCAAAAAGCAGTACTATTCATAGAATCCTAGGAAGACTCATGCCATTTGGAGAAAGTGTGTGGAGATACATCTCATTCTCAGTCTATATCCTAAGAAAGGCAGGAAAAAGAAGTTTTTTTTTCCTAAGAGGGCTTAATGATAATTCAACAGTCATTAGATTGGAGATGTAATTCTTTTTGTGTGTGTGTCCTGGGAAAGAAAACCTTTCAGGTCATAATTTGTGTTTAATGTTGTTTTAAATTGTCAGTGTCTCAGGTATCTGGCAGGAGCAAACACAAATCATTTTTGTAGAGAAAGACTTTCAAGTCAGGTTTAAATGAGTTTATACAGAGAAAGTTCTAAAGGACATATAGATTTATACACGTCCACACACACATATTAGGAAACAGCTAAGGAAAAAAGCCACCATTAGCAAGAGTCAGCAGGTGCAACAAACTACAGAATCAGAACCACAGACTGCACAAACTGCATCGACTAGAACGTAGAAGAACCAAACAGTACTGAATATAAATATACACTTAAGGAATTAAAACACTATACGAGGTAGCCAGAATGACATTATAATTTTGGTTGGCCATATGCACTTACTTTTGCTTTGTAGGCACCTTCCTCCAGGTATGTGTGTGCATGTGTACATATATAAACAGACACACATGCGTGTGTGTGTATGTGTGTGTGTGTGTGTATTATGACTATGCTGATATAAAGACAAATATATTAATATTTTATATCAAAATGTTTTCTTAAGCTTAAATGTCCTTTCCCCCTTCTGATTTTAAAATAAAGTAAAGCATTTTTGTAGGTCTAAAAAGTGGCATGAGCCCTAAGCATTGTGTCTACTGTGTCTAATGGGTAATCTGGCTCTGAAGAATCTATCAACAGCCAGATTTGGAAAAGAACTAAATAGAACTTCTGGATTTTAAAACATTCAGTTATGAAAGTTAGAAACTGAATAAATAGCCTCATAGCAAACCAGACACAAATGAAGAAATAATTACTATGGTAAACTGAGGGATAGATTTTTGAAAAATCTAAAGTTTAGCAGAGAAAGAAAAAAACAAAACAAGGAAATTTGAACAGAGAACATAGAGGAAAGAGTAGGAATATCTAATGTACATTTAAACAAAATTCCAAAAGGATAGACCAGAGAGAATAGGGCTATACAATGGCCATTTTCCAGAATGAATTAAAGAAATAAACTCCTGTGTGGAGAAATATCAATTAATTCCTAGGATGTACTAATAGACCACAGTTACGATAGAGATGGTCCTTTCAAAACAAATGGCAAGCTGAATTTCTTCAAGTAAAAAAAAGTAATTAGTTAAAAACTGAAAGCAAAGGTCCTTCTCAGCATTCTCAGGGACCCTAAATTGAAACATAAATGGCCAGAGCAGTAAGTACAATTTGATAGTCTAACTATTAGTCAGATATATGAATAATTCATGCTATTTAGAATTAAAGATTCAGTATGGCACAATTTGTTGCATAATTATTTATAGATAATAACCAGGGACTGGACATAATCTAAGAAAGTATTTATGACTTACTTTAGAGAGAGCAGGACATATTAACTACAAACTGAGGGCTTCAGAGGGGGTGGGGGTGGGGGATTGGGATAGCCTGGTGATGGGTATTAAGGAGGGCATGTATTGCATGGAGCACTGGGTGTTATATGCAAGTAATGAATCATGGAACACTACATCAAAAACTAGGGATGTACTATATGGTGACTAATATAACAAAATCAATATTATTTTTAAAAAAAGACATATTAACTACAGTTTGTATGAAAACTGAGATGATTTACTTAGCCAATTTCTTCTGAAACCTTTTTTTCTATTGAAATTTCAGTGTTTGGTGTAGGCCTGAGTCATGTTATTTCTCTTGGCAAAGGTACTTTCAATATATTTTCGTTTGTTGCCTATTGGATGGTGCAAAGCTCTATTTTGCTTATGGCATCTCTTCAGATTTACCAAAAGCCTCTGAGTAAACTGTCTGCCCTTTATTTTGGAATTAATATTTTGTTGTTATTCTTAGCAGAGAACATCTGCTTTGCATCTCCACATTCTTTATCCTTTTGTCAATTACTAAGGCTCCAAAGACACCTATTTTCTTGCCTTGAAAATTGATAATTTCTGTAAAAGTTGTTGTTCATAAGAATCTCCGTTTTTTAGCATGTTCTAACCTCTTCGTAGAATTTTAAATATGGAACAACCTCAACTATTTTTGGTTTAGCCTTCTCATTTTACATCTGGTATATCTGAATTATAAAGCCATTTGTTCAAGGTACCCTAGTATTTCAGGGGCATATCCAAACTTAAAACTCATTTTCTTATTTCCAACCTAACGTTTTTCCTGCATTCTAGATTTTTTTAACTGGGTAATTTGTAGGCATTAGTCACTTGTTTTGTGCGTAGAACTGTGCTGTGTGGCATGATAGGTTACAAAAGAAAAGATAGGTATAAATAGAGATACCCTTTGATTTGGAAATTCCAAAAATCTTTGTTCTAGGAAATTTCTAAAGATAAACCCTAAAAGCCTGTCCTTTAATAGTTCATACTCAAAAAACTCTAATACTATTTGGAATATAGGACATAAAATTTAATAAGTTTATTTAACTTTGTGTTGAGCTTTTCGTTCTAATGTAACCTATAGCATCATTTCCTTGGATTTCATCCTTCCCTCCATGAAGGGAAGTTGAACTTTGAAGAAGTGTATGGCTTTTTCTTGGGTTTTAACATTCAAAAGTGGCTACTATCCGAACTATAGATAAGACATGCACATTTCTGTGTGCATGTTTCATTCAGTAAATATTAGGCTGATATAAAATAAATAAGTTACCTAATATGTTCTCTTTACTTAGATATCTAGCATGAGTCTAAGCACAAATGTGTCTAAAGTTTGAAATCAATAGACTTCCCTTTATCCCCCATTTATAGGAAAACCTCATTTTTGAATTAAAAATTTCTGATATGTTTATGTTCTCTATTTCACTTGAATTTATCTTTTTAAATATTGTCTTGGCTATCCTCTTAGTGTCAAGGTGACAAGTAATAACTTCCAAGAGGGCATGCAATCTGTTTACGAATGATTTTCTGTACGTAGTCCCAGTTAATCTATTGACTCATACATTCTATTCTTCAGTAGAAATTTGTGGAACACCCAGTCTCTGTCAGGCATGGTGCTTAGCACTAAGGATAAAACATAAGAAAAGACAATGGAGTTCTCTGCCCTTCTGGATCATAGTGGGGAAAATAAACAATAAGCAAGGCATTCATAAAACAACTGAGCCATCATTATGCAGGTTATAGACTGGGTATTGTGATAGAGAATAGGAGAGCGGTGAGCAGCTACGTAAGGATGTTCAGGAACGTCCTCTTTAGAACAGTGCCATTAACCTGAGGGATGAAGGGAAGAAGCCAGCCATGGCAGAGTCTGCAAGAGCCATGTCAGCAGAGGCATTGACAATGCCAAAGGCCCTGTGTGAGGAATAAGCTTTGTGGTCAAGGATCTGAGGATGGGCTAGATCATTCTGGCCTTTGTGGGCCATGATAAGTAAGTTGGACTTATTCTACTGCAGTGGGAAACCTCTGAAGTGTTTAAGCAGGTGAGTGACAATGAAATTAATGTTTTTATAAATCAATCTTGCTGCTCTGTAGAGAATGGTTGGGAGGAGGCAGTGTGTAAGCAGGCAAGGACTGAGGAACCAAGGATCCTTCCGATGTTGAATTTGTTTATTCTAGGGAGCAAAAGATTTCTCTCCATCTCCCAGAGAAGGGATTAAGACAGCTTTCTTCTCTTACGTAACCGTCCAGCATTGTATATCCAGGATCCCTTATTTCCCATAGAGAGCCTGTAGTATACGATGACATCAGCTCTACAAGAACAGGAGCAAAGGGTATACAATGTAGTTATGCTATAAGAATAAGTAATAACTAATCTGCCTATGTTGCAGGAAACCTCATGTTTGCATGCAGGATAATATTAATTCATATAGATATTCAAAAACTTAATACTAGTTAGTGAAGATAAAAAATAAATGGACTTTAAATATATTTTTGAAGTGATATAGAAGACTCTCTAATGAGTTAAGTGAAGGTTGGGGAAGAAAAGGGAAGAGTCAAGGATGACTCCAACTTTATTTAAGTACCTGAATGAAGAGTGGCATTACTTATTGAGATGAGGAAAGACTACGTATGACCAGGTTGTGGGTGGAACAAAAAATTCTGTTTTGTCCAACTGAAGTGTGAGATACCTATGAGACTTCAAAATAAGTTGTCAAATTATGTACTTGGACATGCATAGTTATGGCTAGGAAAAAACACAACATGTCTAGTTTTAAGAGAATTTGAGATCACAGTTACTCTTTTATCTCACAGAGACTTCAGTTATTCATGAGCAAGGTGTACTTCCTAAAGACACACAATGTAGTGACGACTCCAACTAGCATAATGGGACCAGAGCGATGTGAGAGAATGAAGAGAAGTCCACCGAACTGGCCTACAAACTAGTCTTTTGACTTTGAAGATGGTAGATTGTCAAATAGCATCATGATCCACTCTACAATTCTTTAATTCCATGATTCTAATTAATTTTATGAGTTTCTCATTACTGAATCCATGTTGGTAACTCCAGTTGCAACTCTATCCATAATAATCTTCCTGAAAGTTAAACCCAACCCATTGACTTTCTTCTTAAAAAGAGGTAATTTGGCCAAATCTTGCAAAAATCACCAGTTCTGGTTAGCTATTGCTTTAAAACAAACCCCCAAACTCACTGGTTTTAAATAATTATTGTAATCTATTATAATTCTGCTGGTTGACTGGCATACCTTGATAGTTCTTACTTGATTTCTTATGTACTTGCAGTCAAATCACGTTTAGGCTTGAGTTATCTGAAGACATCCTCAATCACAATTTCAGTGCCTAGGCTGAGATGGTGTGATATTGTGATATGTAGTAAGCAGTATATATTTGGTCTTTGTCACTGTTTCTCGCAGAGTTCCTAAAACCCTGACATTACCTAAGTGAGGAGAGCAATCAAGGTGTCATTTGTTATGTTAACGATTTGACTTTTGGAAAATACCTAAGGATAAGGGCTGGTTGCCTGGAGAACCAACTGTGTGACTAGAGGTTTAGAACTTCCAACCATGAGAGACTGTGGACTCTGGGAAACAAACTGAGGGCTTCGGAGGGGAGGGGGTGGGGGATTGGGATGGGCCGGTGATGGGTATTAAGGAGGGCACATATTGCATGGTGCACTGGGTGTTATATGTGAGTAATGAATCATGGAACATTGCATTAGGGACTGGGGATGTACTGTGTGGTGACTAATATAACAAAATAAATATTATTAAAAAAAAAAAAAAAAGAACTTCCAGCCTCACCCTTTGACCTCCCTGGAAGGGAGGAGGGGCTGAAGGCTGACTCAGTCATCAATCGCCAATGATTTAATCAATCAAACCTACATAATGTAGCCTCCATAAAAACCCAAAAGAACTTGGTTTGGGGAGCTCCTGGGCTGGTGAACACATTGAGATATGGGGCGAGTGGGAGTCTCAAAGAGCATTGAAGCTCCCTATCCTTCCCCCATCCTGTGCCCAATGCATCTCTTCCATCTAGCTGTTCCTGAGTTATACGTTTTTTAATAAACCAGTTATCTAGCAGGTAAATGTTTCTCTGAGTTCAATGAACCACTCCAGCAAATTAATCAAACCCAGGAGGACATCCCTAGAACCTCTGCTCTGTAGCCCGTGAGTCAGAAGCACCACTGACAACCTGAGCTTGCAATTGGCTTCTGAAGTTGGGAGGAGGGCAGTCTTGCAAGACTGAGCCCTTAACCTATGGGATCTGATGCTATCTCCAGGTAGAGAATTCAAAATTTAGTTGAATTGTAGGGCTTCCAACTGTTGTCAGAGGATTGTTCAGATGTGTGGTGGGGAAAACCCCCATGAAATGGAATTGGTGATCAGAATCTTAGATGGGCAGATGGATGCTAGCTGGGCATCTCTCCTGGCCTTTTCATACAGCTAGCCTGGTCTTCCCAACAGCATGGAGATCTGGGGGAATAGACTTTGTTCATGGCAGCTAGTTTTTCTCAGAGCACATGGTCCACAACACCTAAGAGGAAACTGCACTGTTTCTTCTGATCTAATCACGGAAGTCACACAGTATTAGTTTTACAATATTTAATTGGTCAGAGCAGTCATAGAGCAGCCCAGATTCAAGGGTTTGGAGGAATAGACTCCATCTCTTCATGGCAGAAATTCTTGCTTATAGAGGGATGGAAAGGGCCAAGAGTGTCTATCTCAGAAACAATCTATCACATCTTTCTGAGCACAGCCTGGTTTGAATGAAAAAGAATGTTGTTTTCCAAACATTAGCTCCCAGTTAGAGATGCTGACCAGATGCAATAAATAGGGGGCTGATAATCAGAGCAGAGGTTCTAAAATAACAATTTGTAAGGCTATGCTCTCACTCACCTCTAACATATAGTCTTTAAAAATACTAAGAAGCTGGCATATCTGACGGCATCCTACTTTGGCCATGCCTTTTTCCATCTTTATGTATGCTATCACCTATGGTTATAAGAAATGCAAACTCTACCAATCTTATAATTTTTTCCTTATTCTTGCTTGTTTTCTCTCATTTCTACTTTAGTTTTGGTAATTCTATAGAGCTTAGAAGCTCTCCAGTCTACTCTAGAACAGGGATCTTCACACTGTGGTGATACATGAACCCATGGTGACACAGAAAGACTTTTCATTGGTGTGTCTGTATCAAGAGTTTTAAAGGAACTCATTTCTATATCCCCAAGCTTCAGATCTTTGCTAGAATTGATCAACTTGAGAATGAAGCAGTACTCACAATATTCTTTCTCTCAATTTACCAAAATAAACAAATAAAACTCTTCACCCATACTAAATCTTACTGTGCTATTATAAAATCATCCCTGGGTTGTAAAATCCATCAGGGCATCAAACAAAGGAGAAATTGAAATATTGGCTTAAGGAAAATATATTTTAATATTTAATTTAGAAAACATGAATTCATAAGACTTCTTGTCTTTTCCTGTTTGTTATATATTTCCATGAGGAAAGGATGAGCTTGCTATTAGAATAATATTTTGACCCATTTGGGAATCCATGTAATTCATAGAGCTGAAGCTATAGGTTAGTGAAACTGATTCTTTGAAATATAGTTGGAATTCATTGAGGAAATGCCACATTTTTCAAAGTACATTGCATAAAACACCTGGGTAAAACTTTTACATAATGTCTTTCAGATATTTTCTGTTTAATACATAGTTAAAATCAATTTTATCAAATCTTATCATGAAATGTATCCTATAGTCATTCATATTTTATCTTATAATAGTTTCTAGGTACTATAAAGATATATTAACTTAAACTCATAATGAAAATATTTATTTATTTATTTATTTATTTATTCAATAATTAATTAAGAGAGAGAGAGCACATGTGTGAGTGGTCAGGGGGGTGGGGCAGAGGAAGAGACAGAGAATCTTAAGCAGGCTCCTGCCCAGCGTGGAGCCTCATGTGGGGGCTTGATTTCATGACCCTGAGATCATGACGTGAGCTAAAATCAAGATTTGGGCATTTAACCAACTGAGCCACTCAGGCACCCCTCATAAGAAAATATTTAAATATCAACTTAAAAATGTGTAAGGAAGACATAGTTTATCAAAATTATTTTAGGCATTATATGAGCAAAATGAATGGACTATCTTTGCTCTATTATCTATTTTATTTGTCAGGCTTTGTTGAATATTTGCTTTTAGTTTGACTTTACCTCTGGACTGGAGGTCACATTACTGCAGGGATAACGTATATCTATCACAGCTGTATCCCAGATGCCTACCACAATCCCTCACGTGCCGTACACATTTAATGAATGCATTGAATGCACATATGAATGAATGGATAAATGAGCCAAGGGAAAGATATATATGTATGTCAATATCAATATATATATTGAACAATATATATATATTGATATATATTGTGTATATACATATATATATGTGTACATACATATATATATATATATATATATATATATATATATATATATATATATATATATATATATAGTGGTCTTTTCCAATTTAAATTTGTATTGATTATTATCTAGGCCACATACTTCAGTCCTTTTCTGAGGTCTCATTCCTTCATCATGATGTTTTTATGCATTTTCAGAAGTACAAGACACAAGAACTGAACAGCGTATACATTACATGTTATTTAGTTTACTCTTTGATTTTTAAATAACAGCTTACTGAGGTATAATTCACATAGCATAAAGTTAACCATTATAAGTTTCAGTGTAAGATTTAGTGTATTTTAGTGTATTAGCAGAATTGTGTGATTATTACAACTAATTTTATAGATTTCACACCCTAAAAGAAACCCTGTAGCCAGTACCATCATTTCTCCTCTCCCCCTGGGTAACCACTAATCTCTTTCTGTTTCTATCCAGTTGCCTTTCCTGGACACTTTGTATAAATGGACACTTTGTATAAATCATGCAGTATGTAGTGTGTGTGTGTGTGTGTGTGTGTGTGTGATTGGCTTCTCTCACTTTAAGGTTTATACATGTCATACCCTGTATCAGGACTTCAATTTTTTAAAATTGCTGAACAGCATCCCATGGTATGGCTATACCACATTTTGTTCATCCATCCATCAGTTGATGGGCATTTGGGGTGTTTCCATTTTTTTGGCTGTTACGGATAAGTTGCTCCAAGCATTTATTATGCAAGTTTTATATAGACATGTGTTTTCATTTCTCTTAGGTACATACTTAGGAGCAGAATTGTTGGGCCCTATGGTAACTTTGTCTAACACTGACAGACTGCTGTGTGTTTTCCAAAGTGGCTGCATCATTCTGCAATCCCACCAGCAATGGATGAGGGTTCTGTTTTCTCCATGTCCTCACCAATACTTTAATCTGCCTTTTTGATTAGCACATCCTAGTGAATTTGGTGTTGATTTGCATTTCTCCAATAACTACTGATACTTGGTATCTTTTCCTAGACCCAGTGGCTTTATTGTCCACCTTCTTTGGAGAAATAAATGTCTAGTCAAATCCTTTACTCATTTTTAAAAATTAAGTTATTTTTTTTAAGTTGTTAGAGCTCCTCGTATATTCTAGATACAGGTGACTCCTCATATATGATCTGCAAACACATTCTCCCATTTGAGTTTTCTTTATTTTCTTGGAGGTTTAGTTTGTAGCACAATTTTTAAAAAATTGGATCCAGTCCAAATGATCTATTTTGTTATTATCACTGAGCTTTTAGTGTTATATCTAAGGACACTACGTGGTTTTTAATTAGCCTTGTTGGAAATCAATATCAACCAGTGCCTCCTAATTCACTTGCTTTGTATGGCCCCCCTTGCTTACAGTGCAAATCGTACAGACTTCCTCGGACCGTCCGCATGAAAACAAGCCCCAAGTCCTTAAAAGGCTGGACTTACAGAAATCCCTTTTCTACTGTTCAGTTAAGATGTACAGTCACTTTGCGATAAAGATTTTTGCTTTAAAAAAAGAAGGAAAGAACAAAAGAAAAGCAAATGCAGACAAGAGGAAAAAAATGTAGAAGATAAAAGGTGGAAGTCTTATCAAACAAAAACTACCTATTTTAAGATAAAACCCAGTGACATGAGAGAGCATAGTATATTTGGGAAAAGGAAATAAGGCTGGTCTGGTGTAGGACACACCAGCCGTGGAGGATGGGGGTTCTCCCTTATTACCCTTGGGATGGGGTTCTCAATTGACCAAATGCATTCCAATCCCTTAGGGAAACCAGACAAAACACAACAAACAACAAAGCAACAGGAGTGAAATTAATTGCAATCATTTGACTCTGAAGAGCTCTCCTTCTCACACTTTAATGTATATACATCACGTATTAAAAATGCAGGTTCAGAATACCTGCGTGGCTCAGTTGGTTAAGTGTCTGCCTTTGGCTCAGGTCATGATCCTGGAGTTCTGGGATCGAGGCCCACATCAGGCTCCCTGCGAAATGGGGAGTCTGCTTCTTCTCCCTCTGCCTGCTGCTCTGCCTCCTTGTGCTCTCTGCTCTCTCTCATGTTCTCTCTCTCAAATAAATAAATAAAATCTTAAAAAAAAAATGCAGGTTCTGGTTCAGCAGGTATGGGGTGGGGGCTGGAAATTCTTCATTTTTAACAAGCTGCACGTGACGCTGAGGCTGTTCTGGGAGGGCACTTTGACTCTCGGAGCTACAAAGGGCAGAAGAGAACAATGCCATTCACTCCTTCAGAAGGAAAGAAAGTTTCACTTTTCAGTCAGGCTCTGTTTATCGAGATGATCTTTTTTGCGTGTGTTCAGATTTAAAGGTCAGATCTGTTTTCTTTTCAACAGCTGCTTGGGAATTGCTCACCTTGCACTTCCTGTATGGGGTTGGATTACCTAAGTGCATCCGAAAGCTGTAAGATAGCTGGGAGGACAATCCTTCTAATAGCATCCAGCATTCAAGGGTTCACATTTAACAGGCAAGCTTGCTTCAGATCATATCTCTGGTCCCCTTGAAAAATGAGAGCCCACAAACTATCTCCCCCCAGAGCCCTGTGGTCACGTGTGCATGTGCATGTCTGTGTGTGTGTGGGGGGGGGGGTGGATTTAGATTTTAGACCCTGCCACAGAAGTTCCCTCAAGAGAGAAGGCTGTCCTCAAATGTGCCGTGAAAGCATCCATCCACTCTAAGGCCTGACTGTAAAATCAAAGAAGTCTGTCCTTGGTAACTACGCAGGCACACAGTCTGACAAACTATTCCAAATGTCTAGCATATTCTAAGCATACCGTTGATGTCCTGAGGGACAGAGTTTAACAAGTTTCAACTCGCAAAAGCACAAGGCTTGATGAGGAGACTCCCAATTAAATAGATAATCCCATCATAGTAATTAAGGTGGTACAATAGAGTTAAGCACAGGTGGGAGAAATGTGCAATTCAGCCTCTGGAGACAGAAAGCTCAGGAATAATTTCTCAGAAGTTATGAGGCTTGCACTTGTCCCTTCCTTTCCCTCCTTCCCTTTTGCAGCCCAAGAACCCTCCTGTTAAGAAGAGGGAGTCAGGAAACTCTTTTATTATTATTGATGGTGACATATCCTCCAATACTTTGTCCTTTTCATCACTGAAAACCATTCTTAAAATCAAAGAATGCATTGCTAATAATAGAGTTTCATCTGTTAGGGAGAATATTTGGAGGTCAAGGCATCTAAGAATCCTTAAAACCACATGGTTGGATGACTGGGGCCATTTAAGCCTGAGCAGACCATGAAAGCCCTTCCCTGGAGCAAGAGGTCTCTCCCAGGACTGAGCTCATTTACCTGGCCAGGCCTTGAATTTAGGGACTGGGGACAAGCATCAGGGAAATGCTAACTGCGAGTTCCCCTGTCTAACTACAAAAGAGCCATTTGTAGAAGTAGCAGGTACTTTCCTCCTCTGGGAGAGAAAGATAAACCGTGTCTCTCCCACATGGACAACGTGGCAGGTGACTTAATGTAGAATGCTGCCTCCGGAGGAGACAGGTGAGCCCTTGATCATTAAGGTCAGGTCTGAAAGGCAGCGGAGTGTAGATTCAAAGATCAGTGGGAGTTTAAAGTGACACCAAGACATGAAATTATTTTCTTCTTCATTCTGAAGAAGATTAATTTCTACATAGCATCCCAGGCTAAAGTGTGAATCCATGAATCCAACTGATGCTGGATTAGTAGCCCTGGAAACGGAGCTTGTCTCTCACTTGGGAACGGGCAGTTGGGGAGCAGGAAAGGCAACATGGCTGGAGGAGGCTGAGGGTAGAAATCTGCTGCTGCCTTTTATTAAGTGCGTGTCCTTGGATAATAACTCAACCAAGCTGCATGGCAAGGTCCTCTGAAAAAAGAAGTAACATTGTATTGGTTTTTCGTATATAAAATACTGAAATCCCAGTCAAATCTGAATTTCAGATAAGCAACAAAGAATTTCTTAGCATAAGCATATCCGAAATATTGCACGGGGACATAAAATCTGTGTGTTGTCTGTCTGAAATTTAAATTTAACTGATCACCCTCTATTTTTATTTGTTAAATCTGCCAAACTGAGAATCAGTCAGGATAGTCTAGTTTAAGCTACTATACATTTAACTCTAAAATCTCAATGGCAAACTTGTGTTTCTCTAAAAGTGCTCCCTGGACTGGCGGCTCCAACCTGACCTAGAAACTTTAGAAATGCCAAACCTTGCCAGCCAGACCTACTAAATCAGACACTCTGGGGATGGGGCCCCACAATTTGTGTTTCAACAAGCCCTTCAGGTGATACTGATTAAAATTTCAGAACCACTGCACACATTTTCAGAATATCCAAAGGCTAAGGCTATGCCTGTCCTGTGGCTCAACAATTCCATTACCGGGCACCTAGGTGGCTCAGTCAGTTAAGCATCTGCCTTTGGCTCAGGTCATGACCCCAGGGCCCCAGGATCCAGTCCTGCATCAGACTTCTTGCTCAGTGGGGAATCTACTTCTCCCTCTACCTATCCCCCCTGCTTGTAATCTCTCTCTCTCTCTCATAAATAAATAAAATATTTTTTAAAAATTCCATTACTAAGTTTAAGAAAGCAAAAACAAAACAAAAAACAAACAGGAACCACCACAACAAAGCAATTCCATTACTAAGTTTATACAAAGAAAAATGAATGCATTTTCCACTAAAATACATTTATAGAATTTTCATAGTTGCTTTATATATAATAGCTCAAAGCCGAAACAACTCAAATACCCATCAATAGGAAAATGGATAAAGTGTAGTATTTTATACCATAGATCACTACACGGTAATAAAAAGAACAAATTGCTTATATGTTAAACAATCTGGACGAATCTCACAGACATTTTGAGTGAAAAAAGAAAAGATAGAAATGAGAATGTTTTATATAGTTTTATTTATATAATGTCCCTAAGTCAGGCAAATCTGATCTATGGTGGTAGAAACCAAAATGTTGGTTTGTGAGGTGTGAGTGGTGGTTGTATTGATGGGGAAGGAACATGAGGGCACGTTCCGAGGTGCTGGAAATTCTCCTTCTCAATCTCATCATGGTTAGAGAGGTGTATTCATACGTATAAATGTAAAGATATGTATCGAGACATGTACGCTTAAGGTGATTGTACTTTATGTATGTTTTACCTCAAAGAGCGAAAGGAAATATAGTTAACAAATCTTGGTGGCTAAGACAACAAAAATTCATGTCTCACTCATAGTATAGGTTTTTAAAACTGCAAGTCTCCTGACTTGACCCAGCCAGGCACATGGCCACACCCACCTTCAAGTGGGCAGAGAAGTGCGTCCTTCCCAGAGGGAGAGAGAGAGCAGAATGTTTATGAACCCTAATGACATCAACATACCTGCGCCTTGGAGTTCTGTGTAACAGACATATTTGCATTTATTCCTTGTCATAGCCATTTATCCAGCACACATTCACTGATCACCTGTTATGAACAAGGCACCTTTTTAGGAATGTGGGTGGGATAAGATAGAATGGTCTTGCTCTTACGGAGCATATATTCTAGTTAGAAAAAGAAAAGATATTACAACATTATTCAGTTAATATTATGATTGATGCAATGGCATGTTGGCTAATGTTGATGCAAAATAAACAAGACCTTTTTTTTTTTTTTTAATATAAAAGGAAAGAGTTTTATTGGAGCCCGTTAGTTCAGCTGCCCTCGGTACACAATCTTCACAGAGAAGTGCTCTGGGGAAGGAGTATTTGGTGCAGGGTTATATATGTTTGTTTGTTCGTTTGTTTTTATATATAAAGAGTTACAAACCAGGGCAAAGACATTTCATAAAGTTTCAGACTTTATCTTCTGCTTTTAGCATGTGGAAGGCTGTGTGATTTTAATCTGATGGGAACCAGTGAGGTTTCTCTTCCTCTTTATGTTTGGAATGTTCCTTTTCGGTTATTTATTTATTTATTTATTTATTTATTTATTTATTTTTAATGATGTAGATGTACAATGTGTGCTCAGAGCAGAAATAGAGACTGTGTTTTGCTGAGTCATTTTCATTGACCTTGGTAAATGTTGAAGTATAGTTTCCCTGGGAGCTCAGGAGCAGGGCACACAAGTATGAAAAGATGAAAATGTCCTTTATTTTATTACCATTTGCCCTCATCATTTTCTTTAAGACCTAGTACCTCTCTTGTAATCAGCCACCAGCTGAAGTTTGTATGGCACATTCTGGACCATCCTTCCCCACCCTTGGCAACACTTCAGCAGCTCCATGAGTCATCAGCAGCTCCATAGATGGGACAGAGTCCAACAGACCAAGCCAATGTTGAGATTCTAAACTGCATTAGGAGCTGAATGCAGAGTTCAGAATAATCAGACAGACACAAGAACATCTAACAGGGCTTGACATTCACTGCCGATAAAGCACACGATCTGACCAAATATTTTAAAGAATTGACTAAGTTTGCAAAAGTGGAAGGTAAAGAAGTATGAAGCCAGAAAACCACTAACAGCAATGACCAAATGTACCAAAGGGTGAAGACTACAAGATAGAAAGTAGCCAGAAGAATATCAAATAACTGGAAGAGGTGTTTTCAAACTTGATTCTGCATCAGAATTACACAGAGGGCTGTTCACCCAGGTTGCTGGGTCATAGACCCAGACTGTGTCATTCAGTAGATCCAGACAGAGAGCTGAGACTTTCCATTTTTAAGAATTCTCCGGTCAGGCTAATCCTGTTTGTCCCTGGGCAAACTTTGAGAACCTTAGCACTAGAAGAAGAAAACCTACAATTGAACTCCTCTCCCTTCCTTCCTACTTTCAACAAGCTGCTTTTACTCTTAAACAAGAAACTGGGAGGTTCTGCCTACTGCTGCTATTATTTTTCCAAACTATACCATCAAGACATAAGGATACCATGGCAGCGAAACCTCTCATGCTGTCCTGGGTCTTCCTGGAGTCCACTACAAACACATTAGCTTAGCTACGGTTTTCTTATTCATTTACAGAAGCACCTTGATTTTAAAACATGTATTTGTTAGGTTGACATTACAAAGGGCAACCTGTTCTCCAGGCCCCACAAGCTGAAGCTGGATCAAGTTACAGACGACGACGCAGAGAGCATCATGGAGGCCCTCCTTCAGCGGACGCTAGCGCCCTCTAGTGGGGGGGGGGGCTGTCTGGGGACGGTTAGTGAGATAGTGGAGCTAGAATAGGGGATAGTAGCCTGGCAGTCATTTTCATATTGCAAACATCTTTTCTCTAAACTCTTACAAAATAATATTTTAATGTATTTTCCATTAGTCCTAAACAACTGATAAATTATCACATTATCGTTATAATCATGTTCATTCATGGGAAGACATTTTTTGAGCCTCTAACGAGTGCCAATTACTAGTACAGAGTTTGGAGATTCACTAATGAGTGAGGTAAATCTACCACGGGTACTTGGATTACAGGGATGATTTTTTTTTTTAATTACAATCTTCTAATCATGTCACTTATCCCCTCATCACCCCATTCCTCTGCCTCTCATTGTAGGCCCTCTACTCTGGTTACAATCCATTGTTTTATCTCTCCCTACTGTCCTAATCAATATGCCACTTTGCTTGCTCTTTGCTCATTCTTTCCTCCTGTTGAAAAGAAAGATCCCCTCATTGCTTTTAAGCCTGACTCACCCCTATTCATCTGTAAAGGTCCATATCAACCACCATTTCACTGAAACCTCTTACTTCCCTGCAGCCCAGAGTCCGCACACACAAACTCTCTCTCAATTTCTTTAGCACTTAACGTGTCCATGAGACACTTAAATATATGCACTATTGAATTTGTATTGAGCCATGTTATGTGTAAGTGTTACCCTTACCCTGCAATTTCAATTCATCAGAATTATAGATAAGACTTGCTATCCCTTCATAGAATTGTCTTTCCCCAGTAGTGTCATTTAAAGTTGATAATTCTTCACAGGCACTATGAATGCACTCTGGTGCCTGGCTTGAAGGAATAGACACATTTAGCCATTCCCAAACAAACTTTGCTGATCGGAGGTAGTCACCTGTGTTGTTTCAGTGTGTGTGTGTTTGTGTGTGTGTGTGTGTATAAGTCCCAACTGTAGGCCAGCTATCTGATTTCCAAATAATGTGGTCTGGGAATCCATAAATTTAAACAAGGGGCTCCTGTGAATGGAACCTCTGGGCTGCATATTAAAAGTATCTAAGGGGCTTATAAGAAAACATCAATATCCCAGAATAATTAACTCAGAATCTCTGGCAGTGAAGTGCCCCTGGCGTCAGTATCTTATAAAAACTCCCGAGTGTCCCTAATGGGCAGCCAGGGTTGAGAACTCCTGCACACTCTAATTTCAGACAGTCAGTAAAAACGGGAATTTCGCACAAAATTGTGTCATGTATGTTTCTTCCACAGGGTATGTGTGGAGAGGGCCTTTAAATTAAAAGGATATTAATTCCAAGTCAATTCTATAAACATAAGTAATAAATATCCATTTTAGAAAAATTGTAAAATACTAAGCAGTATGGGAAAGTATATAAAACCACACATCCTGCCAACATTCAATGCTGTGGTCTATCTCATCCTAGCCAGTTTCCACTCATAATTTACAGATAGAAGAGAGAGAGAAATCTGCTCTATTTGCTCTACTGGTAACAAAATTAGTTTTATATTTACATACTATTTTAATATACATTTTTCTGTTCATATAATAGATATTAATATAATGCATATATTTAACTTATCATTATATTTTCCTAAAATATAATTATAAAGAATGCTCACCATTAATGGCTATAAGAAATTGCTCAGCAGAACTCTTGTTTCCATATGTTTTCCCATTATTTGTAATGACACCGTAAATATTTTATACATTGAGTTTTGTACACAGTACTGATCACTTCCAGTCTTATGACAGACCTTACTTCTGTATAACATGACCTCTTCTCTATCACATAACAAAACGTGATTATTTCTCGAGTAACTAGAAGTAGCTTCCTGAGTTAAAAAGTGATCATACGATTCAGAATTTCTCTTCGGAAAAATGATGGCAGCTTACCAAAAATGCACAGAATTACCTGTATCCATTAACACGATTATTGATAAACATATTTAAGTGCTGATTTTTTAGGCAAAATTTGTGCCTAGTTGTTCAATTTGCATGATTAAGAACAGTGACTTTGAATATTTTTTCCCTAGGTATTTCTCTAGTTATTGCTTTTGAGAACTGCCTTTGCACCGTACCCCCCCCCACTTTTTTTGGAAGGGGGAGTAATTTTTCTAACTCATTAATTTGTATGAGATCCTTATTTTGGGTAAGTTTATCATCCCCTTTTTTCTCTCATCATGCTTTTTCCCTCTTATGCCTTTTTAAAAAATCTTTTATGATTAAAAAAGTGAACCCTTTATTTAGTCAAAGCTATATCAATCATTTCATTTGGGCTCTTGATTTTGGTATTATGCAGATCTTTTCTAATCCAAGTTCAGATAACTATTCATTTACTTTTTCGTTCTCTTGTAGCGTCATATACATGGTGTAAATTTCCATGCATGTCGTGTGTATATATAAATAGGAATGAGGTATGTGTAGTGTGTACTTTTTTTTATTTTAATGTTTTTTTTATTATATTATGTTAGTCACCATACAGTACATCCCTGGTTTCTGATGTAAAGTTCGATGATTCATTAGTTGCGTATAACACCCAGTGCACCATGCAATACGTGACCTCCTTACTACCCATCACCTTCTAGAATGTATTGCAGTAAACGATCCAGTCACCCTTTTGTTCATTTTAGGAGATAATTATGCATTTCTCTCAGTACCAATTTAAAAAGAGTTTTACTTATTCTAATTTGTGTACTACCTTTATCATATACTGAATTATTTCTACATTTTCTACATTGTGTAATTGCTGTCAGTCTATTCCAGTACCCATTTCACACTGTTGAAAATATTTCAACTCCATAATGCATGTGGGTACCATTTAGTGCAAACCCTACCTTATTTCTCTTTTATAATACATTTGAGCAATTTGCACTACATCCAAGATGCTATTTATAAAGATAATGAAAGATGAACCTAATATAGATAAAATCTATAATAAATTTCAACTCAGATCCATCAGTATTTAATCTAATTCAGACTCTCCTTTTAATTTTGAAGAAAAGTATTTCACTTTGCCTTACTCATATAAAGACCCTGGAATGTATGTTTAATTATCTTAGAATAATTTCTGTATTTCATTCCCTTCCCCCCCTCTGCTCTGGAGTTGACTGTCAACTTTACAAAATACCTTAACTACATCTGTGTCTCCACCAGATTTATTAGTAACAAAACACCACAGACTGGGCAACTAGAAAAGCAGAAATTTATTTTCCCACTGTTCGGGAGGCCGGAAGTGCAAGATCAGGACACCAGCATGGTTGGTTTCTAGAGCTCTCTTCCTGGCTTGCTGAAGGACCCCTTCTCTCCTGCTGTGTTTCACATGGCTTTTCCTCAATGAATATGCATGGGGAGAGAGGGAGGGAGCTCTCTGGTGTCTGTTTTTTCAAGGACATCAATCCTATGGCATCAGGACCCCAAACTTATGATCTCATTTAACTTTAATTACTTTCTTAGAGGTCCCATCTCTAAACATAGCCATGTTGAATGTTCGGGTTTCAACATATGAATGTGAGTATTGGGGCTGGGCACAAACATTCAGGCCGTAACACCAGATCATTCTTAGTGAAATCAGTGTTTTACTTTATATGTGAAAGGTAACTCATAGAAAAATTTTCTGGAATGCATTATCACATACATTGAGGTATGTGGGTCTACAGTGGATCACAGAATAGATATCCAAAATATTCTAATTGGCACCCGTGTAAAAGACTTATCAGTGGTCTCTTGTGACATTTAATTACTCACCTTGCCTATGTGTTCTGGCAATTTATTTAAGCTGATTTTAATCCCTGGCAGTTGGGTAAACATTCGTAACGTGTAAACAATCATTTCTGAAATGCCTTCCTTCTAGAAGCATGAATAATCAAAAGGTTAATACACAATCTAATATTGTCCTTTGTGGATAAAGCCTGTAACTATTACAGTGGGAAACTCTCAGAAATTACCCTCTTTCACCAAGAAGCTTCAACTGCTGTTTGACACACAGCCCTATGGATAGTCTGACTGTCTCCTTGTGTTCCCGTTGATACAGTAATCAGTTAGAGGCCAGACACATGTTTTATTATAAGAGCAAACAGAATACATCTGCTCTAGGGATCAGAGAGAGAAAGATACAAGATTTGACAGCCATAGACTTCGGAAAACAGACTGGCCTGAAATGAACATTTTTGTGAGCTTGAGCAGTTTATTGTTGTGACAGTCAGTTTACATCTGAATATCAGAATCTCCACCCGAGACCACTCAGAAAAAGTGATGTTTTAATAAGATTCTTGCATGTTTGCATTGGTTCAGCCAATAAGCGGTATAGCAAACCCCAGATCAAGGTATGAAATTTTGTCTTTACCTCGTGTTAAGGGAATATCAATTAGGTAGAAAAGAAATTAAAATGTCAGGGCTTGATAACACAGCATTAAGTGATAAACTGAACTGCCAAGACAGCCAAGCCATTACGTTAACAGTATTGTGCATTACTATGACTTGTGTTTACTTCTGTGCCACACACATTTTATTCTGCGGGTGCCTTCGCGTCTCTGGACTCTTAAAATGATTAAAAGCTGTAATTTTTCCTTAAATATATCTCCTAAGTCACTAATTACATTCTCTAGACGCTTACATCCGTATTCATGTGACCATTGCTTGTATATCACAATGGGACTTTTGTCAGCTGAACAATGTAGCCCTAATGCCCAGGCAAGGCCACACACCCTCATTGCTAAATCACATTACTAAATACTTTTTTTCTGGGAACTTGTTTTATCGACCACTTGAGAAAGGTTTAATTGTAAAGGTGCTAAAATGGAAATCCAAAACTGTGTTCCTTTTTCTTAAGCAAATTTAAAACTGCTTTGCTGAAAAGCATTAATGATGCCTGTGGTGTGCGCGGATCAAAGGATGCGGGGACATGCCTCCAATCTCTGTGGGTTCCACCTGGTGTGGCCCCCATCCTGTTGTCAACTGTCCACTCCAGGGTATTTGCTGAAATGTCCAGATTTTCTTTACTGCTTCTGAGTTCCTATTTTCTTTTGTGTCAATTAGATATCATTCACTTCTAAAATCTAAACATCAAAACAGTTCCTGCTGTGGCCTCTCCATGAGCAATCACTGTTCATTCCATAAACGAACCACATGTTCCCAGGAAATAAGTTATTCCTTGATTATTGCCAGGTTAGGGAAACGATTATGTTCTAGGTATTACAGCATAGGGGATGCACAAATCATAAGCATAAGAATATTATTTAAAATGTCTACAGCCTACAGCCTACTCCAGATAATTCTTGATCTTTGAATCTAGGGAGGATATGGTTCAGTGGTCCTCAAAGTTGCTGTATTATATTGTACCAGATGCTAAGTTCTTGAGGTTCATTCGAGGTCATGAAAACCCGCTCTTAACAGATGATAAAGAGCTGCCACGCACTTACCATCTACACCAAGTAATAGACTCAGGGTTGACTAACACATCTCCAGCTGCCGAAAAGGCGCACCCCCTACCTGGCATTCGTTATTAAGCTTGTGTTTATTCTGCCACACCCATCATGACCTCTACGACGGAGTTGAGAAATGGGAGGATTCTAGAAATACCTTTACAGAAAGGCTTTGGAGACAACATGCAGCCCACATAGAGAAATGTAGCTCGGATGATCTTGGTTCTAGACATTTTGTCAGATCAAAGATTATGATATTGCTACACCATTGTTAAATGTTTTGACCAGTTCAGTTGGCCAGTTCCATATGGGGAGGATGGGTAGAGGACTGAGACCAGGAGAAATGAGCCAAATCTGTCTTTTGATTAATCAGTTGGTTATTTTTCAAAATTGTTGTTTTGCTTGTCAGCTAACTTAGGCCCTGCCACTGTGGTCAGCCTGCTTTTTTATGCCTCAATCACAGCATTATTTTCCAGACATTTCTAAATTAACTGACTTACTCCTCATGCAGCTTTCACATCGATGGCTCTGGTCCATCTCTTTTACTATAAATACGTGTACACACACTCTTTCCTAGTCTGTGTAATATAAATTGTATATATTAAAGACCAAGGTCTTTCATGGGCATTTAGATTTTGAGATATCATAGTAAGTTATGTTTCCTCAAAATTAGGAAAATAATTGAGTTAAATCGAAGTAATTATTTTCTTTCCCACTCTAAAGTAAACCTGTTTTTTTCTGAACAAAACTTAAATCATGAATATGATAGAAAATATAGAAGTTCTGGAAAAGATTTTAAAAATCAGTCATCACTCCAGAGAAAATTATCACTAAGGTGTTGCTATATTTCCTTTCATTGTTTTAAAAATGGCTGAAACTATAATATGTGGAAAATTCCCTCATTCTGGTTACAATAAAACTTTTTAGCACAAATATTTCCCCATCTTATTATTTTGCATTCAACATAAGATGTTATGAGTGTACAATATTTTGTTGTGTTCGCATGCTGTAATTTATTTACTTATCTTTTTATTATCATGATATAGTTCCATAGTAAACATTTTAGGGTGTAAAATTTGTATTAATTTCAATTTCTGTTGAATAGTTTTCTATGAGTAAACTATTTTGTGTTTGTGCATTAAAAATATTCTTGGACACGGAGTGGCAATTTGCTTTCCCCTGGATATGTACATTTGGGGAAAAGATTATTTTCTTGGTATTATTAGTAATACAATTTATAATCACATTTCTCAACACTCTACTATTAATAAAGTGATTCATTATCACACCGGTATAGTGATGTGTATATAGTAGTGTATATAGTTCCAATTCCACTTTAACTATTACTGGCTTTGAAAACTTGTCTACTTTGACAGAAGCATAATGGTACTTCCATTTCATTAACACTTCTCTTTGTCTCATACTGAATTTGCCTCATTATGTGTTAGGCATCTATACCTCATTTTTTAAATCCATTATTGTTTGCATCGTTATCTTTTGACCTACACTTGAGGCATTCCTTTCCTTACTGTCTTGTAAATTACATTTTTTGTTACTCAACCATGGGAAATAAATGGGCATGATACTTTGTACCAGGAATCATTTATCTCATGACCTGCAAGTTTCTGGAGCCTTCACATGGCCTTACAGGTGCTCCTCTTTCCACTGGAAATTTATGATGCAATAATGGCTACCACTGTATGCCACTCAGGTTTTTACTAGGCACTTTATGTATACTGCCTAGTCTAGACCTTCACACTGCCCAATAGATGTTCAGGTTGAAGGAAGTTTAATAACTACTGGATATTTTGTTAGATTCGTGATTTTGTTTTGTGTGTGTGTGTGTGTGTGTGTGTGTGTGTGTGTGTTTTAAGATTTTATTTATTTATTTGACAGAGAGAGACAGCCAGCGAGAGAGGGAACACAAGCAGGGGGAGTGGGAGAGGAAGAACAGGCTCCTAGCAGAGGAGCCTGATGTGGGGCTCAATCCCAGGACCCTGGAATCATGCCCTGAGCCGAAGGCAGATGCTTAAGGACTGAGCCACCCAGGCGCCCCTCAAATCAAGAGTTTCTTAGCTTACTTAGGTGAATTCAAAACTCCCCCCCCCCCAGTTCTGTTGTTTGAATGTTAAACTAACCTTAAATTCCTGGAATAAATCCATGTGTTATTCACTTTTTTGTATACTGATGGATTTTGTTTGCTAATATTTGGTTAGGTGTTTTGTTTGTCTTTATGTCAGTGAGACATAGGGGATTGTCTTCTCATGTCTTTTAACGGTCTTATAAGGGATTGGCGTCAGACTTTCCCTGGCCTCATCAATGTGCTGACAAGTGTTTGCTCCTTTCCTTTGCTGTGAAGGTTGTGTAGAATTGCTACTGTTTCTTCCTTAAATGTTTAGAAGGATTTGCCAATGAAGACTTACAAATATGTAGTTTTCTTACTGGGAAGACTTTTAAACGTAAATTAGATTTCTTAAACAAATCCAGGAATATTCAGATGTTCCATTTCTTGTGCCCACTTTGGGAAGTGGTGTTTTTCAAAGAATATGAACATTGCATCTAAATGTTCAAATGTATTGCATGATTTTTGTCTAATTGTTTAATCACTTACTTAGAGTATCAAAATATTCGAGTGAAATTTAAGAAGAAACTTTGTCTTTTAGTTCATCAGTTGTTCCTTCATATTTTTTGATGCTGAGAGATCTGTATATATTTTCATTGTTATTTCTTTATCCATGAGCTCATTTTATCAGAATATAATATCCACTTTGATATTGCCAAGTTTCACTTCTGTTTTTTCCTGATAAGACAATTACATTATCTTCCATAATATTGACCTAATACACATTCTTTCCAATTGATGAATCTCTTCTTGATATTATTTCAATGGATCTTTTATAAAATTATCTGAGGGCCAATCTTTATATTCATGAGGTAGATTTTAGTTCTGTTATAATTATATAGTTGTTGTTATTGTTAGCTTATTTCAAATAGTGTAGCTCTGTGCTGTGGTTTTCTTTCATTTTTATCTTCTTTATATTTTCTTGATTAAAAAAATTTTCTTCAGTTAATTTCAATTTACATATTCTGTTTTTCTTAGCCTTCTTTATTTCTCAACTTTTCCAGGCCCTTGTATGTTTATTTTTCCTAATCAATTTATAAACATACAATATAATTTAATTATATACACACACACATATCTGCATACCTATATCTACTACCTATTTATCTATTATAATCTTTTTTTTTCTCCAAATAAAGAAAGTTCTTCAACATTTTTCACTACTTGTTCTCTTTCCTCTGGATGCCATCCCCTTCCCAAGGCAAGTTTTGTTGGATATCTGGTTTTTGTCATTGCTTTGGTTGACATTAAAATTCATAAGTTATCTACTTTCCGTATTCTCCATCTTTCTTTGCTTTTTGCTGCAGTAATTTCTTGAAAATCCTTTCAAAGAGGATTTTAATGAAATAATGTTTCTGAGCCTGTGTAACACAGAAAACCTCTTTATTTTTCAAAAATGACAATTCTGATAGACATACATTTTAGGTTCAAAGTCATTCTTTTTTTTTTTTTTTTTTTTTTTTTTTTCCCTGACCGGTACTTCTTTGTAGATGTAAGTATTTTCCTTCAGGAAGATTTTAGAAAATTTTTTTGGCTTTTGATGTTATTAAATTTAATTTAGTTATGTTCCCAAGTGTTCCAACACTTACCTGCATCTCTATGGTTCAATTTAGTTAAAAAACAAAATTTAACTGAGCAAATTTTAAAGACCTTATTGGCTTTATTCAACAATTCATGAATGAGGCAGCATCCCATCTAGAAGACAGAAAGGAGCTCGGAGGAGCTGTACAAAATAAAAGGAGTTTATAGGCAAAAGGGAGCAGGACAAGGAAGTTATACTAACAAAGAGTGGATTCACTGTGGCAAGATCACTTTCCTTTGAGGGACGGCAAGGGTCTACCAGGCTCATTACCTCATTGGTGCTGACCAGGTGATTCCTGACAACTGATTTGAGGTCCCCTTTCTGTGAGAGCCAAAACTGTAATTAAAGTTAAGTCCTGGTTTGGTGACATGAGGCTTAGCATAAGTGACTCCATTTAGTGCTTGCTGTCTTGTTTTTAACAGTATATTATGAATCCTTTTTATCTATGGTCTTAGTTCTGAAAAAATCTTGCTCATTATTTCCTCAAAAATTCTCATTACTTTTTCTCTCCTGGGACTATTATTAAATGAATATTAGCATTTCTCCTTATATCCCTTGTATCTCCTGCCTTACCTTTTCTCTCATTATTTGTATTTCTTTATCTTTGCCTTCCGGGAGAGTTCCTGAATTTAATGGTTCGGCTTACTAGTTTGTTCTTTAGTTGAATTCATCTGGCCATGTTACCCATCAGTAAATTAGTTTCTTCTTTTTCTTATACTTATCATTTCTCTTTGAGTTTTCTTTAAAATTGTCTTTACTTAATATTTCCAATATTACTCCTCAACTTTATAAGGATATTGATACTGCTTCTGGAAATTTTAGGAAGAAAGTTAAATGCTTCAGAACACAGGGCCTAGAATATCAAAATATGAGCTAAACCACTTTCATTTTTCCCTCCTCACCCACCATTAACCATCTTTTTCCCTCAGGAATCTATCTATTTATTTATTTATTTATTTATTTATTTATTATTTATTTTTAATTTTTATTTTTTATTTATTTATTTTTAATTTATTTTTAATTTTTATATTTATTTATTTATTTATTTATTTATTTATTTATTTATTTTACTATCTTATTCAATACTGTTTTTTTCCATGGAAGGAGAGACTTTTGCTGGACATATAGCCATGTCTGTTAACCACTTCCTACCCCAGTTAGGCTCTAGGGCTTCTTAAACTTGAGTGCTCATCAGAAGCTCCTGGCAAGCTTGTTAAAACAGATAATTTAGAGGCACCTGGGTGGCTCAGTCCTTAAGCGTCTGCCTTCGGCTCAGGGTGTGATCCTGGCGTTCTGGGATCGAGCCCCACATCAGGCTCCTATGCTGGGAGCCTGCTTCTTCCTCTCCCGCTCCCCCTGCTTGTGTTCCCTCTCTCACTGGCTGTATCTCTCTCTGTCAAATAAATAAATAAAATCTTAAAAAAAAAAAAAAACAGATAATTTAGCCCCCCTCAGAGGTTTTGGTTCACAAAGGCCCTACTGGTTGGGGCCCATGAGTTTGCATCCTAAGGTCTTACCCCCAAATTCCCTGGTTTGAGTTGGGCTAGTCTTAATGTTTTTGTTTCTGTTTGCTTTCTCTTTTTCATTGCTAAGGAAAGAGGCACTGATTCACCCATTGCAGTGATGAGTGGGGGTTGGGGAGAAGGAGGAAACAATATGAGAATTCTGCCCCAGCTTCAGCTCTGGACCACTGAATAGTTTCTCCCATGTAGATACCCAATTATCTTTAGTCTCTCCAAAGGACTTTTCACAGTTTTAATGTGAGTCCATCAGATTCCGTGTTTCTCTGTGGCATCTCCCTGTAGAGTAGATTTCAGCAACCTGTGTGGGTTCATCATCTTTTCAGAAATCTGAAGGTAATGCAATTTAAAGGAAATCCTGAAAAAGCCATTGAATGACATGTTCATACATCCATATGCCTTTCCATTACTTTGATAATCACTTGAATTTAAGTGGCCTTTCCTAGGTATCTATAGCTATAGTAATGTAAATTCAACCCTATCTTGTCTACATCAAAAAATGTATTTCAATTATATATTTTTTCAACATCTTTACAAGCATTTTGTCATTATTGTCAAAATGCCAAAATGACTGTTGTACGTGAGCAAAGGAGCAATGATTTGAATTTTTTTGAATATAGCGCTTTGAGTAATTTTTAGATTCTAATATCTGTACTAAGAAAAACTCTTGAGTTCTCTATCCGTACAATGTGTAGATAGCACCCTGTTTAGTTACTTAGGTTCTAAAAGGACAATATTAACAGAAAAAAGATACATTTCTCCAGAGCCTGAATGATTTTGCCAAATTGGTGACAAGGTTTCAAAAACTGAAAAATGTTGGAGTCTTTTCAAAAGAAAATAAATGACATGGAAAAACAATATATGACAATGAAACAGATGTGAGCTCATATCTGGTAATGAGGGTCCATAGACTACTTATTTGATGGGTTGGACTGACATTTACATTTATGTCAATTCTGTGGCTTATAAGGAAAGCATCTCTGGTTGGGATGACAATAGCAAGATACAATGCTATAATGAAATCTAATTGTTATTAGCTATTGCACTGGAATGTCAATGAGGGGCTGCTTTGTTCAAAAGCTGGCATTGGCAAAGTTATTAAATTGGTTGGTTCATCAGGGAATATAGTACATTAGTGAGGTATTCAGCCGTGACTGAGTATATGTATTAGAAAGCATGCCTTCGTAGGTTTCCAACATCATAAATCAAGGTAAGATTTAGTACGAAACACTCACAGGAAGGGGCGATCATATATTTTACAAAGTTTAGCTCAAGTAAGCTAAACCTTCAATCATATTTGAGTTAGCATTTCATTTTTATAATTCGCTTCATACTATTGTCATGTTTATTGTATCTGGTTCCTGTACAGGAACCTTTATAAGGAAGATGAACATGATAACGAGTGATAAGAGGATGATCCCTGCAGATTTCTATTGAGTTTCCTCCGTGCTTGGTAAATACATCATTTTTTTTTTTTTACTTTTAATTATATATGCTTAAAAAGTGATCATAATCAACCAACTTTGCATTTATTTCCCAGGGTGCTTCTGTAAGTAATTACTCTAGGCTATTAGAAGTAAATCTAAATGTTAAACTGAAAATGAAGGTTTTTAATAATGAGAGGACAGGTATTTTTTTTAGATAAGCAAAAGAAAAGATTTATTTTCTTATACTATTCCAGCTCAAATACCTCCTTCTTTTACTTTTATCAAGTCTTCCCTATTTATGCCAATCTGAATTAATATCACTATTTTGGATTATATTACCTTGCTTTAACATTTGTTAGAGCTCTGAACCCATTTGGCTCATATTAGAGTTTTCACATACTCATTTCTTCTGTTCTGTTTGCCTGTTGAGAATAGGAAGCATACCTGATAAATTTCAATACTACCTTCTCTTTCCCCTAATATATAAATAGGCATGTAAGGTATTAATACTTTTTGTAAGTAAATTGATATTTCTATGACATTATTATAGGACTTAATACAATCTTATCAAATACGTGTTTGGCTTAGCAATAATTATTAAATCAAAACCATGTTCCTTAAATATTAATTGATATAAGTAGTTTACTATAATTGGAGATATGAACATATGAGTTATAAAACTAACATGCTAACATCTAATAGAAGATATTTTGGGACGATTATAAAACCAAGTAAATACATAATAAATATACATTATATATGATAAAGTTCCCATGGGTCAGCTTATAAATATAAGTGGATATATATAAATTACAGTATTATATAAACACACATATGTATATAGAAATAATATAAATGCATTGACAAGAAACACACACATACGGAATAAACTTTTCATATTCAGCAGTACATCCCCATGCAAGTACACATAAACACACCATTCCTGTAGTTTCCATATAAGATGTAAGCATGTTAAAAAATAGTGTGATAGTCTAGTGTGATAGCCACAAAATTTGAAAATTGAGTTCTAAACTCAGCTGGAACAACAGTCCTTTAGGAAATTATCTATTTTCCCTGTTCTTAAATGTCCTACCTTGTAAAATTAGTGTATGAAACTCTCTGATCTCTAAAATATCTGTGCCAAGTGGGAAAGTCTGGTCTGGCCCTAAATATGCCTAAGGCTACTATGTTATTAGCACGGTGCTAGGAGCTCTTGGCGTCTGTGTGTGTATGGACATGTGCATGAGGTCGATGTGGATAAATGGGTAGTGAGATAGGAAATGCACAATAAACACACTGTCCTTATGGAACGATGATTTTGCTGGTATTTATCTAGGTGCGTAGAACTTGCCCAATGAATAGCTATGACGTGCCTGGTGTGCTTAAGTTCTCCAGTCAAGCATAGGTTTTGAGGAGGTGTGTGCCATCCAGACTGAGACTTAGAGGATAGAAGGAGTCATTCCTTGGCATCAGGTAAAGCAAACTACCAGTATGTGAAGCAAGGTAGAGCTGGCCGAGTGTTTTGTTTTTGTTGTTGCTGTTTTGTCCTACGTCTCTGTAGGTTATTGGGTGAGAATACCCAGGGGCCCAGCAATCCAAAAATCTTTTATAAAAAACATTAAAATCTTAAACAATTTACTCAAAAAAAAATTCGATCTTGCTTAAGAAAATAAAATGATAGAATTGTAGACCTACAGGGAACATCTGCATAACTATAGCCCAGCGGTTCCCAAAGTCTGCACTATGGGACTTTTCTGCTCAGTGTAGCAATCTCATGAAGCATTTACTTAAAATAACACTAACAAAAAATCTATCTTTCTCATTATATTTAAAATTATGATTTAAAAAGGGTACAACTTCAAGTGAAGTACTGGGCACTATCGATATGATGACTTCTGCTCTAGTGTGACTTTTTTTGTTTTCTGAGTATGAAGTCTTCAAAACAAAGCTTCCCTTGCTTATGCATCTGTGTGGATGCGCACGTGCAGCTTGTCATGTTTATTTAGAAAGATTGCAACTCGGTATCAGTATTATTCCAAATCAAGACCTCCACATGTGTACTTCAGAAACTTATGAAGACAAAATACCCTAGTATAGAACGCACGTGTCATACTTAATAGAATTCTAGATAAAGGTTGAACACAACTTTTTGGTATGTGCTGTAATTATAATTAAGAGATTGTTCAACAACAAGTAAATACAAAACAATTGATCGTCTTACTAAGACTGTATTCCAGAAAATTTTAAGGTTTATTATTGGGTATACACTGATTCAGCCTTTGTGTTTATGATGAATAATGTGATTTGTTTGGGAATTTTCAAGCAACAAAACTCAAATTCTAGAATCATTTAATTGAAAACGTGTACTAATGACAAATCATATTATAACTATTTATTTGTATGAATCAGGATTTTTGAGACTTGTCCAACCAAAGCAAAATATAGAAATAAAATAATTTATGATGCTCTTATGACTTGTACTGTGATTCACAACTTTCAATTTTGCATAGTTGTGAATTACAACTTTTTAAATTTTGAGGCTATTGTAATAACCTCATTGTTTAATTGAATGCTTTTAAGTAAATGTAATAAATTTGACATTATGCGATGACTTGGTGGTTTTAAAATGTCACTTCTCTGTTTTATATATTTGAGCTTCATAAAGGGAACACTTTTTAAAAATTTGCATATTTGGGGCACCTGGGTGGCCCAGTCAGTTAAGCGTCTGTCTTCAGCCCAGGTCATGATCCCAGGATCCTGGGATCCAGCCCCGTGTCTGGCTCCCTACTCAGCAGGGAACCTGATTTTCCCTCTCCCTCGGCTCTCCCTGAGCGCATGCTCTCTCTCTCTCTCTCAAATAAATAAATAAAATCTTTAAAAATAAATAAATAAATAAATAAATAAATAAATAAATAAATAAATTTGTGCCTTTAAAAATGTTTGTAAATCACTGAGCTGGGTCACCCTGCTCTTCCTCTCGAGCATGCTAGAGGTAGAGCAGCTGGTGTTCAGATGAGGAAAGAGACTCTCACAAAGACTTCTCCAGACTAGCATTTTTGTGTTTTGTTTGCTTTTCAGTTAGTCAGAGTGTTATTTTTTAACAATTTTATTGAGATATTATTCACATTCCATGTAATTCACCCATTTAATGTGTAAAATCCAGTGCCCGGCTGCCTCAGATGGTAGAGTGTAGCGACTCTTGATCTTGGGGTTGTGAATTTGATCCCCACGTTGGGTGTGGAGATCACTTAAAAATAAAAATCTTTAACAAAAGAAGAATAAATAAAATAAAACATACAATCCCATAGGTTTTAGTAGACTCACAATCACTAATCTACTTTCTGCCTCTACAGATCTGCCTGTTCTGGATATTTCATATAAATGTGTCACTTCTTCTGTCTGGCTTCCTTCACTTAACACGATGTTTCCAAGGTTCATCCGTTGGCATATATCAATACTCATTCCTTTTTATGGCCACATAATTTTCCATTGTTACTGTATATAATATTTTGTTTACTCATGTATCAATTGATAGGTATTCTGTATTGTTCCCATTTTTGGCTATAAGGAATAATGCTGCATTGAGTATTTATGTATATGGCTTATTTGGAATATATAATGGTCTCATTTCTCCTGGGTGTATACCTAGGAGCAGAATTCCTGGGTCTTATAGTAACTCTATTTTTTAAAACTTTGAGGAACTGCCAAACTGTTTTTCCAAACTGACTACTATTTATATTCCTAGCAATAATGTGTGGGAGGATTCCATTTTCTCCACATCTTTATCAACACATGCTATCTTTTATTTTTATTATTATTATTTTACTATTAAAATTCTTAAGCGGTATGTCTGGTATGCCATCCTTGTTTTGATAGTCATTTCCCTAGTTACTAATGATCTCAAATAACTTTTCATGTGTTTATTGGCCATTCGTATATCTTCTTTAAGGAAATGTCCATTCAGATCCTTTGCCCATTTTTAAATCAGATTATTTATCTTTTTGTTATTGAGTTCAAGACCAGCAGTGTATGAGCACTCTACAGATCAGTTTAAATTGTGGTTATCTTTTTTGTGTAACATGTATACCTCATTTCTAATTAGGAAAAAAAAAAAACAAAATTAACCAGGTGTCTGAGGCTAAGCAATACTCATCATACAGGTGAATACCCAGCAAGAATGTATCAATTGCTCATACTACTATTTGAAGACGTATAACTCTATCTCCTTGCCAGCTGATATTTCAGTGCCTTTCCAAAGGCAAGGCATTTATTGTTCTATGAACTTTCACTCTAAAGAAGAAGGAAAGTGGGAAAAAGATGGTGTTACTATGGCTCTCATTAACAAAAGCCTATTTCTAAAAGGAAATTTTATAATAAATAATAGAGGACTATACATTTAGTAATCCTGTCTTTGATGTGTAGCAAGTATTTTGTTCATATACAGTTTTGTTGGATGGGATATGATGAGTTATCTCTGGTGTAACTGATGGAAAACTAAGGTATTGGAATATTCTCTGTGAAGCTAATATTTTTTATAGCTGTTAGTTTTACTCACTTAAGAAAATATAAACAATTTTATCATGCATTAATTTCAAGTAGCTGGACCATGAGAAAACTAAAATATGATTTTGCATTTTTAGCTTATACAGGTGGAATCTCATTATCTAGCCTTAAGACCATTTAAATGAAAAACCAGTTGCAATCATAATAACATTCTGCACAGTGGTGATGGGTTATATCCATACAGTTTCTGCTCCAGTGAAATCCCATTTTAAGAAAATACTGTATGCTATTCACTCACTGGACATTCATTGTAATGGAATGTCATCTGTATAACCAGTATGAATTGTAATCTTCTGTCAAGTGGACATATGTTGAATTGTAGGTGAGTTTGAGAGAGATTCTGTACATGGTAACTGACCAATGTGTTTTTCTGGCTGTGACGCTCAGACAGGTTCACTGAGTAGCAGTGGTTGGTATCCTGTCAAAAACAGACAAGAAAACATTCTAACTAAAGGTTTTCTGTTTTGTTTTGTTTTTACTTTTTTACATTTGAGCAGACAGTATCGAAGTAGTGTAAAATATGTGATATCTGCCAAGCAATGACTCTCTATGTGCTTTTACAAAACCTTGTAAAATGTAATCAGAGCATTTGTCCCACTGGATTTGTATTTTTGTGTGTGTTTGAGTGTGTGTGTATGAATGAGTGTGTTTCACAAAAACCTGAGAAATAATTAAGGGTGTAGAATGTGTGGTTTATCTTCATTTTGCCAGCACTTAATACAGTGTCCAGCATATGAAAGTTTCTCAATTCTAGTTCATGAGTTCATTGGTAGGGCTGCTGCTGAATGAATACTATTCCTACTATTGATAACTATTTTTTATTGAGTGCTAATTATATGCTATGATCTTTGTCCTTTATCTCATTAATCCCTACATATATGTAGAATATGGGTACTCTTATTATCCCAATTTTATCAGTGAAAAAAAACGGGGTCAGAGAAAATAATGTTGGGGAGAGGTTAGATATCCTTTTATCAAGGTGGATTTTTTGGCTTATTTTTGCGTTTGTGTATTGGTTTGTGTGTATGCTTTGTGTATGGAGTTTCTTCAGAAAACGTGGAGGTAGGGAGTTAGGTCCTAGTGTGTGTTTCAAGAATCAGTTACAGTTTGTGGGATTTGACCACATGAGAATTTATTGTATCCCTCATGTGTTGCTAGGGGAAGGAGAGTGGGAATGTACACGTGATTTTTTAGTTCAAGCATCTAAGAAAGATCACATCTTCTTTTATTTGCCTTTCTGCTCCAAACCCACATTACAAAGCTTGTCCAAAGTGAATTCTCACTAAAGATTATTGATAGGCAGTCTACCTGCCACACATTGTCTTTGTTAAGTGAATCATAATGAAAATACTTCAGGTTATGATGTCTGCCCTTTGAGAGAAAGAGAATTTAAAGTAACCACAGGCTTTCTCAGCCTGCTGAAGATATGAATCTCTTGGCACCTATTAGCATAATCTACTTGTGGAAGAGACATAAACATGGAGCTGAAGACCAGCAAAATGATTTGCTGGGCACTATTGTTGAGCCTTATTTAAATCACTTGGTTTTCTCCATTATTATTCCAAAGCCTCATCTGAATCCTTCTGATGCTAAATGTACTTTATAGGGACAATATATTTTCATAACTTGCAAAATCTTTAATGTAAGATTTATATATCTTCAGTGAGATGGATGAGAATAATTACTTTGAGTCTTGTTAAGTTCCTTCGAGCAATGCTGTTACACATTTGTATAATAGAAAGAATTAAAATGTCACAAGATATATTTCTGAGTATAACAACCTTAGCATTTAAAAACATTCTTAAGCACACTATTTCTTTAAACAAAAATCCATGGATTATCTTTGCATATATTTACACATGAGGACAGTATGGCTTGCCTGAAACTGTTACTTAACACCTGGAAATACTGAGACCCAGATTTCAGGTTCACTGGCAGTGTGATTGCTTTTTGTGGAGGCAAACATCTCACCACAGTCGCAAGGGCACCGTAGTTTTAAACAGCCAATGTGAAATCATGCCACCGGTTTCTGAATAAACTTGACAAGAAAGGACACAAATTTCAGCTTCCATCAAATGAAACACAGTTCAAAATGCATGCCCTTATAACAGTTAGTAGAACCATTTCTTTTTTATTCATGAGAAAGTTTTATGTCAAAGAAAGGCTTACTTTAAGTGGTATTCTTCTCTAAATACAGATGCTGAGACTTACATGCAAGGAAAGAGGTAATAGTTGCATAATATGGCATAATTGTATTTGCAATGAGGAAAGCAGCTAGAGCCAGAAACTCTTCTGGGTGCTTCACTGAACATTTGGATGCTCGTTGAGCTATCATCTTTAGAAATACATAATTTGTTATGCCCGAAGTCAGTCTCATTTCACTTAAACTTAAAAATTCATTCATTTATTCATTGCCTATTTACCGAGCCTATAGTGTGCCAGACACTGATCTAGGGTGTATGGGTATAGCAGCAAACAGAATGTATAAAGATCCCTGCCCTCCTAGAGCTTATTTGCTAGTGAGGGAGACAAGACAAGCATGTTAATCACAGCCCAACATTTGGTCTTTACTCCATGTGAGATGAGCAGTCACTGATGAAGTGTTTGGAACAGAAGAGTGACACAATGTGACTCAGTTTTAATAAGCATTCCCTGGCTGTTTCGTGGAGTTCAGACTGAAGGAGAAACAGGGAGACTACTCTAATAGTTCAGTGAAGAGAGTGGCTTGGACCAGGGTGGCAACAGTGCACATGACAAGAAGCAAATCAGGTTGCCCAGATGCTTTGAGGGTAGAGATGGTAAATCTGAGTGTTGGTCAGACCAATACAAAGAATTGAAAATGCAAAGATTCCTTATGCAAAGAAGCAAGAGGAAAATATAGTGTCTTCATTTTCAACTCATTTTATATATCCTCTCTATCAAAATTTCAGTATGGATTCTTTCATTTAAATCAAAGATCAGGATATGAATTCTGTATGATGAAAAATGTCCAGGTAGTCTAATATGTGTAGATTTTCATTATCTTCAGCTTATATTTAACTGTTTCGAGTCGTGGAAACAAGACCTGATTTTGCAGATGGCTTCACAGATTACAGCCATGGTCTCACATTATCAGGGAAGTTCTTCGAGTCTTGAGTAGAGAGTACATGTTAATACAGATATAAGCATGTTAGGGGAAGATTTTTCCTTCAAATTAGAGAAGGAGGGTTAAGATTATTGTGCAGGTTAAGGCTGTTTCAGGTTAGGCTGGTGTGTGGTCTGTTGATTCTGCTGTAAATGTATTTAAAGGGATAAAGTACAACATTGCCCAAGAAGAATACTCTCGCAGCTTATGGGTCTTAAAGGTGCCTACACAATAAAGGAAGAGAAAGCCAACAGATTTCTGCCATTGCAGACGTGAAACAGAGTTTCATTTCATAGTTCCCTTTAGAAAACTGTATTTATGGCAGGATAAGAGTCCAGGAACATGTGAAGTCAGATGTCGAGCAGTTGAAAGAAAGGCTATGCAAGATTTACTTTGACTCTTGATCTCTCCTTGGAGTTGTGTCAATAAGGAAAGTAGAGAATGGAGAGACAGTAATATAAATGACTCTTCTAAATGGAAAGACCTCTTTTTCCCATGATGTATTAAAATAACAAAGTAGTAGCATCTCATATAGTAACACATCAGGTTTGCTTCAAGTGTCAAAGACTTTCATAGATTCATTCATTCATTCATTTTTCCTGTAACAGAAAGGGCTAAAGAAACAGAGGCCTCTTTAAGAGGAATTTAACTTTAAAAAAAATGAATAAAGGTCTTTATGGCATTTATTATCCCAGCAGAATCAGGTTTATAATGCAATGTTGGGTCATTCAGTGTTCAAGCAGAGAAGCAGAACCACTAGGAGGGTCTTTGCGTCTGTGTGCGCGTGTGTGTATGGCTATATATTAGTGTAACATGTATATGTTATATGTCGATGATATAGATGGATTATATAAAGATAGACTCTTTATATACAGATCTCTATATATGTAATCTGTATATGTGGAATCTGTATTTGGAATCTGTATATGGAATCTCTCTATATAGACTCCCTATTTAAATCTATATGTGTATATACCTGCAGAGGTCAGATACCTTTATGATAACCTAAACACCCACCTGGTCCAGGAGTCAGGAAAGCTGAAGAATTCAGGGGACAGGAAATGGTTGCAGGTATAACTGGTGTCTCACAGCATCGAGGGGATAGCAGGTCAATGACAACGTGTGTGAGGTGCTCCCTCACTCCTGCTCTCCAGATCTCCCATGAGACTTTCTAAAGCCCTTTATAACTGAAAACGTATAGTAAAGAAAATTCTAGAAAATGCAGTGCAACCTAACCACAATGTTAGGCATGCAGGATCAAGAATAGAAAAATTAGGGGGCGCCTGGGTGGCACAGCGGTTAAGCGTCTGCCTTCAGCTCAGGGCGTGATCCCGGCGATCTGGGATCGGGCCCCACATCAGGCTCCTCTGCTAGGAGCCTGCTTCTTCCTCTCCCACTCCCCCTGCTTGTGTTCCCTCTCTCGCTGGCTGTCTCTATCTCTGTCGAATAAATAAATAAAATCTTTAAAAAAAAAAATAGAAAAATTAGGCTCAAGTCATAACTTCACTAATTATAGGATTTGCTTGGGGTCATATAACCACACTCTGCTTTTTTTCTTAATCGGTAAAATCTGGTTAATAACAGATAGTTGTGAAGATTAATGTAAATCCTGTGTGTTAAACATATTAAAACAGTGCCTGATTCTGACAAGTGAAAACACGGAATTTATTTATTTGTTTATTTATTTCCTATTAAAAAAGCAATGGACATAATTTATTTCTTAATTTTTTTAGTAGTAAGGTAACATTTTTCTAAACAATATGTAAACTGGAGTTAAAATATTCCTGAGACTCCTAAAAGGTCTCAGTTTAAAAACAATTGAGTCTTTTATTAGTAAAGTTCAAATATCAGATGAGAATTTTTCAAAGTATGACTAATATGCAACCTATTTTAGAAAATGGTATTTAAAACCACTACTTAGATCATTGAGGGAATCCAGATTTATCATCTTTTTTGAAAAAAAAATAGGAAGGATAATTTTTATGAGGAAAATACCTAAGGAAAAAGTTAAAACCCACAGATCCAGTCTTTAGATTGAAGACACAAGAAGTGGGTTGGGGGGAGAGTTTATAACACACATACAACCAGGGATGTAAAATTTATATGCGGCACTAAAACACCACATTATAGATTCCCTTTTCTCCATAACCAGGCTGATGCTCTGTGCCAATGTAAATATAGTTATTAAAACTCTTGGTGCAGCAAAAAGCAAAGGAATTCAGAGAAAGTGCTGTCCTCAGCTCTCACCTGACTGCCTCAGCAGGCGGGCTCAGCTTGAGAGCCCACAGGACTGACCTGAGTCTTCCAAGAAAGCAGCGAGGGGATGATTTAACCTGACAGTCTTGGTCGCAAGGGGTTTGCTGAAGATCAAATCCTGAGGACCCAGCAGAGCTGGATAGATAAATGAGAAGAGGAGGGTATAAAGCAGAGACCTAGCAGAGCTCAACTAGGGCAGGGTTTTTCAGAGGTGAAGCTAGTCCTTTGTCTTAGTCTCCGTGAGCCCCTATAACAAAATGCCATAGACTGAGTGGCTGATAAATAACGGAAATTTATTTCTCATAGTTGTGGAGACTGGTAAGTCCAAGGTCAAGGCACCAGCAGATGTTATGTCTGGCGAAGGCCCATGTCCTCAGTCATAGATGGCCATCTTTTTGCTGCATTCTATGGAAGCAGGAAAGCCAGCAGAGGGTATGAGCACAGATGCACTTAGGATGGACGTGGTGGGGAGAGCCGGGAGAGGCTCTTTGCCAAGCGGTTGTAGGTTCTCAATGGCATATGAAACTGAGAATGAGGCTAGTACTGAGATTCTAAGGACGTAGTAGCTGGTGACAGACTGAGGGAGAGAATGGACTAGAAGAATATGCCAGATTGCCAGACTGCACTGTGGGCCCAGTGGAAAGTCTGTACTGGGAAATTAAACTGTCTCAGGCATCACTGTCTTGTGCTTTTATCAAGTTATCTATCTTCAGCTGTGAAATGCAGATAAGGTGTAATCAGGGGTCTGGCTTTAACCAGGTGTCATGTTTATCAAAATAAGTGCAGTGAAATACGGGGTTGGGGGCAAGGCAGTGAGAGTATATGCAAAGGAGTGGATATGACTAATCATTTAAGGAAACAAAGTAAAAAGGAAAATGGAAAAAGGACGGAATGGGGGGGGGTAAAAAGGAAGGACGGTGAAAGCTAAGAGATCTGTACATCACAGTGACGTAAAATAATTCTCTCTAGGTTTTCAAAGCTTTTTATCTGTCCTAAAGTGCATTGGTCTTAGTTATTGCATCTGTTACAATGTCTTCAGCCTCTTTTCATTCTTATTGGCACTGCTTTATTTCAGGTTATCATAATCATTATTCCAGGGGCATTTTTCTTGCCTCTAATCCAGTACTAATCAAAGTATGGTTCACAGACCAGCAGCATGAACATCACTTGGGAGCTTATTAGAAATGCAAATTCTTGGGCCTCAACTCAGGCACACTGAATAAGAATCTCTAAAAGTGGGGCTCACATGATTCTTTATGCACATAGCGTGTGAAAATTACTGCCCTTGCTGCAACCCATTCCTGCACAACTATCGAAGCGATGTTCCAAATAAACAAACCTCATTATGTCACATTGCGTCTCAAAATTTTTCATTGGGTCCTCTTTACCTAAAGCATAACATCTAAAATTCTTTCCTTAGTCTATTTTCTTAACTCATCTTACTGTCTCTAGCTTTTGTTTTTCCGTATCTTCATTCCTTAACCTCTGCTATTCTGTTTGCCCTGAATGGGCTTCCCTGTCTCGCTATGTAGACAGAAACAAATATGACTCCGTCTTCACACGTAACCTAAGACCTTCCCTGGTTCCCTTACAACGGCTTAGGTGACCTTCCTTCTTTGCTTCCACTGGGCTGTATATAGACTTCTGTTTTAATAGGCATCTCATAATCTCCTTGTTTTCCACGTAATACTCTCCTCAAGAAAGAAGGGTCCTTGATGGTAAGGATGTTTTTTCTTTTATCTTTGTGGGACAGCATCTAAAACAGTTATTAGGCATTCACTATATATTCTAGAAGGATGAGTGACTGAATGAGTTATTCCAGAGTGAAATGGTTGGTGAATTCAGATGCTATGCCATGTCCACATCTGATTCACAACGATTTATTATGTGTTATGCACAGCCAGAAATAATGAACAATCTGTTTATAGAATACATTTCTTTGTACCAGGCCATTTATGACTGTATTAAATAATAAAATATTCATAATACTTTCATTCTTCATGTGTTAAAACCAACATTTACTAATTTTTCAATAAGACTGTGTGATTTGAGTGAATTATTTTTTCTTGAACTATACGGAATTTGTTCCAAGTATTCAGATTCTTTCCCCAAGAGTACTCTTGTGGCCCCTAGAAATATTTGCCTATTCCTTTGTCAGGGCAATACAACTAATCTTGTAGTTGTATAGCAGGGTTTTCCAATTTGAGCAATGATTGAAGCCGTGATAATGACCTCCTAAATTTCATGTTCTGGACAACTGAGCCAACCAGGCCCATTCAGATTTGTTATGTAGTTCATTCCATGGGGCCATACTAAGTAAGCAGTTTATTGTTAATCTCCAACAGCTGGGGCAACTGACACATTTAAACAAATAGTAAGATATTCTTAGGCATAGGAGATATAAAATAGCAAAATGATTAATTTTGGAATATCTATATCTGATAGCATAGCTTAAGTCATTTTTTTTTTTTATTTAATGTTGGTGAATTAGTAAAATCCTCTGACAGGTAAACCACCAAAGATTTTAGGTTTAGTTTCGATACCTTTGGCTCACGTTCTATACTTTTCAAATAGTGATGCAGACTCCTATTAGCCTTGAATTATTACAATAGATGCATTACTTCTTTAAGAAATCAAACTACGCAATACACTTGTTTTAAAGGCATGTGTAAATTATGGGCAACTACCTGTTTTGGAAGAAGTTTACTAATTTTACAAAGTTTCCTTACATGGTATTTTTACAATATAAATTTATTATTTAAATTTTGGGTTTTCTCCATTAGAGATATTACAACCAAGATACACATACACAGTTAAATGAACCTGTGCGGGTTCATTTTTACAAAGTTACATAGAAAATTACATACCCCTGAGATTGATACTCGTGACGATCATCTGCTTGAATTTTTGAGATCTTGCCTGTGGCAGATTATGTCAGTGCTCACTGCTATCTGTGTCCTCTTCTCTTCCGGGACACAAGCTTGACTGCATTTTCCAGCATCCTATGTAATTCTGGTCAATGCAATATGAATGGAAGTGATATGTGCCTTTTTCAGGCAAGGCCCAAATAGCATCTCCAGCACTTTTTTACGGTCATCTGGCTGATGGTTCAGGATTCCGAGGACCGAGGGGAAGCACCTGATTCTGAATGGGTTCCATCGAACAGATAACACCCACCACCCACCAACCCTCATTGAATTGCAGTGTGATTGAGAAACTTGAATTGTTTTTAACCACTGAGATTTCAGGATGTACTTTTAGAGAAGTTAGTATTATTTGCCTTGATTAACATCATTGGAAACTACTCTCTATAGCCAAAGTCAGTTTTCTCCCATCCTTGACTCTTCCTCAATATGATGAATGTCCAGGCCCTGCTGGGCAAATGATTTAGACTGTAAGCGAGCAAAAGTGGAAACATGGGCAGGAATTAAGGTAGACTACAGTCAAGCTTAGCCTGGAGATGTATGAATTTCCAACAAGATTGTCCGTAGGCTTACTTATGGTCTCATGATGAAGTGAGGGAAAGTTAAAATGGGGAAATAAATCTGGCCTTAAGAATGTAGGTATGGCTTAGATGAAGGTGAAATCAGAGGCTAAAAAGAAAAACCATTTCTCTACTCACAGTACTTCTGACATCAAGTGTGTGGGTTTTCCCTCACTTGAGTGATTCTAACACTAACTATCTAGAGTTAGCCAGGCCCCAGAGGAAAGGGCTCAGTACTGTCTCCCACTTCAGATTCCTAGCTGAAAGTACAGAGTTCCCAAGTTACCCACACTTCTGTCCAACTTGACTACAAACCCAAGGTTTCCATGACTCCTCCTGAGATTCGATTATTTGCTATAATGGCTCAGGGAAAGACTTTACTCATTATTATTGGTTTATTATATAGGATATTTCAAGGACAAAATGGACAGTCAGATGAGGACGTACATAGGATGAAGTCTGTAAAGTTCCCATATGCAGGAATTCAGGGCACACCACCCTCCTGCAGTCTGTGGATCTGTTCACCAACACAGAAGCTCTCCAGACTCCTTTCTTTGGGGTTTTGATGGAGGTTTCATTACATGGGCGTTGTTGGTTAAGCCATTGGCCATTGATAATTAACCTCCAGTCTCTGTTCCCTACCTAGATTTGGGGCTGGGGTTACAAGTTCTAACTCTTCAGTCACAGTTGTTTCCTCTGGTATCCAGCCCCCATCCTGAACTACGTAGGAGCCCACCAAGAATCGTTTCCTCAGTGTAAATTCAGGTATGGCTGAGAGGGCCTCATTATGAATAACAAAAGATGCCCCTTTCACTCTTATTACTCAGGAAATTATAAGGAACTCTGTGTTAGGAATAGGGACAAAGACCAAACATATATTTCTTATTATATCACAGTATCACAGATGCAATGATGGGGACTTTTTTTTTAGAGGTTTTGAACTGCAGGGGTTTATTGATGAATGCAATATGTCAGCAGCTCAGACCCTGTGTAGCTCAACCACATTTTAAAAGCATCTCCCCCTCCAAAACGGTGAAAACTGTTTCCTATATTGGTAGTATTCTTATGTCTAAAACTAAAACTCTTCCATTATGCATTTGATGAAAGTTATGTGTTGTCTCGGCACACTGAAGAGAAACTGGCAATAGGGATACGTCAAAGGCAGGCCAGATAGCATCTAACCCCTAACACCTGGGATTATCATCATCAGATTATTTTCTCAGGACAAGGGATAAAATCCAGGCATCTGAGTTTTGCTTAAAACCATGGCAACTAGGGGTGCCTGGGTGGCTCAGTTGGTTAAGGGTTCTGCCTTTGGCTCAGGTCATGATCTTGGAGCCCTGGGATAGAGCCCTGGGTGGGGCTCCCTGCTCAGCATGGTTGGGGGGTGGAGCAGCGGGGAGGGTTTTCTTCTCCCTCTCCCAATGTCCCTCCCCCTGCTTGAGTTCTCTCTCTTTCTCCCCCATCTCTCTCAAATAAATAAATAAAATCTTTAAAAACAAAAACAAAACCATGGCAGCTAACCAGAAACCCTCATATTCGTTTTTTTCTCTTAACTGTACATGTTAGCAAATATTTGGTTCTTAGGAGCAGTGTATTAATGCAGCTTTGTTTACTTCACACCAAATTAAATTAGGATATAGCAATAAATTGGTTCAATTTGTTTATTCTTTCATCCTATCCCAAGGTTATTGATCTCTAGTAACTGGATCCCAGCCTTCAAGGGATTCAAAACTTAATGGAGTAGACAGGCATATGATAGATGGCTGAGTTAAACACAAGCTATTAAGCTAGCATGTAAGATGTGCATTTAACCCAGACTAGAAAGTTGACGGACAGCAAAAGGAAGGATTTGTTTAAGAGATCATTAGCATACAATAGACAACCCAACCAGATAAGCTGGACCATTGTATTTTATAACATGCATTTTGTAAGTATAACCCAGATTTTTCGGCTCAATACATACTCAATTTGAGTAAGAGTGGAATTTGAGTACCTTCCGTGTGTCAGACACTGTGCCCAATGTTTTACTTGTGTTAACACATTTAGAGCTCACAGCAGTTTCACAAAGTTGACACTGAATTTGAAAGATAAGGAAACTTGTTCAAATTTTGGTGTCACATTTGGATACCATAATTTATGGTATGCTAGCCACTTTTAAGAAACTGCATTTTTACAGCCATATATTAATTAGCTAGCTTATCTACCAATTACTTATTATTTGGCAAAAAGATGAACTAGATTATAACTACATGTCACCATTAATGGTCCCTTGGGAAAGGGTTTTCATACCCTCTTAAAATCACTACCACCTACTCACTTATATTTTGAATCCGGTTAAGAAGAAATAAGGCTTTCCCTCTATTATTAGAGCTATGGCTTTAGATGTAAAAACACCACTGGAAGAAGCAACACATTAAAATCGATTCACACAGATAGAAATGAATGCCAACCTCCGTTTAGTTTCCTGCGAATAAACAAAATTATGCTACTATATTGTGACTAAAAAACAAAAGTTGGGAGGGCAAGTAGACAGTAAAGAAATGGAGAGGAAGATTCCATGAAGTTCTATGAGAAACACAGAGAAAAAAGAGTCAGGGTCAGTGAATAAAAATATCTAAGACTACTTCCCATTTTTCCTAAGGCACAGCCTGTTTAGATGTTTAATCTTTCACTATTAAAGAAGAAAACCAACCTTCAAAAATAGTTGTTTTCCTCAATTCTTTTTGTATCTAATTTTCCTATTCAGAAAATCAAGTTTAGTTCATTCACCTTCATACTAATAATTTGCAGTAGTAAAATGGCTGAGGAGCATTCTCTGGTGTAATCATAAACCACTGTGAAAATCAAGCCAGCAAACTTGGATTCACTGGTATCATTTATTATAGGAATACAAGTTAGGCTACTATGAATAAGTTGGTCCCTCACGGCTTATTCACTGTTTTGTTAAAAATCCCACATAGAATGAGATTGATTTAGATGGTAATCACAATTAATTCCTAGTTGGGAATCACTCCTTGAGCTTCAAAATTTGTTCTTGTCCAGGAGAATCATCAGCTTTGAACTTGCTCTAGTTCTTTTTCCTAACAAATACTAGTCTACATAGGATTAGGTCCACCTTCAAAGCCAATTTGACTGACTTAATCTGAAGTCAGGAAAATTTCTGATTAGACCTCTGAATTTCACAGATTTAGTGTTCAGTTTTGACGATTCACAAAAGTGGAAAATCCATGGCCCAAGTATTTTGGAATTATACTCAAGCACAAATTTGATTATTGTATTTTATGTAGTATGAAGGATTGATGTTCTTGACTAATGAGTGACTATCTCAGTAAGGGTGTTATAGGTATCCTACTTAATCTCTTTGCACATATACAAAAGACTTATTCATTCACCTAACAGGAATCTAGAGATATGAGGGGCTACCGGCTTGATGGCTTCATTGAGTCAATGCAATTGAAGATTGACCACATTTCCCTCATAGTGCCAGTTTTGTCTTATATTGATTTTCGTAATGGCTGAAGGATGATTTCTATTAGCAACTAGGACTAAATGTTTTCTTGTATATATCTAAAGGCTGAAGGGGGAAAAAAAAAGTGTTCCTGTCTCCTATTCTAATTAAGGAAGAGTTTTGTTACTTAACCTGATTGGATTGTCTAAATCATATGTCCACGTTTAATACTCACTGTGGTTAGGGGAGTATAATTGCTGTGAAACACATGAGCTCCATGACAGAGGAGAAGAGATCTTAGGTTTCTTCTGGAAGGAGGGAGGGGTCACACAACAAAAGTATCCACTATAGCTTATTGCTCAGTGTTCCAAACTCTATCAGGCTTTGCTCTTTTTTTTTTTTTTTTTTTTTAGGTTTTATTTATTTATTTGACAGAGAGAGCAAGAGAGCACAAACAGGGGAAGTGGCAGGCAGAGGGAGAGGGAGAAGCAAGTTCCCCATTGAGCAAGGAGCCTGATTCAGGGTTCAATCCCAGGGTCCTGGTGTGACTTGAGCCGAAGGCAGAAACTTAACCAACTGAGCCACCCGGGTGCCCCAGGCTTTGCTCTTGATTGCAGTTTTGGTTTGTGTTTTGTGACTTAGTTTATTTTTAATTTTATAGTCAATGAGTAGTAATACATATAATGATAGGAAGAAAAATATATAGTAAAATATAATGTATGGCAACAAAATATAGTAATCAAATGATAGGAATTTATCCTAGAAAGACAACCTAACGAAATATATTACTGAATATGTTAACACGTTTGCTATTATTTGGTAAATATAATATCCAGCCTCTTTCTTTCCATGTATACGCAGGTAGAAGAATGACCAAATAGATATATGTATAATGAAATATAGAATAAAGAAGTAATTTATAAGGATGAGGTCATACTTTACATGCTGTGTTTTCTAAGAAGTGCAGTGGAGGCTGTCTGCACTGACATCCATTTAAGTGGCTGCCTATGGGGCAATAGATGTTCATGGTTGGTAGGTACCTCTCTAGTGCAACCATGAACTTACATTCCTACCAGTTGAGCTGCCTATTAAGAGTTAGATAAGTTTATTCTCAAACCTCTTATGCAGGTTATAATTGTTATTTTAATGAAATTGTATATTAAGCTGATGAAACATGAAGTTGAAAATATGAGTTATATCTATGAAAATTAAATGGAATGTTTTTGAAAGATGTGTTGCAACTAAGTTGTCAGAAATTCTTGTAGAATTAGTGTGGGAGAGGCAACTATAAACCATTCAGATGAGATTTAAGAAAAAGTCTAGAAAGCTTTGCATTCAGACTATTTTGCAAACATTTTTAGCGTTAATGTGTTGCTCTTCTTTAAAAAATGAAATTGAAAATTGTAGAAAACGTGGTTTCTACAATGTGATATGATTATTTTGAAAGGAAAATTTTGAACTTCAATTAGTGGATATATACTCAAAGAAGAAACATTTATTCTACATCAAATAACTAGTGAACAGTGATTAGTGAAAATATCTTCTGGTTAACATAAAAATGTTAAGATAAGTTTTTCATCCCCATGTTAACTTAGTATTTCTTAACCTAGTGGTCAGTTGCTTTAGATGAGCATAGTTTTAATTTCAAATTAGAAACTTAAAATAAATTTAAAATAAATCACCTAAATTTGACTTGATTTTAATGGAAGTAAAATAATTGGAAGACAAATTTTTGAAAAATTGCTGAACTTTACATAAATGCTTTTTATTGTAAGAACTCTGTAAAACTTGCTCAGGAATTTTGTAAAATATGAAAATCATTAAAATGTGATTAATTTAAGCTACATATTTCATTTTTATAGTGTCAGTTGATTCTTTACTGTGAAAGACAAGATGCTTAGCCCTTTTTCTCTTCCTATTTCTTTCTCTTAAGTTTCCTCCTGATTTTGTTGCTTTATTGAGCATTTATGTAGCATTCTGTGTCTATAATTATCTTAACACTTTGTCTAAGTGTTGTATTTAAATAGATTCTGGGCGCCTGGGTGGCTCAGTCGTTCGGCGTCTGCCTTCGGCTCAGGGCGTGATCCCGGCGTTATGGGATCGAGCCCTGCATCGGGCTCTTCCACTGTGAGCCTGCTTCTTCCTCTCCCCCTCCCCCTGTTTGTGTTCCCTCTCTCTCTGGCTGTCTCTCTGTCAAATAAATAAATAAAATCTTTAAAATAAACAAACAAACAAATAAATAAATAGATTCAAAGCTTACCACTAGTTCTTCTACCATGGTGTCTCCATTTTGTGTAATTTATCTCTTTGTTGAATTTCACCATTGGGCAGTTTATTTTCTTTCAAGAACATACGTGTAATATTCCCTGAAGGGAACAGAAAATTTGAATATTCCCTATTGCTTTTTTCTCCAGTGACAATACAGTTGGAAATAACAGAATTATTGAATTATACTTTCCATTTTGAATTTTGCAAGTAGTTTTACATTGTCTACATTGTCTTTTAGTAAAGAATATTTCAGTGGAGAAGGTTAGAAACAGGCTATTTTTTTCTCCCTTGCAAATGTTTTTTTCCCCCTGCCTATAGAATAGTAAAATGTTTTATCTTTGAAGTTCAATAAAAAAAATTACTAGAATATATATATATATACACACACACACACACACACACACTAGTTGCTTAGCGATAAATTTTCCTAATATTTTGTTTTTTGTGCCTCTTTAGTATGCAGATTCAATGCTCCCTCATTTCAGGAAATTTTTCCTTGTATTACTTTACTCAGTACTATCTTCCATTCCATTGGTTGGATTTCTACTTTGAGAACAATAATCTTTATGTTCATCCTTCTTTGTCCCCTTTCCATATCTATTATTTTCTGTTATTTTGATTTCCCTGTCTCTTCCTTTGCATGTACTCTGATTATTTCCCTCCGTGCCCATAATTTAATATTCAAGGACCCACTTCATTTATCATGGCTTCCCATTCATTTATTAGCTCTGTAGTGGAGATGTTTTAATATGCAATTTGCTTTGATCATTTTTATTCTGCTGTTATTATCATATTGAATTTATCTTCTGCAGTGGCCTCTGTTTCTTTGTTTTATGTCTTTTGTTTGTTCTGTTCCCCTCAACACACACCCCATCCCTGCTTAAATATGTTTGCATAACTATCATGCAATTGTCAAAATCTTGTTTATCTTTGAATTGGGCAGCTCTGTCCATACCTTCTATTTACTTTGATATAATATGAATGAATTCTTCATACTTTAGTCATTTTATCCAGTATCTTTGTTTTTCCCTTGAAACTGTAATTTGGATGGAAGATGTTGAATTTAAACTATTTTTCTATATTTGGGGTCATGAAGACAGGGAATGAATGGGAAGATCTTGGATGAAGCTGAGACCAATTCTTGCTGAAGCACAGAGCTCTGTTCTCTTCTTTGAAATAATATTAAATGTTTTGAACTGGAGGCAACTCTCCTAGTTAGGTAGGCAACTCTTATTCCCTCTTGCTCCCCCAAGACAGCAATCCCTTTAGGCTTTTCATATCTTGGCCAAAGTCCTATATTGCTATGTAAAATTTTCCAATCCCAAGAACTGTTGTCATTTTTTAATTTGTTCCTGCTTAACTATTTGCATTCTTAATACTTCTCTTTCCAAACTGCAAAATATTATTAAAGTTGAGAGTACTTAACTAACTCCCTTTCTTTTCTCAGTAGCGCTGTACTCAGTTCTAGATTCTTCCTTTCTTCCCTCGGCTGCCACTTTTAGATATTGGTGATTATTTGCTGCTGGTGAATCTTGGCAATTTATTTTGATGGGTTCTGTGCTTTATGCAAATTTGGAAGAGAGAGATTTTTCAAACTGCTTTCTTTTGACACCTTAACTCCCAATTCTCTGGTTTCTAAAATAATCTGATCATGACAAAAATGAAATAAAGAGAAGAAAGTAAAAAAAAATAAGGGTCTTAGAAGTTTTGGAATAATTGAAGGTAACATGATGAATTCACAGCAGTGGTTTGGATCATGGACATGCCCTAGGTAATGTTAACCAATAGAAATCCCTATGGTGTAAGACTGATGAATCACAGACCTGTACCCCTGAAAAAATAATACATTGTATGTTAATAATAATAATAATAATAATAATAATAAATCTCCGTGGTCATGGAAATGTTCTGCATTATTCAAGTACAGAAATTCAACTGAGTAAATTTGAAGATCTAATTAGCTTTATTAAGTGATTCATGAATCAGTCAGCATCTCATCTAGCAAGTAGAGGGGAGCCCCAAATAGTTGTATAAAATGGAAGGTTTTTATATTTTATAGGAAGGAGGGTGGGGCAAGAAAGTTATTAGTAAAAGAAAAGAAAGATTATTCCAAGCAAGGTCACCTTTGCTTAGGTGGAAAGGCAGAGGGTCTTACGAGGTAGATTACCTCATCTTCCTTTGGGGGATGGAGAGAGTCTTCCTTGACACAGATTACTTTTTTGGTGTTGATTAACAAATTAACCTGAATGCCAGTTAAGCCTTATTCTGGGACAATTTGAAACTGCAGTTAGGTTAGGTATTCAGCCTCTGTGGGTTGACTTGGCCTGAATGACACCATTCGGAGCCTGTAGTTTTCTTTTTAACAGTATCTTTACTCTCCAGTACAGTAGTCACTAGCCAAATGTGGTTATTAAGCACTTGAAATATGACTAGTGTAACTGATGAACTGAGTTATTCTATTTTATTTTAATTAATGCAAATACAAAACTGAATGGCCCATGTGGCTAGTGCTACCATATCGGGGAGATCAGCTGATAGTTCTCACATTTTACATGCATGACAAGTCCCTTTTCATGGGTTGCTGGGCTCCAACAAAAGTGATTTTCATTCAGTAAGTAGGTCTGGAACATGGCCTGTGATGATGATGCTTTCTGTCCAGGGTACCACACTTTGAAAAGCACAGCTCCAGATAACCACGCTTTCTTTACAGATTAAGAACACACCATTCATAAAATCATCAGAGGAAAAGTACCAGCTCATGAAAAATAGTGGTATTTAATATAGAGAGATTTCCAAGAATATCAGAACATAACCTCCAATAAAAGACAAAACACTACTCTTCATTCTTTCCTCATAGAAAATAACTACCTTCACTGTGTCCCCTGCCTTTCAATTTTTACCTGGTGTCCTATGGTAATAGAGTTTCGATCCTCCAAATCTGGTTTGAGATTCAAAGACCTTTTAAAATAAGAATTAGGTTTATTTCCAAATAGAAAATAATGATATAATATTTTAATATAGATATATAGTCAAATGATTCCTCCATGGCACTGCTAGATATTTTATCAATAAGTTAGTAAAGGTGAATCTTTGGAAGATGGGGAATCTTTTATTTCATACATACCCATCATCATCAACAATGTAGGGATTGTAATTCTTTCCTCCCCTCACATCTACTCCTCATATACTGTTGACATTTCATATTGCTGGACCATGTAAGTCAGTATGGCTCATCTCACAGAACTAGGACACTTTGTCATGTTCATACACAGAGCAAAACACAGATAAATAAAACTGGCAACATTTTCTTCCATTGAAATAATCTCATCACATTGTTTTATTAGTCCAACAAATTATTTTTCATAAATCACTTGGAGTTTGGAGCCATTTTTCAGTAGTTTTTTGCAGAGAGATTCATTCCAGCTCTCATATTTAAAATAGGGCATTTCTGTATCTGACTATATTAAAATGCTACACAGTACACATGGAGAAAGAAAGCCAAATAATCAAGACAGCGATTTTGAATGTTTCATTTATAATTTTTTATCTTTAATTATATGACAGATCCCATCAGTTTTCCCCACCAATTTTGATGTTCCTTATCATTTGTATTATTGATATTTCCACCTATCATGTTTATTATTGAGTTTATTGTTTAATAGGCTTTCCCAATTCTGCCTACGGATTTGTGCTCCATTATCTTGGATTTCTATCACTAGTTGAGTGAAGGTACTTCATATTGGGTGGTAATTACTGAACAATCAGTCATACTTAATAATGTGTAAATATTATAGATATATAATCTCACAGCCTAAGCACTTTTTATTACAAAAGATACATTTAGCCCTGCAAAGACTCAGAGGTGACATTTATTTAAGGCACATTTTAAATTTTTACAGTATTCCTACATGAACTAATTTCAAGAATAAGTGGTAAAGAAAAATTAATTAACTACATTGGTAAATGCATTAGAAAATTAGTAGAGAAGAGTGCCTGGGTGACTCAGTTGGTTAAGCGTCTGCCTTCGGTTCAGGTCATGATCCCAGGGTCCTGGGATTGGGTCCCTCATCAGCTCCCTGATCAGCAGGAGCCTCTGCTTCTCCCTCTGCCTCTTCCCCTCCCCCCTGCTCATGCTCTCTCTTTTGCTCTCTCTCAAATAAATAAAACCTTCAAAAAAAAAAAAAAAGAAAAAGAAAATTAGTAGAGAAGAATAATTTAAAACTTATAAAATGTAATTTTAATTATATAAACTATGTGTTTAGATAAATGTATTTTATAATATAGGTTAGCCAAATCAAACACATTAATTTTCTGCCTTCTGGCACAAATGTCAATTGATTTCTTGCTAAGAAAATTTTGTCAGTTTTCATAGTCTTTTCTAATTACTAATATATAACCTAACAAAGTCCATGTGTACTAAATCTCCATTAATCAGCAATGAAGATAATCTCTTTTAGGTTTTTATTTGTTTTTTGTTGTTGTTTTTAAGTGACTTTATTCTCTCACCTTCTGTCACTTTGCTTGATTCCTCAATCAGGCTGCCCCTCTACGAGGGCAGTGATGTGAATGCAGTATGTTTCTGTGTGTCTGCTTTATTGCTTTATCCCTTGTATCTAGAAAGACATATAGGAGCAAGTAGAAAGTGTAATATTATATGAATAACTATGAATCTGATTTTATTTATCTTATAAAAGCTAATATAGTCACAAATCTTATGCTTACTAACAATATCTATAAATGTCTCATGATACATTTTATTTTTTTAAAGACTTTATTTATTTATTTAAGAAAGAGAATGTGACAGAGCACAAGCAGGGGGAGCAGCAGGTAGAGGGAGAAGCAGGGAGCCCAATGAGGGTCTCTATTAGACCAGGACCCTGGGATCATGAGCTGAGCTGAAGGCAGACAGACGCTTAACAGATTGAGCCACCCAGGCGCTCCTCATAATGCATTTTATTTTTTATTTATTTATTTTTTAAAGATTTATTTATTTATTAGACAGAGACAGCCAGCGAGAGAGGGAACACAAGTAGGGGGAGTGGGAGAGGAAGAAGCAGGCTCATAGCGGAGGAGCCTGATGTGGGGCTCGATCCCATAACGCTGGGATCACGCCCTGAGCTAAAGGCAGATGCTTAACCACTGTGCCACCGAGGCGCCCCCTCATAATGCATTTTAAATACTGTTACATGACACTAACATTGAAGTATGGTTAAGAGTCATTACTTTACAGATACCAAAGTTCCATAAACAAATTTCAGGGCCAAGTGACAAATTTGGAAAATTACTTATAACTTATATTAAATACAAAAAAGAAGCCACACTTTACAAGGAGTTCCTAAAATTTGGAAAGAACAAAAGGATGCTATAGAAACATAAATAAAGAATATAATTGGAAGTTCCCTAATATAGAGATACAAATGGCCCAAAACCAATCCCGGTCTCAATTAAATAAATACAAGTCCTAACACGATGACATAGCAAACTTGGACCAAGAAGTTTGACAAAATGTAAAGAAAAATGATATCTAGTGTTTCAGAGAGAAGAAGGAAAACAAGCACTGTCATACACTATTGATAGGACAGTAAATTGGCCCAACCATTTCAGAAAGCAATTTGTATTTCTCAAAAATTTAGATGCTCAAATCCATTTACTTATTAATTCTACTTCTGCAAAGACCGTCAACTGGGGCTTCAATGTCTGTGCAAATGGCCTCTGCAACATTGTATGTAATGGTAAAATATTGCAAGGAACCTCAATGTCAATCTTTGGTAACATAAATTGTGTGAAATCAATAGAATGGATTACTTACAATCATTAAAAAGTAAGAAACTCTATCTGAAAATTTATCTTTTACTGAAGAAAGCAAGTTGAAAGACAATAGATCTAGTTATAATTTTTTTTACAGAAAAGATATATCCATTTATGAATGTATATTTATGAGCCCATATATTTTTATAAGTGTAAGGGAAAGGTCTAAATGGTACACTCCAAATTGTCAACTGTGATAACCTTTGGGAACTGGACTGGGTAGCTGAGAGAATTTAACATTTTCATTTATTACTTTTTTTTTTAGAATGAGCATGTATTATATTTGTAATTCTTAATGCCAACAACATTTTGTATTCCACAGTATAGAACAATATGTTATTGTTTTTCATTTCAAGAAAAATATTTAAATGAATATAGTTGTATCTAAGTGTTTAATTTCATTCTTTTGTCCCAACTGAATAACATAGGCAAATTGATTATATATGTCATATCAAGAAAACTTTCAATAACATGCAAGATGCCTTTTTTTTTTTTGCAGGGAGAGAGCAATACATTAAATTACTAACTTTAAGCATTATAATTAAAATAGATTTTAATTTACAACATTGTAGACCATTAACATTTCCTATTGATCTATTTTGTCCAGTTATTTACTGTAGAAATGCTTCAACTATTCCTTCTCAACACAAAGTTGATAATGACCTATAAAAAAACCTCACAGGAACAGAGCCCGTAAATTGTGATAAAACATTTTATAATTTTCCCATTGTACTCATCCCACACATTTTATCGTTTTAGTGATGGGGTGGTTGTAATAAAACTGTTGCTGTAGTAAGCATAAGCCTTCTTTTAAAACTAATGAAGTTTCAGCAAAATAACAAAATATTAAGGAAAATCAAAAAAATGGTTTACTTTGAATATACTATAGTTTTTCAAATTCAACTTTTCAAATCTGAAAGATTATTTTTATTACTGAAGCATTATTGTCCTACTAAAATATTATTTCTCTATATTAACTATCCTTCAGTGATTTTAGGTTTGATATCAAAACCAATTTTCTTTGAAACAATATTAATGACAGTATTCAGAGCTAATGATGCATTATACACTTGATTATTAATTTTGTGTTTTTTAAGTGAATATGAAAATTGGATATGAAAAGAATTAAAATGGTCTTCATTGCTGTGGAGATTTCCTTTCCATGATTTTAAATCAGAACTACCAGATGATACAATTTCTCCCTAGAAAGATTTAATTAGCTACACTTGTTGAAGAGTTTGACATAGTTCCTAGATGCTTTATATTTAAGGCTATTTTATAATTAAATGTCATATTATAAAGGCCCTTCTTGCTTCTGAATTAACTTTTTAATGAATATTGAATTAAAAATCATAAAACTTAATACTAACTGGTGAATATTTCTTGAATCTTAACTAATAAACAGTTGGCATATGAACATTCTTATTGAAATATAGGACATTTTTACTGGTGAATACATTTAAATTTTTTTATGCTGATATAATATAATTGGTTCCATTATGCCATTATAATATAAATTGCATTCCCCTAAGGTCATTTTAGCCTTTACACATGGTTAAAGGCGTTCATCAGTTATATAAAATTGAGTGCTGTCAATGAATTTTACGATTGAGTAGGGAACTGCCCAGTAGACTGAGTAACTAAAAAAGTTGAAAAAAGAAAATATGATCAATCCTTGAGCAATGCAGGGGTCAGGGATGCCGACCCCTCACACAGTTGAAAATCCACGTATAACTTTTGACTCCGCAAAAACTTTACTAATAGCCTGCTGTTGACTAGAGGCCTTACAGATAACAGGAACAGTAGGTTAACATATATTTTGTATGTAATTATATACCGTATTCTTACAATAAAGTAAGCTAGAGAAAATGTTATTAAGCGTAAGGAAGAGAATATGCATTGATAGTACTCTACTGTATTTATAAAAAAAGAAATCTGCATGGAAGTGAACCCGCTCGGTCCAAAACTGTGCTGTTCAAGAGTCAACTATAAGATTACACCAGTCATGCATTTTTAAAATTGTCTCACTCATATTAAATAATTCAATTCCTACAAAACTCTCTGAGTTTGATCCTATTATCATGCCCATATTAGAGTTGAAGAAACAGACCCGGAGAGGCTAGGTAATTGACTCAGTGCCGTAAAGGTAATAAGGAATTAAGCAGGAGTGTGAGCCCAGAGAGTGTAACTCCACCGGCCATGCTCCGACTTAACCATTAACCTACACAGCCTTTCTGTACAAATTAGTTTTAAGTGACTGAATTAGGCACTTGGAATCATGACATATGAAATTGCAGACACAGAGGGACTAGAGATTTCATAACTTGAATTTGCGACCAGAAACCCATTTGACAGAAATTCTGATTCCTCTGCTTAAAAGTAACACTTTAATAGAGCCACTCCAATAAATCTGATTTGGTTCAATTTTGCTGCCACTCGGCATTAAACTCTAAAGAGATGTAGCTGGTTCCTTCTAAACTCCTGCCAGACAAGTAATGCCAAAAAAGATAAGCTTTCTCATCCAAACCACTGATGCTTTGTCTTCTTTTAAGAGCCTCTTTGTTCTCACATTTTTGTTAGAAGATGTATATTTCATTTAAAATATAAACCCTGGGTTTCAGAGTGAATCTGGTACACATTCGTGACTGCTATCTCTGGTTTCAAAAGTCCATCTTGAACCAGGAGAAATCTTATCTAAGGTGACTATAGTTTATAACACATTTGAGCAAAAAGGAAAGGGGGGCAAATGGTCCAAGCTGCAAGTCAGCGGAGTGTCTCAGTCCCACAGACCTGTTAAGAATGAAAACAGGAAAACTGCTGTTAAAAAAAACCATCAGTTTGTAGATAAAAATATGTGATATCTACAAACCATCAGTTTGTAGATAAAAATTATTTGGGGACCCCGGGTGGCTCAGTGTGTTAAGCCTCTGCCTTTGGCTCAGGTCATGATCTCAGAGTCCTGGGATGGAACCCCGATTCGGGCTCTCTGCTCAGCAGGGAATCCGCTTCTCCCTCTCCCTCTGCTCTCCCCATGCTAGTGCTCTCTCTCTCTCTCCCTCAAATAAATAAATAAAATATTTTTTTTAAAAAACATGTTATTTGTAATGAAAAGACCTATCAATTACAAGTAATACCAAAATATTGATTTTAAATAACCTTTGCATTTCCTAACATGTTGCTCTGCTATATTCTAATCTATGAACAAAAAATAAAAGGATAAAAAAGGAAAGAAAGAAAAAAAAAAACCATCAGGCACCATTTCTGTCATCAAAAACCTAGCATTCTCTTAGTTTCCCCTTTCCCTCATTTCCTTGTTGTGACATCAGAGCCATTAGGAAGCCCTGAGTTTCACTTTGAAAATGAAGGTGGAAGGTAGCCACTTTCTCCTAGTTCCCTTCTCCAGCTCCCAACCCAAGGTGTGGTCCCGTCCTCCTTAGAGCACAGGCATGGCCACCATTGTATGCACATTTCCATGGCTTTCACTCTTGACCTCCCCCATATTGTGCTCCAGAACACACTCCAGAGAACTTTAAGTTAGAAATGAGATCATATCACTTGCCTGCTTAAAGCCTATTTTAGTGAGAAACAGAAAACTCGGTGCATTCCCATAGACCTTAGAATAAAATCCAAACCCCTTTTCAAGGCCTGATGATTGAATCATCTTACGTTTCTCTAACTGCATCTCCTTTTTCATTCCACTGCCCTTCCCCATCCAATGCTTACTTCTTTCCAGTTATATGGTCCTCCTCCTAGTTCTCCAATGAGCCTACATGTTCTCTTGTCTAAGATCTTTGCACTTGTCCCACTTTTGTCTGGAGTGCTCTTCCCAAGCCCTTCAAATGCTTACCTCAGTCTTATTCAGTTCTCCACTCAGTTTCACCTCCTCAGAGAAAACTTTGCTGGGCAGCTGTTTAAAAGAGGGGCCCTAAATTCTTCTTGCCACCACTCTATTTATTTCCTTCATGGCAATTGTGACAGTCTAAATTCTCCTCCTTCCTTATTTGATTATATGTGTGTTGTGTGCTCCACTAGACTAAACTTCACCAGAGCAGGGTCCCCTTCTGCCTCATTTGGGCTGTGCTGAGCTAAATACTTGACCGAAACAAGGAGCAGGGTAAATGTCAGTTGAATAAATGAAAGTGGTGGTGAGTTAGGTCATGACTGAGACCATGCATGATGAATATGCTCTCTGCAGTTCACTAGAATCGAAAGACAGGCTGGAGAAAGTCCTATTGGAGCTGAACCCCCTGAATGCATCAAATGATGAGGACACAGTAAAAAGAATGGCTGTGTATGTGTGTGTGATATTCAGTTTTACCTCTCATGAAAATGCACGTTGTACTTGATAGTCTTTAAATTTAATCATAACGTGGCCATAATTAAAACAGGAAAATAGATTTGTAAAAGTAAAAAGTTAAAAAAAAATAAGTGCATACAATTCTGAGTGTTCAGAAGTTGAAAATCAAAGTGCCTTGATCCTCATGTCAGATTAACTAAAGATACACTGTGTGACCTGGCTGTCAAATTACATGGCTAAGTAGTCTCAATAATTGAAATGCTTATACGTAATTTGTGTATCATCATTTGAGATGATAAATCTACAGCAGGAACCGAAATAATTTCGGTTAAAAGTGAACCTGTCTTTCTAGAAGTTAAAATAATTAAGTAGTAAAATACGGCAATTTAACACAGGTTATATTTATATGGTATTTTTCCTTTCATTTAAAGTCCAGTAAACCTATTCCAGAAACCTTTGAAAGCATTGAAATCAGTGATTGACTGACATCAAAATGGCCATTGTTTGTAAGTGTAGGTTTTCCTTTCAGTTTGGGCTGGGTCTTGAGTTTGCAGTAATTACCACAAAACTCAATCATGACTTAGCAAGATTTTAAGGAAGAGATCATTGCATTCATGTTCTTTCCAGAATTCCAGTATCATTTACAGCCCCTCTCATAAACCCTTTCTGGATATAATTATGTAGGGAGTATAAGGATCTTTGCAAACTACTCCAAGAGCACCGTCACAATTTTATTCTAACTGCCACGACCAATCAGATCTAAAGAGCAACTTAATTAATGAACACAAGTCCATAAAAATAACAATGAAGTTACCAAACTCATCATTTAGCAGCAAAAACGTAAATAATACAAATAAATAGCATGATTACATAGTAAGAGGTAATGGGAACCTAGGCATTTAAGAGTATCTGCAAAAAATCTAAAACTGACTTTTACAAATGCATTTCTATAGGACAGACTTTCTAATTGCCTTTAAGGATTTTTGGGGAAAAAGAAAGTGTCAAAAGCTTATTGAAGTGTACACTTATCTGGATGAATTTTATGGTATGCAAATTATACTTCAGTAAAACTGCCAGAACATTTTTCCAGCTTCATCTCTGCATCTACAATTTTGTTCACTCTATGCCCTAGACACTATCTCCCATACTTGCCAGGGCTTTCACTTTCCAGCCTTCTCTTCAATCCAAATTCCATCACCTATTTAAATAATTGGTTCTTTTCAAGGACCTTCCACTTGATATAACCTCTCCACTATTAAGCAAGTGTTTCTATAACTTGATACAACTTCACTTTGTGATTTCTCCCTCCTCTCCTACCTTCCTTCCTTCTTTCTTCTATTATTTTATTTCTGTCTATGTAATCCATTTGTTCTCTCAAAATATTATCCTCTCTAACGTATATAAGTAGTGAAAGGCTGCGTTTCTTTGAAGTTTCCCTTACTTTGGAATGGAAATTGGTTATGAAGCCCTTTCTTAATGCTGAAATTAATAGGAACTGCCATTAATCTTGCTCATGTAGAAAGAGCCAGGGATATCTTGTGTCTTCTTGGGGTGTTATCCCTCACTCCTGGTCCAAGACTGTGCTCCTTGAGTGCAAAGGTTGTCTGTGTGAGAAAGAGATGGCAGAAAGCCAGGACTGTCCTTCTCCTAGTACACTGGTCCCATATTTTTCAGGACTTTCTCAGGACTTAGACCATCAGTCTTCATTTTCTTCATCATGCACTCATTTGATCCACCTTCGGAGCACGCATTTGTACTCAGAACCGTGCTTCTTAATAAACAATCTTTCCTTGACCCTTTTCCCCATGATACAGTCATTTTTCTCTTCTTTTCTTTATCAATAGCACACCACCACTATTATCTACACTTCCTCATCTGTCAGCTTCAATCCGCCTTTTCTCTGTGTCACTGTTAGGATACTTCTGCAGAAAGGCCATATACAACCTCTTAATGGTTAAGTTGTATGGTTGATAATCAGCCCTTTTGTCTCTCAAAATACATTGCTTCTCACACTTTGTTTGATCCAAATGAATATTTAGCATTTGTAATAATTGAGATAGATCTAAATTCTCTGTGACATTTTAGACTTGCTCATCTTCAATGGCAAACACACTTCCATCTGAGTTGGCGGTGAGTTGATCAATTCAAATCCAAAATTACTTATTAAAAACCACCTGCCATATAAAAGGTATAGCAGGCATGTAGCAATAAATGAATAAATGAAACAGTATTTTTCCCTAAAAAAATAGGATGTAGCGGTAAAAGCAAGCATAGAGTAAATTGTATTACAAACCACACTGTGATGAGAGAAGACAGAGAGCTACATGCCAGGAGAACAGGTATTCTGCCTGGGGGGCTTGGTGGTGTCAGTAGGTGTTTTATATTTCTTTTTCTCCCTTGTTTTTCTTTTTTAGCATTATTGTGGTTTGCATTAATCACATGTCTCCATTTATGAAACAATATCATTATGGATCTCTGTAAGGCTCTCTTATACTTTATGTATTTCTTTACTCCCTGTAATTTCACTCTCCACGAGAAAAACTTTATATAGGAGATCAGGTATGAACTGGACTTGGTGGGCTGAACTGGGTGAACTAGCCCACAGTTAGAGGGAGTGAAGGATGTTCCAGAAGCAGAGAGAAGGTGAACAGAGGAATGAAGAACTGATCACTGCTTAAGTCTGGGGGAAGTGAGGGCATAGGTGTCTGGAAAGATTGTTGCAGCCCAGTGGTAAAGGGCTCAGATTCATGTAAGTTCATTCGAATGGAGGTATAGAAAATCTACTTGAGTAACTGAACTGGGGAGACTAGTTTATAGGTGGTCCAGTATTGAAATCATAATCGCCATGAAGATTTAAAGTAATATTTCCCACTGGGACAGAAGTTTAGAATAAAGCTGAGGTCTACTTGCAACTATTTTTTTTTCCCTCACATGTTGATCTTATAGGCTTTATGGTAAAATTCTTTTTTAAAATGCTCAATTTTTCCCTATAAACACTACTAGAGTTTTTGGTTGCCTTCAGAAATCTAAGAGTGAAGGTTATCATTGTAATCATTCCTAGTACTAAACTATAATTAATCAAGTTGTAGACTGGCAGATTCAACTTCTTTAACTTACCATATATCTCTTATGACTTTTCCTCCCTCCTTCTCCTCCCTTCCCCTTCCTCCTCTCTGTCCTCTTCCTCTTTCCCTTTTTCTTTTACATTTTATCACAATTCTCACAATCACAAGTGATGTGTTTCCCTGGTATCTGTTTTCTTGTAAAATGTCTTTTCCTTTCTTTCTCTGAATTAGTCACTATCAGGGTGAATAGCTAAACAAACCTGTGTTAATTATTAATGCTCCTGTACCACAGCTAATTAGTTTTCTTTTTTGCACAATTTAAATAGACTGAAGTTTTATAAAAGGAAACAGCTCCAGCTCCTTTTTCTATAAAACTGACACATGTATAAACATATAATCAGAGTTTGGACATATTAACAATGTAGCTTTCAACACAATCACATAGAGAAACTGGAAAGAGGGAGATGCTAAATCTTCTGTGATGATATTGTATTAAAATTCAATTTGAAATATGAGAAAAAAATTACTTCAAGATGTGTGTCTGCCTGTTTATCTGCCTATCTACCTGGCTCTTCCTCTTCAGTCTCCCTCTATCTACCTATCCACCATCCTGACTTTAAATTTGTTTGTGACTCTCTGATTTCCTGGCTTCCATATATTATATTTGCCAATAGCTGAGACAGTTGTTCAGATTTCTTCATTATTGTAAATAAATTTAAATTACTCTTTCTTATTCTTAAAAAAAGAATGATTTTTATACCCAACAGTTACCTGATAAGTTCATTTTATTAATACCCTTTTCCCCATTCAAGTATGGGGAAGTATGTAAAGCAATATTCTTTTTACCTTTTCCTCCCAACATTTTTTCTATAAAAGAGCCTTGACTACTTTCGATCTGAGAATCTCTCTGGTCAGAGTTCAGGCATCCCTTTGAAGTTAACATCTTATGTTCTCAGGAGAGAGTTTCTACTCCTTTCTCATATTTTTGACCTCTGCCTAGCCTTCAATAATGCATTGAATTTGCTGTCTCTAGCACCACTGCCACTGACATTTTATCACCGTTTCTCTTGCTCTGTGGGGACCCAAAGTCTTCATTATTCTCAAAATATTTTAGTAGGTTTTATTAGCACTTAACATTTATAAATAGCAAAAACCAATGGCATGTCTGTTCCACGTACTGTATAATAAACTTTCTATACATCAAAGAATATGTTTGTTGAACTTCTATGATACCTCCATAAGTGAATAACAGGTAAGACCAAATCACAGTCACACACTAAGATTATTTGGAAACTGTTAAGGACGTTTTGTATTTTTGTCAGGAACTATAGACTTTGTTAGGCTGCAGTAAAATATCAGCCTCAAAATATCAGTGTCTTAAAGCAAGATAAATATACTTCTATCCCAAAGTCTGCCATAGGCCTGGCCAACTGTCCAGGGCAACTGTCTTCCCAGCCATGGCTCAGCAGTCAAGACTCCCTGATCATCGAGAGAGCGGTGGAGAGTTCTGAAATAGTCACACCAGTAATTTAAGGCATTGACCTACAAGTGATAAAAGTTACTTCCCCTGAAAAGCCATTAGCCAGAATTATTCACAGGTTTTCACTCAAGAAAAGGGCAAAAAAGAATAAGGAAGGATAACTTCCTTTAGTAACCATAGAAGTTTAGAGACAGATATGGGTAATGACTAGAAATTTCTACAACATTACACAATGAACCTGCATCTTAGTGCTAACAGCACGTTACCTTTTTTGAACTCCATGGCTGCCAACACCAGGAGGTAGATTAAATTCTTAGCAAGTATTAAAAGAAGAAAGAGAGAAAATTTATTATGGACAAGGCATTACAGGCCTGATGAATGTAAATAAATTATCTGAGGCCAGAATTAGTCATGCAAATACAAGGAAAATAAAGTGGATGTATCAACTGGAGGGAAGGAAGCATTCTGAGAGCTTTTTGGAGATAAGCAAGGGACGAATAGAGAAAAAGGTAACAGGTGGGAGGAATGGTATGGTGGCTTCATAATGACTATTATAAACACCAAAAGACAGTGTCTGAGTACGCTTATGTCCACAGATGGGCAGAGGTCTCGCTGGAGCAGAAACATGGAATGGGCCATAGAGGTATACAGGAACAGACAATCAGCGCGTGTTTGAAATGAAAACCAAGTCAAATGTAACAGATATGAGTCCAAAATCAATGGCCAAAAAACTGACTTATGCAGAGTAGAGCTATTGTGAAAGCGGGGGGTGACTATGGAATCATAGTGGAGGAAACAAAGAAGTGTCGAAGAAGAGGAACTTTCTGAGGTCCTAATAGAACTGCTGTGAGTACCCAGAGTGAGAATACATTCTTCTGCAATCTGCTTATAGTTTCATCTGGCTTTTCTTGTTTATAGTCAATAAAATGTTAGCCATCTGCCTGGTCACAAGATAGCCTTCCTTAGCTCTCTGTTCAGAGCTCCCCAATGGGAAGTTCTGAACCCAAGATACATTACTGTCAGCCTCCTATGGAGAACTTATACAGACTCCTGCTGCTGTGGCTTCCAGATCCAACCTAGGTCCTGCCTTATACCAGCTAGTTGTTTAACACTTACTCTGATTTATTTCTTCCACTAAATCCCCTTTTGGGTTATGGTAGCCAGAAGCAGTCTCTGTTGCTTGCACCCAAACCCATAATTAAGACTGCCCTCCCCAACCCACAAACACTGAGATTTTTGCACCCAGGTGACTGAGGAGCATCTGAAAAATGAATAGCAGGTTTCAGATCCATTCTAAACAGCAGATGCAAGAGACATTTAAAGGAAGAATGAGCAGGATTTGATGACTAAATTGTTTTAATGGGAAAACAATAAAGAAAGAGAAAAAGCAAAAGTAGTTAAGAAGAGTTTTAAAATTGAGGGCATCCGAAGGATGTGATACTATCACTAATTACAGAGCACTAGCCTGTGGACTATGTTGAGTGTTACCATCTCAGCAATTCCGCAAGGAAGAAGGGGCACCTGGCTCCCTTCCCTCTCCAGTTTTACTTTTCCTTACAATCACAACTTCAACTACACCCAGCTATTTGCAGCTCTCTGAATATTCCATGCCCTTGAACACCTGTATATTTGCACCCAAGCTAGTTCTCCCTCACTGGAGTGTCTCTTTCTCCTTGCTTGTCCTTTACTTCTTGGATCAGTTGTCACTCTGTGACACCTCAGAAACAACCATAAGAACAACTGCAGAAAGAATCGCTCACTGCTTTCTTCGTACAGTTCCTGGAACCTGTGCCTCATATTCCATTTGTCAAATTGCAGTCTACCATTTAGTTGCATCTATTCTCTCTACTCCACAGAGAGATCCTCAAAGGGAGGCTGTGACTTATTCTTCATTGCATTCCTGGTACTTAGTACAGTCAGAGTGAGTAATCCTTTTTTCAGTTATTATTATTATTACATGGATGAAGGAATAAATGACTGTTCCACCCTTCAGGTTTTTCCATTTTAAAATCTGATAACATGTACACACAGATTTTCAGATCTTTAAGTTTAAAAAATATCAATAAACTAAAAGTGGTACTGTCCTATTATATTTAGGCTGTAAACTCAAATGTAGACGTTGGATGAATTCTTATTGTGTATTGATACAATGTGATTAATGCTTTAATGTAAGTATCTGTTCCTTTTTATACAAAGCCAAATTTTATCCTGTGCGTATAATTTCATAGTATGCACGTGCTTGCAGATCATTTATGTTACCTTCCTGTAATCTACTCACAGGTTGTACGACTATCTGTGTGTATGTGTTTGTGTTTGTGCACGTGCATGTATGCACATGGGTCTACACATGGGAGTGGATTTTAAGAAGCAGTTGCTAAGCACAGTGAAGACCAGATTGACTCTCTGAATAGTTCTGTGATAGCGAAATCATCAATCTCCTCATTTCCTTTTGATTAGCCTTATCCCTCATCCCCATCTTCTCAAAGTATTTCTGATCTGCACCTTTATTCCCTCATCTTCTCTCCATTAAATGTACTCTTTATGAGACTAACTTAGGCTTTATTTTAGGACAGTGATTTTATTTGTGTTAAACCAAGCTAAAAAAACCAATTGTCCAAAGATTCTAGGTTTTGTTGTGGTTATTGTTGTTCATTTGCAAGCTTATGTTTTTGTTTTGACTCTGCACAATCTAGTGGTTGGCATATATGTATGAAATATAAAAGGGGATTTTTAATACACTTGAAAAAGTGCACTAAAACTCTGGATAGAAGATGCGAAGTAGGGGGCGCCTGGGTGGCACAGCGGTTAAGCGTCTGCCTTCGGCTCAGGGCGTGATCCCGGCGTTATGGGATCGAGCCCCACATCAGGGTCTTCCACTGAGCCTGCTTCTTCCTCTCTCACTCCCGCTGCTTGTGTTCCCTCTCTCGCTGGCTGTCTCTCTCTCTGTCGAATAAATAAATAAAATCTTTAAAAAAAAAAAAAAAAAGAAGATGCGAAGTAGGGGCGCCTGGGTGGCGCAGTCGTTAAGCATCTGCCTTTGGCTCAGGGCATGATCCCGGCATTCTGGGATCGAGCCCCACGTCAGGCTCCTCCGCTATGAGCCTGCTTCTTCCTCTCCCACTCCCCCTGCTTGTGTTCCCTCTCTCGCTGGCTGTCTCTATCTCTGTCAAATAAATAAATAAATCTTAAAAAAAAAAAAGAAAAAAAGAAGATGCAAAGTAAGTGTAATTACTTTGTAGGGTAGCATAGTATTCAGAAATTACATGAGAAAATTACCTAGAGAAAGAAATCACACACACACACACACATGATTTTTCTAATCCAAAATTACCATTATCCAGACTAAGTCTCAAAAAAACTGTGCAGCAGTATAATTTATATTGGGTACTTCCATGGCTGCCTTTTTACGTCCGTCCCTCCCCTTTCATATAATCAGTGCCCTCTGTACCTCACTTCACCACTTTTCCCCACCTTATTAAAACCTGCTCTACTGAGAATTATCCGTCATGGCATGTCCTCTCTCCAGACGGTGACTCCCAGTTTTCTGTAACTCAGATCCTCAACACTCAAGCTGTCGTTGCCATCCATATCTGCACTTCAGACTACCACACGCTGTCCTTTAGTTCCACTCACTCATTATATTCTTTACATATATTCACTTTCAATACATTCACAATACCTGAAATGTCCTTTTCTCTTTAACAAACAGCGATTTTTCTTTATGTCTCAGTTCCTCTGAGATCACCTGCTCCAGGAAAACTCTTCCAATGACGAACAGTTTTACAAATTGAATTGCATCTATTGTCTACCTTATCAACTCTAATATTGTACTTACCACAATGGATTTATTTCTGTGTACAACTTTTATATTAGATTGAAAAACTCTTAGATTGAAATTCATTATCCCTCCCTGTTTCCTTTTGCAATGTTGCTTTGTGGTATCAGCCCGCTTTGACTCTGAGTTCAACCATGTGAATCACTTTCGCCAATAGCATGTTGGCACGTGTGATGCAAGCAGAGGTTTGAAATGCGCTTGCACACTGAAGCTTATTTGTTTTTGCCTTTTGACAAGAGATGACATGAGAACATGACTAGGCTAGTCTGCTGGAGGGTGAAAGACACCTGGAGCGGAACCATATTGTCCCGGTTATCTCCACCATGGCCATCTTGGACCAGCTGATAACCAGCTGACCAGCAGATGTGTTTGCTATACAGCATTACTGTAGCAATCAATAAACAATATGATTACTCTGACTCCACCCTTTGAGCTACTAGGGAGTGAGGACTGTATGCCTTGAGTAACTCTGTTTCTTTCATACATAATTGACCTAATATGTTTTGATTGAATTGAACTTATTAATGCCATTATTTTCCCTTTCCCAAAGGAAGTGAATCCTATATATTCTTTCTAATAGGTAAATTAAAGTTTAGTCTCCTGCTTAAAGAGAATCTAAACAAAAATAAAGATATTGGAAAGATAATTGTGTTATCTCCCTAAAGTAATCAACATATGCACATGACTAATTTACATAACTCTATAGCCAATCTGAAGATTGTCAAGGGAGTCAAAATTATATATTTTTTTCCCTCGGTGGTCTTCATGTAATGTTCTGCATTTCTCTAAAACCAATTGTAAGAATTGTGCCTGTTTAGGGGGAGGAGGAGGAGGAGACAAACCTTGAAAACATTATCAGTATTCTTTTTCCATCCTTCCTCTGGTGAACATACCAGGCTCTGTCCATTTTCAGTGTAAACTGCATGTATAAATTATCTCTCCCATTTCATGTACCTGATAAGGTACTGTTTCTCATATACATTTTTAAAATAAAATTATGTATAAATTTGCAAGTCTGGCAGGAAAAACCAAATAGGTAAATCTCTCACTTTTATATAAATAATGAAAGTCATACACTTAAGATATGAATGTAGAAAGATTAGGAATTCTAGGATTCAGCTATTTGGAAAGATTGCTCTGACCCCCCTCACAAAGGACTTCTCTTTCAAGCTTTGAAAGAATCAATCTATGTAAGGATATTTCTCTAAGCTGCTAGTGCAAAAGTAATAAACATCAAGCTTACGGACGGGTGTGGAAACTGAATGGCTTTGCTTTTCTTCCAGGGATTTAATTTATTTTTAATATCACAGGTGGCTTGAGGCAAGGTGTAATCATCTGTCACTCTTCAGTTAAATCATATCCCCTCACTTCTGAAATATTCTTTGATCTCCCTACCTGTAAATCATATTCTACTTTCTTTGTCATAAACTGTAGTATATAGATATAATAATGACATTATAAATTGCCTAAGAAGGTGGGGAGTACATCCATTTAAAAGATGATTGAGGGACAAAACACATGCAAATATAAGCTCAGACATTCACTCTTTTTTAATGTTTTTTCTTCTTTTTTAACTTAGTTACCAGAAAATAGAAATTACATAGAATAGAAGTCAAAGGCAGTTTTTAATATCTCTAATTTAAAACACACCAGGGTTTTTTTTTTTTCTTTTTCTTTTTCTTTTTCTTTTTCTTTTTCTTTCTTTCTTTTTTTTTTTTTACTGGATTTGTATTTTAAGCAATATTGATTCCTTAAGCCCACAACTCTCTGTTTGGAAGAGATAGGTTTAAGTGTTCCGATTATCAGAACAACTGGGCAGATCAATTGGGCAGATCCTTTTCCAAACTGAAATTTTCTAGATGTATACTGCCTTAATAATATTTTGGTTTGTAGTAACAAATCTTATTTCACACAAATTTCCTAAGGGAGTCACTGGGTATAATATGTACTACTAGTTTATATTAGAAAAAACTATAGGTAGAACGATAATTTTTGTTACTCCTATATAAAAGGGTAACTTCGCTTCTCCCAGTCAATGTAATCATTAAATAGTTCTTAAGAAATTTAAATATTGCAAAAAGATGTCAGCGCTCACAGATGAAGTCATAGATGGGAACATTTCTGAGAAACTTAACCTATGAAAAATTGTAACAATTATAACAATAACAATAACATATACATTATATAATTTATATATATTTTACAAAAGAAACAAGAATTGGTAAAATTGAAAACAAAAGAAGTGAGTAGAAAAACAGCGTTGGCTAAATGAATCTGAACTTCTGGAAAGAGGAATGGTGAGATGGAAGGAAGCGCTTCTATTTCCATGAGGGAGGAGATCTGGAGAGAAAAGGGAAAGTCATATACAATCCTTGTCTGTTTCTATTATTCTCAAGGGCAAATAATCTTGAATTTGGTATCTTCCTGTTGAATGATTTTATTTTATTTATTTGATAGAGAGAGAGACAGAGAGAGCACAAGCAGGGGAAGAGGCAGAGGGAGAAGGAGAAGCAGACTCCCTGCTGAGCTGGGAGCCGGATCCCAGGACCTGGAGATCATGACCTGAGCCAAACGCAGATGCTTAACCATCTGAGCCACCCAGCAGCCCATGTTGAATGATTTTAAATATCGGGGTTCTTTGCTGTGTCATGGCTTGCTTCTTTTCTCTAATAGGAACAATAATCACTCACAAATAAAATTTGCAGTTTTGAGTGGGTTTGCAACAACTAATTTATGTGAGTTTACAGAAAAGAACTATAACACTGATCCAAACCAAAAATATGACATAGGAAGAGCGACCTGAAGCAACTTTATTAATTTCTCATATTTGGCACAATCAGACTGAAACTGTTTCTATATTTGCTGTAAGCTAACTGAATTTGGCAGTTTGGTCAAGTCCTGGCTCTGGAAAGGAACCACATGCATGTGTTTATCAAGTCTTTAATTTGAAAATTACTATTTATGACTTGTATGGTTGACAATGCCTACCTTGAAAACCACAAATAGGACTCAGTCTGAGATCTCCCTGCCTCACAGGTTTTCATGGAATAGACTTGAGAGCCTCGCAGCCAAAGGCTACCCCAACCTGAGCAGTTCTTTGTAGACTCATAATATGACTCCAACTGAGATACAGCCGTATGGTGCTTGTATAAGGCAGTGCGCAGATTCATAATCCAACCCAAAAGCTGCTGTCTTACTTTAAGAACACCTAGCTTTGAGGTAGTATCATGCATTTTTTCTCTTTGGAGCTGTGCAAGAAAATTTTAAGACAGTAATAAGAATTGACACCATTATAACTGTCTAACACAAGAAAACTAAGCAGTCAGTTGCCTTGACCAAGGAAAGAATTTCTCTAGACTATCACCAGGGCTCTGCTAAATTATGGCCTTCTCCCTCCATTGCTAACATCTAGTTGGATATAAGAACATCTAATTGGATTAAGAACATTGCTTGCCAATATCTGTAATGGTGGATCGCAAGACAATCCTAAACTAATGGTCATCAAAAGACATACTTTCCAGTTTTCTTAAAAATAGTACAGCATTTTACATGGACATGGACTAGTTGCTAGGACATAACGCTACAGTGTAGTATTTCATTGTGCTCCATTAGATAGATCCATGGTATTTTCAGGTTACTCTCTAGTTAATACTTCTCTTTCACATACATGCTATTCTAATATTAATATTGTTAGGTCAAAAAATGAATAGATATATTAAACAACCTAAGACTTTCAATTTAACTCCATTTGCATTTTTGATGGTTTATTTCTCTGAACACTAACAACTCAATTTTCTGATTCTTCACAGTAGATCTTGATATATTGATTCAGACCCTTACATCAAGAATATATTAATTTCTGGGTTTAATGGAATCTCTTGCTGTATTGGGCAGCATTCTTTTAGCTGCAAGTAAAACAAAACAAAAAGGCAGTACCAACAAGGGACAGTGCAGCACCCTGGGGCTAGGAGGAACAAGGAGTTATTACATCTAGGCCTGGGGAAGCAGAAATAGAGCAAGGAATTCAGAGAGGGAAGCTGCATGGAGAGGATCCTCAGAGGGACCCAGCCCATGCTGATCTCTGCCTCCTCCCATCCTCCTAATTCCTACCCATTCCGCCCATTGGCTAAAATCAATCAGAAGCCAGTGGATCAGAAAGCCAAAGGGTCACCTTCCTAGGGCACAGAACTAAGGGAAAAGGGATGGAGAGTGATTTAAAGGGCACAAACAAAAAACAGTAGGTTAGGGCTCATATTCATACTTTTTATAATTCTGTATTGTATAATTATTCATATTCTATCAATTCTTTATAAAACAGGTATTCATTTTATAATTTGGGTAGACATATGGATGTGTACCCAGTGACAGGCAGAATTCCACATACTCCCCACAGCTCACTGGTTCCCAGTCCAACACCCACATCTCCTGTACATCTCCCATCTTCTCATCTCTTCTTTTTTTTTTTTTTAAGATTTTATTTATTTATTTGACAGAGATAGAGACAGCCAGCAAGAGAGGGAGCACAAGCAGGGGGAGTGGGAGAGGAAGAAGCAGGCTCATAATGCAGGAGCCCGATGTGGGACTTGATCCTGGAACGCCGGGATCACGCCCTGAGCCGAAGGCAGACGCTTAACCGCTGTGCCACCCAGGCACCCCAATCTTCTCATCTCTTCTTAAGGGAAAACTTCTCTGCTTTATAATGAACTTGAATTCTAAACCCAGCTCTACCAAATTGTTTATTGATCATGAACAAGTTACTTAAAACTTAGGCTTCAATTTTCTTTTCTGTACAAAGGGAAATCTTTCAGTAAAACTTTTAATAAACCAATCTTCCTATAACTTCCCCCCCCCCCCAGGCACTAAGTGTTCTTTCTTGGTTCCCACATCTAGGGTCTGGAAATTAAGTTTGAGCTCAAAATTGTCTTATCTCTATGAAACACATCAGTGTCATTTTTTCATAGAATAAAATGTCTACAAATTAATTTCTCAGAACACACTTTCTAAGATGACAGTTATTTAATACAGGTAACCTAATGCTTAAACCACCCAAGACTTATGATAGAAGAAATGGTAGGGGCACCAAAACTAGAATATGCTAGGTTCAAATGCTAGCTCAGTCACTTAACTGCCTCAAATGGGAACAAAAATTACTAGACTACAGTCTTCTCATCTATGAAAAAAAAAAAAAACAACAAAAAACCAACACATCTTAATCCTTGTATGAGTTTCCTATTACTGCTGTAAAACAATTACCACAAATCTAGTGACTTGATCAACAGCAGATGTTCTGTAGGTCAGGAGTCTGGTACAGGTCTCCCCAGACCAAAACCAACATTCTGGCAAGACTGCCTCTCGTTCTGGAGGCTCTAGAGCAGACCCTGTTTCCTATTCACCCAGGTTCCTGGAAGGATTCCATTCCACGCAGTTTAGAACTAAATTCTCTGTTTCCTTGCTAGGTGTCAGCTCAAAAAGTTCATAGAGACCTCTGTCTGGTCCTACCCCTATATCTTGGAACCAGCAACAGGAGTCCTTGCGGAACTGCCATTTCTCAGACCTTTCTTCTGTTGTCATTTCTGCTTCACTGACCACAACCAAGAAAAGTTCTGCACTTTTCAGGGTTCATGTGATTACACTGGGCCTACCTGAATAACCCAGGATAATCTCCCTACCTTAAGATTTTAACTTAATTAGATCTGCCAAGTCCCTTCCTTCACAGAATATAACATATTCATAGGTTCTGAGGATTAAGATGGAGACATCTTTTGAGGGGTCATTATTCTGGCTATCACAATTCTGAATTTATTATGTTACAAGGATTAATTGAGAACATGCATATAAAATATTTAAGATAGTGTTTTGAAAATAGATTGAAAACAGATTGTCAATAAATGTTGAAACTATAATAGTACACAAAATGTTACAAGCAAGAAAGCAAATGTGTGATATAACTTCAAGAGATTGAAGTGGCTTTTTTTTTTTTTTTTTTTTTGATTCATAATATCTCATCCTTTGTCTTAGTGCTTGAAATGCCACCAAAAGTCATGTTTTCCTTTGGGTGCTAAAAAGAGGAAATTGTCCTCAATAACCAAGTACTGAAGCAGACATTTCATTAAGTGTGGGGAAATTGTACTTGAGAGAGAACAGACTTTGTTTTGCTTACTGCAGTACCCTCAATGTTTATAAAAGGAGCAAAATATTAGTTGAATAAGTGAATGAATGCGTGGGTGAGTGATTGAGTAGAAAAAAACCTTGAGTGAACAGATATGTAGTTTTGGGGAGTGAGAGAGAGGCAGGTTTCAACCACATAGCCGCTGCCACTTCTTGGGGCTTTCATTCTCTCTCTCCCATATTGCTTCCAAGAGTCCCTGTGAGTTCTTCTGGATTGCACTCTCCTCCAATCAATTCCTCATTTTACAACTAGAATGAGATTTCCTTAGCCAAATCTCATCACTCACTTCTCTGGTTAACTTCCAACTGGAGTTTCCTTTGGCCTGTTTAATAAAAACAAGTTCCTGCAACACCTCTGAGGATATGGCTCTGGCCACCATTTTCTCATACTTGGCTCTACCTCCACTTGAAAAGTATGCTGTTTCTTTGCATACCTCTTGCCCCTATCTTGACACCTTTGTCTGTGCCAGTTTCTCTGCTTTATCTACTCCTCCATCTTGAGATGCCGTTTCTATGGCATTTTGTTTTGGTTTCAACACTCAACACAGGTGTCACCTTCTCCAAGAAACCCCCGTGGCACATGAACTCCAAGGCTATTCCTGTACCACCTGGTGTAGAGTTTTCTCCCATTTCAGAGGATGTCTAATTACTTCGCTCTCTCTCCTTTCTCCTTGTGGGGGAAAAGCAAAACAAAAGAAAAAACAAACCTTATTTTGTTTTTTGCATTCCCTTTGTCTGGCACAGGACCCAGCACACGATAAGAGTCTTAACAATGAGTGGGCTAACAACTACCAAACAACAGATATCCCACTTTGCAACAGACAAATAGATGTTAAGAAAGCCAGACATTAAAAACATAAAGACATAAAGAATGCCTTTCTACTTTGAGATGGAATCCTGGTGCCCCCAGCACATAGAAGTAGGGAAAGAATGACAAAGATAAGTTTATCCTCCCTGCTTTGCAATTTTGTGAGACACCCACCAGCTATACTTAACCTCCAGTTCCTTTCTGTTTGATATATATAAGGGTTCCCCAGGGGGAAAAGAAGAGTCTAGCAATAAAGGCTGCTTTTCTCCTCTCTCCCAGTATGCAACACCATTTCCATGGGTGGGAAGAACCCTGAAGGGCTACTTTAAAACCAGAAAATTTGACAGCCAAGATTAGGAGAGGAAGCATGTTTTAGAAAGCATGATATGATCTGAGACTGTGAAATCCTTAACCACAGACAATCGTTCCTGTTCCTCTCTGTTGACCCGGTGTCTAACCTTGCCTGGCTCAGAGCTAGAAGTCAGGCTGTATTTGTTCAATATCCCAAGATTCATGGGAAATGAACTCTGGGCACAGAATGACAATTAACAGTGTAAGTCTGACCAAATTTGGTAAATGTTGAGTTTTGGTATTCTCATTTGCCAAACAATAATGTCTAACTGCATGCACAGACTTGTGATAGGATCATATGAGACAACAGCAGAGAAGTCCCATTCAACGATTAGCTTCCTGTGATATGTATATGGCTTCTGAAATTTATTTTTAAAGAACAGACTCACAAGTTAGTAAATAAAATGGCTGATATATTTATGAGAAGATTCTCAAATTACCTGGCAGTCAGAAATCTGTAAATTGAAACAAATATGAGACGCTTTTTTTTTTCATCCTTCAGATTGTCAAATATTTTTAAAGATTGATATCTAGTTCTAGTAAGAAAATTACACCAAAAGCAGGTGGGGAAAGTGCTATAATATTTCTAAAAGAAGCAGAAGTTTCAAAATTTTATTTAAAGGTTCTGTTGTAACATTTTAAAAGATGTACAATGTTATCATCATGGGAAGTCAGAGTTGTGTTTGGATTTTCTTACATTTATTGTAATTTTTTATTTAAATTAAATATGTGGAAGTAAAGAGATACCATAAGATTTTTCATACTTAGAGTTCAAAGTTTATTCTACCTTTAGGCAGAAATGCAAATTGCTATAACCTAGCAATGTCAGTTGTAATTAAAATGTACAGAGTATTTTACCAGCAGTTCCAATTGGGGAGATCTATTCCATAACAATACAAAAATAAATCATGTTATATAGAAAGACATCTGCTGCAGTATTGTTTGAAGGCAAAAATCTAAAATCAAGCATATTTCATCAATGATAAAAAGTTGACAAACATCTATTTAAGGGAATGAGTTGTATGAGTATGAACCTGGAGAGATGCCCATGGTGTGCAATTAAGAGAAATGGAAAAGTGAAAGAATAAAAGCAAGTTGCAGAGCAATGAAAATGGTAAAATAACATTTAAAGAAATACAAATTTTCAGTATATGATAAGCATTTAAGTAAATACAAAAATAGGTAGTTTTGTGAAGTTATGCATCTCAAACTTCTGAGTGGGTTACCTCAGTGGGTTTACATAAGAGTAGGAGTAGAATGTTAGAGGAAATGTTAACATTTTGAAAATTCAATAATATTATATATCCCAATTTCAAAAGCGTATGTTACTTTTTGGTTTAAAAATCTAATAAAATACAAAAACAAAGTTTAAAATGGGAGAACTTGCTGGAGGCAGAAGTATGAATTGGAAAGAAGACTAAGAAAAGTCTTGGGGGTGATAGAAATATTCTTTGACTGTGGTAGAAGTTGCATGGATGCATATATTTAGCAAAACTCATCAAATTGTATGTTTAAAATGGGCACATTTATGGTTTGTATGTTATACCTCAATAATTTTAAAAATCTGGGGAGGAGTTATAGGATTTATTGTTTTGTCCTCCACCCTCTACTTACATATGCCCCCAGAGCTATTGTGCCCCCCAAACCCCTGGCTTTCTTTTAGTGCGGCAAAGGAGTGACCAAGAGAGTATCTGTTACAAAGTTTTTCTTATTCATCCTACTATTCAATCCAATTTTCCCTGTGGAAATAGGATGTGTGTATGTCTTTTTCCTGTTGTTATTTTGAATGGGAATTTTTTTTAATTCATCAGTTTCCTTTTCCCTCTCTGTCGTTCCTAAATTCAGCCAAATTTCCAGCTCAGTTACATTTAACCTAGTGTATTTTATGGTCTTCCCATTTGTGTTTTCTAACCTTTCAGTCTCATCTAGACAAGAATCTAGTGTTGAATCCCTTTTTAATTCGTTTTTTTCTTATTTTTACAAATTAATTATATTTATATACTGTTAAAAAAAAAAGTGACCTAAAATAATTTATAGAAAAGTAAGAGCATACAATTTAAACATATAATTCATCAAGTTTCAAATTAGTGTTTGTTAAACATCTAGGACTGCTTGAAATAAAAGAAAAATAAACAAACACATACACAAACATACTAATTAGGAGTCATAAGTCCTAGAGTTGAGAATTTTTGCCATCAACATTTTTCTTTACTGGAGTTAAGAACTCCAGGAAAAAAAAAGTCTTCCAAAATAAATGTTACGTAATGTGGAAAAGAAAAACAAACCTGGTTAATTCTTTCAGAAGATTTTTCAGTACCTGTAGTTAAGAATACATTTGCATCTTTTATAATAGCTTTTTGTCATTACAGTAAATAGCCTCGGATGGTTATAACCTACTCTGTTGCTCATAAAACCCATTCGATGTGTGTTTACCACTTGCTCCATAAGTAGCTTTTCATTTCTGTTTGTTCCTACCATGGTTATAAAATATACTATTATAGCAGTTCTTAAACACACAATAGCACTCTAAAACAGTATCTTTGGTATATATTTAAATAATCTTAATGTTGAGGCAAAATAATTTAATGTCCCACCCATACGTTGAATGTTCCTATAAGCATTAAAAAAGAAAAAATCCCTAAAACCCTCACACCTGAAAATACCCCAGATTCTTCTAAATATATTCAGTCTTATGAGTAATTTCAGCACCAAGCAAATCATGGCATTAGACAAGAAGGAAATAATTCATGCATGACCGTGTTCTCTAACATCCATTTTTTCAGAGCTGAGAAAATGAATAACATCTTCAGACCTTGGTTTTTTGACATCTGTGGCTCCTGTGGAGTAAGAAAGTAAGAAGAACCTATCAAATAAACTTTGAGGTCCATTTGTTTGTCCTGCTCCAACGTTTTCTATATAGCTAAATTAACATCCTTTGTATTATCAATAAAAATGTTATTTCTGTTTATACTCATGATCTACCTTTTGTCATTGTCAATGCTAACCTTCAACAGCTAAATAACTTATGTTAGATTTTGACATTTTGACTTTTTTGAAAAAAAATTTTAATGTCATTATGAAGTGAATTATGTGAAATTTTTAATTTGTAAGTTAAATATTTAACATAAGGATATACAGAGTTTTAGAACAATTACATCATTTATGTAGCATGAATAACTCACAAATAAATTTCAAAGCATACGTAATTCTCAAAACTGCCATAAATTACCGGGAAAGAAAGAAACATTTTATATTCATGCAGATATTCACCAACATTTTCTCATATATGTAGGAATTAATATGCAAACTTGAAACAGAATTTAATAACAATCCTCCCAAAGTTATATACTTGGCTTATTTTATTTTTATAACAGTATTACATTATTAATATGTATTATTAGATTATTCATCAATCCAACAAATATTTTCTTAACCCTTACTATAAGTATGGGACTGTGCTATGCACTGAGGGTGTAAAGCTCAGCGAGATCATTTTTGGTCCTCCAGGAACTTTATTTTAAAGAAAATAAGATAGATATTTAAAATGTAGTGTGGTAGGTACTCTGATAGTGGATGGTAGGTCTTCTAAAACTTTCCCGTTGATCTGTCTTCAGTTTGTCACCTTCTTCATTTTGTTAAAATAAAATGTAGTTGAATATTTTTGTGTTTTTCTTGATCATTTGGCCACTCATAGTTGGTTTCTACAAGCATACAACTTTATGATTTTTATAAATCTATTTTAAAAATTCTATGGTCAGTCAAGTAAAGGTAATGCAGAAAGCTAAGCCTCAAGCTTGTAATAGATGGTGACACACTGTGAAAATGTGTACATATGAATGTAGCAACAGCATCGACTTTTAATGTATTCCTGCCGGTAGATACTAACAGGAAGTCAGGCGGACTGATGTGCAATTGCTATTTATCCAGTCACACATTGTTTGTAACTAAGCACAATGCATGAGACCTTTTTTCTGCCTCACTAAATAAGTTAATCATGTAAATCAGAGGGAAATTTCTTTAAAAATATGGGTATGGTTTAAACACAAATGATGCATTTTTCATTGCCGAGAATAAAAACAGATGTGCCAATGCCCAGGTGTCAATTACAAAGCATTATCATTCTTTAGTATCTATGTGAGTGAATGGAAAATTAAAAGGTCAAATTGATATATACTGTTATCTGTAGAACACGATCACCAATACAAATCATTCTGCATAATTAAAATAAGTCTAAAGGGCTCAAATGCTGTGATAGGAATTGAAAATGAGATGCATATCATTCCTGTAAACTGCATTGAGATACTTTTGCAATAGAAGCTCAAATATCCATCATTTAGTCAATGAAAAATCCATTAATGTATGTTTAGTGAATTCATAGCAATAAACTTGGCCTGGCCAAATCCTTTTATTTTTCCCAACCCCTCAGTGTTCCGAACACACGCCTTCTACTACTATAAGCAGGTGTAGCCAGACAGGAGAGGCAATATCTGAAAAATTGACGGAGAGAAAGGGAATGAATGGAGAGGAGGCTATAGAGATGGCCATTACAAGGTGGATAATTAAGGTACTGCCTCCCGAGACAAATACGGGCTATGTTGTACTTTCATTTCCAGTCAGTTCAAGATTCTTTCAAATTTTCCTTTGATTCTTTGATAAACAGCTTGTTTAGACGTATTTTATTTCATTTCAAATATTTGGAGACTTTTACATATGTTCTGTTTTAATCCTATTGTGGCCAGAGAATATGCATTGTATGGTTTTAAACATATTAGATTTATTGAGACATGTTTTGCAGCTCAGAATATGGTCTATCTTGATACATGTTTGGTGCGCACTTGAAAAGAATGCACTTTCTGCTTTTGTACTGTGTTCCGTAAATGCCAATTAGGTCAAGTTAATTGACAGTGTTACATCTCGTATGTCCTTCTTGATTTTTTCTTTGTCGTTTATTGAGTGAAGAATCTTGAAATTTCCGATTATCATCAAGGATTTGTCTATTTTTCATTACAGTTCTACCAATTTGCTTCATGTATTTTGCTTCATTATCAGGCGTATAAAAATTCAAAACTGTTATGTCCTCCTAGGAAATTGACTTACTCTTTTTGGTTTAGTATTAGCATGATACATCTTATTTTATTATCTTACTTTTAACTAACTTGCATATTTATATTTCAAGTGAGTTTCTTGTAGACAGTATACAGTAGAGTTTTGGTTTTAACCTGATCTGATAATCTCCTATCTTCAGTTGGCATTTTTAGGCCATTTACGTGAAATGATGTGAATATTAACATGCTTTCTATTTGCTTTCTATTTTTTCTATTTTTCTTTTTTCCTATTTCCCTCTTCTCCATTTATGTTAAATTATTTTTTAATGATTCAAATTTTATCTCCTTTTTTGACTTATATGCTGCAACTCTGGTTTGTTGTTATTTTTTGTGATTGCTTTAAGATTTATAGTATTCATACATCTTTAATTTAATTCAAGTGATAAACCTGTTTACATGTAGTATGCAAATCTTCCTAAGGTTACTTCCATTTCTGCCATCCCAAGTCTTTGTGCTTGTGTTGTCATATGTTTTATTTCAACAATATTTTAAATTCTTCAATATATTTTTATTACTATAGTTTAAACAGCTGCCTTTTACAGAGAATTAAATAGTGTGAGAAATAAGTCTTTCTGTTTGCTCACTTTTTGGTGTTTTCCATTCTTTTGGGCAGATCCAGGTTTCCACATCACTTTCCTTCTGCCTGAAGAGCTTCCTCTAATATTCCTTGTAGTACAAGTCTGCTTGTTATTAAATTCAGCTTTGATATGTGTTAAAAATTCTTTTTATTTCACTCTAAATTTTGAAAAACATTTTAACTCAATCTAAATTCCAGGTTGACAGTTTTGTTTTCTTGGGTTTTTTTTTTCCCCAATACTTTAAAAACTTTACTAAATTGCCTTCTGACTTACATTGTTTCTGCTGAGAGATTGGCTGTCATTATTGTTCCTTTCTATGTAGTGTATTGTTTTATTCCGGTTGCTTTTAGGATTTTATATTTATCAATTTTTTTATTACGACATAGTTAACATACAATGTTATATTAGTTTCAGGTGTGCAGTATAGAAATTCTGCACATTACTCAGTGCTCATTATGATAAATGCAGGCTTAATTCACTTCACCTATTTCACCCATCTGTTCTCTGTATTTGAGAGTCTGTTTTTTGGCTTGTCTCTTTTTGTTTGTTTGTTTGTTTTGTTTCTTAAATTCCACATATGAGTGAAATCATATGGTATTTGTCTTTGACTTATTTCACTTAGGTTTACATTCTCTTGATCCACTTGTGTTGCTTCAAATGACAATATTTCATTCCTTTCTATACCTGAATAATAATATATGTTTTATACACACACACACACACACATTGGACATTGGGCTGCTACAATAATTTGGTTATTGTAAATAATGTTGCAATGAACATGGGGGTACATATATCTTCTTAAATTAGTGTTTTCATAATCTTTGTGTAAATTAGGAGATTACTGGATCTTATGGTAATTCTATTTTTAATTATTTGAGGAACTTTCAAACCGTTTTCCACAGTGGCTACATCAGTTTACATTCCTAATAATGATGTACAAGGGTTCCCTTTTATCAACATCCTTGTCAACACTTATTATTTCTTGTCTCTTTGATACTAGCCATTCTGACAGTTGTGAGGTGATATGTCATTGTGGTTTTGATTTGCATTTCTGTGATGATGAGTGATGTTGAATGTCTTTTCATGTGTCCCTTGGCCATCTGTATGTTTTCTTTGGAGAAATGTCTGTTCATGTCTTCTGCCCATTTTTAATTGGATAAAGCTTATTTTTTTGGTATTGAGTTGTCTAAGTTCTTTATGTATTTGGATATTATACCTTTATCATATATGTCATTTGCAAATATCTTCTCCAATTCCATACCTTGTCTTTTAGTTATGTTGATTATTTCCTTTGCTGTGCACAAGATTCTTATTTTGATGCAGTGTCAATAGTTTTGTTTTTGTTTTTGTTTTTTGCTTTTGTTTCCCTTGCCTCAGGAGATATATCTAGAAAAATATTGCTACGGCCAATGTCAGAGAAATTACTGCCTGTGCTCTTTTCTAGGATTTTTATGGTTTTAGTTCTTTTAGGTCCTTAATCCATTTTGAGTTTATTTTTTGTACAGTGTAAGAAAGTGGTCCAGTTTCGTTCTTTTGCATGTAGCTGTCCAGTTTTCTGAATACCATTTGTTTAAGAGACTGATCCCATTGGATATTCTTGCCTCCTTTGTCAAAGATTAATTGACCATATAATTGTGAGTTTATTTCTGGGCTTTCTATTCTGTTCTATTGATCTATGTGTCTATTTTTGCGCCAGTGCCATACTGTTTTGATTTCTACAGCTTTGTAGTGTATCTTGAAATCTGAGATGGTGATATCTCCAATTTTGTTTTTATTTTTTTTTAAATTGCTTTTGTTATTTGGTGTCTTTGTGGTATTTTAGGACTATTTGTCCTAGTTCTGTGAAAAATGCTGTTGGTGTTTTCATAGGAATTGCATTAAATCTGTAGATTGCTTTAGATAGTATGGACGTGTTAACAATATATGTTCTTCCCATCCATGAGTATGGAATATCTTTACTTCTGTTTGTGAAACCGTTTATCAGTGTTTTTAAGTCATTTGATTGTAACACCACTTGGTACAGATTCCTTCATTTGTCTTGTGGTTTTAAGTACTTTCAACCCCTTGGATCTATGGTTTTATAGTTTTCATCAAATTTAGAAAAATTTTGGCCATTAATTTCTTTAAGTATTTTTTTCTGTTCCTACCCTTCTTTCTTGAAGGTCTCACATTACATGCATATTTGGCAACCTGAAGTTGTCACACAGTTCACTGATGCTTTGTTCGTTTTTTTCTAAGCTTTTTCTCCCTCCATTTCATTTTGCATAGTATCTATTTGTCTTTATGTTCACTAATCTGTTTTTCTGTAATGCTGATCTGTTAATCCGATGCAGTATTTTTTAACTCAAAAAAATTGTTTTCGTACCCTTGTACACTGTTCTATCCTGGTGTTATTTCTGGGAAGATTTCAATGGATTTTTCTCCTCATTATGAGTCATATTTCCCTGCTTCTTTGGATGTCTGATTTTTTTTTTTTTTAAGTTTTAATTTATTTGGGAGAGAGAGAGCAGGGGCATGGGCAGAGGCAGAGGGAGAGAGAATCTCAAGCTGACTCCACGCTGAGCATGGAGCCCAGCACAGTGCTCCATCTCACAATCGCGTGATCCTGAGGCAAAATCAAGAGTCAGATGCTCAGTTGACTGAGCCACCCAGGCACCTGTGAATTTTTTTTTTTTAATTAGATGCCAGAGATTGTGAATTTTATCTTTTTGGATTTCTGGATATTTTTGCATGTATCTAAAAGTGATTGAGCTTTGTCCTGACATTCAGTTAAAGTTATTTGGAAGTAGTTTGTTTCCTTTGCATCTTGATTTTAAGCTTTGTTTAGCAGGTCAAAACAGCGTTCAGTCTAGGTCTAAGTTCGTCCCACTAATAAGAAAAACTCCTCTGAGTATTCCACCCAAAGCCCTGTATAGCATGAGGAGTGGTTCTTTCCCTGACTCAGGTAGTTTCTTTAGCTGAAAACTTAAGGGACTCTGCAGGTGTGCTCTGTTTATGCAGATCTCATCCCTACGGTACTCTCACACAAGCTCATGAAGCCTTGGCCTTCCACGACCCCCACCAACTATTTTTCTGCTCGTGGAGACCTCAGAGTTCTCCCTAATTTGTCCTCTCTGTACCATGTCTTGGAAGCTCTCTAGCAGATTTCTTAGAGCTAATTTAATTTACTTGCCATCTCTCAGAATCACTATCCTTCACTGCCTGACATTCAGTTTCTCAGCAACCGTTGTTTCATGTATTTTGCCTGGTTTCCTGTTTTTGTTTTTGGTTTGGTTTGGTTTGGTTGGTTTGGTTTGGTTTTGGTTTCTGTTTTTAGTTGCTTCAAGCGTGATGGTAAATCTGTTCCCTCTTACTCGATCCTATCCTGAAGTGGATATCTGAATTTTGAAATTGCATGTTGACCTTTGATCACATTTTACCTCCTGAGGGCAGGGTTTACTTAAGAATATATTTTTCCAAAAATGAGAGTCAGTATATAATGTAAGGAATTATTCTCTAATATTTCATCAGGATACCATTTCAGAACATAGCCTCACAACTCTTGAGATTCCACTGTCATTGAAAATTTTTTGACACGTTGGCCCTGGTTAGAGGCTTTTTTAGCATAAGTTGCCACTTTTTTCACTCAGATTTTCTCACTTGGAAGCATTCTAAACACCATACAAAAGGTTTCTTATATACTCAAAAGTCCCAAAATGTCTCATATAAGTTCTTTTCCTCTAAAATAATATTTCCCAAGATCTTAGAAGAATTACTCAGGGAGAATGATGTCTCCTCTCAATTTGAAGTATATTTGGAGACAGGGGAAAAGAGCCTGGAATAGCTTGATGAGATTCAAACTCTGGAAAACCTCTGAGTGACATCATGGCACTGATTGCTCTACCTTTACTGATAGCTAATGTGTCTTACAGGCTGTCTGGATGGCTTATCACAGAAGATGACTACAATTTTGCTTGGTTTATGTCCAATCAGGATGCATTGGAAATCCAATTAGTTAACGTTTTTTTCACCTCTGTTCACCTTTAAGAAAATAAGCACAGGAAAGTTCCTTGATCATTGAATCACTGCTTTCTCTAAATTGAAGTCATTCTTCTGCATGCAGATTGTATATTAAACATAAGCAGTTTCATAGATGTTAGAATGCTGATGAAAGAAACAAATAGAAAAAGTGAGAATTTGTTCTGTTTACCCTTTTCTTCAGTGATTTCATGGGAGAGTAAATCTTTACAAAAGCTCTCAAAAATAGCTGAAGAATAGCTTTTTACAATGTGAACAATGCAGGTTTTAACAGTTTAACATTTTTAACCTTGCTATCTGACTTAGGGGAAATTTTCTTTGCTTTCATCATGTCAGATTTCTCACCTGAAATATAGCCATAATGTATTTTGCTCTCACATGGACTACATAAGATAATAGTTGTAAAAATCACTTTGAAACACAGACTACCCTTTACCTACATAATATACAACCACAATGGTAGGTATTATTGTTGAATTATTCCTTTGTAAATGCTCAGTATAATGGAAGAATGCAAAGCTTGAGTCTATCATATATAATTTTCTTATAAAACCCTCTAAAAGAAAAGTCAAAATAAGAGAACAAATTACTCTGACTTCAATGTAGTCGTCATGAGAGTGAGAATAAAGTGGTTAAAAATAAAACAAATAGGCAGTGTTTGCTAACAATAGAAGGAAATATCCTGGAATCCATTTTTCTTAGCAGTGGGCAGAGTCTTTTTCAAGTCATATTCATTCTGAAATTGCCTTTTTTTTTTCCTATTAAAATGCCAAGTGTATCCATACAGCAGATCAGGACCATGCAAAGCAGAGAAATCATTCCCAGATTATATCACTGCATTTTGCAGACAGGGAGATGAAGTAAAAACCTGAAATTTAGTATCATATATTTCTATGTAGTTAATAGAAGGAGTTGATCATGATTCTTGATGTCTGTACCTTGAATCATGACCTAGACAAAGACTAAAAAACTTTGAAAGTAAGCCGTTGTGATTAGTGTTATTCTGAATTAGAAGAAAGATATTTATTTCACTTAACAACGAAAAACTGAGTGTTAATATTCCTTAGGGATATGGAATGTTTAAAAGTTACTTTATAAACAATATGAAAAGAATAAAAGAATACTCCATGTGTATTTAGAATATGGGTTCATTGTTAGGTAGCCTTTGCAAATTTTTTTGTCCCCCTTTCCCTTCTTGCTTTACCACAAAGACCAGTGATTCTTTTCCTTTCCACAATGGCTCCTTGCACTTCTCTGTTGAATATAACAGTTACTTGTTGAAGGATACTTACCCAGTAGTAGTGTGTCCTATTGTCACAAGCTTTATCTCATTTGATCTTCCCAAGAACACTGTGGGGGGGTGGTTCTGGTAGTTTTCCATTTGACACATATGAAGCCGAGGCACACAGAGGTTTAGTTGGTTCACACAAATGATAAGTGGGAGAGTCAGGATTAAAACCGAGCTGTTTGATTCCAAACACTGAAGCTATAGTGAGATACTGCTTTGTTACATAAACCTGTTCTCTCACTTTGTGGCGTCCCCCAAGACTTCACTCCATCAATAATCACTCTGCACCCAGCTGACCTTCTGTCACTACCTTGTACCTTTAGCTTCTCTATCTTCAGTGGCTCTTTTTGCTCTGTTTACATGTTAAAGTTTTTATTTTCATTTTTTTTCAAAACCTTAATAATACCGTGGTCCTTACACTGTAGCTCCAACTCCTTCTGCTGTGTCAAATCCTCAAAGCAACAGTCCACTTGGCCTCTGTCCCAACTTCTCATTCACTTCATCATACTTAATGCAACTGAAATGTACTCCTAAAATTTACCACCCAGTTCGTAATTCCTAAATTTTTTGCTTTCATTTTTGCTTTCATTCACTGAATGAAATCACTTTCATTTTGCTTTCATTCAATGAAAAACTTGGCATTTTTACCACAATATCTTTCTTTAAACGTCCTCCTTTTTTACTTTTTTCCTCCTGATTTTCCTTCTACTTCATTTAGTTCAACTTTGTTTTTTTGTCTTCTCTCCTTCTACTTATTATGAATTTATGTTCTGAGAATTCCAATCTTTACTCCCCCGTCTTCTTGTTCTACAAAGCACCATTGATGCATGGACAGGAAGAGATATAAATTTATATCTCCAACCCTGATCTGTCTCTTCAATGTGGGATCAATGTCACCAACAGCATGGTAGACATCACCACCCAAAGGGTATGTAGACTTCTCAAACATTCCCAAAAGCAAACACATTATCTACATCTATCCTCAGTATTCTCCCCACCTCCTTTATTCTCTACATGTGAAATGGAAATCATCATTCAATTATCCAAGTTCAAAATTCAAGTCCTTCCTAAATGAGTTAAAACTTGTAAAATGTTTGAGTCCCTGCACCTTGTAAGCTCTCTATATTTATGAAGTAATGGTATGTATATTACCTTTAACTCTATCACTCTTCCTTACTGCTATATCTAACTGATTTCCAATCATGACAACTCTATCACTGCTCAGTCCCTGGAATTTCAACCTCCTTTTGCAATGCCACTGTTTCAATTCTTTCACACTGTTGATTTGAAAACGACTGAACTGGTCTCCCTGACTTTAAATTCTAACCATTTATATTATATTTGTATCATATTTTCCCACTGCCTGCAGAATTATCTTGCTTAATTAAGTGGGATCAGTTACTCCATGTGATAAGTTCATATATTTCATGGTGTGCACTAGCCAGGATTGCTTCTCAACCCTGAGATTAACCTTTCCATGCCCTCATGCATTGTGTTCTTTTTATACGTTTATTCATGCTTTCTCTTTTTTAGGATTAAATTTTAATCCTAAACTTAAACATAAATCCTTCCCTATTTATCTCCCTATCTACTTCCATTCTTAGCCCCATAAGGCAGAATGGAGTGTTAGCTCCTCAGATTTCTTTTTTTATTTTTTTTTAAGATTTTATTTATTTATTCGACAGAGATAGAGACAGCCAGCGAGAGAGGGAACACAAGCAGAGGGAGTGGGAGAGGAAGAAGCAGGCTCATAGTGGAAGAGCCTGATGTGGGGCTCGATCCCATAACGCCGGGATCACGCCCTGAGCCGAAGGCAGATGCTTAACCACTGTGCCACCCAGGCGCTCCAGCTCCTCAGATTTCTAAGCAAATTTTTAGAAACCAATTTTATAGCACAAACTCTTTATTGATCATTTCCATAATATTGTATCTTTACAATATTATATTTTTATTATATACTAATTGAGCAATAATTAATTATAAATGCCATATATCTTCAAGGAGGAAATTCAGTCTTGTTTAACTTTGGATTTTCAGAACAATTCATGTGTTTAGCACATAGCAAGTCTCAAAAAAATATTTATGGAATGAATAAAATTAGACAACTCTTTAAAGTTCACCTCCTCAGCCAACCCAGTGTTGAACTGTGATTATAGCAGAAACTCCCTTTATACTTCACATCCTCCCTTTTCATCCTTTAATACCCTAAGTGTAAACGTGGTAGGAAGCCTGAATCGTATCTGAAGACTGAATTCTACATCTTGTTTTTTCAATTGTAAAATGATGCAACTACCTCATAAGATTGTCATGGGATTTTAGTAAGTTTATATACATAAATAATTAGTATTAAAATAGTACATGATTAGCATCTAATAAAATTAACTATTCCTTTTATCACTTATTTATTTTCCTGTTTTTACCCCTCTCTGGTATCTTTGTGCACAATGCTTCCTAAAAGTCATATTAATGTTGTCTTATCTTTTCCACCTATAAGGTAGAGATCAGTGAGCCCCCTTAAAAGAAAAGACATATATGTATTTAAGCTCTATAATGCTCTTTGGTGAAAAATCATGAAAGTTGTAACAGAGGAAATTATTATTTTATTTATTATTATTCTGGTTTTGTTATGATAAAAGCCAGCAGTTTTAGTCAAATCATTGTCTCCTGTTAAAATTTTAAAATATTTAAAAGTGGTGTTTAATTATCACATAATTCTAAAGGTTAACAAAGGAAACATGAGGTGTTGAGATGTGTGCTCTTATTTTCTAACTTAACGTCTCAATGTATAAACCACTTGGCATTTTCTAGATTCTCTTCAGTTAATGCTGCATCTGAACACAGTTGGTTTTTTGTTGTCATTTTACATTGCCACTTATTTTTTTCAATGCATTTTGTGCTCATTAACCCATCATCTATATACATTTACAATTCAATGCTTCAACGTAAAGTTTTCTTGTTACAAGTTTAGGGAGAATTAAAGAAACCCCCATCTTCTAGAGTAGAAACACATTAAAATATAGAAAAAGATATATCTGTGAGTTGCCCCAAATCTGCAAAATATGAACCATGTCACATCACTCACTTTTTCAGGCCTCAGGGTTGAACTAGCTCTGAAAGAAGACAATGCAATGTTTTTTGAGAGGGAGAAGCAGTGGAAGCCAGAGCCATTCTTCTCTGTTTCCAAGTGGATTAAGCTTCCAGGAGAGTCATTTGTCTGCCATCACAGATCAGAACTCAGTAGCTAAACCCAAATCAAGTGAAATGTAGTGAGCAACCTATGGAGGAGTGTGTGTTGACAATTTAAAAATAACCTTGTGTGATTACATATGTTTAATGGTTATTCTTTATCATTTAGTTTGTACTTCCTGAATATTATTATTTACCCATATTGGAGAACTAGAAGATTATGAAGGGAAGATAAATAATAAATTTTCTAAAGTTGTTACGGGTAATCTTTGCAGACCCACATATTTTACACACATGTGTGACAGCAATTTTTTTTTTTCTTTCTGTCCTCATTCTTTCTAAAATTTCAGGTGAAGTACTGGTTCATTTATTCATGTTTTTCTTTCATTTATAAAACAAATATACATTTAGCAGCCACTAAGTTCCAGGAGGTCTGCTAGGCAAGAGAAACTAAAGGCAAATAGGATCGCCCTCAAGAAGCTTGTATTTCCTGTGCAGTGATTTTCAAAGTGTGATCCTGAGACCACTCACCTGAGAAGTACCTTAAGTATTTGTTAACTGTGTAGATGCTTGGTGTCACTCCAAATTATAATTTCTGTTTATAGGCTTCCAAAATCTCAATTTTTAATAAGCACCTCAGTTGATTCTTTTGCTCTTTGAAATTTGCACACTGGGACACCAGTGGCTCAGTTGGTTAAGCGTCTACCTTTGGCTCATGTCATGATCTCAGGGTCCTGGGATCGAGCGCCATGTTGGGCTCCCTGCTCAGCAGGGAACCTTCTTCTCCCTCCCCCTGCTCATGCTCTCTCTTTCTCTATCTCACACTCTGTCTCTCAAATAAATAAAATCTTTGAAAAAATTATAAATAAATAAATAATAAAATCTGCTAATGGAACTACCTTTGCTATACAACCTGTGGTCTCAGAAATAATAAGTGTATCAGTGCTTCCCATCCCCATACCTTTCTGAATCAGACTCTACATTTTAACTTGTCAGGTGGTTCATATGTGCACTTTAAAGTCTTAGAGGCACTGGTCTGGTCTATATGATATGGGAGGTCAACCATATAATGAAGCTATGTAATTGAAGAATGATGTGGGAGACACTAACTCAAATGTTCTCCAGAACTTGAATTCCATCATTACCTATTATTCTATTTTTAACATTTCTCTGGTGACTCTGTTTAAACTATTGTACTTTACTTGGGTTTCTTGTTTGTTTGTTAAGTTCCGATGGGCACTGAAAATTTAGAATAGTGATGTGTTGCTTGGGCTGATCAGTTAGTATCTGGATGCCTATTCTCTGCCTGGTGCAAGGGTATGTGCTCAATGAATGCAGATGGAAGGTCTGTGTTACAAAAATGAGAGAAACAAAAGAAGTCAGCACAACCTGTCTTCACACATCCATTCATTCATTTTATTCAAGAAATATTTATTAAGGGGCACCTGGGTGGCACAGCGGTTAAGCGTCTGCCTTCGGCTCAGGGCGTGATCCTGGCGTTATGGGATTGAGACCCACATCAGGCTCCTCCGCTATGAGCCTGCTTGTTCCTCTCCCACTCCCCCTGCTTGTGTTCCCTCTCTCACTGGCTGTCTCTATCTCTGTCGAATAAATAAATAAAATCTTTAAAAAAAAAGAAATATTTATTAAGCTTCTGCGATGAGCCGGAGATTTAAATAGAATTTAAAATAGAAAAAAACACAAATATTTATAGACTATTTTTTACTATGTATCAGTGCATCTTCTTAATTGTCACGTGTCATTGTATTTAATCGCAGCCATACAATGGAGGGACTGTGATTATTCCTGTCTTACAAGTGAGGAAGCTGTAGCCCAGAGATGTAGGGTTCTTGCTCAAAGCCACCCAGTTGAAAAAAAAAATTTGTTTGGAACTTGGATCCACCTCTCTTCTGTCACAGCCCTTCCTTTTTAAACTCTATGCTACATTACTATTTACTATATTACTATATTATATATATTATACCTAGCACCTTGCGCTTGGAATTAGATCATCATGGTTCTTAAATAGACACACATGTGAAAAAATATGGCAAGCATACTACATTTGAGGAACACAGGAGTTTCAATGGAAACATGGGAGGAAGTAAGAATCATGGGTTTATGTAGGAGTCGGAGAAGGTAGAAGGTGTTTCTATGGTACATGCTTGGAGAAGGGGGAGTGGAATTCTGGGAATACGGAGCAGTGCATACAAAGCGTGAAATAACACACCATGTTTAGGTAACTATAGTTGACCCTTGAAAAACACAGATTTGAACTGGGTCGGTCCACTTAAAAGTGGATTTATTTTGATACAGCACTGTTAATGTATTTTCCTTATGATTTTTTAATAATTTTCTATTTTCTTTATTGTAAGAATATAGGATGTAATACATATAACATGCAAAATACATGTTAATTGACTGTTTCTGTTACTGGTAGGTTTCTGGTCAACCATAGGCTACTAGTAGTTCAGTTTTGGGGGAATCAAAAGTTGTACGCAGATTTTCAACAAATGGGGTTTGGTGCTTCTAAATTCTGCATTGTTCAAGGGTCCACTGTATAAAGTTCTTGGTTTTGTGGGACTGTAAGTTTTGAGATGAGAGAGAAGTGGGAAATGATGGACAGAGAAAGTAAAGGGACAGATATTGTAGAGAGTTGTATGCCATTCCAAGAATCTCAGATTTATCTCATAGAAGGTACAAATCCATTGAATGGCTTTGAATAGATAAACCATTTCAGAGAAATTAATTTTAAAGAATGGTAATTTATAGTGTAAACTTTTACGGAGTAGTGAATCCAAATTTTCTGTGACTGCATTTTTTGGCTTCTGGAGAATAAATCCATAAAGGAAACAGCTAGTTGTATTGAGAGAGTTTGTAGGCATTGTGGCCCCAAAGAAAGGGTAAGCATGATCTGATTTCGTGCACCAGAAAGCAAGACCTTCCCAGCAGTTTTTGACCTGGCAAATTATGTGTGCACACTTTTTTTCCCATGAGTTAGTGAATCGAGTTGTTGTTCTTGTAGGTCAGGTACATAAAAAAAAAAAAAAAAAAAAAAAAAAAAATTGTGATTACCTCCATAAGCATGGCTGATTTTTAAACCATTATTTTTAAAATAATTTTTCGGTTGTTTGAGATCCTAGAGACTGCATATTATTGGGCACAGTAACTAATGGTGCCAAACTACTGAGGTACAAGTGTACATATCCATCAGCAAGTGTCTAATGGGCAATTTTCAAGCAATGCCTTACTAACATTAACTCCTAGTACTCAACATGACACTTACAAACCATTATCTATAGAATCCATCCAACTAGCCATTCAAAAGACCATATACATATAAACATAGATGATACTAGTATCATCTAATCTAATTTGTTCACCCTCCCTCAGATTCATTCAAGCCACACACATATATCTTATTTTTAAAGCTTCTAACTTGGTTTAAAAACGGGCTATCTGGGGCGCCTGGGTGGCGCAGTCGTTAAGCGTCTGCCTTCGGCTCAGGGCGTGATGCCGGCATTCTGGGATCGAGCCCCACGTCAGCCTCTTACGTTAGGAGCCTGATTTTTCCTCTCCCACTCCCCCTGCTTGTGTTCCCTCTCTCGCTGGCTGTCTCTCTCTGTCAAATAAATAAATAAAATCTTAAAAAAAAAAAAAAGGACTATCTTATCATTGACTTGTTTTTGTAATTAAGTAAGTTTAGTCACAATTTTGGGTACAAACCAGAGGAAAGGAGAAGATTTTACCAACATATGGCCTTGTGTAAACCAGATATTCTTTTTTTTTGTTTTTGTTTTTCTTGGTATTCTGTGATCACCTGACTAATGCAATAACATGACTTATTGATGGAATATGGAATCTCTTTTCATTAACTAAATTTCAAGGAATACCAATTCTGCTCCCACTGATAGGATTTTCAGTATCTAGCATTTATGTCACATGAGACAAATAATCATTGGTTTCTTACTTTGAGCTTGGCCTGGCATTCACCCAGGAGAGAAGGATTGTTCATCATTCTTCCTAACCACGAGATGTTGCTTATCTGGTAGGATAAAATAGAGAAGCTCTCCAACTTAGTGATTTTTTTATGACCCAAGTCAGGATATGCACTTAGGAATCTCTCCTTTTATACATTAACAGTTATATTCTTTATAAATTTTTCACAGTAACAGTGCTGTTTCCTTTGTTGTGTTTTTGTTTTTTTCTTGCTGTTTCTTTACTTTCCCCCCCTTTTGTATCACAGTGGAACTTCACTCTCTTTCTTCCTCGTAGTATTATCTTTCTAGGTTACACCATTGCTGCCTGAAGAATTTTAACGAGAGTTATAAATCTACAGTGTCCACTTACCTGGAAATTCTCTTCCTGACCTTATCCTTCATCATTTTCGCATGAGAATTTGTTATGACTTTGAGTAATGGTGTATTTTAAGAAAACATAGTCTATAAATAGGTGGTGCCCTTTGTTATACAATGAGGATACCATGAGCCTACTGGCCCTCTCAATTAGGCCATCTGTTGCTTGTTAGTTTTCCACAATAGAGTTGTCATTATGAAGCTTGCACCTCCTTTTCTCAAATTAAGCTATGTTTTGTTTTTGTTTTTGTTTTTGTTTTGCTGTCTCATTATTTTTCTCTGAAAAACCTATGATTTAGCAGAAAGAATATTTAAAACAAAACAAAAATGCAGGTTTCACTTTTGGCTTGATCCCCGACCCACTAAATGATTCTCAGTTCCCACATCTGTTAAATGGATAAAATAAAGCCAACCTCAAGGGATTGCTATAAATTTCAAATTATGCAATATAGGTAAAATGCTAGTATTTTATCTCATAGACTAAGTTCTCATAAAAAAATGGTGTCGTTGCTGTTGTAATATTGTGAACATATTTTATTCTTGATTGCTGATTTATGGAGTGTTAGAATTGAAACCTTTCTTGATTTCAGCCCTGCATATTGCAGACTAGGAAAGGAAGGCATAGAAAGGATGTTGCTCAAAGAGCCGAGGGAAAAAATAGACTAGTCTCCTCAGACCATCATGATAACTCCAATTTCAATTCATGCCATAATCTATTTTATTTTATTTTCCCCATGCTGGTATTTCTTCAGTAGACTTCTTCCTCTTCTCTCTTCATAACATGCACTTGTGGACCATTTTAAATTTGGACCTAATAATCAGGGACTCTCCCTAATTAACTAAATCTGCCTAATGTTTCATGTGAAACCCTTGGACTTTGGTATTTTGCATATTAAATAATATCATAATTTTTAGTTTATTTCAGTAACGATATGTGCAGAATTATTTCACCAAGGAGTGTTGTTTGATCAAAGCTACACTTTACCCCACAGACATAAGCAGGTTTCCCTGGCTCGAGGGTGCTATAATCTATTTAAGCCTTGTTAGCCAAAAGAATTAAAATATTTCGTTTAAGGAGTTCAGAGTGTCAACTATTTTTTTTTTTTTTGAGAATCTCTGATATTTCATGTGCTAATAAGGAAGAAAATATTGTGTTTGATTTGTTTCTCCTTAAAACATAATTTGATGTTGCATGACTGGCTTAGCCAGTTTTGAATATTGGAAAATGACGCATAATCACATGAATCTTGAAAAGGTCATATGTTTTTGAAAAATCAGTTGATTGTATTTAAATCAACTCACTTTACAAGATCACAAAATTTGAGAGACCTTATGGGTTTGCTAGGCTGTTGTTTGTAAGCACTCTTTTTTTTTAAATTTTAAAAAATATTTTATTTATTTATTTGATAGAGATAGAGAGAGTACAAGCAAGGGGAGTGGGAAAGGGAGAAGCAGGCTCCCTGCTGAGCAGGGAGCCCAATGCGGGGCTCGATCCCAGGATCCTAAGATCATGACCTGAGCCGAAGGCAGATGCTCAACTGACCGAGCCACCCAGGTGCCCCTGTAAGCACTCTTATCACAATATGTAGACATATAAATATTAACAATTTGTGTAGCCAGTATTTAAAATGTCTTCTTCCACAGAATGTGTATCAAGCTTTATAACTTTCAGTTTTTAATACCTATCATATATGACTATTAAATAAAATATAGTGAACTCTCACTTATTCGGGGATGGACCCAGTCAGTTGATATATACAGCAGTTGCTTAATTTTTCTTTCTGTCTCCTTGCTGCTTGTCTTGTGGTCATTATCAGTACTCACTAGCAACTTAGTCAAAATGAAGAAAAGAAACTAAAGAAAATCCAATTTAAGTATTGTTTTTTATTAGCAAATTTTCTTTTAAATTTGAAATTATAGAGAAAACATTTGAAACACTGGCTTTTATTGAAAGTTTTGATATATCTATATAGATATCTATATAGATATATATGTATATGTATATCTTTTACTGGATGTTTTTAAGTATCTGTATATTAAATATATTAAAACTCTTCCCCTTCACTAATTCTGTGGTGTTCAAAGATATATTTTGGCCAGGTAGAGAAGGTTACAGATGATATTTTTGATTTATCAATTTTGTTAGTTCATGTTTTTTTGTTCAGCTTTGTTCCATTTTGTTTCTTTCACTAATTTAATGAGTAATTTTCTCAAGTTAGTGTTTGCACCGGAGAGACGTTTGATGTGTGCTGGGAGACTGTGTGTGTGTGTGTGTGTGTGTGTGTGTGTGTGTGTTTTGATTGATGTTAAATAAATTCGAACTATTGGTAATTTTAAATTGACCGGCTATTTTCATGTAAAAGCAGTAACAGACATTTTGGTGAGATAAAAAGAGAACTTAATGTTCTAGCAATTAATTAAAGTGTAAACAACTCAATATCATCTTCATCTATAAAACCATCATTTTCACAAATGGTACTGTTTTAAAGCAAGGACAAAATCCAGCTCTGGTTGCAAAGGATATTAATTTTTATCTAATGAAATAAAGATAACTACTCAAAACCATACCATTTGAATTCTTGGAAACTTTTAAAGCTTAAATAGATTTCTACCCTTCACACCCCATGGGCATTTTTAATAAGCCACATGGTATGACTCTCAGCTTGGGTGAGGAAATAAAATGGGAATCTCTCTCTAGAGAACCCTTATATATATTACATCCAATTAGGCCTGTGCTGGCTCTGTGAAGTCGTCCTAAATCACAGTGGATGATAACAGTTTGTAGTTTTCAACCAAAGAATCCATCTTAGTTTGTAATTTTAGTAGTCAGTGCTTGCCAGTAGTAACTTATTTTGATATAGGAGACATCTAGCAAATACCTTGTAAAGGCTGAAAACCAAAACATTCAATTGTACAAAAATATTATGGGTAGGGTGTATCCCAATACAGTTTACTTTAAACATGTGATGACACAATATTTATGAAAAATGTAATAATATTTCCCAAATTCTTTTCAAGTTTTGCATAAAGTTGCTATATATTAATTTAAATTATTTTAGCTTATACTTTCAGTTTTTGTCTCCTATGAGTTTATTTAAAAATCAGAATTGCCATTTCCTTAATATTAGTACAGATTCAAATGTGTGGCAATATTTTGTATTTTAATTTTGTTTTTGTTATGTAAACTTCATCAGCAAAACACCATCTGGTACATATTAAAAATGGACCATATCCTCATTCAATTTGGTTGATGTTCAGAATCCAAAGTTGAAGAGATGTCCCTCCATGCTATTTTTTAATCACTTGTTGTTTGCAAGCATATGAGAATTAACAATTTTAATAGTAGTAACACATATATATTGTTCTATTGAACAAGATATTCCTTGATTCACAGAACATTGTTGTAGCTAACAGTAATCAATTTGATTCATATACACACTTGAATATGTAAAAGAAAAAGGCAGTGAGTGACCTTGACATCTGAACAATAAATTAATAATGAAAAAAAAAATTAGACATGAAAAGAAACACTGGTATCTTCCAAATAATATTAAATAAATAAATAAATAAGAAATAAAGACAGTTTCTGAAATTAGAAAATCTGAAAATAATACATATACTAGATATTAGTAACTAAAAGAGAGGCTAGAATATTTCCTGCTGATCCTAATGTACCACAAATATCTTTTGCCAGCCCCCAATAAATTTCTCTATTCTCAAACTACTTCCCCCTGCTTACCCAAATCTAACTTCTTATTCCTTTTCAGTCCTCCATCCTTCCTGAATCGATTCCTCATCTGCTGTGCCTACAATTTACTCTGCCTTGTAAATAGTAATATCCTGTGTGTATATAACTCTGTTGTATAATTTTCTTACTCTCCAGTGATATCTCATCTTTTTATTTTACTTTAACATATAAATGTCTTGTTCCCTCAACCTAAGTATCAAGCCACTAAGGACTAGGAGGAATACGTTTTATTCTTTTGGACTGCCCGTGACACCTGGTACAGTGTTATGGCTAACAACCTATTGTATGCACGCACCTGGATGTTCTCGAAAGTTCTAACATTTCACCCATGACCGCTTCTCATGTCTTTTTCTTTGTTTTTCAACTGAATAGCTCCAGCATACTCTCACTGGTCAAACAAGTTAAGGAATGTCATCCTCCCTAGTCCAATAAATTAATAAGTTTTATGTGGTGTTATTTCAAGTTTTGTGTTTCTCTTAATTGTCTGCAAGTAACGTAAATGCAGAGAGCTAAGTCTTTACAATTTTATCCCCAGCAATTAAAGAGACTATTTAATAAATATTTTTAATGAGCAAATGGATGGTTGAACAGATAAAGGGTTAGATAAATAAGTTTTAATACATAATAAATAAGTGTCAAAAGAATGAGCCATAAAATTATATAGCACAGATACAATATCATGTTATTTTCTTTTTAAAATGTTTTTTAAATCCATTTAATAGTCGATTAATTTTAGTATAGTATAAATAATGATAATAATGATGAATTTTGGCATCCAATCTTAAGAAGTAACATTATTAAACATTCAGTGTATGCTTATATTTCACTATGTCCATTTATGCCAGTATCATATATGCCACTCTTAATTGTTGATTTTCTTACCAGTCTTGCAGAACAAGAGTATATCAGACTGTAGAAAGCTAGCTCTGATTTTTATGTCATCACCAAAACTACCAACTTATAATTTTTCATTCTTTTTCCTTATCTATGCAATGGAGACACTATTTGCTGACTTCATGGCAATATAGTTATGAAGTGAAACAAGATGTTGGAAATGATTTTAAGTCTTAGACTACAGACATTTGATAGAAATCCATTCCTTTTCCCAATTTTAATTTATGTTTTTTTTTAATATCAGAAAAATGTTATTCTTATTCATATCAAAATTATTCCACATCTGAATCTTCCATTCCAGCCAGTTTTTGTACACTTAACTATATCCCAAATAGTCCTTGACACCATGTGTGAAGCTATTCTTACATTGTACTTTTCTCCACTCTTTCTCCTGAGTTCATCTGACAATTTGACTCTGATAGTTCCCCTTTTCTAACATTGCTAGTCTAATAGATGTTTTGAGTGGCATATATATATATATATATATATATATATATATATATGGAATGAGGATTGTCTCAGCTATTTAACCAGCACATTAAATAAGAGTGACTTATTTCAAAGAAATTTCCAAAAGAACAAAAATGACAGGGGAAGGAAGTCCAAAATTCCATTAAAAAAACAATTAAAAAGCTGGCAAAGGCTATCTGAATTGATGCTTTTAGGCAGCTGAAAACTAACCAAAATCCTGCAGAAATCAGGGGAATCCTTATTCAGGAAACATCAGCTGAATCTTGGGTAGTGAGCTTTGTGGTAATTTGCTCTCATCACATCAGATCCCTTATTCCTCAGCTTAGTGGTGGCACTGAAAAAGACATTCTATAATTCCAGTATAAGTATCAGTACAGGAGGGAGCCAAACAGACCCCATTCACAAAGAATGGTGATTTCTTATCTTGACCTGCCTGGTAGCTTCCTGAAGGACCGGATCAAAGGGCTTGCTTTAATCTCTCATAACTTGAAACTGTCCAAGCTGTCTACCAAAGGGGCATTTTAGGCAAATATGTTAGTCACTATTACCTGGTGCAATGAATAACAGCTAGAGCAAACAACAGACTAACAAAAAGCTTGGGATAAAAGACTGGAGAATGAAATGTTTAGTGGGGAAAAGGGTTTTGGAAAGTTCCAGTATATTCCTGGAAATCTAGAAGGCTACACACACACGCTTAGGGCAGTGCAAATGCTCAGAAGAGACCTAAAAAGGCTTTAACCTTTCACTTCTCGCTAACCATGAGCATAAAGTAAACAGATATAAATTGCACTGAGGCATGTCATGACACATACAGAGAGTCCGTCTCCAGTCTAGGAAATTTTTTTGGTTCCAGACAGGTAAGGAAATCATTGTCCAATCACTAGCTGGTTGCTAACATAAAAGAAAAAGGACTTCTTTGATCACACATGATAAAGAATACAGAATTTACAATATTATTTTAGAAAAGTCACTAAATGAACAAAAACAACTACCATGACAAAGGAGCAACAACAAACCCTGAGGAAGGGAAAGAATCTGAATTTCACAGTTGCCATCTGATTTAAAATGTCCAGTTTTCAACAACAACAACAAAAGAAGTCAGTGAAGGAGAAATTGAGGAACAAAAACAATAAGACATAGGGAAAATAAATAAAAAATTGGGAAAAGTAAGTCTTTCCTTACCAGAAGGAGTTACACTAAATAAAAGGAATAAACTCACCAATTAAAAAGTAGAGATTAGAACAATGGATAATGAAACATGATCTAACTACATGCTAGTTGCAAGAGACACATTTTAGATTCAAAAATACAAATGAGTTGAAAGTAAAAGAATAGAAGATATCCCATGCAAATGTAATTTAAAGAGAACTAGATAGTGGCTATACTAATTTCAGGCAAAATAGATGTTAAGACAAAAATTGTATAGGAGATAAAGAAGGTCATTATATGATGACAAAGGGCCAATCCTTCAAAACGATGTAACAATGATAAAGTATATATGTGTGTAAAAATAGAGCCCCAAAATACATGAAGCAAATATTGGCAGAATTGAAGGGAAAAATAGACAATTTAACAATAACAGAATTTAACCCCACTGTCTACAATGGATAGAACAAGATAGAATATCAGCAAGGGAGTAGAAGACCTCAACAACATTACAAAGCAAGAAAACCTATCAGGTAACTTTCCACCCAACAATAGCATAATACATATTATTCTCAGGCTCACATGGAATATTCTCCAGGGTAGACCATATGTTAGGTCACAAAACAAGTCTCAATAAATTTAAATTGATTTAATCATGCAAAGCATGTTCTCCAACAACAATAGAATAAAATTAGAAACTGATAAAATATGGATGTGGAAAATTCACAAGTATCTGTTTTACTTTTTACATTAAAAAAAAATAAACTCAGTAACTTAAACTTCTACCTTAAGAAACCCCAGTGTTTATAGCAGCAATGTCCACAATAGCCTAACTATAGAAAGAGCCTAGGTGTCCATCGACAGATGAATGAATAAAGAAGATGTAATACACACACACACACAAACACACACATGCACACATACATACACACACAATGGAATATTACACAGTGATCAAAAATGAAATATTGCCATTTGCAATGACATGGATGGAACTAGAGGATATTATGCTAAGTGAAATAAGTCAATCAGAGAAAGACAATTATCATATGATCTCTCTCATATGTGGAATTTAAGAAACAAAACAGAGGGCCATAAGGGAAGAGAGGAAAAAATAAAACAAGGTGAAACCTGAGAGGGAGAAAAACCATAACAGACTCTTAATCATAAGAAGCAAACTGAGGGTTGCTAGAGGGGAGGGAAGTGGAGGAATAGGATAACTGGGTGATGGACATTAGGGAGGGCATGTGATGTAATGAACACTGGGTATTATATAAGACTGAAGAATCACAGGCCTATAGCTCTGAAACCAATAATACATTATATGTTAATTAATTGAATTTAAATAAAGTGTTTAAAAATAATTTTTAAAAAAAATTTTAAAGAAATGAAACTAGACAAGAACAAAAGCAAGCAGAAGGAAGTAAACAAAAAATTAGAGTACTGATAAATGAGATAGAGAATAGGGATAAAACTAAATCAATTAAGCCAAAAGTTGGTTTTTAAAATTGGCAAACCTTTAGCTAGACTAACAAAAAAAGAAAGACTCAGGATTACTAAAATTAAGAACAAAAGTGGGGCTATTACTACTGACCTTACAGATACTAAATAAAAATAAAAGTCCTATAACAAAAATATGCCAAAAATGTAGATGTCTAAATGTCAAGAGTAAGACCTAGAAACACAAACTACCAAACTGATTCAAAACCGAAAATCTGAATAGACTTTATTACAGATAAAAAGACTAAACTGGTAATCAAACACCTTCCAACAATGGCCCCTAACCACTGTTGAATTCTACAAAATAATTGAAGAAAGATACCATTATTTCTCAAAATCTCCCAAAAAATACAATGGGAGCCAATACTTCCTAACTCATTTTATTAGCTCTATAATACCCTAATACCAAAGCCAGGCAAAGGCCACACAATAAAATTAAACTGCAGATCAATATCCCTTATGAATATAGATAGGAAAATAGGAAATCTAATAGGAAAATCCTCAACTAAATACTAGCAAACTGAATCCAGCAGCATGTTAAAAATATTACATACAATGACTAAGATTTATCCCAGGAAACAGCAGGTGATTCAACATTTAAAAATAATTTAATGTAATACACCACATAAAGAGAGTGTAAGAGAGTAAAAAACACCGCATGATCTCAGTAGACCCAGAAAAATTTTGGCAAAATCTAACATCATTTTTATGACCAAAATATTCAGCAAAATAGCACTCTAATGGAACTTCCTCATCTTGATAAAGGGTATTTTATGAAAAACCCACAGCTAACTTCACATGAATAGTAAAAAAACAGAAAGCTTTTCCACTACCATAAGGAACAAGCCAAGGATGTCTGCTTCCATCATTCTATTCAACATTTACTGAAATTTCTAGTCAGAGCGACTAGGCAAGAAAAACAAATAAAAGGCATCCAGCGTGGAAAGAGGCAAAACTATCTCTATTCACAGACGACATGATCTCATAAATGGAAAACCATAAATAATCCACAAAAATATCTATTAGATCTAATAAATGAATTCAACAAAGTTTCAGGATACAAGATACAAAAACTCAGTATTTCCGTACACTTGGAACGAACAATTCAAAAGTGAGAATATTAAAAACATTCCCATATATAATAGGATCGCAAAATGAAACCTAAGAAAACATTCCTATATATGATAGCATCACAAAGAATAAAATACTTATGAGTAAATTTAACCAAGGAAGTACAAAATCATTCATTGAAAAACAGAAAATATTGTTGAAATCAGCTAAACATTTAAATAAATCAAAAGGTATTCGTGTTTATGGATTAGAAAATATAATACTATTAAGATGGCAATATTTCCCAAAATGATCTACAGTTCCAATGCAATCCTATCAAATTTCATCTTTTTTTTTCTAGAAATAGGTAAGTTCACTACAAAATGTATATGTATTTGCAAGTAATTCAGAATATACAAAACAATATCAAAAAAGAAAAAGTTGGAGAATTTGCAGTTTCTGATATCAAGACTAACTCCAAAACTACTGAGATGATCATATAGTTTTTTTCCTCCCCTATATTTTACTTATGTGATACAATATAGTAATCAAAATAGTGTGGTCCTGGGCTGCCTGGGAGGCTCAGTATGTTAAGCATCTGCCTTCAGCTCAAGTCATAATCTTTGGGTCCTGGAATGGAGTTCTGCATCAGACTCCCTGCTCAGTGAGGAGTATGTTTCTCCCTCTCCCTCTACCCCCTCCCCCCGCTCTTGCTCTCTCTCTCTCTCTCTCAAATTAATTAATTAATTAATTAAAAAATAGTGTGGTCCTGGCATAAAAATAGAAACATAGACCAATGGAATAGAATGAGAGCCCAAAATAAATCCATATATGTACAGCTAAACTGATTTTCAGTGAGAGTGCCAGGACATCTCAATGGGGAAAGAATCATCTTTTTAACAAATAATGCTGGAACAACTGGATATCCACAAGAAAAATAATGAGTTTGGACCCTAATTTCATACCACATACAAAAATTAATACAAAATGCATCAAAGACATAAAGGTAAAACCTAAAAACCAAAAGCCCTGAGAATGAAACACTTCTGTAAGTTGACCTATGCTTAGATTAGACAGAGTTTTCTTAAATATGACACCAGAGGCACAAGGAACACAAGAAAAAAAAATGGATAACCCGAACTTAATCAAATTTAAAAATTTATTCCTCAAAAGACATTATCAAAGAGTAGAGAAGGACAGCCCATGGAATAGGAGATGATTTTTGCAAGTAATATATCTGATAAGGGCCTGCTATCCAGAATATGTAAAGAACTCTCACAACTCAGCCATCACAAGATAGCCAACACAGCAGAAAATCACTAATCAACGGAGGTGTATAGATATTTCCCCAAAGATCTACGGATGGCCAGTAAGCACATGGGCAGATGCTCAACATTGAGAGTCATTGGGGAAATGCAAATCAAAACCACCATGAGATACACTTCAAACCCACTAGAATGCCTATAAAAAAATAAATAAAATGGGTAATAACAAGTGTTACTGAAAAAAAAAGAGCGAAACTGGAATCCTGGCACATTGCTGGTGGTAGTATAAACTGATGCAGTCACTGTGAGGAACAATTTGACAGTTACTCCAAAACTTAAACATAGGAGTTATGATGTGACCCAGCAATTCCACTACTAGGCCTAAGAGAATTGTAAATATACTTTCATATAAACACTGGTACATAAATATTCATATCAAAGTTATTCACACATAAAAAGTGGAAACAAACCAAATTTCCACCAACTCATGAACAGATAACAATATGTAGAATAACCATGAATGTAATATTATTCGACCATAGATAGGGACCAAGTACTGATACATGCATGAGCCCGGAAAACATTATGCTATAAGAAGCCAGCTGCAAAAGGCCATATATTGTGAGATTCCATGCATATAAAACATCCAGAATAAATAGGAAATTTGTAGACACATGAAATATATTACTGGTTACAAGAGCCAGGGACCGGGGAGAACAGTGACTGCTGAATGATGATGAGTTTTTTTCAGGGGGTGTTGAAAATGTTCTACAATTAGATAGTAGTGATGGTTGGACATCATTGTGACTTTACCAAAGAAGACTGAATTGTACACTTTAAAATGGTTAAAATGGGAGATAACATCTCAGTTTTTAAGAATTGGAAAAAGAAATACCTAATAGAAATTTTGAAAATTAATGTAAATGTGGAAAACATATCTCATGTGCTTTCAATGTAAACTGTATCTACATGAAAGCTCAATTCTTTCATACTGTTTCTCTAAAATGTTATATTGTTATATTAGTGTTTTCTAGTATCCATTTGTGGAATACATTAGAGTATGTTATCTTTCCTATTGCACTACATGCACCTTGAGAACAATCATTTTTTGTTCAATTTCATTTACTGTTGGCAACTAACTTAGTCACTTACAACTTCTTGCCATATCCATAATACTTGTTAAATGACTTATTAATGTTCTAGCTTGGGAGAAGGAAGTTGATACACTATCATGGGCAGTGCCTTGCTCAATTTTTGCCTTTAAGAAAATATTTTTTGTCATAGTTATGAAATGAATGGAGCAGCCAAAACATGTTAGGCTCGTGGAGATCATTCAATTGATGAACATAACTAAAATCCGAGTTAATTTTCTGGTACTTTACCTTATGTAGTATGATCAGTTATTATCATCTTTGATTTCAGTACGAAATGCTTTGTGGTTCCTCAGATCCTAGAACAATGTAAAAGAAGGTAGGGAAGTAGTCCACTTTCTAGTTACAGAGACTTTCAAGCCTTGGTGTAGTTGACATTGGTGAGTATCATATTCGACTCTTGCTTCCTAAAGGCAGTTCTTAAAAGCTTGAGTCTGTTGGACTCAACTGTAGCATCGTTTGCATATATGGCACTTCATTGCAAGTGAGAGAGTGGACTTCTCTTCAATAACATTCTTGGATGAAAAAAATGTACTATTGGCTTCATTTTTGTAGTGTCTTGTAGCAACCAGGATTAAACTCAAGTTTTAAGTAAACTACTAAAGGTAAAATTCACTTTCTTAATTCAGCCTGTGGTCTATGATATTCTCGTACCTGCTCTATGTTAGAAATATGTATCATACTTGCTTACACAATTTCTTTTCAAAATATGATGTGTTTAGCTTCCACCTTTCACTATATTTCTTTACTAACATGTGATTATTTTATTTTAGCATTCCTTTTGAGTTGCCCACACTCCTTCAATAATAACGCTGCTATTTATTTTTGTGCTGCTTGAAATAAAACTGTGCTGTTGGTCTGTCTTGTCTGCAATTTCTCATGCAGCTTGTTTTCTTTCAGCGAGTCAGGCTTTTACTAAAACAAAAAGATGGCATGAACCACGAATGTCTTGACTACTCCAGGCCCCTGAAAAATGTTTTTTCCGTCCTTCTCTTGAATTTCCATACAGCCAGTCCGGCTTTTAATCTATTTTTCACACATCGTAGAGCTGTAATACACAGGAAGTAATAATACAAATAAAACTTAGTCCAAAACTACCACCAGAAATTTTTCGTTGTTTTGAAACTTCCTGTAAGTGACAAGTATAACAGAATTCCAAATAACTTATCAACATCATTCTTGGAAAAAGCAGCTTTCTTTTTCAATGATGGTAGAACTCACTTTTTGTGATGAAGTGTTTGGTAGAAGAAAAACAGCAGACTAAAAACCACCTGACCAGGTAACTTTTAAGGAACTTTTCAAACTTGAAATTCTATTTTTCTCTCAACTTCATAATTTTTGTACTGAACCTCGGAAATAAAATGAGTTTTTAAGGAGCAAACTATCTGAAAAATGCACATTTTCAGCCAGTTGTCCAAGAGTGATTTGAAGGGGACTCTGCAATTGATGATAGAACTAGCATAATTTGTCTGTCGCCCACTTCCAGAACGGAGGGCTTGCTGAATCTCGTTGAATCTAAGCTACTATAAGGGAGAATTTGCTCAGAATTTCATCTTTATTATTTTGTCATTTTTAGTCTCAAACATTTGCCATTGTTTGGCCTTTCCTGTCATATGAAAAAAAAAAATGTCAGGTTTTATTGATGTAAGACTAAACAAATGTGTCATATTAGAGTCACTCTTTAAAAAATTAACCCATCATGATGCATTTAAGACTTAAAGAATTTATAAAGAATAAAACGAGTAGCCATATCTACTGTTTAATACGTAAAATATTGCCCAAGTCAAAGGTCCTTTGTTTCTTGCTTCCTGAACATCTCTCTCAGAGGTAAACATGATTCTGTTTATGTTCCCTTGAATCTCCCAATCTGTTTACTGCATAAGTATGGATCTGTTAATAACATCCTGGGGTTGTAAGGTGGAGCATATAGGCTGTACCTTACAAAAAGAATGTATGAGTCAAGGACACTGTAGTGTGAAGACCATCGTGAGCATAATACACCCAAGATGTCACTGAGGTACAATTCCGTCCAGAGTCTGAAAAATGTGGGTCACTGAGGAGCACATGACAATCATGTCCCAGATAACTATGAACCATGCCAGCGTAAGTTCAACACTGCCCATCCAGTCTCTCCACATGGCTCAAAATGGAGGACAGGGAGTGGGACAGTGAGTTAGAAGAGAGTGAATGGGAAAAAGAGGAGAAACGGAAGTAGCCAAAATGGGGACATCAGTTCATCATCATGTCTACCTTTACAGCAACGGTGCTCATTAAAGTGGCCTTTATCCCTTTCACCTGCAACAAAATTGCCTAAAACATTTGTAACCAAGAATAAGAGAGAGATTTTCATTTTTCTTACCACTACTGCATCTGAAAGCATGTATGAACAAATGAAAGCAGATTGATAATAAAATCATTCTACTCATAGCTTCATTTTCTCAACTTAAGTTTAAAAGAGGAGAACCACTCTCTAAACAAACAATAACAAAACTATATCTCTTTTCAATGTTTCAAAGCTGATATCTGGAAAGAGTTTTACAATGGAAGCTGCTACTTCCTGCTCAGACCTTTTTGACTCCCTTGGATAGGAGCTGCAAAAAATTTTCCAGGATACCAGCTTATCTCAGCAGTATATTCCCTATCCAGATGCTCGCACCATGTGCCAGTCTACCTGTTAGACTGCCTAAGATGGGAATAGAGTTTTGGCTGCAAAATATTCCCTTCTCCTTGCATTTATTATACATGAGAAAAAAATATTTTAGAATTGAATGGTGGAACGGAGGGATCGTGAAAATAAAGCCTTACATTTAACTAAGGATTTATAAGTTTCTTGCTTTTTCACATTCATTATTTCAACTACAGAAGCAGGTAGATGTACCAGACCCTTCCATGAGATGAGGCAGCTGGGAGTAAGAGACTTGCTGAGAAGGTGTGGAGTTGCAGGTTTTACTGGGTGAAATGATCTTCCTGTGGAAGGACAGAGGGGGGATAGGGTTTTTGTTTGCTTTATTTTCTTTCGTTTTAGTAAATGTGCATGTTACAACCTAAAGAACAAAACTGCAAGGATGGTAAATCTTTCACTTTATGACGTCAGAGGGCTTCTACTTTGTTATTATCTCATAGATCAATAGATCATGGGTATAAGGAGGAGTCACAGAAGTTAGGAGATGGACAGGGCTTTTGAGGTCATTCTGGACAACCTCTCCTAAGGGGTGATATTGTCCCAATATCTCTGAGAAAAGGTGGGCTAGGCCATACCTTACAGTCTGGTCTGCTTTTGAATTTGAGTGAGAATTTTCACCGGGAGTCGGTGCGAGCTTGCTTTCTCTTTGGTTTATTTGCAAAGTAGCAAATAAGCAGTACAAAAACTATACAGGAGCTAAGAAAGTTTTGAATCTTCACATTCTTGCTGTTTTCACACTAGGGCATTCTTCTCTCATGTGCACCTGCTCTGGAGGGTTTAGGAGATACTATTTTGTTTCTTTGTTTGCTTCCATGGGAACAGTTGTCCATGATCTAACACAAGAAATAATCCAGACTCTATAAGAACATTCCCCATAATGGGTAGTTGACAAACATCATCGTGTTTTCTCTTTCAGTTTAGGGAACGTAATTGTCAGCCTTTCCTTGACAGCTTTCAAACCAAGGCTGGGTTTGAATCTTACAATGACAAGAAACATACTCCTTAAAAACCCACAGCTTCTGCTGTTTGCTAACAGCTTCTTCCTCTTGTGAAAATATGAAATCCATCTCTTAAATTTCCAACTTTTTGTCCTATTTTTGTAGTCTGAAGCAGCACAGAAGAACTCCACAACCTCTTCTGCAAAACAACCCCCTTCAAATATTTCAATGAATTACCTCCTTTCCAGAGTCACTTCTAGCCTTGATCTTAATCTTTGTTTTCCAGTCCCCAAATCCTGATACATCTCTTCCCAAAAGACAGACTCTTTTGCCTTTGTGTGCTCTCACTAGAACATTCTCCAATGTGTCGCTTCCAGTTTTAAAGTGTAGATTTCTTGGGGGCGCCTGGGTGGCACAGCGGTTAAGCGTCTGCCTTCGGCTCAGGGTGTGATCCCGGCGTTATGGGATCAAGCCCCACATCAGGCTCCTCCACTATGAGCCTGCTTCTTCCTCTCCCACTCCCCCTGCTGTGTTCCCTCGCTGGCTGTCTCTATCTCTGTCGAATAAATAAATAAAATCTTTAAAAAAAATTAAAAAGAAAAATAAAGTGTAGATTTCTTATCAGAACCTTGGCTGTGCCCCAACATTCTCGCAGGATATCTTATCTCTACCAAGGATCCATTCCTATCTAAATTGGAAATCCTTTATTGTCAGTATTCCCACTACCAGTGGTACCTGCTCCATCTAACAGTGGTTTTGAAGGAACGAAGGAAGGAAGGAGGGAGGGAAGAAAGGAAGGGAAGGAAGGAGGGAGGAATGGAAGGAAGGGAAGGGAAGGGAAGGGAAGGGAAGGGAAGGGAAGGGAAGGGAAGGGAAGGGAAAAGAAGGAAGGAAAGGAAAGAAAGGAAAGGAAAGGAAAGGAAAGGAAAGGAAAGGAAAGGAAAGGAAAGAAGGAAAGGAAAGGAAAGGAAAGGAAAGGAAAGGAAAGGAAAGGAAGAAGGGAGGGTAGGATGGAGAGAAGGAAGGAAGTTGAGAAGGTAAGAGGGAGGGACGGAGGGAGGGAAGAAAAGAAGGAACAAAGGTAGGAAAGGAAAGAAAGGTAAGAGAGTGGGAGAGAGAAAGGGAGAGAAGGAAAGAATGAGGGAAAGAGGGAGGGAGGAGAGAGAAAGAAGAGGGAGGCTGAGGAGAGAGAGAAAGGACCAAAAAAAAAAAAAAAAGGAAAGGAAAGATAAGAAAAAAGAAAAAAAAAAGAGTCTCATATGGCATGGTATGTTCTTAATAAATCATGCAAAATTTAAAGAGCTTCCTTCTTTTATCTTCTAAGTTCTCACCAACTATTTGATAAATATATTTGCAATTTATAAATATAGACTTACATTGATTTTGTTAAGAAACTTAAAAATGCATGTTAATTAAATGAAACGCATAGTATCTATAATTAGGAAAAATAATAATAGTAATGATATGATAGTAACAGTAGCTAGAGAGCACTTATAATTTTTTTTTTTTAGTTTTTTATTTTAGTTTTCCAGTTTCTTTGAAGGTTTATGCTGTTAGGCTTTCTGTTGCTTCCCAAGATAAATTAAAAATTCCCTGTGATGGCTTACTCCCCTTTAAACAATTAACCAGGATCTTTTTGGTTACTTTGGAGATTCTTTTAAGACTCTTAACATTTTGTCTTCTCTCTAGGCATTAGAGCTACAAGGCTATGAATTACCGCAATTAACAATATTGTTAAACACCAGAATCATTATTCAACATCATAAAAACAACAGAAGGGGATGGGGTAACTGGGTGATGGACATTGGGGAGGGTATGTGTTTTAATGAGCACTGGATATTATATAAGACTGATGAATCATAGATCTGTATCCCTGAAACAAATAATACATTATATGCTAATTTAAATAGTTGATTGATTAATTAATTAATTAAATTTTGGAAAGCAATAGAAGAGCAGACATAGAGATTTCTCTCCTATTTAGACATTTGTTTAAGAAGCATCTGACCTCTGCAGAAGCTTCTGGGAAAACTTTTATTTTGTCTATTTGTTATGAAAAATTCATAGATAAATGCAGATGAAATGACTCATTTACCTCTTTTCAGTCATGCCAAAATTAGCCAAATGGCTTTTGAAGCTGGTAATTTCCAGTTGCTCTTTGCAATGGAAAAGTGCTACCAATTTATGGAGGAGGAGGCATTATAGTGGTATCCAATAACGCAATTTGAGAAATAAGTTACACACAAGTAATACTTTGCTACCCTCTGTGCAAAAGCTAAGCCGTTTGCAATTTGAAAATATAGACTTACGTTGAGTTTGTTCTTAAGACACTTAAAAATGCATGCTAATTAAATGGAATGCATAGTATCTATAATTAGGAAAAATAATAATAGTAATGATGATGATAACAGTAGCTTGAGAGTGTATATATAGATAGATAGATATAGATATTAGTTTTCCAAGTGTGCCAAGCATGCTTGTAAGTGCTTTATACAAATTAATTTAACTTAACCCTCCCAGATACCACTTGAGGCATGTGGCATGATCACCCTAGTTGAGAACTGGGGAACTTATTGCAGAGCTTAGGCAGTAAACAGCAAGTGTCGAGGGTCAGAGGTGACACTGAGCACAGCATTCTGGACAAACCACAGAGGGTCAGATGCTTTCATATAATATTTTATAATTTCAGTTTTCATTTTCTTTCTAGTACAAGGGTTATTTTTTAAATATTTTTACAAGGGTTATTTTAAAATATATTAAAATTTTTAAGCAAAGAGATATTTGTTACTTTTGTTGGCTATTTCTGGATATTTCTTTTTAATTTTACCTTTTAAATATTTTGCTCAGAGACTGCAGCCTTCTGTTATATAATCTGTTCTGCTCTTAATTGTGTTCTATTAAATGAAAATTTTTAATAGTCTTTCATGAGTGTTTGAAAAAATTGTATGATTGTCTTAGAGGTACAACTCTCTCTGCCTCTCTCCCTTTCTCTGTACACATACATTGACTATCTAAATATATACAATCTCTCTCTCTATATATATATATATACATACACATATATGTATATATATATACATAGCTATTTAGCTATTAAATCAAATTGTTGTTTGAATTTTACCATTTTTCTCTATTTTGATTTTGATATCCTCATCAAATCTATTTAAAATGAAGTATCCTAAGACTTCAACATTTACAGATTAGTAAATTTCCCCTTATATGTTTACCTGTTTAATTTTATATAATTCAATACTATATTTTAGGTCCATAGGTTTCATGATTTTACCTTTACAAATATGAAATATTTTTAGCTTGTTTCATTTATCATTTTGTTTCTCCTGTCATAACTGGTTTCATAATTGCTGGGACAGTGCTCATTGTGTCTGTTGTGATGGTTATTGTTAAAATTTGCCATTATTTTATTATCGTATTTTTAAATGTCTCACACTCATATAGCATCTAGCTGGATTTGGGATTGTTGTTAATTTGACTTCTTTCTTTTTTTTTTTTTTTTTTTTTTACCTTTTATCTTTTTTTTTTTTTTTTTTTTTTTTTGCCTGATACTAGGGCCTTTGTTGTATAATAAGGAAACATGTATGTGTGTTTATGGTACATATTAACTTAATCAGTGTTGCTTAGCTTGAGGTCCCCAGACAGGAGAGCCAGAAGAAAAGGTTTATATGCTTCTGCTACATTAGAGAGTATGAACCTCAGGGAGAAGCAGTGAGGTCAAATGGAGGGGGAGCCAGTAGAGAATTTGTTATTGAGCTGGCTACCACAAAGTCAAACTGATGCTTGACCTTCAGTATCACTGTCCCAGAAATTATAGGATTTGGAACTGTATGATCTAAGGAGACAGAGGTGAAAATTTATCTACTCGCTCTTGTTGCCACACTGCTCAAAATTTTAGCTGATGGGGTATTACTTCCCCTTAACCTTCCCCTCCACCACCTCATATTCTGGTTGGACATCAATGGGCATTGAGCACTTAGATGTGAGAGACAAAGGGTGGGAAGAGGAGGCATGAACAGGGTTCAAGTCAAGGGCATTGCAGTGATCAGCAATGAGGTTGCAACCGTAGAAGCTGGTCAGAGTCTGCTCAGATCCGGTCATCACAGACGGGGCCAAGGGAACAGCAGATGGGTGCGAGGAGGCAAATGAATGGGGCATAAGTGGTTTTTAAGACACTCTTCCCCCTGACGTCTATTTGGATTTCTTTATTTCATTTTACTGCATTGAATTCTCTTTTCCCATTTTTTTGCTAGTTTAAGGCATTATGCATCACATGCAAATATACATGTTTATAGTGTAATTTTTGAAGGATACTTTAAATTAGTAACCATTTAGAAAATGAACATCACATACATTCACCGTCCTTGCACCCTACATGTGCCATCTCCTTCAGTCACTCCCAATGTTGACATTCTCAGGGTTTAATTAAATAGTTAACGAAATTTTTGTGATAGTCCCTAGATTGTTACACACAACTGTTACACATTGCTTTTCTGATTTTTTAGAAAAAAATCTGTTTTTGAGCCCACTAGTTCTTTTATAGCTCTATCTACTCTGCAATTCCACCCATCAGTTGAGTTTTCTAATTGCTTTAATTGCTTTATCTCAACTAAAAACTAACAGTTTAAAGCAAACTCTCTAATAGCAGCTGCTTGATATAAGCTGGGGAGGGATGAGGGAGGAGTGGCTCATGTGTTCCAGTAATCGCTCTGATGATTGACCAGGTGGCCTCTCTCCCTTGCTTAGCTCCGTTCACTCTGAGCATTAGGGTCTTCTAGACTGTTAGAACTTGAGCACAGGATCTAACAATACAAAATGTTGAGGCTCTGGTTTCTTGTGTTTATTTTATTGTCTTCATACTGTTTTTTAATCTTCTTTCTAAGTTCCAGAGATTATTCAACATTTCTGGTTCTCGGATGTTACTTTTCAGTTTTTTGGTGCTCATTTTGAAGATGCACGTGTGTAAGTGCAGCTGGTTTTCCCAGTGGTACCTCCCCCCCACCCACACACACATACTTCTTCTCCCTCTTCCTCTCTTCCATCCTATTTTGTTCCCTGGCTTTTCTCATTTTATGGGGTTTTGAAAAATAACTCAGTCTACCCCTTTGATCCAATCTGAAGTACACTTGCTAATTAAGTATGCACGTTTGTGACTCTCAGTTTTCAATAAAACGTATTTACCAAAAGGAAAAAAAAAATGATTTTGTGTATGAGTTTATTTAGTGGATAACCTTTTTTTCATCTTAAATGTTGTTAACTTTAGCATGTTGCCTGCCATCCTGCAGTGGATCAGTTTCTGAATGAGAATAATACTTATTTAACTACTTATTTAAAAAAAAATATTTAAAGCAATACATTAATAAACAAGTCTTTAGATCTATCATCATTCTAAGTGATGTGACTTAATAAACTGCATATTATCACCTATGATAAACATTAAATATACTTTATAAGATATAAACTGTTTATATATATATATAATCTTAGAATTTAATACTAGTTGCAATTTTTGTCACACATGTGACTGCATGTGTACATATGTATATATGCACAGGTACACATTTAAATCACTATACATCATTAATAAGGGCTACATTCACGGATATTTAATATTTGAGGAAAATACAAATAAAAATATGAAAAAGAGCTAATGTAGATAGTTGTACTACCTAAGTATAGAATTAGAGCATGCTTCAGGGATCTAATGGGATCTTGCAGTCTATTACATGGTACAATTGGTTTAAAATTGTAAAGTCTCTCAAATTTTGAAAATTAAAAGTTCCCTTTAACTTAAAGCAAATGATAATAAAATGTTCAAATAACATATGGCACTAACCAAATTGATTCTAAATGGCCACCTGTTCTTAATACCCATAATTTCCCCAACAGATAATTACGGGGTACCTGCTGCTCAGTGCTGTGTTAGGCATTAAAAGTATGAAGATGAATAAAGGAACAAAAGATCAATGTAGAATGATTCTTAATGTTGCATTTCTTGAACATTTAGGAGGATAAGGAACAATAGTAACAGTATTTTTTTTTGTTATTAAACATTGAGTTTCATGATCAAAATAAAATAAGCAATGATCAAAGATATACCATGCTCATAAATTTAAAGAATCAATATCGTAAAATGTCCATACTACTCAAAGCAGTCTGCAAATTCAATGTGATCTCTATGGAAATGCCAGTGGCATTTTTCACAGAACTAGGGCAAATAATCCTCAAATTTGTATGGAACCACAGGAGACTCTGAATAGCCAAAGAAACCTTGAGAAAAAAACAAAGCTGGAGGTATCACACTCCCTAACTTCAAACCATACTACAAAGCTGTAGTAATCAAAACAGTATGGTACTGGCACAAAAGAGACACATAGAGCAAAGGAACAAAATAGAGAGTCTAGAAATACACCTGCACTTACACGGTCAATTAATCTTCAACAAAGGAGGCAAGAACATACAATGGGGAAAAGACAAGTCTCTTCAGGAAATGGTTGGGGAAACCGGACCACTTTCTTGCACCAAATACAAAAATAAACTCAAAATGGATCAAAGACTTAAAAATAAGACAGGCAGTAATCTTTTGGACATTGGTGTGAGCAATGTTTTCTTAGGTCTGTCTCCCCAGATAAGAGCAACAGAAGCAAAAATAAATGGGACTACATCAAACTAAAAAGCTTTTGCACAGTTAAGGAAACCATCAACAAAATGAAAAGTCAACACACTAAATCAGAGAAGATGTTTGCAAATGATAGAACTGATAAAGGGTTAATATCCAAAACATATAAAGAACTTATACAGTTCAATATCAGAAACCTACAAACAATCTGATTAAAAAATTGGCAGAGGACCTGAATAGACATTTTTCCAAAGAAGACATGCAGATGGCCAACAGACACATGAAAAGATGCTCAACATCACTCATCACCAGGGAAATGCAAATCAAAACCACAATGAGATGTCATCTCACACCTGTCAGAACATCTAGTATCAAAAGACAAGAAATAACAAATGTTGGCAAGGACGTAAAGCCTGCACTCGTACACTATTGGTAGAAATGTAAAATGGTGCAGCCACCATGAAAAACAGTATGAAATTTCCTCAATAAACTAAAAAATACAACTACCATATGGTCCAGCAATTCCACTTCTGGGTATTACCTAAAGAAAATGAAAACACAAATTCAAAAAGATATATGTACCCCATGTTCACTATAGCATTTTTTTTCTGATAGCCAAGATGTGGAAGCAACCTAAGTGCCCATTGATAGATGAATGGATAAAGAAGGCATGAAATACACATACAATGCAATATTACTCAGCCATAAAAAAAAAAGAATGAAATCTTGCCATTTGTGACAACATGGACAAACCCAGAGGGTATTATGCTAAGTGAAATAAGTCAGACAGAGAAAGACAAATACCACATGATTTTGCTTATATGTGGAATCTAAAAAACAAAACAACAGAACAAACACAACAGAAATAGACTCAGATACAGAAAACACACTAATGGTTGCCAGAGGTGAGAGGGGGATGGACAAAATAAGCAAAAGGGATTAAAAGTTATAAACTTCCAGTTATAAAACACAAGATACAATGTATAGCATAGGGAATATATCCAATAATATTATTATAACTTTGTATAGTAACAGATGGTAGCTATATTTGTAGTGGTGATCACTTTGTAATGTATATAAATGTTAAATAACTATGTTGTACACCTGAATCTAATATACTATTGTATGTCAACTATACTTCAATTTAAAAAGAACTATCAGATTAATTAATAGATATCTAAAACTAGGTTTCCAGCCAGGTTCAGCAACCTTAGGGGTCTGTGAAGATCATAATGGATGGTCTCTGGACTGCTCAGCCATTTCCTTACAGAAATTACAGTTTTCTGGGGCGCCTGGGTGGTGCAGTCGTTAGGCGTCTGCCTTCGGCTCAGGGCGTGATCCCGGCGTTATGGGATCGAGCCCCACATCAGGCTCCTCCGCTATGAGCCTGCTTCTTCCTCTCCCACTCCCCCTGCTTGTGTTCCCTCTCTCGCTGGCTGTCTCTATCTCTGTCAAATCTTAAAAAAAAAAAAAAAAAATTACAGTTTTCCTCTCAATATCCTCAGTAAGATTGCAAAGACTAACGAAAGGATTAATGTTTCTTTGCTTTTGTCAGAAATGCATTAACTCAGTCTTTACGCGGTTTAGCATAGTGGTAAAGTGTATAAGCTTTAACATGGATCCAAATTTGAATTCTGGTCTCAGAAGTTACTATCTATATAATATAAGATTCAGCATAAAATAACCACTTACCTGTAGGGGTTGGATATGGTGTTTGTTAACAAATCTAGTATGTATGTTTATATAGTGTACAAATTTAAATAAAATTGATTTGAGCTGAACACCCCGGTAGGTAGCTTTATATCATCATAATCTATTAGAATAAAATGTAGATGCTCTAAAACAAAGAAACACAATGAAACCCCATGGGCTCATAAAAATATAATGAGAAATACATTATGTGGTGATAAGAGATAATACTTCATGCAAATGTGACATTACATATCTCTTTGTGTTTAGGAATTAGCTTGTCAGCTATGCAAACGCTAGTCATTATTTCTTAACATACTCTGATCCCTAAACAGGACACAGAAGCAGGTGCTATATTTCACTCATTTAGTACATTATAGTATTGTAATTTTTTAGATAAAACAAAAAAGAACTAGATCGCACTGCCATCTTTAATCAATGTTCAGAACAAATATATGGCAGAGAATTATTAAACAGTACTTCAAGCATACTGTCCAGAGGGCAATAGATTATTTAGCACCATGTCAAATCACATAGGCTAATTCAGATATGATAAATTACAGTAAAAAAACATGCTGATGTTTTGTCCCTGAATTCTAATAATGAGTATAAAACAGTGTTAACTATAATCAATCAGACACATTTATTAGCACGATAACCCACTGATTACCATGTATTGCCTATCAAACAGGTAACAGTATACAATTATAAAACAGATATAGACATTACTTTCAGCATATGGGCTCATTTATTGTAGGAATAATAAGTACAAAGATATGTGTAGCAATACTGATTTGTTAATTAAGTGTGGTTAAATTCACAATTATTGACAGTTACTGGCTGTTTCATTTTGCCCCCCTGAGTTTTAAATAAAAAGTGCATTAAATAACTTAAAATTTTCTCAGATTCATTCGTCAGTGCATTTAGCCTTCACCTAATAAAAATGTGTATTTGGCTTCAGGCATGAAATTTCCCAGATAGTCAAAAACAAATCTGCCCAATCCATGCCAATAATTTTCTAAGTATTTTGAAAATTAATATTTATAAAGGACGAAAGGTTACTTGCCTAACTTTGCAATTAAATGACTATTTTCTCTTCATAAGTAGAAACTAATGAATCAATGTTTATGCAATTGTCTGCTTGCCAATTAAACACTTATCTTAAAATTCATAAATGTCCTTGCTCTTCAAGGAGTCAGCAACAGAGAATTCTTTCTTTTTTTCTTTTTTTATAAACTTTCTTTTGTATACTTTTCCCTTATTCTTCATACTCAACCCCTTTTTTCTCGTCATCTTTGTTTTTTACTCCTTGGTCTTTCCTTTCTTCTCTCCCCTGAGCACCCACATGGGGGGCTGTCAAAGTGGGGAGCAGCAGCTGAGGACATGGCTGACGCAAGGTTGAGAAGGGGGATGCTGATCACCTTAGTTCAAGCATTTTGAAGCCAAGAGGGAGGATGTTCCCTGGCCTGTAATCTAGGAACTTAAAATTTTTTTTTTCCATTATTTTTTTTTTTCCAAATGAATAGAAGATAACAGTGTTCATGACAATGAACACTGCTCGTGTTGCTCATTGTCATTGGCAGTAACACCCAGGCAGGGCCAGAGACTGAAGAGCTAGAGGGATGAAGAAGGGCAAGTTGTACACGTGAGCTTTTAACCCAAAGTTGAGATAATGGTCCAGTTGTACATGTGAGCGTTGAACCCGAAGTTGAGATAACGGTCATGGATCTGGAAAAGACAGGGAAGATATTGAGAATATAAAGAGGAGAGACAACTGTAGAACTCAACAATAGGTTGGAGAAAGGACAGAAATGAGTCACAGATTGGAAATGGAATAAATGCACATTTATGCGTTCTTTCCCATCTGTTTTTTTAAAAAGCACATATATCACCTGATGGTTATCTGAACGAGAGCCCTGCTGAAGAAGATGACAATCAGACTAAGCCAAGCGGACAAGTAACATCGCTATAGGGAACAGCCCTAGAAACAGGTTTTACGATTTAGCATAGATATGTCTTTTTCCTTAAAAGAAACAATCTTGGCTTATATTTTATTCATAGAAGCCATTCTTTATTGCCTTGAGTGATTTTGGCTGTGTGTAGATGTGAGTATAGTAGCTTTAAATTCACCTGTGCCCTTGAAACAGCAGCCTGTAGTACATTCAGCATTGTTACCCTGACTGCTGCTTTTCTGCCTTCTCTGTGAGCCTGTATCTCCTCTTTTCAGAAAATTGTGTTCTGATGCGATTACTGAATTAACACTTCGTTTAAATATATACATACAGACACACACACACACACGCACACACACACACACATCTTGGAGGGAATGTATAAAACTCAAGAGCGGCAAGAGGGCATATTCTCTATGAAGAGCATTTAAAGCATCTAAAATACCCTCCTTCCCCTAGCTGCAGGGGAGATGCAAGGATTTATTAAAAATGACTGGAAATGATACATATTAAAAATAAAGTGAAAGGATATATTTTCTTTCAGATAGAGATAGTAAGCATGATGTTCCTGAATCTGCCTCCCATATTAAAGAAGAATTTGCTTGTCCAAATTTAATGTTCATTTGTACACTGAATTTAAAGACATAATGATACATTCCTAGAAAGAATTCGAGTTGTGCCTTCCAACATTATCTGCACATTGGAATCCTCTAGGGAGCTTTAAAAATACTGAAACCTGAATTTCACCCTGAGAAATTCTGATTTTTAAAAATCCCCCTGGTCAATCTCATGAATAGACATGGTAGAGAATCACTGTTTAATGGCCTGTCTGTGGCTGAAAAAATTCTCTTCTCCAAACCTACCTAACTATACAATAGGAAGTTGAAGAAAAGTTCCTCCTGGATTTTAGGTATGAAATCAACCTCATTCAGTTTATAATTCTTTCACAGAATAATCCTGGTAAGGAGGAAATCTTGGCCACCCCTGATTAGAGAAAACATAGTCTATAAAGATTAGAACAGAGATTTTGACGGGTGTCCGAGCATAGTTGGTTAAGCATCTGACCTTTGATTTCAGGCTCAGGAATGACCTCAGGGTTGTGAAATTGAGCCCTGCATTGAGCTCCACACTGGATATGGAGGCTGCTTAAGATTCTCTCACTCCCTAAATGTGTGAAACCATATGATAATTCATTTATGGAACATAAGAAATAGCAGGAAGATCGGTAGGAGAAGAAAGGGAAGAATGAAGGGGGGGTAAACAGAAGGGGGAATGAACCATGAGAGACTATGGACTCTGGGAAACAAACTGAGGGCTTTAGAGGGGAGGGGGGTGGGGGATTGGGATAGGCCGGTGATGGGTATTAAGGAGGGCATGTATTGCATGGTGCACTGGGTATTATACTCAAGTAATGAATCATGGAACATTACATCAAAAACTTGGGATGTACTGTATGGTGACTAACATAGCATAATAAAAAAATTATTTAAAAAAAAGATTCTCTCACTCCCTCTCCCTCTGCCCCCGCCCCACCCTGAGCTCCTCTACGCACCTGTGCACATGTGTGCGTTCTCTCTCTCTCCAAAAAAAAAAAAAAAAAAAAAGAATGGGGATTTTGGAATCAGAGATATCAACTGGAATGTTGGCTCAGCCATTTACCTGCTGAGATACTTAGGAAAAGACTATCTCTTATAATACCAATTTCCTCATCTATAAGGTAGAGGTGGTTAAAAGTATATTCAACAACCCAGAATCTGCTCAGATTAAATGGAAGATAAGATACTTAAGGCTTAGCACACAGGAAATATTCAGTGTGTATTTCTTCCTCCTTTATAACTGAATTGCAACCTTTTCATACAATCTGTTGCTCCTTTAGTATAAAGTAAGAGGAATCAAGTAAAGGTTATCAAAATCAAGTCAGTCTATTTACTACTTCGGCAATATCTGTGTAAAGACTAGGTGAAAGAGGGGCACCTGGGTGGCTTAGTGGGTTAAGCATCTGCCTTCAGCTCAGGTCATGATCAGGGTCCTGGGATTGAGTCCCACGTCAGGCTCCCTGCTCAGTGGGGCATCTGCTTCTCCCTCTCCCTCTGCTCTTCCCTCCCCCCCCCCAGCTCATGTCTCTCTCTCTCTACAATAGATGAATGAATGAATGAATGAATGAATAAAATATCTTTAAAAAAAGACTGGGGGAAAGGTTGGTGCTTTTAAGTTTAAGGGTGGGAAAGATTTTTTTTTAAACACACAAAGCAAAATGTTTTTGTCTTGGTAAGTACCATTCAACTTAAAATCCTGAGCTATGAGAGCTATGAGGTTATTCCAAAGACACTGTTGCTGCTGAAAAAAATTCATAAGCACACATGTGAAATTGTTTTCCAGAATTTAGGGCACATAGGCAGGATGACAATATAATGCAATTTAGGGTGCTAGGAATACAAACCTCAGAAAAACAAGTAAGTGTTTTGATTTTACACTTTACCTTCTAAAGAAAGATAGATTTTGATCAAGTATCCTATAGGTCTCTGGAACAAATAAAATGCCACAGATAGAAAGGAATCAAACGTGGGTAGCAGCAGACTACTTAGAGGTAACAATGTTGCCTAGGTGAGAGAGATGTAGGTACCCTGGACTAGGATGATGGAGACAGAGAACAGTTGGTTTGCATAAACTATGTGGGAAAGAAAACCAATGGGATGTATATATAGAGAGGATTTATGCATGTACTGTTTTAGAGGTTAAGTCAACAGGATTTGAAGGAGAACCTTGCCTGTGATACCTATGTATCTGACTTGAGTAGCCAGATGAAGGATGCTACTGGTCAGTACAACTGTATGTACCAAATAAATCTTTCATTTGGAGTGGAAGATCGTGTTCTTTGAACACATTGAGTTTGTGATTCCCCTGGGGTATCCGCGACCAGAAGTCAGGGAAGCAGTTGGAGAAATCTTTGGCCCCACAGAGGAGAGATGTGGAAAGCAGATAGACGTCTGTAGGTCATTCACTAGGGATGGTAAGGGGGGAAATGAGGTTGTGAGTGTGGGAGATCATAGTCAGATGAAACACACAGCGAGAAGAGCGCACACGTTCTTCCTAAGGGCTGCCTCTGCTCACACTGACTGCCAGTCACGCTGATGTTTTGCACAAAATACCTAACCCACAGGTCCTCTTCCTTAGAAGCTGTTCAGAGGTGAAGGCAAAGCTGCTTGTCAAGAACTATTACTTGCATATACTTGGAAGTCCTAGCAGGAAAGGCCAACATTTCCGAAGGGCCCTTTGATACAGTCATTGTGCAGGATGGTCAAATAGAAATGCCAGATTGAGAACTGTGAAGATTGTGTTGCCATTTCAGTTTAGAATCCAGTCTAGAATCCCAAGATTGTGTTGAGTCCCTAAAGAAATAGTTACCTATGCAGTTTTTGCCAAAATGGTCTCCATTTAAAAATAACTTTCATGTTTGTCAGCTGCAGTCTGTAATCTAAAATTTAATTAGGGGTCCTAAATCTTTTCCGAATCTCTGATAATCTTAGCAGCTTTAAAGGCATTTGAGAATTACTAGTTCTGCCCATCTTACTGAATAGAAAAGAACAAGAAAGCAATAATGAAGGATTTTTCTATGTTAAGCAACTCCCTCTACTCCAGAATGCAGAAAACACCAGCTTGTTACTTAAAATTCTGTATCCATCCCCCTTAGGCGGAGTGGTAGAATTCTTACTATTCGAGGACAGTGAGTCAATTTAAAACTCCAACAAGGAAAATTTAGTCCACCATTTCTTAAATTTAATCTTACAATTCAGGGTCAAGAGTGCTTTGATAATTTGGATTCCAAATAGAGTGCCCGAAGCAATTAAGAGAGGGTGCTGCTGTGAATCGTGCACTGCGCTCAGAATTGAAAGGTCTAGGTTTCCATTCGGCCCAGCCAGTCCACAGGGTGTGTTTGGGAACTGAACAACGGACACATTTCTCAACTTCCCAACTCCCATGCCTTCCTCATAAGGACTTAGCCTCTTCTGTTGTTTTTGTTGTTGTTGGAGTTTTAAATTTTAATTATGAAATATCGAAGACATTCAGGTGAGAAGTAAAGTGGTGTAATGGACGTCAAGTTTCATTGTATTAAATTAGGAAATAATTCTTTTTATTTTTTTTTATTTTTTAAAGAAATTAAACATTAAAGATACCGTCGTGGTCCCTTTTCTACTCTTCCCCTGTATCAGTTCATTTTCTTCTTCTTCCAAACTAATCGCTTGAAAATTCAATGCCCATAAAAGAAAAGCTTATTGTTTTTATTTATTATTATTTTTTTAATAAAGATCCTTACCCATGATTATAGGGGGAGGGAGTCAGAGACTGGGCTAAATCTATAGGCACTGGTCCTATATGTTAAAATTATAACAATTTCTCTACATACATTCTATACTTCCATTGCATAATTAATTATGTATCCATAAACATATGTTGTGTTTTTAGTTTTTGTTCCCTTTATTTAAATAGTGTTTTACTACATGTAGTATTGGATCCCTTGCTTTTACTCAGTATTTTGTTTTTGAATATTATTTATGTTGGTAGAGGTAACTCTAACCCATTCCAGCTGGTACATAGAGATGGGGTTCAGGCCACCCAGCCCTAAAGCATGGTACCTTGGCACACTGAATAATTTAAGTTGAAGAGTCTGAGAGAACAGCAGAAGCAGGAAGTTCACTCTGATCTCCACCTCCCCTTCTCCCCTGAAGCAGGTCATAAAACTCTCATGTAAGAGGTGCCTTCCCTATACCTACGGTAAAGGAGCATCTTTGTCTCCAAAGACGAGGGGATACCAGCTGCATCCGAACAAACAGGCTTTGCTAAGTTTCTTCCAGCTTACTACACCTATCTCATACTCTTTGACCTGCCACATTTCTCTACAACCATCCATTTTTCATCAATCCTAGCATAAAAATGCTCAGGTTTAAGTGAGGATTTGTTTCCTTCTGAAGGCCCCTGTGTCACGTAAAACCTGTATTAAATAAATCTGCATGTTTTTCTCCTATTAGTCTCCTTTTGTCAGTTTAGCTTTCAGACCCTGCCAGGAACCCTCAAGGGTCAGGATAATGTTTTTCTCCCCCACTTCCATTTACAATTATACCACAATGTAATTTTCCGTGTTCCCCTGGATGAATGCTAAGTTGTTTATAGTTTTATTATTATTAATAATGAAGCAGTGAGCACTATTGTTCTGCATCATGCCTTCTTGCGTTCATATGTGAAAGCTGTATATGTAGGATATTTATTTCTTGATATAGATTATAAAACTGTTAACCTTTACCACCACATTGTATAATTGCTCTCTGAAGTAGTTGTAAAACTGTAGTAACAGTAGGAGTGCTCTTTTTTTTTTTTCATTTCCTTACCAAAATCTAGTATTTTCTTTTTTTCATATGTTGGCACAATTTTATCTCAGAATTTCACAGCTACGTCTATGAAAAGTTGGTACTACCAACATTGTTGCTGTCATCCTCTCTATAAACACCACCAGCTCCCTGATTCTTTTTGTATGAGCAATTCTTAAACACTTATGTACAATGGAAAGGACTAAATACTGTAGTCTAATATACAACTGTGATAAATCAAAACAACATAAGTAAAATCTTTATTTCATTCACCATATAGTAACTAGTGACAATAAAAGTAATTATAATTCTTATTCAATAATAAAAGAATAAACAGATTATGCAAGCATTGATGAGAACATACCAGATTCACCATGCACAAAGGAGCCATGCACAAAATTCTTCTCATGCTTGAGTCAGATACATGGCATCTGATGACACCAGTAAACTAGGAAATTGAACATATTATCAAACCATTCTTTAGCTCCTTCTATCTCCTCATCAAAATCCCTTCATTTCATATAATTTTAGAATAAAAAGACTATGCTAACAATTTTGCCCAAGCTCATTTAAAGCTAAAAAATGATTTTTCAAATTATGAGACTCAAAGAGGTAAAATGCCTTGATGAAGTCACTTTATAACCCTTAACTTTTTTTTTTTTTTTTAGATTTTCTTTATTTGTTTGACAGAGAGAGAGAGACAGCCAGCAAGAGAGGGAACGCACGCAGGGAGAGTGGGAGAGGCAGAAGCAGGATCCCAGCGGAGCAGGGAGCCCGATGTAGGGCTCGATGCGAGGACCCCAGGATCACGCCTTGAGCTGAAGGCAGATGCTTAACGACTGAGCCACCCAGGCGCCCCATACCCCTTAACTTTTAACATCTTTTACCTGACTTTTTGGCAACCTAGGGCTCTGAAGTGTGTGCCCTGGCAAAACATGCTGACCCTCTTGTCCAGGAGAACAGTTCAAGTGATCAAGATGTTGCTGCTCCACTTATTTACTCTAACATCTCACCTATTACTTACCTATTGTTTCAGGACTTTTCTGCTTGTGAATCAATCTGGTAAACTAACTAGCCAGCACTAACAGTGGCTTAATGCCCCCTCCACCCTAGAATATATTTGCCCTGGAGAGAATTTTTTTACTCAGTTTCTTTTTTAGTCACTCAAAATATTATTCTATTATTCTATAAGCTTCTTAAATTTAGGGGGAAAACAGAAATAATCTTAGAGGGTTTTGGGGTTTTTTTTGATTCACTTAGGTATCTTTTAGAAAACTCCTCTACCATCACCCACCCCATAAAAGCCTAAGACAATCGCACTCACCATTTAATTTCAAAGACACAAGCACAGCACGTTAATGCAACTAAAGCAAATACATAGGTAACTGTTTTTAATGCTTATTAAATATTGTTAAATTATAATGAAACATTTAAGAAAATATATGTGACATTCAAATGAACACCAAATGATTTCATTTCACACTAGTCAATATTAAATTAATTCCATATTACATAAAAATATTAAACATTACTGAAATAAGCAATAAAAGAAAATTATGCTATAATCTCACAAACATATCATTGTTGGAAATTTGTTATTAAAAAAAAGAATAGGGTAAATATTGTAAGACTGTTTTAAAGTCATTTATTTTAGAAATAATTAAAGGGAAATAACATCACACCAGAAGTTCCATTATGTGTTTTAAATCAATGAACAAATGGAACACATTATAATGCAGGCAGGCGTAAACAAATTGCTATTTGTACAATGCAGTGCTTACTAAAGGTAATTTAAGTAACTGAAAATAACTGAACATCTAAACAATAGATAGGATCTATAAATGTGAACTTTAAAAAATTATGTTTTAAAGCTAAAAATTGAAATAATTAACTGAAGGGATTGCAGACCTAACCAGTCCTGAATTTGTAATAGACACATGGGATTGGTCAACTGACACGAATATTTAAATTGTTTCAGATTATGCACTTCATTAAAACAAAAAGTTCCCTTTGTCTTTATACCCATTCCCATTATTTCCACACATTCATTCAAATTACAGACATATTTAAATATTACCGATAATTTAAATTACTCAAGTGATTAGTTAAATGGCTGTAAGCGTAACACCATAATTACTATACAATAATATTTTGATTAATTTGACCTCTTTATAATCATGCTCAATAGATATTTATGGGTTATTTGATTAATTGGTGATTTTGATTTGGCTGGATTCTATAATAAACTCAAGGATAACAGTTTTGTTGTTTTTCCAGTTAGTGTCGCTCTTGTTTTTGCTTCATCCAATCATTCATTGAAACAGACATACACACTTAACTGCGTGCCCTATCTACAGCATGCTGGGACACAGAAATAAGAGATCCTCAAGGAAATCACAGAATAATGGGGAAGACAGACACACAGAGACATATTGTGTGGCCAGCTGTGCTCAGGGCCTGTGGCTAAGCACTAGGAGTCCAGAGGAACTCTGCATGCTGAATTTGGGATGTCATCACTTTCTGGGAAAGCACAGCCTGGGTGGAGTCTTGAAAGACGAGTACTTGTCAACTAGTCCAAGTTGGGGAGAAGGGTCAGTACAAACAGTTCCTGTACTTTACGGTAGCAGCCAGTGCACCAAATGCAGGAGACTGGTGCTCAAGTTCAAGTGGCGAGTTGAGTTTGGATCGAGTGGGAGACAAGTGGCCACAGTAGACAGGAAAGATCAATACCAGGTCGCAAGGGCCTCATGTCATTGTGAGGAATTGGGGTTTGATGACCACAGAGAAGCCCTTAAAAAAATGTTAACAGGGAAAATTGCATTATCAGATGTGTGTTTCAGAAAGCCATTCTAGTTGCTTCGTTGTCATTGAATATTTCTTATAATTACAAGAATTAAGTGGGAATAGAGGAAGCTATGTGATGCCCTCCCAGTGTCACCCTGACCTGTGTCTGGAGAGGGAGGAGTCAGAGCCTGTGCTCAGTGGATGGGTTCTGGCCCCATATATGGTAAACTGCAACAGTAAAGGACAGGATGGGAAATCCTTTGGTTCTCTGTATCTTTCCCCTCAGCATGGAGGCAAATCAAAAGAGCTCAGGAGTAGAACTGGAAGTTCACTAAAGTTAGGGTCTACAAACTATGATGTGCAGGCCGGTGCAGCCCACTTCCTGTTTCTGTAAACAGAGTTTTATTGGAACCCAGCCACATTCTCCTACCTTTACTCAATGTCTATGGTTATTTGTTCGCTATACTAGCAGAACACTCACAAAACAGACCATAGGGCATACGAGCCTAAAATATTTATGCTCTGGCCCTGTATAGACTAAGTTGCCAACCCCTGACTTAAGAGTTCACTCAGTCCCAAATATGTATTTTTTTCCCACATATTTCCACTGTGTTTACTCTTTATTTCTTCTTATACCCCGAACATGCCTGGGATCATTTTCCTTCTGCCTCAAGTACAACCTTTCGATTTTGTTCTGTGCGAGTCTGCCACAAAGACCCTTCTCACCTTGCTTGACATCATTGTTTCACCAACAGACCTGAAATGTTTTCTGGGTTGGAATCATTCTCTTTACACATTAAAGACATGATTCTTCTATCATTTGTCTTACTTTGTTGCTGTTAAGAAGTCAACTGTCAATCTAATTCTTACTCCTTTGAAGATAATCTTTACTTCCTTGTTTGCCTCTGGCCTCTCTTAAGTTTTTTCTCTTAGTCTTTTTTTCCTGCAATTTCTATGTAATGTACTTAGTTGCAGATTTCTTTTTAAGTACCCTGCAAGAGGTCTGTGGATTTCTTGAATCTGCAGATTACTGTTTTGGGTCTAGAAAATTCTCAACCACTGTCTCTTCAGATATGTCCGCTGTCCCAGATCCTGTCTTCTCTGCCTAGGACTCTGATCGCATATCCTGGACCTTATTATGGTGTCGTCCATTGTTATCAGTCTCTTTTTTTTATAGTGTCCTCCTTTAGTCTTTCTAGATCATTCTTTTCAAATCATCTTCTAGACCATGCTTGTCTTTAGCTCTCCTTAGCTTGTTGTTAAGCCCACTCACAGAGATTTTAATTTCTATTATGTATTTTTTTTCCAGAACTTTTTTTTTTCAAACTTGCTATGTCACTTTTTACAGTCCCAAGCCCTCCGCAAATATCTTTAGTTGGTCCTTCCCTTATTGAAGCATTATCAGCATAGCTATTTTGCAGTTGGTGTCTAATTATTTCAACGTCTGATGTCTTTGCCTTTTGCTGCATTTCTGTTTCCATTTCTGCCTTTTCTGTGTATCCTCACAGAGTCTAGCATGTACTTGCACCTACTTATTATTTTTGATGTGATAAATTTTCTCCTTGAGAACTATTTTGGGGTAATTTGTCGAACAGCTCTCCAAAGAGAAAGGCCATTGCTGCCTCAAGCTCGGGCTTGATAAGGATAATTTAATACCTGACTGTAATTCTACCCAGGCTCTGCCACTTCTTAAGGGTCCAGCTGACCAAGGAGTCTGATTCAACTTCCCAGGTTTGTTCAGTTCTGAGCTTATATTTTGGTCCCATTCTCAGAAGGTGTCTGCCAAAAAGTCATATACCTTCAGGGCAAAATCGCTTCCTGTGCTGGCATTAATCCCTGGGTTTTGTTGTATTTTCACTTTGGCTGGTAATTCCTTACTGTCCTGTTGTCTGTGTGATGTTTCTAAGAAGCTCTTTGGTGATATTTTATCCAGCTTTTTAAAGTTGTTTTCAACAGAAGCATACATGTCAATAACCTGATCCTCACATTACTAGAAACAAGAAGTCTTCTGAACTTGCATTTAAAAAAATAAGGAGGCTAGGTTAAATAAGGCCTTAGCTTTCTGCTAAGGAGAGTGCTTTCTCTGCTGCCTTGGTGGGGCAGGTGACATGTCTCAGTCTTTACCTCTCTGTAGACCTAAAGGGCTATAGAAATGTGTCATGCTTTTTTTTGCTCTGACATTTTAAAAAGCTCATGTTAAAATAAATTGAGGCCATTTTTGTCCATAAAGGGCTGTGCGTATGGTGGATAACCAGAATTCCGAGAACTGATTGCTGGTACCGCAAGAGATTGAGAAAATGGCAATTCCTTGTACCTTTCCACCCTTTGAATCTGAGCAGACTTTAATCTTTCTTTGGTAGACACAATGCTACAGAAAGGAGATGTTATATGTGTTCTGAGACTAGTTTTAAGAATCTTCAAGTACATCCATTCTTACTTTTGGAACCCTACGAACTTCACCTGCGCAAGCCAGTGATAGACTACTGGAGGGTTTGAAACCATATGGGAAGATGCCCCACTCACTCAAGCCAGGGAACCTACCAGCTGACTACTGATCCATGAGCAATCTTACCTGAGATCAGCTGAGATCAGTCAAGTCTGGCCGTGACTAGAACCACTTAGCCAAGCCCAGCCAAGGCTGTTAATCTGTGGTTTCATGAGCTAAATAACTGGTCGTGTTTTAAGCCACTAAATCTAGAAGTGATTTGGTTCTCAGAAAAAGCTACCTCACATAGCTATGTTACTTTATGAAAATTATTCCTGTTAAAGTCACAAAAAACCTCTTAATTGTCAAATCAATGAACATTTTTCAGTCCTTGTCTAAGGAGACCATTTGCATCATTTCACAATGTTGATTACTATTTAAAAACCTGTACTCTTGATTTCTGTGACACCGTACCTTCTTGCTTCTACTAGAAGTTCTGCCCTGTTTTTTCTCCATTTCCCTTGTAGATTTTATTTCTTCTTGTTTTTCCTGTGTTAACCAGTTTTCAATCTTCTTGTCACTTCTCCATCCACAAACTCTCCTATTGGCTCCCCTCCATTTTTTTTCTTTCGACAACTTACTGTATGGTTATGATAACCTAATCTCTGTCTTTGTACAAAACCTCTCCCTGCATTACAGACTTGAATAAGTAATGTGACACTTAGCTCACAGTTAGATACATGTCCCCAGGCCCTAAAAATGAACACATCCCAATCTGTGTAATCTCTGTTCTTCTCTGCCACCTGCTGGCTGGCTGGCTACTCCTCCATCTCACATTATGTCACAAGTAGTTCACCCAGTGGCCAGTTAGAGAAACCTGGAGGTAACGCTGGACTTTGCTGGACTCCATCCTCCTCATCATATCTGTGTCTTCTCTATGTTCATCTCACTGCCCCAGTCCAGGGCTTCCATTTCTCTCTCCTGAAACACTGATAGCTTCTAGATTAGTCTCCCTAACTCTAGTTTCTTTCTCCTATAGCCATCTTAAACTTAACTGCCAAAATAAGTTATTGAAAAAACAAACAAACAAAAACTTTCAGAAGCTTAACCTTTACTGCAGCAGATTTGGCAAATCATAAGCACATACGCTACCACAATTATCTTCTCTGCCTCTGACAGTCATCCCAAAGTGATTCCTGTTTTAGTTCATATTAAGCCTAGAACCCAGCTCTATAAGACAGCCCAGCCACTAGTATTGGCTGGGTGGTAGGTTTAAAGCTGAAATCTACTTGCCTTCGGATTGTCAAAGGTAAACGAAGCTGGGCATTAAAGCATAAGGGCAGATTTTAATCAGTAATATGCTATTGCAACAGGGAAGAGGATCTAGCATGAACTGAACTCAATTTCGATTGGCACAGAGTTGACTGGGTATTTTAAAGGGAGAATGAGCAAGTAGGAAGAAGGGCATACTGGGGCTCAGCAGAGCCAGGGAAGAGAAAATTTGCAAAGGACTGATCAGTGCAAATGTTGATTAGGCTGTGTCTGCTAGATGGCAAATACAGAAGTTAGGATTCTATCTTCCCACAAAAGACTGAGACTGAGGCAATACCCTTTCTCCTGGTCCTATTTTAAAGGAATGGTTTGGGGCGCCTGGGTGGCTCATTCAGTTAAGCATCTGCCTTCAGCTCAGGTCATGATCCCAGGGTCCTGGGATGGAGCCCACCTTGGGCTCCCTGCTCATACTCCCAATCTCTCTCTCTCTTTCTCTCTTCTCTCTCTCTCTCTCTCTCTCTCTCTCTCTGTCTCTGCAATAAACAAATAAAATCTTTTTTAAAAAGATTTCATTTAATTATTTGTCAGAGAGAGAGAGAGAGAGAATGAGCAGGGGCAGGGGTAGAGGGAGAAGGAGCCTACTTGCTCTAAGAAAATGTGTTTGGGGCCCACCTTCAGTTGTTGACCTAAAAACAAAAAACAAAAAACAAACCATGGAAGCTTTTTGGGAACCTTGGGATTTCTCAGGCAGGCATTTTGAGGGAGGCTAGAGTCATCCTAGGGATGAGGCCTTGAGCTGCCAGAAACTTTGTTAGTGTTTAAGTCTTTTAATGTGGGAGAAGGTGAGTGGACAGAATTATTTGTGTTGAGAGTCTGCAGTTTTTATAGGCCAAGGTCGAGACAAGTCATTAAGAGGGATTAGAGGAGTCTGGCTAGAGGTTGGTCAAGGAGAAAAATCTTTGTCAGGATTGAAGTGCAAACTCCTTAACATTATATTTTAAGAATACAGTAAGCACTCAGTAAATACTGACTGATTCTTCCAGTTAATTATATTGCTGCATAGCAAATTATCCCCCAACTCAATGACTTACAGCCACACTAATAACTTCTGTTATTCAAAATTATTATTTGGGCAGGGCTAAGAGGGGAGGCTCATCTCTGCTCTGTGCACCACTAGCTGGGACACCTCCCTCATGGTGCAGCGTTTACTTCCCAGATGGGTCATTTACATGACTGGCAAGATGGTATTGATAGTAGCTGGGTGCTCAGCCAGTGCAGGTGGGAAGGAACTTCTGTTTCCATGTAGGTCTCTTCATGGGACCGCTTGGGCTTCCTCACAGCATGGTGGCTAGATTTTAAGAACAAGAATTCTGAGATGCCCATGCTAGAAAACAATTCCTAGGACATAACCTTGGAAAGTCTCAGGTCATTTTCATCATATTTTATTGACTAGGAAGGGATTACACCTGTCGATCAGGAGAGTGTCAAAGGACATGTGCCTGTTTTTAACCTGCTGTGCTGAATGAATGAATGGAGTCAATGAGAAATTCTTTATCGGCTGTCCCCTGTCCATATCTTCGGAATTAATTTTTCCATTCCTTCTTGAACATTTTACCCAAAAGTAGACAAACAATCCAACTACTTGCTGTCCCTCTCTTATATCTTCCTTTCTTTGTCTCCTTGCTTCTATTGATGCTTTGTCCTCAACTAGATATTCCCAGCCATTCTCCTATTCACTGCATGTGCCATTGCACTTCTTTTAAGATTCAACTCTATTTTCTTTCCAGTAGCCTTCTACGAACCATCTAGATGCTCCTCCGTTGTGATCTTGTCCGACCCCGTAGGGATCCCTATAAATATACCTATATAAAATTTTGCAGTTTTAATGATGTACCTTATTGGAACTATGTGAAGTTAAGTATTGTATCTTAAATGTCTTTATATTCCCAACATTTAGCATAGTTCCTGATAATTATAGTCATTCAGTGTCTCTAAAATAGAAAAAAAAACAAACAAAAACAAACAAAACCAACAATAAAACCACTTAAAGGAAAACACTGACTCCCCAAACTCCAGTAATACTTATGGACTCAACATCATCTGAGAATTGGTCATTCAGCCAGGAATATGATTCCAAAATAACTAAGGGCTATAGGGCAACATTTTCTCTTGTCTCAGGGAAATTCCCAAGGAGTCCTATACTTTGAAGACAAGTGTTGCTTGACAAAGGGTTGTGAAATCAGGTTCACTGCTCTCTCAAATTCTGCCTGGTGCTTTGATTTTAATGCCTAAGCAGCTTGAATTTCCTGGGCAAGAGTACACTATGCTGTTATAATTCAGAAGCTGTTTTTTTGTTCTTGAAACATATGGTGCTAGCTAAGATTTATCTTGGGAAAAGCTGGTCAGGAAGGGAAAGTGCTGAAGAGCTGAAATCTCTCCCAACAGCTAAGGAAACGATAGAGGGGCACTGGCGTCCTTCCTCGGAGAGCTCAGGCTCGCTGCCAGTTTGTGGTCCATATGCTGGACCCAGAGAGCTGCTGCCATTGTAATAATGATTGCCTCAAGTTGTGTGCGGTTGATATTCCCCCAGAGGGCTCACAGTTTCAAACATACCTTAATGTACTCTGTTAGACGACACAGCCTCAGAAAAATGGATTAGCACTTCTAAGAAGAGAGTTTATTTTTATTCTTCCTGGTTACAGCCTTGCAAGTTCGCTGGTTCAGAAAGAGTTCTGTTTTTGCACCACACTGCTGTTCAGTTGAGCGCAACAGTTATTCTGGGGAAGAGCACAGAGCACAGAGTGTGGGTGTAGAGAAAATGCTAACTGGCTCTTGGCTAATCTCTTGTAAAAGAGTTTGCAATGGGGCTAAGACCACCTGAAATGAATAACGTCCTGAAAGTGCTATCTGTATTTACCTATGAGTTTGTATTTATTTATTTATTTATTTATTTATTTATTTATTTATTTATTCATTCATTCATTCATTCATTCATTCATTCATTTATTATAATAGACTGAATTTGAACCAATAGTTCACTCAGGGAATACAAAACAATTACTTGACTTGTTTTATGTGCTCTTTTGTACTATTTGCTTTATCTACTCAAGCAATCCTTTCCCCTACTCTCCCTCACCTCCTCCTTCCCTTCTCTCCTCTCCTCTCTTTCATTGTCTCTCTCTCTCTCTTTCTGTGTATGTTTGTGTGTTTGTATAAATTAAATATATAGCTCTATAGATCTATAAATAGATACATAGATACATATATAACTGTATGGACATATATATGTATACATATATACATATAGCTATATATATACACACACATACATGTATACATATATAACTATATATGTATCTATAAATAGATACATATACAAATAGATTCATAAATAGATATATATTTACATACATATACACATATAGCTGTATGTGTATCCATGTGTATAGCTACATATATAGCTATTTATAGATATATACAGCTATGTGATAATTTATAGGTACATATATAGATACATAAATAGATACATATGTAAATATATACTATTTGCATATGTGTATATTTTCAATATAAATCAGACTGTCTGGTTGAGTGAATACAATAGACCTTATGACTTGAATTTTCTATACTCAGATACCTTCTAGACAAGAGTAAAGGTTAGTTTCCTAGCACTTAGCAAAGAAAAATAGGTTAGTAAACATGTAAATATTGCAAGGGAAGAAATTTTAAGAAAATATTGGCAATAATAAAAAGCATATCAAAAGCTGGGGGAAAACACTAAATTAAAAAAGGAAAATATTTTTACTAACTTCTATTAGAAGGAATGGTGTTATGTGAATATTACATCTTTATTTATAATAATGGATTAACAATGGAGAGTGGTTGAAATAAGAAAATATTCTGATTAAAATATGTAATGATTTTTAAAAGTAGTTTTATTCTAATCTATATAGGTCACACTTAAAGAAAGAGACTGAGAGAGTAAAGACTAGTGTTGATACATTCATAACACTAATCTCTAGTTAGCTTATCAGGGAAGGTATGTCCTGGATAGGATACCCTGATTTCCTCTGTGTATAGTTTTGGGATGTGTGTGTGTGTCTGTTCATATGCATTCTGTTACGATAACTGAAAGCATGCCGTTTGCTGGAGCAGGTTAAATATTCCCACTTAAATATGAATATGTTTGGAAAATCTTTTTCAAAAAGAATAGAAGTGTTAATTTCAACCCAGTCATTTCCAGATTATAATAAATTAATCTGAATAAATGAGTTTATACTACTATATTTAGAAAATACATAACTAGAAGGAAGCATTCTAGTAAAATAATACTTCTCAAAAAGCTGAATTTTAAACTGCAAAATCAGAAGTAGATGTAACCTGAATATTTGGCCAAAGCCATTAAGATATAGGGTAGGAAATCTCAGTGTTTCCCCCCCAGCTTCTATCAGAAAATTAAAAAGAAAAGAAAAGAAAAGGAAAAAAAAGGTGTTCCTCCAAAAAATATCCGGTTAAATCAGCCTTCCTAGTCTTGGCTCATTAGAATGCTGTTTATATCCAAACTATTTCATAATATAAAATATGTTTTATAAACAGCTAAGATACCTTACACTATCTTCCAAACTGTGCTCTTAACCCATGATAGCAAGCACTTTGGGATGGGTGGCTTGCTCTAATCCCATGAATATTAGCCAGTCACGGGACCAGCATCCTCAGCCAATAAGCACTTTGTGTGTTCTAACTTGAGTTTAATGTGTTTTATTTATTGTGCTGCACTCTCTCACGGTGCTACCATTTATCTTATCTTATAGTAAACAGGTTTGATCCATCATGGTTAAAAGCAGCTGAATCTGTCAAATCGAAACACGCGGCTGAATACACTGGATGTTAAAATAGTAGTGTCACGATGTTTGTAGGTGCTTTCAAGAAAATAGCTGAAGGAGGAGATGAATATCAAAGACCGGTAGAAAATTATGGTGTCAAAAAAAAAAATCATTCGATCAATTAGTGTAAATAACTTCCAGAGTAGTGGTCCTAAAACTCAAGCATGTATCAGAATCACATAGAAGTATGATTAAACCACAGATTGCTGGCCTCATCTCCTGAGTTTCTGTTCAGTAAATCTAGGGTAGGGCCTGAGAATACTTGTTTCCAACAAGTTCCTAGGTGATACTGATGTTATCTATTATTTATTTATTTACTTATTTAGAGAGAGCATGCGGGTGGGCGGAGGGGCAGAGGGAGAGGGAGAGAGAATTGGAAGCAGATTCTGCTCTGAGTGTGGAGCACAATGCAGGGCTCCATTTATGACCCTGAGATCATGACCTGAGCTGAAATCAAGAATTGAGCTCTCAACCAACTGAGCCACCTAGGCACCCCTAGAACAATAACTATGAAAGAGGGTTCTTCAACCTGGATTTCATCAGAATTACTAAAATATTATTTGAGAAAAACAAAAATGGTGCTACCTTGCTAATTTCCACAAGCAATAAAAAACAACATACACACACACACATATATTTATAGGGTTTATACTAATTTTTCATTCCTCTTCCACTGAATGATGAGTGGAAAAAAAATCTCAATTCTATCATGATCTGAATTCTTGCACACAGTAGACTTCCACACTCATTACTGCTCTCCCGTTTTGGCTACTCACCCCCAGAGTAACATCCTGGAAAACCATCATTATGCAAAGCTCCTCTGCGTCTTATGTTTTAAATTCTGATATGCCCTCTTCTTACCTCCTTGAAGCTTCCAGGCTCTGATTTCCTCTTTGTTTTCCCCTCTTTTTCTTTTTTTCCCTCTTTTCTAAAGTTCTTAATTCATTCCCTTTGGCATTCTTTGTTTTTCTGAACACACCTAGACTTTATGGGCAATCATCACAATCATGAAGAAATGACCATTTCTTTCTATTATTAAAAATGTCATTGTTTTCTTGTCATTCTTATACGTGGCCAAAATAATTCCAATCCAATCATCTTTTTCCCTTTGACTTCTACAGTACTGATCATTGCTACAAGCGGACGGTATAGGCATAGTGTGAATTTGCAACTGGAAACGTGTGAGCTCCAATATTAGTTTTGGCAGTAGTTGTCTATGTCCCTGAGTAGAACTTCCTGTCATTTTCCACAGTCCCTATTTCAGATTCTCATCACTGAAATCCCTTTGTCCATCACACTCTGGAAAAAGATTTTTCCTATCATGCCAGCCACATAAAATAACAGAAATAGCAAAAATGAATAATATTAGTAATAGTAGCCACGAGCCAGTTGTCCCTTTCAACCTCCCTCACCCTTCGCTCTGCTGGTGTTTCTGTCTTTGCTAGTCTGTGCCTCATTGCTTCCTGCTTTAGAAGAACACAGCGCAGACACGAGACCCAGCACATGGGTAGGGTTGGGTAAGGACCCCACTTCTCTTTCTATGTCCCATCCCCAGGGGAGTGCCTGAGAAAGTTGGCAGCACGTCAGCGTTCAGACACAGGGCCCACCCCTAGCAGTCTGCACTTCCATTTGCCATCAAAATGAAACCAAAATCAAAACCTCACTCTACTGAAATCATTTCTTTCCTGGCCTGTCTCCTGAACTAGACTGTGCACTTTTGGTTTCCCTGTGATTCTCGCCTTTCATCTCTGATTCCAACAGCCAGCTCAGGAGCTGGGGCGTTACAGGGGCTGCTCAGTAGATGAATCTGTGGGTGAATCCTCTTTTTTCCATCGTCTCGTTTTTCCTGATTCTAATTTTGTGCCCCATAATTATTTCTCCTTAGTTTTCACTTCTTCACTATTACTTTTTGTATGCTGTTTCATTTCTTTATCCATTGGCCAAATGTTTACATCTCCTTTTTTTAAAATGTAAGTAAGTCATAAAAGTGCAAAGAAGAATTCTACTCACCCAGAGGTGACCTTCGCTGGCATTCATTAAATGACATTCTGAACACAGCTCTATGCATATTTAAAATGTGTCGTCCTTGGGTCTCCTGATTTCTTTCAGTTATTACCCCTGTTTCAAAGGAGGTGGTGGCTGTGGTGGCTGGTCGTGAATGCCACCTGGAGTAGCTATCTGAAGATGAATAGAGTGGGAGAGTGAAGTGGGGAAGAAAGGGCACGTGCCTTGCAACAAACTAAAACTTCCATTCAGGTTTGTTGTTTCAAATCCCCTCTCTCAAAATCTAGTACGTCTTCTGATTTAGGAACATCTCTCTGTTTAACATGTAGCTTTAAGGGCAAGACTGCAGCTCACAGTGAAGTCCTCTGATGTAAGCAGATAATCCCTGTTTCCCCTCTGTCCTCCTTCTCCTACGGCCAGTTACCGCCCTGTGCTCAGAAGCAGAATCGAAGATCATAAATGGCTCATCAGCAGGGATCCACACTGTAGGTGCCCCTTCCTGCTCCGCCTGGTAGCTTTGGGTCTGCACAGGGTGACTCTCCTTTCCTCCCTGAGACCATGCACGCTTCTGGACCTTGTCAACACTCTGCACAAAGTAGTTTTGAATCACCTTTTCAAGACCACCTTACTCTCTTTTAGAGAAGGCCGCAGTTATCCAGAGTCTAAGAAGATCAATATTGACTCTAAGCAGCCATAGCCAGTTTGGTCCAAATTTTAATGCGTTAACAGGACATTTTTCAGTTTTAGGTTTGCAGTGAGGGTCCTTTCTTGGCACTTTGAAAAAAAACATGCATCCCCTCTATTCCACCCTGTGTGTATAAATTTGTTCAATGAGACTTGAGGGAAGGGAATGGCATTAAAATGACTTAGCTCTGCCGTTTTCACCGGAAGCCCTGTCAAGTTACATTGAAATGATCTTTATGAACAATGTACTGAAGAGGCAGAATTACAAAGAAAAAGCTGAAAACCGTTTGTAGTTCTACTTTGCTCCAGGAAAGGCTTCATTTTGTTTTCATTTGACCTGCAGCTCAGTTCGGTTTATCCCCTCTCAGAAGATACAGTGGTACCCCTTATCTGCGATTTCGCTTTCCGCAGTTTCGGCACCTGTGGTCCACTGCCTTTTGAAAGCATATGAGCCTCCTTCTGAGAAATTGTCAGAAGGTCAATAGTAAGCCTAACGCTAAGTCACAGTACCCATGTCATTCATCTCATGACAGAGGCATTTTATCATCTCACAGCATCACAACATGGGTTGGGACAATAAGATATCATGAGAGAGAGAGAGAGCACCTTCACATAACTTTTATTTCAGTATATTGTTATAATTGTTCTATTTCACTCTTACTGTTGATCTCTTACTGTGCTAATTTCTAAATTAAACTTGATGAGAAGTATATACATACAGGAAAAAACATAGTATAAACAGGGCTCGGTGCTATCTGTGGTTTCAGACACCACCACTGGTTTTAGAATGTACTCCCAAGTGGGTAAGTGGGGACCACCATACATTTGCAGCCCACCTGCCTCTTCATTGTGTTATCTGGCGTTATAGCTTGTTTGTTGTTCAGTACTGAGAAAAACATCCTGTTATTAGTGCAAACTGAAAATAGTTGCAATGGTGCTCTGAGACTTTCTGGGCAACGCCATTAAATAGTGATACTGAGGCGCCTGGGCGGCTCAGTTGGTTAAGCATCTGACTTTGGCTCGGGGCATGATCTTGGGGTCCTGGGATCAAGACCCACCCGGGCTCCCTGCTCAGCAGGGAGTCTGCTTGTCCCTCTCCCTCTGCCCTTCCCCTGCTCATGCATTCTTTCTTTCTCTCTCTCTCTCAAATGAATAAATAAAATCTTAAAAAAAAATAATGATCCTGACTCTAGCTACACAAAGATACTACTACTAATAGTCAGTGTCATTGAGTGCATGTGTCATGCCGGGCACTCTGCTAAGGGCTTTTATAAATTTTAATCCCCTCATCAGCCTGGAACTTGTCTGGTAGCATTTTGTAATAAAGAACCTAAACCTCAGAAAGCTTAAATAACGTGTCCTACTTCCTCTCACTAATAGATGGTGGCCTCTCCCTGTTTGACTGCAGTCTGTGCTCTTGAATACTATCCAAACTAATACCAAATAACTCACTCGCCAAACAATTTGTGTCTATCATCATGTGATTCACACATTATCACTTCACTCATTTGTTCATTTTATTGCTCATTTCCAAATTGGTTCTACCACTCTTTTTAACATAAAATATCTCATCCAGTCTTAAAGAGCTAGTTTACATCTCATCTTGTATCTTGTCCTTCCCCTGATTACTCAGCATGAAGTAATGATTCTTTTTTTTTTAATTCTACTCAGGTGTGTGTGCTTCTAACGCTTATTTTTGACCTACCAGTTCGTGTCAGAAAAACACTTACCACCTTTAGTCTCAAGAGTTGTCTTTTGCATCTTTCACTCTATCTGGTACACGATTATTTTTCATTTTTGTTTTTAGTACTTGATTTCAAAAAATAACGTGAAGAGTGGAGGCATAATAAAATGAAAAAAAACAACATAGCACTTGACATAAGGAGATTTAAGTTCAATTCTAGCATTTCTCAGTAGTGTAATGTTAGCAGATGCAATGGTATTGCATAATCATATTGTCCTCTGGAAAAGTGGTAATCATAATAACAATACTGGATTACTTTTCACTTTAAGAGAGAACTGAATAGAATAATGGATGTAGAAGTGTTTTATAACTCATAAAGTGCTATGTAATTGTATTTTATCATTGCTACTAAAAAGCCATTGATTGACTAATTACTGAATTGACTTTTAGGCAGCTATATAGTGGACAGTTAAAAAAAAAAAAATCTTAAAGCCAAGACTGTGAACCTAAAATACAGTTGTAGAAGTTGTTGACATTGTCTTTCCTTCAGCTGAAGTGGCCTGGCTCTGTATTGCCTCCAGGCTTTTTCACTGCTGATTAAGATAAAAAGGCCTTCTAGAAGATAAAAATCGGGAAAAAGTGTAGATGTAAGGTAAAAGTCTAGATAGAATTCAATGCAACAAACCATGATAAGTCAAGACCCACCTTAGAGAAGGGGTGGAAGACCCGTGAAAACTGTTACTGCTCACTACACAGAGATACAGTTGCATAAAACAGTTGACATAGGGGTGCTCCTGTCGCATCTGCTAATGTGCGCTGAGTGACATACACATGGTGATATGCTTCACAGGACGGTATTGTAAATATCAACAATGAGTTATATGTCAATTCGACTAATATGAAGAATATACTATAGTGAAGGACTACACTATCCTTTGTACTATTACTTGCCAATTTTAAAAGGCAGTTATAATTAAAAATGAAACTCCATGTTTAATCCGGACTTTAAAATAGTCATAAAAAGTTTATTTATTTTGCTTAGGAGGGTAACCAAACATGGAGACATGGCAATACTTTCATGTCACCTAATGTCTGGGAAACAGTATATATCTAATAAATATTTGTTGAGTGAATCAGTAAACGGCAGCCACTGGAATATAAGCGAGACGGCCTTTCCGTGTAAATGACGAGGCTGAAACAAGGATTCTTTTGACCAGTGAGTGCTGGGACATTAATTTATATTGAAAAAGTAGAATTTTTTAAAAAGCTGTAAGCTTTAGGGGAATGCAATATATGTCACCTGATATGTTTATTGTTCTCCTAAGTAAATTTGTTGTCATTCATGAGAGTGTATCTTGTCTCTGTGTGGATATATTTGTGAACGATTTTAACAAGAGGAATCTTTTTAATTTTCTAACAAAGGAGAAATTCTTCTTTGTGTTCATGAAACATACATTTTCGGTGATATTTCATGAAACTGAATGGGTAATTTAGGGATAAAAAATGTCACATATGTTACAGTATGATTTCTTTTAAAACTGAGTGGGAGGATTTGAGACTTACCTACTGTTTTTTTAGGGGTATCAGATAACTTTGAAGTATTAAGTAGTGAATTGTGAATGATGGAATTCATGTTTCTGTTAAATGTAAAGAGAAAAATTTTCATATAGTAGGTTTAATCACTGTTTCTTTACATAGTGATGTGCCAATTAAAATCAAGATCATGTCATGTAAATAGGTTTATTCCATTCAGTGTTAAAAATATGATGGCGGCTGACCTTTATGGTTATGCTTTACTGCAACAAAAGCTCTGTGGATGTTATTCAATTTCTAGTGTGGATTGAGTGAAAGTGATAAAAGAAGTCAAATATCTGCGCTGGGTATATATCTTGGGAAAAAGAAAAATTATTTTCCTACTTTCAGCAAACTTTCTCATTGATCGTAAGAGTCAAAAGGCAATCCTCAATCCTCTAACTTACAACAGGTGGTAAACTACTTCAATTGTAATATATGAAATGAAATGTAAAGGAGATGTTCTTTGAGTAAAATGAGGAGGTTTTATTGAATTGTGAGGTTCCTATCTTATTAAATTTTACATCCCCTGGACTTAGCACAATGCCTATTTTGAAATAGAAGCTCTGTGAGTATTTATTGAAGTTAACAGAATTTAACTCTCTGAATTCAAATATAGTTGAATTACCCAAGCAATTTACTTAGCTTAACTAGTTATACTTAGCTGATGGGGACAAACAGCATTACAATGGGCACTGAAATAAGTATACCAAAGTTTGGCAAGCATTTTCTATAAAGGGCCAGATAGTAAATATGTTAAGCTTAGAGTATCAAAAAGCAAAATTGAGGCTATGATATGGTATTCATTTACATCTTTAAAATGTAATCATTTAAGAGGCACCTGGGTGCCTCAGTCAGTTAAGCACCCAACTCTTGATTTCGGCTCAGGTCATGATCTCAGGGTTGTGAGATAGAGAGAGCCCTGCATCAGGCATAGCCCTGGGTGTGGAGCCTGCCTAAGGTTCTCTCTCTCCCTCACTCTCTGCTCCTCCCCCCAATTCTCTCTAAGGAAAAAAAAAAAAAAAGAGTAACCATTTAAAATCATAAAAACTAAAAAAAAAAAAAAAAAAGTATAGAAACCATTCTTAGCTCACAGGCCATACAAAACCAGGCGGCAGGCACATTTGTTTCATGTGCTGTAGCTTGCTGACCTCTGAAATAGATCCTTGTGCGATAAATTTGAAGATTTTGTTCACAGAGCCGACCTACATATTTCTGTAGATTTGGTCCTTCATGATGCAAATTTATGGACAAAATGGTAATCAGGTGATAGATTGAAATCAATTTCTTGTGAATCCAAAGTAAACAATTGAAATGAATTGTTTAAGTATACCTTTCTTTTGCACATAAGTTAGCAAATTCTGGGAGCTGTGTGGGTGATGTGGATAATAGGGCTTAAATAAATACGGAGATTCTACTCAGAATGACATCATCAGGAGAAAAAAAATCGATGGAATTTAAAGTGCACCTTAGAAAACAGATGGATTTAGATAAAGGAACATATCCTTCCTGGCAGTAGAAGGAATGTCATAAGCAAATGGACTTCGAGAACAATGTGAGGGTGAGATAGTTGGAGCAAGAGCCACTGCTTTCTCAACAGGCACCTCAGGCCCTTGTCCTTGAGTCTGACTTTTGACATAAGACCATCTAGCACTAGGAAATACTAAACACAAGTGAGGATACTGTGCTACCCTTTGCCAAAAGGAATTCTGCACTTTTTTTTTAGATTTTATTTATTTGAGAGAGAGAGAGAGCAGGGGGAAGAGCAGAAGGAGAGGGCAAGGAAGAGGAAGAGGGAGACAATCTCTACCAAGCGCCCAGCTGAGCACAGAGCCCTATGCGGTTCTCAATCCCACGACCCTGAGATCATGACCAGAATCAAAACCAAGAGTTGGATGCTTAACCGACTGAGCCACCCAGGCGCCCCGGAGTTCTGCACTTCTAACTAAACAACATGTGCAATGTAACATGCATGAGCAATGGGAATGAACTGTAATCAACTCATTTCTGTATTTTAAATGAGATTAGACTATGGTCCATGAAAGTGGCATTATAAAAGGAGTCACATGCCATTTTCCAAACTGTAAAATATCATATATATAGTGCCTTCGAGTGGCATAATAATAAAATTTGAAAGAAAAACTGAAAAACTATGAAGGTGGGCAAGGCCCTTAACCTTTTGGAGCCTTAGCTTCTTCATGGGTCAGGTGAAGAGATTTACCTAATGATTACTAATGACCTATTCATCTTTCAAATGCCGGGAAAGCATGAACTTTCTATAAGTTAAACGTCTGAAGTGCAAAATTACTCGCCAAACCACCCAAGGTACACAGATGTAAATGTATCAACTCACTCAACGCCTAGACCCCTCATTCCCAAACTGTATGTCATAGGGTCCTAGGGCACCACAGGGAACTCACAGAGACATCTGTTGGACACTGTGCAAATTTTACATGGAGATACAGGTTTCCCCCACTTTCCAAAAGAAGAGCATTCCTATGAAATTGTTCAGAAGCCACAATAGCATAAAGCCAAGAAGCAGTTACTGTTGATTCAAATAGAAAAATTTTTGAGTGTTCCCAGACCAAAAAGGAACCTCTCTTAAGCTTTTCTGATACCAGACATCATCAGGAGATGCTAATGTCTTGCTAACGGATAAACAAAATCGATTGAGATAACGCACAGATGCTGAGAGACCCAATGCTAAGCTATGGCAGCTTGATGCTGAGATGCTGAACGCCGTTCCCCCGGAGGAGCTTGGCGGGGCCATGCACGCAGCTCGGGGCGCAAGCTGGTTCTATAGCACGTCACTGCAAAACCCACACTGAACACTATTTTTGCTTTCTGCCTTTTTTTGTCAAAGTGAAAACCCTCTTTAGGTTTCTTTTGGTTAGGGAAAACGGGTACTAATGCAGGTCTTCTGTAAAAGCAAAGTGGCCTCATAACATGAACTGGCCAAAAGTGGGAGATACCTGGAGTTCAGTGTCAACTCGTTCCTTTTCACCATGTCCTGTCTTTTAGGAACTGGCTTTTTGGCAGGTGCTCTGACAAACAGCAGGCCCCATGTGAAAATTAGTGCGGAACTGGAAATGAAGGGTGGTGTACAATCTGATTCCAGAGTTTGAGAAGTGGCACAACGCTCAACAGGTTTCAGGACATAAACAATCATTACTTTTGAAAAACATTACTAAGCATGTTGTGAAACAAAGCTTGGGAACCCCTGAGATGATGTATACATCCTTTCTGGGTCATGTCTTTCTAGTACATTTGATTTTCTAAGGCTAAGTAACCCTAATATTAAGCATATCTGTCAGAGTGATCGTGATTTAAGGGCTCAATCACATTTGGTTTTGTTCTGCACCGTTCTAACCACAAACCACATAGACTTACAAAGCACCTCCAGACCCACGAGAGGTGAGGCTTCTTAAAGAATCGCACGCAACCCTAAAACACCATTTTTCCGTAATAATACGGTAGTAGTGGGGTGGGAAGGGAGGGAATTTTAGTCATACACAGGAGACATTGCATTCGTTATAATCTTTTTAGTACTATACTGTTTTTCCATGCATACCTAGGAGTATGGTGAGAATTAAAAGTGTGGGATGAGTGGTGGGTGGAGAAAGAAAGTGAGAGGAGGAGAATCACTGGTGATTAAACATCTGAACGGGCAGTCTGCATGGACTTGTTAGGGTGAGGCCCCATTGGTGAGTATGTTTCCTGGGCAGGCAGTCATTAAAATGGGAAAAAAAAAAAAAAAAAAAACAGATGTGACTAGGTAGTAAATTGTCCTTTCCATGAAAGTATGGGTACTCCTTAAGGGGAAGGAAAACTTCACACCTTTAGACCTTCAGACTAAAGTACTAGTTGTCAAAGATTGACCTTCCTGCTAGAGAAAATTCTAACATCAGAAGTAACTGTACCCAGTATACGTGGGAAACTAAACCCGGCAGAAATTAAAATATGGGCCAAAGTAATACACACACACACACACACACACACGACCAGAGAAGGGTCACTCCTTTCCTAAATAGACTAAGAAAAATATCTCTTTTTCAGCAGCATGATGCCATACAATGCAAAGGAACAAACGTTAGCCCACAATAAGTCACAGAAACCGAAAAGAAAGGCTGGTGTTTTAAGAATTGATCTTGTGCAGAGGGAGTCAGAGGAGTCCCACATGATGTAAATTCCTAGGACATTGATATGAGTAAATAAACCTAGCTTACTGAGGACAAATGCAGATCCAAGGAAAGTCTAATATAAAACCGGGCTCTCAGACTTGAATGCCACATGGATAGGATGGGCAAGGAGAACGTGAGAACATGGGTTGTAGGAAAGAGCAGTGAACTGGAGAATGTTCAAATGTGTTGACTCAAATGTGTCAAATGTGGTAGCTATTTTCCAGCTTTTTTGGATGTTTGTGAGATAGGAAATCAGTACCATCATTGTCAGATCTTCTAACTTTAGATAAGCCAGATATGTAGATTTCTTATGTGAAATCTGATAATCTTAATATATTGACAACTAATTCAAAACAAAATTTTGAATACCATAAAGATCACACAGACACATGAAGACCAAAGCGAAATTTGGTTTGGCATACCTTTTACTGAAAGACTTCACCAATACTAATATGTAAAGATTAATGGTTATTTGATAAACAAGTTTTGTATTATATAAAATATGATGTATGTATGTGTGTGTAAAGAGAGAAAGCTAGTACAATTTCCAATTCATCACTAATACTTATTTTCTTAGTCTGTATGGATGGTTATAAAATACCACAAACTGGGTAGCTCTTAACAGAAATGAATTTCTCATCGTTTTGGAGGCTACAAGTCCAAGATCTGGGTGCCCGCAGTTAGGTTTTGGTGAAGGCCCTCTCCTGGTTTGGAGACTGTTGATTTCTTGCTATGTCCTTGCATGATCTCTTTTATAAGCGCACTCATCCCATTCATAAGGGGTCCACCTCAATGACCTAATTGCCTCCTGAACACCCTAACTCCTAATATCATCACATGGAACATTAGGATTTCAACATATGAATTTGGTGGTGTCGGGGGGAGGGACACAGATATTCAGACCATAGAACGGATAAAGTTTGGGTTTTTCCCAATGTTTTCCAAGCTACTTGTTAGGAAGACATTAGTTTCATGCCTGACCACTGAACCAGACAAAGCCCTGTCTGAGAATTCTTGGTGACTTAATCAAATTGCATTAAAATTAAAGAGTGTTTAGAGAAGGCTTTCATTTTAAAAGCTATATATTGGGGTGCCTGGGTGGCTCAGATGGTTAAGCATCTGCTTTCAGCTCAGGTCATGATCTTCAGGTCTTGGGATCGACCCCTACGTTGGGATCCCAGCTCAGTGGGGAGTCTGCTTCTCCCTCTCCCTCTGCCTCCTGCCCTGCTTCTGCTCTGTCTCTCTCTTTCAGATGAATAAATAACATCTTTAAAAAATACATAAGTAAAAATTTAAAAAACTACATATTTTTGCTTTAGACACAATCCTAGCATCATCTTAAATGTAATTTTCCGGCCAATACCTAGGAACTGAAAATTAGAAAGAGGAAATAAAATCTGAGGATATTACTAAACAATCATAGAATTTAAAAGAGCTATTTAACCACTTGGTTTAAGAGCAACTGATCCATACAATTATACTCACCAATAACCCCCAAGGCCACTGCTCCGTTAGAGGCCTGTATATAAATGATGCTAGAAAGTGACAAAGCTCTTTATGAATACAGGTTAAGTTATAATCAACATATTCACTACAGGAAAATAGGATAAAATGCCAGAGAATAGTGAAAATGTTCTATCATGACTATTTCCAAGTTTTCACAGATGCAATTTTGAGGTCCTAGAAAGCATTTTTATAAGAAACATTTCATTTCCTGAAATTGCCAAATAATACATTATCAATATAATCTCAGGTATATATGAGAGGGGATGTTGCAAAAAAAGAGGGGGGTGCAGAAAGATCATAAATTTCTTCAATTTCTTTATGATAAGCTTTTAAAATGTGATTTTTCTAATTCTCTCAGTAAGAAATAGTCAATTTTTACAACCCCTTGAAATTCAGTTTATGTCTCATGGCTCAATTTGACCATTATAATTTGATGGATGTGATATTCCAAATTTAGGACTCTAAGCTACCTTCCAGGTTCTGCCCTTGTTTCCTTAGAATGATGCCCTGATAACACCTTGAGGAAAAAAAAAAAAAAAAAACTGATGCTAGCCTTCTTAAGGATAAGAGACCAAGTGAGAAAAGTTCCAGTTCATAACACCAACCACTAAACTCAAGGAAGAGCCTCTCTTGGCCTATCTACTCCCTGTTGAACAACCGAGTGAGTGAGCCTAGAGGAGACCTGTGGCAGAACTTTCCAAATGGACTCAGCCTAAATTGCCAATATTCAGCATCTAGAGCAAATAAAGGACTGGTGTTCTAATCCATGAAGTTTCAGGATGATTGGTTTCACAACAGAAGATCACTAATATGATGTGTATATATCAGGGGTCAGCAAACTTTTTCTTAAACAGCCACGTAGTAATATTTTTGGCTTGTAGGTCATTGTTTCTTACACAACTACTCAACTCTGTTGTTGTAGGACAAAAGCAACCATAAATAATATATTTTTTAAATGAGCATGCTATATTTTAATAAATCTTTATTTATAAAAAGAGGTGGCCATCACACGTTGTAGTTTGCTGAACTGAGATTAGATTAAGATACATAGATAAGTAGATACATATCGTACAAATATATGAAGAGTTTCCTCGTTGGTGAATAGATAGAATGAAAAATAAATACTTCAGTGGAGAATGGGGAGAAGGAAGACAGGAGGTAGATTAGAGATAGCCTAGGTCGAAAGGAATGAAGACCACTAGAGTAAACCCCTTACAAAGTTTAGTATGTAATATGCACCTCTATGTACATATGTATACCTGTATGTATTTATGTCAGTTTCTCTAAGAATCATTGCTAGCAAATTCATTCTGTATTTGTGGCAATGCTTATTTCAGATATGATAGTATCTAGTTTATATTTCTCTGAAAGTTGTAAGTGTTTCGGATAAATAAATCAATGAATGCTCATTTTAAACCTATTTCTCAAGTTTAAATTCATTCCCTTGGTACTATCTCTTAAATAGCAATAAAAGGTTTTGCTCAAGCCGAAAGCCTGCCTCATCTAGATATTATACTCTTGTGAAAATAACCACTTCGATAGTAAGGAGATAGCCCAGTCTGGTAGAGATTAAACTGAGACAGCTATGTAACTGTGTGGCTGACATTCCAATTGGCCACATTATCAAGACCCTAGATATTGGAACAATTTATTTATATAATTAAAAGTGATACTAGTAATAAGGCTGTTGCAGTCTGGCTAGCAGAGAGCCTCAAAAAATCTTTTCCACTTAATCAGTGTTCCCCTAACTTCATATTAAAGATCGTCTCGGACCCTAGTTAAGGATCAAAATTTTAAAATATAGATACTTCAGATCTGTATCTGTATTGAATTCTAATGTGAAGATCTTTGCTAGAATACTTTGAAAGAGATTAGAAATATTGATTCTCATTTAAGTACTCTTAGATCACTGAAATCTCACTAATGAAGAATTTCTTTAGATAATGACCGCTATTGTCTAGTTAACAAACTATATCATGAACATGTAATACATTAATCCCTCAATAAACATGACCCAGAATCTCTAAATGATAAAAGTATCACTTTGCTTTCTGCCTATAATTGATTAAAGTATGGCATTAGTGAAATGTACAAGTCTTGCTCAAATTCATTTGAGCACAACTTTTAAAGCATAATAAGGTTCTGAGACTTCTTGGAAACTGTATTTGACTTTCCTCAGATAGCAAATAGAGGTATGATTGGGGTACCCTGAGTGGGACAATGATTGCAGATAGACAATAAAGTTTATCCTGCTACTTGGAAATGTTTTGTTTTGTTTTGTTTTTGGTGTTTGGTTTTTGGATTTTTTTTTTTTTTAGATAGTTCTTATGGCTGAATCCTTGTCACTAGGTCTCAGTTCAAATACCACATTTGTAGGGAGACCAGTATTGATCACTGTCTTAGATAAGGCTCTCCAGAAATTAAACTTTGGGACAGAGATGTACTAGGAAGTTTTCTGGTCCATGTCCTTGGAATTAACACCCATGGAGGAATGAAGGAAACCAGACTGGGCAGAGGCATGCAGTCAGAATCGAGGCCTCAGCAGATTCACCTTTCCCACCAGCTCTGGGGCTGGGATGCTAATAATCATCCCAACTTTATGCAAAGGATAACAAACAAAAAAACCAAAAAGACATTTACACTGCCTCATCAGTCAAGCATTGAATAAACAGTAGGGGCATAATTGTGGGTATATCAGCTCTCTTTGGCTGAGGGCAAATATCAGAGGAAGGTCCTGGCTAAGAGCTATCAGCCAAAAATACTCCCGGAAGCTAGGGGAATAAAACTGTTGCTTTTGTGGCGAGAAATGATGGTGTACAAGAGCATCTGTTGCATTTCCCGTCCTGCACTACTCAGATCCTTGTGCTTCATACATTAAATTCTGGGACCAGCTACTCCAGAATTCTTGGGGAAGCATACAAATAGGAAATAAGATGAGCTATAGCCCACACTCCACAACTACTCCAAAGCCATAAGTTATACTCATTGTTTCCTCCTCCATTACCATTTCTAGATTCTTTTCCCCTTTATTTAGTGTCACTGTTAATTTAGGTGCCTTACAGACTGGTGTTACTGAACATCATGCCAGAGGGGTTTGGGCTTACTTACTATAAGCTTCTCAGGCCTTGCCTCTTGCACTGTCCAGTTACCATAAAAAATTGGCATGAGAATAAGAAGAGATGCCTGGTAAATCCCCAGGTAAATCATGTAGGGTTCATGCAATTTCTTTCCTGTCCCCAGTGTATAATGGTACGCTTACATTCTCCTGATGATCAAGGTAAACTGTCTTCCTAGGATAATGACTGACTTCTTTCTTTATCTGCTGGTCTATTGGTATGAAAAGCTCAGAGCAACTTGGTAGCAGCTATAGCTTAAATTTTAGTGAGGCTTTTGTGACCCTCTGTGATCTAGCTCTTTAAACTTAAGGAATCAAGATTTGTAGAAGCACAAATTCCTTAAGTGGGTTCCTGGGAGTAATGGTAAGTGAAGCCATTCCTTTGTTCCCATATCATATATTATATCTATTGAGGACACAGTTATACATAATGGTCATTGATGCACAGTGCACACTTTATCCACTGGAAGATGGGGCCCCATCCTCTCAAGCTGAAGTCTCAACTGTGCCTTTTTAAGGGTTTCCTGTTGCTCTATAAGGTTGGAAATTTCTGAGTGCTGTGGTGTGTGATGGAGTCAGTGAATCCCACAGTTATCTTTCGTTGAAGTGTCAATTACATGGTTCATTATGATGTTATGTGGAATCCATGTTGGTAGTATCAAACACTTTTTAGTCCATTTTATAATGGTGCTGATGAAGCCCTGTGGGCAGGAAAGACAAGTTTAGTCTTTGGTATATGGACAATTCTAGTCAAGATGAATTTCTGCTCCTTCCAGGGTAAAAAGGATCTAATGCATTCGATACACTACCAATGTGCTTTGGTCTCTTCAAACGATGGTGCCGTATTAAAGAAGCACCACTGGTTTCTGTTGTTAGCAGGTTGCATATTTAAAAGTAGCAGTAACTCAATCAAACTGGGTGAGTATGAGCCCATACCATTGGACTTATGCACAGATTCTATCCCCGTCATCACAGCTGCTCTGTTTATTTCCTTATTGCATCAGCCCTGAGATGGCAGATGAGGAAGCCTGGCTGACCTGAACCAGCTCACTTCAATTTGGTTGTTCAGTGCTTCTTCTGTGTTTGATGTTCTCTGTTGAGTGTTCACCTATGACAAAAAGGCATTCACTCTGTGTGACTGCCCCCATAGATCCATCCACATATCTAGTCCTCATAGACTTCTTTATCTCAGTCATTGAATCTTCCTCCTTCCAGGCCCCCAACCAATTAGGCTATTCACCATAGTCCATGAGTCCATATATATTCTTCTCTTGACACATTGGTCTTAATACACCAGGTAGAAAACCAGATGTACAACCTGAAGCTCTGTTTGGGAAACTCTGGGAAGATTTACTCATATAGCTGTTTTTCAGGGTCATTTTAATTTGCACTCTCATAATTAGCCAACTACCTATAGCAGAACTCAATTATTTGCTCATCTGTTAGCTACTTATAATGGTCCTCTGCATGTATTTGTGAGCCATAGGTGTGAGCTGAGAGAGAAATATGTATGTAAGAGTGATGGATGACAGGAGGTCTAAGCTACCTGCTTGTGCATCTTACCTGTGCCTTCTGTCCCTGTTCTTGCTCAATCCAAATGTATGATTCCATCCTATGATGAATTTCTTGTGGGCTCATCCCACCTTAGGACTTTTTGGGTCTTTCAGACATCAGTTAATGATGGAAAGGTCTGGCTGAATGATCACTTGAATATCTCATAGCTGACCCATATCTTCTGGGAAATGTTTTTTTGAATAGAGTGCAATTTTCCACTGCAGGTGGCAAAATCTTGTACCAGAACCCTTGGGGTCTATGTTGTGATTCTTTCATCAGATTTTACGGTAAACCTCCACATGGCATCCTTTCCCATCATTGATACATGTAATAGTATAGAATCTGTTGGGTCATATGCTGCAAGTGGTAGAACCACCTGTGTTCTGGGCCTACTAGAGAGATCTTATTTTATGTTCTCATCTCTAGTGAAAACTGGCAGCCTTTGCTGTCACCCAGTTAACGGATCAATGAAATATTCTCAAGTATGATACATGCTATCTCTAGAATCCAAAGTGATGTGATCACTTTGTCTTTTAATTTTGTTAGATTGTTCCACCATGCCCCAGACCATTGTATTCCTAAAAATATCACTGATGTGGCTGGCTCCTACATCGTCATAGGGTTTATTTTTTATTTTCTGGCACACATGTGTCTTTTTGAGGCCCCCAACACATTTGTAATTTCTTGCTATTCTTGTCCAGTTAACATGATGCCATTGATACGGTGAGCTAATCAAACTGTCTGGGTATCTGAGCCAGTTCTACAAAGTATCTATGTGGTCCAGATTTCTTCTAATTATGAATAGGAAGATGGGGAAGTTAACATAGTGTTGGGTCAAGACAGTGAATATACAGTAAAGTGTGTTAGTCTGCTCAGACTACTGTAACAAACTACCATACTCTGATGGCTTATATAGACATTTATTTCTCACAGTTCTGGAGTCTGATAAGTCCAAGAGTAAGATGCCAGCAGATTTGGTTCCTGGTGAAATTTCTCTTCCTGTCTTACAGATCACTGTTTTCTCTCTATATTCCAGCATGGCAAAGAAAAAGAGTACTGGTGGATCTTCCTCTTTTTGCAAGGACACTAACGTCATTATGAGGACCCCACCCTCATGACTTCATCTAAACCTAATCATCTCTCAGAGGCCGCACCTTTAAATACCATCACCTCAGAGGGTAGGGCTTCAAGGGGTGATTTCTTTAGAGGGATACAAATATTTAGTCCACAATATATGGGAATTCCGGTAAAGATTTCCTTCATCGACTAAAAGAGAAAGTAATACAGAGAAAAATCCTTTTGTAGCCCCAGTCCCTCTCTCTCTCCACACCCTACCCCTTCCACATCTTCCCCTTACTTTATGATCATAGTGTCTGAAATTATGGCAACTACTTTGTGTCCAATAAACACAAGGACAAAAGAGGCAATGCACTGAAAATAGTGGAAGGATGATAGCCTCCCAGGATATCAATGATATCCTCGAGCTGCAAAACTTTCCTGGAGTTCATATTATACTAAGAAGATTTTTCTTATTTAAAGCTCTAGGCATTTGTAGTAGTTAATGCAACAATACATGCTGTAACAATAAACTCCAAAATATCAATAGCTTGATACCATACAAATTACATCTCTCTCACATGACAGTTAAATCAGGGTGATTCCAGTCAGGTGACTCTCCTCCAAACAATGATAGTGGAACCATGGCTTCCTTTAAATATTGGCTCCACCAATCTTCAAAATTTGGCTTCAGATTTACTCTGGGGATCACCTTATTTCCAGCATTAGGAAAGGGGGGAAAACATGGAAGATTATGCAGAGGAGGTTTTTAATAAATTAGGGCTAGAACCAGCATACATCACTTTACTGACGTTCTCTAGACCATATGGTTACTCTTAACTGCAATTGATAATGATAAGTTATTATCCCAGAAAGAAATAGAAAGGGGTGTAATGATTAGTTGATATGTCACAGTCCATTCTCATGCGCCTCAAATACCCTCTGCTCTCTTCCTCTACATATTAAACACCTTCTAAAGAGAGACAACCCGAAGTTCCACCCAGCTACTACCCCCAGCTCAAATTTCAGAAGTTTCAGGTGAGATACAACATTTTTTTTTCAGATCCAGGTGTGGCTCCTCATGATGCAGCAAACTATCAACCAAAGTAAAATTTATCTGTGTTCTGACCTAATGTACAATGATGGACCTGGCAGATAATAACTGGTGATTACTTCATTCAGTGAAGGAAAAAACACAAAGCCATTCTTGTTCTACAGCATTTATAAGCTCTTGTATGAGTCACGAAGGCTTCCTAAATTGGGGGTGGAGAAATTCTTCATCAGATCCTGTTTCTGCTCTCTTTCAGAAATGCGTTCTGTCTGTTGTTCTCTGTGGTTCTTGATTCCACTCTCCATGACAATATCTACAGTGTTTTCTAAAAATGCATGTAGGGGAAGAACGTCTCTCACCACATGCTTCCTGCTCGTGGAAGATTACGAGTCCAAGAGTTGTTTTCAGGCTGCAAATGCCAAAGGCTTTTAAAAGACCAAGTTTATAGAAATTTTGGCAATATAATTTCTTCAAAAACTTAGTAGGCATATGATCTATTTTATTCCAGTCATGTCCCATGTACTTGTAATCCCATCCAAAATTTTTTCTAGATCTATCTCTCAAGCCAGATTGATTTATTTAATTGTTTGCCTTCACACTTTCTATTTCAGTTAATGGTGGAGGTGTTGGGGCTTTCTGGCACAATGGTTTTGGAGGAGATGGCCACAGCTGTAATCTGATCCTTGCTTCCAGGCTGCATATGAATAGCCCTTAATCATTCAAAGTATTCTTCCTCTTACCAGTTACTATTACCGGTCTAAGCTGTAAATTTTAGTAACCATTTAGCATTCTCAAATTTGGACTCTTGAATTCCTTTTTAGTTCTTTTGGCAATTCAAACAATCTTTTCCCAGGTAAACTTTTTTATTATATTACTATCTCAATACACAATATTACCCTTATCCTTTTCAACCCTTTTCTCTAGAGTTACAAGCTCAGTAGACACCAGGTCTGATTCCCAAATTATCATGGGCAACAATTTTATCAAGTGGTTTACAGCTACATGCTACCTACATTGGTTCCCATCTGGACTGCTTCCAATATCATCAGTTCCCTTCCTGCCTGCTACCCAACCTGTAAGCTACCATACTTTATTTAGTTGTTAAGACAATACCCCGTTTCCTGCTACCATTCTCCGTTTTAGGCTTGTCAATACTACTTCTCACTATCAGAAATAATCATGTTTATTTCTTGGTTTTGCTTGCTTAATACCTGCCCTTTCTTACTAATACATAAGTTTTATGAGTTTAATGGCTGTCTTTCATCACTTTATCATCTGTATCTAGAGCTGTGTCTGACTCCTAGCACACACTCAATATATAACTGTTTAATAAATGAATAAATAAGTAGTTTGCTTTACGGTGTTTCACAGCCAAGATTATATTTTGAGAACTAAATACATGTCTTGCCACTATTTTACATGACCATAGTAAAGGATCTTGGAGAATCTTATATACACATATAAAACAGAAGCAATCTACTGTATCTTTAGTAACAATATACATGATCATTCTGGTTCTCCACACTAAGTGAAGTGGGATTAAGAGGTAGTCCTTTTTTTTTTTCTTTGCCAATGACTCAGGGAGAGACCCCTGCCCTGCATCATTTATACATAACACCAAAAATGCCTGATCAATTAAATAAAACATTTTCTCAATCTTTTGTTAGAAGAAAAAAAATCTATTTTATACAATGAGTGTTTGCCTGAATTGATTGCATTTCCCCATGGTTGCAAGGGAAGACTCTAGCTTGCCTAAGATGACGTAGAGAACTGATTTTTATATTTTATCATTTATTCTTCGCACCTACTCAGGGTCTAGGTCTTCCTTACTATTGATTGTGCTTCCTTTTAATTTTTCTTTTAGATGGCCACACTGTGATTCTAAAAATCCATATGCTTTAACTCATCAAAATGGGTTAGCTCAGTTATGGATCATTGAGTAGGTTCCAAAGCCTATTGTTAATATCAGTCCTTGGCAAACAAAATATTTGTATTTTCTAACAAAATATGTGCTGAAGTTAAACACAGGTATCTGATAAATCATTCACTCTTCTGTGTTTTGTTGTTGTTGTTTTTTCATTACACAAATTTTCAGTGATTACATGGAAAAATATACAGGCAAAGACTCCAAATAAACAAGTGAACTTATTTGAAAGAGATCCTGTCTACCAATTGCAACACAAAGGCTTTAATTTTTTGTTTTAGTGTAATTTAGACACATTAAAGGCACAGGTCAGATTAATTCCTGACATAACCCAGTTTCTTAACCTTTGTTTCTTAGATCTAAAGACATGGACATACATATAATTTCCATCAGCTAAAGCTATGTTGGCACCATTGTGATGGCCTACTGTACTTCTGCAAATTACTTTATCTTTCTTACCATTTTGTGATTCTTCCTGTCAATGCTATGTCTCTGATAATGTCACTTTGAACAGTGATTGTGTAAGTGCTTAGAATTACTGATAATTTCCACAGACAGCATCTTCTGGTGAAGTAGGATGGGAATATTTTTCTATTCTGTGCTGACGTACAGTGACTGATTTCCTACAAGATGGCTTTTTTGGCATCCAAAGCAAGGACTCTAGCCCCAAGAGAAAACTATGCACAAATTAGAAATGAATGAAAAAAGTTTCCTAAAATAAAGCTGCATTAGAAGATGCATTCTCTCTCAAAAAAATGTCTAAACTCTGATAATCTCTAATTAACAAAGTTTATTATAACTCCAAACACAGAATTTTGTGAGTTAACAGAAATGTACAAGTCTTTTGTCTTGATGATTTTTATATTACTTTATTTGGGTATTATAACCTGAAGGGACTAGAAACCACCTAGTTGACAATCTGTTGCTTAGTCTAATTGTTTACAAAGCTGAATTTCCTTCAAATGTGAAGACTCTAGGTTTAAAAACAAATGATTCAGTAGAGAAAGAAGAAAAAAAGGAAATATATAAAAAAGGACCAATAAAAATGTTTTTGGATTGGTTACAGATTTATTTTTATTTTATTTCACTTTTAAGGGCTATTCATAAGGTTGACTATATGCCAGATATATAGAAACTTAAAGCCTATATTTTAAAAACCTGGCCCATAAATTTGGACAGATACAGTTTTAACAGTGACTCAAACTAGGTAGATAGGTGCATAGATGATTGATTGATTGATAGATATTATATATTATATGTATAAATATAAATTAATTTTTGTTTTATATATTAATTTTTGTTTTAGTGTAATTTAGACACATTCAAGGCACAGGTCAGATTAATTCCTGACATAACCCAGTTTCTTAAACTTTATTTCTTAGATCTAAAGACATGGACATACATATAATTTCCATCAGCTAAAGCTATGCTGACATCATTGTATACACACACACACACACACACACACACACACACACAGTGCAACATCTTTTAAAATTTAAGTCAACATGCTCTTATGCATTACCACTTGATCATAAATTCAAAATGTATTCTAAAATGCTAATTTCTAGAAAATATAATGCCTAAGGCAGTTTTACAGTACTTGTGATTTGTGCCATTACTGTCTTATTATAATTTTAGAAGATTTATAGAACTTTTCTAGTCATTGTTTTTTAAGAAAACCTGAACATGCAAAATTTTAAATAAGACATTCAAGTTTTAAAAAAGGATATATTAATGTATTCTTATCTTTGTTTGGAGGAGAAATGAAGTTGAAGAACATTTATTTTATTGTAAATTATTGAGTTGTGTACATGTCTCGATCAACATAAACTTTTGAGATTACACAAAATTAGTCTTGTCATAATTGTTATTATTAATCTGACCATGCAGGATAACATTGACTGACCCATTATTTTTCATGGTCCTGGTTCTCTCTTTGACCAGGCTGTTTCCCAGGGTTATACATAGACCCTCAATGGTTATTTATCCCTGGAAAAAAATCTACTCATTATCAATATGTGTGTGTCTTAAGTGACATAGATGAAATATACAGGGGAAGGAGATAGTGGATGTGTGAATCTGGAGTAGGATCAAAGAATCATAGCACTTATACACTAGCGTTTTCAAACCTGGATGCCAGCAGAATCTTGGAAGGTAATATAAATGGATTGAACAGGCACGCATAATCCAATAGACTGTAGTGAACATGAAAGCCTATGCTCCCTCAGAAAAAGAGAGCATCTACAAAGGTCAAGCAATTGTTTCTCTGCTGAAATGTGGACTAGATATTACCAGCATAGAAAGAGAAATCAGAAATAGTTTTTTTTTTTTTACATCGACTCTCAATTTAAATGTAGGGATCTAATTCAAATGATGGAACAATATACAAACCATAGAAGATACATCACTGTGATCTACCAACAGCCAATTTTAAGCCTATAAATAGATCTGTGTAGAAATTAGAAACTTATTATAACAGAAATCTGCAAAAGAAATAATTGAAACTTAGTATCTTTCAACATTATTCAGTCATGGATCCTATCATTTCTTATTATCTCATGCCCGTTAGTTTTATTTTTTTTTTTCATATCCTTTTATATGCTTTTAGGCTTCTAAATACTCAAGATCGTGACCAGTGTTGGTCCAAAAAATCCCAACGACAATGTTAGTGTGACCACTCATCAGTGGAAGAGAGTGTGGGTATAAGGTTGAGAAATGGAGATGAAAGATTTAGAAGATTGGTTGAGAGGTTGATTCAAGGAACTGAGGCAATCCCTCTCCTCTTATCAAGAGTGGTACCTCTTCCTCCTTTTGGGTATTCCTAGCTATGTGGAAAAAACCTCAATTCATGTCATTAATGGTGTTTTATGTTAAAGTAGCAACAGAAAATTCTGATCTAGACCATGAGTCCTAGGAGGAAAAAAAAGAAGAGTTGGATCCAACTCCAAAAATTGGGTTGAGAAGCAATCATTTTTTAAGGCAATAATTAGCAGAAGAGGCAAATGAAAAAATGGCTAGAAAATTATTGTAGACAGAATTCAACTACTGGTGGAACTGGTTTTGCTCCCCCATTTCTCCCTCCTTCACCCTCACCTCCACCCCCGCATGGGTTCTGCCTCCTGTTAAATTACAGAATGAATTAAAGTGGTTTCAGGATGGAAGAAATACACTCAGGGAATAGTTCTGACATGGCTACAAAAGGTAACCTCTCCATGGCAGATCAAGTTTTGGCTTTATTTCTGTTCTACCTTTGCTCCCTTGAACTAACCTTGTCAGTGGTGAGCCATTTCTTAGTCACTGAGACTGCTCTTGGAGACCAGTTGGCCTCTCATCAATCCAGACCTTTGGGAGGCAGTTTAAGCCAAGGCTCTCTGCCTCAGGCAATGAATCTCATCACACTGTTTTCTCGTTTAGAGTCACTCACTTCAGCTAGCTTTGCCCTGACCATTTTAATACTCAGCTGACATGTCAATTGTGTCCATGCTGACAAATGCCTAGATGTTAGTTCTTGAGCAGCTTTTTACTCTTGCTTCTAGCCTGAGGGTTCCCAGCAAGTCCACTTAGAAGGCTGTGAATATGAGCAACCTTTGAAGTCATTGAATGAAATACCTTTTTTTTTTTACTCAGTTATATATTTACAATGTACATTCCACATACTTTTTTAAAATTAAAATTGTGTTTTAGATTAAGTGCAGTATTTTGATTGTGTCCTAAATGACAGAGATATCAAGTCATTGGCTTCTTTTTTGCTTGTTTCTATATGGTATCATAATCTCAAATAAAAAAAAATCTGGATCTAGGAATTGGAGTGGAGTGGGGGGATGAATTATTGTAATAGCAAGAGGGGGCTGTTGCAATAAGAAGAACATCTAACCACAAGATTGCCAGCTTCTCAAAGATTAGCCAGAAAGGCTCTTTTCTTCATAAGAGGATTAAACAAAGCTATAAAAAGATGAGGTCTGATGAAGTGAATGAGCGAGGGTAAAGTGGCCAGGCAGTGGATCAGGAAAAGGTTTTATCAGGAGGTCTGTCTATTCTCAGGGTAGAGACCTTAAAGAGGGGTTATATGTAGGCTCTGGGAGGACAGAAACTTAATGAATTTGGTTATAAGTATTTTGTTCACATTTATCAGTGGGGACAAAACAGTTCATTTAATCATTTGTTAGACAAAGAGTGGGAATTTGGTGGGTCTGTGTCTGGCCTTGTCAGAGGTGAACAAGTAGAACATCTGTTGTTTTATCTAAGTCAAATGCTGAACGGTGGTTCCTCCCAGTAAGTCTTTTCCTGAACACAAAGGGATGGAGGGTTTGTCTAATCATTGCTGTGCTCCAGACTCACAAGACCCAGATAAAATTCAACATCATCAATAAGAATTTCACCACAGTAAGGAACAAAGAGAAAGCTAAAGAGAATCCAAGTTCAAGGAACTAGAATCCCACTGGGGGGATATTCCGCAATATAATAAAGGTCAAGAAGGTAATCCACACCTGTAGGGCAGTGGTTCTCAACAGAGCTTGGTCCCTTCATCCCATCCCCTGGGGCATCTAGAAATATTTTTGGTTGTTGCAAATGGAGGTGGGGATGCTACTGGCATCCAGTGGGTAGAAGCTGTTAAACATCCCCACAAGAAATAATTATCCAGCCCAAACAGTCAATAAGACCGAGGCTGAGAAACTCTGCTTAAGGGAAAAAACATAAGTTAGAGGACGGTGATGGGTACTAAGGAGGGCACGTATCGCATGAAGCATTGGGTGTTATACACAAATAATGAATCATGGAACATTACATCAAAAACTAAGGATGTACTGTATGGTGACTAACATAACATAATAAAAAATTATTATTAAAAAAACCCCACAAGTTAGAGAATTGGATAGTTTGCTGACATTTTCTGGCTGTGTAAACTGTCATAAGTAGCTAGTTTGAGCCTCAATTTGCTAACATATTAACCAGAGATAATACTATTTATTTCATAGGGATTGTGAGGATTAATGAAATAAAATCTATGTAAGCACCTACCACCGTGCCTGGCAAAAAAAAGTCAGGTAGAAAATATTAATTGCTTATGCATTTCCCAATTCGTCTATGGACTTTTATCTGTTTCTCACATTGGCTCTTCCTGATTAACTCCTTTGGTTGTCATTTAGTTCCCATTAATTGGGAGGAGAGGCTAGCCACAGGAATCTGGGTCTGAGAGTCCAGAGAACACAGCTTAAGCACCACCAGGATGAATTTGATGACCTTAGGCAAAGCAACTTACTTTCTGTTTTACGTTTTGTTTTGTTTCTTTTTAAGATTTTATTTACTTATTTGACAGAGAGAGAGCACAAGCAGGGCGAGCAACAGGGGGAGAGGGAGAAGCCCTCTCCCTGCTGAGCAGGGAGACCAACATGGGACTCGATCCCAGGACCCTGGGATCATGACCTGTGCGGAAGGCAGACATTGACTGAGCCAGCCAGGTGCCCTGTTTTAGTTTGCTTAACTGTCAAAAGGACGAAAGACATTTTCCTTTACCTGTCTCAGGGATGAAAACAAATGACTTAATAGGGAAAGCAATGGCTTGCCCAGAAGAAGTGATCAATAAATGATTTTTGCTTCAACAACATGTGAAAGCACTTTCAGAAGGTATGAGCATTATCTAAATTGAGGGCCATAAGTGGCTATTAAAATTTATTTCACTGCAATTTATTTACCTAGTCTTTTATTGATATGGGTGCTCTTTAATTTATTTAGAGTTATATTTCAAATTAAAAACTATCTACAAAATTTCAAAAAATCTGTATAGATGAGTCTCAAATTTAGAGTACAAAATTTCTTCCACATTCATATCCATTTCTACTCTGGATAATTTCTTTTCATAGTTTCTGAATTTAATTTCTCTGGGTACTGTCCTTTATATGCTTAAAATAAATACTTTGATTTTTTTCATGATTTACTAATTTTTGACAGTATTATTTGATTCCAGTCTTTGAAAAATTAATCATACAGTGACTTAACCAACTATGTGTTTTCTCCCTTGTTTCCTAAAGTTTATTGCTTATATTTTTATTTTAAAATTTCTAAGTTTATAAATTTCACATCTTTAGTGCAACTAGTTCTGTTCCAGTTTCACTATGGGTTGATTCCAAAAATATAAGGACAATAAAAACAATTTACAGTTTTTAAATTATGTAAATATATTAAATTGTATAAATATGTAACCCAAATACTAAAATTAAAACTGTAAAGAAATGTAATCTTATGATACTGAAATTTTAATGCTCAAAGGAGACTATCCTTTTTTTTTTTTAAGATTTTATTTATTTATTTGACAGAGAGAGACAGCCAGCGAGAGAGGGAACACAAGCAGGGGGAGTGGGAGAGGAAGAAGCAGGCTCCCAGTGGAGAAGCATGATGTGGGGCTCGATCCCAGAACGCTGGGATCACACCCTGAGCCAAAGGCAGACGCTTAACGACTGTGCCACCCAGGTGCCCCTCAAAGAAGACTATCCTAAACATCAGCATCTAGTGACTTTTCTTTTTTTTTTTTGAACTTACTTCATATATATATATATATATATATATACACACACACACACACACACACACACACACACACATATAATTTCAGGGACCTCTAATGCATATTAATTGTCATTTTCTTCTTGAATACTTTGTTAAAAGTTTTTTGCTCTGTAGTTTCCTGTTGCAGGTGAGTTTCCCCAGGTAGCAGACTCTGAGACAGAGATTTGTGTTCAGGAAGTTGAACTGATTGGGTCTTCCTCCTAAGGATCAGCCTAGTGTGGGATGCAGGGGCAGGAGGATGGATTGAACAAAGAAGCAGAGTTGAGGTAAAAGGAAAAGCTGGGCTGTGAAGTAGTTATAACAAATGCCTCACATGATCTCATGAGGATTTCTTGACCAGAGATACTCCTTTAGAATTGTCCAAAATTGGAACAAGGGAATTGCCATTGGGTGTGGGTTAAACCGAGGAGGCATAATGTTGGGACAATATTGGGGTGATGGGTGGGGAAGACCAGCTGCTAACTGTCAGCAGTCCAGCAGCTGGGGAAGGCATGCTCAGACCCTGAAGGGGTCGTAGTCAGGTCATTTTCAATATGAGGTCCTTAAACATTTGAAACACTGGATTTGCTTTTTTCTTTATGCTTCACTGAGAATTTGAGTAGATACCATTTTCCTCAAGTTGTATCTTTATTATCTTTTTAGCAGTAGTGTGTTTTTTTTTTAAGATTTTATTTATTTATTTGAGAGAGAGCACGAGCAGGGACGAGATCATGAGTGGGGGGAGATCATGTGTGGGAGAAGAGGCAGACTCCCTGCTGAGCAGGGAGCCTGATGCAGGGCTTGATCCCAGGACCCTGGGATCGTGACCTGAGCCAAAGGCAGACATTTAACCAACTGAGCCATCCGGGCGTCCCAGCAGTAGTGTTCTTCTGCAAAGTCAACCTGCCAAAAGATTCCTGTGGTATGTTGTACTTCTTTTTTCTATGGAGGGTCATGGAATTTTTCTTTATCCTATGAAGTTATGTCAGTCACAGGTATGGGTCTTTTTCATTCTAATCAGCATTTCTATGTGTCTATAATATGAAGATATATCTTTCTTTACCTAAGACCATCTTTATTATTTATTCCATTGTTTCTTCCTGTTCATCTTCTCAGCTCTTTTCATCTAGGACTCCTCCTATTCGATGATATCTAGAGTCTTGGGTCTTTCCTCCTTCGGAAGAATCTCTCCTTTTATTATCCTTCCCTTTGTCTGTTTCTCTTTTTGTCTTCTGGGGCGTTTTGTCAATTTTTTTCTATTTCAGATCAACAGCTAGATCCTTGGCTTTGTTCATCTTACTTCTCTTTCTGTATGCTGACTTTAAAAATTGTCTAGGTACTTTTAATACTCTTTTTTTCTTTGACAGCAGTCTCTTTTATAAATGCCATAAATGCTTGTTTTCCTCGGAACACACTAAATCTATCTTGTAGATGCTCTTTTCTTCTCTGTATTATTTCTATTTCTGCTTAGTCAGCTGTATGTTTCCCCACCCTGGTATTTTCTTTAATATTTTGTTCATGTTTGGTGATTCATGATTCATTATTCCATGAATAAAAACAACTAGTTTGATTACTACAGGTTGCTTTCATAGGTTACTGTGCAGATAGCTATCAATCTTTTTCCCTAAGTGACTATTAAATATGCATGGGGTGTATGTATGTGTGTGTCACTAAGGGCTGGATTTTATATACACACACACACATACACACACAGAGATATATACACTATATATATCATATCATATATATATATATTATATGTATATTTGTATATCATGTTTAATATTTACTTATGTAGTTCTATATTAAGTATATATAATATTTGTATGTTACATATTGTATTTATGCTATATTTTGTTTTGTTTTATATTTTTACATGTTGTTATACATGATTTATATATTTGTATATATACAAATACATACATTTTTCCAAATACATACCTGTTTGTATTTATATTTATACACACACATACATACTATAAGTGTGTGTGTATGTTTAATCTAAATGTCCTGAATGGTTCTTCTGTTCCCAAATGTCTCCTCTATTAGCCTCAAATTCTCATTATTTTAAGTGTTTTCATAGGATATATTTTTGATCATGTTTTCTGCCCTCTTCTTCCCACAACCATCCTAGCTTTACTTCTCATCCCCAATCCCACACTATGGCCCAAGGAAAACATGTCTGATCTGATTAGTCAGCAAACAATAACGAAGTCATTCTCACTAATGTTGAATGTGGATTAAATCATAAACATCCATCTTCTCTATCTCTCTTCTCTCTTCCCTTCTATCTACACATCCATCTTCTCTATCTTCCCTTCCCTTGGTGGATGAGCTCAGCAAGGGCTAGGTTTCTAGAACTGGCCATCATAAGATTCTTCTTGTCTCTACTTTTTTTTTTATTTATGTGACTAGTCTGAGGGAGATAAGTTCTTAATGTTAAGATTTTTGGGCAAAATATAAGGTCCCATATAAGCTACTAAAAACTAGAATTTATCAGAGCTGTGTATAAGGTACCAGGCTTTTGCATAGCACATAATAATGTGTTTTGGTTCCTAGTCACGATTATTCCTTTTGTGTTTTGCCCTTCTAAATACATGGACAAAAGAAAGTATGATGGGCAGGCATTTGATTTAATGAATACCTCACTCTAATTTCTAATAGAATCCATTCATTTGTTTTCTTTAGTCTACATGAATCCATTTAAAATTATAAATGTTTATTAAGAATATACCTATTTATGGGGTGACTGGGTGGCTCAGTAGATTGAGTGTCTGACTCTTGATTTCGGCTCAGGTCATGATCTCGGGGTTGTGAGATCAAGCCCTGCACTGGGCTCCGTGCTGGATGTGGAGCCTACTTGGGATTCTCTCTCTGTCTCCCTCTTCTGCTCCTCCCCACTCCCAAAAAAAGAAGAAGCCCATTTATCAATTAACTTCCACCAACATTTTTTCTTAAAGACTTGTATTTATAATTTAGACCTTCTTTATGTGCCACCAACCGCCACACCCACGCTCACTCCCCAGCCCACTCAGGTTACTGCATTTTAATTTTAACTGCATTTATTTCATTTCTGCTAAGAGAAAATAAAAGCACATTTCAATACAAGTGAGCATTTTTTATACTGATAACATTGAAGAAAGTCTAATTTAAATAAAATTTCCTTCATATAATTTTTGCATTTTCTCTACTATTAGTAACAAATTACTTTTGGCATGCCTCTCTCTTGATTAGGGTATACAGTGTGTTTCTACTTTAGATTTAGAAATGTAGAGCATTAACACATTGGCATAGATTAATTCCTTGATTTAACTAGAATGCTCAAACAAGGGAAGTGGGGCATCAATGTTTGTTAAAAATAAAGAGGATCCAAAACTTCCCATCACCTGCAAAGGGTAGTCCTTATTAATGTACCACTTTGAGAAGAGGTGAGTAGCCATAGGGTACCACACGAGCAGTTACAGGTACACTTGCCTATGTGTATGGCTGTGGGCATGCACTGAGGAGGTAGGATGGGGGATTGGCAGGAGATGTTATAGAAAACTGTTCCTTCTTTACAGTTTTGCCAAGAGCTTTTATTGTTCCTCAACATCACCCTGCCCAGAGGTAGTGGGATTGTAAAGCATTATTTGAATAAATGACAGAGATGTGGGAAAAGAAGGGTGAATGACCTGAAGGCAGAAAAGTGTGAAGAGGCTTGCTGGGCTTCAGAGTCTGTCACTCTGTTGCTGGGGCAACCATTGCTAGCATAAAAATAAGATCCATTGTTACCTTTATGGTTGTGTTGAGTTGTTGGAGGAAAATTAGAAAAGAATTTGGATCATCCATTCTCAGGAGACCCATTTGAATCATCAAAGCTTAATGTCATTTGTCTGTATCTCTTTCAACTACGCATTCCACATACCAATTTGCTTAAATGGTGGATGCACATGCCAAATCTAATTATCCCTTATCTCACAAAGTCATTAATCATTCCTATCCATTATTCATTGACTACCGATAGCTACTCCAATCTTTAGTACATGAAACTTCAATATGCATTAGAATACCGTGTTTATGAGTGGCATTAGTTCTGAAATGTACTGCATGGCATTTCTTAGTTAGATGAAGTATTCTTGGCATGAAAACTGGTGGTGTGTTTTATGTTCCTCTCCTCATAATCTATAAAAATAATGAAATAAAAACAGTATGCTAGAGACAATTGTGAAGCTGCTGATAATTATTCATTGTGATGTTAATTAGCACAGTGGAGTGGAAATGTTATGCAGCCTAAACAGTATCCAAGAATCTCAAAGCACACTGAAGAGGAATCGTAAGTTATCACAAGCATCAGTGGGGAATGGTGTGAGGGGAATATATGTCTAGTTAAAAGAAAAAAATACTATGAAACAGGGATAACTACAGCATTCTTTAACTGTTTGGTGTTGTCAACTGCTGAATTCTACACAATTCATATTGTCCCATATATATTTTGACCTTTCGTTCCTGTAAAATGTTGAGTTATACTGAGATATATGTAAACAAGGAACATGTTCAAACCCCTTTTAGTTTCAGACCCTCAGTCTGTTGCATATCAGAGATTTGAACTCCCCCTCTCGTGACTGCAACCTAGGGCTTTCATCCATGGATACCAAGGGATATAACCAAAAAATTTTTCCGTGCCTCCCGTACAACCAGCTATCTAAAAGAGCACTGTTACATATTATTTTCACTATTGAAAAGACTATCCATGTTAATATCTATATTTACAGCTATAACATCTATCAACTGATCAATGAAGAGTAAGGGACATCAGGGTTAAGTACCTTGTCCAAGTTTGCTAGATACGAAATGGGTCTGCCAAGATTTGAATCCTGGCCTGTCAGATTTAAACTATAATCTGCATATTTCCAGATTCTCTACCTTTTGTCGATTTCATACAATGCTGGACAAGTAAGAATGTACTCTTTATAATACAAACTAATGTTTGATTTCAAAGATTCTGTAGAGAAGACTTAATCCAATTCCCTCATTTTACCAGTGAGAAAATGGAGGTCCAGAGAAGGTTACTGCTTTTGCACATATATGTAATTATTGTTAAAGTTGAGTTAAAACACAAATTTCCTAGCTTTTAATCTTGTTGATACATCCCCCACAACACCACAGTTTACTCTTGAGCTGCTCATAATTAGAATATCATACCATCCCTTTCTTTCATTTCCTCTCTTTCTAGCTAAAATCTATTTATATTGTAGCATTGAGCTCAAAACCTTTATCTTCCATAAATTTTACCAAATTTCCAAAGCACAAAATTTCTCTTTTCTTGCAACTAGTAGAATGTATACATGGTACAATGAACCTGTTCTTACTTGCTGTATCATTTTATTTATCCCTCCTTGTAATCACTTGTGTGTAAAAATCATCTTTTTAAAATATGTTCAGATCGTGTCCCACCAGCTAGACAGAAAGTTCTGTGAGAAAAACTTGTACACTTCTTTATAGCTCCTCACTCTTTCCAGTATATTGACTTTGCCATGGTAGGCACTCAATCAATATTTGGTGATTGCTTGATTGATTTTGGTCATCACAACTAATTGTTTGGTTTATTTACAAGGTACATCAAGTCAAATAATATGAACTTTTATTATTAAAAAGAAAAAAAAAGAGAACTACAGAGGCTGGAAATCCACTGCCTGCTACCACACAGGTGGAAAGTCAAAATAGCAATTTTACTAGCCAGCGTTTTCTTTTGTGTACCAATGAGCTCTGTGTTTCAATGTGAATTGCCCAAAAATATCATTAGTATTTATATTTCAAAGTGTATCCATATTTCACATATATTTTTCATACCTTTGGAGCACTGACTTGTGCACAGTTGACTGAAGAGATTTTGTAAGATCAACATATGAAAAGGAAGATGATGAGGACTGGGCTGATCTTGTTAAAATTTTTGTGGAGGTGTGAAAATAAGTAAGTGCAATTACACAGGGGAGCTTAAGGGAGGGGGGAAAGAATATTCTCTTTCTCCTTTGGTTCTCTCAAATATATATATGGCCTCAAACACCTTTAGAGTAACCATGTTGGGGTAGGGGAGAGTGGAAGAACATGGGGGAGAGAGAAAACACTGAAATATTAAGTAAAACTAGATTTCCAAATGCAAAGATCCCATAGGGTGGCTTTTCAGGAATGATTTTACATGACAGCAACTTTTGCCTTGGTAAAGCCTTCTTCACCTACACCCATCCCTTCTCTGGGATAGATTCTAATTTTGATCAATGGTACCACCATCCACGCAGTTGTTCAACCCCAAACCTAGATGTTACCTTTTGTCCCTTTCTCTTTCTCACCTACTACATCCAGTTGACCACCAATTTCTGCTCATTCTATCTCCCAAATATCTCTTAAGTCTTTCTACTTCTCTCTAGTCTATTACTATCACAGTAGTCTGAACCAACACCGTCTCTCACCTAAACTATTCACACCTTCAAACTAATTCCCATCTCTTTCTGCCGTCAAGTAAGTAGAGAGGTTAAGATTTCTGTAGCTCCAAGGGAACTTGCTTGATTGACCCCTACACACTTCTCCAGCCACATCTTTGCCATTCATGTGTTTATTAGCTGATATCTAGAACCACTGGTTTAATTCAAACTTCTTAGACCTATAGGACTCATTTTGGTCTAAGCCTTCACATGAGAACCTTCCTTCCATCTTCCTTGGGCTGGACCATCTCACATCTTTCCCTATTTCCTGATGTTATTTCAGAACCCATCTTAAAGAGCACTTCCTTGAGGGTATTTGTTACGTGACGTTATTGTTTGACTACTCAAGACTAGATCAGATCTCCTTTTATGTGCAGTTTCATAATACCTAGAATTATAACTAATTAATTACTTATGTAATCATATGTTTTTGTTCCTTTCTATCATGTAAATCTTATGACATTAAGTTTGTAGTGATAAATGGACAATGTCTGTTTGTTAATTATTGCATCACTAGTGTCTAAAACAGTGCCTGACATCTAGATGTTGTTTAATAAATTCTTATTAAACCAATCAATCAACCAGTGGATTAGAAAAATACCTGTAGAGGTACTCTGATTCTGTTCTTTGGCTTAGTAAGGGCTTCATCCTACATCTACTCACCAGGAAGAGAACCAGGGGCACCTTAGAGATAATCCATCCTTATTCCCCATTTTAGATAAACTCACCAAGGCCATGAAGTAATATAAAAAGGCTCTCTCCACTTTTCTTCTGTCAAAAGTTCAGCTGCTTTCCTATTCACTGTCACTGCAGAAAGAATCCCAAACATTAACTTATACATTAGTAAAGATTAGTTAGCCAATTTATAAAGTTGTACATTGCTAAAAGTGTTAATCTCAGTGTCCAAAATTCAAGTGGTAGAAATAATAATATCAGTAATACTAGGATAAAAAAAAAAAGTCTTGGGACCATAAACAAGTGTTTCTCCTCCCTCGTTGATTAAAATAATCCCTGGGCATGCATATAAATCATGAGAGATATTGTTAAAGGATTTTTTCAAGCTAATTCCAAATAGGAAAAGGCAAGATAAAGACTAGAAACTTGGATCTTGGCAGGCACCTCAAAACCTAATCTATTTTTTTTTCCCAATGTGGAAAAAAATGACATTTCTAATTTGAGTAAAACCAAACACATACAATACAAACTTGGGAATCAGAAACATTGGAAGTTCGCATAAGATTTTTAAAATTATTTAATTTCTTTGTTTCTTTAAATAATGAGCCATTTCAGATCCATAGTTTGATTTCAAAAATATTTCAGTTAGATTTTTAAAAAGCCGTATAATGAGGCTAAGTAAAAGATACCTGTTTCCTGCTTGGAATCTTATCTATATTTTCACAATAGACCAAATACAAAGTTTTGTTGAAACAACTTCATTTGTTGGATATTTCTATTCATGACATTTTGTTGTAGTTTACATCATCTTTGCTAATGATTAAAATCAGATAGTACTTCATTCATTTCAAGTTATTTTGTGTTTTCTGTGCTTAGGCAATCTTGATTGACTATGAAAGCTCTCTTTTGTCAACCTGGAGTAGTCGAAGCATATTTATTTAAAAGCAATACTAATGATACAAGTAGATAAAAGTATAGTATCACATGACTAGGGTTTTTCAGTAAGAGAAAAGTTTATGATTGAAGTGGAGAAGATAAGGTAAATAAATATATAAAAACCAGTTGTTTTTTACATTTAAAGTTCAAGTGTTCTTTTTGTTCTTGTTGTTCTTGTTTAGATGATCTCTCTCTTGTTCCTTTTTGTGTGTCATGGACATTTATATTCCTTTTTTCCTAACCTAACCTTTCCCTGATTACAGACGTCGTGCTAATTACTCACTGTGATTCCAAGGTTCGACACAGCCGGCTTTGTTCCCGCTTCTGCAAAGGCACACAGCTGCATCAATATTCAGTAGGGAGTTCTTGAAAATAACCTAAGTGGCATTTGGGAATAGATCTTCCTCCAGTGGGTAAATACCTATTCAAATCAACAAAATATACATTCAGGAAGCATATTTTTGAAATGCGACAGACTTTCCAAATGAGTTTTTTACAATGAAAGATTCATAATATGCTAATATAAATGTAAATATTATATCAGGTCACATCTAAGGATGGGAAAGTCTAGTAAGTAGAAATGTCTATTACCCATTCAAGATTTTCTGCCAGAAAGGACGCATGGGAGTATCATTTCCTAACTGTAAAGAACCAGGAAGTTTCGTTGCTATTGTTTTATTTTGTTTTGTGGGTATGTGTAAGCACAAGGCACCAACTATAGAGTCTAGAATGTGTTTTTCTTTTTTTTTTCACTTTTGAATTCTGACTCTCTTGTTAAAATGATTAATACCTATCTTTAAAAAGTCAGAAAGTAACACATAAGTACCGGATTTCTGTCTTCTTTTGAAAACTACCAGGATTTGCCAACTTTGATCCCCATTCCTGATTGGCAGCAGTAGCTGCTGCTCAGTGGTGGCCGCACCCTCAGTCGGAAGCCCTCTGTCAGACTCCCACACCCTGAGGCTTACAGTCAGGTTCCATTCATCGGCTGTTTTTCTAAGGTTAGAGTTGACAAAATAAAATTTTTTTATACCCGTGTTCCCATCAAGCGTGGTAACATTAAAAATGGACCCAGATAGGGCTATATGTTTGAAATAAAACATAGTACAAGGGTGTAGTGTGAGAAAATAGCATATTTCCTCATGGAAGGCAAAGAACATTCTATGTATTTAATTTGTAATGTGTCTATGTGAAAGACTGCATCTTCAACACCTCACCCACTCTAGCCTGCTACACACATTTATATTAACTTACTTACCTCTTAGGAGTTTAGTTTATAGCCACTATGACATGGAGTGAGTGGACTTTTCTAAAATGAGTGTGTGAATGCACGTTCGCTTAAGAAAAAATGGCATAGGATACTCCTACTATCGACTGCATTATCTGGTCACTGCATTTATGAGTGGTTTTAACTTTCTTTTGTTTACTTTTTTTTATATATTATAAAATGTTCCCCATGTGCTTGTGTTATTTTTAAAAAGAGAAGCAACAATGAAATTTTTTAAAAAATGAAAGTAATGGTTTGGTCAGAATGCTACAGACATATTCCCTATTTGTTCCCCTCTGGATGCAATTAATGCATAGTTCAATCTTCATAGAACCTAACCCAAAATGCAAGGGTCTTTATAATCAGCCTTGCCAAATTGATTTTCACTCAATCAAAACCCTCCTCTCCAGGCATATTGATTTTCTCATTGTGGTTTAAACACACCTGAACCCTGAACTGTTTCCTCCTCTACATTTTTATTTATGCTGTTAACCGTCTCAACTTCCATCCAAACCCAGAATATCTTATTTTGTCAGTGCTCAAACTACTCACATCATTCAATGTCAGTTCCAACTCCTCATTAATGTGATCCGCTGATTTCTGAAATGATCGCTGACTTCCCTACTAGCAATTGCACTAAACTGACCGTAGCAAACATTGTAATCTCTACAATAATATTCCCTTATTTGTCCCCTGAGGAATTCTAAGTCCTTGAATCAGTAATAGTTTTTATGATACAAAATAGTTCAATGGTTAAAAATAATAAAAGGAAATTTTAAAAACTTTAGAACAGATTTATTTACTGCAGTAATACTCAGAACCATTACAATTTGCCTGCTGTCCTCTTCCTATTGTGGAAGAGAAGTTTTCATTTATGGTATCTTACAAACTCTCATCAGCATCAAACTCTCTTTCAGTCTGTATTTCTAGTAGAATTTTAAGGACTTCTACTCTGCAAAGGACTCTATGGCCAGTGCTACTTCATAATGTAGTTTTATGTTTAACCCTTTCTTCTCAACCAGCTAGCAAGTTTCTAAAGACACTGAACTTGCTCTTGCCAATCTTTTTGTGCTCCAATGCCCTTGAATAGCTATGAGCACATGGGATGTGATGGACGTAAGGATGGCACAAGCAATGTGTTATCCATCGGCTAACATGACGGAGCAGTAGCAATAGCGGGGGGAATGGGAGGGGGAGACCCTGATTCAGTAAACAGGAGGAAATGCCCAAGACCATTAGGTAATCTCTGAACGCCCAACATTGTTTCTCTCGTCATGACACTCGTTCCTTGTCATGTCTCTTCTGTCTGAACCAAATGATTTCAGACTCGGGCTTCATGTAGCTCTCCACTGTGAAAGAGGCTTAAAGAGATAGGATCACTTAGATTCAAGGGGCAGCCTCATTTTCCCTCTACTATTCTCAAATTGATGGAAACTTTACATCTGTCATGGCTTCTTTTAGCGATGAATGTAGGGAAGATGGTTGATAATCACTCAGTATGTATTCAACTTCAAAATGAATGGCCAGCTGAAAACCCTTCGTGACATCTCCATCTAAAAAAAATTAATCCAAAGAAGTATTTGAGCTGTCCAGCTACTATCTCTAACAAGTGTTGACCATTGTTTATTTCTGAAATAATTATGCCTCTATGTATTAATTACTAGCATTTTGATTCTGTTTTCTTGTACATTTTAAGATATCCTTAAACTCTCAGAGACTGGACTTAGCATGCTTGTTTTATGCTTTGCAAAGGAGAGGCAGATGCAGGTTAAATAAGACATTGGTACATTCTTAATGAATATATGAACTACTTGGAGAATTCATTCTTGTTGTGCCTTTTTGCCATGTTTTCCGACTTGTCAAACTAGCTCCTTGCTTTGCATTTATGTTGATTACATTCAAAACCCATCTGCCTCACTCATGCACTTTGCTCTGCGTCCTTATCTCTCAAATGGTGGGCAGAGAACCAGTAGCATGGGCGTCACCAGAGGGCTTGTTTGAGATACAGAATCATAGGTCCAACCCCAGACATGGTGAATCGGAATATGCATTTAAACAAAATCCCTTGGTAATTCTTATGCTCATTTAAGTTTGAGAAGGATTGCTCTGTTCTCTTCTGGATTTCTGTTGTGGTCTCATTCACATGGCTTATTGTGTTGCCCCCTTCTCAGCTGTCCGTGTTATCCAGGGAGGTTCCTTCAGCTTTTCTCTCTTCTCCTTTCAGTGACTCAGCTTGCTTGGAACACTCCATACCACCCTCACAATTTATCTTCTGCCCAATCAAAGCCCTTCAATCCATGTATCTTCTGCTACCACTCCAAAAAAAAAAAAAAAAAAAAAAAAGAATTCTTTGCACCTGCTTTTCCCATAGCTTGCTAGCTCAGATAGAAATCCCTTCTCCTTCAAGATACTCTGAAGAGTAGCCTACTCCACATTCTATGCATTCTTGGGCTCATTGTCTGCTTTTCTGCTCTATCACTCTCCTGAAACTTCTTAAAGTCACAATTAAAATTGCTGAACACATGGAACATTTTCCAAACTTCAGTTGATGCCTTACTCCTTAAGCCTCTCTTTCCCCTCAGCTTCTGTGGCCCAATCCTGTTCTGATTCTATAAAGACTCAGATCTTCCATCTTAATTTCCCTGCCTCTGCTTTTTTATTAAATGTATTGTCTCCAGCCACCCATCCTCACTCTCTTCTTTTATCTCTCTACACATTTTCTGTAAGTAATGTTGCCTACTCTCAAGATTTCAACTACCAAGTTCACTACTATTGGCTCCTTTGACGCATGGCTGTACCTTCTGTCCTGAGCTCTAGCCTCATGTCTCTCTTATGCATGTTAGATACCTCTCCTTATCAGCATGCCCACCTGAACCTACTTGCTCTTCCCTCATTCTACTCTATATTCCTTAGCTGGGCTGGTAGAATTGAAATGCCTTTCTCAATTCCTCCTTCGCTTTACCCTCCATATCCAGTTATCTCTGAGTTCTGCCAATTCCACTGTCTTAATAACTCTCATTGCTTTCCTACCTCTCCTATCATACTGGTACTGACTTAGTTCAGCATTTCTTCATGATTTCTTGCTTGCACTGTCATAACTGTCCCTTCCTAAATTTTCTTGTTCTTCACCTGCAGGGCTATTTCTAATTAATCTTTCTCACTCCCTCTGGAGTGAAGAAGCTTCCTTCCTCAAACTGTAGTCACCTCCATGGGTTCCTCCCTGCAGGTCCACAAAAGGCAAGGAAGGTCTCCTGAGGTTGCAACAATATGAAAGGGACAGTAAATAATCCAAACGAGATGTGGTTCCTCAGGCAACATTTCCTTCTACCAACTATGTATAAATGAAAATAAAGCAATAGTTCAAATTGATTCTGGGTCAAAAACATGACTGCAAATTATTCTTAAAATTTTCTGTCTTAACCGTTAGCTAGTAATGCTTAACCTCCACAACTTGCCCATCTAATTTAGGTGTGGTTATTCATATCTGTGCAACATCTTCCTCCTTTACATCTTTGACTCATACCTGAAAACTCTGCTCAGGGATAACCCTCTCTCATTCCTGAATTCTCCATGCTAAATTTACTTTTTCTTTTCCCAAACCTACTTTTTCTGAAAGGGAGTCGGGAGACCATCTTATAGTTAGAATTCATGGCCTACGTTGAGGAAAAGGGAATTATTCTGGGAGTTTGTGAGGGACTCCAAAATCTAAACAGGGAAGAAATCTGAAAAATCACCATTTGATGAGCCAAAGATGGGTAGCAGGACCACTAAAAAGGCCTTTCATAAGGCCAGCACCAAAGCGGAGTCCTATGAAACCAGAAATCCAAGATCCTGCGAGACAAGAAAGAGCATGTACAATGAGAAGAGTATGTGTCAATCACTTGTATTTACAATGGGACATTGCCTGACTGGCTGCCTAGGGCTGGCATTCAAGTTCAAGCACATGGTGGGCTCAGAGGTGAGCCTGCAATGTTTATAGGACCTGTATCGGACAGGCACCATCCCCTATACCTTTGCTATATGGAGCAAATGTTTTTTATTACCACTGTACGCTTTATTCTACGTTAGAAATGTGACTATTTGAGAAAGCCCAACCTAAGTAAGGATGCATAAGGTTCTCTAGGATAATAATGAGGGTGACAGCAGCTCCTGGCAGGGAGAAGCCTGGCAGCTCCCTCAGATGAGGAACTATCTTATTCAAATCTGTCTTCCCAGGGCCTGTCACACCAGTAGGCCCTCTAAGTTCATTAATATGCAAGTCTATCAGTTGTAATGACCTATTCTATGTGGTGGTAATTAGCAAGAAACAAACACGGGATAAATGCAGAAATCAACACGAATGACCATATAGTTGAACAAATAGACCAAAGATGAAACTTGTACAGATTTGTTTATAATGACTGTTCTGGTGTTCCTTTGGTTAGCAGGGTTTCCATGGGTCAAAAATATTGCTTCACTGGATGCCATTTGGTAAATGGGAAAATTTCTGAATGTAACTATGAATTACAGGACTATTAGAAAAATTAGTTTGCTAACTTGAAATTTCATCACCTGACTACTCAAACTGTTAGAAACATTCCATTTAATCAGATATTTTTAATATACATTCATTAAATCCATCTATGTGGACAGCTTTTGAAACGTTCAAACTGCTACCAGAGTCAGAAGAGCTAAGAGCTTTATTAAAGAATCCCAGCATCATGTCTACAAAAGTAAATGCACAGCACATGCTTCCTTTGAATTACAATACAGAAATTAATGCACGACCCATTAACGCTATATTTCCTTTCCTCAATAACACATAAATATAAGTTCACACATGAGAAGTGATATTAGTGGATAATCCCTAAAAGTACAGACTGAGCAGGAAGATTTCCCTTCAGGAACTTAAAGTTCAAGGAACTGAGGGGCACCTGAGTGGCTTAGCAGATTTAGGTCTTACTCTTGGTTTCGGCTAAGGCCATGATCTCGGGGTCTGGGATGAAGCCCCATGTGGGGCTCAGCACTCAGTGTGGCGTCTGCTTGTCCCTCTCCCTCTGTATCTGCCCCACCCCCTGATCCTGCATGACCTCTAGCTCTCAAATAAATAAATAAGTAAATAATCTAAAAAATCAATCAGTCAATCAATCAATCAAGAACTGAACTAACACTGAGTACTTATTACATTCCAAGGTCTTCAACTCATGGGCATTTAGATAGGTTTTCTCATTTGATCTTTATAAAAACTCTGTAAGTAGGTGTTATCAAGAGAGAAAAATGAGGAAAAATAAGTGAAAATAAGAACTGAGTACTTAGTGCTGAGGACGTTATTAGGCATATGGGCTAGCTACTATCGAAACCTCATTTTGCAGATAAGTCATGCTGCTGAGAAAGCACAGGTGATTTGTTTCTAGAAAGACCACCTTTAAGTGCTAAAAGGGAATGTTAAGTTTTCCTACTTGCCTGCAAGGCCCAAGCTGCTTTCCTTATAAGCACCTGCAATCTTTCAGACAGGTGAAGACCACTTTGGAGACAAGTGAACAGAGCTGCTTATCTATTTGTTTTTTAATCAGGCCTCTCTGCAAAGGTGTCTTCCAGATATTTTATATTTTCCCCCCCAATGTCTAGCACTGTGTTCTACCATACTCAATAATCAATAAACACTGGCCCAACTGATGGAGGATCTTTAGTGTGCTATTAAGGAACACTTGTCAAACTCCAGGAACTGTTTTAGCCCCATGTTAATAAACAACTGATTATGATGAACCTTTTAAAGGAAATTATACTCCTCTGAAAACATGTTTTGTGAAAATGAGAATTTTATTATTATTTGGGGTTTTTTTGAGGATATCGATCTTAAATACAGTTAAATAGCTAGAAGATCGGTAATAGGGCTAGCAAAACATTCTTTCATGAGACATGATAAAGAACAATAATTATTTGATATATAGATTTAAGTTTAAATTCACAGAACTTCTTTTTTTTTTTTTAAGATTTTATTTATTCGACAGAGATAGATACAGCCAGCGAGAAAGGGAACACAAGCAGGGGGAGTGGGAGAGGAAGAAGCAGGCTCCTAGCGGAGGAGCCTGATGTGGGGCTCGATCCCAGAACGCCGGGATCATGCCCTGAGCCGAAGGCAGATGCTTAACCGCTGTGCCACCCAGGTGCCCCAAATTCACAGAACTTCTTATAAAGAAATGACTAATTGACTATCCTATGCTTGAGTATCCAATCAAATGTCTCTTAATAGATAATTCGTATATATGCTACACATCAGTATAACCCCAAATAAGTAACAGTTTGGGTTCTACCCTCTACACATGAGCAAGGGTGATGATATTTATTGTGTCTGCTCTGCATTAGGCAGCTAGCTAGGTACACAAAGACTGCCTAATGTTGATATTCAAAACAAGCGTATGAAATATGTATTCTTATGATCTTAGTTAGATGTGGAAACTAAGTCTAGAAGAGGTTAAGTTGGTTGCCCAGCTTACACACCTTACTTGTTAAGGCCAGAATTTAAACCTGTCTTTGTGATTCCTAAGTCTTTGTCTATTTTACTTATAGTATGCTAACTCCAATGACTCGAAATACAAGGAAGAGATAGTGATGCAAATACACCCTTCATCCGGAAGAATCAGAGTAATAGCGTAATGGATAATAAAATATTCATAATATCTACAGGGTCAAGGATAAGTGCATTTTTGGAAAAAGAAAAAAATGACTGGAAGGAAACACACCACAATGTGAACAGTGGTTTCGTTGCATTACATTTTGTTATTTTAGTAATGGAAAAATTTTAACTCATAATAAAGCAGGGTAAGTGCATTTTAGGACAAGACTGTACATCAAATTATAGAAGAATTCTGGGAGAGGAGACTTGTGAGGCCATAGATTAGCTTAGACAGAGCGAGGGAATCTTCCATACTGCTGCTCTGACTAAACACAAACTATGGCAGTTAGCACTGACTTGGGAAATTTTGCTTTCATTTCAAACCCAGGATAGGAACAGTAGTCTTGCCTGGGTGAGAATGTTGAAGAGGAGAGTGGTGGTGAAGACTTCTATTTATTCCTTGGAACAGTCAGGCAGGTACGAAAATGATCGGGCAGGCGGTATGCCAGATGTTGGAGATAGAAAGGTGGACAGTCAATAGGGAAGTCCAGCATCCTGGGGGATGGATAGCCCTACTCCTATAAGGTCCTACTCCTTTACAGCTCCCCTGAGAAGGGGCATCCAGGCTACATCTCACTGTATGTGTGTGCCTTCTCCCTGCAGTTCTGATGATGAAGCACAAGCCAGAGGCTGCAAAGTGGAGAGTAGAACGGTAACAAGAGCAAATAAAATTTAGTAGTTTTTGTTCCTACTCCCTCATAGCTTTTACTCCCACTTTCCTTTCTTCCAAATGTGTGTCCGCTGCACCAATTTCCCAGTTACCTCCTTGTATACCAGGCAGGTTTGGAGAATATATTGATTTTGGCTTTCTTTATCAATAGCCCTCAATTACCTATTTTATTAAAAGCAAAACAAAGCAAAACTCAGATTTTACACATTCCATTTTTAATGCCCGGAAAGAAAAGAAGTCACTGCCAGACTGCATGGCCAAGCCGTTAGAACATTGTTCATGACTTAATATGGAACGCTGTAAAGCTCAGTGAAACAATTTCTGGTCCCTCCTACAACGAAATTTGGTTCTCTCACCTTCTGAGGAGTTTGACCTGAACATGGTAGGTTGGGGTCTTTTTTAGGTTCTCCCAGCGAATGTGAGTGGTGATATCAAACCACCTACCTAGCCCAAGGGGTAATTTCCTATGAGTCTTTGAGGCTGGATATTCAATCTTTAACATTTTATACCCAACGGCAGACCTTTCTGGAGAAAGGCTTCACGGCTTCCACCTCAAGGATCAAAGGTGTTTTTCTCACGGTTTGCGACTCTCATGCCTGAAATGAACACGCCGGAAAAGTCGCAAAACTTTTCTCCCTTTCCCCTTTAACTTGAGCACTCAGGTCTCCTGATTCGGCGTCCTGCTGTCGTTCCGATCCTCTACCCCAGGAGTTTTATGAGAAGGAAGAGACAGAGCAGTTAGACAAAGAGGTAGTTTTAATTATTTATTTTTAAGGAGTGGGAAGAACCGGGGAGAAAAATGATCTTGTGTCTTTGAGTAGTCTTTCATGGTTGAAACTTTACGGGACAAAACAGCAGCTACTTGGTTTATACTGAAAAGAAAAAAAAAGGTGAATACAAACCACAATGCAGCAAAGGCTCTGAGGTGGATTCTGCACACAGCCAGATCCCTGTAAGCCTACCTATGTGTGCTAAATTGTCTGTCGGGGAAAGTGCGCTGGGCGTCAATAACCGCAAGAGAGCACCTGTGTGAGTTCTGTCTCAGTATTTCTGGGGAATGTGGATGTGCTATGAAGATATTTGGAACAAATGGCAGTGTTTTCCTAGCTTTTATGTATTCTCATTGTATTTGCGGGGGCACATCAACTGGGTAGAGTTACAGCTATGAGCAAGAACGGAAGGCCATAATATTTCAAAAATTATTCTTCCTAAAATTTCATGTGTATATTCTCAAGAGATGTCCTCAGGCGCTCAGTCAGAACCAGTGTATTTTTATGTTACAACCTATTCCACCAAACATGGCTATCTCATTTCGCAGGTCAAAACAGATTAAAAGGGGAAAATGCTGCTAGCAGTCGGCAAAGGCAAAAATTGCAAAGAGATAGATAGAAAAACCATAAAGGAGACATAGAGATTTACAGAGCCAACCAGTGCGAGGACACCTATTTTAGGAGCCAACAATTACACCTCCGCTAATAATCTTTGGGGGCATAGCACAGAAATTGATGTTCCAAATGTTGACCAAAGTCATCATATTTAAAATCCCCAGGGTAAGAAAGCAGAGAGCAATGTAGTAATTTTAGAAAATTGTCCATCCAAAATAGATTTTAAAATATTTTCACTTAAAGAGAACATTTCCTTTACCAATTATGTGGGATAAAGTAGGTATTATTCCATTTGGGTCCAAGATTCAGTTAATACAGTGTTTTTAGCAGTAGGTGCAGGTGGTGGCTACCCCCTTATATGGTCCAGATGATTTCACTCTTTTTCAACAAGGCATTGCCAGAGCAGTTAGCATGCAAACCATGCACAGGTGTTGGGGGGCAGGCGTGAGGAGTGCGTGGGAAGAGGAGGTCATCTGTGCTAATGGAAAATAAACTCAAAGGGCATATCCAGTCTCACCTTCATATGTGAAGGGCATCTATTTGCTTCCCATTTTCTGATAGGGAGTGATAGATTTACAACTAGTACAATAAATAGAGCTTCAGGGAGTGCAACAAAAGAATCCCGGCCCTGGCCAGTGATTTGATTTGCTCTAGTACATCTATCTGACTGAGCCATCTGGCAGAAAACCAGTGCGTCAGCACAACAAAGGGTGTAGGCTTGAGGCAGGCTAGCCCCTTAGCAAACAGGCTAGTGAGAAAGTGCAAGATGTGGCAGGACAGAGGCTGGCCAGTTACCCAGGGTGCAAAGGCTATCAACACGGAAAAGGAAATGAGGGGTCCTCATCACTTCGTCCAGTGTGTTTGGCCAGACCAGGTGTGGAAGGCGTCCGAGCTCAGTACCGAAGAATGTCTAACAGGTGGGCCAGGCAGTAGAGGAGTCAGGCTGTAGTTAAGAAGACACTGACTAGCACTGTGGTTTAGAGACAGAAGTCCATTCATAATGAGGGGGAAGGGAGTGCTATGGGAGGGAGAAAACTTTCCCCAGTTGGAGGAATGGCTAAGAGGTAAACAGAACTCTAACTAAGAAGGTGTTAAATAGCAAGAATTCAACTGAGTAAATGTAAAAGATGTAATTGGCTTTATTAAACAGTTTATGAATTGGAGAGCATCCCATCTAGCAAGTTGGGGGGGGTCCCCAAGGCATTGTACAAAATAGAAAGTTTTTATAGAAAGAGAGTGGGGCAAGAACGTTATTAACAAAGGGAAGGATTATTTCAGGCACAGTATCTTTCCCTTAGGGGAAGAGCAAGGGGTCTTATCACGCAGGAGACCTCATCCTTCTTTGTGGGGATGGAGAAGGACCCCTCTGGCAAACTGCTTTGTGCTGATCAAAGAACTGACCAATTTCTGGGAGAGGTTGAAACTGCAGTTAAGTGAGATATCAATCTCTGGTTTGGGAACTCAATCTAAGTGATACCATTTTGGGCTTGTGTTTTTTGTTTGTTTGTTTTGTTTTTTAAACAAAGTCCTATCTAGAAACAGGAGAGTTAGATAGGTAAATAAGGAAGGATCTAGAGAATGTTGTGACTCAGAGCTTATACAACCACTACATTCCAAACAGCTGTGCTATTGGACCAAGAACTAACTCAGAGTTCTCTTCACTATGAGATTTAGGCTGCTAGTAGTTCCCACAATATCACGTGCGGCTTGGCCAGATTGACACTGGGAAATGTGGGGCACCAGTATACAGATACAGACGTTCAGAGCTTAAGAAAGAAAAAGTAGAGGATATAATGTAGGGACTGGCCGAGACACTAGCATGTGTTACACTGCATTGAGATGGACCTTACAAAATTGGAACAAATACATTTTTATTCTAATTTACTTTTCCAAAATTACATACATAAGGGCTTGCCATTCTCTGTTTCCCCTACGCATGGAGGGCTCGGTGGCTCTGTGGAGGAAAAAGAAAAAAGCTTATCAAGGTTTTGTTTTGTTTTTTTTGTTTTTTTTTTTTTTTTTTTAGTACCCTATTGAACACATCACTGCATTTTAATCTGGAACAGAGGGTGGAAAAATAGCATCTGGTTAATCAGAGGTTTATAGATTATTTGGTGATACAACTTAACTGTGTTGATGATGAAATGAAAAATTGTGTATCTTCCCTAGAGCAGCATTATAAAGCATCCTGTCTGGTACTTAAAATTGATCGTGCATTATATTGGTTAAAGAGTGGCATTTTGAAAATAAAATTAGGGCTGATTTGCATTTGTGTTGAAATAGTTGCACATGCATTTAATAAGAACAGTTTTTCCCTTTTCTTCTAGAACACATTTACAGTTTGCATTAATTTATATTAACTCAGTGTTTTCACTCAACATTATTTTAAAAGATAAGACAAACATAGATATAATTACTCACTAGGAAAATAACTCCTGTAAGAGTGATTGCTATATATTTCATTTGGGAAAATAAAATGCAAATGTGTTTTTTATTAATTAAAGCACCAGAAATACCTCAGTAAATAAACCAAGGTGATTTAATTTTTTAACTGACAATTTTATAAAGCATGGGAAGCATTATATATCACTAATTTTCACATCTAGAGTTGCATTTGTAGATGGTATCAGGATCCTCAATATCTGTTTATTAAGATTTAAGCTCTATGACTGTTGCATTATGTTTAATTTACATGTATTTCCTTGACTTACACTCTACAGTAAATTCTTATAGCTTAGATGTGGGCAACTGTCTTTAAAATCATCAGTGACTTCCAAGCAGTAGAAAAAATGAATTTCATATTGATGGTAAAGGAAAACAAACTGCTATGTGTGATGCACACAGATTTATTATTTAAATAAGTCTTTATTCTTCCAAGTATGATTACAAGTTCTATTCTCTTTAGAAAATTCCATTTTCCAAGCGGGTGTTTGCAAAGGCATTATATTAGCAATTAAAATAGCAATTGTTCCAGTCATTATAACGGAGAACTTAAAAATATGTGCAAAAAGAACAGAATAACTATCTTATTTGATTTATGGTACATTATCTTTGAAAAGGGAATCAGGAGACTTAGTATTCACATAAGTGAGAAAATATATCACTGTTACAGAACTCATAGGTGATGTCAGAGACAAAAATAAAAGGGAAGTTCATAGGTTTTGTTTTCAGTTTTTAAGTTATTTAATGTAAACTATCAAAGAACTCTGAGAAGACATTCTCAATTTCTCTCTCTCTGGCACGTGCACGCGCGTGCATGCGCACACACACACACACACACACACACACACCCTCACAAAATCTTCACATTTTAAAAGGCCAGGTAAATACTACTGAGACAGTGAAATATATACTAAGCATCCAGTTGTAAATCTAACCATAATCATCTAGAAAAATTGGCTAAAAAATGGACAGTTTGGGCTCAGTATCAAAAGTTTAATAAATTAAGCTTTGTGAGGCAGGAGAGGGGATTGAGTTTCAGAGCATTCTGGAAGTGAAAAGCAAGCAGGAAAAAGTACTCCTCTGATACATCTAGGGTACTAACAGAAAAGCCTGAAATGGAAAGATCTGAGAAGTAAAAATAATAAAACCTTGAGACTATTTTGTTATAAAATAATTTGATCATTATGTGTTAATGGCACATGAATCAAATCATCAAGACATGAACTTGGTCAGTGACTGGCTTGAATGTGAACCTCCATGCCCCAGGCAAATGGTCCTAGGCTAGAAAATCTAAGCTCTAGAGCACTGGATCCCACTGAGATCAAGATTCACACCTACCTATTAAATGCCTCCCAAGTGGCAGACCCCACACTGGGTGCTTAGGGTATGGAAGTGGACAAAGAGACAAAGGCCTCGAGCTATGGAGTTTATGTTATGCCAGAAGAAGAGAGATAATAAGCAAATAAATCAACATGTTCCAGGTGGTGATGGGTTTCATTAAAAAATAATAATAATGAACCAGAATAAAAAAGAGAAAGTAGCAAGGCTGCTATTTAAGAGCAAGTACTCAGGAAAGAGCTTCCTGGCACAGGGGCATGTGACAGAGACTTGGAGGAAGTGAAGAATGAACTATGTGGATTGTAGAGACATGTGTGCTCCTGACAGAGGAAAGAGCAGGGAAGCTCAGAGAGTTTGTTTAAAAGTCCAGTAGAAAGGGGGGTGGGTAATCAGAAGGGGGAATGAAGCATGAGAGACTATGGACTATGAGAAACAAACTGAGGGCCTCGGAGGGGAGAGGGGTGGGGGAATGGGATAGGCTGGTGATGGGTGGTGGGGGGGGCACGTATTGCATGGTGCACTGGGTGTTATACGCAACTAATGAATCATCGAACTTTACATTGGAAACCAGGGATGTACTGTATGGTGACTAACATAATATAATAAAAAAACATTAAAAAAAAAAAAAAACAAAAAAAAGTAAGGTGGCCAGTGAAGCTGCAGGGGTGTGAGCAGGAGGGCAGTGCTTAGAAATGGTAACTCCCAGGTGTGACAACAAAGGACCCAAATCGCTGAGAGCCTTTGGGGCACTGTAAGGAATTTGGCTTTTGTTTACATTAAGGCAAGAGGCCATTAGACACCTTTGAGTAAAAAAATGGTATGAGCTGCCTGCTTTTTAAAGTAGCTCTTTTTGGCTTCAGGGAGAAAATTCAAGGGAAGGGAAGGGTATAGGAAGGGATAACAGCAAGCTTTTGCAGCCATCCAGACAAAAGATGCTAATAGCTTGAATGGAGTTTCTAGCAGAAGTAGTAAGAAGTGGTGGAATCTGGGATCTGTTTTGAAGGTAGGGTCAATGGAATTTGCTGATGGATTGGATATGGTATGTGAGAAAAGAGACATGGTTTGTGAGAGGAGAGAGACGGGAAGAGAGGAGTAATTGATGACTCTGGGTTTTCTAATCCAAGTAATTAGAAGAATGGAGTTGCCATTTACTGAAATGGGGTAGGTTATGCAAGGGAGATAAATCAGGGGTCTATATTTGTGCATGATAATTTTGAGATGCCTATTGGACCTTCAAGGACAGAGGAGAAGATGTGAAGCTTTTATCTTGGAAAGTAGGAGAATGCATGGAGTAGGGAAATATTGTAAGTTTACCAGATAGCCCTAAAATGCCACCAGAGTTTGTGAATTTCCCTGAGGGACTCTAACGTTCAGCCAGGAATGAAAACTACTGAATAGGACAAGAAGGTACAGGTGTTCAGTGAAGTGGTTAAGGCTATTGACATTACCTGGAAGAGTTCTGCCATCCACACATTACAGTGTGGTATCAGAGCGGAGGGGCTGCAAAATGTGTGACTTAGAAATGTTCCGTAGTTGATTCTTTACATCCTCTTCCCAACATAAAAATCACCAATGTAAATGCAGGAAAGATCTAGCTTCTTTCAGGAGCATTCTCAAACTAATACCCAGAAACTTGACATTTATGAAGGGAGGCAAAGGGAAATTCAATGGAATGCATGTTGTGTACCAGATATTGGGTTTGCTGCTTTTCACACATTGTCTTAATTGATCCTCCCAGCATACTTTTGAGATGAGACTCTTAGCTCTATTTTAGGGGTGGGGAAAATAAGATTAAGTCATTATTCCTAGGTAACATAGTTAGTATGGGATAGTGCTAACATTTTGCCTTACCTGCAGTCATTTCTATCTGAAGAAGTTGAAAAGATGCTTCCAAATATTTTGGTGTAAGATAGGGGTTTAGTAACTTAAGTGCATACAACACATTAATAGATTAGATTCTGGAAGGAAACATGTCTAGGTTTGTAATCTGCATGAGGAGAGAGTCCATGCTTTCCTGTATACAGGTATATTCTTATATTCATTCATTCATGTAACATTCATTGAGTGCTTTTGATAGGCAAGGAGCTATGTACTCCATAGCCAAATAAGACACAGTTCTTGCTCTCAAGGATTTCCTATTCTATCAGGAGAGTCAGATAATAGCACAGTGTTTCTGCTTTAAAGGCTGTACTCCTCTTGCTGTTTTATATTCATCAACTGCCTATAATCCTGGGCTTTGCAGAAATCATTCACTGCCTTCTGCAGTGATCAGTTAATCAAGCATGGCCGCAAAGGGGCTCAAGCAAGGGTGGTACAAGTCTGGATTTTGGAATTCAGGAAAAGCTTTTGCTAGCCAGAGCCCAGGGTTTTAAAGCCTGGGAACAAAGCAATGTGTGCTCTTGGGTACCCCGAACCCAGGAGGTTAGCCCCAGGAATGGAGATCAGATGAAAGCCAACACTGCTGATCTAAACAGAGGCAGACAAAGTTCAGAAATTCTAGCTTGGAAGCTTAACTGATTCAGAGAGGAGGTTTTGCTGAAACATGAGCTAAAAAGTAGGGGTGGGTGTGGCAAGGCCCACAAGCTCCCGGTGAGAGATGACCAACCAGGACACTCCTCCAGTCCGCATGGTCTCACACTCTTCTGAATGGGCTGTAGACTCAGGGGAAGTGGGGTTGTTCCCTGGGAGTTGCTTACTGCTGTACCAGGAGGAAGAGACAAAGCTACAGACCCCAGGTCCCTAGCTCCAGAGTTTCTTAGGAGTCCCTGGTCTACTTCCATTCCTCTTTTAAAGCCACCTCACTCTGCACAGTGTTTCTTTTTTACAAGAGGGGTCTACTACCTTTGGTAGTGGTGGTGTGGTATCCTACAGATAACTAGTTGCCTAGGCTTGAGGGATATACCCTAGAATTGAATTTGAACTTTTATTAAGGGCAGGGCTTTTGACCAACTTTCTTTGGTGGTTTGCTACTCCTGGAAAAGGTCCACTGTTGAGCTCTCTCTAATTGGGCTTGAGATTTCAGAGGTACTGAGTTCTAGATCCCCCTGATAGATTCACCTGCCTTAGGATGTTGCCTGGTCCTAGGGGGGAAAGTAGGCCATACCGTGACAGATATGGACAAGCATGATGCTGTGAGGCTGACTGGAGTTGCCCTGGATAATGTAGAGGAACAACAGGCAGAGGGATTCATCATTTACACCTGTTAGGATGACCCTTTGCTGGCACATGGTTGGATGGATAAACTACAGCTCCTTTCAGAAGCTGAAGGCTGAAGCATTAATTATGAAACTAAAGAAAATATATAGGCAGCTGGAAGTGATGGTTCATTATGATTATTAAAACAATAACAGCATTGGTACTTCCCAGGCTAAGGGGGTATTTAAAGTATTATGGGATTCCAGGGTAGAACAGACTTGATCAACAGACCTGGAAGATTAGTAAAATTTGACATGAAATAGATGACAGAGAATGAATGGATCTGCTCAGTGAATGGGGGCATTATTCAAGATACAGAATAATGTCCACAAGGCTGTGAATTCTGTGATATGCAGTTAATGCCAGGTAAGGCGCAGAAGGTTTAAAATGCCCTGGGATCTTAAATATGCCAAATCACTGCAGGGGCCAACAGGCTGGATCTGGCTGAGGATGGCTATACCTTAATAGAGTTTAGTCTTCTGAATCTTGGATCATTTCTTTGATCTTCTGGCATAAATATGTTTGACATTGTGGGACGAGGTGAGACCATGTTGGAACAATCTTCTCAGACACCCAAGGGTGTCCTACACATCTCATTCTATTTTTTAATCCCAGTACCAGTAGAGGGCGGAGAACCTCCAAGATGCAGCTTCTGCCAGTCCATAGACCCATTAGCAGATATCCCTCCATCCTCAGGGAGATGGTCCTCACTTCTCTAGGGCCTGGTTTCAGGTCCATTTCAAACTATATCACGCAAAATGCTGGAAGAAAATGTAGATATCAGGGTGCATTGGTAGCTCAGTTGGTTAAGCATCTGCCTTTAGCTCAGATCATGATCCCAGGCTCCTGGGATCTCGCCCCGCATAGGGCTACCTGTTCAGCCAAGAGTCGGCTTCTCCCTCTGTCTCTGCCCCTTCCCCCTGCTCGTGCTCTCTCTCTCTCTCAAATAAATAAAATCTTTAAAAAAAATAAAAAAGAAAATGCAGATATCCTTTAGGCTGAGGTCCTGTACGTTGCATTATGTCAGAGAATTGTGAGGGCTGTGTACAGCAGAGGGTATGTCACTTGGTTTATTTTTCAACATTTAAACAGTAAAAGTTTTTATAACATAAAACCATTTGATTGACCCACTCAGTTACTTGCAGGAAAATGGAAAGCTCCTGTAACACCGTTCTTGAAAGTTCAGTCTCTCAAAGGCAACCAGGGCTCTCTGATCAGAAAGCCCAGGAATGGGAGGAAGGGAGCACACATTGGAGAGACCAAGCAGCACTGGCTGACTTGAGATGATACTGGCATGTTACCAGTCAGGGCCATGCAGGTGACTTCAGTCTAGAGGTGGTGACTGGACAGTTCAGTTGTAAGAGGGGATGGAAAATTGGGGTTATGTGCAAAGGATTACACTGGCCTTAATTTTTTATTAGAACTCATCAAGGGAAAAAAGTGATAATAAAAAAGAAATCTTTACTGTAATTAAGAAAAATAATGAAAGATCATTATAAGACAGGACACTGTTGAGTATCTAAGAGTGCTAATTTTTGGAAGGCCTTTTATATGCTAGAAACCTGCTGAGCATTTCACAGATCAGCACTGACCAATGGAAGTCTAATGTGAACCATACATATAATTTATAGAATTTTAGTAGTCACATTTAAAAAATAAATAGAAAGATGTGAAATTAATTTTAATATTTACTTAATGTAATATATTAAATAATCAATGTAAAATTTATAAATGAGATAGATTCCTTTTTTTGTACTAAGTCTTTAAAATCCAGTTGTGTGGGGTTTTTTTTGTTTTTGTTTTTGTTTTTACTTAGAGCCCTGAGTTCATAGCCAGTGTTCCTTCTTCTATATCACATTTTCTTATTTAGCCATGCAAGTAACACCAACCTTTTTTGTCTTCATTTGTTTTGTAATAATTGACTTTATTTTTAAAAGCAGTTTTATGTTTACAGAATGAGTAGAAAGTAGGGTTCCTTTATGCCCCCGCAACAAACAAACGAAGTTCCTGCTATTATTAATACTTTGCCTTAACGTGATACTTTTGTTACAACTAATGAGTCAATACTGGTATATTATTAACTAACACTCATAGTTTATATTAGAGTTTGCTCTTTATGTTTTTTATACTGTGGGTTTTGACAAATCTATAGTGACATATATTCATGTCCCAGTATTATAAAGGATAGTTTCACTGCCCTAAAAATTCCCATTACTCCACTTATTCATCCCTCTCTCCCTTCCCCCACAGAACCTTGACAACCATTGATCTTTTTACTGTCTTTATAAGTTTTGCCTTTTTCAGAATGCACAGTTGGAACTATGCAGTATGTAGACTTTTCAGATTGGCTTATTTAATGTGGCAATACCTAGTTAAGTTTCCTCTATGTGCTTTTTGTGTCTTGATAGCTCATTTCTTTTTATCAGTGGATAATATTCCATTCTCTGGATATACCACAGTTTATTTATTCATTCACTTACGGAAGGACGTCTTGGTGGCTTGCAAGTTTTGACAGTTATGAATAAGGCTGCTATAAATATCTGCATGCAGGTTTTTTCTATGGATATTTGGGTAAATATCAAGGAGTGTGTTTGCTGGATTATTTGGTAAGAGAATTTTTTGGGTTTTTTTTTCAACATTTTATTAATTTATTTGACAGAGAGAGAGTGAGCACACAAGCAGAGAGAGGGGCAGGCAGAGGGAGAGGGAGAAGCAGGCTCCCCACTGAGCAGGGAGCAGGACATGGGGCTCAATCCTAGGACCGCAGGATCATGACCTGAGCCGAAGGCAGACACTTAACCACTTAACCCACTGAGCCACCCTGGTGCCCCAAGAGTATATTTAGTTTTATAAGAAACTGTCAACCTGTGTCCCAGAATGGCTGTGCAATTTTATATTCCCACCAGCAGTGAGCGTTCCTACTGTTCCACATCCTCACCAGCATTTGGTGTCATCAGTGTTTTGGATTTTTCCATTCTAATAGGTGTGCAGTGGAACCTCATTGCTGTTTTAATTTTAATTCCCTCATGACATATGATTCTGAGAACACCTACATTTTTTTACACTAATAAACCATCACTACCACTACTTGCTAGCAATTATCACTTCCTATGTACTAGGCACTAAGCCAATCACTTTTCATATATTTTCGCACAGGGCTATGAGTCAGATAACATTGTTATTGTGCATTTTATAGAAAAGGAAACTGGAGTTTAGAGAAGTTAAGTACATTGCAAGTAAATGTTGAATTGGTGACTCTAGTTTTTCCGACTCCAAATTTCATCTCTTAACTACCATATCTTTAATTTTGGTCTCAAAGTGTGATCCCTCAGTCTCTTCAAAAGCAACTAGGATGTTGGTAGATTCTTAGGTACCACTCTATTGCACCTTCCCAATGGAGATCTGGAGAGGGAGATTCTGAGATGCACCCCAGACTGGGAACCACTACACGATCACGCTAGGATGACCCAAAGTCCAAATAGAAGTTTTGATATTTTGTTTGTATCTTTCTTCATGCATTTGTCTTACAAAACAGAGTTATATACATTGAATAACTTATACTGGAAATAGTCAAAGAATATCTTAAGTATAGGTGAATAGGTGATTTCTTATGGACTCTTATTAGAGAATACTATTTAAATTTTTCTCCACAACTTTCCATTCTTGTATCTGAAAATTTCTGCCAAAGATTCTTATTGTTAGTGTAGGCTTTTGGATACAGATTTTAAAATACAGGTCTTCTCACTTAGATAAAGATTTTTAAATAATATATCCTTGTGAACAAGACTGCATGTAACCAATAGTTATAAGGATCATGGGAAAACATGGAGATAATTATGATAGCCAGGAAAAAAATCCTATTGAACAACTACTATATATTCCTCTGTGCTAGATAAATTGGACAAAGATCTTTTAAAATACTTTCAATGTTATAAATCATCTACCTATTTAAGTCTATTGCCTTCTTATTGGGTGTCTATGTGTATATACTGTGTACATTTAGATGTCTATATATATGGAGTATACACACACACACACACACACACACATTTATAAAGTTTATAATATATTCCATAGTAATTCCAAGTGGAAAATCAACATAGCAAGCACTCTATGAAACTTTAAGGATTAAATTAAAAATACATCTACTCTGTGAGTTTTGATGTAAGACAGGACATTTTTGAAGATATTTGCAATAGTATCACCTGTGTTCAAATCTCTGTTATGCCTCTAAATAGCTGTGGAACCTTGGATGTCATCTTTTAAGCCTAGGTTTACACGATTTTAAATGGAGGTAGAGATAACATCTACTCTATAGAGTTGTTGCATTAAAAGCATTAGACAGTGCCTGAGTCACATTAAGCAGTCAATAAATGTGAGTTATTATTATTTTCACTATTATTATTATTCATAGGAAAAATTCCAAAATGGGAATAGACTCGATAGAGTGGTAGAGTGGAAAGAGTGCTAGAATACCAGTGTGATGGCTGACGATATAAGGAAATAAATGGTACGAGACAAATGCATGGTATAGAGATTAAGTGCTCTAGAAATGGAAAACAGAAGAAATCACTTTTCACTGGAGTGGGCAGGCATGGCTTCTTTGAAGAGTCTAAATGAATTTGCAGATGTTTTTAGGTGGAGAAAATGTGCATTTGGAGGGGGTATCTTTTCAGGGATATGCACATTCAGAGATTTTAGCACTTCTTGGCAGATGGAAGAACCCCATTTGGACCCTCAGACACAGCCCACTGTGCCAAGATCTGGCAGTGTGGGCAGAGATAGTGCCAAGGCAGGTGCTACATAAGAAAGAAGCATGGGCATAAGGGAGGAGAAGGCATCCTTCTAATACTAATTGAAGGTCAGCTTGAATAGCAACTGTACACCTGTTTATAGCCAGACAATTGCAGACTGAAGACTATCGCCCTTCAAACAAGCATGTCACTGAGTCTGGGATGGCAAGAGGCATAGTCTCCTAAAGCCACAAATCCTGCTAAGAAGAGCAGGAGTTGTTCTGTCCATCACACAGCCTGTGTAGTTCTGCAGTCAGTAAGAGAGAGTGGGCTTGGGCTGGGACTCATTGCTTTTTCCACATAAACTTGGAATTGAACAAATAGATCACAATCTACAATTTCTCTATGGTGTCAAATGCAGGCTAAGTTGCTCTAGTATTTAACAGTATGCAAGTGAGTTAATGGTCTCACAGTGAAGATCCCAAAGGGGATCCCCAGAAAAACATACAGTGCCTTTTCCCTTACAACCTCCTGTCTGTCTTGGTGTTTGCTAACTCTGAGGAGTTCTAAAAGCATAAACAAGGTAATCATTCCACTTTTGAAGCCATAAACACGTTTTGGAGAGGCAGGAGCGATTTTGTAGCTCTACGTACATTGGAGAGAAAGAGCATGACCTTGAGAGCTGGAGGTTTACCATCACTTTACAAAAACAATATGGAAGGAATTGTTCTAAATGTAGTCCTTATCTTTTACTTTATAGTCTTTAATAGCCACCCTTTATTGAGTGTTTACTAGGAGCCAAGAACTCTATTAGGCATTTTTTAAGCTTTTATGTAAAAATAAAACACAGATACAAGAAATCGCACAAAATTATTATTAAAGCAAATACCATTTTAGCCACGACCCAAGTCAAAGAAGACATTGCTAGCTACCCAAGCCTCTCCATATGCCCTGTCCTCCCTCCCTCCTAAAGTAAACACTGTCCTGATTTTTATAGTAATGATTTCCTTGTATTTCACGATGGTTTATCACTTAAGTGTGTATCTGGATGCACTATGGCTTAGTCATCAATTTTCTAATTGACATGTTATGTAACTTCATTTTAATCAAGTCATCCCTTCTCCCAACCCCCACCAAGCTCTTTTCTCTTCCTTAAAATTGTCTGTTAATGAACTTGAGCTATTCGCCTTACAGAGTTTGCCCCAGGGTGGAGTTGCTGATTGTGTGCTAATTGTGCGCGGTCCTCTCTTCCTTGTATTTCCTGCAAATGGAAGTGGACCCTTGGTCATACATAGCTTTGAAGTGTTTGACACCACTATAGGTAGTGTTAAATTCTTTTATCAGGGGACACACTGATGCTTAACGCGTCACTTCATTATTTTATTGGAGCTTCCAAAATGGTAATACTCTAATTATATCCATTATTTTTATCCATTAGCTTGGATAATTTTATTTAGAAGGAGATGGATCCTCTCATCTACGATTTGGTTACTCAGTCATGCATATCCCAAAAAGGGCAGAATCAATATTCTATTGTTTCTTTACCTAGTTTTCATAATAATAAAACTGTCATGTTCCCTGTCATCCGCAGGAGGGGACCAATTGGGACTTCAGCATACCTGATGGATTCCCATCAACTATCATTGCTATCCTTATCAAAGTTCAGATTTTTCTTTGGCCAGATAGAACTTTTTCAAGTTTGCCTTTTAATTCCTTTTAATATTCTCCTAGTATTTTTTGATAGCTTCCCTGCTAGTTTATGTCAAAATGTTCCAAGATGGTCTAGTACATTTCTCATTCCAGACACAGATTCCTTTCTCCAAGAAGCCCTGGTTTCTTTTATAACAAGATCTGAGTGTAAGTGATAATCATTGCTCCTAAGGTTGCTAGATTAACAAATAAAAATACAGGACACCCAGTTAAATTTCAATTTCAAATAAATTACAAAGAAGTTTTAGTATAAGTATACCCCTTAAAGTCGACAGTGGATACTTATACTAAAATTTTATTTGTCATTTACGTGGAATTCAAAATTAATTGGACACCCTGTATTTTACTTGACAATTGATTGCAAGTAGGTTGGTCATTATTGCTAGACTGTGTTGGTCCAGGTGCTCTGAGAAGCAGGTGTGGTTGGATATGCAAGAGTTATTGGAGGAAATGTCTATGAAGAAACAAAGGGAGTCATTTAAAGGAGTAGAGAGAGGTCTCAGATAGTGACAGATTTCACCACTGTGAAGGGCAGAAGGAAGAAAGGAGAGGTAGATAAAGAGTTTCAAATTATAGTTTAAATCTAAGAGAAACAAGCATATATGGGCTCCTGGGGAGCTTAGTTGGTTAAGCATCTGCTTTCGACTCAGGTCATGATCTCGGGGTCCTGGGATCCAGCCCTGTATCATAGGACTCCCTGCTTATCAGGGAATCTGCTTGTCCCTCTCCTTCTGTCCCTCCCCCTGTCTGTGCTTGTTCTCTCACTCTTTCTCAAAGTAAATAAAATCTTTTTTTTTTTTTTTTAAGATTTTATTTATTTATTTGACAGAGAGAGACAGCCAGCGAGAGAGGGAACACAAGCAGGGGGAGTGGGAGAGGAAGAAGCAGGCTCCCAGCGGAGGAGCCTGATGTGGGGCTCGATCCCATAACTCCGGGATCATGCCCTGAGCCGAAGGCAGATGCTTAACGACTGTGCTACCCAGGTGCCCCAAAGTAAATAAAATCTTAAAAAAAAAAAAAGAAAAGAAAAAAGAAAAGAAATACAAACATATATAAATACATACAATTCCTGGCCCACATTTTATTTTTTTGGACTATCTTATATATAACTTTATTTTCCCCCTGAAGATGAAGTGTTGCTGTGGAAAAATGTAATAATATAATTTTAGTTACTTTTTAAGTTACATGTTACTTTTGTCTATGTGCCTGAATAATTTTTTTTTTAAATTTACTTGGTGCTGATTATGCTGTGCTGATTTTTCAATAAGTAGTTTTAATTTTTTTAATTTCAGAATTTCTTGTGAATTAAAGTTCTTAGTATTTGTCCCACCCCCACTTCCCATAGCTTGCTTTTTGATTTGTTCTCCCACTCAGAACTCCCCTAATCTGTATGTTGGATCTTCTTTGTCATCTACAACATTTGTTGCTTTCTCTTGAGTGTCTTTTTTCACTTTTTTTTTTGGTTAACATTTTTTTTTTCTTCCCACCTTGATTTCTGTTAGAGTATCATTTGTTGTGCTGATTTGCTCTTATAAACCTCATAGCTTAGTCTCTATTTCTGACATTTCTTTTATTTCTGATTTTTTCTTGAGTGCTGCCCCTTTTTATCTCTGATTTTTCTAATTCTGATTAGTGTTATTCTCTCATGTGTTGTATGATGTTTTTTAAACGTTCTTTAGCTCATTTTGAAATAATATGTTGCAGTTTTGAAAATTTTTTAAGCATGACTTTTTTGGCAAGCTTTCTTTGTCAATAGCAGAAGTTGGCAAACTTCCCGTAAGGTGCAAGAGAGTAAATACTTTATACTTTGCAGGCCATATGTTTTCTGTCACAAACACTTAACACTGCCATTGTAGCATGAAAACAATCTTAGCCAATATGTAAATAAGTGAATGTGACTATGTTCCAAGAAAACTTTATTTATAAAAATAGAAAGAGGGCTGGATTTGGCCTGTGGACTGTAATTTGCCAATCCCTTATCTGTAGGGATGTTATCCTTTTTATTTCTTGTAGCAGCTTTGTTGTCAAGGCAAAACTTTTCATGGGATTTGACCACGATGTTTTCTGTTGATCATTTTTTATGAATTTAGTTTTCCTAAAAATTTTTTTAGGTTTTCTTGAACTTTAAATAGTTAAAGGTTCAGATAGGCTTTCCAACTTCAAAGAGATTCTTATTTTTTGTTTTTATATAGTATTTACAAAATATGATGGCTTGTGCTCTTAGATTGCCTGAGTCTATTTTTGGCTAGATTTTCTCTTTTCTTCATCTCTGTTAGCTCTGTTCTGCTCAATTTTGATTCCACTTCTAATAGTTTTTCATAGTATGGGATTCTCTGTTGGGAAGAAGCCTGGCATGTCAGTTTCAAGGGTTCATAGGTCCAGGTTTCTGCAGCCACCTTAGATCTTGACATCAGCCTCTTAAGAAGTGAGATTTTGTATAACTTGCAAGCTAACAAGTTAGTTGACTAGTTTTACGAATATTTTTGAAAGACATGAGAATCTTGAGTCAGAGACAAAGAACTTTATTACCCATGCTACAGCAAATAGCATGAACATCAGCATATTTTTGTAAGCTCTTCTTGTCCCCAAGTCCCATGGGGTGAATGATTGGGACCAGATGGATACCCGCTTACACAGTGGGTTGCAGGATAGAAGAAGCTAAAGGAACCCAGATCTTTTATAATGGGAAGTATGCATGTCTTCTCTTGGTTTCAGAGGGAGACATTATCATTTTTATACTGGAGAGAAAGCATACCTGCTTTTTGCCATGGAGAGGGAACAATATTTATCTTGCAGGACTCTAAACAAACTTGTATTTTCTCCTGAGGGAAACACTATTCCTTTTTCCAGGATAATTTCTGTGCAAATATTCTTCAAATGATATTTTAGAACAAAAGACTATTTCTTGGTAATAAGACTCCGACAAATGTGAGAGATCAATGAAAATCATCTCCCAACGGGGTCCCTCTTACTCAGTGTTGAAATGCACAAAAATCTTCTGGTTCTATTGGATGTTCTTAACTTGATCTGTCTTTATGCTTTCTAGTGAATATTTACTTACTACTTAGGTTTTTTTTGTTGTTGTTTTTGTTTTTTTTTATGTTTTGGGATTATCAGGTTGGTCATTTGTCCCACAACTTCACTATGGTTTGTACTGTTAGGTACCAAAGACATTCAAGCTGTGTGGCTTTTGGTATTTAGAAATTTGGAGAGAGATCTTGATATCAAGATTTGTTGTAAATGTTGTACTTTTGGTTTTGATATCTAGTTCTCTATTTAGCCTAAACCCATGCTGGCATCACTGCAGTCCATCTTCTCAGAATAACCCTTTTAAAGGAAGAATGCCTAGCCTGAATTTACTTTTCCTAAAGTCCTCATTTTCAACTTCAACTTTGCTATGCCATAATATGATTATACTCTAAGATCCTACTGAGTTGCCTAGGGATGTTTGTCTCTCTTTCCCTCCCCACACTAAATGGTACTAAGTTGTTCTATTACTTTAAGTGGAAGGTCCATTTTTTTTCTTTTTTTCTCTAAGATTATGTATTTTCCTTTCTTGCTATGGTGTATCCCATCCCATGACAATTCCTCTCACCCTATTTTTGAAATGTGGTCCAAAAGCTAGTAGATTAGATAAACAAATGGGCTTGAAATGTATGCAGAGGATGCAAGGCAAAAATAATTATGTACTAACATTGGACATAATCCTGGAAGATTCTATTGACCTTGTAATAATTTTTGGCATTATACAGGCAAGCTATAGAAACTTAAGCTATAGTTAAAATAACAAAACATCATATTAGATTAAACATGTCCATATCATCTTGCCAGTATAGCTCCTCCTTTCTCAAGGAGTATAATATTTATATATTAGGGGGAAAATAAATAAGGAGTGACATTGCCAATATAGCTGTTATCTCCAATTCATTTTGTCCTTTGAGTTCACAGCATTGGAGGCTTAGTATTTTATAACAAATGGTATCTGCTCATTAGTGTGGAAAATTCCAAATTTATCTGGCTTTTACTTAATGTTTTTCAATCAAACAATAACTTGTGGGCCTTTACTCGTATCCAGCATTAGTAAATCAGAGGAATATCAAGATTATATAATTTCTACATGTCATAATAAAGGTGAACAGTAGACAATAGAGAGAGAAAAAAATATTTCCCCTGGGTGACCCTGTCCATTGAGTTAAAGGAAAACGAAACAAAACCAGTGCATGGAAGTTTCTGACAGAGCTTAATATTCAGGGGGTAAGGAGAAGACTTGTTTTTGAAAGTACATATATATCTCCAAGATCTCTACTTAAGCAAGGAGACTGATATAGACCCTTACCCACAAACCCCTTGCACACATACAAACTGTAAGTCCGTCCCCAGGGGTTGTTCTCTCTCCCCAAGAAAATTGTACAGTTTGGCAGGAAAGAGAAGTCACTTGTGACAATGGGGATGCTATGCCAGCCAGTGCAGAAAGCAGCATAAACTATGTGTGACTTTGACACTATGAGAACACTGAATGAAGAAAATCCCTATGAACTTGAGTTAGGGCGATATAGGAGAGGAGCTGGGTCCTAACAGATCAGTCACATTTGGGAAGACGGAAGAAGGAGTGGATGGCTTCCCCACAGGGAGGTCTAGTGGACCATGGAAGAGAGCTTCTCATCCATCTGTGAAGCAACTTTGATGTCCTGTCAGCTAGGATTAAACACCATACAAACACTACTGATTCAATGGAATAGCTAATTAAAAGGCATTTCTCTGGTCATTGATTTGTACAAACTGTGCTATTTGTTATAGGTTCTCTCCACCTCCTCCATTGGTGCTTACAATCAACTATTAAGTGCAAAAAATGATCAAATATCACAAGAAAATGTAAGCTTTATATTTTTGATTGAAAACATCAAATATAAATCACCTAAAGAGAAATAAGGAAATTAAAATTTGGACTGTGCTTTCTAAAATTATATGAATACGTGGAACATAGCCAATGGCAGAAGCAACACATAGGATCCAACCAATAGAAATTATAGTATTTCTGGTCTTCATGTGAGAGCATGAATAAAGATATAAAATACTTAATATTCTCCAGTATCTCTAACAGCTTCAGAATGCATTCTTTAGGCATTTTCCCCCTCTTTTTCTCCTTCCACTTCTCCTTAAACTTTTTCTCTGATTTGAATAAAGATATGACTTTAGTAAATATTTAGATGTATAAGATATATATATGATATACATGACTCAATTATTCTCCCCAAACAATATAGACAGATGAGAGGTGAATATAAGAGTATAAGAAGTGATCTATACCAGTAGCAAACAACCCATCTAGGCTAATAGGTTAAACAGTGTTCAGTAATGAGAGATGTATCTTAATGTGCCTCATTTCAATAGAGGTCACATCCCAAGATGTCCTGAAACCATATTTATATAATCTAAACAGATGACTCTGTGTGGTAAAAGGACTAGCTGTGAATCCAAGGACTTGGCCTCAATTTTTTTTTTTTTTTTTGAGATGGTAGAAGAATAATTCCTAGTGTTAGAGTCAATTAGTGGGGAAAAATGCGAGGGGCCTTTGATGTCAGTGCATGCTCTGGAGCTGCTTTACCTATATCTTATCCTACCTCTTGTTTTCAAAAGGAAAGTTCATGGGGGAGTCTGAATCTAGTACTAAATCCTTACGAATAAATTAAGCATGGTGAAATTTTTACAAAAGATGGAAATTCTCCCTTCCCTCCAAAAATTATTTGGGATTTCACAGTAACATTTTCTCTTTCAATTCATGAAAGATTTCCCTGAATGGGCAATGTGCTTTGTGCTGTTGTGGGAATTACATAAGGGAAAAAGTCAGTTAACTATTATGAAATCTGAGTGTAAGAGATGTCTCAGTAATAATGTACTTTCCAAGGACAAAGATAAAGAGGTATTTTGAATCATTAGAAAATCTACTCTTAGTTATGAAAATGAAAAATACCAAGTTCAGGGAAATTTATTCATCAAAGGCCAATTCACTACCCGAAAAGAGCAAATGTTATGCCAGTGTTTCTAAATACTCTTCCACATCTGACAACCTTTCTGTCATTTACAGACAGAATCTGATTTGGAAAACCTTGTTTTATTTCTAAAGAAATGTGAAGATCAGACAAAAAAAAAAAAGACCACTAATACAACCAAAAAAGATAGGTCTTTTTATTTTTTTTTAAATTTTTTGCTATGCAAACATAACTAATTCATTAAGTAATTACTTTTTTAAAAAATCAAACAAGGACAAGCATCTAGTGGGTAAAAACAATGTCAACAGGTAAATTTCCCGCTTCTCAAGTTGTTTTGGTGTTGATTCAGCTACATTTATGGAGAGAAAATATTACACAGAAAAATCATATGCATTGTTTTCCTGTCTTAATGCCATTATATATGTCTTAGAAGGGCTGTTCGGTTAAAGAAGATGTGAGGTGTGTTAATAGAACAGCTAAGCAGACTCTACAGCACTGGGTCTCTCTGTGAGTGAGCAGTTTGTCAATATCTTCAGGTCTCCAGTGAGCAACAAGAATGGCTCTCAGGATATTGCAACTCTGTCTGCTTCCACCAGAGATCATAATTGGGCTATGAATTTTTACAACAGGAAAGTCTCTTGTCATAGAAACTGACAAAAAGTTTAGTTAAATTAATGCCACAGGAATCTCTGAACAGTACGAGTAGCGGTCACAGTTATTGCTTAAATATGCAGTGCCTTTGCTTCTTTTTCTTCCTTTTTTATTTGTTCTTTTTAAAATAATTTTTTGAGATAGTTTACTAGTCAGATCTCCTAAAATATAGCTTGTTTCTGAGGATTGCTCAACATACTGGTTTTCTGCCCAATGCCATGATGTGCACTTTGGGAAATTCGAGAAGCCGATTGAGGTGAGTAGAGGTGATTGATAAATCGAAGGCAAATGATAGCAGAAGATGTGAACTAAAGCTATTTCTTGATCTGTGAAAAGCTAATTGGACACATTTCAGGCCAGGTCTCTGAAGGCACAGCTCATGAACTCTGTCTTCCTGATGCTGTGCTCATTAAGGGCACTCAGTAGAGGACTGGCTAATGTTAGGGAAATCCCCATCAAGGTGGCCTTTACAAGACACTGCAGAATTACCTCAGGAAAGAGAGAGATGAGAAGGAAAAGGTAAGGAGAGACTCCAGGGCACTAGCTGCTTACAGAGTCCTATTTGCCTTATTTGATTTACCTGAAACTGAAGAATTTATCTCTAAAGGCTACCCTGCTTTTCAAAATTTCAAGGGACTTCTGTCTTTCTCTAACATACCAGATTTTAGCCAGGCCTTGTTATTGGTGGTTGTTAAAGTAAATTGGGGATCTGGGGGTCCTGGGTCTACTATTTGGTATGGAAGACTGAATACAGCACACATGACATAAATATTTTTGGAACATCCTATGTTTGCCGCTGTTGCTTAAACATTTTCATGATTATCTTGAATAAATTTAATTACCTAAATTTCATCACCCATCCTCAATTATTCACGTTAGTAATTCTAGGTAAATTGAAACGTACTGCATTGGCATCTCGCTTTTAAAGAATAAAATATCAGGGGCGCCTGGGTGGCACAGTCCTTAAGTGTCTGCCTTCGGCTCAGGGCATGATCCCTGCGTTCTGGGATCGAGCCCCACATCAGGCTTCTCTTCTAGGAGCCTCCTTCTTCCTCTCCCACTCCCCCTGCTTGTGTTCCCTCTCTCGCTGGCTGTCTTTGTCAAATTAATAAGTAAAATCTTAAAAAGAATAAAATATCAGTGAAAGACATTTTAGATGTTCATAATATTTTATGGAAGAAAATTTTTGAGGGACTTTGGAAATTCCTGTTGGTATGTTGAGGATGCAACATGGTTATATCTCCTTGGGAACCTGAAACCAGGATTTGAGTCAATTAAAATATTCAGAAAGAAGTGATGAAGTCTAAATCCTAGAAATCTTCCTGAATATGTTGCAAAGTTTAGAAATCTATAACCTCAAATAGAGGGAATTTTGATGGACAATCTCTCCAGGTCTTTTGCAGTTATGAGAGGCTGATTCCATTTCATAAAAACTAGGAAAACCTCTTTTACCATAGTATCCATATTTTAAGTTGTATGGTTATCCATGAGTTAGTTCATCAAACATTATATGAGGAAAAGTACTCAAAAATATTGTTAACTTCTATAAAACTCTTTAAATTTTTAATGTTCAGAAGTGATAAACTGTAGAGACATATTTAAGTTTCTGAATTTTTAAAGTATTATCAAGGCAAGAACTGTAACTATGCATTTATGTATAGCTAGAGAGTGTGGGGGAAAGTTCCATGGATATTAAGTCAATTCATGAAGAATCCTTATCTATTGGATTTTTTCTATTTTTTAAGCACTTAACTGACTCCTATGAAAATTTAAACATATGTAAGTAATTTATCATTTCAGATGATAGTCTTTCGATTCATAAAATTAAGATCTAATCATAGAATTTTAGAGAAGGAAAGGATCTTTTTGGTCATCTAGTCTAAATGTTTAATTTTATCACATAAGGTGGCAGAGGCAGGAGCTAAGTGACTTCACTCTTGCCCATACCTCCATGCCCTGATGGAAGTAGGGCAGGAATGCATTCTGCCGACCTGTAGGCTGGCACAGGTCCTCTTGTCCACGCTGTACTAGGGTTATATCTACTTGAATAGTTATATTTTGCAGATGTTTGATTATAATTTTTTTTTTAAATGACAACCTGTTATCAGAAGCCATATACAACTGAGCTGCGGACATTCTCTCTTAGAATGTAAGGTATTCCTTTACATTTTTCTTTTTGGATATTAGCATTTTTTTCTTCAATAAGAAATGAAGTAGAAAATCCTACATTGTAATTCCAGTGCATCACATTTCAGAAAATAGTGTTTAAGTTGTAAGTTGCATGTGATTAAGTTTTAATTAATGTCCTTAACTTAGACCACAACAGATACAAAATAATGCTTTCAGCGTAGACAAAATAACCCACGCAAAAAGATGGACTCGAATCAAAGAAACTTTCTTTTAAAAAATGATGCATTTACACACATACACATTATACATGAAGCATATACAACTTACATCTTTGTTTATAACCACAAAGTGGATTTTATAATGAATACTGAAAAAGAATGCAAGGTGAACAGTTGACTTCAATCAAATAATCAAATAAGATGAGAATAATTCCCTCTTCTCTATGCTTGGCCTATGTCAACAGAAATCTTTACACAAAAACTTTCCAATCAAATCAATTGTCCAAAATGGAAACACATTCAAAGGATGAGTGTACTAAAATGATAAACAGAAGAGCAAAATACAAAGACAGAAACATTTTTGGAATACTGTAGATCCCTTTCTCCCTGGGGGGGGGGGGACCTGGGAAATTAGAGATTGCCATGTTTATTAGATAAACTACTCAATAGCTACTATACCCAAGTTTCATTTTTTTTAAGATTTATTTTATTTGAGAGGGGGCAGGGTGCAGGCACCCAGTGGGCCAGAGAGCAGTGAGGGGGATTGGGGGGAGGAGGGACAGAGGGAGAAAGATAATCTTAAGCAGACTCCCCACTGAGCCTGGAGGGACCAGGGCTTGATCTCAGGACCTGGAGGTCATGACCTGAGCTGAAATCAAGAGTCCCACACTTAATGACTTAGCCACCCAGGCACTCCCCCCACCCCCATCCTTCATTTTTAAAGTTTGCTTTATACTTTTACAAATAACAAAGTTATTTCTCTCAAAAACATATTTCTGTTGGACCAGCACACTATTAGAAGTCACTCATAATATGCACCGGGCTACTTATTTTTGAAAAGTAAGCTCTCATCACCCAAATCCCACCTTTCTGAAGAAAAAAAAAATTCATATTTTTATTTTCTAATCTAATCAAACCTGGAGATTACTGGGTTTTTTTTTTTTTAACTTTTTTTTTTTTTTAAGATTTTTTTCTTTATTTACTTCACAGAGATAGCCAGCGAGAGAGGGAACACAAGCAGGGGGAGTGGGAGAGGAAGAAGCAGGCTCCCAGAGGAGGAGCCCGATGTGGGACTCCATCCCAGAAGGCCGGGATCACACCCTGCGCCGAAGGCAGACTGCGCTACCCAGGCGCCCCCTTTTTAAACATGTTTTAAAGGAACTGTTGCCACAATATTTAGGACAAGTGTGATAATTCACTATCGTGCAGGAGCATAGCTCCTATTATCCTAGGATAGCCCCTCCCTAGGAAGTGCCTAGTTCATGGACTGAGTAACTCAAACAAGGGTGGGGGAGCCAGGACTTAGCCAATAAAAACGAACTCAAGGGTACTGGACACCCTCCCCCATCCGTATGTTCAATGCCTTCCCACTGGAACCTTGTCACAACCCTGGTGCTGAGTGCAGTAACATCTGGATATTTAACTCCCTCCAGCCTTTTCCATGGTGGCCAATCTCCAAAAACCTGTGCCTGAGACTGGGGACTGCTTGTGGGCCATCTGCTTTGGGCAGACCCATTCTAGCAACAGGGAAAACCACGTAGTAAGGCATCTAGATGGAACTGGTGGACTTCGTGTGTTGTACCCACCCACAGGAATTCAACTGCTAAAGAGTTAAATTGTCTCATTGATTCATATCTCTGCTCCAGGCCCAGTACCCACAGAATCATGTACATTCCTTGTAGGCAGGGAGTTGGTAAGTTTGTCTAGGATGTCTCTTTTCTTTGCAATCCCTTCAAGCCATGCAGTGTGTTTGACACATGATAGGTCTCAGAAAACTAACTTTGAAGGGGAGAGGGTTGTATTAAGCCAAGGAAAGGTTGGAGAAGGGACTTAAAATTTGAGGATTTTTCTACGTGTGCTGGAAAAAAGAAAAAAAAAAAAAACAAGTGAGTAGTAGAATATCATCATTAGTTATTCTTGTTTGTAAGCCACCTTTTGGAATTCCACTGGCAGCTAGCAGGGGAATCCAGGCTGGAGGCTAAAGGATAAGGCTGTCTGTCCATTGCCACATATCGAGAGACGCAGAGCCTCGGGCCATAACCTGGGACCACCACTTGGGTCCCGACAGGTGTTGGCAGCCCCAGTGGGGCTCTGGGCCCCTAGTCCCCAGCTGCCGCCTGCCTTCTCCGAGCGCTGGAGCATGCCCAGTGGCAGCGATAGAGCCACCGAGGGCTTTGCGCGGGCGCGCTCCGCTTCTCCGGGTTTTAGCAGGAGCCCGCGGGGGGCGGGGGTGGAGGGGGTGAGGGGGCCAGCGAAGCCCAGCAGCTTTGGCCGAGCGTGTGAGGAGCTCGCGCGGCGCGCAGGGCTCTCTCCCGCGTTGCAGTTGCTCGGGAGATGCTGGAGCGCGGCGCCCGGCTGCTCCACCTGGCGCACTGAGCGCGGCGCGGGGAGCCCCCGGGGGCGGACGGGGGGCGCGGACTGCGGTAGAATGCTAGCCGGGCTCCTCCGGCGCTGTGAGACGTCGCTCGAGCGCGGTCAGGTGCCTCTTGCTGCTCCACTAACTTGCCACTTGGTCGTGTTTGATCTCCGAGGCTCTCTACGCTTTGGGGTGGTGGGGGGCGGGGGGAGTGGGGAGTTCGAGGGTCTGCGGTAGCTGAAGGAGGGATCTTGCAAGGGGAAGCCTGCCTGGTGCCGCTCTTCTTCCCCTCCCTGTCGCTCCCCTCCCCCCACCCCATCGCTGCCGCTTTCCCTTCTGCCAATTCGGAGAGCGTCGGGCTCCTGTGACATGCGATCGCTGCCAAGTGACGGTCCCCGAGTCTGAAGTGCCCGCGAGGAAGTGAGCGCCAACGCGGGCCGCCGGCGATGACAGCCATGAAGCAGGAGCAGCAGCCCACCCCGGGGGCCAGGGCGAGCCAGGCGCAGCCGGCGGACCAGGTGAGAGTTGGCAGCTGCGGCCGGGCCCTCCCGGGAAGGGTGGCTCCAGTCCGCGCTTCCCACGCCTCCCTCTCCCCACCCTCCCCCCGCCCCAGTTCCAGGCTGTCCTCCGCTCATCCATGGACTCCGCAGGAAGTTAGAGCATCCGAGTGCGCTCTGGGGCCGGGTGAGAGGATGCGCAAGGTGGAGAGCCGCGGGGAAGGGGGGAGAGAGGTAAAGGCTGGGGGTGGCCCGGGAGCCCCGGCGGGCGGGCCACCAAGGGAGGGGAGATGCGGCCGGGGCCACGGAATGAGGGCCTCTTGGCTCAAATTAACGCACGTTGGAGGAATTACTGCGCTCCTGGAGGCGTCCACTTGCAGGGTTAGAGCCGGTCTACACGCAGCTGAAAGGAGCGAGCGCTGGCCAAAGCTACCCCACTAGGAAAATGACCTTTAGGCCGGCAGTTTTTCCTTTCTTTTTTTTTCTTTTGAGGAGACCGGGACGGGGCGGGGGGGGGGGTGCTAAATGGGGGAAGGAGGTGTACCCTGCGTCTGTGGTCTGCTGAGTGGAGCAGAGCTTGGGAGTAAAAGGCATTATTATGGGAAGCTGTCAAGGTACTGGCTTTAGTGATTTGTTGGGGCCAGATGTGTTGTGTCTGCAGAGATGGGGTGCCCTGTACTGGATGACGGTTATTTCTGTCCCTTTTCCGTCTTTCCGCACCGGCCACCCCCTTTTTTGTGTTGGTGTTTCGAGATTTGTAGCATAACCGCACGGCGAATCTTCGTTTCGTCTGTGTCCCTGGATTGGGGTGACTCGGGAGTTCGGTGTCGCTTTTTCCCAAAGTTGTAGGGTCGGGAGCGCTGAAGTGCCCTGGCAAAGAGGAGGGAGGCTGTGAGGAGCCGGCTCCAGGTGTTGTCACGTTTACATCAATCAGAGACTCAAAGCCAAGAGGGCAACAGTTAGGTCAGCGGGTAACTACGGAGGCACCTGGGTACCGGCTGTGGGGCCCTTTGCCCCGAGTGCACTGTTGAAGGCCGCCGGATGCGTTTCTGCCAGAGACACTCCTAGCTCATCGCTAGAAGTGGGGTGAAGGAGGTGCAAGCAGCGAGGTTCCAGTAGCGGCTCCGCTTTTCGCATAGTCTAAGCACTGAGGAGCAAGTGAAGGGAAGCTGTCCAAATCGCCGGAGTGGCGGTGAGACGGAGGAGGAGATGCCAGGACTGCTGTTATTAATATTCTAGTCTTGGTCACCTCTCCTGGCTTGTGGTCTCTCTCTTCTCTTCCCTTTCCTCCTCATTTCCCTCACATATGTTTCACACAGGTGGTGAGGATTGCTCAATGCCTTAAAGCTCCCCCTCCATTCACTGGAGTGAAGGTTGCAGTTTTTACAAAGCAGTTGTTTTCTTAAACTAGTCGCTTTACTCCCTACCCTGAGATCAATATGAACTACTGAAACATTTATATTGTATTATCTGCCCCTTTCCCTTACATCTTTGTCCTCTGCTCCCTCCAACACACACCACAAGGTAGCAACTGGTTAGCAGATTATAAAAATAATTTTAGGAGAGGAGCATGGATTTAACATCCTCTTTCAAGCTGACAGCCCTTAAATTTCATTAACAAGCCGCCGAGCCTCTCTACTGCTCTTGGAATGATGCTTCCAATAAGAATGATTAGTCAGGTGAGAGTCCCCACATGAAATCTTTGCTCACTACCCTGTGACACCAGCTGGTTACTTGAGGTGCTGCAAACTGCTCCGTACCTGTGGAGGTGGGGAGGGAGAAGCAGAGCAGAGCACACAGTCTCTGAAAATGATATGTAAACACTGGACAAGCTGCCTATGCACAGTAAAGCCTTTTGTCAGGACTAATCGGGTACTTAAAATTCATCTGAAGAGAGAGAGAGTCAAGCTTGAATCCGTTTTTCTTGTGAGCGTGCATTTTGGTTTATGGCCACTTCAGATATTCAGGGAGTGGCCATTTGCAGAACTCTTGTTTTAATTGAGTTTTTTAAGTGCCTTTCTGAACATTTACATGATTTTAAAATGTCAATGGTATGCATATTATGCTTGAGTTAGAATGAAAGAGATAGATTTTGCCAGGGGAAGGAAAGCAGAGTGAAATATCCACGGCAGCATCCCATGGAAGGTTTTCCAAACACTCCTAGAAAATATCTTTATCTAGCATATTCTTTGTCTGAAGCTTGACCTATGAAATGATGACCAGATAATGTGAATGATTGTCATGATTGCTTAAACTACTTGCTCTAAGAGTACTAAGTTTTTATTAACAGGATTAGTCATTGTGGTCTGATGCTGCAATTGTCAGACAACTCTCCTGTGGTACTAGCAATAATACCCCCAAATAGACCTGAGTGATTGTTCTGGTTTCCGTTTTTCTTAAAAAAAAAAAATCACAAATTTAGGTAAAAATAGAGCTTTATGAAGTCCTACCTGATGGTTAAATAGGGGGTGTATTCCAGGTAATCACTCACTGTGTATTGATTTTAAGTGATTTAAGCTTTCAAATGTTGCCAGAAAGGTCTTTGGCTTTTCATAGTAGAGATTTTGATGAAATCTCAAAAACGCCCTTGTCCTGAGGCCATCAGCACCTGTTTCCACGTATGGAACAGTAGGAGACTGTGGTCTTTCCTCTGGGTGAAATTGTTATGAATCCTATAATTTGGTGGTGGTTTTGGTCCTTTAGCGAGCTTGACCCCCCTGTTTCATCTCATCCGTGACTCTCCTCTGGGACATGGTGCCAAGACAAGAGTCACTTCTTCTCCAGGGAGAAGCAGCAATAAGAATAGCAGGGACTATGTGCTTTTATTAACATTCTGAATCATTGGAAATATTTTTTTTATCATTTTAGTAGTCTTCCCTTTAAAGCTTCATTGATTAAATGTTTATGAAAGTTATTTTTGTTGGTTTCATAACACTCCACATTTATGAAATATCTAGATAGATGATTTATTATGGGTAGATACAGTCATTCTGTATATGATCAATATCCCACTTTACATTGAGGGATCTAAAATCTTAAGTGACAAGTTGTAACTTACTGTTTTTAAAAAATCACTTCCTGAATGCTTGCCATGTGCAGAGTACTGTCCTCTGGACTGGTAACGTTTATTAAATACATTTTTCTACTTGATCCTCAAAGAAACTTTTTGAATTAGGTCCTGTGCTTATTCCCATTTTAGAGATGAGAATACAGAGGATTAAAGAAACTAATCAAACTTGTCTTCATAAGTGGTGAAGGTGGCACTTAACCCCAGTCTGTGATACCTAAGATAAGATATGGTCATTGAATTCTAAAGCCCCACCTTCTAACTTCTACCCAATTACAGTTCAATGCATTGTCATTAACCTAATACAAAATAATTGCAAATATTTTGTGTGTACAGATTTACTTTGAATATAAAATGAACGAAGAATTTGCTTAAAGCTTCGATTATAAATGTAAATGATAGCTCTTGAAATGTTTAAAGTTAACTTAATATCTCTTCCATTGGTGGAAATAATATAAGAAGAACCAGGTAGGTCCTGATAAGTACAGGAACTTAAAAAAAAAAAAATCTTGGTAATAATGGGACTTTCAGTGTTTCTTAAGTGAGTACCTTTTTATAGTTAGACCTGGTTTAGAATTTGCCCACATTGCCACCAGGTGGCACCCTTCTGCTGAATCCAATGGGTAAAAATATTTCCTAAAATGTTTGGTGGTCCTCTCAGCTCCAAAAAACCAAACCAAAACAAACTAAAACAAACAACAACAAAACAACAACAACAAGAAAAAAAACCCAAACAAAACAAAACAAAAAACTAAGCAAAATAAAAACCACAACCCTACTTTTTGAAGTATGATTAAAAAGTATATTTTTATAAGCAACAATTTGGCAGCAAAGACATCATTAGTTATGCATTTCTCTCTAAAAAACACATTCTGGTGGAAAACCAATCTCTTCCGGTTCAGTATGCAGCAGTTTCTTGATGAAATAATTTATGGATAAGACTTCAGTTAAATATGTAATATGCAAAAATGCCTTATGCAAAATATCTATTGTACTTTTCACTTTTAGGTAATATTATCCCAAAATGTTACCATACAGAAATTAGGATTCAGACTTTTTATTTCAAGTTTGGTGAGGCAAACTTGATTAAAATTTTTAAGTGTATTCTTAATGAAAACTTACCAAAAGTTTATTCTCCCATGTTTCCCTGACAAATATAAAAAGATGTCATAATTTAGTCTATAAACTATTTGCTTCTAACACAGAACCTCAAAAGTAGCTTTTAGAAATCGTGTTGAAAAAAAATTAATAGACCATTTATTACTCTTTGTTCAATATAACATATAGTATTTAATTGATGGGAGAGTTCTTTGTGATTTGGTTTACAAAAGATTATTTAGATTGGGTAAAGGTGTGACGTAGAAGTCCTTATGACTTAGGAGATATTATACATTTTCTACTATCCCTTAATTTCTTATTACACATATAATGTGTATCTTATAACATGTATATATGACATTTTATCTACCGAGTTTAGAACATACTACAAAACATCCCTTGCTTGTAAGCTTCTAATCTCTCTGTTTATTTCAGGGACTGAGCAAATTGCACATTTAAGAAAAATTAAACTATATAAAAACAAGTTAAAGACAATTGTATTATTAAATATTAATGCTGTGTTATCTTATGAAGTGCATTACGTTAGAAACAAAACACTGAAACCAAATTTCTCCCAGCCCGAGTAAAAAAGAAAGCTATTTAAAAATCTTGGTTCATTGAATCATTTATGATTACATATGTTACTATTATCTGTGGTTTACGCACTAGAAACCACAGATTCAAGTTCGTATCCCAGCTCCACCAGGCATCACTGCTTTCTTGGGCAGGGTAACTTATTTTCTATATTTCATTTGTGAATGGAGGTTGACTACAGATCCTTTACATGTTTGTTGTAAGAATTAATATGTGAAGAAGTAATGTGTGAAGGCTTTTGAACAAAGTGTGCTCTCATTCCCTAGTCTGCGAATAGGAACCTAGAAGGGGGGGGAAAGACTTAAAGGATCATTGAGCCACGTACAACTGGGTATGTTATTTTAACATTTTACAAAACATTGCATTGCTCAGTACACATTTGTATGATTACATATGAGGTTGCACATACACATGCATATTATATTAATATATATTGTTTGGTTTGGACGTCAGGGCTGATTTGGCAAACACACAGACTTCAAGATACTCTATTACATCTCTACTTCCGTTCCGTCAAAGCTCACTCCTTTACCATCCTACTCTGTAAGGGGCCAAACTGGAAGTAAACATTGGGTGATTCTCACGAGCAGGTGAATTAGCTGCAGAATAGGTTGCATTCTGTTTTCAGTGTAAGACACCTCCTAAGGTAATGAGCATGGAGAAAGGGGCTGTTTGAAGTCCTCTTTAATATTTAAGTTAATACTTCACATTTGGCATTCCAAGTATAAAGCGGACTCCATATATTTTCATACTTGCTGAGTGTCTTTGCATGTGTTCCAGTCAAGTTCATGTTTTACTGCAACATTATACAATAGCCCCACCCCCACCCCCATTCGTTATTCACTTTCCCCGATTTCAGGTTCCTGCTGTCAGCTGAGATCCCAGAAACAGATGATCCTCTGTTGGAGGTAGTGTCAGGAGGTCAGGATCTAGCCTCACACTCAGTCCATCACTCACCTCACTTCATTTCCTCACGTAGGCATTTTATCTTCTCACATTGTCATCATCATCATCATCATCAGGGCGAGTACAGTATAATAAAATGAGAGCTCACATTCACATAACTTTCATTACAGTATATTATAATAGTTCTATTTTGTTAGCTCTTAATCTCAGACTGTGCCTAGTTTATAAATTGAACTTTATCATAGTTATGTATATATAGGAAAAAACATGGTATATAAAGGATTCAAGAGTATCGGAGGTTTCAGGCATCCACTGGGGGTCTTGGGATATATCCCTCGTGGGTGAGGAGGGATGACTAAGGAGGGCATAACCTAAGACATGCATCAACTAGGAAAGTTGGAAGCTTATCTCATCCGAAGACCTGTAAAAGGTCCCCCAAATGGGCAAATAAATAATGGATTGTAAAGATCTTTATAAACACATGTCCTCCTATAAATTTAGAAGTGTTTCTACTCTGGCGTATGCCCTAGTGTATGTTTTGTTTTGTTTTGTTTTTTTAAATATTTTTTTATTATGTTAGTCACCATACAGTACATCCCTGGTTTTTGATGTAAAGTTCGATAATTCATTAGTTGTGTATAACACCCATTGCACCATGCAATACATGCCCTCCCCACCACCCATCACCAGCCTATCCCATTCCCCCATCCCCTCCCTTCTGAAGCCCTCAGTTTGTTTCTCAGAGTCCATAGTCTCTCATGCTTCATTCCCCCTTCTGATTACCCCCCTTTCTTTATCCCTTTCTTCTCCTACTGATCTTCCTAGTTCTTATGTTCCATAGATGAGAGAAACCATATGATAATTGTCTTTCTCTGCTTGATTTATTTCACTTAGCATTATCTCCTCCAGTGCCCTAGTGTATGTTTTAAAGTTTGTACTGGCTTAATCCACAAGCTTGTTGGCAATAGGCAATCTTTGTTTGCATTTTCCTAACTAGACAGCCCCTGTTCTCCAAGGCTTTTAAACTGTACAGCCTCCACCCCCCACCTGCTAGGAATTCTTCTCACTTATTATTTATTAACTAAAAGGAATGCCTGCTACTTCCAGTATAAGGAAAAGCGAGAAATAGATTTAGTGGGGAGGATGGGGTGCTCAAGAGAGAGCTCTTGTGGATTCATTTTTGTGGAGCTGTCCTGAATCCTCAGGGTTTCAGACATACTTTATGTAATGGTAAATGTAACACTCACTGCTGGGCAAAATTCAGAAAATTTGCTTTTATCCGAAACTGATAAAACATTTTACTTCCAACTGTCCTGTTCAGTAATTGATGTTAACAGTCCCCCTTATAATATCTTCCATATAATAAAAAAAAATGATTTTCATTTTCTTTTCAAGGTTGGCATGCCAGTTTGTTTGAAAGTGGCTGAAACATTAATAATTTTTAAAATCCACTTTGAGATAATATGCTAATTCCATTAACCAGAATAGTATATTCTACAGTGTTTTTGGAATTGCCAAATGATATTCAGATTTAATTATTTTTGGGGAGAGGCAACATGATGTCAGTCTGTCAGAACAGATTTCATATTGAATCTTTCTTCTACCATTCACTATGCAATCTAGGGCAGACTAATCCCTCTAAAACCATTTCTTCATCTTTAAAGGAAGAAGGTGGTGAGAATGTTGCAAGAATTAGAGACAGTCTGTATGATGGACTTGCATAACATCCTGTCAAAGATAAGAGTTTAGTATTTTTATTCTTGTACTACTATGTTTCTAGATTATCAGAGATTATTTCATGGTTTTTTTTTTTTTAAGATTTTATTTATTTATTTGACAGAGAGAGAGACAGCCAGCGAGAGAGGGAACACAAGCAGGGGGAGTGGGAGAGGAAGAAGCAGGCTCCTAGCAGAGAAGCCTGATATGGGGCTCGATCCCAGAACTCTGGGATCACGCCCTGAGCCGGAGGCAGACGCTTAACGACTGCGCCACCCAGGCGCCCCTATTTCATGTTTTAAAAAGGCAATTTTCCACTTACCTTAATGAAAATGCTGAATATATGTATGTATGGGTGTGGACACAAAACAAGCATACACCACACACATATACATATACACACTTATGATCTAAATGTCTGGGGTATTTTAGAGTTAGATTATTACAGTGCATTAGGAGGAAATCATTTGATAACAACCTGACTGATTTTTGCTATTTTAGATGATAACCTGTTTTCCCGAAAGACTTAGGATCTTCTTTGAAGTGTTCATGGTTTAATATTCTCTTTCCGGAAGTTTGGTTTCGAGAAATGACTGACTTCGAAATTCTTTGCATATAGGAGCTGATGATATGTTGAGTTGAAATTTAAGAAAAGTTAGTTGAGTGCATAATCAAAACTGACTCTACGTCTGAGAGAGCCAAGCCAAACTGTGTATTCTCCAGCCAAGTTGAATATTATCTGACTTTCATATTATCACAATTTATCATTCTTCCTGCTTTTCTGAGGTCAGTACAAAAACTTGTGCATCAGGTTACAAGGTAGAAAATGAGGAAAAGTGAGGGAAAAAGGCATTTTTATTATCTTTATTCTCACCCCCTTTTTGAGATCTAAATGAAGATTCAATTTCTTACACCATCTGAAAGCCTCTGCTCTGAAAACAATATGACAAACCTGAATTTTATAATTGAGAACTTGAATGGCAGGCTCTCCTGTGATTTATTTTCAAATAATGGCCCAGAGAGACCACTTGAAGTTGCATTAATAATGCTTGCACAGGGTTAGCCGTAGGCCTTTCCTGTTATTGATACTTGGGTTTACTTTTGGCAGGAGGAATCAAGTAAGTGAAAACTCTTGATATTCTCACTTCTGTTAATCACATCTCACTTCCAGGAAGGGTTTTAATATGAGCTAATGAATGCAAGCAATGGCTATTTTTTTTTTCCACTTCACATGTTTTGAAACAAGTGCCAGAAAGTCTTATTTTTTCTTTTTCTTTTTTTTCAAAGCGACCTTTTAAATCAATGTCTCACCAACTTGCCCCCTGATTCTTCTTCACACCAGATCAAAGATCAAGAGTCAAGAGACCTTCTGAATAGAGGTCAGAAATGTATCTTTTCAAGAAGAAAGATACAAAAATCACAAAATGTAGAAACAGGTAGTTTGTTAGATAGATTAGTATATAGTTTACCTTTCTTAGTGTCTGAGTTTATGAATAGATTGTCTACTCCACTACCTTCTATGGATTTTTAAGGGGAAAGACTGTACATTTTATTTGTTTGTTTCTTTATTCTAGAGTACCGTGAAGGGATTATAAGAGAATTATTCCTTTCCTCCGATCCTAGGAGTTATGTGTTTCACTTTTTGACAGTCATATTGGCAGTGACCGGTGGGTGTGAACTGAACCTGAAGTTGATATGGAAGAGACCCCCCCTTGTTTACCTTTATGGAGGTTGCTTATTAGTGTCCTGAGAGGAGATTTACCCAACATTAGTGCCACAGTGGCATTGTAAGCAGTTTCTTCTGCATCTGCCATCCCTTCCGAATGTCTGTTTGCTTACAGGGTCAGTGCCTCTTATGTTACGGGATGGTAATCTTGATACCTTTGTCTCCAGTTGCGCCTGTGTCATGTCCAAATCCAAATCCATTTCCTCCCACTTCTCTACATTTCTGAGATTGGTCTCTGGCCAGGATTGATTCCCTGATGTCTAAACTACTGTGATGTCCACAGGGGTTTTGCCTTTCCACATTCTTCCTTGACATAGCCATCAGGTCATAAATGATGATAGCATTTTGAGAAAGTATTCTGATTGCTGAATCTAATGTCTTTGTTTTCAGAACAGGAGATATCCAATGGAGCGATGAAGTGTCTTGTCCCAGGTCACACAGTTGGCTAGAATCAAGAGGCAGTACTTGATTCTGGGCCTCTTCTCTTACGGCCAGTGTGTATCCTGCTGCCAGAGTCAGCTGTTGATATAGCACCTTTGTTGGTGTGTTGGTGACACATCTGCCTTGTTAGCACTTGACAGCAGAGTAACTGTCACAAAAAAAAATGTCCTTAAAATTCTTGAATCTGTAGGCAAAACTCACTTGACATTCCTTGGTTTCTCCTTGGTTCTAGGCTAGTGGTCCTTAGACTTTTAGTACTTGGCCACAAAACTTCAGAGAACCATATATGCATCTTCTCCAACTTCCCATGACAAGAAGTCACCTCAGTGCCATAAAGCCATTTTGGAAGTAAACTGAAATCCACTGTTCTAAGGACATGCCAGCAGCTTCCATCACACATGCAGACACTGGCATTCTTAAACTCTTCCCCTCAGCATGAATAACTTCTCGTTGATCTGTACCCTCAGCATTTGAAATTCCACTTCAGTAGTGAATAGACTAGTGACTGGATGACTCTCTCCTTCAGAAAGGAGGGGTTTACTTAGGAACTCTGGAAAGCATGTGAGTGAATTAGGGAGCTTCCTTGAGAAGTTAGTAGAAACAACAGGCTTCTGAGTCACTGCATTTCTTGGAAGGTAAGGCTATTTCTAGAAGCTGTGATAATTTTGCCCATGAACCAAGTTCCAATATAAGTCCTGAGAAACTTTTATATGCAAAACAAATAAGAATTTTTGAGGGACACAGAATTCTTTATAGTGGGAAGAACTAGGGCTTTCTCTTCATTTAACCTCAGATTAAATTCTATTTACCATGTTGAGCAAGTTACCCGATCTCTCTCTGAATTTAATATTTCACCTGGAAATGGAATGATGCCTACATTGCAGAATTGTTCTGATGATTAGCCGTGAGATAGGTTTATTATCCAGGAGGCACTGAAAAAATGGCAGTGTGTATTTATTTACTTTTTTGTTTTTTATATGTATTGGACTACTATCCCAGACAGAGGCAATGTGATGGGAAATCAAGCTACACTGGATGTTGAGGTTCCCAAATGTTGGGAATACCAGCTTTAAACCTTATTTCTCCATTGATTTGACCAAAATTCAGAGCACCTTTAATATTAAACTCCTAATTTTGTTGATATGGAGATTATATGGAAGCATCCTGGCTCCAAAGCAAACATGGATTAGGGGTTAATTAAGAAAATATATGGCATCCACTTTTATATTACTTATTAAGTACAGCACAACCAACAGGGTTTGCATTTTGAAGGTGGACAACTGAATATGCATTTGGTTTTCCTGAATTTTTTTTTTTTTTCTTTTCCCATCCCATAGCTAAATTCTCTTCTCATGCTTACAATGCATTCTACATTTGGAGTGCTGCTTTATTCCTACTCAGAGCTGTAGTCCTTGGGCTGTAACAGCGAATCCAAAAAAACTAATACAGAATCACAGATGGTGCAAATATTTGAAAATAGGTAAATACAATCTAGGATTAGCTGCTTGGGCTGAGAAATGTCAGCTTGGTATTGCTTATTGGTCACATAAGGCAGTTTTAGTTAAGGGAAAACCCAGGACAAAAGCATCGTGATATAAAATTGCTGGTCTAGAGCTGTGCAACATAACAAGCCCATAATTGTTATATAAACTCTAAAATGAGTCACTCTAACAAGGAAAGGTGTTTTGGAGAGGTCACCAAGTACCAAGAGGTTATACAGGGGATAAAAAATTAAGCAGATAACATAACATGGAACTGCTGGATAGTACCATCTGCTGACTTCCATTTAAAGCCAATTTTTAAAGAGAAAATATCCATTCTTATGGGTATGCTGTAGGTAGGCATATATTAAATGACCTGAGCGTGAGAACTAATAGTCAAATTGCCAGCATCAAATGCATGGATGGTACTTATTAGTTATATGTGCTGTGTATCCCTACTTCTGACCAACAGTTTGAAATAATGCAATCTAATTTTCCTTCAGTTTTGCCCTTTTAAGAGATAAAGTTCTTTTTAAAAGATCTGAGAACCAAGTATGATGATTAAGTCTCCTCATTTACTGATAAGACGATGGGGAATGATAAAGCCATTCTTGAAGACTTGTTCAAGGTCATACCAGTGATGAATTTGGTAGATCAGAAACCCAAGCTTTTCCCTCCTAGGTTGGGAGTTGGTAGGAGACTCATTCAATCATTAGGATCATAGAAATCATTTTTGATTGGATGTATTGATATCAGATGAAGAAAAAGTGAATGAGAATTAAAATACAATGTTTCCAGTTGGTCTTAAAGTTTTTCTTTTTTAAATTGATTTTTCTTTTCCAGGCAGTAGGTATAATAAAATTAGATCTGTTATATGGATTGTATCTGAAAGGATCAAGGAGCAGGTGGTCACATGTGGTTGGATGGTTGGATGAAGCCTAAATTTTCTGCCATTTCTCATTCTCAGAAGAAGTGGCAGAGAATAGGAAGGCCTACTGCAGATCATATGTGAAGGTCTGTAGAATACAGCACTGATCCCTCTCAAAGTATATGTTCACAAGTAAAAAATCCTGGCTCTCATTTAAATATAGTGAACTTACGGTGAAAATGTGGAGTGAAAACTTAACTTATTAATAAAGGAACCATGAAGATGGTAAAGCTGGTTCAAAGAGTGTTTCGAGGAGAGAGATTTGTATAGTCACTCAGGAAAGGAATGCCGTACAATGTTTGCAAAATTAGATACACAACTGGTTAATATCTGACGGAGAATTTAAATCATAACTTTTGTGGTTATGTATAGCAGACCAGAAGTGTTTTGCAACTTCTCTATCTTCTACAATTAATGTTTAAGTTTAGATTGTAGATTTATGGCAAAAGCAAATGGTAAGTGTAAGAAAGGTGTCTTTTCCTAAAATTGTATAATGTTTGTGTGGGCTGATTAGACAATGACTCAGCCTGACATTGAAAATACGGACAGGCAGTTGTACTTCAATTTTATTTCCAAGTTTTCAAAAAATTTTCTTAACATCCCCTAACTCAAAAAATGGTGCCATCTGGGTCTACACTTGATGTCACAGCCAACTTCTTAGGCAATTTTATCAAAGCTTTCTACGAGCCCCGTGGAGCTTCAGGTGTCAGATCTGATTCACCTGCAGTGAGGTCCTGGAATGCAGCCAGGCAGCCAGCACGGTCTGCCGGGTTCATCCCAACAAATTGGTCCAGGTGTTTTTGAGGGGTGGAAGAGAACAACTTGATAATTTCAAATAGCTGTTTGAGGAAACGATGAAGTAGAATAATTGCACACAAGGCGGTGAAAAGCCGTTCTTGAAGATCCAGCAAAATAAGGTTTCGATCAAGTTGTGTGGTGATGATTGTCCCTAGAAGATGGCTGCCTTCAGAGCTGCTCTTAGGAGGAGATACTGTACCTATCCACACAGTCTGATTTAAGACACGCATGCGTTTTCCTTCCCTTGACACTCACTTTCTTTATTGCCAGTCAAGAAATAGCTTCTCATCCATCTGCATATATTTGGAATTCTACCATGTCTTTCTTTGTTCCTTTGATGGCAACCAAGGGGTGGTAACAACTTACGTATGACTTGAATGTACTTGTCTCTGTGTGATTGTTTTGTATGGTCTGTCTTGAGAATTGACATTTAGGGGCCATAGAAAATGCAGGCCTTATGAATATGAAGGGGGAGGGGCAGGAAGAAAGAAACATAGAAATGGGTCTGGAAATCTCAAGAGAGAATCACGACTTGCACATGAAGCAAGCTACTTCCGTAATTAGCCCTCTGTTTTCTAGTCTGGGTTTAAAAAAAAAAGAAAAAAAGTGTTTGATGAATATTTGTGTACTGCGTGCAAAGGGGTTTGTGAATGTGGGGTTGAAACCATCTTATTGAATTATTAAAACTTGTTTTCCTGAAATATCTTTTACTACCTGTGGAAAGCTTTTAGATCAGCATTGTCCAATAGTACATTCTGGAATAATAAAAATGTTCCATATTATGTGCTTTCCAGTGTGGCACTCATCAGCCACATGTGGTTATTGAACACTTGAATTATGGCTAGCGTCACTAAGCAACTCATTTCCAATTTCATTTAGTTTTAATTAATTTAAATTTAAATAGCCATATGTGACTGGTGGCTACTATATTATTTCTAGACCTTTGTTTTTCAAACTTTAGCATGCATAGAAGTACCTTGGAGATGATATAATGTAGCAGATTCTAACCCAGGGAATCTGGAACGAGTTCCAGGATTCTTCATTTACAACATGATGCTTTCTCTGTGGACCATACTCTAAGTAAGGCTTTATTTCTCAACAGCAAAGATTCTTGCTTGAATTTTAATTTATGACTTTACCTAAGCTGGCACCTGTCATAGAAGATAAGTCTGGAAGCCTATAGCAAAATTACAAAGTATAGCTTTAGAAATATAAAAGGAAAATAGTTTTAGTGATGAAATCATTGGCATTTTTACTGTAATTGAAAGCTAAAATTTTGAGCACGTAGTATTCCTATATACTACGCAAAGGTTAGGTGCTTCTGTCTCCTCTAAATCTCACCATAAACTCTATGTAATAGATACAACTTCTACTCCAGTTTTGGAAATAAGAAGCTGGGAATATTATATTATCAATTGCTTTCCTTTATTAAATTGAAGTTAAAAGATTTATTTGATATTTACGTGATACTAAATGATTGAAATTATAGTAAATAATCTGGGTGCAGCTGATCAGTAAATCATAATTTGATTCTCTTCCGTAGATAATAGTAATAATAGACTAGTAATTAATAATTCTCATCAGAACCCTGTGCAATTTATTATTGTTTCCTTAAAGATGAGGAAACTGAGGGATAGAGAGATAAAGTAATTAGACTAAGTTTGCATGATGTCTAAGTGGCAGAACAAGGTTTTCAACCCTGGCTGTTTGCCTTTAGGGTCCCCAGTCTCATGTGTTCCTCTAGACAACTTCTAGGGTGTCTAGTGAGTATCTTTTGTGTGTCAGGCAATGTGTTAAGAGCATGGTCCCTGTCTTCTGTATGTTCAATGACAAATGGAGCTTACTTTGAAAAATTTAACTATGCATAATTTCATGTTTATGCACAGTATTTTAAAACAGAAAGAAAAATAACACTTTCATGTGTGCACATGTGTATAAACTTCACAATTTAGAGAAGCTTGAAATTGTCTTCCTTGTTACTTCACAATAACCTTGGGCAACAAATTGGCTTCATCATTTTAATGAGTGAAAAGGTGACTGCTTTGGCCTTGGTTATTCAGTAACCTAAGTGTAATATCTAAGCCTTATTTTTCAGAACAACGTTGTCTGTCATTTTGTTTAGTTCAGTGACAAATGTTAACCAAGTGTATTTCTGTATTTCCTGATTTTATTTATTTATTTATTTATTTATTTTTAAAGATTTTATTTATTTATTCGACAGAGATAGAGACAGCCAGCGAGAGAGGGAACACAAGCAGGGGGAGTGGGAGAGGAAGAAGAAGGCTCATAGCAGAAGAGCCTGATGTGGGGCTCGATCCCAGATCGCTGGGATCACGCCCTGAGCCGAAGGCAGATGCTCAACCGCTGTGCCACCCAGGCGCCCCTGTATTTCCTGATTTTAAATAAAGCACACAGCCTTCTTCATTAATTTCTAAGTAACATATTCACATGATTCAAATATCAGATATCATACAAATAAATGCAATGGAATGTTTCCCTCCTAGAGTTGTTCCCCAGCAACTCAATTTCTCATACGCTCATTCTTAGTTCACTACTACTATTATTTTCAGTTTTTCCTTTGTTCAAGAGAAATTTTCATACATACAAGCTAATCCAACTTTTTCTCCATCTCCCTTTTTATATAAAGGCTAGCATAGACATTTACGTTAAAGTGTATAAGGTTTTTTTTTTTTAATTTTATTTATTTATTTGACGGAGAGACACAGCCAGCGAGAGAGGGAACCCAAGCAGGGGGAGTGGGAGAGGAAGAAGCAGGCTCCCAGCGGAGAAGCCCGACGTGGGGCTCGATCCCAGAACGCTGGGATCATGCCCTGAGCTGAAGGCAGATGCTTAACGACTGAGCCACCCAGGCGCCCCAAGTGTATAACATTTTTACGTTTTTTATTTTTTTATAAAAACCTGAACAATATCAAAATGATCCTCTGTTTGCTTCACTAATGAATTTTCCTCCTTTATTCATGGTGAATTAGATCTGTGTCTCATAATTGATAAATAGTCTTGGTGCATGTATTTGCATAGTCAGTTATCTCTTTATCTCTCAGTTTCCTCATCTTTAAAATAAGAAAACAGTACTAGCACAGAGTTCTGTTGAGGACTATTATTACATTAATTATCAATCTGAGTATTACTATTATCTATGGAAGGGAATCACATTATGATTTATTGATCAACCACACCCAACAAATTATTTAACATAATTTAAATCATTAAGTATCATGTAAATATCTAATCATGTAACTTTATTAAAGGAAAGTGATTGGTGGTTATTATGGTATGTATGTTTGTGACCAAAAAGATATTTTTTCCATTTATTAGCTGTTCTACGGTGTGAGCTCCTCATTTGTACTTTACTCCTCGGAGTAAAAGTATTTAATTTGAAAAGAAAAAAAAATATTCAGTTTGTTAGCATTCACTTCACTGCTGTACGTGTATGTGTGTGTGTGTGTGTGTGTGTGTATACTTTTATATAACATTGGTCTCTATACGAGATTCTTTTAACATCTTGAAAAGAGGTTATCTTCCTTCCTATTCCAAGCATTAGACTCAGGAATAAGTGCCAGCCTTTGCAGTCTAAAAATTTGGAGATAATTTTTGAGCATTTCCCTGACTACTTCTCTTTTTTTCTTTGCCTTTTCCACTTCTTTTTTTTAATTATGTTGTAAGTCACCATACACTACTTAGTTTTTGATGTAGCGCTCATGATTCATTGTTTGCGTTTAACACCCAGTGCTCATTGCAGTATGTGCCCTCCTTAATACCCATCACCAGGCTAACCCATCCCCCAGCCCTCTCCCCTCTGAAACCCTCAGTTTGTTTCCCAGAGTCCATAGTCTTTCATGGTTCATCTCCCCCTCTGATTTCCCCCCCTTCAGTTTTCCCTTCCTTCCCCTATGATCGTCTGTGCTATTTCTTATATTCCAACAGATAAGTGAAACCATATGATAATTGTCTTTCTCTGCTTGACTTATTTCACTTAGCTTAATCCCCTTCAATCCCATCCATGCTGATGCAAATGGTGGTTATTCATCCTTTCTGATGGCTGAGTAATATTCCATTGTATATATGAACTACATCTTTATCCATTCATCTGTTGAAGGGCATCTCGGCTCCTTCCACACAGTTTAGCTATTGTGGACAATGCTGCTATGAATATTGAGGTGCATGTGGCCCTTCTTTTCACTACATCTGTATCTTTGGGGTAAATACCCAGTAGTGCAATTGGCAGGTCATAGGGTAGCTCAATTTTTAACTTTTTGAGGAATCTCCACACTGTTTTCCAAAGTGCATCCCCACCAACAGTATAAGAGGGTTTCCCTTGTTGCACATCCTCTCCAACTTTGGTTGTTTGCCTTGTCAATTTTTGCCGTTCTAACTGGTGTAAGGTGGTATCTCAGTGTGGTTTTGTTTTGAATTTCCCTGATGGCTAATGATGTTGAACATTTTTTCACGTGTCTGTTAGGCATTTGCATGTCTTCTTTGAAGAAGTGTCTGTTCATGTCTTCTGCCCATTTTTTGCATTTCCCAGACTTCTAAAGACAGATCTATACTCTATGCTTTATTCACGTTAGGGAAATGGGACAATATTTAGAAATTTCAATATAGAATTTTAAACATGCCCTGTGTTTTCTGTAAAAATAAGATTTTGTGTTAGTAGAAGAATGAATGGTATCATGAAGCCAAGTGTCTGCCAAGGGACAGGACCAGCATTGTGAAATACAGTTTCTTGTAATTTTATCAAGGGATCTAGAGACTTAATAAGCGATGTTGAGTACATGTTGTGATTGCATTTTCTTTTATCCTTTGGGATTAACCTAATTTGGGAAATGGGAGGCACCGCTTGAAGGAGCATACTACATTTCATTTACATCTCTTATTTGGCCTGGAAAGGCTGTATGTTGCTTTCAGTCACAATTATTTATTCTCCTAGTGAAGAGGAAGGAAAATAACAATAGTTGAGGAAGAGATGAAAGGCTTTGGCCTTTGCAGAATCCTTTTTTTTTTTTAATTTTCAAAGAAAAATTACTTTAATAAATTAGAAATTTATTAATTTTTATGTCCTTACCACCTCATGTAATGAGGAAGCTGAGAACCATTTCAAACTCAGAAAATTGATTTGGTCAAAATATTCCTGTCGTTTCCACCAAGTAGAACTGAACATTATTAACACACCAGGAAGAAAAATGGTAGTAATGAAATGTTTTATTAGTCCTTTAAGGATGACCAAGCCTTCTACGACTTCAGTACTTTAAAAGGAAGAATTTTTAGTTAGACTATTCTTAACAAAAGGAAAAACAAGGTTTATTTTCCTTATTTCTTTTAAGATTCTGTAAAGATTACAGAGCTATTTAAAATCAAATAACTTCTTTTCTCTGAAAAGTTTTAAAGAAAAATCAATTTTTTACAATACACCTGCTGCATTATGGTAGGACATACTTGGACATACATCTTTGAACACTAAGAAAAAGCATTTAGTTTCTAATGGCTCTGGAAAGTCAAACTACTGAATGAGAGGTGGTTCTTAGGGTTCCGATGAGGCATTAATCCTTGGTGTCCCAACCGAGATATTAGAAGAAGAATGGGGACACAGTTTTAGGGGGGTACCTTGATAGAAACCAAGAAGGCTTTTATATTTTTTTTGTCTCTTTAAATGACCCAGACAAAAAGTGGTGTATGAAACAATGCCAGAAAGATTCTTGATTTCATGTTTTAAAGTCTGAACGAATATGACTTACAATAAACCTTAATATGTTACTAATCACATATTCATGCATACAGTCTGGGTGGTGGTACCATTTGATTTTATCTTGAGGAATCAGCCCTCCTGTGCATTTTAATCCAGCGTCTCTTAGTGTGGACTTATCACTTTTCCAAATTAACCTGAAACCTTAGGTTAGATAATGTAAGTATGGTGGAACAGGGCCGTTTGTCAGGAAGTCAGGGTTCCTTGGGCCCCGGGATGTTAGCGTGTTCAGTGGCGCACAGCAAACCCTCTGTTTTCCCCAGACTAGACTGTCAGAGTCTCATGACCTACCAATGGATAAATTATAAATTTTGCCCCTGGGAAAATTTAACTTTATAATTCTGTGAATAGAAATATGTGCATGTATATAGACACTCAGGATTATGCTCTTCTAAATTAGTATGGAGGGAATGTTTTGCCTATTCACCTCGATATCTTTGAAGTTTAGTGTTTATATTGGAAGGTAACCTGAGGCACTCCTGGTTATAGTAAACAACCAGCCTTCCTTCCTTGTTTCCTTCTTTCTTTCCTTCTTTCCGTAAAGAGACAAGAGGAAATGAGTGAAAAAAATCACTTTCTTCCTCCTGAAAATATGTATCATTTAACAAAAACACCTCACCTTTATTTTGATTTGTGAACACAGAAAATTTGAAGCCACTTTCTAACGTGAAACTGCTTTGTGCTAAGACCTCACGAGGCACATCTATTTCTTTTATCCTAGACCTTGAAAAACAACTTTCAGACAAACAGTTTTGCTGCAAAAATTCTTCAAATGAGCAGCTTTCATTGTCTTTAAGAAGTTGCAGAGAAAAGTCTGGTGAATTGTTGTGCTAACCTGACAGTGTTCAGAGAGAATCTCAGGCATAATTCTGTTTTGATTATCTTTTGCCTCCTAACCCATTATTCCATCACTTGAAGGCTTAAAACAACGACTGTTTCACTTTTTCACGATTATGTGGGTCAGAAATTCAGGCAGGGTGTGGTGGCAGCTCCCCTGTTCCATTAACTCAGCTGAATTCAGCTAGTAGCTAAGCTAAGCTGAAAGGCAGTGAAGGCTCCATTCATGTCTGGTACTTTGGTGCTGCTTACCATAGCCTTTCGCTCCCTCCACACAGATAATTTGGATTTCTTCACAGCTTGAGTCTTAAGACTTGTTACCAGGTAGTTGTCTTTCAAAAGGGAACACTCCAAGCAGTGAAAGGAGAGATTGCAGATCTCTTAAGGATTAACTGGAGACGTTACAGACCTTCTCTTCTGCCACAGTTTATTTTATTGGTGAAAGCAAGACACAGGGTCAACCCATATACAAAAAGGAAAATCAGCTCCTCGTGCCCATTAGAGATGTGTAAAGCATTAGCAGTCATTTCACATCTACCACAGACTACCAAAGAACAGCCAACACAACAGACCGATACGTGGATATAAATATTTACTATATGAGCAGGTGGAGAGTTTAAGGGTGTTTAAATGATGAAAATATTGTAAGGATAGAAGTGGCGCCATGGTGTCAGTCCTGTACTTGGCTGTAGTCCATCAGTGTATGTCCCTTTAGAATGCGAAGGCAGGTGATAATTGATAGAGAATGTCCTTCAAATGCAATGGTTCTTAAAGTATGAGGATTCATATTTTCATTGTGAAATAGAAATATATGTAAAACATTCACCTTTATCCAGGTTACTCATGCAGCATATTTCTTTGGGAATAAATTTAATGTACTCCTTGGTTGAAAATATGATGTGTTCTAAATAAACTTTTAACTTCAGGGAAATTATGACCATCTAGAGTAATTTGGTGCCATAAAGTAAAACATATATCCAGATTTCTGAGAAGGTATGTATTATAAAAGAAAAGGCGATAGAGTGCACAAGAGTTGGTTATTATGGCTATAAAGGTATTTTGATTCTGAGATATAATTAATGAATTCTGCTTCTGTGAAATATTTTATGTTGTCACATTTCATGCTGGAAGAAGCAGCTAAGCTGGGCTTGGTATGTTCCAAAGGTTTCACATGAAGTCAGATTTTTCAGATGGGGAGAAAATGATCTGGGGAGAAAAAAACCTGGGATTTTCAGGAATGCAATAGAATTCTCTATGGAGTATCTTTTTAAATTGTTCCTGTCCCTCCTTAGACAATAGAAGTGCATGGAAACTACCCTGTTCTCAATGGTTTGACTTTTTAAAAATGGGTTCCAGTGCCAAGTGTAGATACTTTTGTTTATGGTATATGTCCCCCTTTATGATAAATTTCCCGTTTATTTACCCCTCGGATCGTGTGAAACTTACTAAGTAAGGGAGAAGGTGGGAAGGCTCTCTCAGAAGATCCCTATATAACGTGACTTGATGGGAATATCCTTTCTTGTGTTTCCCACTCCATACTGCCTGATCTGCCTGAAATACTGCTTCCTACCTCCATCTTTCTTTATTTTCAAGGGAAATGGGAAGGTAGAAATCAAGATGTCCCAAGTGGTCAATTTGACCACCTGAGAAGAGCCGCTTGTACTACTTAGAGCTGAGGCTGCTGCAAGTCCTTTTAGGACAGTGAAACATTTTTAAAGTGCAGACACACCCACAAACATCAACTAAGGAAAAAATAATAACTTACTTGAAGATTTGTCTTGGTATGATGATGTAGGACCTGCACAACTAGTTGTGATCACATTTTAACCTACTCTCTCTTATTTGAAGCAGAAAAAAACATAGAGGAAAATACTGTGGTGTCATGCTACCCCAAAATGCCACATAAGAATTGTCTCTCATTTCTTAGACATAGATTCTTCCTTTTAACGCTCCAAACTGTATGGGGAAAAAAAAATCCTATTCTTCCAAATTGATTATGACTTGTGGTCCTTGGGAAAAAAGCTATGTCTAGCATTTTAAGTGTTCCTATCGTGGTGGTTTAGGCTAAGTGCCCTCCAGCCGTAATTCCATAGGACCTTTTTCTCAACTCCATCATACTTTGAAATTGCTTGTTTACTGATCTTTCTCCAAATAACTACATTTCTTAAGGACAGTGACTGGGTTTTCTTAATTCTGCATCATCAATGAGGAAGTTTCAAAAATATTTGTCAATTTGTGTTTGTAGTAGGAATGCTTTGAAGAAAAGGGAGTCTGGCATTTAGGAGAGGGGCACATAGCAATCTTTATGAGGCTGATTAGTATATATACAGTATTTCCCAGTCTATGGATCAAGGATACTAGGCAAGGTGGGCTGATGAGGCCTGGGTGAACTCATTGTGACAGGTGGAATGAATATTTAGTCTTTTGGTATATAATCTCATAGAAAAAATCTAGAGTTAGTTGATGCATAGCAGAAGGACAAGAGCTTCAAAAACTAGATCTAAGAGGTTTTAAAGAAATTTGGAAGAGCATACAGGGGAGAAACAGAGTCCAAAGGTACTAGGCTGGGGTGGGGGTGTGTGTGCCTCATGTGAGCCTCCAAAGGTCTCTACAGAGATAATGCCATTTGAAGACTTCCTGTGGGACCAGGAAGTGGGCAGGGCAAGCCAAGCTGACAGGGTAAGTGTATTGCAACATGAGCTCTAACTTCAAATGCATTCAATGTCTTTGGCCTTGAGGCCCACTCAGGGTGAGAGGATAGGCAACTCAATGACTTTTCTGCTAAGCAATCACAAGAAACTCTATAACACCAAATAAGAAGAATGATGGCCACAAAGGTAGGACCTATCCTGAGGGGCCTCATGGGTCAAAAAGGAAACAGTACATTAAACCCATGTCCTGTCATCTGTATGATGTAAGCTTCGGTTATTATTATTATTTTTTTCACCATATGGTTTATTAAGAGGAATTCCTGTGCTGCGTAATTGAGGGTTAACTGCACCCCTGAGCTGACTCTGCTAGCCTGCATTGGTAGGGTAGAAGAGGAAATCTGAAAAAGAAGGAGGGAAGGGGGAGAAGTTGTGGGAACATCTGTAGACGATGCATGCGAAGTCATATTTCGTCTGTTGCTTAGAATTTTACAAGATGACGGTAGCCACAACCAGGGACTCGACAAGAGTAACATTCTCTTTGGAGGCTGCCCTTGAGGCATGTTTCCATTTATCACAACTGCACAGAAGTCCTATATGGGAGAGCTGTAACAGGCAACGCCAAGCCGGCTATAATTAATGGCCCGGGCCAATATTGGTCTTTGAAGTACTTGGATATTTATAAAAGTTAGATAAGAAAAGCAGCTATTTATCTCTTCACCCAACACACTTTCAAACATTTGTACAAGAGATAGATATCCTAATGTAAACATTTGCCGCCTCACATATTGTTGGAATCTCTGAATTGTGACAGGTGACAGCAGATTGCCTTAAGTAATTGCAATGCAACAGAATAATCCAGTAGGAGCTATTGTTATCCTAAGTAATATTTTCTGCCAAACATTAAGAAAAAAGAGGAACGCTTTTTAGTAATTCACAATGTAAAAGTCAAAGAGGATATTGACGACCTTAAAGGATACTTGATTGCCAAGTTTCATCATTGCTTGAGAAAAATAAAATTTTATATGGTAGTCTTTTGTTGTGTTTATCGAATAATGAAATTAAAGTTAGAGTAGAAAAATGGCATTTCTTGATATCTTTTTTTATTTTTAGAATTAAATTTGGGCCATAAAATAAGGTAGATCACAGTAGGATTGTAACTTTTGAGTCCTCTTTTTTTTTAAGATTTTATTTATTTATTAGAGCATGCACATATGCATATGTGCACACATGCAAATGAGTGGGGGGGAGGAGCAGGGGGAGAGAATCGCAGAGAATCTCGGACTCCTGCGCTGAACACAGAGCCTGGTGCAGGGCTCAATCTGACCATCCCAAGATCATGACCTGAGCCAAAACCAAGTGTTGGACCCTTAAGTGACTGAGCCATGCAGGGGCCCTGTCGTCTTCTTCTTCTTCTTCTTTTTTTTTTTTTAATTTTTTTTTCTTTTAAAAATTTTATTTTTAAGTCATCTCTATACCCAACATGGGGCTCGAACTCACAACCCTGATAAGTGATAAGTGTAGCATGCTCCACCGGCTGAGCCAGCCAGGTGCCCCAAGGTCTTATTCTTATAAATGCTATGACATTGTTTTAAAAGTACCCCATGCTCAGCAGATTAACTGGCTTGTTTCAAGGATTTGCTTTTAAAGATAGGGAGGGGTTTTTCCCTTCTTTTTTTTAACTTTTCAAGTGTACACATATAGTGAATTACAGGAGCCTCTGACCTGCTTGAAGAACTTTGGAGGCTGAACTGCATTGTATTAATGAAGGAGAAGTTAAAGTCAGGGAGTTAAATTTTTAACACCCATTAACATATATTTAGACATTTCAACAGAGAAATAAATGTAATGGCAAAAGTTTTAAAGTATTATGAAGGAGTCTGTACTAAAAAGAGACCTCCCGAAATATTAACTATCTTTTTTACCAAGCTCATTATGCAGAAAAATTACTAGAGTACTGGAAAAAATAATGTATTTGAAAAAAAAAAAGTATGTAAAATTTGTTATTGATGAGAAATATTTTAACTTTATCTCAATTTATATTGAAGCTTGTTAGTTTCTGTAGAAAATTGCATTAAGAATGTATGGTTATGTTAGCTTATGATTAAACAAACCAAGGGGAAAATAACATAAATATAGATATTTAATGTTATCTAATTGGGCATAGATAGATGTGGCTCTAATTCAGTGTAGCAGGAACTCTGGGAAGCTAATTTTAACAAAAGGGTATAATCTGGACAATATTACATATGTAGGTCACTATACTTGAGGTAATTACAATAATTATAAACCTGTTAGTATAGATTATAGTGCAAGTGTATTCTGGAGTTCTTCAGGAATTATACTCACTTTCCTGGTGAAAAATATTAAAATTACTTTCAAGAACAAAGCTGATTACAGTATAACAGAGCAACTCCCCACCACCTTTACCTCACAATCAATATACCCAACATTATTATGTTATGAACTTAACAAAATGCATTAATTGGTTGAATTTTTTAAGATCTATTATATTAACTTATTTCTAACTCTTCTGCAATTAAATAGAAATTTTCTCTTATTTCTTCCCGTTTTCTCTCTCACCTCTCAGTGATTCCACTGTTTTTATTATCTTATTCATACATTTTGTTCTGTCTGTTGGTTTTATTTAATTGTAAACTCATTTTTTTAAAGATTTTATTATTTGAGAGGGAGAGTGAGCACAGAAACCAGGGGTGGGAGAGAGGCAAAGGGAGAAGCAGACTCCCTGCTGAGCAGGGATTGTGATGCGGGCTCCATCCCTGGACCCTGGGATCATGACCTGAGCTAAAGGCAAACACTTAACTGACTAAGCCACCCAGGCATCCCTGTGAACTCATTTTTATGTGGATATTTTTTTCTATGTAGAGATAATAAAAGTATATTTTATATGCTTGGGACAACAAACATTTGCAGAATGAAACTTATGCACCAGAAACTGTGTTAATTGATGGGTTTATAGTTTTGAAGAAGACATGATACAGCTCTCAGAACTTAAAGTGGAATAAAGGCGGATATAGACAAGTACAGCGCAGTTTGGTGATTGTGATAAAAGTGTGCAATGGATGCTATAGGTTCCTTGTAGGAGCGTTGCTTATTAGCTCATCCTTGGTGGTGGTAGTGGAATCAAAGAAGTCTTCTCAGAGGAGCTGACCTTTCACTTGAAACATGATCAGGGGTAGGACAATGAATGGAGGGGGATGGTGATCATTTCAAGAAGTAGGTAGCATCTTGCACAAACTGTTTAGATCCCAATAACTTGGTAGTTATGGGGGAATTACAAGCAATTTTATATGATTGCCATGTAAAATTCAAAGAAGTGGTATGTGATGAGGCTGGAGGAGCCACATCCCAGAAATAGTTGTCTTGATAGGATATTCAGAGCAGTGTGGGCTTTAGAGATGAGGAGTTTGGGGTGCCTCGGTGGCTCAGTCGTTAAGCGTCTGCCTTCGGCTCAGGTCATGATCCCAGGGTCCTAGGATGGAGCTCTGCATCGGTCTCCCTGCTCAGCGGGAAGCCTGCTTCTCCCTCTCCCTCTGCTTGTGTTCCCTCTCTGCTGTGTCTCTCTCTGTCAAATAAATAAAATCTTAAAAGAAAAAAAAAAAGATGAGGAGCTTGGGGAGGGCTTTAAACAGATAACTGACACAGTCAGTTCTAGATGTTTCATTTTGGCAACAATATGTAGGATGGACTTAGAGTAGTAATGTAACTGGGGTAGAGAGTCTAGCCAGAGGCTGCCAATAAAATTCAGATGAGCTAACAAAGCACCAGACTAACCTGATTATAAGGAAAGAACAGAGGTAAAGAATTGGAAAATATAGTTTTAATTCATTAGGACTTGAGAATCAAGTAGGATGATGGGTCATCAAGGCTGGATATTTGAGCAAGAACTAACTACTCTGAGGGAGTAGCATGAGTGCACAGTACCTCCAGGGTTTTTGCTCTGTTGACTTAGGGAGGTGATGTGAAGACTTCGAATATATGGGGAGAAACAAATCTAGCTGAGGACAAGTTAGTTTTTGGTATGTGAAGTTTGACATACTTAAAGGCATTATTGGGCTGAGACTTAATTTTGAAGGAGGAGGAAATAAGACATAAATTTGGGAAACACCAGTATATAAATATTTATGTGTGTGTGAATGTATGTGCATGTACACACACACACACACACACACGCACACACACGTACGTACACATATATAAACTATGAAAGTAGATGGACTTTTTTTAGGTTTAGTGTATATAATGGGTAAGTGGTAGTAAAAGAGCCATAGAGGACTACAATCTAATAAGCAGATGGAAGAACAGAAGTCCATGAGGCCACCAACATCTGATGACCAGAGCAGTAGGAGGGAAATCAGGATAAGGGTATCATGGAACCCAAGGAATAGTGAGATTTCGATGACAAGGGAAGAATTTCAAAGTTAGAGGCAGCGGAGAGGTCTGGATTTGAAATCAATACACTTTGTAGCATTTGGGGAAGTAGCAGTGAAAATGCAGTGGGTTGAAGCATGAGAAAGAGCAGATGGAGAGTAAAATTTCAGGAGTTTTGCTGAGCACAGACGGAGAAAGACGTAAGACTCAGGAGGCATGGAATTAAGATTTCATGTTTTTAATTTTTGTTTTCTATTATCTGTGTGATTTCTCTTATTTTTTAGAATACAGAAAACTGGAAAGTGTTTATAGTCTTCAGACTAAGGCTGGACATATGGGAGAAAAGGGGAGAATTAAGGAAGCAGGGTGTTGGGTGAACATCAGGTAATTGAATCTTTCTGTGTAAAGAACAGTTTAGACAAAGATCTGGATACTACATGAAGTTCTTAAATTTTCATTGAATTTTCACTGAAAGGAAGCATGACTCAAGTAATTTTAAGCCAACTGAAATTTATTAAGAAAACAGGGATTCCTTTATTGTCTCTTACGAAAATTCACGGACCAGGTCATAGAATACAGGAAACACAAGAAAGTTCTGTGCTAGAAAATGGGTACAAAAACAGAAATGCAAGTGCTCCCTAACTATGTATAAAGATGCTTATATTCTCTCATAAGAAGAAACACAAATTTAAACTCTTCTCATTCCCAATGATCACTTTTTGGACTGGCAAAAATTGAAAAGTTTGGTAATATATATTGACAAGACTATGGAAGTTGCTGATTTAAATGCGAAAGGGTACGACTTCATATGGAGAGGAATTAGGCAGTATCTAGTAAAATTATGTATGCTTTTGCCTTTTGACTCAACAATCACATTTTAAGAAATCTGTTTCAATATATAGTGGCAGATAAAAAGGTACACCCAAGGCTATTCACTGTAATTCTATTCATAATAGCAGAAAACCAAAAATAATCCAGATTCTCTTTGATAGTGTTGTGATGCAGCTGTAAAAATGATTAAGTAATATATTATTATATTGTCATCATTATCTATCTATCATCTATCTTAACTCACAAGGTGGAGTGATGTATATTACCATTTTTCCAAGAAGGACAGTATGTATTTTCTTGAATAAATGATACATAATATAGTTACATACACAGGTATCTGTTCTATTTCAAAATAAAAGCCTGGAAAAATACATACAACATTTAAAAATATTTACTTATAACAGGAAGAGGGAAATAAGGTAGACGGTAACGGGGAAAAATGTGTATTCTTCTTTGAATACACATTGTTTTGTAGAAGTGATTTTGGATCTCTTTAAATAATTTACATAATTTAAATTATGACAACTAAATGAATGAAGGAATCCCTAAATATTTAAAATAAAACATATTAATAGATCTAAGCATGTATGTATTAGGTTACATAGTCACACAGAAAGAAGCTATTCCAAGGTACTTTTAAAAAACAGGCATTTGAATTTTTATGCCTAGTGGAATATCCTTAGGTTTAAAAAATTATTGTCAGAAAAATAGCTTTTTTTAGTTATTTTTTGGAGTATTGCTCTTGTTATTCTGGGGCTCTCTGTGTGTAATGTGAGCTAGATTATGATACTGGATGCATGGATGAGGAAACTGGAGTTTAGAGAAGTTCGTGACGTATTGGCCAAGCTGACCTTCAAAAAGAGGTCTGACTTTGTGACAAGAACATTCTCAGCTCTTTCCATGCTGCTCTTGTAAGAGCTTAAAGTTATTGTCAAGCCACTGTTACTGCTACCTTACAACAGGCTACGAACACTTGCTGTAATCTAGATGGTGGGGGACCAGAATGGCCATTTATGTGTGAAGTTTAATACACTAATGCAAGATGTTTAATACAATAGGAAATTATGCAGTGTTTCACATTCTTGTCACTTAGTCTTGGCAGAGGCAGTATCTCAGGTCCCCTCAGGAAGACAGCACTTCCTAAAGAGCCTTTGCTATGTTATGCATTAGAAAATTGTGTTGGTCAACTTTCTAGTACTGAGTTTGGTATCTGATAAATCTAAATTGGGGTAGTGTCGGATGCAGACTTGGAGTGATATTTTGGGCGTTCATTGTATACTCATTTTCATCAATGAGTGAGCAAACTTATGTTGAAGAAGCAACATGTAATTAGCAGATGAAGGGTGCTCGTTCATTCAAAAGCTTATTTCATACTCAGGAGGCATTGTAGGGAATTCTAATTCTGATTCATGGTGGCTTCCAAGAAAGACCTATCTTCAAGATCATGTGATCACTGTACTTCTCATGTTTTATCATTGTTGTGAACTCTTAAAGATGTACTCATAATGTTATTTATGTTCTGGTATGATAAAAAGACCACACCCCTCACACATGTGTAGGGATTAATACTTTGTTGGGTTTTCAACTATGGAAGGGAGAGGCTTGTTTTGCATACTTGTCTTTTGAAAGTGTGAATATATTTCTAGATATTACTTTAAGCTTGTGTTTTCAAAGCTAGCCAGTTACGTTCTTAAGCACTCAGGGAGTTTACGTGTATTCACACTCTCAAATCTACTTATGTTCATGTGATTGCTCTATCGGGATAGATACTGCTCTTGGCTGCAGGGGACCAGAGATGATTGTTATGGTTGCTATGACCAAAAGTTAGGTAATGATCCAAACTTGTGGGACCTGGTTTTTCATGTAGAAGTGGTAGCTTTTTGATGCGTTGCCGGAATTCATAAGGCTGCCTCTCCTTTGGTTGTGCTGCACGGTGTTCCTTCCCTTAATGACCCCAGCAATGTGTTTGGTGGCACTCCATCCTAAACAAAGCAGCAGGGCAAGTCCTGATTTTCTCTTGCTTCTCTTCCACATTTGCTTGTGTACCAACAAGCAGTACATCACTTACTTTATTACTTCCAGTTTGGTGGAAAAGTGAATTTGCCACAACAACCAAGTATTTAATGGAAAAAAAGCGTAGATAAAGAACACATCTTGAAAGGAATGCACAGGAGCAGTATTTCATGTCAATCTGAGGTGTTTTCAGCATTGAGGAAAAAAATATGTGTCATTGAAGTGCCATTTTTTCAGGGACCAGATGTTCATTTTATTTATTAATTGTGGACAATCCATAAAGCGCAGCAGTATTTTTCCCGAGATTTTCCCCTATGGTTTCTAATTTATTTGAAATGTAGAAAAGAAGAATTTCAGCTTGGGCTGAAGAATTAGAGTTTACCTTACATATATTTGATCATTGGAGCGTATTCTTCCGTCAGATGTCAAATGATTAACAGAACAAATTAACATCTGCCTTGGTGAATCTCGGATCTGCCTGCTTCCCATATTGGGGGCTTGATATGATGACAATGACCTACTAGGTTAGTTGTTCCTCTCTTCTAGCTTTCGGAAGCTTATTTAAAATTTATTACTATAATATAATGTTTATCTTAAATGCTCTTCAAGTAATTGGGATTTCAGAGTTCCCTGTATTGAAATATATTTGTGATTTGTGCTGATATACAATAGCTAAAACCAAAGCTACATTTTAAAAAATAATCCAATTTCCCTTCCTTTTAGTGGGTAGCTATCCCCATGAGAAAAGGACACTGTTTAAAAGATTGACTTTTTACATTTATTATACCATAAGTAAAATCACGCAAGACCATGGCCTTTTGAAGATTGGGAAGGCATGCACAAATCTTTATTGAGCTCTCTGCTTGTACCTCTCACTTGACTCAAATATATAGAGGTGCGGACATGGTATACAAGCTAACTGTCCTGAAGAAGCTTATCGGAGGGGCGCCTGGGTGGCTCAGTCGGGTAAGTGTCTGCCTTTGGCTCAGGTCATGGTCTAAGGTCCTGGGGTTGAGTCCCGCATTGGGCTCCTTGCTAGCTGGGGTGTCTGCTTCTTCCAGTGCTTGCCGCTCCCTCTGCTTGTGTGCATGTGCAATCTCTCTCTCTCTCTGTCAGATAAGTTGTTTTTTTTTTTTTTTTAAGATTTTGCTTATTTATCAGAGAACACTTGGAAGAAAAAACATAATCAAACAGAACCATAATGCCAGATATAACCATATACAATGATGAAATGTGCAGAGCTTCCTGTTGGGGGTTGCTTTATTGTAGCACTGTAACTAAGTCACATCTTGAACGTGGGATGTATAAAGCTTAACCTAACAGCGGTGAGATGGTAGCCGGTGTTGCAGGTAAGTATGACATGGACAGGGTTTAATCATGGCGTATCCTTGAGAAACAGGAGACCGGAAAAAGTGAAGTTGGAGATATGAACTCGGGCCTAACTTCAGGAGTTACTAGAACAGTTTCAGTTCAGAAGCGGTCAAAATATCACTACTGAAAGTCAACCTCAACCACTTCTAGTCACTGTAATTCTGTTCAGAATTCAAATTTTAGGGTAAGAGATCTTCAGGTTTTTTGACACCTTATTTTTTATGCTACATTTAAAGCCTACTATAAACCCTCAAGAGATGACTTGATTCATGGCCAGAATTTGGGGTGTTGATAAATCTTAGCCATAAAATTTGAGAGTTGGCTCAATCCATATCCCATTTGGATGAAGCAGCAGGACGCAAGGTGGTCTCGAAGTATGCTTATGAAAATGAATATTCTATGGCATCTGTAGTTGGCATGACCCAGAATTCAGCTGGGTACACTGCATAGCATGTGTCTCTGTTCTTTAGGATCTTATTACCAACTTTTGTAGCACTCCTCAAAGAGTAATTTTGCTAATATGTGGTGTGCCTCTGGTCATGATAAATGCTATTATTTCTCTGTGATATGTAATAGCTCATCTATGCGGCTTTTGCTCTTTGAAGTATTTACTGCGAAGTGATTTAGAGCATTTCCTCTCTAATTGTTTTTCTATATTCCTCACTCACTGTACTTTCTCATCACAACTTCGTGATTGTTTTCTTGGAAATGGTACATATAATTTCATCAGCATTAATTAAAATAGATATGTCTGTTCTAAATGATTAGGCTACGACTTCAATGAGCTATCTTCAGCTTAAAATCCTTCAGTTGTTCCTCCTGTTGCTCAGAGTAAAAGCCAAAGTCCTTTTAATGCTTTGTAAGTACTGTTTCATACCCTAACACTTCTCTGAACTCATCTCCTCAAATTCTCTCTTACTCATGCCATTCAGCTCTTTGGTACTGGAAGTTGTGGGGAAGGTATCAAATTAAATGTCTGCAGTCTCAGCCTGTGTAACTGTGTCCTCTCACATCTGGAAGGTATTTACCTCTTATGCCTCTGTATGTACACCCTGGAATTCTTGCTGTTCCATGAGTCAGGAATTATCTTCTCTCAGATATCTTCATGGAAGCCTCCCTCAGCTTCTTAATGACTTTGATCAAATTACTTCTCAGTGATTCTTTCCCTAAAAGGATTTATTTAAAATTGCCCTGCTTTCCTTCTAAGCACTCTTTATGTTTCTTCCCAGCACTTTCTATTATACTGTATTTTACTTATTTATTCTCTCTGGTTGTATCCCATCCACCACAGAACATATGTTCGATGAGGAAAGGAGGTTTTTTGGTTCCTTTTTATTATTAAATTGCTAGTGCGTAACTCAAATTCTGGCATCGAGGAGGCATTTAATAAATGCGTGGTCTTTTCTAAATAAGAGTCTACCATTATCGTTGTCTCTCAAGAAGTAGATCTTACAATGGAAAAGATGGAAAGGCTCTCCTTGCTTGGTCTTTTAACCAGAAGCCTTCGACATACTTGATGCATTAAATGGAACCAGATTCCAGTTTTCTGTTTTCATCTTCAAACATTTTCAATCCATCTAAAAACATGCCAGAAACCAATTATGATGGTGTAGACAATAATAGTGCTAGTACTTATAATTTAATTACTAGTAATAAGTATTAGTAGCAATAATAATAAGTAATATTTATTGAGGACATTAATTCTCAGCCACAATTTTTAATTAAGTAACCAAATTTATAATAATATTAAATTTCTAAACAAACTTAGAGCTTTGGATAAGCAATCAGTTGATTATCTTATTATGTCCACTTGAGATATGATGGAAATCAGCCATAGAGACTTAGAGGAACTTGCCCAAGTTTAGACAGCCAGTAAAAAGACTAGATTCCAGATACTAGACAAGGGCTTGCCTCGGAGTCCACACTTGAGCCCGTATGCTCTACGGACCACTATTAACCACTACCTTATTTAGTGGAGTCTAGCTGGGGGATTGCACGGGTCTCTTTAATCTCTTCTTTGTTTGTTTGTTCATGTGCTTCTATTTATGTTTTCTACTTCGAATCTCTTGTATATTTGTATATAGGTTTTGCAAAAACCGTATGTACTATTGAGAGTATCAGGGTCAGGTAAGTTCTGTTGCTGTTTTGTTGTTTGTTTTGTTTTTTAATCCATTGAATTTAAAGCACTGGGAATTAAAAACTATTATAAATAACTATTAAGTTGTTGTCATTTGACTTCTTTGCCTTCTACACTGAAGGAATAATGCTTTATTAGTCATTTGAACATCTATGATGTTAGGTTTGAATCGCTGAGAGGACCTTTTTGTTCACACAGAGCCATGCGGCTCTATCTTTATTTATCATACTTCCTTCCCAAAAGTATTTGAGGGGAAATCTGTGATTCATGTAGGATTTGACATTTTTTTGGTTCTGGTGTTTATATTGTCCTCCTTTTATGCCCATGCCCTTTCGACATGTGTGTCTCTGTTCATAGCACTGTGTGCCTTTAAATTTTTATTTAGACGGAAAGATGATTTAAGGAAAATAGTCATTATGTCATAACTTCCTTTTCATTCATTTTCTTCATGGGATGATTAAAAATATCTGGATTTCCTAAAGCATACTTCACAGGTTGTAGATCTGAGTTTGAGACCATGTCAAATAGTCTGTGAACCCCTGTACTTGGCACTTTTGAGCTCAAATGCTGTCCTAACACCCACAGTGTTTTAAAATAAGGCAGGAGACTGGCCTCCTACACGGCTGACCTTTAATCAAGAGGAGGTATATAAGATGTCTCTAGAGTGGAACGATCGGATTCCAAACTTAGACTATGCAGACATGCCACCAGCTCTGGGTCCCATCACCATTTCTGTGCATTGGTGGCTGCATCTGAGAGCAGAGTGCTTTCTGTTCCCCCACAGTTCATCTAGTTTGAAGCAAGAAAATTTAAGAGTGCAGCAAAACAAACTGCATTTTCCAGCTGAACTCTATCTTCTCTGACAGATGGTTTGGTTGGATGTCTTTTCCATCTAGAGCTGAGCTATATTTGAAGAATGAAAGCATTGAGAGAGATCATTTGTGGTATAGCAGCAGAGTTTCAAATAACCATTCCTACTGCCAATCTTGGCTGTAATTCTTAGATTTTCACATAGGTATACAAGAAGCCCTGTGGTGAGATTAAACATTTAGCTAATGTTTTTTTTCCAAAGTCATTAAGCACCTAGCATTTAATCTTTTCTATAAGCAGATTAAAAATGATGGTTGATTAAGTAACAGCAAAGGGAGATTCATTCAGAAAAAAGGTGGCATACTCCTTGGTGTCTTTGGTAGAAATGACCAAGTTATTATGCAGAAGAATAAGACTTTGTAAAGGTATTATTTCCCTGTGCAGGTAAGGCACTTACGAAGGTGTCATAGAGTATCTATTTACTTTGCTAATTTAATTCTCTTCCTATTTCTCTTGTCGATGCCTTTTTCCATTTTGGCAAAAAACACTTCACCTAGGATTGCTCTACTGAATGCAGGACAGGCTCTAGACCCTTTTAAATCCTGTCCTCATGTATCATGATTTCATTATTCTGTATCTATGACTGCTTGGGTCCTTCCACACAATGGAGGTTTATTTTTTATACTAACTTAAACTAAAATGCTAGTGGCTGACTTGTTTAATATATTTGCATTTTCCTGAGGACTTCAGAGCTTTATCCCAAAGAAATAATGCTAATTGAATGGAAGTAGACATGCAAGTCAATTTGGAAATAAGGGAGGCGTCTTTGTTCCTCAACTCATAGCACTTACCTAGTCCTAGTTTGCGTCATTGTATTAATCCTACTAAAAAAAATAACTGTGAGCTCAGCCCTCATAAAATCTAAAAGAATTTTTAAAGCTAAAGATAAAAAAAAAGAGACTAATTTGAAACTATATGTTATCAATCATCACCTAAATTCATCTCTCACATTTTTCAAAACATGGAGCCATTTTGGTGGCTCCTTTAGAGACAGTTCAGATATTTCATGTCACTTCTAAGACTTCTTAATGAAGTCTTGAACTAGGATCTACTTATTGTGTCTATACATAAACAGCATTGGAGGTGAGTCCAAGGAAAGGAAACAAGAATGACACCTTGGCAAGTAGACTGTTTCTTTTCAAAAGCCCATGGTACCCTCAAGGTGTATGGAAATAATAATAATAATAATAATAATAATAATAATAATAATAATAATTCTTTTTCTTCTTCTTCTTCTTCTTCTTCTCCTCCTCCTCCTCCTCCTCCTCCTCCTCCTCCTCCTCCTCCTCCTTCTTCCTTCTTCTTCCTTCTTCTTCCTTCTTCTTCCTCTTCTTCTTCTTTTTTTTTTAGTTGGTCTGCCTTTAGTCCCAATCTTTCCCCAAAACAGTGGAGCAATAAGTGAGTAAAGTCCTTTTTTTTTTTTTTTTAAGATTTTATTTATTTATTTGTCAGAGAGAGAGAGAGAAAGAGAGCTCACAACCAGGGGGAGTGGGAGGCAGAGGAAGAAGCATACTCCCCACTGAGCAAGGAGCCCACTGTAGGACTTGATCCCAGGACCCTGGGATCATGACCTGAGCCAAAGACAGACATGCGATGTTCAAATACTTCCAGTGGACCTGAGTCACCCAGGCATCCTAATGAGTAAAATCAAGTCTTGATATTTTTCCATATTCAGAATTGCTACCCCATGAGGAAAACTTGAGGTTAAAAATCCTTATTTGAAGAAGGAAAGTATTAGGGAATTATAGCATGAGAATGTCTTTCATGTCTCCTTCCATTAGTGTCTCTTACTTCTTGGGGCGCCTGGGTAGCACAGTTGGTTAAGCATCAGACTCTTGGTTTTGGCTCAGGTCATGATCTCAGGGTGGTGGGAACAACCCTCCATCAGGCTCCACACTTAGTGCAGAGTCCGCTTAAGTTTCTTTCTCGCTCTCCTTCCGCCCCTCCCTGTCACCTGCTTGTGAGCTCTCTCTCTCTCTCTCTCTCTCTCTCCCTCCCCCCTCTCTAAAATAAATACATCTTTAAAGTTAAAAATAGTGCTCTTACTTCTTTGGATGTGGCGCCTGTGTTACAAAGGATCCTAAGTTTTATGTTAGGTTCATGCATTCTTAAAAATGCTTATTACCAAGATTATTTTACATTTGATCAAAACTCAGGCACAGATTCATAATTCATTTCCATTATTTAATTAATTGAAAATTCAAGAAATAAAGGCCTCCAATTTTAAAGTCAAGCACTTTTCTGTGTCCTAGCAACTTAAAGTACAACCTTTTCTGGTTTGTCACTAAAGGAAAAATACCTGCTAATTAAGAATGGAAAAATCATGGTTTTATGGAATTGAACCGATGTCGGTTTTCTGATTAAACACCCTTAGAATTTTAAGCTCATCTACTTCAGCTCCCTATTGAGATTTTTTTTTTTTTTAATTGCATAGCTTCTGTTTAAGTATTTCCAGTGGACCTGTTTGCCTCTCTTTTTTCCTAGAAAGTCTATATCTCTGACACTTGTATTTATTTGGGAGTGTTCCATTATTTTAAGTCCAAATTCGGTTTCTTATAACTTTGCCTGTTTCTGTGCTCAGAAGTAGACTGTCGAGTGACACTTTCTATGATGAGGAAAGAAATATGTATGTGTGCAGTAGTGGATAATGTGACTGTTGAACCCTTGAAATGTGGCCAGTATGTTGAATAACTGAATTTTTTATTGAATATTAACTAAATTAAATGAAAATAGTCATTCATGGCTAGTGGCTGCTGATTGGTAATGTGGTGTACAAACACTGCTTTCATCAGGGTATTACTGCCCTATGGGCAATGGACTACATGCACCATTTTTTTTCACATAATTTTGGGGAAAAAAAATCTTTTGGTGTTAAGGCTTACTTTTGCATAGAAATAAAGGCATTAGGAAAATTTCAATATGTCCAACTCAACTTTAGAGGGTAGTCAGTACTTTATGGTAATTGATCAAGGAAGAGATGGGTAGGGAAGGTGTGGAAGGGGAAGGATATCGAGAGGACATTAGAACAACTAACCAGGGGCAGTAATTTGACTGCTGTGACCAAGTTCATGTTTTCTGCAGGAATGGATGGGTCTTCAGTACAGGAAATAGGGTTGGCTTGAAGTCTACACTTAACTTTCGGTCTTTTCATCCTTGAATTTTTTTTTTTCCCAAGTTGTTGCCAGCATATAAATTCAAAAGATCCTTGTCGTTTCTTAGGTCTCTACTGAAGAGTCAGTTCTATAAGTGTGAAAGTGCTATTAAGATGAGAAGGTAGGGGGCACCTGGGTGGCTCAGTTGTTAAGCGTCTGCCTTCGGCTCAGGGCGTGATCCTGGCGTTCTGGGATCGAGCCCCACATCAGGTTCCTATGCTGGGGGTCTGCCTCTTCTTCTCCCACTGTCTGCTGGTGTTCCCTCTCTCTCTGGCTGTCTCTCTCTCTCTGTCAAATGGATAAATAAAATCTTTAAAAAAAAAAAAAAGATTAGAAGGTGGAGGGCCAAGCATATAAATATATGCTTGTCTTTTGTCTTTTATACGGTTTTTCTCCATTCCTAATTCCAGGGTGAACAGGTTGGAGAAGGAGATGCTGAGCTGCATCGTTTAGAGCTGAGGTGAATTGATCAGAGCGAATGGTGATGTCCTTCCCCCAAACGACATTACTTTACTTTCAGCCTTATGCAACTAGTGTAGCAGTTTTCCTGCTCTGGAAAAAAAAGGTGGGGGGCAAACAGAAAGACGCATACATGTGTATACCCCCCCCCCCCCACACAATACCATGGAGTTGGCACTTTACCTTTGGCCTCTCATTTCTCTTCTGGAACTTCTGTGACCTACCTGAACTTCCCTGTCCAAACACAATATTCTTTATACTATACAGTAGATCTTGTCATGTTTGCTTCTGGTTAATTTTTTGTTTCTCCTCCCTATCCAACAAAAATTCTTTATCTGCCTGTTGAAGTTTACCATACTTATCATATTAAAGAAATTCGCACTCAGAAGTGAATTAGTTCTTAGGTTAAGAATAAAAACCATAGAGAAATTTTATGATTCAAATGAACATCTAAATAGTGAAAGTCTGCAGAAGTGAATGACTTTGAGCAGAAAAGATTTCCCTTCCCTACTCTGAATTTCCTTGAATTATTCTGATCTGACCTGACTTTAGATTACTTGTAAAGAAAAAGAAAGCTAAGGGGCACCTGGGTGGCTCAGTCAGTTAAGCATCCAACCCTTGATTTCGGCTCAGGTCATGATCTCAGGGTTGTGAGATCGGGGCCCTGCATTGCTCTCCTCCTCTAGATGAGGAGCCTGCTTAAGATTCTGTCTCCCTCCCTCTCCCCTCTCTTATTTCTTTCTCTTCCTGTCTCTCTCTCTCTCAAAAAAAAAAAAAAACAAAAAAACAAAAAAACTAATTAGTGAAATTATCTTCTACAGTTAAAACCCATTATGCCTTACCTACCTGTTTCTGCTTAAAGCTATGCATAAACTGGTAGTGTCCTAAAACACTAAGTGACCACTTCTAATTTAGGCACAGTAGAAAAACGAGTAGCACAGAAGGTAATTTAACTTGCTCTAGGGAAGTCTTTATTGATGCATGCACCAAGAACTGGCCACATGGCTGACATCGTCTTCAGCGTTCAAGGAATTAAACAAAGCCTCTGGCAGCTGACAGGAGCAATATATACCACGAGGACTGTGTAGCTCCAAGATGCAGTTGTAGTGAATTCTATGCTAGTAACAGAGAAAAATCTACTACACCTTCAGACAACACCGAGACTTCAGAAAGCATTGCAGTCACATAAACTCTAATCTGCAAACAACCCACAAAGCAGGTTATTACCACCTGCGTTTTACAAATGCAGATCCTGAGGCTCAGGGAAGTGGCCTATATGGATGAAACCTTGGGCCCTGACCCTGGCTGGAGGAACCGAGATGAAAGTGTCCACACTCTCAGGGCAGACAGGTCAGAAATGAAAGAGGAAGCGGCTCAGTGTCTTCTCCCTGCCTCTCCTATCAGATAGAGATAGCGCCTTCTCTGGGGAGCAGTGACTGTGTCAGTGAGGGGAATCCAAACAGGGAAGAAACAGCTTCTCCCTCCTGTTTTTTAATGGGACTAGGAGGGCAAGGAAATGTCCCCCCCTCGCAGGTGATGGGGCTGCTTGCCGGATGTGTTAGGTAGGTAAATATGTTAGTGTGAGATAATGTAGTAGATGCCACAGGAGACTTACCGCAGTTTTTAGAGAATCTGTAACACCTTAAATTGGTGTTTTCTGGAATGTTAATAAGTATTCTCAGAACAAGAGTTGTATGAACAAAGAGTTCTATTTACAGGTACACGTGGGAGAAACTTCCTACTAGGTTCTTCCTATTCAATGCTCTGAAAAGTGCTGTAGTGGAGAAAGCATTTGATTTTGTTTAAAACGTTTTTTCCCACATTTGACCATGGAACCATGTGTTTTTTTCCTCTCCCAAAGCCAGCCTATTAACATATCATCTCTACAGAACACATTAAGAAACATTTCATTAAACTAAAGGAATGAGTGATGTGGAAAATTCGGGCAACTTTACGTATCCGAGTGAGATTAGGGAAACGTATTTGTCAGGGGGTGGGTTGTATGCGACCACCTTGTTAGACTCTTCATCTGGGTTTCCATCTCTCTTTAGTGATGTCTGGATCTGAGAGGGTTGCATTATCTATTTTTCTGGGGTTATAGAACCAGCTGGCTTTTCATTTATTCTGTGAATGCTAAGCAACGTTAAATATGGATGTTAAGGTTAAGCGTGTGCACCTTATTTGCTTAATCTAGGTGCAGGCTGGGCTCAAAGAATTATGTGACATGAATGAACCAGGTTGAAGGTGGTGTCTCTCTAACAGTCTTCCAAGATGGGATCATGAGATTTGTAAAACTAGAAAGAGAACATGACTGTGAACAATTAAGATTATGGGAGATTTTTTCCAGCTGCCAAGAAGTGTTCTGTTGACTGTTCCAGACTTTTCAAAGTGCTGTAACTTCAACATCCGAACCTCCTTTTTGTGTGCATAATAAACATTTCTGCTCTGTGTAATTTTAACTAGACTGAAGGATGCTTACACTATCCAGATACCAGCTGTTGAAGCAGCAACTTTCAAATGATTTTGCAGATCGGCAAACACATTATATCATTGTGGGTTTTGCAGCTGTCTCTTTAGTTAGGCTTGCTTTGCTTTTTGCAGAGTAACTTGTGTACAGTTACAGAAGAGTATTTGTTTTCCTCCAGCAGTCTTGGCAATTAGTGCTTTCCTATTTCCAGTTTTTCTTCAGTGCAATAGGTACTCTGTACTGTGAACCATTTACAAACCAAGGTAACGACTTACAAGTTTTTAAAGAGCAATTACCAGAGAAAAATGAAGAAAGGAAAATCCGTTTTCCTGGCTTAAGTCATTTTAAAATTAATAAATAGTTGAGTTCCTCTTGTGTTTAAGGCACTCTGCTAAGTGTTTTACAGCCTTTGAATAGTTAATGGTATAATTTAGTTGGGTCAAGAGTAGAGGGGAAGGTGGTTCTAAGGAGCACCCAAATTCGTGAGGTGAGAGAGCATTATCCTTTCAATGCAGTGGAAGGAAACCTGGTGAGGCAAGAGCAAGGAGTCTGAAATCAGAGGATCTTAGGGTAGAACTTGGAACACAGCAGGTAGATTGTGGAAGGCTGTGTTAAGGAGCTTGGAATGGAGCCCGAGGTAATGAAATGAAAGCCTTTGGAGGATTTTCAGCAGGGTGTACCAAGGTCAGATTTGCCTCTCTAGGTGAAGATGACTCAGCAGAGTGAGGAGGATAAATTGAAGAGAGTCAGGCCAGATGCAGGGAAGCCCTGGGGATGTCAGCACCTCTTACGTAACAGTGGGTTGTCAACAAGGGGGCAGTGGAGATAGATGGAGAGTTCCAAGAGTTTTCATAGATGCATCTCTTAGCCGATAGATCAGTGATGAGCTAAGGATGACAGAATTTGAGGGCTAGAAAGTCTACTAATCCAAGCCCTTGGCTTAAGATGTGTAAACAGTCTCAGGACAATTCAGTCACCTTGGTAAAACTTCAGGGCTCGTTAGTGGCAAAGGAGGATCAGAATCCATGTCTCTAGGGAAACTTTGCTTTATATCATGTCTCCATTGTGATTTTAGTTTGTATTTTATTACCTTCACTTAGCCTTAACTGCAGAGTATTGAGTAAAAGAGTAATTTCTTTTAATATCATTATAAACTGCCAAAAGGAGGGGTACCATCCTAGAGGGGAAGTGCTTAATGGCCGCTGCCTCTGCCTCAGCCTCTTGCTCCGTGACTTTGAGCAATGCATTCATTTAGCTCTAAAATCTGCTTCCCATCCTGTACTCTACCAGTCTCGCATGTCTCCTTGATTCAGGAAGCAAGTATTGATCGCCGCCCGTGTTCCTGAGACCATAGTAAGTGCTGGGTAGACACAGTGACTGTAGCTCTGTCCTTGAGGTCCTTGGGCAGAAAAGTAGGCAGGCCAGCAGGTGAGAGGAGCAGAGGCTGCTGGTGCTGCAGCCACAGTAATGGGACACCCAGCCCTGTCCCAGGAGTCAGGAGCAGCTTCCTCGGCTTGGAACTTTATCAGGGGCAGTGCCAACATCGTATTTTCAGATTGTCTGGAAGTGTAGGCTGAGGAGGCAATTAACAAAGCTGTAAAAATAATATTCATATTTCATTTTTTGTACCTGACACTTCCAATTGGCTGTGTCATTATTTATCCTGAAACCCTTTCTGGGGTTGGCCTTATGGACAGCAGATCGGTTCTCAGACTAGAGAACTGAGTCATTGTCAACTGGCACCATGTTGAATTAGGCCAGACCTCAGTCTGCAGTTGTGAAGATGATACTTACTTCTGAGGCATCCCTTTCTATTCTAGACTACACCATCCCGATTCCAAAGAGGCATCCTTGATCTTGAACACCTTTCCCCAACTTTAAGCTATGATTGAAGGCAACCTTTCTCATCTTAGGGAAAATGTTAGTGCCTCATAAAACCCACGTTCTGTCCAAGAGGCCAAATATGCCTCTGTAGGGAACACAGCATCCTGGCAGAAAGTGAAGCTGTGTACAGATCTTATATTCAGTACTCATTCATTCTTTAATTGCTTTTATCAGACGAATTTTTGTAGCAAAATGTAAGATACACACATTTGCTTAATATATGTGTATATCTAATACACAACATATAACATAATTATGAATATATATTTATAATGTATACTATAATGTGTATTATATTTACATGTCTGTACTTGAAATATTCTACAGCTAGGTTTAGACATGAAAAGTCTTGGCATATGAAATTGCCATAGTCTCATTCAGTTGCCTTCTTGCTAAAGTAGACTTTATTCTGTGGGATTTGCTTCTCAAGTATTGTTTTCTTATCACTTTTTTTGGGGGGGGCCCAGTGTAACTGTCTTCCTTATAACTTATACCTTGCTTTAATCATTTTGCTTTTGCACTTGCTCTTCTCTTGAGCAAGCCCACAAAACTCTGGGCATTGTGGTCTTGTAGCTCAGAACAGCAAAGAAAAAATAAATAACACTGTAACTGTAAGGAAGAAACTGTGTCCTGGAGATGAATTCATATCAAAGCAGATGGAAACAGAAGCTGCTGCTCTGGCAGAGACAAGGAAGAGCTACAGCTGTCTCAACGTTTATATTTCGTAGATTTTGTGACACTGATAGTAACACAGATTAAAAAGCACTACATTTCTATAATAGATTCATCACAGATACTAAAGATATAGAGAAGAAGATTAAATGAATCCAAGCAATACCAAAAGAAATAGTCAAGGCATTTATATTTTAATGCAATTTGTTTATTTTGCATACAGCAATCCACAACTAGTTGAGCAGTGATGTAAATCTGATAAATCTGTACGTTAAGGATTAATATGTAATGACAGGAACAGTACTGTTTGTTAACTTCATCATTTTGCTAAATTTCTGTGTGCTATTCAGAAAAATGAGTTTCTTGGTTTCCTTTGTTCATCTTACTAATGTTCTGCTGCCTTTTTGTTTTAGATCATAAGCTTTCCAATGAAATTTCATCTTTTTAAAACCTTAATACTGGTACAGTTAACATACCCTGTTTTATTAGTTTCAGGTGAACAATATCGTGACTCATCAATTCTATACCTTACTCAGTGCTCATCATGATTAGTGTACCCACTAATCCCTTTCACTTATTTCACCCGACCCCCCTCCCAACTCCCTACCAATGACCATTAGTTAGTTCTCTATAGTTAAGAGTCTGTTTTTTGGTTTCTTTCTTTTTTCTTTGTTTTGTTTCTTAAATTCCACATATGATTAAAATCATGCAGTATGTGTCTTTCTCTGACTGACTTATTCTGTTTAGTATTACACCCTCTAGGTCCATTTATACTGTTGCAAATGGTACGATTTAATTCTTTTTTTATGGCTATTATTCCATTGTATATATGTACCACATCCTCTTTATTCATTCATACATTGATGGACACTTGGTTACTTTCATACTTTGGGTATTGTAATTAATGCTGCAGTGAACATAGGGGTACATATATTTTTTCAAGTTAGAGCTTTTGTATTCTTTGGGTAAATACCCAGTAGTAAAATTATTGGATCTTATCTTTAATTTTTTGAGGAACTCCCATACTGTTTTCCACAGAGGCTGCACCAGTTTGCATTTCTACTAATCGTATTCCATGGTTCCTTTTTCCTCCATATCCTCACCAACACTTGCTTCTTGTAGGTTGGATATGAACCTTTTATTGGATATGTCATATGCAAACATCTTCTCCAATTTAGTGGATCACTTTTTCATTTTGTTGGTGGTTTCCTTCACTGTGCAAAACCTTTTTATTCTATGTTGAATAAAAGTGGTGAGCATGGACCTCCTTGTCTTGTTCCTGATCTTAGGAGAAAATCTCTCAGGTTTTCACCATTGAGTATGATGTTAGCTGTAGGTTTTTCATATATGGCCTTCCTTTATTATCTTGAGGTAAGTTCCCTGTAACATACTTTGTTAAGAGTTTTAATCATGAATGGATGTTCTACTTTGTTGAATGCTTTTTCTCCTTCTATTGAAACGATCATATGGTTTTTATCCTTTCTCGTGTTGATTGATTTGTGCATATTGAACCACCCTTGCATCCCAGGAATAAATCCCACTTGATTTGCATTCCCCTGGTGATGAGTGATGTTGAGCATCTTTTCACGGGTCTGTTGGCCATCTGCATGTCTTCTTTGGAGAAATGTCTGTTCATATCTTTTGCTTGTTTTTTAAATTGGGTTATTTGGTTTTTTAGTGTTGAGTTGTGTAAGTTCTTATGTAGTTTGGATACTAACCCTTTATTTGGTATGTCATTTTCAAGTATCTTTTTTCAGTAGGTTACCTTTTAATATTGTTGATTGTTTCTTTGCTGAGCAGAAGCTTTTTATTTTGGTGTAGTCTTAATAGTTTATTTTTGTTTTTGTTTCCCTTGCCTCAGGAGACATATCTAGAAAAATGTTTCTATGGCCTGTGTCAGAGAAATTAATGACTGTGCTTTCTTCAATGATTTTTATGGTTTCAGGTTTCACATTTAGGTACTTAATCCATTTTGAGTTTATTTTGGTGTAAGAAAGTGGCCCAGTTTCTTCTTTTGCATGTTGCTGTCTAGTTTTTTTAATACCATTTGTTGAAGAGACTTTTTGCCATTGCCTATTCTTGTCTCCTTTGTTGAAGATTAATTGCCCATCTAATCAGGGGTTTATTTCTGGGCTATTTTTTTCCATTGATCTGTGTGTCTATTTTTGTGCTAGTACCATTCTGTTTTGTTTGCTACAGCTTTGTAATATAACTTAAATTCTGGGTTTGTCATACCTCCAGTTTTGTTTTTCTTTTCCAAGATTGCTTTGGCTATTTGAGGTCTTCTGTGATTCCATACAAATTTTAGGTTTGTTCTAGTTCCGTGAAAAATGTTGTTGGTATTTTGACAGGGATTGCGTTTGGTAGTATGGCCATTTTAACAATATTTTTTCTTGAAATCCATGAGAATGGAACGTCTTTTCATTTCTTTGTGTTATCTTCAATTGCTTTCATCATTATTTTATAATTTTCAGAATATGGGTCTTTTATCTCCTTAGTTAAGTTTGTTTATTCCTAGGTTTTTTTAAATTATTTTTGGTACAATTGTAAATGGGATTGTTTTCTTAATTTCTCTTTCTGCTACTTCATTATTAGTGTATAGAAATGCAATGGATTTTTCTTTATTGGTTTTATATCCTTCTACCTTATTGAATTTGTTTATGAATTCTAGTAGTTTTTTGGTAGAGTCCTTAGGGTTTTCTCTATATAGTATCATGTCATTTGTAAATAGTGAAAGTTTTACTTATTCTTTAGTAATTTGGATGGCCTTTATTCTTCTTGTCTGATTGCTGCAGCCTGTAGTTTTTCATAATATTCTTTTATAATCCTTTGTATTTTTGCAGTGTCAGTTTTTAATTGTCCTCTTTCACTTTTGATTTTGTTTACTTGATCGTCTCTTTCTCTCTCTCTCTCTCTCTCTCTCTCTCTCTCTCTTTTGAGGTCTGGGGAAAGGTTTAACAATGTTGTTGATCTTTCTAACAACCAGCTTCTGGTTTTATTGATCTGTTGTGTGTGTGTGTGTGGTTTTTTTTTTTTTTTGGTTTCTATTTTATTTATTTCTGCTCTTATCTTTATTATTTCCTTCCTTGTACTGGTTTTGGGCTTTGTTCATTCTTTTTCTAAATCCTGTAGGTATAAGATTAGGTTGTTTGAGGTTTTTTTGCTTCTTGAGGTAGGCCTGTATTACTATAAACGTCCCTCTTAGTACAGCTTTTGCTGCATCCCGAAGATTTTCAGTCATTGCGTTTTCATTTTCATTTGTCTCCATGTATTTTTTTAATTTCCTCTTTGATTTCTAGGTTAGCCCATTTGTTGTTTAGCAGCATGGTATTTAAACTCCATGTCTTTGTGCTCTTTCCAGATTTTTTCTTGTGGTGATGTTAAGTTTCATAGGGTTGTGGTTGGAAACGGTGTATAGTATGATTTTGATCTTTTTTGAATTTGTTGAGACTTGTTTTGTGGCCTAATATGTGATCTATTTTTGAGAATGTTCCATGTGAATTCAAAAAGAATGTGTATTCTGCTGTTTTAAGATGGTATGTTCTGAATATATCTGTTAGATGCATCTGGTTCAATGTATCATTCAAAGCCATAGCTCCCTTGTTGATATTTGATTAGATTATCTGTCCATTTGATGTGAGTGGGGTATTAAAGTCCCCTATTATTATTTTTTTATTATCAATCAGTTCTTTATGTTTGTTATTAACTGTTATATGTGTTTGAGTGCTCCTATGTTGGGTGTATAAATATTTACAATTTTTATATCTTCTTGTTGGATTGTCCCCTTTATTATTATATAGTATTCTTTGTCTCATTACATTCTTTGTTTTAAAGTCTGTTTTGTCCAATATAAGTATTTCTACCCCAGCTTTCTTTTCATAGCCATTTGCATGATAAATACTTCTCCATCCCGTCACTTTCAATCTGCATGTGTCTTTAGGTCTGAAATGAGTCTCTTGTGGGCAGCATACAGATGAGTCTTGATTTTTTTTTTTTTTTCTTTTTCCATTCTGTCACCGTGTCTCTTGATCGGAACATTTAGTCCATTTACATTCAAAATAATTATTGATAAGTATGTACTTATTGCATTTTGATACTTCTTTTATGGTTGTTTTTTGTAGTTCTTTTCTATTCCCTTCTTGCTCTCTTCTCTCATAGTTAGTTGGCTTTCTTTAGTATGTCTGGTTCAGTGGTAATGAACTCCTTTAACCTCAGTTTGTCTGGGAAACTCTTTATTTCTCCTTCTATTCTGAATGGTAGTCTTGCTGGATAGAGTAGTCTTGTCTGCAGGTTTTTTTCTTTAAGCACTTTTAATATATCATGGCACTCCCTTCTGACTTGCCAAGTTTTTGTTGAAAAATCTGCTGGTAGACTTATGGGGTTTCCCTAGTATGTGACTGTTTTCTTTTCTCTCGGTACTTTTAAAATTCTCTCTTTATCATTACTTGTTGCTATTTTAAATTGATTGTAAGAACTCTTGGTATAGACCTCCTTGGGTTGAATTTTTTTGGGGATCTCTGTGCCCTTTGGATCTGGATTTCTGTTTCCTTCCCCAGATTTGGGAAATTTTCAACTATTCTTTCTTCAAATAAATTTTCTTCTCCCTTTCCTCTCTCTTCTTCTGGGATCCCTGTGATGTGGATATTATTATGCTTCATGGTGTTGCTAAGTTCCCTGTATCTATTTTCATTTTTTATTTTTTTCTCTCTCCTGTTCACTTTGATTGCTTTCCATTACTCTGTCCTCCAGGTCTCTGACCTGTTCTCCAGCCTCTAGTCTACTATTTATTCTGTCTAGGGTATTTTTTAATTTCCGTTATTGAGTTCTTCATCTCTGATTGGCTCTTTTTTATGTTTTCTCTCTATTTGTTAAGGGTCTCCCTGAGGTCCTCCACTCTTAACTCCAGTGAGTATCTTTATGACTGCTGCTTTAAATTCTCTATCAGCATATTACTTATCTCCTTTTCACACAGGTCTCTTGCTAAGACTTTGTCCTGTTCTTTCATTTAGGATAGTCTTTTGTCCCTCATTTTGTCTAACTCTCTGTTTCTATGTGTTAAGAAAGTTGGCTACATCTCTTGCTCTTGAAAGTAGTGGCCTTATGAGGAAGAGGTCCTGTAATGCCCTACTGTGCAGTGCCCTCTGTTCACGAGAACCTGGTGCTTCAGAGGTGTCTCTGTGTGGGTTGTGTGTGCCCTACTGTTGTGGCTGAGCCACTTTTGCCTTCAGTCCTGACATCTGCAATGTCTCTCTTTACCTGTTGTGGGCATAGTTGGATCCCTGGTCCCCGTGTTGTTAGCGGGCCAGTCTGGGGCCGCTCTGGGCCTGAGTTGAGTCAGACCAGGCATTTGCCAGAGACAGAATAGCATGAAACTGCAGGACGCTTTACCTGTTTGGCCCCCTGAGAAGCTTTCTTTGGTGTGCAGGGCCTGCAGTCAGACCAGTCAGGCCTGCAGTCTGCTCCCAGCCCTCTGCTTGGGCTGCAGTCTGACTGCTGTGTGTAGTTGTCTTCCCTTCTCCCTGGGGCAGGAGTCACTATGGAGTAGTGTTGGCCCCTGGCAGGGCTGCTTGTACACTGCCAGACTCGTGGTACCTCTTTAGACAGGCTCTGACCGAGAGCATATTGGAGGGGTAGGGGTGCAGGAGAACATGGGGTGGGAGAAGCAGAGTTAGCACGGTTTGAGTGGGTCTGCTGTGGGAGGAGACCTGGAGCCAGGCCTGGCTGGAGGGTACCTATAGGAGACCACAGGGGCTGGACACACTGTTAGCAAGTTAGGTAGCAAGTGTCAGGCATTGCCCTTGTTCTTGCAGTAGCCCTGTATTTATGCTGGGGGGTGGGGGAAGGAAATGTTCCCTGCTCCCTCCTGTGTCCTGGAGAAGTCTCTCAAGTATCACTGCCCCTCCAGCACACGCTCTGAGAGTAATAAACAGAGCTACCACCCACATATCCCAGGTGTTTTTCAAACTGCTGCCTCTATGCTGTAGCTTTGCAGGCTGTTTGTTGTGCTGTCTCTTTAAGGGCAAGGACTTAGTTTCCTCTGGCTCTCCAGACCCTTCCAGAACTGAGCCTGCTGGTTTTTGAAATCCCATGTTTTGAGTCCTGCTGATTGTAAGAACTCTCAAAATTCAGCGTTCCTGGTTTTCAAAGCCAAATGTTTGGGGATTTGTCTTCCCAGTGTGGGCTCCCCAGTGTGGTAGTCTGTTTCTCTTCACTTTCTGCACCTGTGGGATCCCTCCCTCCTGCAGACAGTCCCTCATGTTCCTTGAGCTCCTGACTGAATCTCTGTCCTTCCTACCCTCTTTGATGTGGCCTCTTCTTTACATTTAGCTACAGAGAGTTTGTTCTGCCAGACTTTGGGTAGTTTTCTGGGTTATTTACACTGATGTGAATATTACCTTGTTGCGTCTGTGGGATGGGGTCAGCTTTGGACCCTCCCACTCTGCCATTGCCCCAGAAATCCCTGTAATTAATTTTGAAATGATAATTTATCACTGGGCCACAAAAAGACTCAATTTGTCAACCAGTTTAAAAATGACCAGTTAATGTGGATATACAGTCAAAGATCAAGTTTGAACAAGAAATTTGAAGATTTTCATGGATGTCTTCTGGAATTTCTCTAAATGGCTCTTAAAACAATTGGATTTGCTAGGAGGGAGAACACCCTGGTGTGGTGAGTAAGGCATTGGGCTTTGACACATGCCAACCAAGACTTAGAGGCTTAGCCTGATCCTTCCTGGCTGTGTGACAGTCAGTTAGTAAAGATAATGATAATAGATGAGCAGGCTCCAGGCTTCCTCCTTGTAAAATGTCCCAAATATCAGTGCCCACCTGAGAAGACAGTTGTGAGATAACACATGAAAATTACTTAGCATAGTCACACCCTGAATAAATGGCCATTGGTTAATAGTATCATTACTGTTTCACAAGTTATACTAGTTCTAGCCTATGAGATTAGTCATACATCATCCGTCATACAGTTCAGACACATTTTGAATGTAATAACAGTGGTTTGCTTTGCTTATTGAATTACGTTCAGTATATACTCTATGTAATGTATTATATGTTATATAATCCAAGGAATAGCACATAATATACATATAATATGTACTATATATAGTCTAGTATATGGAGTATATATTATATACTATATAATTCAAGGAATCCTTCCTTATAATTTTTTTTCCTTTTCTACTTAGAATATTGACATTTGGAGGACATTCAATGTATATTCTTTCATTTAATATTGTAGAAGTATACTGATTCGCAGTCAGTCATGTACATCAGAAGCAATAAAATTAATGCTTCAGTGCATTCATATTTCACCAATATATTTGCTTTGAAACTCATTAAGAAACAAATGGTGTCAAAATTTGGGTTAAATACAGAGATAAACTGTTAGCAATTTACTTGTTTTTTGTTATTTTGTTTCTTGGTGTGTGGGAGGCAGCAAATGCTTTATTTGAATGGTTAAAATGTTTTCCCATTCAATATATTGTTAGTTCCTTGATTAACAAGTAAATGCTAGTTAACATACTTGGTGCTATGGCTGTTTAGCACCTTATGCAAAAGACAGGTCAAAACCATTTGATTTGTTGAGTTAAATGTGCATTCAGTATTATGCAAAAACCATAACCCAGGATACATGGTTTAGCTGTGACCTTAGCCTGCAATTATTTCTCAATGAAGCTCTGCCAGTGCCTTTGTCAAGTATTTGTACTGTACCCGCCAATTAGCTCATTTTCAAGTTGTGAGGTTAATCTTTATCTATGTTACCTTTAAGCTAAATACTTATTGTTCCCTTAAGCACTTTGGTACTTTAGAAACTCATTGGAGTGAACTTCCTTGCCCGAGTGTGTTCTGGCCTGACCCGCTGATACAAGCTCCTTTGAAGATGTGAGGTGGTTTTATATGAGGCTGCTAGGATCGGAGAGTCTACTTTGTGGAGAGAATCGGCCCGATATGCATCGCATGGACAGTGTTTTCCTTTTGCCAAAGGACACACACTGGTCATTCAGATCAGAGACAGCCTTCAGTTACTAGAGCTGAAATACGCCGCTTTGATCTGTGTCTTCTCGGATTCAGCATAAACTTTTGTGGAGCATGCCTTTGAAAAGTGCATGCTGGCCCTCAGGGGGTCACTATACAGTAGTCCACTCTTTTAACATATGAGAGGAAATGATATTTTTATGTTTGGTAGAATGATAATCTATGTAACAATAGTGTGAATCCACTTTTCTTCAATTGCTACCCTATCTGAAGTACATACAAGCGTGCTAAAATGTCTTTTACTTTGATATATTTTATAATAAAGTTTTTATCAGTGTGTATATACATATTTGGTTGTATTTGCTCATAAATTCTTAAACTAACGTGGTTATACATGCTGTGTCTTAAGTGAGTTCAACGAATTCTGCATTGTATTCTGATTTGGAGAAATGCTTGAGTTATTCACATTGAGTTTATTACATATGAAATTAAAAGAGTCTATTTTACTTCTCTTTCAGAATTATATGAACCGTTCATTTATGTCAGTACAAAGTGAAGACCCACCACAGGACTAACCATGTCCATGAATATTTAATTTTTATCACTCTGTTATACTTTAAATGAATTCTTAATATAACCCTCATATGGCCTATAGAATATAGTTGAAGGCGTGATGGTGCAGTTACAGGAGAGTGGAGTTTCCAAGAAGATGAGAGGAAAAGTCTTCACTGAGGACCCATTTTAGATAGCTGGGGTGTTTATCCCCCACTGGCTGTATCAGGATACAATGCAATTTCATTTCCTAGAATTTCAGAATTAATAAGAGATACCTTGGAGTGGGAAGCCTTGTTCTTGACTACCATTAATTTAGAAAAAAGCTGAGAATGCAAACTCAAACACACTATTGACTCATTTTCGGCTCTCTTGTTCATAAGAAAGTCCCTGTGTTTTTACTCTGTCTCACCTACCTACAGTGTGAAGGGGTAATGAGAGTAAGCAGTACTGACCTTGAAGGCTTCAGGACGTGTTTTATATCAGGTCTTCAGGGATCTCTGTGTGCTTACTTTATCCATCTTCATCCTGACTGATAATATACGTTCATCTTTCTACTTTTCAGATTTAGATTTTTTTTTTCTTATTTTTATCCTTGCGACTCAGAAGTGGTTCCTCTGGTATTTTTGTTTCATGTAATTTTGTTGTTTAATGATTTTAGTAGGAAAAAATGAAGTCTGTATTTTTGTTTGTGATCTTGTCCTAATTATACTTTGTTTTGTTTCTGGTTGTATTCCTGCAATTGATATTTATGTTGTTAACATCCCTGTGCTTAGTCCTGTGAATAGTAATAGATGCATTACAGTGGACCGTCTGTTCAGTATGACTGGCAGATATACACGTCCTAAGTACTAGAATGGTAAGTTCAGGTGTGTAATACCTTGATTACTATTATTTCAGTGCTTACTATAATCACTAGATTTTTAGGAATTTTTGCGAGCTTCATAAACTGACTTGGATCTCTAAGGTAATGAGATGAGGGCAGGATTTATAGATAGAAAAAAAAAGTAGACAGTTTTTTTTTTTAAATTAAAAATAGGGGCACTTAATTTTTTTAAACAGTATTTAACATTTGGACGTCAGTTATGCAGAGAAATTCTGTTTGAGAAGCAAGCCTTCCATGGACAGGAATTGGGAAGCCGACTTGAGGCTGTAAACATAACAACCTGGCAAATGTGGCCAGTGTGTTGGAGAGTGCCATGCAAATTGAGAACAGTCGTGGCTGTGGAATGAATGGGGGTTTGGTCTGGGTGCCAAGTCAACATAAGGAATGAAAGCTACGTCCCATGAAGATGGTTTCGTGACAACCCTGGCTTTCAGCAAGTTGATGAAAAGCTTTATTATTCTAATTCCCCTGCAGTTGCAGGAATCCTTTGGGGGGTTCAGCTTACCAAGAGAATTACCTCATTTGCACAGAACTTTAAAAATTTCAGTGATTGATTTTTATAAATATACATGTGTCTGACTTAGCATAATCAAAAACATGCATTAAAATATTTAAGAGTTTAATTGCAATATACCTTTCAAATCGATATGTAGCATCTGTTTGGATTTATCCCTTTATCTGTCAGATAAGCTTCTGTTAATCCTCAAGACCTATTTCACGTATTAATTTCCCATCTTCTCCTAGGTGAATTGTTTTCACTGTAGGGTTTTACCAAGATATTTCATAATTAGGAGCAGAGAGGAGACATCAGACAACCTAATCGTGAATCCTAGGTCTGCTAAATTATCAGCTTTTTGACCTTGGGGTAACCATCTTATGGCTTGAAATCTTGATTTCTTCATCTGTGAAATGATAGAATAGTAGCTAATTAATAATAGTTACTGAACTTCTTTTAGGAGTAATCAATGGCATAGTGTATGTTAAACATGTACAAAGTGCTTGTCATATAAAGCTCATTTAATATTCTGTTTTGTAAGTGGTGGTTACTACTATTTACTTAGGACATTTTGTTTTAACTTCTTGCTTGTAGCGTACTTCCTCTGTTAGGCTGGGACTCTTTCCATACAGCAATAACTTGCTATGTATTGGTCTTCCTCAGTAGCTAGCATGTGTTCTGAACATAGGTATTTTATTCATTTAGGGTGAATAAAGAAAGAATGCCATTCCTCTACAAAATGTTGCCAGATGGACTTACCAGATACACGTTCAATCTTATTTTACCTCAGTGCCACCCATCCACCTATCCTAAAGCATCTGCTATTCTGTACATGAAAATCAAGCTCTTTTGAGATGCTCACATCTAGGACTGTCCTTGCCTTATTTATTTGTCTAACCTACTTATTCCAAGACTCAGCTCAGACATCACCTTCTCTCACGCTTCCAGCTACGTTTAGATACACGTCCTCCATGCTCTATTTTGCCTACCTGTCATATGTTACATAACCTTTGTTGTTAGTCATTGTTTTTGTCTCTCACCCATGAGATTATATTCTTTTCAAGGGCAGGCACAATTCCAGTGTCTTAATTAATTATGAATGTTTTGTCAGAGAGTTAGTTCTCAGTTCCTTGAAAAGATTCAATAAACATGTGTTGAGCTGTACTGAATATTTTATATAGAGTTTCACTTTCTTGATACAGCTTTTTGACATGTATTCAAAAGGACACAATTATTATATTTGCATTTGCCTGTGTAAAATGTGACTTCGAGACCCTTGTAACTTAGCTGTCAGACATGTAAAAAATTGAACTCAAGAAATAAGTAGCTTTGAGCTCTTGTGAAAGAAAAGAAAAAGGATTTGGTTCTTCTTGAAGCATGATCTCTAGCCTTACTTATATTTTCTGTGATTTTAATCAGTCTATGACTATGTATAGCAAGCAGGTTTGCTGGATCCTTACATTTTCTAGAAAAACTTTTATTCCTACTTGTGTTTATACTTGACTTCTTTAGAGCATGACATTTGAATAAAATATACACCTTAGGAAAAATATATTTCTTTTCAGTTATATATGGTTCCTGGTTATTGTACCGGCATAAAATTTAAAGCAGTAGCCAGCTGTGTCAAATTTTCTGAAGAAAGAAAATGTTTTTTAATAAACAAAGAACTTGATTTCTTAAAAGGTTTTCCTAAGCTCCCCAACCAGTGCCCCCCTAAAAAAATTCCAGCAAAATCTAAGTAATTCTCATGCTATAAAGAATCCAGCCTCCTTTAAAATACATTAGTTGGAAGCAGTAAGATCTTGTTCTCTTTTAGTCCACTGCAGCAGGCTGTATCTTCCATCTGAATTTTTTCCTGAGAATGTTGTGAGTAAAATCCTTGGCTTTCTTCTCATGTCAAGGGAATTCTCTGTAGAGTAGTGTATACTGGAAATAATTGTAGCAAACTATACTTCCAGTTTCCCATGTATAATGTTTAGTTCCCTAATGTTCATGAACTGTAAGTCAGTTTCGTGATGACTGCTTTTTGGCCATAATTTAAACAAACTGCTACTGAATGAAATTGTGTTTTCATTGAGAAAAACACAATGTAGTTTTTATAATATATTTTTTCCTAAAGGGGGGCCAATATTGTATGTTCAAATTGAAATCGATTAACCTATTAGTGTTAGAAGCATTAGTATTACCTATCCTTATAGCCATGATCTTTGCCCACCAAATCACATTGAGTGCTTAATATACACTAGGCTCTGTGTTCAGTAATAGCATGTACTAAGTTACTTATCAAAGTAAAAGGCAACTATTATCTCCATTTTATAGATAATAAACAGGGCCACAAGTTCATACTTACATAGCTTAAAAAAGTGGAAACAGGTTTCAGTTCTATAGCGTTAAGATCATAAACATTCATAACATAGGTTTGCATTTGCCTGTTTGTATCTGAAGTTTTAGGTTGAGTAATTTTGGCTTCTAGACAGTGAAAATGAGGAAAATTATATTGTATCAATTTCCCAGCTATTTTTTGCCTAAAAGTGATGTGATTAATTTTTGTATCCCAGTCTTGAGAATATGGGCATATTTACATTGTTCAAGATTTGCAGCTCTGATTCTAAGTACTTTTCCATATTTATTTTACTTCATGCCACGAATATATATCTTCAGTCTTATTACCAATCTTTCTTGTCCATGGTCCTGAAGTCCAGAAATTTGCATAAGGATTAACAACAGTAACAACAATGATAAGGAGCCATATTCATCAACCGTTGAGATGATTGATATTTATCATATGTGGTACCTAACATAGAGAGGTTTGTAATTCTTAAAATCTTACCCTAAATTCTCAGTTTAAAAGTTAGGAGAACTTGGTGTGCCTGGGTGACTCAGTTGGTTAAGTATCCGACTCTTGGTTTTGGCTCAGGTCATGATCTCAGGATCATGAGATAAAGCCCCACATTGGGCTCCATGGTCAGTGTGGAGTCTGCTTGAGAGTCTCTCCCTCTCCCTCGTCCCTCTGCCCTCCTGCCGCTTGCAGGTTCTCTCTCTCAAATAAAATAAATACATCTTTAAAAGTTGGGAAAACTTAGTAATAAGAGAATAAAATAGCCTTATCTGTCATTAGCGAAATTTTGAGGCACAGAAAGTTAGAGACAGACCAAAGTTGCGCACTTGACTTGGAAATGATCTAGGAGGAAAACATAATTATACTCTCTTATTCTCATGCCTATAATGACGCTACCTTGCTTTTTGGCTCTTACATTAACAAAGAAAAAAAATGTCATAAAACATTGTCGTAAAAATATGAGTGGCTGAATTTTTTATCAGAATTTTATCACCCATCATCGATAGCTAGATAGGTGTGACCAGTTAGCCCAACAGAATTAACTTGCTGTGGTAGAGTGATGGCAATGATGCCAATAATACCACCAATGACTAGTATTTATTGAGTGCTCACTGTGATCTTTATAAACATCATCCACTTTAATCTTTAACCCATAGAATCTGAAGTTCCTATCATGTAGATGGAGATCCTGATACTCAGGGAGATTTAATTGCCCATTTCCTGTGGCATTGTTGCAGGTTAAATATTTGAACACAGGGTAGCACTATGGTCTGTACTCTAAGCCATTATTTTACATTGTCTTCTTTGTTCCATACCACACTATAATTTGCTGGTAGCTAGCAAAATTGTGGGCATTATCACTACCAGTGACTGATGTGAGTTCTTGTAAGACAATGATAAGAAAAAAAAAAAATAGTGGGGCCCCTGGGTGGCTCAGTCGATTAAGCATCCTATTCTTGATCTCAGCTCAGGTCTTGATCTCAGGGTCATGAGTTCAAGCCCCACACTGGGCTCCATGCTGGGTATGGTGCCTACTTTAAAAAAAAAAAATGTACATTTCCAATTTTTTTCCTTTGTGTAGATTTTTTCCATGTGATCTAATGAAGAACACCTTGAGTTTAATATTATTCTAAGAAAAATGCATTCAGGAAAAATTGTCATCCGTTTGTAGGTGATTATGTATGGTATAGGCATAACTACTCCTTGCTAGGGGAGCAATATGTCACTGACACAAATGAGCTTGAGAAATTATTAGGCCTGCCTTACCTGTGAGTTTATTTAATTGATATTTCCAAAACCAAGACCAAACAATACACTGTGCCTTTGAAGATTCTTGATAAGTTCAAAAGGGGAATATAACAATTGCTCACTACTCCTATACCAGATGCTGCATTATGTATTTCACATAACTTTTAATTATCATATTCATTCTTCAAAAAATACATATATAAATATAATTGATTTCTATGTAACTAAAATATTAATATACAGTTAGTGAATTAGAATTAAAATCATACTGTTTATTTTGGTTCTAAAACATCAAAAGGTATTAACTACATCAGAAATTACAAATTTTCCAATCTAGTCCGAATGAATTATGTACTGTGTGTATACTCCAGTATGTATAGGAGTATACATAGGAGTTCACAAAGGAATCCAGATTTCAATCTTTTGAAATAATAGTAATCTAGAAATACTGGCCTGCACAACAGTGTGTGTGTGGGGTGGTGGGGGGGGTGGGTATCGGTATGCTTCTAGTTAGGCATCAAAATAGTACATTAGTCAGCGATTGTTTTAATAAAAATGTGTGGCACAGTGGACTCAAACATATGGTCTCAAAGTTTGAGGGGTATCTGTGTGTATGTATAAATCTATTTGTATTTTTAACAAATAGGCTTAGGGTAATACACAGCATAACTTTGTCACAGTGTACTGGGGAGAGGTGCCAGGCCCAGTGAAAGAGCTAGAAAGCATGAGTTTAATTATGGCTGTGCCAGTTGCTTATTAAGGGGGTTTTGACAAGTAATTTCTGAATCCAGATAGATTCCTTAAAGTAGAAAAACTCGCAGTCCTAGGTGCAGACCGCTAAATACACAGGAAATTAAGAATTAGATAATGCTTATTATTTAGAGCAATTTGAAAAAAAAAAAAAGCGAGTAGTTTTAGTAGACTGTGTCCAAAATGATGGCTGAGTATCACATATGTCCCCCTGCAAGGCAGAAAAAGATTAAATGAAAAATAGGAAACGAAAAAGAAACTCATAAGAAAGAATGTAGTCTAGCAAGAGCAATATACTAGAAAGTTTGAGGAAACCCTGAGAAATGGAAAGCTGTTGGGATTCAGACTGATGGGTAAAAAATACTGAGGGGAAATTCTGAGACTTCTCTACAAAAATGATGTGAACAATATGCCCAGAGATGCTCTACAATGTTTATCACACCAGTGCTTGTCATAGAATTTGGAAGCAAACTTCACTCTCATCAGAATGTGTTCTTTAATAAATCATGCCGTAAAAATACTTTGGGACATTAATGAAACCATTAAAATGATATTGCAGAATTGTATCCATTAATATAAAAGTTGAAAATCACATTGAATTTGTTCAATAAACATTAACCCCTACCACGTATTAGCTAGTATTATGGGTGCTAAAGCGCCAATGATGATCCCAAACTAGCATGAGTTCAGCCCCCTTTGGGCTTATGGTTCGTTAAGTGAAAACATTGATCAAGTAAATATGCAAATGAATGAATGTAAAGTTACAACTGTGAAAACGCCGTGAAAATAAAAGCTTGGTCTTAGCCAAGCATGCAAAAAGAGCACCTGATCTAACTGTCCTTCCTAAATCCGAAGGATGGGAGAATTAAGAGTTAACTATGTGTAAGTCAGGGGTTAACGATATAGGGAGGGGAAGAAGAAAAGCTATATAACTTTTTTTTTTTTTTTCCAACCTAGAAACTGAAATAAGGTATAGGTGGCTAGAGGTTAGAGAATAACAGTGAATTTGGGAGAAGTACAACTGGGGAAACTAGTATAAAAAATTGCTAGGTAACAAATACTGAATGTTTACTGTGTATCAAACACTATGCAGTTATGATATAAAATACTCTCAATTTTGAGGTAGATATGGCTATTTTCATTTCTACACATGACAACACTAAAATTAAAAATTGACCCCAGGTCACACACTCCTGGCAGAGATAGGCTTTGAGTCCAGATTGAATCTTATTCACCGCATCATACTCACCTTTTAGGTAGGAGACAGAGCATAGTCTATTTATGATATTCCAGACTATTTATCCTAAAAATAAAATAAAGCTAGTGGCCCATTGGCATTTTAGATAAATCCCTCTGATGTTTGTGGGGACGAGTTTTCAAGAGAAGCAAGAAGGGCAGCAGGGAAACCCGTTAGAAGACTATAAAATATTGCACAAGACAGATCACGATAGCTTGAACTAGGGAGAGGACAGTAAAGATGGGGCAAAGATCACAGAGGAAGAGATGTTTAACAAGTAAAATAGGTGGTCTTTGTGATGGATTTGTTGAGAAGTGAGAGGGAGGTGTTAAAGGGGCCTCAGATTTATGACTGATCAACTAGATGGAAGGTGAGACCCTTCTCTAAGGTGGGCACCACTGAACAAGGACCAAATGGGGACAGTGACCAGGTGCTTGATTTTCATCTTGAGTGCCTTCAAACATGTTAATGTTAAAAACAAGCAGATGAATATATAGATCTGGAACTCTGGTGATAACTGGGCTAGAGATGTAGATTTGGGAGTCAACTGTGGATAGTTGACAGCTGAGACTGGGCTTGAATGAAGTTATGTAGAGAGATATGTTAATGGATATGGCCAAATGTAAATCAAACATTAATTATTTTTCTGTTCCCGTAAGTATTCTATATGCTTTTTCCTTTAACTGTATTTTTTTAAAGCTTTTATTTATTTATTTATTTATTTATTTATTTAGAGCAAGTAGGGGAGGAGGGATAGAGATGGAGACAGAGAATCTTAAGCAGACTCCCCACTGAGCCAGAGTCCTATGTGCGGCTTGATCTCACGCCCCACCCTGCCCTCCCCTCTCCCAGATCATGAGCTGAGCGGAAATGAAGAGTCAAACACTTAACCAACTGAGCCACCCAGGTGCCCTGGAACCCACAACATTTTTTTTTTTTTTAAAGATCTATTTATTTATTTGAGACAGAGAGAGCGTGCAGGAGGGAGAGAGGGAGAGAGAACCTAAAGCAGACTCTGCATGTCCAACTCTTGATTTTGACTCAGGTCATGATCTCAGGGTCCTGGGATCGAGCTCTGCATGGGGCTCTGTGTCCAGTGGGTAGTCTGCTTATCCCTGTCCTTCTGCTCCTTCCCCTGCTCGTGCTTGCTTTCTATCTCTCTCTCTCTCTCTCTCTCTCTTACAAATACATAAATAAATAAATATCTTTTAAAGATTTTCTCTGTCTCCCTCTCCCTCTGTCCCTCTCCCCCTGCTTTCTCTCTCTAGTTATATCTCTCTCCAAAAAAAAAAAAAAAAAAAAAAAAAAGAGAGAGATCTCTTTGAAAAAATGATTTACTTTCTTTTGGTTATATATCCACAAGTGGGATTGCTGGATCAAATGGTAGTTTTATTTTAATTTTTTATTTTCCATAGTGACTATACCAGCTTACATTACTACCAACAGTGTATAAGGGTTCCCTTTTGCCACTTCTTTGCTAGAATTTGTTATATCCTTGCTTTTCAATAATAGATATCCTAACAGACATGAAGTGTAACTCATTGCAATTTTGCTTGGCATTTCCCTGATGATTAGTGATGTTGAGTACCATTTTATGTACTCATTGGCACTTGCCACTTGAATGTCTTTGGAAAATGTCTACTCAGATCCTTTGCCTTATTTATTTATTTATTTATTTATTTATTTATTTATTTATTTGTAATTGAGTTGTATGAGTAACCTGTGTCTTGGGTATTAACCCCTTGTCAGATATGTGCTTTGCAAATATTTCCCCCCATTCCGCAGGAATGGGACATTGTTTTGTTGATGGTTTCCTTTGCTGTGCAGAAGCTTTTTAGTTTGATGTAGCCCTATTTTGTTTCTGCTTTTGTTGCCTTTGCTTTTGATATCAAATCTAAAATTCATTGCCAAGACCAGCAGCAAGGAACTTAACCCCAATTTTTTTTTCTTCCAGGAGTTTTAGGTATTAGGTTTTATGTTCAAGTCTTTAATCCACTTTGAGTTGATTTTTGTGCATGGCATAAGATGGTGGTCCATTTTCATTTTTTTGCTTGTGGCTCTCAGGTTTTCCCAGTACCATTTATTGGAGACTACGCTTTCCCTATTGTATATTTTCAGCTCCTTTGTTGAAAATTAATTGAACATGCACACTTGGGGTTCTTTCTGTACTCTCTATTTTGTTCTGTCAATCTATGCATCTGTTTTTTATGCCACTATCATACTATTTTGATTACTGTAGCCTGTAGTATAGTTTGAAATTAGGAAGTGTGATGTTTCAAGCTTTGTTCTTTCTCAAGGTTGCTTTGGGTATTTGGGGTCTTTTTTGGTTTCACTCAGATTTTAGGATAGTTTTTTTTTTTTCTTTCTATTTCTGTAAAATATGTCACCAGAATTTTGAGAAATTTTGCATTGAATCTCTAGATTGTTTTGGGTAATATGGACATTTTTTTAAAGTAGGTTCCACACACAACATGGGGCTCGAACTCATGACTCCGAGATCAAGAGTCGCATGCTCTACCAACTGAGCCAGTCAGAAACCCCAGTATGGACATTTTTATATTCTTCCAATCCTTAAACATGGAATATCTTTCCATTTATGTGTATCTCCTTCAATTCTCTCATCAATGCCTTATGAGTTTCAATGTACAGATTTTCACCCTTTTGGTTAACGTTATTCCAAGTATTTTATTACTCTTGATGCTATTGTAAATGGGATTCTTAATTTCTGTTTTTGATGGCTTGTTGTTAGTGTATAGAAATGTAAATGCATTTTGTTGTTGTTGTTGATTTTGTATCCAACCACTTTTTTTTTTTTTTTAAAGATTTTATTTATTTATTTGACAGAGTCAGAGATAGCCAGTGAGAGAGGGAACACAAGCAGGGGGAGTGGGAGAGGAAGAAGCAGGCTCATAGCGGAGGAGCCTGATGTGGGGCTCGATCCCATAACGCCGGGATCATGTCCTGAGCCGAAGGCAGACGCTTAACCACTGTGCCACCCAGGCCCCCCAACCCAACCACTTTTTTGAATTCATTTATTAGTCTAACAATTTTTTGGTGGAGTTCCTAGGGCTTTCTGCTTACAATATCATGTCATCTGCAACTGAAAATTATGCTTCTTTCTTCTGATTTGAATGCCTTTTATTTCTTTTTCTTGCCTTAATTGCTCTGACTAGGGTTTCTAGTACCATGTTGGATAAAAGTGGCAAGAAAGGGCATCCTTGTCTTGTTTGGATCTTAGAGGAAGAGCTTTCATTTTTCACCATTTAGCATGATGCTGGCTGTGGGATGTCATGTATGGGCTTTATTGTGTAGAGGTGTTTCCTCTATACCCGATTTGTTTTACTGTTTTTATCATTGAAGTGATGTTGAATTTTGTTAAATGCTTTTTCTGCATCTGTGTAGATGACCATATGGTTTTCATCTTTTATTTTGTTAATGTGGTGTATCACGTTTATGGATTGTCATATGTTGAACCATCCTTGTATCCCAGGAATTAATCCCACTTGATAATAGTAGCTATCATTTTAATGTACTGTTGAATTTTCTTCATGAATATTTTTTTGAGGGTTTTGCATCTGTGTTCATCAGGGACATCAGCCTGTAGCTTCCTTTCCTTGTAGTATATCATCTACTTGGGTATGAAGGTAATGCTGGCCTCATAAGATGAGTTTGGAAGTGTTCTCTCTTCTTGTGTTTTTTGGTAGAGCTGGAGAAGTTTGGGCATTAATTCTTCTTTAAATGCTTGGTAGAATTCACCAATGAAGCCATCCTGTCTTGGTCTTTTCATTGTTGAGAAGTTTTTTGATTACTGATTGAATCTCCTTACTAGTAATTGTTCTGCTCAGATTTTCTATTTCTTCATGATTCAGCCTTGGTAGTTTGTATGTTTTCAGGAATTCATACATTTCATCTAGGTAAATGAAGTTTAAGAAACATTGAGGGAAAAAGTTAAAACTTGTCATGATAGAATAAATATCATTGTACATGTTGCAAAGTGTAAAGGCAAGCATTCAAAGATGGGCCCAGGGGTTCATGTCTGGATTAAGAGGTTTTTCTCATCTCATTCTTTTGCCAGGCTCATTCGACTTGGCTGATGACCACTTTCTCTGACTCTCTGATAGTATCATCTCCATCAAAACTCTTTGTCAAGTATGTCATCTGACAGCAATGCAAGCTGGTGACAGAACTTGTCAACAAAGCTTGCATTCAGTTTTACTGGCTCTTCAACAAACAGAGTGTGTATGATAAGCATCTTGTCACTTAGAATGCTCTTGTCATCTGCCTCGTTTGCAGATTTAGTTGTCATGATGCAGTGAGCAAATTCTGGGAGGTGAGCTAGTCTAAGTATGATTTTCTGTCACTGTGTATCATGCACTATTTGGTATGTTCTTTATTAAGAAATTTAATCACTACAGCTCTATATACATATTTCTATGAGTTGTATATATGTGTGAACGTATGCCAAACTGTTATGTTGAATTGAACACATTTCTGCAAAGACGCTATGAGAAAAAGAAGTCAGTGAGATCATCTGCTTCTGTTTTGAGTTAGAAAAGTTGCCACTCGGTCATCATGTGGTTCTGTTCTATATTTCTATGAAAATCATTTCACACCTGGTAAACCCATATTTTGAAATTTCGTACTTATAAGTATACTGTCATCTAATCTCTATAGCAAAATAAAACTTAACAAGCATGAACAAAATCTTCAAACTGTCAACGTAGTGTTGTGTTAGGTAATCTTATTTGGCTTTGAAGTACTTAATACTTTTGAAATGACACTTCACTGAGCACTTCTATCTATAACAGAGTTTATTAAAATGCTCATTTTGACTACTTATAACTGTTGTATCAATTCAGTATTTCCAGTAGTAGTCAGAGGAAGCACAATTTAATTAAATATCTTGAAGTAGGAAATTGATTTCGGAGCAAAAGTTGCTATTTCAAATTACTTATTTGGACCTCAGATTGTGCTTGTTAATGGAGTTACCTTTGTATAACCAATTGTAATAGGTTAAGCTTTCCATGTGGCATAATGGATGTTTTCCTGTCTAAAGAACTACATATTTCAAGTAAGTCAAAACACAACAAGAAATCACCAAAACAGGGCACATAAATATTGACTGTGGATACCAAGGTACATTTCATATTTATATTAAAGGCTGGAAACCCCATATAAATAGCCATGTTCCCAGGACATTCTTATACTCTGTGAATGCAGGAAGATACTACATTTTGCATTATTATGACACCAGGACACTTGGATTGGATTGATTTCTCTAGGTTAAATTTTAAATCGTTGCATAGAGTCATATCCGAAGTACACATATGCTTTCTTTTTTTCAACTTACGTAAAATAAAATGTGTTCTGGATCATCTGAATTATCTAAATATGTAAGATTCTAAGGATGTAATGAAATAAAGAAACTGTATTTTTCATTTCAGTCCAGATTATTTTTAGCAAAAATTATTTATCAGAGTGAGGTTAGGCTTCAGAATACATGAAATCATTTAGAAATATTTATCTTGCTGTTAAGGTATATGCTGATTCTTATGTTTGTAATTCAAACTGTTTTTCTTTTTTCCTCTTGTTAAGTTTGTTAAGATATAATTTACATTCAGCAAAGTTCATTCTTGTCAGTGAACTGTTCTCAGTTTTGACAGATGCATGCACCATGTAACTACTATCAGAGTTAAAATACGTCAGAGTTCCCTAAAACTCTCTTGTGGCCCTCTTTGGTCACCCTTCTTTGACTGTCAGTTCTTCACAGCTACTGACATGTTTCTGTCTATAGTTTTGTCCTTTCCAAATTGTCATAAAAATAAAATCATACAATATGTAGCCTTTAGGGACTGGCTTTTGTAACTTAACATAATGCATTTTATTTTTCCTTCATGCTGTTGGGTGTATCAGTAGTCCTTTCCTTTTATTGATAAACAGCATCCCATTGCATGGCTATACCATGGTTTGCTCAGCCTTTTTCTCCTTTCTTTTGATTTTGTAGGTAGTGTTCCTCCCATCAACACTTAGCATTCTGTTAACACCCTAATTATAATTTTCTCTACTTTTATTTTCTTTTAGGATTTTTTTTTTTTTTAAAGATTTTATTTATTTATTTGACAGAGAGAGAGACAGCCAGCGAGAGAGGGAACACCAGCAGGGGGAGTGGGAGAGGAAGAAGCAGGCTCCCAGTGGAGGAGCCCGATGCGGAGCTCGATCCCAGAATGCTGGGATCATACCCTGAGCCGAAGGCAGACGCTTAATGACTGAGCCACCCAGGCGCCCCTCTTTTAGGATTTTTCTAATAAGCTTTCATTATTTAAGTCTTTCGAAACAGGGAGCTTTATCAACTTATTATATTTTTTGTTTACATTTTCATTTTAGTAGGTATTACATTTAATGAAAAATAAATCATATTAGAAAATATTCTATTGAGGGGCGCCTGGGTGGCTCAGTCGTTAAGCGTCTGCCTTCAGCTCAGGGCGTGATCCCGGCGTTCTGGGATCGAGCCCCACATCAGGCTCCTCCGCTGGGAGCCTGCTTCTTCCTCTCCCACTCTCCCTGCCTGTGTTCCCTCCCTCGCTGGCTGTCTCTCTCTGTCAAATAAATAAATAAATAAAATCTTTTATAAAAAAAAAAAAAAAAAGAAAATATTCTATTGAAACCCCCAAGATCTGGTAATAATTTGTACTTTTTAGGGGATACTTCTTTTGGTATCAAAATAATTGTAAAAATTTGAAACTATAGACACATGAAGACCATGAGGAGAAAAGTCTGTATTGCTTTAATACCGTTTATGGTTTGCTGGAATAGAAATACAATAAAGGGGCACCTGGGTGGCTCAGTCGTTAAGCTTCTGCCTTCAGCTCAGGGCATTATCCCAGTGTCCTGGGATGGAGCCCCGCATCAGGCTCCCTGTTCTGCTGGGAGCCTGCTCTTCCTCTCCCACTCTCCCTGCTTGTGTTCCCTCTCTCTCTGGCTGTCTCTGTCAAATAAATAAATAATATCTTTAAAAAAATATAAAAATATTTTTCCAATCTCTAATGTCTGTAAACTCAATCTCAAGGACTGAGGACTAATGACTTACCTTGGAAGTTTTAAAAGTGAGACCAAAACTAGTTAATTTAGTTAACTTAGGAGAAGCAAGCTGAAGCTATGGAGTATGGATGAGAAAGATGACTCAGTGTTCCAAACATTAAAGAAAAAAAAAGTGAACACTTTAATTTATATTTGAACTAGGGCATATCCTTCCAGGGAGTTTTCTGCTTTTATTAGACTATATGCTACTGTGTTTCATGTAGAGTTAAAACTGAGATATTTAAAATTCTCTAGGAGAAAAGTAACATAGATCTATAGACTAAAAAATAAATTACATACACACAATTACCGATCTAAGTTTTTGAAATACAGAAAAGTAATTCTGAACTCAGTAGCTTAAAACAAGAATATGCATATTATTTTACCTTTATTAAATCTATATGAAAATATCATAACATGCTTTCTGCTTATAAATGAGTATGCCTGTCCTATGGCACACATATTTGTGGTCTTTTTGTTGTTGTCGGTATACTCCTCACATTTTCCCATGAAGATTTTTTTATACTGCAATTCATAATAATATTTAATTTTTTGTACAATTTATACATCCATTTAGAATTGAAAGGGGCTTTAGAAATTGCCCTAATCAAATACTTCATTCTTCTGAAGAATCCCTCTCTTGAATGGTTAGTGAACTATTCCAAGTGTTCCAAGAATTATAAGAGCTCCAAGACTCAGTTCTGGAGAATGTCTCCTATTCCTCATTGCATCAGTCATACAATGAAGCTAACCAGAAGTAATTTTCTATACTTTTGTTTGGAACAAGCTCTAGCCCCCAAATCTTTTCATTCAAAAAACAGACACAGAGGAAGTAAATCTAGTCTCTTGGTTCACCTTTTTCTGTGATTCTTGCCTTGCTTCCTTGTCACATTCCAGGGTCTGTACTCTGGATCAGTCCCACCCTATTTTTCTCAGACTAGGGGTTCTCATAGTTTGGTGGGTAGAAAATCATCTGGAGAGTTAATAATGCACACAGAGGTCCAGGCTCGTATGGACTGGACCTTTAGATATTTATAAATTCTGTGTGTGATTTTCACACCCACTGAAGTTGAGAATCCCTGGTCTAGGGTCCTGCATGGGCATCCACATGGGCCCTTCCAGCCTTTCTCACTCTGCTCTTTTTTTTTTTTTTTTTAAAGATTTTATTTATTTATTCGACAGAGATAGAGACAACCAGCGAGAGAGGGAACACAAGCAGGGGGAGTGGGAGAGGAAGAAGCAGGCTCATAGCAGAAGAGCCTGATGTGGGGCTCGATCCCAGATCGCCGGGATCACTCCCTGAGCCGAAGGCAGATGCTTAACCGCTGTGCCACCCAGGCGCCCCTCTCACTCTGCTCTAATCAAGAAAACATGCTTTCATGAGCACAGTCTTCCTAAGGCCTACTCCATTTTTTTGTTCTAAATCAATGTCATTCACCTCCATTGAACAGAATCACACTTTCTACCTTAATATTCAAGAACTCTGGCCTAACTTTCTAGCCTGTGTCCCTTTAGTCCAACACCACTGAACTCCTTACCTTTGGGAAGCAATGCTAAAAGTGGTTTCTAACATAACATTATTATTACAAAAAAAAAGTGTGGTTTCAGCTCTTAGAGACTTGAGTTAAAAATCATAGTTATTCCTAATAGAAGTTTTCTGGGCTTTCCTTTTTTTCCTCTGGAAAAGCAACAATAGAGTTTTTATTAGTTTTAAATACAATATACATAACATGTTGAGCCTAGGGAAGACGGCACTGAATTAACCTAGGGATGCTTAAATGGCAGGCTAGTCCCCAGAAGTGCCACTCTGTCCCTTTTCTCATTAATTATTTTGCTTATGATGTTTCAGCTGATCCCCTGGTTTGAGCTTGCACATACTTTGATGTCCAGGTTTGATTTCATAAACTCCCCGAAGCCTTCTGTGGTTTCCCCGGTGTCATGTCCTCTCTTCCTCCTCTGCACATGTGCACTGTGGTCATGTGGCCGCTGTTGTGAAAGGCATGCTCACATATGTGAGTGTATTTCCTACAGTATCTTCACATGAGGCAAAGGAGCTAATTTTATTCCTTTTCAGAATCACTGCACATGACAAGCTCCCGAAAATGCTTATTGAATTCAATGAATACACTCATTTTGAGCTCTTAATCTGTACAGCATTAATATTTCCCAATAATCATAATAACAGCTGCTGTTTATTCAGTAACTAATATGTACCAGCCTTGCTAAGATTTTATGCATGTCTTATCATTGGATAGCCTTAGAACAGCCACCCTGAGATGTAGGTTTCCTAACTCCATTTTATACATGGAGCAATTTGAGACTCAGAAAAGTTAAGTAACTTGATTTGTTACACTAGCTGTTAGGGACCAGAGCTGGGCCATAAATATAGATGCTTAGCGACTTCATTGATAGTGTCCATAATCATCTTAATCTTGACTGTAGATTATCTTTTCCAAAAAAATGAACTTAAAGTGGCAAAGCCGATGAGTGACTATCTTGTCCTATTTTCAAGGCTTACATTGACAGAATTTATTTTGTAATACAAAATCAAAGGTGATCTTGCAAACACATTAAAGAAGGTTTGTAATTGGGTTAGACCACGTGTGCCTATGTGCACGCACACGTGTGTATGTCAAGTTTGTCTACATGCGGTTCAACTGAGGTTAGGTAGGTGGTATTCTGTTCTCCAGTAACTGCTTCCACTGTGCTTTCTGGAAGCACAGCGTGTGCACGGGATGCTAATCCCCATATAACTTCTTTAGCATCCTCTGACTCCAGCAAAACTCCTCTATCTTTGGCACACCAAATAAGGGGATGCAGCCTCTGCTTTTCTATACCCTGCACACACCCACCCCACCTCTGTTCTCCTGCCTGTCTCTTGACACTTCTGCCCCAGCAGTAACAGGGGCTTTCAAACAGAAAATTTCAGACACCAGATATCAGGTAATCCTCAAATTAGTAGGAAGTTTAGTGAAAGGAGTGGGGGAAATGCTTTCATGTCACTTCAACCTTAAAAAAAAGGGGTGGATTCTAGTAAGTGGTAGGATGAAGTTGAAGAAATGGCTATTTTCTCTCAAATTCGGTTATTCCCAGCTTTATTATCAAGATCAGTATTTATCATCTCTGGCTTGAAGTAGGAAATTCATTTTGCATCACAATTAAGTTCTCTGCCTCTCTCCCTTTCTTATACTCACACACACCTCCAAAATACCTTAAAAAAAAAAAAAAAAAAAAAAGCACAACCCAAACCTGATACTTTTCTGAATTACACACCCTGCACTATAATTTCTATTTCTCTTCTATTCAATCCTATCAGTTTTCAAGACATTTGTTTCATGACCCACTAAACTGCTTAGATAACCTTTGAATGGGTCAAGTCCCACAGTTCATAAAACATGGCTGTAGAATGTAAAGACTAATAAACACATTGGCCTTTCTCTCCCCGGTACAGTGGATTCTCAGATCAATAGCTGGACTTTCCTAAAATTGGCCCTGAAAATTTTTGAATCTTAATTCTCAGCAAGAGTTTTCTCTGCCCTAATCCATGGACTACTGGGGAACATTAGGAGCCAAGAAAATAGCATTTATTATGTCCTGGCAACTGCTCCTTATGGCCACTTTAACTAGAGGATAGGGGTGTGTGTGTGTGTGCGTGTGTGTGCGCGCGCGTGTGTCTGCATGTGTGTGCGCGCACACTTATGTTTATTAATCCAATTTTATTGTTTTCCCTGAATATGACAATAATACATAATGCCGAATTATCCTGAAATACATAAATGAAAAAAAAATGTCCAGTCTTTCTCGCTCCTGCAGACTAAGCACTATTTCATATGTTTTTCAGACCCTAGACAATACACAGACACACTCATGCACACTTGTATTTAGTAGTCTTCTCATTTCTGCCAGGGCTTTATTTATTCTAGAAGTTGATCGTCATGGACAACATGACCTTGGCATAAAAGTCAGCTCTTGCTCTAAAGTTTAAACTAGCACCTCCCTATTGCCTTGAAGGGTAGATTTATGATCTCTCTGGGATGAGAACATGATCTTTAGACTCTATTAGCCTTTCCTTCTCTCTCATTTAAGATGAAAATGCTTAGGTTTTTCTTTTTAACTTTCTTTTTTTTTTTCTTAGCTTTTATTGTACACTTGCTAATTTTATTCTCAGTGTGACCTCTCAGATATCCACAGGGAAAGGCAGATTGCTCTAGAAAACCTCTGTGCAAGGAAGTTCAGAAAACAGACTTCTCTTTGTGAGAATAATATGGGCTGGAAAATGGTTCACGGGGGGCACAAAAACCCCTGTGCCTACCAAGAGTGAAGGAGACTAATGATAATGATCTGGACAGTAAAAGTAGTAATAAAGGGGCCCTGGGTGGCTCAGATGGTCAAGCATCTGCCTTTGGCCCAGGTCATGATCCCAGGGTCCTGAGATTGAGCCCCACGTCTGGCTCCCTGCTCAGCTGGGAGATCTGCTTTTCTCTTGCCCTCTGTCCCTGCCCCCATTCCTGCTCTCTCACTCTCTCTCAAATAAATAAAGTATTTTAAAAAATAGTAATAAAAACTTCACCTCAATTATTTTTTAAGTATTTGTCATTTGAGTTATTAGGGTGTAGGTGTCTGCTTTCGAATTTCCAGGAAAAGAAAAAAAAAAAAAAAAGCAAAAACGGAAACTACAGATGGAGGGAAACTGTTTGGTTCAGACTCCTTTAAAGCATTATAATTCTATTTTAAAATCAAGTTGCCTTATTTGATTATTTCAAAGAAAAATATATGATGTCATTTTCTGAGATGCTGTAGTTTATCCTAAAGTTGAAATTTGATGCTATGACCCCAAAAGTACATTTTGTGGGATGGCTTTGTCAGTGCTTAAGTCAGTTTCATGGGTGATTTCCAGTGGAATGTTCAAATTGCTAAGTCCCCACCATCATTCCTTATCTCATGACTAAACCTAAAATCTCACTTTTTTTTTTAAAGGTTTATTTATTTATTTGAGAGAGATAGCGAGAGAGAGTAGAAGCCATGGGACGGGGGGGGGGGGGGGTGGCAGAGGGAGAAGGAGGAGCAGACTCCCTGCTGAGCAGGGAGCCTGATGTGGGACTCAATCCCAGGAACCTCCCAGGAACCAGGGATCATGATCTGAGCCAAAGGCAGAAGCTTAACTGACTGAGCCACGCAGGTGCCCTAAAGCTTCATCTTGACAAAGAAGTGAAGGAAACAACCAAAACAAAGTCCGTACACATTCTCCCCTTTACACACACACACCTCTCTCAATGTCTGTGATGATGATCGTAACCATGTATCAAGAGTTTTTTGTGTGTCTGCCTGATACAATGTTAAACATTGTTGTTAAATCCTCAAAGCAAAACGTTGGGATAAATATTCTCAGTGTTTTACAAATAAAAAAGTTTCAAGAAGTTTCTTACCGCTTTAACATCATGCTGGTAGAGCTTTTAACCCAAGTCCTCAAGAATATCCTCTGGACATGGTTGTCAGGCATATGTGTTCATGTCCAGTTGCCCTTTGTTAGTTAATTGTGGATGGCTTTCAGGCATCTGGTGGGAATCCAGTAGTTGCCTAGTAATAATGAAGATGAAGATAGTGAGTCGTGATTTCTTTGATCCTCTTATTTCCAGGCAACATGTTTGTGTTAGTAATAACTCCCTAAACAAGCATCGGGGGTTCTCATTTGCTTTCTTTTTCCATGGCAGACTTTACTGACAGATCCCATCTTTCTGTCCAGGACAGTCCCCTCATAAACAGCACTTCAGCCAGCCGTCGTCATCAGTTGTTAATGACATCAAAAATTTAAACCATTGTGCCATTCTGCCTTTCTCCCATGCAATGACTCTTCTACTCTGATGATTGAAAGGATAGTTTTGAGTTTTTAACTCCAGTCTCTAAGAGATATGTTGATTGGCAAGAGACACTTAATAGGCATTATGTAGAATAAGCTGGTTAACTCACAGGAGACCCTTTGTCATGGAGGGTAAGTTAAGTCAGCTTTCTCCATTAATGAGAACAACTGTAACATCTTAGTGTTACGGTGAGTTAAGAATTTGAGGGAAGAACCTTACATTTATACTCTCGATGTTAGGATTGGACATGAACAACGTGAGTTCAAGATAAAGATCTCATTGTTTTTCTGGCAGCCCCTTAATGGATAGTATCTAGCACAACCACCACAATAATAATAAAACTTTCCTGCCTTCCTTCTATGAAGCTAAGGTCTTTACTAGCTACTCCCTACACACTCAAATGCAATTTTCACAAAAACCTTATAAAAAAATCTTATGAATAGAACCACAATAACTATGATTTACTCTTCAGTAACATACTAATAACTGGCAAATCCTGCGCTAAATAGCAGTTCTGGTTCTCCATCTCTAACGCTTATTATGATACAACAGAGAACTTAATGATAGCAGTGCCTTTTCATAGCAAACAGAAAATGAGCAGTTTTTCTAGTATCTCCAAGACTAACTTTTTACAAACTGTATGTTTAAACATTTCATTAGACCGTAACATTTTGATTATCCTTGGTAGCTGTGAGTTTTCTCTTTTTTCTTAACTTTTTCTCTGAATAACACAACCCACCTCATTTCTGACATCCTCAGAATCTTGCTTTGTGTAGATTATTGATATAAAACAGTAATGTACTTATTCATAAAATATGTTCTTAGGTATAGTGACTTACAACGAATCAGTAATAGCTCATTGAACTCCCTCTGCTCCCCATCAGCACTGGTGATGTTTGTGCTGCGAATTGTGTAGTCATGGCATCATAATGAGAGAGACGTGCGAGTCAGCCTTCTGCTGTCAGCCAAGCCACTTCCAGCTCTCCCTGACTTTTTGTTGGACTTATTTGGGCTTCCTATGACAGAGGAACACTTTATACTTTGGTCTAGAACTGTCCTTACATCTATTTTTTCTGTTAATTGTTTGACTTTCATCAAATCAGCCAACCCTTCTGTGCCTTAAACTGTATCTTGAAAATAGGGCTAACTCCAGTTATAAGGTTGCCATAAAGATTTTAATATATTTGTAAGAGATTCCTCTGAAATTATGAGTGCTTATCAACTATTATTACTATCACCGGGACTACTATGAGGTGGATTGCACTTGGATGTATAATTTTAAATGGTTAAAAAAAAAAAAAAGACAAGCTATTGTCTCATATTTTGTAAAGTTTGACTATTTAATAGAAAAATGATTATTAATATTTATTATGTAAATCCTTAATGTTTTTTGGTGATATTTCTGTAATTTCACATGGACTCACTATTTTTCAAATAGATTATAATAATGGTTAAATATATACCTCAGTATATGTATGTATATGTGCATATATACACATATGAGAGTGTGTGTGTATGTGCATAATGTTTCTTGTGTTTTACTAAATATTGGGCATATATTTTGATTTCTAATTTACTGTAGGTAAGAGTTTTACTAATGTTTTGCCTTAGCATAATATGGAAAATCGTCTTGCCAACCTCCAATATTAGTTTCTTGGCACCAAATGCTTTATTGCTAAGGAAATGACAACTGTTTCTAGTTTAATTGTGGCAACATCCCACTTTTGGTCCAGTTTTGGTGTAAGGTCAATTATGCACATTAATCCTAGTGATAAAACATCTCAGTGACTGAATAAATAAAGCCTGGTAGTTCTCTTAAAGCCTGAAAAAATAAAACTATGCTTAGGTTAAAACAAAACAAAACAAACAAAAGTAAGGGTTAACAAAAGAATCTGTTTTTCTGTATTTTTATTTTTTCATGTTTTCATGTAATTATATATTATTTTTGTCAGTACTATAATTACAAAAACTCTAAAACTAGTCACCTGATAAAGAGTTTTGTTTTAACAGAAACTAAATGAGTGGAAAATCTCATCACGATCTTTGACTTAATTAATGGTAGCTATGGAAAACAATTTATATAAATTAAAAGGCCATTGCCCAGGCAATCAAATAATTGATTTATCCAAATTTGTATCATAAAGTCTGTTGACTCAAAATGTTGATCTCTCTTCTTTTTTCCCTTCTTCTTTTTCTTTCTTTCTTTTTTTTTTTTAAGATTTTATTTATTTATTCGACAGAGATAGAGACAGCCAGCGAGAGAGGGAACACAAGCAGGGGGAATGGGAGAGGAAGAAGCAGGCTCATAGTGGAGGAGCCTGATGTGGGGCTCGATCCCGGAACGCCGGGATCACGCCCTGAGCCGAAGGCAGACGCTTAACCGCTGTGCCACCCAGGCGCCCCTCTTGCTTATTTTTCTTTTACCCATTTCTCTCCTCATAGTCACCAGAGAATGCTTATGGGAAGTTAAGATAAATATTAGGCCACATTTTCAAACAATATCTATGCTTGACTGGACAAGGATCTGGACAATAGTTAAATGTATTGGCTAAAGTGAATAACTACAGATCAAAATATTATTAGAGTTTGGTCGACTGTTTACAGAATCATTTATTATTTTGAAATTCAAAATTATATATTATGTATTATCTTTTAAGATTTAAGTCTTTAATGTGTTGGCTATTTGCTAATCTATAGAAAGTGGCCTCTTGAGGTAAGAAACTAAATGCTCATTACTATGAGTAGATTAAAAACCCATTTGACATTAAAAGAAAATTATGTGACATTTATTTTTGTGTACATTAGTATCGGAACTGAAAATAAAGACTTGGCAATCTATTAATATGTAAATAACTATATTACTTACATATATGAATGTCCAGTATGATGTACTGGTCTTTTTAAATTATTCCTACAATTGCTATAATTAAACCTTAGTGATAGCAAAATATTTTGCCAAGATGAAAGTAATATAAAAATGTTTTGGCATTATAAAAATTGCAGTGGAGAAGTTAGAATTTAAAGCCAAAACAAATAGTTTACATAATTAAAACAGAACTTTTGGCCTGTAGTATAAAATATTTCTTAGTGATTCAAAGAATAGTTGTGAACACTATAAAATGAGAGTGTGAGAGAGAATGCAGTATATTTAAAAGCTGGAAAAATAAATAGAAAATCTTGCATAATTGTGTATTTTGAATTTCTATTCTGATAATTCTGAATACATTTTAGTGGGAATAAAATAAATTAAAAACTAAGATAGATTTTATATGCAATCGATCCTTGAACAACAAAGGGGTTGGGATGCTGACCTCTGGACAGTTGAAAATCCACTTGTAACTTTTGACTCACCAAAAACCTACCTACTGTTAGTCTACTGCTGACTGGTAGCCTCACCAATAACATGAGAAATCAATTAACCTATATTTTTTGTTATATGTATTATGTACTGTATTCTTACAATAAGCTGGAGAAAAGAAAATGTTATTAACAAAATCATAAGGAAGAGAAAATACATTTACAGTGATGTACCTGTATTTATGGAAAAAAGTCCATGTATAAGTGGATCCATGCAGTTCAGACCCATGTTGTTCAATGTCATCCATCCATTCATATATGTCTTCAAACCCATGTTGTCCAATGACTTCCAGTATATGTCATCCATATATTTTCTCCTGTTTGTGTCCCAAGGGTGTTTCTGTCTCTCCCTTTGCTTTCGGACTTTATTTCACAAAGTTGTAAAAGTTCTGTGATGGAATAGGAATACTTGCCATATTAATACCTAAGTTTTCTTTCTTGTAAAACTCAGTCTCAGTAAGAATAAAGGAATGATTCTTATGACCTTATAAGTTTCTTAATGAGACCAACAAAGTGGCAGTATTAATTAACTGAATTTTAGACTAAAAAATATATCAATTATTTCAGATGTATCTCTCTTTTTTTTTAAAAGACTTATTTTATTTTAGAGAGAGAGCATAAGTGGGGGCAGAGGGAGAGGGAGACGGTCAGAGAAAATGCTAAGCAAACTCCCTGCTGAGCACAGAGCCTCATGCAGGGCTTGATCTCAGGACACTGAGGTCATGACCTGAGCTGAAATCAAGAGTTGGCCACTTAACCAACTGAGCCACCCTGGCATCCCAATTTCAGATGTATCTTATAAGGTTTTTAAGTTGAATTTTGTACCCGTTTTTCTTTAAATTTTTCTGTTGAGGTATAATTGACATAATGCTATATTAATTACAGGTGGACGATTAATGATTTGATATTTATATGTATTGCAAAATGATTACAAAAGTCCAGTTAACATCTGTCACCATACAGTTTACAGATTTTTTCTTGTGATGAGAACTTTCGAGATCTCTGAACTTAGCTACTTTCAGATATGCAATCCACTATTAATTATAGTCGCCAGGCTTTACATCACATCCCCATGACTCATTCATTTTATAACAGGAAATTTGTACCTTTTGGCCCCCTTCACCTCTTTTACCCACACCCTACCTCAGACAACCACCAGTCTCTTTTCTATATCCATGAAACTTGATTTTTTTGTTTTTAATTCTGCAAGTGAGATCATATAGCATTCATAGTTTTCTGTCTGACTTATTTCACTTAGTATAATGCCCTCAGGGTCAATCCATGATGTCACAAATGGGAAGATTCCATTGTTTTTATGGCTGAATAATAATCCATTGTATAGATCTTTCCCACATTTTCTTTATCTGTTGGTGGACATTATAAATAATGCTGCAATGAACATAGGGTTAAGTATATCTTTTTGAGTTCGTGTTTCCAGGTAGTGATATGCAGATAAGTCCCACAAAGTGTCTTTTCTATTTAATTAATGTTTTGATATAAACTACACTGTAAGAAATATTAAGAACTTAACTAAATGATTTGGTAAGTTCAAAAAGATTAGGTCTATATGATGTGATGAGAAAAAGCCTTGTAAAGGATGACATTGTGGCTGGATCTCAATAATAGGTAGCACTTAAAAATGCAGGAGGAAATATGTATTCCAAGAAGAGAAAATTTCGTAGATAAAATAACAGGAATCAGTGAGCCGTGAGGAAAGAAAATGTGGCTTATTTTTAGTAGGTCAACTGCTTTATAAGAGAAGATAAGAGAAATGAAGTTGAAAGAGAAGTTTGATGCCAAGTCATTGCATGCCACACTAAGAAGTATCTTAAAGAATTTCATTGGCATTTTTAAGCCAAGTTCTTATACAATCTGAGAGTTCAGGAGGAAGTTACTGTATAACTTCAGTTGCGTATTAAAAAAAAAAAAAAACTTTATAGAAGAAGGAGAATTCAAGTCTATGGACAAATCATCAAAGAAAAAGGAACTTTGCTTTTCTTCCTTAAAGAGCTGCCTAGTTGATGTGAAAAAGGTCAGTCTGGTTCTTGGAGAGGAACAGTAAATCTCTGGGGTCAGGAAGGGTCCTCTGGTGAATGAATAGCTTCATAAAAATGACCCAGCAGTCCCGAATGATGGTGGTTATAGCTATTGTGTATTACTATGATTATCTCGTATTTATTGAATCTTTGCATTGGGTGAGTTACCAGGCAGTAAAGAAATGTATTCAGTAAGCTGGTCAAACGCTGAAAGGATAACAGAAGTAAAGTGCTTTCGGCCTTTGATTCACTGTTTAATTATTTCCCAAAGCCACTGGATTTTTTTTTTCTTCTTGTTCACTGTCTGTTCATTGTCCTAGGATGGAATAATTGTTCATGCTCGAATATATCACATGATCCAGATATTTTTCTTATGCACCTTACTAGCAAAGTGTGATTTTACAGGTAATGTCCATTGTCTAATTCTTTTGTAAAATAGGTACATAATATCAGACTACAGTGCAGTAGACTCTTTACCCAAAATCAGTGAATGTACTGCATGGCAACTGATAAGGCAGCCATCTACCATGAATCTGAACTGAGACACAGATCTTGCTTTTTGTGATGGAGGCTAAAATATAAAGTTTGTTCAAAGGAGAGAAATTCATTAAAGGGCACATTGGACCATGTACAAGATTTATGAGCAAAAAGGTCTAGAAGGAAGGGAGAAAATGAAATTGAGATGTACCAGTGGGGCATGTAGAGAATAGGGAATCAAAGAGTATGAGCAATGGGAACAACTATGAGCCCATGGGGAATGGCGATGATATCTCAGTTCTCAGAACAGTAATGTTACGCTCTCTTCTGAGATTCCTGGGGAAGTTTCCAGAAGAAAAAAAAAATTGCTACAGGTGCCAACCTAATAACAGCTTATGTTCCCAAACTGTATTTGGTAGATAGTTATTGGCAACTAAGAAAGTCTTGATTTTGGCAAAAGTACTATGTGGTATCTCATTCCCGTGTTGGCCTAGCAAAGTCTTATCTTATACCTTCTGGAATTATACTAATGAATGGTAGTAACTTGCAGTTGCAAACATGGTTTCTGTGGGGAAATGTATATGGAGTACGAGTGAAATGCCAACATCCTATGTGTCCTAATTGTGACAGTCTTGTGTGCTCCTGGAGAAGATTCCACAAGCTGGGGCTTCTTTGTGGCAACAGTGGACAAGAGAATGAAAGTGAGAGGGTCAGAGATCTGGTTTGAAAAAGTGTTTCATGGCTTTCTTCTCCCGTGGCTTTGGTGAGATATGCAACTGTAGTTACTAAAGAAAATTACAGTTAGAAATAATAGCAACGGTGGTAGCTACCCAGGGCAGGTCTGTGTACTTTGGAAACGGAAGTGCTTGTATCCCTTCCTTTGTCTTGATTGGAATCCACAACTATTCCCAGTGCTTTTCCACCATTTCCAACAGCTTCACCAAGAAAAGCTCCACAGCTTTCTCTAAGAAAAGTTTGAAAAGTAGGTGTGACTGGCCTAATTTTATTAATGACTGTTTTAAGACATATTGAGATTGAGGTTGTCACTGCAAACACAGCACCTTTTTTTCTAAATACTGTTCCCCACAAATATATACACAACATATTTTTCTGCCACTTTTTAGCTGTCTCCAGTGTCTCTGTTGATCTGTAAATTTAGTCAGTGGGGAAAAGTGATTTTTTATATAATTTTCTTATTAGAAAGCTTTTATTTGAACTCCAAATACCCCAGATCTGAGCTATAAATTTCTTCAAGTATCTGTGGATGATAATGGAAATGTAAAAGCATAAGAGAGAGAGAGAGAGAGAAGTAACAATGAGAAGTGGCGATTGATGTCTGCAATATGGTGGCACTGATATTTTTAGTGTTTGCCCCCCACCCCTGCTCCCCAGAACATCTATCTGAACACTGTCCAACATAAAAATATCTTCATAAGAGCTAAAGATACCAGGTGAGGGGTTATAGAACCTGGGTGGAGCACAGAAATAAGAAAAGATGCATTGAGTCAGGTAGGAAAAATAGATTCACCTACCCCCATACCTCTTCCTCAAGTCTGGCTACCTGGAAAGAGACACCTTCCTTGTGGGAAAAGGAGAATGAAGTGAGTCCCCAAATTTACTGCAAACCTCAGAACCAGCCTACACAGGCACTAGACCAACTATTGATGCCTTAGGTATCTTCCTGCATGGTGTTGCAAATCTAGGTCCTACACTCACCCTGGTACCTGCCACCTCTGGTGGCCCCAGGTGCCTCCCATCGCCTCCAGCAGCTTTCAAGACACCAGGATCTTGGCAGGATCCCATAAACCCAGGTCCTTGGCCCAACCAGATACCAACTAGCTCCTGCATCCCCCGCTAGCACCAGGCTCCTGGTGGACTCCAGCACATCCAAGCCCTGGCACATCTCAGCAGCTGCCAGCTCCCATAGCCCCAGGTATGACCAAAGGCTCCCACTCAGCCCCATGGATTTAGGTTCCTAGCCAGGATCAGTGCTACACCAACTACTGCAGTCCAGGTCCCAGGCCCATCCAACAATAGGCCAGCCCTTGTGGCCCTAGATTTCAGACTGACTCCTCAGATACAGACTCCTGACCCACCTCAGGGTCAGGCCAGACCCCATAGCCCTACAGTCTGGCTCCCACAGACCCAGGCTCCCAGCCTGCCACTGTGCCAGGCTGACCCCTGCAGACCCATCCTTCAGGCTAGTCACCCAGTTCTCAGTTTAGCGGCTTAGTCCAGGACCCCAGGCTGCAGGCTTGCACTTTGTTAGGTCGGTCTCTATTGTTCCGGCCTCCAGGCAGCTCCTATAAAACTAGTTTCCGGTCCATCCTAATACTAGAATGGCCAGTGTGGACCCAGATGTCAGGCTCCCCAGTGATCCTTTGTAAATGGATGGTCTCTCTGCACTCAAGATCTCAGTTTACCTATGTAGACAGAGATCTCAGGTTCAGCACCACAGACTCAGGTGCCAGTCCTACCCAGTACCAACTCCCCATGTACCCAAGCACCGATGATTTTAGCACCAAGAATATTCTACCCAACAGTAGCAGAATACACATTCTTCTCAAGCACAGGTGGAACATTCTCTAGGATACATAGTATGTTAGGTCACAAAACAAGCCTTAGCAAATCTAAGGATATTGAAATTATACTAAGTATCTTTTTCAACCACAATGGCATGAAGCAAGAAATGAGTAACAGAAGAAAATTAGAAAATTTACAAATGTGTGGAATTAAGCAGTACCCTACTGACCAACTAATGGGTCAAAGAAGAAATTAAATAGGAAATAAAAATACATCTTCAAACAAATGAAATAGAAATATAACATACTGAACTAATGTTAAGTGTTAAGAGGGAAGTTTATGACCATAAACACCTACATTAAGAAAAAAGAAAGATCACAAATGATCTAACTTTATACCTCAAGGGAGTAGAAAAGGATGACAAAGCATTCACAGTTTTCAAATGGAAGGAAAATAAATAAATATCAGAGCAGAAATACTGAAATAGAGACTAGAAAACAATAGTGAAGATCAGCAAAATTAAGTCCTTTTTTTTTTAATAGCAAACTTGACAAATTGTTAGCCAGAGTAATGAAGAAAAAAGATGACTCAAATAAAATCAGAAGTGAAAGAGACATTACAAGTGACACCATAGAAATACAAAGGATCATAGGAGACTACCATGAACAACTGAATACCAACAAATTGGATAACGTAAGAAATTGTTAAAGTCCCAAAACACACCAACTTCTAAGACTCAGTCATGAATAGAAAATTTGAACAGACTGTATACAAGTATGGAGATTGAATTAGTAACCAAAAACCTCCCAATAAAGAAAATCCTAGGACTAAATGGTTTTACTGGTAAATTCTACCAAACATTTAAAGCAAATTAACATCAGACCTTTCAAACTCTTTCAAACAATTGAAGAGGAGGGAACACACTTAACCTCGTTTTGGCTCTGATACAAGAGCCAAATAAGGACACTACAAGAAAAGAAAGCTCCAGGCCAATATCTTGATGAAGATAGATATAAAAATTGTCAACAAAATACTAGCAAACCAAATTTCATAGTATATTAAATGTCTTATACACCAATATGAAGGGGTTTTGTCCCTGGGATGCATTGGTGGTTCAATATATGCAAATAAATGTGATACACCACATTAATAGAATGAAGGTTAAAAATCATGTGATCATCTCAATAGGAGCAGAAAAACATTTGATAAAATTCAACATCCTTTCATAATAAAACCTCTCAGTAAATAGGGTATAGAAGGAAAGTACCTCAACATAATACAGGCCATATATGAAAAACCCATAGTTCCCAACGATGAAAATTTAAAAGGCTTTCTGCTAAGATTGGGAACAAGACAAAGGTTCCCACTCTCATCATCTCTATTCAACATAGTACTGGAAGTACTAGCAAGAGCAGTTAGGCAAGAAGAAGATATAAAAAGCACCTAAATCAGAAAGGAATATAAAAAGCATCCAAATCAGAAAAGAAGAAGTACAATGATCTCCATTTGCAGACAGTTCGATCTTATATATAGAAAATCCTAAAGACTCAACCAAAAAAATGTTAGAACCAATATACAAATTAAATAAGGTTGCAGGATACAAAATCAATATGCAAAATTTAGTTGCATTTCTATACCCCAATAACTTTAAGAAATATAATTAAAAATCCCATGTAGGGTATCATAAAAAAAAAAAAAAAACTTGGAGGAATTTTATCCAAGAAGGTGAAATATCTGAATACTCAAAATTATAAGACATTGAGGAGAGAAACAAAAGACACAAATAAAAGATAGCCCATGTCCATCAGAATAATTAATATTGTTAAAATGTCCATACTACCCAAAGCAATCTACAGATTTAATGTAATCTCTATCAAAATTTCAATGTCATTTTTCATAAAAATAGAAATACAATCCTAAAATTCATAGGAGACCCCAAATAGCCAAAGCAGTCCTAGAGAAGAAAAATGAAGCTGGAGACATCACTCATCTTGATTTCAAAGTTTATTACAAAGGTATAGTAATCAGTTTAGTACTAGTACAAAGCAGACACATAGACCAATGGAACAACATTGAGAGCCCAGAAATAAACCTGTGTATATATGGTAAGCTAATATTTGACAAGGGAGCCAAGAATAATCAATGATAAAAAGATAGTCTCTTCACTAAATGGTGTTGGGAAAACTTGATATTCACCAGTTTTCACCAGAATAGGAATGAAATTAGACCCCTAGCTTATACTCACAAAAATTAACTCAAATTAAAAACTATTAGAAGCAAACAAAGGAAAAGCTCCTTGTTGTTGGTCTTGACAATCATTGTTTGGATATAACACCTAAAGCCCAAGCAACAAACCAAAATATAAACAGGTAGGACTCTATCAAACTGAAAAGCACCTGTACAACAAAAGAAAGAGTGAGCAAAATGAAAAGGCAAGCTGTTGAATGGGAGAAAATATTTGTAAATTATATATCTGATGGTTGGTTAATATTAAAAAATATATGAGAAACTCCTATAACTCAAAAGTAAAAACCCAAATAAACCAATTAAAAAATGGGCTTGTGTAGACATTTTCCCAAAGAAGATATACAAACAGCCAAGAGAACATGAAAGGATGCTCAACATTTCTAATCATCAGGGAAATGCAAGTCAAAACCACTTCACACCTGTCAGGTTGGCTGTCTTCAAAAACACAAGAGATATCAAGTGTTGATGAGGCTGTGGAGAAAAGGGAACTTTGGTGCACTGTCAGTGGGAATGTAAGTTGGTACAGTCCCTATGGAAAACACTATGGAAGGTCTTCAAAAAATTAAATATAGAACTACTGTATCAGGCAGCAGTTCCACTTTTGGGGATATACATGAAGGAAATGAAATCATGATCTTGAAGAGAGATCTGCACCTCCATGTTCATTGCAGCATTGTTCACATTAGCATTACTTACAAGATGTGGAAACAACCTACATTTCCATCTATGATTGAATGAATAAAAAATGTAGATATATATATATATATATATATATATATATATATATACACACACACACACACATACACATATACATATACATACAATGGAATATTATTCAGCCATGAAAAAGAAGGAAATCCTACCTTATGGATAACGTGGATTGACCCTGAGGGTGTTACACTAAGTGACATAAATCCTACAGTAAAAGACAGTTGCTTAGGTTCTTACTTTTATATGAAGTCTAAAAAGCTACACTCCTAGAACTAGAGACTAGAATAGTCGTTTCTAGGGGGTAGGGGGTGGATGAAATGAAAGATGTTGGTCAAAGGTTACAAATGAAGTTTATAGTTTATTTATAAGATGAATACGTTCTGAAGATCTAATATACATCATGGTTCCTATAATTAACAATAGTTTATAATATGCCTGAAAGTTGTTAAGAGAGTAGATGTTAAATGTTATCACCACAAAAAAAGAAATGAATGGCAATTATGCGATGGGATAGAGGCATTAACTAACCTTATTATGGTAATCATTTCACAGTTCTTTGTGTATCAAATTATCGTTGTGCATCTTAAATTTACATATGTTAAATGTCAGTAATGCCTCAATGAAGTCAAGGAAAAAAAGAAAAAAAAAGCTAAAGAGTATTTGAGGACATAATAGCTGAATCCCAAGATGTTGAATAAAGTAGAAATTCATGAGTATATGCTGATAGAAGGGGAAGGAAGGAAGAGATGGACAGAGGGAGAAATTAAAAGAAAGAAAAAATAAATGAAAGAAACCATTTTCTTTATTATAGAGGTCAAAATTGTATAGAAAGAATGATGGTTTTCAAAAATTGAGGGCTCAAACTAGGAGGAGACAGTTTAATGAGGAAAGTTAATTCACACAATCTTAAGTATCTTATCACAAAATACTTTTTAAATGCAAATGAAGTAACACCATTGTCCAATAGAGAAGTCTGCCAGACATCACTTTAAACAAGTGATTAATGTTAACATCACCCCAGTTGGGAAAAAGTGATATCATCTGGCTGCAGATAAGATGCACTGAGAATAACACAACATTGTGTTAGTGATACTGCTACCAAAAATCTAAACTTAAGAAAATATCACATAAATTCAGATTGAGATCATTTTACAAAATAACTGGCCAATGTTCTTCAAAAATGACAATGTCAAAAACGTTTGTGGAACTGTTTCAGAATAATTTTTTTTAAAAGACAAGAGAAATATGACAACTATGTAGAACGTGCAATACAAGATTGTATCTTGGATTGGAGAAAAATGAGAACTGTAAAGGATGTTATTGGAAAATTGATAAATTCTGAATTTTTACTGTAGATTAGGTAATAATGTTTTATCGTTTCATTTTCTGAATTTGATAAGTCATTTTTACTCGTACTTCAGAAACATATGGTATTTACGGATAAAAAAATAAGGAGGGGGAAAGAATTAAGAAAAGTAATGGAATGTGAAAAGTGATTATTTACTATGACGTACATACTTCTCTAGGTGCAGTTATTTTCCAGTATAATTATTTATTGAGTATAAACCCCACATAGAACCCTGTTAGAAGCAGCGAGAGACCATAAATAAAATAGAAATTGCTCTTACCTTCAAGATGGTTACAGAGTGATGGACAGATACATATTTGTAAAATGTTCCAAACTATTTCTGAAGAGTTAAAATTGAGAATGTGACAGAAGAGCAGCTTTGAAAAAAGGTTTTGGGTAGATTTTTCTTTGAGCAATCCCACCCTTCCTGTATCAGTAAGGAAACCTATATAGAAAAGTGCTACAAGACAAGGTTAAAAAAGAGAGAGTGAGAGTGAGTGATAGATGAATCAAGAAATAGACTCTTAACTGTAGAGAACAAAACTGATGGTTACCAGAGGAGAGAGGGTGGGAGGATGGGTGAAATAGATGATGCGAATTAAGGAGCATACCTGTCATGGGCACTGGGTGATGTACAGAAGTGTTGAATCACTTCTTTGTGCACCTGAAACTAATATAACACTGTATGTTAACTAACTGGAGTTAAAATAAAAATTAAAAAAAATTAAAAAATTGCTACAAGACAGTGTACTTTGTGGCTATATCTAAAAAATTCTTAATCCTATGAACTTTGTGTTGTATCACATATTAGTATGACACCCTTGAACAGACTCCAGTAGAACCCTCTCAAACAGATCCCATAATCCCATAAATTATAGAATTAATGAGTCCTAAGAAAGCCAACTTTCTATCTGATCCATGAATTTTGTTTCTAAAAATAGACTATTATTATTTGTTATTATCTGAACATGTAATACTTATTTGTTCAATAAAAGGTTGATTAAAATACGTGACATTTGAGCATAATAGGTCATAGGTTCCCCCCAAAACCTCATTTTTTTCTCCCTATGAGAGTCAGTTTTTAAAAATTATCTAAATAATTCCAATGAGTGACTTTTATTGAAATTACTTGGATAACTGCATCTGTTCAAACTTGACCTCCGTGGTGTTTGACCTGTCCGTTGGGAGGACTACATCTGAAATAATTATCAAGACTGTTGCTTAGTTAAACTATAGTTTAACTCACACTAATGCTTCATTGTCTTTGTTATCTGTATTCTGATCCTTCTCATCTGATTCATTATGATTTACAGAGAGCATCTTTTTTCTTCTCTATGTTTATTTCAATCCATAAAGCCTATAGGAAGGGAACTCTGATGGATTCGGTGCTCACGGTATTTGTTGGTTTTAAATAATTAAGATTTTTATTCTAAATTTAGTCCTGAGAATAAAGAGTTGTCAGAATTTTCTTTGGGTACTTGAATGAAGTTTGCTTAAACTCTTTAAATCTCCAAAGTCTCAGATTAATTGGTTTCTCTGGTGTAATGCTTCTCTTTCCCAATTGCATTCTTTGAAACGAAAACGATCTCTTCTAACCCTCTAGCTATAGAGAGTTTGCTGAAGACAAAGGTGTAATAATAGAGATTTTTATTTCTGACCTATGGTTGCAACTTTCTTTTCACTTTAATGGTAAGAATGCAGTATGTCCTAATAACCATTTTATCTGGAATGGGTGAAAAACTTTAGTAGAAATTCGGTCATTTTCAGATAGGTGTTGAGTTTTTTTTTAAGTCACATAAAATCATGGTCTACATTCATCCATTCATACTTAGATGTTTGCTTTGATGATATAATATATGTTGTATTCAGGTTTAAAATTATTTAATAGGATGTTTTCGAGACAATAATGCCAACCGAATTGAATTTGAAGTTATGAAGAATTCTAGAAGAGATTTCTGTTCAGGAAAAGAGTCAAACTGTGAAAGAGAAAACACACATAGAATTTCAGGTGGAACTTAAAAATTTGTGACCTGCCTTTTCTTTTTCTTTCTGTTCTTATTATTACTCCTAATCCTTAAATGGAAACAGCTCTCCTTAAAATTTGAAAATATTTCTATTTATTAAGTGAATAGGATTTATTGATGGCGGAAACATCAATAAAACAGAGGTACTTTAAGGTAATTTTGTTATTGTGGTGGTACAAAGAAATAGAATTTATTTTGTTTTATGGGTCTGAAGTTAATATATTAGGCAAAAGCATTAGAAACAAGAGGCTTAAGCAGATCAACAGTGAAGACACTGACAAAGCGGATGTCTGGTGAACACTCACTGTGTGCCAGCTACATTCGTTTTTGTCTCTTAATTTTCATAGCACCCCACTGAAATAGTTATCATCCCTGTTTTATAGACAACCAAGCCATTCAGAGAGTTTAACTGATTGGAAAGCCAGAGAGTAAAGACAAGAATCTAGGAATAAATACAATTTGAAAAATGTTCAAATTAAACCTCCAAAATTCAATTTGATGCATTAAATCTCCATAATATTTAGTTAACGTATAATTAAATTAAAGATGAAATTCAATTGAATGTAGAATAATAATTTTAGAACAATATTTAATAATAAACATGTAGTCAGTATTTTAAATGAGAAGAAACAGATTTCTCACTGCAGGCAGAATTATTCTATTAAAATATATATGTGTGTGTATATATATATATATACACACACATATATATATACACACATATATATATTTATGTATGCATGATCACCATGGAACCTTAGATTCAGCCACATTCATCAGGAAAGCACAAATAGTAATGGCTTAAGCAAAGTGGATCCTTATTTCTCCTGTAAAATTCATCCAGAGGTTGCCATTCCAGAGCAGGGTATGGGCAGCAGTGGTCTTATTTCCTGCATGCTGCTAATACTTATGTTCCAACTGCTATTGGAGTCTCAGTCACCGTGCCTGCATTCCAGGTAGCAGAAAGGAGGAACGATGAGCAAAGGAGACAGGTTTCAGCTAGCTGTACCTCTTTTAATTAATTTATTTTTAAAATTTTATTTATTCGTGAGAGAGAGAGAGACAGAAAGAACACAGGTAGGAGGAGAGGCAGAGGGAGAGGAAGAAGCAGACTCTCTGCTGAGCTGGGAGCCCAACATGGGGCTCAGTCCCAGGACCTGGAGATCATGACCTGAGCCGAAGGCAGATGCTTAACTGTCTGACCTACCCGGGTGCCCCTGTACCCCTTTTTAAAGAGCATACTCAGAGTCAACCTCAAAAAAACTTTGCTTACTTTTCATTGGCCAAGAACTTTATCATATGGCCACACTTAGTTATAAGAAGATGCTAGGAAATATATGGTCTATACCAAAACATGTTGCTGCCCTAAGTAGAATTATTTTTTTACCCTTTAAATATGTGCAATATATTGAATGTGAATTATACCTCAATAAAGATGTTTAAAAGAAAATAAAAAGGACAGGAAGAAGTATATCAAGCAAATATTAAGAAGAGAAACAATGAGAAAATCACTTTTGGCTGTATTTCATGAGACAAATTAGACATTAAGGCAAAAATCATCATTAGTGGTAAAAAGTTACTGTACAATGGTAAAAATTCAATTATTAGATATTGTATGTCTATAAACTTACAAATGCATAGTGTTAAATATAAAAATATGAAGATATATGCACAGATAGTCTCAGTGATTTTGTACCTCAAAATACAAGGAGATATTGACTAATTCCCCATTATAGTGAAATCTTTTCCACTCACAATTATTGATATGTTAAGTAGATATAAAACTAGTAAGGAATAACACAATTAATACATTTGATTTAATGGATGCATGTGGACTTTGCTGCCCTAAGTGTGATTCTGCCCTAAGTGTGGCCAAAAAGCCGTCTCTGCCCTTGTCTATTTGCACTGATTATACAGTGATTTAAAAAATAGACATACACACATGAACACACAAACTGAACGTGGTGTTTTATATATATGTGTGTCTGTGTGTGGGTATATATATATTGTATTATCTATGGGCATATTTCTATGTGGATATATATATATTGTATTATCTATGGGCATATTTCTACATTTGGAAATCTTTAATTACACTTGTTTTAGTATTCAGTAATAGTTTTCAGTGGATTATATGTTGTATTTCTAATTTATAATGGAAGGATATTTTTACCTCATATATGTATACTTTAAAAAATAACAAGCTATCTTTTTTAATAATAATTTTGAAAATTTGCGATGTCCATCACACTGCTTTTCCTAAATTAACCCTTCAAGCCTTGGTCACTATTTTTCATGAACTACATAGATAAAGCATCAGGGTGTGATTTTCAAGTCTTTTGTTCATATCACAGTATCTTGGGGCACCTGGGTGGCACAGTGGTTAAGCGTCTGCCTTCGGCTCAGGGCGTGATCCCGGCGTTCTGGGATCGAGCCCCACATCAGGCTCCTCCGCTGGGAGCCTGCTTCTTCCTCTCCCACTCCCCCTGCTTGTGTTCCCTCTCTCGCTGGCTGTCTCTATCTCTGTCAAATAAATAAATAAAATCTTAAAAAAAAAAATCACAGTATCTTATATGGAAGTTAGGAAGTAGTATATGGGTTCAAATCATTCTGTTGGTGGTAATTTGGACTTTCTCTTTCATAGTATAATCTTTTGTTTACTTTTTATCATTCTCGAAGCAAGAAATGTGAAAATCACGTGAATGTGCTTGCTTTTCAGTTGAGGGTCACATGTCCAGGTCACCAGAGGCTGGGTGTGAGATAAGTTACTGTACTCTGAAATGATCCTATAAACTCATGACCCCTGCCAGGACTAAAGATCTCAGTGACAAATGCCATTGTTTCCTTGAATAAGGTACTCTTGTTCATGAATGTGTTTTGTAGTTTAGAAAAGTGGACCTCAAATGGTTATACTAACTAGTGGCAGTGAATAGTTACTGAGGCTAAAGTGATGTATCTATGATATTTTTAAAGCCATTGTGTAGTGGTGTTCTTTAGAGTTTTAAATTTTCTTAAGTTTGTTCTTTATAATATATCGTAATCAGAAGTGTTCTTTTGAAAAGTGAAACTAAAATTTAGAGAAAGGAAAATACTTAAAATCAGAACCTCTTCCTGAGTTCACTAGTTCATTAAATTAGAAATTAAAAGTGGAGGAAACTGACAAGGGAATTGGGGCATCCGTGGAATTACTTTCAAAGCTAAACATGAAAGTGAAACTGTGTCAAAATCATAATTAGTATTTGCCCTTGAATTGTCCTTGTTAGCAGAAGTGGAACAGTAGAAAATACTGCATAGAAGCATTGGCTAGAAACGGTGTATTTCTTAGCCAATAAATCCCAACCACTCTAGTGGAATGTAATCAGGAGGGTCTGTAATCTGTGGTTTAAACAAAAAAGAAAAAAAGAAAAAAGAAAGAAAAGGAAAACACCCATCTACATTTCTAACTTGCATCATGGAATCAGTTGAATCTGTGCCCTTCAGGATTTCATTGCCACCAGTTAAAAGCTGTATAGGAACTAAAAAAATACTGTGTTCTGGATGACCCAGTCTTGGTGATCCTAAAAGGCAGTGGGTCATATAATTACTTTAGTAGGTCATTTCCACTTGGGTCATTTCTAGTGTGTACCCTATCAGTGTGATAGGGAACTTGTGGTGAAGTGGGGTTAAGTGAATCTGGAAGGTGGGCCATTTGCTTTGCCATCATGGGGAATTCCCATTCGGTCTTGAGCATTTTAAACTGGCTTGGCCTTTCTGTCTCAAAATTTCTGCAATCCAATTTATCACTCCCTTTTTTGTTGAAAGGAAATAAAATTGCCACATATTTCTTGAGTACACGTGTTGGAGAGGATAAGGGGAGAGAGTTTATTTGTATGGAAGCCAACATTTTGTGTCTGTTGTAAGACCAGAAGCAAATGTTCAAAGGTGATAAATGGTTTGAAAGGCATGCGAGTCTCTTGCACTACATAACAGTGGTTCTATAAAGTTTCTCATCCGTCTTTGTAGCCTTTCTCATATTCTTCTATTTGGCAGAAGTATTTTACTTATCTCCATATTGACATGTCTTTTCCAACACTTAACATTATTGTAACTCTTCTCAGATGGCCCAGGCATCCTCCGAACTCATGTACCAATCAAGTTCTGCGAAATAGGTCGTGGCTTTCTTAACTTGACCTTAAATAAACAGAGTCTAGGGTGTCGTACCAGTTTGGAATTTCAGCTACAGACAGTTGGCAAGGGATTAGAGAGGACCTCGAAGGCATCCTGCAGGATGGATGCTGGAGGAAATCCTAACCAGGGCTTTAGTGCTGAAGCTGAAATAAAAGTGTCTCATTGAAACACCAATCTGAAAATCCTGAGCAGTAAGTTAGAAACCAGGTGTGAGGCAGAGGAACCAAAACAGAACAAGTGGGTGTAGATATAAATTGAGAAGCTAGAGCCAGGATGCCTGTGTTTTGGTGCTTAACTAACAGGCACATGTTTTATTAGGACAGCCCAGCCCCACTGGATGGCGAGGAAGTTCTTAGGGTCATTGAGTTGATTTCAGTCCTTCTTACCGGGAAATTAAAACCTGAGGGGTATAATAGCGTTCTCCCCTCTGGCCTTGATTGGAAATTGACCATCCAGAGCAGATTCATATGATGTATGAAACCACAGTAGTGAGGCGGTAGGTAGATTACACTGATGCTCTCTCGTGAGAGCTCCCAAAACCCCACTGAGTTTAGAAAGCATTCGAAACCATCAAGACACAAAGAGCTGATATCTTCCCCTTTATGTTGGGGAAAATGATGACCTATTTGGGTAGTTTCAGAGAAAATTGGCGAAGCTGCATGCTTTATTATGTTTTAAATAAAAATCAGCTATGAATCCCTTTGAAATGCTTCATACCCCTTCAATCCCCACGTTGGGAGACATTGAAATGATGGAATAAACAAAATGATACCCAGTAGAATTATATTATCAGTTCTATTTTACTTAATTAAATTATACCTTAAAGATTTTCTTTATCATTAAAACATTTATCTTGGAATAAGTGTTTAGACAAGTGGGGATAGTAATTTTGGAGACTTTCTCCCTTAGTTTTAAGGCAGATAGAAGGCAATAGTCTCCAGGTTTATTATTCAGTAGTACCTTTTTAAAACAGTTTATCTAAATGGTTTTTGATACTTCTTTTAATTTGTGATCCATTTATATCAGAGCATCAGTAAGGAGACAAGATTTATTTTACTGTGGTACCATATGATACAAGGAAGAGCACTCCTTTTCTTATTCTCCCCCTTTTGGAGTTGTTGCTTAATTTACTAATTTCTAATTTTTGTCATTTCTAAAATATTCATCTAAGGTACTAAATTTACCTCTGAGTGCCCCTTTAGCTTTGTTTCAAATGTTTGATCTGCAGTACTTTTATTTTCACTTAATTCTAAATATTTCTAAGTTTCCATTATTACTTTTTCTTTCCAGTTTCCAATACTTGTTTTTAATTCCAAGTCAAATTTTTAGCTTTTTATTGTTTTACTGCTTACATATTTTAAGCAGCATTGATAGAAATTTCTTTTGTGTTGTATTTTTCATATTTGATTAGAGTAGATATAAAATGAATCAAATATTGTATTTATAAATGTTAATGTCCACTTGAGTAGAATGTGTGTACTTTAATAAATCTGGTGAGGAGTTATATATATATATATGTGTGTGTGTGTGTGTTTGTGTGTGTGTATAATCAAGCTGTTTAAGTATACTGTTCAGATAATAAATATTTTTATTCATTTATCAGAGACCTTTCCATCTTGTATTTTGCGTAAATAATTACCTAGGCTTTTTTTTTTTTTTTAAGATTTTATTTATTTATTTGAGATAGAGATCAAGAGAACGCACATGAGAGAGAGCATGAGCAGGGGGAGGGGGAGGGGCAGAGGGAGAAGGAGAAGCAGACTCCCCATTGAGCAGGGAGCCCTGTGACTGAAGGGCCCCTTCCCAGGACCCTGGGATCATGACCTGAACAGAAGGCAGATCCTACCTACTGAGCCGCCTAGGCACCCCACCTTGCCTTTTTTCTAGTTTTACCATATGTAGATATATCCCTAAACCTAATTACATTCTTTTTCATATTTTTAACACACTCACATATATCCGCTCACATATATTCAGTCTTTTAAACTTGCCTTACAATATTTTGTTTGTTAGATTCATTCATGTTGATGTGTAGCTGTAGTTCTTGGATTTTTATTTTAATGGAGTATCTCATTGTATGAATGAATATACTACAATGTATTTATCCATTATCCTTTCTTTGGACATTTAGATTATTTCCAGGTAATGCCAAACTATTTCATGAAGGGAATAAGAATTCCAATTGAACTAATTCTTTGTCAGTGTTTGATAATGTGGTATTCTTTTCCCGTAATCTGTTAGATCTTGGAAATTTTGGTTCACATTTTTTATTACTAATATCGATGAATATATATATATATATATATACACACATGTACATATAAACATTGGTTATCCGTATTTTCCTCTTGAACGAAGCATTCAAAGTATTTTTAATTGAACTTCATTTGTAGAAATTTTATGTTCAGTCTGGATCCTATTTGTCTGTTATATATCTTGAACATGTCTTTTTTTAGTTTGTGGCTTGCTTTTTCATGTTGCTTGTAGTGTTAGTTGACCAGTAGAAGATTATAATCTTGATTTAATCAGATTTGTTAATATTTTACTTATTCTTTATATATCTTGTTTATATAATTTTATATCCTGAGGTCCTTCAAGATGTCACCTACATTGTTTTTAAAACTTTTATAATTTCATTTATGTTTTAATTCACCTGAACTTGATTGTTGTTTATATGGTAGGTTAGGGTTAACTTTTTTCTTTTTTTTAAGATTTTATTTATTTATTGGACAGAGAGAGATGCATCGAGAGAGAACACCAGCAGGGAGAGTGGGAGAGGAAGTAGGCTTCCCGCTGAGCAGGGAGCCTGATGCTGGGCTCGATCCCAGGACCCTGGGATCATGACCTGAGCCGATGGTAGATGCTTAACGACTGAGCCACCCAGGCACCCCGAGGGTTAACTTTTTCCTTATAGATATAGAGCATACTTAACTGAATAAGCCACCGCTGCTGACTTATCGGCAATACTAGCGCTATAAGAAATCACATTTCCATGGATGAGTAGGTGTGGTACCAGGACCTCTGTTTTGCTCCATTGCTCTATATTTTTTTTATCCTTTATGCCAATGCCACGCTATATTTGTTACTATAGCAATATAAAATCATTATAACCTGTAACATAGTTCCCAGCTTGTCTTTTTCTTGTGTTACCTTAGATGTAGCTTGGTAATTCATTGTCATTCACTCTTTCATATGATTATCACAATGAAATTTTTCAAGGTAAACAAATTGCTGGGAATTTCTTAGAAACTGTTGATCATTCTGGGGAGAATTACATTATACAACGTTAAGTTTATTTTGGCTATGTTTAAATGATGAGATAAAACGTTATAGTTTTCTAAAAACGCTTGTACTTGTTTTAATGAGAGACTATGGACTATGAGAAACAAACTGAGGACTTCAGAGGGGAGGGAGGTGGGGGAATGGGATAGACCGGTGATGGGTAGTAAGGAGGGCACGTATTGCATGGTGCACTGGGTGTTATACACAACTAATGAATCATCGAGCCTTGCATCGAAAACCGGGGATGTACTGTATGGTGACTAACATAATATAATAAAAAATCATTATTAAAACAAAACAAAACAAAACAAAAAAAAAACACTTGTACTTGTTTTAAAATGTATTTCTTTATATGTGTATATATGTGTGTTGGGATATATATGCATATGTATATAATATTGAGATGTTAAATTTCATTTTTTGGTTGTTGTTGATTTATAGAAAATGCTTCATTCTTATCTGCAAACCCAAGAGCTGCTTAGAGATTCTCATAGATGCTAAAATTTTTGCTTTACATTTTTCTACATATAAACCAGTTTCATTTATTGATAGTGACAGTTTTTTCTTTCTAATCCCTTTACCTTTTGCTTTGTTGTATGTGTGATTACATGCAAGTGTAAATAGCTCTCCTGATTTATTTCTAGTTTTAAAAAGAATTAAGTATTTTGCAGTTAAGTATAAAGTTTGCTGTTGGTGTGTGATAGAAAACATTTGTCATGTTAAGGAACCTCCATTCTATTTCCATTTAAAAACAACAACAACAACAACAAAGAAACGTTTAATTCCATGAAATACTTTTATTTACTTCCTGGACTGATTTTTTTTCTTAAGAAACAAGTTAACTGTCAACAGGTCAACAGAATGAATGAATTGAATTGAATTTCTAATGAATTTCTAATTTCTTACACTGGATTTATGTTACTAATACTTTGTTGAGAGTTTTCATCAACACTCGTGTGAAATTAGCTTTTAATTTTCTTCGATTCTACTGTCATTAATTTGGGGTCTTGAGATTATACTATGCTCATGAAAGAATTGGGGGTTTGTGTTCTTATTTTTTAAATTTGATTTAATTTTTTTGTTTGCATTTTTTGAAAGAGTTCGTGTAAGATTGGGATTACCTATCCTATTCTTTGAAAGTTTGGATAAATTTATCTATAAAACTGTCTGGGATAAGTGTTTATGGGGATATTTCTAATCACTTGTTCAGCTTGCTTAATTATTGTAGGATTATTCAATCTTTATGTTACTAAGTGATGCCCCATCTATATATCTAGAAGCATTTATTGCCTAAAGGTCTTTTCTGTCTCTTATGCTTATACCAAATTTCTTTTGGTTGTTTCTTTCTGGTCAGTCATAAATCATGTCACTTTCTAGTATTTTACTTTTGACTGTTCTCTTTTTTGTTCTTAAGCTTTAGGTATGCCTTTTGTAAATAATACTAATACTAATAATACTAGTAACATTAAAACTCCAGTTTCTAGGATATTTATGTGATTTCTATATTGTGGTTTCCAAATTCACCTCACCCCCTCCAAAAGGAGTCCTTAATTTTTGTGCTTTTTCTCATTTTCATTGTTCCATTTTTATTTCTGGCACATGGAAATTTTTTTCTTTCTTTATACTATAATTAGGTATTTTTAAAATATCTGATAATTTATCTCACACAGTGTTTTTTAGTAGAAAGGCACATATTAGTTCACTGTGTCAATTTGTCACAAGTCAAAAAACTTGGGTTATTCTATCTTTAACATTTGGTCATTATAGATCTGTTGCTTTAGGTTTGGCACTTCATCTTATCACCAATTTTTTCCTGTTTTCTTCTAGTCTTCTGTCTCCAGATTTCATTCATATCACAAGAGCTGTTTTCTGTCATCATTATCATATATTCACCACCATTTTATTTTTTTTCTTTAATATTTTCTCAGAAATCTAAAATGCGAGTGGATATAGATCAGTATTTAATCATTCTTACTCGTTATAGAAAGTCACATAAAGTAACTATTGATTGTGATGTGTACCTCTACACTTAAACTTTAACATAATCTTAGAACACACGCACACACACACACACACACACACACTTATAGCATGCTTCTTTATGTTCCAAGCAAGTGTGAGTCAGTAATTGATATCAAGAAAAATTCAATATTTTAAGAAAAAATTACAGTTATCAGAAACAAGACAAGGTAATCTTAATATTGAAAGCAGTGATGGCTAAATCAAGCAGTGATAGATAAAATAAATTGGATAAATTGTATGCTTAGAAATTTCACTTAGTATAATACTTTTTCTCCCTATCTATAATCCTCCCATTTAGTATCCTAGCATCTCCATAGTCATTGCCCTTGTGAATTTCTTTTCCCCACGGTTCCTATTGAGAAGATAAACTCATTATAATATATTGTGTATTAATCTCCAAATTCCATGTATTTCCATGGGAGAAAATATAAATTAAAATCATGATACTTTCTGTGGAAGCAGTAGAATCATCCCAAGAAATTACAGTTCTTAGATTGTACCTTCCACAATAATGATTGAATGGACCAATAAAATATTAGTATTTTTCTTACTCTGGTAATAATAGCTGTGTCCTAGAGCAAGTAATTTCATTTTCCTGGATGTAGTTTTTCATTTCATAAAATATTACATGGAGCTTATTTACAACAGAAGTCACATACTTCTTGTTTTACTCAAATGCCCATTTTAGTAGGAAGCCCAGCCTTGGTCCCTGGCCTAGAATGGTCTTTAAGGTGCAGTTAGCCATAACATCTGTGACTGTTTATCCAATGATGTTTAAGGCTGCCTTAGCCTTGACTTTTTCACCACAGTTTACTTGGTCAAGCACTGTCCTTCTAGTTAAGTACATGATGGTACTTATATACAACATGTGATATTCTATCCTTTGAAGATCTTCCCAGGGACATATTTGACATCTTTAAAAGTGATACCTGGGTGGGTTACTTTAAATGCTTTATCATCTTAATAACTACAAATCCATACAAGTCCTACTCTTGTATAAAAAATCTCAAAAATATCCCAGTGTAGTAGAGTTATTTATTAATAAGTTACGAGTTGCTTCATTGGTATAGTATTTATTTCCAAACACATGATAAATAGCTTTGTTCTCTGAGAATAGGTTCAAAACTTTATTTTTCCTTTGAAAATGATAGTGCATAAAACGTGAAGGTGTTCAAAATACACACACACACACATGCATGCACACTCATTATTAAATAAATTAGATGGCAGCCAGTAAGTCTCTTGGTTGCTATATGTCCAAATTCAAATAGTTATGAATTACACCAGATTGCATTTGAAATGGCCGGGAGAAGGGGTCTTAATTCTTTAAGAGCGAATGGAGGGATGCCTGGGTGGGTCAGTTGGTTAAGCATCTGCCTTCAGCTCAGGTCATGATCCTAAGACCCTGGGATCAAGCCCTGCATCAGGCTCCTGCTCCTCCCTCTCCTTCTGCCTGCCACTCCCCCTGCCTGTGTACTCTCTCTCTCTTCTCTGTCAATAAATTAATATTTTTTTTTTAAAAAGAGACGGAAAGTGGTAAAAAAAAATTATTCCTATAATAAATATTCAACAGGATGATTAATTTAGAAGACTGTATATACCAAGAAACTCATGATGAAAAACTTAAACCATCGAGGCTTTTCAAGAATGCTAGTGGATTTTTGTGATTTGTTTTTAGGTCTTTCATTTGGTTATTAGGATACCCTGAGTTGTGAAGTATATTAATCATTTTTACTAAAGTAAGCCATCTGAACTCTCAGTGACTAACAACAAAAGATTTATTCTTGACTGAAGGGACTGCATGTTGGTTGGTGTGACTCTGCTTTGGGTTATTGGTTGGGTTCATGTCTGCTCCATGTGTCTCACATTCCAGGACTGACATTTAACCAGTAAGTAATACGTGCATAGTTTAGGGAAGGTTTGTGTATGTAAGCCAAACCGTGCATGCACATTTAAAGCTCGATAATGGTTCGTTACATCAACACACATTGAATGGACATAGCGAGTCACAAAGGCAAGCACAAAATCACCATGGAGGTACACCACTAAGAAGCCATTTCAGGATGGGGAAGGAAGGAAGAATTGTCAACAAACAGCACTCTTCACCACGTGGAATGTGCTTCTTAATACCCTGTATCATTTTCGATACTTGACATAACAAATTTAAAATATAGTTTGAGAAATAGAGTAGACAAAGTTGTCATGTATTTTAGAAAGATGTTTAGACAGATGAGGCTGTTTCAGTTCTGTAAGCTATTTAATGTTTATTCATATGTCATCTTTGTTTTAAAATATAAAGCTTTATTTACATAATGTGTGTGAAAAACAGTTACCTAAGTCTGGACTATGTAAGAGAACAAGAAAGGAAATGGTTATAAGAAAGTCATGAATTTAGAAAAACACCATTTATGGATTTTATTAAGAGTGCCAAATGTTCCATCTTATATATCGAAGAAAAACAAGCCCATCTTTCACATTGCTAGCTGGTATCACTTGCTGGTAGTGTAGCCTGTTGTAGATTACACTTGAGTTTTATGATGATCCACAAAGATGTCCTCACTGAAGCATAGTATTCAATGTGTCACATAGCCTTGGGACAAATCGGAGCCGACTCCAGGCAGCACTGAAAATGAAATTTGACCTTGGCAATTTCACATTCCCCATTTTTCTCATTCAGTACTTACTCGTTGATACGCCCAATGTCTTCATTCTTTTCCTTTAGTTTTGGCGTCCCTTATGTGTATCTGATTCTCTCTTAATTTCATGTAGTCTCCTATCCTACCCATTTTAACCATTTATAATTTTTTATTAATATAATTCTTTATTACACACCCAGTGTTTAAGTAAGTAGGAGACATGGTCTACTAGGATGGTTGCTTGCAAACTTTTTTTTTAAATTTTGTAGTCCTGTAAGAAGTATTCATTGCAATTCACTAAACACATATCCACACACATATAGATAGAACAAAAAATTTCACAAGTAATAGTTACCCTAACTACATGTGATGTATTCTGGTCTATTTCATGGGGGATGAGGGCTGGAAGCAACTCACTAACTGAATGCCAGTCCCACTAATATGTCTCAATTCACTGCACAATGATACTTCAAGATTTTTAAGTCCAAATGGTAGCCAGAGTTAAAGGACAGAAGAGATACCCACATCTAACATATACTCTATGGTATCATTAAGTACTGAAAAAAACAGCGCAGATTTTAAGTATTAAAAGTGTTTAACAAGGAAGAGGCTAATTTTGGTTAGAATAGTGATACCAGATGTCATTACAGATGAAGGAAGGGATGGGGCTTGGATTTCATGTTGATGTTTCAGGAGGATTAACATGAGAAAGCATTTTACTTGTTAGATTCCTTTGGCCATCTAGACAGCTAGACATTGTTTGGAAACTGAATTAGTTGAGATGGATTACATGTAGGGGTTCAGTTTGAGAATTGTTATGAATAAACATGAAATGAAGGATTGATTCCAAATTACATCTGAACATGAATTCCAGGCCAGTTATCTTAAAATTCATTCTTTGAGCAGTGGGGAGTTTCTTCAAGTTTCTGATTTGGAAGCTGAAATGATGTAAGAAGTGTTTAAGAGGGGAATTTGGCAGGCAACATATGACGTGGCCATTTAGCTGTTCCTATGTTTTTGCATGTTTTTCTTAGACTTTCCAGTAAATCCTTTGATATTGGCAGTGTTAATTGCTCAGCAGATTTAATCTACCACAACTTTTGGGGACTTGTTTTCTTCTTAATAGAAGTTAAATTGAATAGTGCTTTAACCCTGGTGAAGAGTAACTATAGGTATAATTTTGAGAAGCTGTCCACAGGGATATAATGTATTCATCTCTCAGATCCTAAATACAGTCCTGAAAATTTTAAGTGTTCCTAAAAGCATTATTCTAAGTATCTAATATACGTTGCATCTGTTCATTGCTGTTCAGAATGCTTTTATCTTTGCCTGTGGTCCTGTGCAACTTGGCTTCAGATTTGAGAATGATAAAAATTTGGTCAACCTGTATGTTCTAAGAAATTAATTAACAAGAGTTCTTAGAATAACTAAATAGCATGAAATATTTATAATGACCATATAGTGAAAACCAGAGAGATTTTTGTATTTTCTTAAGGGATTCTGCGGAGGGTATCAGCAAACCCATATGGTTTCAATTTGGGCGGGGGGCAAGCTTTAGATTAATGATGTTTTAAGGCACTGGATTTTGTTTTGTTATAGGCAAAAACACATTCACTCCTCCAAGTGCTGGTCACTGTCAATGCCAGAGGGCTGCTGAGTTTGACTGTTTCGTATCTACCCCTATAGGGAGGGCTTCACTAGCTAAAAACATCTTAGATGCCATATAACTTTATTTGAAAAACTTTGTCCTGCAGTCTAGAAACATGCTAATGTTTATATACTAAAGGCAATCAAGGGAGATTTGGCGGAACTATTTTTGTATCTTTTTTAGATATCATCTTGGAAGCAAATTGTGGTTTCTGTGAGATGTCCTTCAGTGCCTATCTCAGAGACAGATTGGAAGGTTGTGCTCTCATGGGGCTGACTTGGTGTGGGGAGAGGGGAATTTAGCTTAATGCATTTCTAATATAGAAATATATGTACTATATATTAAATAATAACTGCAGAAACATATGTCTCTGTGCCTTGAGACATAGTTCCTGAAATTTCTAATTTTGCAACTAAGAATGCTTTGGAGTATCAGAGAATTGTCTTTAGGAAGGATATCTGCTGTGCATTAGCAAGCGCTATTATACCTCAAAGTAATTTTTTCAGGCACATAAAGGATCAAATGCTAGAAAACGAGGGCACCATCATTATCATATAACTGCATTTAACAATACTTTTCACCAGTCTGTGATATATGCCAGGAAACTTTCTCTCTTCCCATCTTGCTCTCGCTCCCTTCCCCTCCCCCACTTCCTTCCTTCCATCCCCCTCTCCCTCACCACCTCTTTCTGTCTTTTGATCTAGTTAAAAACACTTTTCCTTGCACTTCCCTGCCTAATTAGGACACTTGCTCCTATAGTTTCTTCTGCCTTGTATATGTCTTTTCTTTCTATAGGTAAATGTAATTTCTAACCATTTTTTAAAATCCATCTCAAATCACAGAGTCTTCAAGAAGTTTCCTGAAGCTTACATCTGATTTAATCTCGTGTCCTCATTTTCACTGTAGCTTGTGCTTTTCGAATTGTAGTTGCTCTTCTCTGCCTTATTTGACGGTGACTTATGTGTGTCCACTTACACTTTTCCTAATGTTCTACTATAGGTCAAGGCTATGTCTTGCTTACATACATCTTAGTTCCTGGCACAAAGTTGGCACTCAATGGGTATTTAAGCTGAATTTTTACTATAAATTGTTCTTAATCATGTATGTGGCTTTATCCATTCTTTATTGATTTAGTTAGAAATCTCTCTCAAAAACTACATGTACCTTGATGCTGGCAGTGTGTCTTTCTTATCTGTGTGTCCCCATGTCTGTAGCTGCCATTTATGGTGTTCTAAGTAAATATGTTCCAGATTCATTTCTGGGTTCTTTGCACTGCATTTGACTCATCTTATTTCACCCTCAGAATAACCCTTGAAATAGGTAAACGTGAATGTCTTCAGTTTATGGGAGAAACAAATTATGGGTCAGAGGTTCATTTACTTCCTAAGATTGTAAGAGCCAGTCACTGACAAAACCAGGATTAGAACTCTGAGAATTCTGACTTGAAATCTTCATCACCTTCTGTAAACCTTGAACAGTTTAATGAATAAGCAACCATGACTTCATAGCTATAATATATGTTCAGCCGGGGAGAGAGAGACGACCATGTGACCTCCTAAAATATGATGTGTTAATTCTATTCAGCACGGATTGGAATCAATGAGAGAGAAAGATGTTAGAGGAAAAAGAGAGTAGGAGAGAGGAAGTGGGTCTGTTTATGAAATATTTAAACAGTTTATCGTTATTTTTATTCTATGGGTATTTAAACTTTTTAATCTTTCAATTTCCATTCTACTGTAATTTCATTATAAATAAAAGTGAGGGTAAGGCACTTTATCTTCATACCTACTAGACTGGTACAATTCCTTATATGAAATAAGTGCTTATTAAATGCTATTCGTGCAAAAGCATCAGTTGATTTAAAGTTTAGGATTTGTAAACAGCTCAAGCTTATGCTTTAAAAAATAGTGAAATCTACCATCTATCGAGTTCCCATGAAGGCATCATAAGATACAAGGAGTAAGGACACAAAGCACCCGTCTAAGTTATCTATTGCTACATAACAAATTACCCTAAAACTTATGGCTTAAAGCACCCAACATTTATTATCTTCTGATTTAAGGTCTCTCATGAGATTGGAGTAAAGCCGTTGGCAGGGGTGGGAGTCTGGTCAGAGGATGAGGGGAGACTTGCTTCCAATTCATTCAAGTGAGTCTCAGTGCTGGCCGTAGTCCAGAAACCTGTTCAGTTAGTTGCTAGTCATGTAGGTTGCTCCACAGGGCTTTGCCATGACAGGACAGCCGATTTCCCTAGGGTGAGTCGTCCAAGAGTGTGTGTGAGTGTCCAAGATGGAAGCCAGCGTCTTTTATACTCTAAATTGAAAGTGACATTCTATCACTTTTGCCACATTCCGTGGGTTTGAAGTAAGTCACAAAGTCCAGCCCACATTCAAGGAGGGAGAAGAATTGAAGGGCATGGATATCAGGAGGGGAGTCTGGGGCTTGCCTTAGAGACTGCCTACCACAGTACTGGCATTCTCTTTTCTATAAACCCACGTCAGAAACTGAAAAAATGCTCAAGCTCTTTTTACCACGTTATAGTGCTTTCAGTATCACATTATTGCAGCTTCAATGGGATTTGCATTTAGGTATGTGTAACATATCAACAAATTGGAGTTACAGGAACAGCCGATTTTTTACTTCTTAGAGGAAATTGATTTGATAACCCTGATTTGAATGGCATTAAAAGAACATTGCCCATATTCTATACTTAAGAACTGCTGACCATTTTAAGATAGCTAGATATCTTACTAGGTGATGAAGTTTTGAACGAAGGAAGTTTTGACTGGAGTTTTGAACACTGTATTCTTTATCCTTTCAAACTGTGAAAACCATGCACTTTACTAAGAGTAGATTTTAAAGTCACACAAGGGATCAGGCTGAAAATTGACTTCCAGAGTCTTTGCTCTGCAGGTTGTTGCATTTTTTTTCCCCCTTATCATTGAAAACTCTCTTGTTCTTGCCAGTTTGTCTTACTGCTTTCAGAATGTAGTGACAAGCTCCAAATTGTCACAGAAAGAATAAGCAGTAATGATACTGGGTACCATTGAACAGCTGCGATGTCTTTTGAAAATATTTTTTTTCAGTTGGAACTTCAAAATCTACCTGAAAGCTAAAATATAAATTGGAAAACAAAAACAGGTTTTAAGCAAACTGTAGGTGAAAAACACTTGAGTAGGAAAATATGAAAAAGAATGGTAAAAACTGTGGATGATAATGCGATGGCAACAGTAGAAGAATTCATAATGTAGGTGTTTTTATGAAAATTGGACAAATAGGGGCTCCTGGGTGGCTTCTGATTCCTCATTTCAGCTCAGTTCTTGATCTCAGGGTTCTAAGATTGAGCCCTGCGTCTGGCTCTACACTCAGCGGGGAGTCTGCTTAAGACTCTCTCTCTTTCTCCTTCTGCCCCTCCCCTCCACACTCTCTCTCTCTGAAATCAATAAATAAATCTTTTTTTTTTTTTAAAGATTTTATTTATTTATTTGACAGAGAGACAGCCAGCGAGAGAGGGAACATAGGCAGGGGGCGTGGGAGAGAAAGAAGCAGGCTCCCAGTGGAGGAGCCTGATGTGGGGCTCGATCCCAGGACTCCGGGATCATGACCTGAGCCGAAGGCAGACGCTTAACGACTGAGCCACCCAGGCGCCCCTAAATAAATCTTTAAAATAAAATAAAATAAGATCTGACAAATAGTAACAAAAACATAAACATGAAAATTAGGGATAATATCTTAATTGAGAAAGATGAAGTTGCTAGTATTTTTAAAGATTTCCATGAGTTCCATTTGTGTTGAGAATAATATTTTAATCAAATGTATGTGCAAAATGTTATCTTGATAAGCCTTTTAGAGTTTTAGTGTAAGATGCAAGCAATGTAAGCATGTATGTTTAATGAATTATTTATATTCACATGCTCTATAAATGGTCTTTTAAGATGAAATATTTTATAAATACTTACATAATAAAATTGAACAGAAAAGTTCTTGGGTAAATTGATGTTACTGTTGTACAGATGGTTGGTATTGTTATAAAGCATTCTTCATGTAATATTATCTTTAAGTGCAAGAGAGTTCAATTCAGCACCTAGAACATAGTATAGGAATTGGATAATGAGCTGTTAATGCAGAAATGAGCATTTGGATTGGCATAATAATAGGTACCGTTAGGCTGACCGAAATATTGACTTACGCTCTGAGTGCCTAAAATAAGACTTTCCAGTTTTTTCTTAGGAAAAAAATCCTATTTGTACAGTTATAGAAATATTACAAATGAACAGAAAAGATCTACCTTTTGACCTAGAATATATGAATTCATTAAAGAATAAGTATGTTAATTGCATACTGATTTGAATTAGTCTTTACCTTGAGCCACTGAAAGGAAAAGAGATTTGAATCAGGGTTATTATAGATGTGAAATGCTTCATTATCCAAATATTCCTTAGCTCAGACATACATCCAGGTGGTGGGGAAAAAAAAAACACCTGTCAGATTTTCACTGAAGTATCTGAGAGAGTAGGCTTGATCTGCATTAAGTTACTGTTATTGTTTATGTTTATTTGGTAAAAACAAACTAACAAAATTTAGTCAAACAATTTATTTATTTTATATATGAAGCATTTTTAAAGTGGATGGACAGATGGAGGGAGGGAGGGAGAGAGGGATGGATAGGTAGAAAGGATGGATGGATGGATGGATACATAGATATGGAAAGACAGAGAAGTAACAACAGGGAGACAAATAACTGTATTTATTTACTTTTCTCAATTCTTTGGAAATGTTTATCTTTCCCTCTTCAATGTAAATTGTTTGAATGTTCAAGAGAGGACGACAAACTCAGTATTTTCCTTTCTGACCAAGGTTAGACTTCTTATTATTCACCATTACTGTAGACTATTTGTTTTTAAAGAGTTCTCACAAATAGTAGCATTTATGACTATTTTCTGATATAAAATGTGATATTTCAGAACATATTATTAGAGATTTGAAATGATGGTCTTAACAATCATTAAACTTACTGTTTTTTCTAAAGGTCAATAATGAACATTTTTTTCTAAAGATTGGATTTGGAACATGAGGTCCATTTAATTAGTTTTCTCACAGTATTTTGAGTAGAACACTAGTGGTATGTTCGTTTTTTTAAATTTATTATTATTATTATTTTTTTACTTGAAGTATAGTTGATACATAATGTAACATTACCTTCAGGTGTACAACATGGTGATTCAGCAATCTTACACCTTATGCTGTGCTCACCATAGTATAGCTACCATCTGTCACCATACAACACTATTACAGTATCACTGATCATTTTCCCAATGCTGTACCTTTTATCCATGTGACTTATTCATTTTATAACTAGAATCCTGTGTCTTTCACTCCCCTTTACCTGTTTGCCCATTCCTTTCCCTCTCTCCCCTCTGACAGCCATCAGTTTGTTCTCTGTCGTTATGGGTCTGTTTCTGCTTTTTTCTTAAGTCTGTTTATTGTTTTCTTTTGTCTTAGATTCCCCCTATAAGTGAAATCATATGGTATTTGTCTTTCTCTGAGTCATTTCCCTTAGCATAATACCTTCTAGGTCCATCTCTGTTGTTGTAAATGGCAAGATCTCCTTTTTATGGCTAAGTAGTATTCCATCATACCTAAATACCACATCTTCTTTACTCATTCATCTTTGGATGGACACAGGCTGCTTCCATATCTCGGCTATTGTAAATAATGCTGCAATAAACATAGGAGTGTATGTGTCTTTTCAAATTAGTGTTTTTGTTTTCTTTGAGTAAATACCCAGTAGTGGAATTTCTAGGTCATGTAGTATTTCTCTTTTTAACTTTTTGGGAACCTCCATATTGTTTTCCATAGTGGCTCTACCAATTTCCATTCCCACAGACAGTGGGCGAAGTTTCCTTTTTCTCTACATCCTTGCCAACACGTGTTATTTCTTGTCTTTTTGATTCTAGACATTCTGACAGGTGTAATATAATATCTCATTGTGGTTTTTATTTATTTGTTTATTTTTAGAGACAGAGAGAGCACCTATGAGTGGTGGTTAGGGAGGAACAGAGGGAGAGAGAGATAATCTTTTTTTTTTTTTTTTTTTTTTTTTTAAGATTTTATTTATTTGTTTGACAGAGAGACAGCCAGCAAGAGAGGGAACACAAGCAGGGGGAGTGGGAGAGGAAGAAGCAGGCTCCGAGCGGAGCAGGGAGCCTGATGTGGGGTGTGATCCCAGAACCCTGGGATCATGCCCTGAGCCGAAGGCAGATGCTTAACGACTGAGCCACCCAGGCACCCCGAGAGAGAGAAGCACGAAGCCTGATGCAGGGCTCTATCTCACCACCCTGAGATCATGACCTGAGCTGAAATCAAGAGTTGTACACTTAACTGACGCCACCCAGACACCCCTCCTTGTGGTTTTGATTTGCATTTCCCTGATGATTAAAGATATCAGGCATCTTTTTATGTGTCTGTTGGCCATCTGTATGTCTTCCTGGAAAAATATCTATTTAGGTTCTCTGCCCATTCTTTAGTCAGATTATTTGCCTTTTTTTTTTTTTTTTTGGTGTTGAGTTGTAGAAATTATTTGTATATTTTGGTATTAACTTGTTCTGTAATTCATCATTTGCAAATATCTTCTCCCATTCGGTAGGTTGCCTTATCGTTTTGTTGATGGTTTCCTTCACTGTGCAAAAGCTTTTTATTTTGGTGTAGTCCTAATAGCTTATTTTTACTTTTGTTTCCCTTGCTTGAAGAGTCATATCTAGAAAAATGTTGCTTAGGGTGTGCTTTCTTCAGGAGTTTTATGGTTTCCGGTCTCACATTGAGGTCTTTTATCCATCTGTAGTTTATTTTTGTGTGTGGCATAAGAAAGTGGTCCAGTTGCATTCTTCTGCGTGTGACTGTCCAGTTTTCCCAGCAGCATTTCTTGAAGAGATTGTCTTTTCCCCAATTGTCTATTCCCGTTTCCTTTGTTGTAGACTGACCATAGCAGTGTGGATTTATAGCCAAATAAATTTGGAGATTACAGAGTTAAACTGTAGCTGCCCTGTAGACAACATCTCCGAGTATAGTAATGCTAAGATGTGTCATGCAACTGTCCTCAGAAGGTAGCATAAGATGGTATGTCGATGATCAGAGTTAGCAAAGAATTCCTGCCTCCATCTGTAGAGCTTCCTGAAGAACAGGTTTTCTTGTGTATATGCTTTAGATCACTGGTTAATAATTATTTAAATGAGTCTTACATTTGAGCGATGCTTCTATTGTATTGTATTAACTGTACTTGAAAATAGAGTCTCATTGTTTTGTCTATCCATTCTATTTTTAAAGGTGACTTTAAAACTTCACTGTTATGACTCCTGCCACTTCATGTTGAAGTTCTTTAACCCTAGAACCTGCAGAATCAAGCCAACTCTGATATTAAAACTATTACCTTGCCATCCCCTCTCTCTTTTCCCCTAATTCTTAGGTGGACTTTGAGATCTGCTTTGTTATTGCCTTACTGGTATGGCCAGGCTACTTTTTCTTTTCTTTTTTCAGCCTTTCCTTTTTTTTTTTTTTTTTTGTTTAATCAACAGAGAATTTCTGAGACCCTCCAGAGCTCTGGTGTTAAGACTTGTAAAGTGTATCCACTGGCAAAAGATGTAATAAAAAATTTACACAGTGGAAGCCTTAGTTAAATGAATTATTCATTGACAACTATCCATCAGGGAGTTAGAAGTTTATGGCAACATTAGTGTGAAAAACAGAAAGAAAAAGTAGCAATTATCAACTCTTTAATTGGGAGAGTCAGAAATTGAGATGGAATCTGCATTTTAACCCATGCTTATGTAGAAAGACACTGTGCAAAACTGAGATGCAAACTGTTTATGTCGTTCATGATTTGATGCTGTCAGTGAACAGTTGTTGCCCCTTTCTTGTCTTTTTCCTCCACCTGATCAAGCATAATAATATCCATTGTATAAGCATGTTCTGGTTTGTAACTTTTTAACATTCCTCTGTTAGATTGCCAGTCCTTAGCACTCCAGGCTGGCAGAACCGTTCCCAGAATAGAACCTTATTTTGTTTTCTTTTATATTAGCAACAGTCTGTTGCATCTTGACAAGGTGTTATGAACCAAGGAGGAAAGGTCAATGATTTAAACAAGCTTTAGTAAAAGCGCATATATAGAAGTTGTTTCTGGCTTTCTGAAATGAATTTTAACAGCCACCTCTAATTGAAAGCACTTCATGCAGGGCACTTCACAAAACGGACATTCAAAACCAGCAGGCTGACCTGAACTGCGAAGTAGAGGGTTGCTCTGTGCCTTTGAGAAGGACTCTGAGATAAATCAGGTACCGTGTATATTGAATTCTCTGATTAAATAATAATTGCCATCTCTTTTATCTCTCTCTAGCTAGCCATCCATCTATATGCTATCTGTGTGTATACACAGACACACACAGATGCTCAAATATGTTTTACATAATTTATCTATTGATGTATATGAATAAGTAACTACCATGCATCTAACGCTTGAGGCACGTGATTTCATATGCACTTTGCAAAAATCTATGAGGAAAATAATTGATATTTTATATATGGGAAGACAAGGTTCAAAGAGTTTAAAGATTATTTCCATGTTTACATAGTAAAGGAAGAAGTTACAACATATGTCATTTTGACAGGAAACACCAGCCTTTCTTCTTTTTCTCGATATTATATAAGAGTTAGGTAGACAAGTTTCTTTATAAACTCATGCCATAAGAACAATTCTGCAGTTTCCATCATAGTCTTGGGGACAGAAACCTCTCTCATATCTCACCTGCAGGTGAATTCTATCCTCATTTCTTTATTTCTTAATGGATATGTGGCGAGGCCAATTATAGCTCTACTTTTCTCTTGGCTTTTAGCATAGTTGTTGATAATGAAAAAACACACAATTGGCTGATTGCCAGTTGGAGAGGAGGAAATAAAGGTATGTAGAACCCGGCCACTCCAAATTTGAGACAGTCATCTTTTAAGAAATGGAGAGTTCACTAAGGTTGCTAATGAAGCCTGTCACTTATATCACTCCAGAGGATAATTTGTAAATGGCTGGTAGAGAATCACCGGCCAGAATACGCTCTCTTCTCTGAAAAACACATTATATTGAGCTAATTATCTGTGCATTTTTGTGTGTAAAAAATGCTTTTATAATTCCACAGGCAAATGCTTTTTTTTTTTTTTTCTTTGTTTTCCCTAAATATGGGCTACATCCAAGAATCCAAAGTCACTCATTCTAGGGAGAGAACAATGCTAAGTTGCCAATCTGAGGGGCACCTGTCACAGGAGTTGGTACATTACTGAGAAAGGAGACATTACTTCAGAGGAATTTAATGATGCCATTTACTTCCTGGTGCTCTGAGGCACAGCCCCCATTTAGATGGATTACTCTGGGACTTCTGTAAGGTATTCAATGAGATACAATCACCTTTATTGGTGGCAGGATAAAGGCAAGCATGAGAGATTTCGGCAAGATCATCTAATTTTAGAGACACATTTATCACTTTCCTTTTCTTCTCCTTTATTAAGTAGGTGCTAATAATGTTTCTGATTCACTGCTGTCATATTCCCAGGACTGTACTAATAGGATAATTTTCATAAAGCTCTTGACCACGATTTCCTGCTACTGACCTATGTCCCTCCATTTCTAGTTTGATCCAAAAGATATTTCAGTGCAGAAGTACTTGCCAATAAGTTTCAAGTTTAAATTTTTAAAAAGTCCTATTTCTTCCTTGTTATCCCAAAAGACATTCTAAAATGAATTTATTGAGCAATTCCCGTGAGATTAAAAATTAAAAACCTTGTATTTTTACAGAAGATAATTATACCTGGTATATTTTAACTTAGATTTATTTTATTTTATTTTAAAATTTATTTGACAGAGAGAGAGAGAGCACACAAGCAGGGGGAGCAGCAGAGGGAAAGGGAGAAGCAGGTTCCCCGCTGAGCAGGGAACCTGATGTGGGGCTGGATCCCATGACCCTGGGATCATGACCTGAGCCCAAGGCAGATGCTCAACTGACTGAGCCACCCAGACATCCCTTAACTTAGATATTTTTAAAATATCAAGTCGATTCCTAAAGAAAAAAAAAATCCATTTTTTTTTCCCGTCTCAGAATTTAGATAAACAGCCACTGTAAACTAAAGTAGGTAATGCATTTTGAATTCTCTACCAATAGGGGATCCTGGAGTATCTGACCCTCCATTTCTTTGAGACCCATGAAACCTGTGAACTAGACAGTCAAGTGCAATGGTAATGAATAACTTTATAAAACTCCTAGCCTTTAAGGGCAGTCAGTTTGCAATACTGTACTATCTTTTAGCACAATGTACTTTTTGATATTACTCTAGGGATCAAAGAGAATGATAATGACACTTTAATCCTGCCAGGTTCCCCCCCCCCCCCGTACTCAATAGCACTTTCCTTGTACTCCATACATGGCATTATGATATAGGATGAAATGTTTTATAACAAAGTCATTTGGGCACTTTAGCCGCTGTATCCCCTTGGATACTTGTAAAGAATAACTAGTTTGGGGCACCTGGGTGGCTCCGTCAGTTAAGTGTCTGCCTTCAGCCCAGATCATGATCTCAGGGTCCTGGGGGGGAGCCTGCGTTGGGCTCCCCACTCAGTTCAGAGTCTGCTTCTCCTTCTGCCTCTCCCTCTGACCCTGTCCCCCCACTTAATCACTTTCTCTCTCTCCCTGTCTCTCTCTCAAATAAATTAATAAAATCTTTTTTAAAAAGAATAACTAGTTTTTTAATTAAGGCCATCCCAGTGATGTATGTATACTTTCTTGGTTTCCTCATATTTTCTTTAATTAGTTGAAACTTAATGAAAATATAGCATAACTTGAGAACAATTTCTGTGATGGTATTTCTTTCTAATAAATTTAAAAATTTTAGTATTAAATCTGTCACATAAACAGAACACTATATGTAATGTTTGTGACATTTTGAAGTACAGACTTTTAAATTTTCATAAAGCGTATGCAATTAGCATTGTAAGTTGTTACAACTTCTGTTGTTAACATTATCATAAAAAATTAGGGTTGACAGAGTACAGGACAGTGTTGGCTTTACTGTCAGAAAATGTGTGATCCTAAAGGCCTCCATAAGTGTTCTTGATCCACGCTTAAAAAGATGTTTCATTGCTGTATGATTTGATGTGGTGGTTAAGACCATAGCTTGGAAGACAAACATGGATTCCAATCCTTGCTCAAGCATTTCTAGTTACTACTTTGAGCCTGCTACTTATTCTTTCTAAAGCTCATTTCCCTACTCTGTCAGTGTGCAAATAAGACTTTCCCTATAACCTGAGGTGGTGAGAATTCTGTGCGACCACGCACATGCATAATAAAGTCTCGCATGTATCTAAATATCATGATTGCTTCCTTATGATCATGTCACTCAAACCACAGTCTACTCATTGCTTTTGATGTGAAGCTGTCCCTGTGTGCCCTGTCTGGAGGCTGAGCCCTCCCTTCATTTCCAGATTAATTATTGACAATACCATAGTAGATTCATTGTTGTAGATGCCTTTCTGAGTCTCACTACTCAGAAGCTTTTTTTATATATAACAGCTTTAGAGATAGCCTACATACCATACAGTTAGCCATGTTAAAGCAGGCAATTAAATGTGTTTTAGCAATTTTAAAGAGTCATCCTGCCATTGCCATGATGAAACTAGAAAACCCTTAAAAGAAAATACCAGAGTAAATCTTTGTTATATTGGGTTACAAGGTGATTTCTTAGATTTGACCACAAAAGTACCAGCAATAAAAAGAAAATGGGTAAGTCGGATGTCACCAGAATTAAAAACTTTTATGCTTCGAAGAATACCATCAGAACCCATGATTGCACCATGTGACGGACCCATGGCCATGACTGATTAGAGGTGGACATTTCACCCATGGTAGGCTGACATATTCTCTTGTGTCGGAATTTGAGACAGACACAGGAAACTATCATGAAGACAGGTCCTGTGGATCTCTAACTTTAGAAAACTGCATTCACCAGATTTTACTCACTGTGTGGAATGAGGAGCCTGAAAGTCAATGAAGAAAGAGAAGGGGAAGGGGGAAGACAAGGAGAGCTTCATCTAGAAGATAGTGCTACTCACAGCATGGAGTGTGATCAGCACCTGCCCGTGAACCACTTGTTAGTGATCTCTACGTGATAAGGAGCTAGAGCTGGAATGAACAGTACAGTAGACATTTCCTTTAGGTAGCAAGATTTGCTCAATAAAACAAAAATAAAAACAAAAACAAAACACATGTTGGTTTCCATTATACAGTCTTGTGATCAGAAACTAACTTTTGGGGTGGCATTCTTTTGGATTATTGGAACATCAGGCTTTTTGAAGGTATACTCATTGTGTCTTTCCTATAATTTTACGTCAATGGTAGCAGGTTGCTTGCCCTAATAGAGCTGAGCAAGTTTTAGTTGAATGAATTGTGGAAGAGCAAATAGGAAGGTAAGATCTTGAGTTTGGGATTATATGATTTTTAAAGAAGAAGTGTGGCATGGTGAAAAAAAATGTGTCTTTCGGATCAGCAAACCTGGTGTGAAAACTGGCATTTAATAGCCTTAGAATTGGTAACTAATAATGAAAACTTCATTACTATTTTGATAAAAGATGGATGAAAACTTAAAATCTATGTCTTCTACTTTCAGGTATGCCTGTTGAAAATATTGATTAAAAATACAGAAAGATATTTTATCTATTTAAAACAAAATTATAGTCTAGCAGGTTTGAATCTAAGGCATAAGAATTCAGGCTTTTCCCAGGAGAATTGTGACCACTTGTGACATGCTCTATAAACAATAAGTACATATCAGTTTTATGGTTCACTGATCACCCTTCATGATTTCTCCTACATGAGCAAACATCATGGTAATTTGACACTGATGAAACAGTTTACACTGGGAAACTAATCCACTATAAAGCAAAGTATCACATTTGTTATTAGGTATTCCACATGTGTTGAGAAATTGCATCTCTCAAAGCTTTCTTCGGTAACCTTGGACAATTAGCCTCTGTTACAAGGTTTGAAAGGTTCTTCATTTTTTCCCACTCATTGTGTTCTTCTTTTTTTTTTTTTTTTAAAGATTTTATTTATTTATTTATTTGAGAGAGAGAATGAGCGAGAAGGAGAGAGAGAGCACGAATCGGGGGGAAGGGGCAGAGGGAAAGGGAGAAACAGACTCCCCGCTGAGCAGGGAGCCCTGCACAGAGCTCCATCCCAGGACCCTGGGATCATGACCTGGGCCAAAGGCAGATGCTTAACCGACTGAGCCACCCAGGCGCCCACCGTCATTGTGTTCGATTACGGATATTATATCTCTGGAATTTGTGAGAGAGAATTGCTAGCTATTTTATTCTTGGTTATCTCGGAAGGTCTTATGAGGGAATGCTTTGAATATCCTAGATCCACATCTATGGTAACTTTATATCTCTGTTCTCATCGGATTTCTTTCATACTCATTTGAACATGAGAATTTAGATCATTGAAATACATATTTCATATATTTGTCCATAAAAATGTGCAAAGATTTGTTTGTGTAGATGAAACTGGAATTTGGTGAACAACATTCTGCATACCTTCTGTATTTGCTTTTTTTTTTTTTTTTTTTTTTTGGTAGCAGCGAGACCATGAAAAAGAGGTTTAACTTTCCTCTTTTTATCTAGCTGCTTCTAAACAGATTTCCACTACTTCCCCTAAACTTTAGTTCTGTGTTAATATTCACTCTTAGAATAAAGTGGGATTCTTGCCTTGTTTTAGTAGAAACTAAATTAATGAGGCAACTCCTGATTCCATCTCGGAACTGGGTAAAACTTCAGCTTTCCATTTCAGAGCAGAGATAAGCCCTTGTGCTGATGTGTGTGTTTCAGAGAGGGTTTTGTTTGTTTGTTTGTTTGTTTCTTCTAGTTAGAGAAGTGAGACAATTCCCATAGAGTAATTGTATCTGAAACACCACAAACATGAACACTTCATAGCAAAGGATGCTTCTTCCTCAGTGGAGCTCATTTGCTAATGGATGCCATGCTGCCTGATCAATACTGGTGTGAAATGGAATGCCCACCATAGCTGTGCCTCTTGGTAAAATCCCATGAAACCCACTAGAAATAGGATGCACTTGCAGGATTATGGATAACTTCTAATTTTCAAAAAGTACACGTGATCTCACAACTTTTGTTTTGATTATTGTGGCATTGTTGTTAATATATTTTGACTTTCGGTGCCTAGCGAGAGAAAGTACCCAATGAATATTAGTTGAATTAATAAATGTTTTAGTCAAGCAGTATGAGCCATAGGATATAAATTCACTTGATCAATATTCTGCAAAAAGTATCTTAAAACATTATAAAGTTAAATGTGGGAAAACTTTACTGTGCTTTATGACTAGAAAAGTAGGATATGTCCACAATAAAAAATATTCAAAAACACTGCAAGGTTTATAGGGTAAGATGACATTTTAGGAATTCTAGAATACTAACCCAGGAGTCATCTTTAAGTTTAGCATTGATTTTTATGTATGTATTTTAAAATTACAGTTGTTGTCGCTACTATATTTATAAAGTGTGATTATTTATGGTATATTCTTTACTTTGAGTCAGGGGCAGGGACATTGTTTGATAACCTTAATACTTATTAAAAAAGAGATATGAGCCATGCCAACTTGTAACATATACTTCAGTAAGGAAGTGTAAGAAGATAAATACATATCAAACATAATTGCATGATACAGGTATAGTTAGCTTTTTGATATTAATTTATAAACAATAAAATTCACTACTTTTAAGTAAACAGTGTGGTTGGTTTTCATTAATGTATCTAATCATAAAACCGTAATCATATCACTTAAAGCATTTCCATCGTTCAAAGATTTTTTGTATTTTCTTCTAAAAGTTCTATAGTAGCTCTGATATTTAAGTCTATACCCTTCTAAGTTAATATTTTTACATGGCATAAGGTCATGAGTATGGATCATTTTTTGCATATGGACAGTCATTCCATCATCATTGGTTAAAAGACTATCCTTTTTCCATTGAATTACCTTGGTGCTTCTGTTGAGTATCTGTTGACCCTGTGTGTTTGTGTGCACTGCGCTATAGTCTCCTCCATTCATCTATGTGTTTATCTTGATCTCAGAACCACACTGTCTTGATTGCTTTATTTCTTATAGCAGATCTTGAAATAAGGTACTGCATGTACCCCAGCTTCGTTCTTTTTCAGACTGTCTCAGTTCTTTGCATTTAAATATAAATTTAAAACCTGCTTGTCAGTTTCTGTAACAAAAACAAAAACCTTGCTGGTAGTTTGATGACATGCATTGAATCTGTAGGCCAATGTGGTTATAAGTGGTATCTTAGTAATGTTGAACCTCCCCCCTTGATAAAATGGTGTATATCTCATTTATTTTGGTTTCCATTAATTTCTCTCAATGAATAGTAGTTTTCAAATAAGTCTTGCACATTCATTAAATGTATCATTAAGAACTTCATTTTGGATGTTGCTGTAAATGGCAATTTTTTAACATTTAGTGTGTATAGAAATATACACTATACACACACACACACACACACACACACACATTTTCTCTCACACATTCACACAACTGATTTTTATCTAGTCAGTATCCTATGCCCTTGCTAAACATGCTAATTGTTCTAGGATGTTTTACTCTGTGTTCTCTGGGATTACTTTTCTATAGATAATCATGTCATCTGTAAATGGAGACATTTATATTTTTCTAATTATCCGAATGGCTAGTATTAATACTTTTTTTTTCCTTTTTTTTCCTGTGCATGGTATTCGCTCTTGGTCTTCTGAAAATAAAATAAAAAACTCATGAAATCTTTTTCCCCCGAATTCCATTCCAAATACATTTTATATTTATATTGTCTCACCAAAAAAATCTATAGAATAGAGCTTTTTAAAAGTAGAATTCTTTCATTTGGTATTTAGCACCAAGAAGGTTTGCTCCTCAGAAGATCTTGTCCAGAAAGTAACCCTTATCTGCAACTGTAGTATTATACCAGGTAACTTTCCTTAAAATGTGCCAGAGTCTTCTTAAATATCAGATACTAAATATTCATGTTTGGGGATAGAAGGCAATATCCACTTTTTTTTTTTTTTTTTTAAGATTTTATTTATTTATTTGACAGAGAGACAGCCAGCGAGAGAGGGAACACAAGCAGGGGGAGTGGGAGAGGAAGAAGCAGGCTCCCAGCAGTGGAGCCTGATGCGGGGCTTGATCCTAGAATGCCGGGATCACGCCCTGAGCCGGAGGCAGACGCCCAAAGACTGAGCCACCCAGGCGCCCTGGCAATATCCACTTTTAAGCTATTGTCTCAAACAGCATTTGCAGATTTTGAGATTTTTGGGGTTTAAGTCTCTTGAGCAAAATACTTTTTCTACCTTGTGCCCCATTTCCCACTTAGAGCAGCAGAGTCTTGACTCAGTCTTTATTTTTTTCATTTTATTTTATTTTGTTTTATTTTATTTTAATTTAATTTAATTTTAAAGATTTTATTTATTTATTTGACAGAGAGAGACAGCCAGTGAGAGAGGGAACACAAGCAGGGGGAGTGGGAGGGGAAGAAGCAGGCTCCTAGTGGAGAAGCCTGACGTGGGGCTCGATCCCAGAATGCTTGGATCACCACCCTGAGCCGAAGGCAGACAATTAAGGACTGGGCCACCCAGGCGCCACTTGACTCAGTCTTTAAATACAGACCCTCTTTGCCCTTTCTCCTTCTGACATGTTTGGATAAGGATCATACCCATAAGTGTATTACATTCTAATTTGGACATTTGAGTATTTCTTAACTTCCAATGAACCCCATTCACATGTCTTTCTTGGACTGGATTCTATAACCTGGCCATGGTTTTTCCTCTGAGCCCTGTTACTAGCATCCTTTCCTGCCCTGGCCTCTTCTCAAGAGCAAAGATAGTAGTATAGCTTTCTATATCCTTGAATTGCCTGGAGATGATGCAGATATTTCAATTATAATATTATAAATTATCTTTTTGAAGCATACAATAGTAATATCACCATCTTAATAACTTAAACTTTAATTCATAATCAGATTGGAATTAGTCAATGAAAAACTTTGTGATACAGAGCATTACATTTTTGGATGGACAATTTTATTGAAATCCTAGTAGGTAGGAAGTGATATTTGCTGAAGGTGTTTGTTGACTGACACTCTTCATGCTAGTTATTTTAACTGTGTTTAGTATTTATGTTTTATATTTGTGGAGGTTTTTGTTAGAGTCCAAATAATAGGTAGTCAATCTTGATAATTGTTGTTTATTTATCTTAGGTGTGAAGTATCTGATACAACTTTATCAGAGAGTGTGACGATTGGCTAAGCCCTGTTTAAACTCAGTCTGATGGTGCTGAGGATAGGGGCCAAGTAACTAACATGGATTTCTAATCAATCTGATCATCACTAAAAATGTGGTTCCCTGAGTGTGTTTAAAGATGATACTGGGGGGCGCCTGGGTGGCACAGCGGTTAAGTGTCTGCCTTCGGCTCAGGGCGTAATCCCGGCGTTCTGGGATCGAGCCCCACATCGGGCTCCTCTGCTGTGAGCCTGCTTCTTTCTCTCCCACTCCCCCTGCTTGTGTTCCCTCTCTCGCTGGCTGTCTCTATCTCTGTCGAATAAATAAATAAAATATTTAAAAAAAATAAAGATGATACTGGGTTGTGATTATTTCTTAATTACAAACAAAATAACTATCAATTTTCTCCACAATATCAAAGTCTTACATAATTCTAAGAAGCCACAGAAAGAGAAACTACATCATTGTGCTGAAAAATTCTATGTAGTTTCTGTGTAATCGTAGCTGTTAATGACATACCCTGTTAGTTTTTGGTGACAAAGGCAAATTACTTTCACAGTATGCCTGTTCTATGTGACATTCTGATTTGTTTAACCTGGTTGTGTTTCTGTTAAACCAGTTGAACAGAGAAGGCCCAACAGTTTAAATAAATAATGCATTATCTCTCAAAGCCCTATTAAAGTTTTGTTTATAATCTCTGAGTGGCCTTGCTAAGTCACAAGATGACCTCATACTCCAACCTGTCAGATCTTTAGGCACCAAGTAATTTTTCCTGCACTTTTAATTAATGGCACACAATGTTACCTGTGAAGCAGATATGTTAAGCAGTTCTGATAAAACAGGACAAAAGTAGCATTTGGCTCAGTGGGGAAGAAAACAGTAAATGCATTTGCTATTATTGTTGTTTGTTGAAAGATACATTATGTTACGATGTTGCTATGGGAAAATGAGATGCTTCTGAAATAGATACAGGGAAGAAGGAAAGGATGAATTGCAATGTGCACGTTATAAACCTGTGCCAGTTTACCACTCAGAGGAGGTGGCTCCCATTAGGAGGAAATGGAGTAAAGGGGTTTAAGTCAGCATCGGATTAATTTTTCCTTTATCCTCTAGATCATTTCCCTTTATTTTTCTTTCCTCTTAAACATACCGTTCTCCAGAAACCACAACCATTGTCCACGAAATTCTCTGCTTCTAAATGGTATTGGTTATCCACTGTATTTTAACATCTGAAGTGCAGATTTGTAACTAATTATCATAATAGGTAAACGTTTACTGTCCGTACACAGCATACCTGGCTCTGTGCTAAGGGCTTAAAACATATGATCTCATTTAAAACCCTTATGAACTCTGTGGATGAGGAAACCAAGGTTTCAGGAGTTTCATCGCAAATTTAGCCAAGGGGCAGAGCAGGCACGGGGTCCATGTCTTTCACAGTGAGATGCAAGTCCTTCACTGCTGCTCACTCCTGTATCACCTATAAGTCATTATCGTGCCGGTTGTCTTTAAAAAGAGAATTAATATCTGCTATTTCATCAGCTAAAAGATACATTGACTATAATATTGGAATGTGATGTAACTCACCGTATATCTTAATGCATGTGATAACGAGCGTATAACAGGGAGTAAATGTTACAGAATAACAGGAGGGGTCATTATCTATATGGGTAGACTTCTTTTAAAATCTCTTTCAGTATATATTAACACTTTGGAATGTGCACAAGTTGTACTGCTGACCTTTCTACATAGAACTCCAATGAGGAAAGACATCCCATTGTTAGAAGAAACACTTTTCATTTCAAGCATGTAAGCACTACTACCTGGTGGATTAAAGATCGATTGATCTCAGCAAGCAAAGGACATTGTTAAATTGGTCAGTCCTCTTTTCTGGCTTTCTCTTTTTGCTGGGAATGGAAAAAAAAGAAGGCCCCACTCTCTATTGTCTCAGTCTTGTACCTAGGGCTACACTTGCCACAAATCCAAGGGCAATCTGGGTTTGGTTTCTATGTGTAATTACATTATAGCTGCTTCTCTTTGCCCTATAGTAGTGTTTGCAGTTTGTGATTGCAGTATTAGTGGAAATAAAGTAATGACATATTGTAGTTAATGAAGCCTTTTCTCTATCTGTTGTTTCCTCATGGCTTTTATTTCTTCCCATGGGTTAAGGTATTTATGTTAATTTTTATGTATGCTGTAGTTATGTTTCTATATATTATTTAAGGAAACTTTTACATTAGCTCTAATAAATAAACTGTTAAGTTTAAATCATAGTCTTTGCTCTACCTAATTTATTGGTATTTACTCTTTTTCATTACTGCAGGAGGAAACAGCCCCAGTGTTTTATTTTTATAATAAAATACTCCGAGAAAGTTATTATGGGTCCTAATACTGGTATGCAAACATCATTAAAGTTTACATAGCATTGCCTTTTCATAACATTTGGAGAGATTTTGGCTGATGCAGTTTTTGTGCAGTATTTCTGCTTTAAAATAAGAAACCTTAAGGAAGGGTTTCATCCTTTCTAGGATCCTGGAAATGCTGATGTTATGATAAGTGTAGAGTTAGAAGCATTTAACTAAATTTCTTTTTAAGGTATACATGTGGAGTCACATCTTTTCACTTTGAAATTTTAAAATATGACTTCTTTTCCTCTGTCAGGTGGCCTGTCAAGTTTAAAGTAAAAAATATAAGCAGGGGAGTGAGAATTTAACAGTTGTGACTCATTCCTGAACATAGCAACTGGAATGGGCTTGGGAAAAGGAAAAGAGGGCACATTTGGAGGAGGGGGGCAAGGAGGCAGATTAGGGGTGGTTGAGGGAGTTGATAAGAGAAGGGGAATGAAGTTTATTGTTAAAATCTCCTCCATATATAAAATGCTTAATTCGAATGATTGTTTTGCTGTTGTTTGACTCCCCATTAAAAAGGAATAAGATTGCTAAGAAAGTAGCCAATTTTGATATGCTTTCGATAGCAAAGGGAGTGTGCAAATTTTTGTCAGGAAATTTCCTTACGTCCCACAACACTGATATGTTATGAACCAGATGTCCAGTAGCAGCCCTATCATATTTAAATTCTCTGCTTCTTTTACAAAACCTCTTTGGGAGAGATGGCTAAAATCTTACTGAAACAACAGTACAGATTCAAGTACATATTTGTGAACTAGAAGAACTGAGGAGAGTTGTCATTGTTGGATTTCTTCACTTTAGAAGGGCAGAAAAATGCAGGACTGTAGAGTTAGCATTCATGAAATTATTGATAAATAGAACAATGGATTCACGAAGCCCCAGTGTATCAGAAAATGGAGGAGGGGTGGGGACCAGTGGAAATTTTATTAAAATTTGTAAGAGACTAATGTCAAGGCAAATGGCAGGTGACAATACCTGATTTGTTTGAGCTTTATACATTTCACTCTATGTAAATTTTACCCCCCCCCCAAAAAAAGTTAATGCTAGGTTCAACAAAATAATAATTATGGAACCTAACAGCTGCGTACATGGTTGTTCACTATGCATTTTCTTCAACTTTCTATATGCTTAACAATTTTCATAATAAAATGGTTGGGAAAAAAGTAAAGCTACCTGAGACAATGGTAAGAAAATCATGATGTCTATTCAGGTAATGATAATTAAAAATGAAATTATTTTTAAGACACATTTTGATAGTCATGGTTTATATAAACAGTGGTCATTTCTGTGAAATCTCCATTGTTCCGAACATACAGGAATCCTGGGCTAGATAAACTGTGTTTGATCAAAAATATCCAGTTTTGATATGCTTTTGATACAAAAGAAATTACAGCATACAAATATTTGGCAGAAAATTTCCTTAAGTCACATGATCCAGTGCAAATCAGATGTGCTGTAGAAATATTTAATATTGGAGTTTCCTGCTTCCGGGCATACAGAATCTCTATGTGAGCATTGGCTCAAATCTCATTACATCATTTGAGACTACAGATTGATGTGTGTATTTGGAACCTAGAATAAAGCAGGAATGAGAATAAAGTTGAAAATAGCCTTTACATGGAGATTATTGTCTCAACCCAAAAGATATCACTGACACTGAATTAGTTAGCATCTCTTTGAGGTGGTATTTTATATGTTTTGGGGAAGGAGACTTCCTTTTGTTTTTTAAATCATGATACATCAATAACCATACACATACAGTAAGATTGACTCCAATTTCTCTCACACTCCCCTTATCACTTGTTGGGGAGACTCTTCTTTCTGGTCAGCAAAGAGCTGCTTTTTCCCCTTAAAAAAGTGAAGATAAAGCAAATCAACTTTACAGTCTCTGAGGCAGAGTAGATCATTGCTGATCTGTCCATCTTTCCACTTCTAATCCACAAGGCAAAGGCTAAAGTTGTCACATGAGCACAGATCAGGCTGTTTCTTTATCACATACCACTTTTTAAATCTTCCCCAGACTAAATATTCAAGGCCATTAGTAAAATGTTATTAAATCCGAAGACATATAAATCCTGACTTTAAGCTTTACTGACCAACATAACATATTGGATTTTACTCACCACAAATTTCCAATAGCTGGTAAATTAATGGTGTGTTTTGTTTTTCCTCTTTAAATACTGGATGAAGCACAGTCCTGCTATATACTGGTATCATAATACTTGTCTTCCTGAACAATTTATACGGCTATTGTATCAATATATTTTATTTATTCGCATAGTTTTCTATCACTATCTTATGTAAATGATGGGTGTGTTGACTCCTAAGCCCATTTATCGATGAAAATGAAACTAATTATTAGTTGGAAACTTCTGTGAGTTGCATAGGCGCGGGAATGTCAGAGCTGATCTTTTACGACAATGAAATGGTCACTGACCAGATCTTTGTCGTAGACTCATTATTTTTCAACATATTCATCAGGACCAAGACCTTGATAGTGACTGGACTTTATGAATCTTAGCACTGTGTTGCTGTGCACTCCTAAAAATCCATTACATAGTGTGGACCATGTTTTCCCAACCTTAAGGCTAAGGAAATTCATTGCCTATTCTGTAAGTTTACATAATCCAAAAAAAAAAAAAAAAAAAGAATCTTGACCTGGAAAGTATTGTAAGTCAAACATTTGCTTCCTTACATGACTTTTCTTTAACTACCCAAGACAGGCAACACCAGGTTCTATTGTAAAATATTTCTGGAGAAAATCTTTATTCCATTTAAATAATGTCATACGTGTACCCAGCCCTTCATTGTGTGTGGTTACGTGTCTAATTTTCTTTAATGCTGTGTAAGCCTTTATGAATCCAAATTTCACCTCCACAGAAATGAATCCTTCCTGGTAACACCCTCTGTGTAGTAAACATCATATATGTGCGAAACTAAATTACATTTGTTTTTATATGCGTTGGTACTACATATAAAACAATTATGTTTTCTGTATATATTTATATTTTCTCTGTACTGTACAGTTTAAACTCCTTAAATCTTATTTTAGAGCCACATTCTTCATGCTTTCCTCCTAAATAGTAACAAGAAAGCCTAGAAACTCAATAAAAACTACCACTTTTTTTTTAATTGAAGTATATTTGACAAAGTTACATTCATTTCAGGTGGGCACAATAGTGACTTGACAAGTCTATACCTTATGCTATGTTCAAAGTGTAGCTACCATCTGTTACCGTACAACATTATTACAGGGCTATTGACTCATTCCATATGCTAAGACTTTTCATCCCTGGGACTTATTTCTTTTTTAACTTTTATGTGTGTATGTATGTATGTATTATGTTCAGTTAGCAAACATACAGTACATCATTAGTTCTTGATGTGGTGTTCAACGATTCATTAGTTGTGTATAATACCCGGTACTCATCACAGCGTGCGCCCTCCTTAATACCCATCACCTGGTTACCACATCCCCCCCCTTCTGTAACCCTCAGTTTGTTTCCCAGAGTCCAGAGTCTCTCGTGGTTTGTCTTCCTCTCTGATTTCTTTCCGTTCAGTTTTCCCTCCCTTCTGCTGTGGTTCTATTTATTCCATAATTGGAAGCCTGCAACTCTCACTCCCTTCACCCATTTTGCCAATCCTTCCACCCTCCTCCCCTCTGGCAACCATCAGTTCCCTGTATTTATGATCTATTTCTACTTTTTATTCATTGGTTAATTTTGTTTTCTTAGATTCAATGTGTAAGTGAAATCATATGGTATTTATCTCTGTCTGATTTATTTCACTTAACAAAATACCTTTTAGGCCTATCCACATTGTCACAAATGGCAAGATCTCGTGGTGGTTTTTTTGTTTTGTTTTTGTTTTGTTTTTTTTGTTTGTTTGTTTGTTTTTTGTTTTGTTTTCCTGTGGCTGAGTAATATTCCATTGTATTTATATACCACAACTTCTTTATTTATCTTTTGATGGGCATTTGGGCTGCTTCCATATCCTGGCTATTGGAAATGATGCTGCAATAAACATAGGGGAAAACTACTTCTTGAAAATTCTTTGGGATCTAAATGATTTTCTTTAGAACATACCATGTGTTCTCACTACTCCATTCTGAATCTATGCTAGCTTTAAAATACCACATTTTAACTTATTAATTAGAATACTTCCACACATCAGATGCTTAGGCAGAATGGATTCTCTGTGAAAGGACTTAGACTTTATTCTTTAGCTTACCAGCTCTTTGCCATGCTGCTATGTCATCCAGAGTGGTGTATGTCCAAATCCGGGTGTATGTCCATAGCCTTCGTGGATCACAGGTATGATATATTTATTGTTGTTGTTTCCCCAAAATTGTTTCTTACAACTGCTAAACCTGGAGGTATCAAATTGAAGCATTTACTTCTAAGGATCTGAGCATTGTCACATGGCGAATTAGGATGTGCTGTTGCTAAGTATGTTACTGGGGATGGTGACTAAATCCTAGAAATGTGTCTATTGTGAAGAATGAAAGGCTGGTGATTGTCAAGTTCAGACTGCCCCTTAGCAAAGTCAACTCGCCATATTTCTCACAGCATGCCATTTATTTTGGTGGATTCACCCAGGTACGAGATCTGTCACTCAAATTTAAGGCACAGATCCTTTGAAATGTTTATAATCACATTAAATTGATCCATTTCTTGAGTGCATATTCACATTAACCAATGGCACAGACTGGCAAATAAACCATAGAGCTAAGTCATAAATTGAGAAAGAAGAGAACAATGGCCTTGTAGCCTGCAGAATTCGGATCATTCTGGTCATGCCTTTATGTTCCATTTGGCAGGCATTTCAAGGAAGCTAAATGAACATCCGGAAGTTGCTCAGTGAATGTGGGATTAGAACAAAGAAAATCCATTTTACGATTATAATAGTTAATAGAGCCCAATATGTCCTTATATATTCATGTCTTCAATAGGGATTTATGCATTTGGGGGATCAGAATGGTCAAGAACCAGGAGGGCACTGCTGGCATTAGCCTTTTTTTAAATTTAATTTAAATTAATTTAATTTAATTAATTAATTTATTTTTTGGCATTAGCCTTCTGATTGCTACCCAGCTTTTCCAGATGCAATCATCAGGATACAAGGAGTATCTTTCTCTGTAGACAAGGCCCAGTTCTGTTTCTTGTGATTCGACTTTAAGAATGCATTTCTTCCTTTTATTCCCTCAATTCATTGCTGTATCACCATGCAGTGCAGACAAGCTTCTGATAAGGAAAGAATAAAGGGAAATATTCAGTTGTTCAGAGACTGTGGATCTTAATAATACACGGCAGTGTTAAAGTAATGCATCCAGTATGTGGGGAGATAGGCAGAATGGGGATTCAGAAATTATTTTTAAAAAGGAGAGAAGGAGTGCCTGGGTGGCTCAGTTGGCTAAGTGTCTTCCTTCAGCTCAGGTCATGATTCCAGGGTCCTGGGATCGAGTCCCGCATGGGGCTCCCTGCTCAGCAGGGAGCCTGCTTCTCCCTCTCCCACTCCCCCTGTTTGTGTTCTCTCTTTTTCTCTCTGTCAAATGAATAAATAAAATCTTTAAAAAAATAAAATTAAAAAATATAAAGGAGAGAAAAATAGGGAGAGAAGGATGAAGGAGAGTTATGCTGGATTCGTATATCCTGACTGATCCTTTGAAAGTTCACATGTGATCACTGAAATCTAAATCAACATGCATGTCTATAAATCTCAGCTCTTATTGAAGGAGCAAACTAGGCTTAGAGAAACACTGCCAAATCAAAGAAAAGAAATAAGCAATAAGCAATTTTGTAACATGAAGAATAACAACAAAGAAACATATCTTTCCTTAGTAGAAAATATTTGCAATTCATATATCTGATAAGGAGTTAATATCTAAAATACATAAGAAACTCCTACAACTCAATAGCAAACAAAACAATAACAATAACAGTACAGTTAAAAAATGAGCAGAGAACCTGAATAGACATTTTTTCAAGACGATATAGAGATCGTCAATAGGTACATGAAAAGGTGCTCAGCATCCCTAATCATCAGGCAACTGCAAATCAAAACTCCAGTGAGATATCACTTCCAACCTATTAGAATGGCTGTTATCAAAAAGACAAAGCCTAACGTGTGGATAAGGAGGTGGAGAAAAGGGAACCTAGAGCACTGCTGGTGGGACTGATAATGGTGCAGCCACCATGGAAAACAACGTGGAAGTTCCCCAAAAATTAAAAGTAAAACTACCATGTGATGCAACAATCCAACTTCTGGGTATATACCCAAGGGAAATGAAATCAGGAATTCAAAGAGATATCTGTACTTCTATGTTCATTGATGCATTATTCACAGTAGCCGAGATATGGAAATAAACTAAATGTATGTCTACATATGAATGGATAAAGAAGATGTAACATACATACATACATACATATGTGTACGTACATACACATAGGCACACGCACAATGAAATAGTATTCAGCTGTGAGAAAGAAGGAAATCCTGCTCTTTGTGACAACACGGATGAACTTGGAGGGCATTATATTAAGTCAGAAAAGTCAGAGAAAGACAAGTATTATATGATTTCATTTACATGTGGAGTCTAAAAAAGCCACACTCATAGAAACAATAGAATGGTGGTTGCCAGGGGCTGGGAAGTGGGGCACTGGGGAGATGCTGGCTAAGGGTTCAGATCTCCTGTTAAAAGATGAATAAATTGTGGGGCACCTGGGTGGCTCAGTCGTTAAGCGTCTGCTTTCGGCTCAGGGCGTGATCCCGGTGTTCTGGAATCGAGCCCCACATCGGGCTCCTCTGCTGGGAGCCTGCTTCTTCCTTTCCCACTCCCCCTGCTTGTGTTCCCTCTCTCGATGGCTGTCTCTCTGTCAAATCAATAAATAAAATCTTAAAAAAAAAGATGAATAAATTGTAGTTAACGATACCTTATTATATAAGTGAAAGTTTCTGAGCAAGTAGATCGTTAATGTACTCACCACAAAAAAACGGCAATTATGTGGGATGGTGGAGGTGTTAACCAATCCTCCTGTGACAATTGTTTCACAGTTTTTGAGGCCATCACATCATCACTTTGTATGTCTTAATCCTGCACAACAGCAGTATGTCAGTTACAACTTAGCAAAGCTGGGAGGAATAAAATAGATCTTCCCTGAAAAGAAAGACAATGTTACTATTAGAGTGTGTTTTTTGCTACTCATTCCCACCAAGTTTAGAAAATATTTATTGATTAATTATATAGTCTAGCGGATGAGATGTATAAAAGTGGACAATCAGATGCAATTTGGTAAGTGCTACTTTGGGGGAGTAAAGTCAGTGAGTTATAAATCAACCGGGGAGGGTGCCTCTTACCACCCTGGGGCATCACTGAATCATTCTGGAGAGGCCCAAAGGGCTGTCGTGATATGGTTGGTATACAGTGACCAGGAGGTTGACTTATAAAGAAAGTATGCTTCTGGTCTTAGAGATTCATTTGTTTACCAAATATGTATTGAGATCCTACTACATGCATCCAGCTCTGTTAGCACTATGGACACAGTGAACAAATGAAATAAGATTCAGCTTATGTGGTGTTCTTATGCTAGTAGATGGATTTTGTTTATTTTTGGATTAGGTTTTGTAAATTTACATCTGGAAGAGATTGTTTCCTTTTGCTCTCTCTCTTCCTCCCTGTCCCCCCTTTGTTTTTTGCTTTTCCCAGGGAGCTTCCAAAATAGTATTTATAGCTTTTCTTCTTTGAAAAGTTAAAGTTATCTTCTCACATCTCTTCTGAAAGACTTAATGAAATGAACAATGGGTAGGTTCATGTTGGTAAACTTTTCATTTGCGATTATTAATATGGAATCCTTACATCAATGTATTTTAGGAGAGGGAAGCCTATGATTGCTTTGAGACAACTATTAAACATCCTCAGATTCTCGATGCTTTTTATGCTAATAGATCTCACCAGAAACTGTTGATGATTTTACAGGAAGGTAAGACATGAAGTTGGCTCTTTTCCTGGCAGGTGATTGTCACTCCCATCTCCTTCTTGCCAACTCAGACATAAGGTTGATACAATTTTATTCTCTTCTCTTGGAGAATGAAAATATAAGACCTGAAAATAAAATAAAATAAAATAAAATTGTAAGGTAGTTTTAAACTACGCATAAGCTAATAATTCTGGCAAAAAGAGCCTTTAGAGCAAACCTCTTTTGAAAGTGCATGGGGGATGGTCTGTTTTGAACTAGCAGTACTGAGGGGACATTCTGAGGACTGCTGCAGATACTGGCTACTGTATTCACAAAGACTAGGGAAAAAGAAGACTGTCTTTGGCAGATGAATAGAAACATTGACTGGCTTCGAGGCGAGTAATTGCCTTACTCATCCATACAACAATTTCAGCCAGGGAAGTTCTCCTTTAAGCAGAGCACAAATAATGCATGATGCATACTTGTGCAGATAAAGTGTAACTCACCTTGGATTTATTTAATTATTCCTGGTCCGTGAAGTTTCTGAAAAAATAGCCAGAATACTACCTTACTGCAGATTTAAGTAAAAGGGCCAAGTCTCTGTTAGTGTCTTTTCTTCATTGAATAGTGTGTATATATATTATATATGTGTTAGAATTGGTTATAACCAACACAGAGTAGTGAAGAAGTTCAAGCGCACATACCTTTAACATTTCCAATTAAAAGGACCATAGGAATATTAATTGCCACAGTGGAAATATAATTTGTTATTTCTTTCCTTCTTAAATACCTATATGATACTTATTAACATTTTAATGGCAAAAGCGATAAAAATAATTAAAAGCACATTTAGTTCCTGTTCTGCCCCATTTCATTAATTTCTGCTTTTTTTTCTTTTGAAGAAAAAGTTGTATAATTGATGTCTTAGCCATAGCTGCCTCTTTATGATATTAAATTTCTGTATGTGAAGAGGAAATTAGATTTTCTCCTACACACATGCTGTCTTTGACGCACATACGGTCTTCAAATGTTAAAAAAAAAAGTGGCTATATTTCCATTCCTCCTATTTAAAAGGCAGAGTTGGAAAGTTTTACGGTGAAGTGAATGCTTACTTTTCTAAGTTTATTATGTTTTATTTTTTCAGAGTTCATATGTTATAGATGGTCACTAAATAAATGTGTCAAAAAATAAAGTTTTGAGCTATAGCACGTGTGAGTGTTTCAATTTAATACCAGTTTTGACTCCTGAAAAACCCTAAGGTTTTTCTACTTAAAGAGGTGAATTCTTCTTAGCCACCAACTTTTCCTCTGGCAAGTCTTACCGGGAAAAGGCACTTGGTCCTGACGAGAGGGCTTTCCAGATCGGACCCAGTGCTGGCTCACTGAGAAGGTTTTTGGCTTGGGACGTGGTGTGTACAAGTGCAGTTAGTTAACATACGGGGATCTAGTGAAGTGCCAAATGTTCCCCCAGATGCTCAGCAGCATCTAAAGGTCAGCCATGTTTAAAGAGCACATTCATAGTACTGGCTCTGACCTTAGCTGGAAGCTGGAGCTGCATTGGTTCTTGTCAGTGTTTGTATTTTGCCAGCGGCTTTACTATTTTTCTTAACCTTTGTTTGGAATCTTACTTGACTACTGAACTGTAACCTTTAACCCCCAGAAAAGGCAGCAAATTAAACACACCTTGTTCAATTCTAACAAGGAATGAGGTTTCCCTCAGGTTGGGGTGACGGGGTGATCGTCTTCTGTCTTTCTCATTTAAGCTCTTCCTGATCAAGGTCTTTACCTAGGGAAGAGTCAACATAGATTGGGTCTTTAGCATACCTAACATTAGCATCACCAGGGACCTCTCTCTTTTCTGGAATCCTATCGCTTGGAGCATCTAACACTACAATATTGAATTTTTACATTTTTTTTCCTGTTTTTTCCCCCCTAATGTTTAATAAACTATTGCCCTTCCCAAAGAGATTGTCACTTATTTGAATCAGTGACTTATCGGAATCCTTCCTCTCTTCCTTTCTCCCTTCTCCCTTTCTTTTTCTTCTTTCTTCGTTTGTCCCACCCTTCTGTCTTTCATCCAGTATGAATTGACATCTGCCTTAACAACAGGCTGTGGTCATACGTACGCTTCATAAATGCATGTGTTTATTAAGACTTTATAGAAGTTTTCAAACTGTTGCAAAGTACCTACTTTTCCTGACTCACCGACAGTTAATACTCTTGAACAATTGCATAATTTTTTTTATTCTTCAAATTTAAGAGACATGGTTATAAAATTTAAGTTTATGCACACTTAACAGTTTATAAAGAGTTTTCACTGGCATTATTTCTTGGAAGACTCACAAATAGCATATAGAAGTTGGTCAATCACCTCTATTTTCTATGTGAGCAAAGTGAGGCTGTGTCTCATCCAGTAGATAGGAGAGTGGGAATGGGTTTTGTGCCATGCTTGATGCATCAGCCCATGCCTGATGGTGTTATTTGAACATCTACTGCTATTTCAGTTTGGTGCCTAATAAAATGAATGCTTTACCTTAAATCACACAAGTAATTATTGATGTGGGCAGACCAGGCTACTCGGTTTACTATTTTCCATCCCTCTATAATGGATATTTCACATAAGACATAGAAAATCTATAGTCAAGTTAGTTTCATATCATACATTGATATAAAATTAGTTTTAAAAGAGTATTGAAAATTAAGAATTGAAATTCTGAAAGGACCTTCAAGGTAAAGGTAAAGATTAAATATGAAGCCAAAAAAAGATTTCTTAGTTTGCTGCATTCACATATCCCATAAATATGGGTACCAAAAACTGCATGGGGCAATGCAATACAATGAGAAGTGACTAGCTTCTTCCCTCCTCATAGGCAAGAGGTTACAATACTAAAAACTTTAGGAAGACTGAACCTTCTCATTTCCTGAAATCAGGTTCAAAGATGGGATTGTCTGGCTCGTTAGCAATTCATGCTGGGTAATCAACCATAGAAATTTAGGGCTATTGATCCAGTTTAGAGATCACTGGGATTCTTTTAGTGCTCTTGAACCACAAACATACAGCCCATGAGATGAGTTGATGGCTGTGCTGCTGGAATGTCTCTTCTCCTTAGATTTCAGATGAAGATAACTAGTTCAGCTCCTAGCCTCCACGCGACTGAATGCATCCCTCAAGATTAAAGACCCTGTTCTTAATTCTTAGAGCATAAATCTGAGCATACTGCTTCAATCTACATATTTTGTGACCACTTACTATGTGCTACGCTAGATGTTGAGGATACAAAGATGAGTATGAAATGATCTCTGATGAGGTAGAGCTCATTTGAGACTCAAACTTGATTTGGTAAATAACAAATACAGAGGAGAATAATGAAAGTGATCGTTTTGTCTCCGGCACCACTAGTTGGGTCGATAATTATAATAGATTTGGTCCATTGTGTATGTACTAGAGCTAGCAAGTAAGTAATTGAAGATTGAAATCCTGATGTACTGGCTACAAAGGCGCTAAGTCATAATGCTTCCACCAAATTCCTCTGAGGGCAAGATGGATCATTTTAGCAGTTCCTGAACTATACCACTCTAGAGCTTGATTTCTGTGGTTGAGGTTCTCACACGTTAGTGTGCCAAGGAAAGATGCACAGGAATCTGAGAGTCTGTTAAAATAACAATTGGTCAGTCTTTCCACATAAACTCAGTAGGTCTGTGGTAGGGCTGAATAATTTGTGTTCCTAGAATCTCAGAGGTGACACTGACCATTATGTGAGTAGCTCTGACCTAGGGGAATGTTTGTCAAACTCTAACATAGAGCAGAATCATCTGGAAGACTTGTGAAAATAAATTATTAGGCTTGCCCTGGCCCTGGAGCTTCACAAGGTCTGGGGTGGGACTGAATAATTTTTATTTCCAACAAGCTTTCTGGTACTGCTCAGCAGCTTCTAAAGGTCAGGTTCAGACTGTGGTTCATGGACTGCACTGAGCTCAGGAACTCCCTAAATAGATCAACAGAAGCAACCTATCAAAAATCCCAAGTTTAAAAAATGTAAAACCTTTGATCAAAATAGGTACTTCACTAACCACGGAGTTCTCATCAGTGCGGTAGAAAAAAGTGACAAACTGTGAACGGCATGAATCTAATGGACAATTTTAAGAAGCAGTGAGTACTGTAAGTAACAACTGATTATAATACATAAGAAAGGTGCTCTCCCTACAGAAGGAAAAGTAGGCTGCTTGAAGGATAAAGTGATGACCTGTAGCCATTTGTCTCCTTAGAGATCAATTTTTTTTTTCTTTTGAAATAGCTTGTCTGTGCATTCTCTTTTTTAACATTAAAATAGAAAATTGCTAGAAACTTTGAATGTTATAAAAAGTGGAATTGGACTATATCACTAGAAATACCATTCATGTAGAGCACGAAGTCGGGTCAAGGCCAAAGACTGCGGAACTCCACAGTTTCGAGCTAAGCCCCAGAATAATTCAGTAAAGAAAATGGAGACATGGCTAGCACTGGAAGATTCAACAAACAAACAAAACCAGGAGAATGTGGTGTTGTAGGAACTAAGAAATATTTTTCTGGGAGGATTTAATGGTTAATGGATGAGAATGCTGCTAAGAAGTCATGTAAGAAAATAGAAAACTTGACCGATTTGGCCGGGTAGGGATCGTGAAGGCACCTCATTTGCGTGTTGTGGGAAACCGCAAGCGTCTGTCTCTGTGGAAAGAAGGTATAATGAGAAAATGGATGTCAAAAATATTCTATTCTGTCTACGTGTTTCTGTTCATGGATCTTTTTTTCTTTGAACTATAGTTTCTTAAGTTTTTCTTATTAATGCCACACTTTTTTCACGAGCACAGATTTGGATTCCCTTTCAATATCTGTCTTCTGTCTTTATTTTTCTTTGTTTTAAAATTATTCTATTTTCATGTGGTAATTTTTCCAGATGAATTTTAAGATCATTTCCTCAGTTTAAGACCACAGAGTTCTGTCAGGATTTTTATCGGAATTACTTTAAATTTTTAGAAAAAATGAGCATATTTACCAGACTGAATTTTCTTTACCAGGAATTTCAGTGATCCCCTTCATCTTTCAAGTGGTCTCGATAAACCCTCCAGGAAAATCTTGTGGTTTTCTTTCTTTGGACACTAAAACTTTCTAAAGTAATTTCATATGTGTCTGTTGCTATTGTGAATTCTGTTATCTACGTTTTTAAAATGGTGGCAAAATATGTATAACATAAAATTTCCCATTTTAATTATTTTAAAATGTATAGTTCTGTGGTATTAAATATATTCACATTGTTGTGCAGCCATCACCACTATTCATCCCCAGAACTTTTTCGTCTTCTTAGACTGCAACTTCATATACACCAAACAATAGCTCTTCGTTTCCTCCTCCCATAGCCCAGACCCTGGTAGGCATCATTCACATTTCTGCCTCTGTGAATTTTACTGTTCTGGGTAACACTTATAAGGACTTGTATAACTGGAATCTTATAATAGTTGTCCTTTTGTGACTGGCTTATTTCACTTAGCATAATGTTTTCAGGGTTCACCCATGTGGTATCATGTGTCAGAATTTCCTTTTTCTTTAAGGATGAGTAATATTTCATTGTACATATATAACATGCGTTAGTTTCCCATTCATCCATTGATGGACAGTGGGTTGTTTCCACTTTCTGGTTATTATGAAGAATTTTGCTGTGAACATGAATGTGCAAATATCTGTTCAAATCGCTGATTTATGATAGTTCCCTTCATCTCTCTTTGGTGACTCGTTGCAGGGGATACCTTTTCCATCCTTTTGCTTTCCTGTCAAGTTTGTCCTTAGATCCCAAGTGAGTCTTTGGTAAACAGCATATATTCAAGTCCTGTTCTTTTTGTTTCCCCCTTTATCGATTTTGCAAGTCTGGGTTTTTTTGGTGTTTTTTTTTTTTTTTTTTTTTTGTATTGGGGCACTTGATTCCTTTACTTGAAAAATAATTACTTGGAGAAGGACTTACTATTGTCATTTTGTTTGCTTTATCTATGCCCTATAGCTTTTTGTCCCTCATTTCTTTTTCAGTACTTTATTTATGTCGAGTTGGTTTTTTTGTGTGAAGTATTTTGATCTCCTTCTCATTTCCTTTTGTGTAAATTGTAAAGAATTTTTTTGTGGTTATCATGGTAATTATCTATTATATCCAAAAGTTATAACAATCTAGTTTAAATGAATGCCAACATAACATCAGTTGGACACAAAAAGTCTTTTATAGCACTATCCTTCCTGTGTTATTAGTGTTATAAATTATGTCTTTTTATTGTATACTCATAACCTAAGCTTGCAATTATTTCTTTTATGTTTTTGTTTTTTAAATCCTGTGGAAGACTAAAATGAGAAGTTTGGAGCCAAAATTGCAATAATACTGTTTTATATATTTGTCCTCATATTTACCATTATGGAAGAAGTTTGTATCTTCATATGACCTCAAGTTACTGCCTAGCATTTAAATTTCAACTTAGAATCCCTTTAGCATTTAGGGTAGGGCAAGCCTACTGGCAATAGGCTTCCTCATCTTATGTTTGCCTGGAATGTCTTAATGTCTTTCTCTTCTTCAAAGGGTAGTTTTGCTTGACATAGAATTATTGATTTTTTTATTTCTTTCACACTTTCAATATATCATCCCACTGCCTCGGGCCTGCAAGGTTTCTGCTGAGAAATCCTCTGATAATCTTATTGTAGATACTTGTAAGCAATGAGTCACTTTTCTCTTTATTCTTTCAAGATTCTCTTTTTGTCTTTGGCTTTTGGTAGTTCGATTACATGTTTCTAGATGTGGGTCTCTTCTGCTTGGAGTTCATTTGTGCTTTTGTGTTTCTTGTGTTTTGATATCCACATCTTTCCTCAAATCTGGAAAGTTTCAGTCATTATTTCTTCAAATAAGTTTCCTGACCCTTTCTCTCTTTCTTCTCCTTCTGGGGTGCCTGTAATGTATATGTTAATTCACTGGTGGTGCCTGTTAAGTCCCTTAGTTTCTGTTCACTTTTCTTCATTCTTTTTTTCTTTTTTCTCTTCAAACTTAGTAAGTTCAAATGACCAGTCTTCACTGATATTTTTTTCTGCTGATTGAGTCCGGTGTTGAATCCCCCTAGTGAGTTTTTCAATTCATTTATTTTTCAACCCAGAATTTCTGGGTTTTTCAAAAATACTTTCTGTAGTTTTATTGATATTCATATTTGGCTTGTATTTCCTTTTTCAGATTTCCTTTAGTTCTTTGAGCATATTTCAGACAGTCATTTCTCTAGTAATTTTGAAGGCTTTGTTATTTTACAGTGGATTTCAGGAGATTTATTTTGTTCCTTTGAGTGGACTATTTTCCCCTGATTCTTTCTATTCCTTGTGATCTTTTGCTGAAAATTGGGAATATGAAAATATTGGCACCTCTCTTAGGCTTTGTAGACTGGCTCTGTGCAGAGGAAGATGGTAGTTAATAAGTACAATGTGAAGGCTCAGGATCTTCTCAGATCTTAATGCAGCATTTTTCTTCCTTGGGTTTGTGTGTGCATTTTTCCCCCAATTCCCCTGTATATATGATGTTTTTAAATGTCTTAATTTCCCCCCAAATTTCACCCCTTCTTGAGGTCTTGGGGGTTCTACTATGTTCCTCTGCCTATAATTCCTTGCTGTCATGTTCTGCATGTCTGTGGTTCCATGCAGTTTTCATCTACCATGGAAACTACCACTGCCTTCCACAGCTTCCAACCTGAGACCCAATCTATGTAGCCGTTCTCACTGGTCTCCAAGTCAGGCAAGACAGAAGTGAGTCCCTCAGGTAGCCCACAGACAGGCCAGAAAGGTACAAACAGGTTCCACTCATTTCCTTCCTTTTGAGGGAAAGAACTGAGATTGGGCTACTTCCTCTTGACCATACTTCACTGTGTGGGGTTCAAGGGGAGGGGAGGGCATTAAAGAAAGCCATGAAATTTCCTTTTTGAACGTGGGTTTTTCTTGACTAGACTTTTGCTTGGTTGCTGCAGATCCTTAACTGGTTTGCAGAACTCCCACAAACTATTTTAACCAGTCTGTAGTTGCTTACTTGATGTTTATGTGGAGAGAATGAGGGTCTAGAGCTTCTTAGTCTGCCATCTTGCTCGTATCAGATCTTATTATTTTTTTTTTAATGCTATGTTTTTAGTTGTGGTTTTGAACCCTAAACATGTTCAGAGTCACAGATGCTCAGACAACCCCTAAATCATAATAGAAATTTAAAACTATCATGCATAATATATTGATGATGCCTGTCATCTTTGTTTTCTAATTTAATGATGATCTATCTAGGAGTGTGTCACCAACATCATAATTATTGAAGAGAGAGAAATGTCAAAGTATACCTGAGATAATTGCTAGTTCTTTTATAAACAAATTAATGGTGAACAAATAAAACCAAATCAGAATTAAAAATAATAAAGCAAATAGCAATAAAAGACTCTAATTTTGCATATGTAACAAGCTCCCACTATTGTCTGTAGGTCACATAATTAGTAGCAGTGACTCAATACTGCTTCATGTACATTGACAGCACAAAACTCTAACAAGCATAATTTTAAAAACATATAACTTGTGATCATTTACCAAAAATATGCACTTTACTTAGCATAGAATCCTCTAATCAGAGAAGCATGATGAATGAGAAAATTGTGAATGACCATGAATATAATGGGAAATTTTCAGAAACAGTAGTTATAAATATTAACTGCAAATTAGAAATGAGAATCTCTATGATTACATTTTTATTGCTAGTCTTAATATGTTGTAGGGAACTGTGGCTGTATCTCCTAATATTGGACAATATTTCATAATATTTAATGATTATTAAGCTCCTGCATCTAATTCACTAAAATTTTATTTGATAAATGGACATATTTTTATTTAAATTGAGTTGAAAATTTCTTTATGTGCTATATTTTTTTAGATATAGTATTGAGGGGCGCCTGGGCACAGCGGTTAAGCGTCTGCCTTCAGCTCGAGGCGTGATCCTGGTGTTATGGGATCGAGCCCCACATCAGGCTCCTCCACTATGAGCCTGCTTCTTCCTCTCCCACTCCCCCTGCTTGTGTTCCCTCTCTCGCTGGCTGTCTCTGTCTCTATCTCTGTCGAATAAATAAATAAAATCTTAAAAAAAAAAAAAAAGATATAGTATTGAGACAATGTAGGAACTTAATAAAATTTGAAATTTTTCCTTTCAGTACATTCCAAAATGTTGTAAATGGTATAGGAATCATCTGTTTTTTTGGAGGCAGAACTGTAGCCCTTTATATTAGAGGCGATCCTTAAAAATTATCACAATTTTGTTTATCAGGCTATTCCATGTTGTAAATTTTGTCAATAATTTTTGCTAGAAAGAAAAGAAATGTACCCTTTTTGAACTTTCCAAATACCTAAGTGTGTGTTTTTATGCACATTTCACTTTAAAAAATCTCCTGTGATTCCTTTTCTTCATTCCAGATTTTGCACAGTTATGTAATCTCAGCACATCCAGCACCTCAGTTTTACAAAATGCTGATTGGATATTCAGAGCAAATGTTTTATATCAAGAAGGAAATTAAAACGTCTCCCCTCATTTTCCATAGAAAAAATTTGTAATTTCCAGCTTTATCCTTATTTATATAACCTTGTATTATATTGGTGGGTTAGCAAAATCTTCATTATAGTTTATCCTCATTGGGGACAGTTCTTAGGTTAATTTGTATTCCTAGCTGCATCTAGTATGCTATCTTATCCTCTAAAATACTCCAGTATATTTTGTAAAATAGGATTGTTTAAAGGTAATTGGCCAATTGAATCCCTACATCTCAAGGTTTTTCAAGTCAAACTCATCTAAACCTTCCTTAGGAATGATATAAAAGCATTTTTCACCAGTTTGGAATTTTTCCAAGGTGTCTTTAAAACTCTTAACTCTAACGTGCCATGTGTTTCTAATATCATGGAATCATATAGAACATTTGAAAGTATTTTTTTTAACTTTGATTAATATATTTTCCAATTATTCAGTATAACTGTCTGGATCGTTTCTAACCTATTCATAGTTGAGAATGTGAACACCATAAGTACAGTAAAATTATTTAAATAAAATAATTCAGACTTTTGAGCTATTTAACAGAAAATGAACTGGTGGAATGTATTGTCCCTGTTTGTTGTTGTTGTTGTTGTTGTTTGTTTTAATTTAAGGCACTTATTCGAATTCATTTCAGGAAACATTAAAATTCTGTTTTTGTGAAGACTTTATTCGCGCATCCGAAGGTCTTGAGGTAATAAGTATAGGTAGGGGATAAGAGAAAAGTGAAGAATTGAGTTTTTGGATTATTGGTATGGTTGAGATCCAAACTAAGAATCAGTGTATTAAATACTAATACTCTAAGCCTGGAAATCTAAGATCACCTTTTCATGTAACAATAAAGAAATTTTAAAGAGCCTTCCCTGTGGTTCTCTAAAAGTAGACATGTGGTAGAAGAAAATCTATTTTAATTAAAACACACCCACATCTAATCTACAGACATAGTTTAACATTATGATTTTTCTCCTTGAATCTTCCTCTGCATGTTACCACTTTTTGAGACTATTTCAATGTAGAAGGATCATATTTCTTCTCATGGTGCATATGGAAGAAAATGCATTGCAGTTGTCTAAGGAGAAGTACAAGTGAAATGCTGTAAGTTAAAACCCTCAAATGTTGATGTTCTTAACTTTTTTTTTTTTTAAGAAAACAGAATCAGTTTGGCTGTTTTCCCTTATTTTGCCAAATAAAATTATACCTAATCTTGGGGTTTTTTTGCTTTGTCTTTTGCTTATGATTTCCAGCACTTTTTTCTTTGCACTTGAACAACTAAAAGATGCGTTTGGATTTTGGTAAACTGTATATAGAGGACAGCTTTGTCTTATAGACTTAACTGTTCTCTGAAAAGTGGTGAGTAGATAGGCAGTAGATGCAAAATGAATAGCTAGGATCCAACTAGGATCCAGCTCCCCTGTAGCACCAACATGTCTCTGGACTATCACAGCACTGAATATTATCTGGAATTGAACACAAGTCTTTCAACTGATGCATCCATCCCCTGGAGGACTGATTTACAAGATTATTACTGTTTGTCTTTGTATCTTTGAAGGTATCCTCAAACCCATCCTGGGAATACAGTTTCCCAGCGTTGACTCTGTTCTGCCTCCAGAGCATCCAGATAACCTCACTGCAAACTCCTTAGCATGTTTTCTCAGGTTGCCGCACAGCACCGTACCTATTCCGTGGGCCTGGCATGCACCCTTGATTGGTTTCAGGTGGTGGCTTGTAGGAAGTCATTGAAAAGCAAAGTCAGTTAGAACCGCTTTCCACAGCAATAGAAATTAACAAGTTTTTTGAAGAGGAAGTTAACTTGAAGATTGGCAACTGCATTTTGGAAAGCTAGCATCAGATAAATGAGCCTAAAATTAATTGCAGTCAAATTGATCTTTAGCAAGTAGGTACATTTTTAAAGTTTGCTATTAATGTGTATTTGACTAATGGTACTGTATCTCTGTCCCCTTTTGGGTTTCCATTTATACTACTTAATTAATTGGGCAATTATTTTCTAAGCACTTATTAAAAGAACCAGAGATTGTTAAGTGTTCTGAGTAATCTAAAGTTGTCTAAGATGTCATTCTTACTTTAAGCAGATAGTAACTTTGACAGGGATACGGTGGCTTTTTATATATGGCTTTAAGCATTATCATCAGAACAACCCCCATCGCCATCATCATCATTATCTTCATCATAGCTGCTATTGTTAGGGGATTTTGTGTCCCCTTAGTGCCTGTGGTTTTTGGTTACGCCTCTTCGAAGAATGAAGAGGTAGACCAGATGAAGAGTGGTGGGCAGCAAAGCAAAGCTTATTGAGCAAGGGTACAAAGCTCCCAGAAAGGGCCCCAGTGGGTTCCCCTTAGGGTTTCTAAATTTAGGGGTTTTTATGAGCTCTTTTGGGGAACTTTCTTAAGCAATCAGGGTGTGCTGAGTCATGATAATCAGCGTTTTGGTTACATATCGTCTACCTATTAGGTTAATGTCCACGTGCTGACGGTCCTTTTTTTGCTGACATCTGGGGGCTTAAGTCTTAACTACCCCTTGCCTATGATATCGACAAATGCTTTTGTGGTTAATTGTCTTATTTTAGGACATTTTGTAGAAGTCATTTCTGCAAAGGCTGCAGAGCAGAATGTCAGTGCGGTCCCGTCTAAGCTGCAAAACAAGATGTCGGTGCAATTTTATTTTAGCTGTCCTGACTCCATATGTTCTTGTTGGGGACCCTGATCCTGACTACCTAACCGCCCAACTAACTCCTAACACTATGATTCATTCATTCATTTTAAAATAATCTATGGCATACCTAGTATGTGCCAAACACCATTCACGATGCTAGGGACGTAGCAGAGAACAAGATGAACTACATTGATGACACTGTGAAGTTTCTATTCTGGAGAGCTGAAAAGGTTAGAATGAACATTTAAACACCTCAAATATATATTCTTAACTAGCTTAATATGTTATTATAGATACATGATTAAATAAGACATGTGATATACCTAAAATGATAATGCTATGAAGAAAAAGGGGAGTGAGAGAATAGAAGGGATATGAAAAGTTATTTCAGAGAGGGTGGTCAGGAAGGAGTATTTGAGTATTTGATGAGACTTGAATGTAGAGAATGATCTGCATTAAGTGTGTGGAGGAAGAACATTCTAAGCAGTTCATTTAATGTGAACTTTATTGTACCTAAAAGATTTGTTTGAATAATCAGTTTTAATTCTTACATTTAAAAATAACTACCTTATTATTCCATTTGTTCAGATAAAACAAAAAGAAAATCTGAGGCTAGGAAAACTACATCTTTGCAATCTCACAGCTCTTTAGTAGTAGGAGTGGATTCAGCCTATCGGTACAATGTATTTTAGGCTTCCCCCCCCCCCACCAGAGGAAGGGAAATCATATTTGGCTTGCATAATTAGGTGAAATTCTCAAGAGGAGAGCCATTAGAGCAGGATGTTGAATGATTGACAGTACCTGCAAGTGGAGACATGCTGAAGGGATTGGATGGGTAAGAATTAGGAAGGAAGGTGATTTGAAGGTTGTAGCATCTGAGGCATTTGTGCCAAATGGTAATCAGAGCAGTTTGGGGTTCTGTTCTTTTTCAAAAGGGATCAAGCTGGATGAGGAAACTGGAGCTTGGCTATAGACAACTGTTATGCTAACTTATCTCATTTGCATTTGATTCTTTAGGTAGTATAGAGATATTAAAGGACTTTGTGGAATAAAGGGACCTAAGTGAAACCATGCTTTAGAAATACTGCCTTGGTAATAGAATCTAAGGTGGATAGAAAGGGGGGAATTATATTACAAGCTCATTAAGTCTGCAGTTCCTAAGCAGATTTGTAGATTACTTGGGCATTGATGAGTCATCTTACGTGCATCACTTTATGAACAGATTTTTTTTTTTTAACTCAAGTGTGCTTTACCATTTTAAAAAATGGTGTATTTTCCCAGTCTATTGAAAGCATTACAGAATTCAGGATAGCTTTTCTTTAATTGTAAATTTTGTCAAATAAAAGGTAAGAAAGTACAACTATTATTATTTTGGGGTCCAAATCGTCATTGATTTATTTATCGATTCATGAATTTATCCTTGACATATTTATCTTAAGAACAGCATATTAAAGTGGTTAAGAGCCAGAGTTTATGGACTGGCCCGAGTGATCTCCACTTATTAACAGTAAGTCGATTTTTAATTAGTTTCTCTAGATCTTATTTTTCCCAACTGCAAATGTATCAAAATAATTGTAATCTCACCTAATTTTTATGAGGATTATGAGAGATTGTGAATATAGTCAGTATAATACCAAACACATAGTAAGATATCTAAGATATTATTACTGTTAGACAACATTTGGACATTAAATGGTTACATCCTATTCAAAAACTGGGAAGTACACTCAAGTCATTTCTTTAATAAGTTGCCTTGTGTTCAAGTGTAAGGTACCTGCTGGGTAACTAATTTGTGAAAGCGTACTCTGATCGCCCCTGTTAATCACTGTCTTGAGAATGTAGAAATCCTGTCCTCCCTCTGTATTCCCATCAAGCAGAATGTACAGAAGAACGTATTGTTCAGTGTTCAAGGTCAGAGGCTCTGGGGCTGGCCATCCTAGAGTATCTCCTTGTAACAGTGTCCAGATGGTAGGCCTTGATCTCCTTAAGGCTCTGGCCATGCAGGGAGGGAGAGGCAACAGAAGGTGCTAAAGCAAGTTGCTGGGGTATAAAAACTTGCTGCATATAGATCCCAGCAGTGGATGCTTGTCCAGTTGTCCTCTGCTGGATTCCCTGCGTGTGAGTTTCCCCAGTAAACTTATGTCTCTATCACCGTCTCTGGGTCTTGTTGTTGGCCTTACTGGATGATCACTCATCCTGGGTTTAGAGTCTGCTAAGGTGAGGCTGCATATCAAGTGACAGGGAATCAAGATCAGAATCAGTAGGTTTAAAATTGTAATTTACTCTTAATTCTTTAATTGGAGTGAGATGCCAGTTACTATTGCCTATACATTTGACCCTTGAATAATGTGGGGGTTAGGGGCACCAACCTCAGCATAGTCACAAGTCCATGTGTAACATCTGATTCCCCAAAACATAACTACTTATAGCCTACTGTTGACCAGAAGCCTTGCCAGTAACAATAAACAACTGATACGTATTTTGTTATGTATGTTATATACTGTATTCTAACAATAAAGTAAGCTTGAGAACACAAAATGTTATTAAGAAAATCATAAGAAAAAATACATTGATAGTACTAAAAACTATAAATTTCTGTGTTTAAGTGGACTTGCGCAGGTCAAGTATGACTGGAGATTCCAACCAAAATGCAAGAGAAATAGAGCTGATGGATAAAGAGTATTAATAAGCGTGGAAAAGAGGCATGAAGTCAGTCATGTTAAAAAGAGTAGAATTGACCTCTGCTGGATTTGGTCCCTCAGACTTAAAGACAAAGCAAATGATCTCAGAAGGGAAAAAACAAGAAAAAAATAACCTTCCATGCACGTTTTCTTCTCGCCTTTATTTAGGGTCTAGTTCTTTATGCAGAATTGAATGCCAACATCACTGTATGAAAATTTGCTCACTGTTTTAATCCGTGAGTCACAGGAACCCATTTATAATTTATTAAATATTTGCTATTCTATTTATCTTTGTTTAAAGCAGGGCTGCTCTTGTTGAGTGATTTGTGCACACATGGTGAGCTGGATACCTTTATGTTTTGTTTCATTTGTCTTCAAATCACTTAACTAGCTTTGAATAAAGAAGTCTTTGTTGGGAAGGAGGAAAAGAAGCTGGGAGATGGCGTAGGAAGAAAGAAGTGAGAAATTCCTTGTTTTATAAACTTCATTGCAAAGAAAATCTGGCATTCACTTCAATTCACTGTGGTGTTTGCTTTGGTGAATTATGCTCACACATTTCTAGTCAACAGGGTAGAACACAGATCATCTGAAAAATGAACAGCTTTACTCTGTGTATTGTGAGAGATGTTCAAGTCTATCCTCCCCCATCAATCTTATTTCCTTGCCAATATTAGGCATGCTGCCTAGGGAGAGGATGCTATCAACCATTGATATAGGAGCACTCATTTAATTTAGTTACTACATCCTGTTGATTTTTATGAGTGGTGGGGGAGCTGTTGGAAAAGGACCTGTTGTGTTGACAGATGTGCCCTGCTCTGCAGCATGGGGCATTTTGAATGATTTTCCCATCTCAAATCTTTTCCCCCACTATCCAGTTAGGAAAGTAGTCCACAGTGTTTGGGAAATATTGGTATCTAAATCTTTATCGTAGGCTCCATTGTAGTAAGATAAAATGTAAGTGGCCACACTTTATTTCCATAATTATGTTACAGAGTATTTTGGCTATTGTCCTAGTGTTTATAGTAAATGCATTTTAATGTCATCTATATTTTGGACAGCAGGCATAAAGCTCTGTTGGTTTATCTCTTAGAGAAATAAGATTACCCCCTAAAAGACAGCCATTTATAATATATGCACCTTTGAATAATTAAGTGAGCTACCGAAGAGGAAAAGGTTCCTAATCAGCTTTCAAACTGTGATTGTGCCACAATAAAGAATCATTCCTTTATGAATACATTTCTTTTGGAGCATGTATAATTATGAACCTTTTTATTTTTTCTATCTCGGTAGGAACTGGGAAGTAACAGCCCTCCACAGAGAAACTGGAAGGGAATTGCTATTGCCCTGCTGGTGATTTTAGTTGTATGCTCACTCATCACTATGTCAGTCATCCTCTTAACCCCAGGTAATCTGTCTTTATTCCTCTCTTATGATGGTATTGTGGATGATAATTTCACATTCAAATGCCTTAAGAGGGTAGCCATATGTGGTATCTTAAGACACATTAGCATTGGTTGGAACAAAAAAAATGCATAACCAGACATTTTGCAAATGGCAGAGTAATTTTGTGGTTCAGATATCATGAAAGATATTTTTGGGAAGCTGAAATGTAAAATATATACATTGAGAATGCCAAGGAGATCTTTAGTCTCCATTGCTACTTAGAGACTTATTATGTTTGTCAGCTAATAAATGCAGGGGACATTTGACTTTCATTGTACGTTGAAGATGAGGGAGTGGAACCTGGAAGTCCCCAAATGGAGGTGATAGCTCAACTGTAATAAGGGTGGTGAGGGAGGATTTGAGAGACAGTGAGAGTTTGATCAAAAGAGAATGAGGTAAGCCTCTAAATGCTGCTTTCTTCTGCTCCTTTCTTTCTTTATGGCTTTTATATTCCCAATTTCCCCTTGTCTAAAGAACATCGCCAAATTGCCCTTGCAATGATCTTCCAATTGTGTCCTTTATATTAAAGAGTTTAACACTAATATATAAATTAGCAGTACGCTTGATTCTTCTTTGGGGATTATTTCAGTACCCAGAAGTTTCACTGCTCTTTAGTATGTGCTAATATTGGAAGACAGAGAAAGGCTGCTGACTTTTAAAACTCCCCAAAATGTCTTCCAGGAGCAAGTGCATTTGACATCCTGCTACGCCCACCCACCTAGCTTCCTCAAAGACTGAACACTCATAGATTGTTCAGGATTATAAAAAATAGTCATTCCTGGGATAGGATTGAGCTAGTCCCCAAATCAACTGATGTAATGAAGTTACAGCCTGTTGTTGAATAATACGTATTTACACTTCAGTTCTTGCCCCACTTTTGTTATTTACAAGCCCTTAAACATGTTGAATTTATTTCCTCATGTATAAAGTAGGATTAACAATAATAGCTCTCTTTCAGAGTTATTTAGTCAACTAATTACGGTGACTAATTATACAAATGACAGTATCAATTGCTCCAATGTGGTACTTTGTGAAATATGCCATCTTTGTAAAATATTGGCTTTGAAATGTACAAATTGTCAAAAATAGTTTGTAATTATGATTTAACATATGAAGAGATTGAAAAAGAGATTAAAGACATCAGGAGGGAGGAAAGGGGAGAGGAAGAGAGAGGAAGGGAGGGAGGAAGGAAGAAGGAAGGGAGAAAGGGAGGAAGGAAGATGGAAGGAAGGGAGGGAAGGAAGAAAGGGAAGAAAGAGAGAGAGAGAATTTCCCTGATAAGAGCTGACTTATCCAGCATTCTCTTCAGGAACCCTGTCTTAACTGCCTCATATGTCCATCTGCAATACAGTGTAATTGAACAATGTGATGGCTCTAAGTTGTTGCTGAATGGTAAAGGAAGATAAGCTTATGTTCAACATAGTGTTCCGCTTAAAGAATTTTAATGTAATTAACAAAAAATGAATGACTTGGGTATACTGCCTTCTACTGGGGACTATGAACCAGATGGAGTAATTAGTGCCCTGATGCCTATTTGTTTCTCTTAATCTTTCTTCCATCTGATTATAGTAGCTTTTCCCACTGATTCATTTTCTCAGAATTTCTTGTTACTCTCTGAGGCCATTGTGATGCTTTGGGGTCCATTGAGTATTTGGTATAAGCAAGACCTTCTAGAGTTGGCCACTGACTAAAATTTCCTCTACCGAGCCGTTTTTGTGTTGTTCAGTATAAAAACAGGTGTGGTTGGAATCTATTTCTCATGCACTTAGTCATTTTTTAAAGCAAGGACTTTGGGCAAGACACACCTTGGTTCGAGTTCTGGTTCTGTAATTTCCCGGTTTTGTGAAATTGGCCAATTATTTAACCTTGTCCGCCATTTCACTCATCTGTCTTATGGGTGCAACATGTAGTGCCAACTTCATAGTGTTACCGTGAGGGACAGATGACATGAAATAATTCAAGTGCTTAGTGTTTAACACTGCTCTTGCTATCCGTCTTATTCTCGCTATTCTTCTGTACTTATGGACCACCAGGCACAATGCCCAACACTGTGTTACATGAGGGAGATTTCTAAGAAAATACATAAAGTCTCTCCAGAATATAGATCTTCTGTGATTTCAATTTTAAATTATGGCAGATGGAAAGGGACTAAATATTTAATCTGGAGTCAGCCTTTCAGTGGACTGTTTGTTCATTCATTTATTCATTCATCAATAAATAATTATGGAGTTCTTACTACATTCCAGGTGCTATGAGTAGTTGGCCTTGCTCTCTCCTGTTTCATATCCATCACCTCGAATCTCTTTTCCCTAATGCTACAAACACACAACCACCACACATCCTCCACCCAAAGACTTAATTTCATGTGAGATTAGTCATATGAACGAAAGTGTAATTATTTTTAGATTTATAGTTTATTAAGTGCATTCAACATACCACATGTTCAAAGGTCTATGGTTTTTACTGTTATTTTTGTCAAGAATATTATGACATTTGGTTTTGTGAAATTGGCCAATTATTTAACCTTGTCCGCCATTTCAAAAATAAAAGTCAGTATGCTAGAGTGGAAAAAGTATTGTTATAGGGAACAATTAAACTGCATTATGCACACTTTGTAAACTCAAAGCCACCAAAGACTTGGGAAATTATAGAACTTGAAGAAGTAGGTAGGCGTAATGAGGCTGGTTAGGAATTTATTTGAGTTATGAACAAGCAAATCCCAGCCTAGTTACAGGGCCTTCATGGTGAGTTCGAACTGAACAGCATAGTGAAATATAAGGCTGGGAGACTGTTTATAGCCTAAGACTTGAGTCATAAGTATGGAAGCGCTCTTAGATGTTGTGTAGTCTCGCCTTCCTCATGAGACATGGAAAAACCTGAGATTGCTTAATCTAGAATGTGCATCGAGACCATTAGTGTAGACTTTTGAATTAGCAGGTGTGTGTGCCTGGGCATGTCTGTGGTCAGACTTCAGTGCTCTGATTACACCATGTATTCCTCTTCTGCCTCTCACGTCTAAGACCCCCTCAGCTGTGCTAGAATAGACCCACAAAGGAAAACCTCCAACTAGAAAGATAATATCCAGTACCTCCTTCTTTTGATCCATTTGTCCACCAGGAGCCACTAAGCCCAGCTTTGTAGGTAAAACTCCTCAGGGAGATGGACAGTATTAATGAGGAAGGGGAATCCGTGTCATGAGGAGAAACTTGTGATCCAGAAATTATTCAGCAAAACACTAGACCTTGAGGACTAAGGGCTGACTCTAGAACAATCCTTTCAATAAGGGTGGGGGTCAAAAATCCATACACTTTTTAAAAAAAGATTTTATTTGTTTGTTTATGTATTTATTTGAGGGAGAGAAAGAGAGCACACACAAGTAGGGGGGGAGCAGAGGAAGAGGGACAAGCAGACTTCCGCTGACTGTGAAGTTCTATGTGGGGCTCCATCTCATGACCCCGAGATCATGACCTGAGCCAAAACCAAACCAAATATTAGATGCTTAGCCAGCTGAGCTACCCAGGTGCCCTCCATATGCTTTTTATAGCTATATAATAACATTGGGCAGATCACTTGCCTCATCTGATAGCAAATGTTTGGTTGAAGAAGAGCATCTTTGGTTTAGCAGACTATGAAGTGATCTTTTGAAGTTTCTTACAGCTGAAATATCTATGACCTAATATAATAGCAACACTCACAGCAACAGCAATAATTGTGGCTTGTTTGGTAACAAATGTAGCAACAGATTAAACCTGGTGAGCTCTCACACTAAGTCTCTTGTACTTTGAAAATATATTTAATGGTTTTTTTTCGGGGGGGGGGAGGGAGAGGAAAGCATATAAAAAGTTATCTAGTCTAAGAAATGATTTAGAAACTCTTTTGCTCAAAATAGCATCACATTTTGGAGGTAAGTGCTAGGGAATGAAGCCTATAACCAGAGAAACACATGTTCATTGTAATTTTGGTTTGATTGCAAATTTTATTACAGAAGTAATTTGACACAGGTGTCTTAATTTCCAAGATTGTCAGCAACTTCCCTGCCTGGTGAAGAGAAGTCCTAATTATTTTTGAAGAGTGGGTTAACCATTCAAGTATTTCTTTAATAAGTAACTATTTTTGAAAGGAACAAATTATTCACTTCATTTTTTTTATTAAAGGGCAGACTTATTTAGATGCATTGATCAAGCCTACGTATTTTTTTTTGTTTGTACTGAATCACTTTAAAGAGAAAAGAGCACCCACGTTTATTTTCAGAATATGTAACTTGAAGATCAGTACTTATACTCTACAAATAGATGAATGTACATCCATGCCTAAGTTATGGGGATTGGTCTTACATAGCCATGCATGCCCTGTGCAGTCTCATATTTACATGGAAGATATAGAATGAGAATGATCATGGTCGAGAAACATTTCATGCAGAATGCAGTTATGCATTTTGGCCTGTTTTGAGAGGAGAGACATATTTTATGAGTTAGAATGTATTTAGTGGAGAATATTCTTTAAGCTTTCAATTTGGTTGCTGTATCGAGATAGCCACCGGTGTGCACTGTGCGTACTACCCTGATTTTCAGCAACAGTGGCCTGCTGCCTTTTGATTGGGGTCTCTAATCAGTCCGTGTCAAACAGGGTCATTGGATTAATGTACTACTATGGCTGACTAAAGATAAAATTGTAAGGCACTGAAATTGTGTCTTAATCATTAGCTCTAGCTCCTTAGACAATTTCCTCTTCCTTTAGTACCCTCTTGAGGTAAGCATCCTGAGCTGGTCTTTGCAGGTCTATCAGAGCATAAAAGAAAAGCAGCATTCATATGTAAGTCATCAGCATTCATGTATAAGTCATCAGGACTCTGCTTGATCCCAGTTAAACAAGAATTTAATAGGGATCCTCTTGTTCCACTATATGCATGCCTTTATTTTCACTTCTAGAAGTATCTCTAATATTAAGAATTTTAGACTAATTTCAGATGCCATGTTGGGAAAGAATTTACACATGTTGAGATTGCCGCTGTGGTATTAATGGTTAGGTAAATCTTTATGTCAGGTAAGGGTTTTGATCCATGAAGTTATACTCAAATCATTCACTAGAGCCATGATTTAGAACTGAGGAAGCTGAAGGTACCGGAGAAATGTAGGCAGCCTTATCCAGAGAAATAAAACAAAAACTAGAAGCGAAAACTTAAGGATGTGTATCTGTCTTTGAAGGAATGCCAACTTATATTTTTCAAAGAGAGTGTATAATCCTGTCATTTATTCCTCATAGTATACCAACTTAAAGAAAGTGCAGCTTTCTAGGTAATACAGCTAAGGTCAGAAGAATTTGGATGATTTAGGTGCCTGGTTTGTGGAGAAAGTATTGCAGAGTGAGTGATTACGTTGACCTTCATATCAGACTGACTTGAGTTCATGCCCTAGCCAAATAGGGGCTTGAAAATAAGACTTTGAGGAAAAGAATTCTTTCTTCCTGTTTTTCTTACACACCAGGTTTTTTAATGAAAAACAATCTGACCCTTTGAAAGGAGGCTTACAAAAGATTAATCTGTTCCTATTTATGAAAAAAAGAATTTTCTAGAAAGCATTTGATAAAATTAAGTATTTTATTGGAATGGTGACAGCTGATTAGTTATTGTTATACAAAAACTCAAAATGAATTTATTCTCATTACTATTATGTTCTACCGAAACAATCGCTCCTGGTTATAGTTAGTTAAAATGTCATGTTATATTATGTTGCAAGCAATCTCTTGGCAGCTGCAATTTCAAAGGTGTCATTTAAGCATCTGACCTGTGTTTTAAAATGTCAAAGCAACAATTAAACCATCCCATAATGCTTTTATGAGAGGGAAATAATGTTTTACAGATTTTAAGATTTGCATTACTCACTTGTAAACATCAGCATCAACCAAGATGCAAATTGTTTATTTTATTTTGTTGAATTAAAAAAAAGAAGATATGTTTATTGATAGGCATAAGCTAAATTGTCTCTGCTTGTTTTTCCAAGAACAGCACAGATGAACCCATTTGAATATAGTATTACCCAGGCATAATCAGGCTGCCAAAGAGAAAACAATGACAGATTCTAACAGTTCCCCCCTGGATAACATGGGTTATTGTTGCTTTCCTAATAGATTTATCTCTCATGTTGAATGAAAAATAATTGTCTCTGATATTAATAAAGTAAGAGCAGTTATATTTTTTTGTCTTTGGTTTACAGTTACTTTTACATTTAAGTCAAATTTGATTTCTTATTCTCATTTTTTGTATCGTCTAATTGGATAAATAATGGATTTAGCTTACATTATGATGTGTTCAATTTTATAAGTCAGAAGAGAATCTGTTTTAATAAGCAACATTTATTAGCTGCTTGTTTCAAGCCAGATACTATGCTAAGTGCTTTGTATGCACTATTTTATTTATTCTTACACCACTAATGTGAAATAGATACTATTAATTTTTGCATATTCTACATTATTCCATTGAGTCTTACAAGTTAAAGTAAATTGTCTGTCACAGAACCAGAACATGGAAAAGCTGGATCACTCTCCCAGGGCTTTTTGGCTCTAGCATGTGTCTTAACCTTTGAAATATAGGATAAGATATATTATTGCACCCATGGAAAGTATAGGCAAGAAACATGTCAGAAAAAAATATATATATGTGCTTTGGTTCATTCTCACCCTGATTTTTTAATAAATGAGTTGATTCTGTATCTTCTTTAAATGGGTGTATAACAGAGAAGGAATAAACTGGGATACATAAGGGGAAAATGGCAAAGGAGTGGCAGAAGTGGGAAGTCGAAAATTATGCATGTAAATTTTGTATGAATTTTTACTTCAACTATTACGTTTTTTTTTTTTTTTTGGAACCTCAAATACCCATGATAAAATATAAGGCCACACTTTATTTTCTAAACCACATTGTGCAAAAATTATTTATATGTCACTTTAGAGCTTTAAATATTTTGTCATATTTTTTCTTTGAAACATAAATTTTAGGAATATGATAGCCTGGCCTCTAAAAATGGGAGGAACAAGTCAGATCCTTGAGAAGCAAAGTTTCCTTAAAAGGGGGAGTTGCATTCAACTGCCTGTCCTCCTGAAGGAAGAAAAAAAAAGCTTTTGACATTTATTTGCCCCCTTGTGTTTATGGAAGGGGGTGGGTTTTTTTTTTTGTTTGTTTGTTTTTTGTTTTTACTTTATTTTATTTTTATTATGTTAGTCACCATACAGTGCATCCTTAGTTTTTGATGTAGTGTTCCATGGTTCATTGTTTGTGTATAACACCCAGTGCTCCATGCAATACGTGCCCTCCTTACTACCCATCACTCAGCTAACCCACCCCCTACCGCCCTCCTCTCTGAAATCCTCGGTTTCCTAGAGTACATAGTCTCTCATGGTTCATCTCCCCCACTGATTCCCCCCCTTCATTTTTCCCTTCCTTCTCCTAATGTCCTCCCTGCTATTCTTTATGTTTGACAAATAAGTGAAACCATATGATAATTGACTTTCTCTGCTTGACTTATTTCACTTAGCATAATCTCCTCCAGTCCCATCCATGTTGATGTAAATGTTGAGTAATCATTCTTTCTGATGGCTGAGTAATATTCCATTGTATATATGGACAATTTGTTTATCCTTGTATCCACTGATGGAAATTTGGGTTGTTTTTGCATTTTGGCTATTGGGAATAGTGCCACTATCAACATGTGTGTACATGTGTTTTTTGAGTCCTATTTTTCCATGTTTAGGGGTATATAACTAGGAAGAGAATTACAGGATCACATGGTAATTCCCTGCTTAACTGTTTGAGGAACTGCCAAACTATTTTGCACAGCGTTGGAACCATCTTACATTCCCAATAGCAGTACACATGTGTTCTAGTTTCTCCACATCCTCACCAACACTTGTTACTTTTTTTTCTTTTTTTTTTTTAATGATAGTCATCCAAGAGATGTAAAGTTGTATCTCATTTGGCTTTAATTTGCATTTCCATAATGATTAATGATGTTGAGCATCTTCTCGTGTGCTTATTGGCCATTTGTATATCTTCTTTGAAGAAATATCTATTTAAGTCCTTTGCTAATGCTTTAGTTGGATTTTTGGTTTCATTGTTGTTGTACAAGTTCTATATTCTGGATATAATCTCTTGCCAGATATATGATTTTCACATATTTTCTGCTATTCTGTAGGTTGTCTTCACTTATTTGAGTTTCCTTTGATGCGCAAAGTTCTTAATTTTTATGGAGTCCGGTTTATTTTGTTGTTGTTACTCATGCTTTTAGTATCATATCTATGAACCCATTGCTAAAACCAAATCGTAAGGATTTACCAGTATGTTTTGTTAAAGAGAGTTATGGTTTTAGCTTCTCTCTTTAGATCATTGCTTGATTTTGAAGTAATTTTCGTATATGGTATGAGGTAGGGAATCCAACTTCAGTTTTTACATAACATAAATTTCTCTTAAGTACCTTTGTTGAAGAGACTATTCTATCCCCATTGTATGCTTTCTCACCCTTGTTGATTATCACTGATCACAGATAATATGGATTTATATAAGGATGTGCAATTTTAATATAGTACTCTATGTATCTGTCCTTGTGCCAGCATAACACTGTTTTGGTTACTGTAGCTTTGTAGTAAGTTTTGAAATGAGAAAGTGTGAACGGTCCAACTTTTTAAAAATTGTTTTGCTTTTCAGAGTCCCCTGCAATTCCATATGAATTCAAAGATTGGCTTTTCCATTTTTGCAAAAATAGGCAGTTGTGGTTTTGATAGTAATTGTGTTGAATATGTGGATTACTTTGGGTAATATCGCCATCTTAGAAATATTAGTCTTCCAAGTGACAAACACAAATTATCCTTCCATTTATTTGTCTTTGATCTCTTTCAGTAATACTTCATAGTTTTAAATGTACAAGTTTTTAACTCTTTGGTGAAATTTATTCCTAAGTATTTTATTCTTTTGTATGTTACAGTAAGTAGGATTGATTTTTAATATCCTTTTTTTTTTTTTTTGGATTGCTCAATGCTGGTGAATACAAATACAACTAATTGTAGAATGTTGATTGTGTACCCTTTAACGATGTTGAATTCACTTATTAGCTTTAGTAGGTTATTAAGGATTCTTTGGTCTTTTCATGAATGTAGTTTTATTTCTTCCTTTCTAAATTCACTTCCTTTTATTTATCTTGCCTGATTATTCTGGCTAGATTCTAGAACAGTGTTGAATAGCAGTGGTGAAAATGAACATCCTTTTCTCATTTCTGATCATAGGGATACAGCTTTCAGTCTTTCATTGTTGACTATTGTCTTAACTTTGGGTTTTTTGTAAATGACCTTTTGAGGAGGTTGAGAAAGTTTCCTTCTATTCCTGATTTTTTTAAAAACATTTTTGTAAGCAAAGAGTTTTGGATTTTGTCAAATGCATTTTATCATTGTGATGATTATGTGTTTCTCCTTTTTTTCCCCCTATTGATGTGTTGTTACATTAGCTGATCTTCTTTTGTGGAGCTACCCTTACATTCCTAGGGTAAATCCCTCTCTTTAATGATGCATAATCCTTTTGATATGCTGACAAATTTGACATGTTAATTTTAAAAAATCCTGCCATTCTCTGCCAGTATTGCATTGAGGATTTTTGCATCTATATTTATAAGGAATAATGATAAATTGTTTTTTCTTCTGTTGTCTAGATTTGGATCAGGATAATTCTAACTTTATAGAACGAATCAATAAGTATTCCCTCTTTTTCTGGTTTTTGGTAGATTTTGAGAAGCATCGGTGTTAATTTTTTAAATGTCTTGTAGAATTCACAAACGAAGCCATCTAATCCTGGATATTTCTTTATTGCAATGTTTTCCATTATTGATTCATTTCTTTTTCTTTTTTATTTTCTTGTTATAAATCTGTAGAGTTTCTGTTTCCTATGAAGTCAGTCTGGTAGTTTGTGTGTTTCTAGAAATATGCTCATTTTATCTAGGTTATCTAATTTGTTGGCAAACAGTTGTTCATTTTATTGTCTCACAATTCTTTTCATTTCTGTAAAATTTGTAGTATTGCTCCCAGTTCCATATCTGATTTATTACTTGCATGTTCTTTTTTTTTAAATCTTAGACAAAGGTTTGTCAATTTTGCTCATCTTTTTAAAGAAACAACTTTTGATTTTGTTGATTCTCTCCATCGTTTTGCTCTTTTTTTTCTTCTTTATGTGTAAAGCTAAATTACTGATTTCATTTCTTTCTTTTTTAATGGAGATGTTTATAGCTATCAACATCCTTTTGAGTAATGTTTTCACTGTACCTCATAAGTTTTGGTATGTTGCATTCTCATTGGCATTTGTTCCAAATTATTTCCTGATTCCCCTTGTGATTTCTTCCTTGAAACTTTTCTTCTTAATAGTGTGTTATTTAATTTTCTTATATAGATGAGTTTTTCAGTTTTCTTTCTGTTATTGATTTCAACCTTCATTCCACTGCATCAAGAGAAGATACTTTGAATGATTTCATTATTTTTCAATTTATTGAGACTTATCCAGTGGACTAACATGATGTATCTTAGAGAATATTCCATGTACTTGAAAAGTGCTGTGTTTCTGTGGAGTGTTTTATATATAACACACACACGTATATATGTGTGTATATATCTGTGTGTGTATATATGTTTACACACGCGCGCACACACACACACACAGTATCTCCTAATTAATGGTGTTCAAGTCCCGTATTTTGTTATTAATGTTCAGTCTAAATGTAGTATACATCTTGAAAGTAAGCTATGAAAGTTTCCAAATACTTTTGGAGACTTATTTCTTCATTCATTTCTTAGTGTAGGATATTTTAACAAATTATTGAGGACCCAAAAAATACTTTTTGGGCATTTCAGTTATATCTGTCAACATTTACTGGATTAGATGTTAAAATATAATTTTTGAGACTTTTTCTAAAATGTTTCTTAATCACTTAAAATGGCAAAAATAAAACTATACATGTAAATATATATATAACATGTAATAAAATAGGTATATTTTTCAGAAGGAAAAAATAGTGAGAACAGCATTATTTTATATTTTTTGCAAGTCTGTTTATGTTTGGATAAATAGAAGACATCAGGATTCTCATATGTGTTCCTGTGCTAACTCTTTTGCAGTAGGTTTTTTGGTTGACATATATGAAGGAATCATGGTCTCATAATTATATGTAGTTAGAAATAGAAGATGTGTTTTGATAGCTTATTTCATGTAATTACAGTGGTCCTTCCTTGATCTTTCTTGAAAACTTGACAAGTGATTGATTCTCAAAGGTTAGTTGCCATGTGGAAACTGAAAATATGTCAATAAATTATCAGCACTTTGGTATATTAAAACCCACTGGTCCACCTTTTACTTTAGAAAGATCTCTTACCTATGCATGATTCTGTAGCATTGTGCCTCCGCCATTTGCAAAATATTAGTTTATTGCATTATGCCAATTTTCCAATTGTTGGTGGGGTTTATTGTACAACATAACAACAAAACAAAACAAAAACATAGTTAACAGCACTGATGATACCACTTAAAAGTCTCACTAGAAAAATTTTGGGGAGTGCCTGGCTGGTTCATTCAGTAGCACGTGCAACTCTTAATCTCAGGGTTATGAGTTCAAGCCCCAAGTTAGATGTAGAGATTACTTAAACTCTTAAAAAAAAAAAAAAAAAAAAAAAGTTTTGGAAAGCAGTCGGATTCAAGGTAGAAGTCACCAGTTTTCCAAAATGTACGTGTTTTGCTTAAGAGCTTAAATTTTGTAATTTGTAACAGATAGCCACGTGTGTGTGTGTGTGTGTGTGTGTGTGTGTGTGTGTATGCACGTGTGTGTTTTACATGAGAGGCTCATTTCATTCATTTTGAAGGAAAGCATTTGCCAACACAGTTACCCTTTGTTTTCTGAAAATTGCATTAGGCTACTTTGTTTTTGTGAAAGATCTATGAGTATAATAAGGCTTTTTTTTTTTTTTTTAATTAATAAAACTGAAGATCCTCTTTGGATTTCTTTTGGTTAACCAAAATAAGTACTGATGTAAGACTTTCATAAAAACGGATATGATATAACATGAACTCTCAGAAGGCAGGGGATACTTTTGTTTTATGCATTTCAGCTTACAAAATGTTTCATAGGAACACTCTACTTTCAGATACTGAACAAAACCTAAACTTAAATCTGAAGTCATTGTTCATTATTCATTCCTGCTTCTAAATATGGTGTTACATGAAAAAAAGTGGTTAGTTCAGTTCATAACTCAACCAGCTGCCAGGGTGTTTTTCCTTGAGACAACTATCATGTTGGCATACCATGGAAGTGGTTTTGATTTTGTTTTTGTGTACTTCAGATTTACCACGCAGATATTAAAAAGATTTAAGTATTGATATTTAATACAATTATCAGAGTTTATAACTGTATCAAGAAAATTCTTAAGTGAAATTGTGGGTTTTTTTGAGTGCATGTGGAAGTAAGAGTGTTGGCTCACAATGAAGTGTTCAGAATTTCATCCACCACTGGTTTTGTGCCAAGGGTGAAAATTTCCACCCAAGCATAAAAGGAAGATAATGCTGTACTATTACTGCGAATATACTTTTGAGTGTAGGACCCCTTTTCGAAAGTTGTTCACAAACTATGCAAACTTGGGCTATAGGGTAATAAAGATAAGAAACAAAAATTTGCTAATGGTAATGTAATTGAAACAAGCAGTGTACCTGAGGGAAGAACATGGGTATAGAAGAGCTCAAGGGCTCAAAGTAGAACCATAGCACTTTAAGGTTAAAAAAAAAATAAGAAAAAAAGACATTATTCCAGAGTGTGTGTGTGTGTGTCTGCATCATTGCATAATTTCCTCTCAATGTGAAAAGCCTTTGTGCAAGTATATTTCTCACATTTAGCTTTTCTACTCAAATTCAGGAGATGTTAATTTGAAAAAGTTCTCAAAAAGAGGTTTGAGAATGATTAGCATTTTGAATAATTGACTAATTTGACTAATTAAACCTATGAGTAAATCCTAAAGCTCTTGATTTATTTATTCAAGAGATGACAAGTTTGAGGTAGAATTTAATAAGTCCTTCAGAACCTGAAAGTACATTCTTTCTTTGATGAACACTTTGAGTCTGCTGAAAACAAGGGGGAGTTGTATAAAATATAACAGAAACTAGGGGACCTTAGAGATGCAAGCTACTGCATAGGCCATTGTGTGTGTGTGTGTGTGTGTGTGCACGCGCGCGTGCCGGCGCGCATGCATGGTATTTCCAATAAAATTCTGTATGAAGAGGTCAAAAATATGCTAAAGCAGAGCTGTTCTGATTGTGGAGTTCTGACCACATAACCCCTGTCCTTCCCCCTCCAGTCTTTTCCTGAGAGAGCTAATAGAAGTTTCTAGAATATAGCTGGCAGTGGTGTAATTTGGTCCAAACTTTTCTCTCTGCAAAGAGGAAACTGCTATTTAAATAGACTAGTGATAGTGTCATGGACATAGATGCTAGTTAAGGGTTGAACTAGAATTACCATATGACCTCCTAGCTCTGATGACTGCTATTTCAGCATTGTTGCTTGTTTTTTTTTTTGAGAATAGAGAATGGAAGAATAAGGTCCATAACTATGTGTTGGGAACCTTAGAGAAGATGAAAGCATCATAGGAGGCAAACTTCTTGTTATCCACATTTCATTATTTCATAATCAATGTAAAATTCCTAAAAATCCTCCCCATGTATTGTGGAAAGGGGACAGGGTGGGGAAGAGGAAGAAGGAGACACATAAATAAATATAGAATACCTTATTTGCCAGCTTCCTGTTCGATTAAATTCACAGCTTTGGTCATAGCTTGGTAACTTTTCACATAGCTGATTTTTAATATGCCTTTTTATAATTATAATATGGCTTTTGATATGAAAGCCACGTGCTAGAAATATACTCAAGAAGGAACAAATGTTCAGTGGAAGATAATCTAATTTAGGGAATAAATTGTATTAGAATGGTATATATTAGTAGACTATAAAATATCGAGCTAATCTGAATCAAAAGTAGTTCTAGGGGGTAGAATTGATGAGGAATTGACTGGCCTCTTTGTTCAATAAACTTAGCTTTGCCACAAGATATTAGAGTAAGAAAAGGCAAAAGAAAGAGATACAAAAGTAAATTTCTGACATGCCAGAAAGAACAAAGGTAGTTTTCTGAGACTATAAAACAGATGTTATGTGATGCACTAATTCTTTTTGTGCTTCTGCTTGAATGACTGAATTGATGTTCACAACAATACAAAGTGACAAGCTGCTTGAAGTTTCCTTCATTGAAAAGAATAATAATTCATTATTTGTGTGATTCATATTGTTGACCTTATGGATTCAACATAGTCAGATGTCCTTCTTCCAAAAAAGAGACTTTTGAGTGAATTTTACATTTCACCTTTTTTTTTTTTCTTTCCATTAATTAGAAGAAGAAACTCAATACTGTGTTTCTGGTACAGTAAATCTGAGAACATACATTTTGTTTTTTTGGTTTTTTTTTTTTAAAGATTTTATTTATTTATTTGACAGAGAGAGACGCAGCCAGCGAGAGAGGGAACACAAGCAGGGGGAGTGGAAGAGGAAGAAGCAGGCTCTCAGCAGAGGAGCCTAATGCGGGGCTCGATCCCAGAACGCTGGGATCGCGCCCTGAGCCGAAGGTGGGCGCTTAACGACTAAGCCACCAGTCGCCCCTGAGAACATACATTTTGAAACATTTTGGCATAAGGAAACAACAGTGAAAGACAAGGATATTCCAAAAGAAAAACAAAAAAAGAAAAACCATTTCTTTGTGGTTCTGAAATTGAAAAATTTAAAGCTGCTTCTTATTGACTTATACATTTTAGTGTTTTAATCATAATAATGAGAATGACTAACTTTAAGTAAACTGAATATTTTACCTAATGATTTCCATATGTTTGCTCATTTCTTTAAAAGAGAAAGAAGGGGAGGAGCACCTGGGTGGCTTAGTTAGTTAAGCATCCAACTCTTGATTTCATCTCAGGGTCGTGAGAGCCGGTTGGAGTCTGCTTGAAATTCTCTCTCTTCTTCTACCCCTCCACCCACTTATGGTCTCTCTAAATCAATCAATCAATCAATCAATCAATGAAATCTTTATAAAAAAATCCACCTCTCAATACTCATTCTTCACTAATAAGGTACTGGGTCACATATCTTTAGTTATTTTACAATTAAATATGAGATACCTCTCTGATGTGTGTATATATATGTGAGTGTGTATACATGTGTATAGATTCATGTCTGAAAACCTATAATAATTAATAGTTGCTGATAAAAGGTTAAGTATTTGTTAACCAAATAGGACCCTATGATTATAGTTATAATTATGAAGAGTAACACCAAAATCTAATAAGATGCACGATATAACAAAAATCACAAGAGGAAAGGGGAATAGAAGAGTTAGGGTTTGGGGAAAATAGGTAAAGGGGAGTGGGAGAAATAGGCTTCCAGTTCTGGTATGAGTAAGTCCTAGGAATAAAAAGCACAGCATAAGGAATATAGTCAACGATATTGTAATAGGGATGTAAAGGGACAGATGGTAGCTACACTTGTGATGAACATAGCATATAATATATAAACTTGCCAAACCACTAAGTTGTACAACTGAAACTTATGTAACATTGTATGTCAACTGTACTCAAAAAATTGGAAACAAAGTAATCATTTGTTAAATAGTTACAAGATATAGAATCTTAGCTAAAACATTCAGCTTTGGCAACATGAATTCAGTGACAGAACTGACATTAAATAATTCATTCCATGTTCTTTTTTCTGCTCTAGTCTGTCTTAAGATCATAGACTGTTACTGGTGTTTGTGTGCTTTCTTCCGAAAATCCAATTTTGCTTTTAAATGGCCTTTTGAAATAAGTTGATTGCATAATCTTAGAAGAAAAAAGAAAGTTCTTTAGTATTGAACTGAAGAAAAACTAATTTATGACTTTCAGTTCTTGGACTCTATAGAAACTAATTGTGTTACTTTTTATCTAGTTTACTCTTGACATCAGAGGTTCAGAAATACTTCTTTTAATTTAAATCCTATTTGAAATAATTTCCTGTTATAACACTAATAAAAAATATCTAATCAGGTAGTTAGAATTTCCCACAAGAAGTACAAGGCCATTTCCTCTTTCTGTTCATGTGATTTTCTCTTCTCTCCCGACGCCCACTGTGCCACCTCCATTTCCCACCACAGTGTTTAGATCTCTATATAGCTTACAGGTTGTTACCAGTTTTCCCTATTTAGTATCAGTGCAGGCTACTCTTCTAGCACATTTCCAATTTAAACATTGGTGAATTTTAAAAATTCATTGAAATGATAACATCCCTTCCACCCCTTCTTATATAATAGTCATGGCTAAAGTCCAGACCTATTCAAAATATTTGTTGCTTGTACATTCCTAACTAGTCAACATATCATAAAGTTTTGTTTTATGATCTAACAGCTGAAGCATTAGTTCCCTTCTTATTTTCCATCCTTTCCCCCCCACTATTTTCTTTCACTAGGACGCTGAAACACTATACAACAGACTAAGTGTCTAAATGTATGTCATTCGAGATAAGATAAACAATTCCAAATTCTCTTTAATGTTTCTTAATTTATCACTAAGCAAATGAATAATGGTTTGCTAATTCTCAGGTAAAGAATTAGATAGTTCATATTGTAAATTTGAGGAATGAAAGTACATATGATTGGAACAGGAAAAAAAAAAAATCACAAGCTGTGTCCTGGTACAACCTACACCTATCTCTCTCTCTTTTTTTTTTTTTTAATTGTTTATTTTTATTTATTTTATTTTTTAGAGAGGGAGAAAAAGGCCAAAACCAAGAGTTGGAGGCTTAACCAGCTGAGACACCCAGGCACCCCAAGAGAGATGGATATTAAATTTAAGTAATATTTAGTTATATTAGGGAGTAGATAGTGTTTCAGAATTTCCTCTTATGAAGATTTATAAGAAAGGTTCTTTACATGAGGGAGTCATCTCTTAAAATCATTTTCATTCTGTTACCACTTTCCTTCTGACCTACCTTCTCAGTGTTCACTGTGAGTGAATTTGGGATGAATGAATGGTGTCCGTGATTATTGCTAAGTATGGCCTTTGTGTTGAAATACAGAGAAAATTGTTAAAAATGTATCAAATAATAAGATATCTCCAGATTAAAAAAATATTTTTCCAGATGATTCTCACATAATTTAAGTTCCTATGAAATTAGATTCTAATGTGGTTTATAAATATTTGCTGATGAGGTGTGATAGGGAACACTACTGAAGACGTGACACAAAATAGCACCCAACAGTGAGCAGAGGTTTAATTTGGAATTTTCCTGACATGTTACAGGCCATTTCTTGAAGAAAACAAACAAAAAGCCCTACTTCTTAGTGAGAGCTCTGACATCACTGTTTTTGAGAAAAGAGAAGGACCGTGGCAATGGGATTTTCTTAAGCAAGTTGAAACAGAAGGGAATGCTAATAAGGTCCGGGTGGGGTGGCGGGGAGGACACTGAGTGGCTGAATTTCAATTTGGGGAAGGGTTCTTGTGGCTAAAAGACGGTAAGAATATTCTTAAAATAACATTTATAAAATTGTATATTGTCTTTTTTAAAAAGATCTAACTGATATAGTCTGAAAGAGGATGAAGAGAGAAAACTGAATTGAGAGACATTGGAGCTTAATAAATCAGGTTCCAGTTTCACTCCTGCCTCTTACTAACCATGTAACCTTTGTCACATTTAACCTTCCTGGGCCTCACTTTCCCCTGTGGAATGAAAATACCCAATAGGATTTGGAGGGCATTTGGAAAATGGAAGATTAATTGCAAAGGATGAACACCCCAAAAGATTCTGATGAGATTTGAAGAGAAAGAGAGGATAAAAGCCAGCTTGGGAGGGTATTAAATAAGAAGCTTAATTATTCATCATATGTAGGCAGAAGAAGTCTTTATTCCAGGACTGAAAAATTCAAGAGACCTCAGGGATAGTGCTCGCTGCTAAGGCAAATTTAAAGAAAGGAATGAAGAAAGAAATAAAGGGAAAAAAGAAAGAAAAAAAAAAAAAGAATGAAGTATATAGTTCATTCTCTCCTTAATGATTGAAACCAAAGAAATTAATCCTTAAATCACATGTATCTCTCTGATTATTGTTTAAAAGGAAGATTAATTAAAATAATTTGAAATACTTTGGTGGGTTGATTTAAAAATTAATTCCAGGTACAATTGGAGTTAGTAGAAAAAATCTTCTTTTTAAATAAATTAAATCATTGCAGATCACAGGAAAAGTTCAAAAAATATTTAATATAAATATTAAAATGTTAACTGAACAGTATAATACAAAATGGAAAAAAATGTATCATGCCATTTCATTCATCAATATGGATCTAAACATTTAAGTAAAGATTTTGCATATTAATCTAGCAGTGTATAATTTTAACAATTCACCTGACCAATTGGGCTTTGTTATAAACATATAAGTTGGCTGGAAATAGGAAGTTTCATTAATATAATTTTTATATCAATACAGTAAAGGAAAAAATACGTTTATATGAAAGAGGTTGGAACTGCGTGATGATATGGTAATAATTTCAAATAAAAACTCTGACATAGGGATAAAAAAAATATTACCTACAAATGATAGAGATTCTTTACCAAAATTCTAGAAAAAAAAATAGTCTATAATGAAATATTAAAGATGCTGCCATTGTAGGAAAAAAAGGACAGGTGTTTCACTACCACCATTATTATGCAACATTGTTTTTGACATTGACCATAATGGAATCATTCACTAAAATGAAATAAATGCTTTGTAACAAATGGTGGTGGAGCAATTGGGCATCCAGTAGAAGAAAATTAAATGAAATATGAATCACAAATGATCCTCAAATCATATATGGAATGTAACTCAAAATGCCATCAGGGACTTATATATAAAATATACAACTATGACCCCATTAGAAAAAAAAAAATAGGACAAAATCTTCAGGACCTCAGAATAGGTGAAGCATTCTTCTTCTTGACAGCAAAAGCATGATTTATCAAAGGAAAAATTGATAAACTGGACCACAGTGATTTTGAAAGCTTTTTTTCTGAAAAAAGTCCTTTTTAAGAGGACGAAAAGACAAGATAGAGAATTGGAAGAAATATTTGAAATTGAAATATCTGACAAGTGATTTGTGTCTAGAATAAAGAACTTTATAACTCAACATGAAACAAGTACACAAACAAAAGCAATCCAATTAGAAATGGACAAATGGCACGAACAGACATTTCACTGAAGGAAATCTGTTGACAAATATTCACATTAAAAGGTGTTCATTAGTTATTAGGGAAATGCCAATTATAACCACAATGGGATATCATTACTTTGATATCAGAATAGCTAAATTAAAAACATACGCACGCTCACACATACACACGAAAAACAAATTGTAGGAAGAATGCAGAGAACTTGGATCATTTATATATTGCTGTTGAAAATGCAAAATGATATAACTACTCCAGATAAACCTATGACATTTTCTTGCAAAACTAAACATATGCTTACCATGTGACTCGGCAATTGCACACTTTGGCATTTATCCCAAAGGACAATTTATGTTCATACAAAACCTGTGAAAAATTGCTTGTAGAAGTCATAGTCGTAATAACTCAAAACTACAAAGGACAACCCAGATGCACTTCAACAAATAAAAGGTTCAGCAAACTGTGGTATATTCATGCCCTGGATTATTACTCAGCAATCAAAAGGAACAGAGTGTTGATAGCCTCAACAACTTATATGGATCTTGAGGGAATGATGTTGAATGAAAAAAGCCCATTTCTGAAGGTTGCGTGTTGTACTACCCTTTTTACATAGTATTCTTGAAATAACAAAATTACAGAGATGGAAAATAGGTTAGTGTTTGCCAATGGCTGCAGAGGGAGGCTATGGTAATAAAACTGCAGTTCTATGCTGGTGATAGAGCTATTCTGTATCGTGACTGGTGCTCGTCATATATGATAAAATTACATAGAACCAAAAATACCCACACACACATACACAAATGAGTACATGTAGAATTGAAATCTGAATAACTCTGTATAAATATCAATTTCTTTTGTGATATTGATTATGCAAGATGTTGCATGTATTGGAGAGAAACTGGGTGAAAGGATTTTCTTTATTATTTCTTATAACTTCATGTGAATCTGCAAATACCTTAAAATTATATATATATATATATATATACATATATATATATATCTGTAATATAGAATATTGAAGTAAGAATGAGAAATATTCTGTTCATGGTAATAATAAACTATATATAATTAGGACTAAATCTAGTAGGAAAAGTAAAGGATCTATATGAAAAATAGAAGATGCAATATTATAAATGTACATAAAATGTGAGTGGTATAAGTAGCTCTGAGTGAAAAGCTTTATTTTATTTATTTATTTATTTATTTATTTATTTATTTTTTTAAGATTTTATTTATTTATTTGACAGAGATAGAGACAGCCAGTGAGAGAGGGAACACAAGCAGGGGGAGTGGGAGAGGAAGAAGCAGGCTCCTAGCGGAGGAGCCTGATGTGGGGCTCGATCCCATAACACTGAGATCACGCCCTGAGCCGAAGGCAGACGCTTAACCGCTGTGCCACCCAGGCGCCCCCTGAGTGAAAAGCTTTAATATTACAAAATGGTGAAAGTTTTCCAATTTACTCTGCATATGTGGTGCAATTTTAATAAGATTCTCCATTTGGTAGGTTGAAATATGATTCTAAATCCCATATAAAGGATGATAAGTTTGAGAATTATTGATATATTGTTTGAAATATTATTTGAAAATAAGATTATTTGGAATGATGTCCTTGCCTTATAAGATATTTCTTTTTTTTTTTTTTTTTAAAGATTTTATTTATTTATGTGACAGAGAGACAGCCAGTGAGAGAGGGAACACAGCAGGGGGAGTGGGAGAGGAAGAAGCAGGCTCCTAGCGGAGGAGCCTGATGTGGGACTCGATCCCGGTATGCCAGGATCACGCCCTGAGCCGAAGGCAGACGCTTTAACGACTGTGCTACCCAGGCGCCCCTATAAGATATTTCTTACATTAACATCTATATCTGTATCTGCATTGTAAAACATGTAGTAATAAAACATGTGCAAAATCTGTATCATTAAAGATACAGTAGACAAAATATGTGGAATTTACCTAAGGAAAAAAATTATTTGTAAGAAAAAATATATATATATATATTTATTTTTTTCTTTCTTTAAGATTTTTAAGATTTTATTTATTTGAGAGAGAGAAGGAGAGCTGGGGGAAGAGCAGAGGGAGAAAGAGAAAGAGAGAAGCTCAGACAGACTGTGTGCTAGGCTTGGAGCCCAATGCAGGGCTCAATCTCACAACCCTGAGATCACGACCTGAGCCAAAATCGAGAGTCAGGTGCTTAACCGCCTGAGCCACCCAGGCGCCCTGATTTAGACAAATGTATCATGACTCGTATCCACCATTATAGATCATACAGCGTAGTTTTACTGCTTTTGAAATCCTCTGTGTTCCACCTGTTTTTTCTTCCCTACCCCACAACCCCTGGCAAACACCGGTGTTTTTAGTGTCTCCCTAGTTTGTCTTTTTCAGAATATTACATAGTCGGAATCATACAGTGTATAGTATTTTTGAATTGTCTTCTTTTACCTAGTTGTAGGCATTTGAGTTTCCTCCATATGTTTTCATAGTTGATGGCTTATTTTTTTTATCACTTTATAATATTCTGTCATCTGGGTATATCACAGTTTGTTTATTGATTCACCTCCTGAGGGACATCTTGGTTCCTTCCAAGTCTGGGCAATTATGAATAAAGCTGCTATAAAAGTTCATACCCAGAGGTTTGTGTGGATATAGGTTTTCAACTCATTTGGGTAAATACCACAAAGCACAAATGCTGGATTGCATATTTAGTTTTGTGAGATACCACTTAACTGTCTTCCAAAGTGGCTTTAACACTTTGCATTCTCTCCAGCAATGGATGAGAGTTGGCCATTTTATTTAGAACTTAGGCCTTCTCTGATGCTTTTTGCAAGACTTTTCCCTTCCTTTCTTTGAACTTGCGCAGTACTCTGTATCCTCATTCTGACATTTAGCATATTCTTTCTTGCTTTGCAAGTGTGAATCCCTCAGGACAGATGCTAGATATGTCTCCAGTAACTTACAATACTTCATTTAAAATTTTGGAAATGTAAGGTCCAGTATATGCTGAATGAGTAACGAAAGTTCCAATTTTGATGCGTTGGGCTATCGAATGAAGCATTTTGTTCTGAGAATCCATATATGATCACAATGTCCTGCACTAGCCTTGGGATTGTACAATTCTCACTATCACCATTAGTAATATTTTTTTTCAGTTGTTTTTTAGCAATTATTTCATGGGTAAAGATGTGGTTGATTCATGTGAAAGGAAATTGCATTTGAAGTTATCGATTCTTTACCCCAGCTTTTCAGCTGGAAGAAACAAAGCTCTCACTGCAATAAGTGCTGAATCTTTAAAAAAACAATATCTAATGAGGTTAGTATATATCTCTGACATTTTATTTTCAACCAGAGTGAAGGTCACAGCTGGAAGGTAACAAAGATGATTTTACACAGTAAATAAAAAATGCTATCGAAAAGAAAATGAAATACTGCTAACTTTCTATAGCCTCTTGCATCAAAAGCATGTTTGTTATGCCTGATTCTGGTAGTTCAACCATATTATCCTTCCATTTCATAGATTCTTGAACTATAAAAAAGAGTGAAACTAGTTTTATGTCAGGGGCTTACATAAATGTGTGCTTTTCATTAATATTCTGGAATTGTATTATTTGAATTTTTATATTGAACTCCTAAATCTCTTCAGTATTTGTTTGGTGGAACTTGGTATTCATTCTGTGTGTTTGGTGAACTTCCCTCTGAGTTGGGAGGTTTTCTGTATCATCTATATCAAGACCCTCAACTCTCTCATCTTGGTGTTTACAACTAAAATACAAGTTTAGCATTAGGAGAATATGTCAAAGTTGTTTTGAAAAGTAATGGGCTAGGTTACGGTTAAAACCTGAAAAACGTGTGGGCACAATGTAGAGCAGAAACTCTTAACTGCTTTTATATGATGTATCACCACATAACAAAGGTTATCTATTAAATTTGTGCTAGATGAAGATAATTATAATATTTAAAATAACTTAATATATTGAAAAAGTTCATGAAACAAAAAGCTTAAAATGCCAAAGGCCATAGGAAGATAACTGTTTTATATTGTCCTCTAGTTAACATCTTTGAACCAACATATTCCAGATTTTATAATTCACTAGTTTTAAAAACTAACATGAGATAAGTGTCTAACCTAATATTTGTTTTATTTTAGATGAACTCACAAATTCATCAGAAACTAGATTGTCTTTAGAAGACCTCTTCAGGAGAGACTTTGTGCTTCATGACCCAGGAGCCCGGTGGATCAACGGTACGTGCCCGCATTTGTATGTGCTGTATTTATTTTGCATTCCATGTCATCAAAATTAAAGTAAATAATGGTAGTTTAGTACTTTAATTGACATTATGCTTCAACGGTTACATATACCAATATACTACTTAATCAGAAAATAATACCTTGGCTCTTGTGCAAGAAAACCAATTCCTGAAATAGGTCATCAATCAAATTATTCTCCAAGTATTAGACTGACTGTTCTATCTCTGCTGTTCTTCACAATCACTAGTTCTGTGGCTTTAAGCATGTGTTAAATCTTAACACTTCTCTGGATAATCTACTTGGTGTGGAAGTCTAGATTTGGGGAGCCTACATAGGTAAGTGCTTCAAATTTGGCAATCAGATTAGTTTTCTTTTCTCTCTTTGTGGCTTTTCTTTTTAAGCTTAAGCGCTACAAACTAGGAAGAATCTTTGCAAAGTTGAAATACTTGGATACGGCATGGAAATACACTGCACTTTGTCCTTTTCCAGGAAAACACTTCCTCAATTTCCCTAGGTTATTTCTGATTTTATTATTATCAAAAGTTTAAAAACATTTAGATTAAAAAGGAAACAACCATAAAATAAAAACCACTGAATGGCTCGATGGGCTTTGGTTTGTCTTAATAAAAGGTAATAGGAAAAGTTACTAGATAGCTAAGAGATGTGTTGGTAAAAAGGAAGTCATGTTTCAATTCCTTGACTATTCCAGTTTGCCTGACCATACTAATCACTGGTTAGATAGCTGTTAATATTTGCCCTTCACTTTATTTAGACATAATAACTTTGCTTGTTTGTCAGGCATGGAGTAGATTATTTGTATGACAGATAAAAAAGAGCTTTGCCTTTTTATCTAATAAAGATCATCTCGCATACAGTCCATTTTTTCTTCTCTAATATTCTAATTAAGTGCATTTATGTCTGCAAATTAAATGATAATTTGTGGAAGCTATAAAAAGAATGTAACTTAGTTTGTGAGGGCAGAGGCCAAATCATACTTGTTTACCTAGCACTGATAGAGTTCCTGGAGATCAGCAGGCACTCAAGATTTGAATAAATGAATGAATGTGTTTAATTGAAGTCCAGTGTTATTTTTAGATAAACTCAAGTTTCAGTTAAAATTGTTTGGAAGATGAGTGTATATCATGGTGATGGTATTATAGACACAGAAAACAAGATAGCATTTTATTAATTTCTTTATAAATTTTTATTTTGAATTGTTCATAAATTTGGTATTTGCCATACTGTTGCTTTGCTCACTACTTTAGATGTACCCTGCATTTAGTTCAGATGAGCGCTATGACTCAGGAAGGCCAATAAAGAGGTATATCATTACCAGGCATTGCATGGATCTCTCACAAATCTTTCCACTGTTTTTAATTTTAAAATCATCTTTGTACTTGCTAACATTTCTGCTTTCTATTAGAGGAGGTGACATAAAAATTGTGGGAAAAATCGGGAGTCATTAGATTCGAACTGCTCAGGAACATTCTGTTTTATTTACCATGATTTTGGCCAAACTATAGAAATTTGTGTAGTCTTTGACTTTGGAAAGCAAGAAAAAAAAACCATGGGCTTCATCTCCCTTCTCAGGCGAGCTTGGACTATTTAAAGAGGCATTTACTCCTGTGTATAACTGACACTTCGATATCGAAGTGCCAAAAGCCTGGACATATACTCACGGTGAACTGCTTGCTAAATTAAACCACATTTCAATATCTAGGACACACATTCTACTTTAACCCTTTACACGGTACCAGAATAATATATTTGCAGTTAATCATTTTCATCAGTTTTTTTCGTCATTTCTTTTCCTGATCTTGAGAAAATATCCTTGGACAGAGCTGCAGTGTTATCATTATACTCTATGTAAAACCTAAGACCTAAAATATTTATAAAATAATTTGACATAAGAATCTTTTAAACAGGGTTAAACAGAATTTAAGCTTTCAGATGCAGGCAGTCCTTACAAATACCACTGAAGAAATTGACTCCCTGTCAGTAGATTGTGTGCACTGGGTTGCTTTTCGAGTAGAGGAATAGATCTGTGCTCATTCATTTCTCTTATCCAACTCAGATCTCCTTTTTGGCAATCACTAGACACGGCCTATTTACATATTCCTCACATAGCCAGAAAATACAGTGGGAACTATATGGATAAAATGTGTAATCTTGGCCTCATTATCACAGATTATATCTATGGGTGAAATGTCATCTTTTTCTTTATGAGATGTCTCACTTAGGTCGTCTTAGTATATAAGTGGCTCGAAGAAGTCAAAGCTGAGCTCGTTTGGAAGCTTTGTTTAATTCTTGGAGGTCTCCTAGGAACACTTAATGCATTACCGGTCAAGGAGAAGGAGGGAGTCGAGCTGGCCCTGGCAAGTCTAGGATGTAGTGCGGCAATGTCGTTCATTATGCTGTTTCTCAACTAATCTCTCTGTGAATGTCATCGCAGCCTTGGATGGGTGCTCATGTTCATGGTTAGCTTAACAACTGCCTTCCCGCAGATCTGCTCATATCCTTGAAATCTACATTTTTATAGCATCTTCTTCCTAGTTATGTCACCTTGAAACCTGGAAATCCATCTTCGGTAACATTATTCATCTCCCCACATACATTCGATGATCAATCAATCATCAAAGAAAGACCTAACATTAATTGAGGGCCTTCTGTGTTGGGTTTTGTGCTAGACGCTTTCTATCCATATTTCATGACTAGTATGTAAAGTTAAAATTATTAACCCCAGAAAACGGAGACTTCAGCAGAAAAATGTATCCAAAACACAGCTGGTAAGAGATAGACACTGATTTACCCACTATATTGAAGTACAAAACTTACCCTCTTTCATTGTTCAACTTTGAGATGCTATTCCCAGTCTCCAACACACGTGCCAGCCTCTTTAATAATCTCATTGTAGATTTCATTGCTATGAATCTTTTCATCCTTAGTATTGCAGGAGTGTCCTCTTCCTAGGTATATCCATGTACTGTTAAGTTAACATGGTCACGAAAAGAAAGATATATAAGCATATTTATTGATATGTTGATGATATAAAATGTGAACAAAGAGGTCTTCAAAATAGTGTGGATGGCCTGTGATATCCCATTATTTGTATTGTTTACCAGTGATTGTCCAGATGTCTGGATTTTGGCCTCCTTTTTTTTTTTTTTCTTTTTGCCGTTACATTTTTTTTACATAATTTTCTTTAATAAAGTGTATGTTAAGTGATTTTTATAACTAATTAGGAAAAGTAATGCCCTCCCCCTTTTTTTTAGTCACATAGGTCTCCATCCAATCCCTCCATCAGTCTCCTGACAAATACAACTTTATAAGGCCCAGCTGAAAACTGTTAATGCACTTTTCAAAAAACATCAGAGGAACCCCTTTGCCATTGGAGTAAATGTCAGTCTTCCCTTTGTAGCAAGCCTCTCAGAAGTAAACTCAGCCTCTTTCCTAGTAGTCAGCTCTATACTGTATTTTAGGCACATTGAACTTCTTGATGTTCTTCGTAAGCTCAAAACTTCCTTGACTCTGTGCCTTTGCCCACGCTATTTTCTCCCTCTGGAATCCCTTCCCCCAATAGGAAAGCCCAGATGTTATCCCATTTGAAACCTGATGCCCAGGAGCAAAGCCAGTGACTGTTTGTCTCGTCAGCTGGGAGGATCTTTTTCTTTCCTCTACACTCTAAGGTTTGACTCTCCCATAGAGAAATTTACACCTCCGTTATAATTATAACATACCTCACCTCTTCTAAGACAGTGCTTCTAAAACTATTGTGAAAGATCACTATTTTTAAATGTTATTCATTTGTTTTTACCTTTGACCCTTGAACAGCACAGGGTTAGGGGCTCGAACCACCTTGCACACTTGAAATTTCGCTTATAACTTCTGACTCCCCAGAAACTTATCTACTAGTAGCCTTCTGTTGACTGGAAGCCTTTCTGATAACATAAACAGTTGATTGATACATATTTCATGTATTATACCTATTACACACTGTACTCTTATAAAATGATCTAGAATTTAAGAACCACAATAAACAAGCAAAGGGAAAAATTAAGAAAGGGAGAGAGAGACAAGACAAGAAATGGACTCAACTGTAGAGAACAAACTGATGGTTATCAGAGGGGAGGGGATTAGGGGATGGTTTCAACAGGTGATGGGGATTAAGGACTGCACTTGTCATGATGAGCGCAGGGTGGTATATGGAGCTGTTGAATTACTGTACTGTACACCTGAAGCTAATATTACATTGTATGTTCCCAATCTGGGATTAAAATAAAAACTTACATTAAAAATCAAAAATAAATAATGAGAATAGGGGAAAAATAAACTAGAGAGAAAATGTTAAGAAAATTGTAAGGAAGAGAAAATACACTCACAGTACTGTAGCGTATCAAAAAATCTTCATATAAATAAGGACCCACATAGTTCAAATCCATGCTGTTCCGTGTTATTTTCATTTTGGCATGAATCAATACTCGAAAAAATACAATAAAAGTAAATAACTGAAAAAAAAGAATAACTAGATATTCAGATACAACCCCGAATTTCATTTTACTGCAATCAAGAGTTCTAAAATTTTATTTCAAAAATATACTAAGTACAAACATAATATTGGAACTAAAGGAAGAATTTCAAATATTACTTTGTTTGGGAGACTGTATACCGGTAATTAATAGAGTATTACTAACATACCGCTAACTTTTTGTTATTCCAAAATCAGAATTAAACAAATATTGGAAGTAATCATTCACACTGAATGCCTATTCTCATATTTTGAGGAGTCACCGGCATATCACTATTTAAAGTTTTAATGTAATAAATTAGCTTGGTTCCTTCTTGTTAAGTTAAATAATCTAGGTTAGACTGATGACAGCACTACTCACCGAGGATAAACTTTATTTCAATTATTTCTATTTTCTGTTTTAATAATATTCATAGTAGAAGGGAAATCAGTCTCCAAAATGAGGGTGATCATAATGGAAAACAGAAGACTTTAAAGCAGTTTTGAGCTTTTACTCAAAATGAATCATGAGATAACTTGATAACTTTGACTCTTTACCACTAGCCAGTTTTAAAATTTATCCTGCAAAGTATAGATCATTTAAATTATCTTTTGATAAAAAAGGAGATTTTGGATTTTAAATACATCTGGGTTATAATAGACAATCTAATGTTAAATTATAGCGTCTCGTAATGAAATCTATTGTGTGTAGCTAGTTTGTCACTGGCTCACCCACTAGTTCACCTGCTCAGTGAGATAAGTCCGCTTGTGCATTTGAACTTACAGTGATGTGGGTGGAATTGCTACCAGAGTTTCTAAATGTGTACTCTCAATTAAGCTTGTCCCATTGTGGACCAGTGACCAGTACTTTGCCAGCTGGCTGTAGTTTGCCAACATCAGATCTGAGAGACAGAAAGCCCTGAAGAGTGGAACCCGTGTCACATTCATGTTTGAGTCACCCCAGCAGTTAGCACCCTGCCTGGACTCATGTCATACTCAATAAGTAGCTTAATTAGCATAATGGGATAATTCACTCTATTTTCCTTGATCTGTATGTGTGGATCCCTTGATCCACAAACAGTAGAGGATTCATTTCTGTTCCTTTTCTCATGATATGCATAGATTTTTCTCTGATCTATACAAGCCTGCCCTTCCCAGTGTCCATCTAGCATGTGAGCTGTTGCACATTTTTTTTTTTTTTAAATGGCTGGTTGTGATGAGCGATGATGTCCGAGGCTCTGGATTTAATCATGATTTTATTGAATTTAATTTTGGGACCAGTTCAGCCCATCTCCCAAGGTGATATCTAGGACCAGATATGTAAACCTGTTATCTTTTAAATGGTATGTGACAAAATGACATATTGATACACGGAAGTCACTAAAATGAAACAAACCAGGGTCTCTCAACAATTTTTAAAAGCCTACTAATGTTTGTATTTTGTTTTACTTTGTTTTCATTTAAACTGGGGGTAATAGTTCCTATGTGTAGAAGCACAGGGAAAATTAAATAAGCAAACTATATAAAAAGCAAAGATAACAAAGGTAAAGGCAAAATGAAAAAGATAAGAAAACATGTAAGTAAAAAAGGAAGGTCTGAAGCCTTATAGATCTTCAAATGGTCAGAATCTTGATAACCACTTCTAGAGATGCTGTAGACACCTTTGTAAAAGCCCCCGATATTTCTTTGTAAATGCCCCCTCTTACCCCAATGAATGGTATCTGGGATATTCCACAGAACGTGAAAAGCCATTGTTGTATTCTTCATGGAAAATAAAGCAAATTATGGAAACAATATCAATAATAGTTACAATAATAAGAAAACTCAAAATTGGGGGAATCAAACAAATGAATCTTGTTTGTTATTTTTCGTTTGGCACTATTTTATCAGCTAGAATTTTTGTCTATCCATTCACTGTGTTGCAGAAGCTTTTGTATTTTTTTTGTGCATAGGGAGCTAGTTACAATGCTTACAGCATTCTCACTCCCAGCCCTCTCCAACAGAATGTTAACTCTTTTGTCTTATTTTTTATTTTCTAAAATAAAAAAAAAGCACAACATAACCATCAATCAGGGTGATAATCAAAATGCTAGAATTGAACTCATGACCATGAGGTTCGGGGGGATAATTTATATTTTTATTACAATATGACATATAAGGACAAAATATCATAAAGTACACGTGCAAAACTAGGTGTATGGTTAGATAACTTACCTTCATCTAGTTTTCCATCTATTTAATGGAATATAATACAGCTATTAAAACTGATCTTGTGAAAAAACTGGTGATATTAGGACACCTGAGAATAAAATGTTAAGTGAAAATTGTTGGATATAGAATTACAGTCGTATAGAATTACACGCACTGTACATTCACAGTTACATTACAAGCATGTACACATATGTGGGTGCAAAGAACATGATATCAGAATTAAATATGCTAACATATTAAGTAACTTTCTGACGGAGTGATTATGAGTTACTGTTTTTAATTTTTTCTCCTTTTTTGTCTGTATTTTCCAAATATGCAGCAACTATGTTGTTACTTCTGTCACATGTGAAGAATTACTGAAATTCTTATTAAAATGTAAATACTTTCTGCTCACTAAATACTTAATTCATCACGGTTTTGGGTACTTATTTATTATTTGAAAACGAGTTAGGGGGTGCCTGGGTGGCTTAGTGGGTTAAGCCTCTGACTCTTGGTTTCGGCTCAGGTCACGATCTCATGATTGTAGGATTGAGTCCTGCTTCAGATTCTCTCTCTCTCTCTCCCTCTCACTGGTGCGCTCTCTCTCTCTCAACTAAATAAATAAAATCTTTAAAAACATTTAAGAAAACAAGTTAGAGACATGACCCAAAATGATGAGTGTCAAGGATGTCTGACAGGGGCTGGGGAGTGTGGAGCCCTTAAAGATGTGAAGGAGGACACTAGGAATACCATCTTATCTATGGTAGACCTGAAAAGAGCCCCCCAGCCCTGCAACGCTGGGATGAAAGATGCTTCTTTTGTCCCAAGACTAACGTGAGAAGGAGAAGTACAGAGAGAAGCATAGGGTTGTTACTAAGCCTGGGAGAAGAGGAATGTTCTCAGAGCAGGACTGGATTGTCTTTTTTGTTTTTCATTTTTTATTTGATTATAGTTGACACTCAATGCTGTATGAGTTTCAGGTGTGCAACATGGTGATTTGACCAGTCCATACATTATGCTGTCCTCACACAAGTGCAGCTGCCATCTGTCACCATACAATGCTATTGCAATATCAATGACATATTCTTAATGCTGCGCCTTTTGTTCCTGTGTCTTATTCTTTCTATAACTGGAAGCCTCTGTCTCCCACTCCTCTTCACCCTTTTTCCCCTCACGCCCCCTCCTTTCTGGCAACCGTCAGTTCTCTGTATTTACCAGTCTGATTCTGCTTTTCTTTTGGGGTTTTTGTTGTTTTTTGTTTTTGTTTTTTTTTTTTTTTTTTAGATTGCACATATGATTTCAGTCAAGCAGAATCTGACCTGGACTATCTTAGGGGTATAGGTTCTTATCATAGCAGTTTTACCCCCTATTCCCCAAGAGACTGGGACAAAATATTCCCTGTATTTTACCAATGTTCTTTCTTTCACTTGGTAATAAAAACATATAAAGGGCTATTAAAATTGTGACATCCCTAGTTTCTGATTCATAGGTCAGATAATTGAAAAATTAGGTTAAAATATAATTGTTATCCTTTTAGAGTAACATATGTCAAAATACATTACTATCAAAGTAGATCATTTCCTACCAAAATTAAAGAAGCACTTAGAAAAGTATACCATTAAAATGTATTTTCTTATCTCTAAATTACCAGAATATTTTTTTTATCACTATATGTTTATATGTCATACTGTGCTTTTAACCCAAGTTTAAATTACCCTACATTAAAGCACTTGAAGTCAAAAGTAAAACCAAAATATTTGCTATAAAAAAATCATACTATGGCAACCTTATATACTAACTACAAGTATTCAGATTTTTGTTCGGAATTTAAATCTAAATAGTTTTTTTTAAGGAAATATTTTTAAGATTCCAGCTTGTCTTAAAATGACATAATTTATACAAAACACTGAGAGAGAATAGGGATAAGGATTTACTCATAGAAAGCAGTGTTAATATTTCAGGGTAAAAGTAAATTCAGTAAGACAGTATTTCTATGTTTTAGAAATACAAGGATTATTTTAGAGAACTTAAAGGGAGTTGGAAATAGAAACCAGACTTTAGATTAAGAGAACTATATTTGGATTCATAAAAGAAGGGGAAAAAGGTCTAATTGGGATGAAATAGTTATGTTTAAAGTTCATCATCAAGCATTGCCGGGGTATGTGGTTGGCTCACTCAGTTAAGCATCTGACTTCAGCTTGGGTTATGATCCCAGGGTCCCGCATCAGGCTTCCTGCTCAGCTGGGAGCCTGCTTCTCCCTCTGCTCCCCTGCTCCTGCTGTCTTGCTCACTCTTGCTATCCATCTCAAATAAATAAATAAAATCTTAGAAAAACATCAAGCATTACTGAGTTTCACCTATATGCCCTGTACAGGTTTTTGTATGTTTCAAGTGGCATCTGTGGACATTTGAAAGGTTTGTGATAAAAGACATAGTAGTCCTCGTAGTCATAGGGTATTTCACACAATTGTTGTTAGTCTTGGCTTTGTAGGCCCAGAGACTGAGTTTGTCAACACAAATGTAGACTAATGGACACTTCGATGTTGACATCTATCTTTCCACTAATTTGTCCATCTGTCCTTTTATACACTAAAGACCTACTTATGGAGCATAGCCAACAATTCTTGTAGATGCAAGAGCATAAAGATGAATAAATATGGTCCCTTTGTCCTAGGGAATTATGAATATTGAGGTTCTTTCCCCATTGTGTACTATGTCTTTTCTGATAACTAGGGTTTAAAGAAGTGAAATTAGTCATCAAAGGCTATGATTGGGCAGAAAGTAGAGATAACGAGATTTATGAGAAATACTCAGTACACAATATGAAGAGGTTTGATTAACTTTTTTTTCCCCAGAATCTGAAACACATCTCCATATCCCACACTTCTCTGTCAGGTATGTTAGAGGATACACACTAGCACATTTTGGTTTTTGAACAAGTTTTTGTTCTCTTTGCTTCCACTTTATTTGATACAGTCTTCACTTATGTGTGTTAATAGTTATACTAATACATACATGTACCACTGACAAGGTTGCAAGAAATGAAATATAGTTAAGGTATCTAGAGGATTTAGAAACTATATGAAAATTCAGCGATAAATTGCTGGATTATTATTTTTAAAAAACATGCAAAACGGAAGTAAGAAATTAGTTTAACTTTAGAATAACTGGAATGGTCTTCCTGGAAGAGATGAAGTTCAGTGTCCATGTAGAGGGCGGTTGAGCATAGAAGAGAGAGGACGTCACTGGGAGAACAAGGCTGTATTGCGGCAGTGTCATAGAAATTAACATAAGATGTAGGAATAATGAACAGTAGTGCTGTGTGTGTGTGTGTGTGGTGTGTTTAAAATTAATGGTGAAAGGAGTTGATCACTTCAGTATTGGCGTATAATTATAATATTAATACCGTCATTTTACTGTACTTGTTATACTTTAATTGACTTTCGTAGACTTAATCTTTTATTAGATCATCATTTTGAAACAGAAGAATTTGAGGTTGCTCTAATGATTATCAGCTCTTTTATTTTCCTTAGAATTAAAATAGGAGATGTTGGTAACAGGAAGTTCACCTAAGTTTATAGCGTATAAGAATTTACATTTACTTTTCTACTTTTCTAGGATATTTCCACATATAATTTATTTGTATTTCTTTGAAAAACCTTCCCTGGCAGTCAGAGTGGGCATTAGTTTTGTGTCATAGATGAGTAAATTTAGACACAAAGAGATTTTCTTCAATTCTTTGCAGTTCAAAATCAGTAATGAGCTCTGGCTGGAATCCAGTCTTCATGTGCAGTGTTGGGTAGGATACTTTGGAGTAGAAGAAGTGTCTCATGTGAATTTTTTGTGTTGTCATTAAATTAACATTTAATAATGTTTATAAATTAAAAAAAAACACATCAACAGTTTAAGGAAAAGCGTGTTAAGGGAAAGATCTAATAATAAGTGAAGATTTCCTTTGACTCATATCTGACTGAATTTGATTGGAATTCTTAGGTGATTTTTGAGAAAATGTAATCATTTTGTATCATTGATTATAAATGAAAAAAAGAAGTCTTGCAGCAAACCATAATAAGAACTTACATTTACATGTTAAGCTTCTAATTCACCTCGTTTTCCTTGAGCCACATTTTCTGCTTTTGTGCGTGTGTATGTGTGTGAGTGCCCACATACATTTCTTTCTAAGGCTAATTTTACTTAATCAGCTTGGTCATGTAGTCAGTTTGGATGAGCCACTGAGATCTTTACATAGCACACAATCAACTATTCCATTATTTTGTATTGAATAAACAAGTATTTACTGGGTGTTTACCCCAAAGATACAGACGTAGTGAAGAGAAGGGCCATATGCACCCCAATGTTCATAGCAGCATTGTCCACAATAGCTAAATCATGGAAGGAGCCGAGATGCCCTTCAACAGATGACTGGATTAAGAAGTTGTGGTCCATATATACAATGGAATATTACTCAGCTATCAGAAAGAACGAGTTCTCAACATTTGCTGCAACATGGACGGCACTGGAGGAGATAATGCTAAGTGAAATAAGTCAAGCGGAGAAAGACAAATATCATATGACTTCTCTCATCTATGGAACATAAGAACTAGGATGATCGGTAGGGGAAGAAAGGGATAAAGAAAGGGGGGGTAATCAGAAGGGGGAATGAAACATGAGAGACTATGGACTATGAGAAACAAACTGAGGGCTTCAGAGGGGAGGGGGGTAGGGGAATGGGGTAGAACGGTGATGGGTAGTAAGGAGGGCACGTATTGCATGGTGCACTGGGTGTTATTCGCAACTAATGAATCATCGAACTTTACATCAGAAACCGGGGATGTACTGTATGGTGACTAACATAATATAATAAAAAATCATTAAAAAAAAGTGAATAAACAAGTATTAACATATAGGCACACTTCAGAAAGTCTTTAGTGAGAAGAATTGCTAGAGATAATATCATTTATCATTAAATGGCTAATATTCTGTCTGGTAAGTCATTTCAAACATGAGCATTGAGTCAACTGAAATATTTCATCTAAACGGTGGTTTGGTTTCATGTGTGTTCATGTGTTGTGTTCACATATAACAGTATATTTACCAGATCTAGTTCTATTTCTTTTCTACATTTACCTGTTACTGTGTTTTTGATGAAAATCAAATGGTAATTTTCATATAATACTGTAGGGATGCAAAAAATGAAGGTGTATTATCTGCCTTCATCGATTTATTGTTAATGATAGTAATAATAAAAGTTGTGCTTTTGGGAGAGGGCTTCTAATAGTAGCCAAGAGTCATGATTTTTATTTTTAATTTATTATATCTAATTTTATAGTTCCCTAAGTAGAAATGTGTTCATTTTATAAATAAACAAATTGAGGTTTAAAGCAAATAGGTGATTTCTTCAAGTTCACACTGCTATTCAACATAGTACTACAAGTCTTAGCTGCAGCATTCAGACCAAAAAAAAAAAAAAAAAAAAAAAGCTATCCAAACTGGTAAGAAGAAATACCTCCACTATTTGCATATTACATGATACTATACATAAAAAACCCTAAAAACTCCACCAAAAATACTACTAGAACTAATAAATTCAGTAAAGTTTCCCAGTACAAAATTAATAAACAGAAATATGTTGCATTTCTATACAATAATAAAGTAGAAAGAGCAATTTTAAAAAACCCATACACAATTGCACTAAAAAGATTAAATTTCCTAGGAATAAACTTAACCAAGGACGTGATAGACCTGTAATCCAAAAACTGTAAAGCACTGGTGAAAGAAATTGTAGATGGCACAAATTGAAATTCCACGCTCATGGACTGGAGCAGTGAACATTGTTAAAATGTCCATACTACCCAAAGCAATCTATGGATTAAATGACTGCCTATCAGAACATCAGCAGCGTGTTTTTCAGAACTAGAATAAGTAATACTAAAATTTGTATGGATCCACAAATGATCCTGAATAGCCAAAACAATCGCGAGAAAGAAAAAACTGGAGGTCTCATAATCCCAGATTTCAAGATATATTACAAAGCTGTAGTAATTAAAACAGTACAGCACTGGTACAAAAATAGACACATAGATTAGAGAACCCAGTTAAACCCATATTTATAAAGTTGATTAATATACAATAAAGGAGACAAGCATATATATAAGGAAAGGACAGTCTTTTCAACAAATGATGTTGGGAAAACTGGACAGCTACATGCAAAAGAATAAAACCGGACCACTTTCTTATACCAGACACAAAAATAAATCCAAAGTAAGTTAAAGACTTAAATATGAGACCTGAAACCATTAAACTCCTGAAAGAAAACATAACCAGTAACTTCTTTGACATTGGCTATAGAACCGTTTTCCTAGATATGTCTCATCAGGCAAAAGAAACAAAAGCAAAAATAAACTGTTGGAACTACACTGAACAAGAAGGTTGTTTGCACAACAAAGGAAAACCTCAACAAAACAACAAGGCAGCCTACTGAATGGGGGACGATATATACAAATGATAGATCCGATATGTAGAGTTACTATCCAGAATATGTAAAAAATTTATACAACTCAGTACCAAAAAATATTAGATCAAATAATCAAATGATTTAATCAAATAATAATTCGATTAAAATGGGCAGAGGAGGGGCACCTGGGTGGCTCAGTCATTAAGTGCCTGCCTTTGGCTCAGGTCATGATCCCAGGGTCCTGTATCAAGCCCCACATTGGGCTCCCTGATCAGTGAGGAGCCTGCTTCTCCCTCTCCCTCTGCCTGCTGCTCCCCCTGCTTTTGTGCTCTCTCTTTGGTAAATAAATAAATAAATAAATAACCTTAAATGAAAATAAAATGGGCAGAAGACCTGAACAGACATTTTTCCAAAGAAGGCATACAAATGGCCAACAGACACATGAAAAGATGCTTAATATCACTAATCACCAGGGAAGTAAAATCAAAATCACAATGAAATATCACTTCACACAGGTCAGGATGGCTAAAATAAGAAAGACAAGAAATAAGGAGTGTTGTCAAGGATATGGAGTGAAAGGAACCCTCATGCACTGTTGGTGGGAATGCAAACTGGGGTAGGCATTTTGGAAAACAGTATGGAGGTTTCTCAATAGGATTATCATCTGATCCAGTAATTCCACTATTGGTATTTACCCAGAGAAATTTAAAATACCAATTCAAAGAGAGAGATGCACCCGTGTTCATTGCAACATTGTTTGCAATAGTCAAGATGTAGCAACAACCCAAGTGTTCATTCATAAATTAATGGATAAAGAAGAAGTGGGATATACATACAATGGAGTATTACTCGACCATAAAAAAGAATGACATCTTGCCATTTGTGACAACACGGATGGACCTAAAGGGTATGATGCTAAGTGAAATAAGTTAAAAATGACAAATGCCATTTGATTTCACTCATATGTGGAATTTAAGAAATAAAACAAAAAAAGAGACAAACGGAAAAACAGACTCTTAAATACAGAGAACAAACTGGTGGTTGCCAGAGGGGAGGAGGGTGGATTTTTGGGTGCAATAGATAAAGCAGATTAAGAGCACACTTAGGATGAACACTGAGTAGTGTATAGAAATGTTGAATCATTATATTATATATCTAACAACAAAAAAAATAAAAGATTGCAAAATCAGAATTTAAGTTCTCATATTCTGTTAAATTCAGGTGATTATAAGCGTAGTAACTTCACAAATACAAGTTTAAAAACTAGAATATTAAGAGGAAGGCAATAAAAAGAAAAAAGTAATTTTAAATATAAAATTAAGTGTATGCTATATAGTTAACGTAGGAAACAGTGAAATTTCTCCGATTAGTTTCTATAAGCACCCTGAAATTATATGCACCCGCAACTGAAATTTAAAACAACATGGAATAGAAAACAGAAAATTACACTGGGAATCAGGAGTCCTGGCTCGATAGTTGAATATTCATCATGGGCAAAATTCATCATCTTCATGGACCTCAGAGTCTTCATCTGCACCATAAGACAGTTTGACTGAATGGCACCTGAGATCTCTCCACTTGGCTCATTTTGGAATTATCCAAATATGGGTGCTGTTGGGCAATAGACCCTAAAGCGAAGGACAGTATGGCTAGTGCCTATTTCTAAACTGCATGCCCCTTGGCTTGGGTGGAAGTTTTATTATTATTTAACACTATTAGGTTTAGTATTTTGTGGTTCTGTACTATCTTTTTCAAAACTTGATTTTACTCTTTTTCAGTTTCTAATGGACTTGCTAAATGGCATGGGTTAAGCTGATAATCAAATTTATGCTGTTTTATGTAAAATGCGAACATTTTTTAAAACATCGCTAATGACTTAATGCCCTTAATGCACTACACATCTACTTATGAGTTAAAATATGAGTTTTGCTTTGTTTCAAATGAGAATTGAGAGTTTGGGGCAGTGCGGAAAGTCTGAAAATGAGATATTCTGGTCATGTCATCTTTTATACAACTTTTATAGTGCAACTTTTTGTATTACACATAAATGTGGAAAGAGTAGTACAATGAACCCCCAATTAATTATCACCGATTTGTGAATGGTTGCCATTATCTTAAAATTGCTTCATTCAAGGATAAACACATGAGTGTGAATAACTATGAGTTTGCAAAATCAAAGGAATAAATCTGATTGAAGCAGAGAGAAGTAGTAGACTTCTGGAGATGTGGTCAAGGGGAGGATTCTATGCTGGTCCTAACTGGTTTCTGGAACTGTGCTAATCCTGAATGACAGAGTTTATCGTTCGCTGTGTATGCAAGGAAGCAGACCAGAATTATGAGCTAGAATTCCTGAAATATGGGTGTAGAAATTCAGACCTAGAGAAGCAAGGAATTAGAGGTGTTATCAGAAGCATCATTGGATAGGAAAGGCCATCCTGTGAGTAAGAGGTCAGATTTCTTCTGTGGACTGGATGTAACTAAAGGGAAGTCAGCAGGGACAGATGTCTGCTCAACTGTGGTAGGTCTAATCTGGCAAGTGCAGTTTTCCAACTTTTGGTTAGGGCGAGCTAGAAAATAGTGAGTTCTCCATCCCAGTTAATACTATAGAAAGGTTGGGTAATCATATGATAAGAATACTCTACCAGACTTCATATAATTGATATGAGGTTATAAAGGTGACTTCTAAAACCGACTTTAGTTCTAAGATTTTGCCATTTTATCTCCAAAGCAGCATGAAAGTATGGTTTAAACCACTGTTTTAAGTCTTTAGTTTAGGAAACCAATTGGCTCTTTGGTCTATAGTCATTCCTGGGGAATGGTGTCGGCTTTCATAGAAATTTCTCTGCTTCTCATTTCCATACAAGAAACCTCCAGGATATGACATGAAACTCTTTTCTCTTTGGTTTTCCTGACCATCTGGAGTTGCTGAACAGTAATGTAAAAGCTGATCTCATTTTGCACCTTCAGTCGACAACACCTCAGAACACTCCTTCGTGCCGTCCATGCCTATGCCGGTTTAATGAGCTTGAGCCTACATTGCTGGGGCTGTGTACCCAAGCCATTAACATGTCACTGCCGTGTGCTTGCAAATAGCATCTGAAAGCAGGTAGCTTGCAACTCCCTCGTCTCTGATGATATTCAATTTGTAAGTGAAAAAACACAGATATTAATTAGTTGTATGAGTGTATGTTTCCTTCTTTCCCAGGAGTGTGAATGTTAATTTGGTTTTCTGCCATTACCTGTTTTGCTAATTGTTTAATTTTTTTTTTCTGTCATTCACACACATGATAAAATACATTTATTTTAAATATTGAATTCCTTAGATTTTATTTCTTCCAAGAGTCTGTCGTACTCAAAACATTTAAGAAAGATATGTATTATTCAGAAAAGTGAGTAAGGCCTCCTGGAGCAGAAGGGCTCCATAGTCTTCCCAGTCTCATGATTAAGTGACTTTGGTGCTATGAACCATCAGATGTGTTGCTCTCTAAGGACCTTACCAGCCACCGAGGTGGTGAAGCAGCCTGTGTGTAGGTCAAACAGGTGTCTGATAAGGGAAGGGTTAGACCTCCAGAAATCAAAGCTTTACTTCTGCCTCTGGTCAACATGGTAGGCAAATCATTTGACTTCTTGAAGGCACTGTGTTTTCACCCATACAATGGAGAGGATAATTCCTCTAATACCTTACCTCTAAAGCAATTGTGAGCATCACAAGAAATACATGTTCTCCAAAAAATTTAAACTACTTAATTTTTTTTCTCTTTTCTTATGGAATGAGAATTGATTTTCACTCCCCTAGACTGTATGACCTTGGGCAAGTCAGTCGATATTTCTAGGCATTACTTTTGTCAAAGCACAACAGCAATGACAACAAATTATTTATTTGGTGTGGAGTATGTGCCAGACACTGTGCTAACCGTTCTTATGACACAGTCTTATTTATTCTTCACAACAACCCTGATTTTTTTTTTTTTTTCAAATTATCTCTAGTTTACAGCAGAGAAAGCAGAACTCTGGAACATTCACAGGCTCACACAGCAGAGCTGGAGGGGGATGCTTTAGGTCATTAAGGAGGGATTAAGGGTACAAAGTTTCAGTCACACAAGACGAATAAATTCTGGGGATCTGATATATAGCAATGTGACTATAGTTAACAACATGTCTTGTTATACTTGAAATTTGCTAAGAGGGTAGACTAAAGTGTTTTCACCAAGAAAAGAAGGGGAGGGGAGGGGAGGAAAGAAAAGTCACTGTGGGGAAGAAAAAAGAAAAAAAAATTTAGTGCATCTTCAGGAGCACCCATGGAACTTTCATGATCAAAAGTTGCTTTTTAGGGGCGCCTGGGTGGCTCAGTTGGTTAAGCGTTTACCTTCAGCTCAGGTCATGATCGCAGGGTCCTGGGATCGAGTACCACATGGGGCTCCCTGCTCTGCGGGGAGCCTGCTTCTTCCTCTCTCTCTGCCTGTCACTCTGCCTACTTGTGCTCTCTCTGTGTCAAATAAATAAATAAAATCTTTAAAAAAAAGTTGCTTTTTATCTTCTTTGTTTTAAGACTGGGTTTCTGTGTATTGAGAATTTTTTTTTTCTCCTTGATTTTTTCTAACTTCTCAACAGAATGGCAATTAGCCCTAGAATGCCCAATCTGGAAGAGTTAAGAAGGCTCCAGATCCAGAGTGGAGTCCAATGCAGAGCTTGATCTGGGAGGAAAAAAAAAATTATATATATATATATATATATATATATATATATATATATATATATATATATATATATACACACACACACACACACATTTATAAATATATAAAATATGTTTATTATATAAATAAATATATATTATATATATTTTATATATTATTATATATAAATACTATCTATATGTATATATATATATTTTTTAAGCGAAACTGAAGCCATGTCCTTTAACTGCCACTATCCATGGCCAACATCCCAAACCCTGTTTTAGAGTTAGAGGAAGTCAATCCTAGGATGACTGTGGTTTTTCTCAAGGTCACAAGACACAGAGAGAGCTATATTTAAAATCAACCTAGTGATTCTTAGTTTTGTTATTAATCAGTATTAATATATTTCTGACTTTTCTGACCTCCTATAATGAAAGTCTCTGATTATAGATTTATTGATTTCATGTACTCTAAAAGGTCAATTTTAAAGGAAGAGGACATAAACAGTGATTGGTAGTCAGTGCCTGGGATTTTGCTGAGAAGTAACACTTTGATAATAGAATTATCTGGTTTCTTCCCCCAGAGAGACCTGTAATGCTTAAGATGATTCTTTAGTCTGAGCCTTATCTATTATCGTCCCTTATTACTTTCATCTCTTTGACTAACTTCCTAATTCTGAGAGCTTGCCAAGTTTACCTTCTACATTACTTCTTTTCTTTCTTTTTCCTTTGTGTTAGGCATCAATCCTATTCAGTACTTCCAATGCTGCTAATGAAATTGTGGTCCCTTGAGGATCTTCACTGTATTCTTCTTTATATCATTCTAAGATTTTTTTTTTACTTTGATTTTATTCCTTACAGTTTTATGCTGTGATCATATACAAAGCACATTGTCATATATCCCTTTTAGTTTCTAAACTGATTTTTTAACTATTTTTTTATTTGAAAAAATAATTTCTAATCTTGTACTAATAAATCCACATCAGTCACTGCCTTTCTCTGATTCCTCAAGATGATGTTTTATAGTTTTCATTTGTAAACATATTTCCCTCCATATCTTTGGAGGTAGAACTGTCTATTTAGACTCAGTGTTTATTCCTCTATATTTTGCTGATTTTCCAAGATCCACAGATATAGGACAGGTAGAGATACCTAGTTCCTGGGTCGCTTCTCAGCGTGTAAGCAGATGCCACTTAGTGAATTCTCACGGGAACTGATATGGTGTTTTTGTTTTTTCTCATGTCTTCATTTCTTGCCTCCCTGACACTCTGAAGAGCCCTGATGGAAGACAAATTACATTCCCTCTTAGGAAGGAAGGTTCTTCTTGCTTGAGCTCAAGCCTATAATTCTTTACTTGTAGGGGCTTCACTATCTTTCCCAACCCATCCTTTGTATACCAGGGTGTTTTCTGGAAGTTGATATTTTTAATGGGTGTTGTAAGAGTGATACTGTAGGGAGGAGAGAGTTAGAAGGTAAAGCGCAGCATGTGGGATACTTGACATAGCACCTAAGCAACACCCACATGGCTGGTTGATACATCACTTGAGTTTACTTTTACTTCTTTACTTAACTTAACTTAACTTTACTTTACTTTACTTTACTTTACTCTTTACTTTACTTTATTTTTGAGGGGGGAGGAGGAGCAGAGAGAGAGAGAATCCTAAGAGGTTCCACGTGCCCAGGTGGAGCCCAACGCAGGGCTCAATCTCACAACCCTGAGATCATGGGGCACCTGGGTGGCTCAGTAGTTAAGTATCTGCCTTCGGTCCCAGGCATGATCCCAGTGTCCTGGGATCGAGCCCCGCATCAGGCTCCCTGCTCTCTGCTGGGAGCCTTCTTCTTCCTCTCCCACTCCCCCTGCTGGTGTTCCCTCTCGCTTATTGTCTCTCTCTCTGTCAAATAAATAAATAAAATCTTTAAAACAAAACAAAACAACAACACCAAAAAAACCAACCCTGAGATCATGACATGAGCTGAAATCAAGAGTCAGATGCTTAACCGACCCAGCCACCAGGGCATCCCCATCACAGGAACCAACAGTGGTGACAGACTGTACATTCTTCTTGATTTTTGGATGTTGTTGTTGCTTTTATTTTAGCCTATTTTTGGCAACAGCGTGGTGATCCAAATATTGTGGTTTTTAATCTAACTCCAGAGGTATTATGGGTGATAGAAATTTTTCCAAGTTTCCTGGAGACTTTTCTACTTTTCAGTATAGTATGATGCATACTAAATACGCCTATATTTGTTTCCATTAATAATTTGGTTGAATTTTGAGAGAGCCTATGGAAAGTACTGCCAACCAGGTGCCATTTAATATTGATAAACTTATGGCATTTTTTACTTTTTAAATTCTAAATGCCATTTTTTTTGTCTTGACTGATTTTAAAATCCTTCAAATTACCAAATATTTCTTATAATTTAAGGGACCTAGGCTCAGTAAATCACAGAAACTTCAGTGAAGCACCATTGAAACAGCCTTTTCACTAGAAAGAAATTGGAATTATTAATACCAAGAACTAATGAACTTCTGTATGTTTCGTGAGATAGATGCTTGCCATTTCTTTGTTTTAAAGTTAACATGATAGTAAAATTATATATAATAACTAATAAAACTAGTTTTAATAGTTATTGTTGATATTTGATAGATGTTCAAATAGAGGAAAAATAATAGTGATTATTCTAGGTTTTGGATTGAATTTTAAGATTCCCAAATGAAAACAATTTAGAAATCAAAGGTACCTTGTCTTAGCTCTGACTCCTTCTTGTGTGTAAGTTTGGAAAAAATTATGTAATCTCAGGGATATCACTTAGTTGGGGGTGATCAGTGAGCTCACCATACCTTTTCTTAGCCTTCACAGGAAATTAAGGTTGGTGATAAAAATTAGAAATTTCCATGAACTCCTTAAAGCATTGGTTTTCCATGTTTTTGTCACAAGATTTGTTCTGACAAAATCATATACATAGAAGGAGTCAGACACATATACACACATACACACAGAGAGAGAGAGAAAGAAAGAGAGGGAGGGAGGGAGGGAAAGAAGGAGGAAAAGAGATGATAGCTTCTCTGTATAAAGCCTAAACCAAGAACAGGAAGTCTGGAAAGTGCCATATTCCTCTTCTTTCTTCCTGGCAGCCTCTGGGGGGCTTTATGAAATTGCCGGGGCTTCAAGGAGCACAGGATGGAAATCAGAACACATAATACTTTTCTGAGATCGAAGGATATATTTGTGCACTTCTGTTGATATGTAAAGCCCACAAAAATTAGGTTAAATATTATTTTATTTCTAGTAATCAGTTTTATTACAATGTATCCATCATCTTTTTCTAACTTATTATTTCTTTTAAACATTTGAAATAGTGTATTATATTTATTCTTAATTATCTTTTTTTGCAATATTTTAATTGAGTCACAAATTTGAATTGCTTTGGGTAAGAAAGATGAGAGGAAATATTAATTTGTAGAAAATCTGATTATCCCTAGATTAAAGTGTGATAATTACAAGCTTTTTATGGCCCAGTGGGTGAGAGATGTTTTAGGGCACAGTGGTTTTACTGAAGAGCTGAGTGTTCTCATGCACTTGTATAGATGTATGATGTGTACAATGGTCGATTCTCCTTTTAATTTAAAGTAATTCAAAGTATTTTCTTTGAGCAAGATTTGACATTATTATGGAATATTTATTATACTGGCAAACTGCCTTTATATGTTAACACATGGTAAGTTTATATCTCATTATTTCTTTGATTGCTATCTGGTCAAATAATACGATTTTTAAAAAATTTTACTTGATGAAAAGGGACTGTTTTCACTAATTATAGTAGTCACTTCAAATAAACATGGGATCTATATGTATTAACAGAGAGTTTTTGAGTTCGAGCTTTCATTGAGATGGTTTCCTAAGAGTTGATTGCATACCAGTGACAATTTTTCCTAAAATAGCTGGAAATTCATATTTCAGTATACCTATTTCCAATGACAAATGATCGCACAACTATCCAGACAGTGTGACTTATCTTTGGCCTTATTAAACTAAAAGTGTAATCAAATAAATCGATAACATTGATGAAAAGAAAATGTTCTCAAAAATATTTAAAAGAACAAAATCAGTTTATAAACTAGTCTATATGATCACAATAAAACAGAAAATTGAAGTTTGGATTATTATGAACAAAAAGCATTTGCCTCAATTATAATCAATTAGTTTTTCTTTGCGTCTTTAAACAATTTCACATGAATAATTGCCTTAATTTTTCTCTGTAGTTTTGATTAAAGTGTACCTTTATTGACTGTCTGTCATGTGCCAACTTATGTTTTTGTTGGAAATAGAAAGAGGAATGAGGTATTCTACAGCTCAAGGATGAGATAGAGATGTGGGCAAATAATTCCAGTAGAATATTTGGGTATCGTGTCATATTAGAAATTTAAGGTAACAGGAGAAAGATTGACCTTCTGTTGTAAAGCCTTTACAAAAGAAAAATAGATGGGGCGCCTGGGTGGCACAACGGTTAAGCGTCTGCCTTCGGCTCAGGGCGTGATCCTGGCGTTATGGGATCGAGCCCCACATCAGGCTCCTCCGCTATGAGCCTGCTTCTTCCTCTCCCACTCCCCCTGCTTGTGTTCCCTCTCTCGCTGGCTGTCTCTATCTCTGTCAAATAAATAAATAAAATCTTAAAAAAAAAAAAATAGAACTTTTAAATGGGAGAAGATATTTGCTAATCATACACCTAATCAGGGCTTACAGTCCAAAATATATGAAGAACTTATACAACCCAACAAACACAACAAATGAACAAACAAAACAAAATATAAACAGTCTCATAGATGCAGGGGACAAACAGTTATTACTAGACTGGGGGCAGTTGGTGGGTGGACAAAATAGGTAAAAATGGTGAAGCAGTATAAATTTCTAGTTATGCAGTAACTAAATCATGGAGACATAATGTCATAGGGATTATAGTCAACAGTATTATAAGAACTTGGTATAGTGGCGGATGGTAACGAGACTTACTGTGGGGATCATTTTGTAATGTATAAAAATGTCAATCACTATGACACACACCTAAACTAATGGGATATTGTATGTCAGTTATATTTCAATTTAAAAAAATGAAATCCTGATGCATGCTACAACATGAATGAACTTTAAATATCTTATACTAGGTGAAATGTCCACTCATAAAAGGACAAATACTGTATGAGTCCACTTATACGAAGTCCCTACTGTAGGCAAACTCATGGAGACAGAAGGTAGAAAGTTGTTAGCCTGGGGCTCAGAAGAGAAAAGGGTTGGGGAGTTATTGTTTAATGGGGACAGAGTTTTAGATTGCAGTGATGAAACAGTTGTAGAGATTGATGGTGGTGATGGTTGCACAACAATGTGAACACATTTAATGCTACAAAACTGTATATTTAAAAATGGTTAAAATGGTAAATTTTACATTATGTGTACTTTAACACAATTTTTCTAAAAACGATAAAAGTATATAGCATTGTAGACATTGAATAAATAAATACTTTCTTAGATGAACAAAACAAAGCTTTCATAGGGTTTTCAGCAATGAATAGAAGTTGCTAAATGAGCAAGGATGGGATTAATAATAATAATTAATAATAACAGGTCAGAGGTTGAGGAAATAATAGTGTCTTTACATGTAGAGATGCATCCTGAATGCTTTTCGACTCAATATCTGAGAAATTTCTTGTTTCTTTCTTCTGTTGTTTAGTTTATGGACTGATTATTCTGCCCAAGCCAAATACAAAACAATAACAAAACCCACAATGTTACATTTGTGGTAATCCTTGTGAATCTATGTGTATCACATGTAAACATATTAAGAGAAAAAATGTATTAGGTCAAAGTTTTCTGACTTGATGAAGCAAAAACTTGGGTTTCAGATTTGTGTCTCTGGAGCTATGGAAGGAGCAGTTACGAGAAAAGTTGCTCTGATTCTCTGCTTCAACCAGAACAGTCTCACTTTAAACTGGTTTTAATACTGAGGTTTCTCATTTGGAGAAAAAAAGATTCTTTCGCAAAAAGTAAATGTCCAAGTAAGATACGTTTAACTGAAATCCCCTATCAAACATTTAGCCTTGTGGTCCTTTGTTTGTTTCATCTATTCTAGGTGACAGGGTACATGAGAGCTTATTTATAGAATTGGAAACATTAATTCCTTGAAATCTATATTTACTTATTTGAAGGTCATTTATTCTTGCTCTCTGGTGGTTTTAGAAATCAGAAAAAGACACACTAATTGATCGTATTAGAATGGAGTTAAGCCATGAAGAATTGGAAGTTTGATCTTGAAAACTGTAGTGCATGATGATTTTGAGAGAAAGAGAAAATAATTAAAGACAGGGAGAAAGGAGAATAAACATGGACCAGAAGCTGTAGTATGGTGTGCAAGAACTGGTGGGCTGGTCCTAATTCTACCCCTTGTTTAAATAAATAAATAAATAAATAAATAAATAAATAAATAAATAAAATTAACATTGAAAAATTTAATATCTGGATTATGTAATTTGTAAAATGAGAAGATAGAATAAAACAAAGAGACACATTTAAACAATGATTATGTGTCTTGGAGCCCTTATCTGTCTCTGTCACCTACTACAAACGTTCATGCTCAGAAAACATAAGGTAAACCAAACTTTAGCCTGCATTAGAATTACCTGGAGCCTTGTTAAACCAGGGATTGCGGGGCTTCGTCCTCAGAGTTTGTGATTCATTGGGTCTAGGTTAGGCCTGAAAACGTGCATTTTTGACAAGTGCCAGATGATGTTGCTGGTCCCAGGAATACATTTAGAAAACCTCTAAGAACAGCAGATTGTATGAGTCTGAATTTTTGAAATTCTGTCTTCTTCACATAAGAAAACACAATAATGGCCATGCTTCTGCCTGAAAACTTGTGGTAGCCTTTGTTATTGAGCAAATTAAACTGATTTTGTTTCAGAAATTAAAATTTTAAAAGGTTTGCCCACGTGAGTATGACAGTATCCACTAGTTCTGTTTTGACACAAGTGTTTCATTTACACAGCCCCTTTCTGTTAATATTTTCCACAAAAATTGAGCTGTATTTGATCAGTTGATGAGTTTATCCCATTTTCAAACTTTGTTTTCATAGTATGCCTGTCATGTATATTTTAAATTTTATATTTAGGTTCTCATGATGAAATATCAAGTTGAACTCTTGATACCCCTCAAATACTTTTCCTGTAATTTGAGTATCTTGCTGCCAGATGGCAGAAGTGATATCTTAAATAAACCTGCCTCATGAAAATACTTGCACACATCTTTTTAAGAAACAGCAAACCAAGGCTTTCCATTTAAATACATGAACGTGAAACATTTTATGAAACACAGTTTAAAGATGTTTGATTTTCAAACAAACTAATTTAAATGTACTCAGAGTTATATAATGCCTTTTTTTCCTGAGTGTTATTTTTAGTATAATTATTTGGGGATGGACCCAAGCTTACTAAGAATGCTGTGATCCTCACTGCAGAAGAAATGTACTAAAGGGACAATAATACAGATATTCAAAGATTTTAAGAAAGAACATTTGAAAAATGGTATAGATTTTTATTTAGCTATAGCTAGATAACTTTCCACAGAGGGAAGTTAGAGGGAACCCTATTTCATCCTAATATAAGAGAAAAAATAAACCTAAATAGAGTAGTAGAACATTAAATAATGTGTTGATACTTTCCATAAATGTCTTCAAATTGTGACAGAGTGGATGCTTATGAGAAATATTGTACAAGACGTTCTTGAATTGGACGAGTATTAGTTTGAATGCTGTTCTGATTTCTTTGTGGCTCTAACAATGACCCTATTATAATTTAAGCTAATTTTCCCCCAAATGCTTATTTTCTATGTAATTAACTAGCTTTTAAAGTCTTTTTAATATTCATGTAGTTAAGAGCATAAAATTCCTTGGGGTCTTGCATTCGAAAGATATTTTTTTCATTAATAGATGCAGTTTTGCTTTTCATATGGTTTAGACCATGGAACTATATTGGACAAATGCTCTTCTCAATTCTCAATGCTATTCTCATCATAGAAGGGAAAACAACTGAAAATAAGAAAGGCCTTAGAAAGAAAGAAGAAAAAGAGTGCATGTAAGATCTTTGGTTTTAAAAATTTGAAGGACCAATTTCTGGTGATGGTTCCGGAAAATTGCAGTTCTTTTTTGGCTGTTGCTTTAGCTTCTAGATGTCACTTAAGAACAGTGAATGAAAAGGTAATCATTACCCTTCAGAGGTAAAAGAAAATCTCTGCGGGTTTTATAGAACCTACTTGATTTCAATAAGTATTAAAAGGTTTTGTAATTTTGCAGTGTCCCACGTTCAGGGTGAAGCCAAGTTGATTCTACTCTGAGCTCAGCAGGATGAAACTTTTAGCAAGTATGAAACACTCTTAATTGGCCGACATTCTTTCAGTGGTATAACACACAGCCAGAGGCCATTACTTGTGATAACTGGCTATTGATTCAGCAACTGGACCAGAGAAAAAGGTTCTTAATGAATCCTGATCAGAGACCAGATTAGTTGACCAGCCCCTGGAGTTTATAATCTGGCATATGGAGTAAACATAAAGCCATCATTGATGTCAGAGTGATTTAAGCACTCTACCGAGTCACTCGGTACAGTGTGTGAAGAGTGAGTGCAGATTGGTGTCAGGTTTGTGTTGAATCCTAGCCCAGACCTTTACTGTAACCTCATGCCAATTATTTAATTTATGCTAAGCACTAGAAACTTAAGTGTAATGAAGCCATAATATCTGCCTGCTCTCAAGGAATTTATGACCAACGAAGTTGTTGATGTGGTCAAGTTACTGATATTGCAATATAAAATATATAGCATGGATTAATGTGATAGAGTTTGATGGTGCTATGGTAATGGTCATACAGTCAGCCATAGGAGGGCCTCCTATTTAGGGAGATCAGGAAGGTTCCCTGGAGTAAGGAAAAACTTAGCAAAAACCAGCAGGAAAAGTAGAAGTAATGACTCTTTAGTAAATATCGAGTGCTTGTCTATTTGTCGTTAAACATTCAGATAATAACAATATAAGTGAAGTAGTTTAGTGGGACAATCCAGTGAGATAGGCAATCTTATTCCACTTCCTTAAGATGAGAACATAGATGTTTAGGGAGGCTATATAAAATTATTGCAATGTTGCAGCTGAGCTGGGAGTCAAAACGAAGTGAATGCTATCAATCTCTGTGCAATACTGTGCAGGGTATTAGACAAATGGATTTGTAAGACTTCTCTATAGAGGTGATATTGAAGCTATGGAAATGGATTAGATGCTCCTTGATAATAGAATGAGGGGGATAGAGATTTGAGCATTATACCAGAGGGGAGCTTCTTCCCATAGGTTGTAAGAATAGGAAAGAAAAAGAAAAAAAAAAAAAAAAGCCAGAAAAATAAATGAAGAAACTAGAAATGGGAAGAATATTTCAAAATAGTATAGTCAGGAAGATAACATAAAATCATTATGGATTTAGCACTTTGAAAATCACTAATAGTCTTTGATGGAGGAAACACATTAGACTGTTTAGCATGAAGCCTGGAACAAGGCTTTAATGAGTGAGTGGTGAGAGAGGGAGTAAGTGGAGGGAGTTAAGCCCACTCTTGCTTAAAACAAATCAGGGAGCTATGGGTGGAGGCAGGAGCATGTAAAACAAATACTTTTTTGTCTCCTTGTTTGCATGGAGACTAGAGGCTTTTCCAGGGAATTTCCTTCTCTTTTAACTGTTACACATTTTGTCCTAAGTTTTGTGAGATTGGATGGGAATGGGGGTATTCTTTCCTAGAGTATGAATTGCGAACTGAAAAATACAATGTGCAAATTGTATATATGAACACCTAGAAGTATTTTGAGTTTTGTCCTCAGTTTTAGGAAAAGGTGTGATTTAATAGTATTTCCCTCAAGGGTTAGAAAGATTGGCATTTAGAATATTATCAAGGAGAGAGAGTCCACCACTTTTCTCTCTCTCTTTCTCTCCCTCTTTCTAGTTAGCTCTTCCAGCCTGGCATTCGGGACCTGAATTACACTAAAGAGATCTCATTTTTTCTAAAGGTCTCTTTCCAATGCCATGTTTGTGTTCAATTCACATTATTAGGTCTCTTCTCCCATCTAAATTGTTTTTTAGTGGAGAGAAGATATGCAGTGAAAGTATGGGTGATTTGCTGTCAAGCAGAGCATAGGCTGGAATAGTTTTTAATCTCACATTCACCTTCTGAATTCCCACCCATTCAATTATAATTTTAAAATAGGCTATTGGAAGTAAGGGAAGAAGTAAAGAGACAGAAGACAAAAAGTGTTGGGAAATCAGTAATCTAAGTTTTCATTTTAGAAAACTAGAAAAGAGCTAATTAAATACAAAGAGCAGAGGAAAAGAAATACAATGATTTAAAGCAAAAAAAAAAATCAATGAAATTAAAACAGGAAATTAATAGAGAAAAAAAAAAAACAACAAAAGCTAGTTCTTTGGAAAGATCTCAGTAAAATCAATATGCCTCTAGCCAGGCTAACTAAGAAAAAAAGAGAGAGGACAAATATTGCTAAGAACATAAATGAAAGACGGGAATCACTAGCTGTCCCATGAACATTAAGAGGATAACTTTATGTTTACAAACTTGGTAACCAGTTCCTGGATCAATTCCTTGAAAGACCTAATCTGCAAAAACTCCCACAAGAAGAAATAGACAATAGGTCTATTCAACAGAAATTGCATTAATATTAATAACCTTCCAAAACAGAAAGCACCGGGCTCAGATGGTGAGTTCTATCAAATTTAAGAAGTTATACCTTTCTCTACAATTACTTTCAGAAGACAGAAGCAGAGGGAGTACTTTTTAATTCATTCTGTGAGGCTAGCATTATTGCCCTAATACTAAACCCGGACAAAGATATTACAAGAAAAGAAAACTGCACACCAGCATTTCTCATGAGCATAGATGCTGAAATCCTCAACAAAATATTAGCAGGTCAAATGCAGCAGTGTATAAAAAGGATTATACATCATGATCAAGTCGAGTTTCTCCCAGGAATGCAAGGCTGGTTGAATGTTCCAAAACCAGTTAATAACATCCAACACGTTAACAGGCTGAAAAAGAAAAAAGTACATGAGCATATCAAATAGTGCAGAAAAATCATTTGACAAAATCCAACCCATTGATGATGAAACTATCGGTAAACTAAGAACAGAGAAGAATTTCCTCCACTTGATATAGAATATGTGCAAAAATCCGTGTGCCTATCATTATACTTCATGGTAAGAAGCTAGAAGCTGTTCCACTAGAACGAAGCAAGGATGTTCCCTCGCACCACTCCTTTACAACATGATACTCATCCTACTGCAAGTCCTAGCTAATGCGGGAAGACCAAAAAAAAAAACGTTACATAGATTAGGGAGAAAACCTGTCTTCACAAATATGATCATCTATAATTATGGCCAGAATGAACAATCTGCCTCTTTAGACAATCACACTGAATATTGAGTGGGATAAATAACACGCCAGTGAACAAACCTGGAAATCCTGTTTTGCTTAAGCTAGTTCAGACTGGGTTTCTGCCATTTGCAACTTTGCCAAGTTAGTCTAAGAATTGTTTTAATTTGTAGTCACTGTTTTTATGCTTATTTTGCCATAGCATTATCAATTGATATTTATCAAAAGCATATTTAATAATTTTATTTATAATTTGTGTTGCTTATGGAATAATGATTTTGAATATATTATGGTAGATTACTCATCTTTTATATTACTGCATTTGCTTATTGTATTAACCAGAAAAGGTTAAGATAATTTCCCTGCAATGCAGGGCTGCCTTACTGAAAGACTGCCTTACTTATTTTTTTTTTAAATATTAACCCCAAAAGAACAAATAGAGCATAAGAAACTTGACCAAATATGGAATATTTACCTAAAAATTAAATACATTAGAATCCAGCATCTTTATACCTACATATGCTTATGTTACATAAGGTGTGATATACATTTTAGTCAACAAAATTGCCAAAGACCAACAAATGAGCTGAAATTATATCCTAAGACTAACTTAACCATCTGGAGGAATTAAGGTTGGCCAAACAGACAAGATTGAATACTAAGATTTATTAAGTTTGTATTTTAAATATATGTTATACAATGGAAGAATTAATAGTTAGACAATTTATGTACCTTATATTGATTACTCAAAATCTTCTAGGGAATTAATTGTATTGGGCAACCTTTGTTAAGGAGGCCAGAGTAATTGAAATACTATTAATTAAAAGGATAAAGTGAAAGTAGAACATTTTCCAAGTAAAAGTAGAAAATTGTGTCACAGTATAGAATCAGTTTTAAATATATTTTTACCTGTCAGCATATATATTTTTAGAGATTTATTTATTTGAGGGGGAGAGGGGGCAAGGGCAGAGGGAGAGGGAATCCTAAGAGGACTCCGCACCAAGTGCAGAGCCTGACGTGGGGTTTGATCCCACAACCCTGAGCCTGAGATCACTACCTAAGCTGAAACCAAAAGTCAGACGCTGTGGCACCCAGGTGCCCCTACCTATCAGTATTTATTGATTACAGGTTCAGTTATCAAAAAAAAAAAAATAGCTATAAGCTATGTGAGAATACTAAAATGTGATAGGCATAGGACATCCCCTTAAAAAGTTGCAAATACAGATATAGATCTTGCAAATATCTATGTTTTTATTTTCTTTGTATTATAAATAATTTCAGCCATACCAAATAGAAGAGTATAATGAAATTTCATCAGGTCCTGGGTCTCTGTGTTCTTATACATACACTACACCTTAGCCTGCCCACCTCTGTGCTAAGGGAGGCAGATTAGTTCAGCTGGGATTTTTAGCCTCCTCCACCTCTCCCACCTGGTTCTAGCAGTGGAAGGCTCTAGTGAGAGGTAGGAAGAATGAAACAAGAGGACCCTCAGAGGTTACTCCCCCCACACATACTTCTTGGCTTAAAACATCATGTAAAAATGTTGCCTTATTTGCTTCATCAACTATTTTTTGCTTGTTTACATAATTATATCATAGACATCATGCTATTTAACCTTTAAATCCTTCAGTATGCATCTAGAAAAAATACATTGTCCTCATAACTAAACCATCATTATCACATCTAATCAATTTAACAATAATACAATAATACAATTTTAAAATGTTTTAAAATATTTCTAATTGTCCCAAAATGCCCTTTATGATTGATTTGTTTGAACCATGCTGCAGTGAAGAGCCCCACATTTTATCATAGCTCATGCAATATTTGCAGCATGTTTATACTAAAGTAATATTTTTTGTTTATCTAAATTTCAAATTTAGATGTTCTGTGTTTTTATTTGGTAAATCTAGTGATCATACTCACATTCCACTTGGGTTTTATGCTTTTATCTGTCACAAATATTTGCCAAGCCCTGGTTTAGTTGTCAGTAGTAAATATGAGGAGATGGTCGAGGTTTTACGGAGCATGCATTATAAGATTAGGGATGGTGATCAGGCAATAAACAATTAAATGAACAAGGTCTTGTTAAGTGCCATGAAGAAAGAAAAAGAAAAAGTGGTAGGATGGGGCCGGAGAATGGGAACTAATCACGCTCAGGGACAACTTGCCTGAGGCAGTGACATTGACCAGCCAGTGAAACCTGGGAAGTCCTCCCACATGGAGACACAGGAAGGAAATGTGTTAGGAAGAAGAGATTGGAGATGTACACTTGCGGAGGTGGGAACAAATGTAATTTTTCTTTTTTTTCTAAAGACTGTAGTAAGGTATTAAATTCTGGGGTATTGAGTAAACTAGGAGGGTCTTTTGAAATAAAGTCACAGAGGTAGATAAGTTCCACACTCTTTAGAGGCTTTATGTTGTGGGATGACATTTGGATTCTACTCTGAGTTTGACAGGAAGCTCTCAAGTAGGAGGTTGACAGGAAATGATCTTCTCTGGAAGAAGATCAGTCAGGCAGCTGGAGATCATCAGCGGCCAAGGGCAGCTCGGGTCTTGGACTGGTTAGCAGGTAATTGTGGTAGATCAGTGGGGGATGGAAGTGGTTCTGACCAGGGTGATGGCAGTGGAGGTAGAGAGGAGTGGATGCATTCCAGAAACTGCTTGGACAAGTACTTTGCAGCCCTCCAGGTTGATTCAGCCAGCTCTCCTTCTTTCTTTATACTTCCAATAGGGTCATGAGTAAACTACCACTGTGGCATTTCAAATGCTGTGCTAGAATTCCTGATTTTGAAATTTTCTTCCCTCCGGAATATAAACCTCCTGAGGACAGGAAAAAAAAAAGGGGGGGGCTTTTCACATCATCGTGCTCATGTTCAGTGCTCAGTACATGTTGGGGAGAGGAATTATTTAATGGCATTTGCTTTACATTCCATAAATGTACATTCTCAAAAAACATGACTCTTGCAATTGTGTCAACTAAAAACTCAAAACATACATATGATATATAATATGGCTTTTATATATGACAAATATTGCTATATATGCAATATATATCATGTATAATATGTGAAATATTACAACATGCATCATACATATAACATGTTACATGTATGATTATGAGGAAATGTGTATGCTACAAATTATCAATTTGTCATATGTAATTATATGTAATATATATGTTATATGATACAATATTATGGTACTGTAGAAACTTTAAAGCCTATTTCTTTTTTTTTTTTTTTTTAAGATTTTATTTATTTATTTGACAGAGACAGACAGCCAGAGAGAGAGGGAACATAAGCAGGGGGAGTGGGAGAGGAAGAAGCAGGCTCCCAGTGGAGGAACCTGATGCGGGGCTCGATCCCGTAACGCCAGGATCATGCCCTGAGCCGAAGGCAGACACTTAATGACTGAGCCACCCAGGCGCCCCAAAAGCCTATTTCTTTTTTTAACCCTTGAAAATTAAGCTTAGAAGAATATGTTTGTAATCTCCCTGTGGTCATGGCAAAAGGAGTCAAATACACGTTTTCAACTTCTTGAAAGAAACCAGACGTAACTTCCTCAGTTTTCCTTCACCAAATCATAAAGCTGGTATCTGAATAATTCATCTTTTCTCCTTTGCTCCTTTTGCGATCAGAACTACTCCCAGAGGGTCTCCTCGGTGGCTCAGTGGTTAAGTAACCAAATCTTGATTTCAGCCCTGAATATGATCTCAGGGTCATGAGATCAAGCCCCTTATCAGGCTCTGTACTCAGTGTAAGGTCTGCTTGAGATTTTCTCTCCCTCTCTCCCTCCCCACTTCTTGCACTCAAGAAAGGAAGGAAGGAAGGAAGGAAGGAAGGAAGGAAGGAAGGAAGGAAGAAAAGAGAGAGAGAGAGAGAAAGAAAGGAAGGAAGAAAGGAAGAAACGAAGGGGAAGGGGAAAGGAAGGGAAGGAAAAGGAAAGAAAAGTGAAGAGAAAAGAAAAGAAAAGGAAGGAAGAAAGAAAGATGGGAAGAAAGGAAGGAAGGGAAGGAAGCAAAAGAAAGGGAAAGAAAAAGAAAGGAAGGAAGGAAGGAAGGAAGGGAGGAAGGGAGGAAGGGAGGAAGGGAGGAAGTATATCTTAAAAAAAAAACAAACCCTGCTTCCAGTAATGTCAGAAATGATTATAATCCTGTCAACTTAATGAAATCAGTTTTCAAATTGTTATCACAGCAGACCAAATGCACCCAACTGCAGTATTCCCTCTGCCTGCATTTAGGTACTCTTAAAATAATCACACACATGCACGCGTGTGCATACACTCATTCTGTAACATTCAGCTACATGGAGTTTACTATAGCTCACTTATGACAAGCTGTCTGACTTCTTGGCTCTTTTGAAAATGATGATTGATTAATCATTTATGTAATAATTTTCATTTTTGCTCGCCCTCTAGTACTCTGGCAGGGCATTGTTTTTATCGTGCAGATGTTCTATCCCCTTCGTCTCACATGTTCTTGACACTTGAAATTCAACAAATTTGTCATGAATAAGTAACTGATTTAAATTAAATAATAACCTTACTGAACCTAATGTTACAACGCCACGTGTGCTTATCTCTAGAACAGTGTCGCTGGGTGGGAAGACGAGAAGAGTCCTGGTTAGGGAAGCACCCAGGAGTTGTAACCCCCCACCACTAACAAATAGCACTCATGGTCTGGGGTAGCTCAACTTCTTGTGTGGGGATGAGGGGAATCCTTGAAAACACCAGTCACAGCAAAGCGATATTCAATATATAACTATTTCTCTTAGAGTCTCTGAGTGAATACTCCTTTGGTAAACATGTTTCCTTTCATAAAATGTGACGCTCATAGCCTTACTCAATGAGGCTTCCCTGTAATTGATGAGTATTTCATTACTTAGTGTAACCCATTTGTTACAAAACGGCTCCTAATCTAACCTGAAACGAAGCTCTCATCACATCAAAGCTAAAGTACACACCTTAGTCGCCATGGGGGCAGTAAGGAGAATGTCAGAATTGTTACTATTTTCTTGTGATGGATAAAGGAGTTCTACATCCAGCAAGATTCTTTACTAAATCAGTTACTTATATTGTTACATGATTTTTGCTTCTTTAGTTCTTACTGAAGAGACTGAAAACTTAGAGATACTGAAGTACTATTTGTTTTAAGTTGCTTGAACAAAAAGCAGCCCTCGAGTTGAAATGGTTTGTGTCCCCGTAGATGCTCGTTGACCACACACAAACAACCAAGCTGAAGCACGATCATCCAAGGGAACAAAGCTAAGCTCAGATAATTCCCACAAGGGCTATTTTTAGTCACTAATAATTACATGTTAACCAACTGGTGTTTTCTGCTAAAGGGGAGATGACATTTCTGTTGATGATAAGTTGTATGTGTTCCGCAGCTGCATCGTCGTGGAAAACAGGCTCTAAGTTTCTTCGCCACGGGAATTAACTATCACATGATGTTGCTCTTTTTTGTCGTTGTTCTGTCTTTATGCCCTGATGTAAATAGAGGTACTGGCCGTTACTGAAATGATCTCTTTTTCTGTCTTTCATTCAGCATGCCAGTTTTCTTTAACCCTTAATTTTAATGTTGAGAAAGAAATGAAGTGTCTTAAAAAAAAAAAAAAGCTTCTTAATGGTTGTATTTAACTCATGATGTAAACAACTTTTCTTTCTGAAGATGTCATACGATCACATGCTCCAATTTTACCCTATGTGTAAGGTGTATAGAGACACATTAAACCAAACACCAAAACTCTCTGGACCTCAGTAAAAATTGGAATCCAGCTGCCTCATTTTAGTAAGGAATATGAATTAGGAGAGATGAAATACTTTGTGTGAAATGCAGAGCTCCATCCCAGGATTATTGACTGCATCCCGGAGTTGTTGTCTATCTTCATAGTCGATATCAGCTTATACTAGTTATCTTTTCCCTTACAAATAACCTGCACACAAAATATACTGCATTGTCTTTCTGACTGTCACTGTTTGAGATCCTTCTGTTGGTTTCATGAGGTCTCTTAGGCTAAAGCTTGTGGCATTGGAAGGAAAAGAAGAGTGAAGGGAAAGGAGAGTTGCTCAGGAGAGCTGATGGCTGTGCATTTTGGGCAGCACATGAGGATAGTAGATTGTTTTAGAACTTAGTGCGGAAATCAGCATTTACCTAATATGTGACTTATCGATGCCATTGTTTTTGATTAGTTTGCAATATTCAGAAAATATTTACTAATCTAGAGTCTTCCAAAGCGTGACCATACAACAGTGGAATAATGATTAACGACATGGACCTCTCCATTCATACATCTAAGTTTTCTAATGAATCCAGTTAATATAAAGACCTGGCTGCTGGACACAAATCATACTGACACCTTACACGATGACACTGATCATGGAGCACGATCATGTTTTGAGACCATTCTATCTCATGACAGCTAACGTAGGGTGTATTCAAAGTGCTGTAAGAACATTCAGGACACATACTGGCATTGAAGGAAGAGATTTTGAAGTGGTATATGAGATAGCAAACAGTTTTGATGTCAGACAGGTCTACCTTTGAGACTTGGATCTTCATCCTAATAACTTCATGAGCGTCATTAGCTAACCTCTCTAAACTACGGTTTCCAAATCTATATATCGGGGGTAACAATATCTAATCCTTAAAGATGCAGTGAAATGTGTGTAATACACTGAATATGATGTTAGCACATATACATAATAAATAACCCTTTATCATAATTATAGATTAGTATTTATAAGGAGGTGGTCCAATGTTCATTTTCTTAAGCTGAGACCAAGAAGAAAATATTTATTTATTTTTTTCTCCTCCTGGGGCATCTGGGTGGCTCAGTCAGTTAAGCGTCTGACTCTTGATTTCAGCTCAGGTTATGATCTTGGGGTCATGAGATCAAGCCCCACATCAGGCTCCACGCTCAGCATGGAGTCTGCTTGGGATTCTCTTTCTCACTCTCCCTCCGTCTCTCTCTCTTTCTCGCTTATAAATAAATAAATAAATAAATAAATAAATAAATAAATAAAATCTTTAAAAATATTTTTTTTCTCCTCCAAATGAATGGGAGAAAAATATAAAGTGAGTTATAGGGGTGATAAATGAGGGAATCATAATATCTTTACAGTTAAGCCAGTTCACTTATTCATTTCCCTTTTTTCGGTAAATAGATTTTAGTAAATTAAAGAGCTAGGTAATAAGATGATCTGTCAGTTAGGAGAATCTTAGTGTCATAACAGAAATGGTACTGACTTAGGCTACTAGGATGTGAGTTCTCCCAGTAAATGTTTGTATAATTCGGGACAAGTCAGCTATTTGTGTGCTCATCTTTACATATGAATAATAGAAATGGGTCCTCATGGTGTTTGAGGTCCCTTCTGGACACAAATTTCCATGGTTCTGTGAAAATATTCTCTACTTGCTGATATAATAATCCTTCTCCAATTAATTTAGTCTTGTGTTGCCAAATGGGAATTTAACACAAAGGCTCACGTTTTAATGCCATTTTATTTATTTTTTTAAAAAGACAGTTATTCAGCATCATGATCAGACTATTATATTTAGCAATCAATACCATGTGTGCACAAAAATTTACACTAAAACCCTTTGTTGGAATGCTTTGCACTTTCCACAGAACAGAAACTAAGATAACCTGTTGTATAATTAGTCACAAATATCGTCCTCAAGTTTTTGCCCATACACGTGAGTATTGTCCAAAAGAAGTCTTCTTTGTAGCAGCTAGGCCCTGCCATCACTGTGTTTGGCTGAATTCACAAATCTGTTGTAACCTGTAGCTTCCCTGTCACTTCTCTGGCTCTTCTCTCCTGCTAAGCTTTGTTTCCTGGCAGTAATGAAAACATTCTGCTACTGCCATAGCTGCTGCTGTTGCTGGAACCGCCACAGCCAGCTCGGTTTAATGGTTTGGCAAAGTATTGGCCTCTACCACCATAGGGGCCAGAGCACCTGCCTCTAAAATTTCCTCCTTTCGTGGGTCCAAAATTTGAAGATTGATTGTTGTAATTGCCAAAATCATTATAGCTTGTACCACCTCCAAAATTGTTTCCATCATTACCAAATCCGATATAGCCATCCCTGCTGCCACCATATCTACCCCCACCTCAACTGCCACCAAAGCCTCCTCGTCTGCTGAAGTTCCCTCCATGACCAAAGTCGTCATTCCCACCAAAACCACCTCCGTGACCACTGCCAAGGTTTCCAGAACCACTTTAACCTCTCTGGCTGGATGAAGCTCTAGCCATCTCTTGCTTAGGTAGGCTGGTCCTTACTTCATACTTGTGGCCAGTTACAGTATGGTATTCTTGAGTGACAGTCTTATCTACGTAGTCATGGTCATCAGATGTTACAAAAGCAAACTCTTCTTGCCACTGCCTTGGTCAGTCATGATGTCAATCACTTCCATTTTCCCATACTGTTCAAAAAAATCTTTTTTTTTTCCAAATTTATTTATTTGTTTGTTTGCTTATTTTTATTATGTTCAGTTAGCCACTGTATAGTACATCATTAGTTTTTGATGTGTTGTGATGAGCACATGAGAGTTTTTATATGCAACGAGTGAATCACTGAATACTACGTCAAAATAATCTCTTAGATGATGTTCTTCAGTGTCTATTGCCACCAACAAAAATTTTTTTCATGGTTAAGTGGGCACCAGGTCTTTGAGAGTCTTCTCTTGAGACATCCCTCTTTGGTTCCACAACTCTTCCATCCACCTTGTGTGGCCTTGCATTCATGGCTGCATCCAACTTCTCCACAGTGGTGTACATGACAAACCCAAAGCCTCGGGGATGCTTGGTGTTTGGATCTCTCATTGCCACGTATTCTGTGAGGATTCCCGTTGCTCAGAATGGCTCCTCAGTTGCTCATCTGTGGTTTCAAAGCTCAGACCTCCCATAAAGAGCTTCCGCAGCTGTTCAGGCTCTTTGGGAGACTCTTACTTAGACATGATGGCGGCAGGAGGGGAGACTTGAATATGCTTACTGGGACATGTCCACAGGCAGAGAGCTAAATGTCATTTTACATTATTTTGCTTTCTTCCCCCTCAAGCCTAGAGTTACTGGAAAGCTGTAGAGTCAGTGAAACCTACTGAGCCCCTCTAATCTTTGCTGATCTTTTGTTTCATAAGCTATGCTGTGTTTTACTGTCAATAACTAATTTCTTTTAAGGAGAGGCAGTCACTTTGATATTGTATTAATAGAAAAGTCAAAAAAGTGTCAGTCATAAGGATCTAAATTGTTGAGCTACATTTTGTTTTTCTAGTGTTCTATTTTCAATATTTATACATCATATATAAAGCTACGTGTTCTCATTGAAAGAATGCTATACTGAAAGCTCAAGAATATTAAATACACATACACATATATATGTAATTTCAAGGTGTAGTAAAAAAAAGTGCTGTACCAAGTAAGTATAATCATATTGGATATTTTCAGGACAGTATTAAGCTCAGGACAGTATATTAGATGAGCCATGCTAGTTTATAGATCAGAATATATTTAATATAGTTTGTTTTTTATTTCATTGGCCATGATCTATAGTATAATGAAGCTAATATTCTACAAATACATTGTTTTATAGAGTTTAATTCTTTATATTAATCATAACCATTAAGTGAGTTTTCAGTATAATGCAAACAACATTTATAACCTTTGAATTCTGATTGCTGCTAGAAATCCCATGTCAGGGCAAATTGGGGCATGTGGAAAAAGGATAATGTTGCTTTCATTAATGATCAGTTTAAGGTTTCTGGCTTTCTGGGCCTTCGTGTATCTTCAAAGAAGAATAGAAAGAGCTTTTGGAATTTGTTACTTTCTCTAGTTCATGGGAGGCCTTATTTTGGAAAGGTTTGGTTAAAGGATGTAATGAAAAGACAAATTAGCTTCTCAGACCTGATCTGTCTGGCATGGTTTATAAAGGCAGCAAAATCTAAGCTGAGATAGGAAGCATGAATTGTTGTTGGCCAGGTCAAGTAGGTGAAGGGATATATTAGGGTATTTGGGCCAGTGAAATAGCATATACGTAGGTCCATTGATGAGAGAATGTGGTTTATTCTAGAACCTTAAAGGAGTCTCTAGTTAATAGAATGTAGACATGAAGTTTATTACATGTAGGGTGTGGGCACTGATGGAGGGAAGTGGGATGTAGTTGGACTATTACACAGAGATTGACTTACTTTGGGTTTTATCACATACATAAAGAACTTTGAAATTGATTCCAGAAGCCATGAGGAGACAACCCAATGTTTTAAGTGAAAAGTGACATGATCAAATTTCCATTTTAAAAATTGGAACTGAAAATTTCAGATTCTTGGTATCTTAAAGCTTCTGAAGTTAGAGGACAGAGGACGGCTTGCAGTCGTCTTCAGTAAGAATACAGATCCCCAGAGAAGTGAAATGACTTACCGCAGCGCCACAGGGCTCTGGAAATGGAAGCGGAAGGACTGTTGAAACACAGGCCTTAGCTCTTGAAGGTACTCTGGGGAAGGTGGAAGATATTAAAATTCCTTCTTAAATAAATAAAACAGTTTTATAGGCCGCTATGAGTCATTCAAACTCACTAAATAAACAAAAAATGAAAGTAAAAAACAAAAACAAAAAAAGAAAAAGAAAAAAATAACTGGCTTAAATGTTACCTCTCCATAACACTAATGAAGTGGGTGAATAAAACCTTTTTTTAAAAAGCATTTATCCTAGCATGATATAATTTTCTTTGAGAGGTAAAGATTTCAAAGAACTATCAAAATAGTTCATATCAAGCATAATATTTTCCTGAAATTACTAAGCTATTATAAAATAGGGGTCTAAACAAAGTAGATTTTTAAGTGTAACCCCATAATCATTTGTTCATAGTGGCACAGATTTTACTCTAGAGGTCAAATGACCATCTGCTCCTCTGTATCCAGACAGTTTTTGAAAATATATTTATCTTTCTTGAATATATGGATTAGAAAAATAATAACAGTGTTAGACTTACTTGCTAAGAGTAATGGTATCAATGTTATCAAGAGTTGAGGGTGTCATAAAAGAGTTCAAGATCAAAAAAAAGACCAAGATCATTTTGACCATGGAGAAATAAATGAGTTCATCCTTTGCCCCAGTGTTTTATTTCTAACGGCGTAGAAAAAAAAAAAAAAAGTTCAAATTCTCCAAAGAGTTTTCAGGTAATATACTCCTCACCTGTGTATTAGCTTGCTAGGGCTGCCATGGAAAAGTACTGCAGACTGGGTGTCTTAAACCACAGACATTTATTTTCTCACATTTCTGGAGCTGGAAGTCCAAGGTCAAAATGCTGGCAGAGTTGGTCTCCTCTGAGGCCTCTCTCTTAGGCTTGCAGCTGGTCACCCTCTTGCTGCCTCTTTACATAGTCATCTTTCTGTACATGTGCTCCCCAGGGTCACTGTTGTGTGTCCAAATTTCTCTTCGGGATTAAAACTGGATTAAGCCGTACTCTAACAGCTTCGTTTTGACTTCTTTAAAGTCTCTAGCTGCAAATGCAGTCACATTGTGAAATACTGGGATTATAGCCTCAGTGCATGAATTTGGTGGGGACACAGTTCAGCCCTATGACAACCTCCAAAGGTTTCAGTGACCCCTTATTACCAACTCAGACATACCTCTGACTTTCTTTCTAGGCCTTCCCCTGTTTGCCTTACTCCGCTAATTAAAGTTTGTTCAAGCTTGCATATGAGATTCCCTGCCCAATAAGTGTCTACACCTTGTGCATCCATTTTTGTAAAAGCTACCTAGTGCTGGCTTTACAACACACTTCAGAATCTTGGTGAATAATTTTATAGATAAAAATCTTTGCTCTAAATTAAACTTATAGGTCACTGTACACAGTTTTCTACTTCATTTTAAGTTTTTCTGCATTGGATTCGAATTGTCACATATATTTCTATTGTCTCCCCATCTAGATTGTAGTTATGAATACGGGAATGACATTTTATATCTTTGTCGTGTTTAACAGGGTGTCCTGTACATGTGATATCCTCAAATAATGCTGTTTGATTAAGTTGCTGATCAGTATCATATGCAGCTCCCTGAATCGGTTTCTTTTCAATATTACCTTGATGGCTTTGTGAATTCCCAGCACTAACTTTCATTCACCTTATTAGTTTGTAACCCTCTCCAGTGGGCAGTTAAATGTTTTAGATAGCACTGTAGCCCTGAGGGTTACCTCAGTGCATTGCCATACAGTGTATATACCTCAGGGATTGCCAGGCTTGTTTTGACTGATGTGGATGGATGGTTATCTAGGTGTACTCATCATATCTTGCGTTTCCTTATGTGTCCTTTCAAGAAGATGACCTGGCCTGATAGAGAACTATTTCTCTCTAATTAATGTTATACAAGCATCTGTGCTCTTTTATGATAATCTTGAGAGTCGTAGGCACTTTTGAACTATGTCACAGTATTAGGTGAAAAATTCATACTGATCTCCATTAATTATCAAGGTTTGTTTTTAGAAGATTTGTGGAATAAGATTTAGAAACAAAGTGATACCTGAAGTAAGTAGCCAATAATTCAACCCGGTTCCACATGTGATTTCTTTTTTTTTTAAAGATTGATTGATTGATTTGAGAGAGAGAGAGAGAGAGAGAACCCACAATTGGGAGGGAGAGGAATGAGCAGACACCCCACTGAGCACAGAGCCTGACATGGGGATCTGAGATCAAGACCCAAGTGGAAAGCAAGAGTCAGACACCCAACCGACTGAGCCACCCAGGCGCCCCCTGCCCTAATTTGATTTCTTAAAATGGAAATCCTGTAGCGTAGCTCCTTCAGCTTGAAATAATATACAGAATGTCAAAATGAGTCATTGTTTGTTTATTCTTTATTGTTGCATAGTAGGTCACTTAGAGAGACACAGCATACAGTGTCAATAGCTCCCACCATGTTCGTGTTTTACTGTTCCAACATATGTCCTACAGTTTAAGAAGCAATTAAAGGTTGCTGTGCTGCAGTCATTAGCTTTGGTTGCTGCAGTCAATCACCCATAGAAGTCAGAGCCATATCAGTTTTTTCCCCATCCTCATTGCACAATCAACTGCCGTCATTGTCCTCCTTTATCATTAAAAGGAAAATGAACCAAGCAAACTGTCAAGACTCACAAGTGAATTTGTAATGTGAGAAACTCTTACCGCCTTACTTGAGGGAAGATCTCCCCATCACGTTGAATAAACAATAAAAATATATGAGATTAACGTTATACATGGAAGTGTACACTTCCAACTACTTTTAAGTGGATTAATCATTTTCTAGTCTTAAAATGTGTATTTACTCAAGAAAAAATAACATGAATAATCGACAGAAATACTCAGATAATTTTAGATGAAATTCACTCTTGTCTCAGTGACGTGATCACTTCTACTTAGATCATATGCCAATAGGATTGTTTGAACAGGACATGATCTGTCTGTACAACCGGGGAGTAAAAGAAAAATATAAGATGGACATGTTTGAGTGTTCTTGCTGGGTTATGTAACCTTAAAACAGCTTTGAGTAGGTTAAGGACATTATTTTTTTTTTCAATAAGCTCAGTTTGAAAGAATGAACTAGAAACAGGCAATTTTATCTTCACTTATATCTTACCCTCTAGTTTTCACATTTTATTTCAACTCAAGCCACAATTATTTATATTTTGCATTTTTTACTTCATCTAAAAAAAGGGATAGTATTAGTCATATAATTATAAGCAACTAGAGTTACTTTGATATTCAATTTTTTATAACTGGGTTAAACCTATATGAATTATAAAACATAGGTTTGGAAGTGGGCATCCAAGCCTGATTGTGAAAACCATATACAAGTAGTTCTTACTGAATACAAGTTGTAGCACAACATGCTTCACTCATCAAAAAGGGAGATGTTGTTTTCCTTGTTACTTAAGGTCAACTTCCTCTTTGGTTTCTAACCAGTTTTAGCCCAGAATATACTTCTTGTGTTTTTGGCCAGAACTTTTTATAATTCAAATTATTGTCTGACTCCTTTGAGCCAATATTTTCTGGGTTGGTGTTTGTAAGAGCTGGGGAGACTGTTGCCATAAGTATTTCCCTCATATGTAAGTTTGTTTTCTTAAACAGTGGTCATTGCTTCTATGCAGATACCTCTGGCCAATCCCACATGTGCCCCCTCTGCAAGTTGCTGGGTGATTAGTGTGAAAAGTTGATCTGGCAACGAACGTCACATAGAGTAAAATGTTCATGACCATTTTGTACTTTGATAAAGTGATGAAATTTATGGATACTTTCTACATAAAGATGCTCATGACACAAACAGTTGCATATAGTTTGAGGATTCCTTTTTGAACTTGACCTGGTTTAGAGGTGACTTTGAATGCATTTCTTTGTATATTTTCATTATATATGAATTTTTTTCTTATTCTTTTTCCCTTGGTTATATTAAGCTGCTTATTAATAGTTAGGAAAGTGCTACTTAAGAAACTAGAATATCGCTTTCCATATGAATACATGATAACATTTATTGCAACTTACATGATTTATTGAACTGAGTCACCCCTGAAGCAAATGCATTATTAAGTAGTTAAAAAATTCATGACATGTCCTTAACACAGTGAGAGTGCCTTAGAGGAGCTCATTCATCCGATAAATATGTGTTTAACAAAATTGCTTGAAATGAATCTCTTTTATGGGTTTTTGTAATTATTGTTCTTATTTAAGACTTAGATATATATATATATATATATATATATATATATAGCATAAATAAAAGAATGTTTTTCACATAGGGTTGTGGTTTGTTTTTGAATGCAAATAGTCATTCTTTTCTTTGTGAGTATGTGATAAAACGCTCTGTTGTATCCTTAAAACTGCGCAATAGGCTGTGATGTCCTAGAACGTATTCTCTACCTCGTCCATAGCTGTGTTTCTATTTTGAGATTTAAAGGAACATCTTAGTGGAAACCTTCTGTGATTTCTGACTGTGGGTATTGGACTCCAAGCTCAATCATTTGGTTGCAGAATGAAGAGCTTAAAATTGAACTTTCCTGAGTGTTCGACCAATTATGTTCAAAAGAAAAGGGCTGCTCTAAAGAAGTTGTGTTTCCTGTGTCATGCGAAATACAAGTGGTTCTCTACTTAGATCGTATTTTGAGATATACCCAGTCAAAGACAAGCCTACCTCAGTCACTTCCCTGCGTAGCTGCCATCACTCAAAGAGCATGACCCTGTAAGAGCTGCAGTTCTCCATTCCTTTCGCACTTATTCATATTTAGGTTTGTGTGGTTGCTTAGAGCTTTATGTATTTTGACTATGTATCCAGAGTCAGTGTCCATGACCTTTTGTTGGCACCACCCCTTGCCTTATTACTACTATTACTACCAGTACCACTATTGCTAATAATTATCACATACTGAGTGCTCACACTGTGACTGACACCAAGAAAAACACTTCATTTATTTAACCATGTTGCAGATAAAGAAACTGGCATCCGGTGATTTTAATAACATGAACAAAGGCACAAAGGAGATATATTGTGAGGATGGGTGGATGGATGGAGAGATAGGTAGATATAGATATCGATATAGACACAGATATAGAAATGTATATGTGTATGGGGTAAATCACATATGTAATCGAAGAGCACACAATGATAGCAATTATAAACTACCTTTCAAACTCTTATTAATTGGACACTTATGCAATAAGAACACATGACTTGAATTTTATGATTATTTACCAAAGCTATTTGAATGATCCTAAAGTTATTCTCTTCTTTTCCAGCTACATTATTTGCCTCCGAAAGAACCTTGAGATTTTGCCATAGAATCAGCACAAGTACTGCTTGCTGTAGTTTTGTGCATTTCTTTATCTTTCATTTCTGAAGTTTGTAATACATTAGTTTATATGCTTAAAGGTCAGTTTATGTAGATGATTTTTGAGTTAAAAATCTACCTTGAAGACAGGAAAGGAAAGTTTTATTTCATCACAATTCCATCCAGGCCCTTGATAAAAATTCTCAGAGGATTCTCTTGACCCGTCATATTTACCAGATCAACTGTGAATGGAAAAAAAGTGAACGAATCCCAGCAAATAAACGCATTTCAGATGAAATTGTTTTAAGAAACTAGAAGTAAATACTCCTATTTAAATTATTTATAATTGACTTTCAGTTATAACAACATGAAGATGTCAAATTCTCCCCAAAAACACAAGTATGATGTTGGGAAAAATGTTAAAAACATTTCAGGATACTGGATACCAACCAAAAGCAGATGACAGGTTGATAAGAATTTACTCTTGTAATAAATGCAAGAGCTATAGGTTAGAAGAGCAAGTATCTGTGGCCAGTTTGCCTAGGTGACTTCCACCTTTATTCCCTACTACAGTATGGTCAGCAAAAACCAGTTGTTACAACAATTAGCACTGAAAACCAACAGCTTTGAGGCTATAGGGAACTGACTCAGTTTGGAAGGGTAAGTGAAAATCTGTGACTTCAGCAGCTAAAGGTGGGGGCCTAGATGGGAACAAATGGGAAAAAAAAAAAAAAAAAAAAGCAAAAAACAAAACACCTCACAGTTTCGTTCACCTAACTTTGTCGCCCTGGTTGAGGTGAACAGTGGACCAGCCAGAGAGTTAACCAAAAGATCCAAGAAATTAGAGAACCACAGAAGGTCTGAGATGAGCTTCATATATCACTGGCTGATGGAAACGCTTGTACATTTGTCAGGGACACTTCAGAGGGCTTGGGAAATATAAATGCTGAGGAAGACTCAAAAACTAGCTGCAGTTTTAACTGAGCTTTCCAAACCACTCACTCATCAAAGTGAAGAGGGGTAGGCACCTTTTGGGAACAAGGATTTTGAGCATGTCCATTGTCCAAATAATTAGATGACCACTAAACTATAAAGGCACAGGGGAGATTTCTAGAAAAGTAGACTTAAATATAAGGAGAATGATAATAAAAATAAGAAAACTAAGCAGAGAATCACAGGCTATGTGTCATGGGGGAGACAGATTCTATACTAAGTTCAAGAAAGCTAGTAAGGAAGGGAGGAAGGAAGGAGGGAAGGAGGGAAAGAAAGAGTAAGAAGAGGGAGAGAGAAAGAAAAGAGAGAAAGAAAGAAAACCATAGAAATATAAAACGTATTCAGAATTGGTATGATATGTTATCTAAATGTTAAATTTTCAAGGATGCTTGGGTGGCTCAGTTGGTTAAGTGGCTGCCTTTGGCTCAGGTTGTGATCCTAGGGTCCTGGGATAGGGTCCTGCATCAGGGTCTTTGCTCATCAGAGAGCCTGCTTCTCCCTCTGCCTCTGCTACTCCCCCTGCTTGTGCTCTTTCTCTCTCTCTCTCTGAAATAAATAAATAAAATCTTAGGAAAAAAAGTTAAATTTTCAAGTGCAAATAATGAGGCGTTTACAGAAATATGAAAATGTGACCAATACTGAAGAGTTTTGAGTCAATAAAAACTGTCTACATGGGACCAAGTATAAAAATTAGCAGGAAAAAAAATTCAAAACAGCTATTATTATAAATATTTTTAAAGAATGAAAGGAAAATATGTTCAAAACATTATAACGACAGTGACTCAACAGATGGGAAATGTCAATAGAAAAATAGAAATTTAAATGATTAAAATGAACAGTTCATCAGATGAGTACAAGAGGAGATCTGAATTTGCAGGAAAAAGAAGTTGTCAGGGACTGGTAATGGTTTGGGAGGACAGGAAAGTTCTCATCTACTCTGTTCACATGTAACTGACAGCTGACAGACAGCTGCTGCCTGCATTGATCAAAGGACTAGCTAGAAGGAGTTTATCGTTAATGGGAAGAAATTAAAAAGAATCATGCTATAATATTTCCATAACTTTACACCACCCATTAATTAAAATATAATTTCCAGATTTATGGAGAATAGATCATCTTCAGACAATTTGACTAAAAAGGGCAGGTTTTGAGGAACAGAAAGAAACCACTTTTAAAGACAGGTGTGTATTTGTAGAGCCATTGAAATTGAAATTTGTTTTCAATTCTTCCTGAGGAACTTTGAATAACATTTTCTCTTGCAGTGTTACTGGTCTGGGGTTGGCATACAGCTGCATATGATGATCTTTGTTTCCTTTATAGTGACTCTGGGTGACTTATAATAGGAGTTTCCCCTGGCATAGGACTAAGTTCTTCTGACCTGTTAAATGGAATGTCAGTACTTGGGATCGTTCATCCATATTACTTAATGTATCGAGAAGGTTTTCCTCTTACTTTTTTTTTTTTTTTTTTTTACACACAAGTTATTTGGGGGAAACAAGACCTTTAACTTCATTGGGAGGGAAGATGAATTTTCTAATCCTGGTGTATGGCCACTCGATTCAATAAAATAGTATGTGTTTCCACTGTATTATTAAGGGGGTCTCAGCAGGAGGACGCTGTTGTACCAGGGTACAGTGGAATATTCATGACTATTGGTGTCTTCCTTTATATGAATACTGCAAATTATTGCCCTTGAAATATCAAGCCATCAAGTGGTCTGTCACATGTAATTTCTTTTTTTCTTCTTCCTGAGATATCTCACTGTGTGTGCCTGACCACATTTTCCAAGGGCTTCCCTGCATCTGAGCCATCCCGCTTTGTGCCATGAGTCCCTCCCATTCGGAACATAGCTAAATGGACCAGAGAAGGGCATTGAAGGAAGAGGCTGTTTTTGGTAGCCTGGCCAGGAGCTGATGAAGTTCCTGGTCCCCAGGCTCAGCCCTACAAGGTTACTCTGCTGAATTATAATTGAAGCTCTTCGGCTGTTCTCTCTTATGGTGTCCAAATGTAAAGCCTGTAGAAAACAGATCGAAAGAGAGACACAGGAAAAAAGTAAACAGAGACCCCCGAGTCCATAAAACTCAGCAAAGTGAAGAGAAGGTCAAAAAGCAGAGGATAGTGGCCGAGCCCCACAACAGTGTAATACTAGAGTCGGTTATCTCTGTGTAGTAAGGTTTGTGTAAATTCAATTTCTTTCTGTCTGTTTTCTCTATTTTTTTAGATACTCCGCAATAGGAAAATGTTATTTTCATGATCAGAACAACATATCCAAATTACATATAAATGTATCTAAAGTTTTTGGGGAAAAAAATCACTGGTTAATTTAACTAGATTTTCTTTTGTTTATCATCATGACGCTGCAAAAGCTACCACATCTGTTGCTTTATGAATGAAATACTGATTAGGAAGCCAAAACACAGTTTTTCAGATCTCATATTCGAGCCACTGTAAAAAGCCTTTTTTCTCTGGGAACAAGCTGGAGATTTCTATGCTGTGTTCCCACGCATTTGTGGGCCATTGTGGATGGTGCGGAGTTTCAGCACGTCCGCTGTGAAGTCTCAGCCTCCAATTGGCTGTTTTAACCATTTGGCTTTGTCTGGGGAAGGTAATTTTTTTTTCCACTTAGATTTCTCTGTTATAACAGATGTCTTTGACATTCTGGCCAGAGCCTAAGGGACTTGATATATAGTTCCGATTCAGTGGGCCACGTGTTAGTGATACACATTTTTTATTTATTTATTTATTTATTTGTTTGTTTATTTATTTATTTATTTATTTATTTATTTATTTATTTATTTATCTTTTTAAGGAAGAGCCTGAAGCTTCTTTCTCCCATTAGTGTGAACGAGGTTTATGCCATGTTTATGCCAAGTGCTACTTGAATGAGTAATAAAATAAATATAATCACCATGCCCCACACTCAACCTTTGTGGGACGATTTTGGAATCTTATTTCAAACCTAGACTTCAAAAATATTTTCATCTAACTGTTGTTTTAAAGATGAGTAAATGTAGTCCCAGTTAAATAAAGCGACTGGCCAAGATTGTATAAAACGTGCACGACAAAGCAGAGTCTAGATCTCATCTTTCTCTTTCTTGTTGGGGCTGCTTCTGCCATGTGGTGGAGGACGTACGTTCCCACTGATCTTTTATCCCAACACTCACTACTCTTCCAGACACACAGTAGGAGAGCAAGTCATGCCATTCAAAGGAATACTGAGTACATTTTGTGACACATACCAGAGACGTAGATCATACATCTTCAGAGCAGCTTTTATTTCCACAGTATACATCCTGAGGGCAAATTTTGCAACTACTATATATTTAACATCAAATAACACTTAACTAATATATGAATTTATGCTTGGCACTCTACCAGGACTTGCCAAAGAGATTAATATAAAATTAGCCTTGCCTTTCTGAACATTTAATGTCTCATGCAAAGTCAAAAGAGAGAGGGAGAGAAAGAGAGAGAGAGAGGTGGAGGGGAGAGAGAGACTGAAAGAAAAGTGCGGAGCTCCTAGAATCCCTCGAGCAAAGCATGTATCGGAGGCCAACCTGCAGAGCCACGATTTCCCAAATCAACACTAAAAGAGCACACTGTGTTCAGGAAGCGTGTTGGAAAGAAAGCACAGCTATTGACTCAAAATATTCAGATTCCCACTGATAAGCTGTGTTAAGATGCGGACAGATTTCTCTGAAGTGCTGTTGCCAAGGTCAGCTTTTCAACCTTCCCATATCATCGGAAGGCTTCATCGGGATCTCAGATGTTCGCATTTCTTGTGCTCTTTTCTGTTCTTGAGCTCTCACTGGTGCCAGTGGTCTGTGATCTGGTTGTTGATCTAGCTTTGCTAGCTTATTGTCTAATTCTGCTCGCATTTCTCCTCTTGCTTGCTTCTCTTTTTAACTGGTCTTTTTTCTTTCTGTTTATTATTAGTCTGCCTCAGCAACTGTTTGTCTGGTTGTACTTTGGCCAGTTTCACTGTTTATGATTATTTGGTTTTGATACCTGCCTGTGTGATCAGTTCAAGACCTCACTCTGTTGGAAAATTCCACAGCCCCATCATAGACCAGACCTTTATAGTAACAGCTGCTTCTGTATCTGCCTTTGACATCTGTGCCCATGTACATTAATATTTCATCAACCGTTGTTTCTAAAGGGTTAACCCCTCAAGTCCATCCTTGTTATATGATCTCGGTTTAAAATGAAAGTAGGAAGTAACACAGTCTGTATTAATTAAAAGGTCCATTAAGGGCTCAATGCCAAAAGCTGGGTAGATGAAAGCTTGCCAAGTGCACAGGGCCAGAAACTTAATCGCACCTTTCTTTAGCAAGAGTTCCATTGACTGTAATTCTTGGATATATGACCTTCCCTTAATTTTGTGCTAATGCATAAAATGAGGGTCCTGCTTGCCTTTGTACTTGCCGTTTTCACGATATGTATGCACATGTGCCATAAATGGAGTTTGTATACGTATTATGTGAAAGGTTTCCTGACCTGATGTCAGAAATAAACCAGAATGTGTAGCTAGGTCTGTTTGTATACCTCATATGTTTATGTAAATATTTATGCATTCATATTGATTTTAATGACCAAAATATTTTAGGATATTTACAATGAGTTTTTTAATATAGTCGTATTCTAATTCTAGAATTGTTGCAATTTTTTGTACAGCTTCAAAAGGAATCATTACCCAAATCTGAAAATGAAACATTAAACTTGAAGTCAGTTGTGTTTATTCTATTTTCTGAGAATATCAAGCTAATTAGACTACAAGACATCCTTCCAAAATTGAAATTATATTTTGGTGCTTGCAACTAGGTTATACTACACAATATGTTGCCATGGAATGGCCACTCCAGTGGCTGTTGAACAGACATTTTTCTTTGCCAAGTCACAGAGGGAAGTAACAGGATGGGTACAGTGTTAATAAAATGCAAAAGTCAGTCCACACTTCCTAGCTCCCTGGTGTGCAATGGAGTGCACTTTGGGATTTTGGAGAAGGGTTAATTAGGGTCTTCTTCCCTCTGTGCTCATAATTTGCCAATATTGGTTTCATGCTTATTTCAAATAGAAAACAAATCAGCTTTAAACTGGTAGCTTTCGCAATGGGTAGCTAACGTAGGTGGATAAGCAACCTCGAGACCATCACTGAATCTAGCCAAAACAAGTGCATGGGAAATTGATAGTACATTTGGGAGATCCTGAGCCATACTACTCTGTATCATTTTTTTGTCCTTGCCCTTCCTTGTTATCGAGCACTTAACCACTAACTTAAGGCTTATAGTGGAAGACAGAAGCTTGGAAAATCTTTCTTAGTCAGTTTTATACTCAAAATACCATTGATCAGTTAATTAAGTCATAATTTAATATGTGCTTTGCACATGGCAAGCATTTCATTAGTTCTGGTCTTATAAGAGATAAACATAAGACACCATTTCTGCTCACTGAAAGCTCAGAGGCTTTTGTGGGAGTCAGATCAATAAATGGGCAAATTATAAGGCTGTGTTCCAGTTTCATGAGTAAGAATTTACACAAGGAGATTGAAATCTATGAGATTTATAGAATTTAAGTGTGAGAAGGACTGATCAAGTGAAGGGACTCTACTGGAAGAGGGTGTGTTGCTTGCTATGTTGTTGCTGCCTGGTGACATCCTACAGGTCTTATTTTATAACATTTCAGAGCCTTGCTCTGTAACTCATACATTAGGAACCACGTTCTGTCATTTTCACTTGTACTTGCTATATAGGACTGATATAATCTTGTGTTAGCCTCTTCTATGAAGAATGCGTATTGGACAGAGATGCATGTGTTTGAATTAAGTGCTCCTTGGTGCAAATAGAGCTCTTCAACAGAGATACGAGTCTTTCAATGTTAATTTCTTGGGACTGTATATTGTAAGTTGCCAAGGGCCCAATAGAAAAAGATAAGATCAGTGGATACAGACGCCCAAAATAATGTAAAAATATCACCTCTCTGACTCTTAAATAGTGATGTCAACTTCTTCCTAAGGAGTATGGTTACTGTGACATTCAGAGAGAAGTACAATTTAGAAAGGATTGTGAAGCAATTTGCAATTTGGAAAAGAGCTTATATTAGAGATTTTGGCAATAGTTTATGTCAATAGTAATAATATAATAATATAGTTATTATAGCAAACTCTTCTATATCGGAGCAATATTCCCAGTGCTTGACATATATTAATTCTTTTGATCCTTATAAGAACTCCATGACACAGTTTTCTATATAACCCCATTTTATGTGTAAGGAAATGGAGGGAAAAGGAGGTCATGGTTGTCCACTGTCACAGCTAACATGTGTCACTGTTTGGTTCTGGGTGCTAATCTCTTCAACTTGTTAATGTCTCTAAATTCATTATGTCTCACTCTTTCTTCTATGCTGTGCTTGGTGTTTCTTGTAGCGTGTTAATTTTTCAGTGGAGTCATCTGTGTTTTTCAACTATTCAGTCATGTCACCAGTGTATTTTTATACCATTAATTTTCATTTTTCTCTATTTTTTCTAGTCCAATTGTGTTAGCCAGTACCTCCAGAATAGTAATTGGACATTTTGTCTTAGTGTAGATGCTTCACTTGTTCCACACGATATGTGTGCTGTTGGCTTTGAGGTTCAGCTAGTTATATTTTATAAAATTAAGGTTCACATGAGAAAGAAACTTCAGTAGTCCAGGTGAAGGTTAGTAGTGTGAAGAGAAGGAGTGAGAGTCTGACTCATTTTGAAGGTAGAGTTTATAATATTGCCTGATGTGTTAGATATGACATGCAAGAGAAACAACTGATTCAAGAATGGCAGGGGCGCCTGGGTGGCGCAGTTGTTAAGCATCTGCCTTCAGCTCAGGGCGTGATCCCGGCGTTATGGGATCGAGCCCCACATCAGGCTCCTCCGCTATGAGCCCGCTTCTTCCTCTCCCACTCCCCCTGCTTGTGTTCCCTCTCTCACTGGCTGTCTCTATCTCTGTTAAATAAATAAATAAAATCTTAAAAAAAAAAAAAGAATGGCGTTGTTGTTGTAATTTTGGTTTGAACAACTAAAGAGAAAAAAAGTACGTTATTTGCCAAGATATGGAAACTCCAGAGGAGCAAGTATGAGGGAAAGGTCAGGAACTTTTTTATTTCACATATGTGGTAGAGTTCTCCAGAGAATCAGAATCCATAGATGATAGATAGATAGATAGATAGATAGATGAATGATAGATAGATTTTAAGGAATTGGAGCAAGGGATTTTGGGGCTAACAAATCCAAAATTTTTTAGGTCTGTTCAGTGGGCTGGGAATTCTGGGAAATGTAGATGTTTCAGTTTTGATTCTAGAGGCAGAATTCCTTCCTCTTTAAAGGAGAACCTGTCTTTCCTCTTAAAACCTTCAATTGATTGGAGTTAACATGTAACAAGTTAACATATAACGTCAACCATCACAACATATTAAGCTTTCAACGCCCATTAGACATCCAACTAGAAATGCCAAATAACCGGTTAAGATCACATTCCTCAGCATGGAGATGTCTTTTAAGCCTTGCTACTATCTAAGAATTGTCCCAGAGTCCAAGTGAAGAAAATAGTTCAAGGAGGGAGTGATTATTAATGCTGCTGATGAGTCAGGTAAGAGTTTGAAAATTGGACTCTTAGGTATAGTATTGTAGAGGTCATTGTTGTCCTGACAAGAATAGTTTCCACTGAGTAGGGAAGGTATAAACTTGAGTGAAGTAGAACCAAAGAAGAGTGGGAGGGACATGAATTAGAAGCAGTGCTTTCAAGCAATTTTGGTACAAAGAAGAATAGTAAGAGACAGTAGCTATGAGTGAAGGGAAATGTGGGGTCAACTATTTTTTTTAATAAAATGCATTTTATCATGCTGTATGTTGAGGAAAATAACCTTGTAGAACCAGAAAAGTTGATGTAAGAAGGAGAGATATAATTGCCAGATGTTTGCATTTGATGAGTTGAAAAGGTTAGGATTTAGGTCTCAAAAAGAGGGGCGTTTTCAGAGAATAGAGTATGATAGTTGATCTGCAGTAACAGGGAAGGCAGAGCACACAGAAACAGGTGCGTAGATTGGGTGCTGGGATAATGAGATAACACTCTTCTGATGGCTTCTATTTTCTCTCTGAAGCAATGCCATCTGGTGAAAGTAAAGAAGAGGAAGGAGCTATTGTGTATTTGAGGAGAGAGAAAATATATGAATTGATTGTCTAAGAGAGTGGTACATTTGTACAATTCAGCAACAGCTATTCTTTAAAAATGATGCTTTTTTGTCACCTGCCAGAAAATCGTTATAATACATACAAATCTACAGTGACTGTGAATGTAAATGGTCCCCTCTGTCGCTGAGCAGTGCTCCACAGACATGTTGGTGCTGCACTGGGAAAATACAGTGCTGAAGAGCTTCGTATTTATTTGCTGACTGAATGAATATAAAGCAGATGATTCCCTTAAAAGAAAACTAATGAGATCTATTTAATTGAAGATGGGTGACAAAGTTTATAGTATATGTTTTGTATAGTTGGCCCTTTGAGGTATACCGAAATTAGGAGTGGGATTAAGGATAAAGCCCACCACTAGCTTTATGATTTAATGTTTTGCTGAACAGTGTCCAAATTATTAAAGTAAGCTTTCAAACATTTGCTTGAAAATAGGCCATCCTTTTCTGTTCTTTATGACTTAAATGAGTCCATTTTTCAAAAAAAAATATGTGCTGCTTGAATTCTATAGAAAAGAAAGGACTAAAATACATTTTAAAAATATCCAAAACCATTAAAATGTTCCCTGGTGATATTTAAAATGAGAAATAGGGCACTACTTATTTAAGTAGTGTATTAATAATGTGTAAATGGGTTGAATTGTCTCCTCTTGGGGTTCTGGAACTTTTCTCTTGTGATTGTGTATATTCATATATGAATTATATTATTGATAACTGAGAGATAAAGAATGTCTTGTGAAAGTACTCTGGACTCAGGTTAACATACTATATGCAAAATGCCAAATGTAAATTATTAGAGGTAAAGGTGAGATTTTGTTGTTTTTCCAGAATATTTTGATCTGATAGTAAACCCAAATCCTGTCCTACCAACCGTGAATTCTCCCCATGGAGTTCTTCAGAAGCTATACATTTGGCCATCCACTTATCACCCCAGCAATAGTCCTATCGATATCTCATGCTGCAATATGTATATATCTGAACAAAGAAAGAGTTGGCACAATTGACCTAGACTTAAGACCGGAGAAATTTCTATTTTCTCCTTAATATGTGACTTTTTACTGGTATACACAAGCATGCATGCAGGAGAGACAGTATATGACTGAGCCAAAAAGAATCCATTGATGTAGATAGCACCAAATAGGGTTGAAATGGGAATGCAAGGACAAGGAGGGAGTGAATCATGGATGATTGCTTGCTTATTAAGGCACTATTTAAGCCCAGTAAATGCCTCATACTCTGACCAATGACATTTGCAACTCATCATTCACAGAAAGATCTGGAAAAGGGCTGTGTAGAGCCAGGACTAGTTGGAGAGGTAGGCCAAAACGTGTTTTAGAGATGTTGTACCTCTTCACGTTCTGGCCTCAATTGATATAATTTGGAGGATGGCAATTACTTTGTGGGGCATCTACTTTAACTCACTGGTAGTGTCACTGAAGTGATGGAAATTCAGGGGCCTTAAGTGACTGGTCTAGAGTTTCAGACAAACTTAGAACCTGCACTAGAACTTAACTCTTCCTTTGGGAACTTTTCCGATTCATGCGGTTGATGTGTAAAATCTTTGACTCCTTTCATGGGATTCAGAAATATCTGGCCAGTTGGTGGGAATATACCACTAGGAGTCTATTTCACATGAAAAACTGGGATGTGTCCTGGAAAAGACCCATCCCTAAGGCAAGTTCTTTTGTGGTTTTATCAGCAACTGAATCTGAGTTTGGTAGAGCCTTCCACAAAAGGGAGTGAGGTGAGGCAGGTGAGTGAAATGCCCAAGCAACTAAATATCTACGATTCCCATTTATTGCTCTGAGGCAGGACACATGTACTCAAGGAATTAGAAACTATCTGAACAAAGTGAAAGAAGTGTTTTCACTATAGATAGTATAAGACATGGGCTCAAAGCCTGTATTGCTGGATCTCTGTCAAACAGGTTAATAAACACAGAGTAGGACCTTCTCCTCTGTGACACAAGATACCGTGTCGATCGGACATCTTATAACTTTGGTTTATCAAGGATGAAGGAATCAGTGGCTCCTAGAAGCAAGGACTGGTTGAGACCTCTCCTGAGATGGAAACCTCATCTGTGATCCAAAAGAGGAATGGTCCTAGCTCCTTTCTAGGTGTCCGGGTAGCAGTGGTTACCGAGAGGCATTGGCAAGCAGCTTGTGGCAGCAGGAGCTGGATGGGGAGACATCATCAGGAGCATCAGGGTAGAAGATGGGGGAATATATCAGATACCCAAGAAAATTTCAGATGACTAAGAAGCGAGTCAGAGAATGCTAAGATACCACAATCAAATGTGGAAATAGAAGCCAGAAATGCATAATTAATTTTACTGTTAGTATGACACAATTTGTCACCTTTCTTTCTGGTCTCCTCTGAAACTGGAACTGTTGGCCAATAAGCAGGGCTGCTGCTGCTCCAACTCCAGGGGGTAGCAGTCATATTTTTGGTCTATAATGTAGTGGCCCTACTTAAATTTGTTACTTTTTTCTCTCTCTTATCTTCCTCAATCACATTTAATTCACCAATTATTTATTGGATCCTTACCATGATCTTGTCATTAAGAATTTCGTATCTGTATACATTCATAGAATGTCAAGCCTGAAATGATCTCAGCAACACCAATTTATGTGTATTAATTTAAATCAATTAGACTTAGGCAAATAGTGAAAAATATAGGAGGGAATTCCATGAGGGACTAAATCAAATATGCAGTCATCATTTTTTTTCTTTCATGCCTGTTAAAATGTAAGGATGTCAAGTTTAGGGACTGCTTTCTATTTCAAAATTCTTTTCCATCTCCAACAAGTTGAAAGCCCTCCTCCCATCCCAAGGCTCTTTGTAGATTAGGGAATATAAATAGAACCTTCACCTCACAGGGGTTTTATGCCTGGAACAGATGAGAAGTGACTGCTCTGTGGCAAGCCTCTCTGGGAGATTCCTTAGCAAACTCAAATGGATTTCAGGGAGAAAACTGTTAGTGAAAAGCTTTTAAATGAGTTCTGTTACTTTGAGGGGAGATCAGTCGTCCCAAGGATCATTCACTGTGAGAGGCAAAATGGAAACTCCCTTAATATTATAAATTGCTATATTGATATGTATAGCACAGGCAACATAGAGTTCTGGAATTTGAGGTTTGTTTTTTCTTTTTTTTCCTTCCCAATGAATGCATTTAAGTATTAGTTATTTATTTCAACCAGAGGTATTTGAGGGAGCCATTCTGTTTGGGTGGTGTTCTTAGCTTTGTGTAGTTTAGGTAAGAAGTCTGTGTGACTATGCCAGCATGATATTTTTTTGTGATAAAAATGTGCATCATTCTGCTAAGCAAATGACAAAATCATTTACTGCAAACAAGCAAAAATTGTTGGAAGACTGAAATCACAAATGATGAAAGTTTTACTGCCCATAGATCTTCATTTCCATGACTTTCATTCTGTCCCTACAATTTAGAGAATGACTTGATACAGTTTTCGTAAATAATCACACTTCATATTCCTAACCTCCTTCTTCTTTTTTTTTAATCCTAAATAAACTTGAGCAGATAATGAGAAGAGTAAATCATTTCCAGTGATACTATTCATGTATTGTGGGTTAGTTCAATTAAGGGAGATAAATGAAAATTATATAAATTTGTTCATGTCCCATGACTTTCTCAATGGTAGGATTGTTTGCTCAGATTCATTTACATATGTGGCAAAATTTTTAATCATTTAGTGTTAACTGAGGCAATGAAATTCCCTCAAGTGCCACTCTCTTACAATGCATAACCACAGTTCTGAGAATACTCTAGCTGGGTTCTCTCTCTGAAGAACTATCCAACTATCTCTTGCTATCCCATTGAAATATAACAAGAGCTACAAATACAAGCATATGAAGTTGAAAGTGCCTAGGAGCCACACTGCAAAAAGGAAACAGGTAGAAATTATTTTAATAAAAGAATCCATTTATCCCTATGTAAATTTTAGCATTTCATCATGTAATTAATATAAGGATTATTAATGATACATTTTACATTATTTCAAATATGGTTGGTGTTTTATACTTACAGAACCTTTTAAGTCAGTTCTGCTATATATGAAGTGCCCTATAGTTAAATGTGGCTGGGGTGTCTATTCTATTTGGAAAGAAAATTCTAGGGTACATTTTCTTATTGATATCCAAAATTATTATTTTGGGGAAACATCATAAGATATAGATTTTTTAAAATGTTAATTAAAAATTCAAATGACAAAGCAAAGTCATCCTTTTAAATGGATGTTTTATTTATATATGTAGCCATCCCCATCTGTGTGAAGTTTCTATAGAGGAAAAAACTGGGAATTGAGGAAAAGAATGGCTTTGGGATACTGTCTGAGAAAACCAGCTGAGGGAAAGAATGCTCCAAGGCTCGTTAAGTAAACTTTAACTTAAACGTTGGACATCGTAAATTGTACAAGGGGCATGTAATGAGAAAAGTATTATAATGTGCATTGCACAGCCAGGGAGCAGTGCCTTATGGAATTGCTGTCTGATATGAACTAGAAAACAATATTTGAGAACTGCGATTGTTTTGTTTTATTAAAACTATATTCATCTGTGAGGAGACTTTATATAGTCCTGTTATATTTGCTTAGCTTTGATTTAATACTCATATGCGTTTATCTTTAGCAAAAAAAACAAATCTATAATTTTCATTCATGGGGATGCCAGATTCCCCAGGCACAGCTATCAAATAACCAGTACCTTCTGGCCCCAGATGCTTTCAGCACCTGATGATTCAGAATCTAATCAGAGTCTCTGTTGGAATTTGGCTAACTTTATACCAGTCAAATGTTGGGACATCACTATAGGAAATGTCCGTTATAAAGACAGTCAAAACAACCAGTGTCCAGTAAGGTGTTTTGTTTTTGTTTTTGTTTTAAGATTTTATTTATTTATTCGACAGAGAGAGAGACAGCCAGCGAGAGAGGGAACACAAGCAGGGGGAGTGGGAGAGGAAGAAGCAGGCTCCCAGCGGAGGAGCCCAATGTGGGGCTCGATCCCAGAACACTGTGATCACGCCCTGAGCTGAAGGCAGTCGCTTAATGATTGAGCCACCCAGGCACTCCAGCATCCAGTAAGGTTAAACATAATTCTTTGGGACACCTGGGTGGCTCAGTTGGTTAAGCATCTGCCTTTGGCTCAGATCATGATCTCAGGGTCCTGGGATAGAGTCCCGCATCGGGCTCCTTGCTCTGCGGGGAGCTTACTTCTCCCTCTGCCTGCAGCTCCCCCTCCCCCTGCTTGTGCTCTCTCTTTCTCTCTCTCTGATAAATAAATAAATAAAATCTTAAAAAAATAATAATTCTAAATGTAATCAAATATTTTACTTGTCAATATGATAAAAATAGTAGGATTATTATATTTAAGATTTGAGTTTTATGTAGCAGTAGTTTTTACATTTGACCAGAAATCATTTTTTTGTGAAAATATTAATGTGCAGAACTTTCTTATCTGGAAATAACTGATTGGAACTTAAAGGCTTTTAAAAATTTAATGTTGGGGCACCTGAGATGGCTCAGTTAAGCATCCAACTCTTGACTTGAGCTCAAGTCATGATCTCAGGGTCATGGGATCGAGCCCCACGTCGGGCTCCCTGCTCAGTGGGCAGCCTGCTTGAGATTCTCTCTCTCTCTCTCCCCCCAACCCTCCCCCAACTTGTGCTCTCTCTCAAATAAATGAATCTTTAAAAAATAAGAATTTAATGTTACTGTGTTCTAAAATACTATTTTTACCACGGATTTTTGTCTGTGGGTGTAGGGGTGAGATAAGTTCTTAGCTGGTAGAAAGCAAAAAAAAAAAAAAAAAAAAAAAAAAAGAATAAAAATAGAGATGACATAGCAAGGTGGAAGGCTAGCAGGTCCCAACACTTACCTGTTCCACAAAAACAACAAAGATCAATAACTTCAAACGGACAAAAAAAAGCTCAGGGAAATCTCTGGACTACAAGGAAGAAGCAGCAATAACCCTGTCCAGCTTAAAAACGGAGGCAGAGCCCGCAGAAGGGCGTAAGAAGCATTTTATCTGTCACTCCATCCCACTGTCCAGAGCAGTTTGGTGTCAGGAGTCATTGCCTCAGAGGAATTTCACCCCACAGGGAAACAGGAGAGCAGGAAAACCCACATTGATCCCAGGTGAAGAAGCTTCTCAGAGTCCTTGTCGGTGCCTCAGTTTCCCATGCTACAGCTTTTGCTTCAGTGAGACCTTTCCCCAGGGATCCCAGTGCCAAGTTCTCTAGGATGGGGAAGTCAGGGTGCCTTGCCACCCATGGGGCCAGCGCTGCCCTGTCCTGTGCCCTGCTCCAGCTCCCATGTCATGACTTTGTCCTCCCATTATGGGCTCAGCCACTGCTGCTCTGAGTCCTGGCCCCCGGTCCCGCATCACAGTGCTGACCCTCCTTTATCAGGCTGAGCTACTGCTCTGGAACTCGGTCCCTGGGTCCCAATATGGGGATTTAATGGGCTACAACCAGGGACGTGCTGCTGCTGTTTTGTGACTGTCCCCTGGGACCAGAGTTGGGACGTTGACCTACCATCCCCAGGCTGTGCTGCTATTACACTCTGTACCCTGGGCCCAAGCCACCATCGTACCCTGTCATCCCAGGAACCATGCCGCTGCCGTGCCTCCCCATAATCCGCTGCTCGAGTCACCGTGGTGAATCCAAGAGACCCGGATCCTGGTTCCGCAGGAGCGAACCCTTGCACCTTAGAGACCACTGCCGTTGCTGCAGCAAGGGTACCTGTACCCCAAGACACAGGCAGTGTGGTGGTTCTGTATGTGCCTGATCCCAGGACCCCAGCTCTGCGGCCTCTCTAGCGCCAGCTTACCAGACTAGGCACTAAGACATATGCCCTTGGCTGAGACCCCCTATCACGGGCAAAAAAGGAGAACAGGAGGGTCCCAACCCCCATTCATATCTAAGGATTCCAGTAGCTCTAGCTCCTGCTGCCACCTTCAGGACCTCCCGAGTTTGAGCTACAGATGACCTGGCACTCGGTCTTGATGTTAACCTCAGCTGACGAATTTGCATGAAGACTGTGCTGCTGTGAATTCCCAGGAGCCGAAGCCCCGCACCCTCCAAGCTGGTGCCCTCCCAGCCACCTTCAGATGAAAGTCTTCTCACCCTGAATCTGGTCTGAAAAGGCTGGGAGAGATGAATGCTCCCTCAAATGTATAGACATTAGCACAAAACCGTCAGAAACATGAAAAAGTTTAAAAAAAAAAATCCACACAAAAGGAACACAGTTTTTTTCCATTAATGAACTCCAAAGAAATGGTAGTGTGTGAGTGACCTGAACACACACACACACACACACACACACACACACACACAGATACAGATACACACAGTGGAATATTGCCCAGCCACACAAAAAAGAAAATCCTGCCATCTGTAACAACATACAGGAAACGAAAGAGCATTATGCTAAATGAAACAAGCCAGATAGAGAAAGACAAATATTGTATGGTATCACTTTTATGTGGTATCAAAAAAAAAAAAAAAAAAAAAAACCAACTTCATGGAAACTAAAGCTGGGGCTAGGGAGAAATGGGGTAAAGCAGATCAAAGGAGACGCATTTTCAGTTACAAGAAAAGTTCTGAGGATCCAACGGACGTTGTGAAGACCGCAGTTGATAATACGGCGCCGCGTACTTGAAAGTTGCCAAGAGTAGCTCTTAAGCGTTCTGACCACATGCGCACAGAAGGAGTTAAGGTGACGGATGTGCTAATCATCTTGTTCTTGGTAATCATTCCACAATGTGTATCAGATCATCCTGTAGTACAGTTTAAATGTCTACACTTATGTTTGTCAGTTATTCCTCAATCAATTTAAAAAAAAGAAATAAGAAACTATTGCTGCATCTCCTAGAAATATGTTTCATCAAATTATTGCTCTGTAGTCACTTTGTAACTTCTCATTTGCCTCAGTTTTACATCTTGTTTTTTTTCTGGGAGACTGGGTTTTTTAAATACAAATAAGCAATGAATATAAATTAAATTTTTAAATGAACACTGGGCATTATATGTGTGTGACGAATCACTAAATTCTCCTTAAACCAGTATCACAGTATATTATAGTTAATATCACAGTATATTCTAGTTAACTAGAATTTAAATAAAAATTTGAAACCAAAAAAATATTTTTTTCCCAAAAGTTAAATATATATATGTTGGTGATTCCAAAAACATGTATTTTAATGACAGAAGAGAGGTAGCTGATTTATAGAATCATTAAGACCCGGGTCTTGGCTCATTAGCATAAATCACTAAGACAAAAGCCATATTATTTATCGCGAAGGTCAGTTTAAGTGATTTGAGGTTCTAATAGGTTATAATCAGTTGTCTGTAGAAGGGGATTGTATTGAGTCCGCGCTAAGGACTATTTGTAATGGGCAGTCTCCCTTGCCTAACATGCCCTCAAAGGCAGAATTTGTGCATATTCAGCTGACATGACAAGAGCAGTAATAGTGGGGGATGGAGATGGTGCTCCTCAAAGCGCACACATGCTTTGTGGAGAAGAAGCAATTCCATGACTCATACTAAGGAGAGCATGGGGCACAAATGGAAGAAGGGCTGTAGGAGAAACTGCAGTTTGCCGGGAGGTACTGGCCCCTGAGAGATTTATTACATTATGCAATTGACTGCTTTCAGGAGAGAAGTAATGAGTTTGCCAAACTGAGAGATGACAAGTGACACTAGGAAGGATAGTTGGAGGAATATAGGTTGTGCAATTCTAGAAACTGCTCTATATATTAGAAGTGATGTTGAAATTGAATTCAAATTCTCCTAATAGTAAATACCAAACATAGTGGCTATGATTAAAGAACATCTTTCTTTCCCTGCTAAAACCTCTTTGGAAACTATGTAATTCCTCCAAAGTTATTTACCCCCTCCTCTTAAAATACTGCTACAGAAAAACTAAACTAAAATAAAGATTCTCTGTCTTGCATCAGTGCTAGTTTTGTTCTTCCTTAAGTGTTGGGAAAAAAGGGGATCACATTGACAAAGGGAGATTACTTTATCACCACCTCTTTTTCTGTTGAACTTTAGACAAAGCAGTAAGCATGGGAGGAACAGAACTTTCTCATCCATACAAAGAATTGTAGAAGTTGAGATGATAAGGCACCTGGGTGGCTCAGTAGGTTAAGCATCTGCCTTGGATTCAGGTCATGATCTCAGGGTCCTGGGATCAAGCCTCAAATCAGGCTCAGCAGAGAGTCGGCTTCTCCCTCTCCCTCTGCACCTCCCCCCAGTTCATGCTCGCTGTCTCTCAAATAAAATATATATATTTTTTAAAGTTGAGATGATAAAAATGGTAAAAAAGGGGGAGCAGCTTGAGAGTTACTTAGAATACACTGAGAGATTAAGAATGCCCTTAGTTGTAGAGCACGCACTATGAAAGACACTATACTTTTAGTGAAAGTATAATTTTAATTTTTATTCATTTTGAAGAGAATGAATGATCTAATATTGCAGTTTCTAACATAATTATAATGCATAAACTTTTAACCAGACATGTCGCTTCTAGGAACCTTCAAAATGATATTCCTTACAGCATTATTTGTGAAAGTGATAAAGTGAAACAAATTAAAATTCTGCAAATAAGAAAGTAGCTAAAAATCAAGTAGTTCCTTAGAATAGAATATTATTCAGCTTTTAGAAAATGAAGTACAGGGGTATGACAAAATGAAAAGTCATCTAGTCTTTTTTTGTTTTTCTTTTTGAAAGATAGAGGATTGATCGTCAGGCAGGTAGGTAAAAGAAATAACAGGAAAGGCAGGAAGAGGATGAGTGTAAAGAGGGAAGAAAGAAAAGACACATTAAAAAGAAACCAATGGTACATGTTAAAGTTTAACTGGTTACTTTTGTGAATAATATTGCAGTGAATAAGAAAGGACATTTTTTTGCTTCATACGTAAAAAGTTTTTTTTCCCCAAACTCTTTGTATTATATTTGAACTATATTAAAATAAAAAAATTAAATATTTTATACATACATGTGCTTTTCTTATTTACTTTCATTTTATTGAAATACTATCTACTATTGTATTTAAAGGGAGTTGTATTTATTAATATACCCCTCACCTTATTTGAAAAAAAAAAACACATTAAGTTTTACAAGCATACATAAAATTCAACAAGCTAGCATAAATATAATGTTTGAGAAAAATAAATGATAAGGTGAGATGTGATTGTAAAGTAGAGTAACAATGAGGCTTAAAAATGCATAACATTATGTCCAGAAATGTTTTCCATGCTGTCTGGCATATAAGAAAAACACAAAATAGGAGAGATTTATTTTATGTGTACATTAATAAAAACCAATGACACTTCTCAGATACAATATCCATAGTGTCTTGGGAACTTTAAAAAAACTCATCCATATTTTACAATTAGAATAAACAGTATAATTTACAGTATTCTAATTTACAATTAGAATAAACAGGACAAATAAGCCCAACTTATTTGTCCACTTACCCAGAATCAGAGCTTGTCTGGAGCAGTTACTTGGTCTACTTCATTATAATATATATAGAAACATAACCTCCCCCCTCAGAAAAGCAAACAATTAGGTTGAGATCATTAACAGTATAAGGAAGGTAATGGGGCAGGGTTTTTTTTTTTGTTTTTTTTTTTAAGATTTTATTTATTTACCCGACAGAGATAGAGACAGCCAGCGAGAGAGGGAACACAAGCAGGGGGAGTGGGAGAGGAAGAAGCAGGTTCATAGCGGAGGAGCCTGATGTGGGGCTCGATCCCAGAACGCCGGGATCATGTCCTGAGCCGAAGGCAGACGCTTAACCGCTGTGCCACCCAGGCGCCCCGGGGGCAGGTTTTTATTAGCAGTCCGCTAGAACCTTGAATGACTGATTATCACACTGTTGAACAAGTCATGCTTATAGTTCTGTGTTCAGTTCTTGTTTTCATTTTTAAAATACATATATAAGGAACCTGGGCTATGTTCAAAGACATGTAACTAGAAGGGTAAAGTCACTATATATGACAAAGAGTTGAAGAAACCTTTCTTGGTTTGGAGAGGTTTCAAAAAAAAAAAAAAAAAAGGAGGGGACAAAGGGCTGTGTGTATTCATTTTCAAATACTTAAAAAGAAATTGCCACATAGAAAATAAAGGAAATGAGTGCGTAAACTTGGACTTACATTTGGAGGTCAGAGTGTACTAGATCTGGGTTTGATCTAAGAAAAAAATTTCTAATGAGTGGATCTGTTCACTGGTGAAATTAATTGCTTCACATGTAATGTTTGCTATTTAGCTGTAACTAAATGACTAGGAGATCAGGGCTAGACAGTTCTTATCTCTGAAATGTTACCAGATCTAGGCCCAGGTTCTCCTCTTTCCTTGTTCGGTAATTGAGGGATGTGAAACTAACGTGCAACATCATGAAACACACACACACACACACACATAAATACAAGCATACTATTTTTATCTCTCCATGTAGCATAGGGAAATGATATTCTTTAACACTAAAAAAAAGGTTAACAGTAATAGTGTGACTCCTATTCACTTAGGTGGATTTTAAAGGTCTTTGTCAATCAGAGTTTTCAAGAACTTGAGGAATTTAGCTATTTTTCAGAAATAGGGTGGACCAAATGATACAAAACCAACAACAAATAAATAAAAAGTAATATAAGAGAAACAAATTATAAAATAGCATTCCTTTTAGAATATGGATGAAGAAACAGCTAAATTGATAATCTCAGGTTTTTGCTTTTTATTGAATTTTCTAACTGAAAAGCCTCAGGCAGTACTTTTTTTAAGAATGGTGTTCTTTTCGTAAAGAAGTTTAATAAAGACAGCACACTGCCAAGATCCATGCAATGGTAGATGAGCAAATTGCTCTGTGTTTTACTTCTCACTAGACTTCTCCATTCATAGTATTTGACAAGGAGAACTTAAAAGGGAGCACTCTTCTTCTCGGCCCCCCCTCCCCCTCGCTCCCCTCCTTTCCTCTCCCCCCAGAGAGGGCAGTTTCTCTGAAAGCTTAAATGAAACATATTGGAGTAAGGTGACATAAATTTCCCTCCTCATTTATTAAGATCCAATCCTCATGCAAACTCTGCCAGGCACATTATATTAGGTTGGTTAAACAGATATGATACTAGCTTTTTAAGAGAATGAAAACCAGATGACATCAAAGTAGGGATTCGGGACTATCATTCATGTCAGTGCACTGTGATTCTTCATGAAATAATATCTTGCAAAAGAAAAGGAATCCAGGAATGCTGTAATAAATATTAGACAGCCTGTCCTGATCAGAGATGTACGGGATACAACTAGGCATGAGAGGCTTTCAGGATCCTAGAGGACGAGTCCATGAATCTCACTAGACAATGGAGCACTAGGTAAATCTAGCACCCAGGCATGATTTCAGGCACAAAGAGTAGATGACCGAGTGAAGGAACCCAGGACTAAAAGGTCAGCGACAACCCTATAGTCAGTGACCCTAGCATAGGATCACTACATAGAATCAGGAATCCCGACAAAAAACTTCCGCATGGTAGAGGTCAGGATCTAAATTAGGGATGAAATACACATGGACCCAAGAATGGAGTTTGATACTGAAGTTATTGGGATGGTGCTCCCTCAGACATTCTGCCTTGAGGTCAGAAGTCGGTGGGAATTGACAAGAAGCAAGTGGTTCTTGACAGCCTTAGGGCTGGAAATCTAAATTTGATGAAGAAAAATCACAGCAAGTTCCTTACTCCTTCACATGTCTTGACCTGTCTGTTGTGCTAGTCATGGTCATTGTTGGTCTCGAACACTTCAGCGGTCCTAACCAGATGACTTCCCCTGTGTCTGTGACTTGCTTTGCCCCCTACACATGTTCTGGATATCAGCCATCCATCGTAGGCCTAACGTTACCTCTTCAGTCCTTGGAGATCTGAATATAAAAATAGGACAAACAAGCACTTGTATCTGCCTAAATATTCATGTGAGTTGCATTTGGAACAGTAGTATTCTGAATCTTTATTACTGCAGTGTCCATAAAATTGGATTTGGAATTTGATTAGAATAATGTCAGAATTATTGCTAATGAGATAAATAAGCTGTTTTCAAAGCTGAGCAGGAAACCCATATCCTTTATTCTGAGAAAAATGATGCCGGTGAGCATAATAATCAAAGCTATGTATAAATTACCCATATTCCAAGTAGAAAAGCAGACAAAGCTCCATTACCCAAAAAAGGGTTTTTGGACAACATAGTCAACATTTGGACTCAATTTTCTACCCTGGGATTCATTGTTACCTATCAGTTGTCCTTCCTCAGCAAACATCAAGTCTGTGGACAAGTACATTTAATTATGTGTGCTGAGACATTCAGCATTAGGACAGGCCTCATCAGTTGCCAGTTTTTTATTTAAGCTGTTATAAACTCCACTAATATCTGAATGAAAGCAGAGACAGCTTCTTTTAGGATTTAATGCTTGAAAGTAAAGACTTGATTTCAAATGAGAAAGATATATGTAAAAAGAAAGGGTTGGTCTGCTGGGTTGGTTGCCGTCTAGCTCTATGAGGGACTGTAAGCAGGTCATTCAATAATATGGACTTAGCCTCTTCCCTGTGATATTAGGGGATTAGATTTGATAATATAGAGGTACCATTCCTTTCTATAATGCTGTACATAATTATTGATGGATAGGCAAAATGGTTGGTTGAAGTTTAATTCTGTGTACTTGAAATCATTTGTATTACTTTTGAGGGGTCCTGGTATAGAAGGCATATACAAGTGAGTGAGACAGGGAGAGAGTATTTATTTAAGTCAATGCTTATCAATGGGAGTGGTTTTGCCTCCCAGGGCACATTGAACATCTGAAGATACTTTTGATTGTCACAAAGATGTGGGTTCTACGGGTAGAGGCCACAAATGCTGCCAAACATCTTAACGCACACGGTACTGCCCCCCCCCCATTATTCCATCTAAAATATGTCAATGTTGAGAAATCCTGCAACCAGTTATGGCTTAGATTAACAGCAGAGGCTTGCTGTTTAAATCAGACACAGCAGAATACAGATTCCTGCGCCTTGCCTGCCCCCCGGAACACACACACAGGGAAAGGATCTCTCTACTTTCTGTCTGAAGCACTAAGAGTTGGAGGGTATCTTTGTTTCCATGGTTGAGATCTTGCCTCATTATGAGGTTAACAGTTCGTAGGGAATCCTATCTGTGTATTTCTTTTTTTTTATTATTAATTAATATATTCTTTATGTCCTCAGTATTTTTTTTATAAATCTTTCATGGGCTACAAAAGAGTGCTTTCTTCATTTTCATTTAAAATGTATGAATACAGTTGTCATTACCATTTAGGTTTTCTATATATTTATGGCCAATTAAAAACCAATAAAGATAGTTTCCCTGATTAGTAATCTTAATGATTTTTTACATTTGGGCAGGATCGATTTGGCTATTTGTGTGTGTATGTGGTATATAAGCAAAGGCACATCTATATAAAAAAATAACTGAATTTCTACTCCCATGATGTCATTCATTCCATTAGCAAGGTACTGTTTTTCTCAGCAACACACATTTTTTTTTTTTTTTTTGAGTTGGATTCACATTTACTCAATGTTTTATATTCTCTTGATTTCACTTTAAAAGTAGAACGTCAGGCTAACATAGGACTCCTTCACACTGGGTCTACCCGCAGGGCCTCCCAAGTTGAATACACTCCAAAATTTGCTCCCGATTCCTTTATTAACTCCATTATTTTCCCTCTTAAACAAAAGGACCAGGATTTTCAAAGACGAAGTTGTGAGCTTCTCACTTAACTTTATTTAACTAAGATTCATCTTTCATTTGTCATTCAGATTTAATGACTAACATGCATATCTAAATTCACAATTCTGCATTACAAGATTCTGGAACTTTCTGAAAATTTGAATTCCACCCTGGTTCTAACAGTCAAATAGTTAGAAAATTTCAGTTACTGTTTCCTTTGTCCTTTTAAGGTTATCAGTAACATTAGGATAGAAATGTAGCACATTTGCCAATTAGCATTTTCTCCTTACACTTTCCTCTAAACTGTTACACAACTTACAAATGTGTGTCTGTTATAATTGCATGTTAAAATTCTTTTCCGAGTATCCGAGCAAATTTGCTATCAAATTCAAAAATACAAAAAAATTTTTTTAACTTTATTGTAAAAAAATAGGGTGTATAAAGATATTTTTAGCAGATAAAAGCTCTTCAGAGGTAATTTACAAGTGAAAAAAATGTTCTATAAGTATAATCTGAAATATTTGAGACAGGGTCCAATTTATATCGATTGGATTTTGAATCTCAGTCTATGTCTATGGCAGTGTGGCAAAGTGTTTAAGAGCCCAGACTCTGAAGGTAGATAGGACTAGTGTTGAATTCCTGTCATGTCTGTGATGAACTCTGTGAGACTTGGCATATTGCTAAACCTCTCAAATCTTTCATAGGCTCAATACTGTGACACCAAAAGTAATACCTTCCAAAGGGTTGTTGGGACAACCCAACAAAATGGCGTGTGTACAAGTGTGTGTGTGTGTGTGTGTGTGTGTGTGTGTTTAGCAAAGTGGCTGGCAGATAAGAAATACTTGATTAATATTAACTGTTACCATCCTGTTATTGCTTTTTTTTTTTTTAAGATTTTATTTATTTATTCGACAGAGATAGAGACAGCCAGCGAGAGAGGGAACACAAGCAGGGGGAGTGGGAGAGGAAGAAGCAGGCTCCCAGTGGAGGAGCCTGATGTGGGGCTCGATCCCATAACGCCGAGATCACGCCTTGAGCCGAAGGCAGACGCTTAACCGCTCTGCCACCCAGGCGCCCCCTGTTATTGCTTTATTATTAATACTATGGATTTGGAATTTTCATTGTCTTCCCCAGATGTGTACAAATGTTGCTCGTTTGAAAGGAAGATCTAGGATATCCTTGAAGAGAAGGGTGTGCCAGAATAAACATGAAATGTCCAAAGGGCATTAGGGGGTGGGGGTGGGGAAGAGTAGTTGCCTCTGTTTGAAAAAGCAGGGCCAAACCTGCGTTCCCATGACTTTCTCTTCCTAAAACGGCCTATTCGATAGGCACTAAGTCATTTTCCATGACTCTGCTCAGGGGACTTCTCCTGATTAGACATTTCTGTGCCTTTTGTCCTCCTGCCCCTTCCTTCTATCCCCAGCCTTGTAGAGCTGACCACTCGTGCCTGGAATTCACACTTTGCCATCTCTAGTCTACACCTGACATGTAATAGGTAGCAACTCTTAAGTGGAGGCTTAAATATATGCATCTGTTCTCTTCATAGGATGTTCATCTCTCCAGGTTTTATTTCTATGGCTCTGGAGCCTAGTAGGTTGTAGGAATTTCATAGAATTTTAATGTGTGAATGAATATGGTGGACTCTTGTGTCATGCAGGAGGAGCAGAGGCTGTCTGAAGGCTTCAGCATATCAAGTTTTCCTGGGTTAGGACAGTGGCCTGGGCCTGCCGTACTCCTGAGCAATTTCTCCTGCTAGACTACACTATCACCAAGCGTGTCATGATCTCCCGCTGTGAGCCTGACATTCTGTTTTGTGGTCTTGAAAACCCAATGGCATGCATTCATATGACTAAACAGGAGTGAAACACTCCTCTGAAGGACCTGTGTTGGCTCTTCTGAGGATAGATCCATGACTGTAATTTTAATGCCATGGATAGCAATCCAGGGTCACATGTTTAACGGGTTTACAAAGGGAATGGACATTGGTGTGCTACATTCAGCAGGAGGGCATTGCCCTGCAGCATTTGCTTAGGCCTTATGAAAGAGGGATTGTGCCTTTAAGGAGCAGGGAAGTGATTTGCTGTGTGAAAGCCTTAGGAGTTCTGATGAATTTTTTTTTGAAACTTACAAATGGCTTGAGAAACCTAAGACAGTTTACAGAAGACAAACCTGTGTAGCAGGTTGATTTGGGCATTGAGAATAGGGTCATGGAGAATATCAATAGCAAGAGAAAATTTGTTTTGATGCAGTCTTATTTCGCTGTATTTTTTTTCACTATTCACCTCCTGCCTGCGACAGCCTTCTAGCATCACTCCCACCTTTATTAGAAGTATGATTCTTTTCTTTTTTTTTTTAATGATTTTTTATTATATTATGTTAGTCACCATACAGTACATCCCCGGTTTCCGATGTAAGGCTCGATGATTCATTAGTTGCGTATAACACCCAGTGCGCCATGCAATACGTGCCCTCCTTACTACCCATCACCGGTCTATCCCATTCCCCCACCCCCCTCCCCTCTGAGGCCCTCAGTTTGTTTCTCAGAGTCCATAGTCTCTCTTGTTTCATTCCCCCTTCTGATTACCCCCCCTTTCTTTATCCCTTTCTTCCCCTACTGATCATCCTAGTTCTTATGTTCCATAGATGAGAGAAATCATAAGAAGTATGATTCTTTTCTTTTTCTGAAACATACCCATATTTATTATCCATTTTTGTTCTTTAAATTATTTAAGTATCCGTTATTATCAATAAGCTTTACTGTTCTTAATCCCTTCTCCCCATTCCTTCAACATGCTTGGAATGCCTGCTATTCTTGGACTCTTCTCTCATTTTTTCTATTGTTCCACTTATTCACGAAAGCAGTAGTTAGGAAGCTGTCTGGCTACTTCAGTCCTCAGTCATCGTCCAGGCTTCTGTATAGCCTCTCTTAGTGCTTTCTAAATCCCACTGGTTATAGAGGGGCATCTCAACTTACAAAGGTTTAGACTTGGGTCCATGGAGATCGGACTTTGATTGGTCTAACTTTATTTTCAGGAGTGTCTGACTTTATAAAAGCACTCTGAGCGGTTGTGATTGTCATTGGGTTGATGATGTCATTGGGTTGTGATCATTATTGGGTTGGATTACTGTTGGTAAATACAGTATATTTTCTAGGTAACTACTGACCTCTTTCATCTAATACATTTTAATTGTTTAGATTACTTCAATTATTTCATTTTTTCATCATTTCTTCTCTAATATATTGGAAACTCCTTGAGTATTGAGGCTATGTATTATATTCTCATATATAGTAACTAAAGTATATTGAATTTAGTTGATTTTAAGGAAAAAATTTGGTTATTTTTTTAAAGACTTTATTTATTTATTAGAGAGAGAGAGCACAAGCAGGGGAAGCTGCAGGCAGAGGGAGAAGCAGGCTCCCCTCTGAGCAAGGAGCCCAATGTGGGATTCGATCCTAGGACCCTGGGATCATAACCTGAGCTGAAAGCAGTCACTTAACTGACTGAGCCACCCAGGCGTCCCTGGTTATTTTATATATTTTATTTTTTTTTTACTGTTCTTTTTCTTAATTTCCTGGAAAAAGAAGTGCAGTTTTGGTTCTTAGGGTGAGGCATTTGTTTAATGACAAGTGTTATCGGATGGCATAAGAGGAAAGCATCCTCACCTATGATGTTCTGGATCAGCTAAAGAAACGTGAAGCTAGAGACAGAAATGTCCCTGAATTTCCAACAGTAAAACTGGCTAAGTAATCATCTTGGCACAAAGCACAAAAAATGTTAGAACACACATGCATGCACGCACACACGCACGCACATGCACGCACACACAGAGACAGTCCTCTTTTTGCACAGTTCTGATTGTAGGAATTCAGGTACCTTGGTTTAGCTAAACAGCATCGATCTTCCGGGACTATGGTTCAGATTTCAGTTGCCATGATGTATTACTTGTGTGTAATTTGCATAACATACAAACTTTTCTGCTAGTTCTTCAGTCCACACCTCTCTGTGTAAATAGAAGCTGTGCATGATGACCAGTGACCAATCATGTTACTTCAGTGTCTATCTGCGATTAGTCACTGTGCATCTCTTATTCAGTTTGCAGACAAGCAAAGTAAAGCATGTGACATTTTACAAAAATGAATAATCAAAAGAAGATGACTAACAAAGATAAAAGTGCATCAAATGGATGAAAAGTGATAAAGACTGAAGTGAAAATCGAATGTAGATGGGTTGTGCCGTAAGTGGAATTATAGAAGAACTAACTGACAGGGGAATGCTGACATCACTGCCATTCCAGAACCTCTAGATAGAAAGCCAGAGGAACTTAGTGAAGGGGAACTATGGACATAAATGAGGAAAGTGGTTTTGATGAAACAGACAAAAATGTCTCCAGAGGAAGTAACACAACCTAAAAAACTTTACATTAAAAGAACTCTCAAAGATATTTCACAACATTTAAGGCACAAAATATAAAATGTTCAAGTAGGCCCAAACATAGAAAGGAGTTTAAAATTAACCAGGGCGTAGAAACGGTGCTTTCTATCATTAAGTTATAACAAGAAAAAAAAAAGACCAGCATTGGTCAAAATACTCTTCACAAATTTCTTATTAAAAAAAACAAGAAAATAAGGACCTTAAATTTCATTGTTTCTAATGTTTGAAATTATACTGTTCTAAATAAATATTAATTTTACCAATTTTATCATTTCTCATGTATTTGTAACTAACCATAACAAAGTTTTTAATATTTGAAAAAAACTTTTCAAAGGCCACAGAACAATCATAATATTTCCCATGGATTATAAAGATCATTTTTGCACAGTCTCAGCTTTTGTGAACATTTTGCAGTCTCACATAATGTATAAAGCAAGGATTGCCTGTACATTCTTTATGTGATGGGACTATGCTAGCAAGAGAGTAAAGGAATCCCTTTGGATCAGTAAAAAAATACAAGTGCCAGGTTATATATGTTAGCACTGATCTTAAACTTTGAGTTTTTACAGGGGCAAGGACATTCTAGACTCAGGAACAAAAATGAGCAAGGTATTGGCAGTTTCTTGGGCACAGTCAGCGGTAATCTGATGTAGTCAGTCAGCCATTTTTGAATACCGTTTATTGATGCCCACTGAGAGCATGGTATTGCTGTTTGGATACAGTGGAGGACAGGGTGGGGACTAAAACATGAGAATTATGAAAAATGGAGAAGTAAGACTTCAAGAGCTTTAGAAACATGGAACACTCATCTAATTTGAAATTTTCTCATCCCAGTTCTAAATATTCATGTAATCTGTGTGCCAACTATGTTCTGAAGTAAGGATTGGTGTTTATATGAAGCACTTTCAAAATGAACTATATTCAATTCCATAAATACATTTTCTACCAAAATAATAATTAGTAATTGATTCTGTCAGCAATCAATTTGAAATTCAGGTTTAATAATCTGTAGGATATGACAATTTCATAAAATATAAGATAGAGTTATTTCTCTAGAGGAAGCATAAAGTCTCATTGGTGATTAAACACATGACTGCGTGAAGTTAAATTAGAATACAATTTATTGATAATTACCCAAAAAATGCAGACTTTTTAAAGTCAATAAGGGATTTCAAATGTCATCTAATTCAGCCCCCTACATGAGTTCATCTAATGAGCAATTTCCATGAAAAAATGATTTTTGAATTGATCCAGAATGACACGCATTCCCTAATACTGCCAAAGAGATTCTCTGCGAATCTTCTCTAGTGTGTAGATCAAGCAGCAGACTGAATTCTCTTTCTGTAGTTGCAGCTCCTTTACAAATGCAAACCACCCTTTGACTTAACCCCATAGATGGGTTTCCAGCTTTAAAGAAGCAACATATTTTACCAATTTCTATACTTTAAAGGGCAGCCTGAAGCTGTGACCCTGAGCTCTACCTACCCCCATCTTGTGCTCACTTTCTTTGAGAGCCACTACTTATTTGCAATCCTGTAGTTATTGGCCTGAGTAGATGGAATCCATTTCATTTCTTCTCTGGAGATTACAAACCATGATGTAGATTCAACAGAGGGAGACTATGGATTCAAGATGGAGTAAGAGTGAATAGAAGAGACACTTCCTCGGTCATATTAATTATATAAGTGGTGCGAAGTCTGCTAACAGATGATCAGGTGGAATCTCAGAGAGCGGAGCAGAGTTTCGTTCCCCAAGTGTTCAGATAAGCACAGCTTTAGTATTGTTTAAGTTATTTATGACTACAACAGTCTCACGGATAAATGTCTTTGTGGTGCTTTTAAAAATGGAAAATGATGCTGAATAGGAAAGCAGATGGCAACTTAAATATTCATAATCCAGCGTCCCTTTGCCTTAATCATGTAGTAAACAACAGCTTGCACTGCAGTGTGTGAAACATATTAAGAATATGACTAATCTGTGTAAGTTCATACATTAGGACATAGGGGTGAATTCTGAAGGTGATAAATGACGCTCTTGGTAGTGTAAGAGCTATCACTAAAAAAATGAACAAAAATGATATGGAAGTTTTGTGTCTAAATTTTTGTTTACACACAATTTACTTTCTTTTCTAATGTGTATTTTATTAAATTCATTTTATGAATCTCATAGTGCCAAACAGCTGACATTCATACACCTTAAGACTGAAAGTAATATGGGTTTAGAGAACATAGTTTAAAAAAAAGTCTCAATGTATGACTTGGAGTTCAAACTAGAAAGAAGAAGGAGACAAGTTTTTTTGTTCGTTTGTTTTTGAGACAGTCTTATTAATGTGGACAGAATTTCAAATTAAACAAGAACTATGATGAAAAAGTAGTGGGGAAAACACATGAAAAAATGCTAAACTACACTAATCATTAGAGAAATGTGAATCAAAACTGTATCACTTCGTACTCATTAAGATGGCTGTTTTCAAAAACAAATGGACAACAGAACATCACAAGTGTTGACAAGGACGTAGACAACTTGGACACTGTGCATCGCTGGGAGGTGTGTAAAATGGCACAGCTGTCGGAGAGGACAACATGATGGTTCCTCAAATAATTAAATGTAGAATTACCATATGAGCTGGAAATCCCTTTCTGGCCATACACTCCAAAGAACTGAAAGCAGGGACCTGAGACATTTGCATAGCAGTGTTCACAGCAGCATTATCCATAATAGCCAAAATATAGAAACATCTCAGATATCCATCAGTGGATAAATGGATAAACAAAATGTGGTACACACATGCAGTGGAATATTATTAAGCCTTAAAAAAGAAATGAAGTTCCACTCAGCCATAAAAAAAAGAATGAAATATTGCCATTTGCAATGACGTGGATAGAGGTAGAGAGTATTCTGCTAAATGAAATAAGTCAGCCAGAAAAAGACAGATTCCATATGATTTCACTCATATGTGGAATTTAAGAAACAAAACAAATGAACGTAGAGGGGAAAAAGAGAGGCAAACCCAGAAACAGAGTCTTAACTGTAGAGAACACTGACGGTTACCAGAGGGGAAGGGGGTGGGGGGTTGGGGGAAATAGATGATAGGGATTAGGGGGTGCACTTGTTGTGATGAGCACTGCATGATGTATGGGACAGTTGAATCACTATATTTTATACCTGAAACTAATATTACACTGTTAACTAACTGGAATTAAATAAAAACTTAAAGGAATGAAACTCTGATACATGATATAACATGGATGAATGTTGTTTAAAAAAAAAAAAAAGGCTAGGATGCCTGGATGGCTCAGTCGTTAAGCGCCTGCCTTCGGCTCAGGTCATGACCCCAGGGTCCTGGGATTGAGTCCCATATCGGGCTCCCTGCTCAGCAGAGAGCCTGCTTCTCCCTCTGCCTGCTGCTCCCCCTGCTTGTGCTCTCTCTGTCTCTGACAAATAGATAAAATCTCTAAAAAAGAATAGGCTGAAACAGCAGTTAGCAGATCCTGGGGATAGGGAGTAATGAGGAGTTATGGTTTAGAAAGATAGGTTGTTGTGTGTATATGTTTGTGTGTGTATAATATTTCCATATATTATGTGAAAAGTGAATTTTAGTGACAGAAGTTTTTCTTCTCTAAAGAAAAACTATGTTTCTTTCCTTTAGGTAGTAAGGATTATTGGACTGATGTTGCTTTTCTCCTACATTGGTTTTCAGAAAGTTCAATGACATACTCAATGCTATGAGCCATGTAGAGCTTCATTCATTGATTTTATGCTCTTCATCTTTTTTTTAATTTTTTATATTTCCCTCGTATTACATTTTTCTTCTTCCTGCTTTAGAGTCATGCACATTTTATTATTTTACATTATGGTTCTTATTTTAACTCCAGAAAGATTTTGAGATAACTAAAAGACCCCAAATCTAATAAAATAAAATGATAAAGTTGGTCACAAGACAAAAACATGTGAAAATAAGTACATGTAGTGTTCAGAGTCAAAGACGAGGTTGAATCATGGTGCTGTGTGAATCTGGAGGCAGGGACACGTACTTCCAACTGAGCATTAAGCATGCCGTGATTTATATGTCTTAGGGTTAGCTGTTTGATGTGGGATTTGGTAGTAGATAAAAGATTTTATGTGCAGTGGCGAGGGACGAAGTTGGGAAGGGCTTTTGTATGTGACCGATAGATGTCTGTTTGCAAAATCAAGTCAGATGAACCCTTTTCCCTTCTAGGAAACTTTTCTACTTCCATCTGTTCATGTTTAGGATAAATGAAGACTGTGGTTTCCTAGGATGCCCTATGGTTATGTTCGCAATATCACGTACCCATCTCATTCTCTGGACCCGCAGTGTTCAGGCAGGAGCCACAAACCACATGCGGCTACTGAGCACAGGGAGTGTGACTATTTCTTGGCTCTGAGTTTCCAAAATCACACACGGTTAGCATACATTTAGACTCCAAGTTTGTATAAGAACATAGACCTACTAATCTGATTTATCATGGGATGATTTTGTTTGTTTGTTTGCTTTAAATCCTTCTCCGACCCAGACCAAGACAAGCTGCTGCTTGGTTTGATGCACTGGTAAGTGACGATTTTTTTCTTCACGAGGCTTGCACTCCTGCAAAGTCTTAGATGTAATGCAGTAGTCTCAGTACTGTCTGAAATGGACATTACAATACAATGTCCTTATTATAGCTGTGTCCACTTGTCTTGCCTCTTCTCACCAGGGCTCCTAGCGGCCAGCTTGGCTGCCTCTTACTCTCGATTTCTATTTTTCTTTCAATCTTGCAAACATACCTATATTATGTGTGGGTGTTTTTGTATTTCATGCATTACTTCCAAGAGTTTATTATGGGACTGTTTCTGACTTAGCCTAAATCTTGATTTTCTGGAGTCAGAAGTTTTTTTGATTGTATTCTGCTGTTCAGTGGAACATTGTTTAAGATTTGTAAAAGCAAGGGAGATCAGGGCAGAATTTTAGGAAGTTTTTTTTTTGTTTTGTTTTTTGTTTTTTGGTTTTTTTTTTTTTTTGGTTACTTGCATGTGAGTAGATCACAAAAGAGAAGACATTAAATCAAATTGCTACTTAATGCTTTTGATGATTACTGAAAGATCGGGTTTTATATTGAATACAAATTGAAAGAAAAAAATCACTAAATACATACTGTATGTTTTGAATGTATGTAGAATAGCTATGCCCCCACCCCCACCCTCTTCAAGAGAGTTTTATAAGTGGGAGAAATGTAAGGGGAGAACATTGAGCTTCTAACATTTGTCAGAATTATCTTTTGGCCCGTCTTCTATCTAAGAAGAATTGTCTTTAGCAGTTGGCTTTACTTTTATGTGAGAATTCAGGATTAGAAAACTAGCAGTAGCATTGTCTAGGTGAGAAGGGGTCAGGTAAAAAGGATCAAGGCTATTGGTTGTATTATATTTTACTTATTTATCCTTTTTAGCTTGTCTTTTTTTTTTATTTTTACATTCATGCTAATAAAGAGTCTCTTGAAAAAATTAATAATATGTTCTAAAAAGTCAATTTTCTGATTTGGTGAGGTTGTGTTATGAGATAGTCACATGATATTCATTAGTATCAATGACTTGTATAAATATTTTAATTGAATTCTTAAAGGCTTAAAACAATTGGAGCAGTGTTATTGATGCTTTCGACTTTCAAGGCAGATGTACAGATAGTAGTAAATGTTCCCCTACCAGACTTTTCTCTTACTATTAAAAATCTGATTAACCAGCATTTTGTTGTTGTTGCTCTACAAAGAAAATGGCCTTCAGTCGCTTAGATTTTGAAACTTTGGAGTAGTATTCTAAGTACTGAAGTTCACTAAACTTCTTATTCGCTGTGAATTTGAGAGCCGGTTAATGTGAGTAAGCAGTGATAAACTGAACAGACAGTGCTCTTGCTTAATTGCGCTTAGATTCCAGAAGGGAAGATGGACATTACGTTTGTGATTATAAATATGATATATAAGGAGAAGGTAGGATTTTATGAGTGCTTCTATAGAAGTGATTTAAGTCAAGCTGATGGTTCTTTAAAATGTGGTGCCCAAACAAGTAGCATTAGCAACACCAAGACATTTCTAGAGAAGGGCCCCACTCAAGTCCTACCAGGTCAGAAATATGAGGGCTAACTTAGCAAGCTGTGTTTTTGACACGTTCTTCATGTGGCTCTTATGGCTAAGTTTGAGAACACCTGACCTTGGTCGCAGTTTCTCACTCACTGGTATTTGGAACAGGTAATTCTCGGTCGTGGGCGCCTCGCTTGTGCTTTGTAGTCTGTGTACAGCATCCCGGGCTTCTAACCACTAACTGCCAGAAGCATCTCCCAGTTGTGTCAACAAAAATGTCACCAGACATTGCCAAACGTTCCCCAGGTATGAATCCTTGTGGCCAGGGTGCCCTCTCACCAATAGCCCCCTCCATACACCCATGAGATAATGTTCAAGGAACCTGCTTTGCCCTTTATCTTGTTATCTTCTAGTGTGTCTGAAAGTGCTCTGAAACAAGGAAAATGGGACACCCCCATGTTTCTTTCACAGAGGAGTCCTAAATAAATTTGCTCTAAGATCTAAACAGAATCTGGTCACTGTAGCATTTCATTTTTTTTCCTCTTGTTTTCAACTTCTTTCTCTTTCTTCTCACTTTTCCTTCACCCTTCACCCTGTATTTCCCCCCTTTCTTTTTCAAAGTAGGAAGTGAATGAATACTCTTATAGATTAGTCTTGTCGTGACCTTAAGTAGTAACTTATTCTGTATATGTTCTAAACTTAGCAATCTGATGAATCTTATGTAGTTAAAATGGGGTTTATTTTCACATAAGTTAGATTGAAGCATCTGCTCCTTTCTAAGACTTTTGGATATAATTAAGAAAATGAAAGATCCATTTTTTTCTTATATTCGTAGTAAGCCAAAGTAGTCTCATTGATGAATTATGTGATATAGAATCATCTGTCAATCATAGACTACCTTGGGGATTCATTTTTTTCCAAGTGCGTTTTGTTTGTTTGTTTTTGTAGTTAGTTAACCACTGTATTTCAAAAACTTTTCCTAAGCCCTGGTTATAGAGTAAGATGTTACAGTTTTTATCTCTAAAGCAAACTCCAATCTATTTTAGTTTTCTGGTTTTCAGATCGTAGGAGATCCTGTTTGAGGACAGATTGCTAGGAGCAAGTAGATAAAAGTCGTTGCAAGTAAAAAGCAGAGATCACTACAAGTATAGCTGTAACGCCTTTTGCTAGGTTCATACACATGCGTACTTCTAAAATAGTTAAATAGACCTGGACCCATGGCATGTTTCTACAGGTCAGTTATGCTGTCGGGCCCGTAACAGGATTCAAGTCCCATTAGCATTTGACTCATACTACCTGGTAAGGATCAGTGAGGACCAATGATATTTTATCACTACTACTAACAGATCCCTGAACAGGACGGCCGTTGTATAGTAAAGATGATGGATATAATGATGTGATGGTTTTGATGATAATGATGATAATAAATAATATGTGGTTGGAACAAGCTTCAAATGTTTTAAAGAGAGCAGAGGGTTGTAAGATATGGGTTTATGAAAGAGATATAACATCATCTAGATTTTGGACAGAAGATTCTAGATATAACAGAATCTTGTGGTTTTTTCTTTTGTTTGTTTATTTTTTTCATCTTTAAGAGCTTTTGATCGGGGGCGCCTGGGTGGCACAGCGGTTAAGCGTCTGCCTTCGGCTCAGGGCGTGATCCCGGCGTTATGGGATCGAGCCCCACTTCTGGCTCCTCTGCTATGAGCCTGCTTCTTCCTCTCCCACTCCCCCTGCTTGTGTTCCCTCCTCGCTGGCTGTCTCTATCTCTGTCGTATAAATAAATAAAATCTTTAAAAAAAAAAAAAAAGAGCTTTTGATCGGTGACAGTGCAGAACTGTGGTGGGGATAGGAACAGTGGCCCATTGCTGTGGGCAAAATATAAAAAGAATCAAATAGAGCATGGGTGGGGGAATGGGGATTCAGTACGTTGTAGTCTGCAGGGGCAGGCCCTGGTCACAGCCTCATACCAGCCCCCCCCCAAAGATACAGATTGTAAGAATCCACGATCCCTCAGGCTTACTCACAAAAATAAAATCTCATGTTTCCATTGGGTCCAACTACAGATGATAGCTGGGGGAGCAGGGACAGTCAAAAAGGAGACAGATGGTAATAGTCAGATAAAGACAGGCAGAAAAAAGGCAGAGTGGGAGACACAGGAAAGAGGGCCAGGAACAACCAGAGGCATCAAGACAATCATAAGAGACAGCTAGAGACAGTCAGAGCCAGAGAAAAGACAGCCTGGGACAGGCGGACCCCCAGTGTACAGAAGCCATGTTTCCAGTTCAACAGCAGGCTCTGCGGGCCATGGGGACCGAGGCCGAGGTTACAGAAGCACTCATGCCCACATGTAATATATCTATGTATGCATAATAGATGCCGTGCCTTTCAGAGACCAGGAAAGGGATAAATAGCTCCAGGAGGCATCTAGGCGCAGAGCATGCACTTCTTTTTCTTCACAGCCCTGGATATTTTTTTTTTTAAGGTTTTTTATTTATTTATTTGACAGAGATAGAGACAGCCAGCAAGAGAGGGAACACAAGCAGGGGAGTGGGAGAGGAAGAAGCAGGCTCCCAGCGGAGAAGCCTGATGTGAGGCTCGATCCCATAATGCCGGGATCACGCCCTGAGCCGAAGGCAGAAACTTAACCGCTGTGCCACCCAGGCGACCCTGGATATTTGTTTTTTAACATATGCTTCTAGGTGGGAGAGACTGCTAAACCATTTATTGACTCCTTATTTACTCAGACAATTGTGCTTAGTCCTGAAGTCACCATCATTGCCAAGATCTTTACCTAGCTCTTTCTCAATTCACCCACGCATCTGTGCTTGTTTTTATATTTTATTTGTTCTGATATTCAAAATAAGAGGTAATAGAAATATAAACATAGAATTCTATAGTTTATAAAATATTATTTCTCATTTCCTATAAAATTCTGTCTAATGAGGACCGGTGTTTTTATGGTCATCTTACTCATGAAGAATCTGAGGCTTGGGGCCCCTGGATGGCTCGGTCGGTTAAGCATCTGCCTTTGGCTCAGGTCACGATCCCAGGGTCCTGGGATCAAGCCCCATGTAGGGCTCTCTGCTCAGCGGGAAGCCTGCTTCTCCCTTTCCTTGGTGCTCCCCCTGCTTGTGCTCTCTCTCTCTCTCTGACAAATAAATAAAAATCTTAAAAAAAAAAAAAGAATCTGAAGCTCATCGATGATGATTTGAAACAAATGACAAACCTACCAAATAACCAAGAAAAGGGCAGGGATTTCTGACTCAGAAGCCAGTGGTTTCCCTACTGTACTGCTTCCAGCATCTATTCACAGGTGTGATTATTGTTGTTTCAAAAAAAAAAAAAATCTATCATCTGTTTCCATGGAATTATCCCTTAAAAATGCTCATTAACATGTTACACTATCATGAATGAACTATTAAATTATTGAGGATGGATAATTAGAACTAGATGGGAGAGGCTTAAAAGATACAGAGTTTAAATATATGTATATATAATTTCTTGTTTAAAAAACTTGTAATGAAAAAGGTTCTATTTCAGTATGTCTATAATTTCCAAAATCTCAGGAAATGTTATTAAGTGAGCATCTGCAAAATTTCCATCAGCATGCCAGACTCTTTGAAAGTAGCTTGCCAGTTCTCCTCTAGCTTCTTTATATGGTAAAATGTTTGGAGGTGCACTGACAAAATTATAATTTCCATTTTACCATTTTCATTATATTGTATTTGAGAGAAATTACTTAGTTAAAAATGTTATCAATGGAAGCCAGCTGAAGATTAAGAAAGCACAGCCTCCTGGTTTTAGGTACCGTGACAATGATATGTTTTAAGAAGTATTTCATTCATAGTCAACAAATAATATTTTTTGTGTTTTGGTTATTTTAAAATATTTTTATTGAAGAAGGAACACTTATGTATTAAAAGCTGAGAAACAATTAAAAATCCACCTATAATATAATGCTAATACTTATGTGTTTCTGTACAGATAAATTTAGAATAAATATATCTTTTTTTTACAGAGTTGTGAACAAAATTAGCTTGCTTATTTATTTATTTATTGAAGTATAGTTGACATTCAATGTCATATGAGTTTCAGGTGTACAAAAGAGTAATTTGACAATTCCATGCAATGCGTTATGCTCACCATGATAAGTTACCATCTGTCACGATACAAGGTTACTACAATACTATTGACTATATTCCCTATGCTACATTTTCATCCCCGTGGCTTATTCATTTTCTAACCGGAAGTTTGTACCCCCTTCATCTATTTCACCAGTCCCCTCAATTGCTCACCTCTGTGATGATCAAGTTTGTTTTCGGTATCTATGAGTCTGTTTCTGTTTTTTGTTCATTTGTTTTGTTTTTTAAATTCCACATATAAATAAAATGATATGATTTTTACCTTTCTCCATCCGGCTTAATTCCCTTAGCACAGTATCCACTAGATCCACTATTTTGTTTCAAATGATAAGATATCGTTCCTTTTTATAGCTGAACAATATTCCTCTGTGTGTGTGTGTGTGTGTGTGTGTGTGTGTGAGTGTGTGTACATGTGTATTATGTCTTCTTTATCCATTCATCTATCAGTGGACACTTAGGTTGCTTCTACTACTTGGCTATTGTAAATAATGCTGCAATAAACTCATATCATTTTTTGAAGGAACAAAATATCAACGACTTAGGGGGTGTGTGTGTGTAGTGGACATTCATTATAGTCCAGAAAGGTTGAACTGGAAGTGACATTAAAGTCTGTCCAGTCTACCTAAACCACTTTACTGGCTAATGAATGGAAGCCAGGAGAGCTTAAATCAATGATTGGCGATCACACATTTTATTAGTAGCAGAGCCAAGACTAGAGCACAATTCCTCTCGTCCAGTTTTCTTCTCTCATTATTCTGCCTGCTCTTCAGTTTTATACTTATATTAATTTACACTCATTTTGAACTGGTGTGCTTGAGACTTCTGCCGTCTTGCTATGCTTATTAGATGGGCACACCTCACTTGATTCTAGACAGGACATTTCATTTGGGGTAACATTGATTTACAGTGACTCTCAATGACCACCTGAAATGCTCTCACATCCTCAGAAAGCTGGGCTTCCATTTAAACAAGTGCTTAAATAGGGCCTGTGCCACCACACTTCCTAACATGTAAGGGTTTTCTCTTCCATCCTGATGTCAGTTGAAGCAGATTGAACAGTGGGACTGTATTGGTAATTGCCTCCTGGTTTTGAGTGCTCAGGATCCTGATGATACACATAATGACTGGACTCCTCCATATTCTCAGACCTGGCAATGGGCTGTGATTCCACCTGTAAAGTGTTTGGGCCTGCCTCTGTTTTTGCCCCAGCATTTGCCCCAGCATTTCCTGGTTTTTCTAACTTTTCTGTAGACTTTCTTTATTCCCATGGACAGTTTTCTTCCTTCTTTTTAAACTTGTGCATGTGTTCACACTTTTGCATCAAAACTCTAAATGCTTTGGTGTTTTAACATCAAAATAATAAAGAATAATACAAAATTAAATAATAATAAAAGAAGGAAATTCTGCCATTTGTGGCAACATGGATAGACCTCAAAGAGATTATTCTATCTGAAATAAGTCAAGCAGAGAAAGCAAAATAACAGACGATCTCCTATGTGAAGTCTAAAAAAACAAAACAAAACAAAACAAAAAATAACCAAAACAAAACAAACAAGCAAACAAAAATAAAAAAAAACAAACAAACGAGCTCACGAACAGAACTGTGGTTGCCAGAGGAAGGAGGTAAGGGGTGAGTGAAATGGGGAATATGATCAAGAGGTATAAATTCTAGTTCATAAAATAAGCAAGTCTTGGGGTTACTATAGTTAATAATACTGTATTATATATTTGAAAGTTGCTGGGGTGTCTGGGTGGCTCATTTGGTTAAGTGTCCAACTCTTGGTTTCAGCTCAGGTCATGATGTCAGGGTCATAAGATGAGCCCTGTGTCAGACTCCACACAGGGCGTGGAACCTGCTTAAAATTCTCTCTCTTCCTCTTCCTCTGCCTCTTCCTCAGTTCTCATCATACGAAAAAACTTCGTGTGGTACTCATTCTGCAATATATAGATGTACTGAATCATTGTATACCTGAAACTAATAAAATACCATATGTCAGTTATATCTTAATAAAATATTAAATATGGTTCAGTGCTTCTATAAATCCTTCAAATGTACTTCCAGTTGCATAAAATCATGCAAATGAAGGTAAAGTGTTGCGATGTTACAGAATTTTTAAGAGAGCTTTCTAAACACACAAACCAAGGAGGAAAAATAAAAGGCCTGGAGATATGATTAAAAAATATAAGTGCAGAATTTGTGCATGAAAAATAAAAACTTGCTGAGACAAATGAAAGACTCAGTGAAAATCCCCATCAAAATTCCAGTAGGTTTGTGGAGGCACAAATTGACAAACTGTTTCTAAAATTTATTTGAAAATTCAGAGGCCCTAAAATAGCCAAGATGATTTTGAAAATGAAGAAAGAATTTGGAGAACTTGCCCTACCGGATTTCAAACCTTTATAAAGCTAGAGTAATTAAGAAATCGTGGTGCTGTCGTAGTATAAATCGGTACAATAGGCATTGCAAATCAAGACATAAGGCCTTAGGTTTATAGTCGACTGAGTTACAAAACCAAAGTGTCAAGGCGGTTCAATTGGAGAAAGGACCGTATTTCCAAGAAATGGTGATAGCACAAAGGTAAATTTGGGCCCTTGTCTCACAGGATAAAAAAACCAAGGCCGGACCATAATAAAAGAGCTAAATGCTAAAGCTAACACCATAAAACTTTTAGAGGAAGACCTATGAGAACATCTTTGTTGTCATGGTTTAGACAGAGGTTCTTGTATGATACCAAAAGCATGATCCATGAAAAATGAAGATTGGTAAACTTGACTGAACAATGCTAAGGGGATGAAGAGAAAAGCCATAGACAGGGAGAAAATACTGCAAAGCTTATATCTTATAATGATTCTGTCTAGAATATATTTGAAAACTCAAACCTCAATATTAAGAACATATTTTAAGGAAGTGGCAAGAGAGTCAAAAACATATTTTTCCAAAGAAGACATTTGAATGGATAATAAGCAAATCAAGAGGTGTTCAACATCATTAATCTTCAGGGAAATGCAAAAAAGCAAAAAACAAAAAAAACGAAAACACAATGGAATACCACTGCATACCTACAAGAATGGCTCTGATCAGAAAGCCATTACTGGCTGTTGGCAAAGAGGTAGAGTGATTGGAACCCTCTTGTGTTGCCAGTGGGAAAATAAAGTAGTACAACACTTTGAAAGACGTTTTCACAGTTACTTTAAAATTGAAATATATGTGCTAATCAGATGACATGATTGCATAATAGGTCTATGCCCAAGCACAATGAGACTTATATTCATGCAGAGTTGTATGAGAATGTTCATAAGAATCTTATTAGAGCCAAATACTGGAAACAATCCAAAGGTTTAACTGGTGAATGGATAAACAAAATGCATATATCTGTGCAGTAGAATACTAATCAGTAATAAAAAGACCAAACTCCTGATGTATGCTATAAAAGTGATGAACCCTGAAAACATTATTGCATGATTCCATTTACATGAAATGTCCAGAAAAGATGAATTTATAGATTCAAAATGAAGATTGTCTGGTGCGGGTGGATGGGGCAGAGATGATGGCAAATGGACTCAAGAGAATTTTGGGAGGATAATGGAAAGGAGCTAAAACTGGATTAATGGTGATGCTTGCACAAATCTGTAAATCCATTACAAATCTTTGAACTTTATACTTAGAGTGGGTAAATGTTAAGGATATCCATTGTACGGAAACATGGGAGAGAGAAACCATTGCCATCAAAGGAGCCATTAGAGCCATTTCCACATTTAATCTCAGCCTCTGAGATGTATTGAGGCTGATGTTGATAGAGAAACATCTCAAGAACATGTTTATTTTACTTGTGACGAAAACAAGGGAATTTTAAAGAGTAGAGAAAACATTTTAAGGATAAGTTCTGTTTCCATTTATTCCATTTATGTAGTAAATTCATAGAGAGTTGTTTAGAAAAGAAAAAAAAAACTTTTCCTTGAAACAATGTGTCTAGGCAGTCTTACTGGATTGACAAAGAGAGCATGCGTGAGTATATATAGCATATATAGAAAGCCTCATCTGGTTGCATGTAGCCTTCAACCACTTCCTATACCCTTATCTCAACTCCTGGAAGGAAGGAAAGTGAGGAGGAAAATATGGGAGAAGAGATTTTATTCAACTAATAATTTTTACAGTACATTTTGGGTTCAGTAAAAGTTAATATTTGATCAGTATTGTGTGTGTGTGTGTATACAGTACTGTATAATGAGAATAAATATTCAACATGATAACTTTGAAGTATCATCATGAAAATATTACATCAATGCTTACTAGCTTTTACTTGGCAAGTCAAATCTAATGTGCAATCTAGTGTTTATTTTATTTTATTTTATTTTATTTTATTTTATTTTATTTTACTTTTAGGGAGGGAGGAGGGGCAGAGGGAGAGGGAGAGAGAGAATCTTAAGCAGGTTTCACACCTAGTGTGGAACCATTGTGGGGCTGAATCTCAGAACTCTGAGATCATGACCTGAGCCAAAATCAGGAGTCGTCCTCGTAACCAACTGAGCCATCGAGGCACTCCAATCTAGTATTTATTTTAAAGGAATGCTTAACTAGTATGTGTGAAGTAGATTATGGATTAATCAGAAGACTCAACTCAGTATCTAATGGCACCCCACCTTTCTCCCTAATCCAATCAGAAATTTTGGTAAATTGTATGATTATTAGGGCAAAATAATGCATTTCCACTTAATAATCAGTTGAGACCCATTGATTCATGAGGAGTCCACATTTTTTATGTGAATTTAAGCCTTACCACAGATTTTCTCGTGGCAGTTGTGTTCATGCGGGCCCTAAGAATACATTCTTATCTTGGTATTATTGCTAAGGATTTAACTTCTCTCCTAATTGTTTCAACATTTAAATTAAAAACAACATAGGTGAATGTCATCGTAAAGTCTTAACACTTATTTCTTTTGTCATGGAGAGTGGAAACTGAGATGTCTCCAAAGAGACAAGACAAGGGGCGCCTGGGTGGCTCAGTCGGTTAAGCGTCTGCCTTTGGCTCAGGTCATGATCCCAAGGTCTGGGATTCAGCCCAGCGTCAGGCTTCTTGCTCTGTGGGGATCCTGCTTCTCCCTCTCCCTCTGCCTATAGCTCCCCCTGCTTGTATGCTGTCTCTCTCTCTCTCTCTCTCTCTCTGTCAAATAAATAAATTTTAAAAAAAGGAGACAAGCCATAATCAAATTGTATTGGTTTAGCATCCATGACTTTGTTGGGTGTGTCCTTAATCAAGTTCTCTAGTCATTAATTTACATGCTGCTTTTGAGTATTGCTAGAATATTGAGACTTTCAGAATTATCAGGTATATTAAAATGAATTATGATATAGAGGGCCAGTAAAAAGAAAAATAGTTTTTAAATGAACGGGGATAAGATGTATTTGTACTATGCATATCCTGTATGTATGTAGTCTGTCTACATATATTACGTATGTGCCTGTTTTTGTTAAATATACAGTATAAATACCTGAATAGTGTTAAATGTAAAATACATGCCTGCAACATATGGTTGGTTGATAATTTGCTGGGTATTCCTTTAATCACAAGGAATATTAACCTGTTCAGACATAGCCTTTCTTTTTATGTCTGCATTCAACCAGCAGAGACTGATAGAGGGACAGTCTCAGCGATCTAGCATAAGCTGTGGGTAGAGGCTTACAGATGACAATGACCAGTGCAGACAGCATTGGTTAGCACATGTGTGAAACTCCTTGGACACCACATCGGTGACTTGGGTGGACATATGACTGTTAGTTGTCAGGATTTGGGATAAGTCCATTTTCATTTTGCATGTTTGATTTTGAAGTTTTCTACCCACAGGAGAAGCTGTTTCCATGGCTTTATCGTCACGACTCTCATTGATCTTTCTATTCATCCACGCAGGCAGTGCGAGCATTATGAAACATAAGCTATGTACTAAGCTTAATTCTCCCAAGTGCCTACCAGCCCTTCCCTCACCTGACTCTTCTCTAGGGATGAATAAGGCAACTTGATGAAAGGTGGGACATGAAGTACTCTGTCAAGGAATCCACAAAAATGGAAATTTTAAGGAGCAAACCCTGAATACAATATGTATCTAAATTAGTGTGTGTATTTCCAATTTCCCCAACTTCCACTTGAATGATTGAAATTATTTTTAACTTCGGAGATTTAATTTTAGTCTGACGCCTAGAGTTTAAAGAAATAATCGGGAAGGATGGCTGTCTCATTAGGCCACCCTTAGGTATTATTACTTGCAAGGCTTATATAAGGAAACATATATATCGGACATCTTTGCTCACATCACTCTGCTAGATGATAGGATATGGAATTTGTCCTTAAGGGTGGAAAACTACATTTAATTTTTTTTTTCTTTTCTGCATATAGCAATAAATGTAGTAATTTTCCTTTTTAGAATTAGTAACCATAGTATTCATTTGAATATTCAGTGGTGATGGGAGTTTCAAATTCTAGCTTTATAGGTACTTTCTAGTGACTGATATAATAGGTTTCAGAGGCCCATTAACTCTGCCTGGTGTCCACATAAGTAATCACACACTCTATTGTATGAATGGATTACATTTTTCATAACGACTTGAAAATATAAAACCTTTCTTTCTCTCCCTATTAGTTATTCTCTTTTGGCACATAAGTGGAAGAGACATAATGAAGTACTAGGAATTTTATCTATTTGAACTCAAGTAATATCTCCCAAGGTGACATTCCATGGCTAAAAAAGCAGTCTTCTTGGTTTTGTGTTTTAAAACACACCTATTTAAATCTAGATTTAGATGATGTTTTCCTTGCAGGAATTTGAAAATGCGTAACAAACGTAACATTAATCATTTCTCTTTACAAATATATTCAGGCTTCTGAAGTTTTCTAATTAGCTGTTCTTCTTGGCCAGCTGTGTGTACATGTCTCTAGAAAATTTGCATCATTGTCGCAAGGTAGTAGTTACACAGTTGTGACCCTACTGTCTGATTCTGGGACTTGCTCTTGCTGCGCTATCAGAATCCTGAGACACAGCAAAGAAAGGTCACAGCAGGGCTGCAGTGAACAGAAGCTTGACTTAGCCAATGCTGGGTTTTGTGAGCGGGAAGAGAGGAGTCGAAGTGCATGATAATCAGCACATCAGAGTGCTGTAAAATGAATCCGATCAGGAGATACTGCCTGGTCTAATCAAAGTCTGTTTATACATAGGCTGAGTCCATATGAGGGCAGGGACCTTTCACTTAATGAGTTAGGGAAGTGACCATTTCAGATTTAATTTCAGAGTTATGGGAGCTTAACTGTGGAGTAAATTTGAGTTCATATCCCAAGGGAAAGGTGAAAATACATGCAACAGAGATGCGTTCAAGAATGCAAATTTTATTATTTAATGAATTTTAATTGACGAGCTCCTCTGTGCCTTCTATGTCAAAAAGATAAAAAGTCAAATAAAGCCAGTGTATTTTTACATCTTGTCATCCTCAAAACTCAAAATACTCTTAAACAAATTAATAATTATTTTTTTTCTTCTTCAGTAAAACTCAAAACTTAGTGACTAAAAGGAAATTTCTTGGAGTAGTTGGGAGTAGTTAAATGGGTAAATTTCGTTGTATATAAATTATACCCCCAAAAGCTGATTTTAAAAATAGTGGGTGATCTTTCTCCACTACACAACTCTGTGTATTATTTACCTCAGGTAGAAGTATTATTATGAAGAATAGTGTCAATATTTATTTATACATTAAGAGATAATGCCCCCTTTGCTCTGATACTGATTGAGGAATAATTATTGCTTATAGAGTCAATTCCAATCTCCTTCCCTCCGTTCTTCCCTCTTTCTCTCTTTCAGCCTTCATTAACCGTAGGTATTCTTTGATTTAAAAATGCCTTTTCCTTTAGTCCTTTCTGACCCTTTGGTGCTTTGAAATTTCTTCTATTCAGTTATATCTTTTGGACAGTTTAGCACCTTGCTTTACTTTTCTGAACGTCCACTGAAAAGTTCAAATGTTAACCATCCACAGGCACCTCAAACACAGCTTGTTCAACGTTAAACTCATCGTTGTTCCTTGCTAACTCTGTTTCCCAAACTATGGTGAATGATACTATTCCTGTCAATCCTTAAGTATTCCTGCATGGGGGCGCCTGGGTGGCACAGCGGTTAAGCGTCTGCCTTCGGCTCAGGGCGTGATCCCAGCATTACGGGATCGAGCCCCACATCGGGCTCCTCCGCTATGGGCCTGCTTCTTCCTCTCCCACTCCCCCTGCTTGTGTTCCCTCTCTCGCTGGCTATCTCTATCCTTTCGAATAAATAAATAAAATCTTTAAAAAAAAAAAAAAGTATTCCTGCATGATTTCCTTTTCCAGATCCCTTATATACAAATGACATCCCATTTCAATCAGTTCTTCTTCCTTGTGACTTTTTGGACTCACTCCCTTGTATTCATCCTTTTTCTTCCACCTTAAGTCAGACTCCATTCATCTTTTCCTAGCCTACTGCTGCTTCTTCACATTCTCCTTATATTAGTCTTGACTTCCTTCAATCCATGCACCTTCCGGTAGCAACATGGTATAATGACGTTATACTGGTCATGTCATTTCCTGGCTTAATCTTTTTTTACTGACTTTTCACTGCCAACTAGGTTGGAATCCAAATCCCATGGTGTGAAACATGAGGTCCTCCATGATATGGAGGCTGTCTATAGAACCCAGCTAAGTTCAATCGTTTGGTCTTTGTTATGGGCTGAATGTTTGGATTTCTCCAAAATGAATATGTTCAAGTCCTAACCCTCAATGTGATGGTGTTAGGAGTTGGAGGCCTTGGGAGGTGTTTAGGACATGAGGATAGAATATCATGAGGATATTAGTGCCCTTATTAATAAAAGATTGGAGAGCTTGTTTTCTCTCTCTGCTTTTCGCTGTATGAGGATAGAATGGGAAGATAGCCATCTGCAAACCTGAAACAGGCTCTCACCAGACATCAGTTCTGAATGGCACCTTGATCTTTGACTTCACAGTCTCCAGAACTCGAGAAATAAATGTTTTGTTTCAGCCACCAGGTCCATGGTACTTTGTTATAGAAGCTTGAACTAAGAAAGCCCCTAAAATTATGATCTATTGTCTAGTTCCTTCAAATTTTTGTTTAAACTGTATCTTCTACCTTGAATGGTCTTACCCAAAGAGGTGGAATAGCCATCCATTCCAGCGTCAACCACATTTGGAAATTATTAATGTTCCTCTGAGGGAGAATTGGACACCCCTTCCCATGTCACCACAGCAGTGTATTTCTGTATCAACCTTGTTGTTTAAGGACAACATCCATGAGTGATTCATCTCAGAGGTTTGTATACTTAGCATGGGTTCTGATACATACTAAACACAAATCAGTAGCAAGGTACTGATAGCTCTTCATATTTTATGTCATTCATTGAGGCTGAAATAATTATGATGCTTCAAGAGTTTGAATACCAAACTTTTTTTTTTTTTTAACATTTTATTTATTTATTTGACAGAGAGAGAGGCAGCCAGCGAGAGAAGGGACACAAGCAGGGGGAGTGGGAAAGGAAGAGGCAGGCTCCCAACGGAGGAGCCCGACGTGGGACTCGATCCCAGGACTCCGGGATCATGCCCTGGGCCGAAGGCAGACGCTTAACGACTAAGCCACCCAGGCACCCCTGAATACCAAACTTTTAAGATCAGTGAAGCCCAAAAGAGATAGTTGAAGAATTGGTTTCTGAGGTTTTTAGAATGGAAGGAAGTTGGGTAAAGGAACATAATGCTGTTAGTAGCCATCTCTGAATATATAAGGATGACATATAAATATTTATCCATGAGTAATGATGTCACAGAATTGCAAATACTTCAATTTAATAGAGAAAATGTAATTTATTTTTTCTTTAAGTGATTTGGTCTTATTTGCTTATGGGACACCACCTGCTCAGTACTAGGAGAACATACCTTATTCTGGTCCATTTATGTCTAATCTATTGAATTAACCTCTAATACACTGGATTAAGCTATCCCTTTAGGCAATGCTGACACCCTAGATTAAAAATGCTCAATCTCTTGGCAAGTTCTCCTCTCCTGACTCTCACCGTAAACTGACATCTGAGAAAGGGTTGGTCTCCTACCTGTGTGGTGCTCAGATAAGATCCATCCATTGTAATGCTCTCTGACTTCTCTAGACTCAACTGTTTTTATCCTGTATTCCTGTGGCTGATGCTCTTTCTGTTGATCTTAATGACTGAGTTCCTAAACTGGTGGAGCCCAGACTGGCATATCTCCTCTACAGTGACTGTGGCATTCTTTTGTCTACTCAACCTGCCTTGGCTCATGATGGCTGTATAGATATCCTGCATCAGGGCTTCAGTCTCCATCAGATCTTCGCTGGTTAACCACCAGGTCACTTTTTCTATCCAATTTTACTCAACATCCCTCCCCAAAATAACTCAAATGTTACAATGTGCTTCTCCCCATTAGCAAGTATGATGTGATCAGAACAGGACCAGTCATAATGTTTTTAGGGTCAGATGAGATATAAACGGAGATGATTTTTCACATTAAATATTTAATTCATAAATCAAGTGATGTACTATTAAATGAAATACAGTCCATCTTCCTACTTGGACAAAGATATCTCCCTAACAATCTGGAAAGTTAAATTTGAATTGAGAATGATCTGACTCCTTTGAATTCTGAACCCAAACTCAACAAAACAGGAAAATCAACACCTGGCAGCTGGCACTTTTGTCCAATCCCCTTTTCTTAGTACCTTGAGGAACCTCAAACATGTGGATACCCTAGCCAGCATGTTGAAAATGTTTACACCCTCCTATAAACATATCCCCTGATATACTCATTAACCCCAGAGTTGTCCATACATATGGCACAATCCATCCTAAGGAGGAAAAGTCCAAGCAATGAACTTTTGCAAGCTCTAGAAGAGGGCTCAGGTAGGAATTTTTAGAATCTTAGGCAGGTATGGACTCTGGATAGGTATATTACCAATAGATAACTATGTCATCCCCTCTGCCTCATAGAATCCTTATTCCATGACTGGGAGTATGGTTAGAGGAAGAATTGAGAATCCTGTAAATTACAGGGGCTAAAGTGCCCTTCATCTAAGGGCAGTACCGAATCAGCTTACAGACTTTTTCCCCCATAATCTCAAGTGGAAAAGCTATGTGATCCTACCCACTATTGCCCCTATTTAATACTCCCCGGTCTTCTCTTTATTCATCTTGTACTCTGATTCTTTTTTATATTCCCAAAGAGGACCAATCACCAACACAGTTTCTGCCTTGGAACAATAAAATTTTGGCCCCATCTTAGAAAAGAAGCAAGGAAACAATATAAAGATAAAATTAATAGGTATTGTTTAATATCGGCAGCCCTTTTGCCCTGTTACATCTACATAAGTTTTGCACTTGACTCTTTCTAGATTGCAGTAACATATACTCCTAAATTCAGCAGTTAACTCCTCTGGCTGCAATAATGCTGTTGATTATTTCTTTAAAGAATATGGTTATCCTCTTGTGTACTGTGAACTTTGGAGTAGAAGTACATATTAAAGTATGACTAAAAATTAGAATAGATCTTAAAGGCAGTAGGACTGCTGAATTTTAAAAGACCTAGTATAATTTTCACACCAAGAGGGGAAAGGTTATTGAAATAAATTGTACTGTGTCAAAATATGTAGTACAGCATACAAGGATTAGTGGCAATAGTCTATGCATGCCTACCACTGGGAAATTGTATTTTAAGGGGCTCTTGGGTGCCTCAGTTGGTTAAGTGTCCAACTCTTGATCTCGGCTCAGGTCATGATCTCAGGGTTTGGCCCTGCACTGGATATGGAGACTGCTTAAGATTCTCTCCCTCTCTCACTGCCTCCCCTCCCTGCTCACATGCACACACGTGCTCTCTCTCTGGGGGAAAAATAAAAGAGAGAGAGAGAGAAAGAAAAGAAATTGTATTTTATGATTCAGGAGGGGGAGGGCAGGCCAAAAAAAGAAAAAAAGATTTGAGAAAATGCTAAATGTACTGAAAGTGTGGAGTAATGAGCATAATATTTTGGTCATGTAGTTGATATATATGCACCTAGGATTTGAGTTTGCCCTCAGTTAAACATTAGCTTCCCGAATTCGTTTATTTTCATAGTAATTTGCCTTTTTAAAGACCTAATGCAAAATTCCATTATGGGTAACAATGTTAACTGTGTTTTAAAAAATTCACTGACCATTAACTAACTGCTTAAGGAGCTACTAATTTCAAAGTGTGAAAACATTGTTTTGGACCAGTGTTACCAAGACGCGCATCTACAAATGCCTGGCTGCCTAGTTTTCTACCTCTACAAAATAAGAGGCCTCTGCATTACAAATTGGTGTGGGGATATCACTCCATACAAATCTTTATCCTCCGGTCTCCCATCCGGGACCTCTCAGATTCTTTAAACTGTATTTTGACATGTCTGAGATGGAAATCAGAATGCAGTATTCCTGAACTCTTATATTCATGGATCTCATCATTTGAAGTGCCAAGTAACATTTTGCAGAGCTAGTATTCTTCAGAAAGCAGAGAAATGCTTTAATTAAAACATTTCCCACAAATAGAAAATTTCTAGGAATATTAATATTCCCCAGGTTATACTAAACATCTACTCCTATTTGATGTATCAATAATAAAGCAATTTAAGTTATTTCAGTTTTTGAAGATTATTGCTAAAAATTCTTTTCTAGGGGCACTTCAGTGGGCCAGTAGGTTAAGCATCTGCCTTTGGCTCAGGTCATGATCCCAGGGTCCTGGGATTAAGCCCCAAGTTAGGCTCCCTGCTCAGTGGGAAGTCTGCTTCTCCCTCTGCCCTTCCCCTCACGTGTGCTGGCTCTGTCTCTTTCTCTCAAATAAATAAATGAAATCTTTAAAAAAAATAAAAAATAAAAGTTCTTTTCTATAAAAGCATCCTACAACAAACTTAATATAGTCTATCTATAGTGCTAGTAATTTTTATGATGAAATTAACATTTGAGATGACAAAATAATATAAATCCTATTACATTTGTGAAAAATTGAAAAGGCCACACAGAATAAAACCTTGGTTTCCCAAACTTTGACTTTCTAACTGTGTAACTACTGATTGACATAGAAGCTTGAAGCACTATGGTGTAGATGTTCCTGTTGGAAATCTAATTCACTGCTGGGCCCTTCTCTAATTATCAGTGTGATGAGAGGTTACTGGAACACTCTAGATTTGTTTACTCATAGATAAAGTGATGGCAATGCTATCTTCCTTCAAAGGTTGTGATATTAAAGAGATGACCTATATATCGAAAGTACCTGGCCTATGGTGGGAATATTGATTATAGTTTACCTCTCTTCCCTACCCATTTTCTTAACTTTAAATACTATCCTGAGGAAGTACCTAGATCTGTTAGAAAATGTTCAAGTTCCCTCAGAAACTTGGAAAACACAGGGAAAATTAAGGGTAATGATAAAGAAAGAAGTATAGGCAGTATTGGTGGCAATGAAGAGAAAGTATGAATATGTGTACACCCAGGCACACATGTCCTCAAAACACAAACACACTACAAATGAAGCAAGTCATTAAACATGGGAGATAGTGGACTAAGATACTCCCTATGCTTGTGAGACTGATTGAATAATATTGCTATTCAGTATGGCAAACTTAAAGACACAAAACGTTTTAACAAAATTTTAAAAATTATTATTAGGTGAGTGACAGCTGTGTTTGCTTTGACTTCTGTAGCAAGTTTCATTATGTAGAACGGTCTGTACACAGGTGGGACCTTGTGAAACCAAAATTGTAACCCTTAGTGATCAGGAGAGATTACAAACATAAACTTGAGATAACAGAATCAGGGCCTTGTTAGAATACTGTGTTTCAGTTTTGCTAAATTATGTTAGGACAATTGGAAGGATTAAGAATTAAAAAAAATAAAATATAAAACTATGATTTTTGAACATTATTTAGAAGGGGTAACAAAAGACTGAAATCAATTTTCATATTCAAGTCTATTAGAATATTCTCAAATTCAGTTTCATCTAGTGAAACATTGTTGACTGGATTTTAGATGACAGTGTACAAAGTATCTGATGAGGTAATGGAACTACACGACAGATTTACTGGTTGTCATTTCGCACTTTGTGATCTTCCTTGTAGTCAGTTTCAGAGGTCTGGTATTAAGAAGGTATTGCCTGTCTACTATTCTGACTAAAACCTTTTCTACTTTTATTTTATTTCTGTTCAAAGAATTAGCATCCTTTCAAAACTTCTACAATCACAGATTGAAATACTTCTGAAAAAGCTTATATTAGTTTATTTAAGAGACTATTTTCTTAAAAATTTGGATATCAAAGTCTATACACTTATTTGCATTTTAAATGCATTGAATGGACTCCATTTTCAAACGAAATGTGTGATAAATCTTATTTTAAGGGGAAATTCTCTCATGAAATAGAATTGTTGCACCTCAAGATGTCCTTCTATTTTAGAATTTTTGAAATAAGAATTTGGTTCAAATTACAGCGAACAAACAGGACCTAGATCTATACAAGTCCTGTGTTCTGCAGCAGGAATTTGGAATCTGGGTAGCTAGGTAAAGACAAAAAGAGAAGAGTTGCCTGTTAGTCTTTTTATATATTGTGGGTATTGGCTGTTTGACTTTAAAACTTTATAGAAGAATGTATTTCAGGGCAGGCATGCTGGTAAATCTGTTCCTGTTGCCAAGAACGTTAAGAAGACAACCCAACCTTTTAATTTGGTAAACCTCATTTATCATCCTGTCTCTGCACCATCTTTTTCCAGTTTCGTCCTGGACCAGGATCTCTGGCACAGAACGAAACCTGGGCATCAAAGCACAGCATATGAACAAGTAGATGTCCAAATGTTTGAAAGCATAGACGTGCCCCTCTCGTTGGGCACTGGTTGAAAGGGTTGAAGCCCATTATTTGTGATTGCAATTCAGACGAGGGGAAGAAACCGTGTCCAGATGAAAATCAATTTGAATGTGTGTGTGGATTTGGATTTTAATAGCCTCTGTCACATTCCATCACTGTTTGCTTGAGCATTTCCCAATCTGCTCTCCTACCGCTGAGGCCATGTCTACATTATTCCTTTTTCTATATTGCTCATTGTTTTCAAATTTTGGTTTTCTTTGCTCTCTTCCCAAAAATAGTCACAGCGAGATTTGCAATTTAATAAAAGGGCAGTACAAAGATAGACCCGTAGGAGTTTAGGTTCTTAAATAACATTAGAGGTAATTTATTTTTTTTTTTTAATTTTTTTTATTTTTATTATTTTTTATTTATTTATTTTTTTTTAATGATTTTTTATTATATTATGTGAGTCACCATACAGTACATCCCCGGTTTCCGATTAGAGGTAATTTAGTATAATATTTGCTCTTACATTTTTATTTCTTTGTAGTTCTCACTCATCTGAAGACGCATCTGTCTTAGCTAGAATTTGATTTTTTCTTTTCAAAATTTACATAGGCTGCATCATTAGTTTTCAAATCTGAAGGACAATAAACTAAACAAAACAAAAAATCTAACTCAAAGAAGAGACAAATGGAAGGTTGCGTTGTTGAGCCACGGGTGAGTGATAAATGTGGTGTGTTCATGAGACTGTACAAGACAAACTGCTGCCCTGTGAGAAAGAACAAGGCTTCCACAAGAGCAAAGGGGCAGGTCTGCTTCAGTGATGCATTCAACACTGAGGTGGGGGAGGTGAAAGCGACATGGGACAGAGACAGACGCTGTGAAACATGCTAATAGCATACTACCAAGAAATAGTTAAGGTATCTATTGTGTTATCAACCAGGAATATGCATTCAGGTGTTAGCACAGGATGTTGACATGGAGCAGATATTTGTATATGTTTGTTTAAAACATTGAGAACAAAGCAGCAAATCTTACTAGAAGAGAAGACAATGATTCTATCGAAATTAAGAATTATTTCAGGTATTAATGCTGTTGCTTACTGTTACAGGCTCTCCTATCATACTTTTATTTTTTTTACTTGTTTTTAAAGATTTTATTTTATTTATTTGAGGGAGAGAGTGAGCAAGAGAGAGAGAGAGAGCACAAGCTGAGGGAGAGGCAGAGGGAGAGGCAGACTCCCCGCTAAGCAGGGAGCCCGATGCAGGGCTTGATCTCAGGACCCTGGGATCATGACCTGAGGAGAAGGCTGACATTTAACTGACTGAGCCACCCAGACACCCCTCCTATCATGCTTTGAGTATATACTATTTGCATACATGGATACAAGTATTTGTCTATTTCACTTTTTGTAACGTTTCTTTATTTAACATATTTAAAATTTAATCCACTACATTTCTTCCAAAAGAGTCACCTTTGTCGTTATTTTACTGTCCTCATGACTTACCACTGTAGCTACTGTTAAAATAATTAAACAAGAGGGCAATTAGACTGAGGTGGTTCAAATGCCCTGGCAGCGTATATATGCAAATCAGTACCTAAGCCAGAGTCAATGCACTGGAAGCCAAAAAACAAAACCAAACAAAACTTAAGAGCAGTGAATCACAAACAGCCAATTGGGCTTTCTCAAATAAGGCATGCTTAATCTCTAGCTGATCAAAGGTTTTGTTTTGCTTCTGTGTCTTCTCTATAAAAACCTTTCCCCTCGCTGCTGCCAGCAGAGAGCTCCTCACCACTTTCTATTTGACATTTTCCAGTTTGAATTGATGTTTCTTGGAATCAACTCTTGAAAATTCTTATGGGCACAGTTGATATTTTAATCCTACCTGGGTCCCTGAGACAAAGTAGTCCTTTTCAGATAGCTTCCAACCTTTTCTCTTTCTCCTGGGAAGTAGGTCTCTCTATTTTGTCTGTATCAGTTATGAACAACTATGAGTGTCGGTGTCTATCAATAATCAGAATAGAATCTGAGTGGTAATATTTCTTCTGGTGGGTTTGCTGATTGGCAAAATTCAAAATTTTTTCATAAGCTAGCTTATGGTGAATATATACAGGATTCTAAGTTTTTAGGCTTAAGGCTCAGTGAGTGAAAAAGGATAATTTTCTAGCCATCAGAAGCAGCCTGTCTTGAGAGTAAGCAAAGTGGGGAAGAAGAAGTATGCCTTACTCATCAGAAATTCCTTTATTAATATTTTAGCAGTCACCTGCATGACCTCACTTATGCCTAGTTCAGTTCTTCTCTGCATATATTTCCGTTGACTCTCCTAGGACAGGGTGGTTCATTTTAGAGAGGGAGTTCTCCATTTCCTAAGTTCCACAGAAGAGGGTAGGACAGTGCATGACCTGGTTTTTGCCTCTTCTCTAGTCTCTTTTCCCACCACTGCTTTGAGGAAGTTTGCAGTCTTACACCTTGAAAACTACTTTCAGTTCCTAGAATGGGTAACGGTTCTTTCCAGTTTTGATGACTTCATTCGTATTGTTCTCTATTTTTAGAACATTCTCCGCCCCCCCCCATTACATTTGGACAGCTCTCTCACATTCTTTTAAGGCTCAGTGAAACCATTTTTTTTTTTTTCTTTCTTGACATTCTTCCTTGAATTTACTTCTCCTGGTCCAAGATGTGTACTGTTCTGTGCCTACCGAATGTTCTGTGCTAACTTATTAACAGTAGCCTTTTATGTGGTTTAATTCATTTTGACTCATTTCAACAACCTTTTCGGTCAATAATGTTACCTATCATCAACCTCTTTTTATGCACGAGGAAACAGGCAAAGAAAATTAAGTAACTTTTGCCTAAGGTCCCACAGCTAACAAGTGATTGAATGAGTTTTGAATATAATAGGTCTAGCATAAGAGTTCATACCAGTGCTATTCAACAGAAACCTAATGTGAGTTACTAATGCATTATAATTTTTACATTTTTCTACTAAAGGACACATTTTTAAAAAATGGAAAGAAACAGGTGAAAATAATTGTATTAATACATTTTGTTTAATACAATATCTCCTGAATGGCAATTCAATATTAATCAGTATTTTTAAAATGAAATATTTTATATTCATATTGAATTTTGAAAATCTAGTCTATACTTTACATTTAAAATACATCTTGATTTTGGCTAGTGTCCTAAAATATAGGTGGCTAATTGCAACCTTTGTTCAACAACACAGGTCTTTACTCTTAATCACAGTACTTCTCTTTGTATTGAAATAGTTTTATTTGCCTGTATCCCCCATGGAAGAGTGAGTTTCTTTACTGTGTGAGGATGTGTTATTCATAGATTTTTTTTTTATGCCTAGCAAATAGACTAGTTAGTACCTGATATATAGTAAAAACTTAATAAATGTTTATTGAGTTTTATTGCTGAAGTATTTTAATCACCTCAGCATTTACAGATTTATGGATACAATTTTTCATCATGGTTGAGTTGAAACTTAAGATTCAAAATGCTTGAGCAAATTTGTAAATGGCACGCATTTGAGCTCTTGAGCAGATCATGGGAGAAGATTGAGAAAGCATTCGGGAAGACGGTTGTAGTTCTCAGGAATGTTAGAATATATTTAAGATTCCACTTACAATGTTGGCAAATGCTGAGTTTCACAAATACTACATATTGATATAATAAATGAAAACACAATCTGCAAGTGTTCTGAACAATGTTTTTATTATCATAGAATACAGTGTTCTCTTACAATTGTTTAGTAAAAAAGAGGGGCAGAATTAGGATTGTAATATCATGTTTGATAAAATCATGAGTGAAACCATGCCTCAAACATAGTAGATGCCTAATAAATGTTTTAAAACTTGATTTATTTGAGCCAGGGGTAGTAAGTACAACTCATGCAGGTGTTCATTATTTATTTGAAATCCTATCCAATGTGCCATCAGTTTGGACAAGCTGGGACACTTCCTCAAAATGAACTCCATTATAGTCAAATTGTTCCATCTGTTTTCCCTAAATGAAAGAAGCTTCCCTTGATGCTAGTCAAAGAGTGAGGGCTCCTTGACTCAGAACCAGATGCAAGCTTAATACCAGCCTTCCATTTCAGCACAATTACATTCTTGGCAGCCTATGAGGCTCATGGGGTAAACTTTTTATAACAATTATCAATATCAGCCAATTTTTCAGAATGGGCAAGAATAAACTTCAATGGCTCCAGCATGAGTTTTCGGTCTTCCAAAGGCTTTCTCTGGCTGACTGCCATAGAGAATATGTAGGAGCATAAAGAGTGCAGTTTTATGGAACACTCTAGAAATCAGCTAACTTTATGTCTACTTAGGTTGTAAAGGTTTAATCAATTTAAATTAACTATTTAATGTTGGTTTAGTGTACTGTTTTTGGGAAAACTGATTTTTTTTTCCTCTGACATTTTATATACAGAATTGCAGGTGTGTGTGTGTGTGTGTGTGTGTGTGTGAACATTATCTAGCAATTCTTGAAGGCTGACCTATCATTGACTTCCTCATAAAACTATTGTGGAGAAAAAGGAAGCATCTTATTGCTGGGATATGGCTCAATGTAAACCCAGGACTTTTGGATTTCCAGTGGGCCAAGGTGTATGTGAATTGAGGTTGAAATTTCTGTTAGGAATATAATTGGAATTTAGGGTGCTGTGAGATGACATTAGGTTCTTGAATCCAAGAATGGCTAAATCCTGTCATTATTCAGCATTCCTTTTACCTTGTGACCTCTGGTAGATCATTATACAAGGAAAATATCAGTTATAAACACATACTGCTCTATTATTTACCAAAAGTCCATAACAAGAAAAGTGGATGTTTTTTTAAGTTGTAATAGGACACCTAGACTTTTCTGAAGTCAAAGGTCTCAATCTTAGCGTCAGACTGTTCTAAAAACTAAAGCAGTGCATTCACATGGGAAAAGGATGAGAAGTCATAAGAGTCATCTTGTCTCTCAGTCATGCTCTAAGAGATTCAGCCCATAGAGGCAGAAAGTGGAAAAGATGCCAGAGACTACATGGACTTGAGCTTCTTAGAAATTCAGCCACAGAGACACAGAGTTTATGTTTTTGGACACACAATAGATAAAGATGTAATTTTGTGACATCCACAACTAGAAGTGGTGGGTATGGAGTTGTAAAGGAGCAGAGATTTGTATGTTATTGAGGATAAGCTAGTGTAAATTCAAATTAGACTGTTATAAACTTTAGGATGTTAAATGTAGTTCCCATGGTAACCATAAAGAAAATAGCTACAGAATATACCCCAAAGGAAATGAGAAAGGTATTTAAACATTTCACTATAGAAAATCAACAAAACATAAAAGAAGACTAATGCAGGAAGTGAGAATAAAAATCTATAAGGCATATAGAAAACAAATAGAAAAATGATAGAAATCAGTTTTTCCTTATCAGCAATAACTTAAAATTACCAGTAATTAAATATAAATAGATTAAACTCTCCAATAAAAAGATAAGATTGTCATAATGGATTAAAAATATGATTTAACTGTATGCTGTGTATAGGAGACACACCTTCAATCCAAAGACACAAGTAAGTTGAGAGTGAAAGGATGACAAAAGATATTCCATGCAAACAGTAACCAAAAGAGATTATGAGTAACTGTGCTAATATCAGACAAAACAGACTTTATTTTTTTTAAATTTTTACTTATTTATTTGACAAAGAGAGAGAGACAGAGAGAGAGGGAACACAAGCAGAGGGAGTGGGAGAGGGAGAAGCAGGCTTCCCACTGAGCAGGGAGCCCGATGCGGGGCTTGATCCCAGGACCCTGGGATCATGACCTGAGCTGAAGGCAGCTGCTTTAATGACTGAGCCACCCAGGCACCCCAAAACAGACTTTAAATCAAAAAAGTTGGCAACATACAAAGAACTTTATGTAGTAACAGAAGTTTCAATACACCAAGAAGGTACAGCAATTATAAACATTTATACACATAATAACAGACCATCCAAATATAGAAAAAATTGATGGAATTGAAAGGAGAACTAGCTCTATAATAATAGTCGGAGACTTGAATACCCCATTTTTAGCAAAGGATTTAACAACCAGATAGAAGGTGAATAAGGAAATAGAGGACTTGAACAACACAACAAACCAACTATCTTTAACAGACATATGGAGACGCTGTGCCCTATGGCAGAATCATACATTCTGTCCAAATGTACTTGGGACATCTTCCAGGATAGACTATAAATTAGGCCACAAATTAAGTAGCAATAGATTTTAAAAGATATACAAAGGATATTCTCTGATTAAAATGGGATGAAGTTGGAAACCAAGTTAGAAAAAAACTGGAAAATTAATAAATTTATGGAAATGAAATGCACTCTTAACTAGTTGATCAAGGCTGAAGTCACAGTAAAAGTAAAATAACTTAGAAATAAGTTTAAAAATGCTCAGAGATAAGTGAAAATGAGAACACAATGTACCTCTAAAATGTATGTGACACAGTAAAAGCAGTGGTAAGGGAAAATATTTGCAAATCATACATCTGATAGGGGATCAGTAAGAACACTTGGAGAACTCCTAAAACTCAGAAACAATAACAACAAAAACCAGATAATGAACAAAAGACTTGAATAGACATTTTCCCAAGATACACAAATGGACAGTAAACACATGAAAAGATGCCCATCTTTAGCATCAGAAATATGCAGATCAAAACCTCAACCTGAGGATGGGGACTATTATAATAAACAAACAAACAAACAAACAAACAAAAACAAGACAGAAAATAACATGTTGGCAAGGATGTGGAGAAATTAGAACCTCTGTGTATTACTACTGGGAATATGAAATAGTATAGCCACTGTGGAAAATAGTGTGGGTGTCCTCAAAACATTAAACAAGATTACCATGTGATCCAGAAATTCCACTTTGGGGTATATCCCCCCCAAAAAATAAAAGCAGTGTCTTAAAGAGATATTTGTTCATCCGTGTTTATAGCAGCGTTAGTCACAATAGTTAAGACATGGAAACAACTCAGGTTTCCATTGATGGATGAATACATAGCAAAGTGTGGTATATACATACAATGGCATATTATTCATCTTTAAGAAGGAAAGAAATTCTGGCATATGCTACAACTGGAGTGATTCTTGAAGACATGCTAAGTAAAATAAGCCGATCACAAGAAGACAAATACTGAACCATCCCACTTATCTGAAGTACATAAAAGCATTGGAATTGTGGAAACAAGAAGTAGAGTGGTGATTTCTTAATTTTTTAAAAAATTTTATTTAAATTCAATGGACATATAATGTATTATTGGTTTTCAGAGGTAGAGGTCAGTGATTCATCAGTCTTATATAACACCCAGTGCTCTTTACATGACATACCCTCCCTAATGTCCATCACCCAGCTACCCCATCCCTCCACCTCTCTCTCCTCCAGCAACACTCAGTGTGTTTCCCATGCTTAAGAGTCTCTTATGGTTAGTCTCCCTCTCTGATTTTGTCTTGTTTTATTTTATTTTTTAATATTTTTAAAAGAATTATCCTATAATGCGTAGAGTGGTGATTGCCAGAGGCTGTGGGAAGAGGGGACTGGAGAGTACCTGTTAAGCAGGTGTAGAATGTCAGTTGGGGAAGATGAAAAGAGCTCTGGAGATGGATGGTCGAATGGTTGCACAGTAGGAATGTACTTAATACCACTCAACTGTACACTTGAAATTAAGATGATAAATTGTGTTATAGATATTTTATCACAATAAAACAATTGGAATAAAACCATATACTTTTTAAAAATAAAAACACACACATATACATATTTCGTATGATGACGTTGAGTCTAGTATGAGAGCAGGAGGACTTGGTCATCTGCTCCAGCCTCACGGCCTGTCTTTGGCCCCTTGAAGGTCACTCTCCTCTTGCTGGGCTTCAGAGGTGGGTCTGCACCAGCCAAGCAGGGGCTAGCTCCACAGTCAGCCGGATGCTGTTGTGCCGTTATCTCGGCTTCTGACAGGATTCTGACAGCTGACATTCAGGAGTCTGAAAAGAGCAGGAGCTCGCACCTGCAGAATAGACATGGAGGCATATGCTCCTGAATTTGCCAGGCTCAGACCTCAGTTGTTTCCCAGAATGGACCACTGCAAGGGCTTTCGCGAGCTGCCCCTCAATGACCACCTCTGTCTGCTGCAGGTCAGGACACCAGCCCAGACCTGGGGTGGGGGGCTGCTGGAAGGGGGTAGAGACCAGGAAGTAGCCCCCCTGGAGCAGCCAGTGTTGCTCTCATCATCAAATTGTACTTAAATCCGTCTCCTCTCCCAATTCTGGTTGCACCACTCTCGTAATTGTGTAGTGTTAGTCCAGTTAATGAAGTTCCCTGAAGTTCAATTTTATTTTCTCTTATGTAAAAAGGACTGTCATTGTAAGAATTATACGAGATAAGTATAAATGCCTAATGAAATGCCTCCGCTTTTGTAGACAGTAATAAATGGTGACTCTTTTTTTGAATGTACCACATAACTTTATTTTAAGATTTTAGGTGCTTTTCTCCCCCTTGCACATTTCTCAGGAACATGGTAAACACTTAACAAATAAATAATTGAGTGACTAGTTGAACCACAGCTTGAAAAATTGTGTGTACTATCTTGTTACTTATTGTATCAGAACACTTTGATAAGGATAAAAAATAGTGCTTCTTTTCTGTGTCGTATCTGCATCTGCAAACATAGTTATCTGCTAGTCGATCATCGTATGTACGCTTCCAGCTGTGCCCCAGAGCAAATGTTATGAAGCTAAAATGCAGGTGAATTGAGGCAGGATCTGCAGATTGTGGCTCTTATCTGCTTAATGATGTGACAATAAGTGTCATATTAGGAAGAGGGGCAGGAGGGTTCATCTTTTTGAAGCAGAAACGTAATGTTCAGTGCAAAGAATCTCATATCGTGTTTTCTAAAAGATCATGGGAGACAGAGAAAGGTGAAACAGAACGTGCAAGGAGAGACATCTGTTCTCTCTGATTCTTTAACTCACTTTAAACTTGGAGAAACAAAGCAAAGTGACAGTTTAACTCGTGTTTTGTCAGGCCTAGATCTTTAGCTCTTGCATAAAAGTGAACAAGCTGCCATCTGTGCAAACAGGTGGCTTGAATTAAATATGATATTGAGTATTCAAATATCATAGTTAGAGGGATGGCAAGGAATGGAGAATTTAAGAAAACCCAGAGTACCGTTCGTGAGATGAGAAACGGGAACCATCCAGTGCGTCAGAGTTAGAAGATAAAGAGTGGGACTATTTGTCCAAAAGGCTCAAAGCACCTGCCTGCTTCACATTTTCTCTTAGTAATTCTAGCCTCACTCTGCTCATCCCAAGAGGCAGATGGAGCACCATTACCTTGTGCCTCCCTCAGCCCACTACTGTGGTTCACCTGAGCCCATCCTGGAAGCAGTAGTAGGGAGACACTGATAGCTATACAGTATTGCTTACCCATGACTTAGTTATGACTTGGGAGTGCGTCTCTTATCTTCATAAAGAAGTTCTTGAAACTTAAAGCTAAGGGGAAAGGGAAAAGAATATACGGATTAGAGGGCTAGCTTAAGGAAACAGTATAAACATCTGTCATTAGTTAAGAGATAGCCAGTGTTGCAGAAATTAGACTGGACTTGGAATCCCAATCCAGGAGTTTTAGTTCCTTATTCCTCACTACGTTCACCCGAAGTTTTCTGTGGCTTTTCCCTCCCAGCTGATACTTTACTGTTGCCTTGTCAGACCCTGAGCAGAGGACCCAGCTAAGCATTCCTGGGCTCATCACCCATGGTAACTGTGAGATAATAAATATGTGTTGTTTTAGAAAAAAGTTTTCTGTGGCTTTAATTTTTCGTTGATAAAATGAAGGGATTAGACAAGGTGACCTCTTTGGTTCCTCCCAGCTCTTCAAAATATTTTGGAGCCAATTATTTATTTATTCTCAGGACTCCTGTATAGAAACAATGTATAAAGCAATTAGATAACCTATATCTCTATGACTAATGTATTGAAAAAATATATATATATTACTTATATTAAATATATCCGTGTATGATATATGTACATATGTGTATATATACACACATATATAAAACACATATTGATTGTTTGGAAAGGATTCATGGTGGGGGATGGACTTTGAACTTGTCTGTGATGTTTAGTAAGGGAGATTTGGTTCAGAATAATCACAAGTGGGGTTGGTGTGGGTAGTTTGAGGGAAATAAACTCAGTAATAAAATACATAGTGTGTTGGTGTTGTAACACTGAGTGATTCATTTTAAATTGTATGTTTAGAGTTTATCCTTATTGGCAAGACTCATTTATAAATTCAGTCTGTTCCTTGGCAAATCTGATAACTCTTAACAACTCAACAGGAGACTTGAAACTTTGAGGGAAATTTGTAATTCTTCCAGGACATGCATCTTTATATCCCCTCAGCAGTCCCAGACTGATCTGTTGCCAGCATGATTCCGCCCCCCACCCCCCAGTAGAATGAAATCTCTGACTACACATCCTGGCAAAAGCACACATTCCTCCTGGCAAGCTTCCCCAGTGAGCCACAAAAGTCCTGTGATTTCAGGCAAAATCATTTTTCTCTAAGAGAAGCATGATTTGGGAATATGGAAGGACCCCAAGCACACCCAAATTTTTTCTCAGAATTTTAACAATTATTGTGATGTATTTCCTATGATGGACCCATTCTGCTGCTGCCAAATACCTCCTCTGACCTGCTCTCACGCGTTCTCTAGTCAATTCTGCTTCACTTTCCTATATAATGAAACACGAGTTTAGGTTTGGAGAAGCATTGTTTTTGTTCTAAACAATATCCTTCATATGTGAATCAGTCATTAACAGCACACATACACCATGAAATAGATCTATTGTCTGTATCACTTTGCCAAGCTTGACCTTTTTCTGACATGCACAAAATATTTTTTTCTTAAAAATCAATACTCAACCCTCGGCATGGGTAGACATGGGATTTACTCCTGTGTCTGTTAATGCATTGCAAATCCTTAACATCCAGGGCTAGAATGTCTACCTGGCCCAATCAAGACCAGTAGAGCAATGAATCTCTAATTGAGAATCCTGGAAAAAAAGAACCTTGATTTTTTCTTGTTGGACTTGAAAGTAAGAGGTTGTAAGCTTTCCAGGTTGTTACAACCATCTTCTGATTGAGAAGAGAAAACCAATTTGAATAGAGCCATCTGAAAAAAAAAAAAAAAATCTGATAAGGTAGTATTCATACCCTTGATGGCATCATTTGAACCCTGACAGCAAGTCATACTTGAAGCCAGATGTACAATACAATCCGTTTTTTTTTTGTTTGTTTGTTTTTTTTTTTTTTTTTGGTTATGTCCATTTAGATTGAGGCTTTTGATACTGGAAACAAAAATAGTCCTTTACTTGTCTCCCACATCCTAACTTGAAATAGAAAATAATAGCAGTGACTTATCCAAGTACTCTTACCTGATCAATTTTCTCCTAAGAACATCAATTTGTGTAATAGCTCTTTAGAGTTGGATAAGTTACATCCTTGGCATATGACAAAATCTGATTAAAACCATTTTACATCTTGGACTTACTGAGCATCTTTCTTTAATCGACTGAGTTTTTCCCATGAATTTCAACATTGTTAAAAAAAAAAAAAAAAGGTTTAAAAATGCTTGAGAAGTGATTTCATCCAAACTCAGAAACCTGCTGCCCAAAGTTATTGCCTCATTTCCACTAAACTTAGCCACAGGACTAATTATAATTTGTGATGTTGATAATTGTCAGATGCATTTTAATACATTTAACATTTCTGTTATTCAGTCCTGGATCTGGTTGTCTTTCAGGGTGTGAATTTTTAATTATTCCTTTTGTCACTTCTTTCAATGTTGTTTTTGTTTAAATCGATGCAATACTTCTATTTTATTCAACTAAGTCAATTTTCTATTTAATGAAGTCTTACCTTATGGTTCAGTTATATACTTCTTGGAGTGCAGTGATCAATTTCAGTCTCTAGAGATTTAATTGAAAAATGCAGAAATTGATAAAGGTATGCCATTATGCGTTTGAAGAGTCATAGCAGCTGTTGTTCAGATGTGTGAATTAGTTTGCCAGAAAACAAAATTCCTCAGAGTTCCTTTGTGAAACTATATTCAGGGCTACCTTATCTATATTTCCTTTTTTCTACATTCTAAATACTGCAGCTCTTCCTCCTTTTTATTACCAATTATCATGTTTCAATTTATTTTTCTTTCTAAAGTGTCATTTGGGCTGAAAAGTGGTAGGCATTTGGAATAGCTAATGGAGAATTTTTAATAGTGGAGTATAATGCCTAGTCTTCAATTTTAAAAGAAAAAAAGGATGTAAACCGTGATACACATTGAGATCTCAACAGTGTGTTTTATAAGGAAATATATTAACATTTTTCATAGTTATTTTTTCTTGATATGTTTGCATGATACAAATTTTCAGTGGTGAATATATATTACTGTACAAACAGAAAGATGCAAAAAATTACTGTCTTAGACCTCATTTCTTTTTCTTTTCTTTATTCTTTTGAGTATAGTCGACACACTATACAAAGTTACATTAGTTTTAGGTGTACAGCGTAGTGATTCAACTTCTCTATACCTTATGCTCTGCTCACCACAGGTGTAGCTACCATCTGTCACCATACAACACATTCCAGTATCATTGACTATGTCCCCTATGCTGTACTTTTATTCCTGTGACTTATGTCCCTCATAACTAGAAACCTGTACCTCCTCCTCTGCCATTTTGCCCACCCCTCATCCCTCTCCTCACTGGCAAACACTAGTTTGTTCTCTGTATTTAGAGGTCTAATTCTGCTTTTTGTTTGTTTATTCATTTGTTTTGTTTTCTAGGTTCCCCATATAAGTGAAATCACCATATGTCTTTTTCTTTTGTCATCTTGAACGTGCTGATATTAAACGTGACTAGAAAAACATTTCCATGGGATAACAAAGTCTGTCTAAGACGAGCTGGCACTGGATAGGCAAAAATAATGAATTCCTATGTCCATTCAACTGAAAGAATCATGGCAGAGCATTGCATCTGGAGAAGAAGGTCATAACCTTATCAAAGATATTAGAGAGTAAACATGTTTGTCATTGGGGAAATGTCAGTAGTTAACGGAAATGGACTTAAGCGCATGGACTAGCTAGGGAGAATCCAAAGGGGATATCAAAATAGCTAATGTGCCGGGTGGTTAAGTCTGCACAGATACATATATAAATAGTGTAATTCAGAGAGTGAAATGGCAGTCAGTGTCACAGTGTGAAAGCACAAATCGGATGTGTAGAATTAATGTTAATTTTGAGTTTTTAATTTAAAGTTTGATGAAAGATTATTTGATTTATGACTACATTAATAAAATTTCGCTATGCAATTTGAGGCTATTTTATTGGTGAGGTAGAAATTAATATTAAAATTTAAAACCTTGAGAGAAAATGGGGGGATGTTTAGAATTGAGGGAGGAGAGCTTTTGAGTGAGTGCAAGGATCTGAGGTTTGGCCCTACTTGCAAATTAATGTGTATGTAAAACAGGAGGCCTTTACATCAGAGACAAAGAGAGTTTACTCCTGGGGCAACAGACAAATCACCAAGGCAGCAGTGGTGAAAGCCAGATGGTATTTTCATATACATAGAGGTGCCTTATAGGAGTTGAACCCTGAAAAAAGAAAACTAATTTTGTACAGGACTGGTGGCTACCTGCCCCTTCCTCCAAAGGTACAGTTGGAGACTGAGATCAGCCCAGTTCAATTTTCAGGATAAGGAAAAAAAAATGTTGGCTGACTAAAACAAAAAATCAAAGGACAGAGAAGTGCTTTAGATTTGCCTAGTCTCTTTTTTTTTTTCCTCTATATTTTGCAGTTTAGAGGTTACTTTAAAATAAGCTCTGTTCTCTGCAAGTGTCACCGTGATGTAGGAAAGACATTAGGGTTTGAAGCCCATGGCCAAGAAAGAATTCTTGAGACATCTTTGGTGGAAAAGGTGGTTTTATTAAAGCAAAGGGGACAGACCCGTGGACAAAAAGAGCCGCAGCTGGGTCATAAAGAGTAGCTCATTATATACTTGCAAGTTGGGAGGGAGTTAGGGATAGCGTGAATCTCTAAGGAAATTTGGAAACAAGGTTTCTAGGATGTTGAGAGAGCTAGCTATTGGGAAAAGGTCATTTACTACTGTCTAATAAAACCTGAGTCATGAGACCATTCAGATGTTTATGTGTGGTCATATGCTTGGAGGATGATTGCCAACATGTATCTTGGGGGGTTACAGATAAAGGAAGTTTCCAAAGGAATTTTTGTATGTTAAAGTAGACTTACAGGATCCTGGGGTTGGGTTAAGATTGCCCTTTGATTTTAGTAAAGTATTAAGGTCGAGGCTGTTGAGTCCCTAGAGGAACATCACTCTGCCTGTTTCAAGGACTTGTCAGTGGGCTGTAGATAGGAAGGAAATTTAATAATGTTTCTTCTGCCTTGTTTCTCACATCAACTGCGGTAGAATTTTAGGCCTTTAGGATCTTGGGACACATCAACTTTTATGTTCATTTTACATGAGTTACTCAGTGAAGAGAAGATTTGAATCTGCGTATGTCTTCCTTTTGCCTTCTGGCATAGGTAGACGGGACAACTCAAGCAAATCCTTGATTATAGGAGTCTGAAGTTAAAAAAGCTTTTGGAAGGGGGTGCCTGGGTGGCGTAGTCGTTAAGCGTCTGCCTTTGGCTCAGGGCGTGATCTCGGTGCTCTGGGATTGAGCCCCACATCAAGCTCCTTCGCTAGGAGCCTGCTTCTTCCTCTCCTGCTCCCCCTGCTTGTGTTCCCTCTCTCACTGGCTGTATCTCTCTCTGTTAAATAAATAAATAAAATCTTTAAAAAAATGATAAAATAAAAAAAATAAAAAAGCTTTTGGTAAACTCCTGTAGGTTTTAACTGAATAAACTTAAGAACCAGTGACAATTTGGTACTTATGCTACTGTTATGCAAACAAACCCTCTGGTGACAAGAAATATTTGAAATTCTAGAGAGGGTTGTTCTATTTTCCTCTTGTGTGAATTTTTTTGCAAATAATCTAAAGAATGAAATGATGATCAGAAAATTGCTGCTATTCACATTTTATCTACAAATCAAAAAGACATCATTTAGCTGAGTGGCCATCAACTGCTCCATTATTGAGCCTGGAAAGGGCTCTTTATTACAGGAAGTGCCATTCATAGGATTGACACTTCCGTATGAATTAATGATGATTACTTACAATTATGATGACTTTTAAATGAAGATGGCCTTTATTCTGGTTACTTTGTAGGAAAATGCATTATTTTGTACACCTAACTATCTTATTTACCAAGAATTCAAAACATTTCAAGGCAAATATATTTCTCATGCCAGGTTGGAAAACAAAACAAAACTCTTTGGAATATATAGATATTCGAAGGAGCGAAAGAACATTCTTCTAGTGACATCGCAATGATCAGTAACTAAATTAACATTCATAAATACAATAAGTAAAAAGTATGTTCTATGAATGAGGCAAACAATTAATAGTCTAACAGAGGTCAGCAAACTTTGTCTTTAAGGGACCAGAGAGTAACTGTTTCAGGCTTTGTGAGCCATTCGGTTTGTTGCAGCTGTTCAGACCTACAGTTACAGTGTGAAAGCATCCATAGACAAAGGTAAATGAATAAATAAATAAACGTGGTTGTGGGCCAAATTCGGTGGGTCCACAGCCATAGCAAGAGTTTGTGGACCACTGGTCTAGCATACTAAGCTAACTGTGTGTGTGTGTGTGTCTCCTTGGACAACATGTAGGTTAGAAGTGCTGACCCTCCGCACAGTCAAAAATGTGCATATAACATTGATTCCCTAAAAACTTAACTTCTAGTAGCCTAGTATTGACAGGAAGCCATAACAATAACAGTCAATTAACATTCATTTTGTATTTTATATGTATTATATATTGTATTCTTACAATAAAGAAAGCTAAAGAAAACAAAGTGTTTTTAAGAACATCGTAAGAGACAATATGTTTATAGTACTCTACTGTATTTACTGAAAAACATGTGCATGTAAGTGGACCTGTGCAGTTAAACCGGTGTTGTTCACTGATCAACTGTATATACGTAGTTTATTGATATGTACATATTATTGTGTGTAATTTGATTTATATCATATTAAATAATCAATGTTAATTTAATATTAATAATTTATATTAATTTACGATGTATAATATATAACTTAAATTTAATACCAGAATATTATTAAAGTAGATTACCTAAATTTAGATTTCCATAGTAGTGTTAAAAGAAAATTATTCTGACACTTGTTAAAATAGTAAGGAGGACTTTATTCATGACTATTAGAATAAAGGTAAGACTACGGCAATAGGGAGAAAGACTGAATTCAATTCTGAATATAGCAAAGAAACTGGAGATTATCACCAAAGAGCAGAGTGAGGGGGCAGTAGGGGAAAATTACTGAGAGGACATACTGAGGTTAGGGAATTCTTACTGAACTGGTCTAACAGGATTCTTATCAAGTGCAAGGCCAAGCGCTTCACAGGTGGGGGTTGAGGAATTTGATCAGACATCGATGGTGGGGATATTTTAACTAAACTGACTCGGCAGGATTCATGCTAAAGGCAGGCCAAGGTCAAGGACTAGTCAAGAAGAGCATGAGGAGTCTGACTGAGATTTGGTCAAAGAGGGAGTCTTTGTCAGTAGTGCTAAATATTATTTCTAAATAAAGTTGTAACAGTGAAAAAAAGAAATATTTAAGATAGTGAAAAGATTTAATCTTGTAGCAGAGAAAAAATATTTCTTGAGATCCTTCAATGGGCTATATACTATACATGTTATGCATATACATATTATATAATATAGAAGTTTCCAACAGCTGAATGCAAATTCCACCACCTACCCTCCCAAGAAATTCATCAGAGTAACAGCTGAGGCTGTTGCTCACTTTGGTGTAGGAGATCAAGGTCTTGATGGAGAGTGAGCAGCAGATGGAAAGGAAAGGACCAGGGAGGGTGTGTATGAGGTTTGGGGGATCTAGTTTGACAGGTCTCTCACTAGCAGTGTGGATTGGAACTGGGTGAGTTTGTGTTATAAGAGTTTAGGACTGATGAATTCGAGGAGGTGAGGGTTTGGGAGATAGTAACATTCATTCGGTTGAGCTATGTTTTGTTGTGAGAAAGGTATTTACTTCAGTGGGCAGTAGTTGAACAATCTATTTTTCAAGTAAGTGGGTTTTCAGTTCCGTAAGGGAGTGGGGGAGATGAAGTGATTTGCAAACTCATCTTCCTGGCAAGAATTTCTTGAAATATTAGAGTCGTATTAGTGCAGACAGTTAAATGGTAAACTCATGTTAATATAGATGGTAAGATGCGTGGGCGTGAATAGTTTCAGTTCTCAAACGAATATGAAATAGGCCCTTTCTTGAGTTCATAAAGTAATTAAAAACCCAAAATAGCACATCAAAACTAAATAAAAATAGATAGTATTTTTTAGATGAAGTATATGATTAGATATTAAATGACTAACATAGAAGTTCAGAAAAGAGATTGAGTGAGGACTTCGGAAGTATTGGTAACTTTACGGTGTCTGGAAAAAGACATCGAATCTGGGCAGGACCTGAGCAGTGGGTATCATAAGCAAAACAGAGTGAGGGTGATATATGTGTGAACAACTGTAAACAGCAGATGATCTGGACTCTTTTCTAAGGTGTCAGGTGATAATAACTATGTAAATATATGTTGAAGCTAGTGAGTAACCTGAGTGCCAGTCTTTCATTTTATACTTTATTAATAGTGACCCCGTGAATCTTTTTGGTGCATAAGACAGAAACACTTTGTTGTTTAGAATGTGTTGGGCTGTGTGATTGAAATAAACTGGAGGCTTACAGAACATGTAAAAAACTAAAACAGTCTTCCAAGTGAAAGGTTGTAAAGAACAATATTGACATAGGAGGTGAAGAGGTAATATATATGGGACTTTGAGAGGGTTAAATTATATATATATAATACATATTATTTTATTTATACATTTTATTTATATATAATCTATATATTTAATTTATATATTTATATAAATTTATATTTAACATGTATTTATATATTATATATTATTTTATTTTTATATATTATATATATTATTATATATATTTTTATATATATATATTTGAGAGAGCTATATTAATGTAGCTATAAATATAAGGAGTGTAGTTTTAGCCTACTGAATTTTATATGTCTGCAAGATGTCTATGTGATCAAGCGTAGAACTGAAAATACAAAACTGGCCTCTGGGTGGGGTCACAACCTGAGCTGAAAGTTTAAGAATCAATATAGGAAAGTCTGAGTAGAAAGGATCACTCAGACAATAGCAGTTAAAAAGTAAATAAATAAAGCTCAGAGTTGAGCTAGGAAGGATGTCTCTGTTTAGTATGCAAGGAAACAGGTTAAGACGTACAGACATTTTTGAGGAAATAATTCCAGGGCAAAGCAATGGTTCAGAGTCAAGAAAGATGAGTTTGAAATCCTTGTGTTTCATCGTCATCACACACTGCAAAATCAGGTGAAGTAGGGAGTGAGCTTGGAGGAAGAGCACATCGGACTTGGTTATTGTGGGTCAGTGACAATGTTGGAAGTTTGCAAGTTTAGCAGAGTGAGGACAGCAGCCAGCTCACCGCAGGGAGATAGAGTGACGAGCATGTAAGACACAGAGAATGACACAGAAACCTTGGGTAGAAAGTTTATTGAGGCTTACTATGAAAGGAAACAAAACGCTGGGGGAGAGCAAAAAGCTGAATGGAGGTGATTATCAGCAGTAGCATTATATTATTATTATTATTAATATAGAAAATAAATATATATGAAAAGCACAAGTAGCTGGCAAGAGGTACCAGAAATCAAGGATGTTTAGGGGCGCCTGGGTGGCTCAGTCGTTAAGCGTCTGCCTTCGGCTCAGGGCGTGATCCCGGCGTTATGGGATCGAGCCCCACATCAGGCTCCTCCGCTATGAGCCTGCTTCTTCCTCTCCCACTCCCCCTGCTTGTGTTCCCTCTCTCGCTGGCTGTCTCTCTGTCTCTCAAATAAATAAATAAAAAATCTTTAAAAAAAAAAAAAAATCAAGGATGTTTAAGAGTTCAGAGCATAGTGATTTGGCTACAAAACAGCTTTTTGCTTTGCAAAGGAGAAAGATTACCTCATTCTAGAAGTCTGGGGGAAAAAAAAAATCAGGGTGAGATTTTGAGGTAGACTGGCCAGTGAAGCCATTTCTGATGTCTTTGATTTTCACAGGTAAGTTCACGGAGCTTGGGGCCCTTTAGAAAGTGAGGATAGTTTCGCATACTTGTGAGCAGTGTTTCAGGAGAGATGAATGAGGGGCCTGCTATGTTTCAAAGATGATTAGCTCAATATTCCAGACTTGTCATTGATATGTTTAACTAATGATTAAAATCTTAACTTGATATTTAATAAATTCTTTCAAAAAGCATTTCAATCATTTTTTCCTGTGATAATCATTTCATTATTTTGTTCCACTGTTTTTAATTTTTTTTTTCAGTTTATTGTTTGGGAGTTAAAAATATATCGGATGCTGTCAAGTTTTTATTTTAGATATCAAAAACAGATTTTTTTAAAAACAGATTTTTTAAAACAAATGTCATAGTTGAATTAACATCTCCCAAATAATTGATTTGCCACTTTTTTTTTTCAATTTTTGAAAACTCTCTTTATAGATAGATGATAGGTTTTGTTTTGAAATATTCAAAGCCAATTATCAGGTCAAAATTAAATGCATACTTACATTTTCAATCATAACATCAGAAAAACAAAGTGCCTTTACATTGGTGTGCATGAAAGGTGAATTTTGTCTGCTGTTAACCCTAGGTATAGCCTATTAACCACAGCTGAGTTTCTTACCTATTGCAGTGATGGAGGACAGCATTTTGACAGTCTTAGAATGTCCAGAAACAGGAGTTGGTTGGGTGGGTGAAAGGAGGTAAGTGTAGGGCTAGGGATCTGAGCTTGAGTGGTTAAGACAGGTCTTCCAGTGTGAGCACTGGCTTAGAGTTGGGGATATTTCATGATGCAGTAGCTTAGGATTGGTGGACAGAGAGGCAGGCATCTTGAAGTTAGTATTAAGTAATCAGGGTGTTTGATCATTAAGAAATTTGCTGTTTCAAGAACTTCTTACTCAGATAAATAATTTTCACGAAGTTCCAGAAAAAAAAAAATTGTATACTTCAACACTTATTTCGTGGGCAGGGACATGCAGTAACTCAAAATAAAATCTTATAGGTGTAGGCTGCTCTGGTTCTTGGTCCTGAGATTTGGGGTGGCTACAGAGGCCTCAGTTCTCCGTTTCATTAGCAAATAGAGAACTGAACTCTTCTGTGAAGTGCTTTACTACCTGCTTTGCTTCAAAGAGGTAGAAAATAAAGGGTTGCATTGACCTGAATGATCTTAACCTAAAACATACTACTGTGTTTTTCCTTTCTTTAGACACAGTAAGGAAAAGGGGGATAGACAGAAAAGACAGTAGGAATAATCATTTAGGGAGACAGACACAACAAATATATTCTCAGAGCTCAGGATGGAGAGGCTGGATGATGATTCTTCCTTGTCACACCTTTTCATTAAAAAAGCACCTGGGTGGCTCAATCATTAAGTGTCTGCCTTTGGCTCAGGGAGTGATCCCAGGGTCCTGGGATCGAGCCCTGCATTGGGCTTCCTGCTCTGCTGGGAGCCTGCTTCTTCCTCTCCCACTCCCCCTGCTTATGTTCCCTCTCTTACTGGCTGTCTCTTTCCCTGTCAAACAAATAAATAAAATCTTTAAAATAAATAAATAAATTAAATTAAAAAAAGAACTGACTGAATCAAATATGTGTTCAGGATAATTGCCTCTTAACTTTCAATGAGTCGAAAAGGAAGAAAGATTATTTAATCAAAGTACTGTGTAGACATGCATAATACTGTGTTTTGAGAATATTTCAAGTAACACCTACCTTAATCTTCCTGTGTTAATGCACTTTACTCATCGCTCTTATTCACTCATATTTCATTACCTAATATTAAACAAAATATGATGTGACAATTTTGAAATCTAGTTCCAGAAAGTAATTTATTAATGTAATAACAGGAGTATCAAAATGGGAGATTCCACTAGTGATTATAAATCAAACAGTAAAGTAGGATAAATATGAGACCCAGAAGACCACATTTTAAAGACCAGGAAAAAAATTAAACAGAATTAATAAAGGTAGATATTAGATGCTTTTAAAATAATTCATGCAGAAATCTGTATTAAACTTTAAGCTAGGGAGTTACACTTGATTTAAAAAAGTTTCTCCTAATTCAACATTGAGAGTCTAATAGGAAAATTTGCAAGTGTGCAGATCTAAAGGTATTTATAAATCTCAAATCTCTATAGATTTTTTTCAAATCTAATTATTCAGCAAAACCTACTTTTAAAATATTAAATTTGGTTTTTATCTTCTCACACAAGCTTCACTTCTACTTTGGTTCTAAGGGGAAAAAAATTTAATTTTCCTTTTTCTACACCTGATACAATCCATCACTGGCTTAGGGTTTTCTCCTACTGTGAGACTGGGGGGGGCATACGTTACTCATCCTTTCCATTGAAGACGAACCATCATTCATACTACAATTGCTCTCTGAGCTCTTCTTCTTCCCTGAGCCCACAGACTTCATCCCTGTTTAGAATTCGGCGCTGTACTTGTCCCCTAGGAGAAGAACCACTCATTGATGGCTTTTGGCTTTATCTTTACTGTGCAGTAGAAGGGGGAAAGTCCTTTTTCTCTTAATTTATAGTGAAAATATTATAAGGATGACTTGTTAAGGCATGCTCTTTGGCTCTTCTCGCTATTCAATGATGTCAGTTTCTGTCAATATCATGAAGTGGTCCAGAATTGAGAATATCAAGAAAAATAACAGAGGTGTTGATTGAGGTTGGGCTCTTGGTTCAAGCGTTATTAATCGAGAGCAGGAAGACAGAAGACCAGAAGTAGCTGGCAAAACCAAGTGAGTAACGCAGGTGACCAGTGTTGCTGCAGAGCTATGATCGTAAATATAGGATAGAAAAGAAAGGGAGGAGTGGAAAGGAATATAAATCAAAATAAATATGTATTATTTGTGTAGAGCTGTTATTTGTTCTACATCACTAGAATAGTCAACAGGTAAAGATAATGATAGGAGAACCCAGTTTATTTATAGCTGATGAAAGTTCAGAAGGTGATACAAGGCCTTATCTTAAATATCGCATAGGACTGTCTTTCTGCCCATACAATCTGCTGCAGATAGTAACTTGAAAATCTTTGTCTCTTTTTCTCCTTTCTTAAAACGCCATTTGTTTTGCCCCGTCCAAGATGTCACTGTCCCCATCGAGCTCCAAGAACTACTGGCCTCCTCTGCTGTCCTGCACTTTAACAGGAGAGTCATGTTGGACTCCCAGTCTTCTTAAACGAAACACATAAAAAGAAAAACTTAATTTTTGCTAGTATTGATCACGTCTCATCATATTTCTCAGTATAACTTTTTATAATATTGAAATAACTAGAGAACAAGTCAGAAAATCTTGTTCTGTCTGAAGTGTCAGGCATTTCCATAAAATCTTCATAACCCACCATGCAGTCCTTGTTAACTATTACGCAGGTGAAGACATTTGGGTTCTGCGAAATTGTATCTTGTATAACTTCATTTACTGTGGATAGTGGACCCAAACCACTTCAATATTGCCTTCCTTCTAAGAATGGGCAGAGGGTTAGCAAGGTTCAATATCATGTAAAAGGTTAGAATTGAGTAAAACTGGAAAGATTATCGTTAAAGAAAAAAAAACATTTAAGTCTGCTTTTATTTGGGGATCTTCCCTTTAATGCGCAAACACATACATGTATATGTAATATGTAATATATGTGTATATTATGCATGTGGACTATACAATACATATATACATATATGTGTAATTTATACATATATCTGTGTAGTATAATACATTTATATATTGTGTAATATCTATTTTATATTGGTCAACTCCTTTGACCAAGAAGCAAGTGATTTTCTTTAAGTTAGAAGATAAAAACTGATGACTACTTAGTGTTCCAGCCAGTGTAATTCTTTACATTGGCATTACATTATTTATATCATGTTTATAAATAATTGAACTTATTTATCTTCAGACTGGACATACCTCTCTTCTACCCAAAAGCAATAACTAATCCCCATCATTGGATATATTCGTATTTCTTTCATTTTTTTTTATTATTCAGCTTGAAAATATTTAGGTCCTTTTACACCCATATTATTCACTTTAAAAAGGATCATTATATTTAATTAGATGATTTAGATGATTTCCCACTCTTAGTCATCAAAGAAGTATCAAACTTGACACATACCATCTATGCACATTCAGGGGAGTAGAAATAAGGTAACATGTTTCGGCAAAGATTGGGATATTTCTTTTATATTCATTTAGTCAAAAAGAACATTGACTCTACCATGAATATTTACCTTGTTTAAAATTTTCTCTAAGTGAGATGAATGTGAAAATGAATATATATTTATATTTAACTCCTGAGTATCCTCTCTGGCAGTTTTCCCTTACATTGATATTTTCAGTCTGAGGAATTCTTTCTTTTTTTTTTTTTTAAGATTTTATTTATTTATTTGAGAGAGACAGAGTGAGCATGAGTGGGGGAGGGGCAGAGAGAGAGGGAGAGGCAGACTCCCCACTGAACAGGGAGCCCTACCCAGGGCTGGATCCCGGGGACCCTGAGATCATGACCTGAGCCAAAGTCAGATGCTTGACCAACTGAGCCACCCAGGCATCAGTGAGGTATTCTTAAGATGATTTAATTTGCTGACAAATGTGGCTGAATTGAACTCAAATATATATAAAACCAGTAACTGTCCAGAAACTATGCAATTATGTAAAATGAAGACATCAAAAAATAATAAAATAAAATAAAATAAAATAAAATGAAGACATCATTTCCTAAAGTTGACAAAGATGATACAGTGGCATGCCAGCAATCAGAGATTTTGATCTGTGATCACACAGGCCAGATAACATATCAGGGACAAAATTCCCAAACCTAAGGAGAAACCGCGGATAGGAATTGAGGGGTGGGAAGACTGGAGACAGGAAAAGTCTGCATGAGGGTGGTCTGGTAGGAGGAGCTTAGAATTGTGTGGAGTTACGGTAAACTGGCAGGCCTCGCTGTCAGGTTAACTGGATCAGGAGTCAGTAACAGTGCCTTGGAAACTGGAGGCACTTCTTTGTCTCTTCTTTCCATCTCAGAACAGGCAGCAGATTTTCCATATTTTAATTAATTTTCGGTTGTTAAACCAGAAACCCGAGTGGCCCCTTTCAGTCACCCTGTTTGCACTGCACAATAGACCATGTGCTAGCCAGTCTTCCTGATCCTGGAAGAAGATTAATGCGAGCCAAGTACAAAAATTTGCTCAGGTTATTAAAGGCTAACAGTGATTGTTCTAATGTGTCTGCTTATTATGCACATTTTCTCCTCTACAGTTTATTATATTACCTAGTCAATGTGTTTGTCAATTGTTAATATCTTTGTTGTTGCAGATACAGATGTGGTGTATAAAAGCGAGAATGGACATGTCATTAAACTGAATATAGAAACAAATGCTACCACATTATTATTGGAAAACACAACTTTTGTAAGTAATGAAAAATTAATTACTTTATGCATTTCAGTATTGTTTAGAATGCTCTCTAGGTGCACATAACCTTTTTCTTCTTCAGCTCCAGCACCTGCAAAATATTTCAGGTAAAAAGTTAGGGCTTGCCATATCATTAGAATCAGTACATCTATTAAAAGGAAATGCCCATGTGACCATCTGCTTCATGTCTCCCCATTTAACTTTGTATCTCCCCTTTTTAGTCAATGAGTAGATGTTTCCAAGAATAAAATTTCCCTAGAATGAATATTTCTTCCAATATTTCCTGTGTAAAATCACTCGTAGGAATGTCAAGATTAAAAAAAAAAAATCTAACACAAGTGATCACAACCTTTTTCTCCCTCCTCACTTTTCATTCTTTGTGACTTCTAATTTTGTTGTAGTTTTCTGAATCAAGCAGAAGGCAGACTCTCTAGAACTGGCTCTCTGCTAGGGTTGATGTGTTTTACTTTTATAATTTAGGCTTCTGTCATTTTCATTTTCTCCAGAATCACTGGTTAGCCTGACAGTGTGTAAATAACAATGTATTCACTTTGCTCTTACAAAAGAATATGAATTTTGTCTTTCTCGTAAATTCAGTCTTCTTAAGGTTGGATTTACCTATGATGACCTACAGAGTGAGTGTTAATGAATTAACTTTTGCAGATATTTAAAATTTAGCTGTCAAACACCACTGAAAAATAGTGTGCAGTTATTTGCTCACGGTTTTATATAATCGAAGGTTCAGTATATTGCCTATTAAATGACCTCATAGGATACAGAGAAAACATACTCCAAGGCCTTAGAGGATCTTCCATGCAAACTAAATCAGTGAGCAAATCATCAGATACTCTTTTTAAAAAACTTATTTCTACTTGTACATTTGGAATAGACATCTAAACGTCATTTTTTTTTTTTTTTAGGATGTCCAAGTGAAAGAGGTGGACTGGAACCTTCTGTTGTTTAGTGTTTTTATATATTAAGAAAATATGGTCATTGAAATCAGAAAGTGCTTATATACTTATGCATCTATTAGGCTAAATTAAACCAAACAGCTGATGTACTTTAGTAATTAGAGCAACAACCAGCAGAATAAGGACATTTTTGTTTTTAAACTAATTAGTTAATTCACAGATATTAGAGAAACAGCTACTCTGATTACAACTCTTTATAGCCCTTACGGAATGCCGAGAGTATAGAAGCCATATTGCTCACTTTCTAAAAATATGGATTTCCTTGGGGCAGATACTAACCCTAATGAAAAAGCTTAATAAATAGTATAGAACAGTGTCTATTATTTCTTAATTGGATGGTCCTCAAGAATACTAGAGAAAAGGCTAAGGAATCATCAAGGTATGTTGAAATGAATGGGAAAAAAAAAAGCCCTCAGTAGAAAGACAGAAGGCAGAAAGCAGGAATTGGTAATGAGGAGAGGGTATGCTAAGGATTTGCTGATTAAAGTCAGTATGAATTGATTTTCAGTAAAATTAGTTTTGGGGGAAAAAAACTAACTACACTTATTTTTTTATCATAAAGTATCATTTTTGAGGTGGAGTATAGGACTTCAGTGGCCAAGCATTTAAGTTAGGCATAGACACTTAGTACATGGATATTCAGTTATGTGATAATTCCTTATTGATCATTCCCTTTACACAGGTTAATGAGATCTTCACTGCGGTCACAGATTATGTATTTTTTTTTCAACATTTGGTCCTTACTTTCTTAGTCTCAATGATACATTAAAAAATAAACAAAAACAAAAAATCTTGTGGCTTTACTCCATTATCCCAGGTCTTTTGTTGGTCCCTCACACCACCCCCAGCTTATCTCATTGTAATTTCTCCATGTGCTGATTAATACCATTTTATCTTTGTGCGTGTGTGCTTAATCTTTTTAAATCCTGTTGAGGTCTATTTCTACTCTCTTCTATGTAGGCAATGACTCTTAATTACCACAGAGTCATATTTAGCAAATACTCTAATTTACTGATCTTCTAAGATTCGTAGACTCCCTAAAGACATTTATCTCACAACATAGATAATTAAGCAATTTCTAAGTCCTAGAGGTGTCAGAATTCAGTGGGGGGATGGGGAGTGCACAGATAAGGGATTGGAGTGTGACATATACTTGCAACCAGTTAACTCAAAACTGTAAGTATATATATAAATAAATATATACTGCGACTCTTCAGAGGAGCTCATTTAATCATTCCCTCCTCACTCCAAGATAGCATTAATAAGTGTAGTTGTGTTTTCAAAGCTCATGCTAGGCTAAAGTCTGGATTTACTTTCTCTCCAAGGCCATTCTATTGGAAAAAAAATCTCTTACCAGAGCATAAGAATTTTATTCATACTGCAGATTTTTCATTGAACAATTATCAATATTTTAATTAGAATCATAATTAATTGGCTAAGAGCACTAAAAAAGCTTTGTAATAAAAGTGCCAAATCGATTAAGAAAATAAACATATTATTGATAGAAATGTTATAACATAATACCCTATTATTTAGTGCGACATATTTTTTAAAATGTGACAGTCGGTTTGTTTTAAAAATTAAGATAACACCACATTATAATTTCCCCTCTTAAAAACATTTTAAATATGAATAATGGGTACTTTAGCTATATAATCATGGTTAGCAGACTCTATGAGTAACAATAATATTGGACATGGCTGTCAAAAATAAAACAAAAATAAATCATTTTCTTAAAATAATTGTCTTGAGGCTTCTTTTGGATTGAAGATAGGTGGATTTCTAATGAAGGAAGAAATTAGAGTATATAACTTTCTGAGGAGTAGTTATGCAAAAGAAGTGCTTTAGCCCCAAAACTGCTCTTAATCATTTTTAAGTGTTTGAAAATGTTATCTCTTAAAGCCAGAACTATTTCAAACAAAACCTCATTCACAGTGACATAATGAGGAAATGTTTCATAAGTATTAGCTGTATGTGCTCTTTCTGCTGTCGTAAATTGAATATCACCAGTGGTCTTAGCAGAAAACACCAACAGCCATAAACAGTTCTATCAAATCACTTTTTGAAATTAGAAGGGAATTGGAAACAGGGGTCTAATGCACTTACATGGAAATGGGTGACTGATGGATAAGACTCTCATGTCTTTTTGATTCTGAAAATCTGCAAGCTTTTAAAAACAGACTATAAAAATAGCCCAAAACAGAAGGAAGAAATTCATATTTGGCAGCATAATGATTCCAAGGAAAATGTTAGCTACACATTTTTGGGGCCCAACGGTCTTTTTATAGGCCATGCCAAGATAGTAGGTTTGATTAGAACCAGGGAGTATTTATTGACTTCGGCATAGATATAGCAGCTGTTGGCTTGCACACCATCATAATATTTGTGTTTGTTTAATTTTAATTTGTTCTGCCACTGGGTATGTGAGGGTGGATGGAATAGTCCAACTCTTTTTTTACCACCACAAAATCAAGGAACTTATTTTCTGATTCATGTTTAAAGGAAATACGGAAAAAAAATCTGTGGTACCAGTAAATACCTATTGGATAAAGGCACCCAAAATTTCACGCCTTAAATTTGAAATAAAGAGGGCACTTGTGATGAGCCCTCGGTGTTGTTATAAGATGAATCACTAAATTCTATACCTGAAACTAATATTACACTGTATGTTGACTAACTGGAATTGACATAAAAACTTGGAAAAGAAATTGACCTACAGAAAGGTTGTTAGAAAGTTCTGACTGACCAAGTGGCTTTTCATGTTGGTTATAATCATGGAGAATTTGTTTTTTTTTTGTTTTGTTTTGTTTTTGTTTTTGTTGTTTTAAGATCTGGCTTTGGCAGTGTGTGTTGGTGTCCCAGTAGCGAATGATATTAGTAGAGTAACTAATATTGATTGGCCAATGAAGTCACAGGAACTGCACACTTACACAGTTGCTGTGTACACAATATAGTTTCTTTCTTTAGACCAGTGGTTCTCAATCGGGGGTAATTTTGCCATCAGGAGACGCTTGGCAGCTCTAGAGACATTCTTTTTTTTTTTTTTTTTTTTTTTTTTTAGATTTTATTTATTCATTCGACAGAGAGAGAGACAGCCAGTGAGAGAGGGAACACAAGCAGGGGGAGTGGGAGAGGAAGAAGCAGGCTCACAGCAGAAGAGCCTGATGTGGGGCTCGATCCCACAACACCGGGATCACACCCTGAGCCGAAGGCAGACGCCCAACCACTGTGCCACCCAGGTGCCCCTAGAGACATTCTTGATTGTTGTGGCTGGAGGTGGGGAGTGTGCCATGGGAATCTAGTGACTACTAGGTCAGAGATGCCATTCAACATTCTACAATGCACAAGACAGCTCCTTACAGCAACAACAAAATTATCTAGCCCAAAATGTCAATAGCGCCAAATTTGCAAAATACAGTTCGAGGCAGGGATACCAGGGAAACCATGAGATGATTTAAAGGTAGTTTTTTCAAGGTGAGATCAAAGCAATGGTTCTTTTTGTCAGAAATGTCAATCTGAGGCTTCCAGCTTCGTTTTCCTGAGACATGTTTCTTCATTTTATGGCCAGATCTGTGAAGAAGACCAGCAGGCATGAGTATAATCACTTGACCTTGGATTTTTCTTCTTTGGACAGTGCAGAGTACAGGCTAAAAGTATGACCCCAGTTTTCCCATGGTTTTCTGGGAATACGTCTAATTGAGACATTTTGTTGTTGTTTTTCAGGCAAGTTGGTATCACTTACTGGCTATTGTCAATTCCTTTGACCAAGAAACAAGTAATTTTCTTTAAGTTAGAAGATAAAAACTGATGACTACTTAGTGTTTCAGCCAGTGTAATTCTTTACATTGGCATTACATTATTTATATCATGTTTATAAATAATTGAATTTATTTGTCTTCAGACTGGGCATATATCTCTCTTCTACCCAAAAGTAATAACTACTTCCTGTTATTGATTACATTCATATTTCTTTCATTTTTTTAATTATTTAGCTTGAAAATATTTAGATCCTTTTACAGCCATATCATTCATTTTAAAAAGGATCATTATATTTAATTATATTATTTAGATGATTCCCAACTCTTAGTCATCAAAGAAGTATCAAACTTGACACATACCATCTATGCACATTCAAGGGAATAGAAATACGTAATATTTTTAACAATGATTGTAATATTTCTTTTATATTCACTTAGGAAAGAGAACATTGAATCTACTATGAATATTTAGCTTGTTTAAAATTTTCTTTAAGTTGGGTGTATGTAAAAATGAATCCCTGCATAGTGTTAAAACTGATGATTCTCAAAACAGGAAAATTAGAAAAATTTTGATCTTCACCCTGAAAGTCTCCTCAAGGACAAATTTAAAACGTGAGAACAGATCCTCTTGTCTCCATATGTTTGCAAGTATGACATGATTACTCTAAAATTCCATACAGCTCTTCACACAGTTCCCCATAGGTAAGAAAGCCTCTAAGAGAGCCCACTCCACGTTCTAGTTCACCCTTAATTAGCACTGTGAATGATCCAGGAAACAGATGCTACAAACAAATTTACTCACTGGGGTAGTGTATCTTGGATGGTAGAAGCATTTTTGTCCTCAGTAGTGTTAATTGTTACTAATAAAACCATATCAGCAGCTCTGTTATTTGTTAGGAATATTCTTAAATGTCATCCTTGACAGAAACAAAAATTTCCTACATAATATATCTAGAAGTCTCCTTTGTATGGAGTAAAACACCACTTCTTATTAAACATCACTTCTTTAGCCCTTCGAAAAAGAGCTTATTTCAACTATATCCAATATATCCTCTTAAATATGTGCAACAAAATCATTACCGGTATTTATTTCTTTAAAAATTCTTATTTAGTATTCCTGGGGCTGGGTGGAGTAAATTGTTTTAGTGTGTGTCAGATAGGACAGGAGGTAGCTGGCAGCCAGATTTATTGCAATTAATTACACTTAGTTTCAAATTCAGCTTCCTGAGAGGTCAGTGTTCTGAATTGTATCTAGGACCAATCAGTCTGTTTTGAGCAGTTCAAGGCTCTGGTTATATGCCCTTGACCATCTGATGAAAATTCCTGCCTTTCATTTTCTTTCAGAAGAATTTTATATTTGGCTACCTCCCAGTCATGGAAAGCTAATTAGGCATTTTTAAAAATATTAATAATGAAATACCCAGATTCTTCTATTAATTCATGGTGGAATTTGAGCAATAAAAATACATTTTAAGAGACTTTTGAAGGTTTTAAAGTTGATGATACTGGGATTTTCTTCTTTTTTCTCTCTTTCTTTCTTTTCTTTTCTTTTTTTTTTTTTTTTTTTTTTTTTTTTTAGTTTCAGAATACTTTGGTCTGTGCGGCTTTGTTAATGGAGAACTATGCATTAAGCAGAACTTTGTAACCATTTATGGTGAAGAGTACAGATATTTTCACAGTACACTGTGAATATAGTAAATTAGTATTTCAGTTTGTTTATGGAACATAATGTAGGACATTCAGCATTCAGCGAACATTAAGTTATAATGGCAGCCCATCACAGAACTGGAAAGCATTCTCCCTGTCTTCCACTTCAATTTCAATAAAAAGAAACTGAGACCCAGAGAAATAAAGTGACTTGCTCAATGTTTCTAGTAGAGTCTTAGGACTAGAATACAAATCCCTTGACTCTAAGTCTAGCGTTGCTTCTAATATACCTAGTTTTTCATTCAAAATCCCTTATAAGAAAATGTAAAATAAATTAAAATTCCTTAATATTTTTGTATAAGGAGTTTCTATATGTATTTGTGTATTTACTACTTAAAACTTTTATAAAAGATACTTGATAAAATATATGTATATGTTTATGTATGTGTGTGAGCATACACACATTATACACACACACACACACACACACACATGCTTACATACTTATTTGTTTTACCATCAGCTAATCAGGAAGAAAGCAGTAGACGTTGAATGGAAAAGCACTGGACACTGAATGGGAAAGAAACAAAAAAGGAAAATGTGGTTTAAATGGCTTTAGTTGCCTTAGCTTGGCTGAAGTCACCATATTTGTTTTTAGCATATTTTGGATTTTCAATGACTATCTCCTGTGTCATCATTCTTTCTATGCAATTATTTTCAGTTCTTTTGGAAATGCTGCCTATGTAAACAAAGAGAAGAAATCTTATTTGTATTACACACACACGCGTGCACACACACACACACACCCCCACCAAGCCACTTACACTCTGCTTTTCCTCTCTTTTATCCTTTGATGAATGTGTCTGAAAAAAATCTAGTCTATATTTGAGATTTTTCCTTCTCTTAAAAGCTTACAGAGGTTTTTCTCCCTCTCTGTTTTTGTGATGTTGCTGCATCATTGTTAAAATGATTCATCGTGTGTTAGTTTATTAATTCACTTGCCAACAAATTATTGAGCCCCTGCTATGTATCAGAGAAGAGTCCAGGTTCTGGGGATACATGTTGGACAAGGCAGCCTTGTCAAACCAACCACAAACACTCAAGTTCAAATACGAGCTGGTATTAAGTCCTTGGGGGGAAAAAGTTGCATGGAGTGAAGATTAGAGAAGGATCAGGTGTCCAGGAAAGGTCCACTGTAGAGGCAACATTCCAAGGTCAGGTTGAAGAGTTTTGTAGGCTCAAAGAAGAATAATTACCAAGAATCTTGGGTGGGAACTGTATAGATCTGTTTTAAGTATAGAAAGTTTGTATAAGTAATAGGGAATGAAGAGAATGGTACTGGATGAACCCAGTGGAATAATTACGAGAAAAATTATGTTGTTTTATAGGTCAAGGTTTTGTTTTATTAGCAATAAGTCCACTTTAAAGAAAGTGGTGATATCTGAGTCACATTTTAAAAGAACACTCTCTGCTATGTGAGGAATTTATTCTAGGGATATTAAAGTAGAAATTATAAGTCCACTTTAAAGTCTACAATAATGGTATTTCTGTTAATGAGAGAAGATTCAGGGCTTGAACTAGAATAGACTAACAGAAAAGATGCTAAGTAGGTGGATCAAGGATTTGTTTGAGGATAGAGTGCACAGGTGTTTGTCTAATTGGTTTGCATTTTTCAGAAATAGAGGAATCACCATTGTGTCTTAGGTTTTTAAATGGCATTAATTCGTCAGTTCTATTTTAATATTTTCCAACTAATCTTGACATTAGGCTCCATTTAGTGTTCAGTTGTTATATGTGTATGTTTACATTTGTTTTTTGTATATAACAGTACAATAAAGGAATTTTTGTGTTTTGGTTGAAAAAGATTTGTGGCAAAATTAGGAAGTTTTGGTGTACTCCTTAATCCCCATCACCTAATTTACCCATCATCCCACACACTGCTCCTTTGGTAATCATCAGTTTTTTCTCTCTAGTTAACAGTCTGTTTCTTGGTTTGCCTCCCTCTCTCTTTTTCCCCCTTTGCTCATTTGCTTTGTTTCTTAAATTCCACATATGAGTGAAATCGTATGGTATTTATCTTTCTCTGACTTATTTTGCTTAGCATAATATTCTAGCTCCATCCATGTCACTGCAAATGGCAAGATTTTGTTCTTTTTTATGAATGAGTAATAGTCCATTGTGTATATACACCACATCCTCTTTATCCATTCATCAGCTGGTGGACACTTGGACTCTTTCCATAATTTGGCTATTGTAGATAATGCTGCTACAAACATCTGGATGCATTTGACTTAGTATTTTTGTATTCTTTGGGTAAATACCTGGTAGTGTGGCTGTCGGATCATAGAGTAGTTCTATTTTTAACTTTTTGAGAAACTTCCATGTTGTTTTCCAGAGTGGCTACACCAGTTTGCATTCTCACCAACAAGGAAAAAGGGTTTCCCTTTGTCTGCATCCTTGCCAACACCTGCTGTTTCTTGGCTTGTTGACTTTAGCCGTTCTGACAGCTGTGAGCTGGTGTCTCATTACAGTTTGGTTTGTATCTCTCTGATGATCAGTTAGATTGAGCATCTTTGCATGTGTCTATCGGCCCTCAGAACGTCTTCTCTGGAAAAATGTCTCTTCATGTGTTCTGCCCATGTTTAATTGGATTATTCATTTTTGGGTTGTTGAGTTGTATAATTTCTATTTCCTTTATCTCAGGAGACATGTCTAGAAAGAAGTTGCCACAACCAATGCCAACGAAGTTACTGCCTGTATTCTTCTCTAGGATTTTTATGGTTTCATGTCTCACATTTAGGTCTTTAATCTGTTTTGAATTTGTTTTTCCTGTGGTGTAAGAAAGTGGTCCAGTTTCTTTGTTTTGCATGTTGCTGTCCAGTTTTCCCTACACCATTTGTTGCAGAGACTGTCTTTTTCCCATTGGATATTCTTTCTGGTTTTGTTGAAGATAATTAACCATCTATTTGTGGGTTCATTCCTGAGTTTTCTATTCTGTTACATTGATCTGTGTGTCTATTTTTGTGCCAGTGCCAGACTTTTTGATCACTACAGCTTTGCAATATAACTTGAAGTCTGAAATTGTGATGCCTCCAGCTTTGGTTTTCTTTTTCAAGGTTGCTTTGGCTATCCAGGATCTGTTGTGGTCCCATACAAATTTTAGGATTGTTTATTGTAGCTCTGTGAAAAATACTGTGGGTATTTTGATAGGGATTGCATTAAGTGTGTAGGTTGTTTTGAGTAGTATAGACATTTTAACAATATTTGTTCTTCCAATCCATGAGCACGGAATGTTTTTCCATTTCTTTATGTCATCTTCAATTTCTTTCATCAGTGTTTTATAGTTTTCAGAGTACAAGTCTTTTACCTCTTTGGTTAAGTTTATTCCTAGGTATCTTATGGTTTTTGGTGCAGTCATAAATGGGATTGATTCCTCAGTTTCTCTTTCTGCTGCTTCATTATTGGTGAATAGAAATGCAATTGATTTCTGTATGTTGATTTTGTATCCTGTACCTTTATTGAATTTGTGTCTTAATTCTAGCAGTTTTTTTGTGGTGTCTTTTGGGTTTTCTACACAGAGTATCAGGTTCCTTAATTGAAATGTTAAAATTAAAGCTTTAATTTCAAAAGAGTCAAATAAATGGTTGCCATAATTAATGAAGTTGTTATTGATTTACAAATCCAGAAATACATAAGCTTAGTCAAAGATAAATTTTGATGATATTTTGATTAAGCAGTGATGATACATTTTTATATCGTTCATTAAACATCTCACTAGTTTATGACTATCTTAAGAGAAGAGGCCAGCCAAGACTTACTCAATTTTGTGTTTTCCGTGACTAGAACAATGATGGCATAGCCCTAAGTAGACACTTAGTACACTTTTTATGAATTAATGAAATTTATTTTCTTTTTTCTCATTGCATCATTTATGTAAATATTTGATCCATAGTGGTCCATGAGAGAATGTAGGAGGAAAATGAGATTTAATTAACCCTCCTAAAATTTGAATCTGCTGCAAAAAGGATAATTTATAAAACAAAATAATAATTTTCCCCACTCACTAAAAGCATGAGCCCATGAGATTATAAGCAAGTGAAAAGATTTTCCTATATTGAAATGGATAGTATTATTTTCAGCAAATATTGAGAGACAGGAAACAATCACTTGGTTTTTTGCAACATATTTTTAGTATTTTGACACTTTGTTAATTCATAGGATATCCAAGAAATATATATATATATATGTAAGAAGCTTCATTTCATCCTCCAATATATTCATTGCTTATTAGACATTGAAAGAAATGTCTCTTCCACCTTAGTTTCAGGAAAATCTATTCATCTCTTAATTAGTTGACATATGATAAGCAAAATATGACTCTTGTAATGGATTTTTTCCCCCTAACTTTTGGCCAATGGGAAAACTGGAACTGAATTAAGGCTTAATTTTAACAATTGGGAAAGAAATTAAACCATGGAAATTTCACTTAATCCTCTGACTTCATCACACTGCTCTTCAGTTTCTTTTTTTTTTTCCTAATTCCTCCTCTGCCTTCTTCTCCCCCCAACTCCCCTGTGTGTGTGTGTGTGTGTGTGTGTGTGTGTGTGTAACAGCTTTATTGAGAGAGACTTTACATACCATATTTTTCACCCATTTGAAAGGTACAGTTCATTGTTTTTAGTATACTCGCAGAGTTGTGCAAGCATCATCAAAGTCTAATTTTAGAATTTTCTTCAGCTGCCCCTACGGTGACCTCTACACACTAGCAGTCTTTCTCCTGGACTTTCTTTCTGCAGCTTCCTGCAACTACTAGTCTAATTTTCATCTCTGGATTTGTGTATTCTGTACATTTCAGATAAATGAAATAGACAGTATGTGGTCTTTGATGGCCAGCTTCCTTCACTTAGTACAATATATCAGGGTTTAAATATGTTTTAGGATATATCAATACTTCATTCTTTTTTATTGTTAAGTAATATTCCATTGTGTGATATGCTACTTTTGTTTATCCATTCATTAGTTAATGGACGTTTGAATGGGTTCATTTTTTTCGGGGGGTGGGGGTTGAAGGAAGGGCAGAAGGAGAGAAAGAAACTCCTAAGTAGGCTACAGGCCCAGCCCTGAGCCTGACTCAAGGCTCAATCTCACAACCCTGAGATCATGTCCCAAGCCAAAATCAAGAGTCAGATGCTTAACTGACTGGGCCACCCAGGCGCCTTCAATAGGTTCATTTAAAGGCTATTTCAAATCATATTTCTGTGAACATTTGTATTTAAGTTTTGTGTAGGCACATGTTATCGTTGTTCTTGACGTGTTTCCACTATTGTGGAGTGTAATTCTGGGTCACATGGCAACTCTATTTAGCATTTTGAAGAAATATTATTTTCCAAAGTGGTTGCACCTGTTTACCTTTTCACTAGCAGTATAAGAGGAACCAAATTTCTTCACATTCTTGTTAATGCTTGTTCCTGTCTTTTTTATTGTAGCCATCTTAGTGTGTGGGAAGTGGTATATCACTGTGGTTTGATTTGCATTCCTTCATTTACTAATGATGTTGAGCGTGTTTTCATGAGCTTATTGGCCATTTGGATATATTCTTTAGAGAAATTTCTTTTAAAATCCTTTGCCCATTTTTTAGCTAGACTCGTTTTATTGCTAAAATTTAAGTGTCTATTTATATATGCAAAATACAAGTTCCTTGTCACATATAAAATTTGCAAATCATTTCTCCCATGTGTGTAATCTTTCACTGTCTGGGTAGTATCCTTTGATGAACAAAAATTTTAAGTTGGATGAAATAAAATGTATCTTCTTTTGTCTTATATACTCTGTTGTTAATCTCAGAAACTATTGCCCAACCCAATATCGTAAAGATTTACTCCCGTGTTTTTGTCTAAAATATTATAATTTTTTTCTTACATTTAGTTCGGTGGGGTTTTTTAGTGAATTTTGTATATGTTGTGAGGTAGGATATCCAAATTCATTCTTCTGCATGTGGATATTCACTTGTCCATGCAACACTGTTTTGAAAAGACTATTCACATGCCGTGGTTTTAGCATGCTTGTAAAATATCGGTTGACCACAAATGTATACATATATTTCTGGACTCGGTATTTTGTTAATCTAAATGTTTATCTTTATGCCATCATCACAGTCTTGATTACTGTAACTTTGTGATAAGACTTCAAGTCAGGACTTGTGAGTACTTGAACTTTATTCTTCTTCAAGATTGTTTTAAATATTCTGAATCCCTTACATTTAATATGAATTTTAAGGTCAACCTATAAATTAACACATGGTCTATCCCTAGAGAGTGTTTCATGTGAATTTTAAGGTCAACCAGTAATTTAGCATATGGTCTATTTCTGGAGAGTGTTATATCTGCAGCTCCTAAGAATATATAATATATTCTGTTAGTGATTCCTGTCTGTTAGATCTTTTTGCTTTATAATGTTGTTCAAGTCTATTTCCTTATTGATCTTCTAGGTGTTCTATCCATTATTGAAATTGGGGTCAGAAAGTTTAATTATTGCTACATTATCCATTTTTCCCTTTAATTATTTTGATCTGTCTTTATGTATTTTGGAACTCTGTTAGCAAGTACATATTTGTTTATAATTGGTATATTTTCCTGATGGGAATAGTATACAAAAACTGTACCAACATATTTCCATCTCTTCTCTCTCCTTTGCATTTTTATTATTGTATAAGTTATGTCTTTATACATTTTAACACTACACAGTTTTATAATTATTGTTTATGAAGCTGTTTTCTTTTTTCTTTTTTAATTTTGTTTATTCGTTTGAGAGAGAGAGAGTGAAAGACAACACAAGCTGGGGGAAAGGGAGAGGAGAAGCAGACTCCCCGCAGAGCAGGGAGCCCAATGTGGGGCTCGATCCAAGGACCCCAGGATCATGACCTGAGCCAAAGGCAGATGCTTAAATGACTGAGCCACCCAGGTGCCTCTGTATTCTTTTCTTTTTAAGATTTATTTATTTATTTTAGAGAGGGGGAGAGAGCAACTGGGAGGAAGGGCAGAGGGAGAGGGAGAATAACTCAAGCAGACTCCTTGCTGAGCAGGGAGTCTGACGCAGGGCTGGATCCCAGGACCTGAGGTCATGACCTGAGCGGAAGCCAAAAGTTGGGTGCTTAGCCAACTGAGCCCCCCCAGGCGCCCCTATGAAGCTATCTTCTTAGATAGCGGGAGAAAGGAGTTACAGTGTGTTTTTCTTCCTTTCATAATTTCCATGCAGGTATCGTTACTGGGTACCTTTTATTTCTTCATGTGGATTCAGGTTACAGGCTAGTGTCTTTAATTTCAGCCTGAAGGACTCCCTTTAGTAATTCTTGGAGCACAGGTCTGATAGTAACAAATGCTCTCAGTTTGTTTGTTTGGTTGGTTGATTGGTTTTGTTTGTTTTTATCTAGACATGACTTAATTTCTCCTTGATTTTTGAAGGAGCATTTTTAGCTCCATATAGAGTTATTTGTTGACAGTGTTTTTCTTTCAATACTTTGAAGATGTCATCCTAACATCTGACATCTATAGTTTCTTAAGAAAAGTTAGCTGTTAATTTTATCAAGGGTGCATTTTGTGTGATGTGTTGTTTTTGCTTTGTTTTCAAAATTTTTGTTGTGATTTTTGACAATTTGTGATTAGTTTAGGTGAGGATCTTTTTGAATTTATTTGACTTGAAATTTGTTGAGTTTCTTGAATATGTACTTTAATATTTTTCATTAAATTAAGAAGGTTTTAGTTATTATTTTTGATTTTTTTCTCTTCCTATATGTCTTCTCTGTCTGTAGACTTTCACATACATTTTATATTCTGCATTCAGTTTTACTGAAACAGGAAGGAATATAAGGAATTCTTCGGTTTAATATACCAAAGTATAATAGTCTACTCTCACCTTAATTTGATGTTCTCTGTAAAATAATGACGTAATTTTCATTATGAAAAAAATAGCTTTCATAACTTTGTCTTGATCAATCTTCCTTCCTTTCTTCTTTCCTTCCTTCCATCTATTTATTTTAGATCATTGACTCTTTGTATTAACTGAATGATTGCAGTTTCTTAGCCTTAATGCAGACAATCAGTGATCAAGGGTTATTATATGAATTGGGAGAGAATGTAATTAAAATCCTACCCTTTCTGACATTATGAACCTTTTCCAGCCTACTTTACATACCTGGACTATCCTTAAATAGTTCTCTCTTATTTATACAACTTTTAAAAATGTTCTTCAGGGGGGCGCCTGGGTGGCACAGCGGTTAAGCGTCTGCCTTCAGCTCAGGGCGTGATCCCAGCGTTCTGGGATCGAGCCCCACATCAGGCTCTTCCGCTATGAGCCTGCTTCTTCCTCTCCCACTCCCCCTGTTTGTGTTCCCTCTCTCGCTGGCTGTCTCTATCTCTGTCGAATAAATAAATAAAATCTTTTAAAAAAATGTTCTTCAGAACTCAGTTGTATATATACTATTGATTTTAACAAAATATTGAGAAAGAAAAGAATACCTAAGATAAATGAATAATTGGATTGTAATTTTAAAAAGTAAATTATGATAAAATATGAGTTCTGCCTAAAGAAGAGGTAGAATCATATTCAGAATGAGAGATTATGCATATCATTTTCTTTGGCAATACTAAAATTTATTTTAGAAGAAAAATACTTAGAATAACATTCAATTTTTTATAAGAGGAGTGGTAAATTAAGATTTAATTCATATAAATACACAGAATAGTCTTGCATCCTTAACTATACCCTTATATGTTCTTTCTAAAAATAAAAACAAATTCACATTGTGAGTTCTCTTTGTTAGGACCAAAGCACTTATAAGTTTTGAATAAATCAGAGCTTATATTTGTATAATACAGTTCTATGGCCTTTTTTTCCCCCTTTGGTCATTCCATAATTTATATATGCCCTTCAAATATTGACATTTAATGGATAGTTTAATAAAATATAATTAAGAATACAAATATCCTTAATCTCTCATTGACATTTCTAAACACAATAGAATGAAAATATATGGTTCGAAACTATAAACAGTTTATTGAACTATCTGAGAGTCATTAGGTACATGTGGCTATTTACATTTATTTTTAAATAATTAAAATCATGTGAAATTTTTAAAACCCATCTTTTAGTCACATCAGCCTCATTCCATGTGTTTAGTAGCCAAATGAAACCAATGGCTACTTCATTAGACAATGTACATACGGAATATTTCCATTATCACAGAAAGTCCTCTTGGAAAGAGCTCTGCTACACCTGTGCATATACAGTGAAAATAAAAACTTCCCTCCAAATCACTCGTTATCCTTTCTGAATATGTCTATGTACTCATTTGTACCAAATAATATCAAACAACTCTCCAGAAATATGTCTGTATATCTTCATAGGTCTATACATAAACAATATATTTCCAAATATATACACTCGTGTGTGTGTGTGTGTGTGTGTGTGTAAGTTCAACAAAATGGAGAGTCTGCACTTTTTATCAACTTAGTAGTGTAACTTGAGGACCTGTTTACACTAATCCTCTTGTTTTTGTCTAACATTATTTAATGGTTATGTAGAATTTCTTTGCAGGATGTACTATGTACTTCCTATTACGCATTTATGAATATACTTGGCAACCATTTTGAAATGTATTTGTAGGCTAAATTCATACAGTAATATCGCTGTGTTAAAAGAAATATCAATTTGAAATTCAATAGTATCAAATCATTTTAAGTCCACCAATGGTAAATGATACTGCCTACTACTATACTCTTGCTGTCTCTCAGTATTATCAACCTTTTTTAATTAGTATCAATTTGGCTGATGAAAAATAGCCATTAATTGTTATATTGATATGTACTTATTTAATTATGAGTGAGGTTGGCATCATCTTGCCATATGTGCATCAGTAGTTGGTTCAAGGTTTTCTATGAATTGCTTTGCACGAGCTTTTCAAATTGGGTCTTTGCATTGATACAAATTTTTTCTTTAGATATTTCTGTTTCTCCTTTATCTCAGTGGAATTATTCATTCACTACTGTGTGGAAAGCCCAGTGAAAAGATTTTATTTCAAATCTCTTAGTTGATATGTGTCTATTATGAACTCATAGAAGAAGAAATAAGTAATAAGTGTTAAAAATGGAAGGAAGGACAATGGGAAAAGTTGTGAATAAATGTGTCTAATGAATTCATTCAACCATAACTATGTACTTAATAAAGTTTAAAAGCATCATCTGTCCCATAGGATCTTGGAAACGTACCCCTTAAGTTTCCCCTCCATTTTCCAAATGCAATAAAATTCATATTAAAACAAAAAAAGAAATGTACAAACAAAAGACCTTCTTCATTCCTTTGGCTTAAGACAGTCTTCATTGGAGATTGAAATAAATGCAGAAAAGTTATTGATATTTGCCTTCTTTACATTTCATAAGAAGATTAAAGGTGTTAACAAACATTTCTGAGAAAGGGAACAGTACAGGGAATGACTTTTTTATTTGGGGCATTAAAATGCCCTGTTAGTAAATGATAGCTCTTAAAGTAAATTACCTGGAAATTATTTTTATATCCATCTGTGGATTTCTGGTGAATGTCTAACAGAGCTCCTAAGCACAGTTGAGGAGAGATCAGCAATGTTTGCAACTGTGACTATAAGATGAGAGAAAAGAACCCTGTCCTTCAGACCTGGGGATTTGGGCTCAAGACACTGAATCTGGAGGCAGTTTTTGATTATTCCTTATTGTCATTCCAATGGATGTGACTTAATTTTGCAGGTCCTCTTTCTTTCCCCAAATAAATGGAAAGTACAATGCCACCATGGAAGTAAATCTGAAATTATTCTTTCCCTTCACTATTGCCATTTGCTTTACCAAGGAAGGGTCATGTATGATATCTCTGGTTTCAAACAGATAATGACAAATGAGAAAGAAATGGAGAATGTAATATTCTGAGTCCTGAACATGAGTATTAAAAGACCGCCTGTTAACATACTTTAGAAATACTGATTCATAGCTGAGAACCTGATCCTTGTTATTCTTTGGCTTTTCAGATAAATCGAATATTCAGAATCTTTAAATGTCACATCCTTATACTTTTTGTTGTTTGTATCCTGTATCTATTATAATCTCACGTTATAATTGGAGTCCACAGACAGATATTTTAGCATACTAAAGAATGTCAGGTAGTAAATGATAAAGACATGGTAAAAAGCATTAGTTAACCAAAAAAAATGTAATTAATATTAAAAAGCTCTTCCATTTCTGATGAAAAATGAGCAAAACATATAAATAGACTTTTTACAAAGGGAAACGTTAGACAAATAAATAGATGCTTCATGTAATTCATAAACAGAAAAGTGATGGTCAAAAGGAGATTGCATTTTACATCTGTCCATTTGGCAAAGTTTAACTGCTATTACCGAGTGTTAGAAAGAATGTGGAGAACAGGGTCTCTTACTCATTGCCGACAGGAGTGTGATTTGTGTTTTTACTCTGGATAACAGTTTGTCATTATTGTGTGAAGTGGAGAATTCACATGCCCTACAACCCACAAATTCCTCCCTTTATACCATGAGAAAATGGTTGCTGTGTGCATTGGGAAGTAAGAACACAGAGATTTATTCAGGCACGGTTGCACACAACCCCTGGTGTCCCCCGCTGAGCTTAGGGTCTACGAAAGGACATTTCTGAGAAAGTGGACAATAAAGAGAGACCTTCATTTTTGGACCATTAAAGTGCAATTTAGTAAATGACAACTCAATTTTTAAACTAATTCTCTCTGGAAATTATTTTTACATCTTTGTGTTTCTTGTAAATATCTAACTCAGTTTGTGTGTGTTTGTGCTTGCCTGAGTAACATATTATTTCGTCTTCATTGGCTTTGAACTCTTAATAGAGGAATCAGGCAGCCCATGACTTCTTATACTTCCCTTTATCACTCAGCATTCTGTTACTGATTCATGCATATTTGCATTGAGCTCTAGTTCACTTATTTTCATGACTATTATAAGATATTCCATTCTTTTCATGTTATTTTCATGGGTATATGGTTTATCATTATTTTTATATATTACAATATATTTGTTGTTTATCCGATATTCTGATATTTATCTGGGCATCCTGTATTTTTATTTGCCAAATTTATCATGAATTACACTATGTCACAATAGAAAGGCTATGATTAATCTAATTCTGTGAAAACAACTGATAAATATTATACTCTGTCTAAAATAATTTCATCAAAGATAGAAAACAGAGAGGAGGAAGTAGCTATCAAACATAATATTAATGAGAATATGCCAGAATATACCAAATCTGGAACAAAGAAATTTATTTTTAGTTACTAACTTGTCCTCTCTCTTTTTGTTTGGGATTAGTAATGGTAATGCTAAATTAGTGATGTCATATGAACTTTAAATGGGCCTTTCATCCATAAGAGAAAATAATGAGCTCTTAAGAAAATTTACTTTTTAAAGCACTAATATTTCTGTTTCTCTCCCATTTTTAAGGGAGAGTCAGGCAGGCTAAGATTTTTTTTTTTTTAAAGCAATATTGCTCATTATGTTTTCCTTTCTTTTTAAAAATAGGGAAATTGCCAAGTTCTTAGTAGCCATCTTCTTGCCTGTGACAGAAGCAAAATCATATGACTAACAAATACCTGAAATGCACATGTCATATTTTAAAATATTAACTTTAGGGTACCTGGGTGGCTCAGTTGTTTAAGTGTCTGATTTGGCTCAGGTCTTGATCTCAGGGTCCTGAGATTGAGCCCCCCTTAGGCTTTGCAATCAGTGGGGAGCCCGCTTTTCCCTCTCCCTCTGCCAGTCTCCCCACTTCCCCCACAGCTTGTGCTCATTCTCTCTCTCTCTGTCTTAAACAAATAAATAAAATCTTAAAAAAATAAAATAATAATCCCACTAATTAGATCTGTGAAATCATAGTCTCTAATATTTACCTGATGGAATACTGCACCAAGAATAGACTGAAGCAATTTATTGCGGCAGAACTCCAGTCCACCCACCAGATCTTATAAGCATTCTGTTGAACATGTATTAGGCCATGATGTAGAAAACCCATCCAGAAATTCTGATGTGATCATTTTTAGGACTTCCATAACTGTTCATATCTTTCTATATGCTCTCTTCTTTTTTTTTTTTTTTTTTTCAATTGAAGAGTAGTTGACAAACAATGTTACATTTGTTTCAGGTGTGTAAACTTGTGATTCGACAATTCTGTAGGTTATAATATGCAGACCACAAGTGTAGTTACCATCTGTCATCATTGCTATTATAATACCATTGAGTATATTCCGTATGCTGTGCCTGTCATCCCCATGATGTATTCATCCCATAGCTGGAAGCCTGTGCCTCCCACTGTCCTTCACCCAAACCCCCCCCCCCCGGCAATCACGAGTTTATTCTCTGTATTTATGGATTTGTTTCTGCTTTTTGTTTGTTCATTTTTGTTTTCTTTTTTTAGATTCCACATGTAAGTGAAATCATATTGTGTTTGTCCTAGTATGACTTCACTCATTTTAGCATAATATCTTCTAGGTCCATCCATGTTGTCGCAAATGGCAAGATCTCATTCTTCTTTATGACTGGGTAGTGTTACAGTGTGTGTGTGTGTGTGTGCGCGCGTGCGCAGGCACACCTGTTTACATACATACATGCATTTATACCACATCATCTTTATGCGTTCATTTATTAGTGGACACTTGGGTTGCTTCCATCTTGTGGACACTGTAAATAATGCTGCAGTAAGCATAGGGGTGCATGTATCTTTTCAAATCAGTGTTTTCATTTTCTTTCAGTGAATACTCACTAATGGAATTATTGGATTTATGGTATCTCTAGTTTTAATCCTTTTGATGAACATCTCTACTGTTTTCTTAGTGTCTCTGCCACTGTACATTCCCATCAGTAAAGCATGTGGGTTTCTTTTACTCCACATCCTCACTAGCACTTACTGTTTCTTGCCGTTTTAATACTAGCCGCTCTGACAGGTGTGAGGTGATAACTCATTGTGGTTTTGATTTGCATTTCCATGTTGATGAGTGATGCTGAGCGTCTTTCATGGGTCTGTAGACATCTGTATGTCTTCCATTGCTGTGTATGCTCTATTCTTTAGTCCAGCTGCCCCTGAATGTAACCACTTAAAAGAAAAATGAGTTCAAAATACGATGATTAGAAAGCCCTAAACAATTTGAAGAGTCAGTAGAATAGTATCAACTGAACTTCAGAGAAATAATTTATATGAAAATGCATGTTACAATATCCTTTTCCTTCTTTCTCCAGCCAAAGCTTTTCTAATTTATTGACTTTGGGAGGAAGAATATTGACACTCCTCTTATCAAAGTTACCTTGTCTGCCCTGTTTTTGTTTGTTTTTTAGTTATTAATAGAATTCAGAGACCATTAGTTTACACCATCTTATTAAAAATTAAAAAAATGTTTTTTTAAATGTTTTAGTATATGGTCTATGATCCAAATAAATAAATATTTTTTTGGCTGTTCACATTTATTGAGCAACAAATACATATGTGAGATACTCTACAGGGGTTAGTAGGTACCCAATTCAGTACTCTGAAAAAGTACCTACTTGTACCATGGCATTTTCTGCATGTAGTAGTTTTCCAAAATATTCTTTCAGTAAGATACAGGGTTCTAAGAAAAAAAAAAAAAAGAAAGAAAGAGACCATCTATTATGTTTATACAACATGGATGCCATGGGTGTCACAAAGAAATATAATCCAAACACTATACTAACTTAATGGGGTAACTAAGAAAAGAGAATGTGAAAAAAATACACAATGAAATATTTGATTTTAAAGTTCCTTGCATATAAACACAGTTATGGCTATAAAAACAAATCATGGTTTTGTTCAGAGCTACGAGATAAAAAATAACCTGTTTGTGTCTTCCTTGTTCATTTCATCTGAAGCCAGGCAGAGAAGGAGAGCCCATTCCTAGCATTATACCATCGACTGCATATTGCTTTGCCTTCTTTTCTGGCCTTCCTTGATCTTCTTTTCCTCAGTATCACTCAATTAACTGCATAATGACCATTTTTCTCCTCCCATCCACTTAAGGTCAGCTTTTTTTTTTTTTTTTAATCCTTCATCATGTGTATTTAATGATCTTTTATGGACTACAGTGTTAAAGAAACATTCATAATATATACTTCATCACATATTTGAAAAATTATTTTATTTTTCTAGAATGAGATGATTTTTCCAAACTTTTTTGTCAGGTATCAATAAACTAAAAATGATATTGGGTAATGAGAGAGGTTATAACCCAAATTAATTAAACATAAGGGGTGTGTGTGTGTGTGTGTGTGTGTATGTGGTCTGTAGGGAGTCTGGTAGGGTGGAGATGCAGGGAGCAGGAAGGAAAGATCATAGGGCCCACAGAGACCTACCTTCTTGTTTTCATCATTCTCTATCTGTTAAAAATACACCCACCTGGGGCGCCTGGGTGGCAGAGTGGTTAAGCGTCTGCCTTCGGCTCAGGGCGTGATCCCAGCGTTATGGGATCGAGCCCCACATCAGGCTCCTCCGCTATGAGCCTGCTTCTTCCTCTCCCACTCCCCCTGCTTGTGTTCCCTCTCTCGCTGGCTGTCTCTATCTCTGTCGAATAAATAAATAAAATCTTAAAAAAAAAAAAATACACCCACCTACACTTTAAGGCTGAGACAATTATCTAGCTCAAATTCCTGGGCCAGTTGTTTTTTTTGTTTGTTTGTTTGTTTGTTTCTATTTTATTTATTTATTTTTGTAGGTAGAGATGCCTATAAATATTTTTTATCACCAGCTTGTTACAAGAACTAGCACAATACTCACCCAAACTGGACAGTTCTCATGCTACTGTCATATCTCAATCTTAAGGCACCCAAATCCTTCTTACCAGTTTGTGCTAATTTTAACCCTATCTCTTATTCTTCTCGTCTTGTTCCGTCCTTTCTCAGCCTCAAGTCATCCAAATGCATGTTTTATATTTTCTGGCACTTCTGACATTTAAGTTTGTATTTAATGATTTCTTGCCATGATCTGCAGTATCTGACATCTTGGAACACTATCATTATCTTATTTCTACCTCTAGTTATAATGTTTCTGACAAGAGTGAATCATTGCAGTGGAGCCTCTTAATAGGGGCATTACTGTAGCAATAAAAGATGTAAATCGCAGTTGCAAACACCCTAGAAGAGCAATCATGAAACAGTGATCAGTGATTAGATGAACTGCACATATAATTACATACATATAAGGTCAGATGAATCACTTGAGCTGAAAAGGACAGGAAAGGTTTAAGAGGAAGAATTAGAATATTTTAGAGAAATACAATTTGAATAGGGAGCAGATAAAGTCATGAAAGTATTACAACAAGTGGGGCAGGTTGAACAAAAGTACAAAACCAAGAAAACATGCACATTTAAAGAATAAAAGTATTAGTAAAAATACTTGTAATACCTGCATTGTTGCTCATCCATCCCTAGTAGAGCATGCTATGCTGTTTTTGGGATTTTGTCCCTTTTCTTTGATGGGGATGCATTTGCATTGAATATAAACTTTTGTCTAATGCTCTATATAACTGATTAATAAGGAAGCTCCTAGATATATCTCTGAAACTTGAGGCTTTTATACAAAATCTCAAACATTCCCTGTTGGATATTCTTTTTTTAATATTTTATTTATTTATTTGAGAGAGAGAGAGAGCAAGCAAGAGAGCACAAGAGGGAGATTCAGGCAGAGGGAGAGGGAGAAGCAGGCTCCCCACTGAGCAGGGAGCCCAATGCAGGGCTCTATCCTAGGACCCTGGAATCAGGACCTGAGCTGAAGGCAGACGCTTAACTGACTGAGCCATCCAGGCACCCCGGCCCTGTTGGATATTCTAAAAGGACTATAACCATAACACATCTAAAAATGGCATGTTTCAAACTTTCCTCAAAATGTGCCTTTTTTTTTTCTTTTTGATCTTTCCCAATTTCAGTTGCAACAGCAACATTCAACCAGTGGTAAAACCTTGAAACACAAAAATTGTTTTGTACACTTCCTCCTCCTCAGTGTTCAGACCTAAGCATGAAATTCTTTTGTTTTTATCAGCCGCCTCCCTTGCACGTGTCCCTTCTCTATGCCCTTGTTTCATCCTTAACTTCTTGGCATTGCTTGCCCAAATTGTCTTGAGAGCTTCTTACCAGATCTAATGACCTCAGGATGTCATCAGATCCAACTCATCTTTTACCCACTGCCAGAGTAATTGCTCTAAATTCAAATCTGATTTTGTTGCTTTTTCTTTTTTTGGCTGTAAACTTAATCGCTCATGAAAACAGTGATCAGCCCTGCTATATTCATGTTAGTAATAATCCATGCATTATTTCTATTAGCAATAATCCACGGGGCTGGCCCCCTCCTTTCCAGTAATCTCTTTAAGATTCTTGTGCATTTTGTTAAGATTATTCTAATAACATACTCTATAATTTCATTTATCTGGAAAACACTGGATCATGAATTTTTCAGTTACATTACCAGAAAATATATGAAAAGGATATCATTCTGTTCTTTATTTTTTTTAAAGATTTTTATTTATTTGTTTTATTTGAGAGAGAGAGAGAGAGCATGCAAGAGAGTGAGTGGCGGAGGACTAGAGGGCCAGAGAGTATCTTAAGCAGACTCCCTGCTGAGTGCCAAGCATGAGCCCTATGCTGGGCTTGATCTCTTGATCCTGAGATCATGACCTTGAGATCATGACCTAAACAGAAACCAAGAGTCAGATGGTTAACCCACTGAACCACCCAGGTGTCCCACCATTCTGTGCTTTAAATCTCATCACATTGTCTTCTTTCCCTTCCTTCATCTTTATGGCAATTATTACTTTACCAAAAATAAGCAAACTGGTAGCCCTCAGGCAGAAATTGGTGCCTATAAATATATTTAAAAGTATTGGGTTATAGTTAAAGATCATAAGATTGTAAACTAAATTCTTGATTTCTAACTTATCTTGAAAAAAATTTGGGACATTATAATACTGTATGTACTTTCCTATAAGATAATGCTTACCTGGAGCTGAAGGACTACTGCCCCTTTTAGACCATCTGACTATTCCATTAGCCCTCATTTTACCCATACAGTTTAATTCTGCCATCCACACCCAATCCCTTTTGGCATTTGGGTTTGAGACTCCTGCTCTACTATGGACCATAGAGAAACACAGTGCTTGTCTCATCTTGTGTAATATGGGATGGAAACGATTCTAGTGAACTTGGTTTCTCAACCTTATAGCACTCTCAGTGTCTACTATGGTACTGGTCATACTGTGAATGTTCGATAAATGCATTTTGGTAGAACTGAATGATACATACAAATGAGGTACAACAAAATCTTCCCAAGCTCTCTGGAAGAATGCATTTTTTTCTCAACTTGATCAAATGTCTTGTTTCCCTCATTTAATTGGTTTGGTTAACCATGTGCATGATTATTTTCCTGTTTATCCTACCTTGCTTGGCTTTAGTTGAATACTCCTGGATGGCAGGGTTCGTGCATTTTAATGTCCTTTGTGCCATGTCCGGTGTCAAAAGAAAAGAAAAGAAAAGAAAAAAAGCCCTGGTAGGCACTATTGGTAAATAATACTAATAAACACACATGGAAACTATTTCTGAATCGTTTTATTTCAATAGTAATTACATGATTAAATATGTAGTTAACATAATAGCATTATTGGTGATAATAAACCTTTAAAAACACAATTTTTTTAATTCTTTAATATTTTTAAAAAGATTTTATTTATTTATTTGACACAGAGAGAGAGACAGAGAGAGAGGGAACACAAGCAGGGGGAGTGGGAGAGGGAGAAGCAGGCTCCCGACTGAGTGGGGAGCCCGGCAGTGGGGCTCGATCCCAGGACCCTGGGATCATGACCTGAGCCGAAGGCAAACGCTTGATGACTGAGCTACCCAGGCGCCCATCAAAACACTAATTTAAACTCATATCAAGTTGAGTCTCAACCAGACAGAACTACATGAATGTCTGTAATTAGGGTAAGTGTTAACCGAGGGGTCTCCTGTGGCTGCCCGAAAGAATGAATCTCCCGGATGCAACAGATGATAACATTAATGGCTATGTGAAGGGGGATTTGCCTGAGACTTCTGATGTCCCTTGACTAAGCAACATGTACCGTCAACACGTCGCTTTGCAGCATCAGTGACCTGCGCAGCTCTCTAAATTCGGAGAAGGTTCAGCAGCTTGGGCCCCTGAAAAGGTATTTGGAAAGTTTCCCAGTTTGTGTGCCGCATAAGCTGGAGGCAGTATAGTGATAATTAATAAAGTGCCAGACTGGATAATTGTAGAAACTATAAAAGATACTAAAATGTTGTTACCGGAGGCACAGACACACCTGTGAACGTGTGAAATTAATTTGTGTGAGGAACGTCACGTGAGAGTGGATGAGGGCGAGGGAGGTGAGATGTTCTTTAAATAATTCAAATGGGGAGGCGCTCTTCCAACACATAAAGAAAGGAACTCCTGCTGGTGGGGTTTATTAAAGGAGTTGCCCCTGTATTCTTTTGTTATGTGTGCTCATCTTCTTGACCAATTTTTAAATAACAATAAACCTCCCCTTACTGTGTTATGACACCTCTTGATAGTGTAATGTTGAGAGACATGAGACCTTATTTTCTCATCTTGGCCCTAAATTCTGTGCAGACCAGGGGGCGCCTGGGTGGCTCAGTGAGTTAAGCATCCGCCTCTTGATGTCGGCTCAGGTCATGATCTCAGGGTCCTGAGTTGGAGCCCTGCGTCCAGCTCCATGCTCAGCAGGGAGTCTACTTGAGGATTCTGTCTCGCCTTCTCCCTCTGCCCCTCACTGCCTCCATCCCCGCTCACATTCTCTCTCTCTCTAAAATAAAAATAAATAAATATTTTTTTTTTAAAATTTACTGGAAAGACCAGTTTCCATTGGGTTTCCATACACAGTAGGTTAATGACAGAAAAAGGAAAAATAAGGATAAGAGCACCTATGTCAATACTTATCATGAGAAGGATTGAGAACTATTGAGAACCACAAAATTATAAGCAATATACTGAGCTGATGATAGATGAATGGTAGATCCGTTGTTATCATTGTTTGTTGTTATTTCCATCGTTATCGAAATGGATTTTTAAAAAATGAAAACTAAAATCTTTGAGATGAATTACTGCCAATGATTATTCTGACCTTCTCCTAAAGTGTCTTCTACAAAGGCTGTATAAGATAGATGTATATAGGCAAAACCTCCAAATCTTAGCATTGCCATATATTCGTATTTTCTTCCAGACCACTCCATTCTCTTGCTTTTCTGGCTCGGGGATTAACACTGGTATTCCAGCACAATTTTCTGACACCACCTGGGTAACCTAAAGTCGATTCAATTCTAACTAATCAGAATTAGCACAGACTCTCCAGGTTAAGGACTTGGTGACTGTTCCCGGTTCAGATGCCACCTGCATGTCGCAAGTCTCCAGGCTCCCTGCATTTCAGTCTAACGTGGCTATACATTTGGTGGTTCCCACAATCTTCCTTCAGGTTTGACAGTTTGCTAGAATGATACAGAAAGTGCTATACTTATGAATACTGGTTTATTTTAGAGGCTACAGATGAAGAGCCAGGTGAACTGGTAAATAGGGCAAGTCCAGAAGGGTTGCAGCATCGCCTCTGTCTCTGTAGAGTTGGGAGGTGCCACCCTCCTGGTAGTCGATATGTTTACTAACAAGGAAGTACCTTCAAATTTCATCATTCACAGATTTTTATTGAGGTCTCATTACCTAGGCATGATTGATTACATCATTGCCCATGTCAGTGAACTCCATTTCCTATCCCTTCCATGTGCCCTGACCTCCAATTAGGGTGGAAAATTCTAATTCTTTAATCTGGTGGTTGGTTCCTTTGGTGGGCAGCCCCCCTCCAGAAGCTGTCTGGCCACCCTCCCCACCCACCTCTATCCTTTGAGTCATCTTATACTTGGCATAAACCAAGTATAGTGAAAGGAAACTAATAATTAATAACAAATGACACTCTTATCACCCAGAAAAGTCCAAGAATTTTAGGAGCTTTATGCAGGGAATTAGAGAAACAGACTAAAAAAATTTTTTTTTATTATACCACACAAACTTCTTTCAAATATTAATTAGTCTGAGTTTCTTGGTTTTATCCATTGTGTTTGGGGTTTCTAAGTATAACAACACTTCACCCTTTTTCATTTTTCACAGACAACAGTCTTGTAGAAATTGGACTGGTATAAGGTGTATGAAGTTATTTACATATGTATTTCTCTGCAAAACCCATACAGACTAGTTTGCCTACAATGCATATACAGTCCGTTTTATCTTTTATTTGTGTTTTGTAGGCCTTTGATGCATTAACTCAACTTGTTTGCCTTCTCATTAGATCTGAAATTAAATATCATCTTTATTTCAAATAAAATTATTTCTTCACTCTCAGTGTAGTTCTCCTTCACTTTTATTTTTTAAAGTTTTTTATTATGTTATGTTAGTCATCATACAGAACATCCTTAGTTTTTGATGTAGTGTTCCATGCTTCACTTTGTTTTTAATTCTTTCTGACATTAGGTCTATTCAATGATAGAATGATAGGATCACAATCCAGCAGCTACAGTGTAGTTACGATCAAGTATAATCAGTTATTTGTGTTTTAATTAATTTTACTATGGGAGTATCCTCTAAAAAGACTGTCTTTAATATAAATATCTTCTTTTAAATATAAGTATGCAACCTGTAAGAAAACAAAAGTACAAAGACAAAAAATCATGACATCACAGCATGTTCTTTTTTTAATTTAATTCAACATGCAAATATAAAAGCATTTTGCTTACTTAGGAAGTTGTCATTTTTTTGCCTTTTTTGCTTGTAATGAAAATACTAACACAGTCTTTAAATGATAACATGTAAAAAAGATATGCTAGCAAATTTTCTTCTTAATGAAATGTCTAATATAGCCTCTAAATTTTTATATCCATTTGCATAATCATACATGCATATATACATGTATATGTATATTTTAGTAGGAATGAAAATGCCTATACCACTCGCTGTGTTGTGATGAGAACTGAGAACTTTTTAAATATCTACATATCCAAATGTATATTAATGTCTCTGTTATTAAGCTTTTCACTGCTTTTATAATTGCCTTTTTTTTTTTTTATTTCTAGGTAACCTTCAAAGCATCAAAACATTCAGTTTCACCAGATTTAAAATATGTTCTTCTGGCATATGATGTCAAACAGGTAAAGTAGTGATCTTCTTTTCTTTGTGATGCATTCAGGTAAAAAGTCATAGTTTTTATTTGGTCATCTACTCATCTAGAAAACAATTGGCATATCCAATAGCTGCCAGGGATACCGATAACCAATATTGCACAAGAGAGGGTTGGAGAAAGTGTCCTGTCTTCCATACCTGGCTAGCAAATACCTAGCACAGTCTACTAGGTGTGTGTGCTAGTCCTAGTCCGTCTCATTTAGAGGGGGGTGTGGCAGGTGTTTAGCAAATCTGACAAATGGAGGCTTTTGCCTTTATCAGGGCAGCCTTATTATAATGTGAGTGTTTCCTGTATGTATAGATGGAGTTTCCTGATGGCTCTGCCATGAGCTGCAGTGTGTATAATGGGAAGGGGCTGGTGAAAACATTGATTCAAGTTATGGACAGGGGATTGTTTGGTGGTATTTGAGCATAAGCCTTGTGGATAGAGAAAATTCTGAAAGTGGGTCAAACCAAGGAATCAGTTCTGAACAAATGAAATGTTCTAATTGCAATTAGCATTTCATTATTCCTTGTCAGCTCTACAGCACACAATTAGAGCAATATGTATGGTTGTCGAGTGTTTTGTATTTAGATATAATTTGCACTGTTAAGACGCAAAGTAAATGTTGAAAGGCAGTTCAACAGATGAGTTTCTCTAGAAAATAAATGATTGGAAATCATTCAAGAAATTTTTATGTGCTTTAAGACAATAAAAATTTATAGACTTAAGGCAGGAGGCCTCATATAATGCATTGAAAGGGTTTGAGCACATGAAATTTCACAGTTCAGAGAACCTTCTAAGTAATGACTTTAGTCTTTTGGAGTATACATGTGCTATGTTTTTAGACATGTTTATATATTTTTAGTTAAAATTACACTGCAAAAACAGGAAGATTATAATGGAAGACATCTTTTCCTATTATAAATCTCATTTATATTATATAAATATAAATATAAATTATATAAAATATATATAAATCTCATTCCTATTATAAATCTCATTTTATTTTATTTTATTTTATTTTTTCAAAGATTTTTTATTTATTTATTCGACAGAGATAGAGACAGCCAGCGAGAGTGGGAACACAAGCAGGGGGAGTGGGAGAGGAAGAAGCAGGCTCATAGTGGAGGAGCCTGATGTGGGGCTCGATCCCATAATGCCGGGATCACGCCCTGAGCCGAAGGCAGACGCTTAACTGCTGTGCCACCCAGGCGCCCCACAGGCTTTTTATTTTAATTTTGCTCTGTAATATCCCTATTCATTGAGATTTTGAAAAGCACATGTAATAGCAAGAAAAATACTTATAAACAAAATATTATGATTTCCAAGTTTTTTTTTTTTTAAGATTTTATTTATTTATTCGATAGAGATAGAGACAGCCAGCGAGAGAGGGAACACAAGCAGGGGGAGTGGGAGAGGAAGAAGCAGGCTCATAGCGGAGGAGCCTGATGTGGGGCTCGATCCCATAACGCTGGGATCACGCCCTGAGCCGAAGGCAGACGCTTAACCGCTGTGCCACCCAGGCGCCCCACAGGCTTTTTATTTTAATTTTGCTCTGTAATATCCCTATTCATTGAGATTTTGAAAAGCACATGTAATAGCAAGAAAAATACTTGTCTTATAAACAAAATATTATGATTTCCAAGCTTTTAATATTATTTATCTAAAGATTTTTAACTTACTGTAAATCTGTATTAAACTGATAATGAACTTAAGAAAAATCAGGTTTCACTAGCCACAATAATCAAGACTATGTGAAATGAGCAGAGGGATAGACAGATCAATGAAACAGAGAAGAGAGCCAGGAAACAGACCCATACAAATACACCTAACTGATTTTTGACAAAAGTGTGAAAGTAATTCAGTGGAAGAAAAAATACATTTATTTAAGCCTTGCACTGTATAAAAACTCAGAATGGATGATAGATTTAAATGTAAAATATAAATTTATAAAACTTTTAGAAAAACCAAAACAGAGCAGAAAATCGATGGTATGTAGGAGTAGGAAAAGAATTCTAAAACTATACATCAAAATCACAGTATAGACAAGGAAAAACTATTGGCCTGTAAAAGACCTTGCTATGAGGTTGAATACCCACCTTACAGTCTGGGAGTCTTACGGTTTGTACTAAGATAGCTATGTGGGATCTTTGATGGTTTTAGAGTAATTAAATGCCATTTTTACTCTCTGTGTGTGTCTGGCTGTGTGTGTGTGTGTGCGCGCGCGTGTGCCCATAATGCCCAATAACAGAGATGGGAAAAATAGTCATACAAAATCCAACCACCTGAGCTAAAACTATTTTGGTGTGTTTTATTCCTGTTATCCCCCCCTTATATGTAAAAGTACGTAAACAGGAATTATCATATATTAAGCATTATTTTAGGCAAGCATTATTATGGAGGAGAAAAGTTAATCTCAGAAAAGCTAAATAATGCAGGATTTAATGATTTAAAATTTTATACAAGATCTTTCAATTAGGAAGTGGTAGCCACACGCTAAGCAATTGGGTTATACAATATTTTGTCTTTATTTCCATTATAAGGCAGATGAGCTCAATCAGAAAGATGTAATCAAAGGCTAAATTCCACCAACTTACAGATTCTCCCTATTGTTGGACCTTAGTTGTCTTCATGTTTTAAAATATTTTGAAAATATTTTTAGTATATTCCCTTTTTCCTGAATTTGATATTTCTATAAGACACATTTACATAAATGGAATTTCTGAATGAAACTATATAACATTGTATAATTGAACTGAAATTCACAGTAGTTAACACAAAATAAGCTACCTTAAAAGTATACAATTCAGTGGCATTTCGTACATGCACAATGCTGTGCAGTTACCACCTCTATCTAGTTCCAAAACATTTTTATAAATGTAAGAGATAACCTCATACCCATTAATCAGTCAGTCCCCATTCTCCCTACCATACCTTTTGGTAACCACCAATCTGATTTCTCTCTCCATGGGTTTACCCATTTGGATAAATAAATGGAATCATATGACATGTGACCTTTTTTTCTGGCATTTTTCACTTACCATAGTTTGAGGTTTATCCACATTGTAGTATGGATCCGCCCTTCATGGACTTGTTTATGGTTAAATTATATCCCTTTGTATGTATATATCACAGTTTGTTTGTTCACTTATCCTTTGAGGAATATTTGCTTTATCCCCAACTTTTGGTTATTCTGAATAATGAGGCTGTGAACTTTTGTACACAAGAATTTCCTGAGTACCAATTTTCAATTTTTGGAGTATATTTTGAGGTCTGGAATTGCTGAGTAATATGCTAATTCTGTGTTTAACTTTTTGAGGAACCACCCAGCTGCTTTCCAAAGTGGTTGCACCATTTTATATTCCCACCCACAATGGATGAGTTTTAATTTTTCTGTATGCTCACTAATAATTGTTATTTTCCATTTTTCTTATTGTGAACTGTCCTAATGTGTATGAACAGGTATCTCATTGTGGTTTTGGTGTACAGCTCCCTAATGACTAGTGACGTTGAACATATTTTTATATGCTTGTTGGTCTTTTGTATTTCTTCTTTGGAGGAATGACTACTGAATTCCTTGCCTATTTCTTTTTTCTTTTTGTAGTTGTGTTTAAGAGTTCTTTATATATTCTGAATAATAGACTCTTATATAGGACTTGGAAATATTTTCTCCCACTCAGTAGATTGTCTTTCATTTTCTTGTCTTTCACTTTCTTGATAATGTCCTTTGATACATAAATTTGAAAAAATTCTGATTAAGTGTACTTTACGCACATGCTTTTGGTATCATAATTAGGAATCCATTTGCAAACTCAGGGTCATAAAGTTTTACTCCAGTGATTTTTTTCTGAAAGTGTTATACTTTTAGTTCTTAAATTTAGGTATTGATTCATTTTGAATTAATTTTTATAGTGTGAGATAGGAGTCCCAGTATAACACAATATATTGTATCATGCTATATATTGAAACCCTTCTTTCCAAAATGGTTATGTTGGTTTATAACTGCCATTAGGCAATGTATGACCTGTTACATTACCGTCTTTACCAACTTAAAACTATATTTTAAAGAAAAAATAATTATTAACTTGATTATCTACTAATCAAATACATATGTACATATTCTCTCTCTGTCTCTCTCTCTCTCACACACACACACACACACACGAGTCGGTATTAGTTTTATATTACTATGTAGTAAATTGTCTCAAATTTAGTGACTTTTTAAAAAAGCATTTATTGTGCTCAGTTTCTTTGTAATGAAATTTGGAATCGGCTTGGCTGGGTGGCTCTGGCTCTGGATTCCTCATGAAGTTGCAGTCAGCCATCAGCTGGGGATGCAGCCATCTGACAGCTTACCTGAGATTGAAGAATACACTTCCAAGGTCCATCACTCACATGGAATGCAAATTGGTGCTAACTGTTGGCATGAGACTTCGAGTTTCTCCCTGATGATCTTTCTGAAATGCTGCTGGAGTGTCCTCATAACTTGGTACCTGGATTTCCCCAGAATGAGTAATGCAAAAGATAAAGGCAAAAATTTAAATGCCTCCTATGATCCTTCCTTAGAAGTTTCCTATTAGGGACATCTGGGTGGCTCAGTTGGTTAAGCATCTGATTCTTGATTTCTGCTTAGGTCATGATCTCAGGGTCATAAGACAGAGCCTTGTGTCAGGCTTTGTGCTGGATGTAAAAGTCTGCTTAAGATTCTCTCTCCCCCTCTCCCTCTGTATCTCCACTCCTTGTGCTCGCTCTCTTTAAAATAAAAAATAAAAAATAAAAATGTTGCCTGTTACTTTCTCAGAAATTTTTTTAATTCAATTTATTTTTTTTAAAGATTTATTTATTTATTTAAGGGGGTAGGGACAGAGGGAGAGGGAGAGAGAGAATCTTAAGCAGAGTCCACACTAAGGGTGAAGCCTGAGTTGGGGCTTCACATCATTACCCTGAGATCATGACCAGAACTAAAACCAAGAGTTAGATACAAGTGACTATGCCATCCACGTGCCCCTTAATTAAATTTATTTAAGCAGCAACAATAAAAAATAAAAAACAGTTCACCCATATCTCCCACCTCCTAACCCCATCTCTAGCAACTACTAATATATTCTCTGTATATGAGCTTAGTTTTTGTAATTAATTTTTTAATACTCTACATAGATGAAAGATCATATGGTGTATGTCTTTTTTTTTTTTTTTTATTTAGAATAATGCCCTCAAGGTCCATCCATGTTGTTATAGGTGCAAAGATTTAATTATTTTTATGGCTGAATACACACACACACACACACACACACACACACACACACACACATGCACACACACACCTGTCAAACCCATCTAGTATTTTTCAGTTCAGTTATCGTACTCCTCAGCTCTGTGACTCTGTTTGGTACTTTCTTCTATTATCCGTGTCTATTGAAGTTCTCATTGTATTCATCCATTGTACTTCTTGTTCAGGGAAGCTCTTTATGACCATTACTTTGATCTCTTTATCAGGTAGCTTACTTAACTCTCTTTCATTAAGGGTGTGTGTGTGTGTGTGTGTGTGTGTGTGTGTATGGTTTATCTTGTTCTTTCATTTGGAACATATTCCTCTGTTTCTTCTTTATGGTTGACTCTGTTGGTTTCTATATAGTTGATGAAACAAAAGTCTCTTCGTCTTAAAGGAGTGGCCTTGTGTAAGAGTTGCAATTTGTTATTCAACTGTGCCGAGCTCCTGATTTCTCTCAAACCTCTGTGCTTGTCCAAACAGCCTATTATATTTTCAGATGTCCTCAGTAGTGGAGGATATGCCAATACCTGTCCATGTCCCAAAAAAGAGGATCTCAGCAACTAAATTCAGGCTGAATGGAAGCTAGATCTCAGACAACAGCTTTTTAAAATGTGCAAATGCGTACATTTCTGTGGTGGGCCTGCAAGTTTGAGAGCCAGGTGATCCGAAGGTGTACTTTTTCTTTTTTTTCTTTATTATTATTATTATTATTATTTTTGGTCACAAAGGCCAGCTCTAATTCAGTGTGGGAGGAGACTACTAAGAAGTGAGAATTTGGAGCGACCATCTTAGTGGCTGGCTAACTTAGTCCTTTATTTTCTTATTTTACATGCAAAGTATATTCACTCTCTAAGGCCCCCCATGTTTTCATTCATTGCAGTCTGGAATTTTTTTTTTTTTAAGATTTTATTTATTTATTCAACAGAGATAGAGACAGCCAGCAAGAGAGGGAACACAAGCAGGGGGAGTGGGAGAGGAAGAAGCAGGCTCATAGCGGAGGAGCCTGACGTGGGGCTCGATCCCATAACGCCTGGATCACGCCCTGAGTCGAAGGTAGACGCTTAACCGCTGTGCCACCCAGGCGCCCCTAGAATTTTTTTTTTAAAGATTTTATTTATTTGTCAGAGAGAGAACAAGCAGGGGGAGCAGCAGGCAGGGGGAGAAACAGGCTTACTGCTGAGCAAGGAGCCCGATGCAGAACTCGATGCCAGGACTCTGGGATCATGACCTGAGCCAAAGGCAGACACCTAACTGGCTGAGCCACCCAGGCATCCCAAGTCCAGCATTTTTATTAAGCAGATCATGTCCAAATCTTGAGACGTCTCCTCAGTCATGGTTCCTTGGCTATAGTTCTTTGAGTATATTTTTATATGGTCATACATAAAATTAAATATATTCAGTATATTCATATACACATCCATGTAAATATAAAAATAAACATATATTTCCTAGGTATATACGTCTTATGTATTTGAATATTGGTTTACCATCACATATTTTCAGATTTATTAGTTTTATTGTGACTAATATATTTATATACACCATTCCTTTATTTTTTATAGTCTTTGTATATTTTTTAAAACATACATTTATGTAATTCAATTATTAGTTTATTATCCTTTTTTAAACATAACACCAATGTTTTTAGATTTAATTACTTTTTTTCTTAACAGAAAGTTTGAATTTTGTGTTAAAATTCATCTTTTACTTGCTGTGTTTTCTTTTGTCTCTTGGCTTAGAAACATGTCCACCAAGTAGAAATACATAATTGTACTTTTTGCCCTTTTTTGTAGGATTTTATCCGTATATATTTATTCCGTTTTGTTTTCAACTGTTTATGGTGGTGATTAAAACCAATCTTCCTAAAAGATCATAGTAATGGGAAATCCTATCTTTATATAAGTGAACATCGCAATGGTCACCTGGGAAGACCGCAAAGGAATATTTTTGCTGTATTCTTAGAAGGACACACTGAACAGTTGAAAGATGTAACCTGGTACATGGGTACCACATGTGTCCTCAGCCTCTGTTTCCCCATTGCTATAATGAAGAGAAAGAAAATATGAATACTTCTTAAGCTTACTATCTTGAGAAATTGTGTGATATAAAGGGAAAGTCTTGTGATAATAATTCTGCCTTAAGGATTCTGCGAGAGAGCAACTATAAAGGATCTAGCACTATTGTTTGTTTTTTGGTTTTTTTTGGTGTTAGGGTAGCTTGCTTGAGAATGATGGTTTAGTCTTTTCTCCCTGACAGTGTCCTCAGTCTGAGTCAAATGTCAATTTAGCACAAGACGAATTTAAAAGGTATTTTTTTTTAATAGGTCAACAGCTGATTCTTCTGTGTGTTACCTGTGGGCTTCCATTATTGCAACATGAATCTGTAGGCTATCAAATGTTGAAATGCTTTATTCAGAGCTTGACTTGATACAGTCTTTGTGTCTGAAGTATGTAGAGTATGATTCTCTTTTCTTAGCCTTTTTCATGTTAACTATACTATTTTGACAAATACTTCAGTGATCTGAAATTATAGTGTCCAAAGTCATAAAGCAAGCATGGATTACTAACATAGGTTTATGGACAGGTTTTGAAAATTCTGTATCAAGATCTTCATTATAAATAAGTAGTGTAAAATATAAACTAGCAATTTTTAGTACATTGCAGACAACCCCCCAAAATATTAATTTTTATGTATTAGTATCAATTTTTATTGAACTTGGGCTCAATCTTTTCTCTTGATTATTCATTCTAATATGGTAATATAAAGACTATTTCCTCCATGTATATTATTTTTAATTTCTAATATCAAAAGTTAATTTGAACAAAGTAAGAAGTTACTTTCCTTTTTCTGGTCAAATTAATGTTTCTCATCTTTTGGGCCTATAGCATGGTTCTTTGCTCATTCTTCTGTTCTATAGAATTTGAGAATGTTTTATGCTTGCTGTAGTAGGAATCTATAGACACATAAACATGAATGCTTTTTGACTTTAAGAATCTTACAGTGTGGTAAAGGCTCTAAGAAACATTTCACTAACTATATTATAAGGGTGATAAAGGTAAGTAGGTGGAAGAAGAAGGAAGAAAATGCCATTATGATTGGAAGTGAAGATGAGTCCCTCTGTCAGGAGATAGATTACAGAATACGGTGTGTTAATCTTCATGTATCAGATTAACATGCTTTATCCTGAAAATTTGCACAAATTTAGATGTCAAATATATTTCAAAAAAATAGTAAAAGACTCCTGCAATGGAGGGATGATGGGTTTACATCTTCTCTTATTTGTGAGAATACCAGGCCCCTAGCATGTTTTTGTTTGTTCAATCACTCTTATTCTTTTTCATCAGTTTTCCAAACTCAGGATGAACTGATCTTTTTAAAAAGAAAATCTATTTGGGGTGCCTGGATGGCTCAGTCAGTCAAGCTTCTGACTCAGTTTTGGCTCAGGTCATGATCTCAGGGTTGTGGGATTGAGCCCTACCTTGGACTTTTGCTAGGTGTGGAGCCTGCTGAAGATTCTCTCTCTCCCTCTACCCCTCCTGGTACTCTTTAAAAAGAAATAAAATCTGATGGTAATTCTTAAAATTTTCCCCAGGATTCTTTGGGATAAAGACTAGAAGTCATTAGGTAGCCTAAAAGGCCCTGCCTGCCTTTCCAGCCCTTACCTCTCACAGCTTGCCCCTTGCTCTCAGCACTTCCAGGATTTCCTGCCATACCTCAAAACACTATGCTTCCTCCCTCTTCTACCTGGAACAAACTCCTACCCCATATTCTCTCCTTCATATCAGTAACTTTTATTTATTCTTTAGATGACAACTCAGTCATACTTTTTTTTTAATTTATTTAAAGATTTTATTTATTTGTTTATTTGACAGAGAGAGAGAGAGAGCCAGCGAGAGAGGGAACACAGGCAGGGGGAGTGGGAGAGGAAGAAGCAGGCTCACAGTGGAGGAGCCTGATGTGGGGCTCGATCCCAGGACTCTGAGATCATGCCCTGAGCTGAAGGCAGACACTTAACGACTGAGCCACCCAGGTGCCCCTCAGTCATACTTTTTCAATATCAAAGCTGTTCTAGACTTCTTTGACTTGGTCAAATTCCCACATCATAAGATTCACATTATTCTAACTCCCCTTTGTAGAATTTATCACAGCTGTAATTGTGTTTAATACAATGTGTGGCACACTGTTGCTGAAAAAACTAATTTAAAATTTAATGTGTGAATTAATGAACCAGAACCTCTTGCAAATGTTTCCTTAAAATGCCAGGTAAAGGTAAGTGGCCCCTCTCTATGCTTTCGTGACGTCTGCTTTATACTTACATCTTCATATTTCCGTTTTTATATTGAACACATTCTTTATGAGTGCATCCCCTTCACTAAAGTGTAAGACCTTAAAGTCCAGAATTTTGCTTCACTTATTTTAATGCCCATAGAATTTTTTGCAGGGAATGACACATAGAAAATAGTCAATGTTTGTAGAACTAAAACAGTGATTCTGAGTCTTCACTGCACATCAAAATCACCTGAAGAATTATATGCATGTATGTATGTATGTGTGTATGTATGTATTTTTAAGAGAGAGAAAGAGAGATTGAGAGCGAGTGCTCGGGGTGGGGAGGAGCAAAGGGAGAGGGAGAGAGGGAATCTTAAGTAGACTGTATGCATAGCACAGAGCCCAGTGCAGGGCTTGACATGTGGCTCATTGCAGGGTTCAGTCTCATACCCTTAGATCATGACTTGAGCTAAAATGAAGTCAGATGCTTAACCCACTGAGCCACCCAGGTGCCCCCTGGAGAACACCCTTATTCCTTATAATTTTTTATTTATAGTAGTTCCTGTTATTCTTATTTTATTGTTGGAAATAGAGAAACAAGGGAGATCCCCAAGCTTGTCTAATGTATGACTCAGGATTGAAAAAAAAATTTTTTTTGGAGTAATACTTCTTAATATATGGTCCTGAAATAACAGCCTCAGGGATCACCTGGAAACTATTAGCCATTCAAATTCTTGGGACCTGTAAGGCCCCAAACGAAACAAAAAGTTTAAGGTTGGTCCCACAATCTGTGGTTTAACAAGTTGTTTAGGTAAGTTGGATGCATGCTTAAGATTGAGAACCACCTGTTGAGTGGGACTGATTTCTTTAAAAAGATTTATTTTTTTATTTGAGAGAGAAGGAGCAGGGGAGGCAGAAGGAGAAACAGAATCCTCAAGCACACTCTCGGCTGAGCACCGAGCCCCACGTAGGGCTGTATCTCATAACCCTGAGATTATGACCTGAGCCAAAACCAAGAGTCAGACCCTTAACAGACTGAGCCACCCAGGTGCCCTGAGAGAAACTGATTCCTTAAAATCCAAGAGCTCTACCTGAGAAAAGACCTAAGTAGCCATAAATAAACCATATACATTACAGTGATTTAGGACAAAAATATATATATTTAATTTAAGAAAGATGATCTACCTTTTTTTTTTTTTTCTGTAGTATTTCAAAATAATTTGGTCATGGGTTTGACATCCACCTGTTCCTTTCTGACCTTGGACACCACTCTGCCTTCATTTACCCTTCAAGACTGATGCTTAATCTGTGATGTTATAATTTTATGTGGTTTAGGGAGGATACATGAAATTTGGAGCAAAATATGTAAGATTGTATTCAGGCTATTCATACTTAAATTTTTTTTGTTGAAGTGTAACATGCTTACAGGAACGTATTTTTTTTTTTTTAGCTGAATGAATTTTTATTATTTTTAAGATTTTTTTAATAATTATATTTTTTATTATATTATGTTAGTCATCATACAGTACATCCCTAGTTTTTTATGTAAAGTTCCATGATTCATTAGTTGCGTATAACACCCAGTGCTCCATGCAATATGTGCCCTCCTTACTACCCATCACCGGCCTATCCCATTCCCCCACCCCCCTCCCTTCTGAAGGAACATATTTGTATTATGAGGATAGCCTGATGAATTTTTACAAACCGAACACATCTTTATAATAATCACTCAGATCAAGAAGAAAAACACTTCTGTGCTCCTTGGCAGGCACTACCTACCACAAGGGAGACCACTGTTCAAGCTTTTAATAGCTTAGATTAGTTTTGTCTGCTTTGTACTTTATTGTATATAGAGTCATACATTAGGAACTCTTATGTATGTCTTCTTTTGCTCAACAAATCTGTGAAATATATCTACACTGTTCAGTAATTAGCACCTCGTTCATTTTCCCTCTTATATAGTATTTCACTGCACATATCATATTTACTGCCAATTGGACTGTAAATCTATATCTATGTAGTTATCATCTATATATGTGTGTGTGTGTGTAATGGCTTTTTGTATTGGATCATTTCTCTGATCACTCATTTTCCTATCTATTACCCTGTTTCTTCTTTGACAACTAATTAAAAAGATTATAGTAGAGGGAACAAATTTGTGTTGACTACTCTAATTGTGTGTATTATATGGGACGTGTATGTATCAATTTAAACATCCCACAGTCCTTGCTCCTTGGCCAGTGATATCATTTTTTACAGAGGGAGGAGACTTGGAAATCTAACTAACTTAAGGCCCCTATGTCACCATTTCACACTATCCAATCATTCTAGCCCCAAAGACCCTGGTCTTTTGATCACACTGCCATTTTGAAGAAGTCCATACATATTTCCATAGATTTTTTTCTGTATTCTGGCATAATTATTTTCCCATTCAATTGAAATCATATCAACTGTATTCTAATTAAGTATTTGTAAGACAAATGGTACTTGTATTGCATATCATTATTTGCAATATTCATGTTGCATTTTTTATACTTTTCCAGCCTTGTGTTTTTTACATTTCATTTTTGTATCTGCTTCTTAGAATTTTTTTAATAGCTAACTAAATCACTGTGGGATGCATTTTGATGCCATAAATTTGAAAATATTGAAGAAGAATAAAGTACTCTAAAATACGATGAAATCTAGACTTGAAATCTTGATGGTCAGAATACTTGTGGTTAGAAACTGTCTAGTATTTATTATATTAGGCAAAGTTATTTTTGTTAGTTTGATTCTAAGTCATAAATAGTTTAAATTTGACCATTTAAATCCAGTTTATTTTATATATTTTCACAATATGTTTGAAACTATTGGTCCATTTGAATTATTTAACAATTGCATTTTTAAGCCATCTTTGAAGTCAGTAGTGTTTTTATATACACATTTTTTAAAGTGTATATAATGTATAAAGACAAACAAGTAGAAACAAGTATTGAAACTCGTTTTCATTTATAGTTTCTTATTGTTTGGATTAAAAATATATACTAAATGGACTAATGAATAGTTAAATAAACCATTTATTTTGCATTGTTAATGCCCTTACTATGTCTTATGTTTGAGGTCAGAAACTTTCATTAAATTTACTATCATTTTGGCATAATTAGAGCTGTCCTTTCTGCATGATGGGACGTCAGCCTTCATGCGAATAAGATCTTTCTGAATAGTAAAGTTAAAAACTGAATGAATCTTTTAAATTGTGTCTAATAGAAGGAACAAATCAATTATATATATGATACACTTGTGGTGTTGGTGTCTGGACTCCAGAATTGATGCTCTGCAAAAGAACAGTATTGTTATCCTCTAGAGTTGGGTGCATTTATTTCCATTTATGTTCCTACTAGTTTGTAACTCCACAGACAAGACCCTCTTTATGATAAATATCTATTTTAACGAAGAAGTAATCACTGTAAAATGAATCCTGCATGCACTACTGCCTGAAAAAGTAACTCGTCTCTAGTGAATTATCTAATTAAATTCTGAGCCTTAATACTTCAGTGCTTTACAATTACAAACACATATTTAAGAAGTCTGGGGGAGTGCATGATCTGGTCATGGGACTGTCTAAGCTATTAAGCTCCATACACTTGGGGCACACAAATATTTCAGATAATCCTGTTAATACTAAACTCAGGGAAATTTCAGCCTCAGAAAGTGACTCTATTCAAATGTATGGGACTTGAAGTTGACCCTGAGAGCCTCTTGCAGAGCCTGTAGAATGCAACTTCTGTGCTGTTGTAGCTGCTGCTGCTAAAATGCCTGTCTCCCTAGTTAAGCTCCTCCTTACTAATGAGTGATGATAAGGCATGAAACCTATATTAATGAAACATATATTAATGTCAATTTTGCAGATACATGTGTATATATATATATATGTATGTGTATATATATATGTATGTATATATATATATGTATGTGTATATATATATGTATGTATATATATATATGTATATACATATACATATATATATACATACATATATATACATATATATTTTTTTACATATATTTTGTCATTGTTGTTGTTGTTAGAAGAGTCCTAGAAGGGAGAAGGAAGGGAGGGAGAAAGGAAGGAAACCTAAGCTTTGGAAAACAGTACTTACAACTTTTCCCTTTTTGCAGTAGCTACTAATGTATTTATCAGTTTTTCACTAATTCAACTGCATAGCATTTATTATCCTTTGTTTTTGAAATAGTATGCTTATTTTTTTTTTAATTTTTATTTATTTATTCGACAGAGATAGAGACAGCCAGTGAGAGAGGGAACACAAGCAGGGGGAGTGGGAGAGGAAGAAGCAGGCTCACAGCAGAGGAGCCTGATGTGGGGCTCGATCCCATAACGCCGGGATCACACCCTGAGCTGAAGGCAGACGCTTAACCGCTGTGCCACCCAGGCACCCCAGAAATAGTATGCTTATTATAGAGAATCTGAAAATTCTGAAAAATGCAATGATTACAGTACATATATTTACCTCTTTTAGAAAAAAGCAGTTAATAGTAATGATTTAATATATTGATTTATCTCATCCAAGTCTTGTTTTTGTCATACTTAAGCATAATTTTCCATTTATAGACAAAATCTTTAGACTACTTTGAGAAATACTGTATTAGCAAAATACTGCCATACTGTTAAGGTCATATTCTGGTGACCCAATGCTGTGTAATTACTCAAAAATTTAGTAATATAAAACACAAATTTATTATAATTATGAACTCTGTGGGTCAGGAATTCTGGAAGGGCTTAGCTGTGCTGTTTCCACTTGGGACCTCTTATGTGATTGCTCTTAGATGTTACATGGGGGCAGGACTGCAGGTTGCCCTGTGTGCTAATAGGGTGGTTAGGTAGTATGCCTGAGGCTGGAGGGCAGGAGGCTGGACCCAAGGGGAGGAACAGTGTCCAGAGGGCAGGGATGTTCCCACAGGAAGCCCCATACCTCCACAGCCTCTCTTCCTGGGTCTTCTTCACTGGACTGCCCGGCCTCAAGCTCCTCCAAGTCTAGCATGGACCCGTCTCCATGGTGGCACCTTAGTCCATGGGCCTCCTAGAGTCTAGGCACTCATGTAAGGCCACAGCTGCTGTTGGACACCAGCTGGGGGTATACCTCTGGGCAGATGGGGCACCTGTACTGACCCCCCAGGCTGCTGCTGCCACCATGATCCTCCCCTGCCCACCCCCCACCCTGTGGCTGCCACTGCTGAGCCAAGGCCATGAAGCTGTGTCACGTCACCATTCCTGGGCCAGCACTCACCCTACCACCCCCAGCTGATGCCATCCTTAGCCCAGTCCATCCTGGCCTGCCTATACATGGATTTGTTTCAATAAATATGTGTACAGTATTATAAATGTATTTTCTTTTTCTTTTGATTTTTTTTTTAAGATTTTATTTATTTATTCGACAGAGATAGAGACAGCCAGCGAGAGAGGGAACACAAGCAGGGGGAGTGGGAGAGGAAGAAACAGGCTCACAGCAGAGGAGCCTGACGTGGGGCTCGATCCCATAACTCCGGGATCACGCCTTGAGCCGAAGGCAGACACTTAACCTCTGTGCCACCCAGGTGCCCCTCTTTTGATTTTCTTAATAACATTTTCTTTTCTCTAGCTTACTGTATTGTAGGAATACAGTATATAATACATATAACATAAAACGTATGTGTTGTCTTTCTATTATTGATAAGGCTTCAGGCCAACAATAGGCTGTAAGTTAAGCTTTTAAGGATCTGAAAGTTATAGAGGGATATTCCCCGCTGGGCAGGGTGGGCACCTCTAACCCCCACATTGTTCAAGTGTCAACTGTATTAGTTTCATGTAGACAACACAATGGTTCAATATTTGTATATACTGCAAAAAGACCACCACAAAAAGTCTAGTTAACTAGTTATTTTGGTAAATATAGTTAACTCACTTATTGTGGTAAACGAGTTTTAAATAAGTAAATAAATACTTATCAAAGTTTGGAATGAGCAAGCTAGAATGAAAAGTTGATGTAGTAAACCCCAGAGACAGCTTCCAAATAATCTAGAGGTGGGAATGCTGGCCCAAGTCAACACAAACTTAGAGTGGTTGGAATGAATGTAAGCATGTGTTTTATAACCAAAACATGGTTTTTAAAATAGAGGATACGGGTTAGTAACTGATATGCCAATTTAGGTACTTTCTTTGACCATAGCATTGTGAATGTAGATTGTCACATGAACTTTAAAAACATTGACATGTTTTTAGGCTGAGTTCATAAAATTAAACTATCTAAAACTGTGCTGTTCTGTATTGTAGCCACTGGCTACATGTGGCTATTGAGCACTTGAAGTATGCTTATTCCAAATCGAGGTGCATCATAAGTGTAAAATAGTCCGATTTCGAAGGCTTAGTAAAAAAAGGAAAAATGTAAAACATTAATTATGTGTCAGATTCATGCTAATTAATGTTTTGCTACATTAGGTTAAATAAAACGTATTAGCAAGTTGATTTCACTTATTTTTCTTTATTTTTTGTTAATATGGATACAAAAAATTAAACTTCTGCATGTATGGTTTGCATTATAGTTCTTTTGCTTGGTGCTGCTCCAGAACACAGGAGTTCTAAATGCCAGGTAAAAGACACTTGAGATGCTGTACCCAACTGGAGAGTGTATACAAGAAGACCATCAGAATTCTCCAAGATTTAGAAATTATAACGGAGGAATTAGATATGTAGCTCTGGAAAGAGAAAACTTGGCAAAATATGGGGAGAACAATAGAGATGGTGAATGTTGAAGGGCTGTCACAGAGAATAGAAATTAGACGTATTCCTTAGTGTAAAACTAAAGCCAGTGTTATCAGATGGCATCAGGAAGGGCAGATTTTGGCTCAGCATAAGGAAGGTCTTTCTAACAGTTGTTCGTTCAGTAATACAGGGGCCAGTGTCAGAGGGAGTGCACCTACTTTCTTTAGCAATTTTTAAAAAGGTGGATGGATAACTATTATGGGCATTGTGCAAAGAAATCTTAAATTGTTTTAAAAGGAGGTTGGGTAAACTGTGTTGGGATAGGTTGATTTCAATATCTTTCATTAATCCAAGAAAAATAAGAGTCTTTCCTCTGAAATATATTATACCACAAACATAGGAAGAAAGAAAAGTGTGGCTCTCTGGTTCATACGTCATGTTTGAAGTCTTGCAAATTATACAGTCCCTGATTTTTCTTGGTACAGATTTCAACCAAAATCAGATTTGCTTTATTTAGTCCTATCTATTTTGAAAAGGATCAAATAGAAGATAATGTTTCATAAAAACAGTAATAATAGTAATTCTTACTAGAAATAGCAAAAACAGAATATGCACACATAGAAAGAAATCCACAGTAGTGTTTTCTGATTATACCAGGAGACAGCAATATTATGATTCCTAATTGGAGTTTACACTAATTAACTTCTCGTTGCTTTTATGTTGCCTATTTAAAAAACAGAAACAGTTAAAGATTGTGTGTTAGTAAATTAACCAGCTCAAAGATAGTGTGTGGTGTAGGGGGCCTCTTAATTAGCCAAATGGAAAGGACCTTAGCATTTCAGAATAAAAAGGGAGTAGAGAATATAATTAGAGTAATGAGGCCATGCATTTTTGAAAGACCTCAGCCAGAAAATGACCAAGGCTTATTGTCAGAAAATTGAGACTTGATTTTTAAGAGTAAAATGTGTGTTTATATATAAGATTTAATTTAGTGTACCTGAACCATAATGAAGTATTGCGTAATTGTACTTAGGTTTACTTACTTTAATTATGTTTGATTTAAATTTATACACATTTTTCTTCCCTTGAGCTTTTGAAATTATTTAAGGCTCTAACTGGAGCTTAATTTGCATGGCACCCCCAATGCCCAGTACCTTGCAAGTACACAAGATAACCCTTTGTTGAATAAATGTATGGCTGGGGGGGGGGGGGGGAAGGGGCCAAAGCCTCACCAGTCAGGCAGAAAGGATACATTCCCTGCTGCTGCTGCTTCTTCTTTTTTTCTCCCCTGCTTCTTCTTTTTAATACCTTTTCAACATCCGGTCTCAAAATAACAGATACTTTACATAGATGATGAAAAGCCAGTGGTATTCATGTGAAATTTGATCTTCATGAAAGAGATTAATTAAATAATTGACATTCTTCACATATAATTTTTCACCTTAGACTAGTTTTATCACATATCATTGTGCACTCAAATTTATGAATAGTGTCTGATTGACATGATTTTAATCACTTTTTTCTTTCTGAATAGAAAAATGCATATGATATTTTGAATGCAAAAACATTAATAATTTCGGTATAATGATATCACTTTGTCATTATTACTTTTTCCTATATATGGAATCGAGGAACAGATTTATATTTATTTATTTATTTTGCAGTTGCATTTCACTTTGTATGTATGCCTGTTATGTATAATAACACATTCTTGGAGGAGGGCATTTTATTAATAACTTATATTATCTTTATTTGCAGATTCAGTAACGTGATGAGATCGAAATAGTAGGATGCGTGCTCACTTACTCTCCCTTATAATTGACAAACAAAATTATTTTTGCATTTATTGATGTAATGCAAAATGTAGGCGTGTTGCTAAAGATATTGTAGAGGGGGAATTTCTTAATGATGTTGTTAATACTGATAATACTAATACAGAACAGATATTTAAATCTGACCATACCTGACTTACTGTGGATTAGATCTGTGCAGATTAGATATTCATTCATAAAACAAAATGAAATCTTTGTTTCCAGAAAAAAATCTCCAAATTGCTCCACAATATGTTAAAAACATAGCCCTTTTTCCTGTTACTGGATAATTTTCCCACTATGTATATAGTGCTGTGGTGATCTCCCTCCACTTAAAACTAAGTCTGCCTTTCTTATAAACTATAAGTCAAATGATATTAACTTTGTAAGGTTATTGAAGCATATTCCTATAATTATTTCTAAGAAGTTTACCCACATAACATCCCTCCATCTCTGTATTATTGTGTGTGTACTTGTTTTTTTAATTTAACCCTTTAAGCATTATTAATTTTTTGGATAAGAAAATTGAATAAGAAGTTCAAGAGATTTGGTGAAGATTTACTAGCTAATAGCAGAGTTGGTATCACAATGAAAGGTCATGATATTAATCACAATGTTAAGATGATTTTTGAATATAAAAATATTATATTCATTAATCCTAAATTTATTCAATAACTATGGAGAGCTTACTGTATGTCTAGAATTATTCTCTGTACTGTGGATATAGCACTGAGCAAAAACAAATGAGAATTCCTTATGGGGCTGGCATACTAAGCGAAAATATAGCAAATAGATGGTTAGATGGTGATAAGTGCTGGCAGAATTTTTATTTTACTTTTTATTTTGTTTATTTTTTCTTTAAATATAGCTTCGCATGATTTGTAGCATAGCACAGAGATGTCTGTCTTCTGTACTCATCACTAAATCTTCCCTCAGTGGTGACATCTTTCGTAACAATAGCGCATTATCAAAACCAGGACTAGTACATTCATCAAAAATTGTAGTAGTGCATTTATCAAAAATTACACAATACAATTAAGTAGACGACGGATTTACTCATATTTTACCAGGTTTTGCATGCACTCATTTTTTTGGCAACATAATTCTGTTGCATTTTATTACGTATCACCACCACCACCACCTCAACTGAGATACAGATCTGTTATGTCTTCACAAAGGAAATCTCTTATGTCGCTCCTTTATAACACACCTTCCCTCCACTTTTCCAGTCCCTGACGACCACTGTTCTCCATCTTTATACTTTTGTTATCGGCAGAATGGTATATCAATGAAATCATATGGTACGTAACTTTTGAGTTTGGCTTTTTTTTTTTTTCATTTGGTATAATACCCTTAAGATCCATCTCAGTTGTCATGCCTATCAATAGTTTGTTCCTTTTTAGTGCTGATCAGTATACAAAGATACATAAAGCAGAAAAGGAAATGCCATTAAGAAGGGTGCAGTAACTCAAGTTAGGGAAGGCATTCCTGAGGAAGTAGCAGCAAAGCATACAGTTAGGGATGTGAGAATAGGCTGATGTACTTCTCTCTGCGGAGGAGTTTCCCAGATGGAGGCAATATGAGGAACTTGGTTCTGAGTAAGAGTCTGGAGCAGCAGAGAGCCCAGTGTGACTGGAGCAGTGAGAGAGAGAGACAGAGAAGTATGAAGAGATGATGTCAGGGCTAGCAGTGGGGCAGATCTTGTAGGACTCTGTAGACCCTATATAGTGAGTGTAACTGCAGTGATTACATAACAATAGTGACTCAAAATTTTCCCATGATGTTGCTTCCAAAGCTGTGAAGCCTGAAAGGATTCTCTCTTCTCTCAGGGTCTAGTGAAAATGAGCACTTCATAATAGCAAAATACCTCGATTGGAATTTTATCTTTAAAAGGATTAAATAAACTTAATATTCCATTTATGAAATGTTCCTGTTGATTATATCAAATCTTTAATTTTGGCATGAAGTGGGAAACACACATATTTTATTACTTTTCATCATTCATCTCCCACCAGTGCCTGTGGGCCTTACTCTTCTTTTTTTTTTTTTTTTTTTAAATTTTTTTTCAATTTCAGTGTAGTTAACACACAGCGTAATATTAGTTTCAGGTGTACAATACAGTGATGCAACGATTCTATACATTACTCAGTGCTCATGATGGTAAGTGTGCTCTTAATCTCCTTCACTGATTTCAACCATCCTCCCACCCACCTCCCCTCAGATAACCATAAATTTGTCCTGCATAATTAAAAGTTTATTTTTTTTTTTGGTTTGTCTCTTTTTTTCTTTGTTCATTTGTTTCTTAAATTCCACATATGAATGGAATCATATGGTATTTGTCTTTTTCTGACTTATTTCATTTAGTATTATAACATCTAGATTCATCCATGTTGTTGCAAATGGCAAAATTTCATTCTTTCTGTGGCTGAATCATGTTCTCTTGTATATATATACCACATCTTCTTTATCCATTCTTCTATCAGTGGACCCTTTGGCTGCTTCCATAATTTGGCCATTGTAAATAATGCTGCTATAAACACAGGGATGCATATATATCTCTTTGAATTGCTGTTTTCATTTTGTTTGGACAAGTAACCAATAGTGGAATTACTGGATCATAGGGTCGTTCCATTTTTAAACTTTCGAGGAACCTCTATATTGTTTTCCTCAGTGGCTGCACCAGTTTGCAACCCCACCAACAGTGCACTAAGGTTCCTTTTTCTCCACATCCTTTCCAATGCCCGTCATTTCTTGTGTTTTTGGGTTTAGCTTTTCCAACAGATGTGAGGTGATATCTCATTGTGGTTTTTATTTACATTCCTCTAATGGTAAGTGATGATGAGCATCTTTCCTTGGTCTGTTTGCCATCTTATGTCTTGTTTGTAAAAATGCCTATTTTTTAATTGGACTATTTGTGGGCTTTTTTTTTTTTTTTTTTTTTTTTTTGAGGAGAGGTGGTTGAGTGTATAAAGTCTTTATATATTTTGGATACTAATCCTTTATCAGATATGTCATTTGCAAGTATCTTCTCCCATTCAGTAGGGTGTGTTTTAGTTTTGTTGATTGTTTCCTTTGCTGTGCGGGAGCTTTTTATTTTGCTGTAGTTCCAATAGTTTGCTTTCGTCTCTCTTGCCTCAGGAGACTTATCTAGAGAAAAAGCTAGCCTGATGTCAGGGAAATTACAACGTGTGCTCCCTTCTAGGATTTTTATGGTTTAGGTCTCATATTTAGGACCTTAATCCATTTTGAGTTTATTTTTGTGTATAAGAAAGTGGTCCAATTTCATTCTTTTCCCAACACCATTTGCTGAAGAGGCGTTCCTTTTCCCATTGTATACTCTTGCCTCCTTTGTTGAAAATTAACTGACCACCCATGGGTTTTTTTCTGGATTTTCTATTCTGTTGCATTGATGTATGTGTCTGTTTTTGTATTAGTACCTTACTGTTTTGATTACTGTAGCTTGTTAGTGTATCTTGGACTCTGGGATTGTGATACCTCCAGTTTGTTATTTTTTTTCAAGATTGCTTCGGTTACTCGGGGTCGGTTGTGGTTCCATACAAATTTTAGGATTGTTTGTTCTACTGTGAAAAATGCTATTGATACTTGGATAGGGATGGCATTAAATCTGTAGATGTTTTGGGTAGTATGGACATTTTAGTAATATTTGTTCTTCCAATCTATGAGCATGACATACCTTTCCATTTGTTTTTGTCATCTTTAATTTCTTTCATTGATGTTTTGTAATTTTCAGAGGACAGGTCTTTCACCTCCTGGGTTCAGTTCATTCCTAGGTGTTTTGTTATTATCGGTGCAACTGTAAATGGGATTGTTTTCTTAATTTGTCTTTCTACTGCTTCCTTATCAGTGCATAGAAATACAGCTGATTTCTGAACAGCTGATTTTCTGAACATTATCCTGAGACCTTATTGAATTCATTTGCTAGTTCTAGTAGCTTTTTGGTGGAGTCTTTAGGATTTTAGATAGATGATAAATAGATAGATAGATAGATAGATAGATAGATAGATAGATAGATAGATAATGCTATCTGCAAATAGTGAAAATTTTACTTCCTTACCAATTTGGATGCTGTGACCCTCACTCTTAAGGCTTAAGAATTTATTGGCAGTACAGAGATGGCATCTTCTATGACTCAGAAGACATTGCATTAGAGTGGGGTTCTCAGCACAGCAAAGTCTTGTGCAAGTCAGGAGAAATGGGGATGAAGTCCAACCAGACATTATCTGTGGTTCTTTAAGGTCACATCAGAGGGCAAACACAAGGTGAGCCCCCCAGAAAATCCACTCCACTTGGAAAATTAAGATTTGAGCCATTCTTAGCTTTTGACCCTGTCAAATAAAAAGGGGTACTAAGTCCCTTTGACAGGTCTCCAAAGTTGCTTAGTAGATGAACAAAACTCAGGAAGTCGAATTTGCAGGTATTAATGAAAACTGAATTGATCTGGTGTTGCGGAAAGCTGGCAATCCTAATTTTATCTACAGAAAAATGCTGATAACAATAAACTCTCAGATTAAAACATAGCCAAATATATAAATGTTCATTCATTTCTGCTAAATACTAACATTTCTGTGAAAACTTTATCTCTTCTGTTCTGTACTACGTAATTGAACTCTTATCCCCTCAGTATTATATACTGTATTTCCACTGTTAATAAACTCCTTGAGGGCATACACTATGTTTTTATGTTGTCTTTTTTCTTTTATTAATTTTCCTTTCCATGCCTAGAGTGTAGTAGAAAGCGGTAAGCACTCAGTCACTACTTGTGAAAGGGATGCATTCATCTTATATTAAAGAACATAAGTCATGACTTGCAGGTGCATGTGGCAATGTCACCGCTGCTGTAAACTGTTCTAGACAATACCTTCAGTGAGCACCAGCGTCTCGTTATTATCCTTCTGGGTTGTAACAAAGAATTAAGAGATGAAACTTAGATGTCAGGAATCAATAAGGGAAAGTCATCATTGTGATGATTTGAATGCTTCTGTGGAAATGGCATTCATATTAAATGGATTTTTATTTAACTATTGTATCTTTATAGGGGAAAAAGTAATTGTGTGAAGGAATTTAAAGCATTCCTGCCCCTGACTGTATAGATAAAGGAAAAAAAAAAATACCAACAACAGCAACTGAGGAAACACCGACTCTCACATGCTTATTTTCTTCCTGAAAGTGTGAGATAGTGAAAACTGAGAAATAAATTAAAATGTGCTTTTAACTATTTATAATATCGTGTCACAGAAACAATAAAAATAAGCGTTTTTATAACATTAATTCTTAGGAAATTGTCAATATAGTTAGCTTTCTGGAATGACAGGCATTTGCTACGATTGTTTTAATTTCATATTCTTATATGTAAATCTCTCACATCACCTGCCACAAGGGTGTCCACAAATGATATGATGGAAGATAAACAGTTGCTATTTCTGCAGATCATTTCATGCTGAGACTCTTTCCCATTTCCTTCATATTAATTCCTAAAGTCTCACATACTTAAAAATCAGGTGTGAGAGTATAATCTCGGAAGAATCCATAGAAAATACAAGACAACTTAGCCAAGGTTGTAAACCTCACAGAGGGGATTATTTGCACTTGTCCCACAATTAATTTCTGCACAAAATTTAATGTATGTCCTGTAACTATTCAGCCCTTTCCTCCAATCAAGGGTAAAACTCTGATTAGAGGTTTTCAGTCTGACTCAGTTTAGGTCTGGCTCATTTTAGGAGTCAAAGCCAAATGAGGCTGATCATATTTAGACCAGTTCTCACATCTGCTGTCCTTAAGGGCAACATAACACTTGGCATTCTAGCATATGATGCCTAAAAGTTGGAATTCCACATGGAAGAGGTGTAAAACGTTCTGCACCTGCTAGTAGAAGTGAACTGGATGGTGAAAATGGGTTTGGGGTTATTTCCCTTTGCTTTCCTTCATCTTGTGTTTTCTATTTGTTAAATACAGAGACTGTTTCTCTTGAAAGTTTGTCTTTAGTTGTGCCTGGATGGACCAGTTGGTTAAGTGCCTGACTGTTGATTCCGGCTCAGGTCATGATCTTGGGGTTGTGAGGTTAGGCTCCGTACTGAACATGGAGGCTGCTTAAGATTCGGTCTCTCTCCCTCTGCCCCTTACTGCCCCTCTTTCTTTCCCTCTCAAAAAAAAAAAAAAAAAAAAAAAAAAAAAAAAAAAGTTTGTCTCGATCATTGCTTAAATTGTTTCCTTCCTTCTGGATAAAGAAGGTACTCTGGGAGAGTTACCAAGAAATAACCACTCTTTTGCGTTAAAAGGGACTTTAGAACAGTCTGATTTATTGCTGAGGAAATTAAGGCCCAGACAAGTCAAGTGACATAAAGGTAAACAGTGGCAGGGTTTGACCTCGATATTAGGTCTCCAGATTCCAAAGTAAAAGACTTTTTCACATTATTCTTTAAATGTTCCATATCAGTGGGAGAGGGAAAATTGTATTCCTTCAAAAGGGTTAGAAGTAGACAAATGTATCTTAATCCCTTTTAAATACTAATTATGTTGCATTTTTCCCACACATCTACTCATTCATTTTGCAATATTTAAATATCAGGAAATGTGCTTTAGCAGCTAGGAGTAAAACTGGTTATGTATCATTCCCACCATTCATTTCAAGAGTTTGCAGTCTAGTAGGGACATTTGTGTAAATAGAGGAATTTTATAGTACATGGGGGTGAGGCTCAGCCTTTAAGGGCCAGAGAAAGCTCAAAATTCCCAGGAGAGAGCATCAAAAATGTATCTTAAGATTGAGCAGGAGTTTTCCAGGGTAAAAAAGAATAAAGTGGGAAGATGCCTTACGGCATGTCCACACCCAAAGTTATGAAAGGTCCTAGGATGTGTACAGAGCCGTGAAATAGTTGGTGTGGCAGGAATGTTGGAAAAGGAAGTGTGGAAGGGGTTCAGGGGAAGTCTAAGCCATCCACTTGCTAATTATCTTCAATCTCTGAAGGTAATTGTGGTGAGATAAAAATAATGAAACTTCAAATCCTAATCACTACAGGCTCACAAAAAAGAATGAGTTTTTGTTATCGGTCAAAGCCATGTTTGCTTCTGTATGGCACTCTAGTCTTTTTTTCTCTAAGATTTCATTTATTTATATGAGAGAGAGAGAGCACAAGCAGGGGGATGGGCCCAGGGAGAGGGAGAAGCAGACTCCTTGCCCAAGCGGGGAGCCTTGCAGGGCTCAACCCCAGCACCCGGAGGTCATGACCTGAGCCAACGTTAGATGCTTAATCGACTGAGCCACCCAGGCACCCCAGCACTTCTAATCTTAATGAACTTGGCCAGATCACAGGAAACAAGTGTCTCCATTCCACCCTCTGACCCAGGGCAAACAGTAAAATTTGTTGTTCTGGTCTCATGTCTTCCATGTTCTTATGCTTAGTGTTCAGGGCTTTTCCAATATGTTATTGACTTTGATATTACCCTTTCTATTTGGGAATGCAAAAGCAGGAGGTAGGGGGTGGTATGCAGGGGGCAGGCAAAAAAAGCTCTAAGCAATCCCTGTAGTTATAAATAACACTCTTAAAGCTAAGGTACTGCACTGGGATTTGGTACCATTTTTTCGTTTTAGGTTTCCCACTTCTGGAAGCAGCAACACTGATGGGTTCCATCCCCTCCCTTCTCAACTGTTTACTAAAACTTCTATGCAAGGTGGAACAGCCAGGACCTACTTGACTGCTATTTCCAGTCAGATGAATCTTTCTCTGGTTAAAACTGAAATAAGTAAATTCATTATTACAGTCTCTTCTAATCCAATATTGAGTATGTGTATGTTGAATATATATGTATGTTTATATGTATTTTTCTCCGTGTAGGTAGACCATCCTGCTCTTGTATTTGTCAGGTGCCCTTGATATGGATAAACGAAAACCTACAACAAGTCCATAGTTCCCTTGTGATGGGGTGGGAAATGTATTTCTTTCCCTTCCCGTTCATTTTGGGTTTTCCATGTTATACGGTTTTGTTTGTTTGTTTTTGTTTTTGTTTTTTCTTCAGCATTCTTACTCCTCATTTATTTTGCATCCTGGCAATGGTTACTAAAAGGATTATCTACTCTCATTAGGATGGAGTAAATCATCAGCCTTCCAATAAAATATAGGCGTAAGGGTAGGATAAAAAGGAAGACACTGATAATCGAACCTCTCCTAGGCTAGCGATATTACCGGCGTTCAGCTCCTTCCTTTGCAGATTGTAGAGAGCTAAGAGAGTATCCTTTGAGGAACTAAAGTTTAAAGCTTTTAGAAGACCAGTCAAAGTAGGATGGTATCTTGGGCAGCATGATAATGTTGGGGAAGAGCTGTTGCTGGACTACAGGTTTTCCCAACTCCTCCCATTCTGCTTGCAATAGTGCAGCCTCATCATGTATGCAAATGTAATTTAATTTGAATATTAATTTGCGAGCCTTCACCAATAGAACTATCTATCCACTGAACCTGATGAAGAATAAATATGAAATCCTTAGAAGCTATGACCCTAGCCTTTGAGAAGCTTATAATTTGATATTCTTTCCTTGACTCATTTTTAGTTCTGCATACTACCGTTTATCCCTGACACCAACGACACTTCATATCCATTTCCATCCCAGTATTGCCCTACAGAAAAACTCGAAGCAAGAAGTGAATGATAACCTACTATAAAATTCCAAGTGAGGTCATTCTTCATTTTGTTAAATAATTAGAGGACTATTTTAAAAGCTGTCTGGCTATAATGTACAAAACCCTTTTGAAGGATGCTTTTACAGAATTATAGCACTGAAATCTTTTTTATTAGAATTTCAAGATCTTTGAAAAAGTCCCTTTGACAGGAGAATATTGAAGTCTTCCATGCTACAGTAGCAGCTTATATTAAAAATAAAACCCAAAGCCTTATCTCATTTGCCATTTCTAAATTTGTTTCATAAACCTATATCAAATAAACTTTTCTTAAAATGGCTTATAAATGATTCTATTAGGGCAGAATGTTAGAGGATCAGGCATATTTTATATTTCTTTACATATAATAAGAGCACTCCCCAAAGAGTCTTGAGTGGAATCAGTATCTTGTTAGAATAAAATCCATTTCTTTTATGTTTCATTGTTCAAATGCATTTTACTTAATAACTCAATTAGGCTTGAAAATAGTACTCAAATAAATAAGTCATTTTAACTTTTGCACAATAAAATCTTGATTAGTTGGCACAAAACTAACAAGAAATATCAATTAACCAAAAGGAATTAAATTTTAAGGCAACTCAAAAGTACCTTGAATTTAGAAAGCTATAATAGAAAATTTGGCGGAAATGTGCTGTAGGTTCTAATCATCTAATCTGATTTCTTTGCTTTTTATGGTTTTCAAATCATAATTTAGATATTTAAGTCTTCTGGGATCTGTGAAGCAAGTTCCCTTTTGTGCATTAGATTCTTCTTACATAAGCGGGAAAGTGGAATAAAGTCCTGAGAGTAGAATCATCACAGAATGGAAGAAAAGCTTCTGATGATTCCTCAGCTAGTTGGGGTCCAGCACAACTTCTGTGTTCACTGGCATCGTGCTGAAAATATATACGTGGTGGAGCTGATACGGAAGTTGGTCTAGTAGACAAATTAGGAGAAAAAAGTGCAGAGAGAAAGACTCATTATGCAGGAGGATATTCTTCAAACCTCAGCCTAGAAAAGTCAGTGATGCCATGGGGAGCTTTGCACAAGAGGCTCTAGCTACTTCCTCAGCAGATCAAAAGACCCTTTATTCTTCTAGACATTACTGATGACAGAAGACACAGTTTCTGGCCTCCAGGAATTTACCACCTAATGATGGATGGTGGAGGGTGGTCAGTAATTAGACACAAAAACAGCGGTTGATAAATGACATGACCATTGTGTCCACAATATAAACACATGTGCACTTTGAAGCGCCTATATACTCATTTAAAAATAGCATTTGTTCCCTTCTTAGTTATAATTGTTATTTGATTCTATGGAAATATGTCAATGACATCATATAATTTTAATGTATTGATAAAATTACTCTCCGCTTTCACCAAAACATAACTTTCTGTTGGCTTTTCTGTTTATGTTAATGGTGTCATTACCCACCTAACGACCAGCTTGAAGCCTTAGTTTTGTACCCCACTTACCCTGTTATGCTTTGATATAGACGAATTGCTGGTATCTTACTTAGGCCTTACTTACTTAGGCCTCTTTTGTTCCCCTTCTTAGCTGGAAATCTAAAAGCCATGTCTCTACTACATAGTGGTACCCACTATTCAAGCATAGCTTTGTTTGGATAAATTGATTTTCTGAAAACCTTAAATGGGCCAGTGCCTACTGTTAACTAATGAACACAGGAGTAAACCTGCTATCAAGGTCAACACAATTATCCCAGGGCCGACTTTCTCACATTGTTTTCTATGTCTGCATTCAGTGTTTCTTTTGTGTCCCAAATGTGTGTAATTACTCTTCACCATGCCCAAAATGCTTTGTCCTTTCCTGTCTTATTCTGTGCTCCCAGATGCCTTTCTGACCTCTGCCTTTTTTTAAATCAAACTTTTCTATCCTTTCATGTTTAGTCCAAAGATCTTATCATCCATGAATTCTCTCCTCATCCCCTCACTTTGAGATGACCTGTCACTGAGCTCTTACAAAATTATCTACTAGTCTTGTGATACTTTGTATATATTGATGTGTGGGAGTCAAAGCATCTATGTGCCATTTGACCACATCCATTAATTCTATGTCTATACCACCACACTGGTCAGAATCTCTATCATCTTTCACCTGGGTGGCTGCATAGCCTCCTAGTTGGTCTCTGCACAGTCAAGCATCCCACCTCCTCTCTAATTCATTCTCTACACAGAAACCGTATTTTTTTTTTTAATTCCAATGTGACTATGCCAATCATTTGCTTGAAATCAATCAGTGACACTGCATTAAGATAAAGTTCCAATCTTCTTCAAGGTCTACATGATTTGTAAACACAGAATTGTGTCTACCTCTCTGGCTTTCCTTCTCCATTGTACTTCTCCACTATCTATGCTTTAGGCGCAATAGATGTAATGTATTTTTGAGTATGTCATATACTCCTTACCCCAGTCTTCACATATACTGTTCCCCCAGCTGTTATTCTCTCTTTCCTACATCACTATCCCTGAGCCAGTCACTGTGATGATGTGATTCTGCTGCTCAGTATATAGAAATCAATTCCATCAGTATAGCCTGGGTAGACTTAATCCCACTCAGATCATTTTAGTCATACAAAAAGGGGGAGAGAACATTTCTAAGGCAAGTGCAGAGTCTGTCAAGAAGATGAAAGAAATAGAATAGATGCTAGGTAGGCAACAGTGAAATTCTACTACTGTCAGTAATGGCTCTTACAACAATACATATGGCTTTTTTCATAGTTGTGAAGCGTAGTGAATTAATGATATATGAATGAAAAATGAGGAAAAATCATCATCAGATATTGTACACATATCAGTCCCATGGCTAAAGTAGCTGACCTGCTTCTTTGGCCCAGTTAGAAATTGTCATTCTCATAAGACCAATCTCTTTAACCTCATTATTGTCATTGCATCTCTAAAATAGTTTTCAGACCTGACAGCCATAATGAAACAGACGATACAAAGTGTGCTCAAAGCCATACTCATGGGAATATACAGAGCACATTGCTGAGACAGATGAAGAGAGAGTCCCCAGTGCACTTAACGTCACAGAAATATCTGCTTCATTTTTAAACTATTTTACATGTAGAAACTGATACCCCTTTTTTTTGTTATTTTTTGCTTTGTTTTGTTTTGTTTTGTTTTTTTCTTTCATGAAGTTCCCAGTAGCCATCTGCTTAGGCTGTGACCTATTTTCTTTCTCAACTTTTCAGTCGAAATGAGAATCAACTTTAAAGCTTATTTAAAGGAATGTGAAAAAGCTAAATATGGGGTTGCAGCTGGTTCAGACTTTCTATTGAAATCTTCATGGCCTGTTATAATTTAAGATCTATTTATGCAATTGTCATGAAGTAGGAAAAAACAAAGCTGCATGTTGCATCATTTTGTCTAAGTGAGATATGTCAAAAAAGACATTGTATCGGTCTTCTTGTTTAAAGAATTTAACTCTAAAATAGTAATTTGGCCCACACTCAGATATGTTTAGATTGACCCTCATGGTATTGGTTCAAATATTGGCTAAAAATTGTAAAAAATAGTTGTCACCATTTAAATATTGGGAAATTTTACATATAAGCCCATATTTCTTTTTTTTTTTTTCTCTTAACAACTTGGTAGATATGGCAATATTAACATATTGAGATAGTGTTTTCTCAGGGAAATAATGACCAGCCATCATAGGTCATTCCCTCCTCAAACCTGACACTCATTATATTTAATATTTTCTTATTCTTGCACACTTCGCTTATTTATATTACCTGTCAAACCTGTATAGACCTTTCAGATTGTAACAATTACTTATCACAATGTGAACCTCCGAAACAAAGGATTTGACCAAATTGAACAGTATGAGGAGCTCAATGTGCAATTATCGATATTAATTTGAATCTTAAGAACAAATCACTCAAGTGACTAACAGATCACAAACTGAATAAAGTAGAAATTGCTTCAGCTCCAAGTAAAAGAAAATATAAATGTGGTTGTTAAAAGAATTATGAGTTATTAATTTCACAAAAGAAGTCCATTAGCAGACAGCCAACATTATTGCTCTGTGGCTCTGCAGTGGCAGTGCTGGCAACTCTAAATGCTCTTAACCTTTCCCCCATGTTTGTCACCTAGTTGTTATAAGATGGCTGCTGTAGTACCTGCTGCCTCGTATCTATTCCAAGCAGAGGGGTGAAGACAGTTGTGTAGGCAATGGACAAAATTCATCCCATAAACCTTCTAGGCCCCCAGTCAATTTCAAAGAACTTCACTATAAATTCTGTCTTATACTTTAGAAAGGCTCCTCCCAGGACAACCATTATCTCACACTTATGTAGTTATTATCAAGCCAGTCAATATTGCCTGATAGGTGAGGCTGCTGAGCTGTTCATTCACTCTATAGGCTTCATATTTCCCATCTTTTATCTTACACTGCAGTAGACCTTGGCAAGTAATACATATGTGGAGGGAGGGGGAAGATGTTTCTCAGCCAGTATTGTTTTAGGGTGTGATAAAATCAAGGGACAAGAAAATTATTTTATGTTATTTTTTAATTTTTATTATGTTCAGTTAGCCAACATATAGTACATCATTAATTTTTGATGTAGTGTTCAACAATTCATTAGTTGCGTGTAACACCCTGTGCTCATCACAACATATGCCCTCCTTAATACCCATCACCTGTTTACCCAATCCACCCACCCACCCCCCCTTTCTGTAACCCTCAGTTTGTTTCCCAGAGTCCAGAGTCTCTCATGGTTTGTCCCCCTCTCTGTGTTCTTCCCATTCAGTTTTTCCTCCTTTCCCCTGTGGTCCTCCATGCTATTCCTTATGTTCAACATATGAGTGAAACCATATGATAATTGTCTTTTTCTGCCCGACTAATTTCACTTAGCTTAATACCCCTATTTTCATCCGTGACGATGCAAAAGGTAGGTATTCATCCTTTCTGATGGCTGAATAATATTCTGTTGTATATATGAACCACATCTTCTTTATCCAGTCATCTGTTGAAGGTCATCTCGGCTTCTTAAATAGTTTGGCTGTTGTGAACATTGCTGCTGTGAACATTGGGATGCACATGCCCCTTCTTTTCACGACATCTTATCTTTGGGGTAAATACCCACTAGTGTAATTGCTAAGTCATAGGGTAGATCTATTTTTAACTTTTTGAGGAACCTCATACTGTTTTCCAAAGTGGCTGTACCAGCTTGCATTCACACCAACAGTGTAAGAGGGTTCCCCTTTCTTCACATTCTCACCAACAGTTGTTGTTTCCTGTCTTGTTAATTTTTGCCATTCTAACTGGTGTAAGGTGGTATCTCATTGTGGCTTTGTTTTGTATTTTCCTGATGGCTAGTGATGGTGAACAGTTTTAAAAGCATCGTTTTTCATTTAAAGAGCATTGTGTAGTATCCGTATTGAATAATCATTGATGAAAAATAACATTAGTTAATAAAATCTGAGATCATGATTTCCAGACTGGGATGGTGCTAAAGAATCGATTAACCAGAGAGACCAGGCAGGGCAGACTAAAATTTCCCATGACATCTATATTTTAAAACATTCTTCTTCCTTTGGTTTTAGGCAAGATGAGATTATACAATTTATGCAACAAAATCACCTACAATTTAAATTCTTAGATTTGGAGCCCTGAAATTTAAAACTAGGTTGATCCAGCTGTGGTAAATGAAAACAAGATAAAGAGAATAGAAGACTCAGACCAAAGCCTTCATAAGAGTTGTTGCCTGGCTTAAGAAATGAATGGATTTAAAGGGAATTCACTATGCCAAAAGCAATTCAGATAAATTTAATGTGAACATTTTAGTGTACACTCTTGCATTATTCATGTACTATCCAGATATTATAATTTTATATGCAAGGCTATAGTCATTTGACTTTCAAAGCATATCCTGTAGATATCATAGACCTGATGAACTTGGTATAAATTATGAAATTACACGATAACATTACCATGAATCTTTATATTCAAATGCAGACTGTGTTTTCCTCATAGCTATTCTTCTTGCTCTTCTAAATAATATGAAGCCAATATAGATTATATTTGTAAATGGGAATTATCACTATTTTCAGGAATAATAAGTATATTAACATATATTAATAAACATTCAAATCTGTCATTGCACACATTTATAGTTCTTCCTCAAGAAATGGATGACTCGTTCTCATTTTAACTTCAAATGGATAAATAAAATGGTATATTAAATTAGCATAAAATATTCTGACTATTGAGTATAATACACTTGTATGGGCTTCCTGTGGGAAGAAAAAAGGGATCCTGATTGGATTAGGAATTGATTAATGCATTATTGAGTGAATTGAAGATAGTATTTACTAAACAAATGGCATATTTCACTTTATCTTTGCTATGATCTTTATAGCAGAATAATCTATTTTGATTCTTTTATACAGACCACCACATAAGCACATAATTTGGATTCATGACTCTGCTGGGAAGATGCTCTTACGGTTCTGTTTTGGTTCCCAAAATTATGCTGAGGTGCACTTTGCCTTAGATTATTTTTATTGTACTAGTCAAGCGACTTCCTAAATAAGCCACTGCAGACTGAATTATTCAATGTTTCAGGTGGAGTGAGTAGCAGAGAGGACCAGATCCGGATTAGCTTCTTAGCTCTAATACCCCCTTTTACCTCCCCACCCCAGGACAAATGAGCAGTTTTCCCAAGCCCCATGAATATATTCACTGAAAAAACTTGATCTTGGTTTAATGTGAGTAATTACTTAAGTGCCCTCCTAAAGCCACTATGTTATCTACCTAGAATTTTGACATTACATTTGGCAAAACATGGAGAGTTAAAATCGGCTGTAATTGCTGAAATTTTATCACGTGTGAGAAAATAGGACATAATCACAGATGTGTCCTCACATAAGTTTACTATGAGAAAAGCCAATGGGGAGAAGAGAATCAAGTTTCTGTTTTCAGTTTCATTATCATTCTCTCCCCACTAAGACAACAATCTATCATTTTAAGAAGGACACCACTGACGATGTTCTTCCCCAGGTTTACAAGTACAGCGAAGACTAATATTTGTTCTTGGCTGGAGCAATTTGCTTATCTAATATATGATGGGGAGATGAAATAAATATGTCAAATGCATTTGTTCCCTACCCTCAATTATTACATGCATTGGTCAGAGTAGCCCCGGTCTATGCTTTGTTCACAAATCAACCTTGATAACTGAGGAGCTTAACATAATATCATACCTTAGAGGGATCTATTGTTAATGGCTCTTCATGGGTCTTTCTAACTTATCATTTCATAAAAATGTACACACTCATGCACATATGTCTTTTATACAAGGGGACTAATGTGCTGTGTGCTGTTCTGCTGGGGGGCCTTATTTATGTTAAACCATTTTCATAAAATATCTTTATATAAACCAAACAAAATACAGTCCTTTTCTTTTATAGCAAATCATCTTTTTAAAAATATTTTCCTGGTTTATATGATAGTCTTTGTCCTTTGTACAAATTCTGCCGATTTATCATATAAATCACTTACTACACATTAGATTGTGCTCTTTTTTGATGTTTTTTCCAGAAGTATCCCCTTCTAATAGAGAGGCAGCTCTTACTCTTCAGCTCCTGTTGGGAGCTTTTCACACCCACAGCGCTGAAACAGAGAGGAGAAGGTGACTGTGGCCTGACATCAGCATCTCACTCTTGTCTCCCTTTGGTATCTGATTTCTGATATGGATATTGATGTGGGAATTAATTCCCAATCTAAAATCAGAGGCAGAAATGAGTCTTCTCAAGCTGTTGCTTCCTGTTTCATATACTATTCCCTAGAAATTTGGAACACATTATTGTGTTCCTTTTTCTTTTCTAAAAAATATATCTCCTAACTCATCCTTGACCTTTTCTACCTTCTAACTTATTAGCACTTCAAGAATTAGTGACAATGCTAAAGTTTGGAAGCCTGAACCGGTAAAATATGGCTTTTGTTTGTTTCTTTTCTTTTGTTTTGTTTCTTAGTAGTGTGTGTGTTTTTGGAAGGTGGAGGGATATGGATGCTGGCGGAGATTTCTCTGTAACTTCGTTTCTTCACATCTATTGATCTATTGCCAAGGTCTATATTTCTTTCTGTATGCATTTCCGTCATTGTCATTAACATGCACAGACTCTTGAGTGGCCACTTGAGAACCAACAGAGTCTTTTACATCTTTGAAATGGGAAGCATTTATCTGAGTATTAAAAGCATAACCTAAGGTTAACTTGTAGGTTATTTCTTTATTATATCCTTTAGTCAGTTGTATAAAAGATGAGCAAACTTTTTTTAATAGATATTCTTTATACCATTTATATGTATATGGGAAAAATAAGAGAAAAAAACTGTCTAGAAGGTGAGAAAAGAGGTGCCATTGCATTTACAAATGTGTCTTGCTCAAGAGTAACATCACAGGGGCTCCTGGGTGGCGCAGTCGTTAAGCGTCTGCCTTCAGCTCAGGGCGTGATCCCAGCGTTCTGGGATCGAGCCCCTCATCGGGCTTCCTGCTCAGCGGGAAGCCTGCTTCTCCCTCTCACACTCCTGCTGCTTGTGTTCTCTCACTGGCTGTCTGTGTCAAATAAATAAATAAAATCTAAAAAAAAAAAAAAAGATTAACATCACATCAGAATTGTGTGCCAAAATAAAAACACCGTGCAAATCTCTCTGCCCTTACAAAGAGTTTAGGTGGTGCTCAGTTCCATGCATTCATTCTATATATTACACACTCATGTTGTTGTTTGAACAAATACGAAATACAATATATGCCATATCCATTCCTACAAGGACATTCTGGTTAAAATAGGTTAGCCACTTTGCTAATATCTAATGTTTTTTCTTCCAATGTGAAGCATACACGTTAGAACTGCTTTCCCTGTCTGAATGGGTCAAAATTAATAGGATAGCTTTCTGTTTACTATTTGATACACTAAGTTGTAATGTAGAGTTTACATGTCCTTATGATATAGAGATGCTTATGCCATTTTCAGATGAGGATGAAAACATACTGTGTCACTTTCCCAAGGTCACAGAGCAGTGCTAAACTGAAGATTAAATATTTTTCCTGACTGCAATGAACATTTTCTTTCCACTTTGCTAAGTAAGCAGTGAAAACTAGTAGCTTTACAACCGCAACTTGGAAGTATATTCCAGGAATTACACAAAGTGTTATAGTAAAAACTGAAATTTAACCAAATGAAGGATGTGTGTGTGTGTGTGTGTGTGTGTGTTTGATTGTTTGATGTAATAAAATTCTGTCCAAAAAATATCACAATTTTTTTTTTTTCAATCATCACTTATGATGAGAACACTGTTGAGAGGGTTTTGGATAGCAGCGAGAAAGAGATTGAAGCACCTTTTAAGACAGATCACCAAACCAGTTGCCACTTGGACTCAGCATAAGACAACCATAGAATTTTGCATCATTGTTTTTCCTCAAGAATCCTGCCTTTCACCTCTACAGAGATTTCAAGTCGGACAGTTGTCTCACTCAGAATCTCCTCTCTTGCTTTAACCCTGACTTCTTGTAATCGCCCGTCTTTCATGATAAAAATTCTCAACAAATTAGGTGAAGAAGGAATATACTACAACAACAAAGGCCATAAATGGTAGACCCACAACTAATATCATATTCAATAGTAAAAAGTTAAAATTCTTTCCACTACGATCAGGAACAAGATAAGAATACCCACTCTTACCATTTGTCTTCAGCATAATGCCAGAAGTTCTGGCCAGAGCAATTAGGCAAGAAAAAGAAACAAAAGGCATCAAATCAGAAGGGAGAAGTAAAAATGTTTTCTAGATGACACTATATTATATATAGAGAACACTAAAAATTCTAACAAAAAGTGTTAGAACTAATGAATGAATTCAGTAAACTCACAGGATACAAAATCAACATGCAAAAATCAGCTGTGCTTTTATACACTAACAGTGAGCTATCCAAAAGAATTTTAAGAAAGTAATTCTGTTTGCAATCATATCAAAATGTGAATACTTAGGAGTAAACTTAACCCAAAGAGTTGAAAGACCCATACACTGAAAACTCTAAGACACTGATGAAAGAAGTTGAAGACAGAAATAAATGTAAAGGTATCCCATGTCCTTGGATTGGAAGAATGATTATTTCTGAAAATGCCCAGACTAATAAAGCAATCTACAAATTCAGTGCAATCCCTATCAAAATTTCAATAACATTTTTCACAGAAATAGAAAAAATAAACTATCCTAAAATTTGTATATGGTACCATAAAAGACCCTGAATAACTAAGGCAATCTTGAGAAAGAACAGAGTTAGAGGAATCACACTCCTGATTTCAAGCTATATTACAAAACTATAGCATTAAAAATAGTATGGTACTTGCATAAATACAGGTACATACATCAGTGGAAGAGAATAGAAAGCCCCATATATAAACCCACAAATATATAATAAACTCATTTTTTATGAGGATGCCAAGAACACACAAAGGGGAAAGGATAGTTTCTTCAGTAAATCGTGCTGGGAAGACTGGATATATGAACGCAAAAGAATGAAACCTTGTCTTACACCACTCACAAAAGTTAACTGGAAATGGTTCAGATTGAAATGTAAGGCTTGAAACCATGAAACTCGTAGAAGGAAACTTAGGGAGAAAGATGCTTTACACAGGTCTTGACAATGATTTCTTAGGTAAGATACCAGAGGCCCAGGCAACAAAAGCTAAAGTAAGTAAGTGGTACTACATAAAACTAAAGAGATTCTGTACCGCAAAGAAAATGGTAAACTACAGAATAGGAGAAAATATTTGCATACCTTATATATGATAAGGAATTTCTATCCAAAATATAGAAAGAACTCATACAATTCAATAGCAGAAAAGCAAGTAATCCAATTTAAAAATTGGCAAAGGATCTTAATAGACGTTTTCCCAAAATTGACATTCAAATGGCAAACAGGTATTGAGAAGGTGCTCAATATCACTAATTATGAGGAAAATGCAAATCAAAATCACAGTGAGATACCACATGATATTTGTTAGGATGCTATAATCAAAAGGACAAGAGATGACAAATGTTGGTGAGGATGTGGAGAAAGGGGAACCTTTTATGCTTTTGGTGGTAATGTAAATTGATACAGATATTATCAGAAACAGTAAGGTGGTTTCTCAGAAAAAATGAAAATGGAACTATTTTATGATCCAGCACTCCCACCTCTGGGTATATATCCCAAGGAAACAAAATCCCTATCTTGAAGTCATATCTATTCACCCATGTTTATTGCAGCATTATTCACAATAGCCAAGATATGGAAACAACCTAGATGTCCTTCAACAGATGAATGAGTAGATACACAAAACATGCTTGTAAATTTTATGAAGTTTTTTGCATGTCCAACATTAATTCTGAAAGTTAAAATTATACAAGAAGAGAAGGAAAAAATTATACAAAAAAATAAACTCCAGAAATTCTCAGTGTGCCCTACTCCTTTCCAGCCATTCCTATACCCCCATTCTTCCTTCCAGTTTTCACTCATCCACAGACATAATTAACTTCATTAGTTTCTTCTTTATCTTTCCAGCATTTCTTTTTTCACAAATGCATAGATACAGGCATATTATGTCCTCTTCCCTCTTACATGAAGCATGGCATACCTTGGATACCCTTTTCTACTTTGCATTTTTTCAAACTTAATACTGTATTTTGGATATTGCCCCATATTACTTCTCAAAGATTTTCTCATTTGTTTTATAACTTCTTGGTGTGGATTTATGCAAGTTTACCAAATTTATCTCATGCAATGGCGTTTGGCTTGTTTTCAATTTTGTGTATAGGCATTTGGCTGGATTTCAGTTTTTAGCAATTACAAAGAGTGCTTCAAGGAGAGTTTCTAGATGTTGACTTTTTGGGGCATGTGCTTTTTTTCTTTTCTTTTTTTTTTTTTTTTTAATGTTACTAAATTCTCCCCTACAAAGGATGTACCAATTTGCATTCACAATCACAATGTTGAGAGTGCCTCTTTCACTTGAACTTCACCCAGAGAATATGTTGTCATACTTTTTAAGTTTTGCCAATATGAAGGGAAAGAAATGATATCTTAGTGTGTTTGCATATGTATTTCTCAAATTCAAGGTGAGGCTGAGCACTTACGTTTAAAGGACATTTTGGATCTTTCTTGTGAGTTAACTTTGTCTTTTGCTTATTTTTCTATCATGTAGTTAGTTATTATTCTAAACCCAATCACTGAGTAAGATTATGTATCCTCTATATGATTATATGATATTAACCCTCTACCTGTAATATAATGTACAAATATTTGCACTCAGTTTGTCAGTTGTCTTTTGAATGTATTTATGATGATTATTTTTTATGTCACATTTATCCCTGTTTTCTTTATTGTATTTGGAATTTGAACTGTAGTTTCAAAACCTTCCCATACAAACAGGATAAATAGGTTATAGCGGAATTCACACATGTTGTCTTATAATATGGTTTCATTTTTTACACTTAGAACTCTAAACTGTTTGAAATTTATCTCTGTGTATATTATGAGGTATTGATCTATCTTGATTCTCCTTGACAAATGGCTACCCAGTTGTTTAAAACTATTAAAATGTCTATCCTTGACTAGTTATTTGAGATGTCCCCTTTATCATGTTATGCAGATTTCATATTTAGTATCTCTTTTGTTCCATGAGTTTTTGCTTTATTTGTTTTTTTTAATTCTGCTCCATTGTTGCCTTACTTTATACCTTTAGAGTAGTAAAATCTCTGGGTTAATTCCTTTGCTCTTATAAACTATATGATATAAAAGCCCTTGAAGACATCAAGGATATTTTCTTTATCAAACAAGTCTTATACATTTATTCACATATGTCTTGCAATTGCTTATTCTCAATCAGTCTTTCCAGAAATCCAGTGTCCCTTTTAGTATGCAGATGCGGATATCTTGTTTTCTAAAACGTTTTTCTTGGATTTCAGTTTTATTTATTTATTTATTTATTTATTTATTTATTTATTTAGACTTTGTTTTTTTTTTAATTTCTTTATTATCATGTTCAGTTAACCAGCATATAGTACATCATTAGTTTTTGATGTAATGTTCAATGATTCATTAGATCCATTAGTTGCTTATATAGATTTCAGCTTTAAATATTAGTAATATTCTATATTATATATTTTTTTGCCTGCATTCTGTTTCAGCCGCTTTCTCTTGATCTTTTGAATTTATTTATCTCAATTTCGTCTTGTTGACATTTTTTTTCCCTTCCTTCAATCCCTTACTGGATTTTCATTTGAGCCTTTTTTCATTGACATTTATTAAAGTTAATATTCAGGTCTGAGATGATTTTTGTCTTTTTCTTCCATTTATTTTATGATTAATCAGCTGCCTCTTTCTAAAAATTTCTTCCTTTTTGTTGTCTGATTATTGTTTTGCATTTTAATTTCTCTGTTAAGGTGTTTTTTTTCACATCATCAAGGTTTAACTCATTTTGAGATGTTGAGTTTTAGGTTTGTGTGTGTGTGTGTGGTTAATTTTTGTAGTTGCATACGGTGAAGTGGGGTTTCATCCATTTAAATGCCTTAGTTCTCCTTTTCTGTTATATTATAGTTTTGTTGTATAGATTTCTATAGTTTTCATGTAGTCACTTAGAACACTTTGGTGTTATATAAGATTTGGTGTTCCATGGTACTCTCATATTTCTTTACTTTTGTTTTTTTTTTTTTTTTGGTGGTGGTTGTTGTTTTGTTTTTGTTTTTGAGAAAGAGAGGGGATTATATATAACCTTTAATTTGTTGCTTCTTTTTTTCAAAGTAGGGCCCTAAATTTCCCATTTGCTCGTTTTTTACTTCATAAATAATTTTTAAAATATCACTCCTTTCTTCTTTATCTCCTCCTTTCCCAGAAGTATTGCTTCCAGATTATAACCTCAAATGGTATGTTTTTTTCCTGTAGTAAGTGTTCTCTAACCACCATGATTCTTTCTTGGTCTTGGACACTAAGAAGGAACAATCCCCCCCCCCCTCCTTTGGTAGCAATTTTTAGGTAATTTTATACCTGCCACTGGCTCCCCTCTTCTCTCTTTCCTGCCAGCTTTACTCCTGACACAGGTTTGCTGTAAAAACATGAGATAGTTCACCAGGGTTTGGTCTTTTTTCTTTCTTCTCCTCCCTGTCCTTCTCTTTCCTCTTCTTTTTCAATGGAGGTATTTTTTTTTAAATCTTTTAATTATGCACAAGTTGGGATGTTTCTCTAGTTTTTGTTTGTTTGTTTGTCTCGTTGTTATATATTGTCTCTGAGGAATATGTGGGATATGCCATTATTCTCCACTATTTGAAAGTCTTACACACACACACACACACACACACACACACACACGTCATTTTATTTATTTTTCCTATAATTCATGAAATCATAAGTTTGTAGAACTACTTAGAGAAATATTTTTAACTCCTATTCCTGTCTGTAATCTCGTACTTCCTCCCCATTCAGTCCTCCCAGGGAAAGCTGAAGAGCTTCGTTTTAGTAATGCCCCTTCCCCGCTCAAAAGTACTCAGTGGCACCATTATTCATCTTCAAATAAACTTACAATTCTACCCGTGAGTTTTGTGGGATCCCAGGTGGCCCACGTTTCTTCTCTGTTTCTGCTTATTCTGTTGAGGCTAACCTGGGTATATTCTCCACTTATACTTACCCACACTAAGATGTCAGTCTATTTGTTCCATCCATGGAAAACAAGTTTTCCAGAATAATATTCAGGAAGTCTTACGAGAATAAATTGACTCTGCACTGGCCACATTGGTTAATGAGAAATCCCATTAATCCTTTTGTGGCATTTTAATCCTTTCTTGCTCTGTGTTTCCTTTTTCCTTGGCATCGTTACTTCAGTATGGGTATTTGGCAGCCTTCCTTAATTTCTTTCTGCTGTCCATGCCATGAACAAAGATTCTTCCTTGGGTGGCTGCGCTCAAGTAATAGCCTAAGTCTTCTTTTTGTACTATATTGCTTATCCTTTGGAATAATATCCTTATCCTTTGGCATGTGCTTTCACTAACTTTTAGTGTGTAAATAAAAAAGAGAAACCAAGTTAAGAGAGATGAAGTGACTGAGGTCAAATAGCTCCTAATTGATACAACCAGGTTTTGGACCCAGGTAGACTGCTTTCAGAGCCTGAACTCAAAACTACTCATCTGTGTGTTTCATAGGATGAATGTATTTCACTGATTTTGAAAATGTGAAGAGATATAGTATAGTACCCTAAGCTTTAAAACGGCAAATATTTGCCTGACAATACAGTAGGTAAATGAGGGATCTGATTTTAATTAAAAGGGCAATAGTATGCTGTAGTTCATGTATTAAATAATTACAATTCTGTAGTGTCATTGGTTTTGAAAATTAATTTATACTTAATGAGATATATCCAAATATTAATTATACCTCCAGAAGGAGAGGGATTAATACAGAGTTCATTATTAGGAGATTGCGTTGATTTATTTTAATATATACTTGTATATATTATGTCCGCGTGATTTAAAGGATGTTTTCTGGTTTATTTGGTGCAACAGTCACATGATCCAAGAGTAAATGATCTGTAGAGAAGTACACTATAACCTGATGAATTTATTTAACAGAAGAACTTATGTCTGGCATGGACCACTATTCATATACATTCACAGCCACACCTGCGTACAGACTGCAGACTACATAAACACCTGCCCAGGCTGGAGGCGCTGTGAAGTCATCTGAGTCAGAAATCAGGGAGAATCTAAGTAGTTTAATTGACATTGGCTCATGATCAGAACTCTATATATTGTTATTATTTCTAGTAGTAGCATGAATTACAATTAGAATCCATTATTAATTTGAAATAAAATGATAAGCTACCATATCTGAGTAGGAATTGTTCAAAATAAAATAATCCGGAGAAAATTTTCATATCACTGCATTCTGTTGAAATCAGGCTCGTTGCAATTCACATACATACAATGATGTATGTGAAATAGAGACTGAGGTCAGTAGTCTGAGGAGAACATTTTATTTCATATATTTCTTCTAACATTGAAGTGTTACTTTCTGAAGAGTCTTTACTCCTGCAGAGAAATCAAGACAACTGGAAAACTCTTGTCTTTCATGCCTGCTGTTTTCTTATTTTATGCAAGTGTCATTCATCATGGGTTAGTGATAGAAACTGAGCAATAAATGAGGCTCTCACACTACGTCTGAAGAGCCAATAAGCAGAAGACCTTGAAATATTCCCATGAACTCAGAATAGTCAGAATAAAGGAGGAACAACCTAAACCCACATTTACATAAATTGGCCCAACAGTTTCAATGATATACTTGTAAGAAAGGCATTCTTTACTGTGCTAAACGTGTTACATATATTTCAAGAGTAAAATATTTGGTTGGAGCTTCTGGTATTAAATATTCTGGTATTTCAAATGGAATCTACACTTCGGATCACACATAGAATCTGTGCCTACAGTTCTCCCTCTCTGCCCACATTTCATTTGAACTTCCAAATCTACTGTAGGGATTTCCTCTGAAAGAAATCATTTCTCCATTTGCCATTTTGTTTTGTCTTCAAATGCATGGCAAACATTTGTCCTGAATTAATGTTGCAGCGTCATTATTCTAATCTCTTAACAGGAAAGTACCAACTAAAGGAGAAAAAGATCTGAAAATAAAGTTCTTTTGTTAAAAGCACAGATTTAGAAATGCTTCTTTTAAGTACACTTCTTAACCAAAATATGGAAATAGACACCGTACTTCTGCACGACCAAAGACTCTAAATAACTTGTGTAAACAGATAAACAAAAATAAAATAATGTAACAGACCAAAATTTCCCATAGGATATTCATATCTCACACACTACCTTCTATGATTCTTTGCAGTTACTGAAGCATTTCACGTTTCCTTTATTGAGGACCCACTGAGTCCCGCCAGCTGAGAGGGGGTGTTGTTGGGTGTCAGCCACAGACTGAATCAAGATGCATAGTTTCAGAGTCAATCCCTCGTCCTTGACATTCACACACCTACTTAATGTTTGAGGAAGCCAGACTAGTTCCCATGTCATTGCACTCTGAGCCTGGTTCTTTTTACTCAACTCACTAAGGAAGCAAAATAATTAGATCCATTGAGACATTAAATATGAGTCAATGAAATGCAAAAACTTTCAAAGCGTTCAGTCCCTACATCACCTTGAATGTTGCCAGTATGTTTTATCCAATATACAATGTGTAGAAATATGCTAGGAATAGCAGTGCACTGAAAATGGGCACTGACATGGTATCGCTTTGCCCTCCTTTTTTTTTTTTGTTTTTTAAAGATTTTATTTATTTATTCGACAGAGATAGAGACAGCCAGCGAGAGAGGGAACACAAGCAGGGGGAGTGGGAGAGGAAGAAGCAGGCTCCCAGCGGAGGAGCCTGATGTGGGGCTCGATCCCAGATTGCCGGGATCACGCCCTGAGCCGAAGGCAGACGCTTAACCGCTGTGCCACCCAGGCGCCCCAACTTTGCCCTCCTTTAATCACAGGGACCCTGCCTAGGAGGGCTAAGCCCTCTTTTGTTTCAAAACCACCTGTAGAGTTGTTTGTTGTTATTTGTTTGTTTCTTTTTCCCTCATTAGAAGAAATCTGTTTTCAATATGGGAGATGTAAAAAAAAAAAAAAAATACGGAGAAAAATTTAGAACAAAGGAAGCAAAAATCACACTTTATCTCAAAAGCCCAAAAGAAGACTCCAAACAATTTTACTGTATTTTCCTCCAAAATCTTTGTACACACTTGCCTGTATGTGTACATATATTTTATAAAGTAAAAATGAGCACTCCCAAATGGGCATATAAAGTAAATCATTTTCACCTTTCCAAACCAAATTGTTAAATGCCATTCTTCTCCTGACAATCATATCACTCAGTTTAAATAGAAAATATTTTATCCCCAGCGATTGTCTGAACAAACCAAAGCTGTTTAATTGCAGCATTGTATTTTGTAATCCTTAAAAAGCTTGATATAGTTACAGATCAAAGCATGTAACACAACACCTGGGTTGCTATAGAGATGTCTAAATTTTATCAAGATTAAAACATTAACAATAAATGCATTTGTTCCATAAGGATGTTAAAGACTTACCATAACTTACACACCCACAAACATTTCTTGCATTAGTTTTGTGGGACAAATACAGGTGCAAGATATTATGTGTTTTTAATGAGCCACATTTTCCAATCTCCTATTTTGTTCTTCTGATGTAGCCTCTCTACGGATGTACTTCCTCAGATTAGAATTATCAGTGAAAAAGCTATATTGCCTAAACTTTTCTTTTTTTTAAAAAAAGATTTTGTTTATTCATTTGAGAGAGAGAGGGAGCATGAGCTGGGTGAGGGGCAGAGGGAGAAGCAGGCGCCCCGCTGAGCAGGGAGCTCGATCCTGGCATTCCAGGATCATGACCTGAGCCAAAGGCAGACACTTAACCTACGAGGCCACCCAGGTGGCCTTAAAATTTTCCTTAAATTTTCCTTAAAATTTTCCTTAAAATTTTCCAACTTGGCCTGCCAAAATGTTAATGTGAATGTACACTTGGACATGTACACACACACACACACACACACACACACACACACGTGCATGCATACATATTTGTCCATTCACATCTCTATCTCTTCTCTCTTTACGTGTATATGTAAATTAGGTTTCTTGTAGTGTTCGTGGGACAGAATCATGGTCACCTGCTCTATGTAAGAGCCATCGTACAGATCCATTTTTTTTTTTTTGAAATTGCCTGAGAGTTTGAGGAGGATATTTCCCAGGGGATCTAAAACCTTAACATTAGGGCTTTTAGTTTGACAGAGTCTTTAAGACAAATCACTGAATTATTAATGAGACCAAAGTTTACCATCATTATGTTTTTTTTTTTAAACTATATTTGAAAAGCTTTGGGGGTACCTGTGGATCTTATGGGAAATAAGTGGCTCGTGTTAGCCATGTCTATTTCATGTTGCCATTGGCAGGAAAGAAGGTAAAGAAGAACGTGGAACTAGAATTCCATCGATAATAACAGCATCCTGAAGGTATACTGATTATTGCTTAAGCTATGTCTCAGTGCTATGTTAGAGCCCTGGAACAAGGCCGGCAGCATACTTTGGAGGTAATTTAAGCAGAATTTGTTAGTCACATTCCCAAGAAAGCAGAAATGTTAGCATGTTGACTGTATGTCAGGCAGGGGTAGACTCCAGCAGTAAGAATTTAGAGATTTTCACTTTCTAGTTGTGCTCATTAATATAACACCGCCAGATTCTGACAACTGGTCTACTTCCCATTTGCTACTAATAGGTTTTTTTTCACTTTCTTCCCTGAGAAGCATTGACTTTGTGACCCTAAAGCCTTGAAGGGACCTGAAGTAGACATTCACTATTTTTATAGATGAAGTTCATAAGTGACATAATATAAAAAATATAATTTTAACCACTGACTGAGATTAATCATTATCATCGTCATCATCAATATAGACTTCATCGTGCCTACCACCAAATTCCATATGTTAAATCTTAACGCCTAGTATCATCTCAGAATGTGACTGTGTTCAGTGACAATGAAAGCTGACAGCATAGCTTCAGCACCTCCCCTTTGTTTAAATAGCCAGTGAAGCCAGTGCATTTGGCCTCTGTGGGGTTTTGTTACCTTTAACATGAAAAACTGTCCCCAATTATGGTCCCGTTTTTGCACTTCGTTGGGACATCCAGTTTAACTGAAGAAATGACATCAATGACGAAATAAATATGGAAAGCAGCAACTTTTTTGCAACAATTGTAAATTCCCTTCTGTGGGAGAAACAAATTGTTAAAGCTGTTTTGTTGAATTGGCATTTCCTAGTAAAGCTTTCCTCCACCTAGGCACTGAGACTGCACTGAATAATTTCGTGAGAAGTTTCTATCTAGTCCTCAGACAAGCAAAGATGTGCATAATGAGCAACATTTATCCTAGGGAAACTGATCAAAGAAGAGAAGCTAGCTGGTAAAAACAAGTCCAGGAAACCTGCATACTCAGAACCGTGATTTGAGATGCTAATCATTCCAGAAGTGTGTTTTATTGGCCCATTTAATTTGATTTGGGGAGAAATCTCCCGTAAGGATTTGGGGGTTTTTCAGACCTACGACACTGACATAAAAAGTCAAGCTGTACTATATCAGCTGCCCCTGTGGAATCAGTTCACCAAGCCTCCTTATAACCAAAGCAGTGACTTTCAAACTTTAATGTCTTTAAGAATTATCTGGAGAGCTTGTTAAAATGTCATGGGCTCAATAGATTCTGATTCATCTAGTCATAAGTGGGACCCAGAAACCAGCATTGTATCAAGCCTTTCTTCCCTGAAGTAATGTTTGTTTCTTCTAACACTTACATAGTGTTTATTACATGCCAGACACTGTTATGAATACTTTATTATTTTATTTTATTTTATATTTTGAAGATTTTATTTATTTATTCGACAGAGATAGAGACAGCCAGCGAGAGGGGGAACACAAGCAGGGGGAGTGGGAGAGGAAGAAGCAGGCTCATAGTGGAGGAGCCTGATGTGGGGCTCGATCCCATAACGCCGGGATCACGCCCTGAGCCGAAGGCAGACGCTTAACTGCTGTGCCACCCAGGTGCCCCTGTGCCACCCAGGCACCCCTATTTTATATTTTATTTTACTTTATTTTTTATATATTCTTAGGGAGGGAGAGAGAATGGGAGAAAGAGAGAGAGAAGGGGGAGAGGGAGAGGGAGAGGGAGAGACTCTTAAGGAGGCTCCACCCCCAGCACAGAGCCCAACCTCATCACCCTGAGATCATGACCTGAGCAGAAATAAAGAATTAGACACTTACCTGACTGAGCCACACATGAGCCCTTGTTATGAGTATTTTATAAATGTTAACTTCTTTAAAATCACGAAGCACTACATTCTGTTATCTGTGTTTTATGAGAGAAATGGAGGCAGGGTTGTTTACCCACTGACATAATGCTAGTAAGTGGCAGGGCTGGGATTTGCATCCAGGCTGTTTTGTTCCAGAGTCCAGGGTCTTGATCACTATATTGTGTGGCCAGCTCCTTTTGATACAAACTTCCCAGCATTCAGGCTTTGAGGAACACCACAGTAAGGTATAATAACTGACCCCATAAAGCAAGTGATTCCTATCAATCATGCATATTTGGGAAAAAGAAAAAACACATTTATTGATTGTTTCATTTCAGAACCTCTGATAGCCAGACAGGTTTTTAAAAATATTACAAGAGAAATGCAAAGAGAAAAAAAAAACACACACACACACACAATATTTTTATCCTCAACAAGTATCAGTTAACATTCTTCAACCCCACTGAGTCTCTGTGTGGTTCTATATTCTTTTTTTTTTTTTTTTTATGTTATGTTAGTCACTATATAGTACATCATTACTTTTTGATGTAGTGTTCCATGATTATTTGCGTATAACGCCCAGTGCTCATTACAACACGTGCCCTCCTTAATACCCATCATCCAGCTATCCCATTCCCCTGCCCCCCTTCCCTCTGAAACCCTCAGTTTGTTTCCCAGAGTCCATAGTCTCTCATGGTTCTGTCTCCCCTTCTGATTTCCCCCCTTACAGTTTTCCCTTCCTTTCCCTAATGTCCCCCAAGCCATTCCTTATGTTCCACATATGAGTGAAACCATATGATAATTGGCTTTCTCTGCTTGACTAATTTCACTTAGCATAATCCCCTCCAGTTCCATCCATGTCGATGCAAAGGATGGGCATTCATCCTTTCTGATGGCTGAGTAATATTTCATTGTATATATGGACCACATCTTCTTTATCCATTCCTCTGTTAAAGGACATCTCAGCTCCTTTCACAGTTTAGCTATTGTGGACAATGCTGCTATGAACATTGGGGTGCATATGGCCCTTCTCTTCACTACATCTGTATCTTTGGGGTAAATACCCAGTAGTGCAATTGCTGGGTCATAGGGTAGCTCTATTTTTAACTTTTTGAAGAACCTCTGTACTGTTTTCCAAAATGGCTCTACCAGCTTGCATTCCCACCAACAGTGTAAGAGGGTTCCCCTTTCTCCACATCCTTTCCAACATTTGTTTTCTGCATTGTTAATTTTTGCCATTCTAACTGGTGTAAGGTGATTATCTCAATGTGGTTTTGACTTGAACTTCCCTAATGGCTAATGATGTTGAAATTTTTTCATGTGTCTGTTAGCCATTTGTATGTCTTCTTTGGAGAAGTATCTCTTCATGTCTTCTGCCCATTTTTTGACTTAATTATTTGTTTTTTTGAGTGTTGAGTTTGAGAAGTTCTTCTGAATCTTGGCTACCAGCCCTTTATCTGTAATGTCATTTGTTCTGTGTGGTTCTAATGAAGGATTCCAATCATGTAGCAAAGTGAAAGCTACAGTTCCCAGATACTCTCACTACTGCTGGATACAATCTCAGGCTCTATCCAACCCATGACATATGCATTTGCTCCTCTTTTTTTTTTTTCTTTTTACAAGTGTTTATTTGTAAACAGTTTCCAACTTACAGAGACTTTGCAAGCATAAGAACACTGAGATAAACTGTCCTTCTTATATCCTTAACCCAAGGGTCGCTGACGGTTAGCATTTTACCCCCTCTGTTTCTACATTTGTGCAATCACTCCTTCACTCATCTCTCTCTCTCCCTGCCTCCCAGCCCTGAGGAGTCCTCAGTAAACCTTTGTTGAACAAATATCCATGTGCAGATAAGGAAAAGACCGTAGAAGGAGTTTAAGTGACGTGATCAAAGTCAAATTTCTGTAGAGTGGTAAAGCCGTGCCTGCAGGCAATTGATTGTGGAGCCTGAGTTCTGATTCGCTCTACATTTAATCACCTGAGAGGAACATGAGGCCCATCATTGAGGCTCGTGTTTTAAAGTAGTGGGGCTTCTTTCATCTCAGAGAAAAAGCTGACTGCTCACGCATAGTCTCTCTGTCTGTGATCACCGCACCCAACTCAGCTACAGAAAAGATTTGACTCAAAAATAAGAAGTACTCCTAGTAGTAGTATAATTAAAGTGTGTTTCATTGGCAGGTCTCTTCACTATTTTCCTAACACGGTTATATGCATTATGCCATTTTGCTTCATAATGGGCCAGTGAATCAGGGCTTACTATCACCGTTCTATGGATGAGGAAATTAAAGCTCAAGGGGTTAGTGATTTCCTTAAGGTCATAGAACAAACGTGTCCTTAAGTCAGCACTAGGGCCCAGGTTCCCAATTTCTGACCTGATCTTTTCACCACCAACCTTCTTACTTAGAGCGGCATATACACTAAACCCTGTTACACAAAATAGTCCCCTGCTGAACAGAATTGACACACCACTGACCTATACAGAACTGTAGGTGTGTAAGAACAGAGTTCTCAGTGATACCCACAAATGACCACGTTACTTGGAATTAATTTTACTCAGCGGTGCTAAAAGTTTCTAGGAAGTTGAACAAGGTCATCTGGTCATTTGAGAATAAGCATTTGGTAGTAAATTGGGACTAAATGTTACTGTGAAACCAGCAGCTGTCTTCCCAAGTGACTAAGGGGAAGTGAAATTTAAGGAACAATTATCTTTTCTGTAGGAATTACCATTGTGCTCACCACAAATCACAATGACAGGAAATTGAAACATGGATCTAGAGGTTTTAGGTCCAGGAAAATAATAGACTCATCATCCTCAATGGCCAACATTAGTATTTCATATTTTCTAGCATTTTTTAACTTCATAAACTCTATTAATAGCAGTTCACATATTTGAATCCTAATACAAATGACCCAGTAGTAGATAATGTCACAGTCTCTCTCATTGTAAAATTGTAACAGAATTTCTTAGAGATGTCAATAGCTTATCTTATATCTCGTAATGAATATTACTCGGTCTCCTGATGCCGAGTCTGTCCACCAATCTGCAGTGGGGAAATCAGCTGGTCCGTGCCTGCAGTATACTAGGCCTTAGTCAACATTAGTTTTCTCTCTCTCATTCTTTCTGCTTTGTAATTAAGTTATTTTATCATCTTGAAGTTCTGTGAGATGATCAGGCATTGTAATATCCATTTTTATGAATGAGAAACCGAGTCTCAGCAAGCTTTTGTAAGTGAACCTAATTAGAAGAGAGGCTTAAGCCCAACAAGCAAAGAATGGGGAAATGATATACTGAATATTTGCATTAGACTTCACATGTTCCAGGCCACATTTCAAACAAAGTGATTTTCCTTTTAGACCTCTCTGTTGTGAGGACCACAAGAAAATTGATTCCTTCTTGGCCCTTTTAGAATCATTTGCACTCAATCATTTCATTCTATTCCAATTGTTACTTAACAAAGCTGTCTCCAGACTTACTAGCATAAAACAATGGGATTGCATATCATGGTTTTATGGGTTAGGAATTTGTGTAAGGAGATTATTCTTCCATCGGATGTCAACAGAAGTTACTTGATGGTAGTCATTTGCAAATGTGCCGGATTAGAAAGCCCAATCTTGGTGCCTCAGAGGAGATAGTTTTTTGGACAGGATGGTACCTTATTGTAGATGGCTGGGAGGCTGGGTTCATCTGGGACTATTGACTAAACATCTCATGTGGCCTCTACAACATGGAGGTCTCACAGAAGTTGAATTTCTTACTTGGTAGCTCAGAGTTTCCATAGAGAGTGTCCCAAGAGATAGGAAGCTGATAGTGCATTAGGGCCTGGGAGCAAAGCTGGTCGCATCACTTCTCTTGCATTCTACTGCTCAAAGCAGTCACAGGGCCCATTCAGGTTCAAGGGATAGAGGTATAGACATCACCTTTCAATGAGCAACTAACACAGAATTTGCAGCCATCTTTAATCTTTGTATTTTGTGTATTTCTACTGTGTAAGGATGAGCATGCAGCATTTATCTTGGTTATCTACGCATTGCAGCATGGAGGAGGAGGATAATGAAATACGGACAGGGATAAGTATTAGAGGATGCTTCTTGCCTCTGAGGAGAAGGATTTCCTCAGGCAAAAAAAAAAAAAAAGTTAAATGGTAATTGGTCTTTGCTATTCTCTTAATATTTTTGCTATTAATCTGTGGGGTGGAAGTTTTGGCAAATATATTGAATAACAGTTCTTTTCCAGCAACTAGCCCCTGCCACAGCCATATCTATGAGGTTTCCTAAGTTGGCGATTTCAAAATTGTTCTAATTCTGAATCATGCTATTTTTTTACCATATTAAAGATCTTCTTGTAGTATTTTTTTTTGCATATTTTTAACTTTAATTGAGCCTATTACACACACACACACACACACACACACACACAGCCACAGACATAGACACACACTGTTTGCCATTATAAACCTTTGAGTTTAAGCCTGGAACTGGACTAGAAAATCTATGAGTTGCAAGAACTGCTTTTGTTCCTCTAGTGTAAGACCAAGAATAGCATTTCTCAAGTTGCAGTTCATGAAGAATTTGTGTTTAGTGAAGTGTTAATAAGTATTCTGGAAACAAGCGAAAAATACAAAGGCTCCTGATATTTTCGGGAATGCTGTAATTGACAACCCATTTTGAAAATTCACAATGTTGATATTAATATGTAAAAGTCATTGAGAAAACCAGTTTTACTCACCGTTTCTCTTTTTGACCATAGAATGCTTTTATCATGGGCCTCCTAGATTTCAGTCAACAAATATCTATTACATGCCTACATTGTGCCAAATCTTGTGCTAGACCTTAGGATGAGAGCAGTGAAAAAAGCAGATGTCAGTCCCCCCTCAAAGATTATACAGTGTAGTAGGAGAGCCAGGTATCACCCAGGCTACATGTAATTTCAAGAAATAAAATGGGAACATTGTTTTGGAAAACATCAGGCTACCTATGCTGTCCAATACAGTAGATGCTATCCATATGTGACTATTTAATTAAAGTTAAATATATGTAAAAAATCAGTGACCCCTTTGCAATAGTCACATTTCAAGTGTTCGGTAGCTATGTGTCACTACGGCTACTATAAAGGATAGTGCAGGATACAGCCCTTCCATTTTGCAAAAAGTTTTATTAGGCTTGCTCTAGAGCAGGGCTCTGCAGATTATGGCACATTGGGCATATATTATCTCATATTTCACTTCATATCTTTTAAAGATTCAGAGATATATGATTACTCGGCCTAAAGCTAAATACATGTCCAATTTGTTTGACACATGTCTCATCCCATTCCATGTTGCATTTCCAAAAGTTATGGAAGAAAGTGCCTGTCTTCTCAAAGGCTCAGCAAGCTGCCAAACGTAGAACTTTGGTGGTTCTATTGGCGGGGGGGGTGTTTCTTAGTGTAGTTTTAATTGATCATTCTTATTATGAGGAACTTGAGTATCTTTTCATATGCTTAGAGGATGTTTTTAATCTTTCTTTCTCTGAACTGCCTGCTCATATCTTGCACCCATTTTTTTTTCAGTTTGTTGATTTTATTCTTCTCAATTAGTTGAAGCTCTTCACCTATTAGGTATATTAAACTTTGGTCTGTGATATAATTTTTGAGCATTTTCTGAGATAGAAGTTATGATTATTATTCTGTGATATAAATATTTGTCCCAGTTTGTCATATTTTGCTTAAATATTTTTGTGGCATGTATATGAGTTCGAATGGTTATATAATCAGATTTATTGATCTTTTCCATTAATGCTTTTGGAATCTTCGACATAGGGAATTTCTTTTCTTTAGAGGTATAAAACAATACAACCACTTTTAAAAAGTTACTTGAATAATTTCAGCTTCATTTTTGATCTCTGATGCATTGCGTATTTACTGTGGTACACACTGTTAGATTTGGTTTATGTTTTTTCAGTTTTAGTTTGGTCATCCAAATACGTGAGTTCCTACATCATGTACTTAAAGTTTATCTTCTTTACTGATTTGAAAACCCGCATTTCTCATTCATTGATACAGTTTACCTTTCCTTTTAGCATTTATTTCATTTTCAAGAAAAAAGGGGTTGGCTAGAGGGAAGTATATTTCAGGAACTCAGTATGTATTTGTTGTATAAATGAATGAATAGAGAGGAATGAATTCCATGAACCATGGCAGGGGTTTGTGTACTCAAGTTTAAATAATATTCTGTATAATTATAGTTAGGGCAAGTAAAAATAAAACATTCTCAAATATGTCTAGACCAAAAAGAAAAAGAAAAAAAAAAAGACTCAGACTGGAAAAAAGACTCAGATAAAACTGCAGATGTGATTATTAAATAAAATAAATTAATATATATTAAATGGGTGATCTGAGAAAGAGCCTGAGCAGTCAGATATTAAGTATTAAAGAGTTTTTTAAATGACATCCCCAATAGTAGTCATTCATTCATTTGACCAACTAATGTTCATGTTATACTTCCTACATATGAGGCAACAATCTATGAAGAATTCTTCAAATGAGGACAGGTTTTTGAGAACTCACAAAAAAGCATTTAATAATCAGAAAGCTCCCATCTGGAGTCATTAAAACCATGAAATGCCAAACCAACCCTGGCTTCTCTTTTGATAGATGACTCTATTAGAGGTGTTTCATAGAAATCAAGTATTACTAATTGATACATTTTTATTTTAGTGGCACATGATTCAAAGTCTTCCATGGTGTTTGTGGGATAAATGAGATGAGCAAGGCTTTAAAATTGTTCAGTTAATGTGAGGCAAGGTGGACAACCTAAATACTGACTAAAGTCTGAAGTCAACCCAGAGGGAAATCTCTTGAGATCATTTTCCAAGCTCTGTTTAGAGCCCTTTTTACTATCTGTCAATAACTTCAATAACACAGAAATGGCTTTAATAAAAATATATAATATATAGACAATTTAAATCTGGAAGAGGAAGGAAATATGAATTCTAGACTCACTATTCAGATTCTAAAGGCTGAAACATCACAACACAGCTAAGAAAATGAAATCTAACCAAAATCTAACAGGTTGGCAGTCCGTCTTTTAAGAAAACATTTATAAAAATATATGTGCAGGGAATTTTAGGATAGCAGAAGCTCAGGAAAAATGTTTAACCAAACAAAATCTCAAGTTGTGTTGCCACTTTAAATTCCATGGTATAAGTGATGTCCTAAGAGTTCCAGTCATCTTTGCCAGAATATTTGCCCCTATCCTAATTATTTCTGCCAAAATCTTTACTCCACAGACATGCATGCAAGTGAGTCTCTACTTTTATATATTCATCTATTCAACAAATCAGACTGTATCCTGTAAAGTATAATAGTGTTGCCTACACTATAACACTTTTCACTGTGCACGAAATTAATTCTCTTCCTTTTCCTGCTGAGTCTCGCTCTCATTCTCATTTACCTTGAATAGCTGTGGGAGCAATAGTGTTATTGCCAAGCCTCAGATTAGAGTGAAACTCCTCCCTGTATCATTCATGACAGAGGTCAGCGAAGACAAATAGCATGCAGAGCAAGAGCAGCTCCCCTGATCCCCTGATCTTACCTACTAGGTTGGAAGTATCGCAAAAGGTTAGATCTCATTATTTTCTTAGTCAATGGCACCCTAGTAAATACAATGGCAGTTCCCTATAATTAAGAGGACACTGATAACTTGGATGCTAATTTATTCTGCTCAGGTACCTACTGAGGCTTTCCTTTGACCTGAAACACCACGTTCTTGCTTTGCTCCCTTCGCCTACTCAACTATAATCCATTCACAATCTTTTCTTATAAGAAACCTTCCATTATTCCTAAACTGGGAGTGATCTTCTGTTCTACAGAACTTCAACACTAATAACTACTTGTTGATAGTTTATCATAGACTGCCTTGTAACATCAGATCATTCAAAGAAGACAAGATTGCAGTCAGGGGATAACTCATCTCTGATTGGAAAACAGTCTCTGAGTAATTTGTAATTGCATTTGTAATTACAGAAGGTTGTACTGGATTATTATTATATCACATATAAGAAAAATCATAGGGTATTTGTCTTTTTTCTGTCTGATTTATTTCACTTGGCATAATCCCCTTGAATTCTATCCATGTTGTCACAAATGGCAAGATTTCATTCTTTAATATGGTTGAAAAACATTCCATTGTATAGATATATATATGACAGTTTATTAATTCATCCATTGATAGATTTTTAATTAAAAAAAAAAACTATAGGGCACCTGTGTGGCTTAGTTGGTTAAGCGTCTGACTCGTAATTTCACTTCAGGTCTTGATCTCAAAGTTGCGAGTTCAAGCCCCACATTGGGCTCCACGCTGGGCTTGGAGCCTACTTAAAAACGAAATAAAAATTATTAGTTTTGCAAAGCTGTTGTACAATTTACATTTGCAAAAGCAGTTTATATATAGTCTAGTTTCTTCAAATCCTTGCCACCATTTGGATTTATCAGTCTTCTTAATTTCAGTTATTCAAATGGATATGCATTGGTACCTCACTGTAGTTTGAATTTGCATTTCCCTTGTGACTAATGATGTTGAATATCTTTTCATGTGATCATTGTTCATCTATATATCTTCTTTTCTGAAGGATCTGTTCAAATCTTTTTTTTTTTAATCTAGGCTTCATTATGTTTTATTATTATTACTGCATTTTAAGAGTACTTGCATCTAAAGAGTACTTTCCAGATGAATGTTTTACAAAGCTTTTCTCCCACTGTATGCCTTAACATTATGTCTTTTTAGTAGTGTTGTTTAAAATTTTTTTAAAAAATAATTTTGATAGGGGCACCTGGGTGGCTCAGTTAAGCATCTGCCTTCGGCTCAGGTCATGATCTCAAGGTCCTGGGATCCAGGCCTGCATTGGGCTCCCTGCTCAGCAGAGAGTCTGCTTCTCCCTCTCCCTCTGTTCCTCTCCCTTGCTCATGCTCTCTTTCTCTCTCTCTCTTTCAAATAAATAAATAAAAAACCTTAAAAAAATAATTTTTTATCAATTTTAGTATCTTATTTTTCTTTTACAGTTTGATATTTTTTGTGTAGTTTTGCAATAAAATTATTATTCACCCTAAGGTTGTAAATATTTTCTTTAAAATTTTCTTTTAAAAAATTTATAATTTCAGCTTTTAAATTTTTAAATTTAGCTTTTTAAATTGGTCTATGATGCACCTTCAGTTAATTTTTATGTCTGGTGTTGGGTAAGGACAAATGATCTTTTGTTTTCTAAATAGCTATTCAGCACCATTAAAAACAATCTTTATCGAATCATCTTGATACCTGGATCACTTAATCATATAAGTCTTTTTCTGAACTCATCATTCTGTTCCATTTGATCTATTCATCTATGCTTATGCAGACATTCTTCCAATAAGGACGTAGAGGTGGACAACAGGTTCACGAAAAGGTGTTTGACGTTACTGATCATCAGGGAAATGCAAAGTGAAACCATAATGAGGTATCACCTCACACTTGTTAGGTTGGCTGTTATAAAAAAGACAAGATATATCAAGTATTGGTGAGGCTGTAGAGAAAATGGAACCCTTGCACATTGTTGGTATGAATGCAAATTGGTATAGTCATTATGGAAAACAGTATGGGGGCTCCTCAAAAAAAATTAAAAACGGAACTACCATATGATCCAGAAATCCCACTTCTGGGTATATATTCAAAGGAAGCACAGTCAGTATCTCAAAGGAATATCTGCATTCCCATGTTCTTTGAAGCATTATTTACAGTAGCCAAGATATGGAAACAGCATATCTCAGATCTGTCAACAGATGAATGGATACAGAAAATGTGGTACACATACACAATGAAGTATTATTCACTCATTGAGAAAAAGGAAACACTGCCATTTGTAACGACATCAGTGAACCCAGAGAACATTATACTAAGTAAAATTAGCCGGACACAGAAACACAAATACTGTATGATCACACTTACATATGGAATCTAAAAAAGTTGAACTCATAGAGCCACAGGGTTGAATGGTAGTTCCCAGGGGTTGGGACAGGATGCGGAGGTGAGGTGTTGGTCAACATGTACAAATTCAGTAATAAGATGAGTAAATTCTGCAGATCTAGTGTATAGCATGGTGAATATAGTAAATAATACTATATTGTATACTTGAAATTTTCTAAAAGAATAGATTTTAAGCGCACTCACCTCACACACAAAAAATGGTAACCATGTGATGTCACGTGTTAATTAACTTGATTGTGTAATCATTTCACAGCATACTAAATCATCACATTGTATGCCTTTAAAATATCATGTTGTACAACCTAAACATATACAGGTTTTGTCTCACATCTCAATGAGGCTTGGGGAATTTATTTTTTTCAATACACTGGCTTAATTACTATAGCTTTATAGCAAATATTGGAATCACTAATGTTAGCCTTCAAACTTTAATTTAAAAAAAGTCATTTCAGCTGTTCAAGTTAATTTACATTTTTGTAAAATTTTAGAATCACTTCTCAAAATCTAAAAAACAAAAAATTTGTAAGATTTTTTTTTTCTGTAAATTTATAGATCAATTAGTGGGAGTTGACATCCTAAGAGCATTGAAATTTCCAACCTCTGAACATGGTGTATCTATTTTAGTTTTTTTTTTTTCTTTTTTAATGTTTCAGCAATTTTCTCTTGAATTCAGAGTACAGGTTTTGCACATCTTTTGTTAAATTTATTTCTATTTATATTATTTTTGTGTTCTTGTAAACATAATTGCTTTTTGAATTTTATCTTCCTAATATATAAAAATAGATTTTTAATATTAACCTAATAACCACCAAGTTTATTCAAATTACCAATGATGAAAGTTGTTTTGAAGATTCCCGAGATTTTTTTTTTTTTTTAAGATTTTATTTATTTATTTGACAGAGAGAGAGACAGGCAATGAGAGAGGGAACACAAGCAGGGGGAGTGGGAGAGGAAGAAGCAGGCTCCCAGCAGAGGGTCCTGATGCGGGGCTCGATCCCAGAACGTCGGAATCACGCCCTGAGCCAAAGGCAGATGCTTAACGACTGAGCCACCCAGGCGCCCCTCCTGAGATTTTTTTATATCAATAATCACATCATCTGAAAATAAAGGCAGTCCTACTTTTTTTCTTATGATTTTTTTTTCTTTCCTCATTCAATGGCAAGATTTTCTAATATAGCAGATGAACAGAAATTGTAAAAGTAAACATCCATGCCTTGTTTCTGATCTTAGTGGCAAAGTGTTTAATATTTCATTATTCAATATGATTTTGGCTGTATAAGTATTTTTCATAGATTCTATTTATCAAATGGAATATATTTTCTTCTATTTATAGTTTGCTAAAAGATTTCATTCATGATGTTAAATTTTATCAAATGCTTGTTCTCTGTCAAAAAGATTGTATGGATATTCTCCTTTATTTTATAAACATGATAAATAATAATTAATTACAAATGGTTAATTTTTAAATATTAAATCAGTTTTGCATTCTTGAGAATATCCCCAGGATTGATTTGTTAATAATTTGTTAAGGGTATCTGCATATATGTTTATGTATACCATCAGTTTGTATGTGTGTTGTTATTTGTTTGTTTATTGTTGTATCTTTGTTTTTGTTATCCACATATTGTCAAAGTCATCAAATAAGTTGAGAAGTGTTCTCTTTTTTATTTTATCCACAAGTTTGTGTATAATTATGTCATTTCTTACTTAAATGTTTGGCAGAATTTACCCGTAGAGTTATGTGAATCTGCAGTTCTTCTAGCAAGAGGGTGTTTAACTATTTAAATTTGTATGTTCAATTTCTATAAGAGAGGGCTATCCAGGTATCTATTTCTTTTTTGAGTGAGCTTTTACAGTTACTTTTCAAGGAATTTTTCATTACATCTAAGATGTCATTTCTTGGCAGAATAATATTTGTAATATTATTTCATTATTCTTTAAATGTCTGGAGGACCTTTTATTTTTGGTACTGGTGATTTGTTACCTCTCTATTTTTTGTTGAATATTGGGATCGTAATATTTTCAGTGAACAAGTTTTGGCATTACTAATTTTCTCTACTGTGTGCATCTTTTCTGTTTGTTGGCTTTGCTCTTAGCATTAATATGTCTCTTCTTCTGTTTACTTTGGTTTACCTTCATCTTTTTTTCTTGTATCCTGTGGGTGGCACTTAAAGTTACACATTATCTCATGGTTCCTCAGGCTCAGTTCAATTTGTTTGTTTGTTTGTTTGGTGTATATATGTATTTTCTCTCATCCTTTGATTTAATGTAATCTGCTGATAGGTTTTCAAGGTGCCCTGGCCCTTTTCATGTCATCTTCATTCTATTATGCCCATTTAGTGATTTTATTTGAGCTGTTTATTTCAGTTCTAACATTTTGTCTTATTTCTTTTTTATGTTGTCTGTATCTTTGCTGAGATTTCCTATTTCAATTCATTATGAACGCATTTTCACTTACCTTACAAAATATAATTAAAATAGGTGCTTACCATCTTCATTTGATAATTCTAGCCTCTGAGCCGTCCAGTTTGTCATTTGTTGATTATTTTTTTGCCTTGGAATTGGGTCACTTTCTTGGTCTTTTGTATCTGGTCGTATTGGATTGTATCCTGGACATTATAATACGCTCGATTCCGTTCTTTATTTTTCCAAGGATTGTATGTGTGTGTGTGTGTGTGTGTGTGTGTGTGTGTGTATAATTTTAGCAGGCAACTTACTTGATATGCTCAAATTTACACACTGTCACATCTGCAATGTATAGTGACTTACATCTTCCTTGTTTTGTTTTTGTTTTTGTTTTTGTTTTTTTCTGTTCTCAGTGGTAAGTTGCTTTAATTCTTTTCGGCAACCCTCATTTTCCACATCAGTGATTCAGTGGTCAGCCACGAACTTAGGCTGAATTTATTCATTATATTATTAGTTCAGTTCCCCTCGGTCTTCCTTTCTGCCCTTTACCCTTGGGCAGCCCTTGTTATTCCCCAGTTCTTTCTCCTATTTCCGCTGACCAGTTACCGTGTTAGTCTGTCTCTCCTGAAACTGCATCCATCCTTAGGGTAAAGCACCAAGAAAATGGGGATCTGCTATGTACTGGGCATTTTTTCGCCACATTTTAACTCCCCTCTAGGGGCTCCCTTCTTTGTTCAACATCCGAAGTCCTCAGCTAGTGCATTTTGTATTTTATCCAAAATTTATTGCTTTTACTTGTGTGTGGATAGGTTTGTTAGGAGCTCACTTCTCCATCATAAAATTACAAACTTCATGTCCAGAATTTTTTTAACAACTAAAAGAATAATGAAATAAATTTTCTCTCAAATGAAAGATACAGATTTTAATAAGTTCTGTCAGATTCATTAGCATATATTTTGAAAAAGAACAATAATAACGGTACATTCCTGAATCTTGTATTTACATATCAATCCTATTAAATGTGGTAGTTGATTTCAGTATATATATATATTGAAATGCAGTGGACTAAATTGTTCAGGTAATCTATTCTTGTGCATCTTTGGGGAAATGATTTCTGCTTGATTGCCTCTAAAGCATGGTTCATTCACATTTAATTAGCATAAGAGTAGGCCATTTATAACATTAATCCACAAAGCTGAATTTATAATTTGTAAGATATGGCAACTTTGAAGTTGACATTTCTTTTATATCAATGCGATTGCAGCTGCAGATGAAGTGCAAATGGCATATTATGCAAAATGAAAGTTTAATTATGAGGGAAAACTTCAGTTGAATATTTCTGTTTGATTAATAATCTATAAGCAGATACCATCTAATTTAAATTTACACAAAAGTGTAACTGCTGTTGAAAAATTGCTACCATTTAACAAGGACACCAATCCAAGTCTCTTTCCATATCCTCAGGATAGGCAAAGCTAGTACTCACTTCGATGTGAGCTGGTCCTTTTAGAATTAAGGCCTGGTGAATAGAAAAACAATAAAAATGTTAAGCAATTCCATTTCATGCTCATTCAGTTATCTTGTCTATGTCCTTTTGTGATGCTTATGAGGCTAGAATATCTTCTTCAGTTCTGGCCTAGATACCTACCTCTTAGAAGAGGAAAGCATTTGTTCATTCATTCAAACTTTTTAAAGCATGGCTGATGTTCATGGGACTTGTGCTAGTTTGCCAAAGACCATTTTGTTGACTAGAATTGAACACAGTACCTATTCAAGTAAAATGGGTTTCATTTTAAATATGATGGATTTCAGTTTTCCCATTATCTGGACTTCAAAATGGCATTAACTTATCCTTAAATTTAATTTTTGTTTTGTTTTTGTATTGTTCGTTTTAGCAGCTCTTTCACTCTTGTAACAACAGCAATACAAACACGACCCACCCAAGTAAAATCCGTGATTAAAGACTGCATCTTTTTTTTCACATTATATACTGTCGAGTGTGGGATTTACCACCTGAAATCTGTAAAGCAGATAAATAATGTTAAGTGTGTTCGTATTAAAGTTGATCATACTGATACAATTTGACTATTTGGCAGAAGTTCTGTCTCATTAAATAGGAACCTATAGTGGCAAAAGAAGGAATTATTACTTGGGTTAATAAGCATTAGATAGGGGGATAGAAAGCCTAATTCCTAACGAGTTCAGCAACAATAATTAATTGTATAACTTTAGGCAAATCATTTGACCTCTCAAGGCCTCTGTTTCTTCAACTGTGAAATTAGATATATTTTGTATTAAATCACCTCTTAGATTTCTTTTTTTCTCAAAAATTAACATTTCCATGAATAATACCCTGAATGCAAGTAAGAATTTAACAGCCTCTGAGAAAGTCAATGTTTTCAATAGGATAGAAGGCACTAAGTCATGATGCCTCTCATAATCTCATTCACCTGTATATATTTTGAGGCTTCAAAGACCTATTAGATACGGTCTTTATCTGAAAGAATGGAATACTTTCATGGAATGACAAGTTTGTATATAAGAAAACATAATGAATATTTCAAAAAGTGATACAGGAATGTATACATTTCCAAAGTCAATGTACATTTTTAACCCAGAATCTTGTAAAGACTTTATAATCAAATTTACATCATATTAGTTTATTTCAGTCCTTTATTTTCTGTTTATCTCAACATCTGTGTCTAGTGAGAAAGAGTATCTCATTCAATATCTAAGAGAATTTCTTCAAAAATACTTTCTTTGGCATTTCTTTATGCTCTTTCAAGCAATATAAATTTTGCCTTTACTTTTCCTTCTACTTCTTCATGTGAGTTTGCTGATCTTATGAGACTGGATTTTTATGAAAGGGAAAGAAGGTCTTCCTTGCAGGCATATGTTTTATGTAAGAAATATATATATATATATATATTTTTTTTTTTTTTCAAGGTGTCAGTCATTGTGTAGTCTGGGTACAGACAGATCACATAACAATGGCTGCAGGGAAGAAGTCAGAGTTTTGCAAATTGGTTTAATCACATCTGCAAGGGATTCATTTAGTGCCCTGAAAAGCCCCTTAGTCACTGGCTGTTTTAAATAGCATTGCAGTGAATAGACATACACATAAATTGGCATATGGCTGTCTTATTTTCTCGAAGTAATTTCCATGAAATATAATTATTATTGACTAGCTTGAAAGTAAATAATTTAAGATAAATGATTATTATTCAAGTCCTTGGTATACATTGGTAATATTACCTTCAGAAAGTTGGTACATTGGCTCTTCTACCTGGAGTGATTGCAAATCACATTTGCTTTTATCCTTGCCAATATTCTAAGTATTGCCACTTAAAAACTAATGAATCCATATAAATTTCCCCATCTGATAATTGAAATACTGGAGAAAAAAAAAGTCTAGATTTGCATCAACATTTCCTAGTCAAGATGCACCACGTCACTGTCTTGTACTTTCTTTAGCTGGTGACAGGGACACCATATTGTCTGTGGATCGTGACTTGGAAACGGCACAGAAAGGAGTCCAGTCTCAACTCTGACAGTGGTAGTAACCGAGAAAATAGGACAGATCTGTTTTCTCAGCTTTCTCTGTGCTCCCCAGTGTCTGAAGAGGCAGGTAAGATAAGGTGTCAGCTCATGCATCTGTGTAACATTTGGACCTAAGAAAACTTGGCTGGAAGAACTTGGCCTCTCTTCAGCTATGTTTTTCTTTGGTTTTCCTGACAGCTATTACCATGTCAGCCTAAGAGCAGAGAAGAGGTACAGTCCTGCCACGTGCAATGCTGGCATATTTTAAAAACTGCACTTTGTGCAAAATAAATCTTAGCCATTTCAGAGCAGTGATATTTCTTCCTTAGGAGTTTGATTTAGGAAGAAATTTGGCCTACTATCCAAGAAGTGGGATAAGCACAGGGTTTGTTTTTTTGTCTACAAGGTAAAATATTTATGAGATAATTTTTATAAAGAGGCACTTATCAAACAACAATCTCTCCAGACTCTAAGTCTGGTGCAGTTATCTATACAAAGTTAAACTAAGGTAAACACCTAGGTGTTGACTTCTTAAGAAAGACATAAAGTCCATCAGCAACTGAATGTTGAATAAGAACATGAATTCGTAAAGACTTGGTTTATAAAAGCAGAGAGGTAAATGTATCTTGGTTGTTGGAGAAAACACAAAGAAAGGGACAAACCATAATCTGAATCAACCTCTCTTCGAGCTATTTTGACAACAGTACCTTTTGAAACAGTGCGATCTTGCAGGATCTGTAGATGCCTTTTCAAACAAATTGATATTGTGTGACTCCAAATCGTGCTTTTTAAATGCAAAACAAGGGATGACAGCTGATTCTCTAGGTTGTCCTCCTGAGGGGGTAGTCCAGAAGTCCATTTTCAGTATAGATCAACTTTCTACCCTTCCCTATTTATCCCTTAGAAATTTTAGTCTTTTGGCATCAACCTTACATAGGAAACTATCTCAACTTCTGATTTAATATCAAGCTGCTGAATTGCACTTCTCACACCTGTCATTTCTTCTCTGACCCCAGAGGGACTCTCTCACCCTAGACTCCTTGCCCACTCAGTGCAACATAACAACACTCCGAGCCTGAACTGCTCAGCCGCTGTAGTTCTGTTCTGTCAAGGTAATTGCCATCGTGATTCACAAGCACTATCTCTTTCCCTCAATGAAATGTCACTCAGATTTATTCCACCTCCTTCACCTTGAATACCATCACCTAAACCCAAGCCTTTTTTATTTCATGATCCTATATCTGCAAGAGTCTCTTAACTATTATCTCACTCTCTTCCAGTGTGCCAGTATCAATATTCTTGCCCATTATACTTTTGTATCATGTTATTTATTCTTTGAAAACATTAAATAACTACCTCTTTGCTGCCACCTTGTCAAACTCCTTTATAAGACTGTTAAGGTTATTTATCCCCTGACAGTCTCCATGCATCTCTCATTCTTACTACAAAAAGTTCAGGAAACATTAGTTATGCAATGAATTATAATGTTTTCCATTGCATTTTTTTTTCTTATTTTTAAAATGCTTGTTATAATTGAATAAGTGACTTCATGACCCACATTTTTTTTTTTAATAACTTCTTGCTTAAAGATGAGTTCTTTGGAATCTTCCATGATCTCCTCACAACAAAATATGAGGATGTTTAGATGATGATAATGGTACAAAGAAAAGTAATCATCAGTATTAGCCAGTTTTACAGGAGTGGATAGATCATGGCTGTACCTTTAAAAAATGAATGAATTTCATAATTGTCTTTGGGGGCAGATGATGATTAACTGGCATTCATTGTGCGTTATCAGTTTCTGAGATGCCCCATACGTTTTTAAATTTAAAGCTAATAAGAAACACATTAGTTATATTTTTCTCTCATTTTGAAGTTGAGAAGACTGTGCATTAGACCTATTATATTTCATAATTTTTCTACATAGACACAATTTGTGAGATGAAGGTCCAAATGTTAAACTTTTCTATCACCCAATGCTGTCTCCCTGAATGTTAAAAATAAAAGTTTTAAATAAAGCCAATTTCTATTTCCTGATCTGCCCAAATCCTCATTTATTGCCCATTCTTAAAACTCAAAACATTTCTGTTTTTGTCTCAATATAGAATTTAACTGTACAGTACATATTTCAGTAACTACAAACTTGTTAAGGATAAGAAGTAGGACCTATTAGCCTCTGGATAATTTTCTGTTGAACTCCTGTGATGTTTCCCACCCAGAGAGGGATAGTACTTCTTTACATTTAAAATTTGTAGTCTGAGAGAATAAATGGAGGAATTGGTAGAAGGGAAGGTGGAAGGGTAGATGGGAAAGGAGGTAAAAAAGAGGAAAGAAGGAAAAAGGAGGAAAAAAAATAAAAAAGAAACATGCTTCAAAGGCATAACACATAAGCAAAAGTTGGGAGTCTCCAATATTGAAATTATACCACTCTCAAATATCCAGAGGTAACCATTGTGAGTCCTAACTGACCAACTGTGCGGGTAAAGAAACCAACCATCAAACAAAACAGCCTGCACATGACGTCCTCTCACATGCTCCATGCTCCCAAAATAAAATTCCATTGCTTATTTCTTTTCTAAATGTCTTCATAGAAATTGACGTTGGCATGTACATAATTGAAAATTTTTGAGAAGTACCTAATTTGGGATTTGTCATTTCCTAAACCCATTTTTCTTGTCAAGAATCTTCATGAGTGTTACAGAATATATAACAGACTTGTGATCCTTCATCTTGTATCTAGGTCTTTCTCTTAGTCATTCTTTGCTTCTGGAAACAGGTTATATATTACTTGATTTACCATTCATTTAGCACATGGTCTCTAGAAGACTCTTCACCCATCTTGGTAGTTAGGTATGACTATGACTTGGAATCTTACAGAATCTGTTGACTTACTGGCATTACATAGTAATGGAATAGGCTTCCAAATTTGAATTAAGCTTTTTGCTGTAATCAAGAGCCTCTAACTCCAGTCTTTCTAGGTTCTTCTTATTTTTTTTTTTCCTTTTGGTAAACATTTTCCCAGTTTTATGCTATTTCTACCTTTTTTTTTTTTCATATTCTGTTTCAGTCCATGCTGAGAAAAGGATATTTTCCTCTCAAATTTAAGTGAAGGACTTGGCATTTGAGAGCGGTTTCCCTCTTCTTTAGTGTGGAACAAACTACAAAGAAAAGAAAAGAAGGAAAGAGGAAGGAGAGAAAGATGAGTGGTTCCTACCAGTTGTCAAACCATGATATATTCCAGCCCAGAATATTCCCATCTTGGAATCAAAGAAAGTAAAATGTACTCAAGTAAATTATTTTAGGAACAGGAACGTTTGCCTTGCCTTTTAAACTCAAATTCAGTCAGTATTTCTGGAGTACCTACTATGTGATGAGTTCATCTTCTCTTTCAACTCCCCAGTGGCACCATGAATGGAAATTATTATGTATCAGGCAGAATCAGCAACTAAGCTCTGACAGGTTACACGCCTAATTAAAAGTCACACAGAGATTCAAACCCAGATCTCATGACTTCTAGTTTCAATGCCTTTGCTATCCTCTATATCTTTAGATGTTATGTGTCTCTCTACGGAGTTGTTGGTAATATGAAGAACTCTAGCTAAAATTTAAATTGACATATAAGTTAGTAAAAAGGTACCGACTGATTCCTAACATAATATTTTTAAAGCATTTTTAATTAACATTCGTATTGGTAATTCACAAAACTAAAATTATATTGTCTCAGAAATAATTGCTCAATAACATTTATTTTTAAGCATTGATAACAATTTAAGAAGCAATCTTAATTCCTGAAACAAGCAAAAAAAATGTTTTTTTTAAGATTCTACAGGAGAAACATAATCATTAGATATTTCTCAGTGTGCACTTTCACACTTTTTTTAATTTTTGAAAGCTACATAGAAAATTAAAATAAGTTTTCATTAACATCTCAAGCATCATTTTATCTAAAATAATAGATTCAAATTGAACTGTATGTCTAGAAGATAAAATCGAGCTAAACCAAACGACACTACTGTAAAATATAAGCCAAAATGTGTTCCTGTTTTTCCTTGTCTGCTTCATCCTGTGTAACTTGTCACTGAGTACTGATTACTTTTCTCTGAATTGTTTCTCTCCCTCTCCTCTTGAGAGGTGGGTTGTTGGATCTCGCGGTGGATTACAGCTACTCATTAACACTTGGCTGGAGGACTCTCAACCTCTCTAATAGCAGAACACTTTGAGTTCAAATGAGCCTAGGATTTTTTAACGGAAAAGCAGCTAGGAAAGGTGGTACATCTGTTCACTAGATTCATCCCTGTCTAGAAAGATATCACAAAAGTCAGAGTTAAAAGCACGGGATGTGAATGCCAGCCAGTGCTGACTTCCTGAGCTAGTTCTCAAGCAGGTTTCTGCTTGCCTGGCGAGAATCTGGTATATGTGTTCGTACAGCAGAATTCTGACCCCACAGAAATTTTGTCCATTACGACTTTGGAAGATAGAAAGTGATAAAAGGCATGTCAGGCAAAAAGAAGAAAGAATGAGCTTTTCATTTTCTTCTTTCGCCTCGATTGGACGTGGTCAGTGGCAATCTAGTGTGTCTTTAACCATCTCAGGTTGCGATGACTCTTAAGTAGTCTGTGATTCCAAATTATCTGAAAGTGGGAAAGAAGAAGAGTTGTGAGAAGCAAAATCAAAGATTCACAGAAAACTTTAAAAATTAAAGCCTGAACTTGATTAATGAGATGATGTTAGCTCAGATGAAGTACTCTTGTGGCTTTACCCTGATCTCTTTCATCTTGTCAATGACTTGGATACTAATGTCAAAGAAGGTGTACTTATCATGTTTGTAGATGGCATAATTCTGGGAGACTTGGCCAGCATATTTGGAAAATGATACAAGTTAAATATATCTCAAAGTGTAGGAAATTAGATGTTTTCTCACAAAAAGGAATAAAAGCTCACATTTAGTAAAAGGAAACCAATGAAAGCAAACATATTTATACAGATCCGTAGGGAGAGGAGCTATTTAAACAACTGTCTATGTGAAAAAAAAAAAAAAAACATGAACACTTCAATTGATTACCTATCATACATTATCAGTCAATAACATAATGTGGCTGTTAAAAAAACATTCTCAAGTCATTTTGGTAGCATGTTTAGAAGTAATGTGTAAAAATACGATCAGATAAAGCTTTCATTTCACTCTATATTTCTTACATACTTTAGCATTTGTTACAACTTAATATCATCAATTCATTTCTTTAATGTGTATCTTTCCCACTAGATTGTGAGCTCCACATCGCACGTCTTTTATTCATTAATACATGTTCAACCTGTGCCTCATATAGTATACTAGTCCGTGCCCCAGATATATGTTCACAGTGTCTGATAAATGGTATATGAGGACACTTTGATGGGAGTAATACAGCAAAGCTGGTGCCTGGGTGTGTATATCATATATTGCAACCCAGGAAACAAGCCCCATATCCTGTGGAAATCATTCAGAGATTTAACTTCAATATATTTAACTATTCTAAAGCTTAAAGATATCCCAAAATGGAGTAGCCTGGACTTCTAGTTAAACATGGTGGAATAAAACCAAATCGTATGAGGGTACAGGAGCTTACTAAACAGGGAGAAAGTGATAGTCTCTATCCTGAATCATAAGATACCTCCTGCTTCTTTTCCCAGCTGAGATCCAGAAAGCCTGCCTGCTAACTCTACTGTCTCACAAAGGAATTTGGAGGGCTCTTATCTGAGAATGGAACAGTCCAAGAGAAAAGATTCACAGATGGTGCCACACAGTGATCCCAAGTAAAATGACCATCTGATCGATCTACAAGGAGGATCATCATTCCTCAAACTATGTCCATGATAAGAAGTTCCAATCAGCTTTTAGTGTCTCTTTCTTAAATGTGAATAGATCAGTGATGATCAGATAGTGTGAAGAAGGTTATTTCAACATGAAAGAAACGATAATAAGCAAACTAGAGAAAGAAAACATGAAAGTAACAGAGACAGTGTGGGGAATATAAGAAGAAAAGAGTATCATTAATATCCACAAATAAAGTTCAAAATATCTTCAGTTAATGGGAAAATGCTATGTTAAGGAATGTTTGGAAGAGGGAAAAAAAAGTGTTGGAAATTTCAAATAACTCCGATGGATACAATTTTTTAAGTTAATACAAATTTTATTAGATGAAATTTAAGATACTGAAAAAGAACAAAGATTTGGATATATAATACAAAGGGAGAAATTAAAACAAATAGAAGACCAATCCATGTAGGTCAATGTAAATTCCAGAAAGATCACAGAGAAAATGGAAAAGAAACTATTTCTAAAATAATTTTTAGAACTTTCTACATTTGAAGGATATGTGTTTCTAGACTGCGTACTAATAGCAGTGGATGGGGGGGTGGAGCATACATTCATACAAGGACACATTAAGAAACTCCAGAATGCAGAAGAAAAAGAGAAGATTCTAAAATTATATAGAGAAGAACCAAGAGATTTGTCAGTACAGAGGATGGAATATCAGAAGTTTTCTCAATGGCAGTGTTACATGTTACAAGGCATTGGGAAGCACCCTCAAAATACAGAGGGGAAATTATTCCCAAGGTACAGATCCATACCTTGACGATACAGAATAATGTTAGAATGGAGACATTTCCAGATATACAAGATCTCAAAACAACAACTTTCTCAGGAAACTACTAGATAATGTTTCAGGGGGGGAAAATGTATGAAAATCACAAAGAAAGAAGACATGAGATTAGTATCCAGAAGTTAGAGGATCCATCAAAGGAGACATGAAAAGGGAATTATTAGGATGATAGTGGAGAGACTCTCAGGATGGCATTTAGAATCACAATAATGGTGGGCTGTCATGTAGATGTGACCAAGTTAAAAATAAGTAAAAATAAAATAGTAAATAAATAATAAATAAGCAAGCACTCTGATAGAACACCAGAGCCTACTGTTATATTTGCAATCCATGTGGAGAGTTTGGGAATAAATGAGCTTTCATTACATAGAATACTAAGAAAAAAAAACTGTTGTTTTGTTTTGTTTTAGATTTTATTTATTAATTTGTCAGACAGAGCATGCACAAGCAGAAGGAGTGGCAGGCAGAGGGAGAAGTAGGCTCCCTGCTGAGGAAGAATCCCGATGCGCGACTGGATCCCAGGATCCCGGGATCGTGACCTGAGCAGAAGGCAGACTCTTAACTGACTGAGCCACCTGGGCATCCCGAAAAAACTGTCTTAAAGAAAGAATTATTTACTTTAGTGGAACCAAAAATGATTCACATTTAAAAAAAAATGTAATGGCTCAGCTCTGAATAATATTTATATAATAATTAATAGTGAAACTAAATATTTACCTACTAAAAAATTATAATATACGTACATTGAATGGATGGACAGATGGGGAATGAGTGGTTGTTGGTGGGGATAAGAGTGGATATATGAGGGCTACATCCTCCTTTTTGTTCGTGGGAAGTCAATAGAGAATATATAAAATTTTAAAATTGAGAAAACACTGTGTAATATTTATCGATTGTTGGATGACCAGCGATCCACCAATTTAGTAGCTTAAAACAATATTAAAGATTTGTTATCTCATGTGGTTTCTGCGGATCAGAAATATGAGAGTAGCTTAACTGGGTAGATGGGGTCTCTCATGAGATTAGAGGTAAAATGTTAGCCATGGCTGCAGTCGCTCAGGGTTGACTGGTACTCAAGGATCACTCATGAATCACTCACTCAGATGGCAGGCAGATGGGTCGCTTCCTTAGGGCCATTTAAGACTCAGGTTGTAGCAGCTGCCTTTCCACAGGGTGAGTGGTTCAAGAGAGAGCCCACAGCAGAGGAAATGTCTTCTTTGACTAGTCTTAGAAGTCACAGATTATGTTCACAATTATAGTATTAGTTGCTGAGATTAACTCTAATTCATGGAGTGAGAAGACTTGACATGGGTAAGAATACCAGGAGAAAAACATCATGGGGGCTGTCTCGGAGACTAGTTACCATGAGCAGTGTGCATGCCCGTGTGTGTGTGGGGGGGAGTGTACACGGGTGAACACACACTTACTATGAAGTGAATCCTAGAACTATTTCCGGTACAGCTAACAAAGAGCTACGTGAGTGGGGATCTTAGTATTTGAAAAAGAATATGTTTTGGATCTATCCCTGTGAATGAAACTACATGTCTTGGATCTTTGCTTCCTAAAGTGCTTGTAAATGGTTAGCATCTTTTTTTTTTTTTTTTTTTTTGATTTTTATTTATTTATTTGACAGAGAGACAGCCAGTGAAGAGAGGGAACACAAGCAGGGGGAGTGGGTGAGGAAGAAGCAGGCTCTTAGCAGAGGAACCTGATGTGGGGCCCGATCCCAGAACGCTGGGATCACGCCCTGAGCCGAAGGCAGACGCTTAACGACTGCGCCACCCAGGCGCCCCGTAAATGGTTAGCATCTTAATTGCTGAAAGAGAGCTTGAGTTACCCGAGGACCAGCTATGCCCCCTTTAAATCCTCATTGTCTGCTCCCTGGCACCACGACCATGGCGCAAAGAGGATAGGAGTGCTTGGAATTGGCTGCTTTGTAGTCATATCTTCAAGAGTCCTGTAAAATTGCAAGTACTGTGTCGGATGGTAAAGAAAAGCTAAGAGCAAAAAATAGATGGATAAAAAAAAAAAAGAGAAAAACAATAGTGACCAAAATGAATATCTTTAGAACGCATACTTCTTAGTAGAACATCGATATTTCTAGGCATGTCAGGAAATGAATCCAACCACTTGACAATGGTTGAAAATTGGTATCTTAAGACATCGGTCTTTTTGTCTACATATCTATATTACATCAGATCGATATGGCTTACATTCTCACAGTGAAGAGGAAATAGAATTTTAATAAAAGCTGGATTGTGTGACTAATATTCTTGAATTGTAGTGCATAAAAAACCTTCATGCAGGAAATGAAAGAGAAAAAAAAATAACCAAGATCCTAACTTTTTAGTAGGGGAATGAAATGTAAAATGATTATAGAAAATAGATCATTTTCAAATTAGTATTCTGCACTTCAGGGGAAGAGCGTATTTTTCTCCTGCATAAATTATGTGGGAGCACATTTCAAAAACCCAATCTTAATCTAAGCAATGAACATTTCAAAAAGTAAATTAATATCTTCAAGGGGATGAAATATAGCATCTTGGGGAGCCGACTCCAGCACCACAATAATTATGGCTTTGCGAACATTTCCGCAAAAAGCCTGATTCCGAAACTGTTTTTCCTGCCCTCCCAGCCTTGTTGACGACAGAAGTTAGTGTCTGTTCTCGGCTTTGAATACAAAGCTGACCTATTTTATTTTTCTTCCTTGAATGAAACTCCTTTATAACAATATGACTTTTAAGTTCTTCAAATGAATATGTATGGTCTCAGATTTCTCTCGTGCTTCCACTCTTGTGGCTTACAGATAGGGGAATATCACAGAATGATTGAATTTTAGGATCAAACTTTAGACTCATGTTGCTGAGGCCATATCATAAGCCGGGGGGTGCGGGGAAGAGGGTAGCCCATAACCTTTAAAAAGCACTGTTCTTGGAGTCAGAAGCCCTGTATTATTAGCCTGGCTACTTATTAGGGGGGTTGCCTCTAGAGCCTTGAGTCTATCATTTCACTTTTAGGAGACTTCTTTTTTTTAAAACTTGGAAAATGAAAATACTGAACTTGGTGGCCTCTGAGATCTCTTAGTGGCTCTAACATTACTCAAGGCCGAATGGAGAGGTAAGGTTTGAACCAAGTCTAGAACACATCTCTCTTGACTCTCAGTTTGGTATCTTAACAGATATTAGATGAATGATTTTTCGGTTTCTTGCCCTCCTGCCTCCCTCCCTTCCTTCCTTCCTTTATTATTTTTTTTATAATACGGTTAAGAACGTTTAACATGAAAACAAAAACAAAAACATTTACCATGAGATCTACCCTTTTAAATATTCAAGTGTACACTATGTTATTTTTGACTGTGAGTATAATATGTCCAGAAGATTCATTAGAATTTGTTCATCTTAAGTCACTGAAACTTTATGCCTATTGATTAATAATAATTAACTTCCCATTTCCCCCACCCTCCAGCCTCTAGCAATCACCATTCCTCACACTGATTCTGTGAATTTGACTATTTTAGATACTGCATATAAGTGGAATCATGCAGTATTTGTCTTTATGTGACTGGCTGCTTTCACTTAGCATGATGTCCTCAAGGTTCACCATGTTGTCACATACAGCAAACATCCCTTCTTTTTTTAAGGCTGAAATCTATTCTGTTGTTTTTATATCCATTTTTCCCATCAGTGGACATTGCGGTTGTCTCCACATCTTGGCTATCATGAATAGTGAGTGCTGCAGTGAACATGGGAGTGCTTATATCTCTCTGAGATCCTAATTTCAATTATTTTGGAGAACTAGCCAGAGTTAGGATTGCTGAATGATATGGTGGAGGAAATGTAACCATTCAGAATACATTTTTAACCATATGAGGTACATTTACAATATGGCAGGAACATGATTTCCACCTGTGTCACTTCCCTCTGGCCCTCATCATATACAGGCATAGTGGGACATGTGTCTAGTCAAAATCCATAGTCCTATATTCCAGTCAACTTCTAGCTATGTGCTTGCCTTGACCTCTTCTTAATATGACCAAATTAATGTTTTAATAAAGCATGAAATAATCCAAACAAAATCTCATTTACAAAAATAAGACCCAGTACTGTAGGCCTTTGGTGACTATTTGCCAGGATTTTGTCCTTTGGACCAAAGGTGGAATGTCATTCCGGAAATCAAGAGTGTTTGATTAGAATACAGCCCTGCTTTAGTTTAGTGTGATGATTACCCTTGTGAGTTTCTAGGTAACTATTTGCAGGGTTATTTTACAACATGGTTTGGCTAAATGACCTCAATCCTGAAGTTTGTATTTGTGTGTGTGTGAAGTCCACTAGAAACCGCATCATTATAGCGGTAATTTCATTTACACATTTCTTCCACACACGTAGTGAAGCAACATGTATCTTTCAAGTTCACATCAAAAACTTCTAATTGGTGGTATCTTCTGCCAAAATATAGCAAGTGGGAAGCGTGTTTTGCCGTCGGAAAAACCTAGATTGGAATCTCATTTCTGCATAATTGCTGTGATCCTGGAAAATTACTAATGTCTCTGAGCTTCAGTTTCCTCCTCTGTAAAGTCAGTCTAACCATGTTTCTCTTATGAAGTTGTGTGTGTTGATATTTATTTTAAATATATATGTGAGCTTCAGTGAACTTATGAAGTAGAGAGATTGGTATGCCTAGGACAGTTAGATGCATTAAAAATGCAGAGCACAAGTGTCTTGGTTTTCATTTGGGTTTTTTTGTTCGTTTGTTTGTTTGTTTTTTACCACTTCCATCACTTTCCACTCAATTACAGTAAAAATATCACAACTGTTAATTTTAAGAATAATCTCTCCACTCGGCAGAGTTGATAAATCAATTGTATAAAATGGGACATAAAGCAAAGAATGAGTTTCTTTTTCTTTTAATGACTATAACCATGAATGTTACATGACTTTTATAGTTTGCTGATGAGAGAAAGCGTATTTAGCCAAGAGCTCAAGGAATTATATTCTCATAGTGTTTTGTGGTTTGTTTCTGTAACTTGCGGCTGGAGTGATTTCTAGGAAAGCCAGATGCTTGGATGCTATTTTTATATAGATAGAAAGGAAATCTCTCCATTTACTGGAAGTTTCTGCCATGGTATTTTCCAATTTGGTGGGTGACCAGGTGGGAGTCTCATATTCATCAATGAAGCTCAGGAAATTCCAATGTTTGGCCCAGTGTTTAATAAACACTCAGGGCATATTTGAAGGCACAATGCATCTATGGTTTCTGACTTCTATATGCTGATAAAGTATCTTTTGGTCCTTGCTGTATAGCAACTCTTACGTTATTCTATCATCAGATCAGTTCTGTGCCTCAGTGTCCATGAGTTCTTTATGGATAAGTGCTTCCAGCTTGTTTATCTAATATGATTCCTGCCTTTCCATGATATAAAATCTGCACTGCGATTTCAAGGCACCCATGCACAGAGCGGGCTCAATCTTCCAGTGTTCTCCTCTCTCCCTTCCAGTTCAATTCCCTGACACAAGCCTCCATCTTCAGAGACTCTTCTTCTGACAGCTTGACCAAATGCTAAGATACATCCCCTCTCTGAGTCTCTTCAACGCTGAGCACCAATACATCACTGTGTCATTTGCATTCATTCCCACAAGAGCAGACTTTGAGGCATGGATTTGGGTAGAAGTAGATTATTTGGGAAATGAGCTTAAGGAACCCCAGTTAGAAACTGGGACAGGGAAGGATAGGAACGTTGTCAAGGGTACATTGTCAAGCATGTTAGCATTGGAGAAACCAGAATTTAATCCTTTTTGAGAAGCCATGGTAAATTGTATAAAACACATGCTTCACAGTTATTGCCCTGTCTGCCCAGAGGACACACAGGGGTGGAATCATTCAAGATTTAAAGGTGACTCTAGGGGTGCCTGGGTGGCTCAGTTGGTTAAGCGTCTGCCTTGGGCTCAGGTCATGATCTCAGGGTCCTGAGATTGAGCCTTGTGTTGGGCTCCCTGTGTGATGGGGAGTCTGATTCTCCCTTTCCCTCTGCCACTCCCCCCGCCACCCGTTCATGCTCTCTTGCTATCTCTCTCTCTCTCTTTCAAATAAAGAAATAAAATCTTTAAAAAATAAAAAAATAAAGGTGACCCCAGGGACATTCGTTACCAAGCACTTCTATGGACTGCTGAAGGGAAATTGAAGAAATCGTGGGGGCAGAGCAACAAAGGTATTATCAGGTAGAATTCAGGACATGCGCTGAGGTGTAAGGGTCAAAGAGAGATGAGCAGAGAACTGAAGTGTCTACTGTAATCATGTTTAAAACTTATTTCTTATGCAATTTTATAATTGGATATAACTTTGGAGATCAGTTCCCAGCTTATGTCTCTCAAAAATGTTGAGAGTATTTTAGGTGGGATAGTTCTGGGGTAGAGCTGTGAATTCACCTTGTAAGATCTGTCTTCTTACTGTAGTCAGGCACAGTTAGTCTGCCTGCAAGAATCACCCTGGACTGCTGGTTAAAATTTTCTCTGAAGTCCACTATTTTATAGGACTAGGTATTCTGTCTTGGAGACGTGAAGTGACTTGCTTAAAGGCACTTGACAACCAGAGTACAAGTTTCCCAAATGCCCATGAAGTAAGCACAGAGATTTGGCACCTGGGTAGCAGTGAATGCCGGATACCTATGCATTTAAAATGCTTGCATGGATAATAAATATTAAATGATTGTGTAGACTAGTCAAATAGCCCTATAATTCCCTGTTTCTGAATTTGTCACCTCCTTTCTCATGTATAAATAATTATTGTATGTACCCAGAGGTGGAGAAAAAGAAATGATCCATGTAAAATTATTGCAAGTCAGCAAAAATATTTGCATATATATATATTTGGAACTACCCTGTTACTGTGACCAGTGAAGGTTACACGGTACCTGCTGTAATCCTAAGATGCCATCACAAACAAAATACTTAGTAGCTGAGTAGCTTCATGTCTTCAGCCATCGGTGCTGAGTGTCGTCCGGCTGAGTGAGTGGGTAATCTTTGTGTTCAGGGATTCTTAATTAGATGGTATCTAGTTGGGAAAAGACAAAAAGTAAAATACTGAGAATGAGTGCCTCTTAAAAGAGCTCATCCTTCTTCTCTTAAATTCCAAAGATATTTTCCCCTCCTCTGGGCTTCTTATATTCTCTTTCTCTTCTATAGACAGATGCTTTCAGAATCCCACTGGTTCTGAGAAGAAGTGATAATCTCTTGGATCTGTGAAAAGTTTTAAAAAACGGCCAAGAGCCAGTAAGATAAAGAAGTTAACCCTAAAATTGGCTGGAAAAAAAATAGGAATAAATAAAATTTTAAAAGAGCAATTGAGAACATGTCAGAAACAAAAAGTAAATAAAAGTAAAAAATTAAGTAACTCTGAGGTGAAACAAAGACAAAAAATGGGAATAAGAATTTAAACTTTGAAAAATGTCATCGGTATTTTGATCGGGATGGCATTGAAAGTGTAGATTGCTCTGGGTAGCATAGACATTTTAACTATGTTTATTCTTCCGATTCATGAGCATGGAATATTTTTCTATCTTTTTGTGTCTTCTTCAATGTCTTTCAGGAGTGATTTGTAGTTTCTAGAATATAGATCCTTTACCTCTCTGGTTACGTTGATTCCGAGATAACATATGATTTTTGGTGCTATTGTAAATGGAATTGATTCCCTAATTGCTCTCTGTAAAAAGGAATAAACCGAATTTGAAATTTTTGGCAAGTATTGAAATTTATAAAGCCTACCAAGAAAGAAATGCAAAAGTAAAATACTTAATAGTAAGACAGTAGTCAGAAAACTGGTTATATTTCTTTTATACCTGAAAATTTGCTGGCCAACTGTAATATATATTAATTCAGTCAATTTAAACATGTGGATGGATACATATACACATGCACTTTATAAATTTTTATTTATTTATTTATTTATTTATTTATTTATTTATTTATTTAAATTCTAGTTAGTTAACATATGGTGCATTATTGGTTTCTGGGTAATTCAGTGATTCATTACTTATATACAACAACACCCAGTGCTCATCACAATAAGTGCCCTCCTTAATGCCAATCACCCATCCAGCCCATCCCCCACCCACCTCCCTCCATGAGGAGTTTGTTCTCTACAGTTAAGAGTCTTTCATGATTTGTTTCCCTCTCTCTCTCCTTTTTACCCCTCCCAAATATTCATCCATTTTGTTTCTTAAATTCCACTTATGAGTGAGAGCATATGATATTTGTCTTTCTCTGATTTATTTCACTTAGCATCATACCCTCTCGCTCCATCCATGTTGCTACAAATGGCAAGATTTCACTCTTTTTGATGGCTGGGTAATATTCCATTATGTACATATACACCGCATCTTCTTTATCCATTTATCTGTCGATGGACATATTTGGGCTGTCTCCAAAGTTTGACTATTGTTTATAATCTCATGCACTTAAAAAAAAAAATTCAGGTTGTTTTGCCTTTAAGATAGAAGCATATGTTTTGGGGGGATAAAAAAGTTTATCTTATCCGATTGATGGAATATAAATTCTAGTATGGCATGGAGTTATATGCTGCATCACACTTGACTCCACAGGCTAGGCAAATACAACTTTTGATCATAAGGTTGCAGAATTACAAAATAAATGTATTCTCAAGTTGCTGCAGTTATCTTTAAAAAAAGAAACCCAAGCAAGAGGATAATTGTTAAAGAGAAAGGGCAGAGCAACATATTTTAAAATATATAAATAAAAGATTAAAACAGTTCATTTCAGGGGCGCCTGGGTGGCTCAGTCGTTAAGCGTCTACCTTTGGCTCAGGGCGTGATCCCAGAGTTCTGGGATCGAGCCCTGCATCAGGCTCCCTGCTCTGCTGGGAGCCTGCTTCTTCCTCTCCCACTCCCCCTGCTTGTGTTCCCTCTCTAGCTGGCTGTCTCTCTCTGTGTCAAATAAATAAATATAATCTTTAAGAGAATTAAAAAAATAAAAAATAAATAAAACAGTTCATTTCATATTAAACAAAAATCTAGAAACCAGTGTTTCAAACTGGGAAGTTACATCTGTTTAAGATCATTGAAATTTATAGGGATTGAGAAAAGTAATGCCAAACCTAATATTTTGGACAAATAAAAGAGTCAATGATTTAACATGGAATTTGGAATTTCATCCTGAACTCCCATTCCTTTTTCTTTCCAGAGGGAATTGGAATGGAAATTATGTTGAAGAATTAAGTTTGATAATACATTTTTGAAAAAGTAATGTTGTGAATATTAATTAAATAGAGGTCAGACATGTATGGGATTAGTCTGAGTTGTTAAACTGGCCATTTCAAAAATCAGAGCTCTCTCCTTTCTGATATAGGGCCTGTGAAGTTTTTAGCAATTCTAAATTATTTAGACCTGCTTACATTTGATGAGTTGTGATTTAGATGAAATAGGAAAGTAACTTCATTTGTTAAGACTATGTAAATCAGCTTTGGGATACCAAACCAGGATACCCAGCTTCATTTCATCATACCTGTGCTAAGATAGCTTTGAAGCTCATATTCTGGGCAACATAGTGTATTATCCTAGGGAATAGAAATGAGCAACGGTGATCATGAAAAAATTCTTCTGCACATAAAGCAAATATCCATTGTGTGGTAATTGTGTGCTAAGTACGTTATCTGTGTATTACCTCATTTAATTCTCATAAATATATGTGTTAGATACTGTTATACTTTTTTTCATTTTCCCAGTGAGATAACTGAGTCACAGAGAATCAAGCATGATGACTTTGGTTAGTCAGCTGGTAGGTAAGGGACCAGCTTCACCTCTTCAGTGTCCCTGCTCTAACTGAAGGGAATATAGACATTCTGATCGGCACAAATATATTTCAGTCTTGAAGCAAACAAACAAACAAGTAACAACAAAACCTTTCCTAGTGTTAAATCGGCAGTTATCCATCTACAAATATATATACATAAATATATATGTATTTATTTGTGTGTGTGTGTGTCACAAATTGTAGTGTTACTGCACGTTTTCTTTCTTTCTTTCTTTCTTTCTTTCTTTCTTTCTTTCTTTCTTTCTTTCTTTCTTTCTTTCTTTCTTTCTTTCCTTCCTTCCTTCCTTCCTTCCTTCCTTCTTTCTTTTCTTTCTTCCTTCCTTCCTTCCTTCCTTTCTTTCTTTCTTTCTTTCTTTCTTTCTTTCTTTCTTTCTTTCTTTCTTTCTTTCGTCTCTTTGTAGCATTTGACAAAGTTGGCCACAATCTCTCTCTGGACCCCACTATTCCCTTATCTTCCCGGATAACTACATCCTTTTGGCTGGCCTCTTATCCCTCTGGTAGTTACTTTTCTGACTCCTTTAGAGACCTTTCTTCTGCCTTTCCTAACAACATTGGTGTTTTCCAGTGTCTTATTTTTATACTGCATATTCTCCTTGGGCATTTGCCCATGTTCAACCACCGTCCCATGCTACGGACTCCAGACCAGACTGCTCCAGAATTTTTGTCTCTTACACCAACCATCTGCTGGACATCACCATTAAAAGTCTGATGTACATACTAAGAAGTTTATATACATGTAATAAATTATATTTCCATAAACCTGTTCTTATACCTAGTCACCTACGCTAGAACCCAGAAAGTCCTAATTGACCCTCCCACTTTTTCATATGCCCCAGTATTAAACTTAATGATCCAGTCTTCATTCATTTTTTTCAAATGTCCAACAGTTATTTGCATATGAAATGTGTTTAATATAGTCATGATGGATTTAGTGCATAACACCTGAGAGCAAAACCAAATGCTTACTATGGTATATCATACAAGTGTCTATATATACACAGATTAAATTCTTTATATACATACTTTTAAATATGTGTATATTGGGAATTTTTCCAGGTGCTGGGATCTAGTTATAGACATGACTGAGGCTTATATGCTTGTTGAGGAGTTGGGATTGAGGAAGCAATAAATCTGTAAAGAGATGAACATGTTTTCTACTTAGAATGAGTGTTTTAAAGAAAACATACAACAGTCAGTGGATAGAGTGAACAGAGGCGAACATTTTATCTAGAATGTACATTGAGTGAAATGTATCAGTTAAGTGAACTTTGCTGTAAATTACCACTGAGGCTGCTGGAAGCCATAAAAGCCTTATCTGCAGAGGAGATACTTAGGGTTATGAATGAGGAAACCAGGGGATTATTGGGGAGTTGGAGAAAGAGCATTATATGCTGCGGGAAGAGCAAATTCAAAGGTCCTGAGGAATGGACAAGTTGGCACATCTGTTGGTTTCACTTACTGTAAGATTTGCTCCCTGAAATATATCTCTGTCCACTACCACTGGTCTTACCAGGTACTCTAGGCTCTGATTTTTCTTCCTGTAGATCCACTATTCACTGTGGAGCCAGAGTCCTCATTTATCTAACATACAAATCTGACAGTTGTGTGATTTCAGTGCTTCAAACTTTCTAGGATTCCTGTGTACAACTGTACACCACAAAACGTCACGGGCTATCATTCATTTCAACTGTGATATAAACAGAACTCCCTGCAGTTGTATGCCATCGTGGCCCCGAATTACATGCCATAAATAGTGAGGGGAAGTGTAAATTCTTTATGGCATTCTGTTTTCTTCTCAATCTGCAGTGTACCTTTTCTTGCAGTCCTATTTCTCACAACGTCCTATCGCTACCTTTATGCTACATTATGACGTCTCATATTTCTGCATGTCTAGTATCCGTCCTTCTCTCTGTAAGGACTTCTTTGTTAGGTCAGCTCCTGTTCATTCTTTGAACTAAACATTAGCTCCAATATCACCCTCATGGAGTAGTGTTCCCAAGTCTAGATGAAATATCTGTATTGCAACCCCGTTCACTTGTTTTTCAATTGTTCATACCATTTATAGTTCTAAAATTCAGGTCTGGACATATTAGTTCTCTGCTTAAAATACTTCATGTGCCCCCATTATCTGTAATAATAATAAAAAAAAGTCTAATATCCTTCACATGGCATTGTCTGTGCTTCCTATCTCCTGACAGTTCTCTCATCCTTTTTATAAAAGATCAATACTCGAGTGCAGACTCACCTATCACTTTCTGAATAGGCCCAGCTCTTTCTAACAGTCCTGCCATTACCCCTGCTGATTTCTCTGTGTAACCCTCCGCTATTCTAGTCACCTGCTCTTCTTTTCAGGCTCAGTCAAGATTCACTTAGACTGTGAGCCTTTCTCTAATCCAGGCATAGAGCGGCCTTTTTCTGTGCCCTTGCTTTACCCTCTGTGAACTTCTATTAAAACACCTGTTATCATTTATTGAGTTCAGTATTTAGTATTCTGCTTTCTTCAGTAAACTCACTGGAGATGAGACTTTGCTCTAACTTTGTTTTCCAAGAACAGATGGAGGGGCACTTGAGAATTGGTTACTCTTTGATTGACTAGATGAATGAGTAATTTTAAAACTTTGGAAAGGATATTGAAATCGGCTCCAGAGTTGAAACCGTATTCTTAATAAATATGAATCAACAAGGGAGATTTATTCTGTGAGTTCAGTTTTGCCCTCAAAGTGAAATTGCTTCCTATTCCATATTTGTGTGTTGGAACGTTCTGGCACTGCTACATTACTAATGGGCATTCTCATCTCCGAATTCTTTGCTCACGGCCATCAATGTTTATCAGCTGTCCTTCAGGAAAATGGGTGGTACAACTTGAGACGCAAACCCTGCTTCCCAAACAGAGCACTGATCCAGGATCGAACTTGACATGTCATCACCCACTGTGTGCTAAACTAGCCTGCCTGTCCACTTTCTCCTCCTTCTCATTCTGTACACACACCCACACATGTTTAATGTTCAGAAGCACAATCTTCTGTTTAAGTCATAGCACATATGGTGAAGTTTTAAAGAGGTAAGATTGTCTCGGTAGCTATAGCTACCAGCTTTTAGTTTCCCCCACCGGAAGTGTGAAGTAGGATTTATAGAACATGAGTTTTTCACTCTTTGCGTATCATAGAAAATCTGACATGGTCACCTAGAAGACTAACACAAAGCAAAAATAAAATGCTATGGTTAGAAATCAAGCCTGCAAACCACTGTCAACTAGACAGAAAGTTTGTCATACTTTTTTTTGAAGAAACCATAATTCTTTCCTGTCTATATTAACTATTCTGTTGGAGTTAATACTCCTGGACTGCTTAGAGAGTCATAATCCTCTATCTATTTGCTTAAAAGCATGCCTTTTTGAAATTTTTATTTCTTCATATGTGATAAAGATCAATGATGTCGTCTTTCCCAGAAACTTCTATCCTAATCACATCTTTGCACAGTTACTTCGATAATTTCCATGAGAAATACAGTATTAGGGTAGAATGGCCATATAATTTATTGTCCAAGTCAGGTTTTTGAGAATAAAGAAAGCTCTCATTTATAATTACATCAGTATGGTAGGCATAAATTGGAATGTATGGTCAACCTATTTTATGAACATCGTTTCTTATAGGAGGAAATGTTTTCAAATAACACAAATCTTAAATACCTCCAGAGACTTGCAGCCCATTCTGAAAACATAATTTGCCCTTTATATTTCAAAATGACATGGTTTTCGTCCAGGGGCAGAGAAATGGTGACAATGAATGACGTATGATGCATCTCATGAAATCTTTTTGTGCTTACTTCTGTTGGGTCCAAACACCAAATGCAGAAAAAAGATGCAGAGAACCTTAGTGCTCAAGCATCTCATTTGGATCACAGAATGAAAATGAACTTTTAAAGTATTTTAGGTGACATTTCCAACAATTTTTATTTTGGGCATCTTTTGAACTTAAATGCCAGTGTTCATAAGAAGTGGAAATAAGCATAAATACTGCAATTACCCTTCTATTACAAAGTATTGCATTTTAAATTATAGTAATTATTTCTAGCTAGTAATCTTCAAATGCATGATGTTTTACTTTTCTTTAATAATAAATAGACAGTGCTTTGTGACATACAGTTGACAGGGAACATGTCTAAATAGGAAAAAAAGGAAGATGAGGCCCCCCTTTATTTTAGAAGTAGACTATTTTTTCCTTGAGCTTAGTTTCTATTTCTGTAGATTGTAAGCTTCATGGATGGTGTAAGGAGGATTTTAAACATGTAAGGAATATTTCGATATTGGAATTCTGTAATGTAAAATCTATAATGTAAATTTTAAAATGGAAGAAATAATTGTATTTATTCCTGATAACATGGTTTCTAAAGTGGACTAATAGTATCATATGGAGTCCGATCTACTTACAGTCCCTTGGTCAATTCTAGAGATCAATTGACTCATATTTTTCTCTCTAAACTGACTCTTGAGCATGCATGAATATTTCCCTCATATTTCTTTATACCTCTAGAGCCATGGCCTTGGCCCTCTTTGGAAGAAAATAAACCATGTTTTATTTGTTTTGGAATATTTTCCTTTCCACTCTTTAAACTTCATTCTAGAGGGGAAAAAAAGAAAAGATTGTCAAAAACAAAACAAAACAAACAAAAACAATGCATCTAATAATGAATGGTTTTTTTTTTTCTTTTTTTAATGGTAGAGATTTCTTGTTGTTATTGTTGATTTTAATTTTTGCATTAAGAAGACAGTCGTATTTTTTTTTCCTTCTCTCTATTAAGGCCAGGTTAATTATAACTTTTGTGGATGATCTATGAAAAATTTGCATTCCTCAGGTTTGAGTTAAAGCAATGTTTTCAAAGTATCGTACAAAAATAACTGGCTCTCAAAGATTCCAAAGACAATCACATTTAGGAAATGTTTAATGTGTTCTTCATTATACCTATTAGCATTGCCTGGAGCAGGTGCAAAACAATACTTTTTGGGAAATGCTGATTTAAAGGGGTTTGGCAGCATTTTCAAAGATATCTCACAAAGGAGACCCCAGTAGATGAACCAAACAATCATGCCTACTGTGAAGTTGGTGTGCAGGGCTTTAAAAAAAAGCCAGTTATAGACAAATGTCATTAAATTTTAGGATAACAAATTCAGTCCTTTCCTGAATCCTTCACCTAAGTCATTCTAGACTAGCTGCCTGCAAATACATCCTGTTAATCAAGTCAGCTGAAAGAAATCCATTTTCACTACAGGCAAAAATATTGCCCAGTAGGTGTTAAGTATAAGAGTTTATTCCCTATAAGTGGAGTGTAGCATGGTCTATTATTACCCAGATCAGTGTGTAATGATTAGCTTCCTTGTGTTTAGTCTCTTTGTTGCAATTTGTATCAGAAAAGGGTAAGATGAGTCCCTGAAACTCCAAGTATGTTGTATCTTTGTTCTTGTATCTTTATTGATGAGGTTGTAACAGTTTGGTAAAATGATTCTTTTTTTTTTCTTTTTAAAGATTGATTATTTATGTATTTATTTATTTGAGAGAGCGAGAGAGCAGAGTGAGTGAGAGAGAACACAAGTGGGGTTGGGGAGAGGAGCAGAGGGAGAGGGAGAAGCAGGCTCCCCGCTGAGCAGGTTACCCAATGCAGGGCTTGATCCCAGGATGCTGGGCTCATGACAACTGGGACCATTACCTGAGCCAAAGGCAAATGCTTAACCGACTGAGCCACCCAGGCACCCTTGGAAAAATGATTCGTAACATGTGGGTAGCCATAGACCTAGAAAAATGCAAATAAGGGCATAAATACACATATTTGCATATAATTTCAGGGCTAACAACCTGTGTAGCTTATCATTGGGTTCATGGTCTCCAGATTAAGACATTCTTCCTATAAGCCTCGAGTCTCTCTTTTAAGGATTCTTACTATTATATGGCTATAAATCATTACATCAATCTGGAAGTTTATAAAATTATTTTTATTTGTTTGATAAGATCCAGTATAGCCAATTTTGTCATTTCTGATTGAATATACCTTTATGAATCAGTGACATGTTCTAATTTTTCATGTTTTTAGATTAATATGCAGACAGTATATGTCATGCTTTTTAAACAAAAAATACACTTATGTTAATAATACGAGGGAGCAAACCTTTCAATACAGGAAATGTTCATGAAGCCTCAGCCAGATGCCAGCCGTTGTTCTAGTGGTGCAGTTACAAAGATGGCTGTGATGGAACACCTGCCTTTAGCAGGTCACCATCTCTACATAACTATAATCTAACGTAACAGAATGTTTTCCATGTAATTAGATTTCTCAGCCACATGCAGTCGTGTCTGTAATATACTTGAATGCATTTACTTTCTTATGTGTGTGCATACTCACACCTCTTGCTCCCAGGTTCCAAGAAAATTAACCTAAAAAAACAGAAAGACAAATGGACAAAGGCACATCTGCCTTAAATAATCATAATAATCATTACATTGGATATTTCCATAGCACTTTTTTAGAGTTTATACAGATCCTTCATATATATTTTGTGAATTAAATAGGAAAATTTGTATCATTCCATTCCTTTCTCTGCTTGGACCAGCCGTATGCCATAGGTGAGGATCCTAGAAGTTTTAAAGTTGGGCCTTTCTAATTCTAAATCTTACAGACTTTTTACTTCCACGGTTTCAGTGCATATTAATTAAGAATGAAATTTTTGAAAAGTACCAGACCGAGTTCTGGAGACTATAATCAGTGAGCCAGTAAGTCACAGTCCTTCATGCTTAGAATCTAGACATCAATCCAGAAAATCAGGGAAGGACTTTAGGAAGAAAGTATATAGTGAATAGCAGAGGCAATGGCTAATTCAGGCTAATAGAGATATACCAGTTTCTGCATTGTCGGGGGCAGGAGGCTGTGTTTATTTGCATCCAGGTATTTTTCTGAACTCATGCCTGTGATTCGCCAAAATGTGGGCCAAGAGTTTTTCATCTACATCTGCGTCTGTATACGTATGCATTCTCATAAAACCCATGCACTTTAGAAGATGATGTACAACTCAGGTTTTGGCAAATTCAGTTATTTCTCTAATAAAAAGAAGCATTATGAATCAATTAGCATGGGGATTGGAAACACTCTGCCACTTAAGATTGTTTTTGCTTGTTTTCCAGCTTCATTAGATATAATTAGCATGCCATAATGTTCACTCATTTAAACTGTACAATTCAGTTGTTTTTAGTCTGTTTACAGACTTATGCATCTATCACCATAATCTGATTGTGGAACATTTTCATCATCCCCCCAAAAAGAAACCTGGAATATATTAGCAATCATTTCCCACTTCCTCCGCCGTCCACCCTTCCCCCAGCCCCCCAGCCGTTGACTATGCTTATCTACCTTGTCTCTCATATTTGCCTATTCTGTACATTTCATATAAATGACATTGTACAATATATGGCCGTTTGTACCTGATTCTTTCACTTAGTATACTGTTTTTGAGGCTTATCTGTGTTGTAGCAGGTATCAATACTGTATTTCTTCTTTATTGCCTAATAGTATTCCTTTGCATGATATGCCACTTTTTATTTATCTTTCATTTATTTAGTTCATGGAAATTCGGGTTAGTTCCACTTTTGACCATTAATTCTACTGCTATTCATACAGTTGCTTTTGTGTGTTTGTTTGGGATACATGTTTTCATTTCTCTTTGGTAGCATTCCATCTACAAGCCAAATTACTGGGTCAAATGGTAACTCTCTGTTTAACCTTTTGAGAAATTGCCAGACTGTTTTCCAAAGTGACAGTACCATTTTACATTACCATCAGTGTAGGAGGGTTCTAATTTCTCTACATTATTGCCAAGACTTATCCATCTTTTTTTTTTCCCCCTTAATTTGGGCATTTTCGTAGGTGACTAATGATATTGATCACCTCTGCCTGTTTGAATAAATAACGATTTTCTGGAACATAGCCACACCTGTTTATTTATCGTTCTCCTCTGTGGCTATTTTTGCAATGTAATGGCAGAGCTAAGTAGTTGCAAAAGAGATCCTATGGCCTGCAAAGCCTGAAATATTTACTGCCTAACCCTTTCTAGAAGAAGTTTGCCAACCCCTGCTTTAGCAGATCAAAAATCCACATCTCTGATTATGTTTCATTTACAAGTGAATTTCCATATATTGGGATGCTTAATGATACATAAAAGTGTATCCAATTATATATTGCAGGGAACTATTGAAATGCCTTTATTTGGATATATTTATGAACTTGTGATTGATGTTAACGTTCTATTCATGCACTCCTATTCATTCAACACATTTATCAAATATTCGTTAATCCATATACTTATTAAAATCTTACTATGTGTCTGTTGCTGTGTAGACTCTGGGGGTATCATGGTGAGGATGGACAGCGCCTCTGCCCCAACAGAGTTCACAATTTATGGAATGACTGCCTCTCACATGGTGGAAATGGTGAGGTGCACGGTGTACGGTGGGGCGAGAGCCAGAGGGAAGGTGGGAAATGAGAACAGATAAGGATGAGTGGAAGGGACGGTCAGAACAGTATTTCCCGAGTGTGAGCATATTTCTCAGTGTTGTGAGAAAAAAATGAATGAATAAATAAATAAATAAATAAATAAAATAAAAATCAATCAATCAATCTGGTGCAGGATCTTTGAGGAACAGTGTTCTCTTTTCATAAAGTTTCTCAGAGCCTTTAATATGTGAAATGTGCATCATGGATCTCTAGCAGGATTTCCCAAAATGTCCTATTACCTTCCAGGTTGACAGAGCATTTTATAGGAGTCAAGGTTCAGTGAAATATTTTTCTGGGGGAAAAAAAAAAAAGTTTTAAAACTTTGCTGTTCACCAACTGAATTGAAGGTAGCAAAGATTCAGAACAGCTCCTGGAAGCAAAATGAGATCACACACTCAACACCTTTGGTTTCCTAGTACAATGTGACCTTTTAGATCTTGAAACTTTCCCTTGTGTAGATGTTAGGCCTGTAAATTAGTTATGGTAATGCCTCCTTCAAAGGTTCTTTGAAGTTAAGTTTTTCCTTTATTAAATACCTGTCTTTCATATGAATTTTTCTAAAGGACTTTAAGATCCTGGGGAAGAAAGTTCAAGGAAAGATAATATAATAGATTATTCTTTCTTGGGCTCTCACACTTTTAAAAGGCTTATTCCTTACTTTTTTTGTTAAATTAACTTAGGTAAATTTTTCAAAGTGACGTGTTTGGTTCTCAAAAGCTAGGAATATCTTTTCATCCACCTTTTTTTTTTCTTTCTTTCTAATATTTCCCTTCCTTGACTAATTCATGGCGAGATAATAGTCTCAAAAATACCATCTTAATGATCTCGCCAATTTTTGGTCAAACTCTCAGAAACAATCCCCCCCAAAAGTAAAAGGAAGCGTCGTCAAGGAAGCTCAGTTTCGTAGGATGAGAAGTGCACTTAGCCAGCAGTCCATGCGAGCACCTCAACTCCCGTGTGCAGCCCATTGTAATTCCAAACTGTGTGAATGAAACTCAAGCTCAGTTGCCCTCACGGCCCTTTAGTACCCGTGTGCTTCACATGAATAACTGCCTTCATCGATAACTCAGTCTCTTCATTTGTATGATCTCACCTTATCGATACCATAGAGAGTTGACATGCAGTAACTGTAAATACCAACATATAACATTGTTCTAACAAGTGAAGAGACATCTGTTAAAAAAAACAACTTTTTTTTTTAATGTCCTGACACAAGATTCATCTGCCCTATTGTGTCCGAGTTACTAGCTGGATAAATCGGTGAAATACGAAAAGACTTAATGAATACAGATACCATGATATCATTATGATCATGAAGGAAATGGACTTGGATGTAGAAGAGTTAAAGGTTCAAAACTGGATAAATCTGCATTTGGAAGAGTTGCTTAATGTTTAGACAGTAGTTCGTTGAGGGTTACTGTCCTCAGTCTGATCCAGTGACTACATTTAGCAGTGTCTTCGATAACGATATAAAAGCAATTTAATCAAATTGGTCACTGACTTAAAGCTGGAAAGGATTGATAATATGTTGGGTAACAGAATGACGACTATACCATTTTGACAAGTGGGCATGGTGTATCTAATTTGTGAGATGATATTTAAAATAAAGAAAAGTGAGAAAAGATTCTTGTTTGAATCAAAAATGCCATCTTAAGTCTGTGAAGATGCAAGTGTGAAAAATACTTAGAGGTATCTAAAATGACTGCAAGTGCAAAATAATTGTTAATAGTGAGATAAATGTGTCAAAAGCAGCCCAGTATAATTATGATTATGATAACTGGCCCAAATAGACACAAAATGTCTGCAAGAATTAAAACTATAGCTCTACTCAAATTTGGATTTGATTAATAGTGTTAGATTCAGTTGTACTCCACTCTGAGGGACAAAGATAAATGTTAATGTATTCAAGAAAAGTTAAGTCATTTGTGGCACTGTCAATAAAAGGATTAAGACATTAGGGACAGTTGCAGAGATATGAAAATCAAATACAAAAATTATGTAAATGGAAATATCTACCAAAACTACTTGACTCCAACAACCCCACCTCTGGGAGTTTACCTTGAAGATAGTTCTCCACACCTAAAAGCAATGTATACCCAAGGTTTTGAATTCCACCATGAACTGTTAACTTCTAAGTACTAGAAACAATCTAAGGGGCTGGTTGAATAATTTATGTGCAACCCTCAGTGGAATACTATTTTTCCATGAAAAAAGGATAAAGAAGTTTTCCATGAACTGATAGAAAGTGATTTCTAGGATATCTGGTGTAAAGAATGATTATAGCATGTTAATGTTTATGTGACAAATAGGGGAAATAAAAATGATTTTCTCAAGAGGGATTTCTGTTACCTATTTGCCAGTACTTTTGGAGCAAAAGGAAACAAAGAAGATTAAACAAAAACTCATAAAAATAGTTACGTGTGAGGAGTAAATGAAAATGGGGGTAAAAGCCTAGGAATGGGAGTATGATTTTTCTGAAAACCCCTCTTTATATAATTTGATATTTAAATTATGAAAATATTGTATACTTTCAAAAAACATAAATTTAAAAGGATGAAGAAGCAGTTGAATGAAATAGAAATAAATGATCTTAACTGAATATCAGAGTAATAACTACCACACTAAGAAAGTAATAAATTCAAGTAGCTTTTAGTTGAATAATTACTTTACTAATGAACATGCTAATTAGTTAAAATACTTAACTCCCGTAATGTTATTCATAAAACACATGCTTAGATGTATTTTTTTTTTTAAAGATTTTATTTATTTATTTGACAGAGATAGAGACAGCCAGCGAGAGAGGGAACACAGGCAGGGGGAGTGAGAGAGGAAGAAGCAGGCTCACAGCAGAGGAGCCTGACGTGGGGCTCGATCCCATAACGGCGGGATCACGCCCTGAGCTGAAGGCAGACGCTTAACCGCTGTGCCACCCAGGCGCCCCATGGATGTATTTTGAAGTCCCAAACAGCTACACAAATATGAGCTTTTTTTAGTAGGTTTACTGTTGGTAGATGATATTTAATGTATTCATCTCCCTTTATTTGTGTGGTTATTCTGAAACTAATTTCTCTATCATAGGAAAAAAATCAAATGAATAAATATATAGATATTGTTGGGAAAAGGGAGATAAAAACTTGGAGTAGGATAGTGTAGAAGAACACTGTAGTATTGGGTTTTACTTACACACACACACACAAAAACATGCATACACATGCACTGAATATATTCTTCAAGCAGAAACACATATTCATCCATCTTGAATCCATCTAAGTAGTCTGTGTTCCAAAACTAGATTTTTTTCTCTTGGTTAAAAGATATTATGATTTTTTTGTGTGTATCCAATACCCAGATCAGGACTTCTAAATACCATTCCTAGCACACATACTAAAAACTGAGGATCTAAAGACATGACTGATTTCAGATCTGAAACAGGGAAGAGCAGGGTGCGCCTGGAACATACTGTCATGCCAAAGCAAAGCAGTGCTCAAAGACTAATAAGGCAAGAGATTGAAAGGTATAGATACTATGTATAGGAGATGTATGGACCTAATTTGGGGTATATATCATCAATAAGAAAAATACAGAACATGTTGAATTTTAAAAATAAATGGATGGATCCATATCTTTATCTAAAGATAAAAAAGAAAGAGGAGCGCCTGGGTGGCTCAGTTGGGTGAATGTCCAGCTCTCGGTTTCTGCTCAGGTCATGATCTCTGGGTAGTGAGATCTAGCCCCACATCGGGCCCCATGCACAGTGTGGAGCTTACTTAAGGTTTTCTCCCTCTCCCTTTTGCCCCTCCCCCATAAATAAATATTTTTTTTAATATAAGAAAGAAAAAATGGGGTGGGGTGGCTTTTTTTGAAATAACAATGTGTTTTGCAAAATGGATGGCCAGGGATTTTCAAAAGATTCAATATGAAAGAATGGGGGGGGAGGTCAGATCAACTATTCTAAATGAGAGGAGATTAAAATGGCATAACCATCCAATGCAATATATGAACTTTGTTTGCATAATGGATTAAAAAGATAAATACAAAGAATGTTAATATGACTACTGATGAAATTTAAAGGTAGGCTGTACGTTGGTTAAGATTGATTTTCCTCAGGTATGGTAATGGTGTTGTGGTCATATATTCTTAAGGGAGACATGCTGAAATATCATGAAAATCTGCTTTGAATTGTTTGACAAAGCAGCTCTGTGTGTGTGTGTGTGTATGTGTGTGTGTGTGTGTGTGTAGAAAGAGAGATGAAGCAGATATGTCAAGAGGTTGAGAGTTTGTGATTCTAAGTGAGGGTTATTCAGGTCTTCATTATACTTATCTTTCAATTTTTCTTCAAGATTGAAATTCTTAAAATTAAAAGTCGTAATTGACATATTCCTGAATGTGAAAGTAGATTAAATATTATGGAGAAATAACATAAAGAAGGATATAGAATTCTATGCCCATGTCATATATATATATAATAATAAAAGATTCAAAGGAAAATGGAATCTCAAAAGATTCTGAAGGAATGACAGGCTACAGAAGTTGGGAAATTAATTAGACCTCTTGCCAACAACTAAGAGAAACCCAAATGTAGTGGAATAATATCTTCAGTGAGCTGAGAAAGCTTAAAATTCTACTCCTGGTAATATACATTTCATGAGCAAGGGTAAAAGAAGATATTGCTATGCTGAGATAAAGTAAAAGAGAAGACTATGTAATAAAAGAAATTCTAAAGATATAAGGTATAGTCAGGAGGAATTGGTACCATATAGGAAGGAAAGATGCAAGAAGAAATTATGTGCAATTATATTGGTAAATATGTGGTTAAAGCTAAAAAAAAATGATGCCTATATAAAGTAATAATAATTTGAAAATTTGACAAGAGAGAAATATCTTCTTAGAACTTAAAAACAAAAAGCCAAAAACTTGATTGCAAAATTGCATATTAGAATGTGAGCAGATTTATAGTAGACAATAGTCTTTGTATGGTTTGGGAAGTGGGTAACTTAATTATCCTTAAATTCATTAAGTTAAATTAGAATAACTACTTCAAGGATAGACATAAAGCACAAACATCTGAAACTACAGGAGAAAAACAGAATAAGAAAATAAGAAGGATTGTCGATCGGGAAAAACTGGGAGGTTTCCCCCTAAGGTCAGGAACATGGCAGGGATGTCCACTATTACCACTGCTGTTCAACATAGTACTAGAAGTCCTAGCCTCAGCAATCAGACAACAACAAGGAAAAAAAGACATCTGAATCGGTAAAGAAGAAGTCAAACTCTCACTCTTTGCAGATGACATGATACCCTATATGGAAACCCAAAAGACTCCACCACAAAATTTCTAAAACTCATACAAAAATTCAGCAAAGTGGCAGGATATAAAATCAATGCACAGAAATAAGTTGCATTTCCATACACTAACAATGAAAGAGAAAAAAGAGAAATTTAGAGTCGATACCATTTACAATTGCACCCAAAGCCATAATATACCTAGGAATGAACCTAACCAAAGAGGCAAAGGATCTGTACTCAGAAAACTATAGAACTCTCATGAAAGGAATTGAGGAAGACACAAAGAAATGGAAAAACGTTCCATGCTCATGGATTGAAAGAACAAATATTATTAAACTGTCTATGCCACCTAGAGCAATCTACACATTCAGTGGAATCCCTATCAAAATACTATCCACTTTTTTCACAGAGCTGGAACAAATAATCCTAAAGTTGGTATGGAACCAGAAAAGACCCTGAATAGTCAGGGAAATGTTGAAAAAGAAAACCAAAACTGGTGGCATCACAATTCCGGACTTCAAACTCTGTTACAAAGCTGTAATCATCAAGACAGTGTGGTACTGGCACAAAAACAGACGCATAGATCAATGGAACAGAATAGAGAACCCAGAAATGGGCCCTCAACTCTATGGTCAATTAATCTTCCACAAAGCAGGAAAGAATATCCAATGGAAAAAAGACAGTCTCTTCAACAAATGGTGCTGGGAAAATTGGACAGCCACATGCAGAAGAATGAAACTGGACCATTTCCGTACACCATACACAAAAATAGACTCAAAATGGATGAAAGACCTAAATGTGAGATAGGAATCCATCAAATCTTGGAGAAGAACACAGGCAGCAAACTTTGTGACCTCAGCTGCCGCAGCTTCTTGCTAGACATGTCTCCAAAGGCAAGGGAAGCAAAGGCAACAATGAATTATTGGAACTTCATCAAGATAAAAAGTTTTTGCACAGCAAAGGAAACAGTCAACAAAACCAAAAGTCAGCCAACAGAATGGGAGAAGATATTTGCAAATGACATATCAGATAAAGGGCTAATATCCAAAATCTATAAAGAACTTATCAAACTCAACACCCAAAGAACAAATGATCCAATCAAGAAATGGGCAGAAGACATGAACAGACATTTCTCCAAAGAAGACATCCAGATGGTCAACAGAGACATGAAAAAATGCTCAACATCACTTGGCATCAGAGAAATACAAATCAAAACCACAAAGAGGTACCTAACCTCACACCAGTCAGAATGGCTAAAATTAACAAGTCAGGAAACGACAGATGTTGGCAAGAATGCAGAGAAAGGGGAACCTTCCTTTACTGTTGATAGTTGTGTAAGCCATTCTGGAAAACAGTATGGAGGTTCCTCAAAAATTTGAAAATAGAGCCACCCTATGACCCAGACATCTCACTGTTGGATATTTACTCCAAAGATACAAGTGTAGTGACCTGAAGGGGCTCCTGCACTCCAAAGTTTATAGCAGCAATGTCCACAATAGCCAAACTATGGAAAGAGCCCAGATATCCATTGACAGATGAATGGAAAAAGAAGAAGTGGTATATATACACAATGGAATACAATGCAGCCATCAAAAAATGAAATCTTGCCATTTGCAATGACATGAATGGAAATAGAGGGTATTATGTTAAACAGAATAAGTCAATCAGAGAAAGACAATTAGCATATGATCTCACTGATACATGGAATTTAAGAAACTAGGCAGAGGATGATAGGGGACGAGAGGAAAAAATGAAACAAGATGAAGCCAGAGAGGGAGACAAACAATAAGAGACTCTTAATCATAGAAAACAAACTGAGGGTTGCTGGAAGGGAGGTGGGTGGAGGGATGGGGTAACTGGGTGATGACATTAAGGAGGGTATGTGATGTAATGAGCACTGGGTATTATATATGACTGATGAATCACAGACCTGTACCACTGAAACCAATGATACATTATATGTTAATTAATTGAATTTAATTTTAAAAGATGTTAAAGAAAACAAGAGGCAGACAGTCGAGATTCAAGAAATGTGAAAAATGCAATACAGTCATAGAAGAAGATGGGGGAGCAATGCCAAGAAGAGCGTGGAGTTGAGAAGAACCAAGGCAGTGAATCCTTGCGGGAGGATTCCCAAGAGCTGAAGAATTCTAGCACCTCCAAATTATGAGTAACGTTTACTTAATGAGAATTAAAATGAAAAATATTACTGAATTTACTAGTGGGTCCCAAAATAGAACATGTTTCATAAGCGTGAGACTGATGGAATTTTCCTTTTCTTGGGGGAGGGAGGTCCATACGATATTTTTTAAGGCAAGTCTCTACAGCTTTCACCAACTGACATTAATAGTGATGATGCCAGTCAGAACAAACATGTGTGAAGTCCACTTAAGCCTGAATGTTACAAGTCTGTGACCTCTAGTAAGATTCTTGTGACCACTGCATGTATGATACTCAGTTGGTATAATTCAAATGTAAGCAGAGAGTGAAGGCATTGAATCACAGTAAAATGAATGAGTGGCGTGTGGGATAATAGCCAGAAATCTGATTCCATGTGAGGTTTAAAAGAGAATCTGAGGGTTAATAAAGTCTTTGGAATGCAAAGATCACTCTTCATCTGAATAGGGCTTATGAAAATCACTGATATATATAGTTTCATATGCATCTGTGGTTCTGCCTAATTTTAATGGGTACTGCTTTGTGATTGTTTGGAAAGAAAAGTATCATGAGACTTTGAAATCTATCAGTTGATTGCACATTTCTTGTTCAGTCACAACTTAGAATTCTAAGTGTACATTGACTAAGACTGCTTGAAGGGTTGGTAATGGGTGATTTAATTCTCTGATATTATGTGTGATTGCAGTCTGGAAGGCTGAACTCTTTTGGTGATGGCCAACCATGCAGTAAGAAGGTTAACACAATTTGCAATGGTAATCGTTCCTTCATCTATGTATTTCAATCAACCTTGGCATTTATCTCTAAGGACAGATCCAAGTGCCTATAAACCAGAATTCTTCAGGAGACAGAATTGGCTTTTTATTCTCTTCGTTTTTAGAGTCTAGGTCAAAACATCTGGTGAAAGTTTTGTGGCTAAAATATCAATATTGATTTCTGGGGATAAAAGAGGAACACCTGAAGGTTTCTGTATATGTTCCCCATAGGTCACTCAAAATAACCTGGTGTGCAATTTTTAAAAATAGGTTAGGTCTCAATGGTCCTACTGCATTTTCTTTTGATATCCCCCTGTGGAGTATAAAATATGGGTCTGCACTGAGAGTTGAATTGGTTTAGTAAGTGCATACATTTGATTTCAGTCAACAAAACAGAGCTATTTAAATCCTGTGGGCATGAGGATTTATTATAGGAACTAGACTTTACACAAAAATGGGAGCAGCAGATGAAGTAAAGGTCCTGAATGGGGAGTGGGAGGACTGGGAAAAGAATCTCTAACAGTTTTTCTGAAATTCTGGCCCAGTTAGGCAGGTGAGAGCTTGCAGGGAAATGCACAAAACCAAACACATCTACCACCAAAGTGGAACTCCAAAGAGGGAACTTGAGACAAGAGTTCTGAGAAAATGCTGCCTTTGGGAACCACCCCCTCTGTGGGTCCATAGCCATGTGTTCAGTGGTAGGTCTGGGGCTGCCATTGGTGAGCAGGATCAGCAACTGGAAAGATGTGCGGGATTCAAGGAAGAGGAGAATGAGAAGAAGCCAGTGCATGCTGTGCACCTGGGTCTGTCCATCCATGTGTCCTTTCTTATAGAACTTTCTGAAAGTAGTGACTTCTTTTTCTTTTTCTCTAACTTGGAACTATATGGAAAAGGGTAGCTGGGAAATGGAATGCCCAGTATTAGGCTAACGTAACACAACCCATCTTCTCTAGTGAGAAGCTGATGAATTTTCATGTAACTTAGGACAACCAGGAGTCTAAAAACCAGGAGGCAAACTAGGAAGAAAGAGGAAGTAATAAGGAAATAAGTCAGGTGCTGTATATAAAAATTTATCATCCAGAAGAGGACAGACAGGAAAAAAAAAGAAGAGAAGAGAAGAAAAAAGGGTCCCAAGAATTGGCTTCTGTCCTGATGTTCTGTGCCAGGCCAGTATGTAGGAAAGGGTCAGATGTTTGTGGCGGGAACCAGAGAGAGAACAAGACTTAACGCTGAAATGACAGAGGGTCATAGACGAATGAGGGTCAAATTTCTTGCTGTTTTCTTTTTTCTCCAACTATCATTAACAGGAAATTAAGTTCAGCAAATTTTGAGGTGCTTGTTAAAAATACAGATTTCTGGAGCCTTTTTACAGACCTAGGAATCAGAATCTCTGAGGTTCAGACTCAGGAATCTGAATTTTTAAAAGATTTTCTTTTTTCTTTTCTTTCCTTTCCTTTCCTTTCCTTTCCTTTCCTTTCCTTTCCTTTCCTTTCCTTTCCTTTCCTTTCCTTTTCTTTTCTTTTCTTTTCTTTTCTTTTCTTTTCTTTTCTTTCAGCAGAGAGAGGGAGAGAACCAGAGCAGAGGGACGGCAGAGGGGAAGGGAGAGGGAGGCGGAAAGAATTTCAGGTAGGCTCCTTGATGAGCAGGGAGCCAGACACAACTCTGATCCCATGACCCTGAGATCATGACCAAGAGTCCAAGGCTTAACTGACTGAGCCACCTGGGCAACCCAGGAATCTGCATTTTTAACACAATTCTCAGATGGTTCTGTGCAGTGATGTTTGGAAATTCGCAACTTGCAGAGTGGCTATTACATGCCAAACTCATGTCAGGTCCTTTGAGGCACTGCTGTATTTCAGCACTGAAACCAAAGATTGAGTTAGAGCGCCTGAGGAATAAATGAAAATGAAGAAAAGAAAAGGAAAAGGAAAAAAGAAAAAAGCTAATAGATTTTGCTGTCTTTTAAAAAAAGAATTGAGGGTAGAGATGACAAATTATTCATGTCGCATATTTAGTAAGTGACCGGGTCCATATTCTAATTTAAATCGGTTTGGTTCCGAAGTGTATCTGTGGGCTGTTGAACATAGTTAAAAAAACAGACAAACAAACAACACACACACACACACACACACACACAAAAACAAGCTTGCTGAATTACTCACATACACAGCAAACAAATATTAGTGAGACCCCTCAGTGAAGGAAAAGTAACATACTCATCTCCCATTAAGCTAAGCCTGTGTCTCCCATTAAGCAAAGCCTTTCTGAAAAAAAGTCCTGGAGGCTGAGACCCTCCCCCCAAAACAAGCAAAAAGTTATGCATAAAGTAAGGGCCTGAGAAATTCCCACCCGAGAAAGTGAAGACTTCACATTTGTCCTGTTTTCTGGTCACCTTCTCCTCTCTGCGGACCCACCATACACACCAAACAAATTCTGCGTGTGACTTTTGTCATCTGTGGGTGTCCTCCGCATACTGAGAGTTTACATTTCTTCTCAGAGGGGTAAAAAAATTTTTTTGGCTTGTTTAGTTGGTATTAATTTTACAGTTAATAAACCCTAAATTTCGAGAGCAGTACTGTGGACTCAGGTTGGCCAAGTTATTTAATTGTAGTTTTGAAGGACGAGGTGAGTGTGAGTGAGCGAGCCCGGAGTCAGATTGCAGCCTTGGGGGTGAGCCTGTCTATAGCAGCTGCATTGTGACCCAGATCCCTGCATTCTGATTTAGGCACTGCTGGGAAGTGTCCCAGCAATGGCTAGATTGCTGGGTACCTTTCTAACAATCAGAGCTGGCCCCGTTGCGTGTTAGATAATTCTTGTATGTGAACGATGAGTTTGCAGGAGCTGGTGTTTATACCGGGAGATCACAAACATTAATTTACAAAATACAGAGTTTCAGTCCCTCAGCCTTAATTTCATTCAGTTAGCTATCTGTTCCCTGTGTGATGGTTAAAGCCATCTTTCTTCCCGTATTTTGCTGAATTTATTCTAAGACCAACAAGATATAAATAATAAAATGCCTTTGGAACTATATAGAGTCATACGTGTGATAGGATGTACGTACAGCACGGGAGAAGCACCATTACTTACAACAGCAATAATTCTTTTGGTTCCAGTATCTCAAGTCTGGAAGCTTTCTCTTATCCCTCCTTGGCCAGGCCAGCATCTGTCAGTGGCTTACTGGTCTCTAAATGATCTCCCCGTGTTCCGTTGCCTTCCTCAAGAGTCTGTTGTCTGCTCAGAGTAACTGAGGCCCTGTCTTTCCCTTGCAGTACAGGCTTTGCCTGGGCTTCAAGGCCGTGTGTGATTTGTCCTCCCTTGGTTTTCCAGGCCCCATATCCAAACAGTGTTCTTTAAGTTCTCTCCTTTCTGTGCCATGGACTTGCTTTCCAGTCATCAAATGCACCCAACTCATTCCTCTTTGACTTTAGTCTTCCCATTTTGTTCAAATAGTACCTCTTCAGAGAAACCTCTTTAAAACAGCCTCAATCAATTAGCCCAGACTTGTGTTCCTCTACCATTATTCTGTTTTATTTTCTTCATAGCACTTTGGTAAGTCTGAATTTATTTACTGATTTATGTGTTTATTATTTGTTTCCTGATACTAAAGTGCAAGCTCAGTAGGGGTAATAATACTTTTGTCATGTACCCCTAGTTCCTAGAAGAGTGTGTGTCACATGCTGGGTTCAGTGCATGTGTTGAATAAGTGAATGAATAAATGGGAGGGACTCGATTATATGCGATAGCTTGGCAACTGGCCAGATTCAGGGAAATTATGGGATATGAATGGCTCCAAAAAAACCCTTTTTATGTCATTTCACCTATCAGAGTCTTACAAAATATCACGCTTTTCAGCCACAGGGTCTGAAATGAAACAGCGTACTAGCTGGCCTTGAAACCAACTTTTCCCTTAGGCAGGTGGAGTAATGAGCAGAAAGCTCATGAAGAATTTAAGTTGATCATTTAAACCAAAATCCTCTTCAACACACACAGAAAGGATGGGTAGGCATTCATTTCTAAGTCATTGGATTTGCACTGTTTAGATAGTTATAAATATGTTATTTGCTTGTTGTATATTAATATAATTCTAGTCCAAATTTAGTTTCTCTTTTCAACATGGGTATAAATTTAAATAGAAATGGAGCAATGTGTCATAAATACAATCTGATGGTATTTAACAGATAAGATACTGTGATGTTTAATTTTATGTGTCAACTTGGCGGGACCACATTGTCCAAATACTTGGTCAAACATTATTCTGGGTATTTCTGTGAAGGTTTGTTTTATTTATTCATTTATTTTGTTTTCTTGATAAGATTAATATTTAAATCAGTAGACATTGAGAAAGCAGATTATCCTCCTTAAAAGTGGGTGGGCCTCATCCAATTTGTTGAAGGCCATAATAGAAAAAAGGCTTCCCGGAGAGGGAAGCAGAGAGGGAAGGAGTTCTGCCAGCAGACTGTTTATGAACTCGGACTGCATCTTTTCTCTGAGTCCCTATATTGCCAGCCTACTCCATCAGATTTTGGACTTGCCAATCCTTCATAATCATGTGAACTGATTCTTTAAGATAAATCTCTCCAGATAGATATATAGATTGATTGATTATTTTGAGTTCTGTTTCTCTGGAGGACCCTGACCTATACAGACATATTTCAGACTATAGATTTAAAATATACTACTGAAAAAAATTTATATAACCTGTACAAATATTTATCTGGTTATTAATTTGATTAAATGTCATTGGCCCCATCTGTCAGTTCTGAAGGTGTATTAATAGATTACTACTAGGAATGAAGAGATAATAAGTAACGTCCCATGCAATATGATATCATTTAAATTATTTAACATACATTAAGAAAGAAAAATGAAGGAATGAACTCAACTTAGTTCATTTCCTCTAGTTTAGCAATTAACGTCACTCTTGGCTCTGTCAATAAAATTCTCTGGGGCCAAAAAAAAAAGGTAGAGCAAGTGTGACAACAGTAGTATTAGTGAAATTGCTGTCTTAGTAGGTTCATCTTAAAGAAGCTCTTACAAGTCATGCAACTTGTTGCCGTAGTTCAAAGTTATGCTCAGCGGTTTTTCTTTTTAATTGCGTTCTGTGACATTGGCTACTTTGCCTGCATAGAGAGTTTAAGGAATCAAGTCATTGTATTTTATTTTATTTTTTTTTTTTAAAGATTTTATTTATCTATTCGACAGAGATAGAGACAGCCAGCGAGAGAGGGTACACAAGCAGGAGGAGTGGGAGAGGAAGAAGCAGGCTCATAGCAGAAGAGCCTGATGTGGGGCTCGATCCTATAACGCCAGGATCACGCCCTGAGCCGAAGGCAGACGCTTAACCGCTGTGCCACCCAGGCGCCCCAAGTCATTGTATTTTATAGTTAACATGATTGCTAATAAAGAACAGTAGTAGCATGAAAAACTGCAGAGACAGTAAAACCGAAGGCTCAAGGGCTCTACCTGTGTAGATTGTGGAAAGCGTATTCCACACAAAGATATGAAAAGGTGAAGAAAGTCTAACCCATGACATGGTGGATGAACTCATGTCAAGAGGTAGGGTGTCTAATTCCGAATACTGGATCACATCTGGCTTGGACTATCTGGTGAAAACTGTATCGGAAGTGCACTTAGAGATGCTCTACGTGGTTCCCGTGCTCGTCCTTGTTGGTGTTCTCCTGTCATTGTCGTAATTGTCAGAACCATCAGCACCCGACTGGCCAGCCAGGTCCGTTGAATTTGATTCTCTGCAATCCACTTAACATTTCTGAACCCAGGTGCACACTGTACGCCAACGGTGGTTAAGCATGCTGGAAATTAGAAAAACTTAACCATGTCTAGTGTATAGAAAACAGACATTTTGTGTACGCATTCATTGAATAGGAGTGTTTGTGTGGGGTGGAATTTAACAGCCAGCATTAGTCCTCATAATTTAATGCAGTTTATATAAATTACACCCACCAAAGATGTAATTATTTATGTTGAAACATAAACATGTCCAACGACATAACTGTGTTCTATGTTTCTTTGCAGTGGTGAACAAGACAGAGGGAAATTTATAGAGTAGTAAAGTCAGATTCCAAAGGCAGCTTGCACAGAAACTTGCCTTTTGGGCTTGCCTTCTGTTATTTTAAGTGTGTGACTTAGTGATGCTATGAAAAGTATCCTGTAATGGAATCAGATGGGAAGCCAAGACACAGACTGTTTTATTAAAAGGGACCTGAGAATTGATAAATCCTTAAAGTCCTAAACTCTTTTTCTCCTAGGCCAAGTCCACTCCCACGTGTGTTTGATTTGTTGTATTATGTTTTAAAATTTTTGTATTAGATACCAATATTGAAAATTATGATTTTTGGGTTGCCTGGGTGGCTCAGTCATTAAGCGTCTGCCTTTGGCTCGGGGTGTGATCCCAGCGTCATGGGATCGAGCCCCGCATCGGGCTCCTCTATTGGGAGCCTGCTTCTTCCTCTCCCACTCGCCCTGCTTGTGTTCCCTCTCTCTCTGGCTGTCTCTCTCTGTCAAATAAATAAATAAAATCTTTTTAAAAAGAGAAAATGATGATTTTTGACACAAAGATGGAAATTTTCAATTTATTTGGAAAATTTAGAGGACCTGGTACACATTCCTGCATGACCACGATCTGTTGGAGCTAAAAAAGCCGTATCCCTCTTCAGGTGAGCCTGTGATCCTTGGGGCTTCACAATCCCTACCAGCCACTTTCTCTTTGTATCACCTACCTGGACTCTGTTATCATATGGGTTTGTTACCCCTTATTTAGCCCAAACCCTTCACTTTCCCCCAAGTAAATATTTGAGTTATAAAGAGAAAATAATTTACCTGAAATTGTGGAAAATAAAATATTTTTACCTTTAAAAAGCCATTGTAACACATGCCCTGCTTCCTTATTATTCAAAAACTTTATATTGTGCCAGGTGCTATATGTCTAATTTAAAAACAAAATAATACAAGAAAGCATACAATCCTTAAATTTCCAGCCTGCCTTGTAAAAAGGGTTGGTCATGTGACATACTGTGTTCCAGTATTCTGTAAGCAGAAGTATACTGGGGATTCCTGAGAAAGTTCTGTCACCTCTTTCTACCTCCTTTTTCCTATGTAAGATGTTAAAGTGACACTGGAACAGGCATACTGCAAAAAGTATTGAGACAAAGCGCATAATATAAGTAACATAGTCAGGAAAGATAGTGTGAATATAGTAAGCCATCGTGGTTGACTTTTGTTAAATGGACTAGATAGAACCCTAACTGGTAAGTGATAGACATATATATTTTTTCTGTTCCATCACTCACACACACGCACACACACACACATGTTTTGCTCCCTTTTACTCTTCTATTTGTTATTTTATTCCGTAGAGCAATAGAGTTGCTTAGTGCTTGTTATAAGTCAATCATGTACTGGTCCTGCATCTGTCTGGCGGTAATGGAGACCAGACAGTGCACATTGCTCCTAGGTCTCATATTCATATGCTCATGAAGATCAAGAAAGTCAGACATAAGAGCACATCCTACTTAGGTCTTTAAGGATCCTTACAGTGGGGCTATAAGCACTGTGAATGGGAACACAGCCTGACTCTTGGTAAGAGACTCAAGGACTTAACAAATGGGGAATTCTATCATAGATCCACAAAATTAAGGTAACAAAATAAAATTGATTCTCAGGAGGGCTGTGGTAATTTGATCAGTCTCAGCTGCACTATTATTAGTGCCTGTAACACCAGTGCATGTAAGACGTAATGTCATAAAGACATAGGAGAGAGCATGTTTGTGTATGTATTTCTATGTGTATGTGTGTGTTTATTATACATTTAGATGTTTTCTTTGCGTTCCTTGACTGATAGGGGAATATTGTGTGGGTGGCTATACTGAAAGGTTATGTTTGACCTGGTTTAACCTATTAGGTCTTTGAATGAATCCTATTCTCAAAATATTTCATGTTGGTAGGTTAAAAAAATATTTCAAATGAGTTCTGAAAAAGTTGTCAGCCATGAGCCTCAATTTCCTCCTCTCTGAGTTGAAGATGTTGAGTTGTACAATTACTAAGTTCCATTCAGATCAAGTATTTTTAGAATTCTAGAAAATCACTTTCTAGTGTATTTTTTCCCTGCCACTGTGTGTGCATTGCTTGTTTCTGTATCAGTCTCAACAGATGAGGGAGATCATTGATACAGAAATTAATCAGAAATGGTAGGTCATGAATATGAAATAAGATATATTCTTTTATATTAACCATAAAAAATTATCCCCATCACATCGAAATGAAGGAAAATCATTCACCTCACTCTAGAGAGTAGAGATGTATCCATATGTTTACAACTCCTTTGGGCTCTGGAGCATGGACAGAAAGAAGGAAGAGGACATAGAAGTCTGAAGGCTCATCAGGACGTTTCTTTTCCTTAGTGTGTAGCTGTCAGAAGAGGAGGACAGCTTATCTCTTGGGTATCACTGATATAACAAGCATCCCTCTAGGCATTGTGCACAGAAATACATTCCTAATGATAGAATTCCAGGCACTAAAGTAGGCGTTTGAGGGTGAAACACTCGCACAAAGGAAGCTTTCTAAACCCCTCCAAGTGGCTGTACCATGATTACACTCATTCATTAGTTTTTGATAAAAGGCAAGAGATTTCCTACAAGGAGTACAAATAATTAAAATATAACAGGGTAAATGCTGTGTTAGAAATAATGCATGATAAAAATAAATTCACAGAGGACTATGATAACTTGGGTAAGGGTATGACTAAATACACCCAGTAAAGACTCTTAACACTTTTATTTCGGGAAGAAGGAAGAATTTATTTCATACTGTTACTTTGTCTGTATGTCCAGAAGGATAGCAAGTAACCACTGTATCCCAATTTAGCTTACTAAGAGAGAAACACAATTTTTCACTTAAGGGACCATGAAAAGCATCTACCACAGCAAGAAGAATGGCGAGCCTTTATGATTCCTTTATTTAAAAGTAATCCATAGGAATTTTGTTCAACCTAGGATGCCCTTGCTAATTTATATCAGTTATACCAACATGGGGGCGGGAGGTAATGAGGATTTATAAAAGCAAGAGTAGAGTAAAGCATGAGTTCATAGATTAATGGAATAGAGATCTCAACCCAGTCGGAAAGCAAAGCAATAATTGAAATCAGATGGAGGATCCTCATCATTCATCTTTGTTCCTTTAGCACGTAGCACAGGTAGAATGAGCCAAGACTTAATAGATTAATGGAGTAGGGACACCAACCCGGTTGGAAAGCAAAGCAATAATTGGGACCAGACAGAGGTGCTAGCATAGGTGATTCTGTGTTACTGTGATTCTCCTAAAAATGTGTCTTTCCGGCATCGATGGGAAAGAAGGCATGGGGAAAAAAAGAGGAAACAGTGCAACAGCAAGAATGAGAGTATTAATGATAGACAATAATGTATCTGTCCTTGCAGGAATTAGTGAATTAATGTTTACAAATGACCAGAGTGCCTGGGTGAAACATTCAATATAAGTGAGAGGAGTTACTCTTATGTTACTTTCTCTGAGTTCATTAACAACCAAAAGGATTATTATGGACCTGGACAGGAATAAGTGCCAATCAACAAAGTAAATGGAAGTTTATTATGGAGAATATTCCGTAGTTAATATTAATTTCATAAAATACATTTTAGAAAGTATAGATTAAAATTTGCTATATTCATATATTTGTAATTCAATCTTTTTTCTTCAAAATGCTCTTTATACAGAAACATGATCAATGTCCTATTAATATTTTCATTCCTTTATATTACCTTTTAAAAAAAACATTACTTTTAGACTATTTTAAAATAATCTCTGGGGTTAACAATGTTCTGCTTTCAGTGGTGAAAAAGGAGAGAATTAAATTTTACATTTACTCACCACGTGGATTTTTATACTATTTTATACTATTTAATTAGAATGGAAATGTGCCCCATATTTTCAGAGTAGATTCTCCCTTAGCTTTTCATACTAATTCAAAGAGTGAGAAAATAAGTGTACCTTCATTCTCCCTCCTATGTACTTTTCTTATATTTGGCTTCTAACCAGCCACCAGACTTTGTTTCCATCTTTAATATGTATAAGGAAGGCTGGCTGCTGCTAAGGTCATCTGGCAAATATCACATTTCCTCTAATATGGAGGAACTAAGACACATTTTTGTTCATGGTGCCTCAAATTTGTCAATTCAATTAACTTCTGGATTTGTTGGCAGAAAGCAGACTTTCAAAAGAGTGTATGATATTTTCCATGT